>NC_084923.1:39487500-44287500 GCF_958298935.1 Phragmites australis
CTGTCAAAAATGGAACAAATACTAACATATTCATTAGTTACTAACATACAAGAGATGACCAATTAGTTCAAGACTTACATACCACAAACTGACCAAGAAGAGCCTTCGTTGATCCGTGCTTTACTACCCCCGAAAAATGGAACAATTACTAACATATTCATCCGTTAGTAATGTACAAGAGATGACAAATTAGTTCAAGACCTACATACCACAAACTGACCGAGAAGACCTTTGTCGACCCGTGCTTTACTATTCCCAAAAAATCCATGAACAGGGCTAGGCCGTCCATTCTTTGAACAACTGAGAAGTGTCCAAGCAAGTCGTCGCACCAAGCCATGCCAATTTCCCTAGCCCTCATAGCAGCACCCGTGCAAGGCAAGCCCATCAAGAGCGAGTCGTCCTTGAGCGTGGACACCATCTCACCGCACGAGAGGTGAAACGTGTGTATCTTAGGATGCCAGCTGTCAACAAGAACCGCGAGCAGGGTCCGATCATAGCTGAACCGAGTGGCCACCTTTGAGCCCCCGACCAATGTGTCCATCTCTAGCAGCCGACACAGTAGAAGCAGCCCAGCAACACACAACTTGCAACATATCAAAGTTTGTGACAAATATACAAAACAAGTCGTATATAGTGTTAAATTGAGATTATACAAACCTCGGGATCCAGCGCGCATCAACCCTCATGAGCTCCTCCAGCTCACATGGTCGTAGTATCGGGAGCTCCGCAGCCTGCATCGTGATGCGGTATGAATGATGCCTAAGGTGGAGTTGAGGGTTAAGCAACTTGAACTGCACAATACCTATTTACTGCAAGTTATTAATAATATTATAAGGAACCAAACATAGAGTAAGAAGTAAGCATCCAAAATATAACATACCATAATTGAAATTTCAAAGCGCACACAAATATGTTAACAAAAACCAACATAACACGTTACAACCTCAAACATACTGGAAATCTCAGTACTAAAATAGTTTACTACAATATTGTGCAAACGAATATCTATCACAACATGAATTACAACTTATAACTCGACGATGCAGACGATCGATGACCACATGTACGTCTCCCATCTGCACCTGAGCCGGAAGGACCTGCTTTCACGTGGTTAACATTTAGGTCACCAACAGTGCATTTCTTCTAAGTGTGTCTGGTTCCGTTGGACTTGCTGCACCATTTTTCATGCGACGCCCAATTTCTGCTTCGTCCATGTCATTACGGAGTCTCATAGTCTGACGCTATCCCATTTTGTGCTTCATCTTGTAGGTATCAGGAATGAAAACACAATCAGGTCCAGGTTCCTTCGTGAAAAATCCATAAATTCTGAAACCATATATTTTATGGTTCCATGTATTGAACATAACTTCCTTCTTGAAGTAGTAGGAAACATATCTCCGAGTCCTCATCTACGTCATGGCACACGCAGAAATCACATGAGAGCATGGCTTGTGTAGTAGCATCGGCTTATAACAGGCACAAACATAACTGGTGCACTCTTGGATAACTCTCTCATGCTTGTCCCCCTCCTTCCTTTGTCCCTGCATAGAACTTCGTATATGTGTTGT
Source organism: Phragmites australis (assembly GCF_958298935.1). NCBI lineage: Eukaryota > Viridiplantae > Streptophyta > Magnoliopsida > Poales > Poaceae > Phragmites > Phragmites australis. Next base: position 39,489,069 of record NC_084923.1, read on the forward strand.
GCAGTTCTCATGATCTTCGCCCTGTGCATCTTTGCCTTCTCTGTCTTGTCTTTCATGTACTTAGTCATCTTCGTCTCATAAATCAAACAAGCATCATTCAGTGCCAAGTGCGCTATGGCATAGCAGTCCCTAAAATACTTGCACGTCCCTGGAAATATGAACTCTACAATACTCACCAGTGGTAACCCCCTCACATATTTCATCACCCAGTTATAAAACCTATGCCAAATTTGTAGTCATAATACCGTACTTAGCCCCGTTTTTGTTGTAGAGCAGAGCCATTCTCAATCCACTCGCTAAACGACCTAGTAGATGACCCAGTCTTCTGCATTATGCCATCTTCATTGTCTATTTGGAGGGACTCAAGAGGTACTGGTTCGTCCTCCAGCCCCCTCACGGGCCTCACTCATATGTTTGTTTCTTCATCAACTCATGCAGTGTCTTCCAAAGAGTATCAAACTTCTATTGCTGGTTCTGACCGCACAACCTCTTGAATATGTTCATGAGGTTCTTATTACTGAATTGGTAGAAGAAGTTTGCACCCAAATACCTCCTATACCACGTACTCTGTAGATCTGACCACATAGGTCCTATCACGCCATCGTCCGTTCCATTTTGCAGCTCCTAAATTGCCGTGAGCATCCCAACATGCTGACCATGTATAAGGCACATGTTCGGTCAAGAGCCAACAATTATCATCTTGACACGGTAGAGGAACCATTATCAACTGGTGGTTTTCTCACTCTCACAAATGCAAATGCCAACCACAAAACTTGATAGTTACCATCAACCCCAATAGCAGTCAGGATCTGGCCCTAGTACTTCCCAGTAAGGAAAGTGTCATCAATGCACAGGATACGTCGATGTCACGTCCCAAAAAATCCTAATCTAGTCATTTAGCGTGCATGAGCATCATGACATCTTAAAATCATATTTTAAGTGTTCAAAAATGTCTAAAAAATGTATGTCTTTAGTTATGTGTGTTTCCACCATATTAACTTTGGGTGAAAATGGTTTGGCGGTGGCTAAGAAGACCTAAAACCCTTTAGAAAGAAACTAGGGAAAAGACCTCCCACGCGCGGTCCAATTGTGCACTACCGATCTAAGCGCCAAAGGCGTGTAGAACCCCAAGAGCCTTTGTTCCTGTGCGGTCTGATCGAGACTTCTTGCGGTCTAACCACCAGAACCCAGAACATCTACTTAAAGGCAACGACAAACTCTTATCCACTTGCCCACTCATTTGTTCTTCCCCAACCTGAGAGAGAGAGAGAGGGAGAGAGAGAGAGAGAGAGAGAGAGAGAGGAGAAGAGGGAAGATCCCCCACCTCAAGCTCAATGGAGGCCGTAGATCAAAGGCGATGGTCATCCACGAGTCCCCCATGTCATCCCTGAGTTCGTCCCCAAGTTTGACCCAAGCCGAAGGAGAGAGAGAAGAGCTCCACCTCGACTACCACGACGACTGGAGAGTGACAGAGATGGCTTCCCCAAGATCCTCGAGGACTTCCCCAAGCTCATCCACTTCCTCCTCTTTTCCAGGGACGTTTCTATGCGGATTCATCCACCCCAAGCATGTACACCACCACGGAGACTGATCTCTAAATCGGAGCTTCCTCGAAGTAATCCCCTCCAACAGAAAGTTTTCCTACACTAAGGTAAGACATCTCCTACCATTTTTCCATCATTCTTGAGCTCTAATCGGTCCCCATTCCATTTATACTCGAGCTTCACCCGAGCCTAGGTCCCATCCATGGAGCTTTCCAAGTTTAGCTCGGTGAATGTTGTGTAACCCACCCTAGAAGCTCTCCACTAGTCTCCTAGAGTGTCTTGGTACCATTTGTGTTCGAAGGCATCGCCGAAGCCTTCGCCAGCGGCCTCACGAAGGCCCAGTGGTCTGACCGTCATTATGGTCGGTCTGACTGCTAGGATGGAAACTTAGCCAATTAGATCCATTTCAGACTCCATAGCTAGGAGCAGACCGCTATTTGGCCGGTCTGACCGCCAGCCGCGGTCTAACTGCCAACCCTCTCGGTCTAACTACCAAATCCACTTAGAGCCATTTTCCTCTCAGTCCGCCCGTGGTATGGCCGCCACCCTACCCCCGGTCTGACCGCCAGCCACACAGATCACAATACCCTTAGGCTGTCTTATCCGATGTTTAAATCTCTTCTAGAACGATCGTCTAAGCGTTCTTTTACAAATATTTTCATAATCATGCACCATATAAATTATTTTATAGCATTTCATCATGCTTATTGCGATGCATTCTCCTATTTTAGTGATCATAGAGCCAAAGAGTAGCGGGTTTTCCCAAGAAGGTTTTGTGGGTTGGTCTTGTTTTGAAGCAGAGCAGCAAGGCAAGCATCTAAGTATATTTCACCTCATAATTTGGATCATGTGGAGTCAAAATTGATAAGTTAATGCTTATGTAAGATATGCATGTGAGAGATGTCGAGTTATATGGGTAGAACCTATATTGTTGTTGTAGCCAAAATGGCTCTATTAGGTCATGATTGTGATTTTGGTGAGTAATGATAACATAGTCAATGGGACTAATATGTTTGTCAAGAATATATGTTAGTAGGTCTCATGGATGCAATATATGAAAAAGCCACCATAGTCAGGACAAAGTTGGACTGAATTGAAGAAGTCCCAGGAAGATTTGCCTCATTGGATGGTTCGGTGCTCTGGGTGTTAAACTCATCGGAGCATATTTGACAAAGGGTAGTGAGGCCGAAGACCTCACCGAAAGCTCCGGTGATCAGAGAAGATACACACCAGAGCATTTTATTCAGAGAAGGTTGCAGCTATTGAGGCTGAAGATTAAAGCACCGGATGGTCCAGTGATCAATGTGTTGCATACACTGGTCAATGAATAGTGCAAAATGGCAGAACGAAGATCAACGCATTGGATGGTCCAGTGATGAAATCTGTGCACACCGGAGCATTATTTTCAGAGAAGGTTGCATTGGCTCGGATGGCTGAAGTCAACTCACTAGATAGCCCGGTGATGAAGTGATGTGCACCGGATGCTTACACTGGAGCAATTTACACAGAGAAAAAGGAAAGGCTCGGATGGCTCAGAATAACTCACCGGATAGTCCAGTGATGGAGATGAAGTATACACCGTAGTGTCAAGTGTTCACAGAGGCTTGAGTGGGGTTCCAACGGCTAGTTTGTGAGAGTGTACTCACCGGATGATCCGGTGTTAGTACTATTATTCTCACCGAATCATCTGGTGTTAACAACTTTTGTGATTAGTTGGGTTAACGGCTAGTGCACGGGTTTGAGGCTGTAAATACCCATTCACTTAGTCATTTGAAGCTGTGACACGCTGCTGGAGTCTAGAGGAAGCCCCAACACACTTAAAAAGATATCCAAGCCACCAAAGTTCTTAATGTGATTATCCAAGGAGATTAAGCACAAGATTAGTGAGTGATTAGTGCTTATTTGCCTATAGAGAGTGTTGCTAGGTGATTTCTGCCTAGAGAGTGGATCAAGGAGTGATCTAACCTTGTACCAAGTGGTACGCCAACACCTTAGAGTCTTGGTAACTCATCGGCAAGTTTGTTGACCCTCTGACTTGGTGTGGAGCGGCGGCAAGGTGATTATACGGGGATGCGGAGAACCTTGCCTTGGTGGTGGAAGTGTATCTAGGCCCCTTGTGGGTTTTGGATAATTGATGACAAGCGATTAAAGGGACTAATGGTTTTATCAAGTGTATGAACAGGTGTTAGTCCCATTGAAAAAAGGATAAAAGATGTATATGCCCCTCAAAAAGAAAGAAGAAGTGACATGAAGAGACTCTTAGATTCCAACTGTTTTTAAATTTGAATTTTGAGTCTTAGGAATGTCGTACTATTAAGAGGGTTGTTTTTTTAGTTTTGGTAGTGTCTCAATGCTCAAAGTGCTTTATGAAAACCAATTTTTGGGAGACACCATCACTCACGAACACCGGAATCAAAGGGCTGTTTTGTCTAGTTCCGGAGTCTCCGGACAGGTCTAGATACTCCAGACTAGGTAGGTGTTCCGGAGTCTACGAGTGAGACTCCGTGAAGAGCTCTCGGCTAGGCGTTAATTTTGTGCCTGGAGTCTTCGGACAGTTCATTTGTCCCGGATACTCCAGACAGTTCATTTGTCCCGGATACTCTGAGTGAGTCTCCGTGAAGAGCTCTCGGTTAGGATTTAATTTTAATTCCCGGAATCTCCGAGTTCGTTCGGATACTCCGGATGCTGTTAAAGTCCCGGAGTCTTCGAGTGAGACTCCGAGATTGGCTCTCGGTTAGTGAAGGTTTTTTACCCGGAGTCTCCGAGCTGGTTCGGATTCTTCGAGGTCTGATGCTTCCGGATCTTCTAGGCATCCTCCGAACTTGAGTTCTAGCTGGTTTTTCTCTAAGTGTTACCCAGATACTTCAGGTCAGTGTAACGGCTAGTTCTGACAGGTTAGGTGTGCGGTTTTCTGTACAACTCGGAGTCTCCGGGTGAACTCGGAGACTCCAAGTCTGCCTGGTTTGCACAGTAATGGCTAGTTTTGGGGGGAAGAGTATATTTTCCTCTTCACACCCTCTCATTGAATGCTTGTTGAACCACTAGCTCATTTACTCTCTCTAGTGCATTCAATAGCCTTCCCAACTCTCTAGTGCTCAATCTTTGCAAAGTTTTGAGAGTTTGATTTGGGGAGTGAGATTTTGAACAAGAGAGCAAAAGAAATCCTTTGAGCATTTGAGTTCTTACCTAGCTGCAAAAAGAAATATTTTCTCTTGAAGCTTTGTGATTCTAGATGGCAAGAGGTCACTCGTAGAGCACCCAATCGCTGTGGAGTACCACGGTGAGTTTTTATTACCATCAATTTGAGTAAGAGCCCTTGCTTGATCTTTGGGAGAGGATAGGGTTGGAAAAGACCCGGCTCTTTGTGAGCTCCTCAACGGAGACGCAGACACTTCTTTGTGAGGTGGCCGAACTTCAGATTTAAATCTTGTCTCAATTTAAATTCTTGCAAGTTATTCATTCATATTGCTATTTGAGGATTTGCCTCAAATTTATTGCTTGTAAGTATTTTATTGTGCCTCTTTTGTTCAATAGAATATATCCATCATAGAGTTACTATGATAGCTCATAATCTCTAGTAGAATCTCTTAAGCATTCTTTGTTTTCGAAGGTTCTGTATAGTCCGGATAATTCGAGTCAATTTGGATACTCCGAGTATCGGAGTATCCAGAATTGCCCAGAGTCTCCGGACCCTGTTTAATCCGCTGGTGAGTTTTAATTTTCAAAAACGACTATTCACCCCCCTCTAGTTGACATCAAGGACTTTCAATTGGTATCAGAGCCTAATCTCGTACAAGGCTTAACCGCTTAGAGGAATTAGAGATGTCGGCATCCGAAGAGAGAAGCCCGAGAAGCCCCAAAGGTGAAACCTCGGGTGGTGGTTCTAGAAGGCAAATGGATTTGGGAGATGCGTCAACCTCCGGTGGCTCCAAAGAAAGAAAGGGAGTTGAAATCAATTTCGATTATAGCAAATTAAATTCCCCTTCTAACAACTTTATCTCCGTGCCGTCCGGGTGTGCACCATTTTTCGATGGTACTCATTACGCTGCTTGGAGGCACAAGATGAAGATGCATTTAATATTGCTCCATCCGAGCATTTGGGGAATTGTGTGTGTAGGTATTTATTTTCTGGCCGAAGACATGGAGCTCACTCCCGAACAAGAACAAGCCATACAGAGAAATGCCCAAGCAACAAGTGTCCTACTTAGCGCTTTAAGCCCCGAAGAATTCAACAAGGTGGATGGGCTTGAGGAGGCTAAATCAATTTGGGACACACTTCAAGTATCACACGAAGGTACAGTGTGAGGGAATCAAAGATTGAATTACTTGATGGCAAATTGGGAAGATTTGTCATGGAGGATGATGAGACTCCACAAGCAATGTATGATTAGATGATGGAGCTTGTGAACGAGATAAGAGGACTCAGGAGTGAAGAAGTCGATGATCACAAGGTTGTGAGAAGATTACTTAGAGCCTTTGCTCCAAGAAATCCAACCTTGGTCACCCTCATCCGAGAAACAAGAGATTACAAGAGGCTCACCCCAAGTGATGTTCTTGGGAGAATACTTGCTCATGAACTAATGGAAGAAGAAGCAAATGAAGTGAAGAACTTGTCCAAGCAAAGCTCCTCCTCCAAGAACAAAGAAATAACTTTCAAGGCAAGAAAGAGTAAACAAGTTGAAGAATCTTGCTCAAGTGAAGACGAAAGCTCCGACGATGAAGAAATTGCTTTCTTTGTAAGAAAGTTCAAGAAATTCATGAGGAAGGGAGGATATAGCAAATACAAAAGAGACATTCCCAAGAGAAGAACTTCCAAGGGGGCGTGCTATGAGTGTGGCGAAGTTGGCCACTTCATAGCGGATTGTCCTAATAAGAAGAAGAGCAAAGACAAAGAAGAAAAGAAGGGCAAGCCATTCAAGAAGGACAAGAGCAAGTCATACAAGAAGAAATATTCCGGTCATGCTCATATTGGCGAGGAGTGGGATTTAAACTCTGACTCCGACTCCGATGATGAAGGAGTCGCCACCATCGCCATTCGAGCCCCTACACCAACAAAATCATTATTTGGGGAAATGAGCGACGATGACACCCCCACATGCTTCATGGCAAAAGGGTGAAAGGTAAAATCACATCCTAAGCCTTTAGTTAGTGATAGTGATAGTTGTGTTGAAAGCATGCTTAAAGGTCTTAGTAAAAATGCCATGATTAAATTAAAAGAACTTATGGAAACAATAGAGGGTCAAGATGAGATCCTCGAGAAGCAAGAAGGCTTGCTCATCCTTGAAAAGGAGAGAAACCTTGAGCTCGAGGAACTTCTTGCTAAAGAAAGGGAGAAAGTTGAGAAATTGACCAAAGAACTAAATTTGGCCAATAGCTCAATTTCTAGTGTTGAGAATGATAATTCTATGCTTCAAAAAAAAATTGTCAAGTTTAAGTGAGAATCATAAAACTCTTGAAGCACAAATTAACATCCTCAAAAATAGCTCTTCCCAATCTAATGATGCAATTTTGGTCTCTAGTGTATCCACAAGTAATGGTTGTTCTCGGTGCTATAACATAGATATAAATGTTTGTGCTACTAACATTGAATCCTTGCAAGCTTTACAAAAGGAGAATGAAAGGCTAAATGCCTTGGTCAAGTATGGTTGCATTAAAACCTATAAATCAAAGGATGCACTATACAAAACCATTAAGGCCAAAGACAACAAGCTAAAGAGAGCTCTCGGTTTTGACACGCATACAAGCAAATCAAATGAGCGTGTTGTGATCAAGGGCAAGAAGTGCCTAAAATTCATCAAAGGAAGCAAGCAAGTTTGTCGGTGGACGAACACCACGAGCAGGGATCCTGAGGGATCCCCTTCAAGATTCGGCCGAGGGGTTGGTCCTGGAACTACCTCGTATGTGGGGTTAATGCGTGTAGGACTTAGGCAGGATGGATCTTTGTCAGCTGGTAGAAATAAATGCACCAAGGATTTAGAGAGGTTCAGACCACACGAAGGCGTAATACCCTACTCCTGTGTGTCTAGTATGTTATCAATGCTCTTCGAATGTCTTTCTCTGGATCTCTATCTTTTTGCCATCGATCCTTTTTCTCTGTTTACAAGGTGCTCCCTCCAGCTGAACTCTCCTTTTGCTCTCCGTTTACAAGGTGCTCCCTCCCCCCTTTTATCTACCGGGGGGGAGGCCCTTCAGGAAGTGCCCAGAACGAGGGCACAAGTTCCCGTAAACAATAAATGGAAAGTGATCATCATTGGTCTACAATTGATGTTACAGAGGTTTGAAAAAATATCCCTCGGACGATTCCATTGGTCTTCGCATTCCAGCTTTAGCATGCGTAGGGGTGCCCACCGGCTAGCCTCTAAGTACTCTCTCATGCCCGTTTGGGCAGAGAAGGTCTGCTGCGATCTGATGTGACAGGGTGATAAGCCTCGCGCCCATCATAGATATCTTCAAACCGCCTTCCTTCATGGGCCCTGTGAGGGGACATGCGATGGGACCCACCGCATTAATTGTGCCCACGCCTTCTTGCCAGGCGTGAGGGGAAAGTGGCTGGATGTGACCATCCACGCTCCCCATTAAATGCGGCATCGGGCCTCCCACCGACCGACACCTCATCGTGGAGTCCCTACGGGGTCCACCGGCATGGGGCTTGACGGGTGCTCGGGGCTCTCTGGGTGCTCGGGGACCAACTGTTCTTGGCCCCGAGCGCCCACTCCCGCACCTTGCTTTCCTCGGGTCCCCGGGGCACTCTGGATACTCAGGGACCAACTGTTCTTGGCCCCGAGCACCCACTCCCGGACCTAGCTTCCCTCGGATCCTTGGGGCTTTCGGGGTACTCGGGGACCAACTGTTCTCGTCCCTGAGCACCCACTCCCGAACCTTGCTTCCCTCGGGCCCTCGGGGAGGTGGCCCCTAAGGGAAGGTGCCACGTGGCACTGCGCTGTCCTGGCCTCGAGACTCGGGAACCCCTGGATCCCATATCACCGACAGCAATTCCAGGGCCCATCGGCAGGCGATGGTCTAGAGACTGAGGGTGGGGCCCTATTTCTTCGAGGCCGATCACAATATTGGTGCCACATGGCTTTTTGTCGCCCGGTGTCAAAATCTTTACGGACCTTACAATTTTTAGCCCCAAGCTCTTGGTATAGCCCAAGGAGGAGCCCAAAGGGTACGTGCCCTTTTGACTTTCGAGGAAGGCAATGATGAGGCGGGAGACGCCTAGGCTTCCGCACAAATCAAGGAAGACGTGCCTCACTTATTGCGTCGAGGAATAAGGCGTTTGAACTCCCATTGATAAAAAAGGGGAGAGGCAACAGACTGTTTCCCTCCTTAATCGCCATTCTTGCCTTTGCCATTCTTGATCAATGGGAGCCTTCTCTTTAGCCTTCAGTGCACTTTGACTCCAGTCTCCTCGAGCGCACTTCCCACCCCTGAAAATGCCAAGGGCAGGAGGCGGTCGTCGGGAAGCGTAGAACGTCGGCGGCACTCTACCGAAATCCTGCCTCCTGAACGAGAAGGGCGCGGAGAAGGTGCGGAAGCTCATGGTCCCCGTTGGCCAGCGGGGAGCATCGGTGGTGACGCCGGCCACCCATCCGCCCGCCCCGTGTGGGCCCGGGCAGATCGTCTTTGCCTCCTTCATCGCCGCCAGTCTGGTGCCGCCGTTTTTGGCATTCTTCATGCAGGTGCTGGACACTTACAGCATCCAGTTGGCGCACCTGAGCCCGAATTCGGTGGTGATTCTGGAGGTCTTCGCCCACCTCTGTGAGATGTTTGTAGGGGTGCCGCCGTCTGTGGCGTTCTTTTGGCACTTTTTCATCCTTGATTTTGTTTGTACTGATGTCCCGGGAGGCACTGACTAGGCCGAGCACCGGTAGTTTACCCCTGAGAACAATGTTGCCCCGGCCACTCGCGCTCGAGCAGCAGGACCACCCAAGACCCTCTTGTTTCGGTAGTGCTCGAGGTACTCGGCTCCCGAGCATCCAGCTCCGAGCCCACGCATAGGATCCTATGCTCGGGACGCGCAGCCCCCGGGGGCTTGCGAGTACACGGCTGCTGAGTCAAATAGACACAGATAGAAACAAACTCTTTTGCTCGGGAAGTGAGTCCACCTTGCACGGTACCCGCCGCGACTTGGGAATGCTTTTTGCCTCGCGACCTCTCAAACAAATAGACCGGAGACACACACAGGTGGAAATGCAACCAAGAGTCCCCATGGTTCAGTGGTGTTCGGGCCGGGACTAACCAGGCCGAGCATCGACAGCCCGCCCCCGGGGACTAGGCGGTCCCGACCACTCATGCTCGAGCAGTAGAACCACCCGAGAACCCTAGAGGCTCGGTAGTTCTCGGGGTATTGCCACAGCAGCCGGGCACCACAACCTACCATAAGGACTTAGGTCTGCGATCGCCGCCAGTGCGGTACACCTAATATCGTTTGTTTTTGTCCTTCCGGAAAAGCGAATACGAGAGCGGGGTTTTTCGCGCGAGGAGATCGCTTCACCGAGCAGATTAGCACAATAGGGTCCCGAGAATAACTCGGGAATAATAGTTTATTACGTATGTATGAACGGAAATTCACATGACTTTAGTGACTTACCGAGTCGGTGTCAGCCTCTCGGCCGACCAGGCTAGGAAAGGGTAGATGCCCCGGTGCCCAGGGCGCCCGGGAACATGGATTCCCTTGTGCAGAGCGCTTTAGCCCCTAGGTCCTCCTTTTAGCACCTGAGCACTCCAAACCCGGCAATAGAAGCAGGGGCTAGGTGGTCCCGACCACTCATGCCCGAGCGGTAGGATTACCTGAGGACCCCAGAGGCTCGGCAGCGCCCTGGGCACTGATGCCCTTGTGCTTGGGTTGCTTGGTTCTCGAGCATTTCTCTGCAAGCTTAAATAGGCAAGGTTTCTTTGCTTGGTGCACTCTGTCGGTGCAGTACTCATTATAGCTTGCTCTCGTTTCTGACCCACGACCTCTCGAATGCCTGGACCGGTGAAGTGCACAGACAGAGATACAACCAAGAGGTCCCATGGTTCGGTGGTGTTCGGGCCGGGACTAACCAGGCCGAGCACCAATAGCCCGCCCCCGGGAACTAGGTGGTCCCGACCACTCATGTTTGAGTGGTAGAACCACCCGAGAACCCCAGAGGCTCGGTAATGCTTGGGGTATTGCCACAGCAGCCGGGCACCACAGCTTACCACGATGGACTTAGGTCAGCGATCGCCGCCTGTGCCGCTTACCGACTGGCATCCGTTTTTGTCAGCGGGAAAACGAGAGAGAATGTATTTTTTGCGCACGAGTCGAGCATCTTACCAAACAGATTAACACATGGGTTCCAGAGGAAAACTCGGAACAAGAGCAATATAGGCGTATATTAACGATTCATACTGATGCGATGAATTTAAATAGCAAGTGTTAACTTACATGGTCGGTATCGAGTATGAATCAGCACGCTGAAGATGATGTCCACCTGCCATTTTTTCTCGTAAAAAATGAGGTGGATTCAGGGATACAACCCTCCTACCTGACGCGCCAGCTGTCGGTGGATGAACACCTCGAGCAGAGATCCTGAGGGATCCCCTTCGAGATTCGGCCGGGGGGCTGGTCCTGAAACTACCTCGTATGTGGGGTTAATGCATGTAGGACTTAAGCAGGATGGATCTTCATCAGCTGGTAGAAATAAATGCACCAAGGATTTAGACAGGTTCAGGCCGCACGGAGGTGTAATACCCTACTCCTGTGTGTCTAGTATGTTATCAATGCTCTTCGAATGTCTTTCTCTGGATCTCTATCTTTTTGCCGTCGATCCTTTTTCTCTGTTTACAAGGTGCTCCCTCCAGCTGATCTCTCCTTTCGCTCTCCGTTTACAAGGTGCTCACTCCCCCCTTTATCTACCAGGGGGGAGACCCTTCAGGAAGTGCCCAGAACGAGGGCACAAGTTCCTATAAACAATAAATGGAAAGTGACCATCATTGGTCTACAGTTGATGTTACAGAGGTTTGAAAAATATCCCTCGGACGGTTCCATTGGTCTTCGAGTTCCAGCTTTAGCAGGCGCAGGGGTGCCCACCGGCCAACCTCTGAGTACTCTCTCATGCCCGTTTGGGCAGAGAAGGTCAGCTGCGGTCTGATGTGACAGGGTGATAAGCCTCGTGCCCATCAAAGATATCTTCAAACCGCCTTCCTTCATGGGCCTCGCGAGGGGACATACGATGGGACCTGCCGCATTAATTGTGCCCACGCCTTCCTACCAAGCGATGGCAGGGACTGGCGTATTCAGTACGACAGGAGTGGGGGGAAAGTGGCTGGATGTAACCATCCACGCTCCCCATTAAATGCGGCATCGGGCCTCCCACCGACCAACACCTCATTGTGGAGTCCCTACGGGGTCCACCGGCATGGGGCTTGACGGGTGCTCGGGACTCTCTGGGTGCTCAGGGACCAACTGTTCTTGGCCCCGAGCGCCCACTCCCGGACCTTGCTTTCCTCGGGTCCTCGGGGCACTCTGGATACTCGGGGACCAACTGTTCTTGGCCCCGAGCACCCACTCCCGGACCTAGCTTCCCTCGGATCATTGGGGCTTTCGGGGTACTCGGGGACCAACTGTTCTCGTCCCTGAGCACCCACTCACGAACCTATCGTGTTTTCAACAAAACCTTCGGTTGTGTTGAAATTGCACGGGACGTGATATTTGATGAATCTAACGGCTCCCAAATAGAGCAGGTTGATCCTAATGTTCTAGGTAATGAAGAAATTCCAAGTGAAGCAATTAAGATAAAAATTGGAGAAATCAAGCCTCAAGAATCACAAGAGCAAAATTTAGCAAATAAAGACTCAAGTCAACCATCTTCATCAATTCAAGTAGAGCCATCAACATCAACTCCTATGCAAGATCAAAATCAAGAACAAGATCAAGACCAAGCAAATGATGATTATAGCAGGTTTCTTGATGATGAATGAGAAGATATTCAACCCCAATCTTAAGTGCCACACCCAAGAGTTCATCAAAGCGTCCAAAGAGATCACCCCGTAGACAACATCCTTGGTGATATACAAAAGGGGGTAACCACTCGTTCTAGAATTGCAATTTTTTATGAATGTTACTCTTTTGTCTCCTCTTTGGAACCATTGAAGGTGGAAGACGCACTTAGAGATCCGGATTGGGTTATGGCCATACAAGAAGATTTGAACAATTTCAACAGGAATGGAGTTTGGACGTTGGTGGAAAGACCTAACCAAAATGTGATTGGCAGGCACCAAATGGGTCTTCCGCAACAAACAAGATGAGAATGGGATCGTTACAAGAAACAAAGCAAGGTCGGTTGCTCAAGGCTTCACGTAAATAGAAGGTTTGGATTTTGGTGAGACTTATGCTCCCGTAGCTAGGCTTGAGTCAATTCGTATATTACTTGCCTATGCTACTCATCATGATTTCAAGCTATATCAAATGGATGTGAAGAGTGCTTTCCTAAATAGGCCAATCTCCGAATTGGTGTACGTAGAGCAACCTCCCGGATTTGAAGATCCTAAATGCCCTCATCATGTGTACAAACTCCATAAGATGCTCTATGGGCTTAAGCAAGCTCCTAGAGCATGGTATGAATGCCTTAGGGATTTTCTTATCAAGAAAGGCTTTGAAATAGGCAAAGCTGATTCTAGTCTTTTTACTAAGAATGTTGATAGTGATTTATTTGTTTGCCAAATATATGTCGATGACATTATATTTAGTTCTACTAACAAAATGTTTTGTGAAGAGTTTAGTAGGATCATGACCAAAACATTCGAGATGTCAATAATGGGTGAATTAAAGTTCTTCCTAGGATTTCAAATCAAGCAACTCAAGGAAGGAGCCTTCATTTGTCAAACGAAGTACATCAAATATATGCTTAAGAAGTTTGATATGGAGAATGCAAAGCCCATCAAGACCCCAATGCAATCAAATGGGCATCTCGACCTAAATGAAGAAGGCAAGGCCGTGGATCAAAAGGTATATTATTCTATGATCGGTTCTTTACTTTATCTTTGTGCATATAGACCTGATATTATGCTTAGTGTGTGCATGTGTGCAAGATTTCAAGCCGCTCCTAAGGAGTGCCATTTAATGGCCATTAAGAGAATTCTTAGATATTTAGTTCATACTCCATATCTTGACTTGTGGTATCCCAAAGGTTCATCCTTCAAACTTATCGGCTATTCGGACTCCGACTATACCGGTTGCAAAGTGGATAGGAAGAGTACATCCGGGACTTGCCAATTCTTGGGTAGGTCCTTGGTGTCTTGGTCATCCAAGAAACAAAATTCAGTAGCCCTATCCACCGTCGAAGCCGAGAATGTTGCAGCAGGAGCTTTTTGTGCTCAACTACTTTGGATAAGGCAAACATTGAGAGATTACAGCTATAACATGACCAAAGTTCCACTTTTGTGTGACAATGAGAGTGCCGTCAAGATAGCCAATAATCTCGTACAACACTCAAGAACTAAACATATTGATATACGTCACCACTTCTTGAGAGACCACTCTACAAAAGGGGATATCGATATTCGCCATGTGAGAATCGAAAAACAACTAGCCAATATCCTCACAAAGGCATTAGATGAGCGAAGATTTTGTGAGTTGAGATGTGAGCTCAATATCCTAGATTCTCGCAACGTGGCTTGACATATTGTATACAATTGATTGTTGTAGATTTGTAATTTTTATAGATAGGTTTTCAAAAATCTTGTGTGCAATATTTGAAAATTTGGATCTTTGATCTTCGGATCATATTTTGCTACTTGTGATCATTGTTATGTACTGATGTTTGTTGGATGATCACAAGTGGTAAATATATATGTCTCAAATTATCCATCAATCTTCTCTCAGCCCCTAGCTTAATCTGGAAATTCTACAGATCCTGGAATGTCCAGACTCTCCTAGAGTATACGGAATCTGACACTGTTTCGGGAGTCTGTGGTTCTGTTGAGTTAACAGAACCCGGAGACTTCGGGACCACCCGGAGTATCCGGATTCTGTTACTCACCCGGAGGGTCCGGGTCACCCTCCGGGACAGGCTCTTGGTTCGGGCTTCTGAATCCACTCGGAGTCTCTGGGCCAGCACGAAGTCATCGAGTAACTCAGTTTATACAGCCAACCCGTCGGTTTCCTCTATCTTCTCCACCCTTTTTGCATCTATTCCCTTCCCTTTCTCCACAAAAGAAGGCTCTGGTGATTTCTAGCTTCAACCAAGGATTTCTCACAAGGATCTTGGATTCTTCATCTTCTCAAGCTCGGAATCTCCAAACTCCCCTCCGGATTGAACCTCGGTGCATCTTTTAGACCAAAAGGTACTTTTTCACCCGATCTCCAAATATATTGGTTCAAAATCAAATTCCTTCAGTGAATATGTTCCTTAGGGTCCCTAGAATCAATCCCTAGTAGGGTTTTGCAATGTGGAAAAGGAACCAAGAAAACCCTAAAATCTTGCTTGGAGTTAGGTCACCCGGAGTATCCGGATTGGCCAGGATACTCCAGGTCTGCCAGATTTTTCCAGCATTTCCAATTTCAACAATCTGCCTCAACCGACCTTTGCGCTTTATCTTATACCTCTTTGATGTATATCTCAGGTCATTTGACATGGATCGAAACAAAGGTTATGGGTATGAAAGGAGAAATAAACAAAAGAGTGACTCTCATGCTCAAGGGCAAACCGATGCCCCTCCTAAGAGAGATGAAACAAGAGGATTTCGGATTGAGGAGTCAGCACAATCCGGAAATGTGCCACGAGCAACAACTAAATTGCAAGCCATGAGAGGCAGAGGCTCTTTCAGGTCACGAGGAATGGCTCCTGTGACAGCTGGGCGTGGCAAAGGAAAAGCAGTGGATGTCAGTTCTAGCATCAACGGGGAGGATGATGAGATTGAGGAGGACAATATTGTGCTAGCTCCATTAAAACTTCACCGTCCTTATAGAGCTCATCAATTCCATGAAACCCCAAGAAGGATGATTGACTACATGAAGAGAGCTGCAAAATGCAAGAAAGACAGAGATGAAGACCTGTATGAATATGAAAACAGCGTGGCCGACGCTCGCTTTTGGAATGAGTTTCACGCCGATTTTTATGAAAGTATGATTCTCACCAAGAAAAATCCTGTTACTCCAATGCAGTGGATTGACTGGGAATATGTGGCGCAGAAGAATGATCCGACATTCAATATTTTCATCGCTGCTTGTGAGGAGAAAAAGATTAAGAAGTTCATGGGTCTAAAATGTGATTGGAGTGTTGAGGTGATTGCTCAGTTTTATGCCACCCTTTCTTATGAACATGAGGCAAATCAGTCAATCTTCTAGGGACCGCTATTGATTTCGGTTTGGAAAGGGTTTCCGAGTCGTAGCCATTTTTACATGAACCAACAGGTCACACACTTAATGGGTTGGAACAAAACATGTGAATTGGATTCGTATATGGGTTTTTGATTGGATTGTGATCCATGAGAAGTTAGAATCCTAAAGGGCTTCCAACGTGGGAGCCCATTGGCGAGCTCTATATAAGAAGAGGCATGGGTAGGGCATGCGAGGTTGAGCCACTCTGAAACCCTAGCCGCAGCATTCCACACGATCTCTCAAAACCCTAGCAGCACGTGCGGTGCTAGCACATCGGCACTCGACGTTTCTGCCCAGTACATGTGGATAGCATAGAGGCGCTGCTACTATTGTGGCGTTGATCATCTCAGCAAGTCGAACGCGATGTGTTCGGGACTAGTCGCCAACCGTGTGGAGTTGGTTGAGGAGCAGGACCACCTACTCAGAGTTGGGTGAGGAGCACGACCACCTGCTCGGAGTTGATCAAGGAGCATGACCACCTGCTCGGAGTTGGTCGAGAAGCATGATCACCAGCTCGGAGTTGGTCGAGGAGTGTGACCACCTGTGCGGGGCTGGTCGCAGATCTGATCGAGAAGATGCTTGAGGAGTTTAACGTGCATAATGTTGGATCGGTCTACTCCAACTCTTCTTCCGCTGCACTATGTGTCGAGCGGTAATGATCTACGATCTCCTACTAGCATGATTTCCTAGGTGAATGTAGTAGAAATTTTTTGTTTTAGGCTAGTGTAGCATGCCCGTTCCCCTACAACCGGGCTTCATGGTTGGTGGCGGCGCCATACCCCCGCGCACCCATGCACCACAGTGACAACGCCTGCGGAAACAACGCAGAGCCCGACTGTAGGAGGATCAATTACTGCACTTGCAAAGACGGCCGATGCTTTACTCCAGAGCTGCACGAATTGCAAGATCGCTTTACGAGTGGAGTCAAATTAGGGAGTGGTGGATTGGAAGAATGAGGTGCGCATCCGACTAAAACTTTGCATGATTGATCTGTTTCCTGTACTTGGGGGATACATTTTGGTTTATTGTAAATTTTACTCGACATGCAATTAGCGATGGTCTGGACCTAATAAACTATGGTGCAAATGTGGAAAATATATTTTGGCCAAATGATCATGGTGAATGTTGATACGACATAGGGGAGAAAGAGGTGTGCCTACTGCCTTTTATGGATTGACGTTGTGAGGAGCTTTCATATGCGGTAAAGAGGCTTCTTCTGTTTTCTATGTTGTGAGTGTATATATATGAAAAATCTTGGTGTGTAATTTAACCCTATACTGATTTTTTTTCTGGAGATCTTCTTCAGCCAAGCACCACCCCTTGTGGTCAAAAATACTTTATACTGTGATTTCTTAGAATAGGTTCCTTGAATTGTAATGTCTAGTGTAGGTTAATGGATCTAACATGTTTTCCAAGAATATATGTTAGTAGGTCTAATGGATATAATATATGAAGAAACCACTGAAACCGGGATAAAGTTTGGTTGAATTGGAAAAAGTCCCAGGAGAAATGAACTCACCGGATGGTCCAGTGTTCACATAGATGAACACACTGGAGCATTGTGTCCAGAGGTATTTGACCTCTTCGGAAGGTCAGATGCCAAGTATTTGCTAAACACCACAGTATTTCTTAGTGACACGTGTGCAAAATGGACATAATTGCTACGCTGGATGGTCCGATGCTATGGAAGTGCACATACCGGACAATGAATAGTGCAAAGAGGAAGAAGAAGCAGAAGACCCCACCGAATAGTTTTGTGATTGATTTGAACACACCGGAGGCAAGCATCGGAGCATTGTTGAAAAAAGGGAGAATGTAATGACCTCACTAGAAGGTCCGGTGCTTTGAAGATCATCTCACCGGAGCGTTGAATTTAGCTCGAATGGCTGAGGATTGCTCAATGGATAGTCCGGTTATGAATTGATAAGTATCAGAGAAGGCACCAAAGCAATTTACACAGAGAATATATTGGCTCGGATGGCTAAGGTATACTCTTTGGAATGTCCAGTAATGACGTTGCAGTATAAACTGGAGTATCCGATGTTTACATTGGCTTGAGTAGGGTTCCAACGGCTAGTTTGTGAGAGTGTACTCACCAAATGATCTAGTGTTAGTACTACTATTCTCACCGGATCCTTCGGTGTTAACAGCTTTTCAGAGCCGTTGGGTTAATGGCTAGTGCGCGGGTTTGAGGCTAAAAATACCCATCCACTCAGTTATTTAAATCTGTGGCATGCAATTGGAGTCTAGAGAAGTTCATATATACTTGAGAAGATATCCAAGTCACCAAAGTGCTTGAAGTGATCATCCAATGCAACTAAGCACAAGATTAGAAAGTGATTAGTGCTTATAGGCATAAAGAGTGTGTTGTTAGGTGATTGCTGCCAAGAGAGTGGATCAAGGAGTGATTCAAACTTGTACCTCTTGGTATGTTGGCACCTTGGAGTCTTTGTGACTCACCAGCAAACTTGTTAACCCTCTGACTTGGTGTGGAGCAGCGACGAGAAGCATGTACGAGGACACAGAGACCCTTGCCTTGGTGGCTCAAGCTCTGAAGTGATCACGATGGCGAGGAACCGGAAGAGAGGCTAGTGGTGAGACCTTGCCTTGGTGGCTTGGTGGCTCATTCGGGTGGAGACCTTGTCTTTGTGACTTTGTGGCTCAAGATCCGTGACCGGGTGACCATTGGGAGCATATTCTTTGTGGAGCTCTAACGTGGACTAGGAGTGATATTCATACCATTGATAACACAGGAAAAAAATCCTTGTGCCAAGTTTGCTCTCTCTACTTTATTTACGTTTCCGTATTTACTTACTTGCAATTTACCTTCTTAGATAGGTTGCAAGCGCTTTGATCGGTAGAGTAGACACACTAGATAAACCTAGAGCATATTTAGATAGAAATCAATATATATTTATCTTGTGTTATTTTTTAAGCTGAAATGGTTCTAAGTGTCCTAATTCACCCCCCCTCTCAGGATGTCACCGATCCCTACAAGTGGTATCAGAGCCTCGTGCTCTTGATAGGCTTAACATCCTAGAGTTGTGACATCTGGGATTGGGATGGATTCCCCTAGTGCTCCACTTTTCGATTGCACAAACTTTCCTCAGTGAAAAATTCTAATGACTTGTTATTTGTAGGTCCGAGGGTTAGATATTTGGAGAGTAACCGAGGAAGTGATGAGGCAACGCATCACCAACAAGGAGAGGCAATTAGATGCATTGGCAAATAGTATCTTTTTATCATCTATATGTGTTGATGCATTTAATCGTGTTTATTCTCTCACCAATGTACATGATATTTGGACTAGTCTCGTTGAAATACATGAAAGCACAAATGATGTGCGCAATGAGAGATATTATGTATTTGTTACTAAGCTTAATGGCATCAAGCAACTACCCCTTAAAGTGCTAATAATATGTACTCTCGTTTGAATATTCTTGTTAATGAGATCAATGTGTTAGGTTTGACGACAATTGAAGATGATCAAGTGGTGAGAAGAATACCTCAACTCTTCTTCCAAAGTACAAGTTGATTGTCTCCATCATCTACGACAACAACGACATCAAGAAGATGACTCCAAGTCAAGTTCTCGGTAAGATCACCACCTATGAGATGATAATGAACATGGGGGGTGGAAGCTTCTTCCTCATCCAACGCCAAGAATCTTTCTCTCATAAGTAAGCAAGCTCAATGTCAACACATGAAGGCAAGGATGAGGAGACAAGAGCAAGAGTCAAGCTCAAGCGAAGATGATGAAAAAGATGAGCAAAGCACCTCAAGCGATGAAGAGATGGATTCCGAAGTCACCAAGCTCATCTCACAAGTGGAGAGGAACATCTAGAAGATCAATACCAAGATTGATCACCCAATCTCCATGAAGGACTTGGTCAAAACAATTGATCATATCAAAAAGGAGAAGAAAAAACCAAGAACAAAAGGGAGATAAGGGGAAGGGCTAAAGCATTCACAAGCATAAGGAGATAGGTAAGTGATGATGAAGATTCAAGCTCAAGCGATTAAAGCCTCACTATCCACTCCTCCAAGAGAAGCTCTTCCTCAAGGTCATCATCACACAAGTCATCTCGCAAGCCATCTCACAAGTGACATATGGCCAAAGGTATGGATAGCGATATTAGTGATGATAAATCCGATGAGGATTCTCCTTCGTATGATGAACTCCTTCATTTGATCAATGAGAAACAAAGGGTCCTTAAGAAACAATCTAAAAAGCTTAAGAAATTCAATACACTTAATGACATTCATGCTACTTTGTTTCTAATTATGAACAATTATTGTGCAAATTCATTTACTAAACAAGGAGCATGAAGAGCTGAAAGCTAAATTTGAGTGCATTGAATCTCAAACTAAGGTCCCTTTGAAGCAATCTACCTCTCTTTTTAATTACAATCCTAAAGTAGATGCTTCCACTTCTTGTGATGATTTATATGTTTTATATAGCTCACCCCTTTGCAATGAGATTCGTGTTGAGAATGTTATTGTAGAACAATATAATAAATACATTGCACAAGAGAATGATGAGCTCAAGTAAAAAGTGGAGAAGCTCAAAGAGGACTTGGCAAGATTGAAGGGCAAAGAACATATCCAACCTCCTCAAGCTAACCATGCTTTAATAGTGAAGAAGCTTGCGGAGGGGTCAACCGTGACATGCTTCAAATGCTATCAAGAAGTCCTTCCAATGCAAATAAGTGAACAAGGAGATCAGGAGAAGAAGAAGATGGCGAACCTCTCTAATAAGACCTCTAACCTCTACGCCAAGCCCAACTACAAGATCAAAACCAAGAGCAACCACTACAAGCTCAAGAAAAAGGACAATGATAAGGTAGTTGCACACATGATTGGGAAGAAGGATTGGAGGTGAAACCAACCCATTTAGGTGTCCAAGGAAATCATCACCAATATTAAGGAGCCCCAATCAGTTTGGGTTCCAAAGAAGATTTGAAGCTCCAAAGCGGCAATGGGGGATTTGGAGGCTTGGTTTACAAGATGGAGTGAAGATTCAAGCAAAAAAAGGAGCCAAGTGTACGAGATGAGAGCATTGATGAAGATCATGAACATCATATACCCAAATCCCCATCCAAAGGTATAAGAGGTAATGAAACTAGATGCAAAATCCTTTCATTTGACGTAGCTCTTTTTACCTCATCTAGGTTTGCATATGCTTATTTCAATATATTGCAATATCTAGTGTAGATTTTTAAATGATATGTTGCTTGTGTTTCTCTCTAATCCATGAGCAACCGACATGGTTTATTAGTTGTATGTTTCTTACATGGCACTTGTTTTACAAGTGATATCTTTTATGTGCCATGATCCAATTTATAGGATAAAATCCCTATTATCATCAATAAAAAATGCATATATCTCACAAGTATTCAACACTTGTATGAACACATTTAGGGAGAGTATATTCTATAGGTTGTGATTTTGAGACTAACATGTGTTGCTAGTGACATCTTTTGTAGTCTAATGGAGCAATCAACATGTCCCCTGAGGTATACAATGCTCAAACGCTTCAATTGATATCATTGTCAAATATTTGTTCATTTAAGCTACCTTCATGTATAATATAGCTTAAACTTCATATCTTGGCATATTGTTTAGTTGTGTATTTGTTTTATTCTCATCATATGTATGCACACATATAGGGGAAGTTTAGACTATATTATGTGAGTTTTATAAATTATGATCCGTGTGATTTCATAGCTTACAATTGGTATCCACAAGTATTCAAGACTTGCATGCACACATTTAGGATGAGTATATCCTATAGGTTATGACTTTGAGACTAAAATGTGTTGCTAGTGACATCTTTTGTAGTCTCATAGAGAAATCAACATGCCACTAGAGGTATGCAACGCTCAAACGCTTCAATTGGTATCATTGTCAAATCTTTGTTCATTTAAGCTACCTCCATACATAATATAGCTTAACTTCCTATCTTGACATATTGTTTAATTGTGCATATATTTTGTTCTCATCATATGTATGTACACATATAGGGGAAGTTTAGACTATATTATATGAGTTTCATAAATTATGATCCATGTTCTTTCATAGCTTACAATTGGTATCATACCCTACAATTGGTATAATTTATTTGTAGTGATATCCATTTAATTGGTATACTTACGTTTGGATCATGGTTCGTGAAGCTCTCTCCCATGTGCTCTAATGTTTTTCTTTTTAAGTTCAACATGTGCATATAGTCTTTTTTTTATTGTTGACAAAGGGGGAGAATTTGGATGACCAAAGCAAGAAGCAAGTAACAAGGTAAGGGAGATTTTAGCAAAAAGCAAGATGGTCTAAGAATACCGAAGTTGACAAAGAGAGAGAAGAAGAAGATGCTAGAAGCAACATAATATGCCTAGATAGACAAAAGAAAAGGGGGACCACAACAAAGGGGGGGGGTAATTGGTAAGAATATGTATCCAAGCAATGTGGTATGATCTTTACATTTGGTATCATTTGTTATTTGCCATTTGCTTTAGTTGTGTTGTCATCAATCACCAAAAATTAGAAGATTATAGGGAAAATGGCCCTATTAGGCTATGTTTGTGATTTTGATGATTAATGATAACATAGTCAATGGAACTAACATGTTTGCCAAGAATATATGTTAGTAAGTCTCATGGATGTAATACATGAAGAAGCCACCGAAGCCGAAATAAAGTTTTGTTGAATTGGAAAAAGTCACAGGAGAAATGATCTCACCGGATGGTCCGGTGTTCACATAGATGAACACACCGGAGCATTGTGTCCAGAGGCATTTGACATTACTGAAAAGTCCGGTGCCAAGTGTTTGCTGAACACCAGAGTATTTCTTAGTGACACATGTGAAAAATGGATATAAGTGCTACGCCAGATGGTCCGATGCTATGGAAGTGCACACGGCGGATAATGAATAGTGCAAAGAGGAAGAAGAAGTAGAAGACCCCACCGAATAGTGCAGTGATTGGTTTGAACACACCGAAGGCAAGCACCGAAGCATTGTTGAAAAATGGGAGAATGTAGTGACCTCACTAGAAAGTCCGGTGCTCTAAAGATCATCTCACCGGAGCATATTTTCCAGAGAGTGTTGCATTTGGCTCGGATGGTTGAGGATTCCTCATCGGATAGTCCGGTGATGAATTGATAAGCATCGGAGCAATTTAAATAGAGAAGATGTTGGCTCGGATGGCTAAGTTATACTCACCGGAATGTCCGGTGATGATGTTGCAGTATACACCGGAGTGTCCGGTGTTCACAGTGGCTTAAGTGGGGTTCCAACGGCTAGCTTGTGAGAGTGTACTCACCGATTAATCCGGTGTTAGTACTACTGTTCTCACTGGATCATCTAGTGTTAACAGTTTTTTAGAGCCGTTGGGTTAACGGCTAGTGCGTGGGTTTGAGGCTATAAATACCTCTCCACTCAATCATTTGAAGGTGTGGCATGCAGCTGGAGTCTAGAGAAGTTCATATACACATGAGAAGACATCCAAGTCACCAAAGTATTTAAAGTGATCATCCAAGGTAATTAAGCATAAGATTAGAGAGTGATTAGTGATTATAGGCCTAAAGAGTGTGTTGCTAGGTGATTGCTGCATAGAGAGTGGATCAAGGAGTGATCTAAGCTTGTACCTCTTAGTACGCCGGCACCTTGGAGGCTTGGTGACTCACCGGCAAACTTGTTGATCCTCTGACTTGGTGTGGACCGGCGACGAGAAGCGTGTACGGGGACGCGGAGACCCTTGCCTTGGTAGCTCAAGCTTCAAAGTGATCACGACGGTGAGGAACAGAAAGAGAGGCTAGTGGTGAGACCTTGCCTTGATAGCTTGGTGGCTCATCCGGGTGGAGGCCTTATCATTGTGACTTGGTGGCTCAAGAGCGGTGACTAGGTACCAACCGAGAGCATATCCTTTCTGGAGCTCCAACATGGACTAGGTGTGGCATTCATGCTATCGATACCACAGGAAAAAATCTTTATGCCGAGTTTGCTCTATCTACCTTATTTACATTTTTGTATTTATTTACTTGCAATTTACCTTCTTAGATGGGTTGCAAGTGCTCTGATCGGTAGAGTAGACATACTAGATAAACCTAGAGCATATTTAGATAGAAATTGATATATGTTTATCTTGTGTTATTTTTGGAGCCAAAATAGTTCTAAGTGTCCTAATTCACCCCCCTCTTAGGTCGTCACTGATCCCTACAACTTGGTCAACACAATTGATCATATCAAGAAGGAGAAGAAGAAGACCAAGAACAAGAGGGAGACAAGGGGAAGAGCAAAGGCATTCGCAAGCATAGGAAGATGGATGAGCGACAATGAAGAGTCAAGCTCAAGTGATGAAAACTTCACTATCCTCCCATCCAAAAAATGCTCTTCGTCAAGGTTGTCATCACATAAGTCGCCATCATGTAAGTGATCTCACAAGTGCCTTATGGGCAAAGGTATGGATAGCGATGTAAGTAATAATGAATTCAATGAGGATTCTCCCTCCTATGAACTCCTTCATTTGATCAATGAGCACCAAAAGGCCCTTAAGAAACAATCTAAAGGGCTTACAATGCACCCAATGACATTCATGCTATCTTTGTTCTAATTACGAACAATTATTAAGCAAATTTAATTTGCTAAACAAGGAGGATGATGAGCTTAAGGCTAAATTTGAGTGCATTGAATTTCAAACTAAGGTCCATTTGAAATAATCTATCTCTCTTTTTAATTACAATTCTAAGATAGATGCTTCCACTTCTTGGGATGATTTATATATTTTATCTAACTCACCCTTTGCAATGAGATTCATGTTCAGAATGTTGTTGTAGAACAATCTAATGAACTCATTGCACAAGAGAATGATGAGCTCAAGCAAGAAGTAGAGAAGCTCAATAAGGACTTGGCGAGATTGAAGGGCAAAGGATATGTCCAACCTCCTCAAGCTAACCGTGCTTTCATAGTGAAGAAGCTTGCAGAAGGGTCAACTGTGACATGCTTCAAATGCCATCAAGAAGGCTACAAGTCCTTCCAATATAAATAAGTGAAGAAGGAGACCAAGGAGAAGAAGAAGATAGTAAACCTCTCCAACAAGATCTCTAACCTCTACACCAAGCCCAACTACAAGATCAATACCAAGAGCAACCACTACAAGCTCAAGAAGAAGGATAATGGAAAAGTGGTTGTACACATGGTTAGGAGAAAGGATTGGTGGTGGAACCAACCCATTTAAGTGCCCAAGGAAGTTATCACCAACATGAAGGAGCCCCAATCAGTTTGGGTTCCAAAGAAGACTTGAAACCCGAAGCGGCTGTGGGGATTTAGAGACTTGACTCATAAGATGAAGTGAAGGTTCAAGCAAAGAAGTCAAGTATACAAGTTTGGGCGTTTTGATGAAAATCATGTTCATCACATACCAAAATCTCCATCCAAAGGAAAAGAGGTAAATGGTAGCTAGACTTATATTCATGCATTTTTTTTTGCTTCTAGCTTATTTGCCTCATCTAGGATTGCATATGCTTATTTCAATTTTTTGCAATGCCTAGTGTAGGTTTTCATATTGTAGGTTTTCATATGGTAGATTGCTTGTGTTTATCTCTAATCCATAAGCAACCTACATGGTTTATTAGTTGTAGATTCTTTACATGGTACTAGTTTTTACAATTCGTATCTTTCATGTGCCATGATCCAATCTATAGGATAAATACCCATTGTTATCAATAACAAGTGCATATATATATATATCTCACAAGTATTCAACACTTATATACACATATTTAGGGGGAGTATATTATATAGGTTGTGATTTTAAGAGTAACATATGTTTCAACTTGTATCTCTTATAGTCTCATGGAGCAATCAATATATCCCTAGAGGTATGCAATGCTTAAATACTTCAATTGGTATTATTATCAAATATTTTATTTATTTAAGCTACATCCATGCATAATATATCTTAAACTTCTTATCTTGATATATTGTCTAGTTGTGCATATGTTTCTTTCTTATTGTTTGTATGCACACATATAGGGGGAGTTTAGACTATATTATATGAGTTTCATACATTATGATCCATGTCCTTTCATAGCCTATAATTGGTATCATTCATTTGTAGCGATATCCATACAATTGGTATGCTTTTAATGGATCATGATTTATGAAGCTCTCTCCCATGTGCTCTAATATTTTTCCTTGAGTTCAATATGTGTTTATAGTCCTTTTTGGGAGATTGTTGACAAAAAGTGAGAAGTTTGACGACCAAAGCAAGATGAATAATATGAGGAGATTGTACCAACAAGCAAGACATCTAGGAATGCTAAAGTTGACAAAGGGAGAGAAGAAAATATGCTAGGCTCTTAGATTCACAAAAGAGAAGCTCTTGCATAGATCGTTCAAGGGAGATAGTGCCAATGGAGAAAGAGAGATCCACAACAAAGGGGGAATAAGTGGTAAGAACATGCATCCAAGCAATGTGGTAAGACTTTGTGCTCGTTTATGATCTTTACATTTGGTATTATTTATTATTTTCCACTTACTTTGGTTGTGTTGTCATCAATCACCAAAAACAGAGAGATTATAGAGAAAATGGCCCTATTAGGCCATGATTGTGATTTTGATGATTAATGATAACATAGTCAATGAGAATAACATGTTTGTCAATAATATATATTAGTAGGTCTTATGAATGCAATACATGAATAATCCACCGTAGCTGGGACAAAGTTGGACCGAATTGGAGAAGTCACAGGAAGATTTGTCTCACCGAATAGTCCAGTGCTATGGGTGTTGAACTCACCAGAGCATATTTGGCAAAGGGCAGAGAGGCTGAAGACCTCACTAGAAGATCCGGTGATTAGAGAAGATACACACCAGAGCATTTTGTCCAGAGAAGGTTGTAGCCATTGAAGCTGAAGATCAAAGCAACGGATGATCCGGTTATCAATGTGTGGCACACACCGGACAATGAACAGTGCAAAGAGACAGAACGAAGATCAATGCATCGGATGGTCCAGTGATAAAATTTGTAATACCAGAGCATTATTTTCATAGAGGGTTGCATTGGCTCGGATGGCTGAAGTCAACTCACCGGATAGTCCGGTATTGAAGTGATGTGCACCGGATGCTTACACCGAAGATATTTACACAGAGAAGGAAAGGCTTGGATGGCTTAGGATAACTCACCGGATAGTCCGGTGATAGAGATGAAGTATACACCGTAGTGTCTGGTATTCACAGAGGCTTGAGTGGGGTTCCAACGGCTAGTTTGTGAGAGTGTACTCACCAGATGATCCGGTGTTAGTACTATTGTTCTCACCAAATCATCCGGTATTAACAACTTTTTTGAGCTATTGGGTTAACGGTTAGTGCACGGGTTTGACGTTATAAATATCCATCCACTCAGTTATTTGAAGTTGTGGCATGCTGCTGGAGTCTAGAGGAAGCTCATACACACTTGAGAAGACATCCAAGCCACCAATGTACTTAATGTGATTATCCAAGGCGATTAAGCACAAGATTAGTGAGTGATGAGTGCTTATAGGCTAGAGAGAGTGTTCCTAGGTGATTGCTGCCTGGAGAATGGATCAAGGAGTGATCCCACCTTGTACCAAGTGGTACACCGACACCTTGGAGTCTTGGTGACTCACCGGTAAGCTTGTTGACCCTCCGACTTGGTGTGGAGTGGCGGCAAGGCGATTGTACAGGGACGCGGAGACCCTTGGCTTAGTGGATCAAGCTTCGAAGTGATCACAGCGGCAAGGAACCGAAAGCGAGCCTAGTGGTGAGACATTGGCTTGGTGGCTCATCCGAGTGGAGGCCTTGTCTTTGTGACTTGGTGGCTAAATAGCCGTGACCGGGTGCCGACCAGGTGCATATCCTTTGTGGAGCTCCAATGTGGACTAGGGGTGACATTCATTCCATCGATACCACGGGAAAAATAATCCTTTTGCCGAGTTTGCTCTCTCTACCTTATTAACGTTTCCGCATTTACATTCTTGCCATTTATCTTCTTAGATAGGTTGCAAGCCTTTCGATTGGTGGAGTAGACACACTTGATAAATCTAGAGCACATATAGATAGAATTTGATATAGGTTTATCTTATGTTGTTTTTAGAGCCGAAATAGTTCTAAGTGTCCTAACTCACCCTCCTTAGGACATCACCGATCCCTTCAGCTGTACTATTTCCACCTTGATCTTGTTGATGATCCTTATCCTTGTAACCTAGGTAGAATATTATTAATGTGTAACTTAAAAGGTTAACCAAAATGCTTAGCAATGCATAGATCCTCGGTAGAATCCTCGGTAGAAGTTGAGCAGTGGTTCAACTATTGTTCACGAGCTTGGGGCTTATTTTATTGTTCACCAAGATAATTATGATATTGTGAAGTATGAGTTATGAGAATGATGCGAGATGTGGGCGGTGCTAGGAGTAGGTTGGGAGAGGAACACAAATGTTATAGACCACTTACATCGTTTAAGTACTGACCATTGTTGCAGTTGCCTCTAGTACTTTCCGTACTAACCACATATCTGATTATGGGAAGGATGAGCCGAATACCTCGTGTAGTTGTGACCCTTTGGTTTGCACGTCTCTAGTGTCCTGTGCATAATTGGCTTGTAGGGGTATCTAGTTTGTTCTGGGAGTTGTTATAGATGACCCCCACACCTAGAGGCACTTGTTTAAATGGTTGCGACTTATTTGGAAAAGGTTTACACGAGTGTCCCCTTGTGTGGGCCTTTGTGGTCACGCAAGCCGAATAGTCCTTGAGTCGTATGGGTAAAGATGTACCCCTGTAGGGTGTAAGAACAATTTAAATTGTCGCGCTCTCAGTCAAGAGCATGCTTTTGTCCATTTACAGCAGTCATAGAGTACCTATGTAGGATGATGGCATGGTATGTTGGGAAATGATTGGTGATGAATATTTATGAGATAAGATGGTTCTGTTATAGACAAGGTTCACAATTACATTTGGACCCTGAAAACCACCCACCGGGGGTAACCACGGTTACCGCAGTAACCGGTAACCGCACAATAATTTGGTAAAATTCGGTAGAAATCGGTCAAAATTCAACAATTTTTTGATTTTTTTTAATTTTGAATTTGAGTTTGGTCGATAACTGCTCAATTTATGAATGCGGTGCAGACCGAATCATCCGTTAACTGTGATAAATGAGTGGTTATTAACGATAAATTGAACCCTGAACCCTGGTTACAGATATGTTTGTGTTATGGATTTGACGATGGAACAGTATATGTGGTTAAGTGTAGATGCTCAAACTTTTATATTAAAATTGCTTTTGCATACGAATCTACTTAACCTTGTGGCTGATTCCTTGCTAATTCATTCAAATGCATAATCCTTGGATTCGGATTATTATATATACCTATTATGGATTAATTATTGTGAGTACCTTCGTACTCATACTGCTTATTTTCTTTTCAGGTGAAGTTAGGTGCCAGCTACTTGTCTCCCACCGAGAGCAGTGTGGTCATGAGCAACAGCTATGCTACTCTAATCTCGGTTGTTGGCCTTGTGGGCAAATGACGCCACCGGTTTTGTTTCTTTAGTTGTGTTTTCTGCTACGATGTATATATGCTTACGCTAGATGAAACCTTGTCTTTTGTTAAATGTATCAACTTGTAATCTTTTGAATCCTAGTAAATCTTGATGTTGTGATATTCATGTTGTTAAAGGTATGTGTGGGTAATAGATTTCCTGGGAGTTACCAAAGTACACATATCAAGATTGCCATAATTGGATTCGAGCTAATCATTGGTTGTTACGATCTTTGTGGTGAGATGTGGGTCAGCACACGGCACGTCGGAAGGCATGTGTGGGCTAGCTCTCAGCTTATCAAATGATCACTCTGGTGTTTAATTCAAATACAATTTGGATGGGTCCTCATAGCCAACCATGCTCGAAAGCTTTGATACATGCTCCTAATGCGAAGAAGCGTCACTTTAGGATATGCTTGCTAGGTTTGGACAATAATACATACTTATCAATGTCTTAATACGTCCCCAGGTTCTATCGAGCTATGGTCTGCGGCAAGTGTAGAAGATTGTCATATGACTCTTCGTAGGTCTCAAACCTCATCTCAATTGCCTTTCTCTTCACCCTCCATGCCTTGTTGTAGCTGATATTGTACTTGCACTCCTCAACTTTCCTGATTATGCACTCTGGTTGTTCAGGTTGTTCACAATCTATAAGTATATCACATTGGTGACAAAGGCTGAGGTGATATTCCTGTGGCTGGGCTCAAGTTCGTCTAGGGTGCATGTGTGATCCACCACTATGGACACCTCCCAATACTCAACCCACTTCCCTTTGAAGCCGTGCACCTGCCACGGGAAACCCTTCTTCACACACTTGTCATTATATTCCTTCTTGCTTGACTTGACAACATAAAACTATCAACAAAACGATGTTACTCATTGAGTCACAACATCCTTCATGCCCTGACTGGTAGGATACCTAGCACCCTCGATCACCTCATTCTGAGTATAGTCTCAGAGCACCTGATTCCTCTCATTCACCAAAAGGTTGTTAAAGTTGAGATTGTCTCGGTCCGCAAGAATAGGAGCGCCGTCCTCATCATCCGATATGTCATACTCAACACATTTATCCTCCTCAATTAGATAAGGGATTTGTTTCCCCTCGTCTATCTCACCAGTCAGTTCATTCAGATAATTCGATAAATGTCCACCATCCGGATCGATATCATCATCATACTCCTCCTCATCACCCTCCTCCTTTGTGTACCCTACCCTCCATCTCCCCAATTATCTTCTTATTCTTCCATTGCACAAGCAACATAGGAGGCCAACCTCTTTGCACAACATCTTGCAGGTACCTCCTCTACACTTGATCTTCCCTGAGCCGATACACCTCCCAGTACACACCATTTCTCAGATGGTTGCCCGCAATACTAATGGTCATCTCTTGAACATTGGGGTCTATTTTGAACCCCGTATCAGCTAGGCATACAAGTGCCTGACACTTTTTTGCATAGGTCTAGAGAAACCCTTATCAATTGACTGAAATACAGACAATACTACCCCTTCCAGATCATATAATATTTCACTGTCCCTATAAAAAAAATCACAAATTGTCATAAGTACAACATACATTATAACCAATGAAAAAAACCCTAACATTATTATGATAGAACAGAAATAATTATAAACTACATCTACAATGGAAAATTCATTACAAGTATGGCCCAGCATGTATTCTTTACCGCAACAAAATATTCCCAGATCGCTACATCAACACCACCAATCCTACATATACTACCTAACATATGACTATACTATGTCAAAATCATACATCTAATACTTAACATATGTCTAAATACTACATCGAATTGCTAAATTATGCATACAAACAAGATCTAGTTGCTATACTATATCTAACCCTACTTCTAAACCTAGATCTACATCCTAACCTACGTCTAGTGGCTATCTTACCGGGTTTGTAAAAAAAACTAGGTCTAACCTCTAACCTATGTCAAAACCTACCAATAATGGCTATCCTACCGGTTTTATTAAAAAAACAAAAAACTAACATACCTCTTTATTTCCACAGAGCTTTGTTGCAAATTTCTTCCTCCCCTCCCCTCCCTCTCCCTTCCCCTCCCTCTCCCTCTCTTCCTCCCCACCCTCTCTCGACCGGGTGTGGTGCAAATGTTGGGCACTCATCATCAAGCCCTTGATTCGCGTTGTTTACTCTTGGATGTTGGGCTCCTAGACGATTAGGTGTCACCTGGAGAGCACCTAAACTTGTGAAGTACCCCGGGAAGTTGGTGAAGGTTCTTCTCACCTCCGTAAGGGAAAAGGAACTCTTGAGTAAGCCTCAGCTTGATCTTCATGGTCGCTTGGTGAGGACAAGGGTTGAAAGAGACCCGGCTCTTTGTGAGCACCTCAACGGAGACGTAGGGTCGTTTGATCCAAACTTCGGGAAATAAATTTTTGTCTCCTTTGCATTCTTGCATGTTTTCCGTGTTCTAGTTGTTTTTTTGGGGTTTGCCTCGATCTACTTGTCTCGTTTGCATTCTTCCATATTTTCCTTGTTGGTTTGAGATCCGAGATAGAATTCATGCACGATAATCAAGTTTGGAACTTGGTTGATCCACCTAATGGTGTCAAAGCAGTTGAGTGCAAATGGGTTTTTAAGAAAAAGATAGACGTTGATGAAAATGTTCACACCTATAAGGCACGATTGGTGGCAAAAGGTTTCAAGCAAATTCAAGGTGTTGATTATGATGAAATATTTTCGCACGTCGTAATGCTAAAGTCTATCCAAATTATCCTAGCAATTGCCACATATTATGACTATGAGATATGGCAGATGGATGTCAAAACGGCTTTTCTTAATGGAAACCTAAGTGAGGATGTGTACATGACACAGCCTAAAGGTTTTGTCGATCCAAAAAATGCTAGGAAGATATACAGGCTGTAAAAGTCCATCTATGAGCTGAAGCAAGCTCTCGGAGTTGGAATCTTCATTTTGATCAAGTGGTCAAAGGGTTTGGTTTCATGAAGAATGAAGAAGAGCCTTGTGTTTACAAAAGGGCTAGTGGGAGCGCACTTGTGTTTCTGGTCTTATATGTAGATGACATATTATTGATCGGGAATGATATTTCGATGCTTGATGCTGTCAAATCTTCATTGCAAAAGAGTTTTTCAATGAAAGATCTAGGAGAGGTAGCATACATGTTGGATATAAAAATCTATAGAGATAGGTCAAGAAGGTTGATCGGATTAAGCTAGAGTACATACATCGACAAGGTATTGGAAATGTTCAGTATGCCGGATTCCAAGAAAGGTTTCTTGTCAATGTCACACGGCATCACTCTCAGCAAGAGTTAGTGTCCTTCGACCACTGATGAGCTCGAGAGGATGAGTGCAATCTAGTATGCTTCCGCTATCGGGTCTATCGTGTATGCTATGCTTTGTACACACCCAGATGTCTCCTATGCTCTAGGTATTACGAGTAGATACCAATTAAACCCGGGTAAAGCTCAGTGGATAACAGTAAAAAATATCCTTAAGTACTTGAGAAGAACTATGGATATGTTCCTAGTCTATGGAGGTGAGGAAGAGCTCGTTGTAAATTGTTACACCGATGCTAGCTTCCAAACTGACAAGGACGATTTGAGATCGCGATCTAGTTTTGTGTTTTGTCTCAATGGAGGAGTAGTGAGTTGGAAGAGTTTCAAGCAAGAAATAGTGGCCGATTCCATGATGGAGGCCAAGTATATTGCAGCTTCTGAAGCTGCGAAAGAGGCTGTTTGGATCAGAAAGTTTGTTTCTCTGTTAGGTGTGATGCCTAGTGCTTCTAGTCCAATGGATCTCTATTGTTACAATAGTGGAGACATTACGCAAGCTAAAGAACCTAGGTCACATCAGAAGTCCAAGCACATACTGCGGCGCTATCACCTTAGTCGAGAGATTTTAGATCGGGGTGACGTGAAGATATGCAAGGTGCACACAGATTTGAATATTTCCGATCCATTGACAAAGCCACTCCCATGGCTCAAGCATGAGGCGCACATGAGAGCTATGGGTATTAGATACTTAAATGATTGACTCTAATACAAGTGAGAGATTGAAGGTGATACGCTCTAGAGGCAATTATAGAGATGATTGTATCACATATCTATGTTCATATACTACTAAATAATATGCTATTCTAAGAATGACTATCGTTTACATTGATTGGCAAGGATGTGACTTATTTATGAAACTCTTTGTTTATTTCATGATGTTATTCCTAGTCTATCCCTAGTTATATATCATTGTGATGATACATAACATCAGCACATATATTGATTGATGATCATATTTCATGGATCATAGGTATATAGATACCATGTCAATAATGTGGACATTTATGTTAGAGAATATGATGTTGGATAGACCCACTTTGAGATACTATTGAGATTATTATTTATGACGTACCATCAGTTGTTATCTCAAATGGTGTACATGCAGGATTCTTAGACCTGACATCGTCATTGATTCCTAGAATGTGTAGTGACATACTTTGAGGCTACCAAACGCTATTCCATAACTGGGTAGTCATAAAGGTAGTTTTCGGGTTTGTCATGAAACATGTCGTGGGGTATGAGCGATCAAGATGGAATTTGCCCCTCCTTGATAACGGGAGAGATATCTCTTGACCCCTCGAGGTAGTTGGATTGAGCAAGTGCATGGCCATGCCAATATGATTAAAGAGTTAATTATGATGAATCCACTACTTGATCGAGTAATGGTCGGGCTATCACAAGGGTGAAACATATCTCGCCTTGAGCTTGACTGTTATCGTGAGGCAAAGAGATTAGTGTATATATGAAGGTTCAGCCAATATGATATTTTATGTATACTCGGGGGTTAATATATCCTGCTAGGACCGCTATTGATTTCGGTTTGAAAAGGGTTTCTAAGTCATAGCCATTTTTACATGAATCAACGGGTCACACACTTAATGGGTTGGAACAAAATATGCGAATTGGATTCGTATATGGGTTTTGATTGGATTGTGATCCATGAAAAGTTAAAGTCCTAAACGGCTTCCAACGTGGGAGCCTATTGGTAAGATCTATATAAGGAGATGCGTGGGTAGGGCGTGAGTGGTTGAGCCACTCCGAAACCCTAGCCGTAGCATTTCACATGATCTCCCAAAACTCTAGCAGTGCGTGCGATGCTAGCACATCGGCGCTCAGTGTTTCTGCTCAGTACGTGTGGATACCATAGAGGCGCTGCTGCTATTGTGGCGCTGATCTTCTCGGTGAGTTGAACGCGACGTGTTCGGGACTGGTTGCCAACTGCTCGGAGTTGGTCGAGGAGTACGACCACCTGCTCGGAGTTAGTCGGGGAGTACGACCACCTGCTCGGAGTTGGTCGGGGAGTACGACCACCTATTTGGAGTTGGTCGGGGAGCACGACCACCTGCTCGGAGTTGGTCGAGGAGCGTGACCACCTACTTGGAGTTGGTCGAGGAGTGTGACCACTTGCGTGCGGCTGGTCGCGGATCTGATCGAGAAGCTGCTTGAGGAGTTTGACACGCACGATGTTGGATCAGTCTACTCTAACTCTTGTTCTGCTACACGGCGCGTCGAGCGGTAACGATCTATAATCTCCTACTAGCATGATTTTCTAGTGAATACGGTAGAATTTTTTTGTTTTAAACTAATGTAGCCTGCTCGGTCCCCTACAACCGGGCTTCATAGCTGGTGGCAACGCCATACCCCCGCGCACCACAGTGACAACACCTGCGGAGATGACGCAGAGCCCGACTGTAAGAGGATCCATTGCTGCACTTGCAAAGATGGCCGACGCTTTACTCCAGAGCTGCACGGATTACAAGATGCTTTACGAGTGGAGTCAAATTAGGGAGCGGTGGATCGGAAGAATGAGGTGCGCATCCAACTAAAACTCAGCATGATTGATCTGTTTCCTGTACTTGGGGGATAAATTTTGATTTAATCTAAATTTTACTCGATATGCAATTAGCGATGGTCTGGACCTAATAAACTATGGTGCAAATGTGGAAAATGTTGATACGACAAAGGGGGGAAAGAGGTGTGCCTACTGCCTTTTATGGATTGACGTTGTGGGGAGCTTTCTTTTGCGGTAAAGAGGCTTCTTCTGTTTTCTATGTTGTGAGTGTATATATATGAAAGATCTTGGTGTGTAATTTAACCCTATACTGATTTTTTCTGGAGATCTGCTTGAGCCAAGCACCACCCCTTGTGGTCAAAAATACTTTATACTGTGATTTCTTAGAGTAGGTTCCTTGAATTCTGAAAATCTGTATGCAACAGGAACAGAGCAAGAACTTTCGCTTAGTTCCTTGTTCTTGTGTAACAGTAGGTTGTCAGTAGCTGGAACTATCATAGTTGGATTGTTTGCTTTGCTAAGGAAATGCCAGCAGTTGATTTCTTTAGTTAATTCAACTTTTCTTCCTGGAATTAGGGACTTTCTTTCTAATTAGTGTAGCTTCTGTTAGTTCAACTATTATTCCTGGAATTAGGGACATGTTTTCTGATCAGTGTAGCTTCGGTTGGTTCATCTATTTTCTTGGAATTAGGGACTGTCTTTCTGTTTAGTGTAGCAGATCGCTAATTACACGAGCAAATGGACAAGACAAAGAATTTTGCAATGTAATGGATGCTTTTAGTTCATTTGCAATTCATTGCTTTGTGAATTTTTTTTTTTCAAAAAGGGGGCTCACACACCCCAACCACAAAGAGATTGAGAAACGCTCTCGAGAGTGAGAACTAAGATCAAACCTAGGTCTCCCACCTGATAGCAGCCATTAGGAGCCACCTGGTATATAAAAGTCTAGACTACTAGGATATCAATCCATTCAGCTCGACAGTAATAGAACAGACATGATTTTTACACTAAGCATCCTCATGGATTTAGCATTTTAAATAAGGAGAATTCGTCTCATTTTAGAGAGTCGTACTAATGACATTTGCTACCCTTTATATGTCCAGCGGCTATGTCATCGGTCTTTGGCTTATGTATTTGAGGAGAAATATAGGGTCAATATAGCCAAGAGAATCCTACCGTGAAGTTGGAAAGAATTTGTTAAATAATATTTTTGGCTGATTTCTTAAATAACATGTTTGGCTTATTTCTTATAATTTGTTGATTTCTTCTTCACTTATAAGTATTTACTAAATAATATTTTTGGCTTATGGTTTGCAACACCTTCTGCTTTAAATTGTTAACTTTGATGTTATCATGTATACTGCTTGTGTTTTCGTTATGACTTAGGGGTACTCACTTAGTATAAAAAAATTCTGGAGGGGAATAAGGTGCTTGATTGGCTTGAGGAGTGTTATTCATACTTCGTAGGCCATTTGGGTCAAGCTCGTGCAAAAGCCCCCTGGCACGGGTCGTGAGTCCACACCTGTAGACGTCATACTTACAACAGTTACATTGCTCTTCATGTAACACATCCCGAGTTGGTTGGCCCCTTTTGTTGGATATTTTTTTAGCAGATGAAACTTCCGCTTGTCCTTTTAATTCATGATCATATAACACGTCATCACCCAAGACAAAGCATAGAACACTTCAATTGTAAAGACTAATCACAAGCCTCCAACTCACACCAACTTCTAAGACCAGCACACGGAAGGAGATTTTTTAATGTAACTGTACCGTAGCGCGGCCGTTGATATGTAGTAGGTTAATTTCCAGTGAGTCTCGTGTGTTAGAAATGAAGTCTACAGGTCTCCGGCCAAGGCTGTGGACAGGAACCAGTGTCTCCAACTGGACAAAAACGAGAACTCTGAAGATTTCTGCTGAAGGATCCTTGAAGCGATCCAGCCACCTAGCTGAGGTGACAGCTCTCCGGGCAAGGCTGTGGACACGAGCCAGGGTCTACGACGGGACAAAACCGAGGAAAACTCCTAGCTTTCCGCTGAAGAATCCTTGAAGCCGGATCTCACATGTAGATTTTTATCTCTAAATGACACGTGTTTTTTATCATAATACATACACAAACTGTTAAATCCAAAGTATATAACACATATAAACGGCCGCGCTACGGTACAGTTACATTAAAAAATCTCCTTCCGTGTGCTGGTGTAGGTGTTGGTGTGAGTTGGTGGCTTGTGATTAGTCTTTACAATTGAAGTGTTCTATGCTTTTAGAAATGTAGTCACTCTATACAGTTACATTAGAGGAACTACATACACATTTGAATATTCTTACCTACATACATACTCCCTTCAGTCTAAAATAATTATTATTTTGAGTTTTATATAATTAATTATTTCAAACTTTATCTACATATTACTTTTTAAAGTAAATTTCATAAATCTACAACTATTTATACATGTGTAACATAAAATTACAACTTCTAAGATATATTTTATAAAACTATAACTACTTATTTTCTTAGTAACGTAAAACTATAATTTTTAATTTAGTCTCGTCCATCCGTCACACATTTTCAGCATAATAGGGAAAACAAGTAATATGTGACTGACAGGTGAGATCAAACCAAAATATTATAGTTTTACGTTACTAAGGATATAAGTAGTTATAGTTGTGTGAAATAAATCTTAGAATCTATAGTTTTGTATTACTAAGATTTAAAAAATTATAGGTTTATGAAATTTACTCTACTTTTTATATATTAAGTTTGGATGTATGAAAATGACACAAGTAGAGTTATTGAGATAAGCACTTTCATAACAATATATTTTTTATATATTTTAATAATATACTATAATAAAAAATAATAGTTAAAATTGTATTTTAAAAATTATAATAAGATCTAAAATAACACTTATTCCAGAGCAGAGGCAATACACACTTACGCGTGAATATTTTCACCCACAACATCCTCGCAAGTCAACTCTGTTCGATTCCACTATTTAACTACCCGCAACCTTGACGCCGAAACCGTCGCAGGTTCGACGCCCCGGCCATCCTGCCATCCTTTATTCCTCTCTCGCTCGCTCCAGCCCATCTTGCCCCGTACGGCCGTGCGCGGCCATGGGTGAACCGCGCGGCAGCAGCCGCAAGTCGCGCGCCGGGAGCGCGGCGATGCGCGCGCTGCGCGGCGCTCGCGACCTCTATGTCCGCGGCCTCATGGGCTTCGACAGGCTCCTCGCGGCGGCGAACCCCAGGTCCGGCATGGGCCGGCCGACGTCGAGGGTCTTCGGCATCGCCGGCGACCGCGGCTCCGAGAAGGAGCTGGGGGTTCTCGTGCGCGCCATGCAGGCCCGGCGCGGCGGGGCGTCCACGGGAGCTGCCGGGAGCGAGGCGGCGGAGGCCAGCGCACCGGCTGCGATGCGCTGGGCCACACCGCTGGAGAGGATCAATGAGGACGCCGCCGTCTTGCACCAGACCAGCTAACGCGGAGCTTCACTTCAATGATTCTTTGGGTCGCTCTTGTGAATTTCTCCATGCGAGGCAAGAGGTGCAAACTAATCTAGACGTTCCGTTCATTGTGTTAAATCCGGCGGGAATAGTAGGAGAAGTTAAATATTTCAACCGGTGTCTAAGATCTTCCATTGAAATCGATTGGAAAGTGTGCATTTCAGCTGCCTTTGTTTCTCCCAAAGTAATTTCCCGACTTCCTCGTTTCTTGCGACAGGAGCGAAAAGGTGTGTGAAATGATCTCTTTTTGGGAACGTATGCATATTGCATACACAGCGAGTCAGATCGCGTACGAGCTATCGTACGTGGCTATCTGGAAATTTATCATCCACGTAACATGCATTTCACGGTTCCATGTGACAACAATGTCGAAGTTTTGTACCAGTATCTACTACCTCTCATTGTAAATATATAGTATTTTAGCCTTTCAACTATTCTCTAAATATAAATTATTTTTGAACTTTTATATACTTTTTTCTTTTTTTCTCTTCTTACCTTTGTTTCAATGAATACTACTACTCTCACAAATTAATGAGTTATCTTTTTCAATACAGAATAAATAAAAGGTAATAAGGTCATTTGATCTACTTTCTTAATCCTTGTGCACAAATCTAAAACGACATATATTTGCAATCGGAGGGAGTAATTATTAGAGTGGATTCCTTGTTACATACGTTACGCTTAGCATGTATAGATATACTAGTTAAGTGTCTATGTATTATAATAAAAATATAAATATTTGATATAATAATATTAAATATAAACTCAAGATATAGAGACGTAGATGCCCTATGAAAACACTGCCGAACGAATATGTTAGAAACGATATCGTAGTTTGATTTAGATAGGATTCGAAAAGGTATGATGAAATTGTTTGCTAATTTCTATCTTACTTTTTTTTATTAATAAAATAGGTTATATATTGTAGCTGTTAATAAGACGGAAAGCTAAAGGACGAAAGTGAATAAATTATTCAAATTTTAGAAGATTTATTGGATAGAGAAGAGTAAGAAAATAGAAGAGATGACACAAGAATCAACTCGTGTTTTATATAGCAAATACTATTAGCGACGCAAAATACTGATCCAGCTTGCAACGAGGGCCATAATACTTTGGGGGGATGTAGCAAAAATAGCCACACTGGTCAGGTATATGTCACGGCTGTCGTGAACTAAAATGGACGATAAAATTATTTTGTCACTCAAAGCATCGACATCTCATTTTGGAGCCTAGCAGAAGCAACCATGCATTCCCAAGTCGAGAGAGAAAAGATAGTTATGGTGTTGTTGAGTGCTCTGAAATGCATTCTTCTTTCCAATGACAAAATTTTTAAAATAAATAATATATGATATCATATTTGTTAAAATAGGTAATATGTTGTTATATTTATAAATTTAGCATATGTATTTGACACTTCCTATATTGAAAATCCAATTTCGACATGGAGACACAGAAAAACTATGATCCCGGTAGTTTTCAGTACCACCGAATATAGCCTCCCATTGATGCGCGCAGAAGAAAGAAGCTAGAAGCCAAGCCGTTTTACATATGCGTTTAAGTTTTTTATTTAACTCTAGATTTTATTTGGAAGTAAAAAATAGTTCAAAAATTCTAAATGTTTTTATGAGCAAACTAGAGATTACTATCAACCCATTTTAATTAGTTTAATCAAAAATCCTGAGCCAATATTTAATTAAAATTCTCCAAATAAACATACATTTATAAATTCTAGCAATTTTTAGTACCTCAAATAAATTCCAAAAAATCTAGAAAAAATCACTAATATTATTCTCATGTGGTGTACTAATTTATAATAAATGTTTCCAACCCTAGGATATTTGGTGAAAAAATAAGTTCTTTGTAATGCTCTAATTATATGTATTTTTATCATTTCATGTGATATTCTTTTTTTAATTTAATTTGAATAAAAATAAATATATACATTTATATTGATACATAGAACCAAAAAATCAAAAATTCACTAATATTCCTCTCATGTGATGCATGACAGATTAACAACTATTACTAAGATGATAAAGCTAGACACTTAAGAAGCATAAAATCCAGAAATTGTGTATATATATTTATATTCATCTTTTCAAAGAAGGTTGTGATATGAAAAAGTTTAATACTTATCAATTAAATATTGCAAATGATGTATCCAAAATTTAAACAACCAGATATGGATCACGCATATGGGGATACCATCTCTCAAAGCAGGAAGAGACAACCAAGGAAGAAATGAAGAACAAAGAATAGCAAGAAGAGACTTAATATTAATATGAGAGGTTGCCTAACATTTTCAGCTTGGTGCCGGCAAAAGATTAACTAGAGCATGTTTGAATTAATCTGAGAACCAAGGTTTTATGCATGTTTGATTTTTTATTTAAATTGAATTAAAAAGAGAATATCACATGAAATGATAAAAATGCATATAAATGGAGCATTATAAGGCTTAATATTAATATGAGAACTAAAGTTTTGTGCACGTTGAATTTTTTATTCAAATTGAATTAAAAAAAGAATATGACATGAAATGATAAAAATGCATATAAATGATGCATTTTAAGGAACTCACTTTTTCATTAAATAAACTAGGGTTGGAAATATTTTAATAAATTAGTGCATCACATGACAAGAATATTAGTTATTTTTTCTAGATTTTTGAGAATTTATTCGTGGCATAAAAAATTGCTAGAATTTATAAAAGTTGGCTTATTTGGAGAATTTTAATTAAATATTGGTTTAGGCTTTTTTTGGATCAAATCAATTAAAACGGGTTGCTAATGAGCTCTAGTTTGCTCATGAAAATATTTAGAATTTTTAGAATATTTTTGTACTCCCAAATGAGTTAAATAAAAAACTTGAACTTTCATGTGAGCGCACAATAAAGGTGCACATCGGCTTTTAGCTTCCTCTTCTCACGAGCGCGGTGCATGATAGAGGTTGTATTCGGTATGTGAGGTGTAAATATGGCACTTGCACCATATTTAGCACTTCATATGCTGCACAACGGCTTTTAGCTTCCTCTTCTCGGGAGCGCGGTGCATGGTAGAGGTTGTATTCAGCATGTGAGGTGCAAATACGGCACTTGCACCATATTTGGCACTTCATATGATGAAATCACGTTTTCGGTAAATGAGGTGTCAAGTACACATGCTAAATTTATAAATACGGTAATATGTTATCTATTTTTGCAATATACGGTACGTATATTGTTTATTTTTAGATTTTAGCCTTAGCAACTTGATACACAGTCGAATTGGATTTTAGACGTGAAATATGCTCTCGCTTGTGTAAGGTGACTGTTTTCTACTCCTTTTACTCCTGGAGCAACTTCTAGAATAGTACTTCATCCGATCATAAATATTTATCGTTTTGACGAAGATTCAGTCAAACTTTTAAAAATTTAACCATCAATAACTATCAAAATATTTAGTTTGAAAATATAAAAGTAACACTAGTAAATTGGTCTTGTAAATATTTTTATAATATTATATTTTTATTAGATATTATAGTAATATTCTAATAAAAAATAATGATCAAAGTTGCATATCGAAGACCATAAAAATAAAAAACGATAAATATTTATGACCGGAGTGAGTAAGTGTTTTTTACTCACTGTACGGTACTCTCTTCGTTCATCAATGTAAGACATAGTATTTTGATTTGAAAAGGTTAAACTTTAAACGGTTTCATAGTATTTTGATTTGAAAAGGTTAAACTTTAAACGGTTTCATAGTATTTTGATTTGAAAAGGTTAAACTTTAAACGGTTAGTAAAAATATATGCATGCTTACTGTAATTTTTGCATCAATAGATTCATATTAAAAATATTTTTAAGATGATGTTGATTTTGTAGCAATTGACAATATATTGTTTGAGAAACTAAAAGATCGAAATATATTTTTAAAGATTTTGTCGTATCAAAATACGCCTTACACGGGCAGAGTAAAACACTCAAAGGGCCAACATGGAATTCCAGCCAACAATAATGTATGCAATGGGCTTGTTATAACTTTGAGCATATAAAGGAGGGCACGCCTCGGCACCTTCCTCTCCCTTTCCCTTGACTGTATTAATTGACTCGTTTATTGTGCAAACAAGTATAGTAGCAAAACATGAAATGCACAATCTCTTCCCAATTAGTGCCGATTTTCACAGCTCACCTATCTCCTACTCAATCCACCACCACCAAGAGTGCACCTTTTATCGGGTTCTTTATAAGGAGGATGAAGTCAATGGAGGCAGAAGAAGGTGGCAAGAGTTTATGAAACATAAAAGGAGTGAAATTCAGCAATGAAATGTTAACACCATCCTTTTTCTCTCTTTTACTGTATCGATTGTTCTTCACCCGGTAGAGATTGTGTTAGAGTATACGGTATATAATATATAAGGATGTGTTTGTTATAGATTAGTATTAGATTATATCCTATCTCTAGTGTTGCTTGATATCTAAGTCATATGTACTCTATATATTCAGCTCTCGAGGCTCAATGTAATACACACAACATTTAACCAATTCTCATATTCTTTCATGGTATCACGACTCTAGGTTCTAATCCTAGGTCACAAATCCTAGCCGTCACCAGCTTCCACACCGCGCCCTTTGGGGAGATCGATCTCTATGATCTCCATCGGGAGCAGCACCATCCATACCTAGAGTTTGTGGCATCGATCATGTTGATCGGCCGCTCTAGAAAGTCTTTTCCCAATCTATTGATCGGGATTTTCTCTCTCACCGGTCGTTAATCGATGTTTCTTCTTGTTTTTCCCGATCCAAAATCGGTTTGTATCGCCCATCAAGTTCGCACGCCTCTACTCTAACCTCGGCACAACTTCACCGAGTCCTCCACTAGCGTGCGGCCGGGTCGGCTGTTCTTTGTCGACTCCA
Organism: Phragmites australis; assembly: GCF_958298935.1. Taxonomy (NCBI): domain Eukaryota; kingdom Viridiplantae; phylum Streptophyta; class Magnoliopsida; order Poales; family Poaceae; genus Phragmites; species Phragmites australis. The sequence goes on from NC_084923.1 coordinate 39,532,759, forward strand.
CTCGTGCGGCATGGGGATCGTGCAGAGAACGTGTGGGTGCGTGTGGCTCGTTTCACATGCCGTCACCCGGTTGCCGCCTCCACACTTGTCGTCCACGTCAACTACAACCGTACGGCATAGCTATGTCCGCACGCGTTAACTGCATCGGCCGCTCCCGCATGTTTCTATCCGCTGGTTCATCACGCACCCGTCTTCGCTCACCATCTCCATCTCTCGCGATGACTCCACGTGAACAAAACCACTCCACATGCACGGGACGACTCCACGTGATTAGATTCTACCATGCATGCATGTCTTTGGCTTAGAGCCCCCACGTGACTAGATTCTACATATATGCATGTAACAAAATTTTAATCTAACTATGTGTTGGAGTCCGCCGCATCGCCTGTCTCCGTCCACACGTTGTCACAATTCGGCATCGGCCATGACTCCAAGGTTGCATGCCCTTTGACCTCAACTGCCCGCGCTTCGACCATGGCTGGATGCCCACCGACCCCAGTTACCCCGTCCACACACTCTCATTGTCGGTTCATCGTCGACTACATCGCTTCTGATCAGCAGCAGCTCTCGTCCTCCTCATCCATGAGTATGTACGTCTTCCCGAGCACCGGGGCTGCCGCAGTGTAGCCTTCGAGCCATAGTGCTTGTCGTCCATGAACTCGATTGAGGCCCTGATGGCACCAGAGCAGAGGATGCAGTCTCATGGGTACGAGCCTTCTCTCGGCGAGCCATCCGCTCGATGGATTTGGGGACATATCAAGAGGTGAAAAATAAAGGAATCGGTAGTGGGGGATCAGCTATAGAGGTGGAGGGAGTGGAGTAGGAGCAAGGAGGAAAGAGGATGGAGGGGATCGGCAACGGCACTAGGACTAGGCTGACAAAAAAATGGTGGCAGCTTTGCCATGGTGCTATAAAAGGAAGGAAGGAAGGAAGGATAACAGAAGAGACAAAAAGACAATGAGGTGCACAGCTATCCCTGTAGGCACAATGAATCACATGTGGGACAGGAAAACACATACAGTGGATACCGCTCCACTCTTAGTACAGTATCGAACGGTATTGTAGGAATTGGATATCGAGGTAGGGTTGTATCTTATACAAGATACTACTATCTCCTCTCTCTTCTTGCTTGACACATTAGCAAGAAATCCTATATAGCATCTTATTTATGTGCATAATACCTTGCTTGGGGAATAGTCTAAGTGGCATGCTCCAATGATGTATCCCCGGTTGGTGCGCCTAACAGAACTTCATCTATGGATCAAGTGTTGACCTGAGAATGGCAACACCAGCCATGGGACTGGAGCAAGAATAGCCAATGTGGTTATCGAAGTCTCAAGGAACTTAGTCTTCGAATCAGCGAGATATGTTACATGAAAAATAGATAAAAGAGATATAAAATTAGTGACGAATAGTAATATAATCTGTCACTTATGATAATTAATGATAGATCATAGTTATGACCTGTTACTTATTACTAGTCATAAGTGACAGATCATCCTAGATCAGCCACTAGTGATAGGTCATCCTTGGCCAGTCATAAATGACAGATCAAGTTATGATTTGTCACTTATGATCAACTTAGCAGTGATAGATCGCCCTAGAGAGTTATTAATGATGGGTCAAGTTGTGACCCGTCACTAATGACTAGTTTGATGAAACAGAGTAGGTAAAGAAATTTTAATTAATCAATTAATTTTCTATCATAACTTACTTAATTTTTTTCTTATATAGTAAATATGTACATATCATAATGCTATATCTTTTTATTTTTTTCTATTTTTTTCTCACCTCAGTAGCACTAGAATATGATCATTGTATATTTTTGCTCAAATTTGATATAAGGGGTGGCGGCTTTGCACACGAACACACATTTCGAAAACAGTGCAGAAACATCAGGGGACGAGAACTCAATCTTCCAGGCCGTTTTTTGGCCTTAAAAAATTTGGTGAACCCGACAAAGTGGGGGAGAAACGAATGTAACTTTTTCTATAGATGTCAGTAGAGTAAAAAAAATTAAAATCGGAGTCTGTATGTAAAAGTTATACCTATCAAATTATAATTCAACAAAAAAGTAGTCATAAGTGACGGATCATAATCGTGACCCATCACTTATGATAGTTAAATATTTGGCAAAAAATATTAAAAAGATAAAATATTTGGCTTCCTTTAGAATGCACGCGAGGGTGAGGTGGTAAGGGGCATCGCACACGAGCGGAGGTTGCGGGTTTAATTCTTACGAAACACATAGTATAAAAATAGTGTGAAAAATAGCATGTGACACGTTGTGAGTAGTGATAGCCCCTATGTTGGGATGATTTTGGTGATTTTTTTATTTTTTTTATCCGAAAACACGAAAAACATTCATCAGTCATAAGTGATGGGTCACAGTTATGAACTGCCACTTTTGACTTTCGTAAGTGATGAATTAAATTATAATACGTCGTTATAATACGTCACCAATATCTTTATTGGTGACATATTTTTATCTGTCACTTATGACTAATCATCAATAACGTATTTGATATGACGGGTGCGAGACCCATCACTTATAATTTTTTTTTCATATAGTAAGGATCAACTAGCAAAAATTAGGCTCTGAAGCATCCCAAGAGCAAAGCCCTCGATCTCTCGATGCGTTTTCATCTGAAGGGCAGCTAAACCTCCAATTGAGAGTGAAGTTTTAGATAAGGCAGACAAGTAGCCTATGAGTTCAGTTTATAAAAAAGAGAACAGGCAGGAGCGTTTTCATCTGAAGTGGCTCCGATGGGGGAACACTAAGGATACAAACACCAACAGAAATCCCGGTACGTCACAGCGGTGAAAGCGTTGGAATCTTCAATAGGTCATGAAGTTTATGGTGTCAACTACAAGCATTTTTCTTATTCCACATTACTTGTAACTTGTTGAAATTTGTTTAAATCTCGGCAGAAATATGTTTGCATCAAATTAGATCTTTGGTTTTGGTCGAGAAATGAAACCCTGGTGGCCAGCTAACTCTTTTGAAGTAGCATACTTTTCAAATTTACATTGTTTAAGCTCACTTATTGACAGTAACTGTATCACCTCTGTTTGCTTCGGTCCTTGACAAGGAGTAGAGGTATATTTTTTTGGTTTATATTCTGTCTAGACCAAATTGAAATCCTAATTTGAGCGTAAAGCACACGCCCAGTTACTCTTAGGACGCATTGCTGATTAAGTGATTAAGTACTACGCTGCAATCCCTCTTTATGCATTGCCACTTGATAGACTCACCTACTATCTCGTTGAGAATTCATAAAAGGAAGAAGACAGGCTGCAGCTCCCTCTTCCAGAAAGTAAAATTGAAAAAGAATGTGAAAGAGCAACCTTGAACAACTCCTCAGTGGCATACACAGTGGAATGGAAATATGTAACAACAGTTTTAAGGCTCAAGAAATTGTGAAAGAACAGACCTGAAAAGATTTGCAGTAAGCTACCCACCCTTCTCATAACATCCACTTCCCTTCCTTTTTTGAGGAAATCAAATTGTTACTTTAAACATCCACATTCTGCCAACGCTCTAATTGTTCTGGAATGACTAGATGATAGAGTGTCAGTCCATACTTTCCCTTATGGCAATGCCTAATATGTGCATATTGTCCAAAACAACAAAGGGAATGGGAGGAATCTGGGATTGATAGCCGTCCAAGTTCAGACTTCAGACAGCTCAGCCTCAAACTGGATTGATGATTTCTTACCTTCCTACAGACACCCACCACCCACCAGGTTGGAGCGGCACACGACATGTATGGGAGTACACACAGGCATCGCAGCAGCTTTGGAGCGGCACGAACACTTTGGCAACTTCTGATCTGTAAAGCAACCACCAGATGTACGTAGTGATAGATGAACAATTGCCAGATTTGCGGCCAAGATCATCGGCAGTAGTCAGTTGTCACTGCCTTTGAGTAACTTGCTGACTTGATGATGACTGCCCATCTGCCGCAAGTGGAACAAGAAGAAATTGGCTCCAAACTAGCCATGAACTTCCTATCCATCGATAAGATACAATTCGTGCATTGCAAAACTTGCTTTTTTGTTTCAACAATATGCTGGTTTTACTTTTACCATGAGTAGCATGGCAAATCCCGACCAATCTTTTTTGATGGGTCTGGCTCAATTGAGACATTGTTTGGTTGGTTGCAGTTAGAGATGAGTGAGATGTCTTAATGCAATGAGCTATCGTTTGGTTGCCTGCATGAGGTGAGTTTTCTGGTGACCTCTTTCGTAGAGGTGGTGATGTTATCCGGCTTGTAAATGTTGTTTGGATATACCATATCACACAGCCTTGTAATAGGGGTCACTGCAGTAGCTAATGCTCCTGGATTTTGCAATTATTCAAAAGAATTGGAACACTGATCAAACACATGCATATGATCTGAATTTTTGGATCAAATGTTTTGCATAGATCAATGTAAATGAAAATAATAAATCTTTGTTCAAGCACCTGGCTACAACATAACTCTGAATCTACCTCAAACCATTCTCAAACATTCAAAGTGAGCAATGCAAATTCAGGTTGAGAAAGCAACGTCAATTGCATCCACCTATCCTAAAAAAACAAATGTTAAAACAACCAACCATTAGAGTATTTTTTAGTATCACGGCATGTCGAGATTTGATAGGAATTATTATGATTGCGATCCCTTATTTCCATCTTATCTTTAGGAGGCTTCTTGTACTCAAAGCCATGTAACACTCGCCCTCGAGGCTAAATATATCATTCATCGCATTACAACAATTCCTCTCATCTAAATGGTATCAAATATGTTTTGGTCATCCTCCACCGCAGGGTCCCGCATTGTGCTGCCCCAAGGAGATCAATCTCCGTCAGGGGCTGCACAACCCATAGTTAGGATTCGCGCCACCGATCATGTTGATCGTCCACGCTAAAGAGTCTTTTTCGGTCATTTTGACTGGTTTTTGTCTCTCACAAGCCGTTGATCGATGTTTTTTTGGATTTTCTGATCATAGATCGGTTTATGTTGCCCATCACCTATCGTCCTCTCGCGCGCCTCTACTCCGACATCGGCGTTCGACTCTACACCAACCGGCTCCTCGTTTTCTGGAGTTGTTGAAGGCAAAGGTGAGAAGATGAGAACCGTTAGCTCAGCTTGTCCATGTTTTTCTGGCCAATAGCAGCTTGAACATGTTAAAGATTGATCAACAGAGTTGTTACTGTGAAGATATAAGCAATCTAAAAACGATCAGCATAGCTCACATCTCTAAGCATATACTACTGTGATTTGATTTACAATTAGATTGCTGTAGAAGGTTTCCTTTGTCTTTTGCTCAAGTTTGGGATGAAGAAATTAATTTCTCAAATTGAAACATACATTTTCATAATCATTCAGATTCATTTGTTTCAGCATTTTGTTGCCCAAATTCCAGCATTTGCTACTAGAATAGCGCCCAACAAGTATATAAAACCAATCAATAACTATTGAATAGTACCCTTTTTGTGAAGGAATATTGAATAGTACATATTTCTACCAAGTACACAACAGCAACTCATCTACATCGCATCATTTTCATTCATACCATTTTATCAATTGGCCAACTAAAATTAAGGCTACAATGGGACATGTCAGGGCAGGTCCCCGCAGGTTTTAGATCTGGCAGGGGCGGGGCAACTTTTGCCCGATGGGGGTTACGAGTCGGGGACCCGAATTGAGTTTGGGTCGGGGATGAGGGCAAAAATTCAACCGCGGGTGCCTGAAAAATCCCGCCACCCGCCGCATTGTCGTTCTCAGCCGTGCAGTCCTACTATCGCCCGTTCCCAATCCCGCCGTCACCCGCCATCCATCGTCCACGTCGCTCCCGCCTGAGGCCTCCACTCCCACCCGCGGGTCCTAGTTGGGTTTTGGGGCCCCACAGGGTTCGAGACCGGGGTGAGCTTTCACCCGTTAAGGATTTCAGGGGCGGATCGAGTTTTTTTATTCAGGTTTCGGATCGGGTGCATTTTTGCTACACTTGACCCTGACCCGCCCCATTACCAAGCCTAATTAAAATGGGGAGAGTAGAGACAATTGCGTGCAATATAAAGTTCTCTTTCAGATGCAAAAACAATTGGTGCAGCTCCTGAACCCAAAGCTAAATAAGTAGGGGGAGATGAAGGCAAAAAAAAAAAATCTAGATAAAGTATGGGAAGAAGAAAGAAGATATGTATGGAGGCTAATCATTCATACAACTTCTCTAACATGTTGAGCAGACGGAGATTCATTTTCATTTCCTTGTCCAAGTCACCTGCTGTTGGGAAGTCCATATTCTTCCCCGCCATTCTTCTCATTGCATGTATCAAAGTATATCTTTGTCAGTGGCAGATTTCCCATCCGCTGTTCTTTGCGCATTGGCGTGGTTACTTCTTCGCAGTCCTAGCGGTGTTGAGTGAGGTTTCTTATCACCCACAGCCGCAATGCACTCCAAGGCGTCACTCCTTGACGTCCTCAACCGTCCATTGAAGCCAATGTATTCGGTGAGCTGAGAGAGCTTCCTTGGGTTGTCACCACTCTATCGTGGTCAGGTGCCACGTTCTTGCTATTCGGGGATAAAGATTTGGCCGTCATCGAGGTGTACACATGGTTATCCTGGATGTATCTTGCGGCTGCCACACCAGCCACCTGCTCAGGAAGGCCGTTGCCCCGGTTGCCGCCAGGTCAGACCTGCTAGCTCTACGCTCTCGGAGGAAATTTTATAAGATCCGATTTTTTGAAAGATCTGTTCTCCTCGCGCGACATGTATCCCTTACTCTTTCTCCTGCACACGTGCCAGCCATCGGATAAGAGGGATGATGTGAATCAAAATCTCACACGAGTCTTTCACGCGAGTTATAAAATTTCCTTTCATGCTCTGGACCGTCCAGAAATGTCTGCAGGTCCTGCAGCCCCGTGAACGCCTGGGCCTTTTTCAGAGTTGGCGCCCCGGTCATGCACGGACCGACTGAGATCAGGGAATCTTGCACCTCCGCTGGAGTATTCACAGAAGTTGCTTGACAAGTCTTTGCGGTGCCAGGCACAGGAGAAAGCGGCCGGATCCCCACTGAGTCCTCCCAACGCGGAGAAGCAGTAGCCACAACAAGGTCAGCCGACTGCTTTTGGCGCTGCATCTTTGCTCCCTCCGAGCATGGGGAGGTGTCGGCGATCCCAGGGAAAGGCACGTCCGTCTGAAGGCCCGCGTCATCCCGGCTTTTGGACCTGGGCATCCGTGACACATCCAGCAGAAACTCCTGCGGAGGAACAGCCGCCACGAGCAAGCTGCCATTGGACGTCGCAGCCAGAGTTGATGTTCTTGTGGACCTTGCTGCCGGAATGGATGTTCATGTGGATAGCCATCGTGGGTTGAACGGGGTGACCGCTATGTGGCGCAGTGACCTGTCCTCGCCCCCATAAGCTGTGAGTGCCTCACTTCTCCTAGCTATTGTCATGGGTGCCGCATCTACCTGCATGGACTCCGAGAGTTTTTTGTTGTTGGTCAGTAGCACTTAAATTCTTTTTTGTTTTTTGCTTTTTTCTCCCTGCCGGTACTGGTTTTCTTCCTCTTCTAGAAGGTCATCTTCCTCATCATCAAAGTCCTTGTTCATTGGATACGTCACACCAGGTATGTCCAACACCCCCCCCCCCCCATTTCAATTCATGTACTGTATCCACAAATATGAAACAACTTGGTATTTCATTGGGCACGAATGATAAAGAAATTGAAGTTTCCATTAAATCTTTGAAACATATGGCAATAGACTCGATAAAAGTATAGGACTGAGAACAACGAATAAATGGGCAAATAAGCGTCTTATAATTTTTTTTGCAAATAAATAGTATACTCCTTGCTCACCTAACACTCTCAAAAACACATAAATAGAAGTATAAATTTTATAGAGATAAAGCGAGAAAGAAAGTTTCAAGGTAACATGATTTCGCGGATAGAATATGAATCATAGGCTCTATTCAAAAACATTCTATAGGTTTTTTAGCACAAAAGCTTGAAACTTGAACGAAGAACAAAGCAAAAAGACAATCACTGAAAGAAGCAACTCTCCAAATTAACGGTCTAGGGATAAAGGGATTTAAAACCCTTTCAAATATATAAGTATATGAACGTTTCTATCTCTAACAACAAGAAGAATAACTTTTCAAGGTTACAAAATCGTAGCTCAAAGGAAAAAATAAAAATTAATAAGAAAATCACAATCGAAAAAAGAAAACTTGCAAAGGAATCAATAGAGAGACTAAAAGAAGGGGAATTCAAGCATATGCAAAAATATAAACTTTATTACTCAAAGAGATCAACCCTATTTTAAGCAGATTACAAGGATCTCTCTTTCAAAAACTTTCACATATTACATAGGCTAAGCACTTATCCTTCTCTCCTCTAAAACTTTAGCACTAGGCTCTCAAATAGGTGACACAAGAGGCTCAAGTGACTGATTCACAATCTCTCATAGCCCTACAACTATATTTTTATACCTAAGAAACTTGACCCCTAAGTTTCCTAACTTATTAACAAAATACTCATCTCTTGTAGTATACTTATACCTACTACCGAGGGTATTTTGGTCTATTTTTTGCTCCATCCATCGAACAGTTGCAGCGCCTTCACGATTTAGTTTTGTCTCAACACAAGCTTAGTGATATTAACACATACTCCTCCTATCCTCTCACAGTTTTGAGACCCAACTGTGAAACCCTCTACATGCTTCTCAAAACGTGACTTGCCATTTGCTTACACCTTAAGTACTCTGAAGTCGACACGTGTACTCTTAAAGTCTTTTGGTTGTACTTTTTGAGAATGTTGAAATATGCCTTGGTTTATATATGATGAGTGATCGACAAGGTTGTCAATTTGGTTTATCGAGTTTTGGATTGACTCTCTACCTGTAAGGTAGCACCCTTGGTTCTATGCTATCCGGATCTGTGCTGAAAGGAGCTGCCTTGTGGTTTCAACATGTGTAGCCATCCACGGTGCGGCGATGGCCTTACCGTGTCAGTACCCCATAAAAATAAGATAAAACTTATGAAGAAATTAACTTGAGTGTCAACGTGGGATACTCCGGGTATTCTAGGCTGACCCGGATACTCCGGATTGTCGGAGTTTCCTAATTTAGCTCTGCAGGTGTGCTCGATTTTAGTTTTTAAGTCAACCCGGATGCTCCGGGTTGACCCAGATATTTCGAGCTGTCGAAGTCTCCAGACCTTGCTTCGAATAGGGGTGCTCGGTTAAGTTCTAAATATTTTACCTAGAGATTCCGGATTCGGATTCTGGTGTTTTATCCGGATCCTATGAGTTGAATTTTGGCCAGTGGTTCTTGTGAGTATTGTCAGTTTATAGCCTAGCAAGTGAAATATATAGATTTGTAGTCTAACAAGTACGGCATCTAATTTTTTTTCTAAATCCACTATTGCATAGAACGAAAACTAGACAACCATATTTCCTCAATGTCACGTGGTGGTGGCTTATTCGGCATCAGACGGAAAAGTAGAAGCCTCTAGCACGTGGCCCGGCCACAAGGCGACACATAAGTCTTGTTGTCATTGCACTGATCCACTCCATCCGATCCTCAATAATAAAAAAGTGTCTTAGATAGTTTACTAGCTATAAAAATATGTATATCATCTATAAATTATATTAAACGGGTCATCTATAAAATTGTCTTTTTATGTTTTTTAATTTTGACATATTATATCCTGTTTTTTTATATACTATCTATTCAATAAGAGTTAGCTATGTTATCTCTCTTTCTTCTCTTTAGTCCACGTAGTATAAATATAGGTATGGATCAGCTTATAGCTAGCTGATGTGTCTTTGTTGAGGTGCTCTAAGTCTATTTGAACTTGGACACAAAAATTAAGATGAGAGGTACAATAACTATATTGTTCATCAATTATTGATAAGTTAATGTGTATGTGACAAGTTTACTGTATTAATTATGATGTATTTAAGTAGGGACAGACAACGAAAAATAAAGCAAAAATATACATTGGAGTTATGATAAATTTATATTTGAAGTACAGAAGAAAGCTATATGAATTTATATTTCGGATCGGAGGGAGCAGTTAGCTAAATTGTTTCAAAGTAATCTAGCACAACAGTTGGATCGTTGCGAGGCAACAACGCCTAAATTATTTTACACTTCTGCTCCTAGAAACATCAAATGAAAATGACCAGAGTCTAGAGGTATTATTCGTCATAGACTATCGACATGTTGAGGTGGCTCAACCAAAGGCAAAATGTCTTTGTGCCATGGTCCTGGTAAAGTAAGAATGTGTCCACGACGACTCCGAGTATTTATTTACACATTTCTTACGCTTTACTCGTCTGAAAATGACTTTCCTTGCGGTCGACACTCAACACCAGCTTAGCTTCGGGGTGAGGGGTTAACTCCAACAGGGAGGGTTCACCGTTGACTGGGCTTAGAGTAATGGCCTTGTGAGGCCGCCAGTTCGGCGGCAAATGATTAACAGTAAATGGGGTGGCATGGAGCATCACCTATTATCGTTGCAGAGGGAAGTAAATTTTACAGAAAGATTTTCTTTTGTGTATGATACGTATCCGTCTTTTATCTTTTAGTTGCACGTGTTTTTCTTGATCAAAGAATAATAATATAGATCAGGATCTTGTAGAGATCATTTTGTAAATAGTCCTATAAAATTTCTTTTGACGGACGGGAGGCAAAGTGCAAACAAGCTGCTGTCGGAGATGGAGGAGCCCGGAGCGAGTTAAATAGACACGCTACACTTTGAAATAGGACGTGGAAGGCTGGATGTTGGGGATGACTGCATCCAATCTAGCGGCTCCGACTGTACAAAAGGTAAAAAATATCAGGCGATTGATGTATAAATCCCATTCGTTTATCCTTCCAGTCTTGCATTGCAAATTCACTGCAACATCAACGTCATTCCTTGCGTGCCCTGCAGTTTTCAGCAGTCGCCAAGTGGTTTCCGTATCCCTTCACGGAAAACGCCCCCCGCCCGGCCGCGAAACTGCCCGGATTCTAGAATCTTCTGTGTGGGCCCGGCACCCTCCCCTAATTTTATGGTACCCGCGGGTCCAGGTCACCAGCCACCATCGCGCGCGCCGTCAAATCGAATATTCCCGCGTCTCTTCGTTCCGAATTTTTTTTAGTCTATTTAATATTAATATTTTAATAATAGCCTGTCGGGATCTATATTTTCAGAAACTGACCCCTTTTATCACGCCACAGGTTTTGGCGTGACTCACCACTTAGTCACGCCAAGGAGCCTGGCGTGACTGCGGTGCCACATCGGCGGACGGCCGGCCCCGTGCCATGTGGGCGTACCGACGTGGCAGCCCTGAGTCGTGTAAAGGCGCATGACGCGACTCCAGTCGCGCCAGGCACTATGGCGCGACAGAGCGCCATACAGGCACGGTCGGCTGTCCCCTGTGTCACGCCAAGGGCGCTGGCGCGACTGGAGTCACGTCAACTCCTTTGGCGTGACAGAGGCATATACAGGCCGGGCGCTGGCCCTTCTCTCCCACACGCAGCCATTTCTTCCTCAAGCAGCCGCGAGCAGGAGAGCCCTCTAGCGCTGCCCACGCCCTCCTCCACTCCATTCTCCACCGATTTAGGCCCGATTCAAAGGGGATTTGAGGGGAAAGAGTCCTAGGAAGATATCTCCTCCAATCCCTCCAATTTTTTTTGGTTAATTCGGTTTGCATTGCTAGTTTTTGGGTTGTTAGGGTTTAGAACTTGATTCGGTTGATCTACAAAATTTCAACGTTTCGGTCAGATCGGTGGTCATATATCGTGCTATGTACGTATACTAATACATATGTATCGTGTGAAATTTGTTGCATGCAATCGGTTGAGCGTAAGAAATTGAAATACATATAGTTATACTAAATGCCTATGAGCAATGCATGTTTTTGCATTCGTACACTAGCGGAGGAGGTTTTTCATTGTAGAGATGTAATTTAGTCGAATTGAAATGTTTAATGTGTAGGTTTTTAATGTGCTATAGCGATGATACACGTGTAATGTTTGGATGGTTTGTGTAGATGGAACGCATTGTGCGTATATTTCATGTGGCATGGTTAGTACAAATGGGGAGATCGATTCTCCCTCGGGGTACGTATTTTTAGTTTTGTTTCAATTCGTATTGTTTGTGGATATTTCGAAATGTCATATGGTAGGTTTGGCAGTTCGAGGACGAGGGCTCGCTCCCGACCGTTGCTTTCCTTTGGAGGAACGTCCGGGTGGTGACCGAAAACGCAGGCAGGCGGTACCTCTTCTACACCAACGAGCTAAACTGCATCATGCAAAGCCACGTGAGTGCAATTTGTTATGAATTACTTATTTCACAAACTTGCATGTGTCAATTGACATTTTCGTTAATTTTCAGGTGACATGGGAGCCATATGACCGGCACGAGATCCTTTCCATGGGTCTAAGCCCATTGTACACACGGGACATAGAGTATTGACGGTCCGTTCTCCCGCTTATTTGCTTTTACATTGTTAAGATGCACTGTTCGAACCGTGTGATGAGACAGTTCGGGAGGTTACAGCGGACGCCTCCAGACACGACACCCACGTCCGTGGCTTTGCACAAGTGAGTACTAATACGTCTTGCATGGTTCAATGGATCTTTTATGTGTGGTTATATGTGTTTCTGATTTTGCCATCTTGCAGAATTGACAGGAGGAAACAACGGGGCACTCGAGATTGGCAGGACATGCACCACAACTACTTGGTGCAGTGGAGCAACTGGGCGCAAACAATCATACACGGTGGAGCCGCCCACCGCTCGGGTCCGTACCGCGAGTACTTGAGGTGGCTGCACGACTCCTCCAGGTTGGCAATCAAGCCACCACGAGTTGCAGTTGGAGCGGAGGATTTGCCGGACTCTGATGATGAGGACGACTCGTAGATGGGTATGACCAGATCACTCGACACAGTCATCAGCCTGAGCGTGCTCCGCTTCACAACTACATGGTATTTGTAATTTGCCATACCAACATTGTATTCATTCATGGTTTCTACCGTACTTTACGGATTGCGTCGGCGTTGCAGGGACAACAGCTCGGGCACCTTGCTAATGAGGCTGGGTAAGCTTTGCTTGTCCCTCCGGGTTCAGCGGAAGAGGTTGGCCAACTTCGTGCTTTTGTAGAGGTAATAGTTGTCAAATTTTTAATTGTGCAAATTTTCTCCTACTTGTTCAAGCACTTAGAAAATTTGACCTAATTGTTTACAGAGGGTTTGTAGGAGCCGCCGCCGCCTTGCTTACAAGATGAGCTGCATAACGACCCCGGATGTGGAGCTTGCACATGGTGGGCCTTCTTCGAAGCCATCTGCTGGCCACACGGGTGCTTCAACACAGCAGCAAACGCCAGTGCGTGTCACGCCAAGCCCTCTGGCGTGACAAACAAATGAGTCACGCCAAGCTCTCTGGCACGACTAACTACGTTGTCACGCCATCGGTTTGGAAAATCCAGCATCACCACAGTCCTAATGAGTCACGCCAAGATCCTTGGCGTGACTCATCATGCAGTCGCGCCAACACCTTTGAAAATGCAAAACACGACCGTCTCCAGGGTGGGAGGGAGGACCTCGGTGTGACTCACTCTTCTGTCACGCCGAGGTACCTGGCATGACCAAGCACTGAGTCACGCCGAGGATCCTAGCGTGACGAGGCACTGAGTCACACCATTGCTCTCGGCGTGACAAACTGGACAGGAGATAAACAATGTTTCTGAAATATGTGATGATGCTATTGAAGAAATACTTAGTATTTAACAGCTAAGCAGTAACTAATATATGGAAATTAACTATCACCAAAACAAAAGAATTGCTATAACGGGTTCTCCCACCTATCTTACCAAATTCATATACTTTTGTCTGAGTTGAATTCAAGAAAAGAGATATGCCACATGCCTTGACATTTCTCCATTCTCATGATCAACCATGTATGAACCATTGTGTACAAACCATGGCACAAATACGAGGCATCTAGCTAATTGCAAAATCAGAGACTAGTTATTGAATGCGAATTGATAAATTCGGAGGTTAACAATACATTTTCTCCTTACAAACCGACACACGCAACTCGTCGAGCCTACAATGTAATTGGTCACATCCTAGGGGTGTAGGGCTTCTTCTTCCTCCTTTTGCGGGCCATGTTGGATGGAAGGACATTGCCACTTGCAATGTATGTCCTGTCTCGGCGACGCCGTGGAGGCTGTGTAGGATGCGTCGCTGGAGGGGCGCCTGCGAGCTGTGAGGTCCCCATCACATCCGCGCCGTACGATGGGTCTCCATCGTCCAAGCTCTGTTCCTCGCTCTCTGAGGTTTGCTCCCGTGGGGCCTTGCCTCGTGCAGCCGTCCCAACGGAAGTAGAGGCGGCTCCAGTCATACTGCGCGACTACGTCCGAGCCACAATAGTGCTGCGCGTGCGAGTCCGGGTTCCGTAATGTACTAAGTCACGCCGGGCACGTTCCCCCCTACAATCCTGGGGGGGGGGTCTTGCAAACTGTAAAGGTCTGGCGTGACAAGGCTCCTAGTCACGCCAGGGACCTTGGCGTGACTGGCTTACAGAGAGAAATAAGGCGCAGGGTGTCGGAGGATTAACTCCTATCGCAGGGATCCCGAGAGACCCCTTTTTAGAGATTCAGCCGGGAGGATGATCCTGAATAAGTTCGTCGGAGAAATAAATGGGAATGAATGCAACGGCCGGTGGTGGAGGTGACGACCTAGTGCAAGAAGAAGTAAATGCACTAGAATTTAGACAGGTTCGGACTGCACGGGGGCGTAATACCCTACTCCTGTATGGATGCTATAACTGTCCTGAGGAAGTCCCTCAAGGATGTTGGCCTAACTAAGAGCTTGAGGCTCCTTGTTCTTCGGCTGGAACTGTGCTTAACCTTGCTCACAGTGTCTACTCTTGCGCTGTGTTCTTCGTGGGGTTCGGGTTCTTTCACCGTTGTTCTCCAGGATGGCTCGATCCTCGCTGTGGTTGGTCTGTTGTTCCTCTCTTCTGTGTTGCCGTCTATGTTAAGTACTCGCCGGCCACGACATGCCCCGAACGGAAAAGAGGGGGCTCGAGTTCCGAGATGCCATAAATGGAAAGGGCGTCATCATTTCTTCTGGATGAAGTGACTGGGGGTGGAAAATGTGTCGCACGCCCGGTCGCCCGTCACCATAAATGCCCTGGCAACGGGCGCCGTGGAGAGGACCCACCGAGCAGCCGCAGAGCAACCCGGCGTGCTCGCCCTGTCTTGTTCCCCTGCCACAGCAGTGCGGCAGACGGAACACCTTGATCCTCACGATGTTATCCCGAGACAAGCCGGATGGCACAGGACGGGACCTGTGCAATTAATGACCCCACGCCTCTCTGCCAAAACGTGGCAGAAACTGACGCTGAGCGCGGCAGGAGCAGTTGGAGGTGTCAGGCCACGCACGCTCATTAAATGCGGTCTCGGACCTCTGGCTGGTTGACACCTCATCGGCAGGCCCCTCGGGGGCTTTTCTGGGTTGTCAGGGTACCGAGTGCTCGGGGGTACTGTTCACATCTCCGAGCACTCTCTCCCGAGCACTCTTGCACGAACCTTCGGGGAACCGAGTGCTCAAGGGCTGCCACGTGCAGCCCCGAGTACTTTCTCCCGAGCACTCTTGCACGAACCCTCGGGAACCGAGTGCTCGGGGGCTGCCACGTGCAGCCCCGAGCACTATCTCCCGAGCACTCTTATACGGATCTTCGGGGAACCGAGCGCTCGGGAGCTTCCGCACGTAGCTCCGAGCACTTTCTCCCGGAACTTAGCTCTTCTGATCGTCGGGGGACTAGGGTTCTCGGGGGTGACCGGGCACCTCCCCGAGCACTTTCTTCCCGGTACTCGGATTCCGTGGATCATTGGGGAACTGGGGTGCTCGGGGATTACTGACTGTGGCCCCGAGCAACTTCTCCTGGGACTTGAGCTTTTCTCATCCTATAGGAGAGACCTCGCGGGGTGGCGCCATGTGGCGGATGGCTGGCCTGGCCTCGGGATTTAGGGACCCCTAGTTCCTGATACACCGACACAGGGCAACATCTATGTTTAATGGATGCCACTCCTATGAAACAAAATTTGTATTCCCATTTGTGAATTAATCTACACATTATCGCAACATTATGACAATATCGTGGATACTAATGCTACAAAATCCATTAAAACATGTGACCCCAAAAGGAGCAAATTTGTTGGCATATTAAAATTAGGTCCAAATTACAGATATTCATTGCTCATCGATGATGATTACATATCACGTTCATAAATAGTTCACATAAGACAATTCATTCATCTACCTTTATACTGCTAGGTCTAAAAATCTAGCCCATTATATAACACCTCGTCGTCATCGTCGTCCGGGATAACCACGGGCAAATTACCAACAAGCGCCTTCATTGTCTCTATTTCCACCTTCGTGGCCGAAACATCTTGACCCTCCATGGTAGTACTTCTCATGGGGGGTACAAAGCACGGTAGTAATCACGAGTTTCCTTCTTCCGATTCTCCAAATAGCTTGATAGCACGTTTGGAGGACGCTTATTCCGCCATGCAATCTCATGATCAACCGCACCTTTATCGAGGTACTCCTCCCATGAATATTTCCGCGTTCTCTGCTTAAGAAAATACATATGCACAACAATTAACAATACGATAGCGCAACATTGAATATAGATACTACGCATGAACCAACCATATCATTGCTGACCACATGTCCGCAGTAGTACCCCGCTCCAAGTTTGGATGGCACTATCCCGTGTTTCGCATTCACACCACAAGGGCACTTTCTTGGGGCACATAGTTCTATCACCCTTTTCCCCTTCACTTCATCTTTTTTCTCATCTTTCCATTGACCATCAGGACCGTACAATGGATCCCGAAAGCCACAAGTAACACTATGGCGCTGCATTATAATTCATGATACATGTTACATGATACATAACTCTTCCGCATTAAAATTGTAAACAAGCACTCATGCCCAATTCTTACCCTTGTCATCCCTTCGCAGCGGAAGTAAGGGGACCCCCCCAGAAGATTCACAAAGTATGCTTCGCTTTTCGCAATTGCACAACGGAGGATCCTCAACACGTATACTTCTCAATTGCCACTTCTCTTTATCCATCAATTTTTGCGGATTTGGTGGAGGGGGAACCCAACGAACAAACTTGTCATATGGCTTCGGATACTAACTAAACCGTTTCACCTTCAGAATCCTCTGATCATACATTTCGGGCCCATCAATCCATTGGAAGAAGTAGCACATCTCCCACTCCTGCAAATTATTAAAACGTCATGTCTGCAAAAGTAATGCCATTTGCTTCTACCCTAATCCTTAACAAAAATACACTCACAAGATAATCCGAGCACAGGTAGTAAGCCCGACCAGCAGTATCTTCGTGTAGCGACTGAAGAACCACGGCTCGCTTACCACAGTCACAAGTCGAGACGGGGAGGGCGGGGGGAACAGGGGCATCTTTGCAACTGACATCGGGATACTTCTTACCAATATGTGCCCACTTTTGCTTACGCCATAAATTTGAAGTCATACCGGAAAACTGCATGAATACAGAACCTACTCATTATACATTTTAATTCGACTAAAATTCATCTCTGCAATGCAAAAACATGCATTGCTCATATACATTTAGTATAGCTATATATATTTCAATTTCCTACGCTCAACCGATTGCATGCAACAAATTTCACACGATACATATGCGTTAGTATACGTACATAGCACGATATATGACCACCGATCTAGACCGAAACGTTAAAATTTCGTAGATCAACCGAATCAAATTCTAAACCCTAATAACCCAAAAACTAGCAATGCAAACCAAAATAACCAAAAATACTTGGAGGGATTGGACGAGATACCTTTCTTCGTCTCTTTCCCCTCAAATCCCTTTCGAATCGGGCCCGAAATCAGTGGGAATGTAGAGAGGGGGCACCAGCAGGGTTTTGGAGTCCTTGCTGCTTGAGGAAGAAACGGCTGCGTGCGGGAGAGAAGGGCCAGCGCCCGGCCTGTATATGCCTTTGTCACGCCAAAGGGGTTGGCATGACTCCAGTCACGCCAGCGCCCTTGGCGTGACACAGGGGATAGTCGCCGCGCCTGTATGGCGCTCTGTCGCGCCATGCGCCCTGGCACGACTCAGGGCTGCCACGTCGGCACGCCCACGTGGCACGGGGCCGGCTGCCCGCCGACGTGGCACCGCAGTCACGCTACGCTCCTTGGCGTGACCAAGTGGTGAGTCACGTCAAAGCCTGTGGTGTGATAAAAGAGGCCAGTTTCTGAAAATATAGATCCTGACGGGCTATTATTAAAATATTAATATTAAATAGGCTAAAAAAATCCTTCGTTCCCCACTCTCCACGCACGGACTTTTTTTATTTTAACCTTTTTAAAACTAATATTTTAATAATAGCCCGCCGAAACCTAAATTTTCAGGAAATGGCCCCTTTTGTCACGTCAAAGTATCTGGCGTGACTCCCCAACTTAGTCACGCTATATTCATTAGCGTGACCAAAGTAGCCACACTGGCGAAAACTCCGACGCCTTTACACGTGGGTTCGACGTCGCAACCTGAGTCACGCCAAATTGGCATGCAACAGTATTTTCGCGGATAAACAATGTTTTCAGCGGTTTCAATTGTTTCCTTTCCGCTTTCTCTATTTGAGTAGTAGGGTTGCCATACTCTAAAATTCATGAAACTTTTTTTGTATGTCCTATAATTCATGTTGAATCATTTTAAAAGGATTCACCTCAATACCCCATCTAGGTTTTAAAATAAAAAACTCAAAAAATGGTTATTTTTAGAAATTCTAGTAATTTTTAAGGCCTCAAATAAATTCCCAAAAATCTGAGAAAATTCACTAATATTCCTATAATGTGGCGTAATAATTTCTAAAATTATTTTTAATCCTAGGTTACTTGGTGAAAAAGTGAGTTCCTTTGCAATGCTCCATTTATATGTATTTTTATCATTTCATACTATTTAGCCTTGTAAACGCCCTCTAAATAATTATTAATTATATTCGATTTTTCTCAAAATTTTGCCAGCGCTTAATGCAACATGCACAAGTCCTATTTGCAAACATGCGCATCCAATAGAGTCGTAGAATTTGAATTATTCAATTTCGAATGTTGGTATATGTTACAATTTGTTCTATAACAATAATACTTAGGTGACTTGTGGAGCTAAAAAGAATTGTCATTTGCGGTCTAAACCATACCAAATTTATTGTATGGATAGTTCAGAATATGTTTTAGCCGAACCACACACATGATTTTTAGAAGACTAATAAACTTTCGAAATTGAATAATTCAAATTCTACAACTCTATTGGATGTGCATGTTTGCAAATAGGACCTATACATGTTGCATTAAGCGATGGCAAAATTTTGAGAAAAATCGAACATAATTACTAATTATTTAGAGGGCGTTTACATGGCTAAATAGTATGAAATGATAAAAATGCATATAAATGGAGCATTGCAAAGGAACTCACCTTTTTACCAAGTAACCTAGGATTGGAAATAATTTTAGAAATTATTACGCCACATGAGAGGAATATTAGTGAATTTTCTCAGATTTTTAGGAATTTATTTGAGGCCTTAAAAAATTACTAGAATTTCTAAAAGTAACCATTTTTAGAGTTTTTTATTTTAAAACCTAGATGGGGTATTGAGGTGAATCCTTTTAAAATGGATTCATCATGAATTATAGGACATACAGAAAAAAATTTCATAAATTTTAGAGTACGGCAACCTCACTATTTAAATAGAGAAAGTGGAAAGAAACCGCTGAGAACACTGTTCATCCGTGAAAATATTGTTCACCACGTCACACCAGCCACGTTGAACCCACGTGTAAAGGCGTCGGGTTTCTATCAGTGATCATACTAATAAATATGGTGTGACTAAGTTGGAAAGTCATGTTAGACACTTTATCGTGATAAAAAAGGCTAGTTACTGAAAATTTAGGTTTCGACAGGTTATTATTAAAATATTAGTTTTAAAAAGATAAAAAAAAAAGTCCCACGCACGCGACTTCGCCCCTCGCCTTGCTTGCAGGTAATAATGGTTGCTCCTCCTCTGATTCCGCGTGGAATTCGGCCGCGATTTAGAGCCTTGGATGCGGTGCTGTTGATATGTGGGCGTGGGCCTCGTGGCCTTGATTCGTTCGAGGGATTTTGCGCTAGGTCTGGTTCTCGATTCGGGGGGTGGGTTTCTTGGCGATTCGGGGGATGGATAGGTTTCGGAGTCGTCAGTTGGGTGCTAGTTTGATCCGTGGGCGCGGGTAACTGAGGTCGGAGGGATGGAATTGGAGTTTTCTTTGGAGAGGAGATTCGAATCTACTCCTAAAGGGTAACGATTATTGTCCTGGGCGAGCAGTTGCGATACAATCTGATTGGCTTCTATTGATATCTCTCGTGTGCTTCTTGAGTTTGACGTGAACCTTCAAACCAATCTCTCCCCCTTTGAATCGTTTGCAATCTTTTCCAAGTAATTTCTTTGCATGACTTGTTTGTGCGGACAAAAGGTTTTGGATACCAGATGGTATTAGAAAATTCACTGTGGATCGTCAGGTTGCCCATCTAGAAGATAGTCTCGTTGTTAGAAATAAAATTTTAGATTTTTAGGGAAGTTTCTGATCATGATATGTCGTCTTTGTCGGTTTAGGGATTGATTCTATTCAAGACCATGATAGTTTTAGCCTTCCCTAAACATGTGCCCTTTGGTCCCTTTCATTATGCTGAGTAGAAAAATGGGCTGCCGTTTGTAGTTATATAATTTCTTACTTGTTGGTATTAGTATCTTCAGTCATTTTCACATAGTGATTTCTAGCAGTGTTGGTGATTGTTATCTTTGGCAATTGCAGTTTAGTTCAATCCGTCTAACAGTAAGATGTCGGCCAATGTTGGTGATTTGAGTGCAACATATGCTTTGAGCTTCCTCAAGAGCCAATAGTGACTCTTTGTGGCCACCTCTTCTGCTGGCCATGCCTTTACCGGTGGCTGCACGTCCATGCACACTCACCAGAGTGCCCAGTGTGCAAGGCCCTTGTCGAAGAGGACAAGCTTGACCCACTTTACGGACGTGGCAAGGACCGTGTTGACCCAAGATTAAAGAACATGCCCGAGGCTGACATTCCTCACCGCCCGACTGGCAGATGGCATTAGAATTGCCAGAATATCTCAGTGTTGCGTCTGTATTATAGCTTGATGCTGAATGTACCATAAGTTATTTGCATATTTGCACAAAGTGTCGAAGTGTCCATAGAATATATCTATGTAGGTCTAGATAAGTATCTGCATTTTGCAGCACGTTATATACTATTAGGAGGAACTTGGTGCAATTATTAATGTTTAGTTTTGATGCTATTTGGTGGTGAATGTTATGTACAATTGTTGGGAAGTCATCTCCCAGTTGCCTCTGTAATCTATACTCATTTAGACTGGACATGGATAGCACTAGACAGAGTATATGATAATTAGTGTTTTTGTGTAGCCCCAGCTCTCTTATTTTCACCAATTGACACATACATATGTATATGAAAAAACACCACCTTACTGATCTATACCGTTGTACAGTTACTATGGAACTACAGGATACGAGTATTTTGGATCTGTGGCTAGAAGAACGGACTGTAATACCTACTCTGGAGTGCCAGTGTCAGTGAAATATGGTTTGCCGAATGAATATTGACAGCATTATGTAAGGGCTATCAAATAACTGTTAAGGAGAGGCTCTTCTGCAAGTTGTAACCTTTACGCTGTCACTACTTCCGATTCTGAAGATTTACGTGGGGGCCTAGTGTCAATTTGGGCTGCTTCTCAGGCTGCAATCTGAATCGATGTTGATACTTTAGCCATCGGTTTGACTTGCTGAAGTGTATACTATGATGGTGCACTCACTGCATGCACCAGAGCATGAACCAGTGCTCCAACTCTTGGCCACTCAAATGTGCAGAGGAAGCAATGAACCATGTGCTGTTGCTTTGGATATGTATAGAATAAATATATGGTGTTAGTTACGTATGGGATTTAAAGTTATATTAACGGTATATAGTAAAGTTAAAGTAGAATACTAATTGAAATCCTAGTAAGACTCATGTAAGCTGGTATCCTTAGAAATATGAAAGAAGGACTAATGTTTGTAATTATGATGGTATAATGGCAGGTTTGTAGAGGTTGATAGGTTCAGCTAGGATCTCCGAAGTGGCCGATCTTACTAGTTGAGAAGGAGTGGCTATAATTATGCATCGTGCTTTCAATATCATTCGTGATCTTATGTATTATCTTGATAGATCCATTATTGCTTCCACTAATGGTTAATTTTCTAACGGTTGCCTTGCCATCCATTGGACGGGAACAGCAAGTACGGGATTTTGGCGATGGTGCAGGACCCAAACGGCTCGGACAACGAAACATCACAGGCTCGAGGAAGAAGCCTTTTTGCGCTATTCAGTTGAGAACCACGTAGCAGCAGCTAGCAGCGAGTTTGCGCTGACTTTTGTCCGAAGAACGGACGGAACCAAGAAAGAAAAGGCAACCCTACCGGACGAGCTGTGGCGACCTGGCGGACGGGCCGGCCTTTCCGGCGAAAAGCTCCGCCGCATTTTGCACTTCGGACAGCGAAACTGTCGAGCAAAGCGAGGGGGTCGATAGTTCGGCTTCAAGTCCGACGGGATTGGGATAGGATCGGCAAGCCGCGGCGGGAAAGGAACGGAAGCTTCATGGAAGGGCGACATCACGGGAAGTGGGGTGGGCAAATGATGAGTAGTGGAGTGGCCACAGCTTCTGCCGGACTTGGCACCAGCACTGCTACGCCACGGTCAGAGACAGACTACGATGCCGTACGTACGCTGGTGCCGCAATACCTGCTGCCTCTGCAAGTCTGGAACGGTGGCCGTTTTTCTTTTGAACACATAGCTGTGGCCATTTTGGTCCTCGACTGTCTTGCAACTTCGAATCAGCTCATGGTAATGATAGATTAATACTTTCGTCGATTTGGACACGCCGTCTATGGCTTAAAAATCGGTTTGACTGTATGTATGCCAGGTCCATTTGGAGTACAATGCAACTCCCTTCGGATATCCATTCTATAGCTTTAATTATTATTTTTATTGGAATATATTTATAAAATCTATTTAATTTATGATATAATGAAATTATTTTTTAAGACATATCCGCATATATGATTTTAATGTTACAAAATTAATTATTTTAAAAGCTATTGTTAGTTAAAGTTTTAAAAGCTTGATTGAATATTTTTAAAATGGTATGCATTTATAATTAGAGGGAGTAGTAAAATAGTTTTTAAAGGCAGAGTGCACAGCTAGCGCGAGCTGTAAACCGGTGATTCCGTTCAACGACGCCTCCGAAATGCGATGGTCGTTTTCCTGTGCTTCTCGTGTTCTAGACTTGTATGGCATTTTGGGTTCAGCTTTTTAGGCTGAATCTGATCGATTAGCCGCAGTGCAGCTGCGGGGTTTGTACCTAATCGTTGGCCTAAAAGTTGACCGCCAGTTTACCCGTCCGAGACTGACCTCCTCGTCAAAGTCCTGTTGGACAGTTGGAGTTGGACTTGCCCTTCGTCAGTCATGCATCCATTGGATTGGATTGGATTGGATTGGGTTGGATTGGAGGCTCGTCGTCCTCGCTGGCGCAGCCGGAAAGCAATAACAGCCGTGGGAGACAAGCTGCGGGATTGCGACGCGAGCACGGAAGGATCACACGGACCCCTTGGCGATTTGGCACTGCCCTGTTTGGTTCGTCAGCGCGGATCAAAGCACATTGGCTCGTCCCCTCCGATCCCGCTCTGCTGCTCTGTGTCGGCGCAGATCTTCCCAACGTTTCATCGTGGGTAGGCTAATACTTCATGTTTAGATATGGTAAAATAAAGACAGTAATAACTCATGCCAGACGGTTGGTACTTCAACTGATGCCATACGCAAATCGCCTACTTAAACATTGTTCCATTCTAAACAATCTTGGGAAGAAAGGGCACTAGCGACTCGAAACAGAGTTCACGCCGACACTCGCCATGGAATTCTTCTCGCCAATTTGCCAAGGAGAGCATGTGGAAAATCTAGGGTGCCGCGCTGGCATTAGAAAAACACCGCAAGCCCCCTCTCCTGTAGTGCCGGGACTTTAGGTGGCACGGTCCTTTGTAGCATCTAGATTCATTAGTAAGCGGTAAGTATTTTGATAATTAATTTATATCATAATAATAATTATGTATTTTTGGTTTTTAAGTGATTATTTAGACAATCAAAAGATATGTGCATCAAGATTAAGAATCATCTTTCAAGTGTCACAAAGGATGAAAGATACTTAGAGTAGTATATGTCTCTTTTTTTAGTCTTTTAACCGTATTATAAAGATAGGCTAAGAGTAATAGTTTGACTTAAGTTAATCTAGATTTGGTTAGATATACACTAATAAAATTCTAGTACTAATTAGCTCAAAGAATCTCATAGATGAAATATTGAGAAGTTAGTACTAAAGAATTATTGAATTAGACGAGTTCAGAAAAATATGCCTACAACGGATGGTCTGGCGTTCAACATGTTGAACTCACAGGAGAATTCTTGGTTCAGATCAAAAAAACTTTGAGTTCACCAGATGGTCTGGTGACACAAAAGGTTCTAACACCAGAGCATTTATCCGGTGAAGTAGCTAGAAAAAGTGCAAGTCAACGCTGGATGGTTTGGCGCTCTGCAGGTTGAACACGTCGTAGTGTTTTGACTCTCAAGAGACGCTTCAAATCAACACGCCAGATGATCCAATGCTGAGGATTAAACACGCTAGAGCTTTTTACACATAACCGGAATTTCTACTTAAAAAGTCAGTGTGCACACCGGATAATCCGGTGTTCACCGAATGACTTCGTCAGAGCATTTCTTGCAAAGAAGGTTTCTCAGATGGTTTTTCGTGATTGTATTCGCCGGATAGTCCGACGTGTATAACGGAAGCTTCGCCAGAGCATTTCAGAACAACAACGTCTGGTGACAACTAGCACTGGTAGTGTTTGAAAAGGTACATATCGGATGGTCTAGTGTGTGTGAGCTAGTGCATGCCAGACCTTCCAGCGTTCATAGAAAAAGTGAGCGGTTGGACAGCGGCTAAATTTGGACCTCTAGCCTATAAGTACCCCCTCACTAGGTCTCATTTTGATCTCTTGTAACCCAGATGAGCCTATACATTGTGTGTTATCATGAAGCAAGAGAGAGCACTTCAGTGATTTGCAAAGTCCCTAATTGAAAGATTAAGGATATCATTAGTGCTTAGAGAGTAGCAAGTGTATATCTAGTTGTAGTTAGGTTTGATCTTGGTCAAGTGAAGCTATTGGTTTGTTACTCTTGGTGGTTGGCAATACCTGACCGGTCTTAGGTGATTGGAGTTTTCTCGATGAACTCTTAGAGTTCTTGTGGGAGCCCCGGGAAGTGCGATGTACTTGGTTTGATGCTTGTAAATCTGGAGATGGAGAAGTGGTAATCACGAGGGAGTATTTGAGTCTTGATGACTTAAGAGGAAACGATGTCCTTGGTGGATACTCCAACGAGAACTAGAAGGGAGTGCCAACTCATCGATACATCAAAAAAAAATTGGTGTCCTCTTGTCCATCTTTCTACTTTTCTATATTTACTTTGAGCATTTACATTCTTGCAAGCTTTAATTCTGCAATTTGCTTAGTGTATTTGCTTGCTTGTTTTGTTGCCATACTGTATCTTGTTCGTGTACTTGCATCATATTTCATCTAAGATAATGTTGCTACTTGTTTTAGTATTCAGTAGAAATATTTTAATTAGAGCCCAATTCACCCTCCTCTTGGGTCATTCGATCATTTTAATTAGTATCAGAGCCTCGTGCTCTTGATAGGCTTAACATCCTAGAGAAATGACTCCCCATGAATGGAAGTAGTATGCCAAGGTTCGGGGAAAATAACTTCGTCTATTGGAAAGTTCACATGGCGAGCTATCTTTAGGCTATTTCCCCGAACAACAAGTTAGATGGAATGCTAAGGCTAAATATATTTGAGGGAATTAGTGAAAAGATTTTCTGTAGAGTAAGAAGCAAGAAATCTTTTCATGATATTTGGACTACTCTTTGTGAAATTCATGAGGATTCTAGGAAAGTCCGGGAGGAAAGATATCATGTGCTTATGAATTCTCTTAATCAATTTAAGATATTTATAAATGAGTTGTGCAATGATATATATTCTCGTATGAACATATTTGTTGAGGAAATTAATTTACTTGAGCTTACTCAATTGTCTCAAGACGACATCATTCATAGGATCTTGATGATGCTTCTTA
Source organism: Phragmites australis (assembly GCF_958298935.1). NCBI lineage: Eukaryota > Viridiplantae > Streptophyta > Magnoliopsida > Poales > Poaceae > Phragmites > Phragmites australis. The sequence continues at coordinate 39,559,093 of NC_084923.1, forward strand.
AGCCGCAATACAACATTATCATCTCTCTTCTTCATGAAAGGGGTATTAATAACATGATCGTCATTGATACTGTTGGGAAGATTTGTTCTCATGAGATGTTCTTATTTGGAGATCAATGTGATCAATCTTTATCCAAGAAGAATATTGCTCTTAAGGCCAAGATGGTTGACAAGAAGAAGAAGATGAAGCTTCCATCATCAAGTGAGAGTGATAAAGAAGAAGATGATGATGACTCCGGCACTAAGATTGCCCTTCTCATGAGAAGAACTACAAGAACAATATCTAAGTTAGGCCAGAAAGGCTACAACTATGACCCTAAGAAGAAAAAAATTTACTTAAAGAAATTTGACAACTCTAGTGGCAGATACAAGAAAAAGTGCTACAATTATGGTGACTATGATCACATGTCATATGATTGCCCTCATCTCGACAAGAGAAACAAGAACAGGAGCAAAAAAGATTGATACAAGTGAGGATGAAGACAAGCACAAGAAGAAGTATTAAGATAAGAAGAAGGATTAAACTCTTCAACAAGAAAGGTGGAGGTCGCAAGGCCTACATTGTTGGTGAATGGGTCTCCGGTGAGAGTTCAAGTAATGATTCAAACGATAATAAAAACAACAACTTCAGGAGTCTCGCTATCACCAATGATGATTTACCACTATCTCCACTACATATGTGCCTTATAGCAAAAGTTAATAACAAGGTGAGTAGTGAGAAAGATGATAGTAGTGATAATGATAATTTTTCTTCTAATGATATATGTAAGCTCACGAATGATTATGCTACTATCATCAAGAAGCAAAAAATTAAAATCAAGTCTGTTGAAAATACTAATGCTAAGCTTAGTTCTAGTCATGATGAGTTGTTTGCTAAATACAATGATGTGCTTAAGAAATATGATGAAGTTGTTGAATCTAGCAAGTCTCTTGAGGCCAGTAACGAGAAGATAAAACTTGAGCATGTAGACTTAAAATACAAATATAAAAAATTTCAGCTAGCTTATGATGCCATTAATACTAGCTTAAATGAATTACATATTATTGATGTTGTTAAGGTCAATACATATACTTCTTGTGATAACATTCTTGACATACCATGCTCCTCTCCATATGATAATATATAATCTTCTAAGACTACTATGCAACGGAGCAAGAGCTCAAAGATAAGATTGCAAATCTCAATTCATGTGTGACTAGGTTGACTAAGGGGGAATGCAAGCATAATAAAATTCTTATTAAGAATGCATTGTACTACAATAAGAGATGTCTTGGATGCTTCACCAAACCAGTGAAAAAGATTATCAAGTCACCGAAGATCAAGAATTGCTTCATCAAGGAAGTTGATTCGTATTGCTAACATTGTGAAGTGACCAGTCACCACACAAGGGAATGTCTAATTCCTACTAAACCTCTCCCTACATTTCCTTTTAAATACAAGTTTACTTTCAATGTAATCGTTTCTTATTGCATAAGTTTAAAAATGACAAATTCGTGACTAAATTCATGGAACTCAAGCTAAGAATAAGCTTCTAGGCAACTTTGGTTGCCTAAAGCTCTTATATCTCATATCAAAGTTATCAAACTTGTTTGGGTACCTAAACCGTAAAGTTGATCTCTTATGTGTAGGTAACTAAAAAACCAGTGGCAAGCATTGAATGCTTAATAGTGGATGTACACAATATATGATCGGCAATGTAAAGATGTTAACCTCACTAGAAGATGTGGACGATCACGACAAAGTCACTTTTGATGATAATTCTAAGACAAATACGGTAGGTTTGGGTAAGGTGGCCATCTCCAATGATCTTTCTATCTATAGTATTCTTTTAGTTGAGTCTCTTAGTTTTAATTTATTTTCCGTAGCTTAACTGTGTGACTTAGGTTTCACATGCTTATTTAGTGATGTTGATATTGTCATAACTAGCAAGAAGCATCATGATCTAATCTTTAAAGATTTTAGATATTGGCATATATATCTTGTAAATTTTTTCTCTACTGAAACTAGCTTGAAAACATGCCTCTTCACCAAGACATCTATAGTTTGGCTTTGGCATTATTGACTTTCACACATTGGAATGAGTCAACTTAAAAAGGTGTTCAAAAATAGAATAGTGGTTGGTTTGAAGGAAGTGGCAATCGAGAAAGACAAGTTGTGTAGTGCTTGCCAAGCAGAGAAGCAAGTTGCAATCTCTCATCCATTTAAGTTTATGATATCTACATCAAGACCCTTGGAGCTACTACACATGAACCTCTTTGGACCAACAAACTATAGAAGTCTTAGTGGTAATTTCTATTGCCTTTATCGATGATTATACAAGATACACTTGAAATTTATTTTTAGATGACAAGAGCAAGACCGTTGGGATCTTCAAGATGTTCGCAAAGAAGGTCAAAATGAATTTGAGGTAACAATTATGAAGATCCAGAGTGACAGCGGGACGGAGTTCGAGAACACTCAAGTTAAAGAATTTTGTGATGATAGAGGCATCAAGTATGAATTCTCATCAACCAACATCCGTCAAGAAAATAACGTGGTGGAGAGGAAGAACAAGATAATGATCATGCTTGAAAGAGCTATGTTGGATGAGTATGGTATACCGGAGAAATTTTGGGCGGAAGCAATCAACACAACGTGTCATACATCTAATCGAGTGTATCTCCACTAACTATTGAAGAAGACATCATATGAGTTTCTCATTGGGAGGAAACCCAATATCTCCTACTTCTGGGTGTTCGGGTGTAAGCGTTTCATCTTCAAGAAAAGAGAACGTCTAGGAAAGTTTGTGTCGTTGCGATATTGATTTTCTTGTTGGTTATGCATCTAACTTCATAACATATCGAGTATTCAATAATGTCACTGATTTTGTTGAGAAAACATGTGATGTGGAGTTTGATTAATCTAATGGCTCCTAATGAGAAGATATTTTCTGTGATGATGTAGGTGATGAACCCTTAAGAGACGTAATGAAGAAGATGGTAATCGGAGATATCAAACCAAAGGAGGATGATGAAGATGTACCTTCTAATTCCACTTCACACACCTCCATGACACCTCAAGTTGATCAAGATGACGATAAGTATGATCAACCACTTTCATCATATGATGTACACATCTCTCAAGAGGAAGCTCAAGTTCAAACTCAGAATGTTGGATCAACTCAAGATACACCTCAAGAACCACAAATAAAACAAACACATATTTCTAAGGATCACCCTATAGACTTGATCATTAGGAGTCCATCTAACACGCTATCCTCAATATGCTTCATTATGTGAACATCTTGTTTGCAAATATCATGTATGCCATTCATCGTGTTGTGTCGTGCTTACACGAGTCAACTCCAGAAAGGCCCAAGCACAGCTGTTGGCACGCCATGCCGTCGTCATGCCGTGCTGACCTAGGCATGACCCTGCCCCATGTCGCTTGGTATTATTTGCATATTTATCTCTTACCATCTTACACTTGTATCTCTCATGCACACACATGTTCCATATCGTATGACAACATTTACATATTTATCTTTTACCATATCACACTTATATCTCTTATGCTCACATATCTCTTTTAGTGTCTTACGCTTTGTATCAGAGAGATTAGAGGATGAGCACGAGAAAATAGTCATGTAGATTGTGTCGTGCCCTTTTCGTGCCATGACGGCACGTCTATCGTGCCAAGGTCCTAGGCACAGCACATCCCTCGTGTTTGTGCCGTGCTGACCCGTGACAAAATATTTTGTGCCATGCTGTGCTTTGAGTCGTACCAAAACTCGTATTGTGGGCGGCCCAGAAAGGCACAGCCTAAGTCCCAGCTATACTCTCCTGACCCTATGCTAGTTTTGAGATGCCATTCGATTCGTATGGTGCGTTGGATTCAAAAATCGCACGGGCCCAGTCTCTCACGGAGGGTGCTCCCCACCGGAGCTCGCATCTCAAGCATGTGCGAAGCACCCACATCGAAGTGAACAGAAAACTTTTTTTTTAGAAATATCAATACAACTTATAGACACACGTATATACTCACACCACCACATATATACACTCACACATCATCTACTGAATGCTAAGATATGGAGCTTGGAGATTGACGAAGCCATCAGACGTTTTGCTTTTATAAGAAACACAAGAAGCAACCATATCAATCCTGCGAGGTTCAAAAGATTGGCGGTGAGCAATTTCGCCCAAGTGGGCATCACATGCATGTTGGAGGTTCAGAAGATTGGTGGTGATGGTGAATTATTCAAATTAACAGAAACTTGGTTGGGAGAGGGGGTTTGGTTTGATGGCTTCAATATAATACGATTATGTCTTTTTATGGAGACTGGATTTCACTGATAATGACAGTTGAGTTGAAATCCACGAACTAGAATATAGATTATCTAGAATTCGATCCAAGAGGGTGATCAACTCACAAAAAATACCACAAACTAAATACTAACTTGTCTCCGACATAAAAAAATATACAACAAAATTAATTTGGTACACTAGGATCACACAACGAGGATAATTAGCATGACGACACATGGCTAGGTCTAGATTTGGTTTCATCATCTCGCACGATTTTAATGGTTATCTCGGATCCTCCCCATATAGTGATCCTAAGTCGTTGAGCTTATGATTTTGGTAGCCAAGTTCTTTTAATGTTCCCCATATATCCTTAATCTCCCTATAATACGGTGTATTGTCCACCTCCTATATACCTACTAGTGACATGACCCGTGAGTCTACAACAAGACTCATAATATTTTTTTTATAGAAACACAAGTACAACTCGTAAATGTATGTATATACTGATATTACCTTACGTACATACTCATACAACTTTTACTGAAGACCGATTTCGTTGTCGATGGTTATATCGTCTAGCACTTAAAGGAATTCCGCCCTAGTAAAATATAAGGAGCAAACACGAGGTTTGATCTTTGATAAACAAGAGATGCAACCACATACACTAATCATCCAAGCTGAGGCTCGTTTCTCAACTAGACCCATATGATTAACAACTAAAATACTCTAAGATTCGCTTAAGTAAACTCACTTGCAAAACCTATAACTACCCATATCTCACTACCACGCAAAAGTATAGCTGTAACTATGAAAAGATTACGCGGATATTTAACCACGAGTTAATCGCATCACATCTTTTGATCTTTTCCCCTTGGACACGTTCAAATCGATTTCAAACACGCTTTCCTCGGTCAGTCGTAACCCCGCAAGCCTTTGACCCGAGTTTGACTCCTCCAAACTACACACGCGCTCGTTTTTCTCGCCCGCGTATATAAACACGGGCGCGCGCTCACACAGACTCAGCTCCCCAACCACACAAACACTTCACCACCGACTCGCCCTGACGATGTCGCGCGCTCCTCTGCTCGTCTTGCTAACCCTCTGCGCCGCCGGCGCGGCGGCGGCCGCTGCCGTGCCAAGGTACCGCGAGGCGCCGCACTTCACAAACTCGGCGGCGGCGCAGTGCCCCCCGCCGCTGCCGGCGTCGGACGCGGACGCGGCGTGCTCGCCGCACGCGGTGGTGCACGTGGCCATGACGCTGGACACGTCGTACCTGCGCGGCACCATGGCCGCGGTGGTCTCCGTGCTGCGCCACGCGTCCTGCCCGGAGTCCATCCACTTTCACTTCATCGCCTCCGCCTCCGCGGGGGCGGCGGAGCTGAGGGACACGGTGCGCGCGTCGTTCCCGTCGCTGGCGTTCCGGGTGTACCCGTTCGCCGACGAGGCCCGCGTGGCGGGGCTCATCTCCACCTCCATCCGCGGCGCGCTCGACCGGCCGCTCAACTACGCACGGTCCTACCTCGCCTCCACGCTGCCGGCATGCGTGCACCGCGTCGTGTACCTCGACTCCGACGTCGTGCTCACCGACGACATCGCGACGCTCGCGGCGACCCCCCTCCCGGGGGAGGCCGCAGTGGCGGCGCCCGAGTACTGCGGCGCCAACTTCACAGCCTACTTCACGCCGGGGTTCTGGGCGTCCCTCGCGCTCTCCTCGACGTTCGCGGACCGGCGCGCCTGCTACTTCAACACGGGCGTGATGGTGCTCGACCTGGCAAGATGGCGGCGGGCCGGGTACACGTCCCAGATCGAGGAGTGGATGGAGCTGCAGAAGCGGGTGCGCATCTACCAGCTGGGCTCGCTGCCGCCGTTCCTGCTCGTGTTTGCGGGGCGGATCGCTGCGGTGGACCACCGCTGGAACCAGCACGGCCTCGGCGGGGACAACTACCGGGGACTCTGCCGCGGCCTGCACGCCGGCGCCGTCAGCCTGCTGCACTGGAGCGGCAAAGGGAAGCCATGGGACCGGCTCGACGCCGGGCGGCCGTGCCCGCTCGATGCCGTCTGGGCAAAGTACGACATGCTCCGGCCGGCCGCCGGCATCGAGAGCTCGTGATGACACGCCGTTCGATCGAGCGTTCTTTTTTGATCGGCTTAATTAGAAGCAAGTGCTCTTCGTTCTTTCGTTGATCTAGATATTGATAGATCATCAGGGTGCTCATGTGAACTGTACATAGTGCTTACTTGAGTAACATCAACTAATCAGTCTTTTTTATCTTCAGCAAATTTTGTGCCTTTTTCAGCTTGCGTATGGTTCAGAACATTTTTCAATTTTCTACAAAAGTAGAACAATTTTTAAACATTTAGCTTCGATTTTCATCTAAAAATGTATCCATGTGGCGAACTCTAGATTTCAGACGCAGGACCGAGATAATAAACTAACACGCAATACTGCTAAATTAGCAATTTTCTTTCGCGGAGCATTTCTCGAAATTTAGTTATCCGTTTCGCTTTTATTACCTTTGATTAGAAATTCAGAAGCATCTTTAGCCTAGTTGTCACCTTACAGGTTGTCCAATTGTTGTTACCTGCCAATGTCTCATGAATCATTGAGCTGCTTGAACACATTCCCCATTTGAAATTAGCGCTCAAATTACTAAAGCAACAAAAATACTTCTCCACTCCTTGACAATAGCTTTTCTCTCTTTTAAAAAAAGGATATGGAAGTAAACTTTTCTTGCTTAGCTTAAGCTAGTTTATCGGCGCCAAAAAGATAAAGTTGCTCAAGTAATCAGGATCAAGGGCACTTTGGGCCCCGCACCTCGGCGAAGCGTAGAGTTGGTAAGAATCCTATCAGCGCAGCGCGCCGCGGCTCCGGTCTGACGGGCGCATCCGGTCGTTCAGCCTCCACTTTGGGAGGTAGCCGCGCACCGAGAGCTCCTGACGATCGTTATTCACGGTGTCAACTCCACTTGCGGGGTTTCTTCTTCTCTCGTGAGCGTTCCTCCCTCTCGATTTCGGCGGCGGTCTCCGAAACTTGCGACCGAGAAGTCCGCAGCTTGGAATGGCACTGACCAGCGGCGTGATCTGGAGTATTTCCTGTCCGTACTCCCACCGTTTCAGATATATAGCGTAATAGGATTCAATAAGTCAAACTTTGTAATTTTTAATCAATAATTAGTCTATTTATATGCACATTTAGTGTACAAAGAGATATATCAATAGGTTCGTATGGTACATGTCTTTTTATAAGGTATTGGTTTTGTAGTAATTGATAATATATTATAAGAGAAATTAATAGTTAAAGTATATTTTAAACAACTCTGGTTGTTGGTAAAAAAATTGTTTTTCACCAACAAGGTGGGGGCGAGAACTAACTCGTCAGAGTAGCTCAAGCTTAGGGAAGAAAAAGAGATGAAAGGAATACCCAGAGTGGTTATAAAAATTTATTCCCTGATACTGTGTGTCCAAAGTCAGTATTTATAGTTCACTTCAGTGTGTAAATGTATAAGTTTTACTATACGATTAGGACCTAGGAACAGCCGAATAAAAGATCGTCCGGCCCCGAACAATTCTTCTAATTACTCTGATGATATCATCTAACCTTGGCAGCAACAATGGTAGCAAGTGGCCGTAAAACTTTGTCAGCACCACCGTCCCTATCTAGTGTGTCAGACCAGCCACTGACTAAATCGGTATTAAATACTAGTCATTTTATGGCAGGCCGATGGCTACCGATAGGTCCCTTCTCGCTGATCTTCCTAAGAAGACCAACTGCCTCCCCCAGGCCCGGGAGTTAGTAGCCTAAGGAGGCCCACGCTCTCCGGAGGCCTTGGTCTCCGTAGAGAATTCGGAGTCCCGGGGCTCCGGAGGTGTTCTAAAGTCGGTGATCCTCGGTCCCTGCGTGTGGAGCCTAGGACGTCGGGTTCCTTATTGGCGATCTCAACAGCTAGCGTAATCTGTACTCCCTCCGTTTTAAAATATATGATGTATTAGAATTTAAAGAAGTCAAATTTTATAAATTTTAATCAATAATTAGTCTAATTATACGTATATTTAGTGTACAAAAGATATATCAGCATATTTGTATTTTACATGTTTTTAATAAGATATTGATTTAGTAGCAAATAATAATATATTGTAGAGAAATTAATAATTAAAATATACTTGGAATGACTTTCAAAAATCCTGATCCGCCCTATAAAAAATAGAGGGGTTGTTTTGTAGATTGGAACTTGTGATGCGTTGGACTTTTCCTGTATAGCTGTAAACTTGTCATCGCGAGTTGATGTTTGGTTTTCAGTAATGTGATAGGCGGCAGGCATCTATATATATATAGTGTGTTTGGTTCAAGCGATCAACGCATCTTAGATAGGATACGTAAGTTCATCCTATAAATTTTAATGTGTGATACTATCATTTATGTTTTCAATAATTAAATGTTTATAAGAAATGAGATAGTGATAGATCAACTCATCCTACTCTTTGAACCAAGCAAGTGAGTTAAATTTAAAGCTAGGATTAGATGATCCATCACTAACTCATTTATCAAACCAAACAACCTAATACTGTTCCGCAAAAGAGATTGAGGATTGGGTTAGCACTGCTTGGACAACACATTTGCTAGCACTAGAAGAACTGTAGTATCTGAAGCATAACCAACCAAGCCTAAAGTAACTCACACATCTAGTCACTATCAGATCGGACCAGATCTGGCCAACTATGTCTGACAGACTAGCCCGATACGAGCACAGTTAAGGCATGGTTAAGTAAACGGGTTAGGCCAAGTTAGCTCACCTGTCGAAGGTGTAGCTCACGGTATGGTACAAAAGATCAATGTACTAGATAGTTACACAGTAAAGAAGTTGACTCGTTCAGGTTTAAATATACACACCGGATAGTTCGATGATGAAGATAAAGTATACATCGAACAATACAATATTTAGAAGTGGTTTTAAGTGGATTTTAACAGCTAGTTTCTGAGGTTGTACATACTGGATGTTCCAATGCTTATACTACTGTAGTCACCGGATCATCCGGTGTTCACAGTAAAGTTGAGTCGTTGGAGCAATGACTAGTTGGTGAGGTTTGTGCTATAAATATCCACCCACTTAGCCATTTGGAGGTGTCGGAGTCCAGAGAAGCTCATATACACTTGAGAAAACATCTAAGCCATAAAAGAACTTAAAGTGTTCATCTAAGGCAATTAGTACATCATTAGAGAGTGATTAGTGCTTATAGGCCTAGAGAAAAGAGTTGCTAGATGCTGTAACCTAGAGAGTGGATCAAGGAGTGTTCTAACCGTGTACCAAGAGGTACGCTGATGTCTTGGAGTCTTGGTGACTTGCCGCTAACTCGTTGATTCTCTGACTTAGTGTGGAGCGGCGGCAAGAAGATTGTACGGGAACATGGAGATCATTGTCCTTATGACTAAAGCTCCGAAGTGAAGACGATGCTGAAGGGAATCGAGGGCGTCCTAAGAGGGAGGGGGATAAATTAGGACACTTAAAACTATTGGCTCCAAAACTTTCACAAGATAAGACTATCTCAATTTCTATCTAAATATGTTCTAGGCTTATCTAGTGTGTCTACTCTACCGCTTAAGAGAATTGCAAGGTAAATTAAAAGTAAGTAAATACGGAAACATAAATGAGGTAGAGAGAAAAATTCAGCACGAGGGATTTTTATCCCGTGGTATCGGTGGCACACAAGCCACCCCTAGTCCACGTTGGAGCTCCACAAAGGATATGCTTTCGGTCGCCAAGTCTTTTCCGATCACGGCTCTTGAAATAGCAAGTCATCATGACAAGGCCTCAAGCACGATGAGCCTCCAAGCCACCAAGACGAGGTCTCACCACTAACCTCTCTTTCGGTAACTTGTACGCCGTCTTCACTTCGGAGCTTTAGTCACAAAGATAAGAGCCTTCGTGTCCCTGCACAATCCTCTTGTTGCCGCTCCACATCAAGTCGGAGGATAAACAAGTTACCGGCGAGTCACAAAGACTCCAAGGCGCCGGCGTACCTTCGGTACACTTTTGGATCACTCCTACACTCTAGGTTGCAGCATCTAGCAAGTCTTCTCTCTAGGCTTATAAGCACTAATCACTCACTAATGGTGTGCTTAATCGCTTTGGATGAACACTTTATGCTCTTGGATGGCTTAGATGTCTTCTTAGGTGTACAAGGGTTTATCTGAATTCCAACAATTTCAAATGAATGAGTGGAGGGGTATTTATAGCCTTAACCCCGTGGAGTAGTCCTTATCCCAGCGGCTCATATATTCTGCGAACACCGAATGATCTGACGTTAACAGAGGTATAAGCACCAGACCATCTGGTATGTACATTCTCAGAAACTAGTCGTTGGAACTCCGCTCAGAGTTCTTCTGAACACCGGATTGTCCGGTGTAACCATCAATCCATCACTGGACTATCCGGAGAGTCTTCCTAATCAAACTGCACCAAACTTCTTCTCTGCACAATATACTCCGGTGTGCACTGTCTTCATCACTGGACCTTCCAGTGTGTAGAACTTCTCCTTTTTTGGATTTTTCACACATTCTGTTAAATACTCCAGTGAAGCCTTCGGTGTGCACTGTCTTCATCATCGGACCTTCTGATGTGTAGAACTTCTTCTTTTCTGAATTTTTTACACATTCTGTTAAATGCTCCAGTGTGCATCACTTCATCACCGGACTATCCGGTGAGTAGATCTTCGATCTTCTGCACTTGGATTCTTCTCTGCAAGAATTAGTCTGGTGTACATCTCTTCTGATCGCCGGACCTTCCGGTGAGTGCAATCCACTCTGACTCCTTCTAACAGAATTGTTCCAGCGTGTACACTCTTTATCACCGGATCATCCGGTGAGGCAAATTGCCTCTGGACATAATGCTTTGGAGAGTGCAATTCTTTCAACATCGGACCTTTCAGTGAGAACAATTTCTCTGGGACTTTTTCTAATTTAATAAAACTTTGTTCCGGCTGTGGTGGATTCTTATGTATTGCATCCATGAGATCAACTAACATATATTCTTGACAAAAATGTTAGTCCCATTGACTATGTTGTCATTAATCACCAAAATCACAATCATGGCTTAATAGAACTATTTTCGCTACAATCTCCTCCTTTTTGTTGATTGATGACAACACAACCAAAGCAAGAGGCAAATGATACCAATTTAGACCAATTAAGAGAATACATGATTTCAAAAGTTCATAAGTCCATACCTCTTTGCTTGGATGCATGGTAAGAACAAATTATGATACTAATTATAAGGCAATTATGTTCTTACCAATTTATATCTCCTATTTTTGCTACAATATTCCCTCTTTTTATATCTCCCTTGATCGACCCATGCAAGATATTCTTTATCTCATTTTTCAACTCAAGATGCATCCCCCTTTGTCAACAATCTACTCGAAATAGTTTTTGCATCTTGCTTTGGTCTCAAAATTCTCCCCCTTCGTCAACAATTTCAAAAAGGCTACAAACACATGTTGAACTAAAGGGAAAGCTTTAGAGTATTTGGGAGAGAGTTTCATAAAATATGATCCATATGAATGATACTACTTAAGATATGAGGTAGTGATACGAATTGAAAAGATATACCAATTGAAAAAATATGAGGCATTGATACCAATTACAAAAGACAAACAAGGATCACAAATCATGAAACTCACATGATATAATCTAAACTCCCCATATATGTGTGCAATCATATGATGAGAGTAAAACATATGCACAACTAGACAATATGACCAGATATGAATTTTAAGACATATCATGCATGGAGGTAGCTTAAATGTAGAAAATGAATTGACAATGATACCAATTGAATCTTTTAAGCATTGCATACCTCCGGGGACTTGTCGATCATTTCATGAGGCTACAAAAGATATCACTTGAAACACATATTAGTCTCAAAATTACAACCCATAAGATATACTCCCTCTAAAAGTGTGCATACAAGTGTTGAATACTTGTAAGAGATATGCACTTGTTATTAATAACAATAGAAAATTTATCCTATGTATTGATTCATGGCACATAAGGAATACTAATTCAAGAGCTAGTGATTACCAATTGAAGGACTAGTGGCATGAAAGAAATCTACAAATAATAAACCATGTAGGTTGCTCATAAGAAAGAGAGCAAAACAAGCAAACTACCGTATGAAAAATCTACACTAGGCATTGCATTGAATTGAATTAAGCACATGTAATCCTAAGCAAGGCAAAGATACCAATTGAAAAACATTTTATATCTAGTACCTTTCACCTTTGGATGGGGATTTGGGTATATGATGATCATGATCTTCATTAATGCGTCTAATCTAGTATACTTGGCTTTTTGCTTAAATTTTCACTTATTCTTGTGTGCCAAGTCTCCAAATCTCCAAAGACCAGTAGACTTTAGGTCTTCTTTGGAACCCAAACCGATTGTGGCCCTTTCATGTTGGTGATGACTTTTTTGGGCACCCAAATAGGTTGGTTCCACTCCGATCCTTTTTTCCAACCATGTGTGCAATCACTTTGCTATTGTTCTTCTTCTAGAGCTTGTAGTTGTTGCTATTGATTTTGTTCTTGTAGTTAGGCTTGGTGTAGATGTTGGAGGTCTTTTTGGAGAGATTTATCATCATATTCTTCTTCTCCTTGTCTCCTTCTTGTTTTGCTTGCATTGGAAGGACTTGTGGCCTTCTTGATGGTACTTGAAGCATGTCATGGTGGACCCCCCCCCCCGCAAGCTTCTTTATCATGGTGGCATGGTTATCTTAAGGAGGTTGGACATGGTTCTTGACCTTTAGTCTTGCTAAGTTCTTCTTGAGATTCTCCACTTCTTGCTTAAGCTTACCATTTTCTTGTGCAATGAGTTCATTAGATGATTCTACAACAACATTCTCAATACATTTCTTATTGCAAATGGGTGAGCTAGATAAATCAATTAAATCATCACAAGAAGTAGAAGTATTTACCTTAGGATTGTAATTAAAGAGAGAGGTAGATTGCTTGAAAGAGACCTTAGGCTGAGATTCAATGCACTCAAATTTGGCTTTAAGCTCTTCATGCTCCTTATTTATCAAATTAAATTTGCATAATAATTGTTCATAATTAGAAACAAAGGTAGCATGAATATCATTAAGGGCATTGAATTTCTTAAGCTCTTTTGATTGTTTCTTAAGGGCCCTTTGTTGCTAATTTATCAATCAAGAAGTTCTTCTTGAGAGGATGAATCCTCATCGGATTTATTATCACTTACATTGTTTTCCATACCTTTGACCATAAGACACTTGTGAGAAGACTTGCACGATGACAACTTGCGTGATGATGACTTTGAGACAAAGGTTCTTTTGGAGGAGTGGATGGTGAAGCTTTCATCACTTGAGCTTGAATATTCATCTTCACTCACCCATCTTCTCATGTTTGCAAAAACTTTGTTTCTTCCTCTTGTCACCCTATTGTTATTGGTCTTCTTCTCTTTCTTGATATGATCAATTGTTTTGATCAAGTCTTTCAAGGAGATTGATGATCAGTCTTTGTATGATCCTCTTGATGTTCTTCTCTACTTGTAGCATGAGTTTTGCCATCTTGGGATAAATCTTTTCATCACTTGAGGTGCTTTGATCATCTTCTTCTTCGCTCTCTTCATCTTGATCTTCATCTCTTCACTTGAGCTTGACTCCTGCTCTTGACTCCTCATCTTCACCTTCATGTTTGAACATGATGCTTGCTTGCTTGCGAGTGTAAGTTTCTTGGTGTTGAATGAGGTAGAAACTTCAACCCCCATGTTCATAGTCATCTCATGGGTGGTGATCTTGCCTAAAACTTGATTTGGATTCATCTTGCTCATATCGTTGTTGTTGTAGATGATGGAGACAATTAGCTTGTACTTTGGAAAAAGAGCTTGGAGTATTCTTCTTACCACTTGAGCATCTTCAATCTTTGTCAAACCTAGAAAATTTTAATAACTTATTATTTGCAAGCTAAAGGTTTAGATGTTTAGAGAGTTACCGAGGAAGCGATGAGGCAACACCTCACAAATAAGGATAGACAATTAGATGCATTGGCAAATAGTATCATTTTATCATCTTTAAATGTTGATGCATTTAATTGTGTTTATTCTCTCACCAATGCATATGATATTTGAAATAGTCTCATTGAAATACATGAAGGCACAAAGAATGAGCTCAATGATAAATATCATGTGCTTGTTACTAAGCTCAATGGCATCAAATAAATATCCCATAAAAATGCTAATGATATATACTCACATTTGAATATTTTTGTCAATGAGATCAATATGTTAGATTTGACGCAAATCGAAGATTCTCAAGTGGTGAGAAGAATACTTCAAACTCTTCTTCCAAAGTACAGCTAATTCTCTCCATCATCTACGACAACCACGACATAAGCAAGATGACTTCAAACTAAGTTCTTGATAAGATCACCGCCCATGAGATAACCATAAACATGAGGGTTGAAGCTTCTACCTCATCCAACGCAAAAAACCTTGCCCTCACAAGTAAACAAGCATCGTGTTCACACATGAAAGCAAAAATGAGGAGACAAGAGCAAGAGTCAAGCTCAAATGAAGATGATGGTGATTAAGATGAAGAGAGCTATGAAGAGGATGATCAAAGCACATCAAGCGATGAAGAAATTGATCCCAAAATAGCCAAGCTCATATCACGAGTAGAAAAGAACATCAAGAGGATCAATACCAAGATTGACCATCCAATATCTTTAAAAGACTTGTCAAAACAATTGGTCATATCAAGAAAGAGAAGAAGACTAAGAACAAGAGAGACAAGAGCAATAAGCAAAGCATTTGTAAGCATGGGAAGATGAGTGAGTGAAGATGAAGATTCAAACTCAAGTGATGAGAGCCTCATCATCCACTCCTCCAAGAGAAGCTCTTCCTCAAAGTCCTCATCATGCAAGTGCCTTATGGCTAAATGTATGGAAAACGATGTAAGTGATGATGAATCCGATGAGGATTTTCCCTCTCAACAAGAACTTCTTGTTTTGATAACTGAGCAACAAAAGTCCGTTAAGAAACAACCAAAAGAGCTTAAAAATTCAATGCACTTAATGACATTAATACTACCTTTGTTTCTAATTGTGAATGATTATTGAGCAAATTTAATTTGCTAAATAAGAAGCGTGAAGAGCTTAAGGCAAAAGTTGAGTGCTTTGAATCTCAACCTAAGGCCCCTTTGAAGCAATCTATCTCACTCTTTAATTTTAAGTCTAAGATAGATGATTTCATTTCTTGTGAGGATTTATTTAATTTATCTAGCTCAGGCCTTTGTAATGAGACATGCATTAAGAATGTTGTTGTATAATCATCTAATGAACTCATTGCACAAAATAATGATGAGCTCAAGTAAGAAGTGAAGAAGTTCAAGAAGGACTTGACAAGATTAAAGAGCAATAATCATGTCTAACCTCCTTAAGATAACTGTGATAACATGGTGAACAAGCTTACAGAGGGGTTCATTGTGACATGCTTCAAGTGCTATTAAGAAGGTCATAAGTCTCTTCAATGCAAGCAAGTTAAGAAGTAGACCAAGAAGAAGAAGAAGATCATGAACCTCTCCAAAAAGAATTCTAACATCTACATCAAACCCAACTACAAGATCAAGATCAAGAGCAACTATTACAAACTTAAGAAAAAGAATAATGGCAAAGTGGTTGCACATATGGTTGAAAAAAAGGACTAGAGATGAAACCAATCTATTTGGATACCCAAGGAAGTCATCACTAACATAAAGGGATTTAAATCGATTTGGGTTCCAAAGAAGACTTGAAGTTCACAAGTCGACTTGTGGTTTTGGGGACTTGGCTTACAAGATGGAGTAAAGATTGAAGCAAAAAAACCAAGTACATAAGATTCGACGCATTGATGAAGAACATGATCATCATATACCCAAATCCCCAACCAAAGATAAAAGAGGTAATAGAGTTAGATGCAAAATCTTTCAATTGTTGTAACTCATTTGCCTTGTCTTGCATTGCATGTGTTTATTACAATTTATTGCAATACTTAGTGTAAGTTTTCATATGGTAGGATAGCTTGTGTTTCTCTCTTTCTTATGAGTAACCTACATGATTTATTAGTTGTAGGTTCTTTACATGGCACTAGTTTTACAATTAGTATCTTTCATGTGCCATGATCCAATCTATAGGGTATCCTCCTCATTGTTATAAAAAACAAGTACGTATCTCTCACAAATATTCAATATTTGTATGCACACATTTAGGGGGAGCATATCCTATAGGTTGTGATTTTGTGACTAACATGTGTTGCTAGATGTAAGTAGTCCTATGGAGCAATCAACAAGTCCCCGGAGGTATACAATACTTAAAGGCTTCAATTAGTATAATTGTCAACTCATTTATTCATTTAAGCTACATTCATGCATAATATAACTTAAACTTCCATATTGACATATTGTCTAGTTATACATATGTCTCTCTTTTATCATATGTATGCATACATATAGGGGTAGTTTAAATTATATTATGTGATTTTATGAATTTTGATCAATATGATTTCATTTCAAGTGATACCATATTCTTGAAATATTATCCCTAAAAGTGGTATCCCTTCAATTGATATCTTTTTATTGGATCATAATTTATGAAGCTCTCTTCCATGTGCTCTAACGCTATTCCTCGAGTTCAATATGTGTTTGTAACCCTTTTTGAGATTGTTGATAAAGAAAGAAAAGTTTGATGACCAAAGTAAGATGCATGCCTAGTGGAGAACAAGCAAGATGTCAAGGTTGACAAAGGGGGACTCAACTACAATTGGTATCAAAAGCATGCAATGGAGAAGCTCTTGTATTGGTCAATCAAGGGAGATAATGGCAATGTAGAAAGGGGGAGTCATAACAAAAAGGGGACTAAGTGGTAAGAATATGCATTCAAGCAATATCGTAAGGCTTTGTGCTCTTTACAATTGCTATCATTTATTATTTGCCACTTGCTTTAGTTGTGTTGTCGTCAATCACCAAAAATGGAAAGATTGTAACGAAGATGATCCTATTAGGCCATGATTGAGATTTTAGTGATTAATGACAATATGTCATTAACACTGGATATTTTGGTGTTGCCTTCAATTCCATCATCGAACTTTTCGATCTGTAGACTTGAGCCTGACCGAGCGATCTTCTACATAGTTCAACTGTCCAGTGTGTAGATCTTCTTATCACTGGACCTTCCGGTGTGTTGATTTCCATATCTTTGCAAACTCTCTGGAAATACTCTGGTGTGTATTGTCATCTAATTATCAGACGTTCTAGTGTATTGATCTTCAGTCTTCAACAGTTGCAGTCTTCTCTGGAACACATGTTCCAGTGTGTAAAGCACACAGATCACTAGACTATCCGGTAAAGTTATTTATTTCCTCCTCTGAGTGAAAACACTCCAGTGTGTGCAATCTCCCTATCACCAGACCTTCTAGTGAGTACAATCTGATTTCAACTCAGTTTTCCATCTTTCTGGAAAATGCTCTGATGTGTATAACTCTGGCAACACCGGACCTTCCAGTGTAGTCATTTTTCCTATGACTTCTCCAATTCAATTATACTTTATCCCGGCTTCGGTGGCTTCTTCATGTATTAAATCCTTGAGATATACTATTGAGATATACTAACATAACTTCTTGACAAACATATTAGTCCCAATGATTATGTTGTTATTAATCACTAAAATCACAATCATGACCAAATAGGGTCATTTTTGCTACACTCTCTTTTTCAAAGATGAGCAATTCTTCTTGCTTCTCGAGAGTTTCCTCTTAACTTTTTATTGTATCAAGTAATTCACACATGCTAGGTAAAGATATTTTGCTTAAATCATCTAGCAAATCATCATCACTATCACTATTACTACCATGCTCACTAGTAACATCAATATCATGGGTTTGGTAGTAGATGGTACCTTGCGCCCTTTTTGCCATGAGACAAACGGGTGCCTCGTCGTCACTTGAATGATCAAAGAGCGACTTGGTCGGTGGAGTGGTTGCTAAAGCAATGGTGGCAACACCTTCATCCTCATCGGAGTCGGTGTCAGAGTCATTGGAGTTCCATTCTTGACCAATGTGAGCTTGACCTTTCTAGCTCTTCTTGTGGTACTTGCTTTTGTCCTTCTTGTTATACTTCTCTCTCTTCTCATGGTCTTTCTTATCCTTCTTGTGTGTTGATTACCATCCGTTGAATGAGGTCACCGTCAAGAACAAGTATCCAATTCCTCGAATTGATATTCTGTTTGATCAATTGACTGGTGCCTGGGTTTTCTCTAAAGTTGATTTGAGATTGAGCTGTCACCAAATAAATGTCTGACTAGAGGATATTTCAAAGATGACCTTCTCTACCCGTTACAGGCTTTATGAGTTCACCGTCATGTCTTTCGGCCTTACCAATGTACCGACATTCTTCATGTGCTTGATGAACACAACCTTTATAGAGGAACTCAATAAGTTTGTTGTGGCTTTCATCGACGGCATTCTTATATACTCCAAGCCTAAAGTGGAACATTCTGAGCATCTCCGTGTGTTCTTGGCCGACTTCGAGATCACAACTATATGCCAAGTTTAGCAAGTGCGAGTTCTGGCTCAAGGAAGTCACTTTTTTGGGGCATGTGCTATCTGAGAACAGTGTTGCCGTTGATGCGAGCAAGGTACAGGAAGTTCTTAATTGGGTTCAACCCAAGAATGTCACCAACATCCAGAGTTTTCTTGGACTTGCGGGTTATTAACGCCGGTTAATCGAGAACTTCTCCAAGATTGCCAAGCCTATGACTGAGCTGTTGAAGCAAGAGAGTGTATTCGAGTGATCGAGCAAATGTGAGTCAATTTTCTAAACTTTGAAGAAATTACTCATGACCGCTCCCGTTCTTGCCTAACTCAAAGTGAACAAGGGTTTTAATGTCTATTGCGATGCTTCCTGCATAGGCCTCAGATGTGTCCTCATGCAAGGAGGTCGGGTTGTTGCTTATGCCTCACGCCTGTTGAAACGCTATGAGGAGAACTACCCAACTCATAACTTAGAGCCTATGGCAATTGTGCATGCTCTAAAGATTTAGCGCCACTATCTGCTAGGAAATATGTGACATATCTATACGGACCACAAAAGTCTCAAATACATCTTTACTCAAGTTAATCTTAACATGAGACAAAGAAGATGACTCGAGTTAATCAAATACTATGAGTTAGAAGTGCGCTATCATCCCAGCAAGGCGAATGTGTTCATCGATGTACTAAGTTGAAAGGCTCGATGCAATTATCTTATGGTCAAGCCCGGAAATGCCACATTTTTTGATGAATTCCGAAGGCTTGGACTCGAAATGGACCCAGAGGGATTTCTTGCTAACTTAGAGATCAAATTCACCCTCTTGGATGAGATCAAAGAAGCTCAAAAGGATGACAATGGCATAACCCGAATTAGGATAAAATGAAGGAAGGCAAGGCCGCCTGTTTTTCTAAGGATGGTCAGGAGGTCCTATTGTTTGAGAAGAGACTAGTTGTTCCAAAGGTTGAGGCACTGAGGAAGAAGATTCTGGATGAAGCTCATGATTCTTTGTTGTATATTTATCTAGGGAGTACCAAGATGTACCAAGACCTCAAGCCGAGATTCTTGTGGACTCGCATGAAGCAAGAAATTGCTTGATATGTTACCGAGTGTGACGTCTGCCGAAGAGTAAAGGCCGAGCATCTTAAGCCGGCTGGTACGCTCCAACCATTACATATTCCCTCTTGAAAGTGGGAGGAGATCGGTATGAATTTCATTACCGGGTTGCCGAAGACCTCTCAAGGTTATGACTTAATTTGGGTCATCGTGGACTGACTCACAAAGTTAGTACATTTCCTCCCGGTAAAGACTCGATACAGTGCCAAGGATTATGCTAAGTTGTATCTCACTTGGATTGTTTGCTTTCATGGGATTCGAAAGAAGATAATTCTGATCGAGGCACTTAGTTCACTTTTTATTTGTGGAAGAGCCTTCATGAAGCCATAGAAACCAAGCTCTTTCATAGCACTGCCTATCACCCTCAAACCGATGGTCAAACCGAGAGGGTGAATCAAATTTTGGAAGAAATGTTGCAAGCTTGTGCTCTCACATATGGAAAGAAGTGGAAAATTTGTTTGCCATTTGCCGAGTTCTCCTACAACAACAGTTATCAGTCTAGCATTGAAATATCACCGTTTGAAGTTCTCTATGCCCGAAGATGCCGAACACCGTTGAATTGGTTCGAATATGGCGAAAGGGCTTTTCTAGGCTTAGATTTAGTCAAAGAGACAGAAGAGCATGTTCAGGCTATTCGCAAGTGTCTCCTCACATCTTAGTCTTGACAGAAGAACTATGCAGACTACTGCCAACGAGAACTTATGTTTGATGTTGGGGACTTTGTATCTCTCAAGGTATCGCCTCTCAAAGGGATTCGACGCTTTCAAGTCCAAGGGAAGTGGGCATTTTGTTATGTAGGGTTTTTCCAAATCATTGCTAGGCGTGGAGAGGTGGCTTACCAATTGGACTTGCCTAGTCCCTCTCCGCTATTCACAATGTGTTCAACGTCTCGCAACTGAAGAAATGTCTTTGAGTTCCAACCGAAGTTATTGAAGTTGCAAGTCAAGAATTGCAACCGGATCTCTCATATTGCGAGCGAGCAATTCAAATCTTGGATGGAGCGGAACACAAGACTCGATGACACCTATTAAGTTCATCAAAATCCAATGGAGCAACCACACCGAGGATGAAGCAACTTGGGAGTGTGAGGATAAAATCTGCTTTGAGTATCCAAACTTTTTGAGAGCTTGTAAATATTATTGTAATGTTGCATAATTGGAGCATCTCACATGTCTATAGTTATCACTATGTTGAATGGAAAGTTTGTTCCTAAAGGATTGCACTTAGAAACCTTTCGAGTAGGGAGAACATACTCCTGGCAGTCTGACCGCTGTTGATTTGCCAATTTGACCACCAGAGGCGTTTAGAGCCCAAAACTCTCTATATAAATTTCAGTCTAACCGTTGTTCCCGTGGTCTAACCGAGCCGCGGTCTGATCGAGCCTAGCCGCGGTCTGATTGTCAGCTCATGTGAAGACCCAATGACTATCATTTCGTTCCATCGAGGAATTTTAACAAAATAAATTCTTTTCCAATTGTGGGAGTTTCCTTCCACTTCATTATCATCACCTGTTCCTTGAGTTTCCCGAATCTCGTGTCGAGATTCTTTTTTTTGGGGGGGGGGGAGGTTTGTCATGTCCCAAAACGTCAATCATATGATTAAGCATTCATAATCATCATGGCATTATGTGTATGCGTATTCGTTTGATAACTTAAGTTAAACATGTTTCAAAAGTACTTGGAGGTAGTTTAGAGCCCTTTAAAAAAACCCTAAATGCCTTAGAGATGAAGAAGAATAGAAAAGGGGAATAGAATTAAGTTTTTAGCACAAGACCGCTCTCGTGGTCTGACCTGGATTCCCTACGGTTTGACCACTAGGGGGCAGCCACATAGGTTTGCCACGTGGGCTTCCCATGGTCTGATCGACCCATCCTGTGATCTGACTATCACAGCGTAGAGGCTCCACTTAAGAAAATCGACAAACTCTCTCACACTTGCTCACTCTCACACTCTCACTCTCACTCATTCCTTCACCCACACCAAGAGAGAGGGAGAGATTACCTCAACGTCCACGACGATCGATGGAGGGAACTTCCTCGAGCTCACCCCCTTCATTCTCTTTGTCGGAGGAGTCCCTATGCGCGTTCATCCACCTTAAGCCCCTACACCACCCCGGAGCCCGATCTCCAAATCGGAGCTTCTCCGGAGTGATCCCCTCCAATAGAAGGTTTCCCTACGCTAAGGTAAGACGTCTCCTACTATTTTCTCATTGTTTCTGAGCTCTAATCGATCACCATTCCATTTAGATCCAAACTTAACCCTAGCCTATAGCTTATCTATGGGGTATTTTGAGTTTAGCTCAGTCAATGTTGCCTAAATCACTTTAGAAGCACTCAATTAGTCCCATAGAGCATTTTGGTACCCTTTGTGGTTGAAGGTTTCGTCAGAGTCTTCGCCGACAGCCTTGCAAAGTGGCGCCGGCAGGGTCTCACGGTCAGATCGCAACTAGGGCCAGTCTGACCTCCAAACGGTGGTCTGATCACCAGACGCCAAAACCTTCTATAGGCCTACAGTCACACCACCACCTCCATGTCGATTTGACCGCCAGCCATTCAAAGATGTGTGTACTTAGGTTACCTTGTCCAGGGTTTCAATTCGGAACACTAATCATTTGGTGGTCTTTTACAAATATTTTCGAACCATAGTGCTCTATTAATATTCAAGCATGCATCATATGCACATTTTCCCTTCGTTTGATTATTTATGGAATGCATTCTTTATTTGTTTAGAGAGCGTTGAGCCAACGGTCCAAGCGAGTGAAGGCACCGCCGAGCTACTTAAGTTATGTGAGTGTTGTACGGGCTGTATCAGGCAACCGCCAAAGCAGTAAGGCAAATATCTAAGCATATTTCACCGTTTAGCTTGAATTGAATGGAGTTGAAATTGACAAGTTGTCGCTTACGTATGTTTGCATGTTTAGCGATGTCAATGTTGGGTTTATATGGGTAGAACCTATATTGATTTGCATCACCTCTACCTTGAGTTGTTGATTATTCATACCCTTGTAGTCTTAATAATATTGTTGATGCCTAACTTACAAGTTTGTTCCATATGCTTAGAAATGCTTAGGTCCTCGGTAGAAGACGAACAATGGTTTAACTGTTGTTCATGAGCTTAGTGCTTACTTATTGTTTATAAATACAATAACAATGATGTAGGTTGTATGAGGTGTGAGGATGAGGCGAGATGTGGGCGGTGCTAGGGGTAGGTCAGGAGAGGAGTTCGGATGCTATATACCGCTTGCATCGTTTAAGCACCGTCTGTCGGTGCTGTTGACTTTAACACTTTCCATACAACCATATATTCGGATAATGGATAAATAATTTGAGTATCATATGTCATGCTGACACTTGCCTTGCGGCCCCATGATGCGTAAGAAAAATAAAGGAGAAACAAGGTGGTAGAGAGCCGGAGGTGTTTGGGATACGCTCGCAGTAACCCTAGTACCATAGGGGCATGTGCAAGTGGGTAGTTCTGGGTATGAGAAATGTTATTTCGGGGGCCAAGAGGATGGACCCGGGTCACCTGGGTAAAGTTGTACCCCCATACAGGGTGTAAGAATAATTTGAATTGACGCACTTTCAGTTATGAGTATACTTCTGTGCATTTGTAACGGTTGTAGTTTCCGGATTTGGGTTGATTGGTATGGTATGTCGGGTTTGGTCGTTGAGGTTTATTAATTATAGGAGATGGTTCCTTTTACATTTATGTGCAGGTTGATGTTGCAAGATAGTTGTGCCTTGAGTTAAGTAGAGATGCTCATACATAGCAGTCTAGGTTGCTTAAGCATATGAATTTATTTAACCTTGTGGTATACTCCTTGCTAATGACTTAAATGCATAATCCTTAGAATCGGATTATTATATGTACCCATTATGGATTAAGTCTTGCGAGTACTTTCGTACTTACACTGCTCTTTTAGGTTCTACCGGTGAGGAGGAGCTCGTATTTGGCTACTTCACGTCCGCTGATGTGCGACGGAAATGAGTAGTGCAAACTACTTTTGTGACGATGCTTTTGGGTGGAGCCTAAGGGCATATAACTTCACCTAGTTTTTGTTGGTTCATAGATATATTTTTGTATCCTCTAGCTTCCTTTTGATGTAAATGGTTGAATGCTTAAGAATTTGTAATACAATTTAATTACTCGCTCTTTGTTAAGATTTGTTGTGATGCTATATATTAGAAAGACATATGTTTCGATCTTGGATATAAAACATGTATTGGGACTACTGGGATGGTATTCCGGTTAATCATCGTGGTCATGATTAAGCAAATGATTATCCTGATAATTAATTAGAATACTATTTTGTTAGTTCCTCACACTCAGGGGCGGCTAGGCTGGTTTCCATGCGGTGCACGTATGCCTCTTGGGTTTTCCACGCCTCTCTGTGCAGCTTTTGCACGATAGTGTGGTGTGATGGCCGAATTTGTGTGACTGGCGGCGTGTGGGCCTGGCCTGGAAGTGCGACAATTTGTTCTGTGTGACCTGCGGTGTGGAGGCTTGACTGGGTGGCGCGGGGGCTCGGCCCGGTGGCGCGGCGACCTGTTGTTTGTTTTGTAAAGGTTGTCGTTTTCTGCAGAGGATATGTCTTCGTGTTGGTGGCTGATGCCCATGATGCTTGCGTGTTCCGCTCTCTCTGGGCTGCTTCGACTCCTTCCCTTGCTGGATCGGTCTTTTTCCCCTCGACCTAGCCCGCGAGGGACTTTATGGCTTGGTGTTGGCTTTGTCAGCGGCATGTGTGAGGGATGTCGGCTTCCTTTCTTTCAACTCTGGCAACTTTTGTTGTTGGCGGCATCTTCACGGGGGCTGCGATGCGAATGTGGTACGACCATGATTGGTCAGGAGCACCAGGCGAAAGCCCTTTTGACCTTATGGTGATGCCAGCACTGACGATGCCCTCGAGCACCGTTACCTCCTTAGAGGCGGTGTTGTGGTGCTTCGTCCTTCTCTGGGAGGTTCTCTCGGTAACCGATCTTTTCGGATGAACGATGGTGGCGTTTTTGACGTTGTGCCCTCCCTAGTGGCGTCGTTCGGTAGTTCCTTTCTTGTGGTTTGGATGGGCTCATTTGTATTGGGAAGTCCGAGGCTGAGGTCTGTGTTAGGAAGTTGGAGTTGTTTGGCTGTATTTGTGTGACGAGCTCGGCCACAATGACCCGGTTGCGAACAACATTTGTTTATTTCCGATGTGTAGTTGTATTTAGCCTTTGTTGTCCAGGCACTTACGTCGTTGGGTATTTCGTTGATTAGTCCTAAATCAACCATATAGTTGTTAAGATTTTTAAACCTAATTATCTTTTAAAACTAAATTAACTCTTTTCTTTTTTAATAACATTGAATCACTGGTGTGATCCTTCGAAAAAAATTGCTTATTTGGACTGGAGTGGCGAGGCGAAACGTGGAGCTCCGAGGATGCCTCGGTCACCGTGATAATCGCCGTTCGCGCTCTTCGGATCCAGAATAATATCTTCCCGGACGAAATATCTCGCGTCGTCGTCCCCATTCTCCCGTCCTTTTCTTTCTTTCCCGGCGTGGTGTGGCCAGACGTCCCCTACCCCCCCCCCCCCCACGCACGCTGGTCCCTTGTAAAAAAAAAAAGATCTGCCACTCCCCCACTCCACTCTCACTCCATCGCGTGGATCACCCTTCGCCGGTCCTCTGAGGTGGGGGACCTTGAAATCCTTGATCTCGCGCGCGCATTACTCTCGACGATCAGGTTCTGGTAGGGTCTAGGTCCAATTCTGTGCTGAGGCGGGTTTTTCATCGGTTAGAGGCCCTGATCGGGTTTGTTTGAATGGGAATTAGTTCATCTAGAGTGTCTGCGTTTTGATGTAATATCTACATCTTGGTTTGTTTCAAGTGTCAAGTTATCCCAGGCCTTTGAGGCCTTTGTGTGTAATTAGCTATGTTAATAGCTTCTTTGTCTTTTTTCTTGTACTATATATATGTTTCATTTAGATGACGCCCTATTTATTCTTTGATCACAACTCTCCATTTCTTTTCTGGTCAATCAGAACATTTTGTAAGGTAGAGAGCAGTGTATTCCAGGAAAAAGAGGGTGCGGATTAGCAAATAGGCACGGAGACGAATGGTCGCTCAAATGAGCAAGTTTCAGAGGCCCCTTGTGCCACCTTAACACAGTTGAATGTATCCCTGCTGAAATTAAATCAGAACCAGTCTTCATTGATAAACTCTGAATGTTAGACAGACACGCGTGTGGCATTGGTTTAGATGGCCCCAAACCTGCAGACCAGAGGAGTCGATTCAGTTGCTATGTCCCTTCTTTTGTTGTCGGTTGTCACCTTACGTTGCACTCAGCTAGCCTTTTTCCGATCCTGCAGTAGCTTAGAACGCTAAAATCTTTACTCACTCAGAATGGAGATTTACAACTTGTAATTACCATAGATGCCGACGACTAGAGCTCAGTGCATCATAACCTTCAAGAGGCTTACATGGGCATTAGACTGTGTTTTTCTCTTTTTCTTTTTCCAGACAGAGACTGTATTTTCCAATCTATAATAGTATGTTGTCTGCAGTCATTAATTTGTACCTTGAACAAGAAATGGCTGCATTGCAACCCTCATTTACATCGGCAATGACCATGAAGAGTGGCTGCAACAGTCTGAAGTTCCCCAAAACTGCACTTTTACCTGGTTTTGGAGGCATTTCACGTCCTCAAAACGTGTAGGACAGGAATGCTAGCCTTGCTTTTTTAATCCCCAAGGTTGCTTCAGTGACTGATCAATCAACAGCAGAGCCACTAAAACCCAGGCAAAAGAAGCATACAGTTGACCCTACAGCTCCGGAATTTCTGCCACTCCCATCATTCGAAGAATGCTTCCCAAGGAGTACCAAAGAATCGAGGCATGATTTCCTTTCTCGTAAACCTGATGACTGCATTGGCCATGTTAACATTCTATCATGCTGATGTATTGATAATAGCTTATGTTTGCTGTGATTGTGCTCTTCAGTGAAATTGTTCACGAGGAATCCGGTCATCTCCTCAAGGTTCCATTCGGCAGAGTCCATTTGACTGGAGATAATGAGCACTTCGATACATATGACACTAGCGGTCCTCAAAACATAAGCCCAAGGATTGGTAACTAATTGGACTTATGCTTCATTTTTTGTGTCTTGAATTTCTCTGACATTTATGTTCATAAATATCTTTAGATTGTTATGGACTGCCTTCTGAGTTATCTTATTTAAAAGCTCATTTTAAAAATAATTAACCTGATTTCTAGGAAAGGCAGGAGTGTAATATGACTATATATCCTGCATTTCACATTATTTCCTTATAATGTTAAGTATGATAGTATATCAAACTACAAAATAAGCTCTGCTAAACCATAATAATTCAAAAGTGAGTGGTGACATCACCCAGTGGATGGGCTACTTTTCTCTCACTTTTGTGAACAACTATGCACGATTTTGACTTCATATTTTATACATTTAAGGAAGAAAAAGGTCTCTATCCTGTTGTATCCCTCAAAACGAGTTACATTGCTCCTCATATACAGCTAAACACATTTGGCTGTTTATATTTTGTAATAAGCATTCAAAAACTTTTTGCAGGACTTACAAAGATAAGGAAGGCATGGATTGACAGGAGGGAGAAGTTAGGTAGTCCTCGATACACACAAATGTATTATGTTAAGCAGGGAATTATAACAGAAGAGATGTTGTACTGTGCCAAGCGTGAGAACCTCAGTCCTGAATTTGTTCGCTCAGAGGTTGCTCGTGGACGAGCTATCATTCCTTCCAACAAGTAGCACCTGGAATTGGAACCCATGATTGTTGGAAGAAACTTCCTTGTAAAGGTGAATGCAAATATTGGGAACTCAGCTGTTGTGAGCTCCATCGAGGAGGAAGTTCACAAGCTCCAGTGGGCCACAATGTGGGGAGCTGATATTGTCATGGACCTTTCAATAGGGCGCCATATCCATGAGACCCGGGAGTGGATTCTTCGTAACTCTTCGGTTCCTATTGGGACTGTCCCTATTTACCAAGCACCTGAGAAAGTTAATGGTATCACTGAAAATCTGAGCTGGGAAATCTTCAGGGATACTTTAATTGAACAAGCTGAACAGGGTGTTGATTACTTCACAATCCATGCTGGTGTCCTGCTTCGTTACATTCCTCTCACGGCAAAGAGAATGACTGGCATAGTTTCACGTGGTGGCTCAATTCATGCAAAATGGTGCTTAACGTATCACAGGGAGAACTTTGCTTATGAGCATTGGGATGAAATTCTAGACATATGCAACCAGTATGATGCGGCGTTATCCATTGGTGATGGTTTAAGGTCTGGTTCTATTTACGATGCTAATGATAGTGCCCAGTTTGCAGAACTAATGACTCAAGGAGAGCTAACTCGTCGTGCATGGGAGAAAGATGTGCAGGTGAGAATATTATGAGTAAATCGAAACATATAGACTTGCTTTTTACAGTACTAACATAGTCTATGCCCAGTTGCCCACCATTGTAGTACGGCTGTTGATCTAATTCTATTGAAAAGATTATTGAACATGTTATCCATCATGGAGAACTCCTTATGGAAGTTCTGTATGATTATACTCAAATATAAAAATCTTATATTTAAAGATGCACCAGGTAAATGATGAGTTGAAGATAACCGGGCCTATGTAGACCTGGTAATAAAGTAGTAAATCCGTTTACTTGTAGGGATCATTGCTCAAAACCGGTTGGGTTCGAAAATGTTAACTTGAGTAACTAAAAAACAGTGCAAGCGAGATTTTGTTGTGTACTAGGAACGAATAGGGTTGCTGGATCTGCAAATTGCATACTAAACATAAAGGTACCACTTCTAATAGGTTATACATTATCTGTTTAGGATCTAACCAGTGATGCACCCATGACTAATGTACCATTTATTTGGTAGTTGTGCATCATTTATGGTGCAATGCAGTATGCCTTAGTGAATAAGCTACTCGAGGAATTTTCTGTTAAAACCATATGCCTACTATGGCATTCTTCATGAGTTCATCTGGATCAGCATGTAAGAAAATGTTATGGATGAGGTTTTGAAACACTTGGTTTGTAATGATGTTCTATCAATGGTAGGTCGTCTTTATGCGCCTGTTAACTCAGTAGTTGAAACTTGGAACAGTAATGTGGTCTTAATGATGAATTACTTCTATTTGATATGTCACTCAGTAGTTGAAACTTGGAAGCGGTTTTTCTGATATCCCTGAACTTCTAGGTGACGAATGAAGGTCCAGGGCATGTCCCGATGCATAAAATTCCTGAAAACATGGAGACACAGCTGGAGTGGTGTAATGAAGCACCATTCTATACATTGGGTCCACTGACAACTGATACTGCACCTGGTTATGATCATATCACCTCAGCCATTGGTGCTGCCAACATCGGAGCCCTTGGCACTGCACTTCTTTGTTATTTAACACCAAAGGAGCACCTTGGATTGCCTAACCGTGATGATGTAAAGGCAGGTGTGATATCCTACAAAATTGCAGCTCATGCTGCTGATTTGGCGATATGTTTCTGAGCCATACGTAAACTGAACCTGTCACTGCTTGTCTCTTTACGCACATGATAACGCACTCATTGGTGATGGGTAGAAAGCGTCTCTATAGCTTCAAATTGCTAAGACCGCTCAAGCTGCTATTGTCGCTTCAATCTGCGCCTGCACCGATCTCATCTTCAAAAAAAAAAAAAAACCTGCACCGATCTCTGCTCTTACGCGCCTCTTCGTCATGGTACCTCGTTTGCACATGATAACATTCGGTCAGGGGAGCTATTCTGCACGTTCGGTATACGACTTGCTGTTCCGGGGCTCCATGCAAAATTTGAACGAAAAGTAAAATATAGTATACACTCAAGCGACAATACCATGACGAAATGGAAAAAACTAGATTGGAGACATAATGCCATAGTAGCGAGAGGGAGCGGGACAGACAAAATAGTACCCCTGACCGAATGTTATAAGGAAGCCATTATCACATAATGCCATAGTAGCGGCAATGCAGCTCACAACAGCTGAGTTCCCAATATTTGCATTCACCTTTACAAAGAAGTTTCTTCCAACAATATTTCCAATTCCAGGTGCTTCTTGTTGGAAGGAATGATGGCTCGTCCACGAGCAACCTCTGAGCGAACAAATTCAGGACTGAGGTTCTCACGCTTGGCACAGTACCACATCTCTCCAAATCATCAACTTGAAGAATTTCTTCATCTGGTGATCATCTTCTTAAGTTTTTTTTAAGTTGCGAAATTTTTATGACTAGGATCCTAGAATGGTCGTAAATAAAACTTTATGTTTATATTTCATCCATGAAGTCATATGTTATCGGTTTTTTTTATTTCTCTCTATTTGTTTTCACTTGAATTTTTTAGATGTGTTGGATGTAACAAAGGAGAAGGCCATCATATTCGAAAAAATTCGATAAGTCGCATATTCACTTCTCTCTAATCGTCAATCTCGATCCTACAAAAGTCTTTTCTAGATGTAGAGACGCAATTAGCCATGGTAATCCACCAAGTATGCACCGAAGAGGTGTGTGGTCATGTTTCAGGTAGGATGGATGTTTGTTGGAGTTGCAGAGCGAGACGAGGTAGAGCTATTCTGGAAGGCATGTGCACTGCAAAAGTACAAACTCTTTGCATGGAAGGCTATAAAAAACAAAAATCATAACTGAAAAATCAAAACTTACAAGAGAAACAAAGGAATCAAAAGGAGATGACTACATAGAGATGGTTACAAGGAGATGAACATAAGCTTATGTGAGAAAATTAACTTCATTAAGCACATAGGTCAGTCCTATTTAAAAAAAATTCTCTTACAAAAGCTCTAACCTATTACAAAGTTAAACCTATCATCTTCTCTCCTCTAAAATCTATCACTAGGCTCTCAAATAGCTGGCTCAATGCTCTGCTACAGCTCTATCACTCTATTTATAGGCCTAGGGAGGTGCTTTAGCCCTTAAGTTTCCTTATTCCTAAAATATCTTTCGCTTGCAATGGTTTCCTACCTACTACCGGGGTATTTTGGTTCATTTTTCGCTCCGTCCATCGAACGATCGTGACACCTTCATGACTTAGCTTTGCCTCAACACTTGCTTCGCGAGTGATGCCACGTGCACTCCATCTCTCCACAGTTTTGAGGCCAAACTGTGAAACTGCCTCACACACTTCTTAAAGCGTGACTCACTGCTGCTTGCTTTGCCCCTAAGCAAGTATCCTGATGTCGACATGTGTATTTCGTATTGTGATCTTGATCGCTGGCAAGTCTCTCCTGCTCTCGATCCCTCGGGTCGTCTTGTCACTTGCACCGATATCCCATTCGCTTGACTTTTTTATCATATCATCTTCATCCTTCTTTCAATGCTTTGCTTGACCTCTATGTACACAACTAGGATCACTCTTGACTCCGTCCGACCTCCTTGATTATCTGACACTGAACTCTTTGCTTGGCCCTGATCATCCAATCGTCGACCACCAAATTACATCCATCACCTGCACAATATTAGACAAGCAAACATATTTCTTCAAACCTTCAAAAACATCTTCAATTAACCCAACATCAAAATCCCTGTCGAAAGACCAAAGTCATAAACAATTGTGAACATCAGATGTTTCATTGTGTACCCATCTCTGAACACCAGATCATTCGGTGTCTGTACCGATTTCTCTGCTGAAAACATTCCGAAAAACCCTTCGATGAAACCTCTTGTATATACCAAGCCCATCATCGAATTATCCAGTGAGTACATCTACATCAGAACTCATTTTGCAATCTCTCTGATAAATGATTCGATGTACCCTCTGGTGTTCACTCTGCTCATCACTGGATTATCCGATGTGCATCTTCTCTCTAGCACCAAAAACAAACTTCTCTGGAAAGCTATTTGGTGTGTACTGAGCTTCATCATCGGACCATCCGGTGGGTCGAACTCCACCTGGCACAAAAAACATACCTCTCTGGAAAATGCTCCGATGTTCACATCCCCTGAGCAACGGACCATCTAGTGCATAGTCTAAGTTTTGCCTCTATATAGAAAAAGCTCCGGTATGCACTGCCTCTGATCATCGGACTATCTAGTATGTATAATTTTCTATACACTGGATTATCCGGTGAGTACAGTTTCCCTGGATTCAGAGACGAAAACGCAAACTCTATTTCTTTTTCGTCTTTGGTCAGACATGATTATATTTGCAATATATAGACATGCTCATGCAACCCAAAACTCATCAAATCAAGACTACAATCTTATCAATCACTTATCACAAATAAACCAAGATATATTTTAACTTGGTTTCACAACTTTAAATTGTTTCTCATGCTAGTCACTTGGGAAATTTGTATATATTTGCTGAGAGGTCGAGATTTGGGCAATCCGCAAGACCGCAACATTTAGGGTGCAACTTGTGCGAGAATAGCACTTTTGATTTTGTGGATCCAGGGCTGGACTTATTTGTGGTTCGGTCCTCCTTACTTAAATCTTTTTGTTAATAATTGTCTTTTAGTCTACCAAGTTTTTTTAATTAATATAACAGGTCATTCTCTTGCTAGTTACGTTTTGAAAAAAAACTTATTTCTTAGATGTGCTTGCGTCATTGTTTGGCAAGCCTACTGTGCGTGCCCCACGGCACGTGGCATTGTTCACGTTAACAGTAGCAGTGCTGCTGCCACCAGCACATGATACCTGTACATTCTTAATCCTTTGCATACTGCAGAGCTCTGCCTGCTTTTATCGAAAGTAATTTTTGGATTGTAATATGTTGCTCACTAATTTTATCTCCGTTGTGATGCAGGCAATTGAGCTGGACCCCACTGATGCAGCATTGTATTAAAACAGGAGCCTTTTGCCATTTGCAAATTGGCGAAGCAAAGAAGGCTTTGCTCGATGCCGTCACTTGCATAGAGATGTGAACTGAATGGTTAAAAGGTTACTACCGGAAAGGTGCTGCTCTCATGTCCCCTCAAGCTTAAGCTAGAATAACACTTGGACCCTGAAAATGCTGAGATGGAGAAAATGTTCCGGTAACCATCTATAGACTGTCAGATTGTATTGCTTATTTGGGTTGGGTGTCATTTTACAGACCTCTTCACTGGTTTCTTTATTGGAATAAGTTTTGTGCCAGTAAGGATCTGTTTGGTTGATATGTTTTTACAAAAGCTAATTTTAAAAGCTGCTATTAAAAAACTATTTATAGAAAAGTTTTTTTTAATTGTCTTTTGATACGGATACAATATATAATATATATAATACTTCTCAGAATATCATCTCTCAAAAACTACAAAAGCTCTTCAGACTAGTTTCTCATTTCTAATAATAATAACATTTTTTGCTTCTCAAAAGCCATTTACAAAAACGAACTGTTTAATTCAACTTTTTGCTTCCGAGTAGCAAAAATCAACAGAAGTTGAACATCTAAGCCATTTCTATCATGTGCAGTGGTGACAGTAACTGCTTAGATCATTTCTGGTGATAATATGTAGTGCCATAAATATTTTTCTGCAAGTGCTGCTTAGCACTGTCATATTGTTAGCCCTGTTTAGCATAGCCTGCCGTTTGTTGTAACATATCTCTTGTCTGCCGAAAGAAGGATTTGCCTTTTAAAAAGGACTTTACTATTATTACTATTACTATTGACTTTTTGTCTTTAATATCCGGTTTGTTTGTGGTTTTTATTGGGTTTTATTTATAGTCTATCCTGATTTGCTAGGGACTAAAAGGCATTTTTTTTGGTTGTGCCATCCAAACAGGGCATCAGTTCAGGTCCAGTATGCGTATATGCGAAGAACTGACCTTTTGTTTTTATTTTTTATTTTAAATTTTCAAATTTAGTAATTTTAGACATTGGTTTGAAAAAATAGCATGAATAGTGATCTACTGCCCGTTGGAAGAGCACATCCTGTCACCTTTCCTATGAGCGACATATTTAAAACAATAAAAATATAGTATTTAAATTACGTAAATGATCATAAAAAATTCTAAAAAAAATTATAGTGTAGAGGAAGCTACCATCTGGCTCTCACAAAAAATTTACTCAAAAAGTTATTTGTACAATGAGAAAAAAAAACCTTCTTTTAGCCATCCAAATCAGAATAGGATAGTAGAGCCTTGGAAGGCCTACCCAGCCTCGGCCGAATCCAAAGCCTACTTTAAGCCAGACTGACATGAGCCGAAGTTCGTGCAGTCCAGTCCGCCATGATATTTGTACATGGGCCGAGCGATTCGTGTTTCTCGGCTGGCACTGAATTCGTTGTTAGGCGTCAAAAAAATTGACTCCTCTAAGAACAAGTGAAATAACTAGCAGGTGCCCCCGCGTGTTGCTGCGGGAGAAATCAAGAGGTGCAACTGGTTCACACTATATAGTTCAAAAAGATGGAGAAAGAGCAAAGCTAAGTGATAAAGTTATTAATACATGATGCATATTCTCTTGGTGTCAAAATCACCAAGAGAATGCTGTTGAGCAATTCAATTCTATCAACCGAGATGGTGTGTAACTTGAATCATGGGAACAACAACAATCACAACAATCAACATGAGTTTGGTTACACTGAAGGGATAAGATATGAAGGCAGATTATATGACTTAGAGATGTAGTAATCTATGTCAGGATCTTATCCAGCACGTATATGCGAGCAGTTCCCTTCCAATCTCGTGGAAAGAGGAACTAAAAGAAAAGGAAAAATGTAAAGGCAAGTAACCTCATAATACATGACCAATCAGTTGACCTGCATCCATCCAAAAAATGGGGGAAAGCGCTCTGCAGTAAAGGCAACACACTACCGAATGGCAGCCATCTGTCAGAGTAAGTGATATAATCAGTAGTACAACACCGTGAAAAGAACCACTGACAATGCACTGCACTACAATATCTATGAAACCTGTAGTTTATGTAAGCTAGCCAAAAGCCTCGATAGCATAATTGCACAATGATCTTGTAGAAGGCTTTAGGCAAATTTTGCTTGATAGGATACACAGCACAGAGCACGTATAGTGCTCCTAATTTTCATACATGCCGAGATGTGAGCTGGAAAGGAAAAGTCATTAGGTTATTATCTCAGATGCATGATTGTTCGTGCAGATGAACAAAAATTATGCAAATGCATGAAAATTCAAGAAGAAGAAATAGGCAGCATCACCTTTTCCTCTCTCAGAATCAGGAGGCGCCTGGAAGCATCAAAGAGACTGCAGGCCGAAGAACCGATGGATTGAGCCACACGTCGGATCGTGCGGCTGTAATCACATAGCGACGTGGCCGCACGAGGGGCCGAGTTTAGTATACAGAAATAAGGTAGATGGTAGATTGGTCAGGTGTTCCAGGCTCAATATAGTAAATATAGTGAGTGCTGCTGATGGAAAATCTGAAAAGTGTGAACCCATTGAGCATTGACCAGAAGAAACGAACTCCAGGCGACGAATAGTGCTCACTGCTCAGGCTACTCAAAATTGGAAGGTAAGATGCCGAAGTGGTAAGATCCCAAGAGCAAATTCTTGATTATACATGTCATCAGAGAATAGGTAGATCGGGAGCTGCAAAGCCTGCTTGTTCCAAGAAAGAGTAGAGCTGGGGAAGCCTCAGTTCCTTGCACAAGGTACGTACTCACTCTCTGACAAAGGTAGCCTCTCTAATTAACAAGAACATGAGTAGCATCAGAAGTGATACAGCACACGATCGCCTAGTTTTCCCCCTTAACAGCGAGTAATTAATCTATCAGTCCTGAGCTTTGCTAAAAAGAACATGTGAGTAATAACAAAAGCACCCAACCAAGTAACCAAGCGATCAATCTCCAGTGATCAGCTAAGAAGAAGAGGCGCCGCTGGTGTCCTCCCTAGAATGGGGAGCGGAATCCTCGGAGAACTCGTCGTTGTACATCTCCTCGATCATCGGCTTCCACAGCCTCACGCGTGCGTTGATGAACCAGTTCGATATCTGGCTTCTGCTCAGACCGGTGCTCACCGCCAGCCCCAGCTTCTCGCTCTCATCCGGGTACCTGTGGCAGTGCAGCACGATGCGCCATGAATCGGGATACGGTGCCTTCCCGATCCCAATGCCAAGCGGGGATTGTTACTAGTCTCAGTGAGCACTTACGGGTGGAGGAAATGGTCGAAGAGCCATGCCCGGAGCACGGCCACCGAGCCCGCCGGCAGGCCCCGGAGAGGCCGCCACGCCTGCTCGGCCCGCGCCGCCGCGGCCAGCTTCGTCCGCCGGGCCACCCTGTCCACCATCTCATCGGTCACTGCCTCGTCGTCGTTGTCCTCCTCCTCCTCGCCGCCCTCGCGCACCCGCGCCGACCTCTTCCTCGCCGCGGCGGCGGCGGCGTGGAGCTTGAGCCTGCGCAGTATGGCGCGGCGCAGGTTGCCGAAGTGGCGCGCCATGGCCTGCGCCATGAGGGACGTGTACGCGGCCGCCGTGCCCTCTCCCAGCGCCGGCTCGAACGACGACGCCACGCGGCCCAGCTCGCCGAAGTAGCGCTCCTGCCGGCTCTCAAGCTGCAAGAAAGCGTCGTGGATGTTACTAAACAGCAAAGAACAAAGCTTGACTGATGCAACGCAATAACTGTGATCGTGACCTCGCCGAGAAGGCCGAGGAGCTTGGCCTGGACGCCGTCAGCGTCATTCTTGGCCGCTCGATGCATCGCCCGGAGAGTGCCGGCCTCGAGCTGCTCGTGCTTCTCAGCCTCGTCGTCGGTCGTGCCAGCCGCGAAGTCGGCCATGTGCACCACCTCGCTTAGCAGCTCCTGCGCCGGCCTAAGGTACCGGGAGCCGCGCAGGACGGACATCGTCGCCGGCGCGACACCGCACGAGCAGAGGTGCAGGCGGCGGTCGGTGCCGGCGACCGAGCCGAGAGTCAGGACCAACGGGCCAGCACCCATCAATCCCTCGGCCTGATGGTGCTCGTCGCAATGGCTGCACTGCTCAAACTGGATGGGCGCTGGTAGCCATGGCCGGCCGGCTCCGGCGTTGTGTGGGGCGGGCTCCTTTGGATCTTGCTTTGGTGAGCCTTTCTCGTGGTGTTTGGCCATGACACTATCTACTAAGTGAGCAGCAGCACTACAGTAAGGATATGTAGAATGACCTGAAACATTCAGAGGAAATCAGCAAACTGCAGAAAGTAATCAGTCTGGTTAAAGAAGATCAACAACAAGATCAATTGATTGCATGCTCAAACAGTTTGCAGTGATGATGATACAAATCTACGGGGAAACAATTACAAGAACACTAAGTTAATTGGTACGATTGATGGTCTTGCATACCTTTGCGCTGGTGGAGGAGCAGCAGCTAGCTGGAGTGCGTAGGGAGTAGAGGCAGCCCGATCCTGGATATATACGCATGTATGCATATATAGAGTTGCATACCACACAAAAGCAGGCCAAAAGGGCCTTCACAGCTGCATGCAAGCAGCCATACTCAAGTAGTCAAGTTAGCTTTGCTGGCCCTGTCCACTGTCACTGTGGAGCCTTGGGCCATATATATCTTTGCATTGAATTGAACCAGCACCAACCACCGGATCCGTTCATCCATCCATCCACACTTTGCAACTTTAGTGCTAGCTCAGCTCTTTTGTGTTTTGTATTGTCACACTTACTACTCCTACTGATCTGTAGCTGTGTCCTGTCTCTGAGTCTCTCTCCCCTATCTATCTACACTACCACCACTGCTAGCCTGGCCAGGGTAGCTTTTCTTGGGGACTGCATGGCCGGCATGCAATGCTCTCTATCCCTGTGTGCTGCAAAGACATGCTACACTAGCACTAACTCCATGCCTGGGAGAGGAGAGGAAAGGATTGAGAGGAGAGGTGAGGTGTAGTGTTACTAGTGTAGTGTAGAATCTCAAGAAAGGCCGGCCGGCCAGCATGCACCCAGCCAGCAGCTCAGTGCAGTGCTGCTTTATTATGTATATGTAGCTGGCTGCCTGTCCTCTCAATCCAGTGATCTATGGGAAGTCTGCGTGCCCTGCAATTTCTCTTGCTGGCTACTGCACTACTGCTTGGCGTTGGAGGGATCCGGTTCGTGTGCGGTTGCTAGTGTGATTGTAACGTAAGCAACCCATCGTCAGATCCGCTTTTCGACTGTCCAGATCAATATAAACAGTAATACATGTATTGTAGTAGATCCTTTGGCAAAACTATTGCATTAAAATTCACTGTGGCTGAGCCATCAATCACGTGATCTGTTTCCGCCTGGGAGACATTGGACAGTTGGAGTGCACATGAGTGACATGGCTTCATCAACTTGACCCATGCCAACCCAAGCGATAAGCACCCGTTTGAACTTGATGCACTGTTGTAAGTATTCGTGCGTCATCAGGCGGAGTGAGGATCGGGACGCTACAGTAATTCACGTGGAAGGTATAGTGTTCGGGTAGTTTTCACTGTACAATTGGTACTGTAGCGCACTGCAGCGCTCAGTCTTGTCCATCCGCTCACAATCTAATGCCCGAGAGTAGACAAAGTAATGTTATTGTAGCGTTCCTGATTTTAAGTAAAGTTCGAGGATATAGATCCACTAATAAGGTAACTGACTAGTTATTATGAGATAAGATGTTTATATAGTCATACTATCTATATTTTTTTTTACTAATAAATATGTTTGATCATTATTTTATAATTATTTTTGATAAAAATTAGATGATGTCAAAGTATTTTTTTTACAAACTTATTACTACCATTTTTATATATCAAATCCTAATAGTTCTTATATATTAATAATTAAAAAATTTAAAATTTGATTGTACTTATTTTAGAAAGATATTAAGAACCGATAGTATATGGTCTTGACCGTATATGGATGTGATGGGACACATCAACTGTCAACAACAACTGATTTTCTTTTTCTTTTTTTAAATGGACGACAACTGATCAAGAGAGAGGGACCAGGTCAAGATAGATACAGTTTTTTGGGAGGCGCCATTCTGCTTGCATTGTATTGGCGAGTAGTCTAGTGATTGATTGGACATATCAAGAAAGAGGAGGTTTGACCGGTGCTGTTTGTTGTTTGGGCAGTGCAGGGCTATGCCCTTTTCTCTGCTGGTTCAGGTGATCGGCCTCTACAGTGACGACGACGTTCAAACCTGCTGCATGCGCTTGCCGGATTTGAGATTACTCAAGTGAATTATATAAAACTATAAATATTATATCGTTTATAATATAAAATTATAAGTATTATATCAAGTAATATAAAACTACAGATATTATGTACTAATTTAAAAAAACCCGATTTTACTTAGGATATTCAAAAAATGGTTTTATATTTCTCCAAAAATTCTAAAAATAATTATACATATTTTATAATCTATGCAAAAATCTATTTTAATTAGATTCACCAAAAAAATCTATGTATAATTTAAACTATAATTCTCCTAAAAGGCTACATTTATAACTCATAACAATTGTTATGATCTCAAATAAAATCTCAAAAATATGGAAAATTCACTAATATTCTTCTTATATGATGAAATAATTTCTAAAATTATTTTCAGCACTAAGTTTTATGGTGAAAAAGTGAGTTCCTTTGTAATGCTCTATATACTTACAAAGGAACTCACTTTTTCACCATATAATCTAGGGCTAGAAATAATTTTATAAATTATTCTATCATATGAGAAGAATATTAATGAATTTTTCTATATTTTTGGGATTTTATTTGAGGCTCTAACAATTATTATGAGTTATAAAAGTAGCCTTTTGGAGAATTTTAGTTTAAATTCTACACAGACTTTTTGGGTGAGTCTAATTAAAATTTATTGCAAATGGATTATAGAGCACGTACAAAAATTTCTAGTATTTTTAGAAAAACATAAGACTATTTTTGGGTGAATCCAATTAAAATCGAGTTTTATATGAAATTAGTGCACAATACTTGTAGTTTTATGTTACTATTCACAATACTTATAGTTTTATATTATAAATGGTACAATACTTATAATTTATACAATTCACTCAGATTACTTTGAATTGGCCACGTTTGACCAATGAATCCATGCGCACTTTCCACCTCCCAAATGTAACCTGAATATGTCGTTGATTTACAAATGGCTGCCTCAGTAATGTAAAATTTGGGTAAGCATGGGTAGTTTAAATTTAGTCAGGCATGACAAATAGTTTTGGGGGTCAAGAGATTAATAAGTGAACTCTATGGAGAGCTCATCTTATCTACCCCTCTATTCCCGGGCAACTTCTCGCGTAGCCAGGTTGTCCACACCAGTCTTTTTTTTTTCCTCCGGATCATTGCATTGTTTGGCTGTTCTTGGCTCCGTGTGATTAGGTGGGCGTGGCCGAATTTTTACCGGGAGTGGTTTGGTGAGGGACGCGCGAAGTCCCACGGTTCACATTCCATGGTGGGTGGCAGCTGGTGCGTCATGTTTGGTCGGTCGGGCCTTCAGTGGTTAGGAAGTACGTGGGATCAAGATCTTTTGATTTTAATGTCATCATGACTTTATTACTGACGTATGGGTTTGTCCCATACGTCAATGACGAGCAGTGAAGTCAGAGGATTCTCATCTGTGAGTGGGGGGTGTGCGTGGGTAAAAGGCGACGTTTCATTGGAGACTCCAGTCGTCGGCTTTGTTTTCCCCTGTTCGTCTCCTTCTCGCCACACCAGCTCGTTGTTTTGCTGGGTGAGTTCTTGCGAGGGTCGTCCTTGCTTTTCCTTCTATCTTTGCGCTTGGCTACGGAGCTTGCCTGTTTCTTGGGTCCATTGGATTTAGTTTCTAGGTTAGCGTCGGACTTGTGTTAGATGCACTTTTCTCTGATAGGGTTGTTTCAGGTTCTCGTTCATTTGGGTGTGGATTTCATCAGTGCGCCGGTCCTTTGGGTGCTGGTCGGATAGGTTGTTCGTCGGATGGCGATTTTGCATTATAGATCTAATGCCTACCGCTTTTGGTTTTGCTTCTTTTTCCCCGCGTGTGTGTCTGCGCCATGGGATTTTCTCAGTTTTCCCCTTTTTGTTTCGATATGTTTCCCTGTGTGGTCTTGCCTTCTTCTGAAGTTCTGTCTTTGTTATTGATTCTTGGTTGTGACGTTGGTCTCTTTTTTTCTCCTTTTGTTGTTTTCCCCCTATGGTTGAGCCTGGGGTTGATTCTGTCGCTTGTTCTTTTGTTTCTTTTGTGTTCCTTTTCTGGGTTCACTCTGTATATAGTTCTTTTTTGTTTCTTTCTTGTATTTGCCCTATCTATGGTTCGGCTCGTGATTTTCCTTCTTTTTTTTTTGTTGGTCCTACCTCCAAAGATCATCGCTTGGCATCTTTTTTCTGCCTTTCTTTGTGGTGGTGCGCTCTTGGTGGTTGTTCATGGGCTTTTCCACCCAAAGTAAGCATGGAGGGTATGGGTTGAGGTTAGTGCTTGTTGCATGTGTTTTTGTTTTTGTTGTCTTTTTGGCGTTGTTTGCTGATCACGGGTTTTTTATTGTGCTCTTCTGTTAGGTTGGAGGGAGGCATGCAGTGTGCCTGGCTGTTTTGTTCCATTGTGATCCCCGGTCCGTCCACAAGGTACATGATGTTCCTCTTATTGCTATACGTCCCATTGTTAGGTTAGTGGTTCCCTGTTTCTTATCTGCTTAGTGATTCAATGTTAATAGGAGCCTACGTTTGTACGGGTACCTTGCTGTGCTTGCCTCCGTGTTTATGATACCCTGGTGTGTACAGCAAGTAGTTTTTTTTCTAGCTTTCAACTTACCAGTAGGGTTAATTGCTAGGCTATTTGTTTTATTTGGTTATGTATCGACCTTTGATTTGTTGTTGCGAGTTTGACTTGGAGATTATGTTGGTTAATTAGCCATATGTTATTTCTTTTAGAGATCCAGTTTTGTTATGGTTTCGTTATTGTTTATGTTTGATGGGTTGGAGGTTTGGTGAGGCCTCTGTTCTTTAGCTATCGAATTATGACTGGGTATTCTTTAGCTATGGAATTATAACCTGGTTAAGTACTGGTTCGTTCTGTTTTGGTGCAGAATTTGTTTGGTATGTTTCGCTCCATTCGTTGTTTGGTGCATTTTACAGTGGTGCAGCCTGCTTGTGTACCTAGCGGTGGTTCAATCCATAGGTTCAGGTGCATGCGATCTACTGTGCGTGGGTTTATGGTCTAGGTTTTTTTTTTTCATGGAGATATGTCAATGGTACTATTGTTACAGCTGTCTTTTGGGTGTGTGTCAACGTGGTTTTAAAGATTGTGGTCTTCATTTTAGTGGTTTCCAATTTGTGAGTTACTTAGATTGATATTGAGATTATGGAACGTATTTCATGCAGGCTAGGCGTGGTTGTCTGTTGTTTTCCTAGGTTATTGCTAGTGATTTGTCAAGTTTTAGTGT
Organism: Phragmites australis; assembly: GCF_958298935.1. Taxonomy (NCBI): domain Eukaryota; kingdom Viridiplantae; phylum Streptophyta; class Magnoliopsida; order Poales; family Poaceae; genus Phragmites; species Phragmites australis. The sequence continues at coordinate 39,601,360 of NC_084923.1, forward strand.
GCTGCTCGGAGCTGGTTGTTAGCCCTCCAATCTTGTCTGCCTATATGTTTGAACCTGCATTTGTATTTTAGATTTGTCTATGAGTGCTAATTTTTGTTGTTGCCTCTTTTTCAGAATTAGTATTTTGAGGTGCACAGCTCTGTGTTCTGTGTGTGGTTCTTTTAGCTATTGTTTTCTAGAGTTCTCAGTTTTCTGGTTGGCTTGTGGGACTTTTGTTACGGTTTAAGCTGTTGTGATTAAGGTGAGACTTCATATGCAGTTGTTCACCTGTTGGTTCATTGCCTGCTACGTTCATATTCATTGTATCATTGTACCTATTGCTTGTTGGGCAGTTAGCTTTAACTGACACCTTTGTTTTTCTGTTCCTTCTTTTTTTTCCGTCCTTTTTTGGGTCATTGTTCTTTTTGTATATTGTTTTTTGGTGTCTAGATGCCAGTTTTTAATTTTGGTTTAGGATGTGCGTGGTGGGTGCGTCTTATGTTTCTTTGTTACAAGCTGTGGTTAGTCAGTGCTACTCGGTGTATGTTGCTTACTTGTGTGAGGTCGCTGATGATGGTTTTTCCTTCTCCTGAAATCTGATTCGTATATCACAAAATCTAAATAATATAAAGATTCTATTTATATCTGTAGGTTCTCATGAAATAAAGATCGTTGCCCTCTCTGCTAAACTGATGTTTAATGAGATGATGATAACAGTGCAGCTCCCTATGCCTACATTCACCCATGCTGAAATCTATGGAGATCAGTATGTCGCCTGCATTGAATTTTATCTAGATATAACTTTATTCATAGCAGATGCCTCACGTAAGAAACTCTGCAGTTCTCCCGCACCCTCTCAGCATGCTGCTAAAAACAATTTATGGAATCAGACTTTCACATATACCTCTGTGATTTCAACTTCGATCAAAAAGAAAAGTTGCTCAACTAAACATGGCAAAGAAACAGTCCAAAGGCATAAAAAAACATCAGTATACATTGGAATAGTACCCTCAATGAGCTTGCGAAAGAATACCAGCTGTGCGATACCAGCATCTTCTGTGAAGCCTATTTCAATTCTGAGATAGCAAACCACCCACATATCCTGCACATCATCAGAAAGCTAGAGATACTCGGCACTGATAGTTGACAACTATTAGTGTCGGTTGAAAATCAGTTTCACTGTCGATATTTTAACTAGCACAAAATACTCGGCACTGATAGTTGACAACTATCAGTGTCGGTTGCCCACCCGGCACTATTGATATTTTTAGACAATAAAAAAGAGGAAATTGGTGGTGACGGGAGCGGCATCCGAGCCGACTCGGATACGGCTCCCGCGCCGCTCCCGTTGCCGCTACCGCCGGCACTGCTGGGCAGACCTGCAAATGCGGCGGCTCGAAGGCCGCCGCCATAAAAAAGCCCACGGTAACCAATTCGAGTCCCAATTCGACGACAGAAAAATCTCTTTGGACCATCATCCTCAACATCCATTCCATTGTGTCACTGAGCCTAACACACATCATCACACAAGTACAGATTACAGAACCCATCAAGAACAAGAATCATCGCACGCTTTCTCTGCTCCTCCGTGGTGGCCGCTCTGCCGCCGCTCGGCCACTGCTCGTGCTCAGTCGCCGCTCGCGCTGCTGATCCCGCTTGGCCACCGCTCGCCCTGGATCTGACAAGAGAGAGAGGTTGCGAGGGGAGGAGGCCGGCGGTGGGAGGGAGAAGGAGATGAGGAGGGGAGGAGGCTAGCGGCGGGAGGGAGAAGGATATGGGGAGGGGAGGAGCGAGAGAAAGAATAGGGAGAGAGCCGGACATGATGCGAAGAGATGAGGATGGAGAGAGCCGCAGAAGATGGACACAATGAACCAAAACCCGATTGAAATAATTTTTCGGGTCCAGACATGGCATCGGTATCGGTTAGTATTAAAAATCAGTATTGATAGTATCAGTGCCACTTTTTAATACTAACCGGCACTGATGCTACTTATCAGTTCTGGTTTTTATCTAAACAGACGTGTGGATGTTTGGTTTTGGTACGAACCGGTACTGATACCCTATCAGTGTCAGTTTTGACTAAACCAACACTGATGAGCTGACACTTATAACTAGTTCTATAGTAGTGTATGTAAAATAAAAACCTATCTATCATTATATCATGCTTCCCTAAGTTTCTAAGTTACTCTAATATATGTACTTTGTGCCCTAGACTTACAAATATCCATGGCTTCATAGTGCCGGGCTACTCTATCCATGGCTTTATAATGCCATTGTGAGGATCAGTGATATTCTAAGAGGAGAGTGAATTAGAATACTTAGAATCTATTCGGCTCCAAAACTATACAAGACAAACCTATATCAAATTCTATCTAAATGTGCTCTAGATTTATCTAGTGTGTCTACTCTATCATTTAAAAGAGATTGCAACCTGTCTAGGATGGTAAATTATAAGTATGTAAACGCGGAAATGTAAATAAAGTATAGAGAGCAAACTCGGCACAAGAATTTTTATCACGTGTTGTTGATGGCAAGAATACCACCCCTAGTCTACATTGGAGCTCCACCAAGGATATGCTCCCGATCGCCAAGACTTTTCCGGTCATGACTCTTGAGCCACCAAGTCGCAAAGACAAGTCCTCAACCCAGATGAGCCACCAAGCTACAAAGGCAAGGTCTCACCACCAGCCTCTCTCCCGATTACTTGTCGCCGTCTTCACTTTGGAGCTTGAGCCACCAAGGCAAGGGTCTCCACGTTCTCGTACAAGTGTCTTGCCGCCGCTCCACACCAAGTCAGAGGGTCAACAAGCTTGAGTAACTCCAGCTTAAGGTGCTGGTGAGTCATCAAGACTCCAAGGCTGTAGTGTGCCACCAAACTATTCGGTGAGTTATCCTGAGTCAATTCGCGCTTTTGCAGTCTCTCTATGTAAAATACTCTGGTGTAAGCATCCGGTGTGTATCCCATTCACACAGGACCATCTAGTGAGTTGAACATTCTCTTCTTTTCCCTAAAACTGCTATGGTGCAACTATCTCTGTGATCACCGTACCACCCGGTGGGTTATTTCATTTTGACTTATGAGCAGAAACACTTCGTTTAGTACTCAAGCCTCAGCACCGAACTATCCGGCGATGTCTTTCTCCTTTACTGAATATGCTCCGGTGAGTACTGCCTTTAGTACACCGGACTATCCGGTGAGAACAAATCTCCTAGGACTTCTCTAATTCAACCAACTTTGTCCTGGCTGTGACTTCTTTATATATTGCATCCATGAGACCTACTAATATATATTATTGATAAACATGTTTGTCCCAATGACTATATTTTCATTAATTACTAAAATCATAATCATGACCTAATAGGTCTATTTTCACTACAATCTCCCTCTTTTTTGTGATTGATAACAACACAACCAAAACAAGTGATAAATAATAAATGATACCAATTTTAAAGAGCATAAAATCTTACCGTATTGCTTGGATGCATGTTCTTACCAGTTACTCCCTCTTTTGTTATGACTCTCCCTCTCTCCAATGCCACTATCTCCCTTGATTGACCCATGCAAGAGCTTCTTCATTTCATGTTCTTGATACTAAATGTAGATGAGTCCTCCTTTGTCAACCTTGACATCTTGCTTGTTCTTCACTAGCCATGTCTCTTGCTTTGGTCGTCAAGCTTCTCTCCCTTTGTTAATAATCTTAAAAAAGAGCTATAAACACATGTTGAACTCAAGGAAGAGCGTTAGAGCACATGGGAGAGAGATTTATAAATCATGATCCAATGAAATGGTACCAATTGAAAAGATACCACTTGTGAGGATACAATTTCAAAAATATGGTACCAATTGAAATGAAAGCACACAGATCACAATTCATAAAACTCACATAATATGATTTAACCTTCCCCTATATGTGTGTATACATACGATAATAGAGAGACATATGCACAACTAGATAATGTATCAAGATAGAAGTTTAAGATATATTATGTATGGAGGTAGCTTAAATGAATAAATAAATTGACAATGATACCAATTGAAGCCTTTAAACATTACATACCTCTGAAAACTTGTTGATAACTCCATGAGACTACAAAAGATATCACTTAAAACACATGTTAGTATCAAAATCATAACTCATAGGATATACTCTCCCTAAATGTGTGCATACAAGTGTTGAAAACGTGTGAGAGATATGCATTTGTTATTGATAACAACAGGAAGGGTACCCTATAGATTGGTTCATAGCACATAAAGGATATCAATTATAGAACTTGTGCCATGCAAGAAACCTACTACTAACAAACCATGTGGGTTGCTCATAAGAAAAAGAGAAACACAAGCAACCTACCATATAAAAAGAACCTATAATGGTATTACAATAAATTGAATTGAGAGCATGCAATCCTAGACAAGGCAAGTTAATTCATCAATTTAGAGTATTTAGCATCTAGTACATTTGTCTTGTTTACTTTTGGATAGGAATTTAGGTATATGATGACTATGATCTTCATTAATGTGCCCAATCTTATACACTTGACTTCTTTACTTGAATATTCACTTTATCTTGTGAGCTAAGTCTTCTTTGGAACCCAAATCGATTGGGGTCTCTTCATGTTGGTGATGACTTCCTTAGCACCCAAACGGGTTGGTTTCACCTCCAGTCTTTCTCCAAACCATATGAGTAACCACCTTACCATTTTTCTTCTCCTTGAGCTTGTAGTGGTTGCTCTTGATATTCTTCTTATAGTTGAGATTGGTGTAGATGTTGGAGATCTTGTTAGAGAGGTTCATGATCTTCTTCTTCTCTTTGATCTCATTCTTGACTTGTTTGAATTGGAAGGACTTGTGACCTTCTTGATGGCACTTGAAATATGTCATAGTGGACCCCTCTGCAAGTTTCTTCACCATGATAGCATGGTTATCTTGAGGAGGTTGGACATGACTCTTACCCTTTAATCTTGCCAAGTCCTCTTGAGCTTCTTCACTTCTCGCTTAAGTTCATCATTCTCTTGTGCAATAAATTTATTAGATGGTTTTACAAAAATATTCTCAACGCATATCTCATTGCAAAGGGATGAGCTAGATAAATCATTCAAATCATCACAAGAAGTGGAAGTATCTACCTTAGAATTAAAATTAAATAGTGAGGTAGATTGCTTCAAAGAGGACCTTAGTTTGAGATTCAATGCACTCAAATTTAGCCTTAATCTCTTCATACTCCTTTTTTAGCAAATTGAATTTGCTCAATAATTATTTATAATTAGAAATAAATATAGCATGGATGTTATTAAGGATATTGAATTTCTTAAGCTCTTTAGATTGTTTCTTAAGGGACTTTTGTTGCTCATTGATCAAATGAAGGAGTTCTTCTTGAGAGTGGGAATTCTCATCAGATTCATCATCATTTACATCGCTATCCATACCTTTGGCCATAAGGTACTTGTGATATGACTGCATGATAACTTGTGTGATGATGATCATGAGGAAGAGCTTTTCTTGAAAGGGAGGATGGACAGGCTTTCATCACTTGAGCTTGACTCTTCATTGTCGCCCACCCATCTTCTTATGCGCTTTGGTTCTTTCCCTTGTCTCTCTTGTTCTTGGTCTTCTTCTCCCTCTTAATATGATCAATTGTGTTGACCAAGTCTTCAATTGAGATTGGATAATCAATCTTGTCATTGATCCTCTTAATATTTTTTTTTCACTTGTGACATAAGCTTGGCCATCTTAGGATCAATTTCTTCATCGCTTAATATGCTTTGATCATCCTCTTCATAGCTCTCTTTATCTTGATTATCATCATCTTCGCTTGAGCTTGACTCTTGCTCTTGCCTCCTCATCCTTACCTTCATGTGTTGACATTGAGCTTGCTTGCTTATGAGAGCAAGATTCTTGCTGTCGTATGAGGAAGAAACTTCCACCTCTATGTTCATGGTCATCTTATGAGTGGTGATTTTGCCGAGTATTTAACTTGGAGTCATCTTCTTGATGTCATTATTGTCGTAGATGATGGAGACTATCAACTTGTACTTTGGAAGAAGAGCTTGAAGTATTCTTCTAATCACTAGATCATCTTCAATTAGCATCAAATCTAGCCAATTGATTTCATTGACAAGAATATTCAAATGTGAGTACATGTCATTAGCATTTTAATAGGGTAGTTATTTGATGCCATTGAGCTTAGTTACTAGCACATGATACTTTTCATTGCGCACATCATTTGTGCCTTCATGTATTTCAATGAGACTAGTCTAAATATCATATGCATTGATGAGAGAATAAATACAATTAAAAGTATCAATGCATAAAGATGATAAGAGGATACTCTTTGCCAATGTATCTAATTGTATCTCCTTGTTGATGACACGTGGTCCCATCCCTTCTTCGTTGACTCTCCAAACATCTAAACATTTAGCTTGTAAATAATAAGTCATTAGAATTTTCCAACGGAAGAAATTAGTGTCGTTGAAATATGGAGCGCTATGGGTGTCCATCCCAACTTCGGACGTCACAACTCAATAGGCGGTGAAACCTAACTGATCACAATGATACTAAGGCTCAAATGTCACTTGAATTGTGAAACCTTGTGAAAGATGTGATCTCTAACTCTGATACCAATTATGATGATCGGTGAAATCCTAAGAGGGGGTGAATTAGAAAACTTAGAATCTATTCGGCTCCAAAAATTACACAAGATAAACCTATATCAAATTATATCTAAATATGCTCAAGGTTTATCTAGTGTGTCTACTGTATCATTCAAAAGAAATTGCAACCTATCTAGGAAGGTAAATTGCAAGTATGTAAATACGGAAACGTAAATAAGGTAGAGAGAGCAAACTCGACTTAAGGATTTTTATCCCGTGGTATCGATGACATGAATGATACCCCTAGTTCACATTAGAGATCCACCAAGGATATGCTCCCGGTCACCAAGACTCTTTCGGTCATGGCTCTTGAGCCACCAAGTCACAAAGACAAGACATCAACCCGGATAAGCCACCAAGCCACAAAGGTAAGGTCTCACCACTGACCCCTCTCACGGTCACTTGTCGCTGTCTTTACTTCGGAGCTTGAGCCATCAAGGCAAGGGTCTCCGTATTCCCATACAAGCGTATTGTCGCTGCTTCACACCAAGTCAGAGGGTCAACAAGCTTGAGCAACTCTGGTTCAAGGCGTCGGCGAGTCAGCAAGACTCCAAGGCTTCGACGTACCACCCGGTACAAGCTAGGATCACTCTTTGATCCACTCTCTAGGCAGCAATCACCTAGCAACACTCTCTCTAGGCCTATAAACACTAATCACTTACTAATCTTGTGCTTAATTGTCTTGGATGATCACTTTAAGCACTTTGGTGGCTTGGATGTCTTCTCAAGTGCATCTATGTTTCTCTAGACTCCAACCCCTTCAAATGATCGAGTGGATGGGTATTTATAGTCTCAAACCCACCAACTAACCATTGCCCCAACGTCTCAATTTTACTATTAACATTGGATGATCTGATGACAACAGTGGTACAAGCACCGGACCATCTGGTGTGTATGCCAATAGAAACTAGCCGTTGGACTCCCACTCAAAGTCACTGTGAACATCGGACACTCCGGTGTATACTTTATCTCCATCACCGGATTATCCAGTGTTATCCTGAGTTAATCCACGCCTTTGCAGTCTCTCTATGTAAAATACTCTGGTGTAAGCATCCGGTGTGCATCCCATTCACACCAGACCATCCGGTGAATTGAACCTTCTTTTCTTTTCTCTGGAAATATGCCGGTGCAACTATCTCTATGATCACCATACTATCTGATAAGTTGATCTTCAATCTTCAATGGCTGCAACCTTGTCTGGTAGAAATGCTCCGGTGTGTATCCTTATCTGATTACCGGACCATCTGGTGGGTTGTTCCATTTTGCCTTCTGAGCAGAAACACTCCTGTGAGTACTCGAGCCTCAGCACCGGGCTATACGGTGAGGTCTTTCTCCTTTGCTAAATATACACTGGTGAGTACTACCTTCAATACACCGAACTATCCGTTGAGAACAAATCTCCTGGGACTTCTCCAATTCAACCAAACTTTATCCCAGTTATAGTGGCTTCTTTATGTATTGCATCTACGAGACCTACTAATATATATTCTTGACAAATATGTTAGTCCCAATGACTATATTATCATTAATCACCAAAATCACAATCATGACCTAATAGGGTCATTTTCGCTACAGCCATGCTATTGTATAAAAATATGGTATTGTATGGTTTGATCGTAATGACATTGTCCTTTATATAATCAGTATGGTGTATTCTACTCTTTTATATCATTGCTAAAATGTATAGTCCTTACCATCTGACATGACCATGGTACCATACGGATCAGTACTAGGGTAAACCTATTGATCTAGAAAAACAAAACAAAAAGAAACATGCTCATTTTTATCCTATATTTTATGCTCCACACTACAACCAGCCCAAATCAAAGCTTCTGCAGTATAACACTAGCTTTTTACCAGCCTAAACCCTGCTTTTTACCAGCACCATTCTCTGCTAGCAGCGCGTGAGGGCACGCTGGTCTCCACTAGTATCAATCTAAACACCGTCACGTTCAGAGCTCCTGAGATAGTCCACGTCATCACATGTGTTCAGAGCCATCCGATTTGACCACCGCCAGTTGAGGACTATCCGATCTATGTGCTACATTACCGCTTCATTGTTCTTCTTGGAGTCTCCTCTTGATTCACCCTCATCTCCTCCCGATCCTCCTACTTGCGAAACCTAAACCTATCGCCCATCACTTCCCCTCTACCCCTCACGCGTGCCCTCGGTGCGCCCTGAGTCCTCGACTCGACTCCTCTCTAAGCAGAGCAAAGCGAAGGTAGGAGACGGATATGGATAGATGGGTGACGGCTATTGGTAGCGAGCAATGCACTCAATCACTTGGTAGCGTAGCTCACCTAGAACACAACGCGTAGCTCACCTGGAATGCGAGCAGCCTGGTTGGTCACTTGATCACTACACACATGAGATCACCTGAAAGGCAACACGCAACTGTTGAATCGCTCACCACCTTGCACACTTCGGTTGACTCACACAACTCACGCAAGGCTATTTTGGTGTTGCTTGGAACCCTTCCTACAACAAGATTACATGGGCTAAATGTCCGACACTTCAGCCATGATTCTGTATGCGCCATGCCACGTCCAACCATTGCGGCCACAACTCCACTAGCTAATGACATGCAACCACTAAACAAACCTATCTAACTAACTCACACCATGATGAAGCAATCCTTTGCATGCAACCTGATAACCTCGCGTACACAAGATCATGCAAGCATCTGCTTCTTTCTCTCAACATGACCAAGTCTTGTACGTGTGCATCACATGCCGTTTTGCACGTCACAGATATTTGCGCCTCCGGTCGACCGCTTCACACGGCTTGCCACGTACCATCTGACTCAAGCCACCATGCTTGTACATTTCACACGTATTCATGTACGCTTCCTCTGGCGTCACACACTGCTACAATGCAAGTTCCTACAACACACATATTCTACTACATGCAAGACAAAAATAAACATGCAGATACAAAATATCAAGATTAGCTCCAATAATCATCCCCTAATCTTGATATGCCGCAGCTTCAAATAAGTGCTGGTTCATCGCTTGTGTAGCCTTGAGCTAACAAGGCTTTCTCCTCCTTTTTCTTTCTTAGGACATTCTCAAGCATAATGTCCATACTCTTGGCTGTTATAGCATTGTACCTTGCTCTTGTCTTTACACCCTTCGCGCGGCCATGTCCACGGCCTCGTCCTCGCGACAAGTCATGTCCTCTTGTCATGAGAAGTTGCTCTTTCGATTGGACCTTCCATCCCTTGATCAGCTCCTCATGCGCCTTCGGTGACCCAATGGCCTCCTCCATGGCCATATAGTTGATGTTGTCGAACAACATCATCGACGAAGCAACGTTGATGAACTTGTTGGAGACGGCTCACAACAGATTCTTCATGACGTACTTCTCTTCCATCGCATCTCCAAGCTCACGGATGCGCCCAAGTAGCACCATGAACTTCTTCGCAAAATCATCCACAGATTCTGCATCACTCATCTTAAGGTTATCAAAATTCGAGCGCAAACTGGATCCTTACCTCCTGGATGCGCTTGACGCCCACACGCGTGGAGTGTAGCATTGTCCACACATCAGAGGCAGTCTCTTTCTCTGCAACTCGCAGTAGTGTCTCGTCGTCGATCGATAGGGAGATGATCGTCAAAGCTAGCTAGTCATTGCTCTCATCGACGCCCCCGAACGCCATCTCACAAACAATAGCACCCCATGTGCCACTGGTTCGCAGGAGGTACTTCATCCTCATCACCCACACAACATAGTTCATCCTTGTCACCATCGGGTATGGGAGTCTCCTCACCGTCACCATCATCATCGAGTTGCCCACGCCACTAATCACAATAGCTCTACTCGGCGAGGCATCATCGCCCGGCATCGTCTTCATCATAACTTGGTTTTGAATACCAAATGTTGGCAGTGAGCAGTGCACTCGATCACTTGGCAGCGCAGTTCACGTGGAACAAAACATGTAGCTCACCCCGAACATGAGCAGCCTGGTTGGTCACTCGATCACTACACACACGAGATCACCTGGAAGGCAACACGCAGCTAGTGAATCGGTCACCTCCCTGCACACTTCAGTTGATTCACACAACTCACGCAAGGCTGTTTTGGTGCTGGTCGAAACAGTTCCTACAGCAGGCTTTCCTGTTGATTAAATAAGCCAACATCACCAAGATTACATGGGCCAAATGCCTGACACTTCAGCCACGATTTCAAACGTGCCATCCCACGTCCAACCATTGTGGCCACGACTCCACTAGCTAATGACATGCAACCACTAGACAAACTTATCTAACTAACTCACGCCATGATGAAGCAATCCTTTGCATGCAACCTGATAACCTCATGTACACAAGATCATGCAAGCATCTGCTTCTTTCTCTCCACATGACCAAGTCTTGTATGTGTGCATCACATGCCGTTTTGCACATCACAGATATTTACGCCTCTGGCCGGCCGCGTACCGTTCGACTCAAGCCACCATTCTTGTAAGTTTCACACATATTCACACACGCTTCCTCTGGCGCCACACACTGCTACAATGCAAGTGCCTACAACACACGTATTCGACTACATACAAGATAAAAATAAACATGCAGATACAAATATCAAGATTAGCTCCAATAGCGACAACACACAACCGTCTAGGATGGCCAGGGAGAGGAACACCGAGAAGAACAAGGCCCCCAAGGGTAAGTTCTTGATTTCTCCCTCCTCGTGATTTGGGTGCGCTGATTGATTCGATTTTCTGGATGGATTCCTCATCCCATTCACTTTCACTTGGGGTTCTATTGTTTGATTCCTCGCTGGGAGCCAGCTCAAGGCCAACAAGAAGGCCATGACATCCAAGTGCATGCGTCAATTTGCCCCCCCCCCTGATCTGCTAATCTATCAATACCCCTATCCTCTCTTCACGTGATTTTGTTTTGCGGATTCTTCAAGGGGTTACATATGTGATTTGGGGGCAATTGCAACACTCGTGTATTTGATTTGAAAATCTTACCATGTTAATTAGATGGAGAAGGTGGGTTTTAATAGGATGAAGGAGGCCATGGCCTTAGGGATTGCTTCTGTTGATATGCCTACAACACGTGGATGGATGTGATGGCGCTTCCTCAAGGTGGAATTTCGATTCCCTTCTCCATCTGGTGGCAACTGCAGCAGCATTGTAAAGAGGTAAGACCATGTGGGGAAAATATAGTTAGAACCATCAGCGTCCCTCCCATGTCCCAATGTGCAGATCCACAACCGATCCCGAATGATGCGAGGGAGGATGGTGAAGGGAGGCACACATCACGTTGAAGGGAGGGCCGCCGCACGCGAGAGCCAGAGCAGCTCAATGCACAGAGACGGAACCAGTGTGGAAGAGGAGTGGCAGGCATGGGTCGAGCTCGCCAATGTGCTGCTCCTTTTACCCTGAATTATCATAGTTTCAACATAGACCTTCCTGCTGAGCACCTTGCAATGCACATTGTCCATGCTAGCTTGATTTTGCGAGATTAAATAGTGCTTATAGTTTTTTTGTCAATACCTATTCTAATTGGTAAATGACAATGGCTTCATGCATTGGCTCTCATCATGTTTTGGGTTGGATTTTCTCTTCGATATAATAGTGTAAAAAAAGCTACAAGTACCTAAGTGTAGACGATGATGTGTTTAATTTCACAGGAAATGTTTTGTGCTATTTTTCGTAAGTTTGAATTCATAGTTGGTTGAGAGAGCGTTTCCCTATTCAATGATAGATGAAAATTGCTACCTCGGTACTTAAGCTACTTGAGTGTCATGACATACAATGAAATATATGTAAATCGCAAGTTCTTTCCCCCCCCCCCCCCCCCGAATAAGCATATTATGGACACAACAACCTGCTGAGCACATCTTACTACATATTGTCTTTACTAGCTTGATCTGACAACATTAAGTAGTGCTTATAGTTTTTTGTCAATGCATTTTAATGATCTATGTGAAGATTGCTAATTGTTCCCTCTGAACATCCTACCTAATTTTTCTACTGACAAAGTCCTACTGGATGATTGTCATCAATTAGTATCTACGTTTAGTATCTGCTAGGAAAATTTCTAACAAGACTGTAGCCATGGTTGGACTTGTAAAATGGTGTTCTAGATTTTTGGACCCCTTTTAAACTACAAAGATCAGCGAGAACATTTTTGCAAGTTGGAAACATGTTCTTTTGTTGGTTCAAACATATGACATTATTACAAACCTCCTAGAAATAAGTATTCCAATCTATAGATATCCCTTAGTTTGGCAGTTCCTCTAGACTTGAAGCAGCAATTTGTAGCTTTTCAGTGATTCCGGACGCTATTATATCTTAATTAGTTGTGTGTGACTTCCAGCAATTACTAGATTAATAATAAAAGCTAGCAAAGATTTTCTTTGTCCATGTAAGCTTATTTTCACATGGGTCAGTAATATGGGTTTCAAAAGAAATTTCCACTTAGATGGTTGTTTTTACATTCTATATGGTTAAGGCTTTATTTGTGCATGACTGCAATAATAGCACAATATAATTCTTTGTGTTTTATTCTTACTCTTATTGGCTACCCACTTTTCTACAAAAATATCTACCTATCATATAATCTTATCCAAATGTTATCCCCTCAAGAAAATAATACTTCTTTGCATACAGATCCAGGAGTTATATAGCACGTCAATGGGGGTTATATAGCTCATCAAATTTCAGCGATGTTTTTTAAATCAAGTTTAGCAAAAAGTGGTTTTTGAATCTGCCAATGCTCTCTGCATGATTAATGCCCATTTACGGGATTGTCTTCAAAAAATATTTCATTCCAAATTTCCTCCCATTTCCTAACCGAATTACACTTTTTGTTTTCAGACTTTCTTTAAAGATCACATGGGCGTTGATTTATATATGGAGCCAAATTTTAAAGACTATAGCTTCTAGCTAAAATATTTTAAGTGTGTACCAGTTGTTAGTTTTTATGCTAAACAAAACTTCTGGACATGTTGTGTATACTTGCTCTTTTATGTGCAATTCACAAACGAATTTGAGATGAAGTACACCACCTGACATCAAAGTTCACACTGTTGTTTGTTTCAGTTCAAATTTGAAGTGTAGCCTCCGCCCCTCGATACTGACAAAGCCCTCAAGGAACCCTGCTTGGATATGTGCACAAATACGAGGCTAGGCATAGAGCTTGATAGAAACATTAGCCCAAACGAGCTTAGTTGTCCCCATGTTTGATTTGTTTCTTCCAAAAGTATGCGCATCATAGTTAAGATGGTACAATTCACCAATCTTGCCCTAGATTTTATTGTTGCAAGGTGTTGTACTCAACTCAAACTCGTCATGTCTTTGTCCATTTCATGCGTGTGATGGTTGTTAATGCTGTCATTTGTTTGTCTCATATTCATGATGAGGTGAGGAAGTTTTCATACCAGACTGGTATTAAGGTCTGGTTCTTCCTTCCTTTGAAGCTTGAAATGCAATTTTGATGTTGAATTGGCATGATTAAGTTTGTGAATAATTTAATTAGAAGTTTTGTGAAAGTTGTTTGCTTTCTTGGCATAAATTTCTATGATCAAAATCAGTTAGCCGTTTGACAATGATGCAAAGTTTCGAAAGCAGGATGTGAAATTAGCTCTTGGAATTGGCATGTTGTCCCACAATAGCACCACTCAGTAAGTAATTTTAAGTATCAAAATCTCCCACAGTACTAAACAGATATACCTAAATACAGTAATGATGCATCAGCACTAAACAAAAAGAGTGACAACCAGACTAGGGTTTCTTACCAACATAAAGGCTAGGTTGTTGGACTATGAATCATAATAGATTGGTGGGGTGTTGACTTTGAGGAGCAAAATCATTCCAAATCTAGCTCTCAAAACAACTAATCCGAGGCTAGCTAAAAATGTCAATAACTCAATTGGGGTTAAGTTAATTTAACACATGCCTATAATAGAAATGTTGACAAAATTAGTCTTAAACGAATGGCTAAGTTTCATGCCAATTTGGAAAGAAAAGATTTTCCTTTACGGTACAACTGCAATTTGTTGGTCGGCACTTATGGATCGGCTTTTGATATGCAGAGTTTCTACCAATGAAAACAAATCTTCGCTGTCAAAAACTCTGCACGTCAAAAGCCAGTCTATAAACATCAACCAACAATTTGCAGTTATACCCATAAAGGAAAATCTTCTATTTTTAATCTGGCATTAAACTTAGCCATATGTTTAAAGCTAATGCTGTAAATGTTTCTATTATAGGTGAATTAAAGTGTTATTGAACAACTTTATTTGCTGTGTTAAATCAAGGCACGCTACTAACTCCTTGTTATCAATAATTATATTTTAACCATCTATCCTATACGATACACATTAACTTGTTTGATTATTAGGAAGTGTAAATCATTACACATGCAAGTAAGCGTGATCAAATCCCCCATCTTCTAATCTCTGCATACAATCTCAATAACTTTTATATACTTTTACCATAAAATAAGGTTTACTATGCATTAATCTTTTACATGCATGCTATAGTGTTATACCGTATAAGTTTGCACAATATTTCAGAAATCAAATACCAAAAAGTGTTAACCTTTAATCACATGGTGAATATAATTTTTCATGTTCAAATTGGAAAAACATGAACAGGCTAATGTTCCAATCTGGATGTAAATCATTACACTCATGCAATGGATCTATCCTCAACTCATTATCTGTCACAAACTTGAAGCTGGTTTATCTGTTTACCTAACTTTAGTGATATGTACTGAACATATGGTGCTATCTCAACTTTGGTTGTCAAGATTTCTGTTGGAAACATATTTTTGATTTATAGCTATGGGTCTTCTATATGTATATGCTACCAGTTTAAAGATAACTCTACCTCATCATAACAAGTTACAAATGCAAGGTTTTTGACGATAGGCTAAACGACGTGCCATCGTCGTGCTATTTTCTAGTGGGGTTTAGAGTAGAACTACACCGAAGGAAATAAACGAAGGCTAGTCAAAACATACAAATTAGAGGTGCCAATAGGTGAACCTTAGGTACCCTCAGACCCTCTTTACTTCATTTGTTTGTACAAGGAGTCCATCAAATGGATAAGAAAGTTAAGCTTTTAGTACATCTGTAACAAACTAGAGCTTGCACCCCTAAGACAAATACAACATTCCTTGCTCTGGTTTCTAAAGTAAGCAGTGAATCACATTTAGATAAAAATAAATGGCTGTAATTAGGGGTTTGTCTATTTTCAATTAAGACAACATGTCGATTAACTAAAACTTTAATTTAGCTACTAATTTCCCTCACAGAGAAAACAATTACGAGCCTTAATCTACTGCCTGCCTTTTTAGTTTGAACTGAAACTGAGAGAGTACAAGACAGAATTTCAGTCGAAAAATAAACGACCTGACAAATCATATTGGTCCTAATTGCACCAGATAAGAATCGATTCCATGGCAATCCATCATGCACAGCTCATCGAGTTCCTTGACGGCTTGACCCACTGGAGCATCATTCCCGGGC
Source organism: Phragmites australis (assembly GCF_958298935.1). Classification (NCBI taxonomy): domain Eukaryota; kingdom Viridiplantae; phylum Streptophyta; class Magnoliopsida; order Poales; family Poaceae; genus Phragmites; species Phragmites australis. Next base: position 39,617,474 of record NC_084923.1, read on the forward strand.
CCACCTGGCAGCAACAGGCCGCATGTATCCGTACAAATTCAAGCCAGTCTCTGGGGCACCATCAATACCTTATCCTTGCACACACACGTGTTTCATATTTTGAGCAAGATAAAAGGTTTCACAAAAAGATCCAAATTTGAAAATGACTTGCATGCTTCAACTCCTGTTGCAAATATAAAAAGGAACACAACAACTGGTCCTCAACTCTACCCGACCCCAGTAACATAAAGCTCGAAGCATCCACTTATAAAAAGCTGAAGATTCTCTTGCAATCCATTTCCCATCTTTTTCTTCTTTTTTGGGTTAAACAGCCTGCACGGTATATGACTGGAACATAGGTAATCATTACAGGCTATTTTTTTAACAGAATGGTTCTTGAATCATAATATTCTACACGTATTATGTATTTCATCTTTACAGGATTCTTTACCCCTATATCCCCCACCACCTAAATTTACATTATATTTCATGTTATACCTCCACTTCTGTACCCAATTGCAACTACAGCTACAATTTCCATGCTTTACAGGGCATGTTATTCTGGCACTACAAATTACAAATGTACTTCCCTCCAATCTTTTCCCATGGTTTTGGTGTGTGAGCATTCAGGCCACAAAATCATGCATTAGAGGCGACGGTTCCTGGAGGCTGTCCCCAGGTGGGAGACCCGGGTTCGATCCCGGGCTCCCACCTCCGGAGGCACCCCTCGGCTATTTGTGGCTTAGGAATGTGGACCTCCTTTGAGAAAAAAAAAAATAGAGGCGACGGTTCGAATCGCTGCCGTTGATCTATTTGGTTTGTCGACTCATAGTCTGAAGACGCAGAGGTAACATTGAGAGGAGCTGTGCCATTGTAAATGCCTTCGTCTCCAACCCCGGCGAAGCCCGGTTGAGTGTTTGGGACCGAAAGGCTGTTCTCAGTGTGCTGTAAACCAAGCGTCAACGGCACATTGTTGTTTCCGTACCTCCCAAGCTCCGCCAAGTGGTAAGCCATGAACCGCGCGCTGTCATCCGAGTGATGGGCAACGGCATCATGGAGGAGGCCGCCATCCGTTTCCCCCAGTCTTTGGTCCTTCAGCATAAGGTTCATGAAAGCTGTCGCCTGGGTTTGCCACATTGTGAAAGCTGGGTTGTGCTCCACTGAGACTCATCATCCCAATGTTGGCCCTTGATTCACCCAGCTGGCTAGTTTGGCAAGCCTGACTGATAGAGCTTTTCAGATCTTCCTTTCCATCAGAAGATGGCACCTTACCCTTGCTTCGTGACGCATTGTCCGAGGAGCAGTTTGAGTCCAACTCTGCCTCACCAATCTCTTCTTTGTACATGCCTTCGATCATTGGCTTCCAGAGACGGACACGAGCATTAATGAACCAATTTGAGATCTATATAAAAAAAGAAAGAACATTGATGTGTTTCAGTAAATGATATTTTCCACGATTCGATTCAGAGCACAAACTACTACAAAAAAACAGGAGGCCATCAGATTGTTTGTACTCGTTCAAAGCCAACGATTCAACAGAATAAAGCAATTGCAAAGTCTACTAAAAAGTTGTTTATTGGTGGAACAGAAATTAAGATGCCCTATTTGCAGATTCTGGACAAAAGGCTGGTTGAAAATTTTAAGGCTTAAATTACATAGGCAGATAAGCAGCAGCACTGCACCATGATAGATTTTTTTACTGCGCAATCATACACAGTTATTCACAAACTTGCATTTGTCGTTCCAACTCATGCGTATAGCATTTCATAATATTAAGTCGTGGCAAATTGGCAATGACTTGAAGAAAATATCAATGTGGTAAATAAAAAATATATCTTAAGTGAACAAAAATACCTGACTTCTTGTTAACCCTGTTTGTCTCGCTAACATTAGCTTTTCAGAATCTTTTGGATACCTAAAAGAGTGGCAGAGTGTCATGGGAACAAAGCAAAAAGGGGTGAGTTGAAACATTTATATAAATTAAACAACTTACGGGTGAAGGAAGTGTTCAAAAAGCCAAGCACGGAGAATCGAGACTGAATTTTCAGGCAGCCCCCTCTGTGGCCTCCAGGCATTCTGCTGTAACATACCATACTGTTGGAAATCTCGCTGTTGCCTTAATTGCTGATCGATATAACGAAGGCGAGTTAATTTGCCCTCCTTGCCAGACGTATTGTCCTCCTCTCCAAGTTTCTTCCGGATAACACCGATTTGATCACTGATAGCATCCTTCAGACATCGGAAATGCCGTGAGATTGTCTGAAGGGCAACTGCAGTATAAGGCTTGGCAGCTACAGACCCAACAACCATATCAAAAGATGAGACTACAAGTTGCATTTGATGATAATAGTGCTTGTACTTTCGGTCCACCTGAAAAATATTAGATCGATCTTAAAATAATTGAGATATACTGCATCAAAGAAACAATAAAAATGCACCTAGCTTGTCCAGTAAACTAGCTGTTGGGAGATATCAAGGTGGTTAGTCTTGGGCCCAAGCGATTCATACATGGTCGATGCATACATGATAAATACGTCTTGGTGCAGCAAACCGTGAAGCTTCTACATCACTAGAAAGAACCTCGACTCCTCCACAAGCTTGATATTTCCAAGGTATTTGATTCCATATCATGGCCATTCCTATTGGAGGTTCTGGCACATTTGGATTTTGGGCATTCCTAGTGCAACATTCTTTGCAAACTACTTTCAACGGCAACCACTAAGGTTCTCCTAAATGGAGAGCTAGGGGAGGTGATTAAGCATCGTCGGGGGTTGCGCCAAGGAGACCCATTGTCTCCCATGCTTTTCATCATTGTGATGGATATCTTGAACACATTAATTGGCAAGGCCTGTGAACTCGGTCTACTTCGACCTTTGGCTACAAGGGCACCGGCACACCGTGTGTCTTTATATGTGGATGATGTCGTCCTCTTTCTAAGACCTGCTCCTACAGAGATTGATCTCATCAACGAGATCCTTTCCCGCTTTGGTGATGCCGCGGGTTTGAGGACTAACCTGCAGAAATGCTCGGTTGTTCCCATCCGATGCAGCAAGACAAAGCTTGAAGTGGTACAAACATCTATCACATGTGATGTGGCAAGCTTCCCTTGCGCCTATTTAGGCCTTCCAATCTCAGACAAGAAGCTGGCCAAAGCTGAGCTATTACCGCTGATTGATAAGGTGGCAGAAAGATACCGGGTTGAAAGGCCGCACTGATGAATAAAGCAAGTCGGATGATCTTAGTAAAAATAGTTCTCACGGCAATACCCATCTACCAGTTGATCGCTATGGATCTACCCAAATGGGCCATCCATGAGATTGACAAGAGGCGCTGGACATTTCTATGGAAAGGTTGTGAACAAGTGAACGGAGGTAACTGCCTAGTAGCTTAGGAGAAAGTTTGCAAGACACTTGAGCTTGGAGGACTTGGAATACATAATCTGGAATTAATGGGTTGGGCACTAAGGATGAGTTGGCTTTGGCTGCAAAAAACACATCCTGATCGTTCCTAGGCAGGAGTCCAAATACCATCCCATAAAAATAATGCAACAATGTTTGCCTTCTCAGTCACTACACAAGTTGGCAATGGAGTTAACACTTTCTTTTGGACAGATAGGTGGCTCCATGGTCGGTCATTAACTGAGCTAGCGCCATCACTGGTGGCCACGGTGCCAAGAAAAGCACTCCGACAATGGACGGTAGCTCAAGCTCTACACGAGCGCAATTGGGTGTGTGACATTTAGGGAGCTCTAATTGTTAAGGTAATAGTTGAGTACCTGCAATTATGGGACACTCTTGAGGAGTTTGAGCTGCGGCCTAAGGAACATGATCAACATCTTTGGGTTCATTCGGCTATTGGCCAATTCTCTTCCAAATCAGCATACAAGGCTTACTTCTCAGGAGCAGTAGGTTTTGAACCTTGGAAGCGATTATGACGATCATGGGCTCCATTGTGCTGCAAATTTTTTCTATGGCTTGAAATCAAGAACCGCTGTTGGACTGTAGACCGTCTTGCTTGTCGTGGTTTGCCTCATCCAGAGAGTTGTCCCTTGCATGATCAAGATGATGAATCAGTTCAACACATTCTAACAAACTGCATATTTGCAAGGGAGGTTTGGTTCCAACTTTTCAACCGGATTGTCCTCCAATAGCTTACTCCAGGGCAGGCCGACACTATCTTTGTAGCATGGTGGAGAAAGGCGTTGCGGAGGGTGATCAAATAATATCGCAAAGGTTTCAACTCCCTGGTTATCTTGGGGGCATGGTGGATTTGGAAGCATCGCATTGCATGTGTAATGGGGCTTCCCAAGGGTCTAAGAGGTGCTACGTGAGGTCTCAAGCGAAGCTCGCCTATGGTGCTTAGCTAGGGCCAAGGGTCTTAGTGCCCTTTGGCCGAGTTAGGATAGATCTTCTTAGTGGTCGTGTTCATATCTTTCAGTGATGCGTATGTGACTTCTTGATTAGTGTGAGTGGGGTGTAAGTTCCCTCCGTTAGGAGGGTTTGTAACCAGACCGTTCCTCTTCTCTTTTAATACAAAGATAGGCAGCTCTCCTGCATGTTTGAGAAAAAAAGTAAACTAACTGTTCCTCTTATCGATGTCATGTGGCATTCGGCCACAGGGTGGTGCTGATGGCGGTGCTCTTGGTGTTGTGGCCAGTGGAGGTTTAGGCGGTGATGGTGGCTCTGCTGGCGGCTTCGATGGAAGAGGTGGAGTCCGTGGCAGTGGAGGCAGATCGCGGCCTCCCTAGTTTTCCTTCCCCCGTGCATGTGGACGTCAATGGTGCAGGTCGGGCGGAGAACAGGAACGACGGTAGAGATCATGGTGGGGATGCTGATAGCAATAACTCAGCACCGGCAAATCAGCAGCCTGCCAATGCAGAGGATCAATCTCATGCACTAGTCACTGTGAATCAGGGAAAAAAAAAAGGCTCATGGAGAAGGGTGAAGGATCGGGAGGAGACAAGGGCAAGAAGAAGTTAGTCCTGTGCTGCACTATTTGTGAGGAGGAGCACTTTACTCCTCAATGCTTGCTGCTCCGTGCTCAAAAGCCAGCAGTGACCTTTTGTGGTTTTGCTAATGACGGCATGGGTTTCATCTAAATCCCATATAAGAGCTCCGCTAAACCACAAAAGAAAGATGAGGCGACGACACTCATCTGAATCAAGCAAGGCAAGGTGTCAGGTGAGCTTCTTAAGGTAGAGATGACCCGTCTTATTCTGGTGAAGTAGCCGTGGACAGTTCAAGAACACAGGAAGGATGCATATATCGTTCCTTTCCCGTGTCAAGTTGAGTTACAGCGTATGGTAGCAATTAAGAAGATCAAGACCTGCAATGAGGAAGGGGTGATGTTTTTTTGAAGAATGGAACTAGAAGATTGAGCTACATCAGTATCTGCAGTATGTCTGGGTCAATGTGCATGGTGTCCCTTATGAAATAAGGTCTTTCTTGCCGTTGTGGGTTGTGGGCACTATTCTTGGTGCCACTCAAAAAGTGGACATGGGATACCTAAGAAAGACTGGGTCGTTCGGATGTGTGTGGCAGTGACTGATGCTAACCAAATCCCAGAAGCTACCGACATCGTTGTAGATGATGGGATATACGAAATATTCTTTAAGGTAGAGGAGGTGCTACCTCTTAACAAGTTGGGCATTGACAATGTCACTGATGAGGGTGATGGTTTCGATCATGACAATGAGACCGACACTATAAGAGATGGAGAGGGAAAAGATGCGGCAGATCGTGACAATAAGCTATCAAAAAGCGATGGTGATCAAGGGAGCACCTCAAATGTTTCTGCTGCAACTAATGATGCCATGCAGGAATCTATGGAGGGGGAGGATACTTTTCAACTTGGTGATGAGGGCTTGGAAAGCATAAAGGCTGACACCTTCCTGGTTAAAGAGTTTGTTGCTGATTTTCAATCCAATGATGCCTTGGCACTCTGCGGAGCAATTCTCTGATTTTCAGTCCAAACGGTGCCATGTTCTGTCACCTTCTTTGGGCATCTCATTGGTTGTTGCTAGTGCGCGACTAGGAGATGGACTACCGGCCATTCACCGGTCTGGGTCGAAGCATTCATTGGTGGACGACCTGGGTCCTGTGGTGCTCTAGCCTATGGATGTTCTGGCAGCTGTTCGAGATTGATCTAAGAATTTACAGGGCACCGTTTGGCCGGTCCTTTCCATGGGTGACTGCGGTGGGAGCCTTGGCGCGGGACTGTCTGCTGCCCACTGCCCTCTGTTGTCTCTGAAGGATGTTATGGCCTATGAATCTTGGCCGGAGGCATGCTGGCCTATCGATGTGTTGGTGGAGCTGCAGAAGTATGCGTCGTTTCGGCCGGCACTCGATATCACAATGCCTGTGGTCAACAAAGCTCAGGAGCCTGAGGTCCTCCACAACCATTATCCGCATGTGAACCTGGTCGTGGAGGAGATGAGCCTAGGCGGGGGTGTCAATTTGAGCAATGCGGCTCAGACAGTCCCTGACTTGGCTGCTTCTCAGGCGGATGGTGCGCTGGTAGCGGCAAAGAAACTTCTCCTTGCAGCATCAAAGACCTCGTCGAATTTTGATGAACCTACAATCCAAGTGGCTCTGACGTTGCTGCAGGAAGTTATACACATTAGTGTGGACGTGAGAGAGCAGGATGAGAGTAATAAGAAGGCTGATTACTCAACTCCGATCAAGTTGGCCAATGAGGTTTCACGGGTTTTCCATGGGCTCCCTCGACATGTTCTGCAAGCTCTGTCCAAAGAAAATGGGATCCGGGCCAACATGTCAAATATTGCAATGGTGGAAGCTCTTCAATCTCTTGATACAGATGTTGAAGGGGAAGAGAGGAGGACAGATTAGTGTCACTTCTGAAGGGACTAATATCACCTCAGTCCTTGGGGGTGGCACAATGGAAAGGCAGATAAGCGGGAGGTCAGAGTCTCATGGAGATGGAAATATAATGGAAAAGGCGATGAACTTGGCTGCTAAAAGGAACTTGGATGAAGGTACGCCTAATAACTCCTTTGTTTCTACGTCTTTGGACATTATTAGCTCCAACATGACAAACATAGGTGTTTCTATGGGTAGGAATAATAGTGAGATTTTAAACTTTGTTATTTCTATTAGGAATATTGAAGTAGATCACCTTACTGTTGATGCTAAAAAATCTAATACTAGTGGAAATAAACAAAGTGCTCAGAATCTTCCTCATGACAATATGATTGAGGACGAGGATGAGATGGATGGACTTGATGCACACCTTAGTCACGTATGCCGTGATTTAACTGAGATCCTCAATGACGAGGGTTCAGATCAAATATGCTATGATCTAAACGTGGTGCCAAGGAAGAAAAAATCCAATTCTGCAAAAAACAAGGGCAAGATAAACCGCCCAAAAATACCAAAAACCCCATCAAAAATTTTTCTTTAATGAAAGGTATCTTCTGGAATAACAGAGGTCTGGGAGACTTGGCTAAATATAACTTCCTTTTGGATACAGTAAAAGAACAACAACTAGATTTTCTTGCCATTATGGAGACAGGTAGAAGTGATTTTCATGCTTCAACTCTCAGACACCTTTGTGGTGGGCTTGAGTACCTGTGGCATTTTATGCTCCAAGAGGTATATCTGATGGTATTTTAGTTGGAGTTAATGCGATAATATTTGACATTGGCTCGATTGTGGAATGTGACTTTTACAAAAAGTTCCTTCTAAAGAATAAAGAAGATGGTTTCATATGGGTTCTATTGGCGGTCTATGGTCCGGCTCAAAATGATTTTAAGTCTGTTTTTCTAACAGAAATGGCTCACGTTTGTAGTGTTGAAACCCACCCAATACTAGTCGGTGGAGATTTTAACATTATGCAGAAACCGAAGGACAAGAATAATGATAATTTTGATCCACGTTGGTCTCATTTATTTAATGTTGTGATTGAAACAGTGGATCTACAGGAGATTGAAATGACTGACGCCAATATACATGGGCACATGATCTTGATCCTCCGACTTTTGAAAAACTAGATAGGATACTTATGAGTACAGAATGGGAGGCCAAATATCTAAAGGTCTTAGTTGAGGCGCTAGATAGGGCAAGATCATACCATACTCCATTATTCCTCAATACAGGTGCACTCTTCCATTACAGAAAACAACCTCCTTTCAAATTTGAACTGGGATGGTTAATTCGAGATGGTTTCTTTGACATAGTTGCTAATATTTGGCAAAGTGAACATCAGGGAACCAATGCCATCGAAAAATGGCAAAACAAAATCAGATCCCTTAGACAATATTTGAAGGGTTGGGCTAAGCATATCGCTGGAATTTTAAAGAAAGAAAAGAAATAGTTGGCTAATAAAATAGATGAGCTCGACAAAAAGGCGAAAATAAATCCACTAACACCTAATGAGATGGCCTTTAAGCATTACTTCAATGAGAGGCTTGCACATTTACTGTGAGAAGAAGAGCTAAAATAGTACCAGCGTTCCAAGGTGAAAGAGCTACTAGAGAGTGATAATAATACTAAATACTTCCAACTAGTAGCTAACAGTAAACACCGAAAGTAGCGAATATACATATTAGAAAATGAGAACGGCAACTATATTAGGGAAGCTGATCTCAAAAAGTATATCACGAAATATTACAATGGGTTATTTGGCAAGCGGGAGCATAATAATTTTGCAATGCACGAGTCATGTATAAATGATATACCCCAAGTGATGAAGAAAATGAAATCCTTACAGCACCCTTTAATGAAGATGAGGTGATGTGATTTTTCAGATGAAGCACAATAAAGCTCTAGGCCAGACGGCTTTCTTGCTAAATTTTATCATGTTTTTCGGGAATTGATCAAAGGTGACCTTATGGCTTTGTTCTCTTATTTCCACCAGGGACAACTGGCCATATATAGCCTTAATTTTGGGGCCATAACACTTGTGCCAAAAATTCAAGAGGCTTTGAAGATTCAACAGTACCGTCCTAGATGTTTGTTAAATGTCAGCTTTAAGATATTCAACAAAGTGGACACTAACAGGATTGGTACTATTGTGCAAAAGATAATAAAACCTACACAAGCCGTCTTCATACCAAGACGAAACATTATGGAGGGTGTAATAATCTTGCATGAAACCATCCATGAATTACATAGGAAGAAACAGGATAACGTGATATTGAAACTTGATTTGAGAAGGCCTATGATAAAGTGAAATGACCCTTTCTTCAACAAACTCTGCAAATGAAAGGATTCTACACACAATGGTGTAGTGCATCCAAAATTTTGTGTCGGGAGGACACGTAGGAATTAAGGTCAATGATGAGGTTGGCCCCTATTTTCAAACGCACAAAGGTTTAAAGCAGGATGACCCCCTATCACCCATCATTTTTAATATTATAGCAGATATGCTTGCAATATTAATATCAAGAGCCAAAGGGGATGGACAAATAACAGGTTTAGTCCCACATTTAGTGGATGATAGTCTGTCTATGCTGCAATATGCGGTTGACACCATCATTTTCATGGACCATAATTTGGAACAGACGAAGAATATGAAACTCATCCTATATATGTTTGAGCAGCTCTCGGGGTTGAAATAAAATTCCACAAAAGTAAAATGTTCTGCTATGGTGGGGCAAGGGATTGCGAAGACCAATATACACATTTATTTATGTGTAATACTAATACATACCCTTTTAAATACTTTGGGTTCCAATGCATCACCGAAAATTAAGAAACAGTGATTGGAAGGGGGCTTTAAATAGATTCGAATGGAAGTTGAGCAGTTGGAAAGGAAAGATGATGTCAGTTGGAGGTCGATTACTGCTTCTTAATTCAGTACTCTGTAGTCTTCTAATTTTCATGATGGCTTTCTTTGAGATCCCACAGGGGGTCCTTAAAAGGCTAGATTATCTACGATCCAACTGGCAAGGAGACAATGACAAGAAAAAATATAGACTAGCACGTTAGGATATTCTTTGCCAACCCAAGGACCAAGGGGCTTAGGAATTACCAAACTTTCGATCAAGAGTATCTGTCTCCTAAGCAAATGGCTTTTTAAGCCACTTAATGAGGATGAGGTTTGGCAACAACTACTCAAGAATAAGTATCTTGTCTCCAAAGCGCTCACACAAGTCCAAGGACAACCAGGAGATTCACATTCTAGACTGGTCTTATGAAAATTAAAGATGAATTCCTCAAATAGGGATTTTTCAAGTACAGAATGGGAAGCAAACTCGCTTCTGGAATGATATTTGGCTGGGTAAATGCCCGCTAAGCCAACTTTATCCCTTGTTGTACTAGGTAGTGAGACATAAACATGCCACATTAGCAGAAGTAATGAGAAGCATACCTCTTAATTTATCCTTCCGTCGATGGATCACTGGGAACAAACTGATTGAATGGCAACAGTTGACATTGCAACTTGTTTATATCCAACTCTCTAATGATAGAGACATTTACAATTGGGATCTGAATGGGAAAGGACAATTTACTATCCAGTCGATGTACAAACAATTTTTTTATAGTACATAGGTCGTATGTGATTTTGACCAAAGATAGCCTTAAGTGCGCTTTTTGTAATTATAATGAATCTATCCATCACCTCTTTTCTTAATGTTCTTTATCTAAGACTATGTGGTATATAATCAGAATAGCCCTAGGGATTAAGAAACCGAGGAACATGTCACATATGATCAATACTTGGTTACGTGAGATAGGAGCTAAGAAAAAGATAAGAATCTTAGTTGGGATATCAGCTATGTTTTGAGCAATTTGGCTCTGTCGTAATGATATAGTGTTTCATAGAAAAACAATTATGTCATTCTTGCAGACGTTTTTCAGAGGAACTTACTAGCTAAAGTTCTAGAGGCTATTTCACGGGGAGGATCAGAGGAAAGAGTTTATATCGGTTTGTCATATCCTGGAGGTGGAGGCAATAGAGCTCTTCGCCAAGCACGGATCGTCATGTAGTTATAAATTGCAAGCTTCGTGACTTTATAATTTTATTTCGTTTCCTCACTGTATGATGTTGGCTACTTATGCCGAAAATTGTAATAATCAAATGTAGGCTGTATGCATCTAAGGATGAAAAAGCCGGATGTTTATCCATTTTCTAAAAAAAGAAATATTTTTAAGCTCTTGCACCCATCTGGCATTTTGATAGGGCAAAGGTGACTTTCTTCTGCGTTTGGTGGTGATCTAGTTGATCCTGAACAATAATTTGATGTATACAGCAGCTCCTATTCCGAAATATGCCCAGTGCTAGTTTGGAGGACCTGGAGCTCAAAACTTGACCATCTATACATTCAAGCCTAGTTAGATGGGTATGACTATAGGCAGCTTGGCTTTATTAAGAAGGCTAGACCCACCTAGAATAACTTTCTTCGACCCATCTCTCCCAGCGTTTCCATGAACCCAACTTGAGAAGCTCTTGTTAGAAGCTGAACCATTGCGAATGACCTCTGGATCAGGAACCAACTATTTTACGCGTTTATCAAACTTTATGTTGGAATATCAAAAAGATAAGTTTTCTAATTTGCTCATATTTAGGATATTGTAAGCAAAACTAATCTTTGTGAACATGTCTCTTAATCGTCATGTGGATTACCTCTACACTCAACAGCATTTAGTCAAGTAAAGCCATATCATTATGGGACTTAAGTTTGATTTTAACGATAATGTATAAGTGCAATAGACTCACGCACCTCATCCAACATCGCCATTAGTTTTGCCATGTTATTCCGGAGCTCTTGCTTCTCAGCAGTTGAAAGCTCAGCTGCCGCATTGGCACCAGACTCTTCAGAATGGGAAGGTACTCCCTCACTTTTCGTTCCCCCATCTGCTTTTCCTGCTTCAGCATGGCCTCTCTCTGCTTTCTGCTTTACACTCTTCCAAACACTGACAATCTCATCAAGCAACTCTCGAGCTGCCTTCAGATACCTAGAATTCCGGATTGCCCGTGAGGCCTCAGACTGCATATTCTTCATTCTGTTGTCATCACCCTGGTAAGAATGTGGCGTCAGTAAGTCTGGCTTTGCAGACCAGTAAGGATAGGATGGTCCCAAGATTTGCGTGTTGAGGCTCAGAGACAACCCTTGGCCAGGTGCTGATGCAACACTCGTTGAATTATGGTTGTTCAACATGCCAAACTCGAGTTGCGCAGTGCTGTGGGAATCATTGTGGACGAGATCACTGCCACCGCTGTGTCCTCCGTCCATCAAATGCATTAACATCTCATTTCTCATATCTTTCAGAGGACCAAAAAAGAGTTGCTCTGTAAGCGAATTGACCATGGTAGCTTCCTTTGATGATGAATCGTGTGAGATTGCTGAAGGATGACCAGACAGCTCCATGAAATTCTGCTGAGGCTGGATAATGCCGCTGAACTCCGTATATGGTCCAGAAGATGCATTGCTGGGATAAAGTAAGTTTCCTAGGGATGATGCCACAGGATATGATGCATTGCCTGACTCTGTTGAGTACATGGTTTGTGAATCTCTTTCACTGCCAGGGCTCGAGTAATACGTAGCCATATCCCAGCTTTGACTATTCACTGCCAGGCATAAATATGCAGAGAGGAGCAACTACAGAGTTCTCCAGACCAAATTTCTTGCTGACTTTCCTGCAATGGGGGAAATGGAAACAGTTAAAAAAACCGAACACTTAGAACAAAGTCAGGAACCATTCTGCACTGAGATAATAGTATACCACATGGAGGAACAAAATTCATGCAAACTAAATCATAGCATAGTTACCAGATGTTTATTTTTAGGAAAGGAAAAAAAAAACTGGCTCTGTTACTTCTACAGGGATAAAAGATGCACACAAAGGCAAATCACGAGTGTGAGGCCCAGGAGGCCAGGACCACAGACCGTCAGTTTTGGCAGCAGTTACAATTGCTTTGTTCTTTTCTTTTACAATTTTGGAAAAGAAACAGACAATATGCTCAATAAATAGGAGAATATAACGTGGCTAGGTAAGAAGCTGGTTTGCAACCAAAAGGTACAGGTGGTCCTTCATCTATGACATTAGCTAAGTTCTTGGCTTTTTGCTCCTTCCTTACCAAGATGTTGAGAATGTGATTGTAAATTCCTTCTGTTTCACCAAAACAATACAGCCATTCAAGGCACCCAACCAGATAATCGATTCCATATCACGCATGCAATTACAACAGTGTAAATAATCTTGACTTCCGGGGGAAAAACTATGAAAAGGATATGCTTGTAAATAATCAATACCTTTTTCAAGCAATTAATTGATGGCTGAAGCGTGCGCAAGCCTCATCCGAGCTCCTTCACCAGCTCAGCACCCCGAAAGAATGCATACTGCTTCAGAATCACTCTGAAAGAAGATATGAAATAGCATGAGATATCTAGCTCGAATTACCTAGAAGAGACAAGGACAAGGATGCTTCACTGCTCATTTGCAGCTGTAATTTCACTATTTTTAATGATATGAAAGAGGTGGAACCAGGAGAAGTGTCCTAGGCAAAACTTAGTTGTCACACAATAAAAATAAGAGGCGCACTTCAATTCCGATGAGAAGAGCTAAGAATTCTATTGCACAAATAATATAAGAGGGTAATCGAACTCAAGAACCACCTCCGGAGATGATATAAGAAAAAATGATTGAAAAAACGAAGCAGTGCTTTAAGAGCATGTCTTTCATGCAGGCATCCAAGAGGGGAAAAAAGAGAGATGAAATTCAAGAATCAGCAACAAATCCAAAAGGGCTCCACTGCAACCAAGCTCAATTCTGTCATCCCCAAAAAGTCACCTCTACCGGTAGCTGACGAATCAACTAGAAATTCAGAACTGTGCAATATCAAGCGATATTAATCCAGGTACCAAGAACCACCAAGAAACCCAGAATTAAGTGATATTAATCCAGCTGCCAGAAACCCCATACCTTCACTTCCTCAAGAAAGCCAAATCCAACACAATCACAAGAATTCCAACCCGCTAAATTTACCAGATGAAGCTCCCACAGCTACAGATCCCCAAGATACCTAAAGAACCTAGGGACACCAAGAAACCTCACAATTCAGAGAGAACCACAGCCCTCGAGAACCAAGAAAACCCTGTGCTCTAGCACAACCACCATACATAATTCAGAGAGACCAACCAATGATTGGGGTCATAACAGCACCATGGGAAACTAAAGAATTGGTTGCACCCACCAAAACCAGATAACACAATTCCAGAAGCAGAGAAGAGCAAGAACTAATCCACCAGGGCAAACCAAATCATATATCCAGGGAACATGCACCAATATAATTTCTGCTGCTGCTGCTGCTGCAACCAACAGGCAGGAGCCAATGATGCAGAGGAGATAAAGTAATAGGAAAAAGGAGGGAGACCTGAGGGTGTGCTCCTCATGGGGGGGGGGGGGGAGGGGAGGGCAAGAAGGCAGGGATTGTTGTCACCAGACCGAACCTCTTGGGAGGAAGGAAGGTGAGGCGAGGAGCCGAGAGGAGAGAAGAGAGGAGAAAGAAAACGAACCCCTCGCTCCCTCCCAGTATGGGGACAAAATCAGATCCCAGGATAACAATAAAAAAGGAAAAGAGAGAGAAAAAAAAAAGAGAGAGCCGGTCCTGTCACACTACCACCCCTTCTCCCTTCCTCTTTCTGCCCCCAGAATAAAAAAACTACACCGCTCACTAACAGCAACAAACAAAAACATTCAAACGTCGGTTGATCATAATAGAAGTGCGATACGTCCATTGCTAGCGGAATTTAAGGCTTTATAAATCTCTTTAGTAGATGTATGTAAGTATATGTTGTAAATTTAACGTGCTTTTTAAGATGTGTATGACGTGTATTTAGATACTACAATTTATACATAGTATTAAGATTTAAAAAAACATTCAATATTAAATAATTTGAGAGCCTGATAGAGAAACTACTTTCTCCTCTCCATCTTTATCATTGTAGCTGGTGGTGGTAGGTGATTATTATTGTTGAGGATGAGGAGAGGATTATTGGGTGGGGTGAGGGTTTGAGGGGTTTAAACCAACTCAACTCAACTTGGCCGCTCAGCTGGTTGGAGGGACCTGGCGGTGTGTCCACTACAACCTCCAGTTGCTTCTTTCTTCACGATAACGTGTAGTGATATGGGGCATTCTTATTTGCCATACACATTGTCTGAACATATCAAAGTTTGTGGTGTACCAACTTATCTTTTTGCTAGCTCTTGGGTACATCACCTTCAACTATATTAAGTTAATGCCCTCCAAAGCATATCATCCGGTAAGGCTCAAAATTATCAAATGCCTCAAACATATCAATATAGAAAGAAAAAAAGAGGCATCTAGAGGTGAAGAAGAAGTAGGTAGTTTACTATTAAGAAGAAAATTGGCATCTAAATTTGAGGCAAAGTATCACTCTAAATTGAATGGTGTGTTGTACAACCCATTCCTACCAACTGAACTAGGCTTGAGTTCCTAGCATTTCAAATCAGAGAAGCGACATACACAAATTGTAGCCTTGTGTGTTCATACTCTGCAATATGCACTCAGCTTATCCATTGCTTGGCTCTCTATTTGATCACCAGACAAGCCACCATGTAAACGTGAGTCTGTTTCTGTACCTTGAATCAGCAGTACTTCAAGTCTTTGACACTTCGCCAAAGTGCAGTTTGACAATTTCACACCCTGCACGAAATCCTGAGCCACTGAAATAAGATCATTTCTAACCATATTTTTTTTATTTCGTTACTTTCTCGATTCTCTTTCCCGTTCCTATTCCCTTTATTTTCTCTCATCTCCAACAGCTTCCCTTCGAGCGGAATCGTGAAGGAAAAAGAAAGAGAATCTCGTTCTGAAAGTAATGACTTTGAGAATTCTTTTGTGACAGGAATCGTAAAAGAAAATCATTGGAATACTGAAAAGAAAAAAAATCCCTTCACAACGAGATTTTTATCACCGTAGAAAAAGTTGGCCGTGACCTTCTTCCCCAATTGGACCATGGGGAAATTGGCTTCTATTGTTCTTAGTTTCGACTCGTAGTCTTCGACCACTTTTCTTCTTCTTCCCGAGGGTTGCTTGCTTTCATTCAGGTAGCTATTGCTGAGAAATGGACGAAAAAAAGGTATGCTGCTGCTTTCTCGTCAGGGTCAAGAAGAGGACCGGATGGTTGACGCCAGCGCGATGATTCCATTGTGCTGTGCGTGTGCTTGAGAAAGGACTTTGTAGGTTCACAAGTAGAGAGGCAAGTGAAGTACGCCCCGTTTGAAATGCGAGAGTTTTCTACCGAATCGAATCGTTTCATATCAAGTTCTCTATACATTATGAAAGAGCAAATAAAATTCCCAATAGATACCTGTAATACTCCAAACAGGTTTTACATGGTGGCTGCGGCTATGAGGGGCAAACTGAGAAATTGGGTAAGTTATGAATTTCTCGAGAGAGAATAAAAGTCGGTCAGTGGTAAAAAAAAAGATCCAGAAGAATGCTATCTTGCACACACAACCAAGAGAAAGTTTGTGTTATTCCGAGGATAGACTAGTGGTAGTATTTTGCAAGAGGTCTAAAATCAAAAGTACTACCTTCGTTCTTTTTTACTTATTATTTAGGACATCGACATAATCTCCAATAAATATATTTAATTATTACTTTTGACAACTACCTCTTGATAAAAGTTGATAAAAATTAGATGATTTTAAAGTATTTTTCATGACAAAATGATTACTATCATTTTTATGTGTCAAATACTAATAGTTTTGTATATATTAATAGTCAAAGTTTCTAAAGTTTAACTGCACGTATTTTAGGACGACATATATTTCAGAACGGATGGAGTATATAAGGTCACCATCGGCTCATGGCCATCTAAAACGCACATGCGACCTACGTTTTACGACATGCCTATTACGCAGTGCTGGACCTAATGGCAAGACAGAGGGGCGACCGCCCCTCCACCCCGCCCACCTCCCAGCCCATGAACATATACATAGTACATGAATACAATATTTGTTACCTAACCACTAGTCAAAATTTAGCAAAAATGTTACTTTAGAGAAGGTCTCTGGTCCAGAATGTTGATTTGAAAAGTCTAGACCCTAAATCACGTTACTTCACTTCTTTTTGTTCTCATTCTTTCCATTGCTGTCTCACGAAGTCTGAAGCTGTCTCATATTCTCATTCCCCTTCTCTCCTCAAACGAAGGCAACCTTGCCTGTTGGGTCAGCCTTTGCCATCGTTAATGGAAGACAAAAGCTTAATCTCAAGGACTTTAACTTAATCCGCCTCTAATAGTCTAATTTCATCCATTTGCAGTAATTCTATAAAAATAACTCTATAACCGATTTATATGGGGTACATTACATGTTCTTGTTTTTTCTTCTCTCCTATCCTAGAATTATTTCCTCCGACCAATTAACATTTATGAACAACTAGATTGCATGTAATTCCTGGATTTGTGTTCTTGTGATGTATTAAGCATTACATATCATTTTGACCCAAAAAATTTATTGCCACTTGTATTTAAATATAGAGCCTTTAATTTTATCTCGCCCTAGGACCTCCAAAAGTGACCCTATTATTAAAAAAGTGTCTTACGGTCCCCGCCCCCGGTTACAGAAACCATTTATTCCTCTTCATCCAACAACAAACAAAAAATAGAAAAAGTTCAAATTGAAGAAAAGTGCACCAGCTGGGAGAGTGGGAGGGCAAAACGCTGGGTGCATCCATATCATGCTTATCTCTTTGCAGGCCTTAACTTCAAGGATTAATGGCGACAGGTCAACGGCTGTTGAGCATAAAAACAAAAACGGCGGCACTGCAATCGGCGCCAGTCACTACAACAGAATGGATTATCCGTGCCGCCCCATCAATACCGGTTATGTACAAACCGGCACTGATAAAGCATCAGTGCCGGCTCTTAATTTCCCACGCTCGATCGATGG
This sequence comes from Phragmites australis, assembly GCF_958298935.1. Taxonomy (NCBI): domain Eukaryota; kingdom Viridiplantae; phylum Streptophyta; class Magnoliopsida; order Poales; family Poaceae; genus Phragmites; species Phragmites australis. The sequence continues at coordinate 39,635,335 of NC_084923.1, forward strand.
TCGAGCCCGGATGAACTGATACTGATACTCAGTATCAGTGCTAGTTCTTGTTACAAACCGACACTGATACGTCAGTGCCGGCTGATAACTATGAGCCGGCACAGATACTGAGTATCAGTGCCGGTTCATATTATGAGCCGGCACTAATAAATCGAGTCTATATAAGGTGTCGTCCTCTTCCCCAGCTCTTCGCGCCAACCAAGTTGCTTCACCGTCGTCTCTTCGCGCCAACCGAGCACACGGTGAGCTTCGCGCCAACCAAGCACATGGTACCACTTTCATGTGCTGGGCTAGGTACCCTTGGGTACAAAAAGTATTTTAGAGCTTTAGATATTATTTTATTTTAGTTATATCAAAAATGCAAAATAGAATTAGTGTTCAATGGTTAAATCGGCAGAAAAACAGTTGATTAACATAATTTCTTGGTTAATCTTTTACTAACCCTTTACGTTTCATTAATTTCTATAGAAAGTAATTAAAAACAAATAAAATGGAAAAACATTGTTCTTAAGACTTCTCTAGATAGATTAAAACCTAGATCCAATTTTCTAGTAGTGATTTAATAAAAAGAATGTTAAAATCACCTCTAAATAGATTAAAACCTAGCTCAAATTTTCTAGTATTGAATTAGTAAAAAAAAGATTAACATATTGAATATGAATATTGTGCTGTAGGGATGGCAAATCCACTCGCTAGTCGCAAACGGATGCGGCAATATTTAGAAGGTGGGTCCTCCGACCGAGACCAAGTGCCGGAAGGTGATGGGCCATCTAACATGGAGCAATCAAGATGCGAGGTAATTCGATAAATTAGATTTGCGTTTTGAAATATTGCAGGTTTATCATTTCTTTGGTTTTTTATTGATTGATAAAACGTAATGATAATCATAAATTTGCAGATGGACCGGGCATGGATGTACAAGTCTGATCGTCGCGGCCAAGAGTTCTTTCATGGTGTGGATTCTTTTTTTAGGGCTGCCGCGGCGTACAGAAAGCCAAAAAAGAAGAGTGATGATCACTATATATGATGTCCCTGCGTTGATTGCAAGAATGAGAAGCAGTTCTCAGGCATAGAGCAGATCCGTGCACACTTGCTCCGCAGGGGTTTCAAGCCTGGCTATATCCGCTGGACCGCGCACGGTGAACATGAGGAGGTTGCGCATGAAGAGCAGCCCACAGTCGAGGAAGACAGAGGCAACGATATGATGGCTGATGAAGACATCGATATGTCGGCGTTCAAAGATACTTGTGTCGGCAACGATGATGACGACTTACACGAACTGTTGCGCAATGCGGAGGGAGACTTCACCAATGATAGGCAACACGAAAAGTTCGAGCACATGAAGGAGGACATTAGAACACCGGTGTTCCCAGGCTGTAAGGAAGAGCACAACAAGTTGCATGGTGTGCTGACATTGCTGCAAATGAAGTCTAGCAATGGTTGGTCTGATAAGGGCTTCAACGAGTTGTTACGATTCATGAGGGACTTGCTTCCAGAGAGCAACGAGTTGCCAAAAAACACGTACCACACTAAACAGATTATCTGTCCGTTGGGGTTGGAAGTCGAGAAAATACATGCATGTCAAAATGACTGCATGTTGTTTCGCAATGGGGATGCAGACTTGGAAGCATGTCGCGTTTGCGGTGTATCACGGTACAAGCGCAACGTTGACGATATCGATAGCGATGACGTTGGGGAGAAGAGGAAGGATAAAAGACCCCCCGCTAAGATGGTTTAGTATTTCCCTATAATCTCCCGTCTGAAGCGATTGTTTGCCAACAAAGTGAATGCCGAGTTGATGCGATGGCATGCCGAAGGGCGCAAGAAAGACGGAATGCTTAGACACCCTGTTGATGGAATGCAATGGAGGAACTTCGATACAGAATACCTTAATTTCTATTAAGTATGAAGCTTGAATTTTGTAGAAAAATGTAAAAACAATATCAGTGCCGGCTGTAGTTTACAGCCGGCACTGATAGTAGTATCAGCGCCGGCTATAAACCACAGCCGGCACTGATAATAGGACTATCAGTGCCGGCTGTGGTTTATAGCCGGCACTGATACTACTATCAGTGCCGGCTATAAACTACAGCCGGCACTGATACGGTATCCCTATATAACCAGGGACTTAGCCGCATCTCTCCATTCCTCCCTTTTGCGCGTGCCCTAGCTATCTCCCCAACGCCGTCGTCGCCGACCCCGCAGCCGATGCCTCCCTGCCGTCCCCGCCGTCCCCGGAGCCGACGCCTCCCCGCTCGCGCCGCCGCCGTCCCAGAGGAGGAGGAGGCCACCCGTGCCGCCGCCATCCCAAAGGAGGAGGAGGCCGCCCATGCCGTCGTCGCCCTACCGACGAGGAGGAGGACCGTCCGCGCACCGTCATCCCCTCCCCCAACGCCGCCGTCGTCCCCTCCCTAACGCCGCCGTCGACCTCTTCCCTAACGCCACCGTCGAGGTGAGCCATGGCTGTGATCCCCTCCAGCATGGAAGATTTCTTCAACAGCCGGCCAGCATGCCGATTTCGATGGCTATGCCAATTTTAGTATTTCGTTGTTGACGTGGCTGGTTAGCACTAATTGATGTTAGGGATTCAGATCATCGGATGTAAAATTACATAAGCTTTGAATCATTGACTGCATTTCGATCATTGTTGATCATTGTTGTTATGTGATTGGTTTTATTATTTTGTCAGTTGATTGCTGCCCTCTTCGGTGAGATAGGAATGTGGTTGATGTGTTATCAGTAATGGCTTAGAATTTTGTGTGTCAGTTCTAGATCTAAATGGCTTTAGCTGATCTGAATGTCAGTTCTATGAATGTAGTTGTGTGTCAGTTCTAGATCTAAATGGCTTGGAATTTTGTGTTATCAGTAATTGCTTGATGTGTTACCAGTAATGGCTTTAGTTGATTTATTTGGAATTTTGTGTGGAGTCATCAGTAATGGCGTTCTATGAAGTGATACATAGGTTTCCATTACTTGCAAGAAGTTAGGAGGTGATAGCAGTAGCATAGTCTCGAGGGTTGAGTCGGGAACATGTCGGCTTCATTTGATTTCAGATGATTCATTACCGGGTTATTTCGGTGAGAATTGAGCTATGTTTCACGGACTGAACATTATCACTTCACTATTTTTGTTTCCAGCATGATTTGTTGAGTTATCACTTGATAGCTTATGATACCTTATATTTCCATCAAGTTGTAGAAAAGGCTTGCCTGTTGTCGATTATATGCTTGTTAGGTGATCTGCTGATATGAGATGGTACTGTGTGAGATCACCTTTTCTTTCTGCTGGCTTGCTTGCTTTCAGGTTGCTAGCTGGTCTGCTGGCTTGCTTGCTTTCAGGTTGCGAGGTATATCAACTTTTCTTTTTGCTGATATGAGCATGTATTTGCATTTTCTTGGGTGATGGAGATGGACAAGAGGAGACTTAGAAGGAGACTCAGTTTGTGAGCTATATTATCAGTTCATATGAGCTATACCCAGTCTGTCGAACACTCTATCCAAACTGGTTAGCGAGTGTGGGGACTTGTATGCCCTCTGTGCGACGAACTTATTTTTTTTGCATGAGAACTACGACGATCTGGTTATCTGATTTTGATATGCTAGTTTCTGAAACTTCTCTTGTTCTTACATTCATATATATATATATATATATATATATATATATATATATATATATATATATATCTGGTGGTTATGAGAACTTGATCGTAGAGCAAACAGTCTCTTTTGCTGATCCTGTTGTCCTCTGGTTGCATGAGAACTTTATATGCTAGTTTCTGAAACATCTGGTTGGTGATTTTGATATGGCCTGATGCTTCTTGTTTCAGTGGTTTGTACACTGAATTTTGACATATATATATCTCGTTCCAGATCTGTTTCATGAGAACTCTGTCTCCTCCGATCTGCTTGTTTCAGTTTGTTTCAGATAATGAAACTCTGCCTACCCAACCAGTTTGTTTCATGAGAACTCTGTCTCCGATCTGCTTATTTCAGTGGCTTGTACACTGAATTATGACATATATATCTCGTTCTGACATGGGCGTGCTCGATGGATGCGAACCGGCTTGTACTCCAACTTGAGGAGGTAGTGAGCAAGCTTAAGAAGTTGGCCATTCGATCTGCCGAGCTGCGGGAGCGTCAAGATGTTGGCCACCTTGAGGACGAGGATGTAGACCTGAACGACATTGTTCAAGATGTATATATTACTTCTATATGTACCAAGTTTGTACCAAGTATGTTGTATCGGGTTGGTTGTCATCAAAACTTGTTATATTAGTGCTACTGAGTTACTAGTACTTCTATATGTACCTTCCTTGTATATATACATGTTGCTTTGCTAAACATCTTCCTAGTATATACATGCCTTTATATGACTTGTCGATGTTGCAAGAGATCTGAATAGATGGAATTTTTATGTAGGAATGGCTCGTAGAAAATCAAGTCGTCACCCATGAACGTGCCCCCCCCCATACAAGGACCCTCCTCTGACCAGGAGCCAGTCGTGGCTGATGCTCAGGAGGAAAGCCCAAGTGCATACCTCAACCTGAATCAACCTGACGATGAAGTTTCGGAGGTTCACACCACTGATGCTGCTGAGGAAGCCCGAGATGCCACTGATTCTGTGCCAGATGGTCAGTCGTCCGAAGGATCGAGGCGTGGCCGAGGTCCCAGCCTGATGCCTGAAGGCCGGTTTGTCATCGCGGAGGTCGATTCAGCCGGGGAGCCCGTAAAACCGCTACAGATACTCAGGCCGTTCAAGACAGCGTGCGGGTGTCTCGTAAGGGACCACGTCGCAATAACTTACAGAACTTGGAGAGGCATACAAGGTGACAAGTGGGCGGTTCCCGCTACCATCAAGGATTTCCTGTGGGGCAAGTTGATGCAAAAGTTCGAGTACCCTCGAGAATGCAACATGGACGCCGCGAAGCATCAGGCCCTAGTCATAATGGGCAGAATTTTCAAGAATTTTAAGGGTAAATTGTACAGAGATTATCACTTGAAGGGTTGAACTCCGGACTGGAATTATTATCCGACAGTGAAAGATTTTTGGAATGATTTCGTGGAGTACAGGGATTCGGAGGAAGCAAAACAGATAAGTGAATCAAACAAGACTAACTCACAGAAGAACATATACCCCCACAGAACCAGCTCGCGCGGGTACGTTAGGAAACTTGACCAGTGGGAGAAGATGGAAGAAGACGTAACTAAAAGCGGTGTCACACCTGCCACGTCTGAGTTGATTCCTCGAGCGAAGAACTACCTGTATGGCAGAGGGGTGACTCTTGCGCCTAATGGAACCTTATGCTTCAAAAGCGAACGAGAACTGGAAGTCGCACAGAAGATTAGAGATGCCCACGCCCAGTGTTCCCAGGGCTCCTTCCGGGCAGACAGGGAGAACGACGAGCTAACACTGGCACTGGGAAATAAGGAGCACACCGGTAGCACACGCGGCAAGGGTTTGAGGCCTTGGAAGGTCGGATTTGAGGAAAACGCTAACACTTACAAGAAACGAAGAAAACAAAATGTGACAGAAATGATGGCCATGCTACAAGAAAAATTTGAAGAGGAGAGACAGGCGATAGACGCGGAAATAGAAGCAGCTATGCAGGAAGCCAGGCAGCAAGCAAGGCAGGAGTTGTTAGCCGCTGGAGAGATTCCTTTTGCGAGCCCTGGTGGTCCCCGGAGCAGCTGCGCGTCCACGAATCTTCCAGGAGAATCCTCAATCCGTCACCCCGTGGACGACATCACAGAAAGCACATCATGCAAGCTTGTCGTGCCAGTCTTGGGTGTCACCACCACGGTGGCTAGGGGTCTGGCTGAGCAATGGGTGGAAGGGACCCTCTTCAACTGTCGTCCGATACCACAAGGATACGCCAGGGAACATGTGGACAATGTAATACAAAAGTACCGTAAAAGCAAGCTGGATTACCCTGGAGAGGCGGGGGAAACGAGGCTCTCGAAAAACGTAGGCCATTACGTCCTGTGGCGCAAGCGTGACATTCTGTTTGGCGAAGACACAGATGAGTCTGGGTTTAGTTCGGAGCTATCGGATGCATCCAGAGGAACTACGCCTCTGCCTTCGCCTCCACAGCCACTCAGAGGATCTACGCCTCCGCCTTCGCCTCCACAACCACCCAAAAGATCTCCACCTCCGCCGTCGCCTCCACAAGCACCAAGAAGATCTCCACCTCCGCCGCTGCCTCCACAGCCACCCAAAAGATCTACGCCTCCGCCTCCTCCGCCTTCGCCTCCACAGCCACAAAGAACATCTCCTACCCCTTCGCCGCCACCGCCTTTCCCGCTGCAGAAGCCGGTAGCACCTGCAAAACCTCAGAAGTCGATGTCATCTCAGAAATTGACTTCGTCACAGCAACGAGCAGCAGCTAAGAAGCAGCAATCAGCATCTAAGAAGCCGCCATCTCCTCTGCCTTATGAAAGAACTGCGGAGGAAAGCCAGAGAATAGTGCACGGCGAAGTCACTGCACACTTCAAACGTAAGGAGCCAGAGAAGATTCCTTTGGATCCAGCAGTGGTCGGCGCGTTTCTTAATAAATTGATGAAAGAGCCTCCACCGCAAAAATCTAACTACGCGCGCATCATGGGTAAAAGGCAGTTGAAGAAGACATCGACTGATAAGGTAGAAAAGACCCAGGAAGAATTAGAAAGAGACTTCCTAGTGTCGTCTGGATTGACAAAAGAAGCGCTTTATGATGAGTCCAAGGCTGAAAAGGGAAAAATTACTTGGCATTTTAAGCTTGGCGAACCAATGGTTGAGCACCTCTCGGAGCTAACTACCCAAATGCGGAGATTCCATGCCTGGTACATGGAACAGTCGAAGGCCGGTAGATGTATGTTCGCGTACAAATATAGACATTGTGATTTCCTCCATGGGGACGGTGAAGACTGGATTAATTTCGACGAAATGTATCAATTGTACCACCAAGACGCCCTCGGTGTTCAAATCATGAGTTTGTGGACTCTGTAAGTGTCTTACATGTATAATTCACAGTATATATTCTTGTGCCATTAGACTCAATATCTTAACTTTTTATGTATGTAGAATGGAGATACATACATGCGGTCAAAAGGGAATCACTGAAGTAGCATTCCTCGACCCAATGAAGATAAATCAAACGAGGGTTGCGACCGAGCCACAGGCAACCGAGGATTATGCACTTGAAGCTATTCTCACGTACCAAATGAAGCGATACATACTTCTACCTTACAACTTTGGGTACGTGTTTTCCTCCATGTTTGTACTGCTCTTTTTTTAGCATCACGACGTTAGGACTTACGACTAATTGCCTACGGTGCCATATGTGTAGATTTCACTAGGCCCTCTTTGTCATCCAGACTGACTTCAGTTGTATCGTTGTCCTCGACGGGAAAAGAAATCCAGCCACTGAATTCAAACCCTTCGTAGACTTGCTACAACGGTAAAATAATTATTTCATTAACGCTCTAGTAAACTTAGAATTGATTGAATCTAAGTCTAGTTATGGTCAATAATCACACTCGTACAGGGTGTACAAGCGTTACATCAAGAGGAAAGGACGTCACTTTCCGTTCAAGAAGGAATGGAGAATCGTAACAGGCTTTCCTTGTAGGAATCAGACCCAGGGAAATAATTTATGTGGCTACTATTGTTGTGACTTCATGCATGGATGGACCGAAAGCAATTTTAGTCAAATAGAAAAAGCTGAGGTAAGTGGTATAGATATTGATGTTTAATTTTCAGTTCCTACTAGTGTTCAAATAGATTGATTTCTTCAATTCTAGTAATTGCAGCAACTCCAGCTGGAAACAGGTATCCTCACGCCGCGGAGAATCAACGCAATTCAGGAACAACTCTGCGGGTTCATCAATGACCAAATCATTCCACAGATGGGGTGGTACCGTGTTCCCAAATGGTGTATTGACGGATCCGGCCCTTCACAAGACCTGTGGACTTCAAAACGTAATTCAGGGTCCTCGGTCAAGAAGAACAATTGAATGATATCATTGTATACTTCTGTTAATTATGAACTATATATTGTTGCAAACTATTATTATATGTGTGTGATACATTATGTGTTGAGATTATTATATGTGCATGTGCTTTATGTGACATTGTTTGGTGGCAATGGCTATTTTATTTTTTTTGGGGAGGGTCTATCAGTGCTGGCTCAACATAAACAACCGGCACTGATATATAGACTATCAGTGCCGGCTATTAATAAGAACCGGCATTGATATTCCTAGTATCAGTGCCGGTTTTTATTATTAAGCCGGCACTGATACTCATTATCAGTGCCGGTTAAAAAATCGGCACTGATAGTCCATGACTATCAGTGTCGGTTCAAAAACCGCCACTGATGGCGTTTTTGAGCCGGCACCGATGACTATTTCTGTTGTAGTGAGTCATGTTGGATGGATTGACTTTTCTTTGGAGGACTGGACACATTGCTTATACATATACAAACGCAGACAAGGAAGTGAAGATTTGTTTCTGTATGTACAAATGTATTTACTTGATCTTCTGTAAAAGAACTCTAGCACTAAAGAGTATGGACCGAGGAAATATGTAAGATATCGAAGAAATTGTTGATGCGAATCCAAAATAGGCTATAAATAAGAGGTTCATTTTATAATATTGTGGTAGGTTGACTTTTTCTAGTTTTGAATATAGAGTCGGTTTGTTCGTATTAAAGAGATAAATAGATACGTCGTGCGTCCAGCTGCCCAACCTAAAAGAATAATTTTGGTCGGATATTTCCTTGAAGGAATTTCGTGAGATACCTCGCCGACACGACAAAATGTTTCTAGTTTCTACCCCTTCAAAATTCCCAGAGAATTTCTACGTGGGAAGCAATGCTTTTACAGCTCCGAAGCCAAAGTCATACAAGTTTGAAAAAAAAAAGGAGCAAAAACAAAACAAGTGGACCTAGCTAGCCGCAATGGTCAATTTTTTCCAACACCTTAGCACGTGATACGCACTAGGTGTGACCACATGTTTCTATAATAAATCTCTTGGTTACAAGTTGTCGAATTCAATATGCCGGGTGAAAGTAACAAGATAAACTAATTAACGGTTACAAGTGCTCTTAATTACCACTGGTTATTTTTCTAAAACAAGTTGTGAAGGAGCAGAGCAGACTCTCTTCGAACCCAAGTCATGCACACGTCGGGGTTGGGAGTGGGCGTTTTGGTTGAGATGGATGCAAGTGGATATGCAGATGATGGATGGTCTCCATCTGGTTATAACAACCAGTTGGTGGACCTGAAACCTCCTCTTGTCTTAGGAGGACTTTCAAAGACCACATCCTACTTATCTCCCATTCTATCCTATTCATACCAATCCCTTTTGTTTTTTTTGTTTTTTTCTCTCTTCGCTTTTCCTTTCTCTCTTGTAACATTTCTTCTCTCTCTTGGAGGCATCCTTGTAATCATGTAAACACCCACTAATTTGTGTATGCGCACTTTTTGGGTTGCAAGTGATTGACAGTAACACCATTGTTAAAAATGTGCTAGGAATACATATAGGCAGATGGTGAGAGGCTTTATGTGATTGCCCATTTTTAGTCTAGGTGCTACTTATGTAAATAGCTTGTGCCCACGTCAACGATGTGTGCTTCTCCGGTTCTCCTACGAATGTTTCCTCTGTTCTTTTTTTATTTGCCGTTTCCGGTCATTGATATGGTCTCTGATACACGTATTTGATCATTACTTTTTCTAAGTATTTGTTAATAAAAGTTATAAAAAATATATTCACCTTAAAGTATTTTTCATGAGAATTTTTATTAATCCCATTGTTATATGACGAGCCTGACTACACTACTACAGAACATGCAATAAATAACGTCTTATCAGTGTCGATTGTGCTGGAACCGAAATTGAAAAGGTATCAGTGCCAGTTTTTAATCTCATATGCACTAATAATGATTAAACTGCTAAGAACCGGCACAGAAATAATATCAGTATCGGTTCGTGACTGGAACCGATACTTATACATATTAGTACCGGTTCCAACCATGAACCAGCACTGATAGTTGTTTTTCAGTGCCGGTTCCAGAACCATCTGGCAGTGAAGGCGACCGAACTCGATTCTTTTCATCGATCTAATTTTGGCTCAGGCTCAAGTCCGGCACTCCGGCTCCGCTTGGCCTTATCTATTCCCCACACATCAGTCCAACCTTATCTCTTCCCCTGCCTCCTCCCCACTGCCAGTCCAACCTGGGTGCCGGTCTCCTCCCCACCGGCCACCGCCCCTCCCCAACCCGCCATCTCTCTCTCATCCAGTCTCTCTCCTCTCGCAGGCCTGCTCTACAGGCGCAAATGCGATCGCGTGGCCACGTGGGTCCTGGAGCTCGAGGCCTCGCTGGCGGTTGCCGCGTAGAAGGCCACTGCCGAGTACCACGGAAGGGTCTGTGCTCAGCAGGTGAGGTCAGCCCTGCCATGCAGCAAGCTGTCCCATATTTGAACTCGCATATTTCCTCATTTAGCCATCCCATCTCATGCTGCTGAATCTTGATTCTTATTAGCAGTCGTTGAGAAGGGCACTAAGCGAGCAGGAGACCCGCTCCGACGAGGCCCATGCGAGGTTCTAGCGTGTTGCCCTACGCCCCCCCCTCTCCTTGTAGATCTGAGCTATTAGCATTGATGTCATCGTAACCTGTATGATTGATTCTGAGATGTGTTTATATGATCGGTGTTGATTGTGAGATCTGTTTGTATCATCGATTTGATGGTGAGATGTGTTTGCATGATCAATTTAATTGTGAGATGTCTTTGTATGATGAGATTATTCAATTTGTGCATGCGGCGGTGGTGGCGGCGGTAGGAGCAGCAGCTGAGCCGGCTCATTCAAGATGGCTCGTTTATTTTTTTGGCTCGGGAAACCTTTTCAGTGTCGGTTGGAGGCTTGAACTGGCACTGAAAAGAACTTTCAGTACTGGTTCTAGATCCGGCACAGATAGTCATTGACTATCAGTGCCGAGTAAAGAGTGCCGGTTGAAAAATGACTTCACTGTCAGTTTTTTAGTAGTGCTACTTTCATACTATTTATGATCAAAGTTTTTAAAATTTAAATATATGCATTACGGCATCTATTTAAGACCACAAGGATCACGAATGAAAGTATCCACTGAATCAATGAAGAACAAAGGGTCATCACTTTGTGTCGGTGTAAAGAATAGTGGGGGTCCCCTCGCAGGTGGACCCACACCGGTAATATATCAGCAGATGATGTATGCCACGTTTGTCCAGAACCGTGGTCACCCCGCATGACCAGTCAGCGACCGTGCGAACCAGCCAGCGACCACGCAACCAGGCTCTCCGACCAAGCTCCGCGACCAGTCACCAGGTCGCAGGAGCAAACCCCGCGACCAGCCTCCTCTGGTCGCGGGGCAGGTATGTGTCTAAACAGTCTAATCACAGTAAATGCTTTTTCACTCGAGTGTTTCCCTTCCCCAGGTCCTCTTTCTAGTCGACCAAGGCGTGGTTGGCGCAGAGCTGCCGTGCCCCGTCCCGTAGCATTAAACGCTACAGGACGGCCTGACAGGCATGTCAAGAGGTTTTTTGCAGGTGCGCAGGCGGTGCGTGGGGACGGGACAGGGCAGTCCGGGCGACCGGGATGACACAGGCGGTGGAGCGATGGGACAGGCCCTGTAGCGCCGTAGAGCAAGTGGGATACGCTTGCTCTTAGTAATGATGGGCCTAGGTGGGAAGCTCTAGCTAGGCCTGGGTCTATGTCGTGACTTACGTGTAAATCCTCTCTCCCTCTGATATATAAAGGGAGGAGTACCAAGCTTGTAAAGGAAGGAGATTCTGGCGAAGAGAGGCCAAGAAGGTGGAGGAGTTCGAGAAGAATGCTTGGTAAGAACATCATCTGTAAACAACTTAGACCATAAGAAATAATACACAGGATATAGGGCTATTACCTTAAGGGGGGCCTGAACCTGAATAATTCTCTGTGTTCTTAAGTTGTACGTACACAAACAGATTTAGTAGACACTCCCCAAACAAAGATCACGCACCCGTCGTCCGATACACCCTGGAATCATTGTCAGGGATTCCCCCCCCCCCCCCGACATTTGGCACGCCAGGTAGGGGGGCGCGTTTTCGAGTTCAGAATCCGAGTTGCTGTAAGGTGTTCTTCGTTGGGTACGACCCAGACGGAGCCGATATGTTCCAAACTCAGGACATTAGATCAGGATCCGAAGGCTTTGGGAGGCAGCAGAGGCATCCATGCTCCCGGCGCCATGGAAAGCTCACGGACCGCAAGCTCTGGGGGAACGGGCTTCTTCGATGGCAGCCCCACCCAGAAGAGTGCTCACCGCGCCGGAACTGCCACCCCCCAGCCTCGTGAAGTGAACCGAAACCGTCGGGCAAGTATGATTCGATCCGGCAAAAGAGTATCGGGAAACTAATCGCGTGTGTCGTTTCTCCGAGCAGGTTCAACCCAAGGACGAACAGAAGGGTCTACACCTCAAACTTTTGGCATGAGTAACGACCACCCCCCGTTGGGTACTAGTAAGGAAGGCAGCTTACCAGAATCTTAGAAAGGTAACATTCTCCTTTCCCAATGATAATCACCCTTCGATCAGAAGGGGAAATCCTTGTCCTACCTTGCAGGATTTCAAAGGGCCATGGACGCGGTACTGGTCGCTAAGCGAGGCATGCTTTCCCCCGACCAGGAAGGAGCAAGCACAAGACCATGCATCGTTAGGTACATGGTTCAATTCTGTTTTTTTCCAATTATTAAATGCGAAGTAGAGTATGAGGGCCTCTTAACCGGAACATGGGCATCACCCGCGTAGGGAAAAACGCCTACTAGCGATGAGGGACTCGCTACTAGGTGTAACCCTGTTGCCAAGGGGTTTTCAGTACTCGGACCGGACGATGACGACATACCTCTCCAAAGTGAGAAAGCTAGAGAAACGCTCCATCGACCGGGAAGTCACACACGTCCCTCGCAAGGATTTCTTCCCAGGTCGATGGGGTGGCCCTTCTTGCGAACCTGTCCCGGTCAGAGTCTTTGAGAAAAAGACTCACACGACCACCCACTACGATCTCGGGTCGACACGGAAGGGATGCTCTGCTTGGAAACAGAACACCAGAGGCAACACCTTTGGAGGAAACACCCCCCTTGGTGCCGTCGACCTCGGGTGGCCATCATGTGGTCGCCCTGCTCGATTCGGGTACGACCTGGATGGATCAGATCTCGGACTACCTTCAAAATCAAGCAACCCCTGACGACGATGTGTCAGCAGAAAAGGTCACGCAGGCTAACTGCGAGAATCCTCCTTGGTAGAGAGACGCCTCTACCATTAAGAGAGCAACGACCCTTTACTAAAATACACCGCTCAGGATGGGGGGGCCACAGCGCTCCCTAACATCCTCGGAGGCAGACGTGGAGGCCGAACCTCCCACTGCCCTCCAAGATACTCGTGAGCAGGTGAAAAGGTGTGGGTCGTGCCTGCACCACGACCGGAATACAACCTACCAGCTCGGGCACTGCAAACCATACCACTCTCTTGACTTTTCGCTGTCTGGGGGCTGGACATCGTGGGACCATTCCCTAAAACCCCAGGCATTCCTAAATTCGTAACCTCAGGCATGGCCGTGACCACCACGCGCGAAACTGGTCGCAAGTCACTGGCGACCTCCAGTTTCCCGGCCTCACGCGGTCGAGTTTGCCGGGGTGGTTGGCCGCCGATCATACAGCTCGTGGAGCACCAGCTCTGTGTATGAGGCTGCTCAGAGACGAGCCTGTTTGTCTATTTTGCAGGACCTTCCGGACGAGCGTGGACATGACTTGTAAGTTTTTCCAAATCAAAGTAATCGAACTCTCTATGTTGCAGGACTCCACGAACAAACGCGGTCTCTTGCCAAATTCCAAGATTTGTTTAGCCCGCTCGCTCGTGTTGATGGGATGAGATCCAAAGCTAACCCGCTCGCACGATGACAGGGTAAAGGCGCCCGAGAGTTAACGACAACAAGGCCGCAAGTCCTAAATCGGGTCGAGTGCTGGTCGCCACCAAAAGGCTCATCGTGCTAAGGGTCTCCCTCAGCACCAGGAATGTTTCTCGGGAGTGGCTTGATGCGATCCTCCCTAAGCGATACAGGCACTCTCAAGGCTATTCATCATCCAAACACGGAAAAGACCCCCCATAAAGGCCAATGCCTGTCGTTACAAAGCCCGAGGGCTGGTTCCAGACAAACCTACGACATTCCTCCTAGGACCCAAAAATACCCCTGAGAGGGTCGAACTGACCGGTCCAAAGATAGGAACGAACGACATACAAAAATAAATCAGCCCAAACACCGAGTTCCTCCGCGGTCATCCGAGTATCCTCAAAACCGGCGCCGACTGCCGGCAAGAGGTCCAGGTCGGGGAAGTGGTCGCGGACGCAGGCAAAGGCCAGGCAGGCGCCGGAGACTCCAACCTCAAAAAGATAGTCTCCGACGGTCTCGCGAATCCTCTGCTCGAGGCCACCTGCCTCCTCGGAGGCTGCCAGAAACCACTCAATATGACTGGTCACGGTGTTCCCAGGGGTTGGACGAACCTGGACGCCGGCGGAACGAAGCAATGAATCAAAAGGGGTAAAAGCTCGGCTGAGTTGGTCATAGAATGCCACTCGTCGCTCGTCGCTCTCCTTGGTCAGTCACTCGAGTTCTTTTCGCACCGCATGCAGATCTTCCCGGCAGCGGCGAAGGCGGTCGTAGAAGTCCTCTCTCTGCTGGGTGCTTTCCCTGGTCACCCGTTCTAGGTCCCTCTGCGGCCCGAGCAACTCCTCCCGACAGGCTAGTCAAAAAACAGAGCGTAAGCCACACCAGTGTCAGCCGGTCGAATCCTGCATGTGTAACCTAGGACCATCACATGATGCGAGTGGTCGGTGCAACGCACCTTGAAGGTTGCTTGACGTACTCGCGCGCTCAGCCATAGACCCTCGCACACATCTGGCCGCCGGCTCCAAGGATTGTCGGTCGGAAGGGTGGTCGACGGATGTGGTTGAGGATTCGATGAGGGCTGGAGGGCCAATTAGCGTAGGTGGGGGATCAATTCGGGCGGAAGGCTCGGACACTCTGGGAACTCTACGACCATAATGACACAAACTTGTCAGGAAACAAAGGCGTGGGGCTCCATTCAAAAAAATATTACATAACAAAGGTTACAATCGAGTTTTTTACTCCTCGACGGCCTCCACCCGGAAGATGGACGTCACGTAGTCCACCACCCCCTGGCACTCGCGCTGAAGTCTCTCCTCGGCTTCGGGTCCAGCAACCACGGCCCCTTCTCGGACCAAGTCTAGGTTGAAGTTGGGGTCACGGCTGCGGTAACACCAGAAGATATACTCTGTGGTCGCCCTCATCGCGTGCGAGACGTCTTTCCCGCCTCTCAACGCCAGGGTGGCTGGGAGCTTAGAGAAGTGCTCCGTAAGGACCCGGAGCGCGTAGGCCTAGGCTCGGGCGGTGCAGTCATCTTTCAGCTCGATCACCCCTAGCCCGAGGCTACCTATGGGATCCGCCAGTGCTCTGAAGGCTTCCAGGAGGATGCTGAGGGTAGTGCATTCATCCTCCTTGAGCTGAGAGTGCTCGACGACCAGTGCGGACTTCTCTTCGGAGAGTTCACCGCACCTCCGCTGTAGCTCGCCCAGCTGCTTCTCAAGTTCGGCGCATCTGCTGGTCGCCATCTCCTTCTCTTCGACCAGCTGGCGGACAACAGCCGGGAAACGGTCAACCCATGAGAGCAAGTCAAGAGTCGAAAAGGACTCCTCAACCGAGCCCATGGGGCCTGGAGCCGCCGTCGGTGCTCCGAGGGTCAAGGCCAAAGCCAGCAGAGGGGCCAGGGTATCTAGCCGGGGCATCGTCGGGGGGGGGGGGTCACGGTGGTCACCGAGGGCCTACGACAAATAAGAAAAGTTGCGGAATCAAAAAGAAAAGAGCAATTCAAAGTATCTACACTTACCGAGAAAAGCATACCTCAGCGACGGAGGACGGAGCACCAGCTTGGCCCTCACGAAACCGCCAGATCGACCGGTCGGAGAGGACAACCCCGCGAGTGGGCCGCCAGCACTCGGGGTCCCGTGGGGACGTTTTGACGCCTCCGTATCCGACGATCCTTCCACCGCCCTCTTCTTGCGCCGTGCAGACACTAGGTCCACGGCAGCGGGGTTGGACCGCGCTTGGCCAGGGTGGGTCTGGTCGCGGGGCATCGGGTCGGTCCCGGACTGGTCGCGAGACGCTGGGTCGGTCCTGGTCTGGTCGTGGGACACCGGGTCGGACCTGGACCGGTCACGGGGTGCCTGGTCGGCCTCCTGCTGACCGGCATTACTCACGGGGCCGCCGTCCTCGACCACCACCTGACCCTGCGGAGGTTGGCTGCTTCCCAATCCAATTGGGTGCGAAGCGCAAGCAGGACGGGGGACGTATGAGGCGGGGGCAGACACTTCCCGATCGATCTCCCGAAGGGCCTCATCGACCTAGTCGATTATTGGCCTCAGGGCATCGACCTCGGGAAGATGCTGAAGATAACTCGTAAAATAAAACTCTGACCAAGGAAAAAACTTGGAATAGGAAATTCTAGGAAAATACTAAACATACCAGCCTAACTCAGGCCCTCTTCGCCAGAGGGAGCTCGCATAGAGGGACACACGGAGGGCCTCCTTTCCTGGCGGTCGCAGCCATCAGCGATCTGACCTGTAGGTCGATGACCTCATCGGAAAGATCTGCAAACAATGATAGTAAAACACCACTCGATCAAGCCTCTTGAGGCAAGGGGACAGCTGTAATATTACCTGCAAAGCTCTCCCGGGTATCATCATCGCTTCCGATGTACAGGTAGGCCGAGCGCACCCTTCGCCGTAAGGGGAAGAGCCGACGCTTGATGAAGTAGCAGATGACATCCGACCCCGACAGACCAGCTTTCGCTAGCGCCCTGACCCGATCGGCAAGGGATAGTAGCTCGGTGGTCGGTGTGGGAGAGCTTGCCCAACTCTCTGCAAGGCGCGTCGACGCTTCGGGCACGCAAAGGTTGTCGAGGGAGTCATCGGTTGTGAGGTAGAACTACTCCTCCCTCCAACCCGACCACGATGATTTTAGGTTCATCTCCAAGTAGGAGCTGGCGACACCGTCTCGGAGACGGAAACTACAGCTCCCGGTGGCTAGCCCTGGCTGCAGCCGGGTCACATAGAAAATTCTGAAGAGATCGAGACATGGCTCGATCCCAATGAAGTTCTCACACATGTGAGCAAAGACGCTCAGCATGATGGTGGAGTTGGGGTTCAGATGAAGATGGCAGATGTCATAGAAGGAAATGACGGTGCAGAATAACTCGGAGAAGGAGGGGACGAGACCCGCCAAGAAAAACAAAGCGAAGATTACAATCTCCCCCTGGCGGGGAGCGGGAACTTCTCCCCCAAGGCGGTACCCGGAGGACAGGAAACACAAAAGCAGTCGATTCTCGTACATCTGCTTCAGCTTCGTGGCGGTGCATTTTGACTTGGGGAAGTCGGCCTCCTTTCTGGTGCGCGGTGCCATGGGGATGCAGTGGTGGTTGTTTGAAAGACTCTCGTGGGGACTGGAGGCGAAGGTCTCTAGTGCAAGGGCTCGGATGGTGGAGAGATTTCTGGGACCTTCTGTCCTCCCATTTATAGGATAGACTCATTTTCTCCGCCCCGGCTCCTAAGGATCCATCTGGGGAACCAAAATTCCCTCGAAATCCAACGTCCATTAAGGTTTCTCTCTCCCATGATTCTCTCCCTTGCGCACGCTTCCTTATTTTCTCTCTCCCACTATCCTTTTTCTATGGACGATTAACCTCCTCTCGGGATGCGGTTTTCTAGGCTAACCACGAAAGTGGACCGTATCGCTGACCACTCCCCGGGTGAACCCATGTTCACATAGGGCCCAAGTGGTTCGACTGGGTCCAATCATGACCATTTGACAAACTGCTCAGTCTACCGCATCCGCGAAGGAGCTTGGGGGCTACTGTCGGTGTAGAGAATAGTGGTGTCCTCTTGCAGGTGGACCCACGCTGGTAAGATATCAGCAGGTGCTGTATGCCACGTTTGTCCAGAACCGTGGTCACCCCGCGCGACTAGTCAGCGATCGCGCGACCAGTCAGTGATTGCGCGACCAGCCAGCTACCACGCAACCAGGCTCTCCGACCAAGCTCCGCGACCAGTCACTAGGTCCCAGGAGCAAACCCCGTGACCAGTCTTCTTTGATCGCGGGGCAGGTATGTGTCTAAACAGTCTAATCACAGTAAATGTTTTTTCACTCGAGTGTTTCCCTTCCCCAGGTCCTCTTTCTGGTCGACCAAGGCACGGTCGGCGCAGAGCTGCCGTGTCTCGTCCCTTAGCATTAAGTGCTACGAGGCGGCCTGGCAAGCATGTTAGGAGGTTTTTTGCAGGTGCACAGGCGGCGCGTGGGGACGGGACAGGGCAGTTCGGGTGACCGGGATGACGCAAGCGGTGGAGCGATGGGGCAGGCTTTGTAGCGCCGTAGAGCAAGTGAGATACGTCTGCTCTTAGTAATGATAGGCCTAGATGGGAAGCTCTAGCTAGGCCTAGGTCTATGTCATGACTTACGTGTAAATCCTCACTCCCTCTAATATATAAAGGGAGGAGTACCAGGCTTGTAAAGGAAGGAGATTCTGGCGAAGAGAGGCTAAGAAGGCAGAGGAGGCCGAGAAGAAGGCTTGACAAGATCATCTGTAACCAACTTAGACCACAAGAAAAGAATACACATGATGTAGGGCTATTACCCTAAGGGGGGCCTGAATCTAGATAATTTCAGGTGTTCTTGAGTTGCACATACACAAATAGATTCAGTAGACACTCCCCGAACAAAGATCACGCACCCGTCGTCCGATACACATTGGAATCATTGTCAGGGATTTTCCCCCCGACATTTTGTTTCTTTGGTACTATTGTTCCCAGTATGTACCTTTGAAAATGCTACGTAATTTTATGGCCATCTGTTGGAAAATAATAATATACTTTTTAAACAAATGTCACAATAAACGGTGTACATGAAGGACAAACCTTGTGGTGGCTAGAGAGAGAAGTGATGCTAATATATCTGACTTTGGACATCATGAACAGTGTATATGAATAGCAAATTTCACTTTGAATTTAGTGTAATTGGTGCACTTTGAATCACATTTAATAGTCACATTTAATAGTAACTTCCACTTTGAAACATATATTTAATGCTAAAATTTCAATTTGCATCGTGTTTAAGGATTTAACCTTTGACCATGCTCATGTGACGAGCAGTTCCATCCATCTTAACTCTATGTATTCATCTAAGAGGGTGAACTGATGTTTCCAGACCAAGCTTTCTTCCTCTTGGTTAATTCTTCGTTGTCTGCTTCCTCTTTAGCCTCAAGTTGCTATAGCCACATCTCCATATCGCATAAGATGGTATTGAGTTTATATCGTTGCCAACCATCCAAAAAGTTAACATCCTATATGTAATTTAACTCATTGATTACCTATTTACTAGCATTGCGGAGATAGGCGCCGGGCCGACAGTAAGTTAGACATTGATGGTATGGTGTGGCGGTATAGGTGGTGACTTGAGGAGAGGCGGTGGCAAGGTAGACATAGCTAGAGAGGAGTGTCCATGCAGGTTGCAACTTGAGGTGGCGGCATTAGCGAGGTATATAAGCAGATGATGAAGTCTACGAGCGGTGTCACTTGAACTTTGGAGGCCCGATATGGAGATACAGCTCTATCAACTTGAGGCCAAATGGAAAGCAGACAACGAAGAATGAACCAAGAGGAAGAAAGATTACGCTAGAAACAACAGTCCACACTCACAGTTGAATCCATAAAAGTTGAGATGAATGGAACTACTTGCCATGTGAGCACGGTCAAATGCCCAATCCTTAAATATTATGCAAACTTAAACATGGTGAAAACTAAAAAATTACCGTAAAATATATGGTTCAAAGTAACACCTATTATTAAATATAGTTCTAAGTGTACAAAATGCACTAATATATGATCAGTGAAATTTGCTCTTTTCTCTTTTTTTCTCAAAGGAACACTAAACATTTACTTTGTTTCCTTGGAGGTTTATCAAAATTCTTTACCTGAAAAATAGACAAAGAAGATACAAAATTAATAACATATTGTAATATGATCCGTCACTTATAATAATAGTGACGAGTCATCCTTGACTAGTCATAAGTCACGAGTCAAGTTGTGACCTATCACTTATTACCAGTCATAAGTGATAGGTCATCTCAGACTAGTTATAAGTGACAAGCAATTCTTAGTCAGTCATAGTAACGGGTCATCTTTGGTCAGTCATAGTAACGGGTTATCTTTGGTTAGTCATAAGTGACGGATTAAGTTGTGACCCACCACTAATAACTAATTCATCAGTGACGGGTCAACCTAAAGAATCATTAGTGATGGGTCAAGTTGTGACACATCACTAATAACTAGTTTAATGAAATAGAGCAGGTAAAAGAATTTTAATTTATCAATCATTAGATGTATTAGTCAATCAGTTTCATATCACAACTTACTCTGCATTTTTTGCTTATATATTAAATATGTACATAGCATGATGCTATATTTTTTTTCTCTTATTTTTCTCACCTCAGCAGCACTAAAATAGTAACTATTTTACATTTCTGCTCAAGTTTGATGTAAGGGATGGTAGCTATGAATACAAACACATATTCCGAAAATAGTGCAGAAACTTTAAAGGACGAGAACTTAATCTTTCAGACCGTTTTTGGCCTCGAAATTTTTCCGAACCTGACAAAGTTTGGGAGAAATAGATGTAACTTTTTTTAGATGTCCATAGAGTCAAAAAAGTTAAAATCGGAGTCTATATACAAAAATTATACATATTTTACCTAAGGTCATTCTAGATATCAAATTATAATTAGACAAAAAAGCAGTCATGATTATGCCCATCACTTATAACCTTCATTAAAAGGATAAAATATCCTGCTTTTTTCAGAACACACGTGAGAGTGTAGTGGTAAGGGGCACCATGCGAACGGAGGTCACGAGTTTGATTTCTACGAAACTCAAAGTTTTAAAATGGTGTGAAAAATATCATGTGACACGTGGCAAGTGGTGATAGACACTGCGTTGGGATGTCTCAAGTGAAAAAAAAATATATTTTTTACTTTTTTTTTTCAAAAAAAAAAACGTTCATAAGTTATAAGTAATAGGTCATAACTGTAACCCATCACTTACGATTTTTTTATAAGTGACAGGTCATAATTATAAGTGACGAATCTTATTAATAACGAGTCTTTACAGATATCTTTCATCACTTATATATTTTTTTTCAATGGCTACATGTCAGAGATATATTACTAGAATGAGCGCGTAAGTTGGCATGACTATTCAAAATACGAGCCCATACAGCTTCGAAAATCTTTTACATGACATTATCCACTGATTGTTTCTGGTGCATGTATGGAGTCGTGAAACGGTCTCTATACAAGTGTTATCCTTCTGCTCTCTGTGCTGACGCAACAGTGACGCCTGTTTGATCAGATGGCAATAGCAGAGGTTGCTTTCGAGGCCTTTGATCAGATGGCAACAGCTGATGGCAACAACAGATGTTAGGTTGCTTATTTGGCAATCGATCGCCTATTTCTGATTTTCTTCTCACATGCACAAGAACTGTGCTGAGCATATGTCGTATTCCACGACCTTTTTGCTCAATTGCTTGCGTCACAGAAGATTCTCTTGTCTTTGGACGGCAGGAAGTTTCTATTTTGCATTAGGTGGTTTCAATGGCCTCTTGTGTTTTTAGCTCAGTACAAGAAGCCGTGGCTTTCTTTTCTTCTCTCCTTTTACACCATGCATAATGCACGCAGAGGTGCTACCATACCAGTAACAGTTAGGAGCTAGACCACCTCTTGCATCTTGGTTCTCCGATTGTAATAGGTGACTAGCCACTAATACCCGTGCTTTGCCTCGAGTGACCAGTTTAATAAAGTTAGTTTTTTTTACTGCCTCAAAGAAAAGAGCATCGCTAAAAATTATTTATGTTCACATCAAAATTAATACAACCATAGTATCAGCTAATTGAGGAATCATTTAGGTTTTATGAAAGATACAAATTTACAATATCATTGCTATAAAAATGCATCGAAATGTTTTTGGTATATGTGGCTAGATTATTGTCAGCTCATTCACAATTACTATATAATATATGCCTCAAGAAAAATAGCATCACTAAAAAATGTTTATGTTCACACCAAAATTAATGTAGCCATAGTATCAAATAATTGAGGAAGCATTCGTGTTTTATGAAAGGTACAACATTTACAATATCAATGCTATAAAAATGCATCGTCAAAAAGTGTTTGATATATGTGTCTAGATTATTTTCAACCCATTCACAATTACTAAAAGCGTATAGGTAAGTCTCACAAATATATCCAATTTCTATATATGTGCCACGTGCATACTACTGCCATGTGAACACATGGTAGACCATGAATGATGCCATAATAGGTCAACCTAGGTTTAGTCGAAGCACTTCCCCTTCCTCTTGTGAGTTCATCCTCCGCTCATTCTTTCCCCTGACAACTTCCCCCAAATGTTGGCGATTAAGCCGGTGGTGGTCATGGGCGCTACTAGCATGGGTAAGACAAAGCTATCAATTGATGTGTCCAAGGTGATTAGCAGCGAAGTGGTGAATGCAGGTAAGATACATATCTATTCTGGTCTTGACATCACAACAAACAAGGTGCATCCGAATGATCAATCAGGTATTCCTCATCACCTTATTAGGCCATTTCAGCAACTACTGGTGACTTTCTTATATCTTTCTTTTGATCTATTGCAACCACCACTGTAAAGTCTATTGTAAGGCGCGTTCGCATACCATTTCTTGTAGGTGGATCAAACTCACTCATCCATGGATTCCTTATATACCATCTTGATCCCTCCCTTGTTGATCCATTTGCGATAGTTGGGTATCAGCCAACCTTATGTTCCAAAGTTGTCTACTCTGGATCCATGCTAGTGAGTCGATTCTCAATGAGTATCTCAACCATCATGTTGATGATATGTACGTTGGTGGCTGGCTTGGTTGAGGAACTCAAAGATTATTTTGATAATGTGTTCAGTGGCAAGCTTGTCAAGCACACTGGGCTGGCCATGGCAATCGGTGTGTCAGAGCTAAGCGAATATTTTGCTGAGCACAAGCGACTTTGTGATTCCATATATGAGATAAAGGCCAACACACAATCTCTTGCAAAAGCACAGATTGCAAAGATTCGGCATATTGTTGATGTTTGGGCTGGTTTGTTTGCTCTCTTGATGTCATATCAACTATACACACACATCTAATAGGATCAAACCATATTGCGAATGTTATAGCATGGGAACGTGATGTGAGTGACCATGCGCTTCGTACTACAAATGAGTTTCTGAATAGCGTAAATGGTGTCTAATTTTTTTTTGCTCCTATGACCTGCTTGAAGTCAATAATAACCATGGTTCATGTCGCATACCAACTATTTGCTAGTGTTTATTGATTATGGTATACATGACTATTTTCAATACCTCTCTTGAGACATGTATAAGTATGTGCTACGAAAACTCTCTATTTGCGGAACGTATATCCTATGTATTGTTCCCAACAATTAAGATGGGTTTATGTACCTTAACATTTGGTCTTCCATTGTTTACCGGGAATTAAAGGCCCTTTAATAGCCTAGCCATCAATCCATATGAGTCCCTTTTAGAGCCTAGCGATCATACACAATTTAGGCAGCATGCATGAAGCGGGAATATGAAGTGAGTGCCTCTGGACCTGTTTCTATATGTGAGTTTGCCCATTGTATTAATCATTTTTGAGTTGGTTATGTTCTGATGGTGTCTTAAACTAGATAATAGACACTTTTTAGGAGATGCATGAGTCCATGCAGTGTCATTTACTATGATGTTTATGGTTGCTTTTTGTTTCACTCTTCACAATTGAAATATATTCATGCTACAAACAATTACTACACATGCTAACATCATATGGATTGTACTCAATACTTCAGGTGGTTTCATCTATCTCGGTGTCTCCATGCTTTGGCTACCATTGTTCATTGTAGTCATTCTTGGCCAAATCATGAAGCATATGGAAAGATTATATGAGTTCACACAATGCAAAAATAGGATTATGGTGGGTAAGTAATTAATGCGTGCCCTAATAAACCAAACCTTCATGGTTTGTACACACCAAAAAAAATCAGCGACCTCTTATTCCACATGATTTGTGACGATACTATGGCATCACAATTATGTCATGGAATACTATCCGAAAAAGAAGGGTTTTTCATGATTATTTGTCATCGTACACCATCAAATTCCTTATATAGATAAAATTTATTTAAAGTTCTAGGGCCAAGCTAACAAAATTAGGTTTACATCATATCAAATGCCGATATTCGCTGGGATGGGAAGTTATATGCCATATATTTTCATGTTCACCATCTAGGCCATTGTTAATTTCCCTGGTCAACTCTAAAAGTTCATATTTCTTCTAGGACCTTGCTGATTTATGTAATGTTTGATATACAAATATACCTAAAAATTGGTTCCCGTATATATGATTATGAAATTTCCTCATCAGTGCCCAAGCGTTCTAACTTGTCCAATACATTATCAATGTTTTAATGAATATACCTAAGAATTTGTTCCCGTGTATATAATTATGAAATTTCCTCAGTACCAAAGCGTGCAAACTTGTCCAATATAATATCACTACTACAGAACTCGACATAATAGCCGCCACCTTCAGTGCCGGTTCAAAGGAACCGGTACTAAAAGTGGTATCAGCGCCGGTTCTAAAACTCCAGCCCGCGATCGAGGGTCTGGAGTTAAGAACCGGCACTGATAGTGGTGTTTCAGTACCGGTTCCTCTTTAAACCGGCACTGATAGCCTCCTACAGTATATATAGCCCATCTTCTTCCCCGTCTCGACCCAGAACAGAGCCGCCGTAGCCCAGTGTTACAGCGCCTCCTTGCCATTTTTTTTGGCGATTCAAGGTTTTCTTTTTTGCGCGGGAGCCTTCAAAATTTGGAGGAGTCAACTGTTTTAAGATTAGTGAGATGATCTATATTTCATTTTTGGATAGATTACTTGGTAGATTGCTCTAGGATTGATGATGGATAGTGCTTGTTCCATGGTTATGAATTTAGAGATGTAGTTGAGATCTAATTTAGGTAAAATTTGTAACTTTATCGTTGTTAGATGTATAGAGATGATCTACATTTGATTCTTAGTTGAATCTTAGTTGCTAGATTGCTCTAGGTTTGAATTTAGGTGGTTGTTACTTGGTGTTAAAATTTGGAATGAGCAAGAGCTTAAATATCCATATAAATTAGAGAAAGGTCGCAATTTTATCATTGTAGATGATTTAACGAGTAGATTAAAAGTCACATGTAAATATAGTTGGGTGCCTACATTAAAATCTAGGAACAATTGTAAATTTGCCACTTGTTGAACCGTTATTACCATTCAAAAATTGCAAAAATGCCGCTAGAACTGTCATTCGAGTGGCATCCAAAGAATAAAAAATCAGGGAGGTCTTTGCAAAATGTCCCTAAAATCTAGCTCTAATTTTCTAGTATGTGGATTGCGTATATTTTTAAAGTCATGAATTTTAGTAAT
Organism: Phragmites australis; assembly: GCF_958298935.1. Classification (NCBI taxonomy): domain Eukaryota; kingdom Viridiplantae; phylum Streptophyta; class Magnoliopsida; order Poales; family Poaceae; genus Phragmites; species Phragmites australis. The sequence goes on from NC_084923.1 coordinate 39,660,975, forward strand.
AATTCAGTGGATTTCCTCTGTTAATTAATCAACATAGTGAATTTAACATGTACAGTTGATAAAATACTATGTTGTAGGGATGACACGTCCACCCACGGGTCGCAATCGGACTCAGCAGCCTTTGGAAGGCAGGTCCTCCGACCCGGCCCAAGTACCGGAAGGAGATGGGCCCTCAAATAGGGACCAATCAGGATGCGAGGTAATTCGATGAATATGTTCTAGATTTTGAAATGTTTAATGATTATAAGTCCAATGTGTTTAATTATAATGATTTGCAGATGGACCAGTTATGGATGTATAAGGAATGAGGGACAGAGTTCATTGTTGGCATCGAGGATTTTTTGAGGGCTATCGCGGCGTACAAGAAGCCAAAAAGGAAGCGTGACAAGCACTATATATGTTGTCCGTGTGTCGACTGCAAGAATGAGAAGCAGTTTTCAAACATAGAGCAAATCCATACACACTTGATTCGCAGGGGTTTCAAGGTTGGCTACACCCGTTGGACTGAGCACGGTGAACTTGCAGATGTTGGGCGTGAAGGGAAACCAACGGTCGAAGGAGACGGAGGCAACGATCCGACGGCTAACGAAGACTTTGATATGTTGGCATTTGAAGATACTTTTGTCAAGAACGATGATTGGGACACTTTTGTTGGTAACAATGAAGAAGGCATAGAACAAATGTTGCGCGATAGGGAGGGGGACTTCACCGGTGAAAAACAACATCAAAAGTACCAGCGCATGATAGAGGACTCTAAAACACCAGTTTACCCGAACTGTAAAGATGAGCACAGCAAGTTGCATGTGGTGCTGACACTGATGCAAATGAAGGCTAGCAATGGTTCGGCCGATAAGGGCTTCAATGAATTGTTAGAATTCTTGAGGGAATTGCTTCCAGAGGGGAACGTGTTGCCCGAAAACACGTACCATGCCAAGCAGGTTGTCTGCCCGTTGGGATTGGAAGTAGAGAAAATACATGTATGTGAAAACGACTGCATGTTGTTTCGCGGCGATGATGCAGACTTGGAAGCGTGTCGCGTTTGCAATGCACCACGGTACAAGAGCAATGTTGATGATATCGAGAGCGATGGCGTGGGGGTGAAGAGAAAGAAGAAAAGACCCCCCCCCCCCCGTTAAGGTGGCTTGGTATTTCCCTATAATCCCCCGTTTGAAGTGATTGTTTGCTAACAGAGGGAATGCCGAGCTGATGCGATGGCACGCCAAACAGCGTAGGAAAGATGGAATGCTTAGACACCCTGCTGATGGCATGCAATGGGGGAGATTCGATTCGAAATACAAGGAATTCAGAGATGAAGTGAGGAATATAAGGTTCGGGTTGAGCACGGATGTGATGAATCCTTTCGACAACACGAGAAGTACTCATAGCACTTGGCCTGTGACTCTCTCTATGTACAACCTTCCACCTTGGATGTGCATGAAGCGGAAGGTTGTCATAAGGCATCATAAGGTTGTCATAAGGCATCATAAGGTACTTTCGTTCATGCACATGCAAGGTGGAAGGTTGTAGATACAGAGAGTTACGGGCCAAGTGCTATGAGTACTTCTTGTGTTGTCGAAAGGATTCATCCCATCCATGCTCAACCCGAACCTTATATTCCTCACTTCATCTCTGAATTACTTGTATTTTGAATCGAATCTCCCCCATTGCATGCCATCAGCAGGGTGTCTAAGCATTCCATCTTTCTTGCGCTGTTCGGCATGCCATCAATCAGCTCGACATTCGCTCTGTTAGCAAACAATCGCTTCAAACGGGGGATTATAAGGAAATACCAAGCCACCTTAATGGGGGATCTTTTCTTCTTTCTCTTCACCCCACGCCATCGCTCTCGATATCATCAACGTTGCTCTTGTACCGTGGTGCATTGCAAACGTGCCACCTTCCAAGTCTGCATCCTCGTCGCGGAACAACATGCAGTCGTTTCCACATGCATGTATTTTCTCTACTTCTAATACCAAGGGGCAGACAACATGCTTGGCATGGTACGTGTTTTCGGGCAACACGTTCTCCTCTGAAAGAAATTCCCTCAAGAATTCTAACAATTCATTGAAGAACTTATCGGCCGAACCATTGCTAGCCTTCATTTGCATCAGTGTCAACACCACATGCAACTTGCTGTGCTCATCTTTACAGTTCGGGTAAACTGGTGTTTTAGAGTCCTCTATCATGCGCTGGTACTTTTGATGTTGTCTTTCACCGATGAAGTCCCCCTTCCCATCGCGCAATATTTGTTCTATGCCTTCTTCATTGTTACCAACAAAAGTGTCACAATCATCGTTCTCGAAAAAAGTATCTTCAAATGCCGACATATCAAAGTCTTCGTTAGCCGTCGGATCGTTGCCTCCGTCTCCTTCGACCGTTGGTTTCCCTTCACGCCCAACATCTGCAAGTTCACCGTGCTCAGTCCAACGGGTGTAGCCAACCTTGAAACCCCTGCGAATCAAGTGTGTATGGATTTGCTCTATGTTTGAAAACTGCTTCTCATTCTTGCAGTCGACACACGGACAACATATATAGTGCTTGTCACGCTTCCTTTTTGGCTTCTTGTACGCCGCGATAGCCCTCAAAAAATCCTCGATGCCAACAATGAACTCTGTCCCTCATTCCTTATACATCCATAACTGGTCCATCTGCAAATCATTATAATTAAACACATTGGACTTATAATCATTAAACATTTCAAAATCTAGAACATATTCATCGAATTACCTCGCATCCTGATTGGTCCCTATTTGAGGGCCCATCTCCTTCCGGTACTTGGGCCGGGTCGGAGGACCTGCCTTCCAAAGGCTGCTGAGTCCGATTGCGACCCGTGGGTGGACGTGTCATCCCTACAACATAGTATTTTATCAACTGTACATGTTAAATTCACTATGTTGATTAATTAACAGAGGAAATCCACTGAATTATTACTAAAATTCATGACTTTAAAAATATACGCAATCCACATACTAGAAAATTAGAGCTAGATTTTAGGGATATTTTGCAAAGACCTCCCTGATTTTTTATTCTTTGGATGCCACTCGAATGACAGTTCTAGCGGCATTTTTGCAATTTTTGAATGGCAATAACGGTTCAACAAGTGGCAAATTTACAATTGTCCCTAGATTTTAATGTAGGCACCTAACCCTATTTACATGTGACTTTTAATCTACTCGTTAAATCATCTACAATGATAAAATTGCGACATTTAGATAGTTAAAAGGTGGGATGCCAATAACGGTTAACATATTTTTATGTTGTTCAATTCATTAGTCATAACTTGTTTGCCAGACCCACCTAATGGGTACAATCATATTTTGTTTATAATCGATCTAGCATGGATCTTCCACTTAAATGTCCAATGATCCTATGATTGTGGATGTGCTTTTTTATTTATATACACACATGAGCATGTGCAGATAACTTAGGATCCTTATTATACCTTTTTTGGGCCATATCATTTGACATTTAAAGGGGAAGATCCTTGCTAGATCAAAGTATAAACAAAAATATGATTGTACCATTAGGCAGCCACTATCCCCACATGGCATGTGGATCAGCTGATGACCATTTTTTATGGGACAATTGCAAAGAAACTATTACTCCTGGTGTTATTGTAAGCTTGCCACTAAAAAATTACAAAAATACCATTAAAACTGTCATTCGAGTGGCATCATTGCAAAAAAAAAAAAAAAACCAGAGAGGTATTTGCAAATGCCCCTTTTTTTATTTGTAGTGTTGTTTCCTTCTATTTTTCGGAGAACTTCTTCCATCATGAGATAAGATACACATGTAAAAGATCATTATATTGGTTGAAAAATATATTTCAACTGAGTAATCTATCTAATACATTTAATAAGTTGACAGATCGTACAACTACACTAACTAAAACGCATCCACAGTCGTAGCTAGAAAGGTGCTCAGAATTGTCTTACCGTAGGTCCGAAGCCAACTTATTGTTATACTGAACCTAACACTAAGCTAGAGCGCATGAATAGAATGTCTCAGCTACTCTCTCGGGCTATGAAATCTCAAGAAGTAGCAACACAACAAGTTGAACACTACCTATAATTGCCCATACACATACCGCCGTCTGCCGCATAGCATGCTCTTGCACCTCAAAGCCTAGAAGCAACACAAGGATGAGTGAAGCACACCATGCAACTCGTGTGTTGAATCTCTGCTCGGGTGAGGGTGAAGGCACCGCCATGGCTATTCGGGTGTAAAATATAAGCAAGTATACACTAGAAACAGAAGCAACGGCTACAACCATAGCCTTTGGTGCTAGTCACGCTATCTAGCAAGACCAAAATGCAAGCAGTGTCCTTAATATAAAATTATTCCAAAAACTGGTGCCTTTTCTGGAGCGCCTAGCGTGTCTGGGAGGAGGAAGATATGCATACAAAAATAAGGTAAAACAAGAACTTGAAACAAAGACACTTTCCACTGGAGCAAAAATTTTGAGACTAGGCAAAGGTCTTGTTTTGTTACTGGTGTTGCCTATAATAGCTAGGAACCTATTACAGATTTGCCCTATATGTTGTTTTCCTAGCAACATTATTTTCTAGATTGTTACAACATCTGGATTTAATCAAAAAAGAAATCAATGTGGGCGAGAAAGGGGGTAGGAAAATATTTGCTTATGTGGGTATGGTTACATATTTTAAGATATAGTTGAAGATTAAAAATACGGTGCTATCGGATTATGTACAACTTGTAGAAAGTATCTGACAATGAAATTAGCATGTAGCAGGGTTACTAAGAATGGGTGCTCAAGCTAGACTATAAATAGGCAACAGAAGAACCACATGACTATCTATGGATAAGAGAAATGGCACTTCATATGTGCATAGACTGTGGCAAGAGCAAGGCAACGAGTACATAAATAGTGAAGCTCAGTGTGGCAGCATTAGGGCATCATGCACAAGCAAAAGATTTCCAGTATTGTGTACATGACCTACTAAAATGATCACATATGCAACTTACTCCGGTTGTGTGTATGACATGCAAGGTTTTTCCTCCTAGCACGGCATCACAAACCAAGTAGAAAGTTTTCTTGGCAGCGATGAACAAGAATATCTTACTGTTACATCATTGACTCTAGCACAATGCGGGCTGGAAATAAATAAATTAACAAGATAGACTTAGCGTTACACAACAAACTATCGAGTTCCATCTAATTCTAAAAGCGTACATCCATGCATACAATGGTACTAAAGTTTTCACAGGCACCAGCTAGTAACCAAGCACTGCAGCTTTGATGGGAAAACAATGCAGAGGGTGAAAGAAACCTAACCATGTTATCAAATCAACGCTTGCGTGATTTTTGGAATATAATTTGTATGACTTGATAAATCCATGCTATACATAAGACATTATAGCTGCAGCTATAGCGTGATGTCATTTCTCTGCAGCTCACTGTTAAGCAAAGCCCACCGAACAGATTCTTGCTTGTGGCAACATGTGTGTTTGGTTTTTTAGCACAAAAGCAAAATGTGGAGTTAGGAGTGTCTAGAAGCTAGAGAGCATTTATTTTCACTTGCTTTCCTTTTGGCCTGGCCCCGCCATGAGAAAAAAAAGCAAGGGAACAGAAGTAGCTAGTCTAGTATCCATCAGCACACATGTCAAGAATTAGAAAAATAGGAGAAATAAATATAAATAAGAAAAATAACCAGGGACAAAGACTCTCCATGATGCTCCAAGGACAGCGTGCAATTCTGGTAAGTTGATGCTTAATTAGATAACAATGATAATTGGACATTGAGTGAGACTCCATTGTAAAGCTACCTAAACCTAAAAAACGGGCCTGGAATATTATGTAAACAACATGTGTTATGTCCATTCTAGGTGTGCAAACTTATCTCCCCACTATTTTCTAGTACATATTATTTTCTTTTGTCACCAACAATAATTTTATGTCAACTACATGCATCTTTCACCCCTCTGTGGAGATTTGGAGGTTAGATAGGTTGCTCTAAACATAAGGCGCCTGTCAATTTCCATGTCATTGATTTTTCACTGCTTTCTAAAACCTATAGTGTTTAGCTCATGTACCTTCTCTAGTACGAATACTTGAATGATTTCAACCATGCGCAGGAGTTGAAAGAGACGTGTCTTCGATATGAATCGTACTAATGAAAAAGACTAAGACATGACAAAATCATTACACCTGCAGTACTTGGTCACCAGTCCATTATCCCCAGGAAAATCCCTAGCCACCCAAATGGATAAATTTAGTCTATTTTGTGAATTCTGTAAGTTAATTAATGTGTTGATTCATATCTCGCACATTCACTGACCATGCTATCTTCCTTAAAAATATGATTTTGTATCATTATGCACTTTTCATATGGCACTACGGTTTAATTATCTGATGTTACATTATTTATGGAAAAGTTGAATAAAAACATCTAAGAAAACTGTAGAGTACATTTAAAAATTTATTTTAAAAATAATATATATATATATATACACACACACACACATGAAATATCATGAAACAACACTAGATTAGTTGTCCTAAGTATAGGCCATCGAAATAATTTACTGCAAGTGGATACCAATGGTCTAATATTTTTCCCTAGGTACGTGCAATGTACACATAGGTGAAATGGATGGAAATGGAAATGCCTTTTGTATTGGGAACATGCAAAGGTCATCTGTCTAGTAGAAGGGTAGGAAGATGATATAAAACTATTTGACAGTAATACATATCGGTGCAGAAGGTGCAATAGTGTTAGCAACATGCATATACACCTAACGATGGTATGCATGAAAGTAAAGCTTATGTGTTTCATCTGAGTGATGCCTCCATTTCTTTACCATTTAGTTTTGGAATGATGGAAGATTTTTTTGGAGTTGTCACCTGAGCATAGTTGTGCATCGATAACAAGGAGGGCATTATTGCTCTTTCTAGCTTTTGTTGCTACATGTTATGTCGCCTTTTTGACATGAGCTCACCCATGGACTAATGATTAATCATCAGTAACAACCCTAATTCCCTCATAAAAAGAGAGAACCACCAGGGTTCAATGGTACATAAATAAGCACCATGTAAAGGAGCGGCCTCTCTTGTCAAGATACGGAACAACAGCCCGTTAAGTTAATATCAACTATTACAACTAATGTGATATTATATGACCTAACCTAACACATACGGTGAGTAGATTTACTACTACAGAAATTTCCTTCACTATCGGCTCCAAAACCCACTTCATTGCCAGTTTTGGAGTCGACAATGGGTAACGGGCAGTGATAGTTGGGGATTATCACTACCGGTTCTGTGGACTGGCAGTGAAAGGGGTTATCACTGTCGGCTAAAGGATTCTGTCGGCAGTGTTGTGCCTCCCCACTTCTACTCTGGTCCTGTCCTCCCTCTCTCTCCTCGATCTCTCCGTCTCTCTCCCACTCAATACATACATACAATGAGACATATGCAATGTAAATCAATAATAAAGGTACCTTCATTAATACATAGTAATTCATGTCACACATATATATAATAGTTCTCACAGGTCACCCCCCAAAAAGTTGGTCGAGTTAATCTAGTCCAGTATCCCTCTACCTCTCCCGCGATGAGGACTGCATCTCCGCGTGGATGGCTGATGACGTCTGTACGTGCGGGGATGCGGGGAGGGGGCGATGGTGGTGGAGTGGAGGACCTAGCCACGCCTGATCGACCGCAGCATCGCCTAAGCTCCAGGCTCACCGGCGTGTCAAAGATATCAAAGTCCGACTCTTGAACGCTAGTACGGTTTGAGCATTCGACCTCCTCCGCAGCGCACTGACGAGCCACCCTCTCGTCCTCCTCCTCCTGGGTACGCTTACGGGAGGCTGCTTCTTGCTCCTCCGCAATGCACAACTGACGAGCCAGCCTCTCATCCTCCTTCTCTTGGGCGCACTGGCAGGCCACCGCTTGTTGCTCCTCCTTCACATCATTGTTGGAAGTCCATTATGTCGAAGAGTCGTCTGACGGTACCAACTCCGAAATACACCTTCATTAATACATAGTAATTCATGTCCTATATTAATACATAGTAATTAATGTCATTCATTAAAATAGTGTCATTTGGCGATATGTAAGCCATCTAACCCTCTGGTAAAATTCCTCCTTGTCGCATACTCTGTACTAGAAAGTTCAGTGTAATCTGAAGGTTTGTCACCGGTCGACGACACGATCGGTTCATGAAACTCACTGTTTGGGTTGATAACATGTTCCATGAAGAACCCGACGATCTATTCTTGAAGGGTATTTATTTCTACAGGTTGTAACTCTTTTGTGCGTAGTTTGGAGCGCTGTGTTTGAAGAATCGAATAGTCCTTGAACACGTGTAGAAATTGAAAAGAAGACATCGATATGTTATTTCATACCTCAAGATCATTGAACCTGACAACGTCTCCATCCGGGCTGAATCCGTGCATGAAAGTTAGAACATAAAACGCCCATAGATTCTTGCCAGGTGGCTGCCTCATACACTTCAAGAGGAAATGATTCGTCAGTGGAACGAATTGAACATTTTTATTCAGTAGGAAATGCAAGACATGAATATTCCGTACGTACCAGAAAGTCAGTTTTTACATTATACTCATTCCTGAATGGAAAGTGAATAAAACTCTTTTTACGGTATCTTGTGTACGCCCTGTACGTGAATATGAACATCAATTAAACTTAGATTCAATCGTGGAGACGATGAAATGATCGAGTTTACCTATTTAGCATGTCAATGAGGTTTTGGTAAGTCATCTGAGCTATCTTTTGTGAGTCCAAGACAATGATCTTGCTCAAGTCTGGGTGGATGACAAGGAGGATCCAATGAAAACTGCAGGAATATTATGTCACCATAGCAAATTAATACTAGAATCGAGTTACCCATAAAAGCAAAACGCCCAGGAGCGCAAGCACGTACTCATAGCTGTAGGGTAAGAATATGAATTTCTTGTATTGATGGTGAAGCAGACACTTCAATATGTAGTTCTCGGTGAAGTCTGGACTCTCCCTTACAAGCATCTGGTTCACAAGTCCAGGGTCGATGAATCCTACTTTAAGATCAAATTGTTGTCTACATACGTGATTCTCCATTCTACGAAATAAAGAAGTTAGCCATGCAATTTCAAAGTACAAGATCATATAACATGATTTCTATACATAAGTCACTTACAGTGTCCACGCTTTGACTATAGCCACATCGAGGGCATCTTCCTTGTACAATTCATCAAGTACTTGAAATACACCCAGAAGGAGCCATCCTCGTTGAGGAAATATTCTTCTGTATATCTTACGGGGAGCGCCTACAAACCCTACCTGGATTGATCCAAGTACCCCTGATGTAATCGACGCATTTGAGTTATAAGGTTTCTTTCTATATTTGGTTTGACCAAAGGTTTGGTCCACTCAAATGGCCATGTAACATCCAACTTTGCAATATCCGCTCCCACAGTAAGCCGTGCTAGTTCTTTTGCAAATAGTTCAGAAGTAGGCAGGAAGTCCCCAATGCTTGGAGCATCCTGAACGATTGGAGCTGATTTGCTCTTGGCCTGCTTCTTACTAATATTTTCATAGTCACTCAACGGCTTACTTAAAGCCGCCCCCGTCTATTTAGATTTGGCCATATTCATGAAAAATTTCATGGTATCTTCAGGCACAACAAGCTTCAGTGGAGGTGGTGGAGAATGGAAATGAGTCATGACACTAGCGTCCACAATCTTTTTGGTTTCCTCATCAGTGAGTGAATAGACATCTTTGGGTTCCGCCAACTTCTTAGATGCCACCGACTTCTTAGATGATGTCGTCTGCTTGGATGTTTTAGAACCTGATCTTGTTTTCCAAGCTGATGGCTGGCTTGTTGATAGTGCTGGCTTCTTAAGCGGTGGACTTCTTCGAGGAGATGGTTGAGGAGGCGGAATTCTTTTGGGAGATGTTTGAGGAGGATCTTCGAGGCGATGGTGACTCGGGGCGTAGTGGAGAGTAGAGATTCTCAGTAGTTGTCCCTGGTAGAAACACTACATAGGCCTTCTCCCATACGATGAATGTGTGCTCGTTCTCTCCTATAGTGTTCACCCCCTTCTCTGCGGGGTAATCCACCTCAACATGATGGTACTGGTCAACTTCCTCGTCTACTTCAATCACGGTGTAGCCCTCTGATATCGGACATCCGTGCAAATGTTTATGGGAGCCACGGGGATAAGCCACGGTGAAAGCCACCTTGATGGTAATATTCCTAGCACCAATGTGCAGTTCACACGGTGTCCGTGCTGTGATGAGATCCACGGGATAAGTGATGGGGTCAGCTCTCGGAACTCCCATGGACGCACAGCTACTCCTACAAGCACCAGGGCTGGAGCGCTCAACATTAGGAGACGCTGCAGGCCATTCCCGATCGCTCACAATGGCGTCCCGTTCACGCATGAGGGCTTGTTGTACCGCTTGTGCTATCTTTTCGTTTATATGTTCCCTCTCACGTTGTAGTGCTTGTTCAAGCATTTGCATCATCCTAGCTCGTTCTGCCTCTCCCTCTGCTTGGGATCTCGTTCGACTCTTGTAACTGTCGACGTCGCTTGGGAATCCATATTTCCAACCCATCACCCCAACGTCTCAAGTGTGATCACTGTGCTCCTTGTTTTATAGGGCCAAGGTGAGCTCATCCCTATCCCTGTCTAGCTTGAAAGAGCCTTATGCAGACTGCTCATGAGCTTACGCAAGCTTTTTTACAAGACTTTGCATCAGTTCCTGGTCTTTAGAGGTCGTAAAGTATAAGCTTCCATCAGACGAGTAAGAAGCACCCCTCCCAAGAAAGAAGCACGACGATCAATCGCTCTAGCCCTCCATCTCAAGCGTGACACCTCTCTCTCACAGTTGATCTAACTGTTGTTGTCACTGTCGTTCTTTCCTCACGTACCCACAACTGCCGACTTTGTGGGGGTAGAGGTTCTTCTTTGAGTTCGCTTTGTTCACCTCACTCAACCTCTGTGCTTCTTCCGACGACTTGTACTCCACAAAGGCTTACCAATAATCTTCCAGTTGTGGCCATTTGCATAAATCTGGCGTTGTACCTTTTTGCACATACGTTCTGTTCAGTGTGCCCTTCCAGTTCTTAAATGAAAGGTACATGATCATTAGCGTCTTACACTTAACTACTTCTATATATGTCCCTTTTAAGAAGTCAAACTTCTCTAATATCTTGGGCCACAAGATGTCATTCTTGATCGAATCAGGAACCATGTGCTGATCACCTTGTTCGTCAGTCCACAATCTGTAGCTGATGGGCACACAATCCTTAACAGCAATCCCACAAGCTGACTTGTATGGCCCCAGAACTCTCTCAGGTGCAGTTGGCTCCCCTTCTGGTGAGACCTTCGTGATCACAAATCATCATGTAGGCATCTTCGAGGGACCTCGGACACGATGCCGCTCCTGGGATTGCTCATTGTCGTGACCCTCCGGAGCATCAAGCATCTGCGCATAAGCGAAAATACTATTGGGAACCTATACGATAAACATATGCATTCATCTACTTATGAATTGCCTCATCGCCTCCACAGGCGTCTGTTTGTTTTAGGTTGAGGTAGTGGCTTGGGCTACCTTCTTCAATGTTTGATGGTGGCACTATATCTCCTTCTGGCACCTGGGTCGGATCGGTGTTTGGTGGTGCCATCCCTTCCTGGAAGTTCTGCATACGATGATGATGAGCAATTGAGTATTCTACAAATAGAGATAAAGCCGACGAGGGAGCGAGAGAGAGGCTGTCGAAAGAGTGAGATAACCATGAAGGGTCGATAGATAGAATGCATATACATACAATATTATAATTGAGTACATTATGACCACATGTAACAAAAAAGATGTCACATCTTACGAAGCAAAATAGGCATAAATGTACTGACAATTGACATATTGATCTTACAAGTCACATCATCTTACATAGCAAAATAATGATGATTACAACCAGAACTAGGATTATAACATATTTACACATGACATCACACTTCTTCTTATTTTTGAAGTTAGCCAATTTTAGCTCGACTTGGATGATTTGACTATTGTATGTCGCAACAGCTTCATGTTTGGACTTGTATCCTTTGTAACATGCTCATTTAAATCCATTAACTTGTGCGTGGCATTCCTTCCAACTAGAGAACACTCCACTTTGCAGCCACTATGGAAAACATACCATGTCATAGAAGTCCTAAATTTCAGATAATTGGTATAAATGATATACTGGATAGTGCTTTTCATACAAACTCATCATGACAGTGCATTGATTAGTACTAAAATAAGCATAGTATCAATATCTATACATTAGTGTGTGTAAGAAGAAAAGCAACAAACAAAAACAAAAATTAGTCACCAGCATCATATGTACCCACCATCCAACAAAGAGTCTATTATTTGATTGATCCGCATCAGATTATGGAGATAATTATATACGACTGCAAGCTCTATTGGGATAGTGAAAAGACATTAAAGGTGCATGTGTAATAACCATCTCAATCGAGCTTTGCAGTGATATGTATGATAAATAGTTCTCCAATTTCATCATTTGCAAAAAAGTAAAACAAGTATGAAAACAGTGCAATTTTTAATACAACACATAACAGAAGTTGAACTATACCAGGGCAGAACAACATACCATATCATAGCAATCCTAAATTTCAGAGAATATGCAAAAAGATATACTATACAAACCACACTAACACCAAAAACTGTTACTACGAAGAAAAAGTAGTATTCATGTTACATTACAACATAGTGGCTCAAGCAAATGACCTTATTAGATTTTCAGTACTGATTACCTATTCGAAAAGAAAGCAAATAGCCTTATTAGGACTTCAGTACTTGAGAAGAATGCTAGCTTTCTCTCTGAATAGGTAATCAACACTAAAGTCCTAGAAGTAATAAAGAAATACGACCTTAGCCATATCATCATCGCCACTATTTTATTGTATTTCAAAATAAATGTTTGCTTCTCCGTAGAGAGCATGGCCTTATTAGGACTTCGATAATTTGCACCAATGTCCTCCACTGTCCTATCATATCAATGTTTCTGAGATTTCAGCTAGCAAATAGAACATGATCTAGTTCTTCAAAATTTAAGACATCATCATGGACATAGTTGTTATGCCAACAAAGTGCACAAACTCTGAACAGAACAAATAAGGAAGTGCCGAGATAGGAGAATTGAATATCAGTTTACAAAATAACTGCTCAGAGAAGGTAACATAACAATTTACTAAGTATCAAGTATATTAGACAGTCTTTGAACTCATAGCAGCACACATCCAGGGATCAATTTAACATGTATTGCACTGGATAGCCAAACCAATATGGATTTCTCAGTGTACAGGTACAGAACCGAACATACAATAAGTAACATCCAGGTCTATGCTAATGTACTCAGAAATCAAGCCCAGTCTCAATGCATTCTTTCATCACAGAGCATAAAGCACATGTAACCTGATGTCCAGATTAACAGAGTAGGTGAGCGGGCACGGACAACGGTGGCACGAGTAGGATGGGGAACAGCCGCGTCAGGGACGAAGACGGTGGCCTCCAGGACGAGGACGATGCGGCTCTGGGGAAGGGGACGGTGGCCTCTGGGATAGGGACGGCGGGGCTCCAGGGATGGCGGCCTCCAAGACGGGGACAACAGGGCTCCGGGGACGGTGGGCTCCAAGATGGGGACGACAGGACTCCGGGGATGGGCGTTAGGGAGGATGCGGTGGGGACAGCGACGGGAGGTGTTTCGGCGCGGAGGGCACAGGTCGAGAAATTTTTTCTAAGTGTCAGAGGGCAGGCGTAGAGCAATTATATAGGGGAGGGCTTTCACTACCGGCTCAATATGAGCACCAGCAATGAAAGGATACCTTCACTGCCAGCTCAATAGAATGACCGGCAATGAAACTACTTTCACTGTCGGCCCAATAAGTATATCGGCAATGAAAATAGTTTCACTGCTGGTCCAATATGTCTACCAGCAGTGAAACCCTTTTCACTGTTGGTACCGCGGGGTGCAAAAAATTGGTTTTAGTTTCGCGCGTGCCCATAATCGAACCAACGACCTGCACCAAGTAAGAAAGAATAAATCGTTAGGCTACTCAAAAGTTTTTGATTGAATTTGTACTATCTATATTTATTAACATTCTATTGAACTAAAATCCTAATACATATTTATTTAAATTTGAAAGATTACCTTCATTGTCCGCTCAATAGGATGACCGGCAGTGAAACTACTTTTACTGTCGTCCCAATAAGTACACTGGAAGTAAAAGTAGTTTCACTGCCAGCCCAATATGTCCGCCGGTAGCGAAACCCCTTTCACTGTTGATACCGCGGGGTGCAAAAAAATTGTTTTAGTTTCGCGCGCGCAGAGAAATTGAAGCTTCCGTAACAAAAGTGAGGTATAATTGCATCTAAAACAAATTCATACAAATTTAGCTACTTTGTCTTAACGATTCACCCTTCATTATGATCATGGCGTACATAGGGAGGTTTGTCAGTGTCCTCCATGGGACCTAGGTCGACGTCCTCTCCGAAAGGAGGTAGCGCGTCGAATTGATTGTAATCTTCCCCATCGACAACATTCTCCACTCCGACAATCCTTCTTTTTCCTTGAAGAATCACGTGGTGCTCCTCCTTATTAGTCGGGTCCGGGTCCGTTACATAGAAGACTTGCATAACATCATTTACAAGTACAAATGGTTCTTCCCTGTATCCAACGAGTTTTTATCCACTGTAGTCATACCGTACTTGTCGATCTTCACACCCTCTAGGAGTTTGACCCATTGGCACCGGAAAAGAGGAACCTTTAACACTCCATAGTTGAGCTCTCAGATCTCCTCTATGAATACGTAGTAGGTCTCACTATTTCTATTGCAGTCGTAGGCGTCTATATGGACACCGCTATTTTGATTGGAGCTCTTATTATCCTGAGCTCTCATATAATATGTATGTCATTTATGTCATATCCTTGGAATGTGAAGATTGTAGTTGACGGTCCATGAGCCAACACATTCAAATGAGCACACTATTTTCTTATCCATCACCTATCTATATAACCAAGCACCAAAATGATCTCGGTGTTCTCGCGCGATCCAAACATTGGACTTCCTTGGGTTTCTGGTGCGTAGCATCTTTTGGTATTCTTCGACATACGGGTTCACTATAACTGATTATTGTAGAACTATGAAATGTGCTTGCGTGAATGAAACGGGGTCATTAGTGTGGAATGAGTTTGCACCTATCGTCCCTTTCCCCTATAGCTTCCCCTCATGGAAAGATACATGCACACCAATCAATTTGAGATTCAAGTAGTCGACGCAGAAATCAATGACCTCCTCGGTTCCCCAACCCTCGGCCATGCAGCCTTCTAGTCAATTTTGGTTACGAACATATTTCTTAAGAACACCCATGAACCTCTTGAAATGGTACATCTGATACAGAAATACGAGGCTAACAATCCGTATCTCTTTCACAATGTGAACAATGAGATGCACCACGATATCAAAAAACGATAGAGGGAACATCGCCTCAAGCTGGAATAGAGTCTCGACCATGTCTTCCTGTAGCTTATCTAGCTTGGTCGAATTGATGGCCTTCTGTGATATCACGTTGAACAATGAACATAGCTTTATGATTGGGTTTTGAACCTTCGGCGACAGAATACCTCTAATTGCAATTGAAAGCATCTGTTTCATCATCACATGACAATCATGAGACTTTATGCTAGTTAATTTCAAATCTTTCATGTTTACTAGTCTCTTTATGTTGACGGAGTAACTGGATGGAACTTTGATTCCATGCAAGCACTTGCACATTGCAATTTTCTTCGCCTTACTCAGATTGTAGCTAGTGGGGCCAATATATTTGTCACCTTCTTCCATCTCTTCGGGATGTAGATCATATCTGAGTTTCAATCATTTCAGGTCCTTCTATGCTAAGAGTGTATCCTTTGTTTTACTAGGTATATCTAGTAACGTACCAATCAAGCTATCACACACATTCTTCTCAATGTGCATGACTTCGATTGCTTGTCGAAACACCAAATTCAGCCAATATGCTAGGTCATAAAAGATGAATTTCTTTTTTAACATAGGAGCTATAAGATTAGATTTCGGAACCAGTGTACTCCCGCGTCCCTTTCCAAGGATAACCCTAAGTCCCTTTACCATCTCATATACATGCCTCCCAGTGTGATACTTAGGAGGTGATCGAGTCTCAACTTTTCCATCAAAAACTCTCCTATTGCTGTGGTACGGGTGATCCTTGCGAAGAAATTTATGATTACCTAGGTACATCATTTTTCAGCTGTTCTTCATCCACATGCTCTCTGTTTAATTCAAGCAATGCACGCATGCACAATAGCCTTTGACAGTCTAGCCTGATAGGTCTAAGGGCTGACCAATCTTCGATTGTTATGAAAAGCATTGCGTATAGGGTGAAGTTCTCTCGTTTGTATGCATCCCATACCTGCACACCATCGTTTCATAGTATTACAAGATCTTTCATTAATGGTTTCGGGTAGACATCGATATTATTGCCAAGTTGGCTCGGCCCTGGTATCAGCACCAGCATCATAATGTACTTCCGCTTCATACACAACCAAGTAGGAAAGTTGTAGATACATAGAGTCACATACTAAGTGCTATGACTACTACTCATGTTGCTGAATGGATTCATCCCATCCGTACTCAACCTAAATCTTATATTCCTCACATCTTCTGCAAAGGACTTCTTGTATTTTCTATCGATGTTTCTCCACTACGTAGAATCAACGGGGTGACTTAGCATTCCATCATCCTTGCGCTCATCGGCATGCCATCGTGTCAGTTCGGCATGCCTTTTGTTCGCGAATAAACACTCTAAACGGGGGACTATAGGAAAATACCACATCACCTTCACGAGACGCCTTTTATTCTTTCCTTCACCATCGATATCAACACCACCACGCTTATACCATGCTGCATCACAGACGAGACACGCTTGCAAGTCTGCATGCTCTCCGCGATACAACATGCAATCGTTCGGACATGCAAGTATTTTCTGTACTTCCAACCCCAGTGGGTACACAACCTGCTTGACCTGGTACGTGTTTTTTGGCAGCACATTTTCCTTTGAAAGCAGTTTCTTCAAAAACAGTAATAACTCTATAAAGCTTATATCAGACCACCCATTGCTTGCCTTCAATTGCAGCATTGAAAACACGGTACGTAACTTTCTATGCTCCTTCTCGCAACCTGGGAACAACGGTGTTTTAAAGTCCTCTACCATATACTGGAACTTTTGAAACTCTCTTTCATTAGTGAAGTTTTCGTCCCCATCGCGCAACATCTCCTCCAGATCATCGACGTCAGCGTCGGCCAACATCTCCTCTAGATCATCATCAGCCAACATATCTCCGGCAGGCGGCATATCGATATATTCGTCGACCGGCATATCGATGCACATATCTTCGTCTTCTTTCCAATGTATTGCCCTTCCTGTATGATCTCAGCTTCACCGTGCTCGGTTTAACGGGTATAGCCAAACATAAAGCCCATTGGCATCAAGTGAGAATATATCTGCTGGGTGGTGGAGAACTGTTTCTTGTTCTCGCAATCGACGTATGGACAACACATGTATTGAGACTTTGTATTTGACTTGTGCGCCGCGGCTCCTACTAGAAAACCTTCCACGCCGTTCTTGTACTCTGTGCTCACACGGCTCGCATTGTACATCCATCTTCTGTCCATCTACAATTATCATTATTGTAAATCCAAATTCAAAATATCTAGAAGATTTTGCGATCACCAATAAATAAATTATCTCGCTATCTCCTACCGGCAATTGGCCTGGGTTGGAGGAGCCGCCTTTTCTATGCTTTTGCATCCGCTTTCGATGAGTATTTGTTGGTGCCATCCCTAGAATTTTTTATTATTATTCAACCCTTATCTAGGACTCATTAAGGGAAAATGAAAAATAAATACGCTCATATCTAAAGTTTCTATATTGGAGGTTGCTAATTAAATAAAATATAAAAAATACAATTGGATCTTGCTACATACCTAAATATCATGGCTAATTTTTATAATTCATTAGAAATAAAAAAATAAATATGCTCATACCTAAAGTTTCTATATTGTAGACTTTAAATTTATTCCTATGGTCCATTAGGATCAACTTTGAATCTTCGCCTAGGTCTCTATAAGGATAAGATCAACTTTGGTTTTTCAGGCAACATTTTGAGTTAAAATGCTAAATATAGGATTAACCTTGGGAATTTCAACCTACTTGAGCTCAAGAGGCTCCTGCTAGAAGCTTGCTTTCTGTCAAGAAAAAATCTAGAGTTCACTTGCTTAAAAAATAAAGAAAGAGCAAATGGAGAGAAAAGAAGGGATTTTGTTTGGATAGCTAGAGAGAGCTCATCTAGACCTCCTTCTTGACCAAAATTGAGCTTGGGTAGTGAGGGAATCAATGCGGGAGAAGGGATGAAGTGGTTGTTGCCATATAAGATTTTGTGAAGGAGAGAGTTCTGAAATGGCTCTGTTAGCTCAAGGTACAAGAAGGTGGGGAAGATAAAGACATTACTGACGGCTCATATAATCTCCCGGCAGTGATGTACATATATCACTGCCAGTCACTGGATTAAACCGGCGGTGATGAGGGTGCTGGGTATCACTGCCGGCTCAATCCATCAACCGACGGTGATGACCCTTATCACAGCCGGTTCATAAGTCACGATGGTTTATTCTTCCTGCGTGGTTTATGAACCGGCAGTGATACCCCATCACTGCCCTATCACTACCGGCTCATAAGGAACCGGCAGTGATATGCTGGTATATAAGCCCAGTTCTGTAGTAGTGTACTCTATCATTTCTCTTCTCTTAATTATTATCCACATGCACCCTAGATTCATGGATGCAAATCAGTTGCAACTTTCAGGTTTATTATTATCGCTAGACTTGTCAGTCCCTACAATGATTGCTTGGTTAAGAGACCATCCCTATAATGATTGCTTGGTTAGGAGATTGCTGCTTAATAGGGGCAGACCTACATGGGTTGTGGGTGTAAAGATGTATACCATAAGCGCAAGATCCTTTGCTACTCTGACTTTACTCCATAAGCACTATGTTTCTTGAGAGTTCCCTGTAATGGCACATGAGCTAGACCGCAATTGGTGTGTGTAAATGCAAGAGTCGAGACTTCAACTATTCCATTATAATCAATATATTTTCTAAAATTTATAGGCCGGTCAAACCAACATTCAAATGTGCAAAGCTCCCAGTGACCCAACACAACACCTATGCAACAAGCTCCTAGTGGCCTAACGTCCAAACCTGAACTCTTAGAGACCTGAAGGCACACACACAAATCACGACGCTCAATGGAGTGGAGGCGGCGCTCAATAAAGGGGCAGAGGGCAACAACGTGACCGCGATGGGACATGGTTGCGAGACCAAGAAGAGGCGCGGCTGCGAGACCGAGACAGGGCAGAGCGACGCGACTAAGGAGAGGCATAGTGCCGCTACCGTGGTGGGGTAGGGCGAGGCTATGCAACCAAGGTGAGTATTAATTTCCTAACACCATAGTCTAATAGCTCACTACTTAGTATTGTGAATGCTTGTTTTAATTTGGAAAGTTAATGCTATGCAAATTGTACAAAACTCAAAAATCAAGAGAAAGATTTTTTATTCCAAAAGATGAACAACCATAAAGCTATATTATAATTTAATTTTTTGTTTTGTAGTTCCTTTATATTAGTTGAAATATTGTTATTGTTATAAACAATTAATACATTTAATCTTGTCATTAGTATGGAACAAATTTTTTAGTTATATACACTCATCGTTAAAATAATGGTGGCATGAATATTTTCTCTTTTGGCACGTGCCCATGGCTGAAAGGACCATACATTCGGACTTATCTCGGTTATGCCGCATTGAGTCTGCAGTGGGCCGACGCCACGTTCACTTAGGGGGCGTATAGTTACCTGCACAAGGTCCGGCTAGATTCGTGGGATATAGGTTTTTACTGTTTGGTTGTCTGAATATATTTGAGTCTGGCTCATCAAGTGTAAAACATTGTATCATCTTGGCTTCACGGAAACGAAAATGATTTGCGTTCCTCTGGAACTAGGCTCACGGGATATAGATATGCTCAGTTAATAATGATATTAATACATAATTAGTAAGTATTAACTCATATTAGTATATTTTAAATTAGATTAAGATTTAATATAATAAATTAAGTGTTATAAAGTATATTTATGTAAAATAAACATCATATTAATACTTATTTTTTTATTTCAATCTCATACAATATATACTAAACATAATATCTTTTCAGCTAAGCTAAACATGTACCGTCAACCAAACAAATAATATTATATGTATATAACCTGACTTACTAATACGAACTAGATTGGAACATGTGGACAACTAAACGAACTCTTAGACATATAACAAATATGGACATGTATCGGTAGTCCATCGAGCTAGTGATTTCAAGTAATCCATAGGATATTTTACTGTAGTCTAATAGTACTTTTTTAAAGAATAGTAGGATGCGCCTTAATTGCATTTAGGTAAATTAAATTGCTCTCCAAAATCCATTTTTTCCACTGGCTTAAAGTGTTCATCCAACGGTTGAATAATCATACAGAGCTAGTCATCCAATGGCCGATCAGGTCCTAATTAGCACAGTATGCCCAATCTAGAGGCAATGAGGCATGCCTTGTTTCCTATGCTGCAATAGTCAAAATGTGCCTTACATTTTTTTTTGACAAATTTGAATAGTTTTTGCGACTAGTAGTTCGATGTCCAAATTGATCATGGCACATTCAAATCTGTCTTGACTTTCATATGCTTCGCTGCTTCACTTGGGTGCAAACAAAATGCAACTCGACGACGCATGTTTTTCCACTTCTCTCGTGCTCGTATGCTAGTGTCTTGAAGGAAATAAAAAATATAGTAACCTTTGAGTGATACATTGTTTTAGATCTATAAGGCTATAATTATCACTTAAACTATAACATGATTTCTTAAAATAAAGTGTCAGCATAATCACGTACGTCAGTGACGGATTAGAAGCCCTTCGACTTACGATGAGCAGAACATAAAAATTACTTTTATTAATATTATATTTTATACACTATGTTCGATAACAAATTCTACAGTTTTAATCATCACAACTAATATCTAAAACTAGACAATCGCACGACTCTCATTCTTGATCTCACCCTTAACTCCAATCACTCTCCCATGAAGTGAATACCCAACCAAACTTTTGTAGCTTTGTCAACTTTAGTAAAACCATTTACAATTGTACTTCCATTTTGCTTCGCCAAGAACTCATTTGTGGCGCTTGGACCGTTGCTCGTCTTGGAAAGCGAAAAGCCCAAGGCGACCACTTCTCGCCCTTCTCTTCTTCCCTTGCCACCCCTCCACCCATTCCTGCTCCCCTCTCGCACTGCGCTGACTTGCGAGAGAGTTCCGACACATCCCCCAAGGCAGCAAGCACACAGCAGCATCTCCACGCGCGACTCCCGACGAGAGATCGCCCGCCCCCTCCCTCCCGCGCCGCGGGCCGGGCCGAGCCGAGCACCCCAGCCCGTCGCGAAGCTAGGGTTTCGCTTCGCGTCACGTCGGTGGAGGCGGAGATGATGGAGGCTGTGGCGGCGCCCGCGCCGGCGGCCCGGATCCGGGCGGCCTGACGCGGATCCGGCGGCGCGCGGGGGACGTCTCCCCCGGCGGGGCCATGGCGTCCTCGCCGGTCAAGTTCTTCTCGGTGTTCCTCGCCGTCTCCGTCGTCGGATGGGTCGTCTTCACGTAAGCCCTCCGCCCCTCTCGGCGCGCGCAGGATAGGATCTCGCTGTTGGGTGGGGCTGATTTTGGGTTTAGAGTGGGGCTGCTGGAGACCTAGTGGGATCCGGCATTTCGCGGCGGCCGCTACTTGTCTGTGATGGGAATTCTGCGGTGGTGAATTGGGTAACTTCGGTGTTCGGTGATGCCCGTTTGCATCTAGAAACTGCAGAGCTCGACTTGCTTGGTGCTAGTGTATTGCTACCACCAGCGGCGGTGGCAGGGCCTCGTGGTGGTAAGGGGGTTCATTTGGTTCGGAGCTGCTAGTGGTTTGAGCTTGGGGTTTTGCAGTGGTCAGTGTTGAGGTTTTCTGCGTTTGAGAGTATCAATTTGGTCCGGGGCAGTCAACTTTTGTGTAGAGTTGGTGGTGCAAGTGTTCATGATGTGATAATTGATTTTTCTGATGGTAACCTTGCGCACTTGTGTGGTCTATGTCATGTTCACTTTGCCGATAGCAGCGGGGGATGCTTACCGGGAGCATACCTTGGATTTGCTCTTTTTTGTGTTTCGGAGCTTGTGGTTGCCATTTGGTTGAATTGTATAGCGAGATGTAGTAACTAAGATGGCACGAGAGTTGTATCAATAATGCTTCTTAGATGGTCCTTCCAGTGAGTCATCATTCCATTTGGAACCGTTCAATTGCAAAGCTCTTCTGGTTTACCCCAGACCCTAGTTGACATCCGGCAGTAGCAAGTTGTTCTGTTGTGCTCTGCAGTCCATTCTCTTGCTGGTTGGGCAGAGTTGGACGGTATAATGGTTTATTTGAGCATTCTGTTTGTGGTCATTTAGTTAAAATCATGGTTTTCCATTGCAAGACTGGAATATTTTAGTTTTCTTGCTTGTTGGCCATCTGCTCAGTCACACCCAAGGTTCTCAATGATGGAAATATCTCTAAGTGTTTCAGTTCACATTCCTATTTAGACGCTTTTCTGATGCCACATCTCCGGTTTTTTATTTTTGAGTGGTCAGTGAATTATTTGTGTGGGTTGCAGTTTTATATTTCTACCACTTTTTAATGGAAAGAATATTTGACTGGTCAGTGGTCACTTGACATGATTTAACTCATTTTTTATTTATTGTCAAGTATCTCAGTCTAGCACAATATTCAGTATTCTTAACCTCCCTGAAAACAAAGAAAAGACATGCAATCACGCTAACTAACTCTTTCATGTTTTATTGTTTTGCTACAAATATCTTTACTGTGAAGTTTCCGTTCAGTATTTATCTGTGTTTTGCTTTTTGCAGGTTTGCTGCGAGATTGTTAGCTTGGTTCTTGAGTCGTGTACTATCAGCTTCTGTTGGGTTTCGAGTTGCTGGGTTCAATTGCTTGCGAGATGTTACAATAAAGTTCCGCAAGGTTTGGCTTTCATCTCATGCTGCCGAGGTTCTTGAGTTAAGAAGTTCATGATTGTCTGTGCTATGTTTTTCGGTTCATTTTATTAGAACATCTTGCTTTGCTTCTTTGTTGAGGTGTTGTCATACTACATTACACTTTTCAAGCATCTATTATTTCTAATGCTCTCCATATTTATGTTATGTTCAGCTAAAAATAAAATGTTTTGCTTGCATGTGACTTGTTTGCACAAGATGACTGGACTTCTTGATGTCGATAGGGAAGCAGCTTAATCACCTTGACATTGTAGAACACTTATTTTGTATTTTGTCTTCTAAAAAACCGTTTGTTTTGTCATGGAGGCAGTGTATTCCTTGTTGGCTACTTTTCTGCTTTTAGTAGATATGAAGAATCAGACCATGAGTATTCGTTCTGTTATGAAACATTAATGTTCTTAAGACTCAAAATCATCTGTATTCTGTTGAACAGTTATGTAGTCTAGATACATTTCTCCTTCAGTTTTATTCCTTTCTTGCTATCCATCTGTTCACACTATCCAATTTCTTCTCAGGGTTCTATTAAATCTGTTTCAATCGCACTATCCAATTTCTTCTCAGGGTTCTATTAAATCTGTTTCAATCGATGAAATAAAACTACGATACATTTCTCCTTCAGTTTTATTTCTTTCTTGCTATCTTTCTTGCTATCCATCCATTCACATTATCCAGTATCTTCCCAGGGTTCTATTGAATCTGTTTCAATTGGTGAAATAAAACTAAGTTTCCGCAAGTCACTGGTCAAGCTAAGTTTTGGTGTCATCTCCAAGGACCCAAAATTGCAATTGCTTATAAATGATCTTGAAATTGTAACTAGATCATCTTCAGAAAGCAAAAAGATAAGCAAGTCAGCAAGGTCTCGTTCCACAGGAAAAGGGAAATGGCTGGTAACATCAAGCATGGCAAGACTTTTATCAGTTTCTGTGACAGATCTGATGATCAAGGTAACTTTATCTGTCTCGATAATTTCCTATCATCTTGATGTGCGCTTGGGGAATCAGCTCTTGATAGGGTTATGGAGCCGTGGGAGTATGACTCCACCCAGCATACTAGAAATAGTGAAACAAGAAGAATGTGAGGAGTTTTGTAGATTAGGAAGCAATATGGAATGGCCAAAAATGAAGTAAGAATGAAGGTTTATAGATTAGAAGATAGATTGATCCCTTGAAACTACAAGGTATATGAAGATAAAAATTTATGCCCCATTACATGATTAATCTCCCTACCATGATAGCTTCACAAATAATTGCACGTAGATCTACATGCAGAGCAAAAGGCACATGAGACAGGACTGAATTACATCACTTTTCCTCTGCATATTGGATGTGTCTTTGTGCCATGTAGACCGATGGAATGATTGTGTATGTCTAAAGTTCCCACTGTATGCTATGGTTATAGCTTCATGCCTTGAAGCCAATCTACTCAGGATTTATGTGCACATGTCACCAATTTAGCATTCGACATCATATCTGTTTAATTTTCGTAGTTCTTCTGGTCATTGTGTTCTATATGCAAAATTCTTGTGAAAAGCATCTGGCAGAACATATCACCCAACCATATAGATGTGATGAATATATATTATTTTTGCTGACTGCCTGACTGGAAGCACTGTACATTTGAAATAATGCATTTCTTCTGCCGTGTGCTGGTCCATGCTGCTACTTATGTTTTTTTTTAAACAAATGATGTAGGTACCAAAAGGGGCTGTTGACATCAAAGAGCTAACGGTGGATACATTTAAA
Source organism: Phragmites australis (assembly GCF_958298935.1). Lineage (NCBI taxonomy): Eukaryota > Viridiplantae > Streptophyta > Magnoliopsida > Poales > Poaceae > Phragmites > Phragmites australis. The sequence goes on from NC_084923.1 coordinate 39,685,937, forward strand.
ATTGCTGGACCTAATCATATTCTTGGTGTCAAGTTGCGTCTTTTACCTTTGAATGTACACTTTGGCGATTTGGGGTTGATTGCTGATCCAATGGGCAGCTGTAATCTACTTGATGCTTTCCAGCCTGATCAAGCCTCCGTATCTAACTCAGAGAAAGTCTTTCCCCCATTTGTTTGTGAAGATCTGTTAGTTACTTGTGACTTCGGACATGAAAAGTGAGTTCTTTTTCCTGCTCTTGGCATTATATATTCTGGTGAAGCTTCTCTTATCAATATTCCTAGTGTGCAAATTCAGAATAAAACACGCAAATCCCTCGTAACTGTAATAGCCACGAACATGTCTGGGATCTTGCATATTATTCTTGAATTAGTTTCTGTTGTTTAACATGTATTTTTTTTTTTGGTTATTTCAAAGCAGCAGGACAGTTCTGTAAAAACTAGGGATTACATATGGGATACAAATTTTGTTGTTGATTGCCCAAGAAATGTTTCATGCGACGAAGTATTACTGCAATTGCATAGGATGAATGTGACCTTTGGAGCTTCAGTCTCCTCTTGGCTCAACTCTTTGTTTTAATCCCTTTGTTCTCTATGTATTTTTCCCTTTTAATCTTCTTAGGCCCTGTACAGCTTTCTTATTCTCTGCACCGAGTAGCCTTTGCTACTCTTACCTCTTTTTATATTATATTAGTATACTGCAATAGGGGATTCCCCTATTTTATTTCCATAAAAAAGGAATATTTGATGTTTAAATAGTATTGACTTTTCTGTATGTATTTACAACTTTTAGTTTTTTATCAGGGAGAAAGGTGTCAAAATTGTTAACCTGGAATTGAAATGTGGGTATGTTATTGCCAACATTGATGAAATGATGTTTCGCAAGAAGCATACAAATCCAGGAAATAATAGTGGCTCTGTGAACACTGGAGATGCCATATTGGATACTTCACCAATCAAACAGACATTGAAAAGCAAATCCATTCAACCAACGTTAAAGAAACAAATGCTCGCATTTCCGGATAAGGTTTGTCTACCCAAAAGTTGGAGTTTTGATCTCTTTGATCTGTGTGACAAACTGTTAGTTCGTTTGCTGAAAATACCTTTTTAAATGTTTTTAGCCACCTGTAACCATTATGCTGGCATCGTTTGTAATGCAACATACAGTTTTGTTGTCAATTTACATTCATAATCATCCCTCTTCTTTTTCAAGAATTTTTTGGACATACATGGTGTCAATCTTTTGAAACTTTGACATCGACATCTTTTTAAATATTTATATTAGTACATGAAAATGTGTATATTTGTCTTGAAAATGGATTCTCATTATAGGAACAAGTACATTTACCTCCTTGACTCTGCCTGAGATTCAATCAACCCTAAACTATAAAACCGAACATTTGATGCCCTGAAACTCTAAAACCGAACATTTGACGCCCTGAAACTCTCAAATCTGTGCAACATACCCCCTTGGCCCTAAACAACCATGGTTTTGGCTTGTGTGGCGTCCAGAAGGCAGCAGTGGTGATATGGCATCCTAATCATCAACAGAAAATATGAAATTTTCGATATGGACCATTTGATCATTATGAAGGCTGGCAGATTGCATGGAGAATCAGGAGAGTTTGCCTTTCCTGCACAATCATGTTGTCCATACTGATTTGGACACCATGTCAACACAGGCTTGCCTATTGGACGTTGGACGCCACATCAACCCAAAACCATAAAGGGAGGGATTTTCGAACTCAGCCGAGTTGGGGGGGGGGGGGTGGTTAAATAGACTTATTCCTTCATAGTATGGTTGTAGATTCATTGCAGTACAAAATAGTGATCAAACTCATGAAAGTTACATTTTGAAGACCTTGTCGATGTTCAAGATGACATGTTTTGTGACTAGCTTATGTTCTTTCTCTCTGTCCTCTGACTGTAAATTGAAAAAATATAGCTAAGTATTGTACTTGATAGGCTTATTCCCTCATAATATATTTGTAGATTCATTGCAGTAAAAAAAGTGATCAAAGTTACATTTTTAAGACCTTGTGGATGTCCAAGATGACATGTTGACATGTTTCGTGACTAGCTTATGTTCTTTCTCTCTGTCCTCTGCCTGTATATTGAAAAATATAGCTAAATATTGTATTTGTTCTTTGGAAGGTTAGCTTCAGTGTGCCGAAGCTTGATGTGAAGTTCAGACACCTGCGTGAAGGACTTAGTGTTGATAACAACATTACGGGGATCCAGTTTAGTTGTGCAAAGTCCCTACCGCAGGATGATTTAGAGGAAGCTACACCGCACTTTGATGTTCAAATTGATCTTAGCGAAATTCATGTAATTTCGTATCTCTTTATACATAATACTCTTGCTGTACTTATATTGGCTCCTATTCTTCAATCTGTTTTACTTCATTCCTTTCAGTTAGTTAGAGAAGATTCTAGCTCTCTGTTGGAAGTTCTTAAAGTTGCTGCAGTAGCTTCTTTGGATATCCCTATGGACGTAAGTATCCTACTCTTTAGTTGGTTCATATTTTTGTGATTGTCTTTGAGAGCTTTTTAATATGTCTTTCTTTCAGCCATTTCTTCCGATCAGAGTCGAGATCGATGCCAAGCTTGGCGGTACGCAATGCAACGTTATGTTAAGCAGATTAATGCCATGGATGCGGCTTCATTCTTTGAGAACCAAAGGAATGAAGCTTTCGAAGAATGACTCTCATCAAGAAATTTCCCAAACAAACGAGATGAAGCCAATTTTGTGGACTTGCACTGTCTCTGCCCCAGAAATGACTGTCATGCTTTACAGTCTTAATGGATTGGCATTGTACCATGTAAGTTCTCTAAGTCATCATAAGACTAAGGCCTGTCCTGTTTATTAATGGTTGTTTTTGGAAGTTGGCATGTTGAGCCAAGTACTTGTCTTATGTAGATGACTTTTATTGGTTAAAACAACATTTCTCTGTTGATGCGTTTGTGTGTTGCTGGTGCTCTATCAGTGAAATGCCAAAAATGACATTTGTAATTTTTTATGTACTATTGGTTGGTGTATGTAGATGCTGACGCTTAGTTTATTCTAAATACATGTGCTGGTGGTGCGCCATGGGAAATAATGGAGAAGATTGTTGAGGTGTGACTGTTCAGGCTAGAGTGGGTATTGCGGCTTAGCTGTCATCATGGGTCATCGATTCGATATATATGGTCTACAGACCACTTTCTTTGCTCTTTCACCATCTGTGTTGGAATAGCATTTAGTGTTTTAACTGTAGAATGCACGCTCCTCTAAGCTAGCACTTGCATTAGTAATTTAGTAATGCAGTCATCATTTCTTAATGTTACTCTTTACATTTTACAAATTTTACATTTTACAAATACTTTAAGCCTTGACCTGTTAAATGTAAGCACCATCCTTCCTTTTCTGTTTTGATATGTCCATTTAATTCTGCAGGCTTGTTCCCAGTCATCACATTTGTTTGCAAATAATATTGCAAGTAAGGGGATTCAGGTACACACAGAACTTGGTGAATTGCTGGTGCACATGGAGGATGAATATAGAGAATTCTTGAAGGAAAACATATTTGGTGTTGATACTTACTCTCGTTCCCTAATGCACATTGCTCGGGTGAGCCTTGATTGGGGATACAGGGAAAATGAGGCCCAAGATATGTTTGAAATTAATAGGCTTGCGCTTGTATTTTCCATCGATATTAGTGATATTGAAGTGAAATTTGGCTTCAAGCATTTGGAATCGCTCGTGCTTAATTTGTTGTCCTTCAGAACTCTATTTAAGAGTCTTCATCGACCTGTTGAAAGAGTTAAAGAAAATAATTTGGAGCATAGAGGGAAAAAGAAAACAAAAGGCGTGGATATGTTGAAATTAAGCCTACAGAAGTTCTCTATTACTTACTGCGGTGATGCAAACATAGTAAATATGCCAATTGCTGATCCAAAGCGCGTTAACTACGGCTCACAAGGTGGTCAAGTAATTGTTAGTGTTTCTGCTGATGGCACACCACGTAGGGCAAGTATAACTTCGGTTTTACCAGGCAGTAACCGTTACTTGAAGTTCTCTGCATCTTTAGTAATATCTCATCTCTCTGTGTGTATATACAAAGACAAAAAGTCAACGGAAGCAGCATTTGAGCGGGTGAAGACAATTTACGAGGAATTCCCTAAGGATCATAGCTCTGGTGTCAGAGTAACTTTGCTAGATATGCAGAATGCTAAAATTGTTCGCCAATCCGGTGGCCTTACAGAAGTTGCTGTTTGTTCCCTCTTTAGTGCTACAGACATTAATTTGAGATGGGAACCAGATGCACATCTAGCGCTATATGAGACCTTCATCCGTTTTAAGCATTTCCTACATCACAACAAGTTCCATAATTCTGAAAAGCTGATCAATACTGAAGTTGGCAATGTCAAAGCGAATGGACATGTCAATGTAACTGCTGGTTCAGTTAAACCTCAGAAGTCTAGCAGAAGAGGGTCAATTTTTGCCCTTGATGTGGAAGTGTTAAGGGTATCTGCTGAACTTGCAGATGGTGTTGAAGCAAGCATGCATGTACAATCTATCTTCACTGAAAATGCCAAGATAGGTGTACTGTCTGAGGGCCTTTCTCTTTGTCTTAATGGTGCTAGAGTTCTAAAGAGCACCCGCATACAGATCTCCTGTATTCCTTTCGGCACTGGAAGTTTGCTTGATGCAAAGGTTGAGCCATCATCCAAAAGAGACTGGGTTGTTCAAGGGCTAGATGTCCATATTTGCATGCCTTACAGGTTGCCATTGCGTGCCATAGAGGACGCTGTTGAAGATATGATTCGTGCCCTAAAGCTTGTCTCATCTGCCAAAACAAGTATATTGTTTCCTGATGGGAAAGAAAAGTTGAAAAAAGTTAATTCTGGGGCATCCAAATTTGGATCTGTAAAGTTCGTATTACGTAAACTGACAGCAGATATAGAAGAGGAGCCAATCCAGGGTTGGCTTGATGAACATTACCATTTGATGAAGAACAAAGCCTGTGAGCTAGGTGTTAGGTTAAAATTTCTTGATGAAGCTATATCAGGAAGTGTAGATCCGAACAATCGCAGCTCCGAGAGTAAAGTTCTCTACGATGGCATTGAAGTTGGCATGCATGACACTGCAGCTCTTCAAAGGTTGCAGGAAGAAATCCATAAGCAAGCATTTCGATCATATTATATGGCTTGTCAGAAAATGGTACCTGTAGAAGGGTCAGGAGCATGTTCACAAGGTTTTCAAGCTGGATTCAAACCAAGTTCGCGGAGAACTTCACTTCTTTCACTTTCTACTTCTGATCTTGATATTACTTTGACCAGGATAGATGGTGGAGAGATAGAAATGGTTGAATTTATAAAGGGGGTTGACCCTGTTTGTCAGGAGCAAAACATACCATTTTCTCGGCTATACGGGAGTGATATTTCTGTCCTTGCGGGGTCCTTGGTCATACAATTGAGAGATTATACTTCTCCTCTGTTTTCCTCAGTCAGTGGGAAATGTCAAGGTCGTATTGTGCTTGCCCAGCAGGTCAGTTCCATTGCATTCTTTCTTTTGTGTTAGAACTGTTGAGTTGTAAAGATTTGTAGTACATTGAGGGGGCTATGATTTTAATATGGAATTTCAGAAGACCCGAAGTTGTGTTAAGTTTCTGCCAGCCTACCTGGAATATCGGCCAGCCTATCGCTGTGCTAAGTTACACAACTTGATGCGTTATATTGACACATGTGTTGAATTGATCTTCCATATAGTAGTTCCCTCACTTTCATGTAATCATGCATACCAATTGGGAAAAAAAAAGAGTGGATATGTTGTTTATCTGGTTGGTCAGATTTCGCCAGAAAGCAGATGATCCCTAATTCAGCTGCTACATGGGGAGCTCCCTCTCCAGCAAGGCTGCAACTGTGACACAGCCGCTAGTTCCTCTGGTTTCTGCAATTAGATTGGCAGCTATTACTGGCTACCCAGTAGTAAGCTGTCCTGACCGGATGGGACTTAAGAGTCGGAGTAAGACATATTATATAAGTAATGAACCATCAAACTTGTGATGATGGAATTTTGAGTATGGCTTATTAGTTGTTACTCAGTTTGGCAGCTTTCTTGATGAGGACATCCTGTTGTATACTTCCTCCATTTAAAAATACAAGGTGTCTCCAACATTACACATTGCCGGTTAATTTCTCTTATGATATATTGTTCATAGCAACAAAATTATGATAATAGGAAAGTACTTCCAGATACAAATTCAATGGTGCCTTTTTGCATCACAAAATCTGCATATTGTTAGCCAAATCATTGTCAAAGATCATGAAGTTTGTATATTGAAATCCATGCGCTCCTTATAAAAAGAAACAAGAGTATTGGTGTCATCTTGCGATCAGATATTTAGATATTGTAATATTGCACACATAAGATTTAAAATACCAGTTATGAGAAAAATAGTGGGCCTAAGTCTCTTCTGTTTCTTGCCAGTAACTGTTGACGTCCGAATGTTTTGATGACTCAAATTCGCATGCACATTTCATTTTGAATACCATTTCATGGTCAGTCAATGCTGGTTACCAATGGGAAAGAAATTTGAGGTTATTTAAATATTCAATTTTTGAATTGTATAAAAGAACAGGTGATTTTTATATCCTTGTCCATCCTGGTTTTCATTTCTCATTGTGTCTACTTTCAGGCAACATGTTTTCAACCTCAAATACACCAAGATGTATATATTGGAAGATGGCAAAAGGTTACGATGCTACGCTCTGCCAGTGGTACTACACCAGCAATGAAAATGTACTCTAATTTACCCATTTATTTCCAGAGGGGAGAGATATCTTTTGGAGTTGGTTACGAGCCATCTTTTGCTGATATAAGTTATGCATTTCAAGTAGCCTTGAGGAGAGTAAATCTTAGCACCAGGGCTAGTTATTCTGGTCCAGCAATCGTACCACCTAAAAAGGAGCGCAGCTTACCGTGGTGGGATGACATGAGATACTACATCCATGGAAAGATAGTTTTGTATTTCAACGAGACCACATGGAAGTTCCTGGCAACAACTAATCCTTATGAGCATGCAGACAAACTCCAAATTGTTTCTGAGTACATGGAGATTCAGCAAACTGATGGGCATGTGGATATTTCTGCAAAAGAATTCAAGATGTACATCAGCAGCTTAGAGAGTATTATGAAAAATTGCAGCCTAAAAGTTCCAACTGGTGTGCCCAGACCTTTTATATATGCTCCTTTATTCTCCCTGAATGTGATTATTGATTGGCAGTGTGAATCTGGGAATCCATTGAATCATTATTTGCATGCACTCCCTATCGAGGGGGAGCCACGGAAGAAAGTTTATGATCCATTTCGATCTACTTATCTCTCTCTTAGGTGGAACTTCTCCCTTAGACCATTGCAAGCACAGTGTGATAATGGCTCATCATCTTCCTGTTATGGAAACAACTCAATGCTCTGTGGAACCTTCTCTGGTAGTTCTTCCAAAATGGCTGATGAACTCCCAACCATGAACCTCGGAGCCCATGACCTTGCTTGGGTTTTCAAATGGTGGAGCTTAAATTATAGCCCCCCTCACAAACTTCGTTCGTTCTCTAGATGGCGTCGCTTTGGAATTCCTCGGGCTGCTAGATCTGGTAACCTCTCACTGGACAAAGTTTTGGTTGAATTCTTTTTCCGGGTTGATGCTACTCCCTGTTGCATAAGACATGCAACTTTAACTGAGGATGACCCTGCTAGTGGTTTGACCTTTAAGATGTCAAATTTGAAGTATGAGTTGTGTTACAGTCGAGGTAAGCAGCAGTACACGTTTGATTGTAAGCGTGAATCGCTGGACCTTGTTTACCGTGGTCTTGATCTTCACAGGCCAGAGGTTTATTTAATCCGAGATAGTAACTTGTCTTCAGTTGAAAATGCATCCAAAGTAAAGACTACTACCCAACGGTCACTGGGCAAATTTGTTCATGACAGATGCAACACGGGCAATTTCCAAGAAAGACATGAGGATGGCTTCCTCTTGTCTTCTGATTATTTTACGATAAGAAGACAAGCTCCTAAGGCAGATCCTGCAAGACTTGTTGAATGGCAGGATACTGGTAGGCATCTTGAGATAACATATGTCAGGTCTGAGTTTGAGAATGGCAGTGAAAGTGACCATACTCTATCCGAGCCTAGCGATGATGATGATGGTTTTAATGTGGTGCTGGCGGACAATTGTCAAAGGGTATTTGTTTATGGCCTTAGGCTTTTATGGACTATTGAGAACCGAGACGCGGTTTGGTCATGGGTTGGAGGAATTTCCAAAGCATTTGAACATCCAAAACCCTCTCCTTCACGACAATATGCACAAAGAAAGATGATTGAAGAAAGGAACGCCGAAGGCTCTAGATTGGCACAAGATGCTACCACTTCCATCAGTGTCGGTTCTCCATCAGTCCAACACGTTGATGCTTCAGGTTCAACTTCCCCGTTGCATAGTAAAGCCAATCACTTCTCTGATATGGCTGGTACGCTGATCTTTGCTATCTCATGCCACACCATAAGTTACAAGCTTTGTTTGTTTTATTTCTGTTTGAGTCCATTGAAAGCTAAAAACTGCTGAACTTATTTTAAATTAGTGTGACATTTGTAATTTGATCTGACCTCTTCCTGTCAATGCAGTGAAACATGGCATTTTTGATGATTCGGATATGGGAGGGACACTTCAATTTATGGTTAATGTTATCAAACCCCAATTCAACCTACATTCTGAAGAAGCCAATGTAAGTAACTTTAGAAATAATATTCCTTTCTTTTGTTCTCATTTGGCAAGTTTCAGTTATGTACTATTTTTTCATGTATGCTGTGATAAAGAACAATATTGTGTAATTTGTTGGAATCTTTTGAGTATAACGATTTTGGTCATGTTTTAGGCTAATCCACATCATGTCCTTCCATCGAACCCATTGTATTCTGAGATTTGAAAATTGGAAAACAGTCCACTTTTCAACCTTGGATTATGGCCTCAATTTACTTTTCAATCCTGAACTCAAGAACGTTCATGTTTCACCCCTAGAATGGTTTCATGAGTGAGTTCTCCACGTTGGCAACCACAGTATCTGCTTGTGGCTCACATCGCATCTAGTGGCTTACATTTGCATTCTTCCTTTTTTGCTTCTGCATGCTAGGATATCATTAGATGCCATGTAAACCAAATCCAATGATTGTGGTTTTTAACATAAAGAAAATCACTCATAAAACCAGCCTAGGGGGTGAAAAAAATTAATGGTTTGAAGTTGAGGGTTACAAAATGTATGGGACTAAAGCTAAATGTTGTATGCACCAGGGAAGGTTTCTACTTGCTGCAGCCAGTGGGCGTGTGTTGGCTCGTTCATTTCATTCAGTTGTTCATGTTGGGAAAGAGATGCTAGAGCAAGCATTGGGAACAAGCAGTCTACACATTCCTGAATTACAACCTGAAATGACCTGGAAAAAAGGCGATGTATCAGTGATTCTTGAAGATGTTCAAGCTCATGTTGCACCCACTGATGTGGACCCTGGTGCTGGCCTGCAGTGGCTTCCTCGGATTCTAGGTAGCTCTGAGAAACTGAAGCGCACAGGAGCATTGTTAGAGAGAGTATTTATGCCTTGCCACATGTACTTCCGTTACACTAGACACAAAGGTGGAACTGCAGACTTGAAGGTAAACTAGGGCCAGTACCTTTGAGTTTGTACTGGATGCACTTTAGAAAACTAAATACATGAAGTAATTTTCTTGTGATCGTTAATTAATTTCATAATGTATGTCCTAGGTTAAGCCTTTAAAGGAGCTACGTTTTAATTCTCCTAACATTACGGCAACAATGACTTCTCGCCAATTTCAAGTTATGTTGGATGTGCTTAGCAATCTTCTATTCGCAAGACTTCCAAAGTGAGTCTTCTTTTAATTCCAAAAATTATTTTTTCTTTTTTCATGTTTGCTACCCTCATAGTTTGGTCCTTGTGCTTGGTCTAATGATTTATGTTCTTTTCCAGCCTGATCATTATATTTACCAATTATCAGAAAAGGGATATTACTTTATAGAGTTCATGTCAGTAGAAAAGTACAACATTTGGAATGAAAATGTTTCTCATAGGCATTATTTGAATTTTTAGTGGTATCCAAATTGAGCATTTGGCCAAAATTTTGTTCAGTACAACGGCTTTACAATGAACAAGAATGATTTTTGGTGGCTGACGTGAGTTATACAACTCATTTCTTTACGTATGTGTAACTCTCGACTTTGAAACAACAATATTACATGCTTTGCTCATGTCGATCCAATCTTCAAATTACAACTTCTAGATGTGAATCATCTAGGAGATGTGAAAAGAGGGATTGGCAGTGATCGGTAGGGTAGGGTAGGGTTGGTGGAGGGTGGCTTGTGCTTTAGGGGACATGGTCACTTGGGGAAGAGGGAGGAGTGGGTAATTCGAGGGTAGTTGGGATGTGGCCCCACATGCCGGCACGTGGAGAAGAAAAGGATAGGCTGCACGTGTTAGATATATATATTGCTCTGTGTAATATCCCCGGACTATAAGGGGTTTCGTGCATATTTGTCACGTGTACATGTGTATATATTATGGCATAGTGTTTCGAGGGAATACAAGTTGCTATTCTTAACATGGTATATAGAGCCAAAATTTAGGGTTAGGGTTTCGCTCTCCGCGTGTTGCAACTTCACGCGTCTTTTGGCTACTGTTCACCTACAGTGCTCATCAGATTCGACCTCTTCCCCTGATGATCCATCTCTCCCCTCCCACGTACCCGCCTTGCTCCGGTCAATCAGGCATGTCGCCCATCAGGCTGGCCTTCCATGCAGCTTAGCACTAGCCCCTGCGCGTCGGTCGCCATCGATCCTCCTGCCAACCTCCTTCGCCTCGCTCTGGCCGATCGGGCTCGACACCCATCAAGCCAGCCTCACGTGCCGCTCCATCTCTGTCGCCTGCGCACCGGTCGCCGTTGATCTGCCCACTGACCTCCTCCTGCTGGCTACAGGCAACTTTGAAACAGAGTTGTGTTTCTAGCACAGCCGGAGCCGAAAGCAAAGAAAAAATTGCAGCAGCTCGCCGCTATCTTTGCGCTCTTGCCGTCGACTGCCGTTTCTCCTTTGCGCTCTCGCCGTCATTCGTTATCTCTTTAGGATGTCGTCGAGCACTGTTTCAGTTCCTCGGTGATCCGTGCTTTTTGATGGTGCCAACTATCGGGACTTTGTGCAGCATATGCGCGTTCACATGTGCGGCCTTCATCTTTGGAGTGTTCTCTGTGGCGATGTTCCTTGTCTGCCTTCCCTAGAGCTTCCGACGGAGCTTGTGCAGCCAATTGTTGACATAGGAGACAAGGCAGCTATTGACATCGCCACAACTGCTTATGAGAAGGCCATCTCCGCCTATTCGAAAGCTTTGGATCTGTACCTTGATCGGTTGTCGTACATTGCTCAGTGAATGGATGATGATGCTTGTGCAGTGTCTATTCTGATTGCTAGTGTGGAGCACATGTTTTCTTCTTAGATTGTTAGGTTCTCTACTACCTTTCAGATGTGGACTCATCTTCGTCAGACTTATGAGCCGTCAGGGGATGCTCTTTATCTGTCTATTGTTCGCTAGGAGCAGTCTGTTTAGCAGGGTGATGCCACAGTTGATGCATTCTATGCTCAGATGTCAAATGTGTGGCGTCAGTTGGACTCTCTTTCTGTTGCTGGTTGTCACTGTTGTCAGTGCTGCTTGGATCTGCATGCGGAGCGTGACTTTCGATGCCTCTACGAGTTCATAACTTGTCTTCGTCTGGAGTTTGAGCAGTGTCGGGCTTAGCTACTTGCTCGACATCCTCGTGTCACGCTTGTGGAGGCTCTTACAGAGCTGCGCTCAGAGGAGGCTCGTCTGCGTGGTTCTGGACTGTTGCCACTTTCTTCAGTACTGACTGCTCGTCCACCTGTTGGGCCTACGTCTTCGACTACAACGTCGTCAGCTCCACGTGTGCCTTCTTTGTCACCTGCAACCTCTTCAGGTGGTGGTCTTCCTTGCTACGCCTACTGCAGTAAGGAGGGTCATGTTGAGGCGAACTGCTACCGGAAGAAGCATCTTCGACGCTACTCTGGTGCTTCTACCTCGACTACCCCTTTGACCAACACTTAGTAGGAGATTGTGACGCTGCTTCGTCGCCTGGTTGCCACCTCTGGTTCGGCTGGTTTTGATACTCCCTCTTCTGTCACTGAGAGACCACCTTCTACGTAGTTAGGTACTTCACTTTGGATTCTTGACTTAGGAGTTTTTCATATGACTTCTGATTCTTCCACTTTGTCTTCGCTTCATTCTCTTATTTCTTCTATTCATGTCGTTACCGCGGATGGTACTTCTCTTTCTGTTGTTGGTCGGAGCACTCTTAGCACTTCTTTTAACGTTCCTTCTGTCGTTCATGTTCCCCAACTCACCATGCAGCTCATGTCAACTCGTCAGCTTACTAACCATGGTTGCTGTGTTATCTTAGATTCTGACTCTTGCTGTATTCAGGATCATCGCACGTCTGGTTGGTACTAGCCTCTGGTGCCATGATTCTCAGCGTCTACAGGAGCTTGATTTGTTTCGTCTTCCTTCCACTGCCGTCGTCGGTTTCTCTGCTTCCTCGACTACTGGCTCCTTCCAGCAGTGGCATCATCGTCTTGGTTATGTCTGTGCGTCGCGTCTGTCCTCATTAGTTCGTCGTGGTCTTTTAGGGTCTGTCTCAGGAGAAGCGTCCTTAGATTGTTAGGGTTGTAAGCTTGGTAAATAGATTCAGTTTTTTTATCCTCATAGTGAGTCAGTGTCTCAATGTCCTTTTGACAATATTCATTCTTATGTATGGGGTCCGGCTCCTTTCGTTTCGAAAGGGGGTCATAGCTACTACTATATTATCTTTATAGATAATATTTCTCGCCACACTTGGATTTATTTCATGTTTTCTCATAGCAAGGTGTTATCTATATATAAGTGTTTTGCCACTATGATTTGCACTCAGTTTGACATGTATTTCTTGCTGACTCTGCTGGTGAATTTCTTTCTGGGCATCTTCGTTCCTTTCTTACTGAACAAGGAACATTATCTTAGTTTTCTTGCCCTGAAGCTCATGCTCAGAATGGTGTTGTTGAGCGCAAGCATCGCCATCTCCTTGAGGCTGCTCGTGCGCTTATGCTTGCCTCTTCTATTTCACCTCATTTTTTAGCTGAGGTGGTCTCCACTGCCACATACTTGGTCAATATCTAACCCTCCTCTACTCTTAAGGGTGGGATTCCTTTCGAGCTTCTATGTGGACGCCTTCCTGACTATTACTCTCTTCGTCTTTTTGTCTATGTTTGTTACATTCTTCTCGCTCCTCGTGAACGTACAATGTTGTTGAGTGTTTTTCTTGGCTACAATGCTGAGCATAAGGGTTATAGGTGTTGGGACCCTGTTGCTCGCTGGATGCGTATTTCTCGGGATGTTACTTTTGATGAGTCTCGTCCCTTCTATCCTCGTCCCACACCTTCCACATCTTCAGCATCCTTGGTCGATCCTCTGTCTTTTCTCACTTTTCCTGCCACACCTGTTTCTTCACTTCCCCAGGCACCGCTGGTGCCCTCTCCTGCTGTGCCTGCTTCGGTGCCTTCCACACATTTGGCTTCTTCATCTCATCCTCCTAGTACTTTTGGTCTGGTTGAGCCTTTTTCTTTCCATTACACTCTCGCTCCCGTGCTGTCTTACATCCTGCTGAGCCACTTTCTGATGAGTCATCTTTTGGTGATTCAGTTCCTTCCTCTCCTCGCTATTCTCTTCGTGATCGTCATTTGATTCGACCTTTTGATCGTTTTGACTTTGCTGGTGTTGTTCCTGCTAAGTCGTCTTCTTACCGTGAGGCTGCTATTCGTCAGGAATGATAGCATGCGATGGCTGAGGAGCTTGCTGCTCTTGAGCACACTAGCACGTGGGATCTTGGTCCTCTTTCCTCATATGTTTGTCCTATCACGTGCAAGTGGGTCTATAAGGTTAATACTTGTTCTGATGGTTCTCTTGAGCGCTATAAGGCTCGTCTTGTTGCTCGTGGTTTCCAGCAGGAGCATGGACGTGACTATGATGAGACTTTTGCTTTGGTAGCCCATATGATTACAGTGCACACTCTTCTTGATGTTGCTTCTGTGCGTCAATGGTCTACCTCTCAGCTTGATGTCAAGAATACCTTTCTTAATGGTGAGTTGCGTGAGGAGGTCTATATGCACCCACCGCCAGGGTATTCTATTCCCGAGGGCATGGTTTGTTGCCTTCGTCGCTCTCTTTATGGCCTTAAGCAAGCCCTCAAGTTTAGTTCGAGCGCTTTTCTTTTGTGATCATTGCTGTTGGTTTTTCTGCTAGTGTTCATGATCCTATGCTCTTTGTTCGCACTTCTTCTCGTGGTCGGACTCTTCTTCTCTTGTATGCTGATGATATGATCATTATAGGAGATATTCTGAGTATATTGCCTTTGTGAAGGCTCGTCTCAATGACCAGTTTCTTATGTCTGATCTTGGTTCTCTTCGCTACTTTCTTGGGATTGAGATTTCTACCTCTGAGAGCTTTCTTTCTGTCCCAAGAGAAGTAGATTAGGATCTTCTTCATCGTGCTTCTCTCACTAATGAGAACACTGTTGAGACTCCTATGGAGCTTAATCTTAAGCTTCAGTCCACTAATGGTGAGCCTCTTGCGGGCCTCACTCGCTATCGTCATCTCGTTGGGAGTCTTGTTTACCTTGGTGACACTTGTCTTGACATTTCTCATGCAGTGCACAGCCTCAGTCAGTTTGTTTTCGCTCCTACTCAGCTCCACTATAGTCATCTCTTGCATGTTTTGCGCTATCTTCGTGGGACTATCTCTTGTCGTCTTTTTTTTTCACGCTCTAGCTCTTTACAGCTTCGTGCTTATTCTGATGCTACTTGGGCTAGCGATCCTTCTGATCGTCGGTCTATTTTTTCCTACTGTGTTTTTCTTAGTGGTTCTCTCATTACATGGAAGACTAAAAAGCATACCGCGGTTTCTCGTTCTAGTGTAGAGGCTGAGTTACGGGCCATGGCACTGCTGACAACGGAGCTCAACTGGTTACGGTGGTTACTTGAGGATTTTGGTGTTTCTTCTCCTGCACCTACTCTTCTTTATGCAGACAGTACATGTGCTATCAGTATTGCTCGGGATCTGGTGAAGCATGAGCTCACTAAGCATATTGGTGTTGATGCTTCTTACACACGGATACAGGTACAAGATGATGTGATTGCCCTTTAGTATGTTCCTTCCGAGCTTCAGTTAGCTGATTTCTTCGCGAAAGCATAGAGTACAGCTCAACACTGGTTCTATCTCTCCAAACTCATTGTGGTTGATCCCCCCATGAGTTTGAAGGGGGGGGGGGGTGTTAGATATATATTGCTCTGTGTAATATCTCCAGACTATAAGGGCTTTCTTGCATATGTCACCTGTACATGTGTATATATTCTGGCATAGGGCCTCCAGGAAATACAAGTTGCTATTCCTAATAGCATGGACAATCATCATGCTATGCAGCATAAATTGGATCTTTGTAATTTTGGTTAGTGAAAATTTTTATATCTCTGTTCTTACTATTACATGGTTGTTCACACGGGAAAGGGGGAGGAGTGGGTGATTCGAGTTTGAGGGGAGTGGTCAGAGTGTGCAGTGTGCAGGCGACTTAGGGAGGGAGACTGATGATGTGGCCCCACATGCCGTCACATGGAGAAGAAAGTAACAATCTACGATTTGTCACTGAATAAGTGCCTGTTCTATGATATGTCATCCATTGTCCCACATGTCATTGACACACTGATAGCATATCGTAGGACAGACAACTTATTCAGTGGTAAATAGTAGAATCTCCCGAGAAGAAAAGGATGGGCTGCACGGTCCATCATCATGCTGTTCAGCGTAAATTGGATATTTGTAATTGTGAAGATACCAGTATCTCTGTTCTCATTATTAGGTGAGGGTTAGTCCTTCATCAAAGAGGGGGCTTCTTCTTGTGGATGTAAGCCTGTAACACTGTGTATACATCAATTAAGATTTTTTTTTGACTCTTCACCACTGAATACAGCTGTAGTATCTGAACATGAACGCGCGAACTCACCCCACACGCACGCACGCAACCCACACACACCTAACGCACGCACATGCTAGTTCTACACCTACACGCAGCTTGAAGAAAGCGTCCATCTGGAGATCACCGGAACCCATCGAGAATCCCGTAGACGACGAGCACATCGTAGTCCTATCTGTAGCGCCACGCCAAGGGAACTGGAGGTATCCGAAAATAAATCGGAACCAGTGTGTATACATCAATTAAGATTTGTTCTGCCAGTTGGGACCTACTCATTGAAAGATGTGTGTGAGTAAAGTAACTTAAAAGGAAAACCAAAGTTGAATTGCAACCCCAGTTTGACCTCTCTGGTCTGGAGGTCAATCAATAAAGAAATGTTACCCAAATCAAAGATCCAACTAATCCCCACGCCTGTAGTGCAATTACGCAGTCATGAATAATCACACTAAAGCAATAGGAGTTAGGTCTAAGATGATGCCAAATGTAAAAACTTTGATCATTTCGATTTGTTTCGGGTAATAAAAAAGAGGTTTTTTTAGCTCATGTATGCATGTTTGGTAGATATCTCAAGTAAGGTATTTCTTACCATTGTCTTTATCGACTTTAAAAGTTTATACCTTTACGTTGTCCTTTTTAAGGTTCTCACGTAACTTTTTTTACACAATCTATTTAACTTAATTCATCCTGATTCATTGCCTGTCACAGGCCTAGGAAAAACAGTCTTCAGTATCCATCAGATGATGAAGATGTTGAAGAAGAGGCTGATGAGGTGGTCCCTGATGGAGTTGAAGAAGTGGAGCTTGCGAAAATTAACCTCGAACAGAGGGAAAGGGAAAGGAAGTTACTGCTTGATGATATAAGGTCTCTCACTGGAAATGGTGATAATCGGACTGATCACTGTTGTTCTGTAGAAAGGGGTGATTCTTTGTGGATGATCAACAACGGGAAAACTTTACTGGTAAAATTAGACTTTGTACAGCCTGTATCAAAATAAGTGTTTTTTTATTTATTTTCCCTGTTTAGTAAACTACTTTATTTTGATAGCAATGGAACTTTCCTTACCTGCTTGTAGAATAATTCATGTACAATGTTTGATCATATTGTACTGTAATCAGGTGGAAGGATTGAAGAGAGATCTTGTAAACCTACAGAAGTCTCGGAGATCTGCATCTTCAGCATTAAGGAAAGCTCTTCAAAAAGCTGCGCAGCAACGCTTGATGGAGAAAGAAAAGAACAAAACCCCTTCTTGTGCCATGCGGATTTCTATGAAAATTAGCAAGGTTGTATGGAGCATGCTCGCAGATGGAAACACTTTTGCAGAAGCTGAGATTGTTGATATGGTCTGTGTTCAATCTTTGGTGTAGTAACTATTTTTTTTCTCACCAATTTTTCTGCCGCTTTTTCTTTTGCTTTTTTTGTGCCCACCTTAATGTTTTAGTTCACTATGAGTTCACTTTCTCTTTTGGCTGTCATTTAGGTTTCATGATTTGGGGATGAATCACCTATATAACTACCATTCCCCCCATATTTAGATAAATGCTTTTATTGGATAACCATTTTTTGTGGTTCAATCATAATGCTTCAAAAATATTTTGCAGGCATACGATTTTGATCGGGATTACAAAGATATAGGCGTTGCTCGGTTTACAACTAAATACTTTATTGTGAGGAATTGCATGGCCAATGCAAAATGTGATACATTGTCTGCGTGGAACACACCTCCTGAAAAGTAAGAATTAGTTTCACTTTATCTCCATGGTTGACCGCATTTCAAATTGTGCTGTTGACACTTGTGTATACTGATGAAACTGCTAAACAAAGATTCTCATTGCATTCCCTAGTGAACTCTATACTCCCAGTTCACCTTTTCATGTTACATTACATTTTTCGGCAGCGTTCTTTTCCTTTGTAATGTCTTAAGGATTCAAGGTTCCCAGCGAGTTCCTCTCAAAAAATGGGATTCCATTGAATGATTATTGGTTGGATTCTATTACAGAAATCACATGCTCCGTGTGGATGCCAAGCAAGGTGCTCCAAAGGATGGAAATTCTCCGCTTGAACTCTTTCAGGTCAGTTTAGCCAGGCAAAATTGTCAATTTATGGCTTTTTGCCTGCCATACAATTATTTTATTTTGGTCCTGGTAATGTCCAATGAATTTTGTTAGGTACTGGAAAATATGTGGGCTAATTGCCTTGGTTTGTGGGGAGCTAAAGGGATTTCAAAATGACCCCATCTTCGACACTAGCACAACAAAATATAATCATAGAACAGATGTGTCGGGATGTATATGATCAGCTGGTGGACAGAAAGAAAGTCATGGAAGGGAAAAGAGTTAAGGGAACAAAAATTAAACATTTTAGTAGCGTAGTCCAAATTATTAACATTTAACAGTATGTCTGGATTTCTTTTTCTCATAATTGATGCTTGAATCAGTTTCAATAACTGAAAAATGTCAATGTGCAGTGTGGTGCACTGTTTGTTTATGATAACACCTAGGGCTTTTCTTTGCACCTGTTGCATACCCTTAATTCTGTTTACAGACTACTATGCAATTTGTGACTAACCTTGGGAATTAGAGAGCTTGGTCGCATCATTGGGGTGGATGTGTATATATAGCCATGAGATGGACCAATATGGGGCTAGATGATATATGGGCCTTAACACTCCCCTCAAACTCAAGACGGATCCTAAGCGTTGAGTTTGAGCAAATGAAGCTGATGCTGCTCTCGAGTCTGTGCTTTAGTGAAGAAATCTGCAATTTGCAGTTCGGATGGCACATATTAAAGAGCAATTGTTTTTTTATGACAACGAGACAGGGTAAAGGAGGCATCAACACCAATATACTTTGTAAGTTCATGCTTCACAGGATTACTAGCAATATGAATGGCTCCAGTATTATCACAAAGAGGTGGGATCATCACAAGAAATACCAAAATCAGCTAACAACCATTGAAGTCATACAATCTCAGAAGTGGTAGTGGCAAGTGTTCGAAGTTCTGACTCTGTACTGGACCGAGATATCGTTGCCTGTTTCTTGGACTTCCATGCAAGAGGTGAAGAACCAAGAAGAATGCAATAACCAGTGACAGAACGACGATCTGTCAGATCACTCGCCCAAGTGGAGTTCGAGTAAGCATGAAGCTGAAACAGACTATCACGGACATAAAACAAATACTGAGATGATGCCCCCCTTAAGTATCTCAGCCCACGAAGTAAATGTTCAACATGAATCGAAGTAGGAGCACTCACAAACTGACTCAAAATATGGACAGCATGATTAATGTTAGGTCTGGTGACAGTGAGATAAACAAGGCGGCCCACAATATGCCTATATCGAGAGGGATCCTTTAGAGGTGTACCATCACTAGGATGAAGTTGCAAGTGAAGATCCATAGGTGTTGCAGCTATTCTGTTATCAGTAATGCCAGAACGAGAAATAAGATCTTGAATGTATTTAGACTGAGGAAGATTATAGCCCTTGGCAGAATGTAAAACCTCAACCTCTAAGAAATAACTAAGAGGACCCAAGTCAGACGTCATAAATTGCTCACTAAGTTGCTTCTTCACATGAGAAATATGTTCCACATCATCACCCTTGATCAACATATCATCAACATACAGAAGAAGTAAAGTACGTCCATATGAAGAGAGATGAATAAATAAAGCAGGATCATTATCACTAGGCGAGAAACCAGTAGCTCGTATCATAGAGACAAAACGCTCAAACCAAGCACGAGGAGCCTATTTAAGACCATATAAAGCACAACGAAGACGACAAAGGAGCATCAACACCTGGAAGTGTCTGCATATAGACTTCCTCATGCAAATCACCATGAAAAAAAGCATTCTTGATATCCATATGAGAGATGGTTTAAGAACAAGTAGTAGCTACAGCAATCAGAGTACGGACAATAGTCATGTGAGCGACAGGAGCAAATATCTCATCATAATCTCGCCCCTGAGTCTGCTGGAAACCTCTAGCAACAAGACGAGTTATTATATCTCTCAATAGAATCATTTGACTGACTTGGTTTTAATCTTGAACACTCATTTACATGTAATAGTTACTGCATGTGACGGTAATGGAACAATATCCCAAGTGTTTGTACAATCAAGTGCAGTCAGCTCCTCAGACATAGCAAGCTGTCATTTCGGAATACTAGAAGCTACCTGATAAGTGGATGGCTCATCAATAATAGTATTCACATGTGGGAAACCCAACCTGGTAGGAGGCTTAATAGTAGTATGATTCCGTAGATTATATCTCGGACCAACCTGTGACTCATCAAAAATAGCATGTGACTCATCAAATTGTCAGATTCATCAAAAACAGGAGCATCAGGACTGGTCGAGGAGGTAAGACTAGGCGGAAGCTCTGTGGGATCTGTGGGACGACGAGTGTATACATGTATGATGGGTTGTTTAGATTGTGGAGGTGGAGCAGAAGTGGGTGGAGGAGGCTCATTAGAAATGAGTGGAACGGATGGGGGCGATTGTGGAGATGGAGTAGAAGTGGGTGGTGGATGCTCATCACTAGAGGAAATAGGAGGGACGCATAGAAACGACGTGGACTTTGTGGGAGAATAGGATGGCTAAGTTGAAGGGTTATAAAAGAAAGGATGGTCCTTAATAAAGATCACATCACGAGAGATACGTATGCGACGTGAGGAAGGATCATAACAACGATAACCCTTATGCTTAGGACTATACCCTAGAAAAACACTCAACCAACTGGGCTGTCAACTTAGTTTGCTCACGAGGTGCAAGCAGAACATAGCACATACACCCAAACAGGGCACTTGCCAGAAAGTTTGGATTATAGTTGTCGGTTGATGAGATAAACATCAGTGGAAACAGCTTTGCCCCATAAATGAGAAGGAACAAAAGAGGCAATCAGAAATGTTCGAGCAGTCTCTATGAGATGACGATGTTTGCGTTTAGCAACACCATTCTGAGCATGAGCACCATGACATCAGAGTTGAGCAAGATTGCCCTCAGATGTCAAGAACTGGCAAAAAATATCAGATAAATACTCACCACCAGAGTTAGAATGAAAAACTTTAATGGGAGTAGAAAACTGAGTGTGAACCATGCGAGTAAAAGAATGGTAAATAGAACGCAACTGGGAACGATGTTTCATGAAATAAATCCAAGTATATCGAGAATGATCATCAATAAGAATGACATAATACTTATGATCGTCTTTTGTAGCAAAAGGTGCAGGGCCCCGTACATTTGAATGAATAAGATCAAAAGGTCTAGCAAAATGAGAAGTTGTATTTGTTTGCCAAGCTTGCAACCCTTACAATGAAAGCTAGACTCGATAGATGTATGACCTAAATAACCTTTATTTATTAATGTAGACAAGCGAGACCCACATAGATGACCAAGACGATAATGCCATTTGGCAAAGGAAGAAGCTGGTGACGAGGAGGCCGTGAAGAGCGGCGGTGGATCGACGGGTAGGAAAAAAAAAGGCTTTAACCGTAACCCTAATCCATGGCTGTGATACCATGCGACTAACCTTGAGGATTAGAGAACTTGATCACGTCATTGGGGTGGATGTGTATATATAGCCATGAGATGGGCCAATATGGGCCTAGATGCCTTAACACAATTTTCCCTCCAGCTAATTTAGCTAGGATTTATGGTCTTGGTGGAAACTTTTTATGCATGTTTTGGATACTTTTTGTGGTGAGGAACTCAGGATCTTCTTGTGTGGGTTTTTAAGCATCCAATGGGGATTTATCGATTAAATTGACATATCTTGTTTTAATTGTTTTGATTTTTAGCTGGCTTTTGACTCATCTAGTTATGTATCACCATTTAGTACTTTGTTTCCTTCATTACAAGGCAGAAGACATTTTATAATGATTTGAGTCAAACTTTGGCAACACTACACAAAAGTAAAGGTATTTTTGATTTATCACCCAAATGATATTGGCACATTTATCATAAAAAGTACTTCCATAAAAAGAATTGTTGGAAATAAACATTCTCCATTCCATTCTGTAAGGCATATTTTGATTAGGCACAGATATTAAGTTATAAGCTAGATGAGTCCATAATAGAGTGACCTAGTACCCAAAGCCTTTCGATAATAATAGAGTGACCTAGTACCCAAAGCCTTTCGTTAAGTGCTGGGATTTTTTTTAATAGAAAACCTTAGAAGTCTTTTATTTTTTTCACTCCCCTATAAGGCATTTTATCGATTACCCATGCACACACGCACATAAAAAAGGGGAAAACATTCTCGCACCTTCCCCCTAATTTCTTACAGCTACGGATCAGCGGCGATATAAATATTCTGTGGGTCCGAGTTTTACAGTCATACCTGTCAGCTGCCTTCTCTATATCTCCCTGTCACTCCCCTCCTCGCCAAGGTTGCCATCCTGTGAGGATGACAGGAAGGAGAGATGAGAAGATGGCAGTTGGTAAGTTGTGCCAACCCCCTCGGGTGCCACAGGATGGTTACATGGCACTGAGATGTCAAGGTTAAGTAAGAATATGAGAAAAATGGCTGGATGGGGATTGTTAGATGCTAAATGACTTACAGGTGCGTTAATATACCAAACTGCGATGTAAGGACATATTGTGTTAGTGATAAAGTCAGTGATACAGAAAGATCAAGGTATGATGGTTTATGTGTAGTGTTATGTGTAAACCTTAACAGAGAGAAGAAATAAATAAGGGAAAAAGAGAAACTATGACTCATAAAATGCTGAACTATGTAATGTACATAGGATAATGTATTGATGTTTGAAATTGCATTTCTACCTCGGGTGACAACATGTTCTTTACGACACTACCTGGATCTGTAAAATCCAACTTTAACCGCTAATTTATATGTAAACCTATTTTAAATGCTAATTAAGCTGAAATAATATGAAGTTTATTAGCATACAAATCTGCTGTCCAGTCTAAAAATTCACAAAGATTATTGGTAAAATGAAGATTTTGTTGTTTGCACGCTACCCTTGGTCAAATGGAGCATTTATTAACAGAGGGTACTAATATTTTTGTCTAGTTGCTGGCACTACACAATTTCGAGTGAAGTATTTCATGATTCTTCTGAAAATTAGGTGTCACTGTCTATACTGCTGCTTTACTAGCTGTGTATTTTTATTAACTCTTAAGTTTTTCAGGTGGAAATCTGGCCACTAAAAATATATCTGTCTGAAGCAATGTATAGAATGATGTGGGATTATTTCTTTCCTGAGGAAGATGATTCACAACGACGGCAGGTAAGCTGTCCTGTTCCATTTTTCTTGTTGCTTTGTCTTCACTGCCCTTATTTCTGATTCTTTTTGGGGGAGAAAAGGAAGTTTGGAGAGTTTCAACGTCGACTGGACCTAGAAGAACAAGACGACTCCCTTCTGGTGTCGATGCTATTACTTCTAGCAGCTATTCAGTCGGAGAGCATGAGCTTCCTTGGAAATCAGGTGCATCCGTATCCATGTCAACAAATGTCTCAAGTTCGCAAGGCTTACATGGCGACAACGCTCAGGTGAGTCAACTAGAACAGTGTAAATAAACAAGGTATACACATGTGCACTAGTACTTGTCGTAATATGTATACATAATTTTTTGGGTATTGCAAACTATCTTGTGTTACCGTAAGCCCACCTGAAACCAGCTGGAATTACAATAGTTCCCCTTACTTGATGGCATCCATGTTTGTATTACAATTTTTTGCTATTTGGATTTGGAGAGGACTGTGTAAAATCAGATCGTGCTGGGAACTAGACGGGTCCTAGTTCTGGGCTCTATGCAGATTTTTGCATGACCTGTGGTTTCGGGAAACATTCTTGAAAAAATAGGGAAATCAGTCACCCCTTCATGCATCGAAGGTCTTACCATTTCTGAAGGAACTGGGGCTATGTTCTCTTTTGAATAGGTCCTGAAAGGAGAAGGCTGAAACGTGAAATGCATGTGAACCTTCATCTATTCACTAACTCACCTGAAATGTGAAATGCATACAAACCTTCATCTATTCACTAACTCCTGTCAACACCTAAACTATTTAGAATTTCAAAACGGTGCCACCAAATGGTGTGTTTCAATGAAAGGATGTCCTTTCATCAAATCATGCACACAGTTTCTGAAGGGTGCTGTAGACTGTGGAGAGTTGTCTTTCAATGAAAGGGTGTTCGTTCATTAAATCATGCACACAACTTCAGAAATCTTTACCACTTCCACTAAAAGGTGTCTAGTTAATGCGTCTTTTAGGTATTGAAGATCGAAGGGTTATTGTAACTGAGTTTTATCAGATGGCTGTAATTTTAGAGGTAATGCATTGCATTAGGAGACAATTTTAGAGTGGAGAAGGATTTATATGTCTCCTTTTAAATTTGAAACCTAAGGATTTTTTTAACTGAAACCTTAGGATTTAGTCTCAATTGGATTGTTGTGTTAATGTTGGTGAGTATATATTGGCAGATATGTGTGCAAATTGTCTAAATTCTTAGTCTACATTCAGGTGTCCAAATTGCAGAGTCTGAAAGCCAATATGGTATGTGGTTCACATCAAGAGTTGCACCGGACATCGTCATTTGAAAGGACCTGGGAGGAAAGTGCAGTGGCAAGTGTCACAAATAATGATGTGGTATCATTGGTGAACCCTTCAATTGTTTCTTCAAAAGGAGATGTTAACAATTCTATGGTAGAGAACCCTGTTGCGGGAGCTGAGATGTGGAGGAATAAAACAAAAGATTCTAAGCCTGCTAAGTCTGGCCGTTTATCTCACGAGGAAAAGAAAGTTGGGAAATCTAATGATGAGAAAAAGACTAGAGCTCGGAAATTGATGGAATTTCATAACATCAAGATTAGCCAGGTTAGTATATTTCTTTATTGTTGCAGGTGTTGTAACAATTATTTCAGTTTATTTTACATTAAATATTGCTGATGTTATAGGTTGAACTTCTTGTTACATACGAGGGATCAAGGCTTGCTATTAATGACCTAAGGCTGCTTATGGATACTTTCCACCGTGTAGAATTTACTGGTACATGGAGGCGACTGTTTTCGAGAGTCAAGAAACATATCATCTGGGGAGTTTTGAAGTCAGTGACTGGAATGCAGGCAAGTGCTTTGGGTGTGCACTGCTTCCTTATTACAGAAACCGTGTTTACAGTGATTAGCTGTTTCATATTCTAGATCCATGTATTCATCACTTTACGAATATTTTATGGTCAAAAGCAAACTTAACTCATCAGGCCTGTTACACGTTCTGTTAGGTTTGGCTTCGGTGATGTACTTTTGGAGTCTGATACCCTAATCAATAGTGTATTCATGCATCAGTATCATTTGCCCTTCAGTACTTGCTTCATTCTGTTAATGTATCATTCAACTTAATGTCTGTACGAACATAGTTATGGTTCAGTTCCCTACGGCAGCTAATTTCTGTGTGGGTTTTCTCTATGCCTGTAACATTACTGGGCCTGCCTCTGAGAGAAATGACCCTTTGCCCTTTAGCTGTGAAATGCTTATGCTTTTTGTACTAACATCTAACCTCCGTTGCTTCATGTTCATATTGGCTTAAGTTGGTAGTCTTAGAGAAATGCATGGCCCTTTTTCTGTTTGAAATTCTAGGCAACATAGCTACCTTCCATGGTTATATTATTTCAGTCTAGCTGGTAATTTTGCATAATTATTTAGGTAACAAATTAAGGGCAATCAAGCTCATCTACTATCTAACCAGCATCCACAATTTTTTTTGGGTGCTCCCTGGTAATTATTTCGTTTCAACAGTAACTAATGGCATCCTTTTGTGCAGGGGAAGAAGTTTAGCAACCAAAGAGAAACACATGATGGTGCTGTTCCTGAAAATGATCTTAACTTGAGCGACAGTGATGTTGGTCATCATGGAAGACCTGATCAATTTACTGCTTCATGGTTGAAGAGGCCGGGTGATGGCGCTGGTGATGGATTTGTCACATCAATTAGAGGGCTTTTCAATTCACAACGCCGTAAAGCAAAGGCCTTCGTAATGCGGACAATGCGAGTTGATGGACATAATAATGAATACCACGAGGAATGGAGTGAGAGTGATGGTGAGTACCCTTTTGCTAGACAGCTTACAATTACAAAGGCCAAGAAGCTCCTACGAAGACATACCAAGAAATTCCGTCCAAGAGGGCAAAAGAACTCAGGTATTCTTGCTATGTTGATACTTTGGTTCACTACTCAGAGCACAAGTGCACTTCTGCGCTTGTAGGACTGACAATTTCTTTTCTTCCCCACTTTAGGTCTGGCATTGCAAGATTCACTCCCATCTAGCCCACGAGAAACGACGCCATATCAAAGTGATTCCTCTAGGTCATCTTATGAGGACTTCCATGAGTAGTAAAACAACGCAGGTAGATCGTGATTTTCGGACCCCCATAGTAGACAAGAGCAGATGCTGCTGTCAGCTTCTACAATTGGTGGATAAGATGCAATCATTTTAGACAGACGGCATTTGGGTGGGGGGCGATGTTAACGTACCATCATTGTAAGTGATTCCAACCAAGAACCAGCTTGGGGGGTGCAGCCTTGAGATCAGTCAGCTCTTGGGGAGCTTCCCCATGTATATAGTAGGGTGCAGTGGAAGAATTTGCGCCGCCTTTGTAGTAGCATCAAAATATTCAGATGTATAGTGGTTAGATATTACTATATCCGTTATTATTTGGCCTTGTAAGTTAACAAGAGGCCTAGTACTCCTGGGAGCTGTTATCGCAATCGGATGCTCTAACGGCCTGTTGCAATATTGAAAAATAAAATCTATAATATTAGAATGACTGATTGAAACATTGAAAGATATGTATCAAAATAGCATATCAAATTTCTACCTTAACATTACGATTTGTTCTATGTAATATTTTCATGCAATGCCTATATGGTCATTTGGCCTTGAGCTTATTGCATGAGATCTTGAATGAGTTTCAACCAATTCTGTTGTAAAAATGGCATAGAAAATGTTTTAGATCCTATAAAATTGAGTTCCCTTAAATCACAACATCAGCCAAAAACAATTGTAACATCCAACAATTACTATACAATATCTTAACATATATTGTAACATCCTAAAAACTAGTAACGTTTAGAACTAGCTATGAAAATATTCAATCAAACAATTTTACAACAATCATAAGCCTGCAACGTTAAAAAAGCGTAACTACAATATTCTTGAAGTATGAATACAATATAAAATTAGAACAAAAAAGTACAAAAGCCTATAACAAACTTGCAGCAAATAAAGAGAGCAGTTGTAACAAATTGAGAGACCAGTTGCAATATCATATTGTTGGGTCTTCATCTAGTAAAATCTAGCAAGCTTTGGTTACGACAGCAACAAATAGAGGTTGCAAGTGATTATACTCTTTTGAGTTTCCTGCCGCACCACAACCTTCATTGGGAGTGCGTAGGGGGAGGAAGGGGCCTCGACTAGAGCGCAAGAGCAAGCTGCACTCGATTAGAGATGATGGCCACATCATTGCTTTGTCGAGGTCTCGATCTAAATCCAGTGAGCTCTAGCCACGATGATGCCAAATCGAGGGAGCTCCTGCCTCTTAATTGCAAGGTCTTACGACCCCACAACCTTCCTCGAGCACATGCAGGGGGCGAGAGGGGCTGGAGGGAGAGGGAGAGAGAGAGAGAGGGGGGGGTGAGGTTGGGGGGGGAGAGAGGTGGAGGCCATGGGGCATGTCATGTTTTGGTGTGGTGCTCTTGATGGAGAATTGGAGATATGGAGTTGAGAGTAGGGTGGGAGACAACTGATGAGGAAGAGAACTACTAGTTGATACCTAGACTGATATGAGTTGTTTATTGTTTTTTGTTGTTAGAAATTTCAGATCCGGTCTTAGCTAAGCATGGAGAACACACGTGCACCAGGTCTAAAAATGAAGATTGCCGACGCACCAGGGCCATCCGTTTCATCAAACTACAGTAGATGGAAGATGATGCATTCAGGAGCAAATAGCTCGTATAGGACGTAAGAGTATGAGCATTTCCGAGTACTCCTAGATAACAGAATCCATAACTTCATGGCCCGAGGTATTCTCATTTCTTTGTGCTTCAGAATTTGTATGCATATATATATTCACTGGCGGACGTGTGTTGCAATAGTTAAATCCACAATTTACAATAAAGTTTCCTTGTGAATGGTTTTGTAAAAGTATATCAGAAACACTAGGGTGATAGAGCAACAGATAAGGTATAATTTTTGCCCCAATTTGCTTTAGTTAGAAGAAAAATGTGAACAAAAATGTGAACCAAGTCTCGTGACCAACGAATGCTCAAAACAAATTCTAGGATTATTACACACAATTTAGACAGCTCTGAGTTCCTATGTCCTATGAAATGTTTACCCGCTCAAGAAAAAAGAAATAACCGTACGTTCTGGTAGGGTTGATACTTGATAGCAGAGATTAATAAAAGTACCATAATAGAAATACTACAGAATTTTACGTGTCATAAAATCTATATTTTATGATCCTCGTCGTTAACTCTGCATTCTGAATAAACAACGCTTGGCGAGCAGACAAATTGACAAATTCAGTAAAGCAAAGTTGAACTTGCATTGCATTTTATTTCGTGTCTGTTCAGTAAACCGACAAAATAAAGACATTATTCTATATATAAAGATTAACAAGTACAGGACCTGACGCTGATGCACATTCATTTACAAATCACAAGGGCATGTTAATTTCAGTCAATGGGTTGCTTGAAATAAGCCTAAAGCATTTCCCATGTAAGACGCCATACCAAGGTAATCTGGCAAGTAAGGTCTGCTGCTAGGCAAAACCAATTGAAAGCCATCACATTTCATCGTCGTGGAACCACCACCTGGTCTCCTTTGGCGACCTCCCGTTGCGGCAGTTCCTGACATAGCGATCATTATCGGCCGGGCATTGCTGCAATTAACATTTATATATATTGTAGTCAGATAGCAAGATCCACTACTTCAATGAGGATACACAAAGGAAATGTGTAACCTTTGTTGGTGAGCTTGACAGCATAGACTAAGATGCTGATATAGACAGAACTGACAGTCATCGCTGGGGACCACGAGTCATACAGTATATCTGTAGACAAAATGAAGGAACAATAAGCTGATAGTTCTTCTGGAATTCTAACACCCACAATATATCGCATTGTCAGCTGTTTCAATAGCTAAGGAAATTCAGATGTTAGGGCTCAGTCTTAAATCCAAAAAATAAAGGCACAGGAGGGACTAAATGTTTCATCATCTATAGTGTTGAGGAAGGCATCTCAAAAATATAGCCAGTCGCCAAAAAGAACTCAACTTTAGAAGACATATTCGAGTTGTGCCATTTTAGCTCATTTAAATAATTAAGCTAGAAAAGGTAGATCACAAATTGATAATTTGATCAAAGTGGACGGCGAAAAGTCACTATAGACCCCAAAAGGAGCTTGCTATGAGGCACGAAACATACACAATATATGCAATAAATGATTGTGAATGTGTAAACACAATATATATTTGCTTCAAAGAAAGAAAAAGAACCCAAAGAACCCAGTGATATGAAGATTTTGCAACAATGACAAATAACTATGCTCATGGTTAGTTAGTACTTAGACTTCTAAAATTTCCATGACATAACCGGTGGACCATGCTGGAAAATGAGACAAAAACATAACAAAAACTCTCTACCTGTACCAAAACTCATTGCATCAGTAGACAGTTATTATGATTGAACTAGATTAAATATATCTGGAGTCTTTGGAGAAGACATTCACTGAGGAAGAAGCTTGGGCGACTATTAAGGAGCTACCGATGGATAAAGCACTGGGTCCTGATGGTTTTACTGGTAGGTTCTACAAATACTGCTGGCCTTATTATCTAAGTGGATCTGTTGGGTGCTCTGTTGGTCATTCATCAAGGAAAGTGAGCCAAGCTGAGGTTGCTTAACACAGCTTTCTCACTTTATTGCCCAAAAAGGTAGATGCCTTGCAAGTAAAAGATTTTCGTCTTATTGGTCTTGTTCATAGTTTCGCAAAATTGGTCACGAAAATCTTGGCCAACAAATTGGCTCCGAAGCTTTCCTCCATGGTCTTGGCTAATCAAAGTGATTCTGTCCGGCGGCATTGCATACAAGATAACTTCATGCTTGTCCAACAAATGGCGAAGCTGCACAATCAAAAGGAACCTCATTGGATGTATCTAAAGCTTTCAATTCAGTCTTAGCCTTTTTTATTGGAAGTGTTGCATCGTTTGGGTTTTGGTCGCCGTTGGTGCAATCTCCTTTCTAGCATGTTGTCTTCCTCTTCCACCCATGTATTATTAAACGGGGAACCAGGGGGTTGATAGTGCATCGCAGGGTCTCAGGCAGGGTGATCCACTCTCACATATGCTCTTCATTCTTGTAATAGATGTCCTGAATTCTCTGATTAACTGGGCTAGTCATGATGGGCTGTTGTAGTCACTCTCTACTGGGGAACTTTAGCATTGGGTCTCTCTGTATGTGGATGATGTGATTCTTTTTCTTTAGCAAGTTGCTGAAGATTTGGACTTGATCAATAAGATTCTTCAGCTCTTTGGGGAGGCTTCGGGTCTGAAGACTAACATCCTCAAATGTTTTGTAACTCCAATTCATTGCCATGAAGAGGACATGGTGGTCATTCCGGATTTTCTGCTTTGTGAGGTAAAGCATTTTCCATGCACGCAACTTGGCCTCCCTCTGACAGTTCAAAGACCTTCCAAAGTCGTCCTTCAATCACTCGTCGAAAAGTCACGGACAACAACCCGGGTGGAAGGCTTCTTTGTTGAATCATGCAGGTAGGCTAATTTTGGTGTGCATGGTTGTCATGGCGACACCAATTTATTAGATAATTTCCATGGATCTTCCCAAGTGGGTAATCAAAGCTACTGACAAACGACGATGGGGGTTTTCTTTGGACGGGTCAAGAACAAGATAAGGGTGGTAATTGATTGGTTTCTTGGCAACGAATGTGTCACCCTTTCCAATTTGGTGGCTTAGGTGTTCATAATTTAGTGACTCTTGGTTGAGCTCTTTGGATGAGGTGGCCTTGGGCTGGTTTTCAAGTTCAAGTTCATCCGAATGCACATGCCATGTTTGCCATGGCTACTGTCACTCTGGTTGGCAATGAAATCAATACAAAGTTTTGGTATGATCGCTGGTTGCATGGTCATACTATCGATCATGTGGCTCCCCATCTCATTTCTTTAATTTCTCGAAGGGCGATCAACCAAAGGACGGTGGATCAGGCTTTGGAAAATAGACGGTTGGTATCTGGTATCAAGGGTACCCTTTCGGTAAGGGCAATTGAGGAGTACTTCTAGATTTGGGATTTGTTGGAAGGGTTTGTTATTCAACCCGGGGTGTAGGACCAACACATTTGGAAGTTATCTGGTTTAGAGGTTTACTCTAATAAGTCGGCCTACATTGTGCTCTTTGTTGGTTCGATTAAATTTGTGCTATGGAAGCGAGAATGGAGGGCTTGGGTGCCTCTATGTTGCAAGTTCTTCATTTTGCTTACAGTCCGTAATCGTTATTGGACGGCGGACAATTTGGCCAAGCGTGGGCTACCTCACCAGCATCCTGCTCCCTTTGTGATCAGGCTAACGAAACAATCCAACATTTGCTAGTGTCTTGTGTGTTTGTAAGACAGTTGTGGTTTGATATCCTTCACAAGGTCGGGTTACAATTAGTAACTCCTCAACTGGGGGTGTCTATGTTCTCTAGTTGGTGGTGTCGCTCTCTCAGATGGTTGCTAAACAGCAGAAGAAGGGTCTCAACTCTATGATAATCCTATTTGGTTGGGAAACCTGGAAACATCGTAATGGTTGTGTCTTCAATGGGGAGGCCCCAAATGTTAGTGTGCTCCTGAGGATTGTGGTAGGTAAGGCTGCGTTGTGGTGTGCCGCTGGGGTTAAAGACCTCCGGTCTCTGTTTGTTGGCTAGTTTAGGTTTCTTTTTCAGTTTGTGGTTTTAGTTGTTCCTGTTCAGTGGGGGTTTTTGTGTTTTTTTGTGTTGTACTTGTTTGTTCCTTCTCCTTTTAATAAAATAACACGTAGCTATCTTGCATATTCGAGAAAAAAAACTAGATTAAATATTAGATCTGGTGTTGTGTTTCAACAATCACATGTGGTGGAACAAGATAAATCCAGCATATGTTTTTTACTATGGAAAGCCCCATAAATACATTATTGAGCTTTTACATAATATGTTTGTTCTTCAAAGTGACATTCTAATAAAAAAGTTGCTAGAAGTGTTACAGCACGGCAACCCGTTATGTTGACGTTGGCTTATCTTGCCTTGACTGAGGAGCATTATATTAGTACACAATTTCTGTTAATTTAATGCTCTGACAGAAGGACTTTTGTCTATCAAGATCATCCAGCATCAATAGAACATCTAACAGCTTACATCTTATGCAAGCATTGCTCTTTAAAAGAATGGCAGATATGGAAACATGATAACTTGAATTATCTAAGTTTAGCAACGTACAAGGGTTAGCACAACCTGACACACAAACAAATCATATCATTATCACTACAAATATTTCAGTTAACATGAAAATCTTGGAAATTCTATATCAAATAAATGCATGGGCATGCATGGATAATAAATCATTGAACCCTCAGACCATCGAAGATTATCCAGTGAATGTTCAATAGCCCATGACAACATACTAGGCTGATGCATCTTTTGTTCCATGACCCTCGTGGTGCCCCTACTCTACTAATCGCAATCAATCAGTGACTCAACCATTTTACATAGAAGTAATAGACATGAATTACAAAGACAACCTATATCTCGAGCTTATCCACATTCCTAATATTAGGGTAAATATCCACCGGGAGGATAGCCAGGTAGCGTCGGCTGCTAGAGGAGGGATTAAACCATAAATTGGAGAGACAGAATATTAGAGGTGACAAGATTAATTTTTCTTTTCTTGATTACAAAGGGTGACAATCGTGTGCCTCATATAGGTCTACAAAGACCTCATTCAAATTCAACTCTAACTTATCTCTAATATAATTTCTAACTCTTATCTGATTTAAACTACTAACATATCTATAACTAATCTAATCACATGTTACAATACTATACGGCACCACAGATTGTGCATGAATAGTAATTTCATCTAACAACTTCACCCCTTATTGCAAGACAGCTCGAGGGCGAGCTGTGGTGGCGGCCATGGTTGCAACCCTTGAAATCCCCATGTTGATAAATGGTTGTAGCGTTGACATCCCTTCACGTGAGAGCACCAAGTCCCCTGGTTTGGAGCAGTAGAAGCCACAATGTGGTCGACGTCGATGATCACTGGTGACGACGTGGTTGCAATGCTGGTGGCATTGTTGCTGCCACTCAAGCATAATGTCAAACACTGATAGGTGCTCGGTGTCAACGATGGTGTCCACTCTTGATGTAGCCGCAGCAGCGGTGTCGCCCGTGGTGGTGGAGTGCGTCGGCGGGTTAGTATCTTTCAATGCCTTTAGGTCTCTCTATCTCTTATTTTTTTAAATTCCTTATTGCACTTCATTACCTGTGCTTAATAGTACCTTTCAATGATCCTCAGTTCTTACTCATAACCAGAACTGCCATATATGAGTGATATAGTACAATGCATGTGCGTTGCAATAGTTTCTAAATTGTAGACCCAATTATTTCTTGGATGGAATATTCAATTCTTTGCAACAGCAGTGCAGGAGAGAGAATCATCATGTTTAGCCATCGCTAGATTGCAGTTCTTTGCAAGAAGATCCGGATCAAGCAGCTAGCTCCACTTTGAGTTCAGTCATGTAGAAGTTCAACGTCACCAGAACAGAATTGTCGACAGCAAATTCATGGAGCCATTCACTGCCTTTATCAGTAATTGTGCTTCCAGGAATAAAATTCTCATGACAGAATTTGCTAAAGGACCTTAGAAATAGACAGGTGTGCTAGGATGACAGGGAAAATTAATTGCAGCCAGGCAAGTCATGACAGTTTTACTGAAAAGATAAGCAACTTCAATAAATGTTTCTACGTACACATTTCACAAGTTCAACTCTTTGAATTAGACATATACATCGAACACAAAACATTTTGTACATCTATTATTCAATTTCCTTAGCCAACTGATTAACATCATTGTTGCAGAATTCAAAGTATGAAAACCAAACACTGAACCATTGGAGACTTGTGGCAAAAAAAAAAAGGGATGCTACCATATGAATGGGATGGCAGAATTGATTGATAACAGAAACCAGCAACTTGCAAGTAGCAGCTGAATTTTGGTAATACAGTTACTCAGGGATAGAATAGTTGGATCACCTGCTATTTTGGTGATTCATCAAATATTGCTTGCTTTTGCCAGACTCCGTAGCGTCTTACTCTTATAAGTTGCTTTAGTACTCTTCCTCGCAGTTGGCTGTGGTCGACAAGCGATTGCAGGAGGCTTTTCTAAGGCATCTGCAGCGGCAGCCTGCCACAGTGATGACGGCGATGCCACAGCCCTTGGAGTGGACGCCGCCATAGCTGTTGTATTGTTGCCATCGCTTTACACGACGATGATGATGCCGGTTGTGACACCGTCCATGTCCGTCATGGCAACGACATCACCTCCATCTCATGTTGCGACGCCATCGTTGTGCACCATGACACCACCTGCTAGCTTTCTCGAGCCCAAGCAGGAGCACCACGGGTTCGTCGGGGCTCTCAACTCCGTTCCACGGGTGAAACAAGAGTCATCATTCGTGCAGCAATCTCCGCCGCAGTAGAAGCATGAGGCGGTGTTCACGCGGTAGTCATCGCCACTGCTGCGCAGCAGATGACAATGTCCATGCTAGCGTCTGCTCTACTTGCGATGGTCATTCCGTGGTGTTGCACTGGGTGGTAACATCCACAACGGCTACACGGTGGGTGCCATGGCGTTGCCCAATGTGGTTGCAGTAGCACCCCACTCTGTTTTGGCAAGTCCAAAAGTTACAGCAATGTGGGGCTACCAAATAGCAAAGTTGGCAAATAACGGTAACAGGTAGCAAGTAGCAACACAACATTCATATGGCCTTTTATTCCATTGTGCAATAAGCCAATAATCCCGAACAAATGGTTAGGTTATCCATAAAATGATAAAAGAAAACATAAGTCAGCATATGCAGAACAACATTGCTAGGACGCAATCAAGTTGTTGACCATTGCATTTAACTTATCAGCATTGAGACTATGAAATAGTTTAGTCTATATGTTGTATTATCCATTTGGATTAGGGGGCTGTCTTTGTTAGGTTCCCAAACAACCCAGCGTCAGTATTCCGTCCCTGTAGACGCATCCGGTCCAAAACCTCCATTGCCTCACTTAGCCGACATTCCTTGCAGAGCCCATCAACCATCGAGCTATATGTGATTGTATTCGGCAACTTCCTCTCCTTGATCATCTTTTCCAATAATTCTAATGCTGATGCTGCACGTCCACCCTTGCACAATCCATCAATCAGCGAATTATAAGTGATCAAATTAGGCGAGACCCCTCTTCTCCTCATTTCATCAAATATCTCCAAGGTGTCATCAAAGCAACTGTGTGAAGTCAGAGCGGGGAGGAAGCCATCGCAGGCAAGGCGGTTGAAGTTTACCTACACCTCCATCCAGGCGCTATTGGCCTTGTTGTTGGTGATGAAGCGAAGGCCACGTAACGCATTCGTGGTGTGTTACATCCACCACAAATCCATCCAATGAACCGAACCATACATTGAGCTAACCACATATTTCGCTTCAGACTCACAGTTTACGGCACAAATACACAGAGGGGAACAGGAGAATTGACCATTGATTATGAGAGGAGATCACGCTAGCCGGTGGTCTAAGAGGGGGGACGACGGCGTGGAGGGGGAGATCGTGCCGTAGAAGAAGAGATATTCAGCGTGGTTTCCCCCAAATCAAGGTTCAAAATTTGTTTGGGACCAAAAACCACCCCTAACGATTTTTTGATATTCATGAAAATTGGAAATTTTGGTCAAAATTCGGCGAGATTCTAGACAAATTCACTCGGTCAAATTTATAAATCGAAGGCCACTATTTGGTAACCGCTCGAATTCCATTGAAAACTGACCGCATTTCCAGTATTTCGTTTGTGATCGAAAACCACTCGAATTCCATCGAAAACAGTTCGTTTTCATCGAATTTAAGTGAAGTTCAAGAAAAATAAAAAAATAGTTCAACTTTGTAAAATCGATAACTAATTCATATGAGCATCAAATCAAGTTAAACAAATTTTGCTGGTTTCCTTGTAATATGATCTACATGATAAAAGTATTTATACTCATGAAAAAGTTGTATATTTTCTGTGAGAAAATATATTTGCTAAACCTAGTTAAATGCATAGTTAATTCTTTGCTAATCTAAAAATCATAAAACCATTTTTTTAGTCATCTTACATGATTCTATGTCTTTTAAAAATACATGAACTCATTAAATAGTTATTGTAACATGCAGGATTGTGTAAATATATTGCAACTAGATTAATTCATAACTAACCTATCACACCTCCAAAATTAGTAAACCACTTTTATTAGTTTACTTATACTATGATGTATGTAGAAAAAATAATTGTAGACATTAAAAAGTTAATTACAGTGCTATTTCTTAACATGTTCACTTTATACTTGTGAACTTTGTAAAAATCATGGAGAAATTAATAAAACTCTAAATGAAGTGAAACAAATTTTAAAGATCTTCTTAAGATATATCCTACATGCAAAAAATATGTGTTTGCATTTTAAACGTTTTCTTAATATGATGGCCAAATCATCATGTTCATACGACCTATTTCAGTATTTTTTAAACTTCCTCCATATAAAATATGATGCAAACAATATTATTCTTGAACTTTTTTCACATAAGGTCTTAGAATTATCTCTAGTATTTTTAGATTTTTTGTGATTTTTTAATTTTTTAATTTTTTGAATTCAAACTAGAAATCAGTCAAATTCAGAATTCGGTGTGGACCAAATTGACCAGTTTTCACGAATATCGAGCGGTTTTTGACGATTTTTTGAACCATGCTCCCAATACGGTGTGGTGTGAGGGAGAGAGATTTGGCACGGTCACAAATTCCGCCCAAGCCAGTGTGGTGTGAGGGAGAGATGGGGCAGCAGAGCAGAAGCAAAGTTAGAAGAGGAGTGGATGGCAAAAGTGGGTAAATTATCTGAACTTTAAGTGTTTTTATTAGACAGAAGGGGAGTGGAGGAAGAGGGTGAGACATGAACCAACTCGTGTTTTATGCATATTGCCACTTTGAACCATATATAGCATCTGAAAGCATTCGATAGTTGTAAGAACTTTTGAAACATTTGGTTTCAACTCGTTTGTGCAACGACACTCAGTTCTGCTGCGTATTCATTCTAGAGTTTTTTTTTTGAATTTTTTTATCAAAATATATAATTCCATTAGACTAGGGGCACCAACTGTTGGAATTGATCTTAGCTTCATCATGTTTTTGCCCAACTGCGTGTCTTGATCGAGGGCCAACCAACATATGGTTGTAGTCACATTCTACGCGGCGCACACATATAAAAAGGGGAAGTCCGGCACCTCACGAGATTAAGGTTCATGTGAGGTTTAGATTCACCCTAATATCCCTAACCTACTTAGTTCACCATCTTAGTTCTTTAGTGGATATTTTATTGGCCAACAACGATAAGGATATATTGTATGAGATAAAGAGATTTCTTTTCTCTAATTTTGATATGAAAGATCTCAGTGAAGTTTCTTATGTTCTTGGCATTAAGATTCACCGAGATAGATCCAAAGGAGTACTCCCTCCTATTACAAATGTAGGTCGTTTTAGACTTGTGCATGAGGATTAAGAAAGTAGACCAAATGACCTTGTTGCCCTTCATTTATTCTGCATTGAAAAAGATAACTCATTCATTTATGAGAGTGGTAGCATTTATTAAACAAGGGCAAAACAGGAATAAAAGAGAAAAAATGCATAGAAGTTCGAGAATGACTTATATTTAGAGAATAGTTGATGAGGCTAAAACGACCTACATTTACAACTAAAGGGGGTATTAGGTATGTCACAAAAGACATACATTAATAGAGTACTAAAGAAATACAATATGCATAAGTGATTTGTCTCGTCTGCTCCTATTATTAAGGGTGATAAGTTTGAGATATTCCAATACTCGAGGAACCAATTTAAAGTTGATCAGATTAAGTCGATACCTTATGCTTCAACCGTCAGAAGAATTATATATGCTCAAGTCTATATGTGCCCTGATTTAGCTTTTGTAATAGGATGCTTGACAGATATCAGTCAAATCTAGGACCATATCGTTGAAAAGTCGTTAAGAGAGTCTTCCGTTATTTGAAAGGCATTAAACATTACATGCTCGTATTTAGAAAATCCGATAATTTTGAAGTTGTAGGTTATTTGGATGCAGACTTTGTGAAGTGTATGGATACTAAGAAGTCAATGTAAAGTTATATCTTTATCCTCGCTGAAGGAGCTATCTCCAAACAGACCTTTACAACATCTTTAGTGATGCAAGCTGAGTTTGTATTATGTTATAAGGCTATCAGATAGGTTGTATAGCTTAAGAACTTTGTCCGAAATTAAAAGTGGTAGACAACAATTTTAAACCAATTATCATATAATACGATAACCAACCCGTAATTTTCTATACGAGTAACAACAATTCGAGTGGTGCTATCAAACATATCAACATTAAGTATCATATTGTGAAAGATAGAATCCATGATCAAACTATTAGCGTCAAGTACATAAGTACTAAGTCAAGCTTGTGCACCCTTACAACATCATCAACCACCAAATATTTTTTATAATCATGTTGCTAGCTTGGGATTATTAGAAAACCTATGATGCTGGATAAGAAGACCATAAAGCAAACCAACTCCTATTAAACATAACAAATTTTCATTTTGAGATAAAATAGTGCACCATAGGTTTCGGTTGCATTTTTATTAGCTGTTGTAACACGTTGTCGTTGTGTGCTGTTTTGTTAAGAGTGAGCTTATGATATCAGTCTAACGATCAATGGGAAGAATATTGGAATTGATCTCGATTTCATCATGTATCCTAACCAAAGCTGATTCCTAAGGGGTATGCCCACCTGCGCGCCTTGATCGAGGGCCAACCAATAGAGAGCCCAGCACCTTATGTGATTAAGGTTCATGTGAGGTTTAGACTCACCCTAATATCCATAACCTACCCTGATCCTCACGGTGTGCCACAACGGAGCGAAGATTGCCGTCGCCATGACTACACCGAGCCCTCCTCAGCGCCGGTGACCACGACGACGACTACACTCTCTACACCGGCTATCTGCACGACACAGTGCTACTAGAACTGATCCATACCACGCCTCTTCCCCGACGGAGCTACAGCTAATGGCGTCATCCAGTTCGGATTAGTCTATTCATGCTTCCACTATGATGTGGTGTTTGATGTTAGGACAAGTACTGGGATGATCATGTGCAATTATCGTTCACACAGACAAATCGCTGGCCGCCCAACTCATGACACACGCTGGAGGAGAATCAACCCACATACGGGCATCTTCCTCAGCAGCTGCACAAAACTTACATTCCCTGTAACAAAAAAGGAAATCGAGACGTAGACGACGAGATACAGAGTCTCTTTGCTTCTTTGATAATCACTGCGTATTCGTTCTGGAGTTGAAAACCAAGAAAGGACATATATTCATCAAAGAATTCAATCGATCTATCAAAGAACAAACGAATCATCTATCTATATGCAGTACAAATTAAAGTTGATGTATAGCTAGCTCGCCGCGCGCACCGGGGGCGTGTCCTCCTCCTCACAGCTTGGTCACGCCGAGCTGATCCCGCATCTCTGCATGGCGCCGTAGACGACCCGGCGGAAGTGTCCCGCATCGCAGGGGACCTGCAGCACGCCCGGCTGGCCGTACTGGAACTGCTGCGCCGCCATGCTCAGCAGCTCCGCGACGCAGGGTTCGCCGGCCGAGCAGCCCGTCACCGGCACCGTACCAGAACGCGCTCGCCTTCTCCCTCCCTCCCGCAGCCGGCGACCATCGGGACCTGACCCCTCGGGACCTTGTCCTCCTCTTTGACGCCGCAGGCCCCGCGGCCGGGCGTCTCACCGCCGCCCTTCTTCCTCCACACCATGGCGCACGGTGCAGTGCACTGTCGCGTCAGGATGGTCATCTTGGCGCTTTGGAGACTAAAGTTCGAGATCGAGAGGGATGCCTCGCGCCTTCGCGGCGGACGGGTATTTCCGACCTGGGCCGTGACCAGCAGTGCACAGCTTCCAGCCCATTGGTTCTTACACAAGTCTCGTGGGTTTTTTCTTCTTTTTTTTTGCGTTGGGGACTTGCGTGCGTCCTGATTATTCGACATGGGCAGCATCCAAAAGATGTGATCGCATCTTGGGTTGCGGAAATACATCCATCCACTGCCCATTACATAAATGTTAGTCAAGTCGTTTTCTTTGGTTTTTGGCCGGCCAGATACATGACGCAACTGGCAGTTGATAGCGCCATTCTTTTAGGGCTGTTTGGTTGGATAGACGGAGCGATTCAAGAGATGGCCATTCACTTTTCCTGCTGTTTGATTGAATAGATAAATTGGATGGGGCGACCAGATGAGAGTATATTCTCTGAGACGCTGGTCGGAGCCATCCGGGCTAAAACGGCTGGATGGAGCGATTCAAGTTGGTGTTGTTCGCTCTAGTTCGTGCTAGTGTGTGTAGTGTTTTCCATTTAACACAAGAATCTATCTAGGAATATATAATGGTCCAAAATTTTTAAATGTTTTCATAAATAAACTAAATCTCACTAGCAACCCTAAGCCAATATTTAAAAAACCTGAACCAATATTTAATTAAAATTCTCCAAACAAATCTACTTTTATAACTTATATCAATGTTTAATGCCTCAAATAAATTCCTAAAATTATAAAAAATTACTAATATTGTTCTCATGTGATGTACTAATTTATAAAATTGTTTCCAACCCTAGGTTATTCAGTGAAAAAGTGAGTTCTTTTGTAATGTTCTATTTATATGTATTTTTATCATTTCATGTGATACTCTCTTTTTAATTTAATTTGAATTCAAACAAATTCAAACATGCACAAATTTATCCAAATGCTTATAGAATGCATATAAATATGAATGAATCATCATATCCACTCTAATCTTACCAACCAAATAGAAAGCTAGTTCATCATATCCACTATAATCTCACCAATAAAAAAAACTGGCTCATCTCATCTATCCTAACCAAACAAAAAAGGAAAAAAAATGCAAAAACCCCCCTAAAAGTCACTTGGATTTTGACTTCCCTCCCCAAAAGTTGTTTTGTTACAAAAAACGCCCCCAAAAATTCAAAAAATAAAAAAATCACAAAAAATTCTAAACAAAAACTAGAGATAATTCTAAAACCTTTTGTGAATTTTGTTTTCAAGAATGATATCCTTTGCATCATATTTCATGGAGAGGAAGTTTGGAAAAAAAAAAGAAAAATGTGCAGCTCATTTATTAACTCATGTTATTTTAACTCTGTCATATCTACCATTATTTTTTCTACATAAATAATTGTTTAATTAAACTAATAAAAGTGGTTTCACTAATTTTGGGGGTGTTATGGATTAGTTATGAATTAATATATCTGCAACACATTTACTCAATCTTGCACGTTACAATAACTATTTCAAGATTTCATATATTTTTAGAAGATAGAGGATCATGTAAGAAGACTAAAAAAATTAATTTCATGATTTTTGGATTAGTAAATAATTAACTATGCATTTAACTCGAATTAATAAATGAGCTGCACGTTTTTCTTTTTTTCAAACTTCCTCTCCATGAAATATGATGCAAAGGATATTATTTTTGAAAAAAAAAAGTCACAAAAGGTCTTAGAATTGTCTCTAGTTTTTTTTAGATTTTTTTGTGATTTTTTTTAAATGTTTTTGATTTTTTGGAGTGTTTTTGCAACAAAACCAAATCTTTGGATTTTTTTGCAACAAAACAACTTTTAAGAGGGAAAGTCAAAATCAAGTGATTTTTAGGGTGGTTTTGCATTTTCCCAATAAAAAATTGGATCATCTTATTAAAAAAACATAGGTGCTCCTATACCATCCAACTTCATACTCCAACCAAACGCACCCTTACTTCGACATTATCTTTTGGTTAGGGTAGTCACTTGGACACAAAGGGTGTGTTTGGTTTGCAACCAACCTTTGCCAACACTTGTCTTACCAAAATTTGGTATCGTTGATCAAATTTGGCTAGCATTTGGTTTGCCACCTAACTTTGATAAGATTCTCTCCTTCTTTGCCGATGCTATTTCATTTGCTTTGGTCAAACCATAGGTGGCCAAATTGGTAACCAAAGTTTGGTAATGCCAAACTCGCTTGACGGGGAAAATTTGGTGACAAACCAAACATCCCCTCATTGCAGTAGAACATCTTGCCGGTTGATTCATAGGGAAAAAAAACGATGAGACTATGAGAGCATGAGCTCGACCATTCTTTTCTGGATGGGGGGTACAAGGCACGTGAGCACGATGCCGGACAAGTATTGTGATGTTTCTCAGCCACCCAATTTTCACCTTTTCACGTGAGCATCATGCCGGACAAGTAATTGCGATGTGACTTGTATGGCTCACTCAATGCCTCTGATCGTATCACAAGTTACAAATTTGCAACCGTTTGGCGATGCGAAGCAGCAAATCGATCACAGCTGATCAAATTGTTGTGTGAAACATCAGTCACGAGACAAGGATAGGAACAAGTGCCGCGTAAAAATCACGACCAGAAATGGAGGGAGCAGGGCAAGAAACATAACTATCACATTCATGCAAGCAAGATGAGCCGATGAGTTGCACGGGAATACAAACCTGTAAAATGACAGAAGGTGCATAGTTGAAAACATTTGAAATATGAGGGGCCTAAACTTGGAAATGAAAATGCAAGGGGCATAAATAGGCAACCTGCCATCTACCACAAATTAACGAGTAACCAGAATGCAAAGTTATCCAGCATACGCTAAGTAAACGGCAAGTGTGGCAGCCGCCGAAACCTAAAGCATCCACAGCACAAAACAGCAGTTCCTAGACAATGAGCCATTTTATTGCTATGGTACCACGCACTAAATTAAATAACTAGACAATGAGCTTTATCTCTGGTCACGTTGTTACTTCCATGCAAAATGATGAAATTAAATAACTCAAAAGGAGAGAAGGGCGAAAAAAATTACACCTAGCTCAGACATTTTTTACTTGCATTTTCCCAATTGTGGGTAGGAAAACTCGGGCAAACAATGAAGGACTAATACAACAGTCTGATTATTCATAAGTTAACTGAACAGACAGGGTGGGGCTAGACAAAGGACTAACGAACACAGCAGGACTTCACTAGGCATAGCAACTCTGGAAGAATTAGCCTCTGCTACCATCATTGTGTTTGAACTCAGTCGATATTTGTCTCCGATCCAAGGAACACTGACCTTGTAATTCCAAGTCATTAATGTTGATATGAGTGCACCGAAGCTGGCACCGATACCTTGCCGATAGATGCACATGGATGCTCAAGGGACAGAGAGCAGCAATCATCTGAGCAAGCATAAATATCCTTTCAAACGATTTTTGCATACTTATGGATGCTGACACAAATAGAGTTTGCTTGAAATTACTAAAAATAAATGTCGATAATAAATTGAAAGTTCAATACAAATATATTCCATCTTTTCGTGAACTGCCATGACCACCAGGTCAAAACAAAAAAAATCAGCAGAACAAAAAGTGGTAATGCATCTCATAGAAATGCTAAAACAAAGGGAGAACATGAAGCAGAGGGCATAACCACAGTAATACAGTTTTAACTTACAAGACTAAAAACAACTTACGAGCACAAGCACTAAAAAATAAATGAAGCAAGAAGATTATATTACCTAGTTGACCAAAACCATGTCATCTTCAGCAGCCTTTGCTGCAACAACAGCCTCCAATTGTCTCCATGCCAATTCTCGTTGCTCCTGCATCTCTTTGGCTTTTGCTTGTTTCTCCATGTACTGCTGCTGGCACTCTTCAAATAGCTCGCTGTCCATGTCCAAAAACATCTTACGCACATTTGCGGTGAGACCATGAACAGCTTGATTCCAGTGGCTCTGTATATTCCTCTCAAGAGCTTCAAATATTATTGGAAATATAACACCACGATTTTGTGCTATCAAGCTTACAACGTGATCATTGTTCCACAAGAACAAAGCCCGCTCTGCAACCTGAAAAAGATAAATCAATAATCAAGCAAAGATATCAGAGAGGTGAAGTGGTTAATCAAGCAAAGATTTCAGAGAGGTGAAGTGGTCCTGTATCACAAGAGCAGGAACTAGCAATTCAAAATAGTGAAATACTTATCAGAACTAGCAATAGAGCAGATTTTGTTTAGCAAGGGTAACTGAACTAGTGGCCAACGGCAAGTAATCTGCATAGCAATACTCCATTGCCAGGCATTTAACAGGAAGGCCTGATACCCCAGGGTACGAGCATTACTCTGATGACAGTGAACGACAAGCAGCCAATCGCTTTGGACCGGCACAAATGAACAAATATCTACTCTTGACTCTGAGCAATTTATTTAATTTATTTAGTGTTAGAATTTTACAGATAGTGCTCGTGAAATCTATATTGCTCAAAATGCCATAAAAAAGGCACAAGTATAATTGTGCCACTGCTTGTGCACAATGGTATAAAAGCCACCCTATTTTGCAAGAGAGGGGGTTGTGTGGTGGGATGGCTACAAGGGACCTGAGTGTATCATATACATGCACAGCTGAGTCTAATAAGATGCGAGTTATCGACAAATGCAGCATA
The DNA here is from genome assembly GCF_958298935.1 of Phragmites australis. Lineage (NCBI taxonomy): Eukaryota > Viridiplantae > Streptophyta > Magnoliopsida > Poales > Poaceae > Phragmites > Phragmites australis. The sequence goes on from NC_084923.1 coordinate 39,730,863, forward strand.
AAATAGGCAAGTTGAACAAGAGAAGGAACAGATCACCCACTCACCCATGGGTCCATAGATGGTTGTGCACGTCATGTTTGGGAAGATGTGAATTCGGTTGAATGACTAAAAAGAGGAATATATCCATGGAGAAGAGCACGTAGAGATCAGCAATCCACGTGCCCGAACCATGATTTATGCTATCAGTCTCCTTTTACTTACTATTACTAATACCCTTTTTTACCTTTTTTCATCCTCTTCATTGGTGGATCTTGTTGGGTTTCATCTCTAGTCTACCCCAATTTGCTTGGGACTAAAAGGTTTTGTTGTTGTTGACCAAAAAAAGAGGACTATACAATACAACGACAAGAGATCAACTTATACTGGAACAGTGCGATTGAAACCAAGATTATAAGATATATATTAGAGACCAAAATATGTGATTTAAATGCAGAGTGAACAAACACAGTTACACAAGCAGTTTGTCAGGAAGCAACAAAATGACTGTCTGAACAATAAGGCAGTTAAAATCAATTGCTTAATGATGCCTCTTCCTGGGATTTACAAATCTTCTTCGACTAAAACGAATCCAATATGATTAAGGCAGAATATGCATAGTAGAGCTAAAAATATCCGCAAAAAATGCTCAGAAGGAAAGGAAAAATCCATTCATAGGCAAAGCCCGGGAAAGGAATGCTGGGAATGAAAGAGCAATGGTGCAGACATGGTGCAGAGAGACAATGAGAGATGAAAGCAAGCAGGAAAAGGGAAATGAAGCATTCAGGCAACTCTGTTCCATTGTGGAACCTCCTGGTAATGGATCATCAACATAACTTCATTGACCAACAAAAAAAATTGGGCACACCTAGTACAAGGCGTCTACAAGATTGCAATCAAGTATTAAAGTTTCCAAAATAAAGAAGTGTAATTTCAATCATTCACGCGAACAGTATAGCTCAAAAAGCTTAAGCATAGAACCAACATCTATCTTCATCTCGACATCCAACAGTACAAACAAGTACTACATTGAAAAAAATTACAAACAAATGGTCTGCTAAGATGGATGTGCTTAGCTAAAACCAGCTCCAAACTTCTTGAGTTGAGAATGACTGGAAGTACTTTTCTCAACCAATACTCACTATTATTGCACTATGAAGGGATATGAGCGAGCTATACAAGACGACAGCATACCATACTTGCACAATCATCAAACTTTAAAAAACAGTGCTAAATTAGCATGCAGTAAGCATCAAAATACAGCATATAATATCCACAAAGCACTAATGTTCTTAAATGTTAAACACAGAACTGGCACCAGAGGCAACGGTCCAAAGATACATAATGCAGGACAAATGCAAAGATATGCTTATAACCATCATTAGAAATATTGGGCATTCATGATGCACAGCGGGGTGTGTTGTCAGAGTACCACAATAAAATGTTACACTAGAGGAGAGTTATCTACAACTGCATTCTTTATCCCATTAGGTCATAGGTTTATATGCTAAATAGTTATTGGGACACATGGGCCAACAGTACACTATCTGTGTTATGAGCTAGGCCTTGGGCCTGAGATATAGCTTGTTAGTTTGTATGGGCTGGAATTACTGTTCGCCGATGATACTGTAGCAGCTCCTGTATAAAGGAGGAGCTAGCACCTATTGAACCTTAAAGAGCAGTCAGAGCCTTCGAGAGGAAGGCAACTAGCCGGTTTCTTCCTGCTATTCCATCTACCCTAATCAATCTGGGCCACAAGGCCGAATTAGTTATATACATATATTACAATTCACCAACAAGTCCAAAATGGTTGAAATCTGGACATAATTTGCAAATGCATTCTTGGCCAAAAACAAAAACAAAAGAATATAAACAAACAAAGAAACTATTATTCCCATCTGTAAGATGATCCTGGCAGTTTAACTTCAAGAACTCATTTACATGTTACAAGCAGCTGTCTAGCAATAGAACAGCAAGAGATGGCTTGCTTGCCTTATCTTTGTTTTTGTAAGCCATGCAACTCGAAGAAATGGAGAATAAGTGGACACAAGTATAAGTAATACTGCTACTATGTGTTGTTAGATCACCAACAAAATAATATGTTGATACCGACAGAAGATTATAATTACAAGTAAAATCCCACAGAGGAGATCAACTTGGAAAAATGCGACTTAAGCAACTGTTGTGCTGGCACATCATCTTAGTGAAAAACCATAGCACGGATATCGACAAAAGCCCACAAACAACGATTAGCTTTCAGTTTTTTTTTTGGGGGGGGGGGGGGTTCCTGTCAAACAGCTTTCATTATGTATGTATTCCCAGTCTGCCAGTTTCTTAAGTCCTTCAACCTGTTATGACCGGCAACAGACCTAATAGGCTAATACTATTTTAGCTCACACATGTTTTAACTTCTCACATGACTTTCTCCCAGTTCAGCTAACATATTAACCATAGTTGTTACAGCAGCGTGGCGAGGCACAGCAACCCACCACTTTCACAACTTTACAGAACCTATGGCGGGCGGTGTGGCGACACCATACACACATCAGCGTGACGAATACACACATTATAGTGGTGCAACTTTATCTTGACAATGAACAATACGATCTGATTATGTCACAGAATCTAGAATGCAGTCGTAACTTAGTCTATATATGCCTCTGTTAGTGGTCCTGGTTCATGATGGGTGGATGGTATTCTAGAATGTGGTTGTAACTGGTGAATCTAGAATGAACAATGAAGTCTACACTGATACAGTGCTGTTCTGCTATTTATTTCACTCACTTGTTATTTCGCAGAGACGCAGTCAGCAGCTGGCAGCTCTTCTTCACTCCTCAGTAGTGGGCGCCGGGCGGAGAGGCGAGCGGAGTGGCAGGCCTAAGAGGCTAGCCGGAGTAGCATAGTAGGGATCTCGCTGAGCGACGGCAGACGGCGCAGACCGCAGGGGTGACGGCGCAGACCGCAGGGATAACGGCGGACGGTGAGGAGCGCAGGGGCGATGGCGGACGACGAGGAGAGCAGGGGCGACGGCGGACGACGAGGAGAGCAGGGGCGACGGCGGACGACGAGGAGCGCATGGGCAATGGCGAGGAGCGTAGGGGCGGCAGCTGCTGCAGACGCCATACCCGCTAGCGCCGTGGCGGCGGCGTGGTGAGAGCCAGAAAATCGCCACGCCGATATGGCGTCGCTATACCGACGCCATGACAACGATGATATTAACAAAGTTGAAAGCAACACCTAATGTTATACACTTCTACAAAGTTGAAAGCAACGATGATAAGGAAATATATAAATTTGGCTCCTTATAAACAGCAAAGGCACTTTCTTCCAGGACTTGTCCATGATATCTTTGCAGTTTACAGGTTCAGTGTAGTGTGTCAGGCAAGCAATCTCTCAGGATGCAGTACAGTATTTTAAAGTACTTGTATGGTATTTTTCAGGTACTCCAAACAAATTTCATGCTCCAAATGATTGCTGCAAATGGCAGCTTGGAGTGCTAAAAGCTCTCATTTCAAATTCAACATTTGCACGTTCTACAGCTAAAAGCTGCGGATAACAAACGCCTACGGCAATCAGATAGCTATGCAAAAGGAAAATAAAAGATTGCTAAAAGCTGGAGATAAGATACACTGGGCTGTAAAATACCGATATGAGGGGAAAAAAGGGGGAAAAGGACAATTGATAAGTCAGCCCTCTTATCTAAACTCAGCATAAATCCTTTCATCCGATAGTGTCCAAGTTTCGCAAAGTATTTCAATATTGCAAAAGTGGAAATTCGATAAACATATGTGATTCACATCTACAAGTACCGTTTATCACGTCATGGCTCCATAGTTCTGCTTGTGCTGTAGGCAGGAAGGCAGGCATTGAATGATGGTGGTGACTAGTAATAAAAAATTAATATTACAAAAGACCAGCTATGCTACAGGTGGCATCAAACAAGTGCCATATTCCCAATATATACCTCTTGAAGGTTGTCCCACAAAGATCTATGTTGCAAAAACTATTTTGTCACAAAAAATAACAACAGCCTGTTTGTCCTGCAAAAGCTATAAAGCTGCTACTACTTTGTGTGAACAACAATTAATTATTACCCATCGCGTTCCACTGTGGTACAAAAGACTTTGATTACAAAGTTACTGTTGAAAATGACGAAAACATTCTTTTCCCTACAATGTAGCTCCTGACTTCCCAGTGCACCTGGTAGATTCCAAAATGGCCTTGCTACCAAGAAGCATAAAAAACCTATGCCATATTGTGCTCAGTATACTAGTATTAAGTTAGAAAGGGAGAAATCATTAAGGACACACCACAAATACTGATGTCAAACTAACTCACCATAGTGGCAGACTCTCAACATGCACATAGCGAGACAGTCTTTCATATATCACGGGATAGTACTCTATATTAGGAGTCAACAGTTCAGAACTAATTTGTTTTGCTGGAAGCATACAAAACTTACAGTAACAAAATATTTTTCTTATTAACTACACTATATGCCTTGTCATAAGAAATTTGTTTTCCTCAACATGCAAATAGTCATTTAGCACACTTGGAATGAAGCATATTCCCTCAAACAGGCATATGGGAGCATATTTGACTTAAAAAAACATATGGGAGCACCAAAAAAAAAACACTTGTAAATGTATGGGAGCATGCTGATCAAAATATACTCAACAGAAACTAAATCAGAAATCAACAAAGCAATTAAGTCAGTACCTGGAAATGAAAACTGTTAAGGCAGCGCCCAATCTGCTTAAACAGCGGAACCATGCACCGCTGGAACTCGGCAGGCTGTGTCGCCTCGAGCACTTCCTCAAGCTCCCCCAGAAACAGCACCTCCTTCTGGCAATTTGTGACCGGCCAGTATTTGAGCAGCCCTCTGATCACTGTATCTGCTAGTTTGTAGTCCTTCTCAACAAACTGGACAATGCAATATGACAGTTGCTGGTGGTAGATCCCGACAGACTTGGGCTTATGCAATGGGATGAGCACACGGGCAAGGAAAAGCTTGTGCTCCTCCTTCATTGGCAAGGCGAAGCCGTTAATGATGCTTCCAAGGATCTCAAGGAGCTCCCCTATGCCATTGTGGCGCTGCGTCTCGAAGATGAACCGATAGAACACATTGTTGATGGCCTTGCGGATGAAGGGGCGGTGTACCATGAACTTGCCATATATGCGGTGGAGCACGGTCTTGAGGTACTCGCGCTCGCGGGGATCCTCAGAGTCCAAAAGGTCAAGGAGGCGGAGCACGAAGGCGTGGTCCACGTACCGCTTGGCAACCTTGGTGTCGGTGTCCGACGACACCACGTACCGGAGCAGGAGCTCATAGACGAGCTGAAGGTGCGGCCAGGCGGGGTCGAGGTAGGGCTCCTCCTCCTCGTCGGGCGCGGCACCAGGGTCGATCGCGGCGGCGGACTCGTGCAGCGCCGGGGGCAGTGGGCGGAAAATGTTGGCGGAGATAGCGGCGATGAGCGCCTCCTGGACGTGGTCCGGAAGGCGCGCGGGCGCGTTGGTTCCCGCGGCCTGCGCGGGGGCCTGCACGTAGTCGACGAGCTCGAGGAGCGCCTGGCGCTTGGCCTCCTTCTCCCGCGGGTGCTTGAGCGAGTCGGAGAAGTCGAAGAGCGCGGCGACGAGGCGGAGCTTTCGGAGGAGGAGACCCGGGCGGTCGGCGGCGGCGACGTCACGAAGGAGCGGGAGCGGCTCGAGAAGCGGCGGCGAGGGGTGCGACGACACCGGGTTCGCAGGAAACGCGGCCGGCGCCACGTGCGGCGAGGTCGGCGAGGACGGCGACGGCACGGAGGCCCGGGAGGCGTGGTTGACGGTGACAGGAGCGGAGCCCCCCGCGCCGCCTCCGCCACCGGAGGACGACGAGGGTGCCACGGGGCGCGGGGCGGGCTCCGCCCCGTCCCCGCGCGCGCCCTTGCGGGCACCCCGCTTAATGATCTTGTTGAACATGGTGGCAGCGGCGGATTGGGAGACCGGCGGCGGCGGATCGGCCGATAGATCAGCCAACCAATTCCCTCCTGTTCCCTGGGGGATTTGGAGATTTGGTGGCGAGGGGAAAAGGGGGAAGGTGGTGGGGACCAGGCGACAGGGAGAGAGAGGGGGAGGTGAGGTCAGCTGGTCAGGGGCGGCGAGCGAAGGGAAGGAGGCGGTATGCACGCATGGTGAGGCTCGCTGGTGATGGGAGGCGGCAGAGAGGGGAATGGGATCAATAGCGGAGGAAGGAAGAGGGAGGCTGAGGAGGAACGGGGGTTTTTGGATTTATTTTTTGGTGTATTTATTATGTATTTATGGGAGGAGTTTATTTGTATTTTGGGGGTATTTGATCTTTTCTCATTTCAATGGATGGATAAATGGGACTAGTTCTTTTTCTTCTTGAAAACACTAGTGTAACATATGGAAAGTACGCACACCCTCACACCATCATCCGCACATAATCACCCAGCGTATACGACAGGAGATACGGAGTTTAGAGATAGATGAAGTCACACATATGTCTCATTATTAACAAGAATATAATCTATCATTGAAAAAAAATTCTATCATTATGAGACCCGTAATAAGTAAATCTAAAAGTTTGATTCTCAATAGGCAGCACTGGTTGGCTTATCTATGCTTGGTAGAGTTGCTAAGGTATTGATATGGCTAGATTGGCTTTTTCTAAATTTGATCAGTCCCTTCGTGTTAAAACCATCATAATATATGTTTATTTTAATACATATTTCTTGTAGGAGCTGATTCGTGTATGTACTACTGCGAACTCAAATCGTGCACGAATCTAGAATTCTGACAATGTAAGTAGGTTTTTGAGTTCCCTTTCTTTTTTTTCTTGTTTGGTGAGCTTTCTTTCACTTTTCCCTCTAAATATCGGAGCTCAATTTTTTCAAAAGAAAAAGAAAAAAGACACAAGCAACCGTGGGAGAGAAAAGACCGAAAGAGAAAATAAATGAAAGGTTTAGAATAATTTATTTTTCTCAAAAAAATTAGGTGAAATTTTTTTTAAAAAGTTTGAGAATAAAGCTTCGGCCAAAAGAGAAAATAAATTAGGTAAAATTTTCAAAGTCGGGACTACAATTAAATCCACTACCGTTAAAGGTGGTGCTGCTAGATTAAGGGGTAGCGCTGGGATCCACGTATGCTCCCGACGGTGGTGCCTTTGGGTTTCACGTTGGCTGACTTCGGCCGTCACCTGTCGTAGATCACTTGTACCTAGATCTGGTTTAGAGAAAGAAGTGAGGGAGGAGGAATGGTGCCCTCCCTAATAGATGCACTCAGCAACGCCCCTTCTGTTGAGCTATAAGGGAGGAGGAAAAGGAATATCACGTGATCCATTCAGACCGTGCTAGACTTGATCAAGTAGCATGCACGCACTTAATAGGAGTATCACATCTTACCGTATCAACTTAGAGAAAAACATCCGAGATTATCCGATAATAGTTGCCAAAACATTTCACCTTCGTCCACCTTACCACATCAATTTGGAGGAAAGAACTCTAAGCTAACATGAATTTATTCAAATTTCTTACCAATTTGACTGCTCTCTTCCTCAGGGGAGGATGTATAATGCGCATTTTAGAAGAAGAGGAGACACACGGAAAACAAAGGGGCGGCTAAATTAAAACAATATCCAATATAACATGGTTTCTTATCAAGTGATTGTTCAAGGAAAAAACTTACCCGCAACTGATATATGATAATACATACGACGATGAACTGGATCCATCGCTGGTGTGTGATTGTGTGGCATACAAAGACGCCTATACAAAGTGATATATGTGTATAATATTCATTGCTATAGATAGGCATGGATTAATTTATGGCTATCTATTGATTTATTTTAGTTCAACTTAATTATTAATTTGATAGATCTAACTAGATAACCCCTCCAAATAATTTGTTGAGTCGATAAATAGATCGATCCATGCTCACCTCTATTTATTGCACGAACTACCTCGCTCCAAATGAGTGGTCTTCCCTGAGATGGCAGCCGCTCCACTTCGCTGATCTACTCGACAGAAGGTAAGATCAAAGATGCTCATCAATCACCATCCATATTAACTAGTACAAAATAGTCTTATATTATGTCGACACTTCCCAAATATAGACCGTTAGAACGGGGGGAAAATAAGCATGATATTTCACCCCCAGTTAATCCCACAATCTAATTATCCAGTTATAATCCTGAGTTGCGACGCAGAAAATGCTAAAAAAATCAAGGAGTGTTAGTATTACTCTCTTTTACCTGAGAATGCTTCGCTATACGAGTCTGATAGTGTCATTTAGTGCCGATAGTGACAGCGATTAATTTAGCGTCACCGTCGTTCATAGATTACATGATAAAAGGGGAGGTGGATTGAAGTATAATTAAACCAAGATTAAGATTGTCATTGATAATATTGCAGTAGGAAATGAAAATAGGGACAGAAAGTAGAGAATAAAACTCTTATCTTGATTCAATAAATTATATATATATTTATTTATATTTATATTTATATGATGAAGGGGTGTTATTAAAGAGATATGTCTCTCTCCAATGGACACAATAAAAAGATTTGAAGTCTCTTTGTCAAAGTACATATCCCTTAGGTGAAGACACCTATTTGCTAATTAATTACTAATTATAATCAAATTCTAACACTCTACTTTGGTCAATTATCTGTAATGTAAACTTCTGGTTGAAAAACTCCTCTAAAACCTATGAAAAAAATATGAGGAGAAAATAGTATATTGATATACCATTAAAACTACTTTAAAACCTAATAAAAAGTGTAAGGAGAAAATGATATGATATATATTGGTTATTGCCTCGTTGTAAACTCATATAAGAAAATTTTGAAAAGAAAAAACCCATAAGTAAGTTTAGATAATAATAGATATGTCTTTAATACGTCCTTTAAAAACTTCGAAGGGAAAAATAGAAGATACGACCTATGTTCTTGTGAAGATATCATCTTATTATAAGTTTGTTTGAAAAATCTAGATAGTAAAAACTCATTGGTGAACTTAGAGAACAATAATTATGATATGTTGATCATATTAAAAACCTTAAAAAAATTACTTAGAAAAATAGGAGGAATAAGATAGATATTATCTCATTAAAAACCTTATATGAGAAATCGTAGAGTAAAAACTCATAAAAAAAAGGTACAATATAATATGAATATATTATTATTTAGGGATCAACTCTTCTTGAAACTTATAAATCTTGTAGTCGTTGCATACAAATTTCATAAATACATTTTGGAATGTGAAAGTTGGTAAAAACTTAGAGAATAAATCAGCAAGATTATCACATGATTTAGCTTGCAAGATACATGAGCGCTTTAATGACACTAAGATATTGAACCTAAAGGTATGAATGTATCTTGATTCATATTTAGGGATTGAATAACCATAAATACTTTGATGTATATGATTGTCTAATATCATTTGGATATTGGTGGACTGATGGATAAATATTCCAGAAGGAATATGCTGAAGTTGCAGAATTAAGCAAAATTTGGTTTTAACCAAATCATTCATCTCAAATTCCGTCTTAAGATGATTACATACTTTATCGTGTATAGTTTGGAGATTATATAAAATCCAATTAGAATTTTATTATGAACACACATATATAATCGTTGGAGTAAACCTTATGTGGAAAGAACTCATTTGGTCAGTTGTACTACAATCAACTTAACTGCTTGAAGTAATGAAATGACTTTAAGCTGTACACAATATATATTGCGATTTGTATTTAGATTCAGAATGCGCGGTCCATTAGGGACTTATATATCCGAATCTATCCAATTCATTAGATCTGCTAATGATATTAAATGTGAGAACATAATTTTCACACATACCATGAGGTATGTAACATCGTAATTGATATCGGGACTCTGCGTGAACCCTTGTGCTACTAGTCTCGCTATTTTATCACTTTATAAAATAAAAATTCATTTTTCTTCCATAGGGAAGACACTGAAGGTGTAGGTATTACTTTTGTGAATACCTCTTTTTTGTAAGTGAGTGCAATTTTATCTCAATTGCTTCATTCTATTTGGTCCAGTCCGAGTGTTTGAGGCACCCTGCTATAGCCATGGACTTTGGCTTGGATCCAATTGAAGATCTTTTGTAATTTTTAAGGAGAAATATTTGTCGACAATTTGTAGTATTTGGTATTGATTGATTATGGAATCAATATAGTTTGTGGAAATATTATCCTATTTAACTTTGTGTATTTCACAAAACAATGGAGTTAGTGTGTTCCTATGATCCCCTGAATTTGTGTACACATTTGTGCTAGGTATTTAGATGCTGAACATCCATAAGCATTTAGATAGTGAATATCTATAAAGTGTCTATCAACTTGATGTTGATTTACATTTACTGTCTGGAGGAGGATTCCTTTATTTCCATGGTAGCTTATAAGAAGCTTTATCCTTTGTGATCGTACTTCTCCCTCTCTTATTTTGATTTGGGAGTTGAGTAGTTTTGTTTGGTATGTTCACTTTTTTGGCACATTCCTAGTAGAAATATAGAATTTGATGATACCTTTGTTATTAGTAAATGCATCTGGCATGTTATTTGCAATATGTTGCAAATACAAGATGTTCTGAATAAAGATTTAGATCTCAGGTATGTGGATATGAGGAATGAATGTGAATGTGTGTGACATTCTCTTATAATTCCTGACATTCTTTGTGGTATTAATCCCCTCCTAATGCCTAGAATTGTCTCAAAATATTATAAGCATACGGGCAATGAATAACTCCCTTCTGAAGGACTCGAGGTATTATATGATAGACAAATAATTACCTCTTTGGATCCTTAATGCCCTATGATGTATGATATTGGGTGGTAACATCGGTATGTGCATAACATAACCGATTAGCAAATGAAAAATACTTTGTTGAGGCCAAATTTCATGTATTAACTACAACAGAGGGAGTCGTATGATTGCAGTTAGATGAATTTAGTTTAATAATACGATATGTAAAGCCGCACGTTACCAAAAAGATGTTGGTAAATTGCAATTCTATGGTCGGTCATGACAATAATTTGATTATCTTGATAAGATATTCAACTAAACCATTATGAATATATGCATAGGGTACTTAATGCAGTAGTGCCCGAAAGCCAATCAATAATTAAATGCACGTTAAGGAACAACATTATCCATATGTATGGATTTGATCCTACGTCTAGGATACTTTGCTCTAATTTTAATTATTTAAGCATTGAGTTTGGTATAAGTGTGGTGCCTTATGTATAAGGGACACATATGAGACTATTTTGTATATGCATCAATCAACATTGTGGAGTACCTAAATGGTCTATAAAATTACTGAATATAGCCACATGTATGTTCTTGAAGGTGTTTAAGAAATTGGGTGGCACATTTTGAATTTTAAGGTAAGATGCCTTAAAATTAAATTCTCTGTGACACATGTGATGCACATAAATTGTAGATTTTGATAGTATTGTGACCAGTAGAACTGTTAATAATTTTTCTCATCATCTCTAAGGTAGAGTGACCATTATGAATATGCGCATAGGGTACTTAATCATGGCAAGTCTTGATCTGATCAACATAGAAAAATTATATTATACGCAATATGTGGTACGTGTTTGATATATATAGTACAATCCAGATGGTATATAGAGAAGTTTTTCATATCCGTAGATTAAGAGGAGAAATCGTTGATTAAGAGGAGAAATTCCTCTTTTGTTGTTATAATGAGTTTCAATATGGAAACTATTCTGACGGATATCCCTATAACTTAGTAAGGTACGGATTGAATCGAGATACTATAGAGCATCAACGATTATGATTTGTGTATTTATAGGAAGAGTAATTATGGCACGACCACAACCAACAATCACTACATTGCATCTAGCTATTATCAAAATATTTCCTTATTTCTTAGTAAGAGTTTGAAAATATTTTGGGTTTTCTAAGTATAGAATTTGTAGTGCATATGTCCACTAGGCACATTTCTTCCTCCATCAGATTGACTGCCGTAAAAATGTATATATAGAATTGAAGAATTCGATATGAAATTCTTTATCAGATACATAGAATACTTACATATTTTATTATAGTTTCATAGTGATGATATAATATTATATTATAATATTTAATGAGATGTAGATAACATGATATCTAAGGAATTGAAAGACTAGTTAATATCTCCAAACATATCATGCGAAGCAAATTTGACAAACATATTTTTTGTGCTCATATGATCTTCTGGTTGCAAAAGAGTCTGGTTATTACTTGATTCTTGTAGAACTTGTTGCGAACAACTAGCCTTTTTGGTGGAGTCGGTTTTAAGATTGAAGTGTGCTTTAAATCTTTACCTTTGACTATGACGGTTACGTCCCACAGATTGTAAATATAGATTAACTAAATATCTCAGGTTGTGATATTTCTTAGTGAAGTGCTTGTAATCCATACTTACGATAAATATTAGATTTGTTAAGTTTAAAAATGCCTTAACCTTGATCCAGTGCATAGGACTTTTGCTTCTTATTGCGTTTGTGTTTACCAATATATTTCTTTGGATGGCGTTTAATAGAGTCATCAAACTTTATTGTTATTCTGAACATTATGAGGTATTTCAGGTAAATGAGCAGCGTTTATTGGACGCTAATGATAGAAAGAGTTCATCATACTTTTCGACCTGAAGTAACATATGTATTGAGTCGAAATAAATTTGGTATTTTATTACACGGTATTGTTGATGTAAGATCCTATCAGCGGAAAGCAAAAATAGATAAAGTTTTCTCTATCTTTTCCGCATCTGTAGGTTCTTTTCGTAAAAATACAATTTTGAGCAGATTTATGAACAATATAATTGTATTCTCCGAAGGACTTGAAGTCCTAGAGTCAGATATATGTCCATTCATAACATGCATTGGGCAGAACGACTGTCTTCTGCTGTTCATATCTGCTTTTGAGAGCTAGCCACAAAGTGCTCAAATTTTCTTCCATCAGATACTCAGACTTGAGATCCAGATAGATATAATGTCTTATATATAGTGCAATATATTTAACATGATCTGGTAGCGATGGATCTTAGTTTTAGGGAGGTTGGTAGAGCAGCTACTATTCCGCGGGGTATAAGACTGACCTTGACATCCATTGTCCATGTTGGATAATTGTGACCGTTGAGTGTGAGTTCATCGAACTCTTTGTCGATCATTGTATCGTACATGTATTTTAACCATAGATTTGATTAATTTATTGTTGGTAAATTTAAAATCATCATGGTAATATTATAATAATGATGTAATTTTTTTTAAAGTCAAGTTGAGACTTAAATTATATAGTGTAGATCTCAAATTGTGTAGCTAACACGTTAAAGATAATAACCAAATATGGTGTAGATTTCGCAGTAGTATGAGGCATAATCTAACATTTGTCAGTAGATGCCTATGTTCCTATTACTTTGTGTTATACTAAGTAGAATATTTGGAGGTACACGTTGAAGGTAATCATTGCCTCGCAGTGATGGTGGATAATTTGCAAATATACAGTAGATGTTATTGTTTCATTACCTTGTGTTTCACAAATTTTAAATAGAGGTAATCATTTAGAAGGTAGTTACCAAAATGATGTAGTGATTTAATCCTTTGACAGTAGTCACAAAAATGGTTTAGACAGCATAATAATGGTTTAATACTTTGACGGTAGTAAAAAAAAATGGTGTAGACCGCACAGTAGTGGACGAGTAATTCGTTGTTATGAACATAATCTGCAATTATTGTAGTAGATTTCATAACATCCACGACCTTGTGTTATACCAATATTAGTTGAGGTAGTCACTTAAAATTTTACATTGTAATTCTGCTTGAATTAAGCACTTTTGAGTATAAAAGCTCTTTAGGCTTAATTAAGGTGAATTAGTATGTAATTTTGCAAGAAAATAATCTTAATTATAAAATTAATATGATCATTAATATAATCGCATGTTATAGGGAATGTCACATATATATGTACGTGTGTGTGTGTATATATATATATATATATATATATATATATATATATATATATATATATATATATATGACACCTATTCTATACTCCTAGGAGTATGTACTTCCACATGCAATATACCACCTCAACAAACACTTTATACTCTTTTATCATTTTTAGTATCTCTAATACTAATTCTAAGATACTCTAATATGAGTTGTATGAAAAAAAATTCAATGTTAGCCTTTCATTTTTGCTATATACTCTTTTTTATACATAAAAGAAGTATATACGCAAATTATGATAAAAATCATGGAATTTCATAAAAAATTTCGTGGGATTTGTATTGTAGTATCTTATAATTACTAATGAAGTATATTTAAAGTGATAAAGAAGTATAACACACGTGTAAAAGTGGTATATGAGAGGTGGGAGTACATACACCCAGGAGTACATACTAGTTTTTATATATATGTATGTACGTACGTGTATATATATATGTATGTATGTACGTGTATATATATGTACGTGTATATATATATATATATATATATATATATATATATATATATATATATATATATATATATAATGAAGGAATGCTATTGAAAAGATATGTCTCTCTTCAATTAACGTAATGACAGTGAACATAATGAAAAGATTTAAAGTCTCTTTATCAAAAGATATATCTCTTAGATGGAGACACTTATTTACTAATAGATCATAATCAAATTCTAACAGACAAGTCTAATTGGAAAAAGATACAGACGTGGAACTTTTGGATATGTATGGTGGACGATAGAGACACGGAGACGGTGACAGGCGGCACTGGACTCACTGCTCCGAGTTCAACTTCGAAACTTTTCTTACTCCCTCTATTTCATTTATGCTTTCCCCGTGCTAAAATGAAATTGAAAAGCTCACCTGATTCTGCGAATGCTAAGATCTACAAGATTTCAACTTAATTTTCAAATATAAAATTACTGTAACTGTATTTTGTACAACCCATCACTGACAAACCATGACATGAAAACGAAAGACCTCGTTGGTTAGCTATACAGAAGCACCACACAACGCCAGTCTACTTTTGCTAATACAAGACACCACCCAACGCGGTTAACTCGGTGCTTTTCTGGAGGGGTTATTTCCAGTACCGACGACAAAAGTTGACAACCAGCTCGGCATGGTTTTCATCTATTCCCAGCACAGGGATACTTGGGCCAGTGTTTATGTTACAGTATTGCATTCCAGATATTCAGAGCAGCAATACGAGCAGTCACTGAAAATATAATCCTTTCAAACCAATTCAGACCAACACTGGCGATCAATCACTGAAAATATAATCCTTGCATACCAGATAATTCAGATCAACAATGACGATCAATAACTTAAGACCTCAACTCGCTACAGCTGCACGATGCGCAAGAAGCATGACTGAAGCATTCAGCAGCGAGGTAACAGCTCAGAGCAATACGAATCAACTCAGCATGCAAACAGTCTGCTGGATAAACTTAGCAACAAGGCAGCACCGGTGCCAGTACAGGTTCAAATACAGAACAGACATAACAGTGCCATGCGTTATACATTAAGCATCCTCCATAACTCGTTATGCATTCAGCCATGCGAAACTGAAGCTGCAAACATTAAACATGCAACATAAAGAACTAGATTCTGCAGACGGATCATTAGTAGCGATCATCAAAACGTCCTCCTCCTCCTCTGGGGCGATCATACGGCCCAGGCCTCTCCCTGTAACCTCCACCATCATAGCGTGCAGGTCCTCCGCCACCATAGCGGTCAGCGACACCACCACGTGGACCATCCCTGTCATAGCCGCCACCAATGCCACCCCTCGGACCATCCCTGTCATAGCCACCACCACCACCACCACCCCTTGGGCCACTCTTGTCATAGCCACCACCACCGCGAGCTCCCTCTCTCTCGTAACTTCTTTCTTGCTCCCTACCATAACCACCTGACGCATAACGATCTGGACCTCCATACCTGTCTGCACTAAAGTGATCGCCACCAGGGGGGTAGCGATCATTGGCATAACGATCACGGCCCCCAGTGTACCTGTCTCTGCTGTCAACTTTGTCACGGTACCCATAACGACCACCATCATAGCGATCATCCATGTAACGATCACCAAACCTATCTGATCCAGAAAAACGGTCTCCCCTTCCACCACCGCTGCCACCACCACTAAACTTGGAAGAGAATTTGCCAGAACGACCTCCAGCAGCACTAGGGCAGTCACGAACCCAGTGACCAGGGCGACCACACTCAAAGCAATTGCCAGGGGGTGGACCATCACCTCTGCTACCACGATAATCTCCTCGCCCACCACCACCATCATACCTAGTGTCATCTGTATTCATCTTAGGCTCAGCCTTGTTCACTGAAATGATCCGACCATCTAACTCTTGGCCATGCATCTCTTTGATAGCACTGTCAACTGCCCGTCGATCTTCAAATGTCACGAAGCCAAAGCCCCTGTGGCGGTTTGTGTGTCTCTCCAGCATGATCTGCAAGAAAAAAACACTTATGAATATAGGGAATGTATCCAAAGACAAACAGATACTAAGCCAAATAAAAAGAAAATAAATGTTAGCAACACATTGTCCAAAAACAATAATTATAATAGTACAACACATACACAAGCATGCATCTTCCCATCCATAGTTAAGTTTAGTATTTGAGTTTTGAGATGGAGAAAAGGGCAACAGTATTAAATTTAAGACATTCAGTACAGAAAGGTTGGTAATTACAACTCTCAACTTTATTACCTTACTGGAAACTGCATTACATCTACAAAAATTATTCGAAACAGCAGCATACCAGTACTAAAAAAGGTCGCCACTTACCACACGACTACCTAGAGGAGCAGTTGTACACAAATTAACCAGAAAACACAGCACCTTAATTCCATTACCCTAACCAGAATCACTTCTGGAAAAATTTAGATATGGCTGACTGACAGCATAAAGATATTACCTTAGGGAAGCGTTGATACTAGGTTATTCTTGGATCTCAGACCCTCAAGAACAAAATCATAATTCTGACACAGGAGCACCTAGCTGTAACTACCTTTGTGACGGAATCTATTCCCAACACAGTAAAGCTCATCGTCACTGACAAGCAGTAAAGCTACAGAACAATGTCTAGCTCATCGTCACTGACAAGCAGTAAAGCTACAGAACAATGTCTGGGCACTCAATTCAGCAGAAGCGAACTATTACCAACCAGGCACAATTTTGCTGCTACCCACATTCAATACACTCTCGGTAATTCCAGCATTTTCTGGTATCTGAACAATCCAGAAATGCCCACTGCTGTGCTCTCTATCAAACATATCACATCAACTAAACCAATTGTAAGAACCTATATAAGCAAGCAACTTCCATTTCCATGCGAACAACATCAATGAAAGTCTGAACTGCTGGCAAGCTTGTCTGCAAAATACGCCGGAGAATTATCTTTCCACCACTGCAATACAACAGATGGAGGCAACTCAAGTAATCTCACACAAAGACAATTGCCTGTACTGGTGGGTCTAACATCATATTTTTGCTTCAGCAGTTGTCCTTCAAAACGTCCACACATGAGCTTTCAACTCAGTTTGACTTTCATCACAGAAAGCTTTTACTGGATTTTAGCAGAAAATGTACTAAATACGAAAACAAACTAATAAAACAAAAGAACTTCAGAAGTTCAGAGAAATGTCATTGAGAAAAGCGTTAATGGAATTCTTAAGACAAGTGCAAATTGCTGCACCTGTTAATCATGCAGCGAATTAATCATATGTATGAAGAATTGTGGCCAACACATCATCGCAGAAAAAGTTTATCTATTTCTAACAAAACACAGAACGAGAAACAGATCAAGCTTGTAGCCAGTTCACTAAATGCTGACAAAGCAGCTACCAAGATGTGAAAAACTATACAGACATGTCATATGGAAAAAAGAAAAAACATCAAGAGTAGCCGAGAACCCTAATTGCATGGATACCAATGAAGCCAACTGAGAAAGATGACCACGAAAAGTGAACATAACCAGACGATTATATAAATTGATTAGTCCTGTTGTATCTTATCAGCCAATTAACTTGGTTCGACCCGACAAAGAAGACATGTATTCAGCTTCAGATGTTTTCCTCAAGATTTCATTGAGAGCACCTGTGTCATGAATATAGGCCCTGTTGCTGTTCCCAACGAGAGTGCACAACTCTGATGTTGGTGGAGCAGAATTTAAAAATCACAAGGACTGCAGGCAATCACAAAAGCTACAGGATCAGTGCAGGAACTGTTCAAATCAGACCACAAATTTTGCAGCAACATCCAATTTCTTTTACCAGACCACAAAGCAGAACTATCACTAACAACAGTTGGATCAATCGCTGTTCTCTGCTCATTCAATCCAATTTAACAGGCAAAAATGCTTAAAACAGGCATCTAATTGAAGTGAACATCACCAGCATTCAGTTCGAGAAAGCAACAAGCGTCACTGTGCAATCAAGTTCTGGAAATCTGGCAGCTCATTTGGCCTCAGCAAAGGAAGAACGGCACAGAGAGACCATTCACAGACCCCAGTTGCAAAGAAGATAGAAAAACAAAAAACAGTGAGTACTCATGAAGTGATCACAAACTAAAGAGGGCAAGAAGACAGCAAAGCGAAATAATCCTAAAGGGCAACAAATTTCAATAGGTAGCATTGTTTTACAGTATTCTATTTGAGAAGCTAATTAAGATGCTGAATCACTATTTTTTTTCTTGAAACAAGATCCACAATCCTACCGGACCTAGATCAAACTGCTTTCATTTAGAATCAAGATAATATGCCAAGCTAATTATCACCTTTTTCACTTATTATTAAAAAACTATTTTCGTGAAAATAAAATTATATTAATCTTCTTTCACCTATTTGCGCCAGTTGATAACCAGTGGAACGCATCAATATCTGAAACATGCATAGGCAAAAGCTCATTCTTCTTCAATCACAGACAAAGCAAAAACAGATCCAACCTTCCTCCCTACACCACCGCACCCACAGCAGTTCCAACCTCCAAAATCGAACCGCTGATGGTACAAAACTAGCAGATCTAGCAGCGCCTTTACATTAGAACGCGCACATAAACCGCGGATACACGGCGGTGGACCACCGGCTGAGCGTGTACCTGGGTGTCGACGACCTTGCCGAAGCGGCTGAAGGCCTCATCGAGCTTGCGATCGTCGGTCTGCCACGACAGGCCGCCCACGAAGATCCGGCCCTCCTCCTTCCCCGACATCACCGCGGCTCTCTCTCGCTCGATCGATCGATGCGTGGAGTTGAGATTTGGGGAGGGAATTTTAGGGTTTCGGAAGACGAGACGACGAGGAAGTGGAGGTTTCGAGGCGAAATAGGGAGGTTCGGTTCGGTTTGCTTGCTGAGCCTGGTGGGCCGTGGGCCTTTTGGGCCTTGGAGGAAGGGTCACGGCAGCTTTTTCCTGGGCCTAAAGTTTCGTGGGCTTTATGGGCCGGACGTGGTTTAGTGGTTTGGCATCACTTTTTTTTCCCTTTTATTGAGATAGCCTTGTGCTTTAAGATGTGAGTTCCACTCGAAACTTTTTATTTTATATTTTTTAAATAAAAAATATTGTGTTCCAACTCTACATAGCCGAGTGAATTCCAACTCTCCAGATTTACCCGGGGGATTAGGCTACTTTGTCATTGTACTATGACAATAGATGCTTTGGGCAAGCTCATGTCGCTAATGAAATCGAGTTGGACTGGTGTGGTTAAGACTCGATTTTCTTAGTTTTAGTTTCTCCATACTTGGTTCCCTCCTAAAATTTCGAGCCGAGCTTGTATGCAAGTATTATATAAAATGGTTGCTCGTTTTATAGAAGGTTTTACAATGGAGTGTAATTGTTGAGCCGCAATCAATGTTGCTTGAGCTTTTGCTGTTTTTTTTCTCCGCTTTCATAATATTTTGCTATGCAAGATGAGAATTGTACATTAATATCGAGTTGTATTATTGTAATGGTCATCAAGTCGCCCGACGCTAGCGCTCGGACAGGACGTCTGAGCGTCAGTCGATTTCAATAAATAAAAATTCCACTATTTAAGTGGGCGGAGAAAGGGGCTCCATGTTCACTGTTCACCGCATAGAGGAAGCCCCCCGCCCCCCGGAAAAGTTGTTGTGTGGTCACGCTCCACACAAAAAGCATATTGCGTGAGAGATACGTCTTAAGATGCATAGGAAGAGTCGGAATCATTGTTGTTCGTTGGATCTGCGTCTACAGGCGCAATCGCCGTTTGACTTCTCAGGGATGCTCGTCCGCGTTGGCCTTCCTCCGATCCCCTGGTTGCTCTGCCCCTAGTTCATCCGCGCGCGCTGCAGCCTCCTCAATCTCACAACGTGCAGCGCGGCGGCCGCCTCGACCTCACCACCGCGCATGCACGGCCGGGCCGGAACCAGCTCGGCCGCTGCCACGCGCGGCCTCCGTTCGATCGGCAGGCCGAACCAACCCCGCGTGCGCTGCGCATCGGCCTAGCCCCTTTGCTTGGCTGCGAGCTCGGAACAGGACGGCACTCCGGCCGCGCGAGGTGTCAGCCGGCCGGCCGGCCGGCCGGCCGGGTGAGCCCCCAGAGGCCAGATCGTGTTGACCTCAGGTCGCGCGGGCACGGTACGAACATACACACGGTCGAGACGACGCGAGGCATTCCATCTTCGTTGATTTGGCGGCAACACACGCCCAAGTCTCGACAATTATTTTGCTCCATCTCTCATTAACCAATCAAACCCTTTGGTGCCACAATTGAGTTTATATATCAAGACATATTGATACGGATTGCAGTATTGCACAATAATGCTCCTAGCCAGGCTGAAGTGGATGAGCAAGTCAACGGCACCGATTCCCTTCAAGTGCTTCATCAGCAACCTGATCTTATTCCAACAAATCTGATCCAGGTTCATGTCTCGTTCTCTGATCCACACTTGAATCGAACCTGGCACTTTGATCCGTCTAGCATTTTACGCTGTGGATTTAGAGAGAGAAATGCACCTTGAACCAGACACACACCTCGTCTCTCGCATCTTCTTCCTCGCGCCCTACGATAACCAGCTGGAGCATCACCTCCGCCGCCGCGGTAATGTCCTCGTACACCAACACTGACATGCCTCATCGTGGCGACGGTATTCCGTCCTGTGTTCATCCAAGTCTCAGCATTGTACACTTCAATGATCCGGCCATCTAGCTTTTGGTAGTGCATATCTCTGATAGCGTTGTCGACTGCCCGTTGGTTTCCAAAGGTTACGAAGCCGAAGCCACGGGAAGCGCCTGTTTCTGTTCACAATGACCTACAATAATAAATTAATGCTCATGAATATTGGGAACTAGCAAGGGAGTGCAAGTTGACTCATGCTAACAGTGTGGTTAGTCTCACTGCAATATTATATTATGATATTTTTGATTAATTGTATTTTACATGAACTCTTTATCTAGATATTTGATTTTTATAATAGTTTGATATTTTCTAAGACTATATTTGGTATGAATACTTTTTTTCTAAGATTATATTTGATATGGATTTTCTTTGGACTCTTTATTTAGATATTTTGCTTCTCAAACTGTATAGAAATCGAACTACTAATTTTACATAAATTTTAATTTCGAATTTAGCTATTTATCAATCATATTTGATATGAACTTTTTGGTTTAATCTAAACCGTTAGATGTTTATAACTATAAGTATTTTATATATTTTTTCTTTTTTCGATTAACAGGATAATTTTGTGACCTTGAGAGCGAACGTGGAAACTCCTTTTTCTCCTCAAATATTAAGATAACTAGCAAGATAATCCACGCTAATAGCGTTGCTAGCCCCGCCACAATTTCAATTATTCCTTTTTCTATTCTAACACTAATTTCAATTATTATTATTTTTATTTGGATAATTTGCTTTCCAAACCGTAGGAAAATCAAACTGATCATTTTTTATAATTTTTAATTTCGAATTTAGTTATTTATTAATTATATTTGATATGAGCTCTTTTGTTTAATATAGATCATTAGATGTTTATAATAATAAGTGGTCTAAATTTTTTTCGTTTTTTAATTAACATGATAATTTCATGATTTTGAGAACCAACCTACAGACTTTATTTTCCCCTCAAATATTAAGATAATAGATAGATGCGCAAAGAGAAAAACAAAGCAAAGGCAAACCAGATGTCAGCAACGCCTAGTTCAAAGCATAAACAAGTAAAAATCTCCGGAATTTTGAGATGGACCGAGGGGCAAGTAAATATATTATCTCAGCAAATAGTTCTAATGTCGCCGTAACATTTCAAGTGCACGTTTAGTATTTTATTTGAAGTAGCATGATATTTTTCAAGATTATTTGAAACAGCAGCAGCATATCACTACTTAGAAATGGGCTGCCACTACAGAGGAACCTAAACGAGCAATTGTACTACACAAGGTAACCACAAAAGCACGGCACAGTTGAATACTCAGACGAGGAGAATGCAGTAAGGGATGACTCGTGATTAGGCCGCTAGGTGTGAAAGGGCAACTAAAATCTAATAAAATGAGGAAAAGTTGAAGAAATAGTGTGCTGATACTAAGTAATGAAACAGACTAGTTCCCTAAAATTTTAAAAATGTTTGAACCGGCCCAAATGGCGCACACCGACGGGCGACGAAGCCCCAATTGCTGGCTTCCTCCTTAATTTTGTATAGGATCTGAGGCCATCTTCAACGGAGTTTCCAAACCTGCAAATTTTAGTGCTACAATACTTTGCGGTCTACTGTAGCACTAGAAATCCATCTCCAACCGATCCTTTATTCAATGATATAGTACTGCTACAGTGTTAGGGATAGAGGATACTGTAATAGTGATAAGGGATACTGTAATAGTATTTTGAGGATGAAAATTTGAGGTAGCTGTTTGAGATGGTTTGAGGGGCAATCGTGTATGATTTCCTGAAAATCCTCGCATTTCGTTCCTCAACCAGCACACTAGGAGTAGCGTAATTAGGGACCGCAGGCCCTTACGTAGCACGGTACTGTAATAGTGATAAGGGATGCTGTAATAGTATTTTGAGGATGAAAATTTGAGGTAGTTGTTGGAGATGTTTTGAGGGGCAATCGTGTATGATTTCCTGAAAATCCTCGCATTTCGTTCCTCAACCAGCACACTAGGAGTAGCGTAATTAGGGACCGCAGGCCCTTACGTAGCACGGAGGTGCGATTTGCCACGAGGGTCCACCGATGAGCAATTGACCCGAAGCGGGTCCCGGAAGCCGGAAGCAAAGTCGGCTAACTGATCCAAGCCACGATGTCGCGCCAAACCCGCTTCGTGAAACGATAGTTCACCAACATGTGAATACAAGTTTCCGGCAAAGCGGGTTATAGGACTAACCCCTACGTGCTAGTCTGTCGGCCGTCCAAAGCCTATTCTGAATCGCGATCCATGCAAAAAAAAAACTTGCATATTGGGATGACCCATGGCTTCCAAATGAAAACGCCAAAATTCGAAACGATTCCACCAATAAATTGTGCTCTGTAGGCAGAGGACACTGTATTCTCCACTCGCCGTGAACCTCCAAATTTTGTCATTCTGAATGTTGCCTCGGAGCCTTAGCAACCCAAAGGGTCGGTGACAGATGACATCACTTCTTCAAATACATATACGATGAACTTGTATTTTTGTTGTTTATGTTTTCTTAGATAGGTTATTACTAAATTCGTATGATATTTTATTGCTTAGGAATATGAGAGAAACATCATAAGCTTACCTAGATGTCATCTTCCGAAGTTAAAGTTTACTTGACTCAAAGTTAAGCTCAAGTTGAAATCTAAATTCGGTTTATAGTCTCAGGATAGCACGCTAATAAAATAGGTATAACTTTCGTATATAGAGTTCAATTGAGATGTTTATGGACTTGCTAGAGAGCTTATGCCGAGTTCTTTTTAATGTATCTAGTCTCACCCTTATATTACTTATAGATTAATCAGAGTCGATGTGTCACTGTTATAGGTCTT
Organism: Phragmites australis; assembly: GCF_958298935.1. Classification (NCBI taxonomy): domain Eukaryota; kingdom Viridiplantae; phylum Streptophyta; class Magnoliopsida; order Poales; family Poaceae; genus Phragmites; species Phragmites australis. Next base: position 39,754,837 of record NC_084923.1, read on the forward strand.
GTCGGGTCTTGTAAGTGTGTCGGAGTCGGAATCTAGGTTATGTACAACTCTATCCACGTCTGCACAACCCTATGTCACACACACACACACACATATATATATATATATATAGCCGTCATAGTTTAGACTCAAGTTTTGCTTATATTATTTTATTTTAGACAGTTTTACCGTTTGTTCAGTTTGTGGAACCCCAACTCATGTTCTTCATCTGTAATTAGTAATATTCAGATTTCATCTACCTTATTCTTGCTTATGTTCTTGATTTGCTTGCAGGAAAAACCTTCTTGATGAGGTTAATCACGTTCAACACAGTTGATAACAACGGAATAATGGTGTAATAGTTGTGGGTTCTCAATATGTTCTAGTTAGGGTCTAGGAACCATCAACGTCGAAACTACACAAAATCGACATATCACATTATCTCTCGGAAGATTGGATCATAGTCTCATCAAGTGGTACCAGAGCTTAGATTGTCCATTAGGTAATCTTATTTATTTATCTTTGTTTAGTCATGTTCTATTACCTAGAGTCTAGAAAATTGCCCTATAAAAAGATTTAAATCTTAGTTCTTCCGTTGTCCAAACCACTTTGTATCTTTCACAATTTTGATTTTAGTTTTTGTGTTGTTGAATTTGAGTCTATCATCAATGTCTTTGTTGCTGGTCTATTTATTGTGTTAGTGGTTCTAAATATGCAAGTTTTTGCCACCAATTCAGAGTTTAAGTCAATTCGGACTAGAATTCAATTCGGAGTTAGACTGATAGTCCTACCTCTTTGTGGTCATATTTCTCACATTCAAACTCGGTTTGAGTTGTTTAACAAGTTGGAAAGCTTATATCTTGTTCTTTCTAACCAATCTAGGCCCATTAACAGATTTATCGTGAGCGTTTTAGAACCATCAAAATAAACGACGCTATTAGCAGTTAGAGATAGAGTCAGATTTTCCTTTCTAATTTGCTTTGCTACGTATATTTCAGAGTTGGGAAGCTTTGGTAACAATTGTTTACACTAGCTGCTTGTTGCATAGGTACTAATTAGTTAGAAGCTTTGCTAACTTATAATTTTTTTTAACCAAAGTAATTTTTATTGAGTTGTTATCGTTTGTTTCTATAGTTTGAAAAAAAAGAGGCAAAGAGTGCCAAAAGAAAGAGTACAAAAAGAAGAAGCAAAGAGTGCCAAAAGAAAGAGTGAAAAAAATCAAAAGAAAAATAAGAAAGATAATTCAGTTTGCATTGCGAATTTGTTCCATTGCGCTTGTCAGGTATTTTCGGCTTGTTTGAGCTAGTTCTAGTAACACGTTCGGGTCAGCAACTGTGACGAGTACTATAAATTGTTATTCAGATTTTCTAATTTGAATTTATTATTATTATTCCTTGCTACTAAATATTACCTATCCATGCTCCACCTTCTCTTGATTAGAATAGGGTTTTCCTTGCAACTGCCTCACTCGCACCCGATAAAGTATCATGAATCAACAATCAGTTGTACCACCTATTGTAATTGGTAAGAACACTTGCAAGAGTGTGGTAAGAAGCTTAAGAGTGAGCGATCCCACTTCCATCACCTAGTAGTTGATAGAGATAAATTTTTTTGTCTCATGTTTACTACTAACTATGGTAGATAAAATGTTTGAGGAGGATATGCGGGATCTCATGAGGATTCATGAACATTATATGGATAAGTTGCTTCAAATCATACCTTCAGAGGAGAGTACAGTGCGTTTAGCCACGACGTGTTGATGGAGGAGGAAGGTTGTGATATTCAGTTTTTTTCACTCTAGCTGCATAGTGGAAGAGACATCCATTGGATTCTCCATTAACGACAAGACCTCGATCAACGCTGGTAGTATCGATCTTGTCAAGAAGTTGAAGCTAGAAAGGATGCCCCATCCTCAACCAGACCAGTTGTTATGGTACGATCGCGTCATCCAGATCAATTCTAAGGTGAAAGTTTTGTTTTTATTGGGATCATACTCTTGTGAGTTGTCTTGTGATGTTATTCAACTTCCTATGATTTTTTGTCATCTTCTGTTGGGAGAGCCATGATGCAAGAAACAAGCTATTGTATAAGATTTGCACACCATGAAGTATTGTTTCCATTGGAAAAGGAGACGATTCTGCTTTCTTCCTAGGACACACAACTATTTGTCGTTGAACATGAGAAAAGATTACTAGAGAGGAAAATATATGAAGAAGCCAAAAATCAAGCACACAAGTCTCTTACTTATCAGCAAATTGAAGGAGCTTTTGAAGTAATCATGAAGCCGAGGATGACTTCGTTTCAAGCGAACTCTACTTATACCATTGATTTATCTACTAATGTGGTTCAAGCTAACCTTTTGCAGGATAAGAAAGTTAACAAAATAATGAATGAAGAGAATGAGAACCAGGAAAAAGAGAAGACATATGCTGCACCATGCATGTTTAAAAAGGAACATATGCTAATGCATCTATATCAGTTGAGAAAGAGAACAAGGGTAATGAAAGATGTGCTAGAATCACTCAAGGTGAGACTTGTTTTTATGTGTAGAAATTATCCACCAATAATGCTAACATAGTGCAAATGCTAGTGGAACTAATTCCTAATTTATGTTTGTCAAAAGATGATTTACTTATTGTTACTTGTGATTAAAAAAAAGAGTTGTATGGTAATACTTCACTTATATCATAACCATAACATGCTCAATGCATCGCTAGTAAGAAGAAGAGCTAAAATTGCTATCTTCTTTAAATACTTTAGGCTATAATAAATTTGATACTTTTTGTGATCTGAATAGTTTAGAGGATAATTTAAAATTTAATTCTGACTTGTCATGCTTATCACAAAATATTTTTCATGTTATTAGCAAATACAATGATAAATTAGAATATATGGTGCATCACGTTTATATTTGTTGAAACTGAAACATTCTATTATTTTGTTATAAAGTAATCATTCAGAGGAATACAATAGCACTATTAATATCATATCAAAATTTTCTAGTTCTATTTGCAACCCACCGAATAATTCATAAGAATTAGAGCGTTGTTGGATGCTACTATACACCACAACTATTGCTTCACTTTTCTTTGTGCAGAAGATGCAAATTGATAATATGATGTGATGCAATATCACTTCTTTTAAAGAAGGGGAACAAGAAATGACACATGCATACATTGCACTAATTTTGTCTATTATAACAAATTATGATCAGGTATAATCGTTTCAAATAGAATTGTAATTATTTGATAGAGAACTTATAATATTACATAACAAGAGTTCCTTGTGTATTTTACTTTGTGTAAAAGTTTATGGGCAAAATAATGTTATACGCATATGGATGACGGTTTATTATAAATAAGGGGAGGATGATGAGGACATCACTTCTTAGATACGCATAAGGTGAACTCATTCTTCGTTGTTCATACTTTCTTGGATGAGTTCTAAATTTTTGTGGCGGCTTGTTGTTTAGGAATATGAGAGAATCATCACAAACTCACCTGGATGTTATTTCTCGAAATCCAAGTCTACACGGACTTACAAGTCGAGCTCAAGTTGGACTCTAAATTCAGTTCGTAGTCTTATGATAACACATCAATAAAACAGACATAACTTTCGCATACGGAGTCCAATTGTGACGTTCTTGGACTTATTGGAAAGATTATAACGAACCATTTTCAATGAATCTAGTCTCACACTTAGATTACTTATAGATTAATCATAGTCAATGAAATAAGATGTTACATCACGGTTGTGGGTCTTGTTGGGTATTGTAAGTGTATCAGGGTTAGAATCCAGATTGTGTACACCTCTACCCACGACCACACAACTCTAAGTTGACCTTCTCACACTCCCTGTATATATACAATAGCCATTGTAGTTTGGAGTTGAGTTTTACTTAGATTATTCATTTTTAGTCAATTTTGTCGCTGGTTCGGTTTGTGAAACCACAACTCGTGTTTTTTATCGGTAATTAGTCATATTTATATTGTATCCACTTGTTTTTTCTTGTGTTCTTGATTCGCTTGCATGAAAAACTTTCTCGACGAGGTCAATCGTGTTTGGCATGGCTGATAACCACAGAATAGCGGTGTAGTGATTGCGAGAGTTCTCGATCTATTCTGATCAGAGGCTTGAAATCATTAACATCAAATCAACATATCATATTACCTCTCAAAGAATTAGGTCATACTCCCATCAGCCAGAAAGTCCCTGAGCGCATTGAGAAGAATTAGGTCATACTCCCATCAATCAGAAAGTCCCTGAGCGCATTGAGCAGTCACGTTTGGATACGGGCGAAGCTGTTGCATCCAACCCAAGAGCGCCTGAGGAAGAGTTTAATTCTTCACCTTGGAGATGGAGTAGATTGTCGGTGCTACGTCTTTAGGCCATCGCCCCTGCAACCATGCTGAGTGCCAAAAGGATGTTGTAGCCCCGTTCCCGATGATGATAAACATGGAAGCCGCAAAAAGCAACCGGTCCCTTTCGTTACACAGATTTCCTGGAGTTTCTGTCCTCCTCCTTGCCAATTTACTTTGCATTTTCCTGCGTGAGATCGTCAGCACCCACCCACAGGAATTGTCTTCGTTTGCGATCGATTGATCTAATGATGTGTTTTGGGGCTTTAAGCACTGTGAGGAAGTAAATGGGTTGCGCTGTGAGAACAGATTTTACAAGCACAAGTCTCCCAGCCTGCGTCATCATTCTCCCCTTCCAACTTAGAAAGAGATGCATAGAAAGAGGTGCATCACTTTGTCTAGGGCTGTCAACGAGCCAAGTTTGAGTGAGGTTATCGCTTTAAGCTTGAGTTTGATAGAAGCTTGAGTCGAGCTCCATGCGAGCCAAAAGATTTGGTCAAGCTTAGAACCAGGCTTGAGCTTGGTTTGATTGGGTTTCGAGCCGAGCTTGAATCAAGCCTAGAGTGAGTCGAGTTCGAATAGTTCACGAGTCTCGGATTTTTTTGATAGTTTTATCTATGAGCTATATGTGTATGTAGTTATATGATCTTGAGGTTGAACGATTATACTTTAAATTAGATGATTTGGTTTAAAAAAATAAACTTAATCAAAGTGAATGGATACCGGCTCTTTTTCGACAGACAACAGTTAGAGTTAGTCGAGCTTTTGACGAGCTATTCGAGCTCGAGCTCGACAGGCTCGCAAGCTTGTGGCTAAATTTGAGCTTGGTTTGTAAGATCTCAAACCAAACTGAACATATAGCGAATTGAATTAGAGTAGCTCATTCTCATGAGCCTCGAGCTTTTGTTTTTTACAGCCCTAGCTTTGTCCACTAAGGCTGATAATCTGCTCTTTTAAGCCGATGCACAGAAAGCGGTAACCCCAGATATTTGATCGGGAATTTCGCCTGAGTTGTCGAAAGCGCGGCCAGGATGTCTTCTAAATGAAAGTCGTCACATCTAACCGGCACGACCTGCGACTTCTGGAAGTTCGTCCTGAGACCAGACGCTTCACCAAATGAATTTAGGATCTCAGCCAGCGCCGCAACCCCATCTTTGTCAGGGGACATGAAAATGGCCGTCGGCATACATAGATATAGGACATTCGCAGCAAATTTAGAAATGTTTGACAGACAACAGAAACATATTTCCTTGGACCTTGGGAGAAGCGTTGAGATTATAGGTTATTTCCTGGGCCTCAATGATGCAAGAACAAATCGACATTCTGATTGATGCAGCTAGACGTAGCTGTGACCACCTTCTTGATCGAAATACTATTCCCGAGATAGTAAAGATCATCACAATCACTGACAGGAAAACCACATATAGAACAATGTCCGGTCATTTCGTTCCGGAAAATCGAACAATTCCCGTACGTATTCTGCGCCGTAAATTTATTCCCAAGACAACGTTTTTTTTTTTTTTGCTGCTGCCTACATTCAGTAGGCTTCTCTGGATAATCTGAGCACCCTCGTCTGGTGATCTGGACAATCTAGATCAACGCCCACATCCGCACTCTCTAGATCCGCACTCTCTAGATTTCACATCGTACTATATCGACCATACCACTTGCAAGAATGTGTTGATGATATATTTGGTATATAGTACCCAGCTAATGAACAATAATTTTGACCAGAAACAATAATTCCGAACAGCAAACAGTATATCGGATCAGATGAACAATACCACGATTAGCGATCAGACAATCACAATCAAGCGACACGGATATATGTTCGGATCGATAACTTAATCGAATTAAGGAAGGCCAAGCTATAATAAAAAAATATTCAGTAGATATATGAGAGTTTATGTGGTTAAATAGGAATGCTATATTAGTTATAGAAAATTTAGACTCATATATTATAGTCGAATCATATCTGTAAGTCTTATTTGGTTTGAATTAGGAGTTTTAATTTTGTACGGTTGAGATCTACTACCCTTTAAATATGAAGAAAATCTACGATTTACCATTGAATAACTACTGATTCTACAATCCATCATCGAATAAATTCTGTTTACTTCTATACCATCTAATAAATATTTTATACCTCCGCTGCACTGTTCATGAACAGTATGAACAGTACCCGTGAATAAAAAAAATCACAAAAAATATGTCGATTTTTGTGCACGCTCTATAATTCATAATCAACCCGTTTTAACTGTATTCACTAAAAATACTGTATAGAATTCAAACTAAAATTCTTCAAAATGTACTACTTTTGTAACTTCTTGCAATTTTTAAGCCTCATAAAAATTTACAAAAAATCTGAGAAAATTTACTAATATTCCTCTAATGTGATGTAATAATTTCTAAAATTATCTCCCGCGGTGAAAAAATTAGTTCTTTGTAATGCACAGTATTACAAAAGTAGCTCATTTTAATAAATTTTAGTTTGAATTTTACACAGTATTTTTAGGTGAATACAGTTAAAATGGGTTGATTATGAATTATAGAGCGTGCACAAAAATTGACATATTTTTTTGACATTTTTTATTCTCGGGTACTGTTCATGAACAGTATAGCGGAGGGCAGTATCGGAAGCCGATGGCATATAAGGAACTGAAACATTTATTCGATGGTATAGAATTAAACAGAATTTATTCGATGACGGATTATAGAATCAGTAGTTATTCAATGACGAATCGTAGATTTTCTCTTAAATATGAGATGATCATAATTGATTAAAAAAAATAAACCAATCAATCAAACGTAATTTACAATACCTTTAGTCTCCTTTCCTAGCTCTGATAGTCATGTTTTTTTTCATCTATATTGATACCCATTTTTGGTCTCGATGATTAAGGATAAGTCGCTGGTCATCCGCACTCCGATGGGTCTCTTCCGAGCGTGGGTGATGGTGAAAGTCTAACGACGCATTGCCACAACCAGAGTATCCTGTGTGCGGCTCGCCTATATATTACACATGAGGTGCTCAGTATTTGGCGTGACATCTTTTCACATTAACAAAATCTTGAGAGAGATCGAAATGCATGGACAACCTTGCCAAAACGGCAGAAGGCGTCCTCAAACATGTGGTTGTCGGTCCAGAAATAATCGTACAAAATTAATTTAAGGTTAGATCTAATTTATAATGTGACATATGATAATTTACTTGTTTCATCTTATATAATTTTTTATTTTTATCATAAATTTATAATAATTTTTATCACATCACAGATCCCTTATTTTCTGTCGTCGGTCTGCCACACCAGGCCGCCTACGAGGACCCGTCCCTCCCACTTACCCGCCATCCATCGATCACCACCTCTCTCACGATCGGGTAGATTTCCGGTCAGTGGGCCGCAGCTCGCAGACCGCGTAGCGTGCGCGTCCGAGTGCCGGAAGCCCGCAACCAGCCCGGCTCACCCAACCGAATCGCCAGCTCCAGCAGTCCAGCCTCCAGAATTTTGTTTATTTTTATATTCTTATATTCTAATATTTACAAAAATATACAGCTATTTAAAATATTACACATCTAAGCTATCATCACCCGTTGGACAGAGGATATCAAGATATCACCCTTCCAACGGATGACAACTTTAAAATAATAAAAGTGTAGCCTATTCAACGGGCGATACCATTAAAAAAATAAAAACACTGTGCTTCATTGCTCTAAAAATTCAAAACAATATCGAAATTATCATGAAAAATTCTGAAAAAAAGTATGTTGCAGAGGATTATATAACCTATTTCTAAAAAAAATCAACTCGAACAATAACTTGTACAATAAGAAACAAAAAAGACAAATTTTATTGTACACAGTTTGTAGTTTTGTCTGAAATTTTTTGAGAACTAGATCATAGTATCCCCTACGCCATATATTTTTTTCAGAATTTTTTATAACTATTTCGATATTATTTTGAATTTTGAGAGCAATGGAATACAGTGCTTTTTGATTTTTTAAATATCTCGTTCGTTGAATAAGTGTTACCTTTATTTTTTTTAAGTTGTCATCCGTTGAAAGTATGACATCTTAGTGTCACCTATACAACAGACAACAATAGCCTAAGATATACAATATTTTGAAATGATTGTGTATTTTTGTAAATATAAAAATATAAAGATAAAGAAAATTCCCAGCCTCCGGACCTCTCGCCTCGCCGCTCCGCGCGCGCCGACCGGCCCGTGGGTTTCGTGCGAGCGCACGTCCGCGTTGCCGACGTCGGCTGCTACGAACCGGGCGCGCGCGCAGGCGACGGAGGACCGCGCAAATGCTGGTGACCGCACACGCGCATGGTACGTTCGCGCGCTCGACGGTCCGTGTTGTTCCGACGCACGCAAGTCACCGGTCGCCGCTCCGTCACGCGATATTCAGTTCAAAAAAGACGGCCAGGCCGGCCCGCAATAACACTTCGACCTAGTGCATCAATATCCGCACTCGCACACGGTCCATAACACACGAACTTGTAAGCTTAATCCTGGCAAATAATCTACGTACGTACGTGGCATGCTCAATCTCGCTAACAAATCAGACCTTATTGCCATTATTGACGGTCTCATCACTAGCATCCTTGGTGACACTGGCGCCGTTGCTGCTGCTCTCTCCCTGCCCATGGTCTGCTCCTCTGGCTCCGACCATGCCGACCTCCCTGAACCTGCCGTAGAGGTCGCCCCTGTAGAACTTCCTCGTCCTCCACACCAGCACCAGCGACACGAGAGCGCCGAGCAACGTGACGCCCGTGATGATCAGGAACGATTCCTTGTAGCACTGCACCCCGATGCACGTCAGGTCCTTGCCCCTGCGCCCGCCCTGACGCAGCGCCTCGCGGTCGTACATGCGCCCCGTGATGCGCACGTTCAGGATGTAGGAGCCTACGGGGCTCGCCACGGCGCCGAAGTTGTAAAGCGTGGAGTAGTACTTGAGCCCGAACACCTCCGAGATGATGGCGAACAGCAGCGGCCACTGCGCGCCGAAGCAGAACCCGAGGATCACCGACGCCGCGTAGAGGCCGTTGCTCACGCCGAAGGCGATGAGCGCGTGGCCGACGCACGACAGGAGGAGCACCACGGTGAGAACGAGAGGGCGGGGCACCTTGTACCGGGCCAGGACGTACTCGGAGGCGAAGCCGGCCACCACGCGGCCGGCGTAGTTCCAGATGCTCACGAGGGAGACGAACGTGGAGATGCTGCGCTGAGGGTAGCCCAGCGACTGGCCGATCTGGCCCATGTTGTCGATCGCCGTCAGCGTGCCGCCGATTCCGCAGATGGTGGCCACGAAGAGGACAAGCATGTCCACGCTGAACAGGGCCTGCAGGATGGTGTAGTCCTCCCCCCTCGTCGGCGGCCTGAACACGTCTTGGAAGCATGTCGGCGCCTTATCGGCGGCCACGGGTTCCGGTGGCTCGTGGGGCGCGGATGGATGCGTCGTCTTCTCGTTGACCGTGATCGTCACTATGGAGGTCGCGGTCGTTGGTGACGGTGGCTGCAGGTAGGTCTTGAGCTCTTTCTTGACGACGATGACGATCGGGAAGAAGATGAGGAGGAGGAGCACGGTGGCCGTGACGTAGTAAGCGGGCTTAGAGAAGCCGAGCACCTCCAGCTCGACGACGTTCATGACGAGGAGGTAGACGGCGAGGACGATGGAGGCGTAGAGGAAGTAGAAGAAGACCTTGCGCTCCCCTCTCGCCGGCCCGGCGGCGGCATTCCGCGGCATGATGCGGATGGTGGGGATGAAGAGCAGCGATATGGCGGCGGGGAGCCACGCCATGAGTAGCACCAGCTCCGCGCCGTCGTTGTCGGTGCCGTAGATTGCGCGGTAGAGCTGCGTGAAGATGGCGCCGCTGAGGCCGACGAAGCCTTTGAGCAGGCCGAGCACGACGCCGCGGTCCTCGGGGAAGTTCTTGACGGCGGTGACGAGCGCGCCGGTGTTGGCGAACGACTGCGAGTTGGCGCCGATGGCGATGTACAGGCACATGAGCCACACGGGCGGCCGCGCCGTGCGCCCAGAGACGGCTAGGTAGATCATGAGGTAGCCGACCAGGTTCATGCCTGCGCCGCACGCCAGCACCACCCACGGCGGGGTGACCTCGTTGATGAGCCCCGGCAGGATGCCGACGTTGGCACCGACGTCCTTGAAGAAGCTGAGCGTGTTGAGCGTCTGCTGGTCGTAGCCCAGCGACGTCTTGATCGCCTTGGAGTAGATGCCAAAGATGTACGTGCCGCCGGCCGCCGCCATGATCAGTATCGATGCGAAGAACATGAACCAACGCCCGCGCAGGACGTGCAGCGCGAACCGCATCGTGCCCGCGCCGCCGCCGGGGACTCCACCCGTGGCGCGGTTGCCGAACACCATCGCCGCTGGTCCTCGGGACGACTACGCACAAGAGGTCGCTGGAGCTAGCTACCGCTTGTGTGCTCCTGTACTTCCGGTGGCTACCTATATGTAGTGAGAGTGAGAAGTTGTGGAGTGTGAGAGCTTCCAATTCGCCACATGAGCCAAGTGTGGTTTAGGTGTGCGCGGCTAATAATCAACAGGAGATTTTAGGCATGCGTTTCCACTGCAATTCTCTCCCAACGGCGCGTGCATTTGGGATTTGGTTGAATAGAGCGATTGATTCAGCTGTTTTGCCATTCAGTTTACCTGTTAAGTCTCAAGTGGTTTTCTTTTTTATTATCAATCAAATTTGCGTCTGTTGGACCCTTCAGAAACATGTTTGTTTGATTTGTTTTGAAAGTTATCGATCTTTGTGTAAGATTTTTGAGTTTTCACTCGATAGATGTGTAGATAGTCATAATAATATCCTAAGATCGCACATCACAACTTGTGTTGTCGTTGAATTCCTATCCATGTATGTATGGACATCTTCAGATCTTGCCCCACATTGCCCAGCCAAGAGTTTCCTTATTACTGTGAGACCTTTACTTCTTTTGGCATAAGTCTAGATGCTAGAAGGAGATTTTATAGGACTCTTGACAGAAAGATTTTCGTAAAATCTTGATTCATACTGTATTTTCTCTGATCTAACAATTGGCACGTGCAGAAGAGAGAAATATGAGGATATATATCGTATTGAGAGAGGTCTTTTGAAGACCCGACTGTGCACGTACTTGCTGTGGCTACACGTACGAGAGGTTGTCGCCTATGAACTTCCGATTTGACTACACGCGTTTGGCCGTGCGAGTAAGAAGCGACACTTGTCAGGCCTTCCCTCCATAATTCTCTCTTGCTTGCACGTGCGCTTAAGTATACAGATTTGCTACACATTGCATTAGTCAAATAAAGAAAACGTCCAGTTGATCTGATTTCTCTTCTTTGGATCTGTGTCACGAATTTAATTTTTGTGCTCTGCATTATATTTTGAGCAGCCAATTCTAATTATACTTCTATACTTATATAAAATATATGAGTTATGATAGAATCGAATATCTCCATCGTTCATTCAAATTGATCAAACGGTCAATATACAAAATATTCTTTCCATTGCTCTTTTCAAAAATACATAATTTCATATTAATTATCTTACCTATCTAGATGTCTAATTTTTTCAAATACATTCTCTATATTTAATCTCTCATTATTTACCTTTTATATCTAGACGTTCAATATTTATCTTTCATATATTACTACATCTTAAATTGATTCCACAATGGTTGTTGCTAGTAGTTATTGAGGGCCTTGTTTTGTACCTCGTTTGACAGATAAATAAACCAATCGCCACCCGATTGGCTCTTATCCTCTAAGTTTTCCCTCCTCTCCATTTGTATAAATGGAATGCACCGTCTAATCCTCCTTTTTTTAGATAAAGACCGTCTAATCCTCTGCCTTCTCAAGTCTTCTCTTCCCTATTTCCTCATTGCACTCGATGCGGGTCCCGTTCACCTTCCTGGCTTTGCTTGCCACCCGCGCCGGCAAAGTGAAGATAGAATAGAAGATAGAACTCGAGATAATAGAATTCATTGTTTCTTCCATTGATTGGTGATGTATACATACGAGATAAAAGGTTATCGTTAGGTAGACATCTCTCCAATAGACACTAACAACTGTAATTGGCAGTTGTAGAATTGATCATCTATTTCCAGTTAAAGATGAACGGAGCCTGCTATCTCCATCTGCTTAATTGGGCGCCACACTACAGGAGACAACTTAGATGGCATCCACAACAGTACTTACGGCTCAATGTCCCAGCTTAATTGGAATTATTTTCAAGTGAATCAAACATTTGAGTTGAAAATGCATAAAGCCATTGTACTGCTCTTCGTATCGTTGATGATGACTAAACCTATGTTGCGTGCTGGCCCGTAAAACGGATCAATCAACTGGGTCAGGACACAGGCCGTCGTTTTCTGGAACGCTAGAATTGTAAAACGTTCTAGATAGGCTTATTCCAACTCAGTTCACCGACCGTTCCTAAACATACTAGAAGGGGTTGAAATTGCACAATGACTAGCATTTCACCACTTCTTTTCCCGGAAGAATGATGTGATTGTTCTTAGATGGTAGTAGTAATGTTGGTAACATCTCCTGGTATATATAGTGAGAGTGATACCAAAGAGTTCAATTTCCTGCCGGAATCGACAAACGTTCCCACGTTCCAAACTAATCTTTTGAGACTTGATGTTGCGATAAATTTCCTCAAACTCCACGGAACTGGTAATGATACTTAAAAGAATAACTAGAAGAAACTAGATAATTATCTTTTTTGAGAAGAAGAAATACATCCAATGCGAGCCTAGGAGAACTGTGACCTGTATGGTAGGGATGTATACCTATTACTTCGCACTATCTGAGCGACTGAGGCACCCTAAATTCCTACGTAGGAATGCGAGGCTCTTGACTAACGATGCAAAGGAAGGAGACAAATAAACCCGTGGCTAAGCAGAGCGCCGAAGACTCTGACCCAAAAAGGGAGCAGGCGTGCTGGTTTCTTTCACCTGCAATCACCTTCGTTTCGAAAAATCTTCGTACACTTCCCTTCGGCATTTAGCCGTGAACAGAATATATTCTGATGGAAGCACTACGAACAACTCACGCAACAACACCACGTCAGGAGCAGGAATTCTGAACGAGTTCTAGATGCACTCGTGCACAGCATTATTTGCGGCCGAGAATTTGATTCATGAATTGAACTTCTGGTACACAAGAATACATAGACTATTAGTTTGGTTTCTAGTGTAGATGGAGCGCGATAACGAGGAACTCACAATTGCATACAGGTGTCTAGCAATAATTCACTAGTTATAACTTATATATAGTCCAACCAGTAAGCAGAGAGTTCATACACCTACGTCACCAGTGGCGGAGCCAGGATTTAAACGTTGCATGTGCCTAGTGAAATTTTTTTAATCTAATATACAAGTATAAGATTTGATAAAAATGCAATATAATAATATTAAAAATTCTCAACATTGTAATTTCAACAAATAAATTTGAAATTTGCGAAAAGTACAACATAAATACTCTAAATATGAAATAAAGTCTTACATAGATTGATACATATAAGATTACAATATTTACTTAGAACTCTACTCTACGCTTTCTCATGGCTACGAAACTCTCGATTATGTCATCTCACTTATCTTATAGAAAATATCACGTTCAATAAATATAACTAAACAATCGTTCAATAAATCGTCACCCATATTATTTCTCACTTTATTTTTCACTAGACTCAATGCTGAAAATATTATTTCAAAACTTATCGTCGCCAGTTATAGGATCAATACCAATTTAAAAAGCAAGTACACCAAATTATAAAGAACATGCTTATTTGTTTCAACAAGCCTAATAGAGAGGTCCCTAAGATTGTTTAGGCATCTGAATCTATTATCTTTTCTCATATCATGAATAAAATTATCAAGTTAAATTTTAAGTCTTATCAAATCCATAGTTAATATGTCATTGGGATAAAACTTGACAAGTCTAAGTACCTTATGTGCATCATATGAAGCAAATAGATTGAACAGATTCAAGGCCGACATGCAAAGAAGCAACTCCATATTAACCTCATCAAACCGATTATCAAGCTCTTGCTGAATTTTATTAATGACACCAAGATATACCTCTCTTCTATAATGATCATCATTTATTTGTTCGGGGTAAAACCATAGGGATCTTTCATGAGGCACATACTTACCATCCAATGAAGAAATGTTGATGCTATATTTTACACAAAATGATGTAACATTTTCTTTAAAGAATTCTTCACACCCATGAGACCTCATTAGTTGCATTCTTTTTTTTTGGCCAAACTCACAAGTGATATTGCATTAACAATATCTTGGTCTCTCCTTTATAAAGACCGGCATAACTCACTTGTGTATCTAAGAATGATAAGTATCAAGTGAGCATTAAAAACAAACTCAAATAACTCAAGGACATCAATTATAGCATGTATGTTTGGCCAATAACCCTTTTGTGTGGGATCTTTTTCAAGAGTCATAAGTATTTCTCAAATTGTCAATACATATTAGTAATGTGAAAAATAGTTTTATAATGAGAGACCCATCGAGTGTCTCTAGGTCTAGCTAAGCCCATCTCTTGATTTAATCCACTCCAACTTTCTATTTCACACAATTTAAGTGACGTCTTTGGTTTTTGAGCTCTAACATCTTGAAACATGTCATGACACTTACAAGAAAAAATCCAACAATATTCAACAAGCGATAAAGTTAAGAAAAAAACCATACACAACAATCATTTCCCTTGGCAGCAACGACAAGAACTAATTATAGTTGATGTGCAAAACAATGAATGTAATAAGCAGAAGGAGACTCTTTCGTGATCAATGTTTTCAGCACATTAATCTCTCGTTTCATATTTTCAGTCCATAAATTTGAGTAAGAGTTAAGTGGTGACCAATAAGTAAAGATTGAATTGCTGCGTTAAGTAACAAAGAAGTGGTACCAGCTACATGAACTTCTCCAAGAAACCTTTCACATACCCTTCCAAGTTTACCAACATAACACAAGAAAAAACTAGCTATTCTTTATGTGCTACATCACTAGACTTATCAACTAAGATTGCATAATAATCATCACCAAGTTTCTCAATTATGTGTTTAGTAGTTTCCTCAACACAACAATGAATAATTTTCTTTTGTATGAGAGGGGAAGTCAAAATGCAATTTCTTAGAGTATTCTTCAGAACTAACTTATTAACTTATTCATTATTTTCTGCAAGCCATTTAAAAAGTTCAAGAAAGTTACCTCAATTGCTAGATTCTTCACTTTCATTATGTCCACGGCATACCAATCCTTGATACGAAAGAAACCTCAAATATCTAAATGAATAATTCAACCTAACCTTGTAAAGAAATAGATTCTCTTGTGACACATTCACAAGAACATTATCAATTGGATTACCTAGCACAAATGATTTATATTTCTCTTGAGCTATATTGTGAGCACTATCTATACGCCCCCACATGTTTATCTAGTGCATCACTTTTATTCCAATTTCTCTAACCATCCTTAACAAATTTACCACTTTTTTTGCCAAACAAGAAACAAACCATGCAAAATGTTGCTCCATTCTCAATACTATATTCAAACCAAGGGTATTTATGAAACTAAATAAGATTGAAGCAACGATCTTTACATATATTTTTCTGGTTTCATACTCATGAGCATAAGGTTGGCATGGACCTTTTAGAATATATCCTCTTCGAACCGCATCTTGATAATTGGCATGATAGCTTGCAATAGACATTGTCGGTGTATCAGGAACCGGGGGTCCCCAAATCCCGAGGCCAGGCCAGCAATCCGCCACATGGCGCCATCTCGCAGGTTCTCTCCTGTAGGATGAGAAAAGATCAAGTCCCGGAGAAGGTGCTCGGGGCCACAGTCGGTGGCCCCTGAGTACCCCAGTTCCCTGATGATCCACGGAATCCAAATACCGGGAAGAAAGTGCTCGGGGGGGGTGTACGGTCACCCCCGAGCACCCTAGTCCCCCGACGATCAGGAGAGCTAAGTGCCGGGAGAGAGTGCTCGGGGCTGCATGTGGCAGCCCCTGAGCACTCAGTTCCCCGAGGATCCGTACAAGAGTGCCCGGGAGAGAGTGCTCGGGGCTACATGTAGTAGCCCTCGAGCACTCGGTTCCTCGAGGGTCCGTACAAGAGTGCTCGGGAGAGAGTGCTCGGGGATATGAACAGTACCCCCGAGCACTCGGCACCCTGAGGACAAGAAAAGGCATTCTCGGGAGAGAGTGCTCAGGGATGTGAACAGTACCCCCGAGCACTCGGTATCCCGACGACCCAGAAAGACCCCCGAGGGGCCCACCGATGAGGTGTCAACCAGTCAAAGCCCCGAGGCCGCATTTAATGAGCGTGCGTGGCCTGTCACCTCCAACTGCTCCCGCCGTGCTCAGCGTCAGTTCCTGCCATGTCTTGGCAGAGAGGCGTGGGGTTATTAATTGCACGGGTCCCGTCCCGTGCCATCCGGCTTGTCTCGGGATAACGTCGTAAGGACCAAGGCGTTCCGTCTGCCGCGCTGCTGTGGCAGGGGAACAAGACAGGACGGGCACGCCAGCAGCAGCCGCGATCTGCACGCGCGGTGTTTCCCTCCCAAGGGGACCAGGGCGCTGGGCCCAGTAGGGCCACCGTTGCCATCGCCGGTGCACCATCTGACCCCCAGCCGGTGGTCGAAACTCCTGCCGCCAGGTCCGCATCTGGACAGCGCCGGGCGCCTCTCCGGCATAGGCTCGCCTTCGGCGAGGCCAGCCCTGGGAGCGCGCTGCTTACGCTCTCCTCAGGCATCCGCCTGTCCATGCGACGGCGGAAACCCCGGAGGGCCGCTGGCTCCAGGAAGTCGCTGCCCTAGTCGGCACTGCTCGTCACCAGGTGTTGGCCGAGAGTTCTCGCGCCACCACCCAGCGTGGCGCCGCCAGAACCGGCCCATCGTCGGGTAACGTTCGCACTGGTCGGGGGGCCTCCAGGCGGAGCACCGCCCCCCTGGCCGCGTCCGGATCCCAGGACCTCCGTTTGCGTCTCAACGAACGGAGGGGCCTCGAAGACGCGCGTGTCACTCTCGTGCGCCAGCGGGAGACCCGGCAGGAGGCTGAAGCTGAGGACCAGGCCTCCTCTTTGCCGGCCTATGATCGCTAGGGCTCCCCGGCTCGCCGGCGTTCACCGCCCAGGAACGCCACCTGCGCCACATGGTATGGCACCGGTTGCCATGCCTTCACTAGCGAGCTCCGCCGGGTCAAATGGCCCTCCAAGTTCCACCCCGAGCTGCCGGAGAAGTACGACGGGTCCATCGACCTTGTTGAGTTCCTCCAGATATACACTACGGCCGTCCAGGCGGCTGGTGGTAGCGAGAAGGTGATGGCTAATTATTTTTATATTGCCTTGAGGGGCTTTGCCCGTTCTTGGCTCATGAACTTACCCCCAGGATCTATTAGCTCCTGGGATGATCTCTGCCACCAGTTCGTGGCTAATTTTCAGGGCACGTTCATGCGCCCCGGCTTGGAGTACGACCTCCACGCCGTCAAGCAACAGGAGGGGGAGATGCTGCAGGGTTTTATTCAGCGTTTCAGCCAGGTCTGCAACACTATCCCGCGGATAACCCCCCACACTGTTATCTTTGCTTTCCTGCCGGGCATCCGCGATGAGCGGATGCTCGAGAAGCTAGGTACGCACGAGGTCGAGACCACTGCGGAACTTTTCGCGCTGGCCGACAAGTGCATCAAGGCGGCGGAGGCGCGGGCTTGGCACGCTCCGCTTCCCGAGCGCCCCACCACCGATCAACCAAGTTCTTCCCGCTCCGACAGGCGGGAAAAGAAAAAGAGAAGGAGGTGCGAGGCTGCTCCCGTCGAGCTGGCCCAGGGCCCCGCCCATAGGCCGACCCAAGAGCCCGACCGCCGGCATGAACGCAGGGCGGCCACCGACAGACGGCCTGCACCCGCGAGAGCCCCGGCCAGGGCCCCTCCTAGGGCTCCGGCCCTCGCCCGGGCTCCCGCTCCAGCAAGGGCCCCCGCTCCCGCGGGGCCCGAGCAAGGCAAATGGTGCCCAATCCACCAGACCAGATGGCATGACCTCACGGAGTGCCGTACGGTCAAGGGCCTCGTCGAGCAGCGCCAAAGGGAGCGCGACGAGTCCCGCGGGGGAGGCGACGCTGAGGCCGCCCCTGGCAACATAGAGCTCGGCTTTCAGGAGCCCGAGCACACCGTCGCCTTCATCGACGGAGGCGCCTATACGCCTTCCTCGCGGCGCAGCATCAAGACCATGCGACGCGAGGTATGCTCGGAAACCCCGAGGGAAGAGGCCACAAGGCCCCTGAGATGGTCGGACGCCCCGATCACGTTCAGTATAGCCGATCACCCTGCCAGTACTGCAGGCGTGGGGCGACTACCCTTGGTAGTGTCCCCCACCATCTGCAATGTAAGGGTCGGCAGGGTGCTGATCGACGGGGGCGCAGGCCTCAACCTCCTCTCCAAGGAGGCCTTCGAGAAGCTGCAAGTGCCCTCCAGGCGCTTAAAGCTATTGCTTCCGTTCTGCGGGGTGACACCCGGGCACTCCTTGCCCCTCGGGTAGGTTGAGCTGCCCGTGACTTTCGGGAGTCGGGATAACTTCCGCACGGAGAACGTCCTCTTCGACGTCGTGGAGCTCCCCCTCCCCTATAACGCCATCCTCGGGCGTCCGACGCTCGCTAAGTTCATGATAGCTGCGCACTATGCGTATCTCACGGTCAAGATGCCGGGCCCAGCAGGCCCCATCTCCGTGACCGCCGACTCTGGCGGTGCCGTCTCCTGCGCCGAGCAGTCATACCTGGCCTTGGTCTTAGCTCAGGCTGAGGTCGAAGGCTGTCCAGGGGGCCCGGGACCCTCTTCATCCAAACCTCGAGTCGCCGCCGACGCCTCCGTTCCTACAAAGGAGGTCGTGGTGGGCGAAGAAGCCTCCCAGGTCATCCGAATCGGTGGTGACCTGGACGGCAAATAGGAAAGCGCGCTTGTCACCTTCCTTCGGGCTAACGCCGACGTGTTTGCATGGCAACCGTCCGACATGCCCGGGATCCCTAGGGAGGTGATCGAGCACCACTTGGCTGTGCGTCCGGACGCACGCCCGGTGAAGCAGAAGGTCCGACGGCAAGCGCCTGAGCGCCAGGAATTCATCCGGGAGCAGGTCAGGAAGCTCCTTGACGCCGGATTTATCCGAGAAGTCCTCCACCCTGAGTTGCTGGCGAACCCAGTTATCGTCCCGAAGGCCAACGGCAAGCTCCGTATGTGCGTGGACTACACCGATCTAAACAAGACTTGCCTAAAAGATCCTTTTCCTTTGCCCCGCATAGATCAGATTGTAGATGCAACTGCGGAATGTGATCTTTTGTGTTTTTTTAGATGCAAACTCTGGTTATCAATAGATTCGCATGGCCATAGAGGATGAAGAAAAAACAGCTTTTACCACCCCGGTGGGGACTTATTGCTATATGTTGATGCCTTTTGGTTTGCGCAATGCTGGGTCTTCTTTCCAGCGTGCTATCCGCATCACCCTTTATTCGCAGGTTGGCCGCAATGTCGAGGCCTACATCGATGATCTCGTGGTCAAATCCTGAGACCGCGCCACCCTGCTCGAAGACCTTGCCGAGACTTTCAATAGTCTCCGCACTACCCGCCTGAAGCTCAACCCCGAGAAGTGTGTCTTTGGGGTACCTGCGAGCAAGCTCCTCGGTTTCTTGGTTTCCAGCCGAGGGATCGAGGCTAATCCAGAGAAGATCCGGGCCATCGAGCAGATGCGCCCCCCGGCTCGACTCAAGGAGGTTCAGCGTCTCGCTGGCTGCATGGCGGCCCTCGGGCGCTTCATCTCCAAACTTGGGGAGCGGGGGCTCCCCCTCTTCAAGCTTCTGAAGAAGTCCGGTCGTTTCGACTGGACGCTGGAGGCCGAGCAGGCTTTCCGCGATCTGAAGAAGTATCTCACCTCACCACCCGTGCTGGTGGCTCCGTCCGAAGGTGAGCCACTGCTACTCTACGTATCGGCCACTCCTCAGGTCGTAAGCATGGTGCTGGTGGTGGAGTGCGACGAGTGCACGGGGTCAGGTGCTAGGTCCCAGCTCCCGGCCACCCCCGAGTACTCCCCCGTCCTCGCGGCTCCTCTCGAGCAGGGGGTCGAGCCCGAGCACTCGGCTCCTCCCGACCAGGGAGTAGAGCCCGAGCACCCGGTCAGCCCTGACCACGTCGCCGAGCCTGGGGGCTGTAGCAGTCCCTCGGGCGAGGCCACCATCTGGGCCCACCGGGTACAGCGACCGGTGTACTTCGTCAGTGAAGTCCTCCGAGAGGCCAAAACAAGGTACCCCCAGGCTCAGAAGTTGCTCTACGCTGTGCTCATCGCTTCCCGGAAGCTGCGCCACTACTTCCAAGCGCACAAGGTCTCGGTGGTTACCACGTACCCACTGGGACCTATCCTCCGGAATCGAGAAGGCACTGGGCATGTAGTCAAATGGGCGGTGGAGCTGGCGGAGTTTGACCTGCACTTTGTCAGTCGCCAGGCGATCAAAAGCCAGGCACTCTGACTTCGTGGCAGAGTGGACACCCGTCCCTGAGGTCATCCCAGAAGAGATCTCTGCATATCCCGGGCACGATGCGCCCGGGTACTGGATCATGCACTTCGACGGTTCCCTCTCGCTGAAAGGCGTGGGGGCCGGAGTGGTTCTCACCTCCCCATCGGGTGAAGAACTCCGGTACGTCGTGCAGCTGCAGTTCCGCGCATCTAACAACATGGCGGAATATGAAGGTCTCATCGCTGGCCTCCGAGCCGCGGTGGGCCTCGGGATTCGTCGCCTCCTGGTCAAGGAAGACTCCCAGTTGGTGGTCAACCAGGTATCCAAAGAGTACCAGTGCACGGATCCTCAAATGGCGGCATACGTGGCGGCAGTCAGGAAGCTGGAGAAGCGCTTCGACGGCCTGGAGCTGCGGTACATCCCTCTCCGTGACAACGCTCTAGCCGACAACCTCTCCCGCCTGGCCTCCTCCCGTGCGCGCGTCCCTGCCAGAGTCTTTGATGAAAGACTCACACGACCTTCCGTCCTGCCTGCCAAACAGGGCGAAGGGGAAACCTCGAACTCAATTCAGGGGACCCCGGCGGCGCCCTCAGTGGGAAGCCCCGTTAGGGTGCCGCCGTCTAGCGAGTGCACTGCGCTTGCTGAATGTTCTCAAGACGCCTCGTGGATGGACGACATCCGAGGGTACTTGAAGGAAAAGTTCTTCCCCGGGGATGAGGCATCTGTCGAAAGAGTTGCTCGGCAGTTCAAACACTATGCTATAGTAGATGGGGATCTCTACCAACGTAGCGCAGACGATATTCTCCTGAAATGCATCTCCCGGGCAGAAGGCGGCGAGCTTCTCGCTGAGATCCACGAGGGCGAGTGCGGTGGCCATGCATCGTTCCGCACGCTAGTCGGGAAAGCCTTCCGGCAAGGTTTCTAATGGCCTACAGCTCTCCAGTATGCTTCTGAGCTGGTTCGGCACTGCAGAGCGTGCCAGTTCCATGCAAAGCAGATTCACCAGCCAGCTCAGGCTCTTCACACCATCCCCCTGTCATGGCCTTTCGCGGTCTGGGGGCTGGACATTCTGGGTCCATTCCCCCGAGCAATCGGGGGCTATGAGTACCTCTACATCGCCATTGACAAGTTCACCAAGTGGCCGGAGGCGGTCCCAGTCATCAAGGTGACCAAGAACACGGCGCTACAGTTCATCAGCGGCATCACCAGCCGCTTTGGTGTCCCGAACCGGATCATCACCGACAACGGCACTCAGTTCACAAGTGCCCTGTTCGGGGACTACTGCGAAGATCTCGGCATCAAGCTCTGCTTCGCCTCCGTCTCTCATCCTTGGAGCAACGGGCAGGTCGAGCGCGCCAACGCGGAGATACTGAAGGGGCTCAAAACCCGGACCTACGACGTGCTCGCAAAGCACGGAAAGGGGTGGGTCGACGAGCTGCCTACCGTGCTATGGGCCAACCGGACCACACCAAGCCGCGCTACCGGGGAGACTCCTTTCTTCCTCGTATACGGCGCTGAGGCGGTCCTCCCCTCCGAGCTCACTCTAGGCTCCCCTCGGGTGCATGCCTACTCTGAAGGCGAACAGGAGCAGCAGAGGCGCGACGACGTCGACTATTTGGAGGAGCGCCGGCGGCGTGCCGCCGTCCGGGCAGCCCGCTACCAACAAAGCCTGCGGCGCTACCATAGCGCCACATCCGGGTCCGGTCTCTCGAGGTGGGGGATCTAGTTCTCTGACGCGTCCAGTCACGCGAAGGAAGGAATAAGCTGTCCCCTATGTGGGAAGGCCCCTTCACCGTGATCGGTGTCCCGCGAGAAGGCTCCTTCCGGCTGGCTGCAGAAGATGGACAACCGCTCCCCAACCCATGGAACATCGAGCACCTGCGCAAGTTCTACCCGTAGATGGCCATGCTCGCGGCTCAGGTCAACCAGGCCGGGGGCTTCCCCCCCGACCAAGTTGACCGGGGGCTACCACTAACTGGGTAAGTCACCCAACCTTGTAAAAAATTGTCAATACAGTGTATGTATCAACGTGCAATCATATGTCAATTTCATTTTTCTGGACTCTATATGTTTAATCTGTCTGGTGAGATGCTCGATTGTGCGAGAAAAGTTCGCTCTCTCTTTTTCCCCGCTGATAAAAGAATCCCGATCGGTATGCGCGTGGGCAGTTGCCGCTAGGCTGTGGTGTTTGGTGTCGTGGCAGGCTCCCGGGCACTACCGAGTCCCTGGGGTTCTCGGGTAATCCTATCGCTCGAGCTGCTCGAGTAGTCCGGAGCCTAGGCCCTAGGGGCGGGCTGTCGGTGCTCGGTCTGGTCTGTCATACCCGGGCGCTACCGAACTATAGGACCTCTGGGTTATGCCTCTGTCTGCTCTTGTCCGCCAATCTGGGTATTCGAGAGGTCTCGGGTCGAAAACGAGAGCAGTCTATGACGAGTACCGCACTAACAGAGCGCACCAAGCAAAGAATTTCTCCATTTTTCTCAAGTCGCAGATCGACAATCAAAAGCAAAAGCAGCTCGACCGCGAGGGCCTCAGTGCCTAGGTCGCTGCTCGGCCCCAAGGGTCCTCGGGTGGTCCTACCGCTCAAGCGTGAGTGGTCAAGATCGCCTGACCCCGGGCTCCTCACGCGCCCCCTGGTGCTCGGGCCCCCTGGCCGTGGGAACCAAGTTCCCTGGCACCTCAAGCTCAGAGCGCATGCCCCTCCTGGATCGGTTGGCCGAAAGGCTGACAGCTGTCCGATGAGTGGTTAAATTCAGACGAATTTATATTCAATAATATTTTGTTCCCGAGTCGTCCTCGGGGGCCCTCATATTCTAATCTGCTCGGTGAGATGGTCTCCTCGCGCACAAAACCCTACCGCGTGTCCACTTTTTCCTAGAACGACAGAACGGTCCGTAGAAAGGTGTCCGATCGAAATCTTTCATGGTGGTCGTGGTGTTCGGTCCGCCTTTAGGGCCCTGAGCACTACCGAGTCCCTGGGCACCCTGGGTAATCCTATCGCTCGAGATGCTCGAGTAGTCCGGA
Source organism: Phragmites australis (assembly GCF_958298935.1). Taxonomy (NCBI): domain Eukaryota; kingdom Viridiplantae; phylum Streptophyta; class Magnoliopsida; order Poales; family Poaceae; genus Phragmites; species Phragmites australis. Next base: position 39,778,725 of record NC_084923.1, read on the forward strand.
GCCTAGGCCTCAGGGGCGGACTGTCGGTGCTCGGTCCGGTCCGTCCTAAGGCCGGGCACCACCAAACCATGGGGGCCCTTGGTCGCATTCCCGCCCGCACGTGTCTCCAGTCTGCTGACTGAGTGGTCGCAAGGTGGAAAAGTGTTCACCGGTCATGGCGTGCTCCGTGCTGGATCGATCTATCTCCCGAGCAAGGAAGTTCGCGCCTTTGTCTTTTGACTCAACCGTTGCGGACTCGCGAGGGCTCGGGGGCTGAACGCACCGAGAAGGACGGTCGGGGAGACTTTGTTCTCGGGGAAGGAAAGGTCGGGGTCGGTCCAACTGAGTACTCCTCTGGGCATCAAGTGAAAACAGCAGAAGCTACACTAAGCACTCAGAAGAATACTGGAGTTGCGACCCCAAAGAAAGGCTTCCATTATATTCACAAAAAAGGATAGCTATTCTGAGGGATCACTCCCATATTTACATCAAGGAAAAAGAAAAGAAGAAGAAAAAACTAATACAAAAGCCTAGTCGGAGTCGGAGTCGGAGCCTTCATTGTCGCTCCTCGGGACTGGGGGCGGCGGCACCTCCCGCTTGAAACCGGCCGCCACCGCGGCGGCGGTGCTCCGAACCGCCTCCCTGGCGGCCTCCTCCTCGGCTTCAACCACCCCTTCCTGAGCTGGCTCCAGCGGGAAGTTCAGGTCTCGGCTCCGGTAGCAAGCCAGAACATGTTCGGCCACTGCTTGGGCCAAGCCACGCCCCTCCCAGGCGGCGAGTTCCTGGACAGCCCAGGGCAGCGCCTCGAGGCGCTCGCAGACCTTCTGGAAGCCTTGGGCGTACCGGCCAGGGCCTCCCCCCTTCTTCTCCATGATAAGTTGCCCGAGTCCGACCACCATCACGGACCGCTCCATTCGCCGGAGGGTGTCCTCCAGCATCAGCTGTAGGTTGGCCCGTTCGACCGAGGCGGCCTCGAGCTCCTCCTTCGCGATCCGCAGCCGCTCCTCGAGCCCCTGGCCCCCGGTCGCACCAATAGAGCCTGCGCCGGGTGCATGGCCAGCGGCCAGCTTCACCTGCCCCGCCAGGACGGACAGGGCCTGCTCGTGGGCTGCCAACTCCGCCTCGGACTTGGCGATCCGCTCCTCCCTAGCAGTAGCGGCCACCGCCGCCTCTCGGCGGGCCAGCAGATCCTCCCGGGCGCCCAAGTCCGCCGCCATTATCTCGGTGTCGGTCTCCCGGATCACGACGTCCTCCTCCCGGCGTTGGAGCTCCCCCTCGATGTGCTGGAGTTCCTCCGCCCAGTACTGGAGCTCGGCGCGGGTCCGGTCGACTTCGCCTTTTTGGCGGGCTAGGTCGGCCTGGAAGGCCTCTGCTGCCCTCTCACGGTTCACCGCCGCCTCCTCCCGCTCCTGCACCTGCCTCTCCCTGGCAAGGGCCTCGGCAGCCTGCTGCCGCGATGCCCCGGCCAGGCGGGCGGCGTCGTCCCGCTCCCGCGCGACCTCCGCGCGGGTGTCCTCCAGAGCCTTCCGCTCCCGCGCGACCTCCGCGCGGGTCTCCTCCAAGGCCTTCCGGCCCTCCTCCATGGCGCGCTGCTCGTCCTCGTTGGCGGCGTGCACCGCGGCAAGGCGGGAGTCGAAAACACGCCAAGCCGCGGCGAGCTGCGCTCTTTCCGTGGCCAGAGCGGCGCGCTCCGCCTCTCGATGCGCCATCTCCTCTGCTACAGCCGCCTCCAGCCGCCCGATCACCTCCCGAGCGCTCCCAAGCACGACCGGGAGAGGTTCGGCGGGTTGGCTGGGCGGCGGCTGGGCGCTGGGTCCCCTGCGAGCCTCCCCCAGGGGGCTCGGGGTTCCCGAGAACTGCCACGCCGTCACCCGCCCCGCGCTCGGCGTGCTTGGGGTGGGTTCGGACGGCGCCGGACGCTCGGGCGGCGGCTGTGTCTCTGTCTCGGTCGCCGCGTCCGCCGGCTCCGGCACCGCCACCGGGCCAGTCGGCCCCGGCTCCGCCGCCACGTCCGTCGGTGCACCCGGCTCGGGCACGCTCGGCTCGGGGGCTGGCACTGGCCTCGGCGCCTCCGGCCACCCCTAGCTCTCGGCGGCGACCGTAGGCGGCCTGTAGGAGAAGAACGAGAGAAAAATCCAAAACTTAGTCCGGGCAAGGCACGCCCAAGAAAGAATGAAGGACGAAACTTACGTGGTTGTGGGTCTTCGGTACTGCCATCTTGCTACAAGAATTCTGAACTTCGGGCTCGATGGCGCTGGCCCGGAGTCCTCCCTCCTTCTCTTCCGCCGGGGGTTCTGCGGGGCCGCCGCATGGTCTCCGGGCGCCGGATCGGGCACAAGCAGACCAAAGTGCGGTTCCAGAACCGCAGATGCCGCCCCCACCGACGGCCCCGTGCTGGACGACTGGCCATCCCGGCTTCCCCCCTCGCCTGGCAAAGGCGACGGCGGGGACTCCGGCACAGGAATAAAGAGCCGGGGGTGCTTCCCCCGATCCTCCGGCGGCGCCCCCTCCTCCGGTGCGGCTGCTGCTGCCCGCAGCAGCCCTACTGTCGGCTGCGGCTCGCCGCTCGTGGCGCCCGGGCCACCAGTCTGTGCCGGACCACTTGCGGCCTCCTCGTCGGCCTCCTCATCCACCCCGGGAGGGTCGTCGCTGGCGGGAAGCTCACCGGCGTCACCACCAGGGCCCCCTGCTGGCCCTCGGGGACCAACAACTTCCGGATTTTCCCGGCCGCCTCTTCGTTTGACAGGCGAGACTCCGGCAGCACGCTGTCGGGAGTCCTATCGCGGCGGCTTCCTCCTGCTCTCGGGATTTCGTCGGGGCGAGAGATGATTTGGACGGTGAAGAAGGGAAGGAGCTCTGATCGCCTAAGGAGAGTCTAAGGGCTCAAGAGCTCAAAGAAAGCAGGGGCTGGATCACGAGATGGCGTAAAGAAGAGGGCGGTTCGCTCCCCTCCTCCTTTTATACCCCAGGGAATTCAAATGTCTCCTGCCATAGCACACTCGACGGGACGGTTTCCTCGATCGACGCAACCGTCAGGCGAGTCTCCCACAGGTCGTGCGGTGTCAGCGGTTGCCAGGCGTACTTTCCTCGATTTGCGCAGCTGCCGCGCGTGCCGCCTGCTCTGTCATCACGCACCGCCCGTCCCGTTGTCATACCCTTCGGGAGTTGTGTGGACGCGTGTCCATTCAGCTCCCCGTTGGGCCGTACCGAAGGCCCAGACCGAAGGGACCACCTTCTGAAAGCTCGCCACGTGGCGTCCGCGCCGGCTTCGGCCTCGTTCGTGACGGAGGGCCCATCCGCAGTATCTGGGCCATTGCCTGCCAATGGGCCCGGGGGCTACTGTCGGTGTATCAAGAACCGGGGATCCCCGAATCCGGAGGCCAGGCCAGCCATCCGCCACATGGCGCCATCCCGCGGGTTCTCTCCTGTAGGATGAGAAAAGATCAAGTCCCGGGAGAAGGTGCTCGGGGCCACAGTCGGTGGCCCCCGAGTACCCCAGTTCCCCGATGATCCACGAAATCCAAGTACCGGGAAGAAAGTGCTCGGGGGGGGGGGGGGGGGTGTACGGTCACCCCCGAGCACCCTAGTCCCCCGACGATCAGGAGAGCTAAGTGCCGGGAGAGAGTGCTCCGGGCTACGTGCGGCCGTCCCCGAGCACTCAGTTCCCGGAGGATCCATACAAGAGTGCTCAGGAGAGAGTGCTCGGGGCTACATGTAGTAGCCCCCGAGCACTCGGTTCCCCGAGGGTCCGTACAAGAGTGCTCGGGAGAGAGTGCTCGGGGATATGAACAGTACTCCCGAGCACTCGGCACCCCGAGGACAAGAAAAGGCATTCTCGGGAGAGAGTGCTTGGGGATGTGAACAGTACCCCCGAGCACTCGGTACCCCGACGACCCAGAAAGACCTCCGAGGGACCCACCGATGAGGTGTCAACCAGTCAAAGCCCCGAGGCCGCATTTAATGAGCGTGCGTGGCCTGTCACCTCCAACTGCTCCCGCCGTGCTCAGCGTCAGTTCCTGCCATGTCTTGGCAGAGAGGCGTGGGGTTATTAATTGCACGGGTCCCGTCACATGCCATCCGGCTTGTCTCAGGATAACGTCGTAAGGACCAAGGCGTTCCGTCTGTCGCGCTGCTGTGGCAGGGGAACAAAACAGGACGGGCACGCCGGGTTGCTCTGCGGCTGCCCGGTGGGCCCTCTCCACGACGCCCGTTGCCAGGGCATTTATGGTGATGGATGACCGGGCGTGCGACGCATTTTCCACCCTCGATCACTTCGCCCAGAGGAAATAATGACGCCCTTTCCATTTATGGTGTCTCGGAACTCGTGCCCCCTCCTTCCGTTCGGGGCATGTCGCAGCCGGCGGGTACTTAAAGCAGCCGGCGGCACAAAAGGAAAGACCAAGTGAAAAAGAGCGGAGCTGAAGAAGACGGTTAGAGGGAATGGATAGACAAGAACACAGCGCAAGAGAACACTGTAAGAAAGGCTGAGCCCAGTCCCAGCCGAAGAACAAGGAGCCTCACGCTCTTAGATAGACCAACATTCTTGTAACCCGCAACATCCTTGAGAGACTTCCTCGGGACAGTTATAGTATCCATACAGGAGTAGGGTATTACGCCCCCGAGCGGCCCGAACCTGTCTAAATTTCGGTGCATTTACTTCTTCTTGCACTAGGTCAACACCCCCACCACCGGCCGTTGCATTGATTCGCATTTATTTCTCCGACGAACGTATTCAGGATCATCCCCCCGGCCGAATCTCTAAAAAGGGGTCTCTCGGGATCCCTACGACTGGAGTTAATCCTCCGACAGACATCCTTAAGCCTGGATCATGTTGGATATGATTAACATCATAAACAGGAGGTGGTTCTTGTTCTTGAGTTTGCCCTTGAGCTACAACTAGAATTGGAGGTGATTCTTATGGTTGAGTTTACCCTAGAGCCACAACCGGAACTAGGGATGATTCTTGTTGTTGAGTTTTCCCTTTATTCGCATTTTTTTTTTGTCTTTGCTTCATGTTTCTGAAAAAGTGATGCAATGTTGCTATTCCTCTTCATGTCTTCACAATTCTACATTTGCAATTCAGAAGTAAAACTAAGTGAGTTACAAATAAGGTATGAAATGTGTGCATGCTTCTGCATTTGTAAGTGATGACAAACCACCATCTAAACCTTGTATCAAATAAGACCAAATGTCAGATTGTCAGAAGATAGACTATTCCATGAAATTAATGATCTTCTCAATTCTCAAAATATTCCAATGCCTAACTTTTAGGCTTCAAAAGGTATACTTACGAAAAATAAAAAACAAAACAAGTGACTCCTTTCATGCTTTAGTCATTTGATTGAGCAGTGTAGCAAGCCAGCAAGGTGGATCATGACCTTGGCAACTTCTCGAGCAGCGCAGAGAGGTAGAAGTTAGCTCTCACTTCTCCCCAAAATGCCCCTCCCTCCTCAACAGGTCTATGGTCCTCTCTTATTTAGTTGTGTGAAGTATGAACCACTGAACCTGAACCTCAGAACCTCACCAACACAAAGTCACTATGTGTGATTTGTCCATGTGGACACTCAAACTTTGACCGACATATCACACACGGACATACCCCAAGTCCCGAAGGGTCGGCCAACCGGGCAAGGCAGGCCACAGGGGATTGGCGTGCAAGGGGTCGGTGCGGCGAGTCGAGCGGTCAGCCATTGGCAGGGGGGTCAGTGTGGCGGGTCGGGCGGTTGGCCATTGGCAAGGGGGGTCGACGTGGCACTCGGGCAGTCGGCGGCTCGACATGATGGTGCAGACGCATGGTGGGTTGGAAACTTGAGGGGTCGATGCAGTGTAGCGACGGGTCGGGGGCGGTCAACAGCTCGGCGCGAACTCGCTGTGGGTCGGCAGGACAACAACTTAGGGGGTTGACGTGGCACATCGGGCACTCCGGCGATCGACAGCTCATTGCGACGACGCAGACTCACAGTGGGTCGGCAAGCCGGCAACTCGAGGGGTCGACGCGCAGGGGGTCGGCGTATGGGCTCGACGCGATGGACAGTTGGAGGCTCGGCGCGGCAGAGGATCAGCTCGACAGGGGGTATGGCTTGATGGGTGACATATGGGAATCGAGAGATTGAAGATGGGGACCGATGGGTGTTGGGAGATGAGGATGCGTGCTGCGTGGAGATATTATTTTTAGCTGCTGATTGGGTGGGGCCGTAAGGTACTAACAAAAAAGCCTGAAACTACAGGGTAATCTTAGGTCTACTGGATTATCTGTAGCTCCACCCATGTAGGTTGCAATTCACTCTTCCACATTATACTTCAGGGTTCAAATCGGATTATAACCTTGTTGGCCACTAACCCTACGGGAACCACCTCTCGATGAGATGACTGCGTAGTCGTGGAGATAATATCAAGTCTGCCGAGGTTCGAATCTAAATGTTATCTTCGTGCTCACGCAATTGAGCAGCAGGAAAGTGTTTGCCCGCGCCCCATGGCGTTGCGGATTTATTATTCCCGACCTTCCTTCAGAGGAAAAAACTTTCCCTAACTCTCGGGGATCATGGATGCCGGGCCCTGCCACGAACACGTCGGCGATGCTAGCTGCCTGCCGATAACTGCGAACGAAAATAGGTCAGGTGACCACGACACACATGAATATTCAACCGAATCTCTCGACAGTCGTCACCAATGTCTCTTTCTCTGACTAAACCGTGTAACCTTCGAGAATCTTCAAACGGCGAGCCAATTTAGACAGTCTCAAGTCAGCCGACTCCAGCCAATAATGATGATATAATACTCCAGCTGCAAGCTGATAAGTCTGAGCAGCGTTGCTTCGAGGGCGTTTCAGCGCCGGATAAGCACACCAGCTTCTCGTCTACTTGGGGCAGTCTCCATTAGATATTTCAATTTTGTTTGACAATTTTTTTTACTGACGAAAGACCAAAATTTACAAAATTTTGCCAAACTTTTAGCTATTTTTTGTCTTCTGCTCTTTAATTCCTACATGTCAGTGAAAAAAATTATAGAATGAGATATTTCGTTCCCCTCTCCGAAATTTTAATCTCTCGTCTCCATTCACATGGCCAATGGCAACGCTCAAAGTCACAACTAAATTCACTTTTTTTTTTTGAAATATTATCGAATGAACGGTTTACATGATAATTTTGACTAACATGTTTGCGTCAAGAGCAGGTAATCCTTGATTGATTCCAAATCCAGAATACTGAATGCTACTGCCGCGTGGATGGTGGTGATGAGACCATGACTCAGACATGAGACATTACGTGCCCCAAATGTAACAAACAGATGGCTATTTAGAGAGTCCGATTATATCCAGGAAGCCAGGAAGTCTGAGCACTTCAGAGCCTGTACAAGGATGACATGTCATGGTTGCAAACACCTTCGAGGTTGCATCTGTTAGAGTATAATCTTGTTTTTCTAGTCGAAGTTGGAGTCCTAGTGTTAGCGTGCATGATTTGCATGTGTCCAGTTTGTATACGTGAGTAGTTAGTCAAGATAAGAGTAGCTGTTGTTTCACCTATAGAGCAAGCGTTAGAGAATTTTGAGTCTAGAAAAAGGGCGAGAAAAAAGAGAGAGAAAGAACAGGCGTGGTGCCTGTGCCTAATTTTGTTGATCGTGTTCTGCGTGCGTTCTTCTCTGATTCGTCGTGTGTACGTGCGGATCCTGGTGAAATCCAACAGCAACCGGAAGCTATCAAAATCACGAGCTCTGAACCAATCCGTTTGGCAGGTTCAGCACAACATGACAACGGTAGCGATTTTAAGTCAATGATCTTAAAAGGTCACACGCAAGCCTGTCTGGAGAAAGAGAACTACTTCGCCATACTTACACCACATTAAGACTGCTAGCTTAAGATCTGAAGTTCCAAAAACCGCAAGAGCGTTGATGCCAGTTCTTGCAAGGGATCCATCCAACCTTCAGAAGTAGAACATGAACCGCTTGATCTCCTTCACATTGGGCAGCTGCTTTACCGGGACAGCGCCGTCATGCAGACGAGAGCTGGCCGCAGAGAACGATCCCTGGTCAGAGAGGCCGTCATCCAAGTAATGGCGCGCCCGGAAAGACGCCAGGTGCGCGTAGGATGCCGGGGGAGCTGTTTGCAACAGATGGGACAAATGATAATGACCAACGAGCAGTTATCTGAAACTAAATAAATACAGAATATCTCCTGCTAGTTTTCAGAAGAAAGAAAGAACATGGAAAACACCAAAAAATACGAAACATGAACTTAATGAATACAGTGCGCAATCAACGTAATGAAATGTGAAGGATCACAAAACAAGCACTAAAAACTTCTTAGGTATAGCACGTATTGTAAGTCAATGTCTGCAATGCATCGGCACTGAAATGATTTTCGTCGAAGAGGACTAATGCGTCAGACAGCTTGTTCCCTGTCAGAGGGCAAAATGACCAAACCATGGACACGGTGCAGAGAGTTCACAACTTAAGTGTCACATGATTGAGCATTCCTTTAACCTGGATGCCGGAGTGGCTGCAGAGGTAGGAGTCGAATTCACTGGGATGGCATATCTTTGTGTCAACAACAGTTCCTGAGTACCCGATGTAATTATTAGTTGGAAATAATAATGCAGCTTCTTTAGTATCAATACTAGTTCCTTCATATCAGATCTATTTTACCTGGTAGAATATTTCCACTTCGATCTGTCAGATCCCGTGCACGATGATCTGCAGGAAAAAGCCGTGTATGATGCCTCTTTTGCACCATAATAAATGTAACTGGAGGAAGTTAGCCCTCTTCTAAGGTAGCACACGCCTGAGCGTACAAAATACAAAAATCAGCAAAATCATGTAAACACAGACAAAGCGCTTAGACATGCCTGAAACAAAAAATATATCAAAAGACTGGAAGTGGAAAATAGAGTGACAAAAGACTTTCGAATGGCATCCATTTCAAAAAGCAAGACCTGGGTTAAACTGCCCTTTAGCTGACACCATCTCTGCATGTCCAAAATACTTTATCATTTCACCATAAACAAGCCCCCTCTGTGGATCCGTATTTTCAAACTCAATGTTTCTGAACCTCCTGTACCATCTTGAGTTTGAGGAGAGTGTTAAGTATATATCTAGGCCCATATTGGCCAATGATGACTATATATTGATATCAAGGCGAATGGAGGGATATCTTCCAACAATTCTAGTCAGGGTAACATATCAAACCTGTAAAAGCAAACATAAATATTTAAGACATAATGTGATTGATTAAATGAAGTGCAACGTGGTAAAGGAAATGAAGACAAAAAAGAAAAGAATTTGTAGGAGGAATAGAATTGGTGGAATTGTATGTTATTGTATTGAGCTTCTCAGGCGGTATAAATAGAGTAAAGAGACTTGGAGGGCAAGATACCTCACCGATACATATGGCAGTATGGGATTACAAATCCTAACTACCAAATATACTCTAAAATCCCCCGCAGTCGTAGCGAGAGCATCGTAGACGGTCAGACTGGAGAAGAAGTTGAAGGTAGTAAGCCAATGAACTAATATCCCCCCGCAGTTGTAATGTTGCCGCGTTGCAGGTGTTGCGACTGGAGTAGAGACCGATGAGCAGCTCATGTAGATGGTAGCCCTTTGTGCTGAAGTCGAGGAAGCCGAGAGCGAGGTGAGTAGCCGTAGTCAAGGATGTCGTGCATGAGGTAGCCATGGTCTAGCCATAGTCGGGGTTGCCATGGTCGAGGGAGGCGCACATGAAGCCACGGGCGCAGGGGGCTGAGGGAAGAAGACGCTGACACAGACAAGGCAGTCGTTGAAGAAGAGGTCGATGCCAAAGTCGACACAGTGGAGGACGAGGCATGCACCGGGTTTGCCAGGTCTGGGAACACATCAGGGACGAAGGCATGCACTAGTGTTGCCAGTACCGGACGCGCGAAGATAGGGAGCCCAATCATACACTAGTGTCTGAGGGGCCAGCAGAGAAAGCCTCAACGGTCACGATGCAAAGAGCGGCGAGGATGAGAAGGTGCCAATGCAGCCCGCAGATGCCGGAGTAAATGAAGAGGTCGAGGAGGAGACTGTGACGTTGGTGATGAGGTTGTGCTGGACGAAGGCGGTAAAGGAAGGTGGAACCAGCGGCCTGGAGCGTCAATGCCGGTCTCCGAGAGTGTGATGGTGGTGCTCGAAGAAGCCGGTGAAGAACACCCGAACAGCGTAACGAAGACCAAGGGTGCCGATGACTGAGGAGATAACACACCGATAGAGGCGACATCGGTCAGCCGAATTATCGTGGCATGCGGGGACGACGATGTAGGGCAACAGAGGGATCCTCCGTTCGGTCGGGCCGCACTCGGGAGGGTGTGGCGGCACTACGCAGGCATGGATTACGGGTGGCAATGTTGTAGCTTGAAGGCAATGCAGCGGCAACCCCGGTACTTGGGTGGAGACGCGCGTACTCGAGGTGGACGGGAGCCATGCCAACCAGTCGTGATGAACTACGTGCGGTTGACTGATCAGGCTGATAGCGCATGAGGCAGTCGTGGCAGAGGCGTCTCGAGTAATGTGGGAGATTGTAACGAAAATAGCCTTATTAGGCCATGATTGTGATTTTAGTGATTAATGATAATATAGTCATTGGGACTACAGGCAAGTTTCATCCATTTCTTTTGTATGGTGTTAACTGATTGCTTATATAAATTGATTGTCTATCCACATGCTAATATGTTTATCAAGTATATACTTTAGTAGGTCTTATGGATGCAATACATAAAGAATCCACCGTAGACGGGACAAAGATTGACCGAATTGCAGAAGTCTTAGGAGAATTGCTCTCATCGGATGACCCGGTGCTCTGCGTGTTGAACACACTGGAGCATCTTTGACAAAGGGGGAGAGAAGGCTGAACACTTCACCGGATAGTCTGGTGCTTAGCAATGTGTAGCACTAGAGCTTTATCTGCAGAGAAGAGCAAAACTGAAGAAGCCACGCGAATAGTCTGGTGTTGGTGAAGAAGGTGCACACCAGAGTATTTTGGCTCGGAGCAGAAGAAGTTGAACTCAACGGAAGATCCAATGATCAGCAGAAGATATACATTAGAGCATTTCTTGCACAGGCGATTACAAGTGTCAAAGAACAAGGATGAACTGATCGGATGGTATGGTGTCAATAGGAAGTGCACCAGATGCTTACACCAGAGCAATTGACACAGAGAGGATGCAAAGGCTCGGATGGCTCAGATGTACTCACCGGATAGTCCGATGATAGAGATGTAGTATACACTGAAGTGTCCAGTGTTCACAGAGGCTTTGAGTGGGGTTCCAGCAGCTAGTTTCTGAAGATGTACTCACTGGATGATCCGGTGTTAGTACTACTATTTTCAACGGATCATCCGGTGTTAACAGCTTTTTTGAGACATTAGGAAAATGGCTACTTGGCGGATTTGAGGCTATAAATACCCCTCCAATTAGTCATTTGAAGGTGTGGCATGCTACTAGAGTTCAGACAAACACATAGACACTTGAGAAGACATCCAAGTCACCAAAATGCTTAAAGTGATTATTGAAGGCAATTAAGCACAATATTAGTGAGTGATTAGTGCTTATAGGCCTAGAGTGAGTTGTAGCTAGGTGCTGCAGCTTGTGATCCTAGCTTGTACCAAGTGGTATGCCGGCATCTTTGAGTCTTGGTGACTCACCGATAACTTGAGCCGAAGTTTCTCAAGCTTGTTGACCCTCTGACTTGGTGTGGAATGGCGTCAAGACACGTATACGGGGATGCAAAAACCCTTGGCTTGGTGGCTCAAGCTCCGAAGTGATCATAGAAGCAAGTGACATGAAGAGAGGCTAGTGGTGAGGTTTTGCCTTTGTGGCTTGGTGGCTAATCCGACTTGAGGCCTTGCCTTGGTGGCTTGGTGGCTCAAGAGCCATGACCGGGTGCCGACCTTCATATCCTTGTGTTGAGTTTGTCTCTCTACCTTATTTATGCTACAACATGGACTAGGGATGATATTCATACTATCGATACCAGGGGATACAAATCTCTTGTGCTGAGTTTGTCTCTCTACCTTATTTACGCTTCCACATTTATATTCTTGCAATCTACATTTGTGCATTTACTTTTCTAGAGTAGTTTGTTAATATTGGCTATAGGTTGTAAACCTTTTAAGTGGTAGAATATGCACAATAGATAAATCTAGAACATATTAAGATAGAAATTGATATAGGTTTATCTTGTGAAATTTTTATAGCCAATTAGGTTAGATTTTTTAAGTGTCCTAATTCACCCTCCTCTTAGGACGTCACTGATCCTCACAGCAACAATGAACCAGCGAGGAGCGCCATGCGGATGGAGTGGCGGGGCAGCGACGTATGAGGACGTCCCCAGAAGCGTAACACACCTAGCCGTGCCGCACTGGTGGAGACATGGTCGACGTGGTCAGATGGGGTGGCCGATGTGATCGGTGCAGGCGCGACGGTCGAAGTGGTCAAGGACGCAGGGACGAACCAACAGGTGGCGTGGAGGTGAGGTAGTCCGTGCACGACGTGGTCGAGCACATTTGGTCATGGGCATCAGCGTGGAGACCGGCAGGAGCATACATGCGATGTGGCGGGGCGGGTGCATGGACAGGCTACGCAGTGCAGATCCAGGTGCATGGAAGGAGAAAATGAGCGACATGGTGGGGAATCGATGAACGAAGCAACATAGGTGTGTGGTGACGTCGTCGAGTAGCTATGATGCCGATCCAGGAGACGCGCATGCCAAGACACGTGGACGGGCGCCGAGATGCATGGACAGAAAAGAGTGAGGAGACTGGCGCGTGGACAGGCATCAGGTGAATCCAACGTGTGGAGGCGGTGATGGTCTAGCGTGTGCATGACGCGTGGAGGCGATGATGGTCCAACGCAGATGGGCAATGAGCAGACATGCGAAGAAGTCATGTGCGCGTAGAGTCGTCGCGCTGGAGATGGAGACAACGCGTGGAGTCGGCGGTGCACAAAGCCGATGAAGTCGTGCCGAGGTTGAAGTAGGGCGCGAAGGTGACACAAACCGATCGAGGATCAGAAAAACCAAAGAGAAATGTCGATCAACGGCCGATGAGAGAGAAAAATCCGATCAACAGATCGAGAAACGACTCTCTAGGGCGGCCGATCAACATGATCAGCAGCGAACCCTATGTACGGGTGACAATGTTGTAGCGAAAATAGCCCTATTAAGCTATGATTATAATTTTGGTGATTAGTGACAATATAGTCATAGTGACTAACATGTTTGTGAAGAATATATGTTAGTAGGTCTCATGGATGCAATACATCAAGAAGCCACCGTAGCTGAGACAAAGTTTAATTGATTTGGAGAAGTCTCAGGAGAATTGACCTCACCGGATAGTCCAGTGCAGTAGAGTTTGCACTCACCGAAGCATTGTGCACAAAGGCTGATAGCCTCACCGGATAGTCCGGTGCTCTTTGTGTTGAACTCATCGCAGTATTTTTGACAAAGGGGAGAAGACTGAGAACATCACTGGATAGTCTAATGATCTGCATTGGAGCATTTCTTGCAGAGAAGAATACAAGTGCAAAGACTAAAGATCAACCCACCAGAAGGTCCGGTGCTTAGTTTGTGTACACTAGAGTATAGCACCAGAATATTTCTTGCAGATGCGACTGCAAATGCTGAAGAAAGAAGATCAACTCACCGGATAGTTAGGTGATCACATAGATGAATGCACAGGAGCATTTTACACAAAGAAGAAGTGGCGCATACTAGCTCAAGATAACTCATCGGAAGATCCGATGATGGATTTGAAGGCACGTCAAAATGTCTGGTGTCCACAGAGACTTTGAGTGGAGTTTCAATGGCTAGTTTCTAAGTTTATACTCGCTGGATGATCCGATGTTAGTACTATTGTTCTCATCGGATCATCCGGTGTTAACAACTTTTCTGAGTCGTTGGGAAAATGGCTAGTTGGTGGGTTTGAGGCTATAAATTTCCCTCCGCTTAGTCATTTGTGGTCATACACACTTGAGAAGACATCCAAACCACCAAAGTGCTTAAAGTGATCATTCAAGATGATTAAGCACAAGATTAGAGATTATTTAGTGCCTATAGGTATAGAGTGAGTTGTAGTTAGGTACTGCAGCTTGAATAATGGATCAAAGAGTTATCCTAGCTTGTACCAAGTGGTACGTCGACGTCTTGAAGTCTTGATGACTCATCGACATCTTGGGCCTTGATGGCTCAAGCGTGTGAACCCTCCGACTTGGTGTGGAGCGGCGGCAAGACACGTGTACGGGGATGCGAAGACTCTTATCTTGGTGGCTCAAGCTCCAAAGTGATCACGACAATAAGTGACCGAAAAGAGGCTAGTGGTGAGATATTGCCTTGGTGGCTTATCGTGCTTGAGACGTTGTCTTGGTGACTTGGTAGCTCAAGAGCTGTGACCGGTTGTCGACCACAAGTATATCCTTTGTGGAGCTCCAATGTGGACTAGGGGTGACATTTATGCCATCAATAACATGTGATAAAAATTATTTGTGCCGAGTTTATCTCTCTACCTTATTTACGTTTTCTGTATTTACTTAATTGCAATTTACCTTAATATAATAGGTTACAAACCTCTTAAGCGGTAGAGTAGACACAATAGATAAATTTAGATAAAAATTGAGATAGATTTATCTTGTGATGTTTTTGGAGCCGAATAGTTTCTAACTGTCCTAATTCACCCCCGTCTTAGGACGTCATCGTTCCTCACAATTGGTATCAGAATCTCGTGCTCTTGATAGGCTTAACATTGTAGAGTTGTGACGTCTGGAGTTGGGATGCATACCTATAGTGCTCCACTTTTAGATGTCACAAATTTCCCCTGTTGGAAAATTCTAATGTCTCATTTTTTGCAAGCCAAGGGTGTAGATGTTTGGAGAGTCACCGAGGAAGGGATTAGACCTCGCATTACCAACAAGGAGAGGCAATTAGATGCATTGATGAAGAGTATCTTTTATCATATTTAAATATTGATGCATTTAATAGTGTTTATTCTTTCAACAATGTGCATGATATTTGGAATAGTCTCATTGAAATACATGAAAACGCAAAAGATGTGCACAATGAGAAATATCATGTGCTTGTTACTAAGCTCAATAGCATCAAACAATTTTCCCATGAAAGTACTAATGACATGTACTCATATTTGAATATTCTTGTCAATGAGATAAATGATCTTGGTTTGACACCAATTGACGATGATCAAGTGATGAGAAGAATACTTCAAGCTCTTCTTCCAAAGTACAAGTTGATAGTCTCTATCATCTACGACGACAACAACATCAAGAAGATGACTCTAAGTCAAGTGCTCGGTAAGATCACCGCCCATTAGATGACCATGAATATGGGGGGTAGAAGCCTCTTACTCATTCAACGCCAAGAATCTTGCTCTCATAAGAAAGCAAGCTCTATATCCACACATGAAGGCGAATATGAAGAGGTAAGAGCAAGAGTCAAACTCAAGAAAAGATGATGGATGTGAAGATGAAGATGAAGATAGTAATAAAGATGATAAGCAAAACACATTAAGTGATGAAGAAATGGATCCCGAAGTTGCCAAGCCCATCTCTCAAGTGGAGAAGAACATCAAGAAGTTCAATGCTAAGATTGATCATCGAATTTGCATGAAAGACTTGGTCAAAACTATTGATCGCATCAAGAAGGAGAAGAAGTCCAAGAGCAAGCGAGAGACAAGGGGAAGAGCCAAATCATTTGTAAGCATGGGAAGATGGATGAGTGAAGATGAAGATTCAAGCTCAAGTGATGAGAGGTTTACCACTCACTTCTCCAAAAGAAGCTCTTCCTCAAAGTCATCATCACGTAAGTTATCATCCCGCAAGTCATCACACAAGTGCCTTATGACCAAAGGTATGGATAGCGATGTAAGTGATGATGAATCCGATGAAGATTCTTCTTTTATGATGAACTCTTTCATTTGATCAATGAGAAACAAATGGTTCTTAAGAAACAATCTAAGGAACTTAAGAAATTCAATGCCCTCAATGACATTCATACTACATTTGTTTCTAATTATGAACAATTATTGAGTAAATTCAACTTACTAAATAAGGAGCATGGAGAAGTTAAGACAAAATTTGAGTGCATTGAATCTCAATCTAAGGTTCATTTGGAATAATCTACCTCTCTATTTAATTTCGATCATAAGGTAGATGTTTCTACTTGTAGTGATTTAATTGATTTATCTTGCTCACTCTCTTGCAATGAGATATGTGTTGAGTATGTTCTTGTAGAACCACCTAATGAACTTATTGCACAAGAAAATTATGAGCTCAAGCAAGAAGTGAAAAAGCTCAAGAAGGACTTGACAAGATTAAAGGGCAAGAATCATATCTGATCTCCTTGAGATAATCGTACAACCATTAAACTTACGGAGGGTTCCACTGTGATATGCTTCAAATGTCATAAAGAAGGTCACAAGTATTTCCAATATAAGAAAGTCAAAAAGAGACCAATAAGAAGAAGAAAGCAATAAACTCTCCAACAAGACCTCCAACATCTACATCAAGCTCAACTACAAGAACAAGATCAAGAGCAACCACTATAAGCCTAAGAAGAATAAAAATAGCAAGGTGGTTGCACAAATAGTTGGGAGAAAGGATCAAGGGTGGAACCAACCCATTTGAATGCCCAAGGAAGCCATTATCAACATGAAAGGGTGCTAATCGGTTTGGGTTTAAAAAAGATTTAAAGCATAAGTCAGCTCGGGGATTTGGAGACTTGGCTCATAAGATAAAGTGAAGGTTCAATCAAAGAAGCCAAGTAGATAAGATTGGGCGCTTTGATGAAGATAATGATCATCATATATCTAAATTCTCATCCAAAGATAAAATAGGTAAATAGTAGCTAGACTTTAGGTTTTTTTTTGCATCTAGCATATTTGTCTTGTCTAGGATTGTATATGCATATTTCAATTTATTGCAATGCCTAGCGTAGGTTTTAATATGGTAGGTTACTTATACTTGTCTTTAATCTATGAGCAACTTACATGGTTTATTTGTTGTAGATTTTTTTCATGACATTAGTTTTACAATTGATGTCTTTTATATGCTATGAATCAATCCATAGTGTACCCTCTCCATTATTATTAATAACAAGTGCATATGTCTCACAAGTATTCAAAACTTGTATACACACATTTAGGGGGAGTATATCTTATGGATTGTGATTTTAAGACTAACATGTGTTGCTAGATGTATCTTTTGTAGTCTTATGGAGAAATCAACACGTCCTCAGAGGTATGCAATGCTAAAATGCTTCAATTGGTATCATTATCAAAACATTTATACTTTTAAGCTACCTCCATGAATAATATGACCTAAACTTTCTACCTCTACTTATTATCTAGATGTGCATATATTGCTACATTCCTACAAATATTATTCACAAATGGGTCTCATTATATGTATGCACACATAAACGGAGAGTTTAGATTATATCATGTGAGTTTTATAAATTATGATCATTATTCGTTATTTTTAATTTATATCAATACCTCATATCCTTACAATTGATATATACTTTAAATTGGTACCATTTCTTTGGATCATGATTTATGAAGCTCTCTCCATGTGCTCTAATGATTTTCTCGAGTTCAATACATGTTGTAGCCATTTTTAAGATTGTTGACAAATGAGGAGAAGTTTCATGATCAAAGTAAGAAGCAAGATACAAGATATATAAGAATGCTGAAGTTGATAAAAGGGAGAAGAAGAAGAAACAAGAAGCAACAAGAGGCACCTAGGTTGACAAAGAGGGAAAAGCTCTAGCATGAGTCGATCAAGGGAGATAGTGGCAATAGAAAAAGGGGTAGCCACAACAAAGGGGGACTAAATGCTAAGAATATGCATCCAAGTAATGTGGCAAGGCTTTGTACTTTTTATAACTATATCATTTATTGTTTGCCACTTGCTTCATCAATCACTAAAAAGGGGGAGATTGCAGCGAAAATGACGCTATTAGGTAATGATTGTGATTTTGGTGATTAATAATAACATATTCATTGGGACTAACATGTTTGTCAATAATATATATTAGTAGGTCTCATGGATACAATATATCAAAAAGTCACCGTAGCTGGGATAAAATTTGATTAAATTGGAGAAGTCTTAGGAGAATTAACCTCACTGGATAGTCTGGTGCAGTAGAGTTTGCACTCATCGGAGCATTGTGCACAGAGGCTGATAGCCTCACCGGATAGTCCGGTGCTCTGTGTGTTGAACTTATCGGAGTATTTTTGACAAAGAGGAGAAGACTGAGAACCTCACCGGATAGTCCGATGATCTGCATTGGATAGCATTGGAGCATTTCTTGTAGAGAAAATGCAAGTGCAAAGATAAAAGATCAACCCACCGGAAGGTCCGGTGCTTGTTTTGTGCACACTGGAGTATAGCACCGGAGTATTTCTTATAGAGGCGACTGCAAGTGCTGAGGAATGAATATCAACTCACCAGATAGTCCGGTGATCACATAGATGAATGCACCGAAATATTTTACACAGAGAAGAAGTGGCGCGATCTGGTTCAAGATAACTCATCGGAAGATCCGGTGATGGATTTAAAGGCACATCGCAATGTCCAGTGTCCACATAGGCTTTGAGTGAAGTTCCAACGGCTAGTTTCTGAGTTTGTACTCACAGGATGATCCGGTGTTAGTACTATTGTTCTCACCGGATCATAGTTCTCACCGGATCATCCGGTGTTAACAGCTTTTCTGAGCCGTCAGGAAAATAGCTAGTTGGCGGGTTTGAGGCTATTAATACCCCTCCACTCAGTCATTTAAGGTGTTGCATGCTGCTGGAGTCTAGAGGAAGCTCATACACACTCAAGAAGATATTCAAGCCAACAAAGTGCTTAAAGTGATTATGTAAGGTGATTAAGCACAAGATTAGAGAGTATTTAGTGCTTATAGGCATAGAGTGAGTTGTAGCTAGGTGCTATAGCTTGAATAAGGGATCAAGGAGTGATCCTAGGTTGTATCAAGTGATATGTCGGCGTCTTGGAGTTTTGGTGACTCGTCAGCATCTTGGGTCTTGGTGACTCAAGCTTGTTGACCCTCCGACTTGATGTGGAGAGACGGCAAAACACATGTACGTGGACGCGGAGACCCTTGCCTTGGTGTGAAGAGGCTAGTGGTGAGACCTTGTCTTGGTGGCTTGGTAGCTTATTGTGCTTGTGACCTTATTTTGGTGACTTGGTAGCTCAAGAGCCGTTCCGGTTGCCAACTGAGAGCATATGTTTTGTGAAGCTCCAACGTAGACTAGGGGTAATATTCATGCCATCGATACCACGGGATAAAAATCCCTTGTGTCAAGTTTGTCTCTCTACCTTATTTACGTTTTCGCATTTACTTACTTGCAATTTACCTTGCTAGAGTAGGTTGCAAACTTCTTAATCGTTAGAGTAGACACACTAGATAAACCTAGAGCACAATTAGATAGAAATTGATATTAGTTTATCTTGTGATGTTTTTAGATCCAAATAGTTTCTAAGTGTCCTAATTTACCCCTTCTTAGGACGTCACCGTTCCTCACAACTGCCCCCGGCAGAGATCATGGAGATTGATCTGCATGGGGGCACACGGAGCGGAAGCTGACGACAATTAGGATTTGTGGCCTAAGATTAAAACCTAAACTCGTGATACCATGCAGGTGGAATAGAATTGATGGAATTGTATGTTGTTGTATTGATCCTCTTGGGCGGCATAAATAGAGTACAGAGACTTGGAGGGCAAGATACCTCTCCAATACATATGGCAGTACAAGATTATAAATCCTAGTGGTGGATCTCTCTGTCGACGACCTAAATGAGGAAGTGGTTGGCGCGCACGCGGCACCTCTGTCTGACTGTACGTCCTGTACCCTAACTGTGCAGGTAACACCACCGCCTTGCTCGACACCAGAGGCAGCCTCCCTGCTGGAGCAGCCACCACCTGAGGCGCTTGGCCCACCTTTGACATCCCTTCCCCCATAACTCACGCCGCGCAGCGAGCAGTGGGCTGATGCCTCTTCCATCACCACCCTTCTTTCCACCTCGCCGCTCAGCACCTGAACCTCCGCCAGCGTCGATGCCGGCAAGGCCACCTGCCCTCACCCTTGGGCCACGCCATAGCATCCACCTCACCCACTAGCCGGCAGAGGCCCATGGAAGATGTGCCCCCTTCTCTCATCGGTGACACAACCTCCTCGCGCCGCGCTGCCGCGATCGCCACCATCGCCTTGGCCGCCGAGCTCCAAGGTGCCTCGCCCACCTCCGACTCCTCCCCCACCGTGTGTAGACATCAGTCGAACCCTAGCACCAGCACGATCAGGGGCGAAGCCATCATAAAAAGGAGGGGGTGCTTGTGCGTGTACGGTTCATTATAGCTACAATAACTTACTGTTTATTGTAGCTATTTTTAGTAGTGATTTTGAATAGGAGGGGGTGCATGTGCACCCCTCCCTTAAGGTGGTGTCGCCCTGCTAACACAGCAAGGGCCCATTGGTGGAGCCAAACTGTTGCACAACGGTGGAGACGAGATGGTCGCAATGCACATATATATAGGGGTGAAAACGGATCAGATACAGATGTAATGGTCATTCCATATTTTAATCCTTATTTTTAATCAGAAACAAAAATGAATACGAAAATCCTAGATACGAAAACGAATACGGATAATATCGGAAACAAATATGATGCGAATATGAATCAAATACAAATATGGATCTGCATATCTATCAAATTACAAAGACCCTTAAATTATACATATAAAAATAATAAAATAACAATGTAGTATAACATCACATATAAGGAAAATAAATTATACATATAAAACAATAAAAAATTATAATATAGTCTAAGTAGTTAAGGGCCGTGGTGGGCTATTACCTTATTAGCGATGGTGATGAACTATTCTTCAATAGAGCTTGTGAATATGATATTATCTATATCATTATCCGGATATTATCCGTTTTTTTTTATCTCTATCCGGCTTTAAAAAAATGTTTTTTTTCTGTATCCTTATCGGATAAAAAATATTCATATCCATATTCAATCTAAAGTTATGTATACCCATATTCAAGATCATCTCTATCTGGAGCGAAAAATATCCTAACGTTTTCAAACCTTCATTTATATCGCGTGGTCTCGGAGATGGGCGAAAGGCGAATCCCAAGTGACACGTGTCGACGCTTCAACTAGTGGACCCCGCATGGCAGCCAGGAGGAGCGGGCGCCTGGCCAGGTGCCCAGGCTACCAGCGAGCGAGTGGAGTGGGAGCGCAGGAGGCCCCACAAGCGGTTCCGTGGGTGGGTGGGGGCCTCCTCGCGTTTCCCTTTTGCACTCTGGTGACGCCCGACCCGCCATACGCGCCGACGTCGCCCGTTCTTGGGGCCCGCTATGTCAGTGGGATGCAGCGAGCTGACCCCGGTGAATGTTGTTAGTGATTGGACTGTAAAACTGATCGTAACTGAGTCTGTACATGGAGAAGGTTCGGGTTCTGTTGGAGAAAGAGATAGAGTAGTCTGATTCAAGTTGTATAGCATATCTGTTAGCTAGTTTCTATCTCAGATTTGTACCGATCCTCTCCAACTCGGACTCATCTATAACAGCCACGCACGGAGGCTATTCCCAGCCACAAAAACACGCAGGCAGCAGCCCCAGAAGGCAGAGACGCTTCATTTATTTTTCAAATGTAACGACGTGTCTGGGTGTGCCGGGGCCGCGCTCACGCGACTGCCCGAGGCACGGCGGCGCTTGGACATTTGTGTCGGGGATGACGCAGGAGCGGGCCGCACGACGACGACAAGACGTTTCGCAATGATGGCCTGCGACGAGGCTCAGCTCGGCATGGCAGAACTAGAACGCACGTCAGGTTCACAAAACCGTTTGAAATTCGGAAACCACTCGACTGCGATTTTCCAAAATTTGCAAATATCGTGAAAACCAATCAAATTCAGTGAGAATTTGTTCAAATTCAGCCGGTCAAATTTGTAAATCAGAAGTAAAAATCGATCCAAACGACGATTCGGTAACCGCTCGATTTGAACCGAAAACCGATGGAATTGTAAAAAACTGATCGTATTTCTCGCATTTCTTTCGTGATAAAAAACCGCTCGAGTTCGATTGAAAATTGTCCGATTTAGTTGAAAACCACTCGAGTTCAAGAAAAAAAGTTAATCTTGTAAAATTGATAACTAATTTGTTTGAGCTTCAAATCAAATGAATTAAATTTTGTTTGTTTTCTTATAATATGATCTACATGATATAAGTATTTATACTCATAAAAAAGTTATATATTTTTTTAGAAAATAATTTGCTAAATCTAGTTAAATACATAGTTAATTCTTTGTTAATCCAAAAATCATGAAACCAATTTTAGTCTTCTTACATGTCCTATGTATTTTAAAAATACATGAACTCATGAAATATTTATTCTAAGATGTATGATTGTGTAAATATGTTGTAACTAGATTAATTCATAACTAACTCATCACATCTTCAAAATTAGTGAAACCACTTTTATTAGTTTACTTATACTATAATTTATATAGAAACAATAATGTTAAATATAAAAAAGTTAATTACAGCGTTGTTTCTTGACATGTTCACTTTATGCTTATGAACTTTATAAAAATCATGAAGAAATTAATAAAACTCTAAATAAAGTGAAAATAATTTTTAAAATCCTCTTAAGATATGTCATATATAAAAAATATGTGTTTTTTCTTAATATGATGGGTCAAATCATCATGTTCATACGACCTATTTCAACATTTTTTTTAAACTTCATCTCTATAAAATATGATGCAAACGATATTATTTTTTAAAAAAATCACAGAAGTTCTTAGAATTATCTATAGTATTTTTAGAATTTTTATGATTATTTAATTTTTTAAATTTAAATTAAAAAATCGGTCGATTTCTAAATACTGTGCAAATCAAATTAACCAATATTCACGAATACCAAACGATTTTCAACGATTCTTTAAACCCTCGTGCACGTAACGGTGGCCTTTCAGATCGTGATCAAGATCTCGGTTTGCGTCATTGCGCAGTGGGTAGACCATGCGCGTTGTCTTCTGGTGTTTTGCTTGATCGCTGCGTTTGTACAGATGGCTCCTCGATGCTCTTTACTATTGGTTTTTCTGCCTTCTCACTTTTAACTTTTTACTATTAATTTTTTAATAAATCTTTAGCTTCTCAACACATAAAAACCAGAAAATCTTATCTTAATCAGTTTCTCAACTTTTAGTTTATTTTCTCAGAGTTAGTTTTTCAACTTTTTAATAACCAGCTCACAACTAGACTTTTTGGTTCGGCTTCTGGTTTCTGAGTATGTTTAGCTTTCAAGTAGGGTGGCTTCTGGTTTTTGAGTATGTTTAGCTTTCAAGTAGCTCTGATTAGTACGGTTTAGAACAGCTTTTAGTTTAAGATCATGTTGATACGGATTCAGTTGAAAATACTGCATCAGCCACTTGCACACATCCACAATGGTCCTCTCATTAGCTTTACTATGACTTTTGACGACATGACGAAACCCAGAGAGATCTACACCGTTAGGATCATAACAATTTGATCTTCACCATAATATATCAGAAAATATAATTTATCTGCCATCCCTGGAAACATCCGCAAATATATCCAATGTTAAGACTGGCAAACTATATTTTTAATTATCGGAACTAAAAAAATTACCAATACCAATTATTACCTAACAATAGGTTCTTCAATAATACCCCTAAACAAACTAACCTACAATTATTACTAACATTATTATTCTGTACAATCTAGATATTCGAAACTACCATACTAAAAATACTACTATGCATTTAATGACTATCCTACCACGTCGTAATTAATATTGACATTATACTACTAAATACAGTATTTTCTAAACCTAAATCATAGGTCATACCGCTAAACCCTAGATCTAGTGCTACTTTATTTATTAAAAAAATTATGAGTATAAAAGAAATTACCGGAAAATACTCTTCAAATCCGCCGATTGAAAACAGTAGGGCTTCGCCGCGCTATCTTCCTCCCCTCTCTTCTTCTCCACTTTTCTCTTTTTCGGAATAAAATGAGAATCTTTTCTCAATTTAACAGTTTATATAGAGTAGGGAGGAGGGGGTGGGGCTGGCCTCTTAACCGCCCCTGAGAGTGCGGCAAGATGCCTAACCGCTCTCTCAGAGAGCGGGTAGGGTATCCGCTCTCTCAGAGGGCGATTAGGCCCCTTGCCACCTTCTCAAGGGGCGATTAGCCCACCCGCCCTCTGAGAGGGCTGTAGCCCTTTCAGAGGGCAGCAGACGTCTAGTTTTGCAAACGTTACCAAAAAAATCTATTTATTTAAATTTTTAATCGAAAAAATATAAAAATAAAAAAACTCCAACTTCTGAGCATCCAAAGCTGCCCTAAATATATGGGCCTTTGAGGATCTATGCTGAACTCAAGTTGGCCTACTTTTCAAGGTACTGATGATTCTACTTGTCCGTAGAGACCATTGAAAGTCTACTTCTTGATCCCGTGATCGTTGGCCATCCATTTATCATTGAAATATCGTGGGTCTTTAGCGAGAAAGATCAAGAAGTATAGCACCTTCATCGTCTATAAGACTTGGTAATAAAAGGTTTTTTTAAAGTATAGCACCTTCATCATCTAAACTCGTGCACACTTGAGGTTTCCTAAAACTTGCACCCGAGGCGAGCGGGGGTGCTGCCACTCACGCCCCCACTAGGACTCGAACCCGAGTTTCCTCGCTAGGAATGGAAACCGCCACCACCCGAGCATCAAGTCATTTGCAACTTAGGGTAAAAATTAGGTACTCATGTACTTGCTTATAATATAAGTCATAATTTTTTTATAAAAAATATCTTATATATATATATATATATATATATATATATATATATATAGAAAAACTAGTCTGTACTCTGAGTACATACTCCCTACTATGATATACTATATAAATAAATTAGATATATTTCTTTATCACTATGAGTATACTTATAAACTCATTCTAAGATACTCCAATGTGAATTATATGAAAAAATTGAAAATAAATTCATGAATTTTAATATATTTTGATAATACCTTCATATTTGTACATAAAATGTAATATACTCAAAAAAAATATGTACAAAGCACCTAAAAAAGTATATATACCACTTGGATGATCTTATATACTCACATGCTCCATGTACATACCATTTATCATATGAGATACTCTCTATGTTATGAGATAGGTATGTGAGAGTACATACTCCCGGGAGTACCAAATATGCTTCATATATATCCCTATGTTATGAGATACGTATGTAAGAGTATATACTCTCGGGAGTACCAAATATGCTTCATATATATATTTACGGTCATCGCTACCACCCACCCATGAATTATGCACAAAAAATATGGATCTGGTAGGATTCCCAGAGGTGGCCAGAGAACCGACGGTGCGGCACACGTTGTGGTCGTGCTGGCTGTTTCTTGGCCGGCCTAGCGCCCTCCTCTCCCAACTCCACTCCGTCCGTCGTCGGGTCAACAAGCTGCGCCCGTGGTTCTGGGCGCCGCCTCACTACGAGGTCACGTTTCAGACAAGGGCGATATCGATCATCGGGGCGACGCCAAGGCCAAGCTTGCGGCAGCCAACACACGGTGCAACGGATCATATCAGAGGACGTCAACGTCGAGCACGGCCCGATGGGCACCGGGTCAGGATCGCCGCTTGGCTAACCGACCGCCAGCCATGAGGCAGAAGAAGCATCACTTGGTCTTGGATGACATGGAGAACGGGTTCGACATCCATAAGGTGGACTAGACGACGACGACCCGAACGGCGACGTCACCGATAACAACACGAAGGCGTTCGACACTCTTCAGAGCCGAGCATTAGGTACTGTGCATAAAGGAGCCAACTACCGGTTATGGTCCCACGTTCCCCGTCCTGGGCAGCAACTTTGTCGGCATAGGTCATGGAAGCCGGCGGTCCATGTATGACCAGCGCGGCGGTCTCATACTACTACATAATAGGATTTTATTGTTGGCTGATAAACTACTTCTACTGTCAGTTTTTCAGCTGTCGGTGGATAACGGATAGTGATAGTCCTCAACTATCATTGTTGGTCTCAGAACCGGTTGTGGTATCACTGTCGGCTCAAGGCTTCAACCAACAATGATTCTAGGGGCATTACTGTTGGCAGGTGGTTTCAGCTGGCAGTGTTGCTATTTTCCAAAAAAAAAAAGAATAATCCACCCAAAACGACCACATGTCCACGTATGAGCACTCTGTCGACCACCCGATCACGAATTTGACGTGATTTTTTGTTCAAAATACGCGCGTGTTCGATTCGTGGCATTTGAACCTGGGACCTTTCAACTCGTGCGATCCGTCCTTACCATCCCACCACAGAGGTGCTAGTGAGACAATAGGATATGCTTTTCTTTTGATCCTTGTTTTCTGAAAATTGTTATGATTATCTGGATATATATATAGCTTTAAATGTTTGTCTTCATCCGACCCCGTATGAAAAAGTTTGTATCCAATCTATACAGTGTTCAGTAAAACAGTCATAATTTTTGCATACGGAATCAAATTTTGACGTTTGGCCTCTACTATCGAAGCTAACAAGGAGGCGCATCTAAAAAAAATACATGTATTTATACATGTACCTTTCTTGACTCTCAAAAAAGGCTTGAAAGACGCTCCATAGGACCTCTGAAGTTTTTGGTTGAAAATTGACCTTCTCTAATTTGTCTGAATTTTTTTTTTTGAGATATAGTGCTATATTTGAAAGTCAATGCTACGTAGATATTTCATCAATCCAAGTTACCAAACTTGTGATATTTTTTTGAATTTACAGTTTTCAACTTTGTGGTTCTGTTTGTGACTTTTTCAATCATTCCTACTTGTTTTACACTAAATCTTACAATTTAGTTTGTGGTCAAGTATGTGGTTTCCTTCGATAGTCTATAGATATTTATTTGTGAGTAAATTTTATAGACCCACTAATACTTAGGGCAAACTATCACAAACAAACCAATTTTGGTGCCCATTTCAGAGACCCCTCATTAGAAATTTATTCTCTGATTTTAGAGAATTTATTTGAGATATTAAAAATTGGTAGAAGTTATAAAAATATGCTTCTTTAGATAATTTTAATTAAATATTACCTTAGGCTTTTGATCAAACCAATTAAAATAGGTTGCTAGTGAGCTCTAGTTTGTTTATAAAAATATTTAAAAAATTTAGATCACTTTTATACTTCTAAGTAAAATTAAAAGTTAAATAAAAATATGAACACACTTAACATGAGCACTTACACACGAGCACACTGTCCACCCTCCTTAGTGCACGTACCACGGCTGACCACGGCACGAGCACGAGCATGAATAAAAAAAGTTATGATTTTGAATAAAAAATAATTAATTATAAAGTTATAAGACTCATCAATAACTATAATTTCTATATAATATTTGTTGCCATTAGATTTCGTATAAAAATGTTATGATTTTTAAGACGTTCTTTCATCCATTATCACTATCAATTCATAACACGAATCGATAGTGATATTTGATGCACTATTACTACCGGTTCGTGGCTACAACTAATAATGATTAGTTAAGTTTTACTATCGATTTATGGTTAGAATCGGTAGTGATAGTTAATTATCGTTGTTAATTATTTTCGGATGTAGATACGAATTAAATAATGATACTCAATTACTATTGACTCGTAAGGAAGTGATGGTGATAGGATGGTATATATATATATATATATATATATATATATATATATATATATATATGAGTTTTTGCATTAGTGTCGTTCTTCGACACCGAGACGATGGCGCTGGAAATTCTACGTACGTGGTCTGCCGGACGGCGTAGATGAGAACGCCGCCGTGGTTGCTGTGGCCGCCGGGAACAACAGCAACAGGCTATTCGTGATCGAGAACAGCTCACCGATAGAGTTTATCGAATACGAGGACAAGTTCTGAATGGGAGGCTTGCACTGCCTCAAGCTTCGGGCAGAGGAGGATAACGATGGCAACGACGAGTACGAGAAGCCGAGCAGATCGAACGGGGAGCGGTGGGCTTGGTGGACCGGCGACGACTACACTTCATCACGGTGGTGCTGGAGCATCGGCCATCGTTGGCTTCCGTTGTCCCCAGACGGCATCAGGGGTCACGCGATGCACCCGCGGGGACGCGCCATCTTCGTGTCGGTCCGCTGCGGCCTCGTAAAAGGCCATCGTGGCTGGGGCACCTTCCCGTACGACATGGAACGCGGCCGGTGGCCGCGCCAGGGCGACTGAGAGCTGCCGTTCGGAGGCCAGGCGCACTACGACGTCGGGCTGGGCGCAGGGCCGGCCCTGGAGGGGGGCAAGTGGGGTGGCCCCCCAAAATCCAGGCCCCCCTCACAACTACTAGATCCTCTGCTCCTGCGACGTTCCACGTCTCGGCCGGCGCACTGCGCCAGCGCCAGACTGGAAGCTCGGCAGGGAGAAGCTGTTCCTCGAGGACCCCGAGCGGCACGTGCACGCCAAGCTTGTGTGCTTGAGCGGCGACGGCAGGTTCTGCCACGTCGAGAAACTGACGCGCGAGGGGGTCGACAGGGAGGGATGCATCGGCGACGGCGACAAATGCGTGCTCCGCCTGACCACGATTCCTGTATGGCGACGACGGGGAGCTTACCACCACCGCTCGTCGACCTGCTCGCTCGTACAAGCTGTCCAACTATGTCCGCAATTATGATGCACCAGCATTCTGGGTGTGGTGCACAAGGTTCGCAATTCCTTTTCAGATGCTTCTGATGTTGATGCTACCTACACAACTCGGGTTTGAATGCTGATGTAACTTGAGCATGAGAATCTAGTAACTAGTAGTTGTGAACTCGAGAACATCCTGTTTTTTCTCTTTTCAAATTTTAGCCGGAACTTCACTTACATATTTATATAATTAGTTTAGATCAAAAGCTTTTTTTAAAATTATTTGGACCGGCCTATGTAATAATTTCTAATAAATTTCAAAGACCCATATTGTGGAGATATGGCCTATGTTGAGATCCACCTTTTATTAATACCATATTGCTAATTGAGGTAGAGGTGTGAGGTTTTTCCCTTATATATATGCAAGGATCTCCACCACTTTGAGAACATGTACAATATAGACTGCTAATTGAGAGTGGTTTTAAAATTGAGAACGCTCTCATTTAGTGAGTCTATATAAGAATTCGGGTTTTGCCTCTTTCTTTTTCTATTGTGCTATCGCTGTAGTTTACTCCATCCCGGCGTCGGCGTGCACTGGCAACCGGGAGAGCAGATCTCCGAAACCCTTGCTCTTGAGATCTTGCACCGGGAGAGGACGAATGAGGTTTTTGGGAAGTGCTCCGCGCGACTGCTCAAGTTCTTCTCCACGGCTCGTCTTCCTGGTCGCTTGGACGCTTCTCGCTGTCATCGTCAACAATTTCGGCATGTCGTCAGCAGGATCGATCGTGCCATTAACACGGTGCAATCAACATCTTCAGCAACCTTCACCACGTAGGACCAGTACGTAAAAATCATATTTCTCGTACTTTATTTCCTACAGTTCTTAATTTTGAGTATAGTAGATCTAGTCATATGTAGTGATTTCGTACACATGTCTAGATTATGCTTTGATGATATGATCATATCAGTTTATCAGTTTCTGCTTATGATTATATTTATGGATTAAATTAAACATAAAAGTGTCTTATATTCTATCAATCCAAAAACCTTATTGTAGGCACTTAGGTTTATCAATAGCTGGTTTTGTCGATGCACTGATGCCAGACAAGTTTTCTGGTGTGCACTTTAAGAGATGGCAAGTCAAGGTCACTCTGTGGCTGACGGCTATGAAAGTCTATTGGGTGGCTAATGGCAAGCTAGAAGGAATTCTTACTGCTGAGTAGGAAAAGACGTTCACGGATGCCAATACGCTCTTTGTAGGATGCATTCTTAGCGTTCTTGGTGACCGTATTTGTGATGTGTATACGCACATACAAGTTAGTCAAAGGAGAGAATAAGATTACTCTTACACAATCTCATTATATTGAGAAGGTATTGAGCCACATTGGCTACCAGAGCCTTCTCCAATATCTTATGATTTTAGTGTGATATTTCAAAAGAATAAGAAAAGTAGCAGGTACCAACTGACATACTCTCAGATTATTGGATCACTCATTAACCTAGCTGGTGCTACAAGGCCTGACATCTCATTTGCTGTGAGCAAATTGAGTCGCTTTACTTCTAACCCGGGTGATGAACATTATTGTGCGCTTGAACGAGTCATGCGCTATTTGCTTGATACTATGAGTTATGTTCTTCACTATTCCGGGTACCCATCGGTACTAGAGGGTTATAGTGATTCAAACTGGATATCTGATGCTGATGAGATTTACACCACAAGTGGATATATATTCACTCTAGGTGGTGCTGCTGTGTCATGAAGGTCTTGCAAACAGACCATCTTGACGAGGTCAACTATGGAAGCAGAACTCACTGCATTAGACAGCCATTGTTGAGGCAGAATGACTGCGTGAGTTGTTGATGGACTTACCTGTGATTGAGAAACCGGTACCGGCTATCCTTATGAACTGAGATAATTAGATAGTTATTATCAAAGTAAACAGTTATAAGGATAATGACAAGTCCTCAAGGCACGTAAAGAGACGATTGAAGTCTGTCAGGAAATTGAGAAACTCTGGAGTGATAACCTTGGATTATACCCAAACGGCTAAGAACCTGGCAAATCCCTTTACAAAGGGATTATCACAGAGTGTGATAGATAATGCATCGAAGGAGATGGGTATGAGACCCATGTGAGTTATACCATAGTGGTAACCCAACCTATGTGATCGGAGATCCTGTGAATTAGGATCTGGGAAGAACAAGCTATTGGTCTAACTAGAGGAGAGTACCTTTGTTGTTTGACCCACTCGAGTGAAGATGCAATACTCTTAGATATCTGTAAGGTAGGTTGGCTAATGCCTTAATGTGTTCTGTTAGCTTTAAGTAGCAAAGATGCTGATCTATAGGGTATTCTTGAAAGAATATATCTATATGAGTCTGACTGTTGTCGCAGTTTATGAGATTTGGGTGATCTCTAGTAAACTCATGAAGAAATCATGGAGTAGGACTTATATGCTTCACCCGCAGGGTAGTCTACTGGCAGCTAAGTATCAGCTATGATTTTAAGTGAAACTTGATTGCACAAAACTTGCAATTCAAGGCATAGTCTATTGTTTAAGTTGTGAATGAGTGTAGCTTGATGTTCTAGCTGGATGTTTAACTTAACAGTCTCCACTGAAACACTAGTATATTAAACAACAGTGGGAAATTGATAATTTTCTATGGGACTTTGAGATCTGGTGGGGGATTGTTAGAATTATTAGGGTCGACCTATGTAATAATTCCTAATAAATCTCAAAGGCCCATATTGGGGAGAGGTAGCCCATGTTGAGACCCACCCTTTATTAGTATCATATTACTAATGGAGGTGGAGGTGGGGTTTTCCCCCTATATATATGCAAGGATCCCCAGCTCTTTGGGAACACGTACAACATAGACTGCTAATTGAGAATAGCTCTAAAATTAGGAACGCTCTCATTTAGTGAGTCTATATAAGAATTAGGGTTTTGCCTCTTTCTATTTCTATTGTGCTGTCGTTGTAGTCTACTCCATCCCGGCGTCGGCGTGCATCGGTAACCGAGAGAGCAGGTCTCCAAAACCCTCGCTCTTCAGATTTTACACCGGGAGAGGGCGAATAAGGTTTTTGAGAAGCGCTCCGAGCGACTGCTAAAGTTCTTCTCCACAGCTCGTGTTTCTGGTCGCTTGGGCGCTGCCTGCTATCATCGTTAACAATTTCGGCGCGTCGTTAGCATGATCGATCATGCCATCAACATGGTGCAACCAGCATCTTCAACAACCTTCACCACGCAGGACCAATACATAAAAATCATACTTCTCGTACTTTATTTTCTGCAGTTCCTAATTTTGAGTATAGTAGATCTAGTCATATATAGTAATTTTATACATATGTTTAGATTATGCTATAATCATATCAGTTTATCAGTTTCTACTTATAATTTATTTATGAATTAAATTAAACCTAAAAATACCTAATATTCCATCATTTTTGGCCCAACTTTCATTAAAAGCATGTAGTTAGTTTTTGTCGAGAGATACTAGCTTTACATACCTAGTTCTAACTCCTATCAACGACCCCAGAGGGGTATTTGACACAAAAAGCCTACTTGTGTTTAACTGACTAAAAATGGTTGTAGGGTGTTTTGAAAACCATCCAATTTTCTTCGAATGAAACAAAGGCAACGTGAAGCGACAAAAAGTCACATTTCCAAGTTGGTCATTCCGCCGACAGGTGATTGATGATCAATTCGATAGCCATGACACCCAAAAATTCTCTTTGATCGCAAAACACAATCAAATCAGCAAAAAAGTCAGAATGTATAGTAGTAGCACGTTCAAGTTCAATAATACCCAGGAAGTCAAAGCACTTCGGACCTAAACAATGATAACACATCATACTAGTGTCACAATGGGAGCAACTTCAGATGCGACACCTTCGTCCAGTAATACTGCAAAACGGAAGCAATCAAAATCACAAGCCAAAAGATGTCCAAAAGATGACTGCCTGTTTGGTTTAGAGAACTACTTTGCCATATTTCCACACTGCGACTACTAAAACCGAGTTCCATGACCGCAAAAGCATTGCGATGCCAGGTCTTGCAACGGATCCATCCACCTTCAGCAGTAAAACATGAACTGCTGGACGTTTTCCTTAATTCTGGGGAGTTGCCTCACGGGGACAGATTGATCATATGTCCGAGATGTTGCCCCAGATGAGCCCTGATCAGAGTTGTCGTCCTCCATGTAGTAACGCGCACGAAAGGCACCCAGGTGTGCATAATACGCCGGAGGAACTGTCACAATATGGAGAGCAGATCAAATTGTAAGCAAGAACTTGTAAAACAAGAGAAATTTAAGTGACGAACAAACAGCTCTGGTAAGCTGATACATGGCTATCGGACTACACTAGTGCTCACCTATAGAGACTGAGCGAGTGCACCTGGCATAGCTGCGAGCGAGAAAACATAAAAAAGATATGGTCAGAACAAGGTAAAATGGTGTGCTGCATGCATCATAGACATCAGAACAACACCAATGCAGCTTACGTGTAACAAAGATTGTAAGTCAAGGTTTGCAGTGCATCAGCACTGAAACCATTTTCATCGAAAAGAATGTGATAATGTGCTGGGCGGCTAGTTCCCTGTCCAAAGGCAAAACGAAGAATATCTGAATATTGAGCAAATTAACTGTTGATATTTGGGGAAAATTCTAAAATGCACACTCTATTGCTACTCTTTGTCATATACATATACTTCGTAGATGGGTACACACACACATACAGCACAACACAACCCAACATTAACAGTCCCTAACAAATCTTTATCGGTATGTGCAGAATGCCAAGGTAATAAGCATATAACAATTCATAAAAAGGATTGGGCTAGTAAACATGCAACTCATTCGTGCAACATACCTGGATACCAGAATGACTACAGAGGTAAAAATCAAACTCGCTGGGATGGCAGATCTTTGTGTCAACAACAGTTCCTGAGGACAAAACGCAGTTGAAACTTCAATCTCGTTTTGAAACAAGCATTGATACCTAGATATAATCGTGTGTACCATATAAATTGCTGCCTAATGAAGTCGACTTACCAGGTAGGATGTTTCCGCTCCTATCTGTCTGATCACGCGCACGATGATTTTCAGGAAACAGGCGGGTGTGATGCCTCTTTTGCACAACAACAAAAGTGACTTTAGGTAGATAGCCCTCCTGTAAACTAGCACATGCCTGGGAGCATAACCACAAACACCAAGTACAACATAAATACAGATCAGAGCTATGCAGTGAACAAAATGGAAAACACCTCTAATGTGATAAACAGGTAAAAAAAAAGGACCTTGCGAATTGCGTCCATTTCATAAAGCAAGACTTGGCTGAACTGCCCCTCACTAACACCATCTCTGCAAATTGAATGTCAGAATTAAACAAAGATAAGAAAATAAAAGGATGAAATTATCTTTACAAACCGATAGAATATAATCCTGTAAGGCTTGTGGCCAGTAGACTTGTAGAATGACACGAGCAAATCCCTGCATTACAGAAAAGTTAATACGGCAAAAAGAAAACAAGCAAAATACTGATTTGTCTAAACTTACCTAACCATTCCACCTCTTACAATGCCTTTCTCTGGATCTCTCACTTCTGTGAAAAGATTATTTATGATTTCGTCCCTATGACCTTGTGAAGATACCAAGCATTTGTACTTGGTAACTTGTGGCCAATCCATGGATGCAACGACCTACAAAAATATGAATTAGAAGCTTCAACTTTGGCAGGAAAGGAAGAAAGAATTAGTAACACAAAGCAAGTGGAAATGGCATGTTTCCTTTATAAACACAAGATACTAAGATCTGTTGTAGCAGGATTAGTGCACTAGTTCGTATATTTCTGCTTAAAAGGTAAAATCTGCCATCTCGTGGAAAAAGGAAAAACTAAGAACATGGCTCTGCAACCGCCAAAAACAATAGCATTTAATTAGAGGTGCATCTAACAAAACGAAAATAAAAACGTAAGAGTAAGACTAAGCAAAAATGTCCGCCCGGGGGGGGGGGGGGGGGGAGCATACCGCTGCAATAGATGGAGATGAACCCTCCCCAGGAGACGGGTGGGTAACATCAGCTCCAAAGACTATTGTAGGAAAATCTGTCAGTAGTGGTATTCTCTTGTTCAAAGCATCTTCAAGCACAGTATTCCGACCTCCAACCTGATTGGAAAATGCCAATACTTACATTCTTATTTCGACCTGATTATACAATGGGTAATAGCATCGCACTTAGCTTTATCCTACCTTAACGTTGATTTTCAGAGCAAGATTTTCAAGATACTGTTTTCCTCCTTTCAGAACATTCTTAGGCGCGCAACATTGAGTTATTACACCAAGCTCAGTTTCACAAAGTCGTTTTATCCTTCCTACAACACAAAGAATGTCAGAAAATTTGAATTTTAAGTTGATAAAAGGAATGAAGAATCATCAGCTTGAAAATCCATTTGGAAAGCTTACCATAAAAACCACTCATATCGGGCAAAATTATGATAAGTAACTCAAGTTGTTGCTCTTTCAGACCTTGTTGAGCAAGCACTTCAGCAGAATGACGATGTATACTTGTGATTGCGGCTTCTACATTGTCTTGGCGGGCTTGCTTGATATCCACACATGGTCTGGTATTCATTTGCTACAAACAAAATAAGAAAAAAATACTGTTAACCAATACATTTTATGGTGTCAGAAGTATCATCTAGAGAGATACTTACCATGCCAATGTTATTGCACATGCTGACAAGATCGTTGCAAAACATCCCAATGTCATTTGGACGCAAGCGAGAGGCAAAAGTTAGACATGCCCAGTGTTTGATAGATCCTCCATTAACCATTCTCTAAAAAATTCACCAAATATACGTAAGACATAGACCACAAATTTAATAGACTAGAACAAAATTACCAATATAAACAACCCAAAAAAGAAATGGTGTGCTTTTAATTTAACCGCATTGAGGTCATTCCACGATTAGTTCATTTATTGAAAAAAATAGGGATTACACCACAGCTACCAACTGAGCAACTACACCTAACAACACGAATTTTCCTTGTTCAGATACAAGTTCTTAACAGAAAATAAAATAAAATTTCTGGGGAATAACAAAATATAATCACGTAAAAAAAGAGAGAAGAGATGGATCAGAGCACAAAACGAACAAGAGCATGATACCTTGTTAATCATGTTCCACTGGCCAATGGAAGGGTTGCATACTTTTTCTTTTCCAGAGTCATGGTATTTAAGCTTGAAAAATACAAGTTGAACATCAGTAGATGGTAAGTAAAAAAACAATATATATTCGTAAAAAAACAATACATGATGTTATTTTTTACTCCAAAAGAAGAAGCGCATTTACCCTTGGAGCTGGGAGCACACGAGCATCAACCAAGGCGGGTTGGTTCATCACCTTAATGCCAAATTCTTTTGCATAGTAGTCATTGTCATAGTTGTTACTACTAGCAACCTGAGAATATAAACAAGGTATCACTTAATGAAAATAAATAACGTGAATACAAGAAAAAATATGAGAAATACTATAAGAAGAAAAATCAAAGATAGGCATAGTGATATATTCACCTCCAAAATACTGCTCTCCCTTTGTGCTGGTCGCTCACAGGCCAACTTCAGGATAGCTGTGACTTGACGCTCATTTAGCTTTCTAGAGTAGCGTTGTCCCTCAAGGATGTTGCAAACCTGCATAAGTATGAATGAACATTCTAATAACTTGTAAATATATCAGATATATTTTGAAGGAGGCTGACAAATAGATTGATACAAGTAACCAAAGCGACAATGACAAAAGCCAAACAAGCGCAACCTCCATAGGTATATATGCCGGCCTGCTATCACTGCCAGCTTGAAGACATGGCCAGTGAGTGTGTTTCAAAGAGTAATTATATTGCCGTTTAAAGTACTGGACAACTGATACCCTTGTGCCATCTTGATCAAACCTGTAAAAGCAAGTAGAAATATTTAATGATAGAATATGGTTAAGTAAATGGAATGCAATACAAGTAAAGGAAATGAAGAGCCATATAAGAGAAAAGATACGTCAAATCATTCAACGGAGCTGAGGTAATCCCTGTAATCCTGTAATGCATGGGTATATCACGGCGATGTGTGACCACAACCCGGACTCCCTTAAGGGCTTTCTTCAGCTATAATCCAAAAAACAAAACATGACATAACGCAGCCAATAAACATAAATGTTAAATGAGCACATAGTAAAGGCTATGTGTTCATACTTTTATGCGATCCAGATCAGACAAACGCTTTGATGCATCACGCAAGTTCAGATACTCCACTGCAAATTCTATAATGGGTTGAGGCTTGTAAAATGCTGTCGCAGAAATATCTGGATTGGAAGAATACAATTTTCATCATAAAAATATTGGTTTTAATTAATAAACTGCATATCTGTTATGGAAAAAAAGATGGTATGCGATTAAAAGCTTATCTCATTAATAAAATATGTACTACAAATTCCCAAAATAAAAGAAAAGAAGCCCAATCCATGAGGTGGTTTCCAGTAGCCAGGGAAAAACTATACTGGAGATTAGCACGAAAAGAAAGAAACATCTATCCCTTACTTTAGCAAGCCCTTATTATTATTAAACTATAGCCAATTAGCCATAAGATATTAGAGAACCAAACTTATAAACGTACAAATTGAAGAAATACAAGTAAATAACAATTTTGATCATCTACTTTATCTCCATCAGCTACTGTATCTCTTTATTCTGAAGTTTATGAGGGAACAGTCATGGTAAAAAAATAACATCATCCTAACAACTACACTCCTCCATCTTGACGTTTCTTTAACTGGGCATTGTTTCTTTGCTGGCACCTTTACTAGTTTATTCGATTCAGTTAGTTAAGCATCAAACTAAGTGCAGATCAATCATTTTTCTGTTCAAATAGTCCAACTTCATGAGCTGCATATGCAAAAGAATATGTGATGATAATGATCATAGTTGTTTTGATAGTACTCTGATAGTTATAATTTTCTCGTATGAATACTAGGATGTGACAAAACAAGGTTTTGCAATGTTGATGATACCAGATAAAGCAGACTACAAATTACTTGGAGCTATGCATTTAGTTCATGCAGAATAGTGTACCTTCTGAAAGTATTGGAGCACTCCATTTGTATAGCTGGTAAATAAAAAACAGAACATATCGGATCTTACTTACAGTAGTAAAGGTAAATGGTACATTAATCGTTACATTTAAACTTTTGGGCGGAATATTTTACTGTGCTTTATGAACCAAAATCTTAATTAAGCAACATTTTACACAGTACACAAGCCAACGTTTATTAGCATGATAACAAAACTAGCATGTGCAATCAATCCCCAGAGAGTCGAGAATAAAGCTACACAAGGCGCAAGGAATGTGGGAATACATTCAGAAGCAAAGCATGTTGAAAGATAGCTTATGGTAAATTAATTACTCATAAGAGTTGGGTGCACATGTAAATAGAATGTATAAAGAAAACAATAGAGCAAGTAGTGTGTAATTTAAGGTACAAAGCATAGGCACAAGAAGAACTATATATACCAATATTTAGGGACAGTCCCATCTGGGTAGGGCGTAAGCTTTGGTAGTAACCCCTCCAGCATTCCACACCACTTCCGATAGGCCCACCATGTCCAAATGCTTGTGAGAAAAATGATCTTGAGACCGTTACATACCTGCCGCAAGTAATTGAGATTTAGAAAGCAAGAAAACTATGATCAGATAGATATATATACACCTATCAGTGCCACATTTTCAATAGATAGAACATGTGAGTGCATGGACGCATTACCTAGCACTTGGGCATTCCCTCAGAGCGATGTCAAGAGCTTGGATGGTGTCCTGTGGCAGTTCCCTCTGCCTACCAGCCAAGAACTGCTTAAGGCTGTACAGATCTATTTTTGCAGCGTCCTTGATAGTGACCTTGTACTCTTTCTCCCTGCAGGACTCAATCAATGCAGCATAAGCACATACACAGGAGTAAAAGATACATAAAGAAACATGCATGAACTGCAGAAAAACATCGTACCTCTGGTTTGCTCTCTCAGGATTTGTTAGTTTGAGAAGAAACTGTTTCTCTTTGAATGGCAGTGGACCAGCTGTGAACATACCCTTTCTTCCATCATAAACAGGCAGTCGCCCGTTCAAATATTGTTTGTGCAATTTAATGAGCTCGTTAACTATCCATCTGTTCCTTTCCCGTGAATTGGATTCAGGAGTGATGGCCACCTGTACCAAAAAAGGATACCGATTGCACTAAGAAGTAAGAAGCAAGGTGAATATACATCACTACACTATTGGTAATGATGCGATTAACTCTTAACTAGTTTTGACGAGAGAGAGAGCTTACGTCGTAGTGGTAAATGTCCTTGTCCGCGACCTGGACGAGGAAATGGTTGGCGCGCACGCGGCACCTCCGCCCGATCGTCCCATACCCCGGCCTCGCGGGGAACACCAACGCCTTGCTCGACGCCGGAGGAAGCCTCCCTGCAGACGCCGCCAACGACTCCACCGTCCCTTTTCCCTCCACTCGCGCGGCGGCTGCAGGCGCCGGAGCCCGCGCCGGAGCCGGGAACGACGGGCCCACTTGCGGGTGCGGCCCAGCCTGTGCCGTTGCGACCACCATTCTCTTCTCCACCTGGCGGCTCAGCGCCTCAACCTCCGCCGGCGTCGGCGCGGCCACCTGCCCGCGCCCCTGAGCCACGCCACTGTATCCACCGCGCCCGCCGGCCGACTGGGGGGCCTGGAAGTGCCCCCCACTCTCGCCTGCGCCACGGCCGCCGCGGTCACCACGGCCACCTCGGCCGCGCGTGGCATCGCGGTGCTCCCGGGGCTCCGCATCGCCTTGGTCTCGCCCTCTACCGCCACCGCCACCTCCACGGCCTCCTCCGTGGTCGCCCCGGCCCCGCCCTCGACCGCCTCCGCCGCGCGTGGACATCCTGCAAACCCTAGCACAAGCGGACGGATCTTCGTTGTTCCCACTGCCTGTTCGGTTGTTCCCTTCCCTGTTCCTGACCAGATGGCAGCTTCTTGTTGGTTTCGATTATTTGGTGGACCTGCCCGCCCTCCCAATCCGGCGTCAGTTCTCCATTGCTTTTTCCTTCCCCAATCGTGTGACCTCGGCATCATGAAGCGCACTGGGCTCCCGCGGCGGCGACGTCAACAAAGCTGATGGCGGCGCTCAGTGTACTCAACTCAAGCAGCTGTAGGCCGTAGGTAGCTCGGAGTCGGTGGTTGGAGAAATCGCAGCGCGCTGGTCACTGAAGCTGTTCGCGGTGCTGGACCTTACTGACATGTCCCACTGTCCCATGGTGATCTACTACACAGCCTTCGGTAACAGGAAGTCTTTAATAGGATCTTTTGTTCGAGTAGCTTCTGTTTTTCCATTATCCTGATCTATATATGTATTTCCCATTAAAAAATGACCATCAGATTCTAATCGCATTAACAAAAAAAGATTCAAAACAAAAGAGATGCACCCAAGTATATAATATGATTTCTAACTGAGATACCAGGAGAACTGCTGGAGGAGCCGACCGGGCAAATTTTCCACGGATGCCATTGCAGAGCAGATGTATCCATGTCACTGGTTCCTTCCTCCAACTGCGAGGCTTGGGAATCAAGGAAGTTTGGCCAAGATGTTGTTGGATTAGAGACAAGACGGGAGGAGACGAATAAAGAAATCTGCGATTGATTTTTTTTTTTTTTTTGGGTGCGTCAGGATCTGCTCCCTCCATTAATTAGCTTTTCTTTGGCGCTTTTTTCTTTTACCACCAAAACTGACGGTGTTTTTGATTCGTTAACCTGCGTCGACGCCGTTCCATTTATGCAGTAGTGAGCGCCGCCGTAGGCCCACAAAATTACCGAAGCCAACGAGAAGCTGCCACCTGGACGGGAACTGGAAGGGCCACACGTCGGTGACGGCGATCCCAGGCTGCGTGCGAGTGGAGCGGGAGACGGGAGGCAACGCGATGACACGAATGGAGCTGGGAGACCTGATTGGAAAACGCCAATAGGATACGGTTGCCGACAATGTGGGCGGAGCTGCTCGGTACCGGAGGCAAATGGGAATGGATACGGTTGCCGGCAACGTGGGAGATGAGGGGTGCGGGGGAAGGGCAGAGGTGCAGGAGGGATGGCACGAACTACTGAGGCGGCGGGGTGCCTTGCAAATTATTATTGGACAAATTACTTATGTGCCATAAAAAAGCTTTCTTCTTCCTTTTGTACCACTTAAATTTTTGAACTTCTTTTGTTGCCATTAATTTTATCTTTTGTTTCTTTGTTGTCATTTCCGTCCATATTTCCGTTCAATCCTTCGTCAAATTCACTCTTCACTGTTCATTGTTCACCGGTTTTGCTTCTTAAAAAATCAGTGATTTTTTGTTTCTTAAAAAATTCTATAACTTCTTGTACGTGTTTTATAATCCATATGCGACATATTTTAATTAGATTCACCAAAAAAACAGTATAGATTTAAACTAAAATTCTTCAAAATGCTACTTTTATAACTTCTAACAACTGTTAGGATCTCAAATGAAATCCCAAAAATCTGGAGAAATTTATTAATATTCTTCTTATGTGATCAACTAATTTCTAAAATTACTTTTAACACTAGGTTATATGGTAAAAAAGTGAGTTACTTTGTAATACTCTATTTATATGCAATATGATAGAATAGATACAAATAAAGGATTACAATGGAACTTACTTTTTCACCATACAAACTAGGTCCTAAAATAATTTTAGAAATTAATTCATCATATAAGAATAATATTAGTAATTTTTTCCAGATTTTTTGGATTTTATTTGAGAAACTAACAATTGTTATAAGTTATAAAAGTAGTTTTTTTTTTAGAATTTTAGTTTAAATTCTACAAGGTCTTTTTAGGTTAATCCAACTAAAATGAGTTACACATGGATTATGGAACACGTAAAAAAATTCTAAGATTTTTAGAGGAACAGAAGACCACAATTTTGTATAAAAAAGGATATTGTTGTGAACAGTAATTGCAACGAAATACAGTTCAGCTGAGAGTGAGAGGACGGTAAGAGCTTAACCATCAGATCAGAGAGTGGTAGGTATCTAGTTTTATAAATTTTTTATATAAGAGTCTATTTATTTAAATATTAATGTTAGAAAATATAAAAATAAAAAACTCTTCTCTAATGTGCCTCAAATGGTCCGGGTTACTCACACTTGGGCTGCAACTTGCAATCAGCTGTTGCATAACTCATCGGGCTCAAGGTGTTCTTCAATTAATTAGGGCCATCACGAGATGGACAAGCAATGCATCTCATCTCCAGACACCAGCCACTCTCATTCTTCTCTTTTATTGGATCTGTTGTATTTCTGTCCTGACGCGATGGCGATGCAAAATAATGATGGACAAATTCCTTATTTGAGAAAAAAAACTTTCTCTTCTTTATATGTCACTCAAATTTTTAGACTTCGTTCAATATCATCAATTTTATCTTTCATTCCTTACTTGTCATTCGTTCCACATTTTCATTTAATCCTCCATTAAATTCACTGTTTACCAATTCTGTATCTGGGACAATTAACTAATATTCATCTTATGTGATGAATAAATTTCTAAAATTATTTTCAGCCCTAGCATAT
This sequence comes from Phragmites australis, assembly GCF_958298935.1. Lineage (NCBI taxonomy): Eukaryota > Viridiplantae > Streptophyta > Magnoliopsida > Poales > Poaceae > Phragmites > Phragmites australis. The sequence goes on from NC_084923.1 coordinate 39,821,032, forward strand.
ATGGTGAAAAAGTGAGTTATTTTGTAATGCTCTATTCACATGAAATAATAAAAATACATATAAATAGAGCATTAAAAACGAACTCACTTTTTCACCATATATGCTAGGGTTGGAAATAATTTTAGAAATTAGTCCATCACATAAGATGAATATTAGTGAATTGTCCCAGATTTTTTGAAATTTATTTGAGGCCCTAACAATTGTTAAAAGTTATAAAGTAGTCTTTTTTTTGGAGAATTTTAGTGTAAATTCTACATATGCTTTTTAGGTGAATCTAATTAAAAAGGGGTTGCACATGAATTATAAAACACGTACAAAAAATTCTAAAATTTTTAGAACAACAGAAAACCACACTTTTGTATAAAGAAGGGAAAAAGGAAAATATTACTGTAAACATTGATTTCAATGAACACTGTTAATTCCGCAGAGGGCTGTTAGCCCCTGCTGAGCGTGTCAAACTGCTTACCGAGAGGGTGGTAAGAGCCTAATTGCTTGATCAAAGGGCGGTAGACATCTAGTTTTGTAATATTTTATATTAAGAGTCTATTTATTTAAATATTAATATTAGAAAATATAAAAAAAAAACTCCATTAGAGAAGTCTAGCAAGACCAAATCGGCCCAAACAATTGGGCTTTCCAGGCTTGATTTGAACTCAGACTGGCCTCAGCTTTCAGGGTGAGGAATTTGTGCTTCAGACCGAGCTAATGCTCGGATGGCAAGGCCTGCCGTTGCGCAGCCTAGCCACCAGCATTCATGTTCACTGAGAAATAGGTGTTTTTTATTTTTATATTTATATTTGAATAAATAGTTTTCTGATGGCAAGATTTGTAAAAATAAGCGTCAACCGTCCCTGAAAGAGTTGCAGCTTTTTCAGAGGATGGTTAGGATATCACAGTAGCAACGCTACCCCTTACTGTCCTCTCAGAGGGCGGGTATGGCTCCCGCGCCCGCCTCCTTACCGCGGGTAGGACCCTCCCCACGCCTGCTACCCTTGCCGCCCTCTCAGGAGTCTGTGAGCCCCACCGCTTAGAAATTTATTTTTTTAATTTAACCATTGTATACGTTAATTTGAAAAATAGTGCACATTCATTCGGTGAAAAATGTTAGTTGTGCAAAAAGTGGTCAAAATGGTATCACGGAGTAGTTACTTTTTGGAAATTTTGGATCGATGTAAATTTGTTGATATTTGTTTATTTATTGGATATAAAATTGTATAAGTAATTTTTTAGTGACATAATATTGGGAGGATACAAAATCTAATTTTTTAACAATTGTAGTTGTAAAGCACTATTAGCATAATACCCGGCACAGTGGTTATATACGATGATAAATATTACATAGGACATACGGTGACAAACATTACATATGACTCTAACTATAAAGACACAACGACAACAAATATTGGCATGTACGGTATGCCTAAAGATCAACCTAATAGCCTTTGTGAGTGAAAATATACCGAGTTACAGTAGATGCTCTCTACTGAGTGCACCTAGGATATTTTCCCTTTTTCAGGGCATCGGGGCCACCCACCTTAGCGCGACGGGCCCTCTCCTGCTTCCTTACCATCTCTGCTTCGCGTACTTGAGTGGCAGTGAGCTCCTACGCTGCCTTCCTCATGCACTACTCCTCCTGCCACTTCATCCATAGTTCCTTCTGCTGTTGCTCGTATTTCCGGCGTTCGTACACTTCCCTCCTCCAGCGTATGCTCATGTCGACCCATCGCTTTTGGTCTTTATTTTGCCTCATGTCAAGCCATTCAATGAAGTCATAGATAGGTGGAGTAGACTGGACAAATAAAATAAGATGGGAGATTAGTAAAATAGTGCGTGAAATCCTATGGAACAAGATGTGGAAAGTGCCACATGACTGATCTATGTCGCTATACTGGTGGGTACTCATACGCTCCATGTTGAGGCTTGTCGTATTGGTAGTTAGCACATATGAAGAAGCGTAGGCCAGAGGTGTAGGAGATGTCCTAGGATTCGTGAAACCTACAAAGGTCACCACAGAAACACATCGGCGGTTCAACCCCCTGAGGAATGAAAATCCCCCAATATTTCTTGGGTGGGTTTGGTGGAGCTGAGGAAGATATTGCAGTTGAGAGATGTGAGAAAGGAATGGTCTATCCATGAATGAGGGTGAGGTTATTTATAGTGTCTAGAGGCTGGTACATGGACTGAGTGCATGAGCTTGGCTTGGAGCATAGGAGTCCTTATGAAAGATGGAAAAGTTATAGAATTGATACTATACATAGATTCTCTGTGTCAAGATAGAGGTGTTGTCATTTAATTTATGATTAAAGCTCTGCCGTGTGGTCACCTCATGTCTACAGCCTGCGTCAGGATAGAGGTGTTGTCATTTCATGGTTAAAGCTGAGTCGTGTGATCACTTCGTGTCTAAAGCCAGACTCATGACAGAGGTGTCGTGTGGTCACTTCGTGTATAAGTAGCTTTGCAAAAAATGCTTTTCTAGCTCTGTCGTGAACAGTTCATACAAAATCGAGGACGAGGAATGAGTTAACTTGTTGAAGAAATGCAACTAGCGTGCGGTCACTTGGTATTAAGAAATACAGTAATGACATGGTAAGTAGACCATAGAAAGTAGACACGTCCAAAAATGTAAAACCAGTTCGCGAATCGAAGATGCATCATGAAATAAACATGTAAGTTATAATAGCAAAGATAAAATCCTATTGATGTCTCCCCCGCTGCCGTCGGCCGTTCCCACCATCATGGTCCTGAAGCCGCTATCGCTGGTTCGCCCCCACGTGGCTCATAGAGTAGGTTAGGGCGTCTGATGGACCAACCTGCCTGGTAGGCTTAGTAGCGATCATAGGTGCTGAGGCCTCTTCCTGGGTCTGATACGTCCGAAGTGGAGCACTGGGCAACTGGGACTGCGTGACGACGTCGTAGTCTAGTGTGGCCGCGAAGAAGTCCCTCACGAGGTCGAACGGGAGGTCTAGCCTAGGCTCATCCTCCTGACTCGGGTATGACGACTGCGATAGTGTCACCGTTGTCCATGTATAATCACTCGAGGAGCTTGTGAACAGATTAATTTATTAGATACGGTAAATGTGCAAATGAATGTATTAGTACAAAATGCAATGTTGTACTTGTATGGTATGCAGGTGTAGCAGTAGATGGCTGAGTGTGAGTGCCGAAGTAGGGTGCGAACGGCGGAGGTCCGAACGTCCCGGCTTCATCACCATAGTAACATGCGGAATATATTAGATATACTATTGAATATATTGAATGCGGCAATGTATTGGCGCCCATTACTTGAGAGGCCTGCAAGCGGTGAAGGTGTCGGCACTGGGCATGGTCTAGGTGGCAACTTCGATAAGTATGTAGGTGCATCTAATATATTTTTTGAAATTAATGTATCAGTAACAAAATAATATCGCTAACCGCCGTGCGTATGAAAAATGCGTACCTATTGTGTCCGGAACTAGAGGGCGTGCTCCAGGTGGCGGTGTGGATGTTGGTCCCGATGGAGGTCATTGCACATCAGACCTCTTGGACGACTCTGTGGTGGATCAGCATGAGGTAAGCTTCAGGCCCACGCTGTCTTGTCGAAAACCTGCTTGACAAATCCCACTGCATCCCTTGCCTGAGGCGATCCATGGTTCCAGCCGTGTCCCTATGGATATCGTAAATGATATCGGCCTGTTGAAATAAACATGAAATGAGAATTTCAGTTTATAGTGGTTCTTATGGGATTATATGATAAATAAACGAGACGTTAATTACACATACCGCTAATGCAGGGTCCTTATCCCAATAGCCCGGGTAGGCCTCCATAGTCGAAGCGACGTGCTGCCAGACAGTATCTGGGGTGTAGGTGACCCGTGTACGTGTACGTGGGATGTACCACCGTAGGTATTCCTCGAAACTCGGCTCGGCGAAAGGACGTGGCTCCTCAATGACATCCTCAAGGGCATGGGCCCACGTTGAGACATATGGCGCCAAGTGATCTGCTCAGAGGTTGCCATCCGGTTGGCCCTTTCATGTATACCTGCAAGTCAACCAGGTTACATAGACTGTAAATGAGATGAATGCTATGGATTATATATTTTATTTTAGTTATCTATGAACGTGGCCCAGAACCATGCGAACGTTGACGAGGGGAAAGCCTGGAAGCGTCTGAACTGCCTCACCACGCGGTGGGGTGAGTACTCCTCGATGTAGATGTCGAAGACGAGGGTCTTCTTCGTAAGCCAGTATTCCTCGTCACGGCTACACAACAGAGACAGACCGACAGACGCACAGGCTTGTATCAACAAGTGGCTATAGGGAGTCTAGACCATGTCGTCTGGACGCAGACGGTCGAACTGCGACCTAAAAAGCTCGTACACGCTGTGGGCCTGCTCGTGCGCCCAGTACGGCTATGGAGAAAAGTAGTAAGAAACCAGAAGTAAGACATGTTGTAAGTGAAGCATAGCTATATTTCATATGTACCTGACATTGACACCACAACGAGCTTATGGTGGGCCCGTCCTCCTCGGGTTCACCGTACCATTCCTCAGGGTACATGGACTGGTCCACAACAGGTTGGCCAATCGCAAACCGCTTGTACGACCACAACTGCAGCAATAGTGGGCACCCAACAAATGTGGGTTGTGGCTCCTTCTTCGTGCACGCGTCGCACAAGGCTCGATACATCACTACCAGGACAGCGGAGGCCCAACTCAACTAGGGGACATCATCGGGCTCTGTATCTATGATCCAGCTCACGTACGAAACAAGGGTCCTCGACACCAGGTGGCCTTGGCTGCTGATGAACATAACCCAGCCGAACAACCAAAGCAGGTAGGCCTCCAAGTGCCTCAAGACCGAGTACACACTGGCGTCCGGGTGGATGTATGCAGGCTTGAAGTAATGCAAATGATGATGAGTAAAATTTCTTTGAAATCATAAAGTAAATGGGAAGGTAAATTGCAAGGTACCTAGAACTAGAGGATCCACATCTTTGTGGGCCCTTGCGGATCTGATAGGAACTTGAGTACGTAGGGGAGTGCGTCGTCTGTCTGCTGAAAAGTTGTGAACCGTTGGTGCATGATGTTCATCCAGTCTGCATCCACATCGACGACTCCAATCGTGGCTTCAGCGCAAGGTAAGCCTAACTGGTAGGCTATATCCTGCAACATCGGAGCCATCTCGCTGCAGGGGAGGTGAAAAGTGTGGGTCTTAGGCCTCCACTGGTAGACTAGTTCAACGATCAGCAAGCGGTTGAAGTAGAATTGCCTCACCGCTGCCTCAGGGTTCTCTGTCGCTCGGGCCTTCACCAAACGACACAGAGGTAGGAGTCAAGATGTTGCCAACCTGAACCATTTGGAATATAAAGTGAATATAGAGCATGCAATGAATAAATAAACTGGCACATATGTAGCTAATTAGTGACATACTTGTGCTTGCAACGATTGTGGATCATAAGTAGCTCCCTAGGGCCACGTGGTCGGAAAACTCCTAACTCCGTTTGGTGAACGACACACAAGAAGCACCACAACTTCTTGTCCACTGCAAGGTCAACAAGCTCGAGGGTCGGTGGGTGCGTCATATCTGCATTGAAACCAAATATAAACAGTCTGCTACATAAAAATATACATATAGTTACGTGAACATCATATAACATACACGTACACAAAGTTACATGAACATATTACAACATATAGGTACGTAATCAAATATAAATGTAAGGTCCAAATGCAACGTACATAAGTAAGACGAAAACCTTACAGATATAACATCGAGATACGCTAAATACATTCACACTTGACTGCCGTCATGACCCCATCTACACACCAGGTACATTTTTCGGACAGTACTTGTTTGTGTGACCTGTTTCATCACACTTATTGCATCACTTCACCCTTGGACCTGCCTCAGATTCATTCATATCGTTTCAAATCCGTCGAGTTGTGTACTTCATCCTCTCAAAGTCTGGTACATAGATTCGTGAGGGACCTAGATTATTTGTAAACATATCAACAATGTTGTAGCCATAAAGCTCATGGTTCTATATGTTCAATATATGATCCTTCATAAAGTAGTGAGAAACATATTATCTGGGTAGCATATTGTGTTCCCCACATGTAGCTATGACGTGTGTACACAGCCTGTGTAGAAATTGTGGCTTCTGGCATGTACAAATGCATGTTCCAATCCTAAGCACACACAGATGGTTGTATCTTGCTTGCCCCCATCTTGAAGCTTTGTACCTTAGCTCTTACTTTCTCTCTTATCCTCGAAGAACAGATGGAGCCAGTAAGGTAGTCATCTCGCATTCAATAGTGATGCCACATGATCCTCACCAACGTAGCCCACGAGAGTGGATCCGAAGTGGAAATCACAAGAGGAGCAAGACGGAGAGGCCAACAGAGCCAAAGGGGCCGATGCAGAGCTGTTGTAGGCCAAGGTAGAGGAAGAGGCGGAGTTGCCTACAACTAACTTAACCATGAATCAAATGAACAGGAAGAGTATGTGGAGTATAATGAGGTTGAGGAAGACCTAGCAGGAGACCAAGAGTCCCAAACCGAAAAAAAAGGAGACCAAGAGTCCGGTCAGGAAGAGGTACAACAAAGCCACCACATCAGCCAGAGAACCTAACTGCCCCCACCACCAGCCAATGACCTAGTGGCAGTAATAGGTAACCAGACCCATCTGATGAAGACCATAGCACATGGAGCAAATAATAACCGAGGTTATGGTTTTGGACCCCTAAGCAAGATGGCAGAATTCATGAGGATCAAGCCTCCAATGTTTGATAACATCGAAGACCCACTAGAGGCTGATGACTGGCTTAGGGCCATAACAAGGAAGCTCAATGTCATCCTCTATGTAGGTCATGATAGGTAAACCTAGCGCTCACTAGCTCACAAGGACAACGATAGAATGGTGGGAGAATTACTGTGAAGCATCAGTGGATGCTGAAGCCATCACCCGGGAGGAGTTCTGCGAGGAGTTCAGGAAATACCATGTGCCAGAAGGAACCATGGAGATGAAGGCTGACGAGTTCTGTAACCTGAAGCAAGGTCCGATGATGATGAACTAGTACCTCAGGAAGTTCATCAGGCTTTCCCGCTATGCACCCGCAGATGTGTTAACTGACAAGAAGAAGCATGATTGCTTCAAGAAGGGACTACATCACAACTTGTATGTCTAGCTAGTGTCGGTTATCCATCCTGATTTCAACACCACGATGAACAAGGCTCACCAGCCCTATTTGACGGAGGCCCTCAGCCTGCCTGGCCTGCCCGGCGGCAGTAGCCACGGCCGAGTGGTGACAGTGGCCCGAGTTGCAGTGCAACAGTAGGATAGGCCTCCATCGATTTTTATATGGGGTGGTCCCCCCTCAATCCACCCCCCCCCCCCCGGTCCAAATGGGCCTCAGCCCAAGTTGCATTTTTATAGAAACCCCCTTATTTTTTATTTAATTGCATAATAACAATATAGTGTGCATATTCTTTTTTACATTTATATCCTCCAATTTTAAATGTATTGAACTGTAAAATATTTATATAATGTAAATATGCATTCTAGACCCTCAGGTCATAAGGAATTGCATAGTGATGCGTACTAGCGCATGAAACCCCTCGAGTTTCCATTAAATCACATTTTGCTTAAATATAGCTTTCGTTATATTAATGTTCTTGCATTAAAAAATTGCAGAATAGGCCAAATGAAAATATTACACACTTGTACTTATTCTGTTTAAGCCCTTGGTTTTTACATAAATTGCATTATGTTTTATTTACCTCTTGTAAATATGCATTACAGACCTTCTAGTCTTCAGGAATTGCAGAATTAATGTGTATTAGTGCATTTTAAATGTATTGCCTCAGTAATAATCCACCATTGAATATATTGCAGTTTTTTACACATTATTCCATGCAATCTTTATTGTACATTTTTAATTGGAATAATTTTTTTTTATTTGAGCATCTGCTTAAATAACTCACAAAAATTTATTAAAAATGTACTAAATTAATGATTACATTCTAAACAATATTGGCATAGCACAAGGTATTGGAGACTTTGACATTGGGTGCGACTGTAGCATGGTCCGCCTTAATTGGACGGAGTCCATGTCAATAACGAGTTATCTCACCTAATACTGCGAGGTCTACACCATTTTGATGACTACCTTTATTGTGTCAATTCCACATTTTCATACAAAGTCTATATGTTGACAGTTACTGTTGTCACCTATTCCATCAGGAATAGAGTCTAACATTATAGTATCGATTCATCGCATGTGTTATATCAAGGTCTACATCACTTGTCATTTCTGACATTTCATGATTAGCATTTTTATACAAGCAGTTACAACATTTGCTATTAATTTACTCTCATAGTAAATTAATACATTTTCATTTCATGTGAAACATGGCTAACATTTCCTAAATGGATTTTTCAACACTTGCATTGGATGGCAACAATTATTTAACCTGGGCCATGGATATCATAATAACTTTGACTGCCCGGACGTACATTGCCACCATATCTTCACCACCAAAGAATGTCGAACCAATTTTCGAGCATTCCAAATATGCAACTTTGCATTTTATGTCAACACCTTCATCCAGATCTCAAATCTGAGTATTTAATGGAGGACGATCCACTCGCTCTTTGGGCCTCTCTCTAGGAGTATTATGAGCAACAATCTGTTATCCTACCTGAAACTCAACGTGAATGGCCTCTCCGCTTTCTGGACTTTCAGTCCATAGTAGATTACAACTCTCAAGTTCATAAGATCTTCCCTAAGTTGAGATTCTGTGATAATACAATTTCGGATGATTGTGAAAACTTTATGCACTTTCTATCCATTATTCTGGATATTGCAAGAACAATATCATCATCAAAATCACTCAATGGGTGTGGTGCCCCTTCCTGAAGTCCATGCTACCACTCAGGATACAAATAAACTTCATGTCCATAAACAAAACAACAGGAAATCCAAGGGAAAGTGAAGGTTTTCCAACATGCAGAAAAAAAAGTGGAATTGCACAAGACAAAGATGGTTTCATAAGAAATAATAATATAGATCAATCTCAAGTTTGTCAACGGTGTAGTTGTACGAATCATCATACAAACAAATATCAAATTCCCAAATATTAGGTGTATTTGTATCTCAAATTTACTAGGAAAGGCAAGCAAGTTAAAAGGGATAAGCTTCAAGCTCACTTATACACAACCGAATGGCACTCCGCCAGTGGACTTTTCTTAAACCATTCCTCTGATGGAAAGCAATAATTTAGCCCTATAGAAGGAGGATGATATTGTGAGAACCGTCCAAATTGCATTCGAAATAATCAAATTGGCGATTCATCCAATAAGATGAGAGCTAGCACATGCCCATCTCTCGACGTACCACGTGCTAACCCACATCTCAAAGCAACAATCGCAGCCACGAGATGATTAAAACGAATCAATCCCAGTAGTCCTAGTATGTATTTATGCCTAAGATCGAAACACATACCTTTACAACAAGCTTTATCATAACAAGACATAAGAAAGAGCGAGTGATGTAAACATATTACAAGTTTTTAGAATCATTATAAGTTCAACAAATTTAAAGTACTACTTGCTGAAATTAAAGGATGAGAGCCACATAACAAGTTCGGGCTCTCCGAATGACATCAACAAGCGCTAGAATTAACAAAATACATCAATTTTTTATATCATAGCATGTCCATGTCACTACACAGCGGAATATCATCTAAAAACAGCAAAAAAGGTGGTGTCATTTTCCCTAAGGCACCACCAAGTCACCATGAGTAGCACACCACTACTCTTGCCCATCGCCAACATCAACGGGCACGAAGTAGTTATAGACTAACCCATCCTCACCTGCAAAAACTCAACGATAGCATCATGAGTATGAAGGTACTCACAAGACTTACTCATATGAATACATATAATAACCTGACTCCAAAGATTATACGATTAGAATGAGTAGTAAGGAGTAAGCCACAAGGTTAAGTTGAATTTAAGCAAAAAACACTTTAAGAGACACATGGTGTGAGCAGATAACATAAACAACAACATAAGTAATCCTCATATGACCATATGCACATAAACATAGCCAACAAGTAACCAATTTCTTCTCAACATAGACATACTCAGGAACCAACTCCCAACATATCACATACAACTATAATCACCCAAGTACCAAAAACTTTATGACTGATGTCCAATGGACATTAAGAATGCTCATGACCGAGAGTGTGGCAATTCGAATTGATCTTACACTCTGCAAGGGAGTACAATTTTACCCACACAACACGAGTCCGTCTTCTCAGCCCCCGTGACAACCTTTTTCTCACCTATCCCTAGCCGGTTGGACAATCCTCATGATACCGAGGACCACCGAGCTCCTCCACGAGGCACACACTAGGCTCCCTGTCTCATCCACATATCCACAAATCCACACCAACACATGTCACACACTCACATCATGAGGTCATGGCCCAAACAACCGGTATAGCATGAGATAGTTGGCTCATCATTTCCCTATTCGGATATGTGATAGCACAGAAAGTGCTTAAGCCAACGGCACCAACGATCGGTTCTTACTTGACCTAGGCGGGCCTATGATGTCTGAGACTCCATTCCTGAACCATCCCTAATACCCGCCTAAATCTAGGTTTATTCTTACAAACTCATTAACCCTTTATGATTAAATGTAATGAGACACAAATAAACCCTAAAGCTCACGAATGATGGACGAATCACCGCTCGACTTCTACCGGTGACCTAAGCCTTGCTAAGTACATCATATTCATTTTAAGTTGATCATTTACATGATATCACCCTAGGTAACAATGGATTAAGAGATAAACAATGTCAAGGAAGGGCAATGAAACAAATAGGATCTATCAACAAAACCCGATATTGGCTCGCTAAACATGCATGACATACATAAAGCAACAATTTATTAAAATTAAACAACACATAGATCCAAAATTGAGGTGAAATATGCATGGATGCTTGCCTTGATTTTTTACTTCACAATCAACAGCGACAACCTCCGGATCACCCTCGATCATGCCCCAGTTGCTCTTTGGCTCTTCGTTTTCTAAAGAAAGAGCTCGTGCAATGTGATGAGCATGAGTAAAATGCAATGCAATGTGATCCGAATGCTATGAGAATGCACATGAATGAAGTGCACTAAGTAAAGATCATGATAAAAACAAGATTCACACAAAGCAATTATCATAAGCTCATGGTATAAACGAATAAGCAAGGTGATGTCCTAATTACCAATTTAATTAAAATAGGATACAAACAAAACTCATGTTAAGTAAAGACTTAAAATGCCCACCATTATTTTTCCTATATAGGGTTACACCAATAGAGATTTTTAGAAGTGGTCCCAGCCCTAAATCATTTTTATTAATTTTTGTACAATTTTTAGAAGTTAACAACATGAGACCAAACATGTGCTAAAACCATGAGCCAAACTACTCTAACATGTGGACCCCTAATTACCCTATTTATCAATATTATCAGAATTGGATTCACTAGTTTTGGATCAACCATGAATTAATACTGGCTTATACAAGATTTAGCACAATTAAATAAACACAGACAATAAAGTACACTTATCATGAGCACAAGCAATTTTATACAGTAGAACATGAACATATAAAGCTAAGAAAATTTACCTTACAATTTTTGGACCTATACTGATTTTTCTATGCATTTTTTATCATTTCAGCCGGTTAAACAGTGTAACAATAATTTGATTTCGCCATTTCCTGGAATATCCGAATCACTAAATACTCTACAAAGCTTTTTGCACCCAGATCTATGTAGCCTAGTCATAGCCTAGCTGATTAGGTCAAAGCTCTCGACAGAGCATGTACAAAAGAACTGGCCGGCGGCCGACAGCGGCACGGTAGCGGCCATGAGGGGTACTAACGGCACCAGCACGACGAGGGGGGGGGGGGGTTCCATTTTGCCATGTTCCAGCGACATGCACAGAGCGGGGAGCTCAGCCCACAGGGAGCGGCAGCCATGGCCGTGGAGCTCACTGAGCTCGGCCAGCGACAAGGGGCAGAGAGAGGGAGGCTGCAGGGAGGCAGCTCAAGGTGCTGAGGAGCTTCACCTTCACGTGCTGAAGCTCGTCGCGCTGCTCGTCCGAGTGGATGAGGGCTGGGCAATGTGGTCGGCGGAGAGGTCCTCGGCAACAGCAATGAAGATAGGCGGCGAGGAAGCTTCAAATCCGGCCCGTGCGGTAGGGCATACAAGTCAAGAAGAGGTCAAGAAGATGCACAAGATCGAGTAGAAGACATGCTCAGGAGGAATCGAGCTCAAACTCACCAACTGCGATGGATTCGGGTGGATTTTCTACTGCTGCTATTGCTCGGCAATGGGGCTATTGTTGCTCCTGTTGAACTCAGTCGAGAGAGAGAGAGAGAGAGAGAGAGAGAGAGAGAGAGAGAGAGCAGCAGCAGCAGCAGCAGCAGCAAGAGAATGAGAGAGGGAGAGGAGCTGGGGGGAGGGGATAAGGTGAGGCAGTGCCAGGCACCACCCATGGCCGGCAATCGGCGGCGAGTACGCGGCGATGAGTTCCTGGGCATCCAACGGGAGAGAGGGTGGAAGGGATGACGAGTGGGCCTCACGAAGACATGAACAGAGACCCTAGATAATTCCAAATTTCTCCAAACTTTTTCTGCAGCTCCTAGAATTCACAAAGAACCCATTTTGATAGGATTCAACTCAATATTCCATGAAGAATTCAAATTAAAATTATCCAAAAAAGGCTATTTTGAAACTTCTAGTAAATTCCAAAAATCTGAGAAAATTCGCTAATATTCATCTCACATGGTAGAATAATTTTTAAAATTATTTTTAGACCTATGTCATATGGTGAAAAAAATGAGTTCCTATGTAAAGCTCCATTTAATTATATTTTTATCAATTAATGTGATTTTCTCTTTTTAATTCAATTTGAATTCAAACAAATGCAAATTTACATAACATTCAAACAAATGCTAATGAATGCTTATTAAATGCATGCAAACATGAGCATGCATGAATTTGGGGTGTGACAGATATCTTTAGTGTAGATAATATACTTGTGAAATTTACTTCCTAAGATATGTTTGGAGACCTTCATTGGTCTCATATCATCCCCTAAATGTCATAAGCCTTCTATCATCCTACTCCCTCCGTTCAGATTTAGTGGGCGTATATTTTCTGAATGCTTGTTCAGATTTAGTGGACGTATTCATTTTCCAAAGTAAAAATGTACCACTATACCCCTCATAAACCATGCGCATGTTAATTACTCTTCTTATTGCTTCCCGAAGCATTTGCACTTGCAGTCACGCGTGCATGTATGCATGTTGTAGCATCACGATGGTCCGTTTAAAGAAGCCCATCACTGGCACTGGGCGAGAAAGAAGAAGAAGAACACTGTGGTCAAGATGGTGAAAGAACCCATCGGCAAGGTGGCCGCGGACTCCGTCGACAAGTACAGCAGAGACAAGGAAGAAACCACTGGCGAGGTGCCTGAAGACTCCGCCTACGACGCCGACGACGAGAAGGAACCCAGCCGAGATGTGGCCAAAGACTCCACCAGCGATGATGACGAAGAACTCGGAGAGGTGGCCGAAGACTCCGCCGGCGGTGAAGAACCCATTGGAGAAGTGGTCGCAGACTCAATGGAAGACGAACCCATCGGCAAGGTGGTCGCAGATCTGTGTATGATATGAAAAATATGAAGCCTGATTACTCATACTCAACAAAGGGAAAAAACAACAGAAGGTGTTACTTACCTAGGTTATCATTGTCTCTAGGCAATGGCTCATTGAGATATGGCACTATAGACTCCATTGTTTCTTTGTTCAAGACTTCTACGGCTCCATTTCTTCTTGCTTCTCTTGCTGCTCTCTTGTGTTGGTCATGCACCATGCACCATACTTATACGTGGGTACACATAGTCTAAATTTTCATTTGAATCTTCATTAGGCGGTAGGCTGAAACTACTTTTGGAATTGCATGAGGCGCCAACCTAATTTTTCAGCTGAACTAGTGCTGGTAGTTTGGCGGCAATTTGCATTAGGCAGCGATCTAAATTTTCAGCTAAACACCTCGCACTAGTAGCTTCATTTGGTGGTAGCTTCATTTGGTGGTAGGCATGCAGCTGTATTAGACAGTGGCGGACCCAGGTTTTTTTTATAGGGTAGACATCTAAATTTTTAAGACCATAAATTTGGTGAAAGAGTATAAAATTGGACAAAAGATAATACAAATTCGGTAATTCGGTATAATATCGTAAATTCAACAATAAATCCTAAATTTATAAAACCGTAATATAAATAGTCTCAACATGACATAAGGTCTTACATAAATGGAAGATTACATCATATTACGATATTATTCTAGATTCTTTACTTTGCGCTTTCGCATGATCATGAAAGACTTGATTATGTCATCCTCACTTACCTTGGAGAAGATATCTCGCTCGATATATGTGACTAAACAATCATTCAATAACTCATCACTCATTCTATTTCTCAATTTATCCTTCACTAAACTCAATATCAAAAATATTCTTTCAACACTTGTCGTCGCCACCGGTAGGATCAATACCAACTTAAGAAGCAAATACACTAAATTATAAATAATATGCTTATTCATTTTAACAAGCCTAATATAGAGCTCACCAAGATTGTTTAGGCCTTTGAATCTATCATCTTTCTTCATGTCATCAATGAAGTTATCAAGTTAAAGTTCAAGTCTTATCAATTCCACACTTGAAAAGTCCTTGGGATAAAACTTGGCAAGTCTAAGAACTTTATGTGCATCATAAAAATCAAAAGAATTGAAGGGATTCAAGACTGACATGCAAATAAGCAACTTCATATTTACCTCATCAAACCGATTGTCAAGCTCTTGCCGAATTTGATCAATGACACCAATATATATTTCTCTTCAATTGTTTGAACCGGATAAAACCGTGGAGATCTTGCATGAGGTACATATCTACCATTCAATACAGGAATATCAATGCCATATTTAATGCAAAATAATTTAACTTTTTCTTCAAAGAATTCTTCCCACCCATGAGGTTTGAGCCGTAATCTTCTTTGTCTTTGCTTCATATTTTCGGAAATTAAACAGGCTGCCTGCTGACTAATAAATTAAAAGCGAACGTCCATGGCACAAATCAGCGAACCTGATCGATACACGTGCAGACTGCAGACTTGACTTCTGAACTGAGCCCCTGCCGGCTGCCTCTGTCCCTCTGAGGCTTTGACCGTCTGACGCTCGCCACGGCCCGCGTGCACTCGTGAGCTGCAGCGCTGGCGCTGCTGCAGGGAGCTAACGGACTGACGGGTTGGCCGCTGAGGCGCTGACGGCGTGAGGCGTCCCGCGGGCAGTGTCCGGCCCGCTGTGGCGTAGGCGTGAGGGCGAGGGTCGAGGCAGTGAGGCCGTGAGGCATCCCATCCGCAGAGACGCAGAGTTGCAGACCGCAACAGTGGCAGCACGGCAGCATGCAGCAGACCATTTTTTTTCCGGAATTCCGGTAGTCCGCAATCGGGATGGCAGTCGCCAGATGGGTTCCGGAGAGGCGGAGAGCCGCGTGACCACGTCAGGCGAGGACTACGAGGAGTCGAGGAGCCAAGGAGGCGTCGATTTGGGCTGTTTCGATTTTTTAACCGGGCTAAATTTTTTAGAATCGACTAAATTTTGGGCTGGATCGGGATAGTCCTGGGCCTACCAGGACCACCCTGTGGGTCCGCCCCTGGTATTAGACTTTGAATGCGCTGCATGAGGAGATACGAGACGATGAGAGTGAGCTGCATGCATATTTAAGGAATCAGTGAGGGCATTCAGGTCAATTTTGCTATCTCCTTGGTCTTTGATCCCAAAACAAATACACCCACTAGATCTGAACGGAGGGAGTACTTGATATTGTATATTGTATGTACAATAGTGTCTCTCAAGATATGATACTCAAGAAAATCAGTATTGTATGTATTCTATATATGAGTTAAATTTCTATAGAATTTCCTCTTGAAACATGAAAAAGCTACGACCATCGCTGAACATGATATGTTAATTGTGGATTTAGATCGAGCCACAATTATTCTCCATATGGGTACATACTTAGTGATCATGGATGCATTCTTATATCTTGATTCAACTCGTACCTTACTCAATTGTAAAGACATCAATCTAAAAGGTTTTAATGTGGAAACTCAAACTGAGAACGGTGATTTTTCTTACCAAATCCAATGGATATTCCAAGCAAACACTTGAGAAAATTTCTGTTTTATCATTTTGATTGTATCATACATATATCAATCCCATAACACATATTGCGTACACAATAATTTTTCAGAATCTTGATAAATTCAACATTCTGGCATGTTTACCTTGGCCATCCTTGTTTAGGGATGACGATGAAAAACTATTGACATTTTGTTGGTCACAACATAAAGTGTGCAAAATTTCCAAAATCATCATATTTTAGGCCCTCTTGTGCCATATGGAAATCAATTTCAAGCCCCTCTTACCTTAAAATTAAATATGAGTAATTTAATTTCCTTGATCACATTCAAGGAGATATATGTGGTCCTGTTCAACTATTATCCAGACCATTTATGATATTTTATGGTGCTCCACGAAGCATCTACAAAATGGTTGCATGTGTATCTATCCTCCATGAGGAACCATGCTTTTGCCAAATTAATTGGTCCAATTATCAAATTAAGACCAAAATATCCTGCAAACTCCATTTGAATGGATAATGCCGTGAAATTTCCTTCATGAGCATTCAATACCTTTTGTATTGTTCTATATCAATATAGAGCATTATGTACCTTATGTCCATACTCAAATGATCTCGTTGAATCTCTTATCAAGATAGTTAAATTAATTGCATGACCACTCCTAACAGAATTAAAATTTATCGACCTCTTGTTGGAATCATGCATTATTACACATACCAACCTCTTGTTGGACTCATGTGTTTTTACACGCTATGGATTTTATACAAATTTGACCGATTGCATATCATGCAACTTCCCCATTACAGTTAGTACGTGAAAATCAATAAAGTATTTTCCATTTGCAAAAATTTGGTTATACTCTATACGTATCAATATCACCACCGCATCATACATATATAGGCCACCATAGGAAATTAGGGATCTAAGTGAGGTATAAATCTTCTTCAATGATATAATACCTCGAACTCCTAACAAGATACTTAGATACAACCCAATATGCTGATTATATTTCGATAAGGATAATTATTCCAGCATTAGAGGGGGATATATATACCATAAAGAATGTCTTCAATCCTTTGATTCACATACTAAAGAATCTGAACAAGAAGTTCAGAGAATTATAAATTTGTAATACTTTGTCAATTGCATTTACTGGTCATAAGGGTATTGCTAATCCCTACGGTCAATGCACCAGAAAGAGTGGAGGTACTTTATAAACCACTCATCTCACAAATGAAAATAAGAGTGGAGAAATCTGGGCACAAATAATGCTTCTCAAGTAGCTATAGAAGCAAATGACGATATCTTCTAAATCAGTATATGAAATTCAACCTCTTGTTGAAAGACACCTAATGGATGCTCTATATACAGTGCCCATCACCAATGTACGCAGAAACTTATATGCTGGGACATCAGAACACCCTAATTTCATTGTTGTGGGAAATCATGAGTTAGAAGATTAATAAAATATCCACAAATTATATTGATTCCCCTGAATCATACTATAGAAATACTATAATTATCGATATATATATTTCTCCACAAAAATTGCCTAAGACCTTAAATTGGATCCAGGCCAAAGTCTGTGGCCATGGCAGAGTGCCTCTAACGCTCGGACTATACCAAATAGAAGGAATCAATTGAGTTAGAATTGCACTAGATTAACAAAATATATGCATTTACATTTGTAATACACAGTCGTCATTAAGACTTTCCACTGAAAACAAAATGGAACTATTCATTAGAAAGAATGAGGTTATCTCACAAAGCGAGGCAGGTAGCACAAGGCTTCATGCAGAGACCTGATATTGATTTTTGATGATAACATATTCTCAAGTTATGTGTGAAATTAAGTTTCGATATTTAATATTATAGCAATATAAATGGATTTATTCATATAGTTGATGTAGTGACCGCATACTCATATGAGTCACTAGATTCAGATATTTAGATGAAAGTCCTTGAATGGCTTAAAATTCCGAATCCAAAATCAAATCACAACATGTATTTTATAAAATTAAAAAGTCACTCTATGACTTTAATAGTAAAAAACACAAATGATGATTTTCAATGTGTGTTTATTAAGAAATTCCACATTGAATTTTGTATCATCTCACTACACAAGATATAGAAGAGGCAAACAATCATCTTAAAACAGAGTTTGAGATGAAATACTTGATTAAAACCAAGTTTTGTTTAGGTCTATCAGTTAAGCACGTTCCATCAAAAATCACATCTAAAACACCCATGGTCATTCGATCTCTTGGTATGGATAAACATCCATTCAAACCTAGAGGTGATGATAAGGTGATATTGGGACCTAAAGTTTCATAGTTTAGTATGATTGGAGCACTAGAATATCTTGTAATTGCACCAGACCTAACTTTATATTTGCAGCTAAGTTATTAGCTAGATAGCATAGGTCCAATAAAAGGACATATGATTGGCTAATGAAATATCCTCAGATATCTTCAATGTACAAAAGATCTTGATTTATTCTATCAGAAAATTAAGACATGGTCATAGTAGGATGTACCGATGTTGTCTTATTGATCATCATAACGCTAGATCATAAACCGATTTTATTTTCCTACATTATAGCGCGGCCTTATCATGGAAGTCATCAAAAGCAAACTCTAGTTGCTATTTCCACTGATCATTTTGAAATAATTATATTATATGCAGCATCACAAGAGTGTATTGCTTCGCAAAATAATTAATTATATTACAGGATCATATGATATAGATTCATCGTAATATCCCACAACTATCTATCAAGACAATACTGTTTGTATTGTTTAAATCTATACATATTATATAAAGTACAATATCACATAGCATATTGCTATAAAATATATTACAAACGAAGTCATGTGAAAATCTAACAAATTTATTCACTAATTTATTACCCACTTCAATATTCCATAAATGTATTCGAGAATTACAGAGTTTAGGAGAGTCAATCCTTAAAATATAACCTATTTATAATCATCGGATCATGTATATTGTATTTTTTTTATAAGTTTTACTTTTAAATTTTCTCATATAAGATTTTTAATGGAATAATATCAATACAAATATATATACCATATTATTTTCTTCAAAGATTTTCTCACTAAATTTTTAAAGAGTTTTTTCATGATATATTACAATCAGTTTTTTTCTTCTCATATTTATTTCACATGATTTTTGAAGAAGTTTTTCATAGATTAATATATAGATGATGAATCGATGTATTGCGATTGATCTCTTCTCTCCTATTGATATACCCATTCCCGAATGGAAGTCTCGCTAACAGAGACCCATTCATCTTGTATATATAAAAAAGATCAACGAGAATGAACATCTCGATTTGTCATCTCGATTACTTTCGCCTCTCAACAGTTGTGAACTCAAGAATATCTTATTTCTTCTCTTTTAAAATGTTAGCAGGAACTTCATTTAAATATTTATATAATTAGTTTAGACCACAGGCTTTATGGGCCAACTTTAATTAAAAGCACGTAGTTTTTGTCTAGAGGTACCAGCTTTAGCCTATTCGACATGAAAAGCCTACGAGTGTTAAACTGACTAAAAATAGTTGTAGGGTGTTTTGAAAACCATCCAATTTTCTTCGAATAGAACAGGCAACGTGAAGCAACCAAAAGTCACATTTCCATGTTGGTCATTCTCACAATCAAATCAGTAAAAAGTCAGAATGTATAGTAGCACGTTCAAGTTCAATAATACCCAGGAAGTCAAAGCATTACGGACCTAAACAATGATAACACATCATACTAGTGTCACAATGGGAGCAACTTCAGATGCGACACCTTCGTCCAGTAATACTGCAAAACGGAAGCAATCAAAATCACAAGCCAGCCCTACATTTGGCAAGCAGGGCACAAAAGAGTTGTCCAAAAGATGACTGCCTGTTTGGTTTAGAGAACTACTTTGCCATATTTCCACACTGCGACTACTAAAAGCGAGTTCCATGACCGCAAAAGCATTGCGATGCCAGGTCTTGCAACAGATCCATCCACCTTCAGCAGTAAAACATGAACTGCTGGACGTTTTCCTTAATTCTGGGGAGTTGCCTCACGGGGACAGATTGATCATATGTCCGAGATGTTGCCGCAGATGAGCCCTGATCAGAGTTGTCGTCCTCCATGTAGTAACGCGCACGAAAGGCACCCAGGTGTGCAT
Source organism: Phragmites australis (assembly GCF_958298935.1). Taxonomy (NCBI): domain Eukaryota; kingdom Viridiplantae; phylum Streptophyta; class Magnoliopsida; order Poales; family Poaceae; genus Phragmites; species Phragmites australis. Next base: position 39,841,467 of record NC_084923.1, read on the forward strand.
AATACGCTGGAGGAACTGTCACAATATGGAGAGCAGATCAAATTGTAAGCAAAAACTTGTAAAACAAGAGAAATTTAAGTGACGAACAAACAGCTCTGGTAAGCTGATACATGGCTATCGGACTACACTAGTGCTCACCTATAGAGACTGAGCGAGTGCACCTGGCATAGCTGCGAGCGAGAAAACATAAATAAGATATGGTCAGAACAAGGTAAAATGGTGTGCTGCATGCATCATAGACATCAGAACAACACCAATGCAGCTTACGTGTAACAAAGATTGTAAGTCAAGGTTTGCAGTGCATCAGCACTGAAACCATTTTCATCGAAAAGAATGTGATAATGTGCTGGGCGGCTAGTTCCCTGTCCAAAGGCAAAACGAAGAATATCTGAACATTGAGCAAATTAACTGTTGATATTTGGGGAAAATTCTAAAATGCACACTCTATTGCTACTCTTTGTCATATACATATACTTCGTAGATGGGTACACACACACATACAGCACAACACAACCCAACATTAACAGTCCCTAACAAATCTTTATCGGTATGTGTAGAATGCCAAGGTAATAATCATATAACAATTCATAAAAAGGATTGGGTTAGTAAACATGCAACTCATTCGTGCAACATACCTGGATACCAGAATGACTACAGAGGTAAAAATCAAACTCGCTGGGATGGCAGATCTTTGTGTCAACAACAGTTCCTGAGGACAAAACGCAGTTGAAACTTCAATCTCGTTTTGAAACAAGCATTGATACCTAGATATAATCGTGTGTACCATATAAATTGCTGCCTAATGAAGTCGACTTACCAGGTAGGATGTTTCCGCTCCTATCTGTCTGATCACGCGCACGATGATTTTCAGGAAACAGGCGGGTGTGATGCCTCTTTTGCACAACAACAAAAGTGACTTTAGGTAGATAGCCCTCCTGTAAACTAGCACATGCCTGGGAGCATAACCACAATCACCAAGTACAACATAAACCCATACAGATCAGAGCTATGCAGTGAACAAAATGGAAAACACCTCTAATGTGATAAACAGGTAAAAAAAAAAGGACCTTGCGAATTGCGTCCATTTCATAAAGCAAGACTTGGCTGAACTGCCCCTCACTAACACCATCTCTGCAAATTGAATGTCAGAATTAAACAAAGATAAGAAAATAAAAGGATGAAATTATCTTTACAAACCGATAGAATATAATCCTGTGAGGCTTGTGGCCAGTAGACTTGTAGAATGACACGAGCAAATCCCTGCATTACAGAAATGTTAATACGGCAAAAAGAAAACAAGCAAAATACTGAATTGTCTAAACTTACCTAACCATTCCACCTCTTACAACGCCTCTCTCTGGATCTCTCACTTCTGTGAAAAGATTATTTATGATTTCGTCCCTATGACCTTGTGAAGATACCAAGCATTTGTACTTGGTAACTTGTGGCCAATCCATGGATGCAACGACCTACAAAAATATGAATTAGAAGCTTCAACTTTGGCAGGAAAGGAAGAAAGAATTAGTAACACAAAGCAAGTGGAAATGGCATGTTTCCTTTATAAACACAAGATACTAAGATCTGTTGTAGCAGGATTAGTGCACTAGTTCGTATATCTCTGCTTAAAAGGTAAAATCTGCCATCTCGTGGAAAAAGGAAAAACTAAGAACATGGCTCTGCAACCGCCAAAAACAATAGCATTTAATTAGAGGTGCATCTAACAAAACGAAAATAAAAACGAAAGAGTAAGGACTAAGCAAAAATGTCCGCCCGGGGGGGGGGGGGGGGAGCATACCGCTGCAATAGATGGAGATGAACCCTCCCCAGGAGACGGGTGGGTAACATCAGCTCCAAAGACTATTGTAGGAAAATCTGTCAGTAGTGGTATTCTCTTGTTCAAAGCATCTTCAAGCACAGTATTCCGACCTCCAACCTGATTGGAAAACGCCAATACTTACATTCTTATTTCGACCTGATTATACAGTGGGTAATAACATCACACTTAGCTTTATCCTACCTTAACGTTGATTTTCAGAGCAAGATTTTCAAGATACTGTTTTCCTCCTTTCAGAACATTCTTAGGTGCGCAACATTGAGTTATTACACCAAGCTCAGTTTCACAAAGTCGTTTTATCCTTCCTACAACACAAAGAATGCCAGAAAATTTGAATTGTAAGTTGACAAAAGGAATGAAGAATCATCAGCTTGAAAATCCATTTGGAAAGCTTACCATAAAAACCACTCATATCGGGCAAAATTATGATAAGTAACTCAAGTTGTTGCTCTTTCAGACCTTGTTGAGCAAGCACTTCAGCAGAATGACGATGTATACTTGTGATTGCGGCTTCTACATTGTCTTGGCGGGCTTGCTTAATATCCACACATGGTCCGGTACTCATTTGCTACAAACAAAATAAGAAAAAAAAATACTGTTAACCAACACATTTGATGGTGTCAGAAGTATCATCTAGAGAGATACTTACCATGCCAATGTTATTGCACATGCTGACAAGATCATTGCAAAACATCCCAATGTCATTTGGACGCAAGCGAGAGGCAAAAGTTAGACATGCCCAGTGTTTGATAGATCCTCCATTAACCATTCTCTAAAAAATTCACCAAATATATGTAAGACATAGACCACAAATTTAATAGACTAGAACAAAATTACCAATATAAACAACCCAGCAAAAAATGGTGTGCTTTTAATTTAACCGCATTGAGGTCATTCCACAATTAGTTCATTTATTGACAAAAACAGGGATTACACCACAGCTACCAAACTGAGCAACTACACCTAACAACACGAATTTTCCTTGTTCACATACAAGTTCTTAACAGAAAATAAAATTTCTGGGGAATAACAAAATATAATCACGTAAAAAAAAGTGAGAAGAGATGGATCAGAGCACAAAACGAACAAGAGCATGATACCTTGTTAATCATGTTCCACTGGCCAATGGAAGGGTTGCATACTTTTTCTTTTCCAGAGTCATGGTATTTAAGCTAGAAAAATACAAATTGAACATCAGTAGATGGTAAGTAAAAAAACAATATATATTTGTAAAAAAACAATACATGATGTTATTTTTTACTCCAAAAGAAGAAGCGCATTTACCCTTGGAGCTGGGAGCACACGAGCATCAACCAAGGCGGGTTGGTTCATCACCTTAATGCCAAATTCTTTTGCATAGTAGTCATTGTCATAGTTGTTACTACTAGCAACCTGAGAATATAAACAAGGTATCACTTTATGAAAATAAATAACGTGAATACAAGAAAAAATATGAGAAATACTATAAGAAGAAAAGTCAAAGATAGGCATAGTGATATATTCACCTCCAAAATACTGCTCTCCCTTTGTGCTGGTCGCTCACAGGCCAACTTCAGGATAGCTGTGACTTGACGCTCATTTAGCTTTCTAGAGTAGCGTTGTCCCTCAAGGATGTTGCAAACCTGCATAAGTATGAATGAACATTCTAATAACATGTAAATATATCAGATATATTTTGAAGGAGGCTGACAAATAGATTGATAAAAGTAACCAAAGCGACAATGAAAAAAGCCAAAAAAGCGCAACCTCCATAGGTATATATGCCGGCCTGCTATCACTGCCAGCTTGAAGACATGGCCAGTGAGTGTATTTCAAAGAGTAATTATATTGCCGTTTAAAGTACTGGACAACTGATACCCTTGTGCCATCTTGATCAAACCTGTAAAAGCAAGTAGAAATATTTAATGATAGAACATGGTTAAGTAAATGGAATGCAACACAAGTAAAGGAAATGAAGAGCCATATAAGAGAATAAATACATCAAATCATTCAACGGAGCTGAGGTAATCCCTGTAATCCTGTATTGCATGGGTATATCACGGCGATGTGTGACCACAACCCGGACTCCCTTAAGGGCTTTCTTCAGCTATAATCCAAAAAACAAAACATGACATAACGCAGCCATTAAACATAAATATTAAATGAGCACATAGTAAAGGCTATGTGGTTCATACTTTTATGCGATCCAGATCAGACAAACGCTTTGATGCATCACGCAAGTTCAGATACTCCACTGCAAATTCTATAATGGGCTGAGGCTTGTAAAATGCTGTCGCAGAAATATCTGGATTGGAAGAATACAATTTTCATCATAAAAATATTGGTTTTAATTAATAAACTGCATATCTGTTATGGAAAAAAAGATGGTATGCGATTAAAAGCTTATCTCATTAATAAAATATGTACTGCAAATTCCCAAAATAAAAGAAAAGAAGCCCAATCCATGAGGTGGTTTCCAGTAGCCAGGGAAAAGCTATACTGGAAATTAGCACGAAAAGAAAGAAACATATATCCCTTACTTTAGCAAGCCCTTATTATTATTAAACTATAGTCAATTAGCCATAAGATATTAGAGAACCAAACTTATAAACGTATAAATTGAAGAAATACAAGTAAATAACAATTTTGATCATCTACTTTATCTCCATCAGCTACTGTACCTCTTTATTCTGAAGTTTATGAGGGAACAGTCATGGTAAAAAAATAACATCATCCTAACAACTACACTCCTCCATATTGAGGTTTCTTTAACTGGGCATTGTTTCTTTGCTGGCACCTTTATTAGTTTATTCGACTCAGTTGATTAACCACCAAACTAAGTGCAGATCAATCATTTTTCTGTTGGAATAGTCCAATGCCATGAGCTGCGTATGCAAAAGAATATGTAATGACAATTATCAGAGTTATTTTGATAGTACTCTAATAGTTAAAATTTTCTCGTATGAATACTAGGATGTGACAAAACAAGGTTTTGCAATGTTGATGATACAAGATAAAGCAGACTACAAATTACTTGGAGCTACGCATTTAGTTCATGCAGAATAGTGTAGCCTGCTGAAATTATTGGAGCACTCCATTTACATAACTGGTAAATAAAAAACAGAACATACCGGATCTTATTTACAGTAGTAAAGGTAATGGTACATTAATCATTACATTTAAACTTTTGGGCGCAATATTTTACTGTACTTTATGAACCAAAATCTTAATCAAGCAACATTTTACACAGTACACAAGCCAACGTTTATTAGCATGATAACGAAACTAGCATGTGCAATCAATCCCCAGAGAGTTGAGAATAAAGCTACATAAAGCATAAAGCTACATAAAGCATAAAGCTACATAAAGCGCAAGGAACGTGGGAATACATTCAGCAAAGCATGTTGAAAGATAGCTTATGGTAAATTAATTACTCATAAGAGTTGGGTGCACATGTAAATAGAATGTATAAAGAAAACAATAGAGCAAGTAGTGTGTGATTTAAGGTACAAAGCATAGGCACAAGCAGAACTATATATACCAATATTTAGGGACAGTCCCATCTGGGTAGGGCGTAAGCTTTGGTAGTAACCCCTCCAGCATTCCACACCACTTCCGATCGGCCCACCATGTCCAAATGCTTTTGAGAAAAATGATCTTGAGACCGTTACATACCTGCCGCGAGTAATTGGGATTTAGAAAGCAAGAAAACTATCACTGTCTCATTTTCAATAAATAGAACATGTGCTTGAATGCATGGACGTATTACCTAGCACTTGGGCATTCCCTCAGAGCGATATCAAGAGCTTGGATGGTGTCCTGTGGCAATTCCCTCTGCCTACCAGCCAAGAACTGATTAAGGCTGTACAGATCTATTTTTGCAGCGTCCTTGATAGTAACCTTGTACTCTTTCTCCCTGCAGGACTCAATCAATGCAGCATAAGCACATACACAGGAGTAAAAGATACATAAAGAAACATGCATGAACTGCAGAAAAACATCGTACCTCAGGTTTGCTCTCTCAGGATTTGTTAGTTTAAGAAGAAACTGTTTCTCTTTGAATGGCAGTGGACCAGCTGTGAACATACCCTTTCTTCCATCGTAAACAGGCAGTCGCCCGTTCAAATATTGTTTGTGCAATTTAACGAGCTCGTTAACTATCCATCTGTTCCTTTCCCGTGAATTCGATTCAGGAGTGATGGCCACCTGTACCAAAAAAGGATACCAATTGCACTAAGAAGTAAGAAGCAAGATGAAGATACATCACTACACTATTGGTAATGATGCGATTACCTCTTAACTAGTTTTGACGAGAGAGAGAGAGAGAGAGAGAGAGAGAGAGAGAGAGAGAGAGTTCGTGCTTACGTCGTAGTGGTAAATGTCCTTGTCCGCGACCTGGACGAGGAAATGGTTGGCGCGCACGCGGCACCTCCGCCCGATCGTCCCATACCCCGGCCTCGCGGGGAACACCAACGCCTTGCTCGACGCCGGAGGAAGCCTCCCTGCAGGCGCCGCCAGCGACTCCACCGTCCCTTTTCCCTCTACTCGCGCCGCGGCTGCAGGCGCCTGAGCCCGCGCCGGAGCCGGGAACGACGGGTCCACTTGCGGGTGCGACCCAGCCTGTGCCGCTGCGACCACCATCTTCTTCTCCACCTGGCGACTCAGCGCCTCAACCTCCGCCGGCGTCGGCGCGGCCACCTGCCCGCGCCCCTGAGCCACGCCACTGTATCCACCTCGCCCGCCCGCCGGCTGGGGGGCCTGGAAGTGTCCCCCACTCTCGCCTGCGCCACGGCCGCCACGCGCCACGCCGGCGCCGCGGTCACCACGGGCACCTCGGCCGCACGTGGCATCGCGGTGCTCCCCGGGCTCCTCGCCGCCTCGGTCCCGCCCTCGAGAACCACCGCCACGGCCCCGCCCTCGACCGCCTCCGCCGCGCGTGGACATCCTGCAAACCCTAGGACAAGCACATCTTCCCACAAGCAGTATAAGATGAACTGCCTTGGAGCGGGGGAGACGACGTGGGTGGCTGCCGCGCGCATATATAGCGGGGCTGGGGCGTCGGAACGGCGACGGACGGAGACCGAGTTCCCAGCGACACGCACACGCCCACTCCATATCACTGACACGCGACCCGCCGACCAGGGAGTCCCACACGTCGGTCATGGCGATCCCAGGCTGCGTGCGAGTGGAGCGGGAACCGGGAGGCCACGCGATGACACGAATGGCGCGGGTCCGGAATCCGCGACCCACCTTGAAGCGGGCCCAACATGTCAGCGGATCTACAGAGAACCGTTTCCGGTGAAACGTAGCAACGTGAGTGGAGGGCCCCGCGTGTTCTTCGGCGTCGATCACGCGCCCGAGGTGTGGAGCGCGGCGCGGCGCGGCGCTTGGAGTCCGTGGCAGCGCGCGGTCGCGAAACGTCCTCGCCGGTCTCCGTCTCCGTCGCGTCTAATCGTCGTTACGCGTGGCTGGAGCGGCTGCTGTGGCGAGGTGGAGTTCACGAGGCCCTGTCGCAAGTCGCAAATCATGATGGCTCTGCAGGGCAGAGCGCCTAGGCGAGAGAAGAGACCAAACGTACGCGGGCCATGGTGACCTTTCAAATCGTGATTTGCGTTGTGCGGGGCAAAGCGGTCGTGGAACTCGTGTTTGATGGGGGGATAGGAAGGGCGCAAACAACTAAATCTAAACCAAAGAGAAGTGCTAGATCTAAGTCGTATCCTGCAAATCTCCAAGTCACATAATTTCAAAATAATTTGGATTGGGGGATTAGGTTTTGGGTGGAGGATGTAGGATTCGGGGGCAGAGATTTACCTGTTCCGGCAGATTTAGAGGGACATTGAAGAGCAGACTGATCCAACAGTAACAGACGGGGTTGGCACCGCTGGTCACGATAGTGGAGGAGCGACCATGAGTAGGATTAGGGCAGGAGCCGCTAGAGGCAGATGAGGGAGGTCAGGACGAGAGAGCCTCATTGAAGTTGGAGAAGAAAAGTAACCGACAAGAGAGAAGGGAGGAGGCACGCTAGGGGCAGAGGAAGAGTGCTTGAGGTAGTGCGAGGTGGCGGCGATGTCAAGATCAGGGTTGGGAGGAAAAGAACGCAAGGGAGAATGGTAGGGGATTAGGGTTCAATAGAAGGGGCTATCGGTGGGATATAAATCCACTGCCTAAAGAAGTGATTTATATAAATAAAATCTCGATCAACTTAGAAGGAGACAGATCCAAAACTAAATGTTTGCAAATTTGGTCAATTGTAGCAAATTTTGGTAATACAAGCATGTTTAAGAAACAAATAGCACCTCGCTAATCAATTTGGTAACCAATGGGTTTGCTAAACTTTGGCAAAGAAATAAACTAATTCTGTGACATAGGAAAGAATCTTATCTAAGTTTGACCTTGTGGACCACATCTGTTTAAAGGTTGACACCTCCCCTGCATAGCAAGCACGTACACAAGCCTGATCCTCGCACAACGACGCAATACAAGCGCCTGCTTAAATGTTTTTGCCTAAGACAGGAATGTAATAATAACAATTATTTAATTTCAAAACTAATCATGAGGGTAGAAATAAGGAATAAACACCGATGGCCAACGTAGCAACTTTTGCACCATTGCTGACACGAGTGTCCATCTCGTCTCTCGCACACTTCCTAGTCTTTTTCAGAGCCTGCAATGATTTACAAGTATGAATCATCAATCCGGTATCAAATACCCATGAATCATTAGGATGAGTAGTAAGATTAATTTCAATAACATTTATATCCGAAGTGGAATTCTTACTTTCCTTCTTTTTCTTGTGTCCTTCCAATTATAGCTTGTAGTTCCTCTACCAATGGTTATGCTTATAGCAGTGATGGCAAGCATCAGAAGCAGCAAGGCCAACCTTGAACTTTCCAATAGGTCTGGGCTTTGAGCTCGAGATCTCATCTGACACTTTAGCCTTTGCCTTGCGCTCTCTTCTTGTTAGGCATCTAAATCATCATCACATGACTAGAACTTTTTTTAATGCTTTCCTCAACAATCTTAAGCATCCTATGCAATTCAGCTATGCTCTTCTCCATGCTATTCATATGAAAATTCAAAATGAACGGCTCGAAGCTCGTAAGGAGCGACTAAATAATTACATTCGTAGCCAACTCAGGGCTAAGGGGGAAACAAAGTTTTTATAGGCTCTCAATGTAACCAATCATCTTGATCACATGAGGACTGATTGGATTGTCTTCTGTCAATCTGTATGCAAACAAGGACTTAGAGGTGTTGATCCTCTCGACTCTAGTTTGGTTCTCAAATATGCATCGGAGTCCCATAATTATATCGTGAGCATCCGCGTTCCCATATTGTTTCTAAAGCTCAGAGGATATAGTGGTAAGCATGAGACAGCTAACATTGAGTGAATCGTTGGTGTGCTTCTCGTAAGCCCTCCGGTCAGTGGCAGATACATTATCAGCTGGTTCATCAGGATAGGGAACCTCTAAAACATACTGATTTTTCTCTTGTTTAAGAATAATTCTCAGATTTCTATACCAATCAATAAAGATTGTTCCTAATAGTTTTTTTTTCAAGAATCGAACACAAATTAAAAATGGAATTGTACCATGATCTACAACAGAAATAAATATGCAAAGTTCAGCACTATGTTTATGTAAACCTTTCATTAAACAATTTAACAAAAGATACTCCCACTATATGTTTTGAAATCGTTTCCCTCTAACGACATATAGTGGGACAAGATCCATATTCGACTAAATTCTAATGAGCTTTGACATCACTACTAGATACTTAGGTGACATAGGTAAACAACATATTGCTAATCACATATCTATGTGACTCTTATTTTTGGGTGGCATCGAATGCCCCGAGGTCCAACACCATGCCCCATGCTAAAACCATTTTGATAGCTTGTTAAGGGCGTGTTTGGTTGGGAGACAAAGTGGAATGAGATATGATCACTCCTATTTTTAGGGATGAGATGATCCTCTTTTATGTTTAGTTGATGGATGGGATGAGCCTATTTTTTGTTTGGTTGGAGAGACGAAGACGGATGGGGTGAGAATCATCAACTAATTATATCTTTTAATTTCAAAAAATAATCATTAATAATACACTAATCAACATGCACTAACACGTATTAATGTTACTCTTGCCATAGTCATTACTAATTAACAATAAAATATGTTAATTAGCCCTAATCATACTCTAATTAGCTCATTAATTGCCACTAATTAGCACATTAACACTTACAAACACTAATATCATAGTAATATATATTAATTAGTAATACAATGTACTAATATCACTTATTATTTTACAAATAAGCATGATTAACAAAAGTGGATGACTTCGTCCCACTGTTTTGGAGGGATGGCTTCATCCAACATATTGAGAGAATATTCTCTAAGAGGGATAGCCCCATCCTTGTTAACCCCGAACCAAACACCACAAAAACAGATATTGCCCCCTCCCATCCCACTCAATCTCCTAAACCAAACACACCCTAAGTAAACTAACACTATGAGTGTAGATGTCTGACATCCATCCTAACCGGTTAAGATAAATGATGACACCCTGCTTTGACAGACCTATCAAACAATGATAAAACCTATGTAGGTGCAGCTATTGGAAGAGTATCTATTACTCTTAATTTTTCTGAGAAAAACTATTCTATCATGTAAATATATCCATATCATGGAAAGCATGAATAAAATAGCATGACAGAGACATAGATAAACATCACAGATAATCATATTTACTATGACATAGTATGACCCATTCACATGGTGATCTCCATCGCTATGGTTCCTGTCCTCCGGGTTATCACGCTTCAATTCTCTATGTTCATATACTAGTTTATTACACCTAATAGCACTAGTCATATTACATGAGAAAAGGAAGCATCATAGGTTGGTACGCAGACCGTTATACAATAACATGACAGCCTTTGACTGCAATTAACCATGACACACAGGCTATGAAAATTACATGCATGCGTCATATACAAATAAAGGCCATACTGTTCACACCATTCCTTGCAAAAATAAGTTAAGTGCATAATTGAATTCTAACGGGATGATGTAATCATGTTATCCTTAAAAGCCCAAGGCCCGAACAGCATATCGGTCCCACTAGCCGGTTAGCGGACGGGGGGTCGAGGGGGAAGCCCCCCACCCTTCGCGGGTTTCAGGGCAGCGTCTTGAAAATCTCTTAGAAATACATAGATTATATCTATAAATCGCTATAAAAATCTCATCGGTTTGATTATATGAAGCCGATTCTGAGTCATTCACAATGCCTCAATTTCTACTAGATCAATCATATTGATCGTCGCGTGTGGTTTTCCAGAAATGACGATAACACATACAACTATGATTTGTTGCTCATCCAACCATGCTGCAGCGCACGCTGTTAGCCTCAATAGTGATTCCAGACGGTAAGGGAAAGTTGCACACGTGATCGAGCTAATCTTTTGGCCATATGGTTTCATCGACTCACATCTCATCAGACCCTATTTTACCAAATCGAGTATCGACCGATTCATCATATGAACCAATCACAAGAACAATAATAGATCCAATTTATTACTACCATATATCACATATATGTGACCAATTCAGATAAAAAACTACGCATGTAGGCTCTAATACCATAATTGGGGAATGGGTTGGCTACGCTAGCCTAAAATAAAATCTTTCTACCGCATTCATCCAGGAAATCATGCAAGTAGGAGACCAGAGATTGTTACCATTTAACGCGCAGTGAAGTGAAAGAAGAGTTAGAGTAGACCAATCCAACGCCATGCTCGTCAAACTCCTCGAACAATTTCTCAATCAACTCTACGACCAGCCTCGTACATGTGATCACGCTCCTCGACCAACTTAACGAGGACGGATGGGGTGAGAATCATCAACTAATTATATCTTTTAATTTTAAATAATAATCATTAATAATACACTAATCAACATGCACTAACGCGTATTAATGTTACTCTTGCCATAGTCATTACTAATTAACAATAAAATATGCTAATTAACCCTAATCATACTCTAATTAGATCATTAATTGCCACTAATCAGCATATTAACACCTACAAACTCTAATCTCATAGTAAATATTAATTAGTAATACAACGTACTAATATCACTTACCATTTTACTAATGAGCATGATTAGAAAAGGTGAATGGCTTCATCCCACCATTTTGGAGGGATAATTTCGTCCAACATATTGAGAGAAAATTTCCTAAGCATCCCTATTAATCTCGAATCAAACACCAAAAAATAAAAATCACCTCCTCCCATCCTACCTCATCCCTTAAACCAAACACACCATAATATTCGGATGGTGATGATAGCGTCAGGTTGCAAGGACTGTCTGTTCCAAACTGGCACAACCTTGAGGCAAACGCCAGATGTGATTACAGCATGATTCTAAAGGAGATCCGAGAGAAGTTGAAGTCTCTTAGTCAGGCAGGCTTTTCCCATGAAGGAATGGAAAACAATGTAGGAGCTTATGATCTAGCTTAAAGCGGCACTTGCTCTTAATGTTAGCCACAGTGTGTGGTTTTTAAGTCTCCCTAATATTTCTGTTGTACCATGTAGCATTGTCGTTGAATAATAAAGCCCTTCCTTATGCAATCCAATAAAGAGAATTATTTTTAAAACTTAAGAAAACACCACTAATGATCTAATAGCCTAGCTCTGTGGATAGCTGCAACCTATCTATCTATATATACACACACAAACACACATGTCATCAACAGATAACACTATACATAACATCTCTAATAACCTAATTATAAAACAGTTTACAAAACTAATATAGGCCCACATGCAATAGATCAACTGCAATACAATTGTATTTAATCAGTAGACTATTTACTAATATAGACATTTATCTCTCCTCATTACTCTCTCCATATAGACAAAAATCTGATGTGGTCAGTCTTATAGCTAGCTGTCATGTATTGCTGATGATGCCCTTAGCAGGATTGATAATTCTAGCTCAAATAGATGTGGCCTTTTAATGCAATTTTTTAAGTGCCTAGGTCAACGGTTTGAATTTAAGTGCCAATTTTTTACTCTGTCAGTTAACATGTAATTTCTTATACATGTTTTTAATAACCCTTTTGCTTATGAAAGTTACGAATCTACCATTCCTATTCTATAAACAAACAAAAAGAAAGGCAATGTAGAAAATACCCAAAAGCAAAAGGTCAGAATTTCCTAGAACAGAAAATAGTTATGCAATCCAATGCGCGAGCTATTTCTGAAATTGAAGGAATATGGTTGATAACCCAATAACCTAGTTCTGCGAATTAGCAGTACTCCACAAACAGGACAATTCTTGCTCAAAGCAATGTTTCTCTTTATGCAATTTTAGGAGCTTTGGGTGCCAATTTTTTTACTTTATTAATTAACGTGTAATTTTTCCTACATGTGTTTAATAACCTTTTCTTTGTGAAAGGTTGAAAGCTATGAATCTGTACTGTTCTTTTTCCTAGAAACATACAAAAAATTAGGCAAAGTAAAAGCAAAACAAAAGTTCAGAATTTCGAAGGTTGTCGTTCTGCAGACTGATGAGTAGGTGACCGTCGATCAGTTCAAGAGCCATGAAACCCAGACATTCTCTGCAATGGCACAGCATGTTCTTTTATAAAAATCAACGGCCCGTACTGCTTACTATGAACTTTCAGTTTTCAACGGGACGAACACTGAAGAAACACAAACGTTAGACCGGAGATAAATTCCAAGCATTTCCAATTACTATTTGTACTTACCTACCAACTGGGCCTTTCTATCTGCATGTTCTCACAATTAAAAAAAATGTAATTTGACTTCAACGCTTGAACCTAATTAGCTCAACTGGTCAAATTCGTCGTTATAGTCTGATTGTTGCAGCTCTGTGATAGCATATATCTTGTGGCTTGACTGGACAAGATCAGTACTTCATCTGAAGAATTGTGCATAAAGTAAGAACAGTAGGAATATTATTTAGGTAAACATATCCCAAGAGGCCAAGATGATGAAAGACAGGAGATGTCTTAGCTAGTGGATATAATGATGATATTTGCAGATGCCTGACTTGCAGGTATATATTTTTTGAACGAAAAATTGGCAGGAGCTCTGCCAACTTTGTATTAATATAGCAGGATAAAACTTTACAGTCCTAGGCCAAAAAATGAAAGGGCAAAAAGCAAAAGTATTGACTAGTATATTAGTTGTTTCATCAAGTAATCAGCACACTAATAAAATGGAAATTACCTGCTTGAGAATCAGAGGAGTCAAAACTATGAATGTTAGGTATGTGTTGAACAATGCGATTGTCACTTCCTTGCAGTCTTTCTATGAACTCATTTGACATATGTGTCAGAAACATCTGGTGGAGTGTTCTAACGTACTTGACACCCTCAGGTACAGCCTTTAGATTCCTTAAACCAGCAAGTTCCAAAATATGTAGACTCATCATTGTTCCATCCTCTATCTCAATCCGATTCAGATGTTCCATGTTAGACAGAGAATTGAGCTTGGGGAACCATCCTGCACAAAAAGTTAGCTGTTCCCCACAATATGCCTTGAAGAGCCACAGATCAACTAGATTTAACATGTGAGAGAAGGAGCTAATAGGATCCTTCTTCAGATCAGACTAGTCAATTTTTTTTAAGGAACAGGAGGGGCAAGACCTCACTGATTATCATATATTAAAGAGAAAAAAGTTTGAAGTATAGATGAGAGAACCAAAGAAAAAGGAAAAGGAAAAAGAGCAGAGAGCCAAATTAGTCTAAATCTCGCAGCCATTGAGTTATTGCTGGCAGATAAAGTGGTTTTGCCCTATAGATAACCATAGCAAATTCAAATTTGAATTTTTCTTTGCAGTCTTGAATTGTTACACGTGGAAATGGTCCGAGTCACCTTTGGTTAAACAAACGAACCAATCTCTGCGCGCGTACAGCCAATCTGCTGGTCGTCGGGGTTGCTTATTAAATTAAAATAACAAGGATGAGATTCGCTTACCTTTTAATTACCTTGGACTTGGAGACAACTCTTCTTAATTCTCTTTTCTCTGGACTCTAGACATATAGTTGCCAATTATTAGATAATCAAAATCTACTAACAAGGTTCCAATTTCCGGCCAGCAGATAATTCTATCATTTGTTAGACTCTATTTGACAGAGCTTCAGATCTCAGCTCCACCTTAGAAACGGAGTTTGTAAGCCAAAAAAGTAGGTTAAACCTCTATTTTTAGTTAAAAATATAAACCAGATACTCACCCAAACACTCTCGATGTATTACATCTCTAACTCTACGAATTTTTAGAGCTAGAGATACTTAGCTCCAAAAATTCTTAAACCTGAAGCTTTACCATTCAAACACAACTCTATAATAGCGTTGTGATTTGCACTAATAGTTAGTCCTGAATAACCTATGATTGCTGAACTCTGACATAAATTTTTCATGAAAGAATATATATACTCCCTCCGTCTTAAAATATAGGATGTATTAAAATTTAAAAAAAATCTTTGAAAGTATATTTTGACTATTAATTTATTTTATAATATATTATCAATTGCTACAAAATCAATATCATATTAAAAGATCTATGAAATATGGATCTATTTATATAACTTTTATACATTAAAACATACGTAATTTGACTAATTGTTAGTCAAAATTTATAAAGTTTGACTTTTTCATATCCTAATACGCTCTATATTTTGAGATGGAATGAGTATTTGATTATCATAATTAAGGATCCTTTAGTCTCAAGGACACAGATGCTTAAATTAAGAAAAGTTCACAATAACCCATTTGAACTTGCCATAGACGATTAGCAAGAAGACACGGTGTCTTACTATTTAATCAAACCCAATATATGTAGCTCCGATTCAGACTAAACCGGGATCAGTTCCAGCCTACCAACTCATTTTCCCGGCTGCTTGATACGGTCCTGTGTCAACTTTTCTCTTTCACACATCCATGACGACCAAGACAGTCACCGCATCGATGTTGTACAACTATAAATATGCTATGTTTGTTCCACCATTTAGCCAACAAAAACCCGAGCTGCAAACCCAAAGCGCAAGAGCTCAAACCAACAGACAAATCACGTACAACTTTACAACTTCCTCTCTCTTTAGTCTCTCTCCTCAGCTAGCTCACAGAGAGCACGTAGCTAGCTGCTGTAGCTAGTTCTTGTGCGTGCATGCACATAGCTCAACGACGAGGAGAGGCACGCTGGTGTAACGACAGC
The DNA here is from genome assembly GCF_958298935.1 of Phragmites australis. Taxonomy (NCBI): domain Eukaryota; kingdom Viridiplantae; phylum Streptophyta; class Magnoliopsida; order Poales; family Poaceae; genus Phragmites; species Phragmites australis. Next base: position 39,857,520 of record NC_084923.1, read on the forward strand.
ATGAAGGTTAAGATCGAGAGCTCCAAGATCGTGAAACCGGTGTACGACGTCGGCATTGCGCCGAGCACCGCCAAGAGTGTGCCGCTCAACGTGTTCGACAGGGTCACCTACGACACGCACATTGCCGTCATCTATGCGTTCCGGCCGCCCAACCCGCCCAACGCCGCGCTGGAGCAGGGGCTGGCCAGGGCGCTTGCCGTGTACAGGGAGTGTGCGGGGCAGCTCGGCGACGGGCCAGACGGGAGGCCGGCCGTGCTGCTCAACGACAGGGGCGCGCGGTTCGTGGAGGCCAACGTGGACGTGCCGCTGGACGGGTCCATGCCGTTCAAGCCGGCGCCGGAGCTGCTGCGGCTGCACCCGAGCATCGACGGCCTCGTGGAGGAGCTGGTGCAGGTGCAGCTGACGCGGTTCTCGTGCGGATCGCTAGTGGTCGGGTTCACGTCGCACCACCACGTCGCCGACGGGCAGGCCACGAGCAACTTCCTCGTGGCGTGGGGTCTAGCATCGCGGCAGCTACCCACCATGGGGCCGCTCCCCGTCTGCGACCGCGCCACTCGGTTCCCACCGCGGGACAAGCCGCTCGTCGAGTTCCCGCACCGCGGGACGGAGTACTACCTGCCCGCCAAGAAGCGCGGCGAGGACGAGGGCGACGAGGAGCTCGGCGGCGTGGCGCACGACAAGATCAAGGTCCACAAGGTGCACTTCAGCAAGGAGTTTGTGACGCGTCTCAAGGCACGCGCGTCGTCGGGCCTCCCGCTGCAGCAGCGGCGTGGGTACAGCACCTTTGAAAGTGTGGTGGGCCACCTCTGGCGCACGGTCACAGCGGCGCGTGGGCTGGGCGCCGGCGAGACTACCAAGCTCCGCATCTCCGTGAACGGGCGGACGCGCATGCGCCCCCCCGTGCCTCGCGACTACTTCGGCAACATGGTCCTCTGGGCGTTCCCGCGATCCGACGCCGGTGAACTCGTCTCCCGCACCGTCCAGCACGCCGCCGACCTGATCCACCGCGCCGTGGCGCGCGTGGATGACGCCTACTTCCGTTCCTTCATCGACTTCGCGTCCTCGGGCGCCGTGGAAGCCGAGGGGCTGGCGCCCACCGCCGACGAGTCGCAGGTGGTGCTGTGCCCGGACCTGGAGATGGACAGCTGGCTGGGGATCAACTTCTATGACCTGGACTTCGGCGGCGGGTCCCCGTTCTACTTCATGCCGTCGTACCTGCCCATGGAGGGCACCCTATTCCTCGTGCCCTCCTTCCTCGGCGACGGTAGCATCGAGGCCTACGTTTCCCTCTTCGAGGGCCACCTCGAGGAGTTCAAGAAGACATGTTACAATATCGCCTAGCTAGTCCAATCAAGACTGCATAATTCGCTGCCAACTGGAGACGTTCAGCATGCAGAGAAGGAATGTTGCAACAACACGTGCATGGCGACATGCTTTGTAGTTTGTTGGGTTGCACTAGGGTTCACGTTTTCGGTGCTTTTCGGGTCTATCGGATGCTCTAGTAGCATGTACCGGCTGAAATATTTCGAATTTATTTGAATTTTTTTATATATTTTAAACTTTACATAATGTTGTCTCATCTATCCCTTCACCAAAGACCCAGGTTTGATTCTCATGCCTGCATTCCTTCTTCCCTCAAAATCTCGTGGCTCATTATGTGGGACCCACACTTCAGACTGGATGATAAAACATGGTTCAAACAGCAGGTATCAAATCGAACCCAAGACCTCAGATTCGCGGAACAAACTGCTCGGCACTAGGCTTGCACGCATTTTCTAAATAGTGGGGATATATCATTTATTTATCCTGTTTCTTCATTTTGATTTTGAATATCATTTAAATGATTTCGGATTGAAATTTTTCCAAAAATCGGCCATCGCTATTTCGTGGAAGGACATGTGCGGTTTGATCAGTATGCTGGGATTTCAATGGATGTTTTTGAGGTGCGTCAGTGGATGCAAGTGCTCACTGGATTGACAGGCCCGGCGTCTATGATGGCAGTTGCTTGGTTGCTTGTTGTGAGGCGCTATCTCTTGCCATGGACACTAATATTCGGACGGTGATGATAGCGTCAGGTTGCAAGGACTGTCTGTTCCAAACTTGGGTTCTCATTGCTCCCTGACTTCCTAGTGAAATGTATAGCTTGGTCGGGAGATAGTAATATTAAGTTCTGCTCATTACAGGACACATTATTGTACTAGGGTGGCTTAGCTTGAAAGGACAATGATTTGGTACTTATATGGCTGGAGTAAGTATCTTCAAGTTGACAATGAATACCACACATGTAACTTAAGCCTCCAAGAGCATCCTCATCGTAGGACTACTCTACTTACCCTCGTCAAATCAATTTTCATCCATTTTACACATCACTCATCATATCTCATATGATTATCAAGGATTCCACAATCACCAAAGATTTATGACATATGAGTTGAATTGATATTCAGTGAAGTAACATCTACGAAGAGATGTATTCCTTACTAAGCATGCTAGATATCAAGACATCATCCAACATTAATATAGATAACGACAGGTAATCCAGTGATATGGATTTATGATAATGATGTTTAAGGTATGACAATTGTTTGATAGGATTTAACTATTGCTAGTAATTGAAATAGCACAATACATAACACATGCGATAATAAGTTAAGTTTTATGTTAATCAATTAGATTATCAAAACATGGGTTTAAAATGATCAAGGATATAAGACTTTTCTTCTCCGAAGTCTTCTTCTAGCCCTTGGTCGAAGTTATGAACTTTCCTTCTCTAAAGTCTTCTTCTAGCCCTTGGTCAAAGTTAGAATTCTCCGGTTTTGCAAAGCGCGATTACAATTAACGATGGCCTATGCTATAGAAGAATCAAATAATACAAAATGGAAAATTAGAAGAGTCTAATGGATATCACACTATGATAGAAAGATAGATCTCAAATTTAAATGAATTTAGGCAAAAGAATCGCCATTATCAGAGTCAAAAAGGGGAAGTTACAACTCCCGAAAGATTTAATCTAAAATTAAATTAAGAAATTAAAAAATATTACTATTCATAGGTAGAGCCCATAAGTGGTCCCACTTAACAGTACCGGTAGGTCCTACAAAACAGTGTTAGGCTAGGGCTTGGATTGGGCCAGCTGTATCTAGGCTTGGGCCTAGGTTTAGGCCTAGGCTGGATTACACTAGCTAGCCCATGGCTATCGTGGGCTCAGGCAAAGGCTGGCTTGCAGCCTTGGGTGGGATGTGCCAACAGGCCAACCCATCTAATAGGCCGAGCCATGGCCTTCTCTACTGGGCCACGCAGATGTGACCGAGATGGGGCAGAGCAGCAACAAAGGTTGGTGTGCGGTTCACAGCAGCGCCTCGCTAGAGAGCTCACCAGAATGGGGAAAGAAGAGGTCGAGCTCTATGAGACCCTACAGCCAGGTGACTACGAGGGTCCGTAAACCCATTTTGGCGGTCAACGATGGCAGCCGGCCACCAGAGAGGGCCCAAATTAGCACCGGAGATAGGGACAGCAGTAGAAGAATGGGCAGCACCTACCATGGATTTGCTGGTCTTCCTGCAAGAGAAGGGAGCCTAAAGCTCCTAGGGCTCCTTGGTATGAAGGTTGCCTCACACAGAAGGATATTAGGCATCGGTGGTGAGCTCCTCGTCGCCACGATAACCTTCTGGATAGGTCCGAAGCAACACGCACACAAGCAGAACTGACTAACACGAAGTGCACATGGGAGGAAATGGAGAAGCGGCCGGGGCTTACTGGCATGCAAAGAGGGGTCGGCAGGTGGCTGGCGGCGGAGATCCCGTCTCAGAGGTGGCGCGACCTTTACTCTGAGCTCCGGTTCTCCCATGGCTTGTTGTAGAATACGCACTTGAAGGCGAAGAGAAGCTCGGATTGTGCAAGAGATGACCCGTGGCTCCTCGCTCCTCGATTGCCGGCGTCGTGAGGGATGGCTAGCAGTGGTGGCAGCCAATTTGGGCGGCGACGATGAGGAATCACGGCGGTGGCAAAAGGGGAAAGGGAGAAGATGATGCCTAGGACTTCAATTTATAGCGGGGGGGGGGGGGGGGGGGAGAGGTGAGATGGAGCGCCTCGGCCTCTTAGTTGAACAATGCGGTGGTAGGGCGGTGCCCATCGTAATTTCCGCGGCGCGTGGCAACGTGGTCGCCGACCATCCATGTGCGGCGTGCCATGAAGTCGCGTCTTGTTAGGCCAAGCTTTGGGTCACACGTTTGGGAGAGTAGAGAGAGCGGTGAGGGACAAGGAAGTCACCGGCACCTTGAATGAGCTGGAAAATGGCGGCGTGACTCAGGACGGAGCATGGGCGAGTTGGAGCTCGGGGATAGTTCTGGTTAGCCAGTCCGCATGGTGGTGAGAGGAGAGAGCGGTGCCAGCCCAGCTTGCTGCGCACGCCACTGGGCCGAGACGGTGTGGCGGTGGCCCAAAATGCGCAGGGGGAGGAAGGGCTGGGCCATGCACGGCTGGGATGCTTCAGTCTAGGCTGCACAAGGAAAAGAAAAGAAGGCGGCCCGTGAAGAGGAAAAAGAAAAGGATTTGGTTTGGGGTTAATTCAAATTTTTTTTTTTTGGATTAGAATATGAAGTCCGGATTTTTTGGGAGAGGTTTGAATTCAAAGGATTTGAATTTATTTCGATTTTAGCTAAATTGAATCTAAGGATTTGGATTTAAATTTGAGAGAGATTCAAATTCAAATCTCCACTTAAGGAACCATAAAACAAATAAATAAAAAAATACATATGATCAATTTATTGTAGGGATTAATTTGTAAATTAAACCAAAAATGCATATGATCAATTTATTGCCGGGATTAATTTAGAAATTAATTTGGCACCCTTTGGAATACTTGGCCAAAATAATATATTTGAATATACACATACATGCATACACATATATCCAAATATATATTTCCTTGACTTTAAGATTGTTTAATTAATTATATTTTTTAAAGTAGTGAATTTTGTTATAATCTAAATGCTAAAACTAAGGATGTTACATAGTATTGTCGTTGAGTAATAAATCCCTTCCTCTAAAAAAGAGGGAGAAAAGTTTAGTTCATCTTAGAGACCCCAGGCACATCCAATAAAGAGAATTATTTTTGGAATTCAAGGAACTACGGTTAATGATCTAATAGCCTAGTTCTGTGAATTGACACTCAATTAGAGCATGATGTCTATTAATATAGATAGCTGCAATCAATAAGTTTGTGTGTGTGTCTATATATATATATGTGTGTGTTATAAATTTCTTTATAAAATTAATATAGGACCATGTGCAATAGAAGAACTGCAATACAGTTGTATTTAATGAGTAGACTATCTACTAATTAGTATTCTGACTTCTATCTCTCATCATTACTCCCCCTCACATAGACAAAAATATGATGTGACTAATCTTATAGCTAGCTGACATGTATAGTTGGAGATGCCCTTAACATAATCGATAATTCTTGCTCAAATAAATGTGGCTCTTTATGCAATTTAGTAGTTGAGCCTAGGTCCTCTGGTTTGAATTTAAGTGTCATTTTTTATACTCTATCAATTAGCATGCAATATCTCATACGTGTTTTTAATAACCGTGTTGCTTATGAAAGTTATGAATCTCTACCATTCACTACTATAGAACAGTACATCACTATCGGCTCTAAAAACCCCTTCACTGTCAATTTTGGAGCTAGTAGTGGATAACGGGCAGTGATGGTCCCTGACTATCACTATCGGCCAGACAGATCGGCAGTGAGAGGGGTTATCACTGCCGGCTGAAACCACTAGCCGTCAGGGATGCCTATGGTATCACTGCCCACTGGTGGTTTCATCTGGCAGCGATGTCCAAAGTATCATTGTCGGTTGAAACTTTCAGCCGGCAGTGTTTTGCTTCTTCTCCCTCTCCTCTCTGTCCTCCCTGTCTATCTCCTCCCTTCATCTCTCTCCCTCTTGATATATCTATCTCTCTCGTCTCTATCCTCCCTCTCTCTCGATCTCTCAATCTCTTTCTCCCTCTCAATACATGCATACAATAAAACATATTTAATGTAAATCAATAATAAAGACACATTATTAATATATTGTAATTCATGTCCTTCATTAATACATAGTAATTAATATCATTCATTAATATGCTGTCATTTGGTGATATATAAGTAGTCTAACCCCCTGGTATAGATTTTTTTCTTATCGCATACTCTCTACTAGAAGGTACGGTGTCATCTTAAGGTTTGTCCTGCATCGACGGTACGATCGGTTTATGAAACTCACCGTTTGGGTTGATAATATATTACAGGAAGAACCTGACGATCTGTTCTTAAAGGGCATGAGTTTTTGCAGGTTGTAACGCACATGTGCGTAGTTTGGAGCACTGCATTTGAAGAATAGAAAGAATTAGTCCTTCAACACGTATAGAAATAGAAAAGAAGATATCGATATGTATTTTCATACCTCAAGATCATTGTATCTGGCATTGTCTCTGTCTACGCTGAATGCGTGCATGAAAGTAAGAACATAAAACCCGCAAAGATTGTTGCCGGGTGGCTGTCTCATACACTTCAAGAGGAAATGATTCGTCGATGGAATGAATTGAACTTTTTCATTCAGTAGAAAATTCAAGTCATGAATATTCCATGTATATCAGAAAGTCAGTTTTTACATCATACTGCTTCATGAATGGAAAGTGGATAACACTCTTTTTGCGGTATCTTGTGTACGCCCTATACGTGAATATGAATACCAATTAAACTTAGATGCAATCGTTGAGAAAATTAAATGATCGAGGTTACCTATTTAGCATGTCGACGAGGTCTTGGTAAGTCGTCTTATCTTTCTCAAGTCCGGGTGGATGACAAGGCGGATCCATTGAAAACTGCAGCAATATTACGTCACCATAGCAAATTAGTACTAGAATCGAGTTGCCCATAAAAACATAATGCCCTATCACATAAACATATACTCAAAGCTGTAGGGTAAGAGTACAAATTTCTTGTTTTAGTGGTGAAGCAGACAAGTCAATAAGTAGTCCTCGGTGAAGTCTGGGCGCTCCCTTACAAGTTTCTCATTCACAAACCCAGAATCGATGAATCCTACTTTATTATCTAATTCTTGTCTGCATGCGCGGAACTCCATTCTATGAAAGAGAGAAGTTAGCCATGCAATTTCAAGGTATAAGATCATATAACGTGAATTATATGCATAAGTTACTTATAGAGTCCATGCTCTGACTATAGCCATATCGATGACATCTTCCTTGTACAGTTCATACAGGTACAAGAATTGCACCTAGAAGGAGCCATCCCTGTTGAGAAAATATTCATCTATGTATCTTATAGGGAACATTTGAAAACCCTCCACGAACCGCTCTAAGTACCACTGATATAATCAGCGTATTTGAGTTGTAAGGTTTCTTTCTATATTTGGTTTGACCAAAGGATTGCCCAACTCAAACGGTCATGTAACATTCAACTTTGCAATATCCGTTCCCACAGTAAGTCGTGCCAGTTCTTTTGCTGTTAATCTAGAAGAAGCCAGAAAGTCCCTAATGCTTGGAGCATTCTGAACGATTGGAAATGATTTGCTCTTGGCCTGCTTCCTACTAATATGTTCGTAGTCACTCGGCAACTTACTTGAAGTGGCCCCCATATGTTTAGCTTTGGCCATATTCTCGATAAATTTCATGGTATCTTTAGGCACAACAGGCTTCGGTGGAGGTGGTGGAGGATGGAAATATCTAGTTACACCAGCGTCCACAATCTTTTTGGTTTCCTCAGCAGTGAGTGAATAGACATCCTTGGGTTCCAAAATCCTCTTAGATGGCACCTACTTCTTAGATGATGTCATCTGCTTGGATGCTGCGGAACCTGATCATATTTTCTGAGCTGATGGTTGGCTTCTTAATGGTGTTGGCTTCTTAAGCAGTGGACTTCTTCGAGGCGATGGCTAGGGAGGTGGACTTCTTCTAGGAGATGGCTGAGGAGAGGGAGATCTTTGAGAAAATGGCAGCTCAGGGTGTCGTGGAGAGAAGAGGTTCTCGGGAGCTATCCCTTGTGGAAAAACTATGTAGACCTTCTCCCACGTGATGAATGTGTGCTCATTCTCTCCTATAATGTTCGCCCTCTCCTCTGTGAGGTAGTCCACCTCAACATGATGATACTGGTCAACTGCCTCATCTACTTCGACCGTAACATAACCCTTTGGTACCGGACGTCCGTGCAAATGTTCATGGGAGCCGCGGGGATAAGCCACGCCAGAAGCCACTTTGATGGTAATATTTCTAGCACCAATGTGTAAGTTCACACGGTGTCCATGCTGTGATGAGGTCCACATGATAAGTGATGGGATCAGCTTCCAGAACTCCCGTAGACGCACAGCTACTTCGACAACCACCGGGGCAGGAGCACGCAAAATTAGGAGACGCTGCCGGCCATTCCTGTTCGCTAACAATGGCGCTCCGTTCACGCATGAGAGCTTGCTATACTGCTTGTGCTATCTTTTCCTCTATATGTTCCCTCTCCTTTTGTAGCGCTTGTTCGAGCATTTCCATCATCCTAGCTTGTTGTGCCTCTCATTCTGCTTGGGATCTCTTTTGACTCTTGTAATTGTCAACATCGCATGGGAATCTATATTTCCAACCCATCACCCTAACGCCTCATGTGCGACCACCATGCTCCTTGTTTCCCGTTGCCAAGGTGAGGTCGTCGCTATCCCTGTCTGGCTTGAAAGAGCCTTGTGCAGACTGCTCGTGGGATTCCATAAGTTTTTTTTTGTAAGAGTTTGTGTCATTTTTTGGTCTTTAAAGGTCGTAAAGTATAAGCTTCCATCAAACGAGTAAGGAGCACCCCTCCTAAGAAGGAAGTGTGTCAATTGTTTGCTCCAGCCCTCTGTCTCAGGCATGACACCTCTCTCTCGTAGTTCATCTAGCTGTTGTTGCAACTCCGTTCTTTCCTCACATACCCACGACTACCAACTTTGTGGGGATAGAGGTTCTTCTTCGAATTTCCTTTGTTCACCTCACTTAACATCTATGCTTCTTTTAACAACTTGTACTCTGCAAAGGCTTACCAATGATCTTCCAGGTTCGGCCATTTGTGGAAATCTAGCATTGTACCTTTCTACACATAGGTTCTGTTTAGTGTGCCCTTACAATTCATAAATGAAAGGCCCATGATCATTAACGTCTTACGATAACTACTTCCATATCTGTCTCTTCAGGGAAGTCAAACTTCTCTGATATCTTAGGTCACAAGATGTCATTCTTGATCGAATCAGGAACCACGTGTGGATCACCTCGTTCGCCAGTCCATAATATGTAGCTGATGGGCACATGATCCTTAACAACAATCCCAGAGGCTGACTTGTATGGCCCCAGAACTCTCTCTGGTGCAGTTGGCTCCCCTACTAGTGAGACCTCTGTGATCATATATCGTCTCGTAGGCGTCTTCGAGGGACCTCGAGCACGATGCCGCTCCTAGGATTGCTCATGGTCATGACCCTCCAGAGCATCAAGCATCTGCGCATAAGCGAAAAAACTATTGAGAACCTATACGAAAATATGTAGAACAGATGCATTTATCTACTTATGAATTACCCCATCGCCTCCATAGGCATCTGTTTGGTCTGGATTGAGGTAGTAGCTCGGGCTACCTTCTTCAATGTTTGATGGCGGCACTACATCTCCTTCTAGCACCTGAGCTGGATCGTCAGTTAGTGGTGTCATACCTTCCTGCGAGTTCTCTATACGATGACTATAAGCAATTGAGTATTCTACATATAGAGAGCTGATGAAGGAGGAAGATAGAGATAAAGCTGACGAGTGAGGGAGAGAGGCTATCGAAAGAATGAGAGAGCCATAAAGGAGTCGATAGATAGAATGTATACACATACAATATTGTAATTGAGTATATTACGACAACATTTAACAAAAAAGTCACATCTTACGTAGCAAAATAGGCACAAAGGTACTGACAAGTGACACATTGACCTTACAAGTCACATCATTTTACATAGCAAAATCATGATTACAACAAGAACTAAGATTACGACATCTTTACACATGAAATCAAATTTTTTCTCCTTATTTTCAAAGGTAGGCAATTTTAGCTTGATCTGGATAACTTGACTGTTGTATGCCGCAACAACTTCCTGTTTGGACTTGTATCGTACGTAACATGCTCCTTTGAATCCATTAAGGCCAAAAAATGATACACTACAAACCACGCTAACACCAAAAAATATGTAAAACAAGTATGAAAATAGCATTAGCATCAAATTATGCAAATAATTATATATGACTACAAGCTCGACTGGTATTGTGAAAAGACGTGCAAGATGCATGTGTAATAACCATTCCAATTGAGCTTTGCAATCATATGTATGGTCTTCAATTTCATCATTTTCCAAAAGAAAAAACAAGTATGAAAATAGTGCAATTTTTAATACAACACGTAACATGAGTAAAAAAAAATGACCTCAGTGGCTATAGCAAATGATCTTATTAGGCACATATAATAGGGAAGATGAAGGACATTGACCACAGTTTGGACAAATCCTTCTTATTCCACTACTATGTGAACCTAATAAGGCCAATGTGCAAGTGTTGTAAATAATAATGTGATAATAAGAAATGATAGCAATTCGTAATCAAGAATTATAATAGGTATCAAATTATAATAGGTAGCCCACTGCAGAGACAACATAAAAAATATGTCTCGGTGTACAAGTACAGACTAGCAAGGACCGAGGCATCATCTGTTCTTATCATTTGAAAACACAAAAGGATCACAAGCAATATATGTTCTTATCATTTGAACACACAAGGACCACAACTAGCATATGTTCTTATCATTTGAACACACAAAAGGACCGATGCAGCATATATGTTCTTATCATTTGAACACAGACAAGGACCACAAACAACATATGTTCTTATCATTTGAACATACAAAAGGACTACAAGAAGCATTAGTTCTTATCATTTTAACACACAAAAGACCAGCACACAAGCATTTGTTCTTATCATTTGAACACACAAGCAACCGGCCATGAATCATTACGAACTTGAGCTTAAACCCTAGGAATTGGAGGGGACAAGGAGATGGAGGGGGAGCCAGGAGGCCTACCTCGACGTCAGTGTGGTGGGCCATGGCGACGGCAGCGGTGGACAAGGGCGCAAGGCACGACAGCACGGGCTCCTCAGCGTAGAGGTGCTCGTCGGGGTGGAGGCAACGGGCTCCTCAGTGTTAAGGTGGTGGTCCTCGGCAACGACGACGGTGGATGAGGGCGCAATGCATGACAGCACAATTTCCTCGGCGTTGAGGAGGAGGTGGAGAGCTCCTTGGCGTCAAAGTGGTGGTCCTCGGCGATGGCTGCAGTGGACGATGATGCAGGGTACGACAGTGCGGGCTCCTTTGCGTCAGGAGGCGATTCGACGGAGGGCACATGCTAGGAAGGGGAAAAATTTTCTACATGTTAGAGGGTGCGGGCGTCGAGCACTTTTATAGGGAAGGACTTTCACTGTCGGCTCAAGATGACGACCGACAGTGAAAGTGGATCTTCATCACCGGCTCAATAGGACAATCGGCAGCGAAACATATGTCAGTGTCGGTCCAATAAGGCTATCGGCAGTGAAACAACTTTCACTGCCAGTCAAGTATGTTCACTGGCAGTGAAACCCCTTTCACTGCAGGTGGGGTGCAAAAAATTTGATTTAGCTGCGTGCGTGCGCAGAGACTCGAACCCATGACCTGCCCCAAGTAAGACCGAACAATTAAACTATTGCACTACTCAAGTGTTTTCAGTTGAGTTTGTACTATCTATAATTATTACTATTCTGTTGACCTAAAATCCTAATATATATTTATTTAAATTTGAACTTCCTATATACCAAAATTAAGTTTTGTATATACCTAATTTTCATGATTCAATTTTCTAATTCAATAAAAAATTAAAATATATATGTTCATACCTAAGTTTCTATATTGGGGCTTGCTATATATCTTAATTTCATCGATAAATATTATGAATCATTAAAAATTGAAAATAAATATGCTCATAACAATATCTAATGTTAATCATGTAATATGAAAATAGCAATATGCTAGTGCTATTGCTAATTCATCAAAAATAGTAATACATAGCAATAGTGCTTGTGCTATTGCTAATTCATTAAAAATGAAAAATCAATATGCCTAATAGTAAAGACATCTTCCACCGTAAACTACAAATTGAAGCTTCCATAATGTAAATGAGGTATAATTGCATATGAAACAAATTCATATATAGTAATTAATACAATTTATGTACTTTGTCTTAACGATTCACCCTTCATTATGATCACAACGTACATATGAAGGTTCGTTGGTGTCTTTCATAGGACCTAGGTCGATGTCCTCTCTGAAAGGAGGCAACGCATCAAATTGATTGTAGTCTTCCTCAGACTCCACACCGCCATCATCGTCGGTGACATGTCTGTGGCCCCAAACTTTCGTGGTGAAGTCAGTGTGCTTTTGCCTGTTTGCTGTCCCTTTTCCCCCACGAGAGGAGTTGGGATGCGCGGCGGTGGCTGCTGGATAAGGGGTGACGACACGCACATGGCTAGTAGAGGGAGGAGGGACAACAGGAGGTAGAGGGACACCAGAGGTGTGTCGAGGTCATAAGTCACGACGATGGAGGGCACTGAAGATGATAGATCTGAGCAACGAAGTCCGGAGTCATAGCTAGTGGGATGCGTGGGGAGAACAAAGGTAAATTGGAGATTCACGAGTGAGAGGGTGTAGTAAAAATGTGTGGGAAAGATCATAGATGCCTCAGGATATTCATTTCAGTTTTGGGCTCCCTCGCGTCCACACGCCCATATTTTGCTTTCCCGCTAGAATTTTTTTAGGCCAATTTCACCATTGATGTGTACTAGACATCATCTAATTTTTTTTTTGTGACAATAGCATATATTAACATCACAAAATAGTGGACATTCAATGATGACGGAACCAATTCGTCATAGACACACTTGACGAAACTGTCCCACTACAGACTCATGATGAAATGTCATGAATCTCACAAAATAACCCCTATTTCGTGACATTTTCAGATTTTTTTATAAACATTTTTGTCATAGATGCCCGAATTTTTTGTAGCGCAAAAATCGACTGAATCGAGTCAGCGAAAACCGGTCGAATTTCACCGAAAACTGAGCGCATTCTCCAATTTACCGATCACATTTTCTGCATTGAACGCATTTTGAACAAATTAGTCAAAACCGGTCGAATTTCTCAATTTACCAAGCGCATTTCTCAAATTTCAGTGAAGTTCAACAAAAAACCCCAAAATAGCTCAACCTGGTAAAATCAATAACTAATTCATCTGAGCTTCAAATCAAGTGAAACAAATTTTGTTGGTTTCCTTGTAACATGATCTACATTATAAAAGTATTTATAATAATAAAAAGTCAATTAATTTCTGTGAGAAAATGTATTTGCTAAAATTAGTTAAATGTGTAGTTAATTATTTGCTAATCCAAAAATCATGAAACCACTTTTTTAGTCTTCTTACATGATCCTATGTCTTTAAAAAATACATGAACTCATGAAATAGTTATTGTAACATGCAGGATTATGTAAATGTGTTGCAACTAGATTAATCCATAACTAATCCATCACACCTCTAAAATTAGTGAAACCATTTTTATTAGTTTACTTATACTATGCTTTATATAGGAAAAATAATGGTAGATATGAAAAATTTAATTATAGTGCTGTTTCTTAACTTGTTCATTTTATACTTGTGAACTTTGTAAAAATCATGGAGAAATTAATAAATCTCTAAATGAAGTGAAACTAATTTTATAGATCCTCTTAAGGTAAAAAAATATATATGTTTGTATGTTATTATTTTTCTTAACGTGAACCCTACTAAATGAGCTGCATGCTTTTTAAAGCACGCATTTTCTTTTTTTTTCCCCCAAACTTCCTCTCCATCAAATATGACGCAAACGACATTATTTTTTTTAAAAAGTCACAGAAGGTCTTACAATTGTCTCTATCATTTTTAGAATTTTATGATTTATTATTATTTTTTGAAATTTTGAATTCAAATTCGAAAATTGGTCGACTTCAGAATTCGGTGTGGACCGAATTGACCGGATTTCACAAATATCGACCAGTTTTCGCGAAAATCGACCGGTTTTGGATAAATTTTTGAACCACAACGGGATGAACACTGAAGAAACACAAACGTTAGACCGGAGTTAAATTCCTAGCATTTCCTATTACTATTTGTACCTACCTACCAACTGGGCCTTTCTATCTGCATGTTCTCATCCTATTACTATTTTCACTTACCAACAATTTTGGCTTTTTCTATCTGCATGTTCTCACAATTAAAAAAATGTACTTTGACTTCAACGCTTGAACCTATTAGCTCAACTGGTAAGCTCGTCGTTGTAGTCTGATTGTTGCAGCTCTGTGATAGCATATCTTGTGGCTGAATTGGACAAGGTCAGTACTTCATCTGAAGAATTGTGAATAAAGTAAAAAACAGTAGGGCTATTATTTAGGTAAACATATCCCAATAGGCCAAGATGATGACAGACAGGAGATGTCTTAGCTAGTGGATATAATGACGATACTTGCAGATGCCAGACCGGATATAAATTCCTAGCATTTCCTATTACTATTTGTACCTACCTACCAATTGGGCCTTTCTATCTGCATGTTCTCATCCTATTACTATTTGTACTTACCTACAATTTGGGACTTTTCTATCTGCATGTTCTCACAATTAAAAAAAAATGTACTTTGACTTCAACGCTTGAACCTAAGTAGCTCAACTGGTCAAGCTTGTCGTCGTAGTCTGATTGTTGCAGCTCTTTGATAGCATATCTTGTGGCTGAATTGAACAAGATCAGTACTTCAACTGAAGAATTGTGCATAAAGTAAAAACAGTAGGGCAATTATTTATGTAAACATATCCCAACAGGTCAAGATGATGAAAGACAGGAGATGTCTTAGCTAGTGGATATAATGATGATATTTGCAGATGCCTGACTTCCAGGTATATATTTTTTTGAACGGAAAATTGCAGGAGCTCTGCCAACTTTGTATTAATATAGGAGGAGAAAAGTGTACAGGCCTAGGCCAAAAAAAAATGAAGGGGCAAAAGGCAAAAGTATTGACTAGTATATCAGTTGTTTCATCAAGTAATCAGCACACTAAGAAAATGGAAATTACCTGCTTAAGAATCAGAGCAGTCAAAACTATGGATGTTAGGTATGTGTTGAACAATGTGGTTGTCACTTCTTTGCAGTATTTCTATGAACTCATTTGACATATCTGTCAGAAACATCTGGTGGAGTGTCCTTACGTACAGCCTTTAGTTTCCTTAAACCAGCAAGTTCCAAATAAAATATGTAGACTCATAATCGTTCCATGTTAGCTAATGACAGAGAATTGAGCTTGGGGAACCATCCTGCAAAAAAAGTTAGCTTTTTCCCACAATATATCTCGAAGAGCCACAATATCGGTGGGAGCGATTAAGATTTGGTGAAGGCTTTATCATTTTCAAGTTAAGAATCTCATCCGTATCAGACGCGAAAAGAAGCAGCCTGCTCAGGTTAGGCGGAGGTGAAAGGAGGGGACAGTTTGTTGTTCTCGACGCAATAACTGTGAGGGCTTTGTAAAGGATTTAGGATTTTCAACAATTTTCTAACCCGATCTGGACGGTTCAAAATTAAAAGAGTGCATAAAACTATAAGTAGGGAGCTATTTGTAACAACTATAAGTATTATAACCAGTAATACGAAACTACAAGTATTATGTACTAATTTCACATAAAATTTAATTTTAATTAGATTTATCAAATAATGATCTTATGTTTCTCTAAAAATTCTAGAGTTTTTTTTGTATGTGTTCATAATCTATGTGTAACCTATTTTAATTAGATTCACCCAAAAATACTGTGTAGAATTTAAACTAAATTTTTCCAAAATAACTACTTTTATAACACTTAACAATTGTTAGGGCCTCAAATAAAACCCCAAAAATATGAAAAAAATCACTAATATTCTTATTATATGATGGATTAATTTCTAAAATTATTTTTAGCCCTAAGTTATATGGTGAAAAAGTGAGTTCCTTTGCTAACAAATGAACTCAAAAGAACTCACTTTTTCACCGCATAATCTAGTGCTATAAATAACTTTAAAAATTATTCCATCATATAAGAAGAATATTAGTGAATTTTCAATATTTATGGATTTTATTTGAGGCCCTAACAATTGTTAGGTGTTATAAAAGTAGTATTTTTAGAGAGTTTTAGTTTAAATTATACATAACATTTTTAGATCAATCTAATTAAAATAGGTTGCACATGGATTATGAAATATTTACAAATTTTTTTAGAATTTTTGGAGAAACATAAGACCATTTTTTAAGTGAATCTAATTAAAATCAAGTTTTGTGTGAAATTAGTGTGCAATACTTATAGTTTTATGTTACAAAGTACCATACTTTTATTTTGTGCAATTCACTTAAATTAAAAAAGTTCACCAATATATATATTTCATGACAGATTACATTTGTCTCGTCACAGATCGTTAAATCTTAGAGACAAACATATAAAATCATCATCAAATATTCAGACGAAATATAGAATCGTCATAAATAGTTTATCATCAATGAGATGACGAAGCGACGAAATCATCATAACATGTCATATCTTAGTGACAAAATATTGTGATCATCACAAAAATAGCTGCCCATAGTGTCCTGCCTTAGGTTCATGACGAAAATGCTGGGATCATCACTAATCTATCTATAGTAAAGTCCATCTATTCTCTCATCCCACATTGAGCCACGTCATCACCAAGCCTGGAGCTGTTCGACCAAGGTAGCAAGCAAGGAGACCCATCGGATCTGGACTTCACGAGGCTCCCCAGAGCATGCCCGTCCTCATCCTTTGTTCCGCCGCAGCCACTCTCGCGAAGAAGCACTGGGCGGCATCGCCATTCTTCTTGTTATCAACCCTGAGCCCGAGCCCTGCGCACCACCTCTTTGGCGCCTCCGCGGCGTCCCCGCGCAAGCTCCCTGCACCCCCGTAGGCCGCTGCCCACGCAATAACACGACGAGCAGCGACCGGAAGCGCAGCGGGCGGGTTTCACGGGAACACAAGTGCAGCAATCCTTGCGGCGCTTGCTCCGCTCGGTTCTGCTCCGTAATTGCAGTCCTTGCAATCACCTGATCCTCGCGTCGCATCCCTTTCTCGTGGCGTTCGCTCGGCTCGGTTCGGCTCCATAGTCTCAAAGCCCCGTCCATCTGGCTGTTAAGTGGCTCCCGATCCGGGAGTGCAAGCGTTTGGGATTGATCCCCAAGATGAGCATGCCGCTCCTCCAGTTCTTGGTCTTCCATTTTGTGCTTTCCATAATCTCTATAGTTGTTTTCTTTTCGGCTTGAGTTAATCCATCATTGTTCCATTCTGAGCCAATCTTCTTGGATGAGCCATGGCCATTCTTGCCTATGCTGAAGTCCTGTTGTGTTTGTGACTCGATTCATCACCCAGAATGCCTAATCTACTGTTATTGCTATTTTCCATAATGTACAAGGGAAACTATAAGAAATCCATAATGTACCATTGCTCTCAAAATGACTTTGAAACTTTTGAAATATCGAGTTCCCATGTGGGAAATTACATACACTAGAAAAAATAGCGCAACGCTGGATTAGAAACAATGCAAGTGTCTAGATCCCGAGAAACTTGAGTGCGACTTGGAATAGGTTGGCTCTGGGGCGAGTATCACCGTGACTACATGCCGAGAGGGTCGCAAGCTGTCTCCCTTAGCCTCGCCGTCACCTTCGCTTCCAAGCCTCGTCGTGTCTATCGCTGAAGGGATAATGGACTGTCCCCTTCAGCCTCGCCATCGACTTCACCTCTGGCCTCGTCGTGATGCTCCGATTGGCCTTGCCTCTCACGAGTATCTCCACGACTACAGGCTGAGGGGGTTGCGGACTGCCTCTCTCCGCCTCGCCGTTGCCTCCGCTTTCGGCTATCACTGCTGGGCTCCGGACGACTCTACATTTGTCGAGCCTCACTGCGTATACCGCTGAGGGGATAGCGGACTACACCCTCAGCCTCGCTGTCGACTTCACCTTCAGCCTCGCCGCGATGCTCCGATTGGCCTTGCCTCCATCAAGCATTACCATGACTACATACTGAGGGGGTCGCGGAATGCTTCCCTTGGCTTCACCATCGCCTTCGGCCCAAGGTCCTTGAATCCAATCCTGATAGCGGCGAACGCGAAGATGTAGGGTGGCACTTTCGCCTCGCCATCGCCTTCGCTTCCGGCCATCGCCACGGAGCTCCAAACTGCCCTGCTTCCGTCGAGCCTCGTTGTGTCTATCGCTGAGGGGATAACGGACCGCCCCCCTCAGCCTTGCTGTCAACTTCAGCTTCAGGCTCATCGAGACACTCCGGTCGGCCTTGTCTCCAACAAGTATATCCACGAATACATGTTGAGGTGGTCACAGGCTGCCTCCCTCAGCCTCGGCATCGCCTTTTCTTCCAACCATCGTCGCGGGGTTCCGAACGACCCTACCTCTATCAAGCCTCGCTGCGTCTACCGCTGAGGGGATAACGAACTGCCCTCCTTAGCCTTACCATCGACTTCACCTCCAGCTTCGTTACAACGCTTCGGCTGGCCTTGCCTCCATCGAGTATCTCTGCAACTACAATCTGAGGGGGTCGCGGGCTGTCTCCCTTAGCCTCGCCGCCACAGCCTCGCCGCGATGCTCCAATCGGCCTTTCCTCTATCGAGCTTCGCCGCTTCTATCACTGAGGGGGTAGCAGACTGCCTCCATTGGCCTCACCGTCGATTTCAGCTCTGGCCTTGCAACAACGCTCTGACTGGCCTCGCCTCCGTCGAGCCTCGCCACGGCTAACCACTGAGGGGTTGTAGACTGCCTCCCATGGCCTTGCTATCGACTTCACATTCGGCCCACATCGCGGTGCTCCAGATAGCCCTGCCTCCATCGAGCATCACCATAGCTATGTGTTGAGGGGGTCAAGACCTCGTCGTCATCACCTCCGTCATCGGTTTCGAGCTCCACCACCGGGACCCTAGGCATGCGACCCCGGTAAGCTTTGTGGCCTTCACTCCTTGCCAAAGACGTCCGTGCTACAATGCCAGGAGCGATCCGGGATATCCCGACTTCGAAGGGGCTGGAGCTATTTCTCTATGCATCTGTGAGCCCCTTAGAACCTCAGTATCAGTGAATAAGGGTACTGTTAAGGAAAATATCCTAGCCTTAAGATATTTATACGACGTATGGTGACATACTGTAGCAATTATAATATCATAGTTACCACATCACATATAAACTGACTGTAACATAATATCTTAGGGGTAGAGTGGTAATTTTCCTTACCTATTCTCTCTATAAAATAAACCCTCAAAGAGCTAGAAAAAGAGGATTCCGATATTTCCTCATTTACACTAACTCTGCTCTTTCTCGTTCTTTACTTTTGACTCACTGTTCATCCTTAAGCTTGAACCTCTTTAACAGAGGAGACACTTATCGGATTCTATCTGTGCCATATTTTTGCATCCCCACGATCATCAATCAAATGTGATAGTACCCCAAATATTTGATCATCTTTCGCTCATGCAATCAAAGTGATAATCATATCTATCATCGTAATAAAAAGAATTGGTGAAAGTGAGTCTCCTTATTGGAATTTCCAAGTTGGTCGTTCTGCAGACATGTGAGTGTGACCATCGATCAGTTCAAGAACCATGAAACCCAGACTTCTCTGCAACGACACAACACTTCATTTAAAAAAAAAAATAATCAACGACCCATACTGCTTACTTTGAACTTTCAGTTTTCAACGGGATGGACTGCAGAAACACAAACGTTAGACCGGACATAAATTCCTAGCATTTCCGTTACTATTTGCACTTACCTACCAATCGGGCCTTTCTACCTGAAGGTTCTAACAATTAAAAAAAAAGTAATTTGGTTTCAACAATTTGACTTCAACGCTTGAACCAAATTAGCTCAATTGATCCAGTTCGTCGTTGTGGTCTGACAGTTTCAGCTCTGCGATAGCGTATCTTGTGACTGAACTGGACAAGACCATCTCAAGAGTCTATTATTTATTTTAGTATAGCAAAGTTAAAATGAACAACCTCTTTTGCTCATAAGATCTAGAAATCACCATATTAATTATGGAAAAAAGAAAGATCTACACTATTAATTGTTATGGACCATAATCATAACAGTTAAAATTCATCTTAAAATAGACAAGATTTAGAAGGCAACCAAGAAAAGAGTCTCTACGTGAGACCAATATAAGAGCCCACAGAATCCTTTTATTAGGTGAGCAAGACGAGGCATGGAAATCCTGTTTAGAGCGTGTGCGCTCGCGTGGTTGCTCACGCGTGATGCGTGGCCTATGATAGCCTAAGTTATGCGTTCGAGCTAGACGAATGATCCGGCGATGCATTTCTTACAAAGAGAGTGTAAATTGGCTCTGATGAACTTATTACACGTGTCGAATGATCCGGCGATGTTGAGTATGAATGTTGGAGAGATTGCCGAAGCTTTTCATGTAGAGAGGCTACATAATGGCTCTGGGTAAATGCTACTTGCCGGCTGGCCCAAAGTTCATGTGAAGAGAATGCCAGACTATTTCTTACAGAGATGATCAAAAGTTGGTCGGTCTGATGGTTTGCACGTGCCAGATGGTTCGACACTCAGGAGGGGTACATGTCGGAATATTCGGTGTTCACGATTTTTCTGAGATGTGTATTGACTGATGATTTTGATTATGAACTAATTTCGGTACACGGTTAGATCATTCCTTGATCCACTCTCTAGGTTGCAGCACCTAGGAACTCTTCTCTCTATACATATAAGCCCCAATCACTGTCTGACAGGCTTCAAACCAAGCAAAAAGCTTCATCTTGGGAATCCTACAAGAACTCTAAGAGCTCACTAAGACACCTACATTCATCAAGATCGGCTAGGTGTTGCTAACCACTAAAAGTAACAAGTCAATAGCTTCACTTGACCCAAATCAAACTTAGATTACAGCTAGATGCACACTTGATACTCTCCTTGCACTAATGATGTCCTTAATCTTCAATTAAGAACTTTGCGAATCACTCTAGTGCACTCCCTTACCTCTTGATCACACACTAAGTGTTTCAGCTCTTTTGGCTCGCAAGGGATACCACTGAGATGAAATGAAGGGGTATTTATAGGCTAGAGGTCCAAAACTAACCATTGCCCAATCACCCATATTACTCTTAGCCCCTTTTTATACTACGGTCAAAGAACAAAAGAGAGCCTATGCTACTCTAAGTGTCATTCATCTGCTTATAACACTTAGAACTAGAAGGTCCTTAGTCTTGACGTTCACATCCTTTGATCGCTCAATCATTCAATTAAGAGACCAATGTCACCCAACAACATTCACTACTATAGAAATGGTCACCAGTCCTAGCTCAAAAACACCATCAGTTGCAGTTTTTGAACCAACACTGATTACTCAGCACTGATAATCACGGACTATTAATGCTAATTTATTAACCGACACTGATAATGAGTATCAGTGCTGGCTCATAAAAAAAACCTGGCACTGATACTGAGGCCAAAGTGTTGGTTCATAACAAGTAACCGGCACTGGTACTTAACTACCATTGCTGGTTTTTGGTACAAGCTGGCACTAATAGTCTTCGTATTAGTTTCAATTTTTTATCATGAGCTAGCACTGATGGCCCCTCCCCCTGTACAAAACCTAATCATTACTGACAACATCACAAGTAATATCACATACAACACATATACTATCACACACATATACAGTTCATTCACAATTCATCTCATTCATGCATACATAACCATATTTCACATGTTATTGACTAGAGATCATAACTAATACAATTTTACAATAAAAGTTCATAATTAATAGAAGTATGCAACAAAACGGTAAGAAGTGATGTCATTCAATTGTTCATGTTAACCGAAGACCCTGAACAATAGCTTTTGCCTTGAGAAGAATCAGGTAACGACCTCCACAGGGCTAATTGAAGGGACAGCTTGCGAACAACACCATTTGGAAACATGGTTCCACATAGACTTTGGAATGACTTGGTCATTGATGAACCCGTAGAGTTGTTCCTGAATTGCATTGATTCTCTGTGGCATGAGGATACCTGTTTCCAGCTCGCAATTACCAGAATTAAAGAAATCAATCTATTTGAAAACTAGTAGGAACTAAAAATTAATCATCAATTTGTATACCACTTACCTCAGCTTTGGTAATAGTACTATAATTATTTTCGGTCCATTCATGCATGAAGTCACATACATAGTAGCCACATAAGTTGTTGCCTTGGGCAAGCCTACAAGGACAGTCTGTTACGATTTTCCATTCCTTCCGAAATGGAAAGTGACATCCTTTCCTCTTGACATAGCTCACATACACCTTGTACGTGGGTGATTATTGACCGTAACTATACTTAGATCCAATCGATTCAAAGTTTACTAAAGCGTTAATGAAATGATTAGTTTACCTTTGTAGCAAGTCTATGACTGGTTGGTATTCGCCTACTTGATTTTTTTTTTCCTTTCGAGGACAATGATACTGCTATAATCAGCCTGGATGATAAAGAGGGCCCAGTGAAATCTGCATATATGTCACCATAGGAATTAGTCCTAAGTTCTAATGTCGTGATACTAAAAAAGAGTAGTACAAACATAGAGGGAAACACGTACCCAAAGTTCTAAGGTAAAATTATGTATTTCTTTAATTGGTACATTTGAATAAATTCAAGTGCATATTCCTCGGTTTCCTGTGGCGGGGTGGCGACCATCGTTTGCTTTATTTTCATTAGGTCGAGGAATCCTACTTCAGTGATGTCCTTTTGACCGCATGTATGTATCTCCATTCTACATACACAAGAAGTTAAGATATTTAATCTAATGGTACAAGAATTTATTCTGTGAATTATACATGTAAGATACTTACATAGTCTACAAACTTATGAGTTGAACGCTGAGGGTATCTTGGTGGTAGAGTTGATACATTTCGTTAAAAGAATCTAGACTTCATCGTCTTCGTGGAGGAAATCACAATGTCTGTATTGGAATGTGAACATCTCTCTACCGGCCTTCGACCGTTCCAAGTACCAGGCATGAAATCTCCACATTTGGGTTATTAGCTCCGATAAGGACTCGACCAATGGTTCGTCAAGCTTAAATTGCCATTTAGTTTATGCCTTTTCAACCTTGGACTTGTCATAAAGTGCTTCTTTTATCATTTCGGCATCAATTAGAAAATTTCTTTCTAATTCTTCCTGTTGTTCTAGCGCTCTTTATTTTTTTTTACCTTCTCGATCGACACCTTCCTCAACTGTTTCTTACCCATGATGCGTGTGTAGTTACATTTTAGTTGTGGGTCCAGAGGTCTTGTTAAAGTCTAAAGAAACTTGGCGACCGTTGTTGGATTGATAACACTCTTCTCTGGCTCAGTACGCTTGAAGTGTGCAGTGACATCGGCACTCACTTTCCTTTTGGTTTTTCTCTCATCCATTAAATCATAAGGCAGAAAATATGCTAGCTTCTAGATGTTGATAGCCACTTCTTAGTTGATGCTTGTTGCTGTGACGAAGTCGATTTCTAAGATGACATCGACTTCTGAGCTTGTGCAGGTGCTACCGGCTTCTGCAGTGGGAGAGGCGATGGTGGCGAAGGGGTTGGAGATTTTTTGGTGGCTGTTGAGGTAGTGGCGGAGGTGGAAAACTTTTGTTTGGCTATGGAGGTGGCAGCGGAGGAGGTGGAGAGCTTCTAGGTGGCTATGGTGGTGATGACAGAGGAGGCGGAGATCCTTTGGGTGTGTTCGATGACTTTGAACTAGACCCAGACTCGTTTGTGTCTTCGCCAAACAATATGTCGCGCTTGCGTCACAAGACGTAATGGCCTGCATTTTTTTAGAGCCTCATTTTCCCCGCCTCTCTTGGGTAAGCTAGCTTGCTTTTATGGTACTTATTATTACACTATCCACATGTACTCTAGCGTATCCCTGTGGTATCAAACGACAGTTGAAGAGGGTCCCTTCCACCCATTCCTCAGCTAGACCCCTAGCCACCATGGTTGGAACACCCAAGATTGGCACGACAAGCTTGAATGGTGTGCTTTCTGTGATGTTGTCCACATGGTGACAGATTAAGGCTTCTCCTGGGCATCGAAGCATTATCTTTGACGGCTAATAGCTCCTGCTTTGCTTGCTGCCTAGCTTCCTTTATAGCTTCTTTATTTTGGTGTCTATCATCCGTCTCTCCTCTGCAAGTTCTTCTTTTAGCATGGCCATCATTTCTAAAATATTTTCTTTTCTTCATTTCATGTAAGTGTTAGTGTTTTGTTCGAATCCGACCTTCCAAGGCCTTAAACCCTTATCGCGTGTGTGACCGGTGTGCTCCTTGTTTTCCAGTGCCAATGTTAGTTCATCATTCTCCCTGTCTTCTTGGAAAGAGCCCTGAGAACACTGGGTGTGGGCATATCTAATCTTCCGCATGACTTCTAGTTGTCATTTGCTTTTGAAGCATAAGCTTCCATCAGTCGCAAGAGTCACCCCTCTCCCATATATGTAGTTCTTCACTCGTGGAATCCACTCAGCCATCACAGGTGTGACACTGCCTTTAGTTACATCTTCTTTCATCTTCTCCCATTGGTCAAGTTTCCTAACGTACCCACACGAGTCAGTTATGTGAGGGTAAAAGTTCTTGTGGGAGTTGGCCTTATTTGCTTCATTTATCTTTTATGCTTCCTCCGAATACCTATACTCCACGAAATCGTTCAAAAAATCTTTCACCGTTGGATAATCATCCCAGTCTAGCTTTCGACCCATCAAGTGATAATCTCAGTACAATTTACCCTTAAAATTCTTAAAAATTCTTCCCATTATGACTAGGGCCTGATGCTTCGCTGTGGTCATGTTGCATCCTTCAGGGTACTCGAACTTCTGCGACAACTTGCCCCACATGAAATCCTTGATTCTATCGGGAACCACCCACTTGTCACCTGTTTGCCTTTCCAAGTTCTGTAAGTGATTGCGATGGTGGTCCCTTACGAGACACATGCATGCTATCTTGAACGGTTCAAGTACATGTAGAGGTTTTATGGGCTCCCTAGCTGAATCTACCTCCGTGATGACAAAACGTCTCTCAGGCATCTTGTTGGGACCTCGGCCATACCTCGGTCCTTCGGTTTACTGACCATCCGGTATTGCATCAGTGTTCGGAGATGAGAGGGCATCATTAGTGATCGAATCCTGCGGAGCATCAGCATCAGGTTGAGGTATGCACTCGAGCTTCGCTCCTGAGCATCATCCAAGACTGGATCCTGGTAAGAGGAGGAGCCTTGTATCGGGGGGGGGGGGGGAGGATGTCCATGGGCGGTGACTTGATTTTGTACGTGTCATTCCTACATAAAAATTCCACCTATTCAAATTGTTGCAAAATCAATATTAGCATATATGACAACTAGTGGATTATCAAGAAATAGCAACTAGCAGAAAAGGTAATATGTCCAAATCTTCTATAACATGTTCATCATGTCTCTAACTATATGTATTGTACCCATTATTCATGAATCAGCAACAAGTGACGTTCATCATAAGTG
The DNA here is from genome assembly GCF_958298935.1 of Phragmites australis. NCBI lineage: Eukaryota > Viridiplantae > Streptophyta > Magnoliopsida > Poales > Poaceae > Phragmites > Phragmites australis. The sequence goes on from NC_084923.1 coordinate 39,883,192, forward strand.
CTCATATCTTAAGTCTACATCACCTACTTTTGACAAATCAAAGACAAAATGGTCCTCCACCCAAATAGATGAAGAAAAACTAAAAGGTTATGTTTAATCGCATTAAGGGATAACAAAACTTTACTTCTGAAACAACATTGCAACAATTTCTTTTGTTGCTTAATTAATAGACTGGAGAAAACACCACTAAATTAGCAATGAAAAGAGAAATTAATAGCAATTGATTGACATCCATCCTCGTCGGGGGCAGCGGCGTTGCGGGGTGGCCCTCCTCGTTGGGGAGGGAGAGCGCGCAGAGGTGAAAGTCGACGGAACGGATGCCAGAGGCAGAGGGCGCAGCGGATAGAGGCAGAGGGCGCCGTTAACTTGGGCATCCTGACGGCGCAAGCAAATTTCGTTAATGGGCTAGGGTTTTTAGGGCCTAGCGTGGGATATATATATATATATATATATATATATATATATATATATATATATAAAATACATTTCCACAGGCAGTTCACCTAAGGAACCGCCTGTAGAAATGTATCAATGTCAGTTTTTACCTAGAACTGGTACTGATTATTTTTTTATTTTTTCATGAAATATTCTTCTGTTACATATTATGCTTCGTAGTTAATACATGCCCTAAATATAAATTAAAGCATATTATTACTCCATAGATGCCCTTGACATAAATTGAAGCATATTCGTACATCATGCATACAAGTCCTCGATATAAATTATAGCTTATCCTAAATTTATACAAATTTCAGGTTCTGTCACATTGGAAAATAATTTGCATAACATGGCATTATTGGCCTTGAACTATTTTTCCTACACCATCGAGGCACATGTAGGGCATCACAGATCTATCGGGGGTTGCTTCTACAAGTTTGATCTTTTCTGGATCTCCGAAAGGCGACACATCATCGAACTAATCGTATTCTTCCTCATTATCCACATTGTCAACTATGACAATTCTTTATTTTCCAGCAACAACTACATGCTTCTTTTCATTCGCGGGGTCGATTATATAGAAAACCTATGCGACGCGATCAACAAGTACCCATGGGTCATCTTTGTGGCCTACAATGCTGAGGTCGATAGTTGTAAACCCGTAGTTGTCCACCATCATGTCATTTAGGTGTTTGACCTAATTGCACCGAAAGACGAGGATCTACAGATTTACTCCATAGTCGAGTTCCCAGATTTCATCTATGAACCCATAGTAGGTGATATGTTCCCCTATTGTGTCAGAGGCTTCTATCTGAATGCCGCTGTTTTGGGCCGTGCTTTTCTTGTACTTTGCTCTAGTATTAAATGTGTACCCATTAATATCATATGCTTGCCATGTTGTAACTAAATTTGATGGGTCACAAGCCAACATTTTCATATTTCTTTTATCTACAGATTCATCATCCGGAAGGTTTTGGTTCTTGAACCATGTGGTGAAGCGATGCTTGTGCTATTTCAAGATCTAATCATATGAAAAGCCTTGATTTTCTGTGTGAAGCTCAATCAGGTGTTGCTTGACGTACGACGCCACTACCTGTAGCTGCTGCAAGATGGTGAAATGTGCTTCTTCCACTGTTTTGTAATCATCATCGATGAATCTTTTCTTTCCTTTGGTCCCTCTCCTAGACATCATCCCCTCATGTCGAGATACCGGTACACCAAACGGTATAGCATCTTTTATGTAATTGATGCAGCACCCAACGACTTTCTCGATACTGTAGCCCTCGATCATGGAACCCTCTAGGTGAACACAATTCCATACATAGCCCTTGAGAATGCCCATGTACCACTCAAACACATACATCTGATGTAAGAATACAAGGCCTAGTGCAATTATCTCATTCATGATATGAACCAAGAGGTGTACCATGATATCAAAAAAGGATGGAGGGAAGCACATATCAAGCTGGCACAGAGTCTCTACTAGATGACTATGTAGAGCACCTAGTTTTTCAACATCGATCACCTTCTGAGCAATTGCATTGAAGAAGTGACACAACCGTATGATGACCACCTTTATGTATCCTGGCTTGATACCTCTGATTGTAATAGTGAGTATCTGCGTCATCATCACATGACAATCATGAGATTTCATACCAATTAGCTTCAAATCTTTCATCGAGACTAGTTTCTTGATGTTGGATGAATAACCATTCGGGACTCTCACCCCACGAAGCACTTGCATAGTGCCTTTTTCTCCTCAGGTATCAGAGTGTAGCTAGCCGGGGGGAAGATAATGTTTCCCAATTGGTCTATCTTTAGAGTGTAGCTCTTGCCTAATTTTAAAATGCACCAACTCCTTATGTTACTTTGTCTTGCCGGTATGTCTAGTAAGAGGCCAAGGATGCTATCACACAAAATTTTCTCAACGTGCATGACATCGATGCTATGGTGAACGTCCAAGTCCTTCCAGTAGGGTGAATACTTAAAGAAAATCGACATCTTCTTCCACAGCATGCCAATCGGCGTCTCACTTTTCTTCCTCTTTTTACCCTTCGGTGGCTTCTAAAAAATAACCTTGATGCTCTTGACCATTTCAAACACTAGTTCCCCGCTGTGAGGTTTTGGGCTAGTTCCTTGCTCAATCATGTTGTCAAAATGTTTCTTCATCTTGCGGTATCTGTGAGTTTAGTAAGAACCATCAGTGTCACGTGTACACTACCTTATGTGAGTACGGAAAGTACACAGAAGCGGTTTCATCCAAGCACACTATACACCTTTGCTTCCCTTTAACCTGCCCCGATAGGAAAAAAAGGGCAGGATATTCACTAATGGTAACAAAAATCATGGCTTTCAGCGTGAAGTACTGTCGTTGGAACTCATCCCACACCTGGACCCTATCGTTCCACAGTCTCGCCATATTTTCCATCAATGATTTCAGAAACACATCTATATCATTGCCAGGTTATTTCGGACCTTAGATAAGAATGGATAACATAAGGTACTTCTGCTTTATGCATAGCCATGGAGGAAGGTTGTAGATGGCTAGGACCACTGGCCAAGTGCTATGTGAGGTGCTCATGTCATCGAAAGGATCCATTCCATCGGTACTCAACGCGAACCTTACATTCCTTGGTTCTTCAGTGAAATTTGGATACGTGGCATCAAACTTTTTCTATTTAATTGCTAGCATCAGTAGGGTGTCGAAGCTTAGTTCCATCCTTCTTGCTCTTATCGAAATACCAACACATCAGTTCGAGTACAAACGTTGCAAGTGGGAGATCACTGGCAGGTACCACATCACCATGGCAGGACTTCTTCTTTTCTTCTCCACATTGGAAGAAGTGTCTTCTTCGTCACAACCAGCATTACTCTTCTTCTTCTTCTTCGCGTTTGCGGAAGCATCTTTATCCTCATAATCATTATTCCTCTTGTACCGACTCACGTTGCACACTTGGTATCTATCCAAGGCTTCGTACTCTTTACTGTAAAGGATACAATGGTTTGGACACGAGTGTATTTTTTGCACATCCAATGACAATAGGCAGATAAGCTTATTTGCCTGATAAGTGGTGCTGGGCAAGGAGTTAGGCTTCGAAAGCATATTTGCCAAGAGACTCAACAAATCCGAGAAAATCTTGTGTCACACCCAGTTTTATAAAGGGACAAAACTAGATGTAAACCACATGTATGCGAGGATTAAGTTTCATACATGCAGCGACTTCATCAGTGTATCACACACAGTGCCATTATTACAACGTTTAACTTAAAAAAAATAGAAAGACCTCAAATCCTTTAACTAAAGCACAATAGCAAAACACAGCGAAGCTCCCATCTTCCACAAGCAATTGATCAAGACAATTACCAGGTTAAATTTGCATAAATGCCAACTATGTTATCCTAGAGATATAAAAGCATCCTATTTATCTAGGTGATTCATCATGTTAGTTTCAACCTCTAGAAACATCTCCACATGTTTCCCAACCACTTGAAAACCACTTAAAGCTCCCAAACAAAACAAAACCAAACCAACTAATCATGTGAGGATCCAAGTTTCTCGTAACCGTGAGCACAACTAATATATTAGATTTTACACTCTGCAAATGTAGTCCAGCTTTCCCCACGAGTCATGATTTTCATGTTGCTGTGTTCGCAAAACACTTAACACACGCCTATGGTGTATCACCCAGAAATTCACTACAAGGTCGTTACAAAGTTTCATCCAGTATGTGCACGTCCGTTAGGTTTCACCACCGTCAAAGTGACACGATCCACCCAGAAGCCCCCTTTTGCGCCTTGTAGCTCCAGAAAGATTTACTCTTTCCTTCAACTATACATCCCATACCACTAACCAAATAGTTCTGGTCTTATCCGTTCCCACAAATCCACTCTTACGGTTTTGCACGCATAAAACTAGAATCTACTAATTAATAGGCCAGGTCTATTCCATACCAGGCCTCGTGGTTGGTACAAAACTTCTTGGGTTGTCGCTCCACGAACCGGTCCTTACTTAGGTCACTTGAACAATTGCCAAACCAACAACATAACTATAACCACCATCACCAACACCTCTTTGCTCAAGACAAAAGGTTCCTTGTTGCTATACCATTACCAGAATTTTTCAACTCATAGTTGCATATTTTATTAGTCATTCTTAACCAACAACCCATCCAAACCCTTGTCCAAAGCTAAGCATCAACTACCCATCATAACCACTACTAACAACTAGACGATAAGGAATATATGGAATATGGTACTATAAATAGATGGGATTCAATATTAATAACATGCATGTTTGAAATAAAGAATGCATTTGAAAAACTAGGATCAGAATATTCAAGGACACTCGCCTCTTTCAACTTGGTGCTCACACTTTTCAAAAACTTGATCCTAGAGATTCTCGAATTGCCCCTCGACTGCTCTCGAAACACACCAAAAAACACACAACAAAACTAACTAAGAACAGTACACCAAACAATAGCTAGCGTCTATAAAAAAAATGGTACTAAAATATAGTACACATCGCTACGAACACGAGAGCGCAAAAATCGTCTAAATCAGAGCTAGAACGAGAAAGTTACGCTAAAAATAGGTTTTGGATTAAATCTGATAAAGAAAATGACTTGTTTTGAAATAAACAAAAAAGAATATGGGCCTTTTTACAAAAACATAGGGACTTATTTATAAATATAGGAAAGTTTAGGGTCTAAGATGTAAAATGATAGAGGCTTATTTGCAAAAGTGGCAATTTTCCCAAATTAAAATAAATGGGAAGATGACTAGACAAAAGGGTCACTGACATGGTGGACACATCGGCTATTTTGCTGATGTGGCCAGTTGACATGGCGCGATGGCGTGGCTCTAGGCGGCTAACTTGATTAAGAAGGAACACGTGTCAACATGCGATTGGATGGTGAAGGGGTATTTTGGGTTCGAATCGTGGCCTTCCATCTCAGATCCGATGGCTGGGAAAAGGGAGAGGGAATTAGGTGGCTGGCGGTTTGCACTAAGATGGCGGTGGAAGGGGATCAGTGGCGGCGTACTTGCCAACGAGGGCGAAAACCTTGTCACCGGGCACGAGTAGCGACGGTGTGCGGTAGAGAAAGAAGGAGGGGGCACGGTGAACCTATTTGACGGCATACCTCGTGTGGCGGGGCACGGGAAGATGATCGGCGGAGATGGAGGCGGCGCACAGGTGCATGTCGGGGACCAAGCTCCGGTGGTCGGGACGCAAAACCGAGGGCACCCATGCACGCAGCGGGCAACAACGAAGCTCACAACGGGTCGGCGATGGCAAAAGGTGACCGAGCGGGAATGGCGCTTGGCGATGATGGCCCGGTGTGAGGGTGTAATAGATCCAAAATGGTGGCACAAACTTATATAGGCGGGGAAACTTGTAGGGCATTCAGATTTGGTGGGGTTCGTTGAGATTCGGGCTCGGTGAGGGCAGCGACGTTCGTGTCCAAGCCAAACTCGGGCTCGAACGACAGCGCGAGGAAGGAGACAGACACACGGCCGCCATGCGAGGGAGAAAACGGCTTCCGGCCAATGCGCCAACTGAGGGAGGCGGGCGGCAGATGGGCCTGGCCTTCAACCGGCCCAGGCATGGAGGAGGAAAGGAGAGAGGAGGAGGATGGGCTATGCCCAGGAGGAGAAAAGGTTGGCTGATGAGAAGAAGAAAAAGAGAAAAGAAAGAGGAAATCCAGCACAGGGAAAAGAAAAGGAGATTTTCTTTTATGGAATCAATTTTTAGCCTTTTCAAAATTCAAATGGCGCGCTTCGAGATTTTTAAAAATTTATTTTTCACACACTGAAACCCTAATGCTTCTATGCTCAGCATGAATGCATTCAGCCAAGGTATAACCTATGGCTAAATTAAATTTATTTTAGAAAATATGTTTTAACCTATTCTATTCATTTAAACTCTAATTAAATTCCAGCCAAATTTTAGGGAATTATGAAATTAAAAACCAGGGTGTTATATCTTGTCAGATCATCCATTGCTGGTCTTCAACCTTAGAAGTTCAAGCACCGGATGCAACACCGTAAACTTCTTATCACAACCCTTTATTCCTCATATAAATGTTCCTTCGATGCCTTCTGTAACGCCTCAAAATTATCTAAACATCTCATGTCAGATAAAACATGTGGTTCTACATGACTCAACATTTCCTCCAGATCGAATCAGTATCATCACCCATCATAACATCAGTGTCACCTTTGACTCCCTCATCATCACCATCCACTTGATCAACAATGATGTCGCCATTTGGTTTGCATGTACGTTGTTCACCGTGATTGGAACAAGATGTGTAATCCTCGATAAAACCTCTCAAGATCAAGTGTGATTTGATTATGCTTGATTTGTCCCACAATTTCTAGTTGTTGCAATCATAATATGGACATTATATTTCCTTTCTCTTCTTAGTCAAAGTGTCCTTCTCGGTGTCTTCAATAAAAGCAGAGAGTCCTTTGATATATATTTCTTCATGTCTTGGTGTATCGTACATCCATGCTCTATCCATCTTTAACTTCAACTACAAAATTAATTAATTAATTAGAAAATTAGAATAAAAAAGATTTTTAAAAAATAGGGAAAATGGGCTTATTATGATTATAATATATACGTAATTGAATCTACATTATCGCAAATTTATAGCTCAAAATAATGTGAATTCATTATTCTCCCCCCCCCCTCTCTCTAGATCTAGATCTATCCAAAAAATTCGCATTCATCATAAAACCTCCTAAGGCTAAAAAAACATCAAATTTTAGCTATATTTTTGAAATATAATGCTAGAATAATGTGAATATACACAATTGAATCAATATTGGCCATAAATTTTAGCTAATTCGATAATCTAAATGCTAGAACCATGAGCATCTCTAGATCACATCTAAACCCTAATTAAGCCATAAATCTAAATCTAAACTTCAAAAAGATGCTAGCTAAGGATGATATAGACTTACCTTAGATGGCTCTATTCAAAACCAAAACCTTCCCGCTCTATTTTCAAAATCCACGGATGTCTTTGAGCTCTATTGTTTGGACACAACGGACTCTCTGTCTGAATGGAGCTCCCCGCTAGAAGGCATTGTTTATGGAGAGATTATCATAAACGGTTTATATAAGAAACCGCTTGTGAAAACTAATTTTCACGTGCAGTTCCTTATATGACCACGAGTGGAAATAAACTGGTTTCTACAGGCGGTTGACATAAGGAACTGCATGTGAAAATAAAATATTTTTACTGGTGATTTCTTATGTGAACCGTCTGTGACAATGAGTTCATTATCATAGACGATTCACATAACAAACCGCATGTGAAAATACTTCATTTTCACATGCGGTTCACATAAAGAATCGCCTGTGAAATTTAATTTCCATAGGTGGTCTAAAACCACACGGGGTCAAACCTACTACTAAGATATTTTGTCATATGAAGCGTCTGTAGAAATGAAAACTATGTATCTCAAAAAATAGCTTTTGTAGTAGTGATAGATGGTACTGTCATGTGGAGTGTGAACTGTGGATTTTTACCAACAATAGCCGTGCATGCTATCTTGTGCAAACTTATTCTGACTTAGTAAAACTGACTCAATTGGGTTGCAATTTTTCAAACCCTAAAGTTGAATTAGGCGATTGGAATCTGTAAGCTTATTGGCATGTTCACTTTAGTTTTGACTTCGGGAGAGCTACATTTTCATCGATATATAGCGTGCATTTCACTGCTATAATTTAGGTAAACATATCCCAAGAGGTCAAGATGATGAGTGACAGGAGATGCCTTAGCTACTGGATATAATGATGCTATTTGCAGATGCCTGACTTCTTGCAGGTATTCTATGGCTGTGTGATGGATGGATAGATGGTATACTGTCATGTGGAGTGTGAACTGTGGATTTTTACCAACAACAGCCGTGCATGCTATCTTGTGCAAACTTATTCTGACTTAGTAAAACTGACTGAATTGGGTTGCAATTTTTCAAACCCTAAAAGTTGAATTAGGCAATTGGAATCTGTAAGGTTATTGGTATGTTGACTTTAGTTTTGACTCTGGGAAAGCTACATTTTCATCGATATATAACACGCATTTCACTATTATAGAAAAAGAACATCACTGCCGGTTTCAAATTAGTATCACTGCTGGTTTTGAAACCGGCAGTGATTAGTTAGTAGTGATACTACTGAGTATTACTGATAATCGGTCTCAAATCTGATGTTTTTGGGTCTGAAAAAATTGGAAAAAAAATCACCCGACAAACCCGTGACAAGACCAGTCGCATAAAGTTTTTTTACCATCTCATCTCACAATTATAGCTGATGGTGGGATAATTTATTCTTTTGATCCTTCTTGCCTGAATCTTTAGATGATTATTTTAGCATCTCGATGTCTTTAAATAAAAAAGTTATCAACTATAAAGTTATAGTTCTCGTCGAGAGTTACAATTTTTATATAAAGTTTATCTCTATTTAATTATGTATAAAAACGTTTTGAACTTCCAAAGACGGGTTATCTAATACTATTACCGTGGTCCATAATATGAACCATCAACTATACTTCCTCTATTATTATTATCGGTTTATAACACGAACGGGTAGTAAAAGTCACTTATCACTGGTTCATGTTAAGAACCGGTATAATAGTATCGGTTTTTATATGAATCGACGGTGATAAGTGATTTTCATTGTCGGTCCTTTTCTGATAAACTATTAGTACCCATTCTTGATAAGAACCGTCAGTGGAACAAAGTAAAATTGCTACAATGTGCTTGAGTAGCTGATCACAACGAGTTGCATGAGGGAGGGGAGGAATGCACTTAGATACCCCACGTAGCGTCCCTATCCAATTAGCAGACTTCGGCGAGGCAAATATCATGTGAACATGCATTCGTTTTCTGGTGAAAATGCACTAAATCAAATGTACGTGTAGTGCATGTAGAGTGCGTAGTTGACCGACCGATCAACCTTGACCATGCTGCATGCCACAGCCCAGTCTCGGCAAGCAAAAAGACATGCTCACATGGGTACCACGACCATGTCCTTCCCGACGTCACCTACCTACCAACTGCTTGGGCCTGCATGCTCTCTTGGCGCACAAGACACAAGACACAACGGCGCAAATTGTGTGACTGTTCGATTAATTTGTGCCGAATTATGCGAGTTGCAATAAATCCTAACTCAAGTATTGGATTCTTCCCAAACTTTTGGCAAGAAACCCCCACCCCAACCCCACACACATACGTGTGTATATATATATATGTATGTATATGTATGTATGTATGTGTATATATGTATGTACATATATATAGATATATAAGTACTATTCTATACCGTAAACCCTATCTAGCCGGCGTAACTCCCAGGCCCAGCGTGCCCCTGCCCCACGCACGCCCTCACCTATGCGTCACGCGCCCACGCTCACCCCACGCGCCACATGCAAAAGCCCTGCGCTGCCTTCATCAACTACCTAGTGTAGTATTTTTGGTTCAATATGCATGCAAGCATTGCATATTTGGTTCGAATGACTATCTGCTGAACAAAATAGAAATTACATCATCGTCGTTGCTGTCTGTGTCAACTGCATGTACTACATGTGCTATTTTTGTTCTGTGTCAACTACATGTACTGCATGTACCATTCCCCACCGGTTCCTGTAGCAACGAGCCAAATCCACCGTCCGGTTACTGTAGTATCCGGTAGGTATCCTGTAGCTAAGCAAGTGTGATAATTTACTTATAATTTAGATTCTTCAGTAATTTATTACAGGTTGGATGCAAGTATAAAAATTTACTATGGGTTAAAAATTAAATTTATAATGGGTTAAAAATTTACTATAGTTCGGATGTTTTTAAGTAGAAGTGTGAAAAAATACTATGATTCGGATGTTTCAGTAGTTATCAGTAATTTTGTTCAGTAGTTGTCCAGTAATTTTAAATCATAGAAATATTGTTCAGTAGCGTCATTAGTCGTCAGTAATTCAGTATTCAGTAGTTTTAAGTCATAGTAAAATAGTTTTTGTCAATAGTTTCATGTCATAGTACATTTGTTCAGTAGTTTGTGTGAGTAGTGTTAGTAGTTGTCAGTAGTTACCAGTAGTTTATTCAGTAATATCAGTAGTTTTTATTCAGTAGTTGTTAGTAATTTCAAGTTATAGTAAAATTGTTCAGTAGTTTGTGTCAGTGGTGATAGTAGTTATCAGTAGTTGTTTGTAGTATCACTAGTTTGTTCAGTAATGTAGTAGTTATTGTTCAGTAATGACAGTAGTCATCAGTAGTTCAGTAGTTTCAAGTCATAGTAAAATTGGTTAATAGTTTTATAGTTGCAAGTCATAACAAAATTAGTCAGTAGTTTATGTCAGAAGTATTAGTAGTTGCCAATAGTTATTAGTAATTTTAGTAGTTTATTCAGCAGTTATCAGTATGTTTTGTTAACTGATACGGGCGAAACAGGACTGGAGCGCTAGCGTGTGGGCGAGGGCGGCACGTGGCGGGCACGGTGGCAGGACATGCGGGGGCAGGGCAGGCTGGGCCGAGGTGGCCTGCTGGTGGGATATATATATGCATGCATCAGACTTAGAATATTTGGCAAACTTAGGCTTCAAATAATACAGTGATCTGTTACTTTTTTCGCCTAGTCAATATAATTGACGATGGATACCACAATAATGCAGCACAACATAGATGGTTCTGTCCGACATGGAACCAAAATCATCGATGATTCTTTTCATCTGACCAGATGTACGTAGTAGGTTCCATATTAGTCGTGCCTGATGACATATACATGCACAAACGTCAAAGATCTCTAGGAATCCTACATGCGACAAACTTATAATCAGGCCTCAACGTCTTACGACCTGGCATGAGCATGACTGCTACTCTAGTTGTTCTCTACCCTGATCCATAGACAATAATATATCCCATGAATCTTTTTGTAGTTTTTTGCAGGCTGTGATTTTTTTAAGCAACCTCGCAAACCTTCGAGACGGATAATTCTGTTCAGTATCGGGTCCTTTAATTGCTGAATTCGCCGTGGACTCTTTCTGCACCTTTTTATCTTGATATCTTCTCTACTTGGATGAGATGCATTAGTCCGTCAGTAATATTCAAACAAAGACTATATGGTTTTTGACTTTGTAATATTCTTCTGGAAGCAAGCTTTTTAGTGATAGAATTCGTACATGTTGTGATCGCATTCACATATATATAGTATAGCAGAAATGTCAAATGTCAACCTGCAAAACCTACTACAGTTTCAAATCTGCTAACATAAGCTGGAATCTGCGGTTAGGTGAGCTGTGGAAAAGTAAGCACAGGTGTCCCATCTTGTATAGTCCCAGTTGGGAATCGGCTCCTCTGATTTGTCAGAGTGAACAGTACCCATGGTTTACTTTAAATAGTGATTTATGAACAGTGATTTTGTAAACAATAACTGTATGAACACTAGCATCATGTCCCGTATCTTACAAACAGTAATCTCATAGACAATTTTTATAAACAGTAAATTAAACGGTATTGTTCACCTCCGACTTACCTCTCATAAGTAAGAGAAGCCGGTTCCTCCCGGTTGGCATTATATTCTAGTGGTGTAAACCTGCTCCTATCTTATGTTATGTCATCTCTAGTAGTTATCTTAAATTTTTATTCTAAAAACACTATTACAACATCCTCTATCACTATTACAGTATCCTTTATTTTTTCATCTCCAGCAGGTACCTTATTTTCTACCTTCTACTCCTCTTTTTCTCTCTCCGAGCCCGCTGTCAGCCTCTGTAAACAGTACAGCTACAGGAACATACGTTGTTTTCTTCCTCTGGGTCCACGGTCAGTCTCTGTAAACAGTGTTGATACAGTGCTACTACATTGTTACGGGTGCTACAGTAGGCCCGCAGATTTGCAGGGCCATTTGCTCTCTCCGCAGACTGTAGCATACTGTAGCACCGGGTGCCGATTCAGCTGGAGTTGCTACAGTACGTGAACAGAGATAATCTATTAACCTTATAGTTTAAAACTAGGAATTCAAATTTCCAGAAGAAATAGTTGCTCAATTAATCGCCAAATGGACATAGTTATGTGTATAAATTGTGTACTGGCTACTCCAAAGTATGATGACTTTTAGTTCTTTACCACAATTAATGAACGTGTTTGCTTGCCACCAGATTGATCTGAAAACGCGCGCGCGAAATGTATAGGATTGCACATCAAGGGTAGGACATCCATTATGAATCCACATTATTGCCACGCTTTGACCAAAATATTGAGAAATATAATAGCATGCAGTCGTTTTTATATAGATCCAACGTAGCTCTGGCGTCAAATTAGGCTTAACCTACACAAAGCATGGAAAAAAAATCTATAGAGCGGTGTTACAGACCTGAAGGACCGACATTAGCGATTAGAAGTGGGTAAATAGATGATTATCAAATTCTTTCGAATTTGATGACCTTTTCTTTTGTTTCACCCAACGCACCTCAAAACTCAGGCGGAAGCAAATAAAAAGAAACGAAGAAAAGAACCATTAACATATGACTTCATAGATGAGATACAAACACAAGGTTTGTTTTAAGATCATTTCATTACCCTAGTTACAAAAAACTTGCAACTAAAAAAGAAACTTGAAAAGATAATCACCGGGTGAAAAAACTCTCCAAATTAATGATTTAGAGGTAAGGAAATGCCAAACTCAAATTTGTACTATTATACGTGCATTTTACACCCTTAGCAACAAAGAGATCAACTTCACAATGAAGGAAAAACTGCAGCTCAAAAGGAAAATGAAAATCACAATCGAAAATGAAAAACTTGCAAGAGAAGTAAGTGGAACCAAAAGAAGAAGACTATAAAGAGATGAACACAAGCTCATACGAGAAAATAAACTTCATTAAACCCATAGGTCAGCCCTATTTTAAATAGATTATAAAGTATTTTCCTCTCAAAAGCTCTAACCTAAACTCTCATCTCCTCTAAAACCTATCTCTAGGCTCTCAAATGGCTGGCTCAAATCTTTCATACAGTCATATCCCTCTATTTATAGGCCTAGGGAGGTAGTTTACCCCTTAAGCTTTCTTGTTCCCAAAATACCTTGCTTACAATGGCCTCCCACCTACCATCGAGACATTTTGATCTATATTTCGCTTTGTCCATCGAACGATCGTGACACTTTCACAACTTAACTTCGTCTCGACACTTACTTCGTGATGATGCCACATGCACTTTATCCCTTCACAGTTTTGAAGCCAAACTGCGAAACCGTCTCGCACGCTTCTCAAAGCATAACCCACTGTTGCTTGCTTTGACCTTAAGTAAGCATCCTGATATCGACACGTGTACTCTGTCTTGCGATCTTGACCGCCGGCAAGTTTCTTCTACTCTCGATCCCTTGGGCCACTTTGTCACTTGCACCAGCATCCCCTTCATTTGACTTTGTTACCACGTCATCTTCATCCTTCCTTCCATGCTTTGCTTGACCTCCATGTACACAGTTATGATCACCCTTGACTCCATCCGGCCTTCATGATCATCCAGCACCAAACTCCTCGCTTGACCCTGATCATCCCGTCGTCGATCGCCAAGTTGCATCCATCACCATCACAACACTAGGCAAGCAAACATATTTCTCCAAACCTCCAAAAACCATGAAAAATTATGAACACCGAATGTTCCGATATATACAGCCTCTGAACACCGGACCATTCGGTGGGTACAATGATTCCTTCTTTGGAAACGTCTTGGAAAACCCTTCGGTGAGTATAATTGCATCAGACCTCATTTTGCAACATCTTTGTTAAATGTTCCTGCGAAACCTCCGGTGTTAACTTTGCTCATTGCTGGACTATCCAGTGTGCATCTTTTCTCTGGCACCAAAAACAGACTTATGTGGTAGATGCTCCAGTGTTTATATCCCCTGAACACCAGACCATTCGGTGCAACATTCAAATTTTGCTGCTAAAGAAAAAAAATACTCCGACATGCACTACCTCTAATCACCGGATTATCTGGTGTGTACAATTCCTACACACCGTACCATCTAGTCTCTGGACTCAGAGACTAGATTCTGAGACAAAAAATATAAACTCCATTTCCTTTTCACTTTGGGTGAGACATGATTATATTTGCAACATATAGATATGCTCAAGCAACCCAAAACTTATCAAACCAAGACTACAATCTTGTCAATTACTCATCACAAATAAACCAAGGTACATTTTAAATTGGTTTCTCAATCTCCCCCTTGATAAGTCCATTGACAACATCACAAAGAGCAAAGAATGGTTTGAAGAAAGCACAAGAGACTAATCCAAGTGACCAAAAACTCAAGAAAGAGCAAAGCATATCACTTGGCATAAGAGGGATTGCAAAAGCTCGAAAAAAGAAGAGACGCAAGCCAATAACCTCAAAGGCTCATATGCATATGCTCCTTGCCCCCCCCCCCCCCTGATGAATGCACAAATTTCATTATGGATTTTCTCCCCATTTTATTATGAAAGATTCTTTATTGTGTATTAATGTATATTTTCTCTCCCTTTGGCAATGCAAACATCAAGGACAACATTTATCCTCCTTTGAGATACAACACAATGCAATACAAAAGATGTGCAAATGAAATACTAGCCTACAAATCTTCACATATAGATCACAAATCACTTGCAATGACTAGAAATGTTAAAGCACTATGAGGAGTAAGCAATATAACTCAAATGTGTATAAAGTCTCAAAGTGATTCCATGTTACAAGCACCAGGAGTGAAGTAAGTTTTGATCATGTTGTTCAATTATCCAAAAGGTGTCACCACAAGAGCATCCACAATTTCGTAATCAGTGCAAAGGTTAAAGAAACTAGTGCTATGTCAAGTTCAAACTAGGCAACCCAGTTCAACCCGATGTGCTATGCAAACACCCATATATCAATCCAAGCCTTAGATTGACAAGATGAAAATAAATATTTTTAGAAAATTAAAAAGCACAAATTAGCTTCATCAGTTGACCAGTAACTATCCTCAAGTGAACTTAAGCAACCATGCGTTCACTTCTTTGGCAAACCACATGAAGCCTTAAACCACCGTATTAGATTTAATTTTAGCTCAAACTTTATCATTCATTTAATTAACTCAGCATAGGATTCAAGATATGCAATTTTTCACAAAGCCAAACAAGTTGTACCTTTGCGATACCAAAAAAGCACATGTTCTCCCAAGGGTTAATCATAGGCTAAACATTTACATATACAAAGGTCAAAGATCTCCAATTTGTTGAACTGAACAATGATACCTAGCACAAGCTTTTCACATAACCAGTCTAAATTTAAGCACTGATAAAGTTAAAGCAAATACTCAAGGGTGACAAGTGATTAGATTCATATTTCAAGTTTTGTGCTTAGAAAATTGAAGCTTGCTCAAAAGATTTTATGACATGTCTCAAAAAGAGTCTAAGCTTGTACAAATTGTTATACATCTACTCCACTTAGCACAAATTCACAACTAGTATAAGAAAATGCAATGAACATATAAGTGAAGTTCAATTACTATGATTATCTTATATGATACTATGCAAAATAAATACAACAAAAGTAAGACATATTATGTACAAAGGCAACTTTCTCTCACATAATGTCATATGGATGGCACACCCCAAGCTCTCCCCTCAAATAGAAAAATCTGGTTGCATCAAGAGGCTTGGTGAAGATGTCGATTAGTTGGTGTTGGGTGTCTATATAGAATTCAATGTCTCTCGTCTCATTGTGATCTTTCAAGAAGTGAAATCTCACATCCATGTGTTTGATTCTAGAGTGTTTTGATGGGTTATTTGCAAGGCTTATGGCACTGACGTTGTCACACAAAAGTGGTACACTCTTGAAAACTAACCCATAGTCACTCAAGGTAGTAACCATCCATGAAATCTGTGAGCAACTGCTAGCAGCAGCTACATATTCAGCTTCAGTAGTAAATTGCATAACACTAGATTATTTGTGAGAAGACCAACACAGAAGAGAAATACATAAGAAATAACAAGTACTAGGGATACTCTTCCTGTCAATTCTATAGCCAGCAAAATCCGCATCTGAAAAACCTCGAAGAGAAAGAGAAGAACATGCAGAAAACCAAAGATCATATGCGAGAGTGTGCTTGAGGTACCTTGGAGTATGTTTCACCACTTTGCAGTGAGACGTCCTTGGTGATGCCTGGAAGCGAGCACACAAACAGACAGCAAAGTGAATATCATGTCTTGTCACCGTCAGGTACAGGAGGGTGCCAATCATTCTTCTATACTCTCGCTGGTCCACCTCCTCTCCATCTTTATCCGGATTGAGCACGGTCGAGGTAGCCATTGGTGTCGCTAAGGGCTTAGCATCGCTCATGTTAAACTTCTTTAGCAAATCATCGGTGCATTTCTTCTGGTGGACAAAGATACCTTGCTTGCATTGCTTGATTTGCAGTCCAAGAAAGAAGTTAAGCTCTCCCATCATCGACATCTCGAACTCGCTACTCATAGTTTTTGTAAAATTGTTCACAAGTGCATGAGAAGAACCACAAAAAAAGGTATCATCTATGTAAATTTGAATAAGTAGAAAATCATTACCATGCTTGAGAGTGAACAAAATTTTATCTACCGACCCCATCTCATACCCATGTTCTAGCAAGAAAGACGTGAGCCTATCATATCATTCCCTAGGCGCTTGCTTGAGGCCATACAAAGTTTTCTAAAGCTTGTACACTCTATTTAAGTATTTGGGGTGCTCAAAGCTGAGGGTTGTTTGACATAGACTTCTTCTTCTATGAAACCATTTAGGAAAGCACTTTTGACCTCCATTTAATACAACTTGAACACTTTGGATGCCACAAATGCAAGGAGAATCCTAATGGCTTCTAGTCAAGCTACCAGTGCAAATGTCTCTCTAAAGTCTATCCCCTCTATTTGAGTGAAACCTTGAGCCACAAGTCTAGCCTTATTTCTCACTACAGATCCATCCTCCCGCTGTTTGTTTCTGAAAACCTATTTTGTGCCTATGGTGTGAATATTAGGGGATAGCTCTACAAGGACCAAAACTTGGTTTCTCTCAAAGTTTTCTAACTCCTCATATATGGCATTGACTCAATTTGAAGCAGATAAAGCATGTTTAACATCATGGGACTCAAAGGAAGCAACGAATGCATAATCAGTAAAGTGAGCATAAAAAGCGGATTTGGACCATGTTACCCTTTCATTGATGTTGCTGATCATCATCTATGGAGGGTGTCACCGTTGAATGTGTTGAGGAGCTTCGCGCTATGAGGTGATCTTCCCCTCAAACACTGCTGGTGCAGGCTCAAAAGGAGTTGAAGTGGAAGTAGATGTTGTAGAACACTCTGCTGTTCTAGAAGAGGCAGGAACCAGCTCGGGAGCAAGTGTGGTGGAAGTAGTGGATCATCCTCGTCACCCCTAAGAACCAGAAGGTTGCTATCTACAAAGATGCTTTCGCTCATCTTCTAGTTACCTGCAGACTCAAGAACAGGACTAGCACACGGGGTTGATTCATCAAAGGTCACATCACATGACTCCATGATGGTGTTAGTGTCAAGACTATAGACCCTATAAGAATAACCATGAAGAGGGTATCCCAAGAAAATCCTATCGGAAGAACGCGACTCAAACTTGTCAAGATTGCCACGTTTTAGGATGAAACATCGACAACCAAAAACTCTCAAATGTGAAACCTTCAGCTTCCTCTCAAAACGCAACTCATAAGATGTCAAATTCAAGATCGAGCACAAGTAAATCTAATTTGAGATGTAGAATTGTGCTAATGGCCTCAGCCCAAAACTTCCTAAGAGTTCTATGCTCATCGAGCATCATCGTAGCTATCTCCACCAAAGTACGATTCTTCCTCTCAACCATGTCATTCTACTGAGGAACATGTGGGGTAGAAAATTGATACTCAATACCATGCTCAAGCAGAAAGTATAAAGAGATAGTTCTTGAACTCAGTACCATTATCACTATGAATTGCTTTCAATGCACCAGGAAGTTCCTTGAACAATCTCAAAGCCAAGCTCCGAGAGTGTGATAATACTTCATCCTTGCTCATAAGAAAGAACACCCAAGAGTAGCGAGAGAAGTCATCAACAATGAAAAAAACAAACCACTTCCCACCTGCCAAACGAACCCGGGACGGACCAACAATGTCTATATGGAGAAGTTCTCCTAGTCATTCAGTCACAACCAGATTGACTGGTGAGTGAGGGGCAGCAACCATCTTGTCATGCCGACAAGGAGCACAAACAAGATTCTTCTTAAACTTGAGCTTAGATAATCATTAGATCAAGCCTAGTTTACTCAAACGAGTAAACAAATCAAAGCTCATATAGCCTAGACTCCTATACCACATCCAAAGCTCAGAAGAAGGTTGAGCAATCAAACAACGAGAAGAACCAAGAGACTCAGAAAAATTAGCTCCAAAAACTCTCTCAACTTTGAAAATCCGACAAATCAAAGCACCTAAAGAATCAATAACTCAGAAGTATCGTGTTTAAAATGCACTTCTAAATCCTCATCCAGTAACTGAGATACTAAAAGCAGATTGTATCCCAGATGCTCCACCAAAGCCATATCTTTGAGAGTAAAACTCTCATTTATCCTTATCATACCTTTAGCTTTCACCATTCCTTTCCGATCATCCTCGAAAGTGATGTATTCGTGCCGCTTCATCGGGGTGAGGCTGGAGAACCATGATACATCTCCGGTCATATGGCACGAACAACCAAAGTCAATGAGCCACTTCTTCTCTAGGCCTCCGCCTGCCATCTACATGCGAGAAGAATAGTAGGTGGATGGCTCAGTACTAGGATTAATCATAAACTTCTTGGGAATCCAGTACTGGGTCATCTGCCTTGAAACAGTAAAAGCAGGTGCATGCAAATCAACACTAACACGCTAGAGACGAGAACCACGAAGAGGAAACGTGGTCCACCAGAGCATTGCAACTCAATGTCTATTACACAAGAACCAAAACCATATGAATCATGGTAAGATCTACGCCGGGCACTACCTCTAGGAGGAAGCTAAGGAGCACTCGAGACTCATGAGTAAGAATGAGGAAAAGGCTTATTTACACCAAAATAGGGGCAGTACATGTCCCGAGTACTCCACCCCCACTCACGTCGCTCATCCCTCCTACAGTGAAAACAAAATCTAACCAAGTAACCTTTTCTCTAGCAGTAGGTGCAGTGGTAGCGTGTGTCGAAAACTCGACTGCCGGCTATTCTACCCTCTCTTACAGAAACTCTCACATTAGGTTGTGGAGCTTTCTTAGGTTATGATACGAGTTTCTACTTGATGGGTTGTGGTGTGAGTTTCTTCTTGATGGTTGGTGATATAACATTAATCTTGGATTTTCAGTTTCTAGGGTAGTAGATATGGTGAACACATTCTTACTCTCCTCATTGTAAGCCACTCACTCAAACCCCAAACAAGAGCCAAAGCTGCCTAGTCAGCACACATTTTGGTCTTGGCCGATATCAAATTCATTTTTTGTTTGCCCTATGAACACTTATTCACTAGAGAAATGAGGTACTCATTCTTAGTCAAGAGTTTCGAAACTTGCCCTCGCTGAGCTTGTCCTCAAAAACAATATAGGTGGAATAGTTCAGCTGTACGTCTTTCGAATATCCGGTACTCTCCCATCTAGATTCTTGTTCCAAATGGTGGTCCAAATGCAATGGTCTGCAGCACCATTGCATATAATTTTCTTCCCAAAGTGTGGGCATTTGACCAGGCCTGTTCATGCTCGCATGAGTCTCGCCAAGAATTCATGTCCAATCCCTAGCTACCTGGTACACGTCAAGAAAAGATATTGTCAGCATATATATGATCCTAATGTAGAAACTCTACTGTATATATAATTGGTCGCATCCTTGCATCTCATATATACTTGAGCGTTAGTGCCTTTTTTTTGTTGAAAATGGATGTGAACGTGTACAGTTGAACATTACATGCCAGCATACAAATGCAACCAAAACATCTATGCTGGTTTTATACCATTTTAAGAAGTTTTTCTTTGAATATTTGACCACCTTGTGGATCAGAATGCATAGCTTATACCTAGCTAACAATATAATTACCAGGATCCACAAAGACATCTCCTTTACCCTGAATCATGAACCAGATGTAGGAGTATTCATCAGATCTCTACCAACTTCATTTCATTTTTTTTTACAAAGATATCATATCCATTCTCTGATGTAATCTGTTATAGTTGGTCGATCTCGATCCTGGGCATTGTCGATGTGACACAAACACACAAGTGATTATTCTAAGCGTCGAAATCATGCCAGCAATTCAGAATCAGTACACCTAGTTTTCTCGGTCGGCACACGCTAACAACTAGGGAATAAGAATGCCCCAGTATAGTATATGCTGCTGCAACCTGCATCACCACACATCCCATATACTTGAACTTGAGGGGCCAACTGGGGTAAGAAGTTCATTTTGATGTTGATGACCTCTAAATGTTCATTGATACTACACTAAACATGGTCTCGATTGTAGTTAGCATAACAATTAAACGATAAATTACCGCTGTAGAAGAAGATCATGACAGAGAAGTGAGAAAGAGTGCAGCATTTATATAATGTTAGATAGTCAAGTCTCTCAACCAGCTGGTCGATTACGCGAACGACAAGAAACACCACACCAAGGGAACGAGTCCCAAGTGGCACGTCCTATATATATGTCCTATGTGTCCCAAGTGGTTCAGAACATTAATTTCCGTTTGGTAATGGAAATAGGGTAGTGCCCAATTCGGGAAAAAAAATTGTTGGCTCCGAACAAAAGATACGTCTTGAGAAATATAATTTTTTTAACTGAATAGCCGATATTTTAGATGCTGTGAATAAGTAAATCTGCCACATTCAGCTAGCTATGGCTGTTATTTATGATATCAAGAATCTCAGCGAAGCTGGATAACTTTAAGCCTCACACTGTATATATAGACACTTATATATATATAAGTGCAAAAGTACGTATATGCATGCATGCAAGTGCAAAGTGACTATTTACTAAATTATCAAAAAAAGTGAGTATTTACTAAACAAATAAGCATATGTATTTGTCCCTATACCTTTTGATGGCATGCATGCCTGCCTCTCCTGGAAGGCTGGAACAAACAAATAGACAGAGCTCACGACGTCGACTCTTTCCCCAGCTGGAACATTAGTCCCACCAACTTAACTTTGATCACCTCGTTCGGAGACCAGACAGGTCCAGACAGTCATGATCAAGCAGGAAATTTCCGGCGTGACCGGTCGAAATAAGACTTCAACCTTCACCTACCACAGAAACGAAAGAACCATTGATCGATCGATCACGTACGTGCGTGTGTATGTTGTACGAGCCCTACACGACCCCCCCCCCCCCCCCCGGGAGGACACAATTGGTCCAAGGAGGCAGCGTAGAAGAAGAGCAGGAACTGCGCCAAGTGGATCTGAGAAATGTTCACGCCGGTGAAGAATCATTTTCCACTTTATTATTGAGAGAACTTATAGTAATTTTTGAGTTTAGATTAATTTGCAACCTCCAAGCGTAGCTGGTCATTTTAACTCCATTTAATCTGGTTGTTATATTTAATTCTGATGAGAAGAATATTGTTCTGATCACGGTGAATATTCGGCTACATCATCACTGAGCCTCCAAGGTGGACCAGCTAGCTGCCAAGCTCTCCTGCTGCCTACAATATTCGTGGACTGGGCAATTATGAATCCTTATGTATCAGCCGCTACAAAGACGCATATGCACGGCTAGGAAAAAGAGAAAAATCCTCTTCCATGCCAGGATGAAAAGTTAGGTGGAGTCATGCTCATCCGTCTAAAAAGTTACTCTGAAACCATGATAATAATTAGTGACTCACCTCTTCTAATTACCTTCAAACCATGGTAAGTACTGACCCATCTGTCTAGTTACTCTGAATCATGGTGATTAGTGACTCATCTGTCTAATTACTCTGGAAAAACCATGGTAATTGCATCAGTAATCTAGTACTGTATTTGTTTATTGCCCCCTTCTCCCTTGTACTTACTACACCTGGGAAAAGGCAGAGTCGGCCCTGGGGGCGAGCGGGGCGGCCGCCCTGGGCTCCCAAAACCCAGGGGCCCAATATGTATACTGTGTTTTGTGCTGATCCTATATTGAACTCGTCCAGCGAAACATGACCTAAGGACTAGGCGGCACAAGTAAGATTTTGTTGGGCTTGGCCTGATGGACATGCTACGGAGTCCAAATACATTCTAGACCAAATGCTATTGACAGCTTTGCAGCCTCGGCCTTAGGATTGGGCTTGTTGTGCTGAGAATCTGGGACTGGGACACCTGAACGCCTTGGATCAGGTAGGTCTAGGTGAGTGGGCGTCTTGTGGCAAGCGGCGTGACTCTTCTACTGCTTGCTCGGTGCAACGGTGCCATGCCTCGGCTGCTCCCCGTGGCAGCGTATTCCATGACCGTGTCAGCGAGGCGCGGGCACGCTCCCACTCACGCGCTGTCGGACGGTGTCGACCACCTGCCGTGAACCGTCTGACCATGGTGGTGTCGTGGTGAGCCTGATATCAATTCTCTGTCCTTATTCCTCCTCGCTGTCCATCCTAAATCATTTTTGTCTCAATTTTCAGCGTTGAGACAGTGGCTCGTCTTAGTCGTCTAATTGGTAATTGGTGACACTGGTGAGACAGCAATTTTCCATACTTGGCCTAATCGGTCATCGGTGAGACAGAGACTTAGTCTAATCGGTGGGACAATAACTCGTCTTAGTCGTCTAATTTGTGATCATTTTAGTATTTCAACCGCTAATGTAATTTTTTTTAATTTTCAACATGTTCTTGAATCATATCTTCTATAAAGCATGCATCTAGCAGCGAAAAAAGGAAAAAAGGAAGCGAGTAGATGAGTTGATAGATTCGCAGAAAGGATCCATTGACAATTTTTTAAGTGTAATACGAGCAGTTCAAGGAACCCGGATGAGTTAGGGATAATTGCTGTGGAGGAACAACCTAATGGAAATTCAGAAGACCAAAGCTCTAGAGAAGAACATATTGACACTAATGGGGATGATAACATGTGAGTGATCATGAGCATATATTTAATTCATCTGCTAGTGTTGATGAACAACTGGTTTTTCCTATGAATATCTATGATCCAAGAAATTGGGGTAATCTTGATATCAAAGCAAGGAACATATTAGTTGAGAAGAGGCCTATAAAAGAAGAAAATCTTAAATTCTCTTTAGATGGTAACTCAAGACATTTTTCATATGCTCATTATTCCAAAATAATGAGCAATGGAGAGGTACATGACAGAAAATAGTTGATTTATTCTAAGCATGTTGACAAAGTGTTTTGCTTCTATTGTGAGATTTCAAATCTAACCATAGCAAGAGTTCATTAGGAGATAATGGATTTAGATATTGGAGGCATCTCAGTGAAAGGCTCAAAGAACATGAAACTAGTGTCGAGCATATTACTAGCATGAACTCTTAAAATGAATTAAGAACTAGATTGAGCAAAAATGAAACAATTGACAAAGATTTCCAACATAAAATCACAAAGGAGAAACAACGGTTGAAATAAGTTTTGTTACGAATAGTTGCCATTGTGAAATATCTTGGTAAACAAAATTAGGCTTTTAGAGGATCCAGTGAGTAGCTTTACGATGATAATAATGGTAATTTCTTAGCTTGTGTTGAGATGATTGTATAAGTTGATTTGGTAATGCAAGACCACCTTAGGCGTATTCAAAACAACAAAATTCATTATCATTACCTCAGTCATAAAATTTAGAATGAGTTAATTTCTCTTTTGGCTTCGATTGTTACAAATACCATCTTAAAGATTGTCAAATAGGTCAAATATTTCTGTATTATCCTTGACTGTACCCCATATGTGAGTTATGGAGAACAAATGACTTTGATATTCTATGTGTTAATATGTCTAAGAGAAAAACAAAATTAATGAGTACTTTCTAGGATTCTTGAAGGTGAATGACACATCTGGTTTGGGGCTTTTTAATGTATTGCTTGAGTCCATGAAGTCATTTGGTCTTAATATTGGTGATATAAGGGGTCAAGGTTACGTCAACGGTTCAAATATGAAAGGAAAACACCAGAGGTACAAAAATAGTTACTTGATATCAATCCAAGAGCTTTGTATATGCCATGCGCTTGCCACAGTCTTAATCTTACTATTTGTGACATGGCAAAATCATGTGTTAAAGCTATTTTATTTTTTGGTATTATGCAACAAATATATGTATTATTTTCTGGCGCTACCAAAAGATGAAAAGTTTTTGCTTATCCTTGTTCCAAGTTTAACTGTGAAATCATTGAGCAATACTCGTCGGGAGAGTTAAATCAATAGTGTTAAAGCAATTAGATATCTTCTCATCTAAGGTCAGCTTTGTCAGTTACATCAAGCTTGTGATACCAAATCCAAGGACAATAGTGATGCAAATTTTTTTTTTGATGTTCTTTGTAGCTTGGAGTTTATACTTGGTATGATTCTTTGGCGTGACATTTTATTTTATGTAAATATTGTGAGTAAGAAGTTGCAATCATCATCTATGTGCATCAACTCTGTCTTGCACCAAATTAAAGGTATAATTCAATACTTTGAGAAGTATAGAAATGAAGGGCATGTATCTAATTTAAACATTGCCAAAGACTTGCATCTGAAATGGGTGTAGAGTCATCATTTCTATTAAAACATTGTGCTCTTAGGAAGAAACAATATGATTAAATTGATTGCAATGAAGAAATACTGCAAGCTGATAAGGCTTTTGAAGTTAATTACTTGTTGGTTATGTTTGATATGGCAACAACTTCATTGAAAAATAGATTTGAAAAACTCCAAGTGTTTAAATGTGTATTCAGATTTTTTACTGAGTTTAAACACCTTGAAGTCACTAAATGATATTGAACTGACATATTGATGTATTAAATTTACAAAAACTTTCTCTCTATATGGTTCATCTATATGTGGAGTTAAATGATCTAATATCTAAATTAGGGGTTATGCAATTGACTTTGCCGGATAGAATAATGTCTACTATGAAGATTTTTGAATTTGTTAGAGAAGTGGATTGATATCCTAATGTTTCTATTGTTATCAAATCTTATTTATTGTATCCATAACTGTAACATCAACTGAAAAAACCTTTTCAAAATTGAAGTTATTGAAGAACTATTTGAGGTGAGTAATGTCTCAAGAAAGATTAAATGATTTGATCGCTTTATGCATAGAGAAGAATTTGCTGGATGAGGTTGATATTGATATCATTATTAGTGGCTTCGTTTATGTAAATATTAGAAGAAATTGTTTCAGATGATTTCTATAGGTAAAATGCTTTCCTTAATAGTCTATATGTTATAATCGATTTTTTAATGTATCACTGTTAGAGGTAGTAATTTTTTAATACTTACAATATTATCTTTGTAATTGATATATAAATATTTTAAAATTTATATTTAATAGAGGTTCCTGTTTTTAGTTTTGCTCTATGGCACCGAAATGTCTCTGGGAAAAGGTCAGTATCGCCATTGGTTAAACAAACGAAGCTGGATTTCTCCGCTCGCGCGTACAACCAAGCTGCTGGTCATCGCGGTTGCCTTATTAAAACATGTCATAGTACCGGTTACTTCATGTGTTAACTCCGATTATAATAGATGTTCGTAAACTTAAAGAATCGTAGTTTGCTTTTAATAAACACAGTAGTTGTAGAGCTGTACGTGTATATCACGCGTGCACGGTTACTAATCTGTCTAAATTACTCAGAAATCATGGTAATTACTGAATCGTCCATCTAGTCACTCTGAAACCAAGGTAATTAGAGACTCATCTGTCTAATTACTCTGGAAAAGCCATGGTAGTTATACCTGGAAAAGGTCCGAGTCACCGTCGGTTAAACAAATGAAGCTGGATTTCTCCGCGCGCGCGTACCACCAATCTACTGGTCATCGGGGTTGCCTATTAAATTAAAATAACAATGCTGAGACTTGTTAATTCGCTTACCTTTTAATTACCTTGGAGACAACCCTCCTTAATTCTCTTTTCTCTGGACTCTAGACGTATAGCCGCCAATTGTTAGGTAATCATAATCTAACCAGGTTCTAGTTCAGTCTACGGATGCATCCGAGCGATAGCTCGGTTGGCAAGATGGCGTCAGCGTCTGAGCCAGCCTGTGTTTGAGCGAGCGCGGGTATGGACGGGATTTTTTTGATTTATACGGTCACAAATGGAGCATGGGGGCAACGCTTTATAGTGGAGTCGAATCCGGTAGGGGTTTGATCCCTTGTTCCGTATCTAGCCCTGGGGTCTTTAATGAAGGTCGTGCAGATATGGTTGTACTGTTAAAGTATGAATAATTATGTCATTTCTTCATAATAGCATTGTGATTCTCAGGAATAGTTAGTCATGTAATAACATATGATTGTTGAACTCTAACATAATTTTTTCAAAAAGAATATATTTGGTTATCATAATTAAAGACGATGCTATATTGCAGGCGCCTGAAAACACTCTGTTTTCCAGTCGACCATCCACAGCAACACAGCCCATAGCCCACATGATCTCCATTCGATGTCTCTCATCATCTCTATACTACACACGTATGAAAATGCTCCATTTTTCTGTAAACCATCCACAACCACAGGATCTCCATCCAACGTCTCTCATCATCTCTATATTATAGACACTGAAAATCCTATATTTTTCAGTCGATCATCCACAACCACAAGATCTCCATTCTTTGATGGCTCTCTCACCACCAGATCCACTCCCTCCGCTCCTCCCTCGCTAACCACTTGTTTTCATGCTCCCACACCGCTGGCATCGCCCACTGGTTGTCCTTTGCCACCTGTGTCCGACAGTGTTCCTGCCGTCTCGTCACCCCACTAACCTCCTCTGCTGAACTTGTTGAGAAAACTCAATGTTTTCATCGGCCTTTTTCCATGCTAGACTGGCCAGCCCTTTTACTTTGGTTAAGCTCAGGCCCATGCGGTGATACTTACAAGAGTTAGGGCTTGATCCAGTTAGGATTGGCGATGGAAAAGGAGAGAGCATAGGAGAGAGGTGGCAGCGACGCCCGTTTAGGCAACAGAGGAGGCATTACTGCATCCCTGATCCCTTCGGGGGTTCAGGGTGCGCTGGACAGCACAGTTGCTTCTATATGTAGGTTGCCTCACTCTTCTATGTGTGTAAAATTGAAAAATCCGTTCATCCTCTTGATTCTCAATGGTTTTCTCTTATGGGTTTGGGAATCATCACTTGTGCTGGAGCCAAATCTCTTCACGGGCTTTAGTCTGGTGGTTCTAAGCTGGAAGAGATTGGTTGGGTGAACACTTGTGTTGGCTCTGTATGGAGCTACGTGTGCCAAGGCTCACCTGCATTTGCAGTGCATGTGTGGTAGAGGCTTTGTAGCTTCGTCTTCCCTCTCACCGGCGGCAACTAGTAGGTGATTCGATTTCTGGGATAGCAGCTGGAGAGTTGTGCCTTGCCTCTATTGTCAGTGCATTTCAGCATATTGCACTGTGAGTATTGCTCCTCTTTTCCTTGGATAGATCAGGTAGATTCGTATTCTTGCTCGATGATGAATGATTGTGCTGAGACTGGGCATATTTTTTAGTATAATAGTTAGACATGTGCATTCTCTAGTTGCTTGGCTATTTGTGATATCCCATGGAGTTATCGTCGGTGAACTTCTCTGGTCTGTTCTTTTCACTGATAAAAACATATGTTGGTTGATGCTCCAGTGGGCTGCTTGTTGTTATTCCTGATCTTAGTGCTATTGTTGGTGCAGAGTTTACTCAACCTTTTTGATACTTGACACAATAGCTGAATTAGTTGTTTAGTTTTATTATTGTCTTTGCTATATTTTTGTTCGTCTGGTCAGTTTGTGTATGCTCTGTTGTGGGATAGTAGCACTGTTCAGAATGATGATGTAAATCTAGAGAAATCTTGTTCAGGTTCTTGAACTAGTTGTTATCTTAGAAATTTGCCCAGTCTATGATGTTTCCAATAGAATTGTTAGGGAGCAGGTTCTCTAATGTCCTAGGGCCAACTGTTAGTTTCTTCCTCAGAGCAATTTTACTCATGTTTCTTACCTGCTGTCCAATACTTGTTATATATACACATGATGGTGAGTACTGCTTTGTTTGTTTTACTGGTTTATTCAAAGGTCATGTGTAAAAGATTCTTTCTATTACGCTCTTGTATTTTTACATGCGAAATGATCACAATGCTCACTTTATCGCATTATATACAAAAAAAACTTGCCTGCTTCGCAGGACCATCTCAATAAGCCCTGCAACAGTGAAAACCCTACTAGATGCAGTTCGCCACTCGTAACCAATCATCATTGAAGAAGGAAATGTTGCCTGGAAACATCACCACTCTCGGAAGCATGCATAATTAATCATATCCTTTAGTCTCAAGGGCGGAGACGCTCAAATTAAGCAAACTTCACAGTAAGCCATCGACTATCGATGATTAGCCAAAAGATACAGTGTGGTACCATTGAACTAGCCACCCACTACCATCCTTTGCATTACTAAATCAAAAAACTATAGTTTTGGTGAAAGAAAATGTCTTCCATGAACAAAGTGTGGCGAGGCCAATTCACAGGAATGACTCAAGCTTGGAGGAGAAGTGGCGATGGATAGAACACCATGAGTTTTCAGGGAAATCTTCTAGCTCTTGGCTTGGTGGCTAAGGGTCTGTATTTATACTAATATTCAGAGTATAAATGTACAAACATGCCCATATGAGACTGGTTGAGATACAAGTTCATTGCTGTACCATAGGGCATAGGGATAGCCTCGTAAATCATTTCTACTGCCAGTGAGGTGGTTGTTCTAGTGGTTGGTCGTCTATTCCGGTGCCACACTGCACCAACGTATCAAGCGGCCACCACTTGCACTAGCGTATCAGGCAGCCACCACTTGGTTGATATTGAATGCCTGTCACTTAGCTGAAAGTAGGGGGCGACCTGCGGGCCCCCTCCTAGTTGATCTTTCTAAAGGGTCAATTGCTCTGGGGGTCTGGAGGGCATTGAGGGCATGGTCCTCGGGCCTAGACAAATGGAGCCAAGGGGGTATGGGGGGTCCTTGATGGTGACCCCCCAACAGTAGCCACTGGTGAGGATGGTCAACGGTGCGGTCATCCCCGCAATATTCGGAGCATGGCCTCCGATGATCCTTGGCTCTGTGGCCATGGGCTCTCAGCCATCTGGTGATTTTGATTTGGGAAGTGTCGGTCCAGTGGTTTCGGCAGAATTCCTAATGTCACCTGCGAGAGAGGGAGTATTAAATGCAGCCTGTTGTTAGTGATGTAGTCGCATCTGGCCGGGTGGTAGTGAGACGCATGGCACATTAGTATTGGAGGGTCGTGGAGAGCGGTTTTGCTTCTCCATGATAGTGGGGAAGGAGACAAGATAGAACATGCGCCCATGCCCTAAGGTGGCAATGGCTCCTCGTTGGGTGGATAAAAGCAGGAATCTTGGACGGTTGGCGTCCTCATCTAGCATTCCCACCTCTTTTGCCCCCTGCTCTCGCCAACACACTCGATGCCCACTGCGCCTCCAATCTCCATCATTGTCGAGCACTCCTCATTGTATTTCCAGGGTCGTCATGACTCGTTCTAGTTCTCACAGCAGAGCCAGATCCCCGCCGTAGGGCCATGCGATATCTAGGGACCAGGCCACCACGCCGGCGGGAACTCTGGCACACTAGCAAGAAGCACTATCGGGAGACCAGCATGCTGGGGGAGTCGACTATCGTCGTGGCCGATCTCGACGGGATGGTCAAGGAGGGGAAGATCCCCTCTAGGTCGGTGGCTCACCTTCGGGTGGGAGAGGTGATCTCGACCCCACTTAGTCATGAAGTGGTGATTTTTTAGGCCTTCTTTGATGCGGGGCTCGGGTTCTTGACTGCACCACTTCTCAAAGGGGTGCTCCACCACTTCTACATGGAACTCCCCTAACTCTCAACCAATGTCATCTCCTGTCTGGCCATCTTCGAATGGGCCATGCGGGCGAAGGGTTGTGAGGGTAGGGCGGAGCTATTTTCTGCTATCCACAAAGCAAGCTACCAGTCGAAGCCTTAGATGGAGGGTGGGGAGACGAAGGCCCTCTATTTTGGAAACATGAACTTCCAGCTTCGGTTGGAATATTAGAACGCGTTCCCAGCGAAGGTCATCCATAATCAGTGGTATACCAGGTGGACGGAGGGGTGGTTTGATTATGATGTAGGCTTCAGATCCCCCCTCCACTCTACCAACTGGGACATTGAGTACGTCCGGACACTGGCGGTGGATGACCCCAAGGCTCAGTTGGTCTCGAGGGTGGCACTCCTTCGAAGGGTGGCTTGGAAGATGAGTATGCGTGACCTCGCGGAGGAGTTCATGATGCTGCACATCCGTCCTCTTTAGGTGGATTGGCACAACATCTTTGAACAAGGTGGGGAAGGCAAGCTGAACGTGTATTCTAAGCCCACTGCAAGTTCTGGTGAGCCTTCTTTATTGTCTAGATTCGAATCTGCATATGTGAGATGCCCTTTTCTTTCAGAGAGTTGCCTCCCATTGGACCGAGCGGCCGAGATGGTGGAGAAATTCCTGGACCAGCTCTCTATCATGAAGCGGGACCAATGCATGGAGCTGGTGGGGAGCTGGGAGTGACACAATGGGATCTGCTCCTGCCTCGAACTGGCGCCTCCGGAGTGGCCCGCTACAGCAGAACCCTGGGCCGCGGAAAAGCATGTCCACACCGTGGGCTTTGTAGCTTCGGTTATTCTGCACCGGGCTCGAAATCCGCTGGCCCCATGGACTCATGTTGCAGTTTGGCGGCCAAGTCGTCATGGGCTATGTCAAATGGGATGAAGCGCCATAGGTGTGTGGTGGACGCTGGGTCCACAAGTGGTGCTGCTGAGGACGGGGACTAGTTTGGGGGCGGTGACACTGAGAGAGCTCTGGCCTCTCCAATCCTGATCGATGGTGGCCAGATTGGAGGAGGGGGCGAGGCATCCCTGGGAAACTCTCTGGCATGGGATCTTCTAATCCCTTTGCCGATGTGGATGTCACAGGACCCACAGATGTGGCGACCAAAGGCGCAGGTAAGACCTTTGCTGGCCCCCACTTGTTATCACGATGCTCTGGTGCTTGAGGATCCTGACCTTCGTATTCCTTCTGGTATTTAGAGATAGCCGAATCGGAGCCAGCCTCAGCCTCCGCTCCCGAGGTCATGGCACCCTTAGAGGGCTTGACGATCGTTCCGGCGGTGCTTCTGACTGCCACTCTGGAAGCAAAGGTTTTAGCACCTTAGGACCTTGCGTTGGGCCATGGCCAAGACCTTGTGGCTGGCACAGGGGGAGCTGGGTCCCCTGTAGCGAGCACCCCAATGCTCTCAGGGAAGAGCTTGGGCTTCGAGACTCAGACCCCAGACGACTTCACCCTCCATCCGGAGGCATTAAACACTTTTGCTTCGGTCTTGTCGGTCCTGAGGAGCGGAGAGATCGGAGCATCTCTTGCTTGGAGGCTCTTGGAAGAGGTGGTAGCGCGTCTAAAGGCGGTGGCCTGGCACATATATTTAGGAGGTAGGTCTTTTTTAGCCCCAACCCTTGAACCGTTGTCTCATCCATCCTTTCCCTCATCTTGTAGTAACCATTGCTAGCAAAGGCACTGAGTTGCTCGTAGCACAAATCCCTCATAGGAGCCCAAGGCACCGCACGGGAGGAAGTGGCGACGCTCCGGAGCAACCTGGAGGAGGCCATGAAGCATGCGGATTCGGCAGAGGGTCATCTACAGGATGAGATGACACAACAGGAGTGCACAAAGGGTTCCCTGAAGGAGGAGGTGGTGTGATGGGAGCGTGCAGAGTCTTCCCTGCTAGAGGAGATGGCACAACGGGAGCGTGCGGAGGCCACAACCCAGGAGGCTACCGAAGTCCACTAGGTCAGGGTGGAGGCTATCAATGAGGCCAACGCTGTCACGTTGCCGCCAAAAGCGATGCCCGGGACCTTTGGATAGCGGCAGCCATAGCTTAACAAAAGCTGAGAGCGGAACAGGCTACAGAGGATGTGTAGCAAGTGAAGCACTGAGGGCTGGCCGAGCTCACCATGAAGGCTGCCTTTGCCGTTGATAGTTCTCTAACCGGCCTCAGGGTGAAGGGCCCACTGTAGCCCTTTAGCCCGGATGTACTGGTGTGGATGCTCCATTGGCTCTAGGCCGCGGTAGGGGCTGTGGCCAACGCTGCAGAGGCTTATGCCATCTCGAGTGTCCTGGTGTCCCTGGCGCTTCTGCACCGAGCGAGGGTCCACCAGTTCGACGTGTTGGAGCAACCGGAACCAGGCTTTGTGGTCAAGTATGTCTGTCCCGAGGCACCCTCGGCGCAGATTCCTACTGCCTTGGATGGATTCCACCGGGAGTATGGGCAAGCCACGAGCATCTTGAAACACTATGTTTCATGTCAGAGCATGTGAAGTCTAGTGTCCAAGGGACTCCAAGTTCGGGAGTTTAGGCTCTCTGTGCCCAGATGCTTCCTTCGGCGCACTACCACCACCTGGGCGGTCGCCTCGTTCAGACATCGCTATGTAGGGACAGCCGTCGTGCGTGGACAACGCTTTGCAGGATCGGCCTTTGGAGGTGTAGTCCTTGGTAGGTTTTACTTTTTTAATTCTCTTCTTCTTTTGCAGGAGGTCGGAGATTCAATGTGTTAGTCTGACACTCCCTTTTTATGTATTATGACTTTGCCCTCCACTCTTTGGTGAGGCCATGTTTCTCTCACACTTTTGTGGATTTTTCTGTGTGTTGTGCTGGCATACCTTTGGGCAGGATTTGTCCCTTCAGGAACCATCCTTGGAGCAACAGGAACCATCCCCGGTACTCTGGCTGTCACCTCCGGAGGACAACCTAGCACGTCTAATGCACGAGTCAACTTATCGTAGGCTCAATATGTTAGTGACCATGCCAAAGGGTGAGGTTATGCCTGGGGAATTGCCTCCGTCTAACATCTAGGGTCTTGCGCCTGCTACCCTTGCATGCGCTGAAAGTAATTTTGGCAATAACTTTGACGGGACATGTGCGTGAAAAACTGGGACATCTGTGTGGTCTCGTGATCCTGAGGTAGAATGAGAGTCGTCGTGACCTGGCTTTATAAGTCGTGCCCTACCTTGCGACCTGGTTGCCTTTGAACGAGACAAGATTTCTTCTTGCGACCTAGCTTCTCTCTCGTATGGCATCACCTTCTAGTACGGGCGAACCACCATCGACACCGGACTGGAGTCAGCCACCATTGTGCTGCCGTCACTACAGAGGGGATCACCTCCCGTTGCTCCAGCTCAATCTCTGACCCAAGCAGTTGCTCCAGTTGAGATCGTCAACATCTCCAATGATGAACAAGAGACTGACTGGGATCTCTTGGAGAAGGAGATTGACAAGGAGGAGAAGGAAGAGGAGGAGGCCAATGAGGTGTCCCCCAATTCTTCTTCATCCTCCAACGGTGCCAACTACTGCATTAGCTTTTGAGGCAGGGTGCCGCGTCAGAAGCACCTTTGCCGGCCCTAGGGCCTCATAGTATGTCGGGTTTTTTTTTTGTGTTTTTTGTCTTCTAGGTTGCTTGTGAGGCCTGGAGCTCAGAGGGGTGCCATTCGTGTTTGTGCCCCTTTTGGATGTAAGACCCGTCGGTTGAATGATTGTAATAGAACTTTGGTTATCTCGTAGCGATCATTGTTGTATCATTGCCTTTATACATATGTTTGTATATATATATTTTTGTTCCAGACGCTCTTCCCCTAACTGATACCTTGGCAAGGCTCTAAAAGCTCCCCGTTTTACACATTTGTATCTACGGAGTGATTCTGCATTCCAGGTGTGGTCGAGGGGGTCCCAGTACATGTCTACCAAGCGATAGGAGCTTGGCCTTTTGGACGTGAGGATAAGGTAGGGGCCTTCCCATTTGCTCTAGAGCTTTCCCGGAGCCAGCACGCGTCAAAGGACTAGATCTCCAGGTTTGAAGGTTTGCAGTGCAACCTTAGGAATGTACCAAGCCTTGGTTTCAGCAATGTAGCAGTTGAGATTCTAGACAACATGAAGCCTCGTGTCCTCTGCAAGGTCGAGGGATACTTCTCTTTCTCCAGTATTCTCCTACAAGTTTACTTGGAGGGAGCGTCCCTTGATTTTTGCCAGAGTCATAGCTTTATCGCCGAACAGGAGGCGAAAGGGAGTAAACCCTATGGGACCAGAACACCTTTGGGAGCTCTTCGACCCATAGGCCTTTAACGAGGCCGACAAGATGTCGATTTTGTCCAAAGAGGGTATTGCCATTGGCGCGCCCAATCGCCATATTGGATTGCAGGTGACAAACCATGGCGGAGCACATTTTGATGCCAAGGTCGGCACATAACTCCCGAAACAGGCCAGAGTCAAATTGCGTCTCGTTGTCTACAGTGAGGTGTTGTGGGATGCCGAAATGGCATCTGATGTTTTTCTAGAAGAATTTCTAGATATTCTTGGATGTGATTGCTGTGAGGGGCTCATCCTTGATCCATTTAGAGAAGTATTCCAATGCCACGACCGCATGCCGGAGGTTCCCTTTAGCACAAGGGAATGGCCCAATTAAGTCCATCCCCCAGCGTGTCAGGGGCCAGATGGGAGCGATTGGCAACAACGGGGTTGGGGGACGGTGGTTCCGATGTCCCATCATCTGGCATCCTTGATAGGTGCAGACGAGTTCCTCAACATCTGTCATGGTAGTAGGTCAATATAGCCCCTAGCGGAGCGCTTTGCCTATGACGGCACGGGGCACGAGGTGGCTACCACAGAGCCCCTCATGAATCTCTCTTAAGAGGTCGGCCTCCTGCTCCTTAGTGACACAGTAGAGGAGGAGCTACAAACTCCGGGTCTTGTAAAGGGCTCTGTCAATCAGGAGGTAGCCCCTAGCGTGCTGTTTAATACTACAGAGCTCGACCAGGTCATCGAGCTCCTCTGTTCCCTTAGGAAGGAGAACAGGGAGGCCCTCTAGTCAGAAGGCGTGATGGGTAGGATAATGGCGATGACCTCATCGGAGGTACCAGTTGCTGACTTGTGGAGGACTTCAAAGAAAGCCCCAAAGGGAAGACTCCGCTTCTGGCGGCGGCCTTTCCCAGGGTGTATGTCTGGCGGTTGTCTGTGCGGTGTATGCTTCTCATTGAGATGCCATGGAAGAATCCTTTGGCCTTGCGGATGGCTTCGAGGTACTTCAATAGCTCCAAATGCCGGACCTATAAGATCTTATCAATATGCCCGACAACAACCTGTGAGCTTGTTTTAACAATTATCCCGATGGCCCCCAAGGCCTGAGCCATGCAGAACCCTAGGACGATGTTGTTGGTTACCTTGAACTCTAGGCAGGCTGCGAATGTCGCTTGCTGTCCAACCGGAGAGATGAGAACAATCCAACCCCTGCGCTACTGGACCCTTATGCTTTGTCAGCGTATACCATCCATATATCTTGGGGAGGGGTCTCCGAAAGCCTTGTAGACGGGGGAGTACATTCGGCGATGAAGTCAGCCAAGACCTGTGACTTGATGGCCATACAGGCCAGGAACTGTACTGCGAAGGGTGCAAGTTCCACTGCCCATTTACCTATACGTCTCGTCACCTCCCGATTGCAGAACATGTAGCCCAGTGGGTATGAAGTTAGTACAGTGATGTCGTGAGCGAGGAAGTAGTGCTGAAGCTTGTGGGAGGTCATCAAAAGTGCATATGCCACCATTTTGAGTTGTGTGTAGCGTGTCTTGCCCTAGGCTAGGGCCTCTAAAACGTAGTAAACTACTCTCTGAATTGAGCGGTCTTCCTTCTCCTCCTCCCGTACGAGTACAGCGCTTACAACGGAGGCGAAGGAAGATAGGTACAGGATGAGCCCCTTGCCAGGAAGGGGTATAGCGAGCATCTTGAGGTTGAAAAGGTGGCCTTGAGGGCCTCGAAAGCATCCTGACACTCCATCATCCATGTGAATGCCCCGGAGCCCCTAAAAGTTTTGAAGAATGGAAGGCTATGCTCAGTGGACTTGGCAAGGAAACAGCTAAGGGCTGCCTAGAGACCGGCCAAGCGCTAGACCCCCTTCGAGGTGGTGGGGGTGCCATCTCTGTGATGGCATGAATTTTGCTATGGTTAGCCTCGATGCCTCGTTTGGAGACGAGGCACCCCAGTAATTTTTGAGCTTTGGCACCGAAGACGCACTTCTCGGTCTTAAGACATACGCCAGCGACTCGGAGGTTATTACAGGTTTCCTGCAATTCTACAACGTGGTTGGCTTCAAGCTTCCTTTTAATGACTATGTCGTCAACGTAAGCCTCCACGTTGTGGCCTAACTATGGTTCCATGATTTTTTGTACTAGGTGGGAGAAGGTAGGTCTAGAATTTTGGAGGCCAAAAGGCTTCCAAACGTAGCAGTACACTCTGAAGGGGGTAATGAAGCTGGTCTTACCCTCATCCTCAGCAACCATCCACACTAGGTGGTATCCAGAGTACGCGTCCAGGAAGCTGAGTAACTCGCAGCTAGCAGTGGAGCCCACTAGCTGGTCTGTGCGAGGGAGCGGGTATGGGTCTCATGGGTAGACTTTGTTGAGTGCCATGAAGTCGATGCACATGCGCCATTTCTTATTAGGCTTCTTGACCAGGATAGGATTTGACAATCACTCTGAATGGATGACTTCCCGGACGATGCCAGCCTCCAGTAGCTTCTGGACCTTCTCCTTTGTGGCCTTTGCTCGCTCGCTGGACAGCTTGTGAAGCGCCAGTCATACAGGTCGGGCATGCATGTCGACCCAGAGGGCATGCTCAATGATGTGGTGATCGACTGGGGAGGTCCTGCGGAGACCAAGCAAATACATTGGAGTTGTCCCTTATGATGGCTATGAGCTGGGCTTCTTGTTCTGAAGTGAGGTCTGCCCCAATTTGGCACGCTTGGTCGAGGTTCCCTTCTCCCAATGGAACGTGCTTGATCTCCCCTCCGGTCATGGCTTCAAAGGGACTCGGCATTCGAGGCATGCCGGAGAGGGATCTTTAAGGGGGCCTTCAGCCATGTTAGGCACGTGGTGGCTATCAACAGGGGCGGGGTGCCCATACTCCATGCACCTAGCCAAGTATTGATCGCCATGTATGAAGAGAAGCCCCTGGGGCCTAGCTATCTTCAAACAGAGGTAATTGTGATGGGAGGTTGCTCCGAACTTGTTCAGAATTCCCCGACCTAGGATGACGTTGTATGTGTAGGGCACGTCCATGACATCAAAGATGATCATCTCGGTCCGCATAGCGGAGCCTTCACCGAAGGCAACTGGTAGCTCTATCTGGCCCAGGGTATTGAGGTAAACCCCTTTGAACCCTTGAAGGGGCCTTTGGGCTAGAGAGAGCCAGCTTCGTGGAATGTGGAGCTAGTCGAAGGCATGTACGAAGAAGATTATAGAGCTTCCTCCGTTGATCAGCACCCTCCGGACTTCAATTTTGGCAATGTTGGTCGTGATGACCAGTGTGTCGGTATGGGGGAAGTTTACTCCCATAGCGTCATCATGGGAGAAGGTTACAGGGGCTTCAGCCCATCCAGGGACTTGTTGGTGGATGCTGGTGACCCCGATGTGGTTGAACCCACGTGCATAGTCCTACCGATGCCGCTTCAAGGAGCCATTGGAGGGTCCTCCTCCTGTTATGGCCAAGACCACCCACCTAGCATTGTCCCCTTTGTTGACATCCTGCACCGTAGGTAGCAGCGACAGTGAAGGTAGAGTCAGCGGGGGAGGGTTCTGCAAGGTTATGTGATCAATCTGGCGGCCTGCTCCTAGCCTACGGCCTCCACGCTGCATGTCGCCAGCCATGTCCCCTACCGCATGCACTGCCTGCCTCTCGAGGTACTCCTCTCGAAAGGAGATAAGGATCCCTCAATCTTCAGTGTTGTAGGCTTGTCCTACCCCGTGTAGAGTGCACAACTACCCTTCGTCTGACTGTCGGCCTGGGGCGTGCTGCTGCTTGGGGAAGACTCTGGAGCGCCCCAGGCCGCGCCCCCTAGAACTAGGAGAGCTCGGAGCTCCCCAAGTTTGAGCGATGTTATAATTGCCGCATCGTTGTTTTTGCCGAGGCCTACACACCCCGAAGCCCTCGGCTTCCTCAGAGCCCCTATTTACCGATGGAGGTGGCATGTCATGCAAGGACCCCACTTGGGAGGTGGGCTTCTCAGGCTCGACGCAGGGGGTCGTGGTGGCATGTACGATCTCCCGACAGAGCCTCTCCTCCTCTACATGTGCATATTCCTCAAATTTGCACATGATGGTGCTTATTGAGTGCACCAGGCTTTGATGGAGTCGATCAGGAGTGGCCCGGTGGACAAACCTTGAGTAGTGGCATCAATGATCGATAACCCTAAAATGCCCTTTACCTGGGCCTTGGTTTGGCCGAACCACCAGAAGTACTGTTGTAGGGTCTCACTGGTCTGTTGCTTAATAGCATAGAGGCTCCAAGAGGTCACCGGTTCGATGAAGGTACCATGGAATTTGTTGTAGAATGTGTCCCTGAGCTGGGCGTATGCATACATAGATTCGGGTTATAACGCCCAGAACCATCAGAGGGCTACTCCTTCTAGAGCGAGAGGAAAGAACTTGGCCATGGTAGCCTGCCGCCTCTGTTGGCTTTGATGGTGAGGGCGTATGCGCGAGTGAACTCCTCTAGGTCTGAATCACCTTTGGATTTAGGCAGCTTGGGGCTCTGAAACCCGTCCGGAAAGGGTATGGCCTGCAGGTCCGTCTAAAGGGGGGAATCATAGTTGACGAGTAGGTCCTCGCACCGATGGGCTTGAGGCTCTGCTGCCTCTTGGTCGACCACGGATGACGCCCGGTGATGATGCATCATGCCGTCGAAGCCCTCGGAGCCTAAGCTAGCGCAGCGTTGGCCATTATAGGCGCTAGCATGGGCATGTCGGTAGGAGATTATGTGGCCCTCAGGGCCACCTACTGCTCCTCCAGCTGAGCTCGTAGGGCCACCACGTGCACATGTTAGTCAACTGTGGTGGATTGTTGGCTCTGGTCTTAGCTGTAGCTTCTTGGGATGCAGCGAGATCTGCACCTTGCTACTGCTGAAGGGCCTCAGGAATGGTGGGACTCCTAGAATTAGCCACGGTCAGGGTCGTGGCCGGATCACCGGTGGCCATGGAGCCTTCATTTTGGCCGTCTGAGGGGCTAGCATCGGCGTAGCGTGAGATTGGCTTCAGCGATCGTGCGGACTTTCGCACTGGTGTGGCCGAGGAGTCGACTGCCTCTGCCTCCGCCCTGGCA
Source organism: Phragmites australis (assembly GCF_958298935.1). Classification (NCBI taxonomy): domain Eukaryota; kingdom Viridiplantae; phylum Streptophyta; class Magnoliopsida; order Poales; family Poaceae; genus Phragmites; species Phragmites australis. The sequence goes on from NC_084923.1 coordinate 39,922,926, forward strand.
GTTTTCTTCTTTGGTGGTATCCTACCTCTCCTAGTGTTTCTACACTTATTCTCACCCTGCAGACAGTGCCAGCTATTGGTGAAAGAAAATATCTTCCATGAACAAAGTCTGGCGAGAGCCAATTTACAGGAATGACTCAAGCTTGGAGAAGAAGTGGAGATGGATACAACACCATGAGTTTTCAAGAAATCTGCCCCCACTTGGCTTGGTGGCCAAGGGTCTGTAATTATTCTGATATTCAGAGTGTAAATGTAAAAACATGCCCATATGAGGCCGGTAGAGATACAAGTTCTTTATTGTATCACAGGGCATAGGGACAACCCCATAAATCATTACTACGACCGATGAGGTGGTTGTTCTAGTTGCTGGTCATCTATTCCGGTGCCGTACTGCACCAGCGTGTCTGGTGCCCACCACTTGACTAGTATTAAATGCCAGTCATTTTGTTGCAAGTGGGGGGGGTGACCTATGGGTTCCCTCCTGGTTGATCTTTCTGGAGGGCTTTGAAGCCATGGCCTCCGGGACCCCTCTGGAGTCATGGGGTCCTGGAGGGGTCTTAAGCCTAATGGTCCTCGGGTCTAGACTAACGGAGCCATGGGGACGTGAGGGGTCCTTGATGGTGACCCCTAACATATATCCATTATATCCCCCTCTCCCCCCCCCGGGTAACTACGCTAGTCGTTCCAGTAGAAGTAATCGAGAAAATTGGCAAATATTGAAGGCATTGTATACGGAGAGGATTAGATATTAATGTAAAAAAGCTTCCATTAGCATCCTGGAAGATTGGTTTGTAGACCCAAACAGGAAGCTATACTATGGGTTATTAATTTAAGGACACACAAAATTCTCTTTTGGTGAAGAATATGCATAAATTTTATAATAAAAATGGTTCTTCCATGGGTGCATTTGGTATGGGATAACTATTACCCTAATCGAACTTTGCCTACAAATATAAAGAAAGGATTCTTTTGGTGGATAGATATCATCAAATTAATTGATACTTTTAAGGTAAAGACTAGTTTCGGACATGCGTGCCAGTGCATTCCCGTCCACACACGTGCTCTGCCATCAGATATGGATCCATTGCTATGCACCACCTAGTGGAAGTTGCAACTCTCCCTACAGTGCACACATGTTTTCCTCCCACGATTGCTACCACATCATTGCTCAACCTCATGACCCATCAGCTTTTCCATCTCTCTCTCTCTCTCTCTCTCTCTCTCTCTCTCTCTCTCTCTCTCTCTCTCTCTCTCTCTCCGCTTTATCCCAAAATCACATTGCCTCACTTCCACTCCTTTCCACCGTGAGCTTCAATGGTGCCCTCGCTAGACCAGCAGCTCGCCCTCCCTCTCCACAACAAGGTGTGCTGGGGAGGAGCATCGCTACTGACCTCCCATTTGGGCGGTGGATCATCAATTTCCACGCTGCCACACAGGCGTGCTCATGAAGTCTATGCTATGGGGCTCAAAGCGATCGGCCTGGCTTAGCGCGCGGAGGTATGTGTTCAGACTAACTTTTGCTAAATACGAATGTGCATGCTAAACTACTATAGCATGCATGCCCGAAATTTAGACATGTCCTATTTTTAAAGTGCTTGCTTCTGCTCGAGTGGGGAATGGCGCATCTATCCTTCTTTGGCATGATTTATAGGTAGGAATCATCCCCCACCAGTACTCTTTAACAAAAAAAAAACATTATCACCCTTCATTCTACTGTATAAATGGATCGGCGACATCAAATTTTTAACCTGGCCACTATCTTTCAAGCCTTTGATCAGCTACATGAGTTGCAGAGCATATAAACAATATTTAATTTATCTTTTCGAAGAAGATGACATCCAGACATATTTATGGGGCAATGCTATATTCTCAGCCACTAAACTTTACAAGATTCTTATTGGACACATACGGATTCACCCCATCTTTAAATGGATTTGAAAAAAGTGTTGTCAGATGAAGCATAAAGTTGTCCTCTGGCTTCTTTACAAAGATAGCTAGGCTTAACATGAGGGAGATTCTTCATAGAAAGAATATGCATCTACCATCCTACACCTATGACCTTTGCATTTTGCAGATTGAGGAAAGTAGTTTATATCTATTCCTCCATTGTAATTTTGCCAGAAATTGTTGGGCCTTGTTTGGATTACGAAGAAACCTGTAGCTGAGGCCTTTTCAGACTCTAAGGCTCTTCTGGAAAAAATTAGGTGTTCCTTTTGCTATGGAGATTATTACTCTAATATGCTAGAGCATTTCGACTATTCGAAATGATTAAGTTTTCAGTGATGCATATCCCTCTATAGAGGCAGTAAGGAAAAATTTCAAAAAGGAATTCAACATATGGTTATCCATCATGTGAGACAAACAGAAGCTGATTCTATGGTTCAATGGCTTGCATCTTTAGATTAACTTGTCTAGGTCTCTTCTTAATTTTGTTTTTGTTCTGTAATTTCCTTATTTGTATTTCCCTATTTTAATTTTAATATATAACCAATAGGAAATGATCATACTGTTTCATAAAAAAAATAGCTAGCAGGAGCTGAGAAAAATGTTTTGAAAGAGATACTGATTAACGAAACAAATATTTGGAGCTCCGAGACATGGTTTTTTAAAGGTAAATAAAATTTAATGGATGTCACCGGTAAATATGATTTATCAGATATATCGTATATACTAAGCCAAAATTCAAACAAATTTAATAGAATTAAAAAAATTCTAATAAATATGGTAAATTTTTTTCTATCGAGCTCCATCAGTAGACCCAGTTTATCGGGTATACATGACCTAAATTTTTTTCTCTACTCCGAGTATGCTGCGACCAGTTCAAGCCATCAAACTTAATCTCCCCTGCTGCTTGATATACTGTCGTTTAAACTACTTATATCCTATTGAGACGACCAAGACAGAGGCATAGATGTTATGCAGCTATATATATGCTATGTTTGTTCCAGCATCTAGCCAACAAAAAACAGAGTTGCAAACGCAAAGCCCAAGAGCTCAAATCAACAGAAAAACACATACACGAGTTTACAACTCCCTCTCTCTCCTCAGTTAGCTCACAGAGAGCACGTACCTAGCTGCTGTAGCTAGTTCTTGTGCGTGCATGCACATAGCTCAACGACGAGGAGAGGCAGGTAGGTGACTAAGGTGTGCAGGAAACATGAAGGTTAAGATCGAGAGTTCCAACACCGTCAAGCCATTGTACGACGGCGTGGCTCCGAGCACCGACGAGAGTGTGCCTCTCAACGTGTTCGACAGGGTGACCTACGACACGCATATTGCCGTCATCTACGCGTTCCGGCCGCCGAACCCGCCGAACGCCGCGCTGGAGCAGGGGCTGGCCAAGGCGCTCGCCATGTACCGGGAGTGGGCGGGGCAGCTCGGCGATGGGCCCGACGGCAGGCCGGCCATCCTGCTCAACGACAGGGGCGCGCGGTTCTTGGAGGCCACCGTAGACGCGCCTCTGGCTGGGTCGATGCCGTTCAAGCCGTCGCCGGAGCTGCTGCGGCTGCACCCCAGCATCGACAGCCCCGTGGAGGAGCTCGTGCAGGTGCAGCTGACGCGGTTCTCGTGCGGGTCCCTTGTCGTCGGGTTCACGGCGCACCACCACGTCGCCGACGGGCAGGCCACCAGCAACTTCCTCGTGGCGTGGGGGCTTGCATCGCGGCGGCTGCCAGTGGGACCGATCCCCATCAGCGACAGGGCAACTCGGTTCCCGCCACGGGACAGGCCGCTCGTCGAGTTTCCCCACCGCGAGACAGAGTACTACCTGCCTGCCAAGAAGCACGGCGGGGACGAGGACGACGAGGAGCTCGGCGGCGTGGCGCACGACAAGATCAAGGTTCACAAGGTGCACTTCACGAAGGAGTTCGTCGGGAAACTCAAGGCGCGGGCGTCGTCGGGGCTCCCGCCGCAGCGGCGCGGGTACAGCACCTTCGAGAGCGTGGTGGGTCACCTCTGGCGCACGGTCACCGCGGCGCGCGGCCTGGGCGAAGGCGAGACGACCAAGCTCCGCATCTCCGTGAACGGGCGGACGCGCATGCGGCCCCCCGTGCCGCGAGACTACTTCGGCAACATGGTCCTCTGGGCGTTCCCGCGGTCCGACGCCGGCGACCTCATCTCCCGCACCGTCCATCATGCCGCCGACCTCATCCACCGCGCCGTGGCCCGCGTGGACGACGCCTACTTCCGTTCCTTCATCGACTTCGCGTCCTCGGGCGCCGTGGAGGCGGAGGGGCTGGCGCCCACCGCCGACGAGTCGCAGGTGGTGCTGTGCCCGGACCTGGAGATGGACAGCTGGCTAGGGATCAACTTCTACGACCTGAACTTCGGCGGCGGGTGCCCGTTCTACTTCATGCCGTCGTACCTGCCCATGGAAGGCACCCTGTTCCTCGTGCCCTCTTTCCTCGGCGACGGCAGCATCGAGGCCTACGTTTCCCTTTTCGAGAACCACCTGGAGGAGTTCAAGAAGATATGCTACAATATCGCCTAGTCCAATCACGTACTACGTACTGATCCAGCTGAGCCGCCATGAACAAAAAACGAACAATTAAGCATCCGTCGTCCATCGATACCATCCGTATATGTCAGCAAACTGTGGTAGCTTGGTTAGCATCGATCAAACCAATATTCCATTCCATTTTAAGTTACATTTTTTTTCTCCTCTTTTAACTTTTGTGCGTGCATGCATCATCATGGATGGACGCACGAGTTAAGTATAGACAACGACGGAGTTTACATATATCTAGTATTGCTATAAATAACTGTCTTAATCGCATGTATGCGTGTAGAGAGTGGTCACGATAATTATTTTATTGGGAAATAAACAAAGCAAGTTTCTCGATGATGTGAGTGTGCGTCTGCTTTTCCATATAACAAGATAAGGTTAGGTAAAGATTAGAGATATACACCAATTACACATTGGTATGCCAGTCCACTCCATACGTACGGAGTAAATCTTGTAGTGCTCACGAAGGAAAAAAGGGCAGCTTAATTAACTCGACCGCCGGAGTTGGTGGCCGGCGCCGCCGCGCCGTATTACGTATCGGATAGGACGCACGCAGTATATGTGCAAATCGCACATGTACTTGAGCTAATCTAATGCCAGAATGTGTAAATCGGATCCGGCGAAAGGCATATACATGGTATATATACATCCAGTCCACGCTCGGCGATCCCGGCTTCCCGGCAGTGCTTATGTCATTCCAGATCACCATCTCCTCGAGACTCTTCACCGTGTATTGCTCCAACATGGGTCACCGAAGTGCCCCGGGCTACCACTCCTTGTCGTCCCTTGACCCGTTGAGGAGGCGGAGGAAGAGGAGGAGGCCGCGACGACGACAACAGTGCAGTCTGGCTCCTCACCTCCATGGATCTAGTCCTGGCCTCTATGGATCCCGGCCACCGTCTTCATGGATCACGGTTGCTGGAACGTCGAGCGCGCTCGACCACCGGTGTGGAAGAGAAAGAAAGAAGAGAGACGAGATACAAGAGAGAGACGAGAGAGATGACGGAGAAAGAGATAAGAACGCGCTGTAAAGAGGGGATGCGAGATAGCGACATAAAACCGAAATCAATTAAAAGTTTAGGTTTGGCCCGCACATAGGTGACAGGTGGTAATTAATATGATCCGTCACCGATGACTAGTCGTAATCTTCAGTGACGGGTCACTAACGGGTCATAAAATGACTGGTTATGGTAAGACCCATCACTCATTTTGTATTTCCTTTATTCGTTTTTCACGTAGTGTGTGTTGAACAATGTGATTGTCACTTCCTTGCAGTGTTTCCATGAACTCATTTGACATATCTGTCAGAAACATCTGGTGGAGTGTCCTAACGTACTTGACAGCCTCAGGTTTACAGCCTTTAGTTTCCTTAAACCAGGAAGTTCCAAAATATGTAGACTCATCATTGTTCCATCCTATATCTCAATTCGATTCAGATGTTCCATGTTAGCTAATGGCGGAGAAATGAGCTTGGGGAACCATCCTGCACAAAAAGCTAGCTGTTCCCCCACAATCTTATATTACTAAAGCACGTACCTAGCGCACATCGTGGTTGATCCATGTCAACAAGACGATAATGGCCATCGGAACGGGATCAGACGGACGCACGTGCCTTCCACCTCTGGAAGCCTTGAGAAGGCCGGCAGTGCCGCGCCTGCTTTCCCTAAAATAGGGATGCCCTCGTCCTATCCGCTGCTCGTGCTCGCCCCCCCCCCCCTCCCTACACACCTCCAATCGCAGATCCGGTCCCCTTCAAATCACGATTCCATACGAGGCCAGTGTGGAAATCGATGAAAGGAATAAGCACAAGGTACGGATGCGTGTATATTGTGTGAGATTCGTTTGTAGAGTGAAGATGCAAAGGGTAACAGATAGATCGGCGGCGGAGAGACACGATGGCATAGTGACCTTGGCGCGATGGCGGCGACAGCCGTGACTGCTACTACGGGATGCTTCGGCTGGACACGTCGTATATCTATCATCGGCGTTGTGGCAGCCCCAAGGCAACAGGTCCACCTACGGGGCGACCTTGCGGAACCGTAGCTTCCCCTGTCGCGCGGGACGGGGTAATGGAGCTGGATCCCCCGGCCTCCCCACGGGACGACGGCCATGGAGGTGGACGACGTTGTGGCGATGGTTGCACTCTACGTGGCCGTCTACTCCGCCAACATAGGCGTCGTCTACACCCTCCTGACAGACAGATGTCGAGGCATGGGGCACCTCGGACGGGCTCACCACGGTGTAGACGAACGTCAGGAAGATAGTGCTATACGTCGCAACGGAGGCCAGGAGGGAGGATATCGTGCGCATGCTCCTCCCGCTATACGGCTTAGAGGCTGCCACCGTTCACTCCCATCTTGACCTCGACGCCTTCCACGTCGCCGCAAAGCAAGCGTGCACCGGTGAGCAACCCCCCACCCCCGTTCCTTAAAGTTCTAGGTGTTGGTCAAAGTCGCATCTTCTTCTTTTTTTTGCAAAGAAAAGGAGCAACAACTAAAAAGAAGCAAACAAACGCAAGAGGCTTTGAATTAGATAGAACAGTGCAACATAGAAAATACAGTGTAGGAGAAGCATCCGAGGCAAACAAAAGCAAGAGGGCTTCCATCAGATAGAACAGTGCAACATAGAAATATATAGTGTAGGAGAAGCATCCATATGCAGTCTAAAGCTATATTTTTGTACCTGGACAACTGAAACAATGGCGAATACTAAATCTAAATAAGTTGGGCACATACAGCACATAGCTCTAAGTGGATATGTATTTGAGACACACCTCATAAATTTCATTAGACAACTCAATTCTAAATATAACTAAGTTCCGTAGAACTGGTAGAGTCCGATTTTACTTATCATCAGTTTTATACAGCTGAAATGTGTCAGTAGCTCCCCCCTCCCACGGGTAAAAGCCATCGTCGAATACTCCGCCGCGAAAAAAAAAACCCTTTGCATCAAGATGCATGAGTTTATCAAACATATTTAGTGTTGTACATGCATGTATAAACATAAGCATATAACTAACTAAACTAATGCACTTACTTTGCATATTAACACAATAAAAGATACAGTGGATAGGACACATATATGATGGAAGTGGAAGTGATCGGTAAAATAAATACTGTTTAATGTCCACATTCTTAATTTACCTCTATGATATCTTTTTATTGCAAAGGTATAAACTAAAAAGGGAAATCCGAAGGAGCAACCTCAGCTAAATCATAAAAAAATTATTCTACAACAAAGGTACAAAACACTACCACTATGTATATAGTAAGATATTTTATTCACAAGGTAATTAAGGATGTTAGTTTGTAAAAATAGTGGTACTATCTATAATAAATGTTAATTTAAGTTACTTTTCTTCTCATACAACATGAAAAAAAGTTTGTTCCAACAATAATTATTTATATTTCATGCTTGACTATGGTACCAGTATTTCCTTTCCTTCCTGGGATAATGTACTGCATTCGTACAGTTAATTAATATATTAAAAGGGAATAATTAAAAAATGACCAAAAGAGGGAGCTCAACTTTAGAACTTAACAATGTATGTACAGAAAATGATATAACCAAAGAAAAAATCAAAAAAAACGATGAAAAATAAATATTAAAGAAAAAACTGTCACATATAAACATTCATGAAGGTATGGTCCAATTCTCAATTGATTATCTAGCATTTAAAAAATAGCTATACAAATCGATCATATTACATTCCTCCAAAAAACAGATACCAATACTGTGATGCTGTATTTTGGCAAGAAGAGAGAGTTAAACACAAGTCTAAATCAACAAGGACAAATATCGATTACAATCTTTGTTGCAAAGGAGGTAAAATACGTATTCCAGCATTTAAAGAGCCTCCAAATTTCTTACAGACTTAATTAATTACAATGGCGACAGCCGCTACAATTTTTTGCAAAAAATCAAACAATACAATAGTTTATTTGCTTTTACATCCATGGGCGCTAACATAGACAAGAAAATAAACGAATGCAATGGACCATATGTATTTTGTATAAATGGATAATACACCATCGTATAGGCTCATTATTGCCAGATAAAAAATATTGTACCGCAATTTGCACAACTCTATGTATATGATACTGAAAATGAGATAAACAATAGAATTCGAGCTATCCAAAAAGAAGATCATGAGGCTACAGATTGGATCGTGACATTATAAAAGGACTTATAAAAATGTTAGACGAATACGATCCGTTAGTTAAACAATTTAGACACGCAAGAGATATACTACAATAACATGATGGTATAGATGTGACCATTCGAATAATAGGATGCAAGAGAGACGATTTAGGACAATATCAAACACGTAACAACAATGAGTTAGAATTAATCATAATAGGGGTTTTTTTACAGAAAATTATAAAAGATATATCATCGTAGAGTAGAAGTGAAGGACTACAATAAATTTCCATATTACACCCAGCATTTATAGCATTACAATATCCCCTGTTGTTTCTATATGGAGAAAAAGGTTACAACCTTGGTATGTGTTACTAAAATAGCAATACAGGAGGACAAAAGATAAAAAACGAAACAAGGTAACAATGCAAGATTACTATAGATATCACATGCACTATATAAACAACCAGCATAATCCATACCTATACTACGGATTATTATAAAAACAAATAATAGTCGATACACGTGCTTGTATAGGCAAAGATAGACTACAGTTTATAAGCAAGAATCAGGACAAACTAAGAGTTGAGTACCTACAAGGTATAGTTGATGCTATAGAAAAAGGTTTTGTACATGGTAATGACATAGGCAATAGAGTAATATTACCATCAAGCCACACATGTTGTAGACAATATATGATACAAAATTACCATGATGGTATAGCTATATGCCGTGTCTACGGACCGCCAGATTTATTCATTACTTCCACATGTAACCCTAAATGACTTGAGATATTAGAAAGCTTAGAACCTGGGTAACAACCAACTGATAGAGCTAATATAATAGTACATGTATTCCATCTGAAACTAGAAGAGTTATTAAATGATATACATTCAAGTATAATATTTAGACCTATAGACACATTTCTATACTCAATAGAGTTCAAAAAAGAGGTTTGCCTCATGTACATATATTAGTATGGATAAACAAATCAAATATTGAAATTAAGAGTGAAATAATAGACAAGCTTATATCACTGAAATTCCCAATCCTAAATTAGATCTACTTGGATGCGTATTAAATGCAGAACATATGATGCAGGAGCCCTGTGGTAACAAAATCATATCTTACCCATGTACGAAAAAAGGAAAGTGTTCTAAACATTATCCCAAACAATTTAAGAATGAAACAACATTCGATGATAATGGGTTCACCGTATACAGAAGACATATATATATATATATATATATATATATATATATATATATATATATATATATATATATATATATATATATATATATATATATACGAAGAAATGAGCATAATCTTGATAATACATGGGTAGTACCACATAACCTATATTTAATAAAAAAAAAATACCAAGCCTGTATAAACGTTGAATATTTTAACAATAACAAGATATTAAAATACTTATACAAGTATGTGAACAAGGGTCCTGATACTGCAAAAATAGTATTCAAACGGAAGAACAACACACTCCAGATTTAAGATATCTCTAGATATAGATGAAACATCATTATGTGATATAAAACAGGGAACAATGCTTGCTAAACTACTAAAATAGATGTCCCTTATAATATGGAATGAAGCGCTAATGACTAACAAATAATATTTCAAAGCACTAGATAGATCACTAAGAGACATACTTAATCAATCAAACCCAAACGCAAAAGAGATGCCATTTGGGGGAAAATTAATTGTATTAGGAGGTGACGTAAGACATATTCTATGAATAGTTGAAAAAGGAACAAAATCATAGATAATAAACGCTTCTATCATCAAATTCAGCTTATGGAAACATGTGCATGTATCCAAACGAACAGAAAATATGAGATTAAAAAGAAATAAAACAAACAACAATCATTATATTGATCTCTACAACTTTAGTAAATGGATACTAGTTCTGAGCCAAGGATCACTACCAGCCAAAAAATATAGTGATGATATAGAACCAACATGGATATCTATACCTTCAAATCTCCTTATACATACTGAGGATCCTAAGATACCAGCTTTAGCTAGTGTTGCTTATCCTGATTTCAATAGCAAATATGAAAAATGCTTATTACCTAAAGTAAATAGCTATTTTAACTCCAACTAATGAAATAGTTGATGATATAAGTTCTTACGTGTTAACTCTTATACCTACTGAAGAAAAAAATATTTAAGTGCAAATAGCATTTCTAATGCTAAACACAATTAATTTTTCTCAACACAAATCGGTTCTTAAAATTGGAGTCCCAATTATGTAACCATGTAATTTAAATTAGAGTATAGGCCTATGCAATGGAACAAGGTTAATTGTCAATAAGCTTGGAGATAATGTAATTGGAGCTACGATTATTACTGGTTCAAATATTGGAACAAAAGTTTACATACCATGAATAAATTTGACAACAAGAGGTTATAAATGGCCATTTATACTAAACTATCGCCAATTCCCTATTAAAGTGTGGTATGCAATGACAATTAACAAAAGTCAAGGACAAACATTATCAAATGTAGGTGTGTATTTGAAGAAACCAGTCTTTACACATGGACAACTATATGTTGCAGTAAGCCAAGTGACCTCAAAAAATGATTTAAAAATACTTATTGAAAAATGAGAATGGAACATGTAGAAATAAAACACGGAATATTGTATACAAAGAAGTTTTTAACTATGTATAAATCCTAACAAAAATACTAAAAAAGTGATACTATATACAAAAGCTATTTTTTTGTCTTACTCCTATAGTAGCCTATTTCTTTATAAATACATTAGAGTTTAAAATCTACCCTATGCACTTCTGAATCCATAATATTTTATACGAAAATAAATATCATATTTTACTCAACATCTACCCAATTTGTCTGCACTTCCACAATAGTACTTACAACAATATATCCTCAATTGTAACAAAGGTATGTAACACAACCTATCCTTAAATTGTACGTTTTAATACAATATTTTAGCCTACATTGATAACTTACTAATTTATCTAATATGGGGTGCATTGTGTTTTTTTAATCATTATATAGAATGTCTACCATCCGTACCTCATTTGTGGAATTACTTAAAAAAGTAATTACCAATTGCAAAATAAAATATGCATCATTTATATCCGAAATCAGTGAAGACGGATGTTTACTTGCTGGGCTTGAGATGGATATACCTTCCCCAATAGAAAGACCAGTTTTCGTATGGGTTAATACCCAACAATGTCAACTACCACCTTGTGAACAAGTTGCACTACAAGCAATCATCTTCCTTCAACAAATATATGGCTTCCGAATAGTAGACTACAATTACCAACATATGTTGCTACATAAAAAAATCTCTACATGACTAATAGCATTACCTACTGATGTATTAAACTTTAGTAGATCATTTTTTCCCAAAGAAAACTTAGAATTTATGTGTAAGTATCAATATTATCTTCAGTGGCTTAGCAATTTTTTAGATTGGTTGCAATGTCCAAGCATATCTTCAATAAATATTTCTATGTTTCCTCTATTTGTTATTGGTAAATGACTAACTATCAAAGTCAGATGAGATACAATATGCTATCTGATCTAAATTCTAAATCCTACAACTGGATTATATATGTAAGAGTTTCAAGAATGTGGGAGTTCCGAGGACCAAAGGATGAAGGTCCAGTCAAACACCTGACCTAATAATCATTGATGAGAAGGTAACGTACTAACTATAGTACTTCTACTATGTAAAATGTTTGTACTAATAGTTCTTCTAAAATTATTAAATTTTAATCTTGCAGAATAATTCAATGTATGCTATAGTACCATCAGATGCGATCGTAGAACTGAAAGACCCTCTTGAAGAAGGGGAAATTGTTATTATTAAGAAATTCTTAGTGGAAAGAGTTAAAACTGCATTTAAAGTTGTTCAATCTTCATAAATGATAAGATTGAATAGGAAAACTATTATAACCTAGGTAGCTGCATAACCACCATCATTTCCAAGATATGTTTATATACTAACGCCTCTTTTAGCATTGCAACAATACACAAACAAACTGAGAAAATTCTAGGTATTGTGTCTGTACTTTATATCTTATATATTAACAACATAAAAAATCACCTATTGACATTTTTAAAAACCTTTTAATTTATTAAAGATGTAATTTTCCAAGTAATTGTTGTATTTAACACTGCAATCATCCATCTCACCAATGAAAGGTAGCAGGTGAAACGAATCATTATCTTACAAGATTTAAGGTAACAATCTTAACTTTAGGTCTTAAATAATCATGCATGTCATTTATTCATCTCTCTATTCTACCTACATCCTGAATTTATACCACCCCATGCCCTTCAATAATGTCTCCTGCCATCCTTCAGTTCTTTACCATTTGTTACCTATCTTTGGACGCTGCACCATACTAACAATCATGTGGGCAGATTTTGTGGTAATAAATTTTATAACGCAAGGTACCACATCTGCACTATGCCCCAATGTTGATGCCATGTATTTTCAATATTTATTGAAGCCCAGAACTTGAGCATAATATATGAATCCAGAAATACTTTCTTAGTTAAAACCCACATAAATATCTTTTTTTTCAAATTTTGAATATATTAGACAATTCTGTAACTATAGATAAACAATGCAAATGTACTTTAACCAACACAAGCCATCTACATATTTCATAATAATATTCGAAATTAGCACTATTATATTCTTACTTTTCTGTAATGTCTCCTGCATACTTACCTGTTTATTCTTCAACCAAAGATCAATAAGGTCGTTGCTTCAGAACTAATAACAGATTAATCTACCTTACAATGGAACAACAATAGAGATATCACTTTAAGGATCAAGAGCAACAAAATTTAACGAAGATCTCATACATCAAATTTGACAAAGACAACCAATCATTATTATCTTTGTTGGAACACTAATGAAACAATATAAAGGACCATTATTACAAAGTTACTTTATTACATCAATGACCCAAGGGTCTAAAAGATTATTACAAATCAATGGAAATGAACTTAGCATGGCACCCAACTCCACAGACAATCGATCGAGAAGTCGTATGCCTAGAACTCAGTTCCATCTTCTCGGAAGTCCTCGCAATCTTCGTCTTCTGAGCAGCAACAAGATTATGGGAGAGAGCAAGCATGATTATATGTAATACTCAGCAAGTGTGGAAAAGTATGACATGAGGGCCAAAAGTCCAGATAGGCTTAACTCAGGGGTTCGTTTGCATAAATACTATTTTAGTAGTAAAATAGTTATAAAAGCAATCTATTTTCTATGTGAATGATTCTTTAAGACCTAAGCCCAGGTTCTGACCACCTTACTCCCCAACCGAGGTTCTAACCACCTCTAAACAAAGCTAACTTGAATCACAGTTCTCACCACTGTGATTTACCAAATCCAACCCAAAACCAACCCGAAAATCACCCGACTAATCATGTGAGAAGTCTGTAGGATCGAATATGCGTAGAATACCCAATAAGAGGGGGGTGAATGATTGCGGAAACCAAATTTAAAGATTAACTCACCCAAATCAAAACTCGATTTAAACTCGGTATTCCACTCAAAACAGATTGCACAAGCTCTAGTAAAAATGATGTAGAGAAAGATCTGCTGGTTGGATTACTCTCAATTTTGGTCAGCAGAAACTAGATTCAAATAGAAACTAACCCAACAAGAATCGAGTAAATCAGATATGTGGATCAAGAATTATTCCTGGTCGAAGCAGAGTGTATCAACCAGAATCGAGTAGATCAAAACTTAGTCGAGTTGACAAAAAGCTACTCGAGGTCAAACCAAATCCACTAGAAATTTTCTCATATTAAACACTAGATATTCTAGCAAGGTTTTGGATGTATTAAACCAAGATGAAACTTCATAGAAACATAAAATTAATTGAAAACCAAAACTGATCATGCAGAATATAGAACAGAGAGAAAATTTCAAATCAGCAACTCATCAACCTACGAAAAAACTTGATTTTCATCGCATATATGAGTTTACAAGATGCCTCTTCAAAGCATCAAACAATGACTTCCATGAAATTCCAAAACAGCTTTCTCTCGAGTTTCTCTATCTCTCTGCTGTGTTCTGTTGCCTTGTTCTGCGCTTACCTACCTAATACAACAGACCTCTCTATTTATAGGGTAGCTACACGCACAAACATGACCGAATCTAACTACAACTCCATGTCGTGTTCAATCTGGTCTCTATCCTCCTCTAATCACAAAAGGACAAACAACTTTTGCTCATTAAACTAATTAGCCAAGAACTCTTACGTAATCATGCATGCACATCTCCCATGCATACATGCATATACGTAACCAACTCAGAATCCGTCTCCGACACTAACTCTTGTCTCAAGTCCAACCACCACATGAATCCCTCGTGCCTACTCCGACTTGAACATGAATTAGTCTACATGTCCTCTCATGATCAGATCGCCTCCTGCGTCCATCACGAAGCCTTGTCTCCATATGCATTGTTTTCTCAGCTCAAACACCCCGCATGACATCCTCGATCACCATGACCTCAGTTCCTCCTAAACCTAGTCATCGAACCTCAGTTTCTCCCTGAACTTAGTTCGTCCATCCATCATCAACCACGTTCGCCTTCGAGCAACACCTGCACATGAATCAAACAACAATCGAGTATGAGCACAAGTCCTTCCTAACTTGACTCAAGATCAGTTTATGTAACACCACGCAAACTCCAAGCAAAACCAACACACTAACATAAACATATCTTAGCAACTCATTAACATCAACCAAATGTCTTATGGTTTCAGGAAGTACACCATTCCATTCCCCTACCACCAAATGACCTTCACAATGCTGAGAGGATAGCAAATTACTTGGCTAGGCCCGTCCCATACCAAACTTGTGGTTGTACTGTTTTCTTGGGTGGCCGCTCCATGAACCAGCCGGTCCTTAATATGTTATGGGCAAGGTCATCAGCATCCAACATTGGGAGATAATTGATATCCGATAAATCCAACATTTTTGCCTAGAATACATCCACATGCCAACCAACATGTCAACTTGCTCAAACCATACTTTCCAAGTCTAAGCATTTTACCAAAGTTCAGCATTATTAACCAAAACCCATTTTTCCTATACTACCCATGAGTAAGCACAACTAAGCATTTTCTACCCAGAACATGGCAACCAGACTACGACTACAACGAAGGTTATGAAAAACTAGTAAACCCTAACAATGGGATTTCATGTTTGATAAGCATGCAATTTGTAAAACAAAACTTTATAAAAATAGACGCAAAATTTTCAAGGACACTTCCCTTCTCCATTGAGTTGCTCGAAATCCCCGAAGTCATGATCATGGATGTTCTTGAACGTCTCTGGGACAAAATCCTCTACAAGCAATCAAACAAGCAACACTAAGAACGAACACTAAACAAAGTAAACACATAAAACAAACACTAGAACAATCTAGAGCACAATTTTAGGAAGATTTGGGCACAAGAATCACCCAAATAGGAGCAATGAAGCGAAAACTATGGGTAAATGAATTTTAAACAGCTAGAAACGACAAAAAAAAAATTCTAGAACTAAACCTAATTTTTAAAAGGCCTAAAACATTTATTAAAAATTTTCTAGAATTATTCTATAGCACAAAACTAATTAAAACAAATTTATAGAATTTATTTACATTTTTCTAGAAATAAAACTAATTCTATATGACCAAAAGCATTTATTAAACATTATCAGAATTAATATATATTTTCTAAAACATTTTCCAAAATAAAAAAATATTCTAACCTTAAAACTATTTTTTAGAAATAAAATAGAATTTAAAACCTATTAAAAACATTTATATAAAGCATTTTCTATTTTTTGGAATTTTTCTAATAAAGAAAACCTATTTTTCAAAATATTCAGATTGTTGAGAATTATTTTTCTAAAGAAAATCCAGATTATTGCGCAATATTGACATCAATGGCTGACTAGGCATGCTAACTAGGCTCTAAGTTCCTGTTTGGACTCGCCACATTGAATAAAACACACATGTGGTCGGTTGACGTGGCTGCGCTGACTAGAATTATACATAATTGAATTCAGACCCTAGATCTCTAATCGGACGACCGAGATTGCATAAACGAACCGGTACACAAAACTTATAATCCTAGCCCTACAGACATGATCGGACGGAGAGGGAGGAAGCTACCTTGGCTCCGGCAGCCGAGAGTCAACGGCGGCGACTCGGGGTGACGGAGGACGATTGGAGACATTCGGATTGGCGTTGCACGGCTCAAAACTCAATGGTGAATGGCGGAGCGTGACTAGAAGATGACGTCGAACTCGCATGAAGGGTCACGGGACATCGGGGAAGCTGGAGGAGGCTCGACGACGATAGCCTTCAATGGAGGAGATTTGGCGATGATGGAAGATCGCTGGCGGTGATGAAGCTCAATGGCGTTCGGTCAAGGACGACGAGATATGATTGACGAACACAGGCACGCACTCAAACGGCATCGGGGAAGCTTAGAGCGGCTCGAAGACATTGAGGTGGCTGGGCGAAGCTTTGGTGGCGGCATGACAGCTCACGAGTGAGGGGAAAACCGAGGGAACTTGGGGGTTTGGGTGTGGTGCGGTGCAAGGAGGCTCACCCAAGGATGGGATTTGGATTTTATAGAGGAAGGAGGCGGGATTGAACTGGTCATCAGGGATTGTTGATAGCGGCGAGGAATTTGGCTTCGTTTCCTTTTCTCTTGCACTATTTCTTGGTGAATTGATCCCGGTGTGATGGCCTTCTTCATTGCAGCGACAGTTACTAGAGGAAACATGGCCTCCCTCCTTTACTCGAACGGAATCGACGGGAATTGAATCGGGTGGGTGGCTGCCCTATACATGGAAGGGAAGGATTCGGTGGGGGGAGGAAGGAGATGACCAGCGGGACCCATAAGGCAGAGAGAGATCAGAGGGAGGAGGGAAAACGAGCGTGACAAACCTACCCACCTTAAGATGAATCTCATCCTCGAGATTCAGAATGATCTCCAAACAGCCGGGGAAATTTTGCCTTTAGATCTTCTTCTCTTTCCAAAGTAGCTTCATCTTTAGAATGGTGATTCCACTGTACTTTGCATATGTGAATCACTTTCCTTCTAGTAACCCTCTCGGTTGTTTCAAGAATCTTGATCGGATGCTTTGAGTATGTGAGATCTTCTTGAACATCCAAGTCATTGGTATCTGTTCTTCGGGAACTCGTAAGCATTTCTTCAATTGAGAGATATGGAAGACATCATGTACATCGGAGAGTTGGGGTGGTAACTCCAGTTGATATGTCACTTCTCCTCTTCTATCCAACACCCTAAACGGTCCAATATATCTGGGTGCTAGTTTTCCCTTGACTTTGAATCTTCGAAGTCCTCTGATAGGTGAGACTTTGAGATACACGAGATCTCCGATTTCAAAAGTTAATTCTCTACGTTGGTTATCGACGTAACTCTTATGCCTTGACTGTGCAATTCTTAAATTCTCTCAAATCATTTGGACTTGCTTTTCTACATTCTGCAATACTTCTGGCCCAAACACTTGATTTTCTCCAGTTTCATTCCAATATAACGAAGTTCTACACTTTCTACCATATAGGGCTGCAAATAGAGATATCTTGAGACTGGCTTGATAGTTGTTATTATAAGAGAATTCTGCATATGGAAGACTCTTGTCCCAATTGCATTTATATTTTAGAGCACATGTCCTCAACATATCTTCTATGATTTGATTTGTCCTTTCTGTCTGGCCATCGGTTTGAGGATGATAACCTGAGCTAAAGTTTAACTTAGTGTCCATGGACTCATGAAGCTTATGCCAAAATCATGAAGTGAATTGAGTGCCTCGATCTGACATAATCTTCTTGGGTACGCCATGAAGACAAACGATCCGTGTCATATACAATTATGCTAGTCATGCACTTGTGTACGTGGTCTTAACTGGGATGAAGTGAGCAGCCTTTGTCAAACGATCTACTACAACCCAAATCATAGCCAGACTGGGTGCGGGGTAACCCAATGATGAAATCTATTCCAATTTCTTCCCATTTCTATTCGGGAACCTTCAAGTGTTGAAGCAATCCAGTAGGTCTCTGATGTTCTACCTTTACTCTTTGACAGGTGTCACATAGAGCTACATATTCTGCGACATCACGCTTCATGCCATACCACCAGTAGCATGCTTTCAAATCTTGGTACATATTGGTACTGCCTGGATGGATGGAGTAGGTTGACTCGTGGGCCTCCTACAGAATTACATCCTTAAGATTTTTTGATCCGGTACGCAAATGTGCTTTCCAAACCATATGATACCTTGATCATCTTTGGAAAATCCAGGGGTTTTGCCTTCCTTTATATTCTATTTGATCTCTTTGATTTTCTCATCTTCTAGTTGTCCTTTACGGATATCTTCGTTTAACATAGGCTCGATTTCCATGACCATAGGTCCTTTATCCATGACAAATCCAAAGTTGAGTTGCTGGGATTCCTCGTACAGAGCTGGTTCAGATTCTTGTACCATGATAGCGTTGCAATACACCTTTCGCTCAAAGCATCTGTGACTACGTTGGCTTTGCCAGGATGGTAGTGGATTTCTACGTCGTAGTCCTTGATCAATTCCAACCATCTGCATTGCCTTAGATTTAGGTCTGACTGAGTGAAGATGTATTTCAGGCTCTTGTGATCTGTATAGATTTCACACGGATTGCCAACAAGATAATGTCTCCAAATCTTCAAAGCATGAATGACTGCGGCTAGCTCTAAATCATGAGTTAGATAGTTCTTCTCATGATTCCTCAATTGCCTTGACGCATAAGCCACGACATTTCCTTCTTGCATAAAAACATATCCAAGACCTTGTCAAGAAGTATCACAATAGATATCAAAATTCTTACGAACATCCGGTAGAATGAGCATTGGGGTTGTAGTCAATCTATTCTTCAACTCTTCAAAACTAGCTTGATAAGCTTCAAACCATTAAAACTTCTTGTCCTTTTGTAACAATTCCGTGAGTGGCTTGGCTATCTTGGAAAAATCTTCTATGAATCGGCGATAGTACCCTGCCAATCAAAGAAAACTCTAGATCTCTAAGATAGACTAAGGTGGATTCCAATTCAAAACATCTCTAACTTTGCTTGGATCTACAGCTACTCCACCTGTTGAGATGACATGGCCAAGGAAAGAGACTTGCTTCAACCAAAACTCATATTTACTGAACTTGGCATATAACTAGTTATCTCTAAGCTTCTGTAGCACGAGCCTTAGGTGTTCTTCATGTTCTTGTTCGTCCTTCGAGAATATAAGGATATCATCAATGAAAACTACCACGAACTTATCCAAGTACTCCATAAACACTTTGTTCATGAGATACATAAAGTAAGCCAGAGCATTGGTTAACCCGAAGGACATAACCGTGAACTCATAAAGACCATATCGGGTACTGAAAGCTATGTTGGGTATATCCAATTCTCAGATCTTCATTTGGTGATAACCTAAACGAAGATCGATCTTAGAAAAGACACATGCTCATTTTAACTGATCAAATAGATCTTCAATCCCGGATAGCAGGTACTTGTTCTTGATGGTCACTTCATTGAGAGCTCTATAATCCACACACATTCTTTGGCTACCATATTTCTTCTCGACTAAGAGAACTGAGGCTCCCCATGATGATGAACTCAGGAGCACAAAACCCTTATCCTCTAACTCTTGGATTTGTTTCTTAAGTTCCGCTAGTTCATTTGCAGGCATCCTATATGGCCGTTTAGATATCGGGGTTGTTTGCGGTATAAGCTCAATGATAAACTCAAAATCTCGGTCTAGTGGCATACCTGACAAATCATTAGGGAAGATTTTTGGATACTTACACACCACATTGATTGCTTCCAAAGGATCACCCTTCAAATTATTGAGTGCACATTCTCCAGCTGATGAGATGGTTGCTATGAACTCGATACCGGTACCTTCTACAATGGTCAAATGAGCTGCTCTTCGGGCACTGATATGATAACAAGATATTAATGATGCTTGTTTAAGTGGTTTTATATGGCATGATAAATTGTGACATTTATTTTTGTTCCCAGAACCTCAGCAACTTGGATGAACTTTTGAGCATTTAAAGGATCAGCTATCCAGTTCCAGTTAGCAAACGTTGTCCTACTGCCGTGCACTGTACCATGGTAATTGAGGCATACATTCAATACATAAGTCTTTTATACTCAAGCTGAGATTTGCATTGTTTCTCGAATCCATAAGCCTTTTACTTACATGCACGCATAAGTCTTTAGGAAGCCTTTAATATTTATACTCCATTGTTTTGATGCATACATTCAGGCAGTGACAATAGAGAAATGACAGCCTCTTAAGCATCAGAAAACGCTACTTTGCAAGACCAAGTTAACCTTTTGATGTATAATTGGCCATTTGGACTCTACTGGGCATCGATGCCCTTTTGTCAAGTGCAATCCTTCTGATGTATAAATATCTCAAAGAGATGCATACTACTGTATCCAGCAAATCCATCGCTGCAGTGTTATGTTAACTACTATTCCTACTTTGTTTAATTATATATCTCAGACTCTAAATATCTTGTAAACTTCTGTATAATATGTACAAAGGCGAAGCAGTCTAATGTCTGAAGATGCTTTACTCCCTGTATCCATTTGCAGTTTCATAAGCTTATGCACCATGTTCCCCCTGTTATTTAACATCTAAATCTCAATACCAAAATTGATGTTGCATTACTCAATCCAAATATACAACTGTTATTTGCGTACCTAATGCTTTTCTAAAGTACAAACCTTATCAAATAACTCATGAAGGGTTATCGATGACCTTTCTAGTATACCTCGAAGAGCCACATCTCTACTAGATTTAACATGTGAGAGGAGCTAATAGCTAGGATCCTTCTTCAGACCAGAACAGTCAATTTTTAACCGTGTTAATTTCTCAAACTTATAGAATATCGGTGGGAGCATGCCCCCCTCCAACTTACCTGCCAGCCAGAATAGCTTTGGATTTGGTAAAGGCTTTAGCATTTTCAAGTTAAGAATCTCATCAGTATCAGACGCGAAAAAATGCAGCCTGCTCAGGTTAGGCATCTTTTTCAGGGAGTTCGATAACTCTCTGCAATGTAGCTTTGCCGCACTTTCATTATCGTCAAGCTTCTCATCTGTGTCAAGTTCCCCAGCTGTTAGCCAAATCTTTATTGGCTGAAACAGTATGTAAAGCTTGCAGATTCTTCAAACGGCAAATATTGCCCGGAATTTTTGTAGCACTGAAGAAATTTAATGGCCTTTCTTGAAGATCATGGAATACACACACATGTAAATGACGTAAATTAGTTAGCATAGTTATTTCCAAAGGCAACTCTTCCACGTAGCTGCATCTGAGAGCCAAAACTTGATGCTGATACCTTCACTTTTTGCCGGACTAAGGACAGACCAATATATTTACCGTATATTGATATAGGAATCAATCTCAATATAAGAAGACTTCATAAATGATAACATAGCATAATATTATTAACTTAACGTAAAAAGTCATTCTTACATAGAGGACCTTCAAGGGTCAAAAAGCAAATAAACATCGCAGCTAGCGCAGTCTTCTCATCCTATCTCCAACAGGCAGTGGATGTAGAGCACCACCTTAGATTTCTCAATCCTTAGAGTCATCTTCAAAAACTTTCCCGATTCAGCAGTTTGGCTATAGAAAGTGTGGGTACGTCTCGTACTCTACAAGTTACGGTAAAATATGATATGAAGGTTTCATAATAGTAAGGCTTACATGAGCCTATTTGCATAAGGTAGAATTTAAATAAAACATTTAATAAAAGCAATAGTAAATTCTAAAAGTAAATAACCTCAAGAATTAACATTCTTGACCACCTCAACTGAAGTTGACCACTCAAACATAGTTCTCGCAACCATGAATGACCCACCAACCCAAAGTGCGCCGTGTTGATCACTTCAAGGCCTTTACAAAGTTTCTCGCAATAAGTGTCTACTCGCTGAGGTTTCACTACCGCGTAACACAAATATCCTCAATAACAGAAGCCCCCTCTTGCGCCTTATGGTTCTAAGGAAATCTCATCTATTCTTCATTTCACCACCTAATCTACACTATGTTGGGAGGGACTAATTAATTGTTCAGACCCATCCTATACCAGGCTTATGGTTGTATTGTAAAGCTTGATCCGATCGTATCATGAACCGATCCTTAATTGAATTGAGAAAGACTACCATCCACCATCCCTTGGCAACCAACCCAACCTCTTGGACAATTCTCTAGTCCATGTTGCTAAAAACACAATTTTAACTCGTTGTATAAAACCATTATCAAGTTATTAAACCAAGTGTTTTTCCCAAGAATGGCTAACCAATACTACCCTTGATCCCACCAAAACTGAGGCGACAAGGTAGATTTTGAGAAACTAAGGTAATGCATATCATAGGTTTCCCACTAACAACTATAAGCGTGAAAATTTGTAAACAAATCATTTAAAAAACATAGGATCAAAATGCATCAAGGACAATCTTATCTATATAGTAAGTGCAAAAAATGGCACTCGGCGATGTGCCTTACAATCAATCTAGTCCTAACAGATGAGCTAGGCGGCGGTGCCCTCCTGAAGTACAGCGAGGCATGGAGGGTTGTCTCCACTCTCCGGGGCCACCAACCCCATGGCCTGGTCAGCGCATGGGGTGACATCACGCATACCCTCGATGCGAAGACCTCCTGCAGAAGATGGAGTCTCCTTGAGCTTGAGAAGATGAGGCTTCCACCTGGAAGGGGTAGGAGTCAAAGGCCGAGAAATCCAAGTCCCCCAATGATGACAAGGCCTCTGCGGCCTCCGCATCCTCCATCTTGAGCTCGGGACTTCGCCGAAGTTGGGCTCCGGAGCTTGGACCACGACGGCGTGTGGCGGAGGAGCTTCGCTGAGCTATGTTGAGTCTTCCTGACGGACATGTCGTCGTCGGGTTGCTCCTAGCGCCCTGGCGACGGTGACGCACTGCGGTAGAGGCTTGGGTAGGTGGAGGCTCATCAGAGAGGGTGTGGATTGGCACGGATGTCAACGATGAGCGGCGGAGTACCACCAGTTACAATCCGTTATCTCGTTTGGAGTACATGTGGATGTCAGGTTGGCTTATAGGAGCGTGGTGGCGGTGAGGTGCTTCGGCGGCGGCAGATCTCATAGGCGGTGCTCTCGCTTGAGAAAATTAGGAGAAGTGAGGCGGAGAGCTTTGGAATGCTAGGGGGGTTGTGGAGGGGTATATATAGGTCAGGGTGCAAATTGAGTTTGGGCAGGGATCAGGGCTGACGAGATTGGCATGAGTGACTCCTTCAATTGAGCTTCAATCTGGCGCGGCCTTTGCTTCTTCTTCCTTCTTCTGGGTCGGCGCTTCCATACAAGCCGTCATGGGGATTGGTTTCCATCCTTGGGCGTTGTAGCGAAAATAGCCATATTAGGTCATGATTGTGATTTTAGTGATTAATGACAATATAGTTATTGGAACTAACATGTTTATCAAGAATATATATTAGTAGGTCTCATGGATGCAATACATCAAGAAGACACCGTAGCCGGGACAAAGTTTAATTGAATTGAAAAAGTCCCAAAAAGATTTGTCCCACTAGAAGGTCCAGTGCAGAGGGGTTGAACTCACCGTAGCATTCGGTCCAGAGGCTGATAGCCTCACCGGAGTATTTCTAACAAAGGGAGAGAAGGCTGATGACCTTACCGGATAGTTCGGTGATCTGCACTGGGTAACACCGAAGCATTTCTTGCAGAGGCAACTGCAAGTACTGAAGAATGAAGATCAACTCGCCGGATAGTCTGGTGATCATTGTATCATTACACTTTTTTCTAAAAATGTAGATAACTTTGCATCATTGCATTTTTTCTAAAAATTATTAGCGAGATCACTACTGGTTTTTTAATGTATTATTATTGTGTGAACTAGAGAATATATAGTTGTTTTATCAGAATTTTGCTTTGTCTTAAGTACACTATCGTTGTTTGGGTTAACGAAGGCTACATGTTTGGATTGATAAGATTGTTTTAGATGCCTCAAATTTGATATCTTCGGCTTCTGTGACGTGTACCTTGTATTCGATCTCACGTTGTCGCCACACTATGAGGTGCTTTTCATGATAGATCCTCTTGATTACAAGGACAGACTATCGGAGGGATTAGAATGGACACCATCAGTGTACATGATGCGTGTCTACTCTTCTAAAGCAGGGACGTGGGAGGAGAGGCCCTTTGTCTGTGAAGAGGGTCCCGACGAGATCATTGCCGATGTGCGGTCAGCTTTGGGCTTACACTGTCTACCGGCATGGAGCACTCTATGTGCGTTGCATCACTGATTTTATTATGCGGTAGCCACTTGTTCCTTAAACTCTCCTGTTATTTTCATTCTTGCTTTGACTATTTAAATTATGGTTTACTAACTTATTGTCAATGATTTTATCTGTGCAGAATAACCTTGTCAAATGATAAGTACCGAGTAATTAAACTTCCGAGGGGTATTAATACGAGTGTATATTGTCAACTTCATCTCGGAAAGTCAAAGAATGGGATACATTTTGCAGTAGTTGATGATCAACGTCGACTCCAGGTTTGGTTCCTTGATGAATTTGGTGGCGAGACATAGTCGGGATTGGAGCATGACATCAACCTGCAAGCTGTGGTAGCACATCTCTTCAAGAACCGTGATTATCAAACTAATAGACCCTGGATTTTACAATATGATAACTATAACCAAGAAAACAACAAAGAATCAATAGTGGAAAAGAATTTGGATTGGGACTCGGACGATGACAACGCCGTTGACATTGAGGATCGGGATGCAAAATGCTTCGTTCTATGGGTACAATCAAATATTTGGATTCCATCTTTACAAAGAGATTATCGTCTTGCATTTATCGTCTACAAGAGTTGTGGCATATCATTTTAATAGCTTGTAGGTTCAAGATTTGGGCAAGCTATGCTTGAAATATCAGACTGAAACTATAGATACGTCTTTAGTATATACACAGGGCGACGTCAAGGTGAGCTACCCTGGTCTACGTGCACCAGGTTCTAAAAGAAAGATATGCCACAACTCTAGGTTCAACTCTAATAATGTGATTAGGTTTAACTCTAATTATTTTTGTGTCACCTTCAATTACAATCTAAAAGGCAGTAGAGTTATAATCCGCGAGACAGAGATGAAGGGAATCGAGGACGTTCTAAGAGGGGGTAAATTAGGATATTTAAAACTATTGGCTCCAAAACTTTCACAAGATAAGTCTATTTCAATTTTTATCTAAATATGCTCTAGACTTATCTAGTGTGTCTACTTCTATCGCTCATAAGGATTGCAAGGTAATTTCTATCTAAATGTGCTCTAAGGTTATCTAGTGTGTCTACTTCTATCACTCATGAGGATTGCAAGGTAAATTGCAAGTATGTCAATACGGAAACGTAAATGAGGTAGAGAGACAAACTCAGCACGAGGGATTTTTATCCCGTGGTATCGGTGGCACACAAGCCACTCCTAGTCCACGTTGGAGCTCCACATAGGATATGCTCCCGGTCGCTAAGTCTCTTCCGGTCATGGCTCTTGAGATACTAAGTCACCAATATAAGGCCTTAAGCACGATGAGCCACCAAGCTACCAAGTCGAGGTCTCACCACTAACCTCTCTTCCGGTCACTTGTACGTCATCTTCACTTCGGAGTTTTAGTCACAAAGACAAGAGCCTTCGCGTCCCCGTACAATTCTCTTGTCGCCGCTCCACACCAAGTTGGAGGGTCAACAAGTTACCGGTGAGTCACAAAGACTCCAAGGCGCCGGCGTACCTCTCGGTACACTTTTGGATCACTCCTTGATCCACACTCTAGGTTACAGCACCTAGCAACTCTTATCTCTAGGCTTATAAGCACTAATCACTCACTAATAGTGTGCTTAATCACCTTGGATGAACACTTTATGCTTTTGGATGGCTTGGATGTCTTCTTAGGTGTACAAGGGTTTCTCTGAACTCCAGCAGCCCCAAATGAATGAGTGAAAGGGTATTTATAGCCACAACCCCGAGGACTAGCCGTTATCCTAATGGCTCAAATATTCTGTGAACACCAGATGATCCGACGTTAACAGAAGGACAAGCACCGAGCCATCCGGTGTATACATTCTCAAAAACTAGCCGTTGGAACTCCACTCAGAGTTCTTCGGAACACCGTATTATCCTATGTATACATCCTCTTCATCGCCTGACTATCCGGTGAGTTATCCTGAGCCAAACCACGCCAAACTTCTTCTCTACACAAGATACTCCGGTGTGCACTGTCTTCATCACCGGACCTTTCAGTGTGTAGAACTTCTTCTTTTCTGGGTTTTTCACACACTCTTTTAAATGCTCCGGTGAAACCTCCGGTGTGCATCACTTCATCACCGGACTATCCGGTGAGTTATAGTCTTCTGCACCGTGACACAAGTCACAAAATGCTCTGGTGTGATATCCATCTCATCACTGGATCATCTGGTGCCTTATAATCTATTTCCTTCGAAAATACCAAGCTTCTGTTAAATAGTCCGATGTACATTTCTTCTGATCGCCGGACCTTCCGGTCGAGAATAATTTCGCTGGAACTTTTTCCAATTCAATCAAACTTTATCCCGGTTGCAGTGGCTTCTTGATGTATTACATCCATGAGACCTACTAACATATATTCTTGATAAACATGTTAGTCCCATTGACTATATTATCATTAATCACCAAAATCAAAATCAAGGCCTAATATGGCCATTTTCGCTACAGAGAGTTACAACCAGACGTAAATAAAAAAAAATAGAGTTCAATTGCATTAAAAACATAATTCCTAACGAATTTTTGCCTAGCGATGTACCACCTAAGGAATACGATTGTAATCGTAATACAATCTAAAACTTAACTCCAATCCTTATATATATATATATATATTAATTGTAAATAATATATATATATATGCTATATTACACCTTAGGTGTAGGATACCATGGACCCAACAGCCAACCCAGCCCAACCAACTAGATCCAACTGAACCCACCAACAAGATAACATGCCCACCCCTCCCTCGCGCGCCCAACCCAACCCAAGAACCAATTTAATTAGGTTCGACCCAACCAACTCCCCGTGTCTAACCCAGTTGCACCCCTTCCCAGCCGTGGCTTCCTTCAGCAAACTTGATGCCATCTCTAGCGAGCTCCCTCCCCTTCCCAGCCGCAGTTACCTCCGGGACTCCGATCCCATCTCTAGAAAGCTCAGTGGCAGTGCTGGATTGGTGCCCCATGGTGGATCTCCTTCCCAACGGTTGTGTAGGATGGGAGGCCCGTTGCAGATTTCCTTCTCGGGCGATATGCAGGATGGGATAACGGTGGCAGACTTCCTTCCCGAAGGCGATGCAAGATATTGGATCTCCTTCCCAGAGACATTGCACTACCGAAGGCCAATCGGAGGTATCCCCAATCCTGTGTTATCGAGGGTTTGCCATTTTTGTGGATTTCATGTTTCTAATGGTTTGAACCTGATTTGCTCTGAATTTTAACTATGTTTTTTGTGATCAATCAGTAGAATCTACTTGCAACTCACATGTTGGCAATGATTTAGGGATAACCAGCGACTCGACCATTCAATGATTCATGGGCGACCTGGCCATGCAGCAGGAGTGCAGGATTGTAGTGCTATTTCAGCCTAGTTCTAAGTTCTAAGAGCATATGGTGCACAAAATAAGAAATTGACATGCGAAATGTTGGCTAATTTCCAGAAGAATAGGCCGGTGCAAATTGAAGGGCTCTCGTAGCACTATTTTGATATGTTGAATGTTTTAGCTCGATGTTGTTTCAATAGTGTGTATCTCCATATTGTAAAGTAACCAAACTATTGTACTGGCTACTTCACAGTGTTGGAAAATAATTCAATTATTGAGAACCATGTTTGTTTACCAAAGAAGACCCCATGTTACACATGATTCTCACACAAATAGATGCAACTGAAATATATTACACATAACTACTGAATGATAAAAATAATACTACTGAAGTAATCTCACACAAATAGACCCCATGTTTGTTTAATGAATTGTGATCAATGTGCTTTCATTCCAATTGATATCATTTTATTGAATTGTATTTCTACAAGTGATAGTTTTACATGTGGTATTTTTTCAGTTGGTATCATTTTATTGGATCAGGATTTATGAAGCTCTCTCCCATGTGCTCTATCGCTCTTCCTTGAGTTCAACATGTGTCTGTAGCCCTTTTTGAGATTATTGACAAAAGAGGAGAATTTTGGTGATCAAAGCAAGGGCAAGAAGCAATTTCAAGTTGTATGATGGCATGCCAAGTTGACAAAAGGAGAATCTCTTGCATGAGTCGACCAAGGGAAAAAGTGGTGATGGAGAAAGGGGAAGCCATAACAAAGGGGGACTAAGTGGTAAGAATATGCATCCAAGTAATGTGTTAAGGCTTTGTGCTCTTTATAATTGGTATAATTTATTTATTTCTCACTTATTTTGGTTGTGTTGTCATCAATCACCCAAAAGGGGGAGATTCTAGAGGAAATGGCCCTATTAGGTTATGTATGTGATTTTAGTGATTAATGACAACATAGTCAATAGGACTAATATGTTTGTCAAGTATATGCTTTAGTATGTCTCATGGATGCAATACATGAAGAAGTCACAGTAGCCAAACTCAAGATTGCTTTAATTGGACGAGTTCTAGACAAAATGACTGCACCGGATGGTCCAGTGTTCAGGGGTTGAACTCACCAGAGTATTTTGTCCAGAGACAAAGTGAAGGTTGATGACTTCATCAGATAGTCCAGTGCTCTGTGTCTTGAACTCACCGGAGCATTTATGCAGTAGAGTTACCTCGGGGTAGAAAGATTTGAAGGCATTGGATAGTCCGGTGATGAAGGGTATAAAGCATCGAAGCATTTCTTGCAGAGGTGATTCTAAGTGCTGAAGAATGAAGATCAGTTGATCGGATTGTCTGGCGCTTGTATTGTGTACACCAGAGTATTATCACTGCAGCATTTCTACCAGAGAAGGTGTCAACTGTTGAAGATTGAAGCTTAACTCACCGGATGTTCTGGTGTGAAGAGTATGCACACCAGATGCTTACACCAGAGTATTTCCAATAGCTAGTGCCACCTGTCAAATGGCTAGCTACGGGTGGGGACCACACCGGATTGTCCGGTGTCTAGAGGAAGCAACACATCGGACTATCCAATGTTAAGGAACAATTCTGATTATTGGGCAATAGCTAATCCATGGGGTTGAGACTATAAATACCCTTCCAACTTGGTCATTTGAGGTAGCTAGAGTGTGCTAGAGTCCAAAGAAACACAGAGACACTTGATAAGACATCAAAGCCACCAAAGTGCTAAAAGTGATCATCCAAGGCAATTAGCACATACATTAGGGAGTGATTAGTGCTAGTAGGCCTAGAGAGAGTGTTGCTAGGTGATTGCTTCCTAGAGAGTGGATCAAGGAGTGATCCAAGCGTTTACCGAGAGGTAAACCATTGCCTTGGAGTTTTGATGACTCGCCGTCATCTGGGCCTTCGTGGCTCAAGCTTGTTGACCCTCTGACTTGGTATGAAGTGGTGACAAGATGCTTGTACGGAGACACGGGGACCCTTGCTTTGGTGGCTCAAGCTCCAAAGTGATCACTGTAGCAAGTGACCGAAAGAGAGGCTAGTGATGAGACCTTACCTTGGTGGTTTGGCTGCTCATCTAGCTTAAGACCTTACCTTAGTGGTTTGATGGACCAAGAGTCGTGACTAGTTGCCGTTCGGGGGTATATCCTTAGAAGAGCTCCAACGTTGACTAGGGGTGGCATTTATGTCATCGATACCACAGGATAAAAATCCCTTGTGTGGAGTTTACTCTCTCTACCTTACTTACATTTCCATATTTACATACTTGCAATTTACTTTGCTAGAGTAGGTTACAATCCTTTTGAGCTGTAGAGTGGACACACTAGATAAATCTATAGCGCATTTAGCTAGAAATTGAGATAGATTTATCTTATAATATTTTCAGAGCCATTAGTTTCTAAGTGTCCTAATTCAACCCCCCTCTTAGGATGTCATCGATCCTCATAACTATCTACTCAAATCTAGTCATTAAGTAAGAGACAAGGGCCAAGTCAAGTATGGCGTGTATGCTCTACTCTTTGTTTCGATTATCACATCAAACAGAGAGTCGGGGGCTACATCGCATACTTTCGTTGCTAAGGCTTTACTCTTCATTCTATTCAATCATCGAGTAGAAAGTCAAGGGCTACGATATATTCCTTCAATGGTACAGGTATGTTCTTTCTTACTCTCTACTCGAGAATTTTTCTCCTCGACCAGAAAGTGGGAGGCTACATAATAATACCATATTCTTTTGTAAGTATTTTTGTAAAAGATTATCTAGCTTTGCATTGATCGCGTTGGATAGAACCAATGGAGGCATGTGTTGGGTCGATGATGGACAATTACACCTCATAAGGCATAATGACACCGAGATTGTTAGACATCTCACATCGAACAGCCAACAAAGGTTCTGAAAGTCCTAGTCGATCTCGTGTTTGCTCTCTGATGAGTTCTTATTTGTATGATTGATCAAATGCGCAAATCAGTAAAAGTTTGTAAAAGTGCATCATGTGTTATGTTTCTAGTTTTATACTGGTCTTTTCCTTATTCCTTTTTAGGCCACTTTGAGTAATTACTTGAGGGTCGTGCGTCTAATGGCTTGTTTAGTTGAGATTTTAGGAACTAGCAGATATTCGATAAGTGATCTTCGAGGATAATAATAACACACTCTAATTAGTCTTGCATCTACTTATGCTAACTCTATTTCATCGATAAGAAAATAGCAAGCGGTAGCATATTAAACAAGCAAAATAATAGTAGAATTTATAGACATCCACAGAGTATGGATCAAATCTAAATGTTTCAAGTCCCGCACCACGGACCATCAACTAGAAGGACTGCCTTCGCTTTCATCATCAAAGAGGTTAAGCCCCAAAGACTCGACGAAAGTATGGATCAAAGGTTCGACACTTTCCATAATTTTTTATGCCTCCTCTACAGGGCATCCAAAACTTTCCATCACCACTAAGGTGTCAAGATTGGGATCATAGCTCTTAAGGAGACCAAGCATTGTTTTGACGATGCGGGGCAAAGAATGACCGCTACAGTTCCAGCTAGTACGGTAAATAGCCCAAAACT
This sequence comes from Phragmites australis, assembly GCF_958298935.1. NCBI lineage: Eukaryota > Viridiplantae > Streptophyta > Magnoliopsida > Poales > Poaceae > Phragmites > Phragmites australis. The sequence continues at coordinate 39,954,828 of NC_084923.1, forward strand.
TATTGTCTTTCGGCAACCACTCCCATCTCTGTGATGCCTCAATCGGTGTGAAAGGCGGAGTGGAGATATCGTGCGAATCTCTACACGCCCATCCAACTTCTGCAAGGCATTAAATGCACATATACCCATCGGTTCAAATTTCAAAAGGTTTTTGAACTCGACTAATCGAGCTTTTAGTCATTTCTTGAGTTTCGAGTGTGATCAACAACAGGGCACTCGACCCAATTATGTTTACACTCAATACTCAAAACAAGATCCATTCTTACTCGATTCTCTCGACTGCAAGTCTGAACCACCTTACTCGACTAGGCTTAGACTTGACGGTGCTCGAGTGAAAAATTGCAGAAACCCCTCCTCCCGAGCAGAATTAGGGGGCTACTGTTGAGTATCTAACTATGGAGTATATACGCATAAAAAATATACCATATATAGATAAGGTATGTCGTGTGCATGTTTAACAACTCCGGATATTACGGAACAGGATCTGCGGTACCTGATACTCCAATTGGGGGTCCGAACCTGTATACATCACGTGTGCCTCGTCTCCTGTTCGATTCCTGAATCACGAAGATAACCCCATTATTCTTACGGATATATTGTTAGGAAAAAACCCTCGACACAAGCAAGCAGCCATGACCTTTGCATTCATAGCTCATCCTTTCATTAAGTGTCCAGTAGTTTATCCTTTCTCAAACAGTCCAGTAGTTCATCCTTTCATTAAGTGTCAATGGTGTCTATTTCAGTATATAGCTAAATACTTCCTTCTTCAAGTATTCATATTTCATCATTTTACTGATTTTCTTAAGAGTATTGTGACATCAAAATTCGAGCTTTAGTAAAAGCCTCTACCCGGGTTCAGTACTTCCCATTTTCCTTGTGTTTTCAATTCACGACTTCCATCTGCTACACTTCCTGCACAACATGTCACCATTCCGCTGCTACTCTGTTCCATGGATTCATCACTAAAAATCATAGAGTATTTTGCATATAGGAAAAATTGACATCGACGGTCAAGATTGTCAATGATTTATAGCCGTTGAGCCAAAGGAGGCATGCTAGATGGGCACCCAGGCAGCGGATCGAGGTGCTGGCGGTGAAGGAGACTCCTATTAACAATGAATTGAAGCCAACTTCATCAAATTTCAACCAATGCTCATGCCAGAGAGATCCTGTGACAACTATAGATCGGGATGGTGGGGTGATCCGCAGGGCATGTCTAGGGCGCATGAACGAGGAGCATCCAGGTTGATGGCCTTCTTCGGAGCAGAGGGAAGATGTGATGGGCTTGCTGGCCTACTTGGAAGTAGAGGTGCGCCGGCAGCATGTGGTCTAGAATGGGGAACCTGCATCGAAGCAGAAGCGCATTAAGGTGAGCAAGATAGGGAGTGTGGTCACATGCAAGAAGCGATCATGCATCTTGGGTGCCGGTTTAATTAGTTGGGGATGGTCTGGCAGAGCGTGTCAAGCTATGGGTTCCACGGGGAGGTTCGATCGGGACATAGGTGGGTTGGTTTGGTCCGGTTGGGTGGGGATGGGGTGCACAGTTGGTTAGGTTGGGTATACATATTATGTGTAGAATAGTTTCTGTGTGTATATGTATATTTATTTCTTACTGGTCCATATTTAGTAGATTATTGCTTAAAAATTATATACGTTATGAAGTGATGCACTAGGGTGTTATGAAGTAATGCAGCATGGTTTTTTTTTCTCTGGCATCGCTCCCGTATATATACACCTTGTTGGATTGGAGAGTTGTCTGGGAACGTTAATTTAGAAACTTAATTAGAGGATACACCGTGTATGTAAAACGGTTGCTACTCGACTGGAACTAGTTTGAAAAAAAAAATCTGGTATTTTCAGAACGTTTGTACTCTATGAAGTCAGAAATCCCTCTTTGTAACGTGTCAGACACCCATGTGGGTACATGCAAGTAGGAACGTACCAGTACGAGCTAGCAGTAACATTGAAGTAATCGTGAGCTTAACCAAGTCTCGGGCTACTCAGCTACTCCCTCCACCTCATTGAATGTGTGCTCCCTGCCATTCCCACCACCTTCCAGCAGCAGCAGCAGCAGCAGCCGCCAATAACTACGAGTGCTTCACTTCACCCCCGTTAAAACCACGCGGTACGGTGGTGCCTATTTCTACTATCACACTCGCTCCACCCTCGCTCGCCTCGCCACACGTCCACACTAACGGCTACACCGCAGCTGCAACTTTAGTAGCCTTGGCGTACGCGTTGAGACGATGAAGGTGAGCTCCTCCGTGCCTGCGGCGGCGGCGGTGGCGGTGGCGGTGCTGCTGCTATCGGCGGCGGCGACCGTGAGGCGGTGCGCGGGGCAGGCGCTGGTGCCGGGCGTGATGATCTTCGGCGACTCGGTGGTGGACGCCGGCAACAACAACCGGCTGGCCACGCTGGTGCGCGCCGACTTCCCGCCCTACGGCCGCGACTTCCCCTCCACACACGCCCCCACCGGCCGCTTCTGCAACGGCAAGCTCGCCACCGACTACACCGGTAAGAATCACATATCTCAAGTCTTCATGCATCTCAGCTCTGCCTTCTTGATTGGCGCGTTCAGTCATGACGACTCACGAGTGGTTTTTGCTGCTGGACAATATGATGATGCAGTGGAGAACCTCGGGTTCAGCTCGTACCCGCCGGCGTACCTGAGCGAGGAGGCGCAGAGCAACAACAAGAGCCTCCTCCACGGCGCCAACTTCGCCTCCGGTGCCGCCGGCTACCTCGACGCCACCGCCGCCCTCTACGTACGTGTTCATTTTATACAGACCAGCTGTTGACCGACTCGACTCGATCGCTAGCTCAACCACGCCGCATGCATGTAGTACAATCAATACTGTTAGGAGTACTTACTACATGTACGTACGTACAACTGCCATGATGCGTGCAGGGCGCGATCTCGCTGAGCCGGCAGGTGGAGTACTTCCGGGAGTACCAGTCGAGGGTGGCCTCCTCGGCCGGCGCGCAGCGAGCGGCGGCGCTGACGTCGGGCTCCATCTACGTGGTGAGCGCCGGCACCAGCGACTACGTGCAGAACTACTACGTGAACCCCATGCTGAGCGCCACCTACACGCCCGACCAGTTCGCCGACGCGCTCATGCAGCCCTTCACCTCCTTCGTCGAGGTAACCACAAGCACTCATTCATAATCAACCCGACTGACATATTTTTCATCAATTCGCTAGGACGCGACCACATGTCAGGGAAATGCATAACGACATATCCTGAAACTCAGCTTAGGAAGCGATCGACATGTCTTTAAAAAAATAGTCGTGTGATCTCAACGACCTGATCTCCAACTTAAAATTAGTTGAGTTCATTGACGGCACGCTGCAAGTACGGTAGTACCCCTAGCATGCATGCAGCAAGGTACGAGAGCGGGTATGCAATGCAATGGAATTCAGGGGATCTGCAGTGCAAACGAACCATGCAAATATGCAAACATTATTCCTGTCTGTCTGACCTGATCTAAAGACATCTCTTCTTTCTACCATCCCACATGATATGCAATGATTTCTGATGGGGCTACGCAGTTTCTTTTTTTAAAAAAAATGACCTGATGGGAGGAAGATGTGTCTTCAAATCAGAGTTCAATGAGCGAGAATCAATATTTGCACAGAAGATTTTCCCAGAATTCAATAGCTTTGCAGGGCAGTGGTGGTGGATATGAAGTCAGAGGTTGTAGTGGGTAGGGCCGTGTAGGAATGCAATGGCCTCAGTAACTCTCCTCTGCTGCGTGAACATGGCCGCCTGCCAGCCATTAACTGTGCGTGTACGTACGTAGCAGCAGCATGAGTTGTTGCAACATCAATGCCTTCTAAGCTTTTCGAGACCCGGGTCAAGTCCAGTCCAGTCCAGTCCACTGCGTGTTACTGTTGTCACATGTCGAGCTGCTTCGAGGAAAGTTGGGTGTGTTTTTTTGCAATTTCTGCACAAGTTGAGCAGTTTTCTCCCAACTACTCGCACGGTCATACCAATCCTCATGAACGCACGCACGCACTTTGGAAATCCATGTCCATGTCGAACCTGCAACGGTGTCCAGAGAGAGGAGTGAGAGATCACGGGCATTCAGTCACGGCTTGCTGCTGCCATACGCAGAGATCCTAGAGGCCCTACAGGAAGAAATGTAGGGTAAAAATTAACCCCTCTTGACTGCATTGGCGTGGTCCTGTCGCTGTACTCAGTGGTCACTAGTCAATACTACCGCTATTGCATAGTGTAAGCATCAGTTCATCACATGCGTGGACGACGTGTGCCTCCATGAAAATATCGACAGGGGATGTCGCCTTGGCAGTGAAATCTTAAATGTCGTACCAAATCCAGTAAATGCGATCCAGAGAGCAGTCAAGTACGTGCCAAAACTGCTCCTAGAAAGCGTTGAGTGATCCGTCGAGTCAGGGTAGACTGCATGCTCTGTTTCTAATTGTCGTAATCAGCTCCTCAGTTAGTAGCACACACTGCGATTTAAATTTAATCCATGCAATTCCTTTTTCTTTTTCATGCGATTCCCTTCTTTTTTGAAAAAGAAAAGCATGCAATCCTCTCTCGGTGCATTGGCTCATTAGCGTTACATACATGTGCTCCAAAATGCAGAGCCTGTACGGTCTGGGGGCCCGGCGGATCGGCGTGACGTCGCTGCCGCCGATGGGGTGCCTCCCGGCGTCCGTCACTCTGTTCGGCGGCGGAAACGACGGCTGCGTGGAGCGCCTGAACAACGACTCCCTCGTCTTCAACCGGAAGCTCGGCTCGGCCGCGGACGCCGTGAAGCGGCGGCACTCGGACCTGAAGCTCGTCGTGTTCGACATCTACCAGCCGCTGCTCGACCTCGTCAACAACCCCACCAACGCCGGTACGAATCACGCAGCGTTTCCGGTTTGCATCGTTTGTTGACGAGAGAGATGAAGCGAGCATGGATGTGTTTCAGGGTTCTTCGAGTCGCGCCGGGCGTGCTGCGGGACGGGGACGATCGAGACGTCGGTGCTGTGCCACCAGGGGGCGCCGGGGACGTGCACCAACGCCACGGGCTACGTCTTCTGGGACGGCTTCCACCCCACGGACGCGGCCAACAAGGTGCTCGCCGACGCGCTCCTCCTCCAGGGCCTCGAGCTCATCTGATGAGAGATGCCGCCTTTCGTTCTAATACCAACTGAGCCCATCCGATCCATGTACCTTGCTTCTGTCATTCTGTGCTGCTAGTTGCGTCTCTTGGCTTTTGCTTGCTTGCTTGGTGTGCATGATCTCAGCTTGACGTAGTGTTATGTTACTCAGAATGGTGTGGGTGTGCCGCTATGTATGATTATACTCGATGTTTTTCACAATCTGTGCCCTGGTATTTCATATTCGGAGTGATCGATGTAGCATATTTCAATTCAACTGAGCAGTCTGGTACCACCGCTCCGTAGTGCAGTCCGCGTGTAGCGTAGCTACTACACAGCCATTGAGGAGTTTTAATGACCCGCATTACGATCTCCAACTTGAATTTTTTTTTTTCCACACAGTTTTTATGTTCTAAATACCAAAAGAAACATGCGTTTCCTCCCAATAAGTTGTTATTCCGAATAAGGTACATTTGCGTCACTTCACACATATCATCAAATTCTGCTATACCTCTATTTACAGCAAACCATAACATGGTAAAAAACAAAAGAACTGCATACACCTCTAAGAGAGTTCAAACCCAGTATTTGAGTTGATGGCGTAGAGAAGCTTGCTCCGTAGCGTATTTGACCGCTTGTATGTCGGAAGCTGACGATAAAAAAAAAAAGGTTAAAGAAAATAGAAGAAAGTGTGGCATACCAGGATGAATGCTCTATGGCCAGTCATCTCAAGAAATTTGGCTTGTCACACGATGAACTCAAACAAATTAGAATAGCATAAGGGTGAAGAGGTGATACCTTGAGCGTATTGTAGCACGTGGAAGCAGATGGAAGGCGATCTACATCTTGGCCTCCAATCGAAGCCCAAAGTGTTACATCACATGGAACCTAAGCCAATGACACAATATTGATAAATCAAACGGGAAAAAATGAAGAAAGTAATACATTGATTGCAACCCAGTGCACAAGAATTTACTTTGTTAACAGAATACCATCAAGTACTTCTTTCGATGAAATAATCAGTGTGCTTTCATAAACATATTTCAGAGGGCATTAAGAATCTCAAACTGATACTACAGTTGAAAAATAAGCCAAAAAAACACTTGAGCACGAACATCTGTATTGCTTTATTATTTTCAAAAAATAGTTCATGTTGAGATAAAGAAGGGTCAAAAGATCAAGAGCTCATAAGTTGTTGCATAGCAGTAATGCAGTACATCAAGGAGATAACTGTTAAGAATAACTTGTATTTCATAGAGGCCATAGACCAATATATACATGTACATGTGAGTAATATGCAGCAAGCCTCTTATAAGATGGGGATATTACACTTGCACAATATAACAGTAAATATCTCTAACACCCCTCCCCCTCAAACTCATAGGGGATCGACCACACCATAGTTATCAAGGCGTCGCTATATCGTCACCATATCAATGATATAGCGGCGTGGTGGTGAATTGCGCTTCACCACAGCGCTGGCATGTATGGCGCCCGCCATATTGGCATGGAATCACCGTGGTGCCGACAAGGCGTCTTTTGGCGATCTTTTTTGTGTGGCAGACACCATAGCTCTTTAGTCGAGGGGATCAGAAGGGGGACGAGAGGTCGAGTGGGTCACAAACCGAGAGGCGAGAGCATTATTGTTTCCCTGACCTGACCGCTTGAACCCTAGCCTGAGTCGGTGAGTCATTGGTTGCCACCGAAACCAAGAGCCGTCCGCCGCTCATGCTCAGATTCGTCAGCCTGCCCGTGCTTATATCCATCCGCTTGCCACGGCGCGCCCTGCGCAGCCCCTTGAGCTCAACTAAGTTCTCTCTTCTCAACTAAGTGCTCAGCTCACCTTGCACTAGCGCAAGTTCAACTAAGTAGGTGACTACTGAGTAGTGCTCAGCTCAACTAAGTAGGTTGCATTTCTTCAGCTCTGGAGATATTCTAGCTCACCTTGCAGAGTTTAGTACTAGCAGTAGTATAGTGAGAAGTATAGCACTAGCAGCAGTATAGTGTTCTGTTAGCAGTTTAGCACAGCAGTATATTAACAATATATGAGAAAATTATGTCTTTTGTGCTACATTTACATTGCTATTTTTTATTTTCTAATATCCTATACTATAATTTTTGAGCTACATTTACATGCCACTTGCCAATATAATTTTCTAATATCCTAGACTATAATGTGTGTATTCATCATGTCGATGTGTGTATGGCGCCGCCACGCCGCTCGCCATAGGCGCTGTAAAGTTGTAAAGGTAGTGGGTCGCCGCGCCTCGTCACACCGCCGTAACAACTATAAGTCAAACTGAGTTTGACGGGATAGAACATGTGCTAAGTTGTACTCTGTGCCTTTGTGAAAAAATCAGCGAAATAAAACTTTGAAGGAATATATAGAAGATTAATAACCTCATCATGTACTTGTGTCCGTGTGTAAGAAGCATCAACATCAATATGCTTGGTGAGCTTATGCTTCACCAGATCTCGAGCAATACTGATATCACATGTATTGTCCGAGTAAAAAAGAGTAGGTGCAAGCGATGAAACACCAAAATCCAACCGAGGGCGAGCGGATCCGAACGGGCGCAGGAGGACAACGACGGATCGTGGAGTCGGCAGTCGGCAAAGGGAATCCGACAGCGGACAGACGGGAGCAGGTGGCAACAGTCGCGAAATCCGACGAAGTCAAACTGAGGCGGACCCGAATCAGGCCGACTCGGATCGACCAAGAGGAGAACGACACAGCCGGGTTGGGCAAGATGCCAAATCCGACCGAGAGACAACAGATCCGACTGGAGATGGGCGGGGAGAGGGTGAGAGCCGACGAGGGAAGAAAGGCGACGATTTGGCTAACATTGGGATGAGTTGCGACGTCCCAAACGAAAATGTAGCTCTGATGCTAGGTTAGGAATAAAAACGTGTATTCCATGAAGAGGCCAGTATATATACATGTACAGGTGAGTAATATGCAGAAAGCCCCTTATAAGATAGGGATATTACATAGGCACAATATAACAGTAAATATCTCTAACAGTACTATTTTCGTAGACGCTAAATAACAAAACAGGGAAAGCTTTCTCAGTTTGCTCAATCAAACCTTATGTATTGTGAAAGAAGGCTGCAGGTACTTGAATCCAAGTAATGGAGCTCGCGAACAGCTTGTCACAAACTTTAGTAGCAAACAACGCTCCATTGGCTTAAATCCTTTGATGACCTGCACATTTAAACAACCAATATGTTATTATGGCCATATTATCACTTCAGCTCCCATGAATCACAACACATTATTATGGCATGGAGTTTCTTATATATTTCCAAAGAAAGACAATATCAAGCTACATGAAAACAGCAAATAGCATGAATCCATGAATGCAAAATGACCAAAATCAGACATATACATATACCTCCCAGAAGAGCTTAACAGTTCGACTTGACTCAGTATAACCACCAGTATACTTGGTATTGTTCCGCAGATCATCCACATCAAAATCCTGCAATCCACCTGAAAGTAACTGCATGTGGCAATCATAAATTAGCAGGGTTCTAAAAATTGTGTGTTATCTCTGTTTCAGTTTTCAACATGATACACACACTATAAGAGCTAGAAATGCTATAGTGAATAATGGAAATAGAGGCAAGTACATTGCATACAGTAATTTTCAGCTAGTCAGTATATTAACGTTATGCTAGGTCCTCTTTACCACATTTCCAAATTTGAATTTCTATTTTACCACTTACGCGTCAACAATCTCAATTTTAAAAAAGAAAATCGCAAAATAACTTGAAGTTAGAGAAAATTTTCTTTATATTGGATATTTGAATTCATTTGAAGTTTGGTACTTTCTTTTTACTGTTCCAAATATAAAAATAAACTCATTTCCCATAGTATATGCAGGGGCAATGTCAGTTTCGGTAGTATCCAAATCGGGGAGAGTTACCTGATTAAATTCATTTGCATTAAACAGGCTCAGCCAAGATGGTGAAATAAGATCGCTCAGACCTCTATAAAATGCATTTGCAAATGGACGTATCTGCAAGGACAATGGTACTATGAAAAGGCTGCTTACTTATACAGAACAAAAAGCTTGTAAACCATAAGAAAAATGGACCATCAGACCATGTCACAAACCTGGCGGTTAAGCTTGAAATCTGCTATTGCATGAACATAGTGCAACTTATTTTCATTCGTAACGGATATATTTTTACCACCAGGTCTCAGCTCATGGACAATTCTTTTACCACCCAACTCTTCAATTGCAGTAAAATCCAAACATAGATCCTCAACATCCCCATCATAGTGCTGTTTAGTAGAAGATAGTCCATATTGTTGTTGTCAAAAAGGTAATAACAACATAATGTTATCATCTTATCATCTCAGAAAAAATATCATAAAAAGCAAAAAGAAAAAGCAAAAAAAGCAAAAAGAAAAGCCAAATTAGTATCATATAAAAACCCCAGATGGTATCAGCTTCAGTTTAAGAGTAAATACAGCATCATCAATCCCAAAAGTACAATCAATGTCAATAAGGCTTAAATAAATGGCAAGATATTGTCAAAAATATGATGAGCTACAATAAATGCATAGCATTGACTCCTAGAGGTACCAATAACCACCTACTGTGAACACTACAAACTGTGAATACATTGAAAGATTGAAAAGGCAAGCTAAGAACCAATCGGTGATAATGATTGATATTCATGAATAATACCGAGGGAGATACATTAACATAAATGGGTCGGATAATTGTCCATCCTCCCATCATAAGATTGTTGCTACTTTCAATAGAAAAGTAATATCCTAAGTAGCAGTTTATCTTGCTAATATTTTGGAAACAGAAACAAAATAAAAAATATATATAGTACCTTCAGTTGCATAAGATTTCTATAAAGCTCTGGATCAAGTGTTGATAATTCATCCAAAAAACTATAGCGCCCCAGAAGTTTCTGCACAAATACTTGTGAGAAAGAATAGTCCAACAGAATCCCCTCATAGAGTGCTTTGCCGACAACTCGGCCAAGAAATTCAAGCATATCAATGCTGTTATCCAAAAGCTTAGCAGAATTGCTGGGAATCAAGCTGCTATCAGACACTGATGTCTGTGAAAACAGCCCATACCTATTGAATGTTGAGAGGATTAGAAAAAAAAGGTTAGCATCTTTGCCTTGATGACTCTTCCCACACGAGAAAAACAGGTTGTATTTTTATATTAGCATAGATAAAGGACTTAAGGCTTAAAAGTTTCACAGTAGGCTTACTCTGGACTAAAAGCAGCTTTAGACAGATCAGTTAGGAACTCCTTTGACAGGCCACCATAGTCCAAACCAGCTTCAGGAAGGCCGCATTCACTTACAAATGACACGTGAATGCAAGATTTCAACTTTGACCTTAGACAATTCAACTGCCTATATCCATCTTCAATTATATGGCCTCGACGAATAACTATCTCAATAGATCCTGGACCTGGCCCAGATACTTCGCCAGTAACTTTTCTTGATGCTTTGTCTGACTCAATAAATTCTCTAAAAATCTGCACTCTGGGTAAAAGAAATGCTTAAGTATTAAACATGCCTGCTCCTTGAAAAAAAAATATATAGATGCCACCACTAATTAAATTCATCAATCAAATCACAATATGACGACAAACTAGTGAGATGTGTCTGTCAGGCCATAGCAGCATAACTAATAGTACACAAACACAGTATGGCCACTAAATGAGCTCCAGCAGCGGAAAAGGTTTGGGTAATGTTTCACCTTAAGAAATCTCACATGAAAACTGTTCAAACATTGAATGCGAATTTGACCCTTTTTTTCTAAGAAAAGTGGGAATTAGGCCATTTTGTCAAATAAAGCATTGCTAATGGGGAAAACGACATACAAATGTAGCAAACCTTAAACTTTCTGAAGTACCATGTTTCTGAAATCAGCATGGTAGGCAAGTATCTCTTCAGTGGATTTGTAAGTATAGGAACAACAAGAATAATCAAAGATCCTAATCATAACCAATTTCAACATTCAATAGCAAAAGGAATTCAGAACAAGTAGGTAAGGTAGGTATGAACAACTGGTACTGTACTCGACAATCCTAAGGGTATGTTTAGGATTATTTTTTTTAAAAAAAGCAAAAACATTATTTCATTTAAGTTTACAATGTCCATGGACATTATTGACGTTTTCTGAAGCTAAATACAGTGAGATACCTCTCTTCAAATGGATATACATGTGGTAATGTGGTAAGTACAGAGTTCCGGGTAGGAATTCCTGAAGAATGATTTACTGGAAAATTACCAAATGCTGCCTCATGGGCCCTGGCAGCAGCAGCAATTGGAATTCGACCATTTCTAGCAGGTGCCAACCACAGAGAAATAGGACAAAACTTATGCCTGCTGTCCCTTTCATAGAGTAGATTAAGACATCTCACAGCTACATCAATAAGAGGCTTGTTGTAGCTTCCACCATTCTGAACGAAAGAATTGTATACAAATGTATTAAGCGCTGATGCGATCTTCCGCTGCTGCTCTAAAGTAAAAGGAACCTGTAGAGTCAAAGAAGCCAAAGGACACTGTCAAAAAGCGAGGAGACTAGAGACAGAAATAGAGAGATGCACGTGGGCCTGGAGCATGTTACCTGCTTCTCATAAAACTCAATATCATCTAGCACAAGTAATAGGTGCCCATAAATGGCACAGAACAGATGCAACATACACATTAAATCCTTTCCAATACCTTCTGATGCTCGTCGCATGGTTTCAATATCCCATAAAGTTAATGCATCATCATTACATTGCTGAGAATTTAAAATACTATCAGTGTGATTGCCATCCTCTGAATCACTGGATTTTCCTGTAATCTTCTGGAGCACATTTGCCCACTTGTTTGCTGTGTCCTTGACATTCTTTCTTTGCCTCATGGAGGATATTTGCTCGCCTGAACTACTTGTAGCCAATTGTTTATCATATCCTGTTTCTTGTAATTTCTGGGCTCGGCCAAAAATAGTTATTTCTAGTGCCCCCCATAAATCAACAAGAAATCCAGGTGTGAATGCAAGCATGTTGAGAATAGGCAATGCACCAAACGACGGGTTAAATACCGAGAAAATTCTGAGCATGTGATAGTAAAAGCAAATGACATCCGACAATTTTAGGCTCCGAAAATGGATCTGCTTCAGGGTTGGATCGTCATTAGTTCCCCTACCACATGAAACATCCTCCTTTGCCAACATCAAAAGCTTTCTCAAGTGCCATTGCTGGTAAATTGGCTTCAGAAGATCCATAAATAATGTTATCATGCTACAGTTGTCATTGGTATCACCTTCCTCTGGGAGAGATGTATCAGCATGGAAAGCGGTATCACCAACACACTGAGACATTCCCGTGCTTTCCTCAAAAATTTTCAGTAAGTTTTGGGAAATACAATTAATAGCATCAACATATAGGCAAAAATCTAGCCCTTGAATGAAGCACCCTGAATTGGATAACTCATCATGCACGGTAGCCAAATTTACAATGTTTCCAAGTGCCCAACCGGAGCAAGGAATAATACTGGTGCCAACAGTTGAAACCTCTGACTGCTCCAATTTTATTATTTTTTCAAATATTGTATCTTTGTAGATCTGCCACCACCTGCCATGGCTTGATCAGTTCCACATTTACGATATGCCATTCTTTAAAATAACACAAGGAATAAACAATGAAGAGCGATGTAAAATTAAAAGTGATGACTGCTGCAGTGGGTAGCGAAACAATCAATACCAACAACACAACAGCCAAAAGGATAAGTGTGTCAAGGATTCATTAAAATCCACAAGTAACATGGAATTGACTTAAAACTTTGTCTAGGTCTCAAAAAAGATGCTGAGGTTTCTTATAAATGCTACGCCCAATAACATGGAGATAAGTACAAAATGAAACAAGAACAAATTCATAATCTTGCACAACTTGCAACTAGTTCACCTAATGCTAGGCCAGTTGCACAACAAACTAAAAATCCGGTAGCAACTACCAGAGTCTTGCGATGGTACACCGACATACAGAGCAGTATATTGATCACAATAGTAAAGCAAATGCTTGTTTCAGTATAAATAAATGTCACTTAAAAATTTAGCAGATCATATATTAAATAGCACACTGCTTTGCCAATTGCAGCCTATGAAAGCTCAACTACATGAATAACACTCACTTTGTGTCAACACCACAACAATTTATCAGTTGAAGCTTTTGAATCCTTGAGAATCAATGCTTTCATAGAAAATCAATCCAATAACATGGAAAATGCCGGACATGATTTGTCCGTATCAACGTTAAGACCCTTACCAGTACAATACTGAGACATGGTTGCAGTACAGAAATGTGCTTAAGAGCAGGCAACAGAAGAGGTGGCATGCGTTTGCATAGATACGGAATTGTAAGTATCAGTGTGAAGTATTCCTTCGAACAACCATTTAGATCAGCACTTCTCTCTGCTATCTTAGAGTGGAAAGGGCGCAAGGCTACAGTGACTGCACTTGCAGTAATCAGAAATTGGTCATCTGTTGCAGCTGCAGAAGTTTTCTTCCCTGAGGTAGCATGAGGACCAAGACATTTTATATATTTCCTAACACAATTAAATGTAGCACTCTGGCTTGCACCAATAAATTCAATCAAACTCTCCACACAGGCATCAGCAGCTCTAGCATTATCACTTTTTAAACTTTTCCATGTTTTGCAATCAGTTAAAGACACAGCCAGTCGCATAGCAATAACAGTAATGTCAACCATGTCTCCGTCCTTGCAGCAGGAGTAGTCACACCTGGCAAGAATGGAAGAGCATAGTGAAATCAGCTTTTTTGCCTGATAAAGCCAAATGGACCTCTCTTCTGGCATACCCACAGCAAAGGAACAGAAGTTTTTGCTTGCATCTACAGAGAAAAGATACATGTCAGCCGCGAAGAAAGGCACACTGATCAGAAGAAATGAAGCATAGGGGACCTATCCAAACAATTTGGTTTCCTGCTGAATGACTAAATCTAGTCTAGTTAAACTTTTAGTGCTTAATCTAATTTACTATATAGCAAGGTAAGACTATCCTGGCTGGCATCAAACTCTCCATAAACATGAAATAATAATCGTTTTAGGTTCAAATACTCAAGTTGCAGGAGTTTTTCTCATTAGCTTAGCATGCATATGTTGCTGGGAAACCATCAAGCAAGGTCACAGTCTAGGGGTAATAAAACATAGATGTTAACTTAAAGCACTGAATTCAATCAGTTTGAATAATAATCAAATAAAGTCAACATCTATGAGAATGTTTGTCTGATTGATAAAATTTCCTTAAAACACTATCAAATTTACTCAACAACTCATAAACCATCACTCTGGCACCCATAAACTATTCTCTATTAGATCATGGACTAGATAGTAGAGAAATAAGTTGTACAAGCAATGCCATAATCGAGAGTTCAAAACAAACAATGCTGTCATATTGCTTGCCATATCACATAATCAAAGTCCACCATACTACCAACATACATCAAACAAAATATGTGTGTTTTCTAAGCAAAACTAGTGTTTATTCTGTTAAGTTGATTAATTCATTCTAGTATTGAGCCATCCGGCACTGGGTTTCAGCAATATAAGGATTATAACCCTCAGAGAAGGAAGGCGAAAGCATTAAACTTCTAACATTCAAGTGGACTACAAATAGCAGAAAGGTAAAAGTAAATGTATGAGTATTAAAAAATTCATACCCTTTGAGTTTATGCTATTCAAGATGATTTTGAAGCAAGTAAAGACAGACTTCACAGTCTTGCTCTGCTGTCCCTTGTACCAGCTTGAAGGTTGAGTAATGAAGAAAAGAAATGGCCTAAGCATCTTGCTAGATATCCATTGATTTGTCAGGCTGATGTTAGGCTGGTTTATTAATAGTTCCCAGTCTTCATGGAGCTGTTCTGAAACCATTCTTATCACATAGTATTTTCTCCATACTCGCTGGCACAAGAAAAAGGGAAACAGTGGTCATTCATTTAATGAGTGCGCAATATCAAGAGTAGTTCAAAAAAGCACAATGATACAGTTAGCACACACATATCCATGCTCATGGAGTCACGGTACATGAATGTTTGACTAGGCTACTGTGTGCATTTTGGATCTAATCTAGAGTCTAAATCGACATTACAGCTCCGGCATTAAGCTATTAGTATTGTTTAGAGTGCCTGCATGTTTCGTAGAATTATAGAAATGATTTTTACTGGATGCTTTCCATGCATTCTCCAAATTTAGTATAGTCATACAAATGCAAATCCTGCAAACACATCAAACTAGCGATCAGTTAATCAGCCTCTCTAGTTATGCACTTACACTTGCCAACAGTAATCATACATTCATACTCATTAGTCATTACAATCCTCCCTCTCTTCAAACAGATATTCATAATCACTTATTTGACACAACGCAACCAAACTGAAGTTTCTAAACACTCAACAAACAAATCTCATCGTCACCTCCCTCAATGGCCAATACTAATGCTATGCACAAGTTCCAGTTGGTAGCGAAACCACTAATACTTCTCTCCTATCTCTAATGCTCATCACAACAGCCTCCGAAAAAAATGACCATACAGAGTCAAACAGAACACAAACCATCCAAACCCGCGGGTTTCCTACAATCTCCAGATCAATCGTGCCTATCAGTCAAACGAGGTACGGCCCCTCAGATCGATTAAACTACCAGAAAACTCGAACGCAAAATCCGCGTGATGAGCAGCAAGCGGATTTCGACAGGAAGTGGTGGGCGGGTGGGTGGACAGGGTGGTCAGGTAGGTACACACGAGGGCAGAGCAGGGGGTGGGTGGCGTTGGAGGCAGGTACCTGGATGGAGAGGGCGGCAGCGGCGGCGCGGCGGAGGTGGCTGCGGAGCTGACGCTCCTCGGAGACCTTCTGCAGCAGCGCGTCGCGGGTGATCTCCCTCGCGCTCGACCCCCTCAGGGACACCTGGCGAGAAAAAACAACAGCGAGTGAGCGAGGCACGGAGGGAGCAGCAGAGGGCGAGGGAAGGGGGCGGAGTGAGGGACCTGGCGGTTGCCGGCCGGGGGCACCGACATCGCCGGCGGGGAGGGGACGGAGGGAGGCGCACGCGTGCTCCGGAAGGGAGGAGGGAGATGGACGCGTCCACGAGCGGGGTTGTCGTCACGGGTCGTCTCGACTCGACTCGACTCGCGAGTGGAATTGCTTTCTGCTATTACCAAGTCTCTTGTGACGGGGGCAATAGCTTTTTTTTTCCATCCTACCAGATGCCGCTCGTGCAAACATCACCCTACCAAATTTTCTTACTCGTCTACCAGCAAAACCCGATTTTTTTGTCTGGCATATAGTAACTTTTCTGTTGTAAACAGTAACTATGAGCTAAAAAATTGAAAAAAATGTGTCGATTTTTTATATGCTCATAATCTAGATGGTAGATAATTTTATAAATTATTACATCACATTAGAGAATATTAGTAAATTTTTTCAGATTTTTTAGAATTTTTTTGAGGGCTTAAAAATTGCTACAAGTTGCAAAAATAACACATTTTGAAGAATTTTAGTTTGAATTCTACATAAGATTTTTAGATGAGTCTAGTTAAAATGGGTTGCTTATGAATTATAGAGCGTGTGCAAAAATCAACATATTTTTTTGCTTTTATTAGCTCATGATTACTGTTCACAACGGGAAAGTTACTGTGCATGATAGAAACCGGGTTTCAGCAGTGTTTGAGTGGCAAATGGGCTAGAAATTTTGGTAAGTGGCATTTGGACGGGCGTCATCCGGTAGGATGGCAAAAAAACTATTGCCCCCTTATGATAGTGGCAAACGAGCAATGGATGAACAACCGAAAACTCGCGGTAATTGTAAGTTGTAACTACTAAAGTATCTTCGCGCGATCTTAGTATTGCCTATTTTATTCAATAACTTATTAAATATTTGTATGTTATAATAGGAATCAAAAATTTATATATAATAATATTATTTATTCCTCTAAAATCAACTATCATCATCGAAGCATCTTTCTAGTTATAGCATTATTAACAGCATTGAAGCACTACGAACACTAAAAGCATTATTCTGAATACTAAGCAATATATCAACGTACAACCAAATTTACATACTTATTCGAGCATACATAAAAACTCATAAAAATATGAGGAAAGAATATTCAAGCTAAACGTTGACGTTGAACATAATAAAATATATACTCAAAAATTTATCACAGAACATAAACAAAAATAAAAAATACAAACCATCCTCATTGAACCCATTCAAACATAAAGAATGCATTGAACAACTAAGCTACTAACAAGATGCAATGCTAGATCACGTTTATACTTTGGACTTCGGCAATACGTAAGTATCAAGCTCATACCCACCGACGAAGAAAAAAAATCATGGTTCTTAATAAGCAGCATGCACTGGACCTTATCACAACCACCTTTGTGTTCTGAAGCTCTCGTCATCTCAACCTACTTCATAGGTTGTCACTATTGCCCTTACTCTTACCCTCTGTATCATATTAATTGGGTACCTTTTACTATTAAGCCTGTATAAATGAAAAAAAAATTATTAGACCCACCAAATAAACGACACTATTAAAGCATTATAGTGTAGAGATCACCAAAAGCTTCAGATCCAAATCAAAGAAAAGCAAAATGAGAAACAATTACAAAAAATTAAAAGAGAAAATTCGTGAAATGGATACCTAGAATCTAAATTGAAGAAAAAAAAAGAATACCACTCATATATATATTCCTACCGTTCCATGCCTTATAAATGTGGTCACCAAAACCCCAATGAATCTGGCTCTAGAAATCCACACGCAAGATTAGAGATGAAACAAAACACAAGCTCATAGACACGCACACCCCAAATTTTGCAAGAAGTCGCCACCCCACTACCCAGCGCCACACAACTCTGAAGCTAGGCACCACCGCAACCGTTGCACATGATGAATTTCATTAAATAATGCATTGATTCATGGTGGAAAAACAAAACTATCTGTACACCATTTCACAGTCACTTCTAAATCTGGTATACCCATGGGTTCCATGCGACAAATGTTTGCCACACCATCTGTTGTCATGTTGCATAGCTGAGACAGTGGGAGATCCAGCCGCCCAAAGACCTAGGGCGAACTTTAATCCTATTTGGATCAACAAACTAATCCCATTTACTAACTGGTAATCCCTATCATAAGCTCATACTCTCATATTATCATTCTTTATTTCTAATTTTCTATTATTCTATCAAAGAGCACTTAGCTTCAGGGTTCAGGCTTCAAGCTTCTGCTAACCGTGTGTTGGGCTCTTGTACATAGTCCCGTCCTGGATCAGCTGGTCCAGCATCGAGGGTGCGCCTGTTTGGTTTCTTGAATTGGATCAACTCATCGGTCGAACGAACTCTACTCTCAAATCAGTCCAACGACGCTCCGTCCAGGACGAGTCGTCCGTGTGAACAGTACTCATTTATTTTTTACGTGTTCGTAATGCTCCAAAAATCAAAAGGGTGGTCTTCTGTTGTTAAAAAATCATAGAATTTTTTTTATGTCTCATAATCCATGTGCAACACATTTTAATTGGATTAAAAAAACCTTTGTAGAATTGAAACTAAAATTCTCCAAAAATATGGTACTTTTATAAGTTCTAACAATTGTTAGGGCTTCAAATAAATTCAAAAATTTAAGAAAATTCACTAATATCTTTTTATGAGATGGACTAATTTCTAAAATTATTTCCAACCCTATGTTATATGGTGAAAAAATTAATTCATTTATAATGCTTCATTTATATGCATTTTTATCATCCTATACAGCTAAGGGTGGCAATTTCCCCCGTCGGGTCGGGTCCCCGCGGGTTTCAGACCCGACGGGGGCTGGTTCGGAAGTAGAATCCACCACGTGGGGCTATCGGGTCAGGGCCTCGACCCAAGTCGGCTCTGGGTCTGGGTCTGATATTGCACTCGCGAGGCCAAAAAACCTGAGTCCCTCACCTTTAACCGCGTCTCCATCTCCAATATTCCATCGGACCCTCACAACTCACGTCACAGCTAGATCTAATCCATCGGTGCGCTCGCCCACTCTGCCGCCTCGAGTCGGCCTCCTCCCCGCCACCCCTAGCCGGCCTCCCCCCCCCCTCCCCCACCGCATTCGGCCACTCCAGACCAACCCTCCCTCTGTTGGTCTGCTCATGAGTCGCACGGGGGGACGGAGGATGGAGGTAAAGGGCGGAGCCCCTACTGGTGTCTCGTCGGGCCCTGCTGCCGGCGCGCAGGTGAAGAATTGGGCAGAACCCATGCAGTCGCCATACGCGTGTGGCTGGAGGCCCGGCCGCCGTGCGTAGAGGGAGGAGGAGACCAAAGGCCTGCAGTGGCCGCACCGCCCATCGAGATCACGCAGAGGAGACCGCCGAGCTCCATGTATGTGTGTCCCCTCATTTCTCCCTGTGGTTCGACCTCCACCGTGGGTGCCAGCCATCGTGCTGTTGCACCGGTGTTGAGCTATGTTCTGTTGCTCCGGTCATCAAGCTGTCGAAGCAAGCTCCAACCGGCCACTGCATCATCGCCGTCGAGATTTTGCGGGATGCTGATCTATTACTCTGGCCCGCCTCATCGCCATGCCGTCGAGACTTGGGGGTGGAGATCCAGAGACCGGGAGTGAGAAGATAGAGGAAGGAAGGTAGAGGCTAGGTGAGACGTGGGGAAGACGCGTGGCGGGCGGATCCCGCGCATGAGCAGGCGCGGCGGCGCCATAGGGATGGGGAGGAGGTGGGGGACGGGGCGGGTCAATGCACGGGGAGCGGAGGTTTCGGGTCCCCGATGGGTCTCGGGTCCCCGCTGGGGCCAGGGCCGGGGGTAATTTTGAACCCGATTTGAGTTTCAGAGCCAGGTTGGGTTTCAGGGTTCGGATTTTAGGTCGGGTTTGGGCGGTCAAAACCTGACAGGGGCAGACCCGTTGCCATCCCTATATACAGCCCATCCAAAATCAACCTATTCAGCCAACCAAACAGAATCTTGTACCAAGTCGTCCCATTCCATTCAATCAACTAAACACATTTCTATACCATCTCATACACCTAACCAAATAACCTACTTGTACCACCTCATCCAGGATCATCCTATCCAGTCTCATCCCATCCAGAACGATCTCATCCCATTCAACTTCGTTCAACCAACCAAACGCTACCTAAGCTACCTGAATATTGAATAACTTCAGTTGCTGGTTGGAGCTTCAACACTTGAGCTTTTGCCTTCAGTTGCCAGGCACTTCAGTTACCAGAGCTTCAGGACTTGAGCCTTCAAGATAAGAAATTAAGAAATCAAATAATTGGAGCCAGATACACTTGTGCACTTGTGCAGCCAATAGCAATGTCAGGCACTTCAAGTCGCCAGCACTTGTGTAGGTGTCTAGCCAGTAGCAGATGCGGGCAGTGGGCACCATGGCGTGGCCACGCAGCTTTGCGCCTGTGCCTCAAAGATCGAGATACCAACCTAGAGGGAGGTGAATAGACGCTTCTTCAAATATTAAAGCAGCACAGCGGAAATAGGTCGGGTGTTTCGATATAAAATATCAGATGTTTCCATTGACATCGAATGTTCCGATGTAGACGATCGGAACTTTCGATTTGCCTGAAAGTTGAATCTAGCTGGATTCACGAGCAAGGATGAATTAAACTAAGAAAAGCATTATGCAGCAGGATATGATGCTATTCAATTTAAGTAGAACTAGCAAGCACAAAGTCTAACTCAAAATAATAAGTGAATTGCTCAAAATCACATAAGAGGTGAGAAATAACCGAAGACGAAGACAAGATGGATTTGTTTCTGAAGTGTAGATCATTGAGGGGATCTTACGTTTCCGTTGAAGGGCTTGGTCACACTTGAGTCTGGTCTCTTTTAACCCTTTTTCTCCCGAGGTTGCACGAAGCACTCATCATCTTCCTTTGGTATTTCTTTCCTTATGGAGGTAAAATTCGACCTTCACAAACTTCTCACGACATAGCACAAGTGAATCGGTGGCTCGTGAGCCACTCCTAGCCGTCTAGGAGATCTCAATCTCCAAGAGTAACAAATACGCATGAAGAACACTTGGAAATAAACCCTAGTGCTAAAAGATTTCAACATTTTCACTAGCACTTGAATCTCCTCTCAAATCTCTCGCCAAAGATTGGATCACTTAGAAAGGAGAGAGGAGAAGTGAAAAGTTGCTCTAAATGTTTTTCACAAGAAAAAGGGAGCAGCAGCCAGCTTGAGAGAGGTATAGGGGTATTTATAAAGTACCATCCAAAAACTAGCCATTATGTGCTTTTTCAACCCATATCAGAACTTCCGATATACAGATTAGAACTTCCAATCTATGCAAAGTAACAACATCAACCTACTTCATCCAAACCAAAACTGAAAGAATACACATCGGAACTTCTGACCTCACATATCAGAACTTCTGATTAGCGAAATACTTCCATCTTGAGAACCCAAGATTTTGACAAAACCGAACAACCCAATCTACCAATTAGCATAAGAATTCTAACCCGAGAGTCTGGAAAACCCAAAACATAGGACATTTCAACTATGACCAGAACTTCCGATCGAACCAATCGGAACTTCCGATCTTTACTGAACTTTTTCAACCCAAGTGTTCATGTTGTGAATAGTGTCTCTCATTCTAAAGATAAATTTTGAGCACTAAGTTCATGACAAAATCTTCAATGTTGCATCCCTCTTAGTAGTACGACATTCCTATACTCAATATATAATAAAATTCTTGTAATAATAGGAGTATCCAAGCGCCGTCTTTTTTCTTCATTTTTGGGGATCGCCAACATCGTTTAAACATATTAGTCACATAATCGCTTGTCGTCAATCATAAAAACCCACATAGGGGCCTAGATGTATTTTCAATCTCCCCCTTTGGTGATTGATGACAGCACGATTAAAGCTTACAAGAGATTTTAAAAATAAATTATTTTTGAATACTAAGATATATATTGAGCTCCCTCTAAGTGTATGCAGTGAGAAATTTGATTGAACAATCAAATGCACCATTTTAAAGGAATTTGAGAAAGAGCTCCCCTTATATATTTGCATTCATGAGGTGCAAGTGTGAACATGTGCGACATTGTGGTATAAAAGAATATGAATACATAAAACATGTCATTTCACATATAACAAATAAAATTTCATATGACATGGCAGCACATAAACATGAAGCATACATATCTTCCACAAGACATAAAGGTAGCAAATTTTATCACACTAGCACAATAGAGTTCTTACAATAATTAAACAAGTTTCAACACATAAAACAAGTTCAACGTCCGACTGATAATGATGGAAAGGAAACGAGGATATCCTAAGATATGAGATTAAGCTTTTCTCTCCTCCTTTGGCATCAAGACACCAAAAAGGAAGAACGAAGATCTAAGATAGACAACTACTCATAGTTCTCCTCTTCGTCGCCCTCTTCATCTTCTGCATCGGACTCAGAGGCGTGAGCAGGGCAAGATCTTTATGAAAAAGATCCTCTATCATGTCCTCAACCTCAGAGCCATCGGGAGAGCAAGGTGGCTAGATGTCAAGGTGCTTGTGAATCTCCTTCACTCTCCTGGTGAGCTTCTTCCTAGCTGCCCTCTCTTTCTGAACCCTCACTGAAGTACTCTTGCATAAGCAAAAGATAGACTTCAAGATCCGTAGGGTGGAGGAAGAAGAAGCTTTAGCTTGTGGTGACTCCACTCTCCTAAAGGAATGGACATGCTTAATTAACCTTACTTGCATCCCAATGTGCTTCTGCTCCTTATGAAAAGTGAGATTTGTGACATTCTCAATCATGAACATGATGTAGGGAGCAAATCCACATCCTCTTTTTGGTTCAATGAAGGTGAAACGAATCTCCTCCCAAATAAAGTTGAACACATCAAACTTTGTGTTCTCCTTCATCAGAGCAAACAAGTTCCTTGTGTAAGATATAATAATGTTGGCATCTGCATCCTTAGGTGCAATGGTCTTCCTAAATCCTGTTGAGATATGTATAGAAAGGGAGAAGACCTTTTGTTTTGCCAAGTTTGTATTCTTCATCCATATTGTACATGAATTACATATCACCTGTTTTCAGGACATTTTTACTGTGGATCTGCTCTGTATTTCAAGATCATCTGAAGTGAAACCCAAGAGTCTGGCAAAAGTTGTATACTTGACTTTGTACCAAGTATCGTTGGTCATCCAATGAATAGTCCTTGCAGTATACTTCCCAACATACAGAGTAACATAGAACTGGGCAATCACTTCATCATACCAAGGATATTCAAAAGCCATGATCCTTTTCAGATTATGAAAGCCATATGCTGCTATCACTTCATTGAAGATATCATCTTGGCTCTCCATATAGCTCCAATCAATCCACTGCATGCGAGAGGTGGGATACTTCCTAGGAAGAATAACAGACTCATAGAAGTCCCGCTGAAAGGAGTTCCAGAAATGATTTTCAGTGAGAAATCTGTCATACTTAAAAGGATCATATTCTCTTTGCCTTTTGACAACAAAAGATCTACCCTTGTAGTTGAGGCGATATCTTGGATAATCATTGGACCTTTTAGTCATTTGCATCCTTAAGGGTCCAATTTCCTTTTGTTCCTCCATCTCAACACCTTCCTCAATTTCTGCTTGGGCACTAGAGGTACTTCCTCTTCTAGGTGGTAGAGAACCACCTCTACCAACATTTGCTATTTGAGTGCTCTGCTCAGTGCCAAGAATAGGCATCGGATCTGGATTTCTACCCCTTCCAACTGTCTACTTTGTTTTGAGTCTTCCCCTTGAGCTTTCCAGCAAAGATGAATCAGTCCTAGCTTTGATTCTCCTCTCATAGACATGTCCTCCTTCCATTTCTACTGATATTGAGATAAAGATGATATGGATAAAGATTTAGGATCAACCGGAAAGAAGATCGGATGAAAATCTAGACTTAAGTGCTGAAAATTCTGAACATCGGAAATTCCAATGGTTTCAACCAGAAGTTCTGATCTGATAAGAAGTTCCGGTGTCCCTGATCAGAGATTCCAATTTTCAGACCCTAGCACCAAAACCTTGAAAGGAGGTCTTAGATCTGACATCAAGGAGCTACAAGCGAGACTTTCACCAAAGGGATTTGCAAGAAACCTAAGATTTTAAGAGGAGAGAAAACTTGAGGAGATTACCTTGAGAGAGACCAAAAGATGAAGTAGGGCTTCGATCCGGAGGGGAAACGATGAATCCAACCGAGGGATGACTTAACCGGAGGTAGACTAGAGTATCCGGTCACTCGGAAGGTCTGATCGTCGAGAGAGTCGCGAGACACGGTGAGAGGAATGAGGAGAAAAAATGTTTCACTGAGGTTAAAGATGCTGTCAAAATTCCCACCTCGGAAGATCTGGTCCAAAGATTGGAAGTTCCGATATGTGAAAAAATCCAGAAAAACTGAAG
This sequence comes from Phragmites australis, assembly GCF_958298935.1. NCBI lineage: Eukaryota > Viridiplantae > Streptophyta > Magnoliopsida > Poales > Poaceae > Phragmites > Phragmites australis. The sequence goes on from NC_084923.1 coordinate 39,979,383, forward strand.
ATCGGAAGTTCCAATTGGAATATCGAAAGTTCCGATAAAAAGATTTTTCCAAGGATAAATCTGGGAATTTCAATAGGTCGGATGTTCCGGTATGAAACACCCGTATGTTCCAATATGTGAAAAATTATAGAAAAATTGAAGCTTGAGAGATTTGAAACTTGAGATACGAAGGGATTTATAGAGAGATTTATCAATTGAACACTTTGGGTGTTTTTCCACTTGTGATCAGTGAACAAACAATCAAAGCTATGATCGCAAGCAAATTAACATGATTTGAAGATTCAAATGGATAAAATTGTATTAGAATGAACCAATAAATCCAACAAGCAGTTAAAATGCAAATGGAACCAACTATGGTGAATTAACCAAGAAAACTGGACTGTATGAATCCAATTATTGTACTATGACCAAAATTCATTTAGAATGAGATCCCTTAGAACATAGATTCATATTTCACACATAAGTCACCCAAAGGTCACTTAATTGCAAAAATATCAAACACCATCTTAGTTTGTGTATGCTCAAGTAGAGAGCAACATGTTGCCAATCTATGTTCACCATCTTAGTTCAAACACTTAGGCAAATGTAAACATTGTATGCAAAGAGTCAAGCCACGTTTCAAGAATCTAGGATATTTAGCTCATTTCTCAACTCGTAAAACATATGCTCATCTAGGAGCTTGGTGAAGATATCCGCTAATTATTTTTTCGTCCGTATGTGTTGTATGTCTATATCACCTTTTGTGAAGTGATCTATAAGGAAATAGTATTGGATATCTATGTGCTTAGTTCGGGAGTGTTGAACTGGGTTGTTGGCTATCTTGATTGCACTTTCATTGGCACTTTGTTCATATGAATTCCATAATCTTTCAAAGTTTGTCTCATCCAAAGTAATTGTGCATAACAACTACATATGAAAACATATTCTGCTTTGGCGGTGGATAGGGCTTTGGAGTTTTATTTCTTGGAAGATCATGACACTAGAGACCTACCCAAGAATTGATATGTACCTGAGGTGCTTTTCCTATCCACTTTACAACCCATATAATCCGCATCAGAATATCCAATGAGACTAAAACTCGAACCTTTAGGATACCAAAGCCCTAGGTTATGTGTATGAACTAGATATCAAAGAATTCTCTTAACGGCCATTAAGTGACACTCCTTCGAAGTGGCTTAAAATCTTACGTACATGCACACACTAAGCATAATATCGGGCATAGATGCACAAAGATAAAGCAATGAACCTATCATAGAACGATATATATTTTGATCAACGGATTTTATCGTCATTGTTGAGGTCGAGATGACCATTTGCTTGCATGGGAGTGCGAATAGGTTTGACGTCCTCCATGTCAAATCTCTTGATCATATCCTTAATGTATTTGGTTTGACATATGAACGTCACTTCTTTGAGTTGCTTGATTTAAAATCCTAGAAAGAACTTCAATTCCCCTCATCATCGACATCTTGAACCTTTTGGTGATCCTTTTACTAAACTCCTCGCTAAAAGATTTGTTAGTAGAACCAAATATAATGTCATAGATATATATTTGGCACACAAATAATTTTTTATCAAGCTTTTTAGTAAACAAAATAGTATTGACTTTCCCAATTTCAAAATCATTCTTGACTAGAAAATCCTTAAGGTACTCATACCATGCTCTAGGAGCTTGTTTAAGTCTATAGAGTGCCTTATGGAGTTTATAGACATGAGATGGGAACTTGGGATCTTTCAAACCCTGTGGTTGTTCAAGATATACCAATTCTGATATGGGTCTATTAAGAAATGCACTCTTCACGTCTATTTGATAAAGCTTAAAATCATGGTGAGCAGCAAAAGCAAGTAATATGTGAATGGACTCTAATCTAGCAACGAGGGCATAAGTCTCACAAAAGTTCAAACCTTCGATTTGTGTAAAGACTTGTGCAACTAGTCTTGTCTTGCTCCTCGTCACTATCCCATTTTCATCTTGCTTGTTGCTAAAAACCCATTTGGTGCTGATCACATTTGGTTGAGCCTTTCTTCCAATGACAATATCTTATTTTGGGTGAAGTTGTTAACTCTTCTTGCATTGTCATCACCCAATCTGGATCTTGGAGTGCTTCTTCTAACTTTAAAGGTTCCAAAGAAGATACAAAAGAGTAATATTCACAAAAATTAGCAACTCGAGATCTAGTAGAGACTCTCCTATTTATGTCATCAAGAATGTTATCAACAGGGTGATCTCTTTGCACACTTTGATGGATTCTTGGATGTGGCACTTGTGATTGAGGTTCAACTTCATCTTCTCTATCTTGATCAAGGAATGTGTTAGAATCATCTTGATTATTATTTGAGATTGGAGGCTCCACTAGAATTGATGAAGATGGTTGATTTGAATCTTCTTGAGATGCTTGTGGTCTTATCTCACCAATCGTCATCCTCTTGATTGATCCGTTTGGAATTTCTTCATAACCTAGTACATTAACATCAACTTGCTCTACTTGAAAGGCATTAGTCTCATCAAATGTTATGTCACGCACGATCTCAATAACACCGGTGGTTTTGTTGAAAATGCAGTACGTATAAGCATTTGATCCATAACCAAGTAAGAAACATTTCTCTACTTTAGAAGCAAATTTAGAGGATTTTGCCTTTTTTTGTTGAGAATGAAACACTTCCTTCCAAAAACACGAAAATATGAGATATTTGGTTTGTTACCGGTAAGAAGCTCATATGATGTTTTCTTCAAGAGCCGGTGAAGATACAACTGATTCATCACGTGACAAGTGGTGTTGACGGCCTCCACCTAAAAATGATTAGAGATCTTGTATTCATCAAGAATGGTTCTTGCCATCTCAATAAGTGTACGATTTTTCCTTTCGACAACCCTATTTTGTTGAGAAGAGTAGGGTGCTGAAAACTCATGATTGATTCCTTCCTCATCAAGAAATTCTTCAATTTTAGTGTTCACTCCTGTTGTTACTTCTAATTTTCTTAATCTTCAAGTTGAACTTATTTTGGGCTCTTCTTGTAAATTTCTTGAATATTTGTTGAGTCTCACTCTTATCATGTAAAAAAAATACCCAAATAAAACGAGGATAATCATCAACAATGACTAAACTATATTTGTTACCGTAGATGCTTATGTAAGCAATAGGACCAAAGAGGTCAATATGAAGCACTTCCAATAGCCTTGTGGTCGTCATGATGTTCGTAACGGGATGTGGTATTCCAACTTACTTTTCGGTTTGACATGCGCTATAAATCTTATCTTTCTCAAAAGAAACATTCGTTAGTCTCAAAATATACTCGCCCTTTAGAAGTTTGCTAAGATTCCTCATACTGGCATGGCCTAGCTTACAATTCTATAGCCAACTCATACTAGATTTAGCCATTAAACAAGTCTCAAGGCTTGCTTTTATCCGATGACAAATCCACAAAATAAAGCTTACATTTCATATGATCTTTAAACACTACGGAGGAATCATCACTTCTAAAGACCATCATATCAATATTTGTAAATAAGCAATTGAAGCTCATCATATCAATATTTGTAAATAAGCAATTGAAGCTCATTTCACATAATTGAGACACATATAGTAAATTGTAGTTCAAAGACTTTACAAGAAAAATATTTGATATGGAAAGATCACTTGAAATAGCGATTTTACTTAATTCCATTACCTTTCCTTTGCCATTGTCACCAAACACGATATTCTCATGTGATGATCCAGTTGCATCAAATGATGAGAACATGGATTTCTCTCCAATCATATAATTAGTGCGACCGCTATCGACAACCGAACTTGTTCCACCGGTGGCATAGTCCTACAAAAATAGATCAAGTTCTATTTTTAGGTACCCACACTTGCTTGAGTCTTTTCATGTTAGTCACAAGATTTTTTTTGTTCCCAAATGGATTTCTTAATAGAAACATGCTTATTTCTAACAACAAAATACTTAGCAATAATTCTACAATGATGATCTTTTCTAAACACATATGATGCATCAAAAGTAGCTTGAGGTGCATGATTGTGATTTTGGATAATTTTGGCTTTGACAAAGTTGATGAATCTTTGCTTTTATACCAAGGTTTCAACCTTCTTTCCCTTGGGAGGATAGTATCCAAGTCCTTCATGGTTAAAGTTGCCTCTTTGATAACCAAGATACTGCTTGAGACTCTTACTACCCATATAGCACTTAAGGAGGCCATTATGAAGGAGTCTCATGAGCTTCTCATTTTGACTTGCTAATACTTGTATAGATTTAGCGTTAGTAGCACAAGCATTAATATCAATATCTTTGTATCTAGAACAATCAATATTACTTGAGACAGTAGTAGAGCAAGGTGTATCATTAGAGATGGTAATGCTATTCTTGACAATTTCAAAATTGACTTTAAGAGTTTATAGACTTTATCTAAGCAATCTAATTTTTGTTGAAGTATTTCACTTGAGTTCTCAAGACTAGCATTTGAAGCTTTGGCTAACTCAAGCATTTTAGCCAAAATTTTATTTTTCTCCTTCTCTTATCAAGGGCCTTCTCGTGTTCAAGTTTTCTCTCTTTTTCAAAGATAAGCAATTATTCTTGCTTCTCGAGAGTTTCCTCTTGACCTTCTATTGTCTCAAGTAATTCGCACATGCTAGGTACAGATATTTTGCTTAAATCATCTAGCAAATCATCATCACTATCGCTACTACTATCATACTCACTAGTAACATTAATATTATGGGATTTGGTAGTAGATGGTACCTTGCACCCTTTTGCCATGAGACAAATGGGTGCCTTGTCGTCGCTTGAATGATCAAAGAGCAACTTGGTCGGTGGAGTGGTTGCGAAAGCAATGGTGGCAACACCTTCATCCTCATCGAAGTTGGTGTCAGAGTCATTGGAGTCCCATTCTTAACCAATGTGACCTTTACCTTTGTAGTTCTTCTTGTGGTACTTGCTTTTATCCTTTTTGTTATACTTCTCTCTCTTCCCATGGTCTTTCTTGTCCTTCTTATTTAGACAACGGCTATGAAATGACCCAGTTTGTCATACTCATAGCATTTTCTTAATGAGTATCCTCCCTTTGACTTGCCGAAGGTCTTCCTTCTATCACCCTTGTTCTAGCCACTTTTCTTGAGAAACTTTCTAAATCTCTTTATGAAGATTGTCATGTCTTCCTAGTCTTGGTGATCTTCACTATCATCCTCACTTGTGCTTGATTCAGTTTCTTTTCTTGCTTTCAAGGCTAGATCTTGTTTCTTTGAGCTTGAGGCTTTGGTTGTTGAGATCATAAACTTCCTTCGACTCTTGTTGCATCAAGTCATGTGCTAGGATTCTTCCAAGGATGTCATGAGGTTTGAGTGTGTTGAAATCTTCTCGCTCACGGATGAGAGTCACTAAAGTGATGTTCCTTGGAGTGATGGCTCGAAGCATTTTCTTGACTATGAAGTTATCAGTCATCTCCTTGCATCCAAGTCCTTTTATCTCATTCACGAGTAGACTTAGACGGTTGTACATATCACTTGGTGTCTCATTATCGCCCACTCAACAGGCTAAATATTGCATTTGCGACTTGAGCGTTCTTGTGTTCATTGAGATCATCTTTGGGGTGGGCTTGCTTAAATCTTGCATGGAACTTCCGACCTACTCCATCCAAACCAAAACTGATAGAATACACACATCGGAACTTCCGACCTCACATATCGGAACTTCCGATTAGCAAAATACTTCCATCCCGAGAACTCAAGATTTTGACAAAACCAGACAGTCCAATCTACATCGAAACTTCCCATTAGAAAAAGAATTCTAACCCGAGAACTCGATGATTGAGACAACCTGGACATTACAATCTACATCGGAACTTCCAACCAAAATGTCAGAACTTTCAATTAAATCGAAACCTGAAACCCGAGAGCCTTGAAAACCCAAAACATCGGACGTTCCGACTATGACTAGAACTTCTAATCGAACAAATCGAAACTTCCGATCTTTCCAGAACTTTTTCAACCCAAGTGTCCGTGTTGTGAATAGTATCTCTCATTATAAGGATAAACTTTGAGAACTAAGTTCATGAAAAAGTCTTCAACATTGCATCCCTCTGAGAAGTACGACATTCCTATACTCAATATAAAATAAAATTCTTATAACCATAGGAGTATCCAAGCGCCATCTTCTTTCTTCATTTTTGGGGATCACCAACGTCGTTTAGATTTTATCATTGGGACTTTTTCTTATTCAAATACTCATTGAACATATTAGTCCTTTAATCGCTTGTCATTAATCATCAAAACCCACATAGGGGCTTAGATGCACTTTCAGTGCCAGCATGCTGGTGCCACTGCCACTGTGCACCGCAAGCCTGTCGGTTGGGCGACTGTTGTTGTGTTGTGCCACAGCCACGTAGCTCGCAATGTTGCCGAGGCCCGACTGCCCGAGATGCCTCGCTGGCAACCAAGGATCCCACAATCGATGCTTGATGAGCCGAGTGTTTCATGCCTTGACCTGCTGGTCGTTAGCTACCATCGCACGCTCACTGAGATGCCTCACCACGGCACTGCCAACCACCAGAGTCATGACGACGCTGATTTAGGGATTTGGAAATTGAGGAGATCACGTGTTGCTTTGGCTGCGTCGCGCGTCTGGTCGCATGATTTTGGGAGGCAACACCTAGCGTGATTTTTGGAGGGTAGGTAATGTTCCGTGAATTAAGGAATCACGTGGGTGGAAGTGCAAGGCGTGGGCAAGGAGCGAGAGCATGACGTGGAGAGGGCATGACGTAGAGGCAGAACACAGGAAGGTGCAGAAACCACTGTGAAATTTTTAAGTAGTAAAGATAACCGCGATGAAATAATATACATAGTACAAAGAATGAACTCCATTAACATTGTAAAGTATAATGATTCTATATTCCTAACATATAAATCATCTTAAATTTCTAGGCATTGTCCACTTTACAGTGCGGAATGTTGCAATGGTGTGTCCAGTTTGATAGGGGTTTTTTTTTTTTTTGATAAAAGTTCAGTTTGATAGTTAAGTCACATTTGAAAGAGGTGGATCACTTATGTTGTAATTGGTTGCTCGCATAGGGTCTTGTATGGATGGATCGTATATGCAGGCTGACGGAAAGTAGACTGAGTAGAGTTATATTTGTTCAAAAGAAGAATGTCTGGTTGATCGTATTTGTTTAGACATGATGAGCTGAGTTTCTGTTTATTTTATCGAATATGAGTAGATGTAAGAGTTTAGATTGTGATTGGTTACTTGCATAAAGGTGATTTTGTGATACTGACAAGTGGATCCACCTACATGAGCGGATGCAGGAGTCTATATTCATCATATTAGGCTACAGAGGGAACTAAATTCAAGCATACCTCCTGGCCCAAGCTGCGGACGCACATTTGTATCCATCGGGTTAGACTGAAACAGTGCAGGCGACAAAATAAATATATTTCTTTCTAAAATTATATGTATCCGACAGGCCAGGATCATCCTATGCGAGCAACCAATCAACACGTAAGAAATGTGAATTAAATCGTACTGATTTGGATCCCGTTCCGAAGGTTCTCAAATATTTTCGACCAATACTTCCGATGTCTTTTCCAATATTTCTTACATTATGTAATATCTTATGCATAAAGTAAAATTAGACTAAACTGTCGAAATGCAGGAATTTCACAATGTCACAAAAATTTCACATGGAACTACTCTACTCCTGCCGTCTTTAGAAAAAAGATTAAAAATCTGCACAATTCAAACGGACCAAAATAATTTGTCGCACGTCAAGCTTTGGTGACTGCTCACAAGCAGCCGACTACTTGGATCGAGCCGGCACCTTTTCTTTGCACACGTTAAGCATCTTGACAACTAGCCATGATAAATTCACGGCCCGAGCTTCCTTTTTCTTATTATTTCGTAATCTGCCGCATCATTACGAGGGCTTCTTTGGCACGACGACGAATGTTCCATCCTACAGTAACAGAACAAACCATTTCATTATTTCTTTTGAGTAAATCTCCTGACCAATATGGAAAACTGCAATATCGCATCTGAGCTGTCTGAAATTGGTTCAGGTACATCCTACAGGTAGCAGAAGGATTGTAGAAGACGGCCGCATACGGCATATACAGAAAGAAATACCAATTTCGTCGGGAAAAAGGAAAGAAATACCAATTACAAAGACAGTTAACATCACAGACTAATCAACGGGAAAGGGGGAACCAATGAGTATGATTTATGTGAACGCACTGCTCGGAAAAGCAGGAAATGTAACACAGATCTGGGTTTACAGTTTACACAACAGACATCAATCGACCTTATGTTAATTACATGTCTAACGCTGTCAATCAAGAAATGTACACTTGATGAGAATCGGTATTCCTCATTAGCAAATCTTTCTATTGAGGTGTTTAGCTATACGCAAAGAATCCGAAATCATTGTCTTCAACAATGACATGTTTATATAACTTATTGTCACAGCGCCTTTCGCGCTCCTATCTCAGCTGAACTTGCAGGCGCGCTATTGCGAATGCTGGAGAAGACGACACACAGTTTCAGTTCACGAGCTGCCTGCGCTTGCAGGCGCGCTATTGCCAATGCTGGAGAAGACGACACACAGTTTCAGTTCATGAGCTGCCTGAATAACGTTACAAAAGAAAAAAAAATGCACTCACGCTTCGTCATTGCTTGCAGCTGCATTGTCATTCTTTGGTGCCACTAACGTTTTGTTGTCACTTCCATACTGAGAGACGGCGGCATTGCTCTGAGGTATGAAAATACTCAAGCTCAGAAATGTGTGGAGAGCACCAAGCCGATACAGCAATGAGAAAAATAACCTGCTCAGCTGCAACCACGGGAGATTCAACTTTTGCCTTGGGGCAACTTCTCAGGGTACCCTGCACAGCGCCAGAGCCAAACACGAAGTATAAAGTAACTACAAGTCTCAGATGACCACTGGGCAGTAAAAGCACATACAAATCCAAGAATTAGCCATCAAAGCTAAATAGATTTTTTCAAGGGGACGATCTCGAGATTTGAGATATGCTCATTGCAAAGAGAACAAGCTCCATTTGGTTTCACTCCTGTGCAACAAGAGTAACAGGAACGGAGCAGCTGAACTAACAGCACAATGTAAAAGATAGGCTCCCTTTACTTTTCAAATTTCATATAATATTTTCTTTTATTCATCTCCAAAGGACTGCGTACTTATTGTTCTGACACCTCGCCATTGAAGTGCATCAGCAGACCTCCATGGGCAAAGATTTTTTTTTCCTAAAGGGAGGAGGCGCTGCAACTGGAAATTAATATTTGATAACCTCAAAAGGCAACATGGTTGAATATAGCCATTTTTCCATAATTTGGCTGAAGCACGCCATGAATTTTTACCCATCAAGTTGCTACCACACATACAGTATTTCTGCAAGTACATTAACAGCAAAACAGAAGATGCTTAGCACGTCCTGGTGGGATTTTTAGATTTTGGCCCTTTTTAAAAACTTTTTTCTACACATGGATCTATAGGAAAACAATGTCAAAAAATGGACCATTTTTACGGCATCATGTCATTTGGCGCCGTGGTTGAATAGCATGACGCCGTGATAGCTACCACGTATAATCTTTCTAGTCCAAAATAGAAGATCGCTAGCACGATGCCAAATGTCACGGCGCAGTGCTATTCAACCATGGTGCCAAATGTCATAGCACCGTGAAAAAGGTCTATTTTCATAAATTGTTTTCGTAGGGGTCTATTTGTATAATATGTTTTTAAAAAAGGTAAAAATGTAAAAATTCCACCATGTCATGTAACACCATCACAACAAGCATGGAGTTAACCATGTTGTGAAGAACTACTTCCAAGTTGGAACCAAGCAAACTAATTCCACCAAAACTGCAATAGTAATGTGTTCATTAGTGCTCCCTCCAATCACAAAAGAGTGACAATTTGGAGAGTATGCAGTCTACAATTTTAAGTTTGACCTGCAATATCTTCATGTATATATTTAGATTAGTCATATGAGAATAGTATATATAGGTTTGTATTAAAACTCTACTTAGTTTCAAGTATATACTTCAATAGAAATCAATGGTTAAAGTTATGTCTGGGACCGTGTTCATGTCCAAAACATCACTTTTTTGTGACCGGACAAAGTATATGAAAAGGAGTAAAAAGGGAATGTCTAGCAAATAGGAAATGAAGATGAAGATAAGCATATCGGCCATTAGAAGAATCCGGCATGATAAAGCATGTAACTATACCTTGTTTGCCCACATCAATCCACAAGCATTGCACAAAGTCCTTGGACCAGCTGGACCACGACGCATTGCTGGCGTCATCCTTTCACTAGTGCCGCAATTATGACATCTGCAGTAAGTATGGTATCAAGGGAAAAAAAGGTCAGTTTTCCACCAAGTGATGAACCGACAGAAGGTTTATCAAGTGTCAACTAATGGAAGAAAAGACAAACTTTGATTCACGAGACATGAAATCTTGGCCTGAGCCCTGGGAAGCAGGATCACCACCAGGAGCTAGAGACTCCCCTTCCAAATTGGCTCGCCCAGCAAATTGCCCCTTATGGCGCTGCATCCTGAGATTAATTAGAAACACCATAAATTATTAACAAATGTAACATAGCTGCTAGTTATACAACTTAGTTGCTAGTTGGCTCCATATCCTCCTTTTTCTTGAACGCGCAGAAGAGCTACATGTCGTTTCATTAAAAGGAGAAAGAACAAACCAGTACAACACAAGAAAGCACAAACAAAAGAAAGAAGAAAACAAACAAACATACACAAACTGAAAAAGAACTAAAGAAACAGAGACCGGAGGGTCTTTAGCCCCAGCAGCACACCATAGAGCAACCTCATCTTCCACCTTCCTCAGCAACTCACTACCATTCGAGGCCTCTCCATTGAAGACGCAGCCATTACGGTGCTTCCATGTTTCCCAAGGGACAAGGATTATTAGGAAGTTGAGACATTTCCTGTGTTGTTTAGCAACCATCTTGATGGTGCGACACCACCAGTTGGAGAACACAAACACTCGCAACTACGGAGTCACCAGTTGCAAACCGACTTTCTGGAGAATATAAAACCACACGAGAACGTGCTCATAGTGTGGTGGTAAGACCTCCAATTGTGGGGCTACCGGCCAGGGCTTGAACCCTGGTTCTCACAAAAAAAATAAGGCGCCTCGCCAAGTTAAACCGCTTTCTGCGTGTTCCTAGGCTGACTAGCCTTCAGGGCCTTTTCTTGACCTAGTTGCAATATCCTTCGGGACGTCTCTCCCTAGGGTTGAGTTTTTGAATATCAAACCACACCTGTCAAACAAACACGCAAGACACTAGCAAATGTTGGATTGATTCATCCACCTGATCACAAAGGGGGCAGGACATCGGGTGAGGCAGCCCGCGCTTGGCCAAGTTATCTGACGTCCAACAGCGATGACGGATAGCAAGTCAAATGAAGAATTCGCAACGTAGAGGCGCCTAAGACCCCCACACTCGCTTCCAAGGTGCAAACTTAATCGAACCAACAAAGAATGCATTGTAGGCCAACAAATCCCAGATCTGGAAATACTCCTTAATTGCCCTCACCAAAAGGGCTCCCTTGATATCAGCCACCTACCCGAAAGGGCTGCACGTCAGGCCGCCCGTCGGGGCCGCTCTTCAATCGCCTATCACAGCCCTGCTGCGCGCTACTTTTCATCAGCAAACCTGCCGCCCGGATCTACGCGTCACTGTCGCCTTCGTCTCGCGTCACTACGCCCGTCCGTCGGGGAGCAAGTCTGCCGTCACACCTGCTGTGTCCGTCGCCCCTCCGCTCATCGCGGAGGCCTGCTACGCTCGTCACCCCTCCACCTGTTGTGGAGATCTTCTAGTGGAGTCGCTCCTTCGCTTGTCTGCCGGTGGTGTCGCCCCCTCTATCTCATTGCCGCGGGGTGTCTATCAATCGACAGGTTTCTCCTCTATTGTTGCTCTGCAAAGGACATAAGAAGAGGAAGGGAGGTATCATTGGTACACTGTTCATCTACTATTGCTACGCCTGCTCGTTTATTGTCGCCTGCTATTATTGTTCATCTATTGCCGTTTTGCGTCCAATATGTCACAATCAAGTGCAATTGCTATTAAGCTTAATGGTCTTTTTATGTGAAAACTGTGTTAGGAAGTTATGCATTGGCGTCTCACTTGACTGATGTTCCACCTGTTGATAAATCGAAAGATGGTTCTGGTGCCGCGAAGTCAAGAATTGGCAGAATGATGATGGAAGGGTTATGAGCGCCATTGTCACTAGTATGAAGGAGTCTTTGATCATGAGTCTTGAGCATCACAAGACAGTCAAGGAGATGTGGGATTATTTGCAGCATCGATATGTTCAAAATAGCGGTGCCCACTTGCATACTCTCATGATAGGATTTCATGGTCTTCAGCAGAATGATCTCTCTATAGATGAGTGCTATACCGCTTTTGATCATTTGATGGGTCTGTTGCTTTCCATGGTCCCCTAGTGTACTGGAGGGTGTTCAGGCTGTTGTGATCGAAAGAACAAGTTCATTGAGAAGTTCCTTTTGTATCAGTTCTGTCATGGCCTTCGATCAGATTTTGAGTCTATTCGTAAGCAGCTGCTCAGCAACCCCACCACACCATCCATTGCTGATGTATTGTCTGCTTTGATTGCTGAGAAACTCGTTTTCGTTCGCTCACGTCTACTCCAGTGTCAGTACCTCATAGTGTACTTGCAGCTTCTCAGATCTAGCACAGCTAAAGGCAGTTCCTCAGAGGGTATTCCTTGTGAGCATTGCAAGAAGACTGGTCATCGTTCAGAGAATTGCTTCCCTCATCATCCAAAGAAGTTGGCTGAGTTCCGTGCCCGTCGTGCCGCTCGATCTCGTAATACAGCTCATTCCCAAGGTTATGTATCTATTGCTGTTGCTAACAACAGTGATTCTCAGTCTTGGGTTCTGGATTCAGGAGCTTCGTTCCATGTCACATCGGATAAGTCTCAGCTAGCTGCTTGCACGCTGGTCCCTACAGGAGGTTCTATTCAGACAGCTGATGATACATCTTGTCATATCACTCATCAGGGTGCACTTTCCACTTCTTGTTTTTTTGTACGTGATGTTTCTTGTGTACCTCAGTTATCTATGAATCTTCTCGCCGTAGGTCAAGTCACTAACTAAAACTATTTTGTTAGATTTGATATCTCATCTTGTTTTATTCAGGATCTTCGAAGCTTTTATTCAGGATCTTCGAAGCGAGAGTGTGATCGGGACTAGCCGTCGCCGTAGCGGGTCTACTGGCCTCTACATTTTGGACACCTTGCGTCTTCCTCTTTCCACCAGCTCCATCGCTCGTGTCATCCGTTGCATCATCATCCGCTTCATCTTTTGTCAAGTAGCATCATCGTCTTGGTCACTTATGTGGATCGCGTCTGTTTATTTTGGTTCCTCAAGGTCGGTTAGGTCATACATTCATTGAGTCCATTTTTCATTGTAAGGGTTGCAAGTTTGGTAAATAGCTTCAACTCCCATATTCTAGTAGTATTTCTCATTCTGCTAAACCTTTTGATCTTATTCATTCCGATGTATGAGGCCCTTCACCTTTTGCTTTAAAAGGTGGTCATAGCTATTATATCATTTTTATTGATGGTCATTCTCGATATACTTGGATTTATTTCATGAAACATCGTTCCCAGTTGTGTTCCATTTACCAGTCTTTTACTCGCATGGTTCACACTCAGTTTTCTACTCCCATTAAAGTTTTTGTTTTGATTCAGGTGGTGAGTATTTATCTGATATTTTTCGCCAATTCTTGACCTCTGAGGGCACTCTTGCTCAGCTCTAATGTTCTGGTGCTCATGCTCAGAATGGTGTTGCTAAACGCAAACATCGTCATCTCATAGAGATTGCTCGAACACTTTTGATTGCCTCTTTTGTTCCTTCTCATTTCTAGAGCGAAGCTGTTTTCACTGTTGTTTATCTCATCAATCGACAATCATCATCCAAACTGTCTGGCAAGTGCCCTGGTAAAGTATTGTTTGGTACTCCTAGCTATGATCATCTTCGGGTGTTTGGGTGTACGTGTTATGTTATGCTTGCACCTCGTGAGCGAACTAAGTTGACTGCCCAGTCGATTGAGTATGTTTTTTTGGGGTAGAGTCCTGAGCATAAGAGTTATCCTGAACATAAGAGTTATCGTTGTTATGATCCTTCCTCTCGTCGCATACGTATCTCTCATGATGTGACCTTTGTTGAGGACCGTCCCTTCTTTTATAACCCTTCTACTCAACTATCATATTCTCCCACAAAATCCCCATCATTTATATGCTCCCCTCCTATTTCATCCAGTGATGATGTCTCTACACTGCCCCCATCAGTTCCACTCATTCCTAATGAGCCTCCTCCACCCACTTCTGCTCCACCTCCACAATCTAAACCACCCATCATACATGTATACACTCGTTGTCCCACCGATCCCACAGAGCTCCCGCCTAGTTCTACCTCCTCGGCCAATCTTGATGCTCTTGTTTTTGATGAATCTGACAATTTTGACGAGTCACATGGTATTTCTGATGAGTCACAGGTTGGTCCGAGATATAATCTCCGAGATCGTACTACTATTAAGCCTCCTGACAGGTTGCGTTTTCCAAGTGTGAGTGCTATTATTGATGAGCCATCCACTAATCAGGAAGCTTCTAGTATTCCAGAATGGCAGCTTGCCATTTCTGAGGAGCTTGCTGCCCTTGATCGTACTAGCACTTGGGATATTGTTCCATTACCGTCCCATGCAGTATCTATTACATGTAAATGAGTGTTCAAGATTAAGATCAAGTCAGATGGTTCTACTAAAAGATATAAAGCTCGTCTTGTTGCCAGAGGTTTTTAGTAGACTCAGGGACAAGATTATGATGAGACATTTGCTCTTGTTGCTCACATGACTATTGTTTGTACTCTGATTGTTGTAGTCAGATGGTGCTATTGAGAGATATAAAGTTCGTCTTGTTGCCAGAGGTTTTTAGCAGGCTCAGCGACGAGATTATGATGAGACGTTTGCTCCTGTTGCTCACATGACTATTGTTCGTACTCTAATTGACGTAGCTACTACTTGTTCTTGGACTCTCTCAGATTGATGTTAAGAATGCTTTTCTTCATGGCAATTTGTATGAAGAAGTTTATATGTAGCCACCCCCCGTGTTGCTGCTCGTTTTGGGCATGTTTGTCGTCTTCGTCGTGCTTTATATGGTCTTAAACAGGCACCTTGTGCTTGGTTTGAGCGTTTTGTCTCTGTGATATGAGCTGCTGGTTTTTCACCTAGTGATTATGATCCTGCTTTATTTATTCATCTCTCTTCACGTGGACGTACTTTGCTTCTTATGTATGTTGATGATATGTTGATCACAGGTGATGATGTGAAACATATTTCTCAAGTGAAGAAGCAACTTAGTGAGCAACTTCTGACGTCTAACTTGGGTCCTCTCAGTTATTTCTTAGGGATTGAGGTTTTACACTCTGCCAATGACTATTATCTTTCTCGGTCCAAATACATTCAAGATCTTATTTTTCGTTCTGGCATTACTGATAACCAGACAGCAACAACACCTATGGATCTTCACTTGCAGCTTCATCCTACTGATGGTACACCTCTTGAGGACCCCTCTTGATATAAGCATATCATGGGCAATCTTGCTTATCTCACTGTTACCAGACCTGACATTGTTCATGTTGTCCATATTTTGAGTCAGTTTGTGAGTGCTTCGACTTCGGTTCATTTTGGACATTTACTTCGTGTGCTGAGATACTTCAGGGGGGGCATCATCTTAGTGTTTGTTTTATGCTCGTGATAGTCCGCTTCAGCTTCATGCTTACTCAGACTCCACTTGAGCGAGTGATCCGACAGATCGTCGTTCTATCACTGGTTATTGCATTCTTCTTGGTTCTTCTCCTCTTGCATGGAAATCCAAGAAACAGACAGCAGTATCTCGGTCCAATACTGAGGCAGAACTTCAAGCCCTTGCCACTACCAATTCTGAGATTGTATGGCTTCAATGGTTCTTGGCTAATTTTTTGGTATTTCTTGTGATGATCCCACACCTCTTCTTTGTGATAATACTGGAGCTATACAGGTTGCTAGTAATCTTGTGAAGCATGAACTTACAAAGCATATTTGTGATAATGCCTCCTTTACCCGGTCTCATTGTCATCAGAAAACAATTGCTCTTCAGTATGCGCCATCCGTACAACAAGTTGCACATTTCTTCACTAAAGCGCAAACTCGAGAGCAGCATTGGCTTCATTTGCTCAAACTCAACACTTCATATCCGCATTGAGTTCGAGGGGGGTATTAAGGCCCATATATCATCTAGGCCATATTGGCCCATCTCATGGCTATATATACACATCCACCACCTCATGACGTGATTAAGCTCTCTAATCCCCAATGTTAGTAACACTCTAGATATTGTACCCTTTTTAAATTGGTCCACTTGTTTATACTTATTCTTTCCTAATAGTAATAGGACTGTGCAGTTTAATATAGTGGAAAATTTAGAGTAACTAAGATGTATAATTCAGATTGAATGACTAGTACTTGAGGACTATGTAAAAAGATGAACTGAGCTTAGTTTCATCTCCGGTTAAGCCAATGCATCATGATCCAATAGTCATTAAGGATTGAACTAAGAAACAGGCAAACAACAGGCTGGTGAAATAGATTAAACTACTAATCATAAACGTTACTCTGCTTTCTTTCCCTTAGTTCCAGCAAACTGTCGGCTATGTATTTGTTTGAGAGAACAGGAGGGGCAAGCCCCTACTGATTATATTATATTGAAAAGAGGGGAAAAAAGGTTATGTGCAAGATCTACAAACAAGAAAAAACATAGGAAAAGCAAACAAATCCAAGAATGTTACTCAGCTCCTATGGGCACCAAAGTGGTACCACTATTAGATACAGTAAGAAGGTTGACAAATCATTCAAGATAAGAAAATGCTTGTGGCTAACAGGTATGGCTTATATACACCTTCTGTAATAGCATTTAGAAATAAAATATGGCGAGTAATTAATCAGACCAGCAACACACCTGAGTGCCACTTCTTTGCGTACAGAATAACGTATCTTCTTATCAAAATTTCTTTCCTTTCGCTTTTCACGGAACCTGATGAGCGAAGCAACCCTTTTTGCAGGAATGTCTGTCCTCCGAAGTATATCATCATAACCCTACAGAAATGCTAACAAGAAATTATAAACGAAGAAATGATTACTGATATAGTGACTGTCATACACACTGCAGAACAAATGAACAATTTCCACTTACCTTGTTCTGATTAGGTAAAACCATGCCAGCTAAACCAGGTGGCAGTTCACCGCTTCCTAATAGTAACAGGACAGCTTGAACCTGGAAAACAAACTTCAGCTTAGAGAAACAGAAGTGGGTCAGGAAGTTGGAAATTGAAGAGGGGGGGGGGGGGGGAGCAGAATTACCTGTGCTCAGATGTATAACCAGATGGTTGATATTCATGTACTATGGCAACACATAGCTTTTGGCAATAGCAAGTAGTTAGTACAAATCATCATGCTCTTTGGTTAATGTGCTACATGCAGGGAAAAAACATGCTGTGAAAGGGTTGCAAACTCCCTCAAGTCATAATGACTAGGATCGTATCCGTTTTGTGGTAGTAAACCACAACTATGGTACAGTGATGTTGCATAATAGCACAGTAATTCATTACAAAAATTACAGAATCTCAGCAGTTGCTACTAGTTGTCACCGTGAGGTTACTTGATTCTTAAGATTGGGGGTTCTACACACTACACAGATTAGCACAGGTATAGTATAACATATTCTCACCAACAAAAATACGTGACATGTCTGTATTGCTTTGCAAGTCATACATGAGGATGAAAATTACTTGTAACCCAGGCCAAACCCAGTATCCCAATGTAACTCATTTCTTTAGCCGATCCAACTGTACTCAATACTCATAATAGTAGACATGTAAACAATGTTTTGGCAAACAAACATGTTGATCAACCAACTCCAAGCCCAACACAGAATCAGGTGGGAAAAAAACAGAGCTGTGAGAAGTAAGAACAGAGGCGCAATTTCTGATGCTCACAAGGAAATGATCCCAAACAAAAAATCGTAACACCAAGTACATATCCAATAGCCGCTCACTACCACTAACACGTCAAATTTCTGATTCGATCGCACGAATTCTCGAGCAGCACATTTCCATGTGAATTGCAAAACATAACGAAATGAGTCGAGGGGGAAGACCTTCTCAGGGGTAACGGATTCGAACACGTAGACCTCGCCCTGGAAGAG
Organism: Phragmites australis; assembly: GCF_958298935.1. Taxonomy (NCBI): domain Eukaryota; kingdom Viridiplantae; phylum Streptophyta; class Magnoliopsida; order Poales; family Poaceae; genus Phragmites; species Phragmites australis. The sequence continues at coordinate 39,997,674 of NC_084923.1, forward strand.
CAGCGTCAGCTGGTTCGGGCTGCTTGGCAAGGCCGAGACCGGCGCCGGGGCGGGCGGCTCCTCGTCTTCGTCTTCCTCGTCAACGTCCTCATCATCCTCCTCATCCTCGGTGTAGTCCTCGCCGTCGTCGTCACCGGGCGCCGCCGCCGCGGCGGCGGCGGCGTCGCGCATCTCGGCGTCGGCGTCCTGGGCGGCTGCCGCGTCGGGCATGACCGGCGGTGGCCAGGAGCGCTCAACCCTAGATTGGGGAATGGAAGGCGGTGATGCGGGGCGGGAGCTGTAGTGGTGTAACTGGAGGCCGAACTCGTGGTGCGTGTGGTGATGCGAAGGAATAGGCGACCCAGATGACCTTTTTTGCGTATGCAACCTCCAAGAGTCCTGATATTCCGTAGCTTGTAAGTTGATACTACTACATACTAAGAATAAAAATCCACAGGCAAAAATCTAAAATAGACAACAAACGTAATTATATTTATCAAAATAGATAATATATCGGTGTATTTATAAATTTAACGTATGTATTTAGCACTTCAAATAATGAAAAATCAATTTCGGTACCTGAGGTATCGAAAACTCCTGTATTCGACACCTCACGTGCCAAAAACTCCCTGGTGCTGAATACGGTGAACAGGGATGAATACGGTGAACAGGGCCATATTCGGCACCTTAGGTGCCGAATATAGGCCAGCTCCGCTCACATCGCGTCGATCGATGCTTTCAACACGGTAGGTCATGTCGTGTTGTGTTGTGTCGTTTCGCTTTTGCCCCCTTTTTGAACATGCGCGATGTTGTGTTTCACTATAAAATACTAGCGTGCTGTCGTGCTTCGCTATAAGGAGCCACAACGCGATCTGAGAACAGATGAGCAAGGGAGGGGAGGAGAGGAGAGGAGAAGTAGTAGCGCAGCGCATGGAGATGAGAGGAGAAGCAGCGCGAGGTGAGGAGTAGCAACAGCCCGAGGAGAGGAGAATCAGCCTGAAACGAGTAGCAGAAGTAGCACGAGTTACAGTAAGTACTTAAATTATGTATTTAATTAATACTTGCAGAATAATAGTAATTAGAGTAAATAGATTGTTTAATCCGTTCAATTATATTTGTATAATTATTTGTTTAATTTGATTATATCAATTTGATTATTTTCTTAGTCGGTGTAATAGTAATTAATGTGAATTTGTATAATAGTAATTAACGTGAATTTGTATAATAGTGATTATTTGCTTATTCAAAGTAAGTAGATTGTATCATAGTAATTAGAGTGAATTTAATTAATCAATGTAATTAGATTATTTAATTAGTTTAATAACATGATGGTCTAGTAATGACATTTTGTGCTAGTGGTGGTGTAGGGTGGTGGCCTAGTGCATGTATGCTCTCCATAGGTGGAAGTAGGGTGTCCTATAATGAGAGGAAAAAAAAGAAAAAGAAAGGAAAAAGAAAGGGTAAAGGATAAAAAATAATTTTTAGAAAGATTCTAAAAACTTGGGTTAAACAGTAAGATTTGATAAAAATCACAATGCACCAAAAAAAAATTATCAAATTGAATTTTTAATTAATAGTGATGTGCGTATGTTTAATTAGTATTAATTTAATCTATTAAAATAGTGGTACACACAAGAACTCATGCCCTAAGTTAAAGAAAAGAAGCAACTATGAATTCAAATAAAGCAATATTTTCAATGTCTTTTACTTACCGTAGACTAGTCATTTTCTCTCTTCAGCTCACTCAACATAAAATGTGAGCATTAAAATTTTGCTAGAAACTATAGGCATAATAGTATTCACCGTAAAAATGAGATGATCACCAGGGTTGAGAGCGGTATATTGATGCTTTTGACTTCTAGAAGAGTAAATGTAGTGTAAAGAAAGCTAGCAAAACTAGCTTCTAAAATAGTTTTAAAGTTAATTTATAATGAGATTGAATATTTGGTCAATATAACTTTTATGTTAGTTTAATTAATATTTTAAAATATTAAATATTAATTATTTTATTTGAATTAAATATTGATGATTTAATTAGTATTGTTAATTACTTAAATATTTAGCATTGTTAAGTATAGTACTATTTAATTTGTATTGTTAATTTATTTATTATTTATTAAGGGGGCGTAATTAGTTGTGTATCGTATATACATCTAAGTAGTTATTTTATTAGATTTACTTTGTTTAGCTAATACGGCACAACTTTCCATATTTATTACGAAGAACGTCCAACAGTTTTGCACGGAATGCTCGTAACAATTCAGAACTGGCAGCACATAGAGAGTTCGGTTGAGATACCTAATGACCTGGATGATCTGAAATCACATGTTATAAGCCTTTTGCGTGTGAACCAGTAATGTCATACTGTTGTCCTGAATGGTGTGCGGTCACGACTTATTCCAAACAGCTTGTTCGTTGTCCATATGTTGTTCGAGATGAGAAGGAATAACACACTGGCTCTATACTCACCCAAAGCATTGGAGGAGAATTTTGATATGGGGGTGTACAGCCATGACTAGTGCAAGGTGATGCAATGACTACCGTGGAATGATCAGACCAGCAGGTGATGCATGAAGAGGATGGAAGGCATGTCGGGGAGGGCAGTTTTGGTAGAGAGGGAGCTAGAATGGACCCTTCTGAGGTAGATGCAGGATGCATGAATGATGAAGCCGGTGGTAGTGGGGATGAAGAAGCTATTGATAACGATGATCCGGTGCTTGTGATCCAGTACTTTCGTGGTGCTGGGTTGTTGGATTGTGCCATCATTGAGTATAACACCTTACCTAACTGGGGATATCGGAATAGCGACATACAAGTCGGGCAATAGTTTCATAACAGGAGGGAGGTCATCCACTTTATTAGCAACTATACTGTAATGACAAGAAGGGACCACAAGTGTGTCCAGTCTAACCCTATAGAGTATGAGGTCAGGTGTATCAAGCACCCAAATTATCCTTACTTTGTACAAGCACATATACCAAAATATGAAAACTATTTTGTGATTAGTAGACACATCCCACATGGATGCAGCAAAGAGACAATTAGGAATGTGAGCCACGTCATTGATGCAAGGTTCATAGCCTAACTGTTCATCACTCTTGTTGACACGGATATTTATTTGTCACCAAAAATCATTATAGATTAGGTGCAGACTAAGACAGGTATGCTGATCAATTACCACACTGCATAGCGAGCGAAGCAGAAGGCGTTGAAGATGCTGTTTAGAAGCTTAGAGGAGTCTTAACTATGCTCCGAGGCTATTGCAGAAGATTTCTATGACGAATCCAGAGACTTAGTGGGCCATGGCAGATGAGCCAATCAATCTAGAGGATGGATCATACAACACCACTGATCGATACCTCATTAGGTTATTGTTGTCCTTTGGATAATACATCAAAGCTTTCGAACATTGCAAACCGATTGTATGTGTAGATGACATATTTATAAGCGGCAAGTACCATGGTACTCTTATGACAGTGATAGCGGCGAATACAAATAATCAGATCATTCCTCTTACCTTTGCAATAGTTGAGAGTGAGAACAATGATAGCTGGTTGTGGTTTCTCACTTTGGTGAGGACACGTGTCGTGGGAAAATAGGGAACGAGTTTACATCATCTCAGACCGCAACAGGGCCTTTTATATGCGTTGGATATGCTGCATGATAGCATAAACAACTCCATTGCATAGCCTGATGTGGAAAGAAGATGATGCATGTGACACTTTGGAGCAAATCTGTACACAAGGTACTGCAACAAGTCTCTTGTAAAGATATTCAAATGGTTGTGTCCGTAGAACCAGCAGACAAGGTTCAATGAGATATAGAGAGTTAAATGAAACCACTCGTAAGATGATGACAGATCAACAAGCACAAGAGGACCATCTATAAATGCAAATGGTTAGGGGACAAACTATCGTTAGTCGTTCACATGCTATGTTCAGCCAGTGGATAGTGGCGAAGCTGACGGAGCGTTGGGCCCTAATCCATGACACTTACAGTGGCATGTTAGCACATAGAATTTAAATGATCATATTGTACCATTTCTTATGCAAATAGACCTTCTAAAATTATTGTATAACATGTTAGATACATCATTATAACAACGAATATAGCAAAGGCATTCAACAATATCATAAAGGGAGTACGGGGCCTCCCGTTGTGTGCCATCATTGAGCTCACATTCAATAGAATAGTAGACTACTTTCGAGACCGTGGTAATACTGCTATGAATTGCAGCACGTGGTTCACACCTAAGGTGAAGGAAATCATATACAGATGGAGTAACAAGGTACACTTTCATCAGACGAGGATCTATGACCTGGTCAATAATGAATTTGAGGTTATATACCGTCATAGGTATGCTTCAGGGTATAGTGCATGGGACACAGTGCAACAATGTCAACTTGGGCCTCACGAGGTGAAGTGCACATGTAATAAGCCAAAACTGCACCATATCTCATGCTCGTATATCTTAGCCGTTTGCAGGGATATGGGCAGCAATGACGAATCACAGTACGTAACACCGTACTTCGAGATCGATGCATCGAGGAACACATGGCTTACATAAATTATTTTGGCACATAATTTATGTAATATTTGTCAAATAATTGTGATATTTAATACTTGTTTGATGTTTCTTAAATAATCAAGGATTCGTGCTTTGGTACAAAATCATAACGTTGCAGTAAAGAATCAATAAATCTATGGCGGGATCTTCGAGTACATGCTTTCTATGGACACATATAACAATCCATATAGCACTTAATGCCTTATTGCATGTTGTGCATGAAGGGAAGGATGATCCATTCAAGTAGAGCAACCTAATCCAAGCCGTGACCAAATTGCATGCAAGACCCTTCTGTTTTGCGTATAACCGATAAGAAAATAGGACGTGCTATTACCGTGATAGCTCAAGATGACAACTACGACGATTTCATACCACAACAACCCCTTCATCCGAGGCCTCCATCTCCGGAGGACATTGATGACCTTAAAAATAATGCCATAACTTTTTTAGCTTTCACAGGGAATCCTATGCTCCAGGCCTCAGCCAAGCTCATGCACTCAGTCCATGCACCAGCCCCCATCCACTATAAATAACTCAACCTTCATCCATGAATAGATCACTCCTTCCTCAACTATCTCAATTGCAATATCTTCATCAGCTCTATCAAGCCCACCCAAGAAACATTGGGGTATTTTTATCCCTCAGATGGTCGAACCTCCGATGTGCTTCTATAACGACCCTTGTAGGCTTCGTGAGTCCCATGACATTACTACACCTATAGCCTATGCTTCTTCATGTGTACCAACTAACAGTACAATAAGCCTCGACATGGACAATATGAGTACTCACTGGTATAGTGACATAAATCACTCATGTGACACTTTCCATATGATTTCATGCACTGTCTTACTAATCTCCCCTCTTGTTTCATTTGTCTAGTCTCCTCCACCTATTTGTGACTTCATAGAATGACTGGATATGGAGCAAAATGAGCATCAAAAGCAATGGGTCCAAATGATCATACAATGAAGGAGGGAAGTGTACGAACATCGAGAATACGAGCAACAACATGAGGAACTACGGCTGAAGCGTCAGGAGGAGCGCACCGCGGCTGAAGCACGCGAAGCAGAAAGGGAAAGAAAGCCAGAGAGGGCCCGCCGCGCTAAGATGGGAGGTTCCGATGCCCTACGGAAGGGAAAATATCCCAGGTGCACTCAGTAGAGACCATCTATTGTAACCCGACATACTTTCATTCCCTAATACATGTTAGGTTTAGTAGTGGCATACTATTACGTTAGTCTTTAGACGTACCATACATATCAACGTTTGTTATCGTCGTCTCTTTTATGGTTAGGATTCATTCGTGTACCGATGATAAACCCCATGTAATATTTTTTAGCGTATGTAACATCTATGCCTGATTCTATGATAATTGTTCTCTCTAACTATTATTATTTGATTAATAGTTTTTTGTCAGTATTCCTCAATATAAATTTATTAAAAACAAAAAATCAAATTTAAATGAAAAAGTAGCTATCGTCAACCATAATTATTAATAAAAAATAATAATAAGAGGTATGCCTATCGACATTCTATTTGCCGACAGACATATCGGCTCTCCGCTCCTGCGACACCCCTATCGGTGTCTATCCAGGGTTCTCTCGGCACGCGAAATGCTGACAGACCTTTTCTCCGCTTTCTGCATGCTGACAGGGCGCCAGGTTCAGTGTCACGTAGATTGTTGGTATTCAGAATGCCGACAGTACCCTTGTCGGTATTCTGTGTGCCGACAAGTAACTATTTTTGTAATTTTTTAAATTTAACTATTATTTTTACAATTTTTTAATAAAAAATATTATTAAACAAAAAGATTCCAGGAATGGCGTTCCATCCACCGGCCTGTTTTTGGATCGGCTCGATTTGGCCCATCTACGACTAGAACTTTATAACAGCCTATTCGAAGCATGGAACGCCGCAAGAATGTCGACCCCGACCCCTGCGGCGGCGCGGTCTGCTGCGGTCGCCATGGACTACACACTCGCGGCGCTGAAGGTCTTCGGCTCCCAGCTCGCCGCCTCCACCGAGGCGCCGTCCTCCGAGGGCTCCTCCGCCGCGCAGATGCTCTTCGGCATCCGCTACCAGCGCGCCTGGATCCAGGTCCCAAACCCACCTCTCCCTTCCTCCTCGCATTGTCTTGGTCTGAGCCCTGACGACTTGCGGCGACAGGCAGGGCATGCTCCTATCGGCGGATTACAATGAGGCCGGCGAAGGGCGCCTGGTGCTGGATGACGGGTCCTGCGTCGCCGACCTCTTCGTCTTGCCCAAAGAAGCCGAGGGACGGCAGTGGCGGGCAGGTTCGACGGTTCTTGAATCTTTTGCTGGTTCTTTGGTCTTGCCTTTCCGGTATCTTGGATGTAATGTGTGTGAGAAATAACTTCACTTGTGAGAAATCATGGATTGCAATTGTACTTCTCCAATTGCCGATAGATTATATTGGTCCCGTGAATTGTATTATTTCTAGAAACCAAGGAAAACTAGGACCCCTGCTGCCCTGCAAGGTGACCGTGCAAGGATTTAACATAGCCCACCATCACTACCACCTTGAAAACGTGAAGGGTTTACGAATGAATTCATTAGATTATAGGATCTTTACTATTAGCTTACCATGACTTAATATCAGCGTGCTGTTAAGCACAATGGCGTGTCATGCTTGACTCTGCATCTGCCACACTGATGCCACCGCCTAACAGACACACCCATCGCTTCCACTGTCATATACAGACTGGCAACTACTCGACGAACCTGTTTTCTTAATGATCTTGAAGAGTGACTGTTTACATAGAGGTTATTCTGTTTGTGTTCTAGCCTTCTTCGGTTGTTTTCTGACTCGTTTTATTTATGCTAGTTGATGTTCTATCTTGTGCTGTAGGGATGTATGTAATGGTTATTGGGGCATACGTTGCAGCAGAGTCTAAGGACAATTATCCAGCTATCAAGGTGTCATCTCCCTCCCACGCTTTTTTTGCTTGTCCCATGTTAGTCCCAGTCTTTTTGCATGCTTTTTCCCATCCATTTATTGATAATTGGAGGTTCTTTGTTTGCGATCTCTTTATTGTTTAATGCGATTGAAAATTTCATTTTGAATGATTAAAAAATTGTCAATTTAGCGAACACCTGCGGTATTAAGCATAGCCAATGCTTCATCTAATAAGAGGAAACAGAAGGAAAAAACGATATGTAATTTAGACTTCTTAGGTTGAGCTTTTTGCAAAATATGCTAATACATGCCATTGCTGAAGTAAAAAATTAGTAATCAGTGGTGGGAGCTCTTTAGCATCTAACTCCACAACAATTCCTAATTTGGAACTTCACTACGATCAGGGTGTTATTGGTTATCCTTTCATATCTCCTGACATAGCATGTCACTCCTAGATTTGTTAAGATTTTTGGTTAAAGCAGGTTTATAAGAATTTCCTGCGATCTTTTCAGGAAAAAAATAATGCTTGTGCACATTACATCATTTTATTCGTGAGTTCTATACACTGCAGAAAGGATATTTGACATGTAATCTTTCCCATGCTTCATTAAGTCCTCTAATCGAGTGCTCTGGTGGATCTTATTAGGGAAAAGGGCAGTCAGCTATCCTATTTTCAATCGGTCAATAGTGATATGTGAACTTGATTGTTGCAGGTGCATAAGATAGTCGATCTCTCGGCCCAGCCAAACCGTGATGCAATGTGGTACATGGAAGTAGCCGAGGCCTACAATTTCTTTTACTTGCCATTCTCAGCTTCTAGTCCCCCGTCATGAGCAGTTGAGCACTGATCTTGTTCTCTCCAGTTACTTGGTTTAATCGTTACCCTCTCTTAGCTATTTGGACATGTATTCAACACCACATTGTGGTTTATATGTGCTATGGGGGATCTCTCTAGTTATTGTAGACCTTCTATATTTTAAAAACATTTTGGAAATATGCCAGGCGCTGTCTTGCGACTGAGGAGGTAAGGATTCGGTTTTTTTTTCTTTTGCCACAGGCTCACAGTTGATTACTCTTTTTTTGGAGAGAAAATTGGATATTTGTCACTTCAAATAGCGGGCTTCGCAAATTTGCCATCCAAACATTGGCACACGTTAAAATGCCATTCCAAACATTGCCACTTTGATTTGCCATCCAAACATTAGCACACGTTAAAATGCCATTCCAAACATTGCCACTTTGATTCTTCTGCAATTGTGGAGATTTTGCCCTTGAAAATGACAAAATTGCCCTTACCTTCTTCCATCGTCTCCGTTTTCCCTCTCCTTTGCCTGGAGGGTGCGCCGCCGCAGCCGAGTAGCCGACCACACGGTGGCCCTCGCCGCTGAACGTCGCGAGTTCGTGATGAGCCATTAAGCTCACCCTCCCCGAACGCGGGCTTCACCCCCGTCTCCTCCTACCCTCCCGAAGCGCGGAGGTTCGGTGAGCTAGCGGCAGCTACCTGAATGCAAGCGGACGGCGACTGCCTCCTCGAGCTCCGCGGTGATTAGATCCGCGGTCCAGCCCTCCCTTTCTTCCGCCACTCACGACGCTAGTCGTGGATCGAGCTCCCCCCTCTGTGGTGCCCTGAGCTTGTGTCCTTTTGCTGCATCCGCTGCTGGGGAAAGGCCCCGGCACCCGCCACAGGGGATCGTTCCCCTCCTCCATTGCGAAGTGCTGCCACCCGTCCGAGCCTTTGCTTGTCGGGGGCCGCGATCGGGGCCTGCAAAGGAGGCGGAAGGAGGAGCAAAGGTGCTCCTAGTTGGCGAGCTATGGCGGAGGTGATGATGCTCGATAAGCAATGGATGCTCGGCAGAGGTCGCAACAGCGGAGCTACCATTAGAGTCATAATACTCACAGACAGACTTTAGTCTTATATGATAGAAAAAACTTATAATAAAAATTATTCGAATCAGACTATCGGGACTATTTTTATTAATCATTCTAAAATAATTATAAGAATAAATTTCACAAAACTACGTTACAATCGTTAAAACTATCATAAACTATAATTTTCTCATTTTATTTTATAAAATCACACTTACTTTATATCACTTTATCATAAAACTACATTTTTTAAGTTCAACTATCACAAAACTATATTTTTTCCCCTTCTATTTTATAAAATCACACTTATTTTACATCATGTTATCACAAAACATTATTTTTGTTACTGTAAACAGATCTGACAAGATGAGGTCTACACGTTATACTTGCAGGTTTCGATCCTCACCATTTCCTGACATGATTAACTACACAATATCACAATTGCTTGCCAAAGTAGCAGATCATATGTGACATTTGAGCTCCTTTTGGAAGCTACCGATCTGGCACGAGTTGAATTTCTAAGCGTGAAAAATTAGTGTTGGTGGAGGTTGGCATGACACTATTTAGCCGCCCAAATGATAAACCCCACCAGCGCCATTTAGCCGCCCAACTGGTGTCATGCTAACCCCCATCAGCACCATTTGGACAGCTAAATGGTGTCATGCTAACCCCCATCAGCACCATTTGGACAGCTAAATGGTGTCATGCTAACCTTCATCAATGCTAATTTTTTGTATCTAGGAATTCAACTCGCGCCAGATCGGTAGCTTTTAAGAGAAAAAGCTTAAATACCACGTAGGATCTACTAATTTGGCAAGCAACTATGACATGGCGTAGTCGACTACGTCAGCAAACAGTGAGGACTGAAGCCTGTAAGTATGACATATGGGCTCATCTTGTTAGATATGTCTACAGTAACTGAAATATATTTTTGTGATAAAATGATACATAGTACGTGTGATTTTGTGAAATAGAAGGAAAAAATGTAGTTCTGTGATGGTTAAGTAAAATAAAGTATAGTTTTGTGATAAAGTGATACAAAGTAAGTGTGATTTTGTGAAATAGAAGTGGAAAGTCTAGTTTTGTGATAGTTTTGATGATCGTAATGCAGCTTTATGAATTTTACTCTAATTATAATTATATGAAGCATCATATGAATATGTATGGTTTCACATAATGATTAATCATATACAAGAATTGTGTGATATTGATTCATCAAAATCATCTACTATTATCTATGAAGATAATATTGCTTGTATTGTTAAAATGCATACATGTTATATAATAGCAATATCACAAGTATATTGCCTCAGAATTATTTTATCCTCATGAATTACAGAAATAAGGAAATACATACTTTGCAAACCATCTTGTAGATTTATTTACAAAGACTTTATCAACTTATTTATTTCATTTATGGAATTGGTATGAGAAGACTTCGAGATTTGTAAAGTTTAGTTGTCGAGGGTTAATCCCAGACAACGATTCTGGGGGCACCGGACGACGGTGTGTGATCAACATCTTGAACGGATATGTATCTGCTAGACCTCAAGAACACCAAGGGTTATCCAGTTTCAAGCCTCCCAAAGGATAACAACCCTACGTCATGTGTATTTTGTTATGAGTGTTTTCTGGATTGGTTACAAATGAGATCCCCCCCCAATCCTAGACCCGTTCTCCTCTTTATATACAAGAAAAGAAGAACTTACAAGTAGACTCTTTTTCGTAGACCCATACTTTGCTAGATATTCTTTTCTCAGGCCATCACCACGCGGAGCGTGTGAGCTACACCTTGCATCGGTGGTACTGTGGGGCCCATCCCGTCCCTATGGACGTCTCCACTTTTATTTTACTCGGTAGCCCCGCCCGTCCCTTCGTCATGAGTCGCAAGCTTATCTGCCAAGCTGTTCCATCCTAGCCTTTCATGAGCCTACCTGTGAACTCGTCCACTTACCTGGTCATTCTGCAGACCCTATCCCATCTGTCGTGTGGTGTAAAGTCGGTCCGTAAGATCCCACTCCGTAGCATTTAATGCTATGGGACGGGGCACTGCCCATTTGCGCCGGTCACAACTTTGTTCGCTAAAGGAATGTGTCTCGGGAAGGATAACAATTAAGTAGAGATCAATAAATGCGATTAGACAGGTTAGATATGGATGTCAATGAGATTAGATATGTTAGATATGGAATGTGCCTCGGGTAGGATCACAATATATCGCAAGGAGGCTGGTCGCGCAAGCCTCGCGCCGGTCAAGCGAGCTTTGATCTAGTAGCGCGATGGGCCAGGGTTTAGGAAATATTCCCCGTCGGTTGCCATACCCCTCGTGTGGCCCGTTAGCCAGGATACCCCTGTCGGAGGATGAACTCCTGTCGCAGGGATCCCGAGAGACCCCTTTTTAAAGATTCGGCCGGGGGGATGATCCTGAACGGGCTTGTCTGGGAAATAAATGGGAACGGAAATAAATGCAGTGGCTAGTGGTGGGAGATGATCGACCTAGTGCAAGAAAGATGGGTGCACCGGGGTTTAGACAGGTTCGGGCCGCGCGGGGGCGTAACACCCTACTCCTGTGCGAGTGTTATATCTCTCCTTGAAGGGAATTCTTCAAGGATGTATCTGGTTACAGGGGCGAGCTGTCTACAGAGAGCTTGAGGCTCTCGTGTTCTAGCTTGGCTTGAGCTTGTTTGTGATGTTCTTCGCCTTTTGATCTGGGCTTCGGGTGCTTCTTGAGGGTTGTCGGGGCTTTCTTGCCTTGTTCACTTTGTTTTTGGTCTGTCTTTATGTGTTCTCCATCCTTTCCTTTTATAGGCGCGCCGACCTCGACTTATCCAGAATGGGAAAGAGGGGGCGCAAATGCCAAGGCGCCACGGAGAAAGGCGTCATCATTCCATCTTGGCGAAGTGACAGGGGCGGTGGAAAATTGCGGCGTGTATCTGACCACCCGCCACTGTGGATGTCCTCCGGCGCCATTAAGAGGGTCCACCGGGCAGCCACAGAGGTGCCCGGTGCGCCCACCCTGTCTTGTTCTTCTGCCAGGACAGGGTGGCAGGCGGAGCGCTTCGATTTTGGCAACGTTATCCCGAGGCACCCGGATGAAACGGGACGGGACTCGTGCATTTAATGGACCCATGCCCCCCTGCCAGAGCATGGCAGGGTCTGACACTAGGGCGTGAGCAGCTGAGAATGTCAGGATGTCAGGCCGCGCGTGCCTATTAAATGCGGCATTGGGCCTTTGACTGGCTGACACCTCGACGATGGGACCCTTCGGGTCGTCGGACGATCTTGCGCGAACCTTCGGGGAACCGAGTCCTCGGGGACTACCACGTGCAGCCCCGAGTACTCTCTCCCGAGCACTCCGGTGAGACCTTCGGGGAACCGAGTCCTCGGGGGCTGCCACGTGCAGCCCCGAGCACTCTCTCCCGAGCACTTGGGGGAGACCTTCGGGGAACCGAGTCCTCGGGGGCTGCCACGTGCAGCCCCGAGCACTCTCTCCCGAGCACTTGGCTGTTTGGATCATCGAGGGACTACAGTACTTGGGGGTAAGCGAGAACCCTTCCGAGTACTTCCTTCCCGGTACTTGGACTCTGCGGATCATCGGGGAACTGGGGTGCTCGGGAACCAGAGGCGGCAGCCCCGAGCACCTTCTCCCGGGACTTAGCTTCTTCTTATCTTGCAGGGTGGACCTCGCGGGATGGTGACGCGTGGCGGATGGCCGGCCCGGTCTCGGGACTCAGGGACCCCTGGTTCCTGATACACCGACAACCCCCTTACTCAATACTCCGACAGTATCCCCCAAGCTTCCACGTGGTCGTGGTTAGGTCTAGTCACATCACTTAGGCCCCGAGGGAACATAGTCCACCCAGAGAGTGGTCGTCGATGTCGTTAGCATTCAGAGTTTGATTATGTACTTCACACCATGTGGGGAGGTTAAGCGTCTTGAGAAAAAGAGAGAGATATTAATTGTCACCGGGCCTCAGGGACTTTTGATTCCCCATGCGCACCCCCTTGGATTGTTGTGTCGGGTGAGGTTCCTCAGTACTCCCTAGACTGAGGTGTCATGATGAGATGTGTATAAAAACACAAAGGTGTTGGTGCCTAGATGCCGCCACATGCATGGGTTTGATCGGGAGATGGCCATGAGCCCCCTAGGTAGTAAACGATAGGAACACAGGGCATTTCTCGCAGTGGTTCCGTCTTCCACCCTAGGCGTGAACTAATGGTTGGACGAGCTATAAAAGCAAGAGTATACCTAGCCGGCCACCCATCGATATTTTTTGCAAGGCAAGAAGGCAACTCTCCTTGTGGATCATGGCATCCTCCTCCCATTCTTCATCGGGAGGGTCCATGATTTTGGAGGATTTAGCAAGGGTCGAGTCGCCTCTGATGCCAGCTTCGCTTGTTAAGGTGCCCCCGGGGGCAAATAATCTCAAGGACCTACTCGCAAGGTTGGAGCCAGCTGCCATCGAGCTTCCCTCGCTATAAAGAGGGTCTCCTCCTGCCGCTCTCACTTGATCCTCGGCGCGAGCGGTTGCCTTGGTCGAGGTTATCGATATCTTCGATGACGAGGAGAAGGTCGACTGGAACCTTCTGGAGAAGGAGATCGACGAAAAGGAGAAGGCGAAGGAGGAGCAAAAGGAGGGTCAATGGGGTTCGCCAGCGCCGGTCAGCAACTCCAGCATGGTCTTCGCATCAGCCGCCCTCCCTGGCCCCTACACAGACCGTCGTCTAATTCCTGCGGTGACCAGCTGCTGGACCAAGGAAGAGTATAAGAGGTTCCTCGACTCATTCAAGGACAAGTAGGGGTCCACATACTTCTAAATTCTTGGAGTTGGTGAATCCTTATGACTTGCAAGAGTTAGCGGAACTTTTATGCCAACTTTACGCCAGACACGCGAGTCAAGAGGGAAAGAACAAGCATGTAATAGGATAGTTAGTCTGATCAAATGTAATTATGCCGCATGTAACCTAATTTTTTTTCCATGAATGAAAAATGTTCCAACCCTTTATGATGGCCTCGTCGATGGTCAAAAGACTATACATGAGTCTTGCTGTTTTTGAACCGTCTGGTCTGAACCACTGTTCGGAGTGTTCAGAGAGTTTTCACTGTGTTATCATGGCGAGTAGGCTTTGATTGTTTCTCTCCGCTCGTTAGTTAGGCTTTCGAAGCGCATGACAACCCTTAGCACGATAAGTCTCTCAGCAGCGACTAGCGCCCGACTCGTGTGGAGACTTATGGTCTTGTGGTCGTTATCCTGAGCCGTTCGTACCTTTTACATCATGTGAGCAGCGATCCCACACTATTCTAGAGCTCTCGACCATCTGGTTGTTTGAACTTCGTGGTCGTCGAGCGTTGTCATGTACTGTGGTCGAAGAGTCAATCTGGCAGAGGTCTGTTGTTGGTCGTGAAATCCTGCAAAATAGAGAGTTTGGTCTTTTGAAATTTTTAAAAACCTACAAGTCATATTCCACGCTCGTCCCGAAGGTTTTGCAAAATAGAGAAACATGCCCGTCTCCGAGCAACCTTATACATAGAACTTGCGCAACAGGTCGATGTTCCAGGAGTTATGTAATGCACAGCCACCCTCCATGGCTAGCTTGATCGCACCAAGTCTGATGATATCGACCACTTTGTAGGGCCCCTCCCACTTGGGGGAGAGTTTATTCAGATCGTCCTTATTTTAAATTTGCCTAAGGATGAGGCTTTGCTGATATCAGGCAGCTCGAATTAGAGCACGCTCGTGGAACTCTTTGATCAGGTTACATCATCCTCTCGTAACGCCACCTAGTCGTCGTTCGAGTAGTTGGCCACTCGAGGCAATTGAAAGGTGATTTCGGAGGGAGGCATTGCCTCTGCGCCAAAAATAAGGAAGAAAGGGGTTTCGGTCATAGTCCTACTGGGAGTCGTTCGCAACGACTAGAGTACTGTGGGTAGTTCGTTCACCCAACGCCTTGAATAGCTTTTAAGCTGATCAAAGGCACATATTTTGATCCCTTGCAGTATCATCCCATTTGGCCTTTCGACTTATCCGTTGCTCTGTGGGTGTGCCACTAACGCATAGCAAATCTTGGTCCTGTGTGTACTGAATAGACTATTTAGAAACAGCCCCTGGGAGCTACCCGGGTGGTCGCTTTGTAATGAAAGGACCAGTCTTCATATAAATTTCTCTTCATGTAAATTCCTTGGCCCGGGGTGCTCGCTAGCAAGGTTCCTGGTGCTTAAGATGGTCCTTAGCACGACAAGTCCTTCAGGGGCGACCAGCGCTTGACCCGATCTAGGAGTTGTGGCCTCATGGTCATCATCCCTCGGACGCCCATACCTTCGACACTGCACGAGCAGCAATTTTGACTCCCACTCAATTGATATGATCGATCGGGTAGAACAAAACATATATGTTGTATAAAAATAAACTACATATCCTAAAAGTCTATTAATCGGAAAAACTTACCATTTAGTGAGACCGTTCATACCCAGGTTATCCTGCAAAACAGAGTCTAATTTTTGAATTTGAAAAAACTTACAAGCCACATTACAAGCCCAGAAGATCCTATAAAATAGAAAAACATGCTCATCTTCGAGTAGCCTTACACATAGAACTCGTGTTCCACAAATTTGTGTAATTTATGGGCGGCCTCTGTGGCTAAATCGACTGTGTCAAGTCAGGAAATGCAGACCACTTTGTAGGTCCCCTTCCTCTTGAGAAAGAGCTTGTTACGACCTGCGCTATTCCCTGACTCGTATGAGGTTGAGGTCATCTACGACCAGTATCCGCTCCCACTCCTTGTGATCACGGTAGCACCTGAGGCTCTGTTGGTATCGGGCTGCCTGAATTTTGAGCACGCTTGCGGGACTCTTTTGCTCAGGTTTGTATTGTCCTCTCACCGCACGTTTGTTTTGTTGAAGTTACATTATGTCTAGCTAGTAAATTCATTGCAAATGCAATATCAAGTCCGGTGTAACTTATAAGATAAATTAGTGATATAATGGTACTGAGATACGAAACTTCACATCCTAATATCTCTTCATCATTATCCCTAGTTCTTGATGAATTTTTTCCATATTAAGAAATCTAACTACCATAAATGTTTTTATGGATATGCTTTATCCATATTGAATTTTTCCAATATCTTTTGGATATATGCAAAATAGTGTACACGTATTACTAAGAAAAGATGATCAAGTTATAGACCTAAACATAATTTGATTTTACTTAAATCTTTCATTTTAAATTCTATTTTAAGATAATTGTATGCTTATCATCTACGACGCCAGTTGAGACAGCTCTGGCCCTAGGATGTTGTTGCTATTCTCTTTTTGTGATGTTGTTTAATTTCTAGGTAATTACAACCTAAAGTGTCCACCTATTGTGCTCGGCCTATGTGCATGGTAAACTTGATACATTTGCTGCCATTCTTCTGTAAAGTTGACGCGTAAAGCTTTTGCGTGTTAAAAAAATGGGCAAAGTAGCAGGAACTGAAACCGACATGTTAGAATAACAGAAAATAGCGTTGAAATTCAGGTCAAAGCATATAATGACATCATTGAACCAGGTAAGATTCCAACATGAAGGGAAGCAAATATCGTTATATTACACAGTGGCCAGTATATAGACTGAGGTGGCATAAAAGGTAAAACAAAAATAAAATGTATGTAGATTCGTGATCCAAAGGAGCCGATAAATCATAAACCAACCCACAGTAGAGAACACATAGATTAAGGTGGCATAAAGCGAGAGATCACAAAAGAATGTGTGGAAATGCGCAATCAAAAGGAGCTCATAGACCATAAAAAAAAAGGCGCTATGAAAACTAAGATACGGCGACAAAGAACTGGTCATGAGTGAACACTGGTTCTGGAAGATAAACTCCGACCCTGCTCAATGCCTGCCCTTGGCACTTGTTTATTGTTATTGCATATCAAACCCTGACAGGGAACAGGCGCCCCTGCAATGTGAAAGGCCATTTGGGCTAGTTCCATTTAAAATAATCCGAGGTCTGCATGCCACATCGCCCACATGAGTACCGGTCATTATTCGAGCTTCCAAAAGACGATCACCTAGCCTTTCAATCAGCAACCGAGTGCTGTTACAAAGTCCAGCTGACTGATTAATATTTCTAAGAAGCACCACTGCAACACCGGTTTTCAAAGAGAGACGATGCTATGAGAAATTGTTAATCACAATCGCATTTAAGAATTCTGATGGGTAAAGCATTCAAAATCAGAAGGCTATTTTGATGAATTGGTAATTGTATTGAAACTGAGATATTCTCGAACACAACCAGGAAACTTAAATATGCATCAGTAATACCAAGGGGTGGATCATCAGCCCCTACTGCTCCGTAGCTAATAGGAACCCCTCTAAGGCCCTAATAAATTTTCTGTCATGCATGAGGGAGACGAAGAAGAAAATAATAAAGAGGGAGAGAGGAGCAGATCCGCCACAGGCTGCACAACAACATATAATAACACAACACTCCACATCCTTACGCCATGCCACCAGTACACATCTCCAAACTACGTGTAAGCATAATAAGATTATCTCCAACTATATTTCCTTTATTTCATTCCCTTTCTGATTTCTTTTTCCATTCTCATTTCTTTTATTTTCTCTCATTTCCAACAGCTTCCCTTCGAGGGGAATCGCGGAGGGAAAGAAGAGATAATCATGTCCTGAAAGGAATAACCTTAAAAATTCTTTCATGATGAAAACCATGAAGAAAAACCGTTAAAACGCTGAATGAAACAAAAATCCCTTCACGACGGGATTTTCGTTCCCGAAGAAAAGCCCTTGGAGATGGCTTTATAGCATACGGTTTAAGCAAGCACCAGGATAATAAATCCATAAACACACATTCCGAAAAATATTATGAAACCCTAAATCGTGAAGTACCCAAGAGGGCTGAAGGCCCCTCGACCAAAACTCTAGCCGAACCAACAGCACCCGCCGCACCTAAAGGAAAACAAAGGCCACACTATTAGCCAGGAGCAAACAAATAAGTGGAGAAAGAACTCAACAGACCGCCATGAACTAAGGGCTCGTTTGGTTGGAACATAGAACAATTTTGCCTAAACATTGCGACCGACTGCCAGGAAGGTGTGCATGTGGTCTGTTTAGTATTCGCCCATACTATTAAGGCAACAAATTGTAGCTAAGAACAGTCCCCACCTAATCAACCAGGGAACAACACCAAACCAACACAACAAAACCCCGTAGCAATACAATCATGCTGCAATTCACAAAAACCATGGAACAAACATAACATAGCGAGAACAAGAAAACCAAAACCGATTAACGCTAGAAGAAGCTTCCTGCTAAAGGAAGAGAAGAAGGAGAGGCAAGACAAGCAGCAAAGAGGTCATATCAGCTTCCTCAAAAGAGACAAATCATGATCCTCTTTTAAAGTCACTGTGCCTTTACTTTAAACCGAAAATGTTACGTAACAAATTGAAAAATGTTATATAAGTAACTGAAAAATGTTAAACTAGTTACGAAATCGAAAAATGGTGCATAGCTAACAGAAAAAATACTAACTCTAATAAAATTAAGATTTAATCTTAAATGTCGAACTGTTTTTAAATGTCATAAGAACTTTAAAAGAGGTGAAGTCGGAGGATACGGCATGACGACAGGTCCAAGGAGGGAAACCGAGCCGAAACACCCAAACGGGCAGCCGCGATACACCCGGGACAACAAACCAGGCCGAAACACACAAACAGGGCCGTCGCCAACCCGCCGCCGAACCAACGCACCGGGAAGAGAGTGAACACGACGCGCCCGTCGCGCTGAGCCGCGTAAACCGCCCTGCGACGGGGGCCGCCCGACGATTCGCGAGCACTAACGCGTTGCTTCCAGCGAGCTCTGTTTTCTTTCGCGATTAGAGTTACCGCCGCCGATGCCGTCGTCGTCACCCCCGCGGCCGGCAATGTCGACAGCGGCGGCGATGCGCCGCCACCCGCACCCCGCTCCTACGCCCTCCGCGCCCGCCTACCTCGCCGCGATGCTCGCGCTCCTCGCCCTCGCCGCGATCGCCTTCTCCCGCGTCGCCTTCCCCGGCTTCCCGCACCCGCCCGACACCCGCCGCTGCCGCCCTGACGCCGAGGGGTCTTGGTCCGCCGGCGTATTCCTCGGGGATTCCCCCTTCTCGCTCAAGCCCATCGAATACGTAACCAATCCCCCTAATTGATCCGGTTTCCTCTCCTCTCCTCAAAAAAGGCACGTCTTTGATGCCGATAAGTTGGTTCGTGTGGCCGCAGTGGGGGATCAACAGCGACGCGGGAGCGGCGTGGCCGGTGGCAAACCCCGCGGTGACGTGTGCCGACGTGGCGAAGGCCGGATTCCCCGTCAGCTTCGTCGCCAACCCCTTCCTCTTCATCCAGGTAGCTTTACTTGGTTTTCTAGCCTTAGCATTTTAATAAGGGAGGGGATTACAAAGCCGGTACGGAACAAATGAATGAAGTCAATCAAATGTGTTTTGCAAACTATAAAAGAAGTCAATCAAATGTGGAATATGTCTTATCAATTCCATACAGAGTTAACTTACTAATCATGATGATGTCACCACAATGGCGCAATTGGAATGCCCAGTTGTGGTTTCGAAAAATAGCGGTTTGTCCTGAGTCCTGGAATCTGAATCTACAATGTCATTAGGGGGATGCCATTTATATGTTTTTCGAGACCAAGAATCCTGTTACATCGCAAGGCGACATTGCTGCTGCCGTGAGCAAGGATGCCGGTGCAACATGGCAGCAGCTGGGTGTAGTGTTGGATGAGGAGTGGCACCTTTCTTATCCGTATATGTTTAGCTACGAAAACAAGGTAAATATTTGTTTCACATGGAGGAAGTTGTGCATCATTGACCTGGACAATAAGTTCTTGTTCTAATGCTTCTCGCATCTTTTTTTCTTTCTTTCTTTTCCTTACTTCGAAGATCTACATGATGCCTGAAAGCGGCAAGAATGGAAACCTTCGGTTGTATCGAGCTGTAAATTTCCCCCTTAAGTGGAAATTGGAAAAAGTCCTTCTGGAGAAGCCACTTGTTGACTCCGTCATTGTAAATTTCCAGGGTTCCTATTGGCTCATTGGATCAGATTTTAGTTCTTATGGTGCAAAGAAGACAGGAAAAGTCTGTATTTGGTACAGCAGCTTTCCTCTTGGTCCTTGGAGTCCGCACAAGCAAAATTCAATTCATAACACGTACAACAGGTCGAGTGCTAGAAATGGAGGTAGGCCATTCATTTACAATGGTAATCTTTATCGCGTAGGCAAAGACCGTGGTTTTGGATCTGGCCACAGTATCAAAGTGTTCAAAGTTGAAGTCCTAACAGCAAATGAATACAAGGAATTTGAGGTCCCGTTTGTCCTCGAAAAGCCTTTGAAGGGCCAAAATGCATGGAATGGTGCACGGTCCCATCACCTTGATGTCCAACAGCTTCCAATAGGTAAACTTTGGATTGGGGTAATGGATGGTGACAGAGTGCCCTCGGGTGACTCAGTTCATCGTCTGATCTTAGGCTACATGTTTTATGGCGTTACTTCCATTTTGGTTCTCCTGCTTGGTGGGCTTATTGGTTCAATCAAGTGCATCTTACCACTCAGATGGTATCTACCACATACTGAGAAACGGAGTGACTCCTTCAATGTACACCAGCAGTTCTTTCTATACCATAAGCTTAGTTCGCTGATCTCCAACGTTAACAAGTTGGGATCTCTTATTGGTTCAAGAATTTATTACAGATCTTGGAAAGGCCAACTTTACATAGGTGGGATAACATTGATTTTAGTGGTCCTAACTTGCTTTGGGACTCACTACATCTTTGGTGGCAATGGTGCAGAAGAGCCATATCCTGTTAAGGGAAGATACTCACAGTTCACATTGTTGACCATGACCTATGATGCTCGACTTTGGAATCTGAAGATGTTTGTGGAGCATTACTCCAAATGTGCATCAGTGAGGGAGATTGTTGTTGTCTGGAACAAAGGTCGACCCCCAGTGCAAGGTGAATTGAAGTCGATGGTGCCTGTGAGGGTCAGAGTTGAAAATAAGAACACTCTGAACAACAGATTCAACATAGACAGAGAAATTAAGACAAGAGCTGTTATGGAGCTCGATGATGATATCATGATGACATGTGATGACTTAGAGCGTGGATTCAAGGTATGGAGGGAGCACCCTGATAGAATTGTTGGGTACTATCCACGCCTTGCTGAGGGCAGGCCGCTAGAATACCGCAATGAGAGGCATGCTCGGAAAAAAGGAGGTTATAACATCATACTAACGGGAGCAGCATTTATGGATCATCGGCTGGCCTTCAAGAGGTATTGGAGCAAAGAGGCTCAGACAGGAAGGCAGATTGTCGATAGTTTCTTCAATTGTGAGGATGTTCTCCTAAATTTCTTGTTTGCAAATGCAAGCTCGACGAGCACGGTAGAATATGTGAAGCCGGCTTGGGCAATTGATATGTCTAAGTTCTCAGGAGTAGCCATTAGTCGAAACACACAAGCACATTATCATGTTAGGAGCAAATGCCTTGCTATATTTTCAGAAATCTATGGGAATTTGACTACCAAGAGGTTCTTTAACAGCCGAGGTGATGGCTGGGATGTGTTGTGACACAGATAACTGGGTAGCTTTTTCTTGATACTTAAAACGCCTGCTTAGCAAAGTTTATAAGGTAGTCAAGCCGGGGGAGGACCAGTACAGGGTGATCCATGTAACTGTTAACTGTCATCAGTTTGTATAATTTTGGCACATCTCCTTTCTGTAAGTTTTGCAAAGATTCTCTTTGTGTGTCCTTACACCTACATTCCATTTCTAAATCCTTTTTTAGTTTAACCTTTTCAATCGTTGGTCAGAGTTGTACTCTTCGCATGCAAACTGTTATTATTGTTACTGTGCAAGTATGCATGCAACTGCAACTCTGTTCTAGAATAAATGACTTTATCCAAAAAGAGATTATCACGAAACATTCTTGATTTTTTTTTAAAAAAAATGCACAATTACATTACATGAATAATGCCACCAGAAAAAGGAAGGCAGGAAATTTTTTGCACAAGTGTCAGACTTCATTCAATGATAGATTGGTAATTTGGTATGTACTTGACATTTGAGTGCTCTGCACTTTGATTTGGTATGTACTTCACATTTGAGTGCTCTGAACTTTGATCGAGTACCTTGAATTTTTTTTCTTCTATTTTTCCTTCTTTCCTTTTCTGTTCAGTAAACCCAACCAAGTGACAGTAAATCTACATTTTCTCAACTTCTTGCAAATGCGGGTCATGTGATTTATAGTACATGATTGAATAATTAATGAAACCGCTGCTACAAGAAGTCATGAAGTCACTCAGCTTGAATCAAAACTTGAAGTTCTTCTTCAGGTAAACTACCACCTCTTGCTGCAAAAAGTGCAGTGTAAGGGTTAATGTTCTATTTTCTATGCACTAAGCCTTCTGTACTTTCAGGAAGCATGAGGTACAGTTTACTTACAATCAAGCAAAGAACGACGCAACCTGCAGCTCCAGGGAAAAGAGCGTACCATAATTGCAAGTTGTGAAACTTGGGACTGTCGATAAACAAGAGGGGCAAGCCTGCAGCTGCAAAAATCCAGAAATAATAAACAACAGATGCAATACCAACAGTTGGGCAACAAAACAAGACTGCAAATTTCTCTTGGGAGTTTTACCTGGAGGATGTGAGGAACCTGTGATGGTCATGAATGCTATGCAGGCAGAAAGAGCTGCACCTCTTGCTAACCAGCCAGACCCAAACAATGAAAGGGCTAATACACCAAAAGCCGCACAGCTAATCTGGGCAACGAACATATTATATTTCTGCAAGTTTTCACAGCTGCTAGTGTCACAATTGATTATCATAGATGAAGCTCAAGAGCTCTTGATATTTTATAAGACAAAAGGAGTTGTTACAAGTTTCTCCAGTCTTGGATCAATTCAAAATGGGTGCTACGCTGAAAACCTTATGTAATTCAGGAAACGTATACTTTTGGGGTTACAGTAGAATGAAATAACAAATCACTTAAGTCCTTGCTAAATTCCATGAATTCCATTTACTACTTGCTACATACTTTTTAGTGAACATTCTGTTTTTGCCACTAAGGAGGTCATCTATTAAGGTCTCATTTGTTTTTACCTCTGGCATCAGCTATCTTGAAATTGGCCACGGTTGACCAGATTGGTTGGATTGAAGATGTCAGATTTCATGAAAGATGTTCAAATGCCCCCAAATGTTTGTTTGTTTGTGGGACATATTGATCATGTTTTAGTAGAAGTTCATGGATCATTTCAACAACAATAATGATGATGATGATGATGATGATGATGATGATGTGAGAAAAAGAGTGACAATTTTTGCCCTGCATTTATATAAACCGAATCTTTTTAAAAAAGGATGATACAATGTTTTTCTAAAAAAAAGATATAGAAAGGGTAGCATGAATTGTACATGTAGGATTTATTTGTAATATTCTAAGCTTTTTATGACCAGAGATGAAGTTAACCAATGTAATATCCAACTCAATTGTTGGTTATTTCTTCTTTACTAGCAATGACTTGCAAGTCTAAATGTTGGCTAACTAAAAATTTTTAGTGCTGATTATGAACCTTAGCTGCAGGTGAGTCTGGAGCGCTGAAAAGCACGCAGCAGACTGCTCCAAGTGGCGCAATGGTCAGTGATACTCCCTTGAACGCCACCATTTGATCTAGTTTTCCCAGTACTGCCATTGCCAAGAATGCACCTGCATGATATCAACATTGAAGCAACAAAAATATCAAACGGAAGGCTCTCTTCCGTACGGCTTTGTTAGTCAACAAGAAATAGCTGGCACCATCTGACAGGCACCAAGACAAGGGTGAGCCAGCGATTCTCGGGCTCGTCCATCACCTCTAAACAGAACATACCAGAGAGAGAGAAAATGAAAAGAACCTCTCTGAAATTACCAACAAGAGGATAGAGAACCGGACACACCAGCCGGGGGGCAAGAAACATCAAAGCTTTAGACTCACCAGCAGAAGGCCAAATCACATCGCTGATGGTGACGCCGCGAGGCGACGCCGGTGAGACCTTGGCCGCCGCGGTCGCTTCAGCGATGACGCACAGGTCCCTTCTCCGGCTTAACCTTATCGTATTGCCAGCCTTAAGGGTGGGGGAATGACCCTTCTTGCCGCCATTAACATGCAGGAGAAGATGCAGACGCGGCGCATGGGGCGCCGCTGTCAGACATTGCACCCTCGCTCGTGCCAAGATGTTGCGGCAGCCAATGCCGGGCAGGCTCTGCTGCAACGACGATGCCATATTGTTTCTCTCTCTCCCCCCTCTCCTAGCTCTGCCCCTTCTCTCTCCACAAGAAGTACAGGTATTTAAACAAGATAAGGTGCGGGAGGACAGAGGAGATGGATGGACCCTTGGGCTGGGCGAGAGGAGAGGGGTGATGAGCTCTTCAGTGGCGTGGAGAGTCGCAGCTGTTCAGACTCTGATAAAACAAACAGACAGTCAGATACCGTCATGCGCGCCTCCTTGTCTTTTTTCTTCTAATTTTGGTCCCAGGGATGACTTGATCACTGGGGAAGAAGTAGCTTTCCCATGTCATTCATGTGGCCAGTGGTGACAAACTCCCACGCGCTACAGATCACCGGTGCGTCCGTGTGCATGCGTGAATCCAAAACCAGCAAGTGAAGCCTTGCTGAGGATGGATTTTACTCCCTGAAGATATTTTGTACGAGAGCAGTTGGTTCTGGATAAATCTTATACTATTTAAAGGTTCAGAGAACATTCCCACAAGAAAAGAATGGAGTTTTAGGTCCTGGTTGGATGTTAGTGTTAAAAAAAGATACAGTAGTTGCAAAACCAGAGTTTTGTGAGGTTACTTGTAAAATCCTACGGCTTTCAGATACGGCAGTTTTGTGCATATTGAGGTCACATGGGGCGGGCAGCAGCATGTGCGCTTGGATCTAGATCTTATGATTCGAAATCGCACCCATTTTCAAGAGGTCAAGTCCCTAATGGTTGAGTGATCATGAGAGCTGCATCACGCCATCTATGCAATGCATACGTAGGACAATATGGCTATTCGTTTAACAAAAAATGAATACATTATATATGTGTTTGACATTTTCAGTGTCAACGAACTCAAGCATATATATTTTTCGTTCCACGATAGCTACTGCGACCACCAGTTTCCAAGAGGTTGGTGTTCGGTTGCCGTACCGGTTTGCATGTGCGATGACGGACACCTGAAGAGAAACCTGATTGCGCCCACTTTTTTTTTAGTTTTTTAACCTGCCAAACCATGTCACTCGACATCCTATAGCAGTGGCGGATCGAGGATTCGCAAAATGGATATTCATTTTTTTTTAAAAAATATGTTTAATAGAATATCATAAATTTATAATAGTATAGCTGAAGTACATAAATTATTCAGCGTAGCGACATCTTAGCTAATTTAGAGAAATTACAAAATAATTAAGAAAACTACAATTGAACTTGACGTTTTTTTATGACTTGAAACGCTAGATGATATCATTTTCCTTGACTTAAAAAAATCACACTCTATAAACACGATACATAGAAACTTCAACACTAACAACTAGCGACCTTAGCGAAACTTGACAGGTCTATATGGCAAGCTATCTGATTTCAGCACGTTACATTGAAAATTTAACACAAAAATAAACTATCTAATTGAATAATCTTGTGTATTCAGATGAACAAAACAAAATTATAAATATTAGTGGAAATTTTAAGAGTGTTCTGACGCTAAATCAGTTCGCCTTTCATTTTGGCTCTGGAGTTTGTCCTAGCATCTAGTTGGTTGCAAGCTGCCTATGGCGTGTGCTCTCGCCGCACTGCCTATCTACCCCATTTAGAGCGGTGGAGCACTAGATGGTAGGATGGATCATGACTAGTCGGCTGGATGCCTAGTCATGCCACTAGTCGCTCGTCGGCGCAGCCTAAATGTCGTCTACCCACCAGCTACTCGGCTGGTCCAGCCATCGCCTGCCAACATGGTGCATATGTGTCTTTGCGGGTTACGCCACTGCGGACTTGCGACCTTGCTTTAAACCCTAGCTATAGGCATGAGCTCACGGTGACACGATCTGGTGTGCGGAGGCGAGTCACGAGACGACGATAATATGACTTGAGGAGTTGAGGTTTCGGTCTGATCTGGTGGAGTCTCTCATGGCTTGTGGGATGGCGATTGGATGAGATTGAGCCATTAATGTAGACTCAAAACTGAATCCGGCACATCTCAGTCTATACACATGTATATATACTTTACATATACTTGATTTTTTGCAAAAAATAATGGGTACTGAGTACCCATGAATCAGGTCCACCCATGCCATGTAGGAGGAAGAAAAGAATTGAAAAGAGAAACAGCACAAGCTCTTCCGGGCGACAAAAGAACCAAGTGGGCAGTAGCCAATCGCCGAGCCACCCAAGGCGAGCCAACCACAGCAAGGAATCGCCGCTGTGCACGTTGGATCACACCTGACGACGAGCCATTTCCGCAGCAAGAGCCGTCCCAGGCAAGTTTCACGTGAGCGTCGTCTTTGCTACCAGCGGAAGCTCCGAGGCCAATTTGCAGTAGTCTGATGGCCCCTATCCAATCCACCGGCCCGGGGTGGCCGAACGCGTCTCGCGCCTTGCGTCTAGGCCTGGCAGCGGGGCTGGGTGCAGCCAGAACGCACCCGACCCGAAACCCGAATAAAAAACCCGACCCGAACCCGAATCACATGTCGGGTGCAAAAATGAACCTGACCTCGAACCCCGCGGGGACCAGGCGTGCGGGGTGCGGGCCTGCAAGGCTACAACGTAAATGGGCTATCGGCTGCCTCCACGGACGTGACACGGTGACGGGCCACATACTACTTCGGGCCCCCGTGGAAGCCCCGCGGGTGATAATTTATCCCCGAACCCGACCCAAACCCATTTCGGGGACCCGACCCGCGACCCCCGCGGGTCTAATTTCGCCCTCGCCCCCGCCCCCTCCGGGTCTAAAACCCACGGGGCCCCGACCCGACCCGACCCGACCCGTTGCCAGGCCTACTTGCGTCAAGAAGGGACTTTTTTATTTTTATATTTTGAAAATAAAAAATTGTAACATTAGAAGTCCGTTTAAAAAGTTACAAAAATAAACTACTGTCAGTGTAAAGGATACTATATTATCCTTAAAAAATTATTATTTTTGTTTCTCATTGTACATATAATATTTTTGGTTGAATTTTTTTAAGCTAGATTATAGCATCTTGTATAACATAATTTTTTCAAAAAAATCATGACTATTTAGATAATGTTTTTAAATTTTGAGAGCAATGAACCGTTGTGTTTTTTGATTTTTTAATATATTACCTGTTGAAAAAACAACATGTTTATTTTTTAAACTTATAGCCTGTTAGAAGGGCGATAATCACATGTGGCCTTTCCAACGGGCGAAAATAGCATATTTTTGTATTTTTTTTCAAACCGATATCTAGTTTTGTATTTTTTTTATTTTCAAAATATAAAAATAAAAATAAAAATCCCAAGAAGGAACTCGCCGTTCGCTTTGCGCGGTCGCACAGCCCGCTGGGAGGGCGTGCGCCCACGCTACGCTCGCTGCGCGGGCCGGGCCGGCGCGCCACGGTTCGCGCGCACGCGGCCGAAACGTTTTCGGGCCCCCGTACCGTACGCGGACTGGACCGAGACCGAACGGCGCGTGCTCCGCTCGGCTGGACACGGACACCGCACGCACCGCCGCCGCGGCTTTTGTCAGTGCGCGCGCGGCATCCAGGCTCTCCCATCCCCTTATCCGCTCCGAGCCAGTCGCGGGGTCGCGCTAAGGATTTCGCCCAGCTCGCTCCCCTCCCCTTCCCCGCGCTGCCCACGGCAGCGCCCAACCCGTCCACCGCGGGCAGGAGGCGACACTATGGCCTGCGCCGCCGCCGCCGCCGCCACGTACGCACACGCTCTCCCCTTGCCCCCTTCTCCTCTACCACAGCCACAGGCACATCAGTTGGCGAATCACATGTGCGGCTCAGCTCAGCGGCTGTGCTTGTCACGCAATCGATCGCGGTTCTTACCCAACTGTGCTGAGTTTGGCTCTCATTGCGCTTCTCAGGGCTCGCATCGGAGCTGGGAGAGGACCCTGTCTGTGGAGGAGCGACAAGAGCTCGAGCATTCTCGTCGGTTCCGCGCCCCTGCTTCCTTCGTCGCCGTCCGCAAACCGCCCCGCCCGGGGCACGAGGGCGCGCGCCTCGGAGCTGCAGCGGGCGCCCGGGACGGCCATTGCCGCTGGTGTCGCGACGCACAAGGTCACCGTCCACGACCGGGAGCGCGGGGTCGTCCACGAGTTCGTCGTGCCAGAGGTACGCACACATGCTGCCTCCCTATGCTTTCACTTTTGTGAGGTGCTTGGTCTGATCGGTACCACGGTGGTGATGGCCGCAGGACCAGTACATTCTGCACACCGCGGAGGCGCAGGACATCAGGCTGCCTTTCGCGTGCCGCCATGGTATGCTGCATCTTTTTGTCCTGAATAAATGCGTCTTATATGTCAGATACTTGTTTCGGCTAACTGCCACTCTATGCCCTCATTCTGAACTTCTCTGTTGCTATGGCACCACTCAGCTTGAACTTCCAGTTAGTTTGTGCTGGATTGAGTAGTTTTTTATAATCTATTAAGCAGCATAATTTAACTTCAGGCTTACAACTTGTAGAAACATATTATAATCTGTGATCTAGAAGGAAAAAAGATCCATTTAATAAATTGACTGAACTGGCTGCTAAATTAGGATGTTGGTGTGTATCCTTTTAGCTTCGCCTCGGAGCAGTATCTCGTCTTCATGCGTTTCTTGTAAAGTTGTTACTGGATCAGTGAATAACTATATTTGCTAATTAGGTTGCTGTACTAGCTGCGCTGTTCGTATAAAATCAGGGCAAATAAGACAACCTGAAGCACTTGGAATATCTGCTGAACTGAAAGATAAGGTACACACATTTTTTCCTCCTTTTGTTATCAATTGGTACCACTAGTTCATCTTTCTTATTGTTATCTTGCACGAGTGCCACCAAATTGATCCCTTCCTGTCCATGGTTTACAAAACGTCTATGCTTTATCACAATACTAACTGATGATTCAGTTCAGTTATTGGATTTAGCTTTATGTCTTCTAGCATTATTTCTTTGTCACAAATAGGATTTAGTTGTTTTGAAACGTGACTTGAAGAAAACTGATATAGGATGCAGTCAAGCTAGCCTTCAATTATGCTACTCAAAGTCTTAGCTAAGGGTTATCAATTCTTACTGTTAGTATGCAAACTAGCCAACTAGGTCTGCAGCTATGCCCCATACATGCCATATATTTTGTTTTATCATTCATTCTGGTTCTGTAGTTGTGCAAACTGACAATGAACTATTATGGATGCTGCATTTGTGCGGTGTCCTTTTCAGGGCTATGCATTGCTGTGTGTTGGTTTCCCGACTTGTGATGTTGAAGTTGAAACGCAAGATGAAGATGAGGCAAGCACATTTTCTAAGCCACATTGTGAATTTTGAGAATTATGTAGTTTAACTTAAGAAATAAATATTCCTCTAAATTATAATGTTTTAGCTTATTTTCTTTCTATTAAGCATAGTCTATCTCAATTTATAGGTATATTGGCTCCAGTTCGGGAGATATTTTGCACGAGGACCAGTTGTAAGTGTTACTTTTTTATTTACAAACTGCAGTTTCTATGTTCCGACTTCTCAGACGTCTTGGCTTAAGTGCATAACCAATTGATTGCTCTTTGGTTGTCAATCCTAACTGCTATCGTTATTCCCCTTAAGCATTTTCAGTTTTGCATGGTTCTAGCTTTGCTAACGCAAAGTGTACTCATTTTATTCAGGAAAGAGATGATTATGCACTAGAACTTGCAATGGGAGATGAGTGAGCTGTGCTCAAGAGGTTGCGCCATCTCAGTTTCAATCCCTGCTCGTCTTTCTTTCTGTCTTCCTAATCTAACTCGCTGCTCTCATCCTTTTCAGGGGTACCGTCTTAGACGATGTTTCTGCGGTTGGTAGCTTATAGAGTCGCAAAGACTTGCATCACAAGTGGTGGAAAGAATTTTGTTTGCTGTGTTCACAGTTTCTCCATGTTCTGCAACCTGTATGGTAGCAGCCTGGCATTTGCAAATATGCTTCTTGTAAATGTAGCGATGCCGTTTCTGATTTTTCGTCTTAGTTGCCTCAAATCCATGTTCGTTAGTTGAACGACAATTCGAACCGTGTGTAAAGTTGTAAACCGCCTGGCATTCGAACTTGGGCGCAAACAATGATCACCGGGGCAATGAGATTAGGAATGGCATGGGGGACTGGAACTGGAACCATACCAAACTGTTGCGTTGGTACGGAAGAGTTGCTTCCAGAGCAAACCAATTCGAGCTAAGTTCTGGCGCTGGCCATGTGCCAGGCGGAGTGGATGTAACGCCGGCGGGGTGCAGGTGCACCAGATGGCTGTGGCTTGGCTCCAGCCGGTGCCGGAGGACCTGACCGATCACCAAACGTGCAATCGCCCCATGCGCGCCTAGTCGGCTGTCAGCCCCGCCGCTCTGGGTGCACCCGTGCTTGGCGTCCCCGTCGTCGGCCGTCCTCCGGTCGGTTGCGCACGGCGGTTTTCGGCAACCTTCCAGGGAGAGCGCGCGCTGGACGCACGGACTGGCTCAGCGCAACCTCGGCTACTCGTCAAGTTGCTCCAAGAATGCTGGCGATCCGAGTAAACCGCGGATCCTTCGGCCAGCACACCATCCAGCAGCACCGTGCCGCCGTCTACGGAGGAGCCGGGAGCGATTGACGTGCGCTGCCAAAATGACCTTTGCTGGATGGTTCACGCAGGAAGATCGGGGAAAGGGTGCACTATGCGTTAGTATTAGTCACTGGATCCTATGAAGGTTAATGATGAGTTGGGAGGTTCTTTTAGTCTAAGAAAGGGTTGAGACAAGTGATCCTCTCTAACATGTCTCTGCTATATAAAATACAAATTGGTTCCCGTGTCATATATTTTCCTACTATCTTTTTATCTAATAAAACCCTCTAAAATTTAAATAATTTACTTAATTTTATCATCTACCCTCATCCTTTAATCTCTCCGCATCATTACCTGTTTCGGATATGGGATCGGTTTTACTAATGAAAATAAAAAAAAATTAGGATGTAAATTAGTAGATAATCTTCTCCTCTTTTTTTATGCTATATGAAATTAAACTATGACATTGCTCCTGACGTATTCGTTCGGCTGTACTCCCATGGTGCATCCACGTATCTATACCTTGAGTTTGTACTTAATGTTATCACGTTCAATATTTATATTTTTGTTGCAACACATAAATATTTAGCTAATCTTTTTTAATATAGTAGTGGATATTCTGCCTATTTTAATTGCAAGAGTAAAAGAAAATGGTTAGATATTGGGTGTTGTACCTCGTTTAATAGATGATGGCTTGTTGAAAAAGCTTGTTGACTTTTCAATAGACAGATGATACAATATTTTTTATGTATCATAATTTAGAACATGCTAAAAGTATGAAGCTCTTGTTGTGTACTTTTGAGTAACTAGTTATTATGTTATGGTGAGACCAAATTGTATGAGGAACAATTAATACTCTCAACTTTTCGGATGTGAGAATGACGATTATTCTTTTAGGTACCTAGGTATTTCTATGCGTCATATAATATTAAAAAAATTGAATTGGAAAAAATAGGCATGATTCAAAACAAATGTCGGCTGAGTAAATGATTATTGCAACTAATTAACAAGGATGGTGTATGACAGAATCTACTTAGGAACAAATACCTGGGTGGCAAGACTACTGCTCTGGTGGAGAAAAAGCCTGGAGATTCCCATTATTAATTTGATCTTGTAAGTATCAAATCTTTTTTCCTGAACTTGGGAAAGTTGAGTTTATAAAACGGCACACAGGTCAAAGTCTAGGAGGATAAATGATTGTGCAATAATACTCTAAAAGTGCAGTGCCTATCTTTATGCAATATATTGCATAGGAAACAGTGACGGTAGCGGAAGTGCTTAACTCATAACAACTGAACGTCTCATTTCGTAGAGCGATTGTGGGCGATAAACTAGAGGCCTGGCATAGTCTTGTAGCTAAAGTGGCTTTGGTTCAGCTGATTGTTAACCCTGTTTATTGGGCGTTGCTAGATTCTAATGTGGCAAGTACTAAATGTTATATATGGAAGCTTAAACTCCCTTTAAAGATAAATATTTTCTTTTGATACTTGTATAAAGGAGTCATTTTAACTAACTTGGTAAAACGAAACAGACACAAAAATGATAAATGTTATTTTTTTAAGGGTGATGAGACTATTCAGCATTTATTTTTAAAATGCTATTTTGCTAAGTTTATTTGGCAAACTATGCATATCACTTTTGGCTTACATTCTCCTAGAAGTGCCCTAGATATGCTGGGGTCTCAGCTTAATGGGATTAATGTAGTGCCCTAGAATTTTTGTTAGGGCAGGTGCAATGTATTGGATACTTTGGCGCAACTGAAATAATGTTTTTGATAAAGTAAGAACTGACTCTTATATGCAGGTCATTTTTAGATGAATTCATTGGATCCGTTTCTAGACATTGCTATAGAAGGAGGAGGCATGAGGAGCAATGAGAAATGCTTGCCGCCTTCTAGAATAAATCATTATGGATATCTTCGCTAAACATATGTAGAAAGTTTAGCAAGTAATTTTGTGGTTGAGTTTCTTTTACCATGTTCTTGGTCAACTTTGGCTGCTAGTCAACCCTTTTGATCTTATTTATGGGTCACAGCCTTGTAATAAGCAACGGTTATAGAGACCGGGATATTTTTATTATCTAGATGAAATAGATTCTTTTCATAAAAAAATGATGCGAAAGTTAATCAAACATCTCAACTGTGTTGCAGGCAGGCCGTTGTATCCAACGTTTTATTTTTTTTGAGGCATGTATCCAACGCTTTTGATGAAGGGAAATGGGGTAGTTTCTAGAGTTCATCTGTGGACCGTTTGATGCAACGAGTCCATGAGCAGATAAGATGGGCGCGAAGCGAAGTTACCGAGCCATATACCACCGCGATGCTACTGGCGCGCGCCCCACTGCCGCCGCCGCTCTCGGCGGCCAACTTTCCGGCGAATCTGGAGCGTGCCCTCCGCCCTCGCCTCCTAGCCTCGTCCCGCGCCACCGTTGCGATGGCCGCCACAGCGGCGAAGGCGGCTTCTTTCCGGGGCGGGCAAAAGCGCAAGCAGGTGGCGAGCGTGGCGAACCCGCTCGTGAAGCACTGCGTCAAGCTCCGGCTCTCCGCCGCGTACCGCCGCTCCTGTCACCGCATCCTCCTCGTCGGCCTCGCGCCCATCCTGTACCCTTCCTTCCTGCCACTCCCAAGCCCTCGTCGTCTCACCCGTCCTGTGAATCTTCTTGTCATTGTGCTTTCTTGTCTTATTCTGTACTCCTTGCCGCAGGGAGATGTGTAGGCTTGAGTTCTACGCCATCGATTACTTGCTTCTCCTGGACGGTGTAGAGGTCCCGGAGGAGTTGCACGAGTTCTCTGACAATGTCGTGTATGTTAGCGCCGCTGTGATGAAGAAGGTTTCTGGGATGCAATCAGTTGATTCGACCCAGGCGATTGCTGTCGTCCACATGCCTAAGCATTTTCGCGACCTCGGGAGCGATGATGACGGAGCTGTTGTTGATGGGTTGTTCCCTTCTCCAAAGAGAATTCTAGTCCTTGATGGGATTCAGGTGAAGATATGCAGTGCTCAACTTTATGCAGATAGATAGCAATTTCTGTCATTATAAAACATAAGATATGATGTCTATAAAACATAACATATTTTTCGAAAGGGCGGCAGGAGTTCTGCCGGTTTTATTTTAGGAGGAGGAAAAAACGAGCAGAAAATTTATAGTTTAACAAAAATTCTGAAGGGTGGACCAACACCACTTCACCCATGCATAAGCTGAGAGAGAGGAATCAACAGCATTTTATAAGCAACAGCATTTAATTAAGAGATGCCATCAGCGAGATCCTCATGTTGCCATTCTCTGAAAGCTATCCTCCTTTGGTCTATGTCCTCCTTGATCTTGTATGCAACTTGTGTTGTTGGAAGGGCTTCATTTTGGAAAATTCTCCAATTGTGTTCCTTCCAAATATTCCACCAGATGTAAATTGCAATCCGTTGAATTCGTTCCTCATTTGCTTATCCACTTTCTTGTTTGTGTCACGCTGCCACACTTTGATTGTGTTGTGGTCACTGAGGTTTGGTAAAACAGTCAGGCCATACCATCCAGCTATGCATGCCCAAATGTCCTTTGTGTATGCACAGTCTAGAAAACATAACATAATTCCATGCTTATTGTTTTTGTTTGAAGTCAATGTAAATATGCACCTCAAAAGCAGTGTTACTTGGACACAGACATAGGTGTCGGAATCCGACTCGGATTCGGATGTCCAATTTGGCAAAGAAAATTTGGACATGCGAAATACAACTCGGAATCCAACACGGGTGTCAGAATCCGACTCAAATTCGGGGTGTCTGATTCGGCAAAAGCATAATTCGGTATATTTGTACAATGCACCTCATGCTTATCATGTTACTGCTACATTGCAGGATCCTGGTAACCTTGGAACATTAATAAGATCAGCTTGCGCTTTCAAATGGGTATGTCATTTTCTTTCTTTAACATTACTTGGTGGATTATGTGCACATAATGAAACAATCTATTACCAGATCATGTTTTCTTTCTTCTATTTGAGATGAACAGAGCGTCTGTTTACTTTAGTTTGAGATGAACAGAGCGTCTGTTTACTTTGATTGCTATTATCTGTTTGAACATACTTCATCTACAAGATAAAATAAACTGTGTGAGGATGCAAAGTCAGTAATCTTTCAGGTCTCTGACATTTTCGATGTTAATATATTTACTGTGGCTGGTCTTGGACTGGTTGCAGAATTTTGTTTAATGCTTTCTCTTCGGTTCTTTCCTCCTTCCTCTTCTTGTTCATATGCTTGCTGTGCATATGTTTTGCTTCCCTCACTGTTTTCCGTTCTCTCTCTCTCTCTCTCTCTCTCTATATATATATATATATATATTATATATATATATATATATATATATATATTTGCACTGCGCACAATCCCCCAATTACAACCCGAAACACTGTGAGTTACAACTTGTTAGGTAGACCAGTTACAACTTCACGTTCAGAAATGTATAATTGCAACACGAGAAGCTAACACTGTGAGTTACAACTTGTTATTCGCACTGCGTACATCCCCCAGTTACAACCCGAAACACTATGAATTACAACTTATTAGGTAGACCAGTTACAACTTCATATCCAGAAATGCATAATTGCAATACTAGAAGTTAACACTGTGAGTTACAACTTGTTATTCGTATTGCGCACATCCTTCAGTTACAATTCGAAATATTGTGAGTTACAACTTGTTAGGTAGACCAGTTACAACTTCACGTTCATAAATACATAATTGCAACACGAGAAGCTAACACTGTGAGTTACAACTTGTTATTCGTACTGTGCACATCCCCCAGTTACAATTCGAAACATTGTGAGTTACAACCCGAAACATTATGAGTTATAACTTGTGAGGTGTGCGTAGACATGAACTACAGTGAACATACCTACAGTATATATATATATATATATATATATATATATATATATATATATATATATATATATATATATATATATATATATATATATATATATATATACTGACCACACTGGGGAGAAGATTAGAAGCGTCATTTATATGGCACTATAATCCATTCTGCTCCTTTGCTCAAACCCCAAAAAATAGACCATTCTGCTCACGGGATGTCGTTGCTGATTCCATTGCACACAATGCATTTTTTTTGTAGGATACACAATACATTATACTTATGTATTAATTATTTGTGGTTGAGAAATTTATGATTCTTCCTAGTATGTCTTTCCAACTTCTACACTTCTAACAAGTTGGAAAACTAATTACCAACAGGATGGAGTATTTCTTCTTCCAGCCTGTTGTGATCCTTTCAATGAAAAGGCTCTTCGTGCAGCCCGTGGAGCCTCTATGCAGCTTCCTATCGTCTCCGGTACCTGGCATGACCTGCATGCTCTGATGACTAAATATGAAATGAAGATGATGGCAGGTCATCCAGAAAGTAGCAATGACGGATCAAAAGGAATGCACTCACTGTCCAAAGAACTAGCTGATTCACTGGTGAATGAATCTTTGTGCTTAGTGCTAGGAAGTGAGGGGAATGGCCTCTCTGCAGAGACCATCCAAGCCTGTGAGCTTGTAAACATTCCAATGGAAGGTACTTTTGACTCTCTGAATGTTTCAGTTGCAGGTGGCGTATTTTTGTTCATGTTACAGCCCAAACATGAACTATATAGCAGAACATTAAACCCTTAAGTTAACTTTGCATCTTTTTGCATTGTTTTTGTCTCTTTTTTTTTTGCATATTTCTGGCTGTTTGTTTCATCTTCACTGTTAATGTTCAACCAAAGTACAGGAACAGTTGTTACTCATGGAACTGAGAAACGTAGCCTACAGAAAAATTGAGTCCTGACGAACTGTTACTCGTGGAACTTCCTACTATGATGGCATCCCTATAGTAGTATAGTTTCGCTAGCCCTTTAGTAAATGAAGCATGCTGTGAGGCTTGATTAATGTTCTGCCACAAGGATAAGGCCATATAAGACCATATTGAATGCCAGAATGTTTGGAACTATCTCCCTTCAGTTTACAGACAGACGAAACACAATTCTATGTTAAATCTTGTAATATGTCTTCATAGAAGTTTAGAGGCACTATGATGGTATCCAAAATACATATACCATGATAAGATCTCAACTATAAATCTTTACAACTTGTGTGGTTGATCCTTGATGACCGCTGTTAATAGCTTTACATCAAGGGATGTGATCCTTTAACAATAATGATATATGAAGATTCTGGATAATGCTTGTTATAAGCCTTTTGGAAATAGGCAGGCCTGGCCTAGAAGCCCGTATGAATGATATTTGGTCATAGAAAGTCCCGGTTTGTTAGTTTGAATCAGGTTTGGTGTAGGAGATAAGGTAGAGTTTGGTTAGTTTAAATCAGGAGAGAATTAGAGATAAGATTAAGAGATAGAGTTGGATTTAAACTAGAGATAAGATTAGAGATAGAGTTGGTTTGAATAGAGTCTTTGTAGGCCGGCTATATATAAACGACGTCAGCTGTGATTAATCAATCTAGTAAGAGAAATCAATTTAGTTCTTAGTCCCCTTCTCATATGTCTTCCCTATGGTTCTAAGTGTCCCCAATCTACAATCCAATCCCTCTCCTAGCAGTCGACGCCGCCCGGCTATCGTCTCGGCGGTGTTTACCCTAACACCTACCAAGCATTGTTCTCTAAAAGAGAAGTATTTCCTCAGTCATCAGTTGATTTATTTTGCAAATTGTGATGTTAGATGCTTAGCATTTTAGATATAAACAGTTTCTTATAAAGTTAGGCCTTATTTTACTATTGATGTATGAAATTCCTAGTAGAGATGAAGATTCGTTGCTACATGTGCACGCCCCTTTGCATGTGAATAAACTCTTTATTTTACTATTGTCATTCTGTAGTTCGATTGTACTCTGGCTTTCATAAGAACCTATCACTACTTCGTAAAATTCAGCTTAGTTGCTGTTTTCTTGACATTCTGCTCTGTTGAATATTTATACGGTAACATTAGAGAGTAGAAAGAATAGTATTCATTACTGTATACAGGAGGCGTTTCCTCGTTTTTTCCTAAGATTAGGGTATTCCACTCCTTCTAGAGGACTTATGGCACCAAGATGAAAATTGCGTCCCAATGTTTTCCCTTTTGGTATTATTGTCCAACACAAGCATAAAAATAGGTATTGTAGAACAATTTGTTACAACAGGAGTAAGCAATTGACTCTGAATGCTCACGCCAAGGCATTGTCCCTTGAGCCTTTGACACTAAAGAATAAATATATGAGTATGAAATAATAAATGCACAAAATTGCTTTGCACTGAGTGCAGGGACACATATTTATATTGGGTTGGAATATCTGAAATGATACTGTAGGTTTGTGGCTTCTAAGTTGGGTTTAGTTCTTGGTAATGTGACAGTATGTCTGCACCACAATGACATCTTTCACAGGACTTACTTCAAGATCTTGCACGATCCAACTCTTGCTGACCTGATATGGTGTGTCCTCAAATAAAATGCATTGTTGGCTTCTATTGGTGTCATTTCAACTTGTTTCGGCCTTAATTAGTTGGTGCTTCGAAGGAATGCTTTCAGGTGAAAGCTTGCTTTGTTAACAGGTAAGAGCATCGTGAGTCATAGGCAATCTGGATTTGACTATTGTAATAGACGTGTGCATACTTGTCACTCACTGAAATGTTGTGCTCCTTTCCATTAATGTCTTCTTTGACACTAGACCAATATTTTTCAAGGGATCTTGTTTTGCCAATTCATAAGGAGTTCATAAGGATTTTTTGAGCATGTACGACCGTTTTGCCTTTGTTTAAATATGAATAATGGTTTATTTTATTTTAATATTTTCATGATAAATAATATGACCACTCTCACTTTCAACTCCTACATGATATTTTTTTTTAAAAAAAATCTTGGAGTAATAGCATCTGTTTTAAGGAAATTCTATTCTGATTCACCTTCTGTGCTTCAATGCTTGTTGTCTATAGCTGATAAGTTGATTCCTCTTATGGCAAGATTGTTACAGTGGTGGTAAACTGCCCGTCTTTAACTTTACTTGCATTTTTGAAGAAGTGTTATTGACTCATCAAACATATCAATAATGACAGTTTTTAAATGCTTCGATTGTCTCAATAATTTATATAATTTGCCTGTGTAAACTGCTCAATTCTCAGGGAATGAAAGTTTCTGCTGAACCCATTTATTCAAGAAAAACTGGTAGCGCATTGCTTGTCTTGTCTGCTGCAACTGAAAACAAATACACTATCTCTTGCTTGTAAAGAGGCATCACACGATCTGTGTATTGTATGCTGAGCAACCAACCACTCAGCTGCAAATACATATTTTTACGGAACCTTTACTAAAAGGTTATAGAGTCAGCTACATCACAACATCTTCATGACTTTGCCACCAAAGTACTAGATGGTACCTGTGCTGGCACCTGAAAATGACAACCTAATGGAGGCAAAGTTAAAATTAATTCATCAATGCGCTGGCTGGCACTGTAGAACATCAAGATGTTGGATAAAGCAACGAAACACTGCATGTTGTTATTTGAATAAACAAATATGGAATGTGGTTCTCTACTGCTGTATAACTCTATTCAGTTTGCTTTTTGTCTATTTGTAATAAACAACTTGTTCAGGTTATATCTTAGGTGGTTCAAGCACTAGTTAGTAACTGTGAACCAATTCATTAGGAACATAGGCTCAAACACTGAGTAACCTTTCAAAGAAAAGCTTCCATTTCATTTCACAATGGATTCAAATGGTTTAGCTGATGTTCCAAGACTATTTCTGACTAAAATATTCTTAAAAAAAGAATTGATTACCATGTTCTGATCTGTATTTCTTGTGAATTCTAGAACTTTGAAGATTTGGTTATCTACACAAACTCTTTACCTAAGGAGCTATTCATATGCTAAAATGAGAGTTATACAATTTTGTGCTCTTTCCGAAATTCATTCTTGCATATGTTTCTAAAGATGTATAATATCTAAAAAAATCCCACCCACTGTCAAAAGTAATCCAAAACACGAGTAATAGATTGGTGCTGGATTGATCACTCATTCTGTAGGCATGCAACGCTCGCTACATGCTGAGAAGAATTATAAAACTGATTTTATTTTTTTGTAAAATTAACTTTTGGAG
Organism: Phragmites australis; assembly: GCF_958298935.1. NCBI lineage: Eukaryota > Viridiplantae > Streptophyta > Magnoliopsida > Poales > Poaceae > Phragmites > Phragmites australis. Next base: position 40,037,892 of record NC_084923.1, read on the forward strand.
ATAAAGGAAACAAAGTTTACTTTCGCATCCACTATTTATTCGTTCTGGGCTAAATTTTATAGGATGATGTATCGTTTCAAAACTTGACTTCTAGAAAGAAATATCATAATGATCATGATGGCATCTATATTATTTATGAATTTTCGAGCTGGTCAGGCTTAGCACAACAGGAACTAGATATTTTCTTATATGAAGTGGTGAGACAACATTTGTCAACTTCCATTCTTCCTATTCTTTGATTAGTGATAATTATGTCACTGTGCATAAAACTCTCACTATTTTTTCATGTGACAGCTATAGCCCTCAGTTCCAAATTACGCTTGTTTTGTGATCAACCACCATCAGGAACATTAGCAGGTTAATTTTGAACTAAATTTGGACAGTTTCCCAGCCCAGTACTTTAAGTAATGTAAATTTAAGCTGTTACTCTGCCTGCACATATCCTGATACCCCTATGCAGCGAAACTGTTGTAACTGAGCTGTTACTCTGCATGCAAAACTAAACTCCTGATACCATTATGCAATAAAAGTGTGCAAGAAATATTGTCCAGTTGCCTTTACTTTTTGTCCAATGTTTCTACTCTAAATGAAGTCCATTACTTGTGATTTGTACACATGTATGTCAATTGGTTTTGTGCCAAACACTACTGGAGTCATCATGTGCTCATATATTTGCTAAATGTATGTCATCCTAGAACTTCTATGCACTTTTAGATGGAATAGATTTATCTTCAACAAATATTATCGGTACCTTTATGTCGGTGGCACATTTCTACCAAACCAATAGAGTTATGGAGCACTATTTTGTAGCACGTTGAACCTTAAGCCTGCAAGTTGTCATAAAAAAATGATAGTTTTTTCTTTTTTGTCAAGAGTGACTAACTGATTGCCAAATGCAGTGATAGCATAGCCAGCCAGTGAAAGAATCTCGATTTCAAATCATCCTCCAACATGTACCACCTAGAAGAATATAGCCAATATGCTTGAATTTTACTTAGATGAGAACAGGAATAGGCCAGGATAAATATATAGACTGAAAAGGACATCCAAGAATTTTGGAATATGCTCCATGGGATGCAAGTTGCCAGCTGTGCCGATGTGATAACTATGCCAAAATCCATCTGGTACAAGTACTGCAGCACTAGCACAACACATCCATCCATTCGTTCCATGTGCTCCTTATCGCTTGTGGCTCGTTCATATCACGCTCTAACTAGTGGACAAAATATTCTTCACTTGGCAGCGAGGATGACAAAATACTGTACAAAATATTCTTCACTAGTAAGGTAACTAAGGTTGTCTAGATTGCAAATCGAAGGAGCCTGAATCTTTCACATTTTGACTTGTAAATGAACTATATACACCGGAGATGAAGAGCATGTGCGATACGATACATATATAATCTCTCTCTCTCTCTCTCCTTGGTGTGATGTAATTTTCTTCGGGCGCACTGTCAATATTCTCACACGCGAAGAAGTCCAACTGCATGCATCAACATGCGTCCCACTTCCTTCCGCACACAAGAATCCCATGTTGACACAAGACTTGAACCAAACGAGTCCTAAGGCCATTTTAAGGGGTGCAACCGGTCATGAATTGCACACTCTCTTTTGACCCATAAAAAGAGTAATGTAGAACGGAAGCAAGACAATGGCTTGCACGAACAAACATTTCGACCACGCTCTATTGAGTGAACTATGCATAGCGAAGATCGAGTTGTCAATAGGGCCGGAAACAAAGCTTGAGGCTCACGAGCCAACTCGATGGCTAAACAAGCCAAGCCTAAGCTGCCTCCTCAGCTCGGTGGACTAACGAGCTGAGCCCGAGCTGACTCGTGAGCGGCTCGTTGGCTCGACCACCATCTCAGCCCAGGCCACAGAGCTGAGCGCCTAGCCTCCAGCGGACCAGCGCCCTCCCTCATCCTCTCCTCATGCTTTCCTCGAGTCGAATCCCAAAATCTCCATCTAATCTCCTTCATCCCACAGATGCCGACGCACCGCCACCCTCGCTCACAGGATGCAAACTCCCGCCGTCCACCGTGGCGCCATACCGCCGCCTCTCCGCCCGCCCCTTCATCCTCCTCCATCGCCGCGGGGCCCTTCATCCTCCGCTGTGGTCGCGCTCCCATTTGCCCTCTGTCGCCGCCGCAAAGGAATGCGAGCAAGTGCGTGTTCGCTCCCGAGGTAGCAAGCGGCTGCCTCTACCGACATGTAGCACAATACAATGACTGCAGGTGGGGACCGCCGCCGAAACTACATGACGATGGGCAACCTCCACCGCGTCGATGCTGTTGCGTGTGATGAGAAGACGATGTCCGGGAGGTACATGCGGTACGGCGTGCCGACGGCAGTTGAGGTAGGGTCGCTGGCTTGGTGCGGGTGGGCAAGGTGCACGTGCGGCGGCAATGGCGTGTGGAGGAATATGTGGATGGAGAGCAAGGGGTTGAGGTCGATGTGGAGGTCCTTGGACACCACGCCATCAGCCACACAGAAGTTCGGTTTGGCCGCACACTGACCTCGTCAGGGCGGCAGGACCACAGGAGACCCCGAACGTTGCGGAGCTGAGGGTCCACCGGGGCATTGGCCAATGACTGGAGGCGATGACAGAGGAAGATCTTGAAGAAGATAATGTGGATCTTCACGCTAACGCTCAGCATCACAGCATGGATCACGCCGCGTTGCCTCACCTAGGTCCGCGCATCACACGGCCGGATCCTTCGCTCGGATCTGGAGAGAGACTTACCGCCCCAGCCGCCGCCGCCTGAATCCGTTGCGGAGGATAGGATCAGATGGGATTGGATTGGATGTGGTTGGGTGACATGGGAAGGAGAGTGGTTGGGGAAGGGGAAAAGCAAGGGGAATGACGGTTGATGGGGTGGCTACCCGAATGACGATGGTGGCATCGTAGGGGTGGTATGGCAGGAGGAGGGAGGCAGGCGAGGCAAGCAAGGAACTAACAAAGAATCGAGAGGGAGAGGTGATGCATGAGACGAGGAAGGAAACGGTGGGGAAGGGAGGGGATCTCTCTGTTGGTAGCTCGCGAGCCAACTGAGCCGGCTCGAGCCTGAAATGAGCCTGAGTTGAGCCCGTATTTCAGCTCGCATTTTCTATCTCGCCCACGAGTGAGATTGTTTCCACCCCTAATTGTCAAGTCGATTTAAAGGATCGAATGGCCCAAGAGGGGGGTGAATTGGGCGCTAATTAAAATTTCTACCGCTTTCTAAAACAAATAACAACCTTAGCCTATATAAAAGTGAATGCAACTACGTGATTTAAACTAGGACAAGGCAACTAAATAAACAAAATAACTAAGAAAGAGAACGGTAAAGAAAGACTTGCAAGAACAAAGATACTCAAAGTAAAATGCGGGAATGTAAATATTTGGAGAAGAGAACATAAATTTTTTTCCAAGGTTTCGAGAAGTTGGCACTTCCCCCTAGTCCTCGTTGGAGCATCCACCAAGGATGTAGCTCCCCCTTGAGTCACCAAGACTCAAGTGCTCCATCTTGATTTCCCCTTCTCCATCTCCGGATTGGCGGGCATCAAACCAAGTACATCATCTCTTCCCGGGGCTCCCACAAGTCCTCCAAGAGCTCACCGAGAACACCTCCGATCACCAAGACCGTCTAGGTGTTTGTCGGTGAATCAGGAACCGGGGGTCCCCGAATCCCGAGGCCAGGCCAGCAATCCGCCACATGGCGCCATCCCGCGGAGTCTCCTCTGCAAGGTAAAAAAGATTAAGTCCCGGGAGAGGGCGCTCGAGGCCACAGTCGGTGGTCCCCGAGTACCCTAGTTCCCCGATGATCCACGAAGTCTAAGTGCCGAGAAGTAAGTGCTCGGGAAGGTGTATGGTGACCCCCGAGCACCCGAGTCCCCCGACGGCCACGAAGGCTAAGTACCGGGAGAAGTGTGCTCGGGGCCGCGGGTGGTGGCTCCCTGGGCGCCCAAGTATCCCGAGGACCCACTGAAGGAAGTTCCGGGAGAGAGTGCTCGGGGCTGTGTGCAGCAGCCCCCGAGCACTCGGTCCCCCGAGGATCCATGCAAGTGTGCCCGGGAGAGAGTGCTCGGGGAGGTGAACAGTACTCCCGAGCACTCGGTTCCCCGAGGATCAAGAAAGGGCATTCTCGGGAGAGAGTGCTCGGGGAGGTATACAGTGACCCTCGAGCACTCGGTTCCCCGACGACCCAGAGAGTCCCCTGACAGTGGCCCCCGAGGGGCCCACCGATGAGGTGTCAGCCAGTCAAAGGCTCAAGGCCGCATTTAAAGAGCGCGCGTGGCCTGTCACCTCTAACTGCTCCCGCCACGCTCGGTGTCAGTTCCTGCCACATTCTGGCAGAAGGGCGTGGGGTCATTGAATGCACGGGTCCCATCCCGTGCCATTCGGCCCGTCTCGGGATAACGTCGTAAGGGCCGAGGCGTTCCGTCTGCAGCGCTGCTGTGGTAGGGGAACAAGACAGGGCGGGCCATCCCGTTGCCAGTGCATTTACGGTGACGGATGACCGGGCGTGGGACGCATTTTCCACCCCCAGTCACTTCGCCCAGAGGTAATGATGACGCCATTTCCATTTATGGTGTCTCGGAACTCATGCCCCCCTCCCGTTCGGGGCACGCTACTGCCGGCGGGTATTTAAAGCCGGCAGAACGGACGAAAAAAAAGGAGAGGAAACAATTGCTTACAAGCAGAGAAGAGAAGATCGAGAGCACCCAAAGCCGGCGGCTACACACAGACCGAAGAACAAGGAGCCCCAGGCTCTAAGATAGATAAATATTCTTGTAACTAGCAACATCCTTGAGGGACTTTCTCAGGGCATTTATAGTATCCATACAGGAGTAGGGTGTTACGCCACCGTGCGGTCCGAACCTGTCTAAACGTCGGTGCATTTACTCCGTTCCGCATTAGATCATTCCACCCCACCGGCCATCGCATTCATACCCATTTATTTCTCCGGCGAACATATTCAAGATCATCCCCCCGACCGAATCTCTAAAAAGGGGTCCCTCAGGATCCCTGCAACAGGAGTTAATCCTCCGACAGTGTTGCCAACCACCGAGAGTAACAAGCTTCAAGCTTCACTTGACAAAGACCAATCCTAGACAACAGCTAGATGCACACTCGTTACTCTCCAAGCACTAAAGATGTCCTTAATCTTCAACTAAGAACTTGAAATTAACACAAGTGCTCTCTCTTGCTTCTAAATGACACACCAAGTGTATGAGCTGTTACAGGGTCGCAAGAGCCACTTATGAGACCAAATGAGTGGGTATATATAGGCTATGGATCAAGAATTAGCGGTTGCCTAACAACCCAGAATTTTTCTTAACGCCGGAAGGTCCGGTGTGAATAACTCTCTCCACATCGGAATATCCGGTGCTAATACCCTTGACAGAATAGCCGTTAACTATTCCATTAGCCGTTAAAGCTCCGGCGTTTCATCCGAACTAACGCCAGATCATCCGGCGCATTGAAACTGGCCAGATGATAGTTTGCAACCTTTCTGTATAAAATCATCCGGCGTTAACTCTTCAGTACGCCGGACCATCCGGCGTGTAGAATCAAGCCGAGACTGCACTGCAAAGATTGCTCCGGCGATCTCACCACTCGAACGCCAGACCATCCGGCGTGGACTTCAACAATTTTTCAACTCAGAACTCTTAGGAAATTGCTCTGGTGCTGACAACAATTTTGGCGCCGGACCATCCTGGATAAGCTAGAGAATTTTGCTGACCTCAACCAAAGTAAACTCCGGTGAGTACACTCTTCATACAGAGGATCATCCGGTATGTTGAATATTCGCTGAATTCATCCAATTCAAACAATCTTGAGTTCTAAATTCTTGGACACTCAACCAAAAGCTTGTATGAGCTACCTAGCTCTAGAGATTCACAAGTGTGCATCAACAATGTCTAGACTCACCTAGGTCAAGCTACAACTCTTAACCCCCCCCCCTTATAGTACGGTCAAAAGACTAAAGAGAAATAGAACCTATACTAATCTAAGTGTCCTTCATCTCCTTGTGACACTTAGAACTAGAAGATCCTTAATCTTCATGCACATATCCTTTGATCGTCCATATAAGCGCTTAAAGGGCCAAGAGTATCAAAGCATCATTGTGAACTAAGTTTTTTTTTTCTTTGATACCGTTCAAAGCACATATGTTAGTCATAATGATACGGTTGTCATTAATCATCGAAATTCTTACCACTTACCTAGGGGTCTAGATGCTACATCGATTGTGCCGGCTGCCGCATGAGACCGCTCGTACATACACAATGCATTGGTAGTAACCTAAGCTCTTTGCTAAATGTATGTCATACTAGAATTTCTATGAACTTTTTAATATTTTCTTTTATTCCCACTACGCTAGAACAACACATTAGTGACGGGTGATAACCTTCATTAGTGACAAGTTTCATACCCGTCACTCTGAACGCGTCACTAATGATGACCCATTAGTGACAGGTGCCGACCTATCACTAATGACGGTCATCAGTGACGAGTCATAGTTGAGACCCGTCACAAAAATACGTCTCATATAGCCTGAGCAGACCTGTTGCCTGTCACTAATAATGGTCATTAGTGACTGGTGCATTTACCACCTGTCACTAATAATCGAGTCCCAGTGACGGGTGATAACCTCACGCGTCACTGTTGACTCAATCATTAGTAATAGGTAGTAACCGCATCCCGTCATTGGGACTCGATCATTAGTGACGGGTGGTAAATGAACCCATCACTGTGACTCAGTCATTAGTGATACGTGAGGTTACAACTCGTCACTAATGTGCTCATCCCCCAAAGGGTTTTACTTATTTCCTAACTGCATCCTGAAGCAATGTTAGGATTTGGCAGCCGTCTTTTCATGCAAACAAGGTAATACACATACATATATCCACATCGAGATCACTCATAACATTCATGCCATAATCAACATACATTTCAAGATATCCACATTGTAGGGACCAAAGTCACGAGATATCCACATATACATAATCAAAACGTACAACACCGCAAGTTCACATCAAGAATAAAAGTACAAATTACATAAGTAAAAAATGGAACCATAAATTACATAAGTCAGTACACTATCTCCCTACAATGGAACTCGCCTTTCAAAGAGACCACTTCGGTCATTATGAATGAGGCGATCCGTTCTCAAATGTTGAAGAGTGCAGACTCCTCGATGTTGCCGTTCGGTAAGTTGAGTTCCTGCTGAATGAAAGTAGTTATGAAAAAAGTATGCAATTAGCGTGAGAAAAATTATTTTATCATCAGATATTAGTAATGAATGAAAGCAGTTATGAAAAGACTGTGCAATTATCTTACATCTGGGGATTTCATATCCTTTGCTGCCATGGTTAGCACCATGTGACGCGCAACGTAGAAGCCACATGCGTTGCCCGGTGATTGTTAGTGGTACTGGAGAGGGAAAAAACCGTCAGTTCGAAAGAAAAAAGGTAGTAATAGAGTATTTGCAAATATATCTGCTGTTACTTACCATGAAGATGGTCTTATGTGTCAGTATGCGGGGCTTATTCAGATCGTACTTTGGATCACAACATATATATGTGTCAAAAACCCTACATCCAAAGAGGGATCCGTTAGTCAAAAATTGGAAAAAGCTTGAAAAGTTCAATATGTAACCTAAGTCATGAAGAACTTACTCGTCGAGAATTTGTTTGCCCAAAATAAAGTCACGTACTCCTCTGTTCACTATTATGTCCTACTACTAGTCTTGATAAATTGAGGTACTAGACTAAGTACCACTTAGGGGCAATGACCAGTAAGATCCAATGGTCACCCGTTTTGTGGGCGACCATTAGGTAGTCCTTCTTCAAAAAGTGGCTCATTGCCCTAGCCACATATCCCGCAACGAATTTCCTTTCTTATTCCATCACATAAATTGTCATAATTTAGGGGTCAAAGAATCCGAAGGGCTTCTTCTTCCTCATTTCTTGCACCAAGTCTCTTAATTCTATATGCACATATCGACCACATATTTGACATTAGGTAACATATACAAGAGCTCAATCAATATATATATATATGCACATATCAACCACATCTTCAACATCAGGTAGCATATACAAGAGCTCAGTCCAAATTATAGATTAGATAAAGATAAGAAAGACCGATTTATGCCCAAAAACACATACACTTCAGCTTCCATATTTATGCATATTGAAAAGCAAAAATTCTACATGGCCGTTGCAGGAGTACCAACTCTTATGTCAAATAACAATGCTAAAAATTCATATTGTCACACCTAAGTAGACTACATTGTCACACACAACCTCAATAAGGCGCTGTCATCATCGAGTAATATAATTCAACATCCCATTTGCATTCACCGCTGACACACAAAGTATGGAAAAATGCACAAAAATAACTAACAAGACGTAGATTGTCTATGTGGGTTGACTCACAGCACGATAACAGACGAGAACAAAGCAGAGCGGAGCAGCATGACCACCACACCATCACGGAGCATAGCACCACAACCACCACTCCACCGCAACAGAACAAAGCAGAGCAGAGCTCCACAACCATCACACCACCACAGAGTAGAGCAAAGCACCAGGGCCACCACCACACAACGGTGAGGAGGAAGAGTGTAGTGAAAATGGCTTCATTAAATCATGATTATGATTTTAGTGATTAATGACAGCATAGTCAATGGGACTAACATGTTTGTCAAGAATATATGATAGTAGGTCTCATGGATGCAATACATGAAGAAGCTATCGCAGCCGGGATAAAGTTAGACTGAATTAGAGAAGTCCTAGAAAGATTTGCCTCACCGGATGTTCCGATGCTCTGGGTGTTGAACTCACCGGAGCTTTGATTGCTTATCAAGACAGAAAGAGGATAAGTTCAACGGATGCTCTGATGTATAAGTTAATGAATCACCAGATGAATTCTTGGGTGACACATGGCCAAAATTGTTAGAAGTGTTACACCGGATGGTCCGGTGCTTTGTGTGTTGAACTCACCGGAGTATATTTGTCAAATGGGAGAGAGGCCTGAAAACCTCATCTAAAGGTTCGGTTTTTGAGCAGAGTGCTCACCGGAGCAATTCTTCCAGAGAAGGTGTCGTGGTGAAGAATGAAGGCTAAGCCTCATCGGATAGTCCGATGATCAGTGGGAATTGCACCGGAGCATTTTCAGAGAAAAGAAGAGAAGGCTCAACCCACCGAATGGTCCGATGTTGAGAAGGATGAATGCACCAGAACATTTTTATCAGAGAACGATGCGGCTGTTGAAGATCGAAGGTTCAACCCAACGGATGGTCCGGTGTGAATGGAATGAACACTGGATAATACACCAAACAATTAATAGTGCAAAGAAGCAGAACAAATTTCAAGGCATCAGATGGTCCGATGATGAAGGTTGTGTAACACCGAGCATTATTTCTAGAGAGGGTTGCATTGGCTCAGTTGGCTGAAGTCAACCCAACGGATAGTCCGGTGATAAAGTGATGTGCACTGGATGCATACACCGAAGCAATTTACATAGAGAAGAAGGAAAGACTCAGATGGTTCAAGATAACTAACCAGATAGTCCGGTGATGAAAATGAAGTATACACCGGTGTGTCTGGTGTTCACAGAGGCTTGAGAGGGGTTCCAACAGTTAGTTTGTGAGAGTGTACTCACCGGATAATCCGGTATTAATAACTTTTCTAAGCCGTTGGGTTAATGGCTAGTGCGCGGGTTTGAGGCTATAAATACCCACCCACTCGACCATTTGAAGGTGCTGGAGTACAGAGAAGTTCATGTACACCTGAGAAGACATCCAAGCCACAAAAGTGCTTAAGTGATTATCCAAGGCGATTAAGCACAAGATTAGAGAGTGTTTAGTGCTTATAGGCCTAGAGAGAGTGTCGCTAGGTGATTGCTGCCTAGAGAGTGGATCAAGGAGTGATCGAAGCTTGTACTAAGTGGCATGCCAGCACCTTGGAATCTTAGTGACTCATCAGCAAGCTTGTTCATCCTCTGACTTGGTGTGGAGCGGCGGCGAGGCGATTGTGTAGGGACGCAGAGACCCTTGCCTTGGTGGCTCAAGCTCCAAAGTGATCACGGCGGTAAGGAACCAGAAGAGAGGCTAGTGGTGAGACCTTACCTTTATGGCTTGGTGGCTCATCTGGGTGGAGGCATTGTCTTTGTGACTTGGTGGTTCAAGAGCCGTGACTGGGTGCTGACCGGGAGCATATCATTTGTGGAGCTCCAACGTGGACTAGGGGTAGCATTCATACCATTGATACCACGGGAAAAAATCCTTGTGCCAAGTTTTTTTTTCTCTATATTATTTATATTTCCGCATTTACATTCTTGCAATTTACCTTCTTAGATAGGTTGCAAACGCTTTGACCGGTAGAGTGGACACAATAGATAAACTTAGAGCACATTTAGATAGAAATCGATATAGATTTATCTTGTGTTGTTTTTAGAGCTGAAATAGTTCTAAGTGTCCTAATTCACACCCTCCCCCCTCTTAGGACGTCACCGATCCCTTCAAAGGGGAGGGCGAGGAGGCAGCGTTGATGAGAAGGAGAGGGAGGATGAGGAGCCGGCGTTAGCAAGGAAGAGGGGGAGAGCGAGGTGGAGACGTCGGCGAGGAGGAGGGGAAAGGCAAGGTGGAGGGGAGGGCGAGGTGGAGGCATCGACGATGAGGAGGGGGAGGGCGAGAAGGCAACGTCAACGAGGAGGAGGAGGAGGAGGAGGAGGGTGAGGACTTAGGCAAATTCAGGCTAGGGTTCTGACAACCATTTATATAGGTAGGTCATTAGTGATGAGTGACTACTTTTACCTGTCACTAATTACCTTCATATTAGTGACGCGGAACATAGGCCACATCACTAAAGGTTCTATCGCTCATCACAAATAACCGATATTCCTATAAATTCATAAAATTCATCAAAATTAATATAACAGGTGTGGTATGGATATGTGGTCAGGACATGTGGTCTGAAAGTCATTAGTGATGGGTTATAGCTATGGCACATCACTAATGACTAAGTAATTAGTGACGGGTCATAGTTTTCACTGGTCACTAATGTGTTTACGACCCATCACTAATGACTTTCAGAGAGATTTTGGTATATTTTCTTTTAAGAATAGAATTTCTTTTTTTCCCTTCTAATTGAATTATTTCCTTTATAAATTTATTTACAATTGCATAAATTCATAAAAATTTATTTTTGGTTCATAAAAAATCGTCACAAGTAATCTAAATTATATTCATCACAATATGACAACAAGATACTGATAGGTGTCATAGATTCAAACTTAGAGTGTCAATCCATATAAAATTCAGACTTAAGTGAATATTACAAATATTACAAATTTGATGTTACATTGATTCATTGCATCACTTGGACTGTACTCGCCGTGTTTGTGCTTTCTTGGATTTCATCAAATTATCGTACTCGTCCTCATTAACCACGTTTTCAACTCCTACGATCCGTCTTTTTCTGACGCGAACTACATGGAGTTTCTTATTTGCCATGTTAGTCACATAAAACACCTAGGTAACCTATTTAGCGAGTATGAAAGGTTCGTCCTTATAATAGACATGTTTGAGATTATCGCTAGTGAATCTGTACTTATCTTTGATAACGCCCTTTGTCTCATGCACCCAACAATACTGAAGCAGGGGTACCTTGAATCCCAATTAACATATCTCCTATATCTCCTCTATCTAATCGTAGTATGTACTCATGTGCATGTTGTTATCATTAGCATCTATACGAACATTGATGATCTGGTATGTGCTTTTTTGATCTTTGGCAACCATGTAAAATGTGTAACCGTTTATATCGTACCCTTGATATGTTGTAATTGTGTATATAGGGCCCACTACTAGTTTCTTGATCAAATCACTTGTAGGAGTACTCGATTGATTGATTCGATCGTGAAACCAAATGTTGAACCTATGCATATGTTGCTTCACAAGCCAAGTTTTGGTCCGCCGTGGATTCTCTTAAAGAAGCAACTGATTGTGCTCATCAATATATGAGGACACTTCGCTCATTTGTTGCAAAATGAGAAAATGAGCTTGGTCGTATGCCTTTCGCTTATTAGTGATGAGCTTTGAGACGACTGGTCACCATTATCTTTAGTGACGGGTCGTTTACCTGCAATCGCTAATGACCTCCTCATTAGGTTTGTCAACCGGCCCGGATAGGGATGACAATTTCCCCTGTCGGGTCGGGTCCCCGCGGGTTTCAGACCCGATGGGGGCGGGTTCAAGTGGAAAAATAGCCCCGCGAAGCTATCGGGTCAAATCGGTTCAGGGCCTCGACTCGGGTCGGGTTTGGGTTCAGATTTGTTTTTTCACCCGCGGGTGTCACCGGAAACCCTGCCCACCCAGCGCCTGGGCTCGCCCCGCTCGCCCACCCTGCCCCGATCGCCCGCTATGCCGCGCCTGCCTCGCTCGCCCACCACGCCCCGCCCGCCTCGCTCACCCGCGCCGCTCTCCCACTGTCGGATTTCGGGTTGCCTCGTCGGGTTTCGAATCCCCGTCAGGGCCGGTGGCGGGGGTGGTTTTGCGCTCAATATCGATTTTGGGTCCAGATCGGGTTTGGCAAGTTGGGTTTCGGGTTCGGTTCCATTCCAGCAAAACCGGGCGGGGGCAGATCCATTGCCATCTCTAGGCCCGGGTCACACCCTAGTGACGAATCGTCACTAAACCCGTCACTGATAGTACATTAGTGATATTTTCTGTTCAGTCGTTACTAATGTTGCGTTACTAAAGGTGATTTCTTACGTATTGACCTGTCCTTACAAAATAAATGCTACCACTCTTATAAATAAATGATTTGTCTTTTCTCATGTAGTATAAATGAAATGTAACAAGGTTATTTGAGATATTTTTTTAATTTCTATGTATAAGTTTAAAATAACATAGATTGTGATTTGTGATCGGAGGGAGTTATGAAGAAGTTTGTTCAGAGAGCTAGGAGGACGTGATCGAGCAATTCTTAATATTAGGAGATGTAATTGATGCCGTCCTAGAAGACCCGAAAGGAGAAGAAAAGACAAACCTCACTTATGTGGAATACTCCTTCCGTTCACGAATTTCTATCGATTTTGAGTACTATTCAAATATTGATCGGTTAAGTGTTTAGAAGTGTGTGCAAATCATTGTAAGTATATACTCCTATGAATACTTTGGATGAGTAATTTAATGATGCTTTTAATTTTTACTTGACCGAATATCTCTTTTCTACTGTATAAAACATAAGTCGATTTCATGTCACTTTTCCCCTCTACTCTCCTCTTATATAATGAAAACTCTTAAAATTCAAATAATTTATTCATTTTTACTATTTATTCTCGTCCTCTAGCCCACCCAGCTAGTTACCGTCTACTAATATAGACCCGTTTTATTAATAAAAATAAATAAATAAATTATGAAAAAATTAGAATATAATTTCCTACTCTTTTTATCACATATAAAATTAAATTACAATATTACTTACAACCTATTCGTTCGACAGTGTTTTTATACATCTATATTCTTATATCTTAATTTTATATTTAATATTACTGTATCTAATATTTACGTTTGTGTTGTAACACATGGTGACTTAGCTAGTTTTAAAATCATTGCTCACGAAACTTGAGTAAAGTCAGAATTGTAGCCCATGTGGGGAAAGTCAACTCTGTGTGCGGCTCTGGGCTCCGATGCGTTATGCGGCCGGTCCTAGCTGCACGTCCGGCGGTTTTCTGCCACACCTTTGACTTTTTTTCTTTTTTTTTTCTTTTTTTTTACTAATTAGGCCGCGCGCCCGCGCCTTTGACCTCGATGGGCCTACGCATGCACGCTCGAAGTCGCGAAGCATTCGCGTCGCCAGTCACTCGACCAATCCAAGCCTGCCACGTCAGATTCTTCGCAGCTTCTCTCTAGCAAGGGGAACAGGTTGCCACGCGGCGTGACGGTGCACGGGTTTCGAGCTGTAGTGGGTACAGAAACTACGTATCGAGAGTAATGGTGACGAATACTCCGTCTTATTATAAATATACGTCGTTTTAACCTTCTCAATTATTCTCTAAATATAAGTTATTCTTAAATTTTTATATATTTTTTCTCTTCTCTTTCCTTCTTGCTCTTGTTTAATTAATGCTATCACTCTCACAAATGAATGTGTTATCTTTTCCAATGTATAATAAATAAGTGATAATAAGATCATTTGATCTACTTTCTTAATCCTTGTGTATAAGTCTAAAACGATCTACATTTGCAATCGGAGGAAGTACGTAGTAGATAGAGTAGAGAAAATCAGATAATGAAATCTTGTATTTATTGATTAAAGTGTTTATATATTTATATATAACAGAAGGACATGATAAAAAAAAACATATCTATTGAGGAGACACTGTTTCCTAATAGATATAACTATTGGTAATTAATTATATGCTTATACCAAAAGGTGTCTATTTATAATACTCCTTATTGATCAATTATTTTAGTCGTAAATTTTTTATTGAAAACTCATCTAAAACCCTCTGAAAAAAATAAGAAGAAAACAATATATTAATATACCATTAAAACTCCTTTCAAAACTAATGGAAAAATATAAGAAAAAAATGATATGACATATATTGATTATTGCCTCATTGTAAGTTCATACGAGAAACCTAGGAAGGAAAAACTCAGTAGTGAGCTTAGAAAATAATAATTATGATCTATAGATCATATTAAAACATCTGAAAAACTTCTTGAGGAAATAAGAGGAACAATAGTGATATGCTGTTAAAACTCCTTTAAAACTTAGTAGAAAAATAAAGAGAAAATGGTACAACATATATTGATTATTGTCTCTTTGTAACATATAAAAAAAATCTTTAAAAAGGAAAAACTCATAAGAGAATTTAGAAAACAATATATATGTTTTTATACTTCCCTTAAAAACCACGAAAGGAAAAATACGGAGCTAACAAAACCGGTTTCATAATTTTTGGACCTAAATGAATTTTCTACACATTTTATAAGGTTGCAGCTGATTAAACATTGAAAAACTAATTCATTTCTTCATTTTCTCATTTAACCGGAATACTGATTTTTCCTTTTCACAAAAACACTTTGCACCGACACGTATCCTAGCGTATTTTCCCCCTATTTTGATACTTTTTCAAAATGGACCGACGGCAAAACTATTTCCAGTTTTGAATCTGGCTCCGCGCCAGAGCCTCTGGCCCGGACATTAGTCATATCCGCGCCATCATGATTGCCGCGGATGTTATGGTCATCATGACACACTACGAGGTGGCCCATGGCGGACGACTCGGCGCATGCTTGCCGGCGGTGAATCCGGTGGGGAAGCGGCAAGGGGCCGGTCATCGTTCTAAGGCAAACCCGACGGAGGGGTTTTCGCCAGGTGGACTTGACTGGAAAGTGCCAACGGTGAGCACGATAGCACGACAGAGCTCAGCTCCCGTGGATGATTGGGCCGGCATCAGGCCAAGGCGAAATGAGCGCACGCTAAAGCTTGAAGGAGTTGTGAGGAAGCTCACTACGGATCGTATTCGGGAGGAGGAGCAACGATGGTGTGGTTCGATGGCGAGGTGGCGGAGCAGTCACCGGAGTTGGGGAAGAATGGGCTGGTGCACTCAATGTGGGCTGGAGGGTGGCGGATTTGTGCGGGATTCACTCGATGGAGGCTCAAATGACCTTGTACCTTGCTTCTCTTGGCTCGGGTGCGGCATAGCTTATATGAGGTGAGGAAGAAGGTCACATTGCTCGGTTTTGCTCGAAGGTGTGCTGGGCAAAGGTGGCAAACATGGATTTTTCTAATGCTATGTAGCCGAGACATCACTGTCGGCTCATATAACCAGTCGACAGTGATGCCCTGCTATCACTGTCGATCAGTGGCTTCAGCTGACAGTGATGATAGAGCTGAGCATCAATGCTGGCTCAAGCCATCGGCTGATAGTGATGACTTTTATCACTACCGGTTTATAAGCCACGATGATAGATTCTTCCCATGTGGCTTATAAACCGGTAGTGATATCGATGACCCATTATTGTCGGCCCATTAGGAGCCGGCAGTGATGAGCCAACATATAAACTCATTTTGTAGTAGTGGGTATGGCCCCATTTAGGTCTGGAGCGTATGAAGAAACATAGATGATTAGAACAGGATGCAGAAAATATAGAGATAGAAATTAAGAGTACCTAAGCTTTGTAGTATACATGTATAAATTGACAATGGTTTATTGAGGTCTGAGATAATTGGCTCCATGGCTGTGTTGTTTACGGACGGATAATATGAACTCAGCTCCTACTCATGGCTCACGGCCAATACTTAAAAGTCTAATCTTGATGGTTAATTTCATTTTTTTGTTTAAGATTGTATTAAGTTCGTACGTACTTATGAGGTTTCATAAAAATTTGCATCGCATTCACCTTGCATGAGGCAACAAAGAGGCTCCCATGATTAATGCATGGAATGCAATGTAATTGAACTAGTGTCGGTGATGCATTAATGTGTGCATGCAATTAGAGTAGATTGAACCATAAATATGGGTATTTTGGTAAACTAATTGGGTTTCTTGGTTAGGTGCCTCAGAAAAATGTGTCTTGTAAACTTCTACGGAGGGAGTAACAATTAATTATCTTAGGTGCCCTTGGAAACAATAATATGATATTGTGCATTGAAGGGGTTGTTTATAGTCATCAATTTATTCCTTTCACTTTGAAGCGGCATACTTGGGATTAGCAACATGATACTATGCATTGGAAGTAACCTAAGCTCAGTTGGCTGAAAGTTGGCTCGGCTCAGTTCATTATGCTCGCGAGCCAGACAACTTTTTGAATAAAAAAATATATTTGATAAATATATGCCATCCTAGAACTTTTATGCACTTTTAGATGGAATAGATTTATCTTCAACAAATATTATCAGTACCTTTATGTCGGTGGCACATTTCTACTGAACCAATAGAGTTATGGTAACTTTGTAGCACGTTGAACCTTAAGCCTGCAAGTTGTCATAAAAAAAAAGTGATAGTTTTTTTTTTTTTTTTTTTTGGTCAAGAGTGACTACCTGATTGCCATATATCAGTGATGGTATAGCCAAAATCCTTCTGGTACAAGTGCTGGAGCACTAATACAACATAGCCATCCCATTCGTTTCATGTGCTCCTTATCACTTGTTGCTCGTCCATATCACGTTGTAGCTAGTGGACAAAATATTCTTCACTTAGCAGTGAGGATAATAAAACACTGGACAAAATATTCTTTCCTACTAAGGATGTCTAGATTGCAAATCAAAGGAGCCTGAATCTTTCGCATTTTGACTTGTAAATGAACTATGTACATCGGAGATGAAGAGCATGAGCGACACGATACATATATAATCTCTCTCTCCTCTTGATGTGATGTAATTTTCTTCAAGCGCACAGCCAATATTCTCACACGTGAAAAGTCCAACTGCATACATAAGCATGCGTCCCACTTTCTTCCACGCACAAGAATCCCATGTTGATGCGAGACTTAAATCAAACGGGTCCTAAAGGCCATTTTAGGAGTGCAACCGGTCATGAATTGCACACTCTCTTTTGACCCATAAAAAGTGTAATGTACTCCATCCAGTCTCAAAAAGAAGTCATTTTAGGTCTGAACTCACGTACCAAAGAGTAGTTAATTAGGTCAACTATTCTC
This sequence comes from Phragmites australis, assembly GCF_958298935.1. Classification (NCBI taxonomy): domain Eukaryota; kingdom Viridiplantae; phylum Streptophyta; class Magnoliopsida; order Poales; family Poaceae; genus Phragmites; species Phragmites australis. The sequence goes on from NC_084923.1 coordinate 40,055,554, forward strand.
TGTTTTGGTCAGGTTAGGGTGCTCTAAAATTTAGTAAATGGTTGTTGTCCTAGTGGTTTGTGCTCAGGTGCATAAGCATGCAGCAGGCCCGGGCTCGAGTCTTCGTTTTGCGGCTTTTTTTTTTTCGTCTCCGCTGAATTTTTCTTTCTAAAGGTAGTATAAATGAAAGGTAACAAGATTATTTGAGATGTTTTTTTAATTTTTATGTATAAATCTAAAATAATATATATTTGCGATTTGTAATTAGAGGGAGTTAGGAGGAAGTGTCGTTCAGAGGGTTAGGAGTTGTTTAGGTCCTACTTTCCGTTTGAGAAAAAGGTGATGCATCTGTTCAAAAAGGAGATGCAATTCTATCTGGCAAAAGAATAATAGATGCCGGCCTAGAAGACCCGAAAGGGAAAGAGAAGACAAACCTCACTTATTTGGAATACTCCTTCCGTTCTCGAATTTCTATCGATTTTGAGTACTATTCAAATATTGATCGGTTAAGTTTTTAGAAGTGTATGCAAATCATTGTATGAATATTTTGGATGACAAATTTAATTATGCTTTTAATTTTTACTTGACCGGATATCTCTTCTCTACTATATAAATATGAGTTGGTCTTGCATCATATTTTCTCTCTACTCTCCTCCCATCAAATAAAAACTTTTAAAATTTGAATAACTTATATCCACTTTTGCTATATGTTCTCGTCCTCCAATCTCATCACTCATTACTGGCTACTGATATACAACATGTTTTACTAATAAAAATAAATAAAGAAATTAGAAGAATAATTAGCAGATAATTTTTTTCTCCTTTTTCGAATCACATATGAAATCAAATTACGATATCATTTCTGACATATTCGTTTGACATTGATTCTATAGTATATTTACATTCTTATATCTTGATGTTACTCTGTTAAGTATTTACGTTTGGGTTGAAACACACGGTGACTTAGCTAGTTTTAAAATTATTGCTCACGAAAGTTGAGTAAAGTCAGAATGGTACCCCACGTAGGCAAACTCAACTCTGCGTGCGGCTCTGGGCTCCGATGCGTTATGCGGGCGGTCCTTGCTGCACCTCCCGCGGTTTTCTACCGTGCCTTTGACCTTTTTTTTAATTGGGCCAGGGCCGCGCCGTTGACCTCGATGGGCCTACGCATGCACGCTCGAAGTCTCGAAGCATTCGCGTCGCCAGGTCACTCGACCAATCCGCGCCTGCCACGTCAGGTTCTTCGCAGCGTCTCTCTAGCTAAGGGAACAGGTTGCCACGCGGCGTGACGGTGCACAGGTTTCGAGCCGGAGTGGGCACAGAAACTACGTGTTCCTTTGACGGGCGTTCTTCGTTCCTTCCACTTCCATCACGACCATGCATGCATGTATGCAACGTGATCTTGCAAAGTTGACCACCGTATTTTCTTTCCGTGGAATGCAACGTAATCTTGCAAAGTTGACCACCGTATTTTCTTTCCGTGGACGCAGCACCGTGTATCGTTTTTCAATTCAGCAGCATAAAAACGGAACGAACCAACATGAAACCATGTGTTTGGACTAATAATTTATTCCAAGCTCTTGGTCTTGGAGACTTTGGATTGTTCCACACAGCCTTCATCAAGGTCACAGGGCGTTCCAAAAGCCAAACATACATACTTCACGTACGAGCATGAGCGAAGCTACAGAAGTGCAACCGAGTGCACTGGCAACAGAAAAAAAAAATCAATTATTAGCAATTTAATTTACCTCTTGTACACCATATAATTTCAAACATATATACTATCTAGGTCTACCTATATTAAATTAAACGTGCACTCAGGTTTTAAGACTTAGCTTCGTCCGTGTGCATGAGCCTTTGGACGTTGAAAGGCAGGATAGTACGTACTTGGATTTGCCCTAGCCTCTCCCATGGGTTGACGAATTACAACAAACTTAGAATACAATGTAACATATACAATATTAGCTTGGGCGTACGGTATTTTCATTATTTTGTACAATTTTGTGTATCACCTTTCTTTTCCAATGGAAAGTATGCAGGTTTGAAGAGTCCCGAGCGAAAAACCTAAGCAGTTTTTTCATGAAAGGAGAGTGCAATCCGAAAAGTATGACTAAAAGTATCTCTCCACCAATTATACAAAAGAAAAATACACTTGAAAAACCTTTTTTTAAAAGAAAATCAAGAAAAATATATCTTTTTTTCTTTTAAAAAGATAGAGCACCATGAACAACAAACCGCATGTCCTTCTTGCCGATCTTCCTTTCAAGAAAAGCGTGCTCCAACGCAGGAACGGCAGGACCATGCTTTTTAAAGCTGTTGTCCGTTCTCCCAGCTGACTTGCTCGATCAGGACGCCAGAATGATACGCCCAAGTAGGTATGCTCAGTGCTTAGTGCTGCACGCCGTTTCGCCGTTGCCAAAACTAGGGCCAGGTTCGATGAACCGGCAAACAATCCGGCCGAATTTAGTTCATGCTCTCGATTCACTTGGTTAATCGGGCCATGAAACTCGCTGTCTTACTCTCCCGGATGTGGCAGGGATTAATCGATCGGCGCTCCGGATCACAGATTTGGCCGGATTAAGTTCATGCTCTCGATTCACTTGGTTAATCCTGCCTGTGAGCTGGAACGCATCGATCGATCGATCAGTCGATGATGAGTCATCTCGATGTCTGATCGATGCGTGTCACCCTCTCTGATTCGATGCGTGTCACCCTCTCTGATTCCTTGAACCGGTTTTTCAGCTGTGCTACGGACAATTTCTAGCTTGGTTGCTTGATCACTTCTTGGATCCGGGAGCCAGTGGGGAAGAAGATCCAGTGGGTACAGGCTCTTTTTTCCTCCTCTTACTCCGCCTTCACCTCATTTTCTTCATTTTCTTCTTTTTTTATCTTTCTTCACCTCTAATCAAAAAAAAAAAAATCCACCCTGCCTGAGTATAACATAATTTACGAGCAACGATTCCTATGTAAAGCAGATTTTTATGGACTATGTAAATCAGATTTTGATTGATTGATTGATCAGTCACAATAGTTCATTTTAGCACGCTCTCCCAGTAATAGATGCCCCTGTGAAAGAAAATTTACATGAACATTTAGTATACAGAATGAATACTAACTCAAATTCTCCACAAATTAAGTGAAGGCAATTCCTGAATCTGCTGAGACTGTTTTGCACTTGTGGTGCACCGTTACCATATCATCAGTGCCAAGATGAAGTGGTGTATGAATCTCACATTAGTGTACCAAGCATAGTCATTGATCAATGCTGCAGTGGTCGACTCAGTAGGTGAAAAAAAAAATTAGTGATAGATGATAACAGATATTAGTGATGAGTCTCGTACTCGTCAGTCTTATCACGTGACTAATAATATGTTATTAGTAACAGGTGATGACTCGTCACTATTAAAGTTATTAGTGGCGGGTAATAACCGTGATTTATCACTAATATTCAGTTTATAGTGACGGGTCACAATTACGACGCATTACTATTGATTGAATATTAGTGACGGGTTGTAATCTTATCTGTCACTAATGACCGATGAATATTTTTCGTATTTTTTGGACAAAAAAAGTCAAAAAATATATTTTTTTCACCGAGCCATCCCAACGCAGTCACATCCTATATGCCTCACAAGCCACGCTTTCTTCATATTGTTTTCAATATTTGCGTTCCATGGGAATCAAACTTGTGACCTCCTCCTCGCACGTGTAGCCACATTTACACCTTTGCTATCACGTAGTTATGATATAAATCGCATATTTTATCCTTTTAACATTCTTTGCTAAAGATCATTAATAACACAGCATAACCATGACCCATCACTAATAACTAATTTTGCTAATTTTTGTATTTTAGTGTTACTAAGGTGAGAAAAAAAAGAGAAAAATAAAATAAAAATAAAAAATATTTGCGAATACCATCATTATTGACTGGAGTTGGTCATTATTAACGGATTACAAGTTGATCTATCACTAATGACAAGTATAGGACGATCTGTCACTGATGAGTTGGTTATTAGTGATGGGTCAAATTGTGACCCATCATTAATACCGATCTAGGACGATACGTTACTGATGAACTTATCATTAGTGATGGGTCACAACTTGATCCATCACTAATGACTCATCTAGGATGACCTGTCACTGATGACCTAATCATTAGTGACGGATCACAACTTAACCTGTCATTATTATCATCAGTGACATATCATGTTACAACCCGTCATTAATAACCACTTATTACTGACTGGTCTATATATAATCTCGATTAGAAGACATATTAGCTACGCGTCCTTATTAAATTCATCACTAATATAACATTAATGACACATATTGAGCCGCCGTTATTAATATGATGTCTCTTTTGCTATTTTCTTATGTAGTGACTTTATCGAGAACGCATTTCGTTTCCAATAGTTCATTACTTTGCGTCAGAAACTCAGAATTGATATGTACGCCATATCACCCGACTAAATTGTAAAATTATCGTGGAGAAACAATTGCAAAATTAATGAGTTTTATAAAGTGTGTGTACCAACACACCTATGCCGAGAAGCCCCACGATATTTTGTTGTACGATATTGCATTCAGATAAGCGGAGATACTAGTGAAATCAGAAAAAAAAATCTATATTCTAATTTAGCAAAAAGGCTCAGTTTGGAGATTTATGTCGCAAGGCTTTTTCGTTAGAATATTAATTACATAAGCTCTGAAAAATAAAAAAAAAAGCATCAAATATAGGCAAACGCACAATGTCAAAATCTTGAGCACGCACCAAGGAAAAGAAGGGTAACAAGACTTCCCCTCCATTTCATCTTGAAATTTTGGTCGGAGTCATTCTAAAAGTTCCGTGGCTATCTTGAACTTGTCTACAATACTTTTTTACTGAGTTCATCCTAGCATCATCCTGCAGTACAGACAACAATAGTATGTTTGGTTTTCTACATAAGGTTTTGTAAAATTGTATCGTATAAGCAGTCTAAGGTGAACATGCTAAATGGAGTCATATTTGTTGAAAGAATAATGTTTGGTTAGTTATATCTATTTGCGGTTAAGCTAAGTTTTTATTTGGTTGATTAAAATTGAGATTGTATAAGTGGATGTAAGAGTTAAGATTATGATTGATTATTTACCTGAAGATAATTTTATGATACTGGCAAATAGACCTGCCTGATTAAGCGGACATGCCAGGCTCCCAAGACAGGATGAGACATCATATTTGTATCTGTCGAAACAGACTGGAACAGTAGATACGGCCAACCAAACATATTTCTCGTTGAGATTATACATATCCATCAAGCTAATCCAGAAAGATTCGGACAACGAAACACACTTCAAATTCCTGTTAAAATGTTGCCTTTTTAAAATTGATTTTTTTACCAGTACATGCTTAAAAATATTCAAATTGGACTGACAGTAGGATCCGAATCTACTGGTTTCACATGCCGGCACGTGTGGTCCTCGCCTCGGTATTCCCTCCCGTGGTGTTTGCATGTGCATGTTGCTGCACGGTCTCACGTGCACGTACCCGAAACACTAAGTAAATAAGAGCAAATTTGTTTTTAAATGAATTCTACAAAACTATAATTATTATTTTATTTATGACATAAAACTATAACTATTATAAATCTATAAGTTATGTACATCAATTTTACATATATAACCTGATTTTTTTAAATCTACCATCGAAAGTCATTGTTCACAGGTACTGTTCATGATAAAAAAAATAGTATTATTTTGTTTCTCCAAAAATTATAGAAATTTTTGTACGTATTCTACAATCCATGTGCAACCTATTTTAATTGAATTTAGCTAAAAAAATTAGTGTAGAATTTAAACTAAAATTATCCAAATAAGACTACTTTTATACTACAATTATTGCAAAGGCTTTTAGTTTAAATTTAATCTATATATGTTTTTTGGACGAATCTAATTAAAATAGGATGCACATAGATTATGAAACATATACAAAAAGTTTCGACAGTAGAGATAACGAAAATCAGGTTATGTGTGAAATTATTATACAAAAGTTATATTTTTGTATTACTGGACACAATAGATATAATTTTGTATTATAAATAGTCTAATAATTATAGTTTTATGTAATTCACTCTTTTTTTCCGAAACCATAATCGGAGCAATTTCTCGAGAAAATTAAAGAACGTTTCTCCATGTCAATGAGAACATATTACCGTGCTGCAACATTAGAAATTTGACTTTGCAAGACAAAAGTATTTAGCGAATTCCTTTATTGCTTCATGAGTGTTGCTTATACTAGTACGCGTAGGCGTAGTACTCCAAAGATGTGCTTTTATTTACGAGTAGGGGAAACAAAAATGTAGAAAAAAGGGTGTGTCCTCCAAGATCCGCCATAAAATTGGTGCATCCAAGCACATGGAAAGTAAACGATCGAATCCCCCCCCCCCCCCTCTCGTCTTTTTATCTTTCATCGTATTAGCATTTGTCAAAGCTGGTGTTTTCACGATTACTATATTGGTGTTAAATTTCGGTGGAACCTGTGGGTGAAGGTATTATATACAAATTTGATATTGCAATCTATTGCCTCGCATCAACCGCCGTGCCATCCAATATATTTGTATTGTCAGACGCTTCAAAACCTCTTATGTTCCAGTCAAACTGTATGCTGGTAAATATTTGTTGTATTTTGCTTTTAAACTTCATGTGATTAATGGGAGTATGGGACCACCAACCACATGCTTTGTCTCTTTGCCATCCGCATCGCACAAATGTCTAAAATCTAAAAGATTTCAGTTGATTGACTATAGATCTTTCCTTTTTTTTAATAACTTATACTTGGATGTGTGCAATTGTGAATATTGTACCTAAGAGATATATATATTCCGTATGTGAATAGATATAGAAAGATTTGATTATGATGATTCACGCATCTATACTCCTATAAAATAAATGAGTTATAGCAGATATGAACAATCTCCACCATACATCTTATATGATCAAATAATCTATAATTAAAATTGCTCCTCATCTTCTCTCCTCTTAATTGTTTGAAAACCTTCGATCAATAGGCACTATCAATATTAAAAAATATTAATACATCATTATTTGCTTGCATCTATAGAGATGCGTCCTTAACTTTTTATTTTTTAATTATGTTTTTCCGTGAATTTTTTTTGTCCAGTTATAATGTTATTGATTTCGTGAGTGTAAAACACATGCATGATGAACTTTTTATTTTACATACATTTATATTCTATACATGGTACTTTAAGCAGTGGACCATAAGATCATGAAAATTTGAGAGAAACGGACAAATCCCCGGCTCCTTATCATTAAAGAAATGCGAGAATCTTTCACTCTACAACATTTGTCAAAAGCGTCCGTTTTCATATCTACGACAATTCTCGGTTCGGTCCTAATGATGTCAAATTTCGATAAAACCCAAAAGCAAAGGCAGTATATCCAAAATCCGACCGCGAAGCCTCTTGCCTCGCATTATAAACCGGCGGTGGTACCAAAAATCTTAGCACGCTGGTTCATTGAACCTGGACCAGTTTTCAAAACGTTGCCCAGGTCCATTCCACAACCGGTCAGCGACAGACCCAAGATTCGTAGAATAGGTATTCAAACTTTATAAAAATATATTTAACAAAAAATATTCTAATTTACAATAGTATAACTTAGGTACACGAATTATTCAGTATATTTGAGCATTTGACACGTTTTGATGAGTTTTTTCCGGGCCGGTCCCCAAGATAAGAAAGCGAGGCTCGTGATAGCACAGCTGGTCGTCTCGGAGCTCGTGCTGGCTCTCTTGCCCCCTATTGGCGCCAGAGGCTCAAGTCAGTGGTCACCCGCCAGTCACTACAGCACCGACTGGTCTCGTGACAGGCAAGTCCAGTGGATTCCATAGGATAACCAGCTGCAACTCGCACGGCTTTCCACAGTGTACATCCGGTGCGCGAGAGAAATGCTGCTACCACGATTTTTCTTCTTCTCATCGTCAAACATGCGTTGATTCTGCCTTAGAATTTGTGTCTTGGACCGTTACATTTAAAAAACTGGTAACGTCATGAGACTGCCATAACCTGCCGGTCCTGCCCGTAGCTCCTTGGCCACAGTTGGTCAGTTACACTAACACATTTCAACACGACATTTAAACAATTACGAGGAGTAATTTGCATGAAACAAAGGAGCTTATGACACATAATTTACGGAATTTTCTGCCTTGTGAGGGCAAAAAAAGAGAAGAAACAAAAGAGGAAAGCCCAGAGAACACGGCGGAGACCCGGGAAGAGAGAAGAACAGAGAGTCCAAAACAATCCGCCAGCCCATCGCTCAATACCGTCCCAGCAGCTGCTACCTTTTTCATGACCTCCCTGGGGGGGAAAATCGGAAATATTAAATAAACCACGGGAGAAAAAATAAAAAGTATTTTTTTTTGAGGAAACAGGTGAGTTTCGCCTTTAAATACCGCACTCGCCTCCTTCCCCTTCCCCATTCTCACAACCAAAGGAATCAGCCAAGAAGCCCACCCGATCCCTCCTCGCCTCCGGCTCCGCCTCCGTTCCCCGGCCGGAGACCCCCGAGAGCTATCTTGCGCGCCGTCGCAGGAACCATGGGAATGGGGCCGATTGACGCCGCCACGACGGCCGTGGGGTCCGCGGCGGCTATGGAGGCCGCCGTCGCCGCGGCCACCGCGGCGGGGGGATCGTACGCGCTGCTGCAGTGCGGCGAGGACTCGGAGTACGTGCGCAATGCGTACGGCGGGTACTTCGAGGTGTTCCGCGCGCTGCTGGCGGAGGACGGCGAGCGGTGGCGCGCCTTCCGCGCCGTGCGCGGGGAGCTCCCCTCCGACGCCGAGGCGGCTTCGTTCGACGGGTTCGTCATCTCGGGCAGCTGCAGCGACGCTCACGGCGACGAGCCGTGGATCCTCGCGCTCGCCGAGCTCATCCGCCGCCTCCACGCCGCCGGCAAGCGCATCCTCGGCGTCTGCTTCGGCCACCAGGTGCCAATCCGGCCATGGCCTCCGATCCTCTCCTGTTTGGTTTGGTTGGTTTCTTGGTTTGCCCTGTTTGGTTTCCTCTCGGGGGTAAAACGGTAAAAGGGGGAAATGCTTCGAGCTGGGTCACCACATCACTTCACAGACACGACACAGCAGAAGCTGAGCGGAGTGGCGCTCTTCTAGCGCCTTCTATAGTGGCTCACCACGCGTGTGCTCGCTGCTCGGTAAAAATTCCAGCTTTCTTTTTTTTACCGTGGGTAATTGAATTAGGAAACGAGATGGAGAGGATTAATGTGTTTTTTTAGGTAGATAGCACGGCGTTACCATGTGAAGGATTTGCATTGTGGCAAGTAAATGGTAACTGCGATTAGTGGAAACGACCGGCGTGAGGCAATTACGGTAGAAACTGAAAAATGCCATCTCAAAAAAAGAACTGAAGAAACTATTGCCTATTTAAAAATTTAAAAATCAATTCTATTTTACATGGTAGAGCTAATGAGCCGCACCCAATGCCAGTCACAAACACCATTTTAATAAGATCGACATCGTGCCAAATTAACAAAAAATATATGAGAAAATTAACCTAAAGCGTGTTCTAAAAATGTATTACGTGCTAGTATGCCTCCATTTTCAAAGAAATTAAAAGGAAAGAACAACCATTTTCAAATAATCGGAGTGGTAATAGGAGAAATTGGGAACGGATCCTCCGACGCGAGTATTAAAGTCACCGGAACACGCAACAGTATTATGTGTCTCGTCAGATAGTAACAGCAGTGAATCACGGTGTCGGTCTGTCAAATAGATGTAGTTTTAGAAATTTAATTCTGTTTTTAAATAGGTGTTGTTTTAAGTTTTTAAGTGGTGTCTTATTAGACTGTTCATATTAAAAAATATTGAAAAATAAAGTTTTAGTTTAATAAGAGGTGGATTGATGGTTTGTATTTAATTGAATGTATTAAAAAATATAAATATGTAATGTATGAAAAAAATTATTATAACCTTATTCTGTACATTAAAGGCTAAAACTTATTTTATATTTTAAAAACTAAAATAATATTTAAAAATATATTAGAGATGGTATACCTAGAACACTGTGTACATGAGTATTCTGTGGCCGAATCGAACGACTGCTAAAGTCACGGACACTGTACGCCGGCCGTGACTTTCGTGTAGAGCCGGTTCGGAGAAATTGATACTCCATTCGTACGTACGTGAGCACCGGAGGCCGCCGTCGTGGCCAGGAGGAAAGACACGATGTCATGTGCAGGTGGGTCCCGCTGCTCTGCCACCTCCGATCCCCTGTTGGATTCACGTGGGCTCTGGCCGCGCTGATTCACGTGAGGTGACGTGGCTCGGTTGTCCTTGCACCCACACAAACGAAACAAAAGCCTTTTCCTCTCCGTGATCCCCGGGCGGCCGCTGCTGCCACGCTGTGGCCGCGGTGGAATGTCAGCAGCAGAGTGCCGATGCGTGCGGAAGTAAATGTTATAATACTTATCTTAAAAAATCCTCTCTTTTATAATGATATTTATTTACTCACTCTCTCTTTTTCACTCTCTTTTTCGGTTAACTTATTAAATTATAAGATGAATGATATAAATAGATCTTATCAGAGTCTTTCTTAACCGAGTTATATAAACTTTACTTCCGATGCGCCCTCTCTGATTGCGTTTGGCGCGCAAATCACATCGGCGATTTTGAAAGTGTTCTTGGGAGGGGAGGACACAAATGGCGTGAGGCGTCTCTCGGAACGATTGCTTTTGAAATGACGCGACTACTATCGTGTCAGCTACTAGCAATCATCCAAAGGGCGTGTGTCGTGCAAGCGTAGGGGTGAACATTTTTTCTTTTCTTTTGAAACTGGATCGTGCCGAGAAGCATGGGCGGGAACATTGACCACGTGAGGACTCTTCCCCTAACCACGGTAATCGGTTTCTGTTACATGGTCGTAGTAGTAGTATGAATGCGAAATTCACACGAGTTTTTTTTTTTTAAGAACCGAGAGGAACTGCTAATTATATTAATAAAAAGAAAGAAAAGCCCAAAACCGAGAAGAAACAACACCGCTCCCGAAATTTCATTTCATGTTCAATTCTTGCCGCGGTAGAGTGCCGTCTCGGTGGGACAGTCATTTGGAAGAGGAATTGAGGGGTTGGTCTTCCCCGTCTGGTCCTTGTCCCTAGTTTGATTGAAGAGTCGGAGTCGTTTCGTCCGGTGGGGAAGCTCCAATTGGATTTGTTCTTCTTGCCTTCTTGGAGACAGCCCCTCAATTGTTTAATCGTTAGTATTATCAACCTAGGATGGTGCCTCAACTGAATATCATAGGATTAGGGTTGCCATCACGCCATGCAGAAAGTCAAATGCTTCCTTTAGTTCAGCCGTACAAGCCCAGCCGTCGAATAGAGGCGAGCATGTTCATGACAGGAACAGCTGCAATCTTGTGCGAATTATGTAGTACTAGGCTGCCGTGCATTATTAATTCCTGATGCTTGCGCCTGAAGAAAACACTGCATCGAGTTTAGAGGATCACGCGGTGCTGTCGGAAGATTGTCCGCGTCCTCTCTCCACATGGCTCCGCCAATTTCTTCCGGTTGGATGGGTCCAGCGAAGGAGCTGGATATGATTTGTCGCCGGCCCCGGCATTGTCAATGGCCCCCAGCGTCAGCAAATCGGTGATCCAATCGCGTTTAGCGCTTTAACAACGCCAGCTTATGGCTTAATAATTCCCATCCCGGACCGGTGTTCATCGCTGATCTGATCCAACTTGTGTTTTCATCTGACAAGTCTAAACTTCTTTACTTCCGACTTTTGAGAATTTTTCAAGCCTGCAAATTAGTTTTGACATCTTACAAAATGTTGTTTCTGATGCAGATCCTGTGCCGGGCTCTGGGCGGCAGGACCGGCCGGTCCAGCAAGGGCTGGGACATCGGCGTGAACTGCATCCACCCCACGGCGGCGGCGGCGAGGCTGTTCGCGCCCCTGAAGCTGCCGATCCACATGCCGGTCATCGAGTTCCACCAGGACGAGGTGTGGGAGCTGCCTCCAAAAGCCGAGGTGCTGGCCCGGTCTGACAAGACCGGCGTCGAGATGTTCCGGTTCGGCGACGGCGTCATGGGCGTCCAGGGCCACCCTGAGTACAGCAAGGACATCCTCATGAGCATCGCCGACCGCCTCCTCCGGCGCAACCTCATCCTGGTAAGCTAATAAATTACACAGCAAATGCTGCAGCTCTGGACATTTAAAAATCTTCCAGACTCGATTATTTACTGTACATGATCTGAAAAAATTCTGGTTTTCTTTTGCCAGGATTGCCAGGTGGGTGTGGCGAAGGCGAGCTTCGACGTGCGGCAGCCCGACAAGGACCTGTGGAAGAAGGTGTGCAGGGGTTTCCTCAAGGGGAGGCTTCAGTCGCAGCAGAAGCAGCAGCAGCAAGTGGTGGTGCTATAGGATCGGCTCAGGAAGTTTGAGGAGGAAACTGAGATGGGAGTTGGGGAGCTTGGATTAACTGATCCTTATTTTCTGCTTCAGAGTTGTACAGAAACTATTTATCCGAAGCATTAATAAGAGAAGGAAAAAAAATGGGTACTTTGTTTAGCAATATTTGGCTTCAGTTCGTTCTCAGATTCTCTCTCTCTCTCTCTCTCTCTCTCTCTCTCTCTCTCTCTCTCTCTCTCTCTCTCTCTCTCTCTCTCTCTCTCTCTCTCCATTCTTTTTATAGGTTTCTTTCATCTTCGCTGGAGATTCTCAGCTTATATCTGGTGTCGCCTTCAACTTCAGGACATAAGAATTAATTTCAGCATTGAACTTGTATCGGATAGAACCAAAAAATTCAGGCAACTAAAAACTGAATATGCTCCAATTGGCAAACAAGAAATTTCGTATCGAAGTTATTGCTTCCCTATGAGCGAGATCCTCGACTTCAAAGCCTGTACTGAGCCCCCCACCCCCAACCGTGCGCATCAGCGTCAGGTCGTTGAAGTGGTTGGTGAGATGAGCAAGAAAAGGCGAGTGACCGACCTGGACAGACAGGACGTCTCAACTGACCGGAGACGAGATCCTGGCGGCCTACAGGATCCAGCGCAGGGATCAAAATTTCGATGAAATTTTACCAAGAATTTTAAGAATTTTGGAGAGTAACAAAATACTTAATTTTAAAATTTTCTTTTAGTAGCATGTGGGACCTACAGAACATATGACGAAAGATTATCGAAATTTTGGTAAAATTTTTAGAATTTTGGCCCTTTCACCAGTAAAAAAATCGTATAACGGAATTGAAACCCATGTCAGAGCAGGGTTCAAAAAACCGTCGGTAACCGCTCAAAAATCGCGGTTACCGACCTTCCCGGTCCAGTCCGATTTCAAAAACCGCTCGGTAACCGAAATTTGAATTCAAAAAATTCGAAAAAATAAAAAAATTTAAAAAAAAATTCAAAAAAATCTTAAAAAAAACTAGACACAATTCTAAGAACTTCTGTGAAAAAAAATTTCAAAAATAATGTCGTTTGCATCATATTCTATAGGGAGAAAGTTTGAAAAAAATGAAAAAAATTGAAGCGTGCGGCTCAATTATTAACTCACGTTAAGGAAAAGTGTAACATGCAAACACATATTTTTCTTGTATAAAACTTATTTTAAGAGAACCTTTAAAATTGATTTCACTTTATTTAGAGTTTTATTAAATTCTCTATGATTTTTACAAAGTTCACAAGCATAAAGTGAATATGTTAAGAAAAATCACTGTAATTAATTTTTTCATGTCTAATATTATTTTTTCTACGTAAATCATAATATAAATAAGCTAATGAAAGTGGTTTCACTAATTTTTAAGGTGTGATGGGTCAGTTATGAATTAATCTAGTCGCAACACATTTACACAATCATGCATGTTACAAAAACTAATTCATGAGTTCATATATTTTTAAAAGATATAGGATCATGTAAGAAGACTAACAAAATTAGTTTCATGATTTTTGGATTAGCAAAGAGTAAACTATGCATTTACCTTGGTTTAACAAATAAAATTTCTCACAGAAAATTTTGAACTTTTTTATGAGTATAAATACTTTTATCATGTAGATCATGTTACAAGGAATCCAACAAAATTTGTTTCACTTGATTTGAAGCTCGGATGAATTAGTTATTGATTTTACAAGATTGAACCCTTTTTTAGATTTTTTGTTGAACTGCGCTGAAATTCGATAAAACCGCTCGATAAATCGAGAAAACCGAGCGGTTACCGAGCCAAACCGCTCGGTAACCGACCGAATCGAAAATGCGAGAAAATCGCTCGGTAACCGACCCAAACCGCTCGGTTACCGAGAGGGCAAAAACATGATTTTTTTGCAAAAATTTAAAATTTGCCGAATGAATTTTCTCCGAATTTTTTTGAATTTTTGACGGGTAATCGCGGTTACCGCGGTTTTTCGGTTACCGCCGGAGGTCGGTAACCGACCTCCGGTCGGTAACGCGAACCTTGTGTCAGAGTGATAGAGTCCAGACGACCCTGTCCGCTTCCCCTACCCCCCTGTCGTGGCCCGTGGGAGGTCCACTGGCTTTTCCAGCCACGCACGCGTCATCCATCCTCGTCCGCCGAGAGCGCCCAGCCCCGCCCCCCATCCGCGCACTGGGGAGCTGCACGACGTACGTTGCTCAGCGCCACGCGCGCCGTTGGCAATATCCCCCGTGCATGTCCGCGACCAGCGCCGGGGAGTGGGACGGGACGGGACGGCGATGCACCACCGAATTGGCAGCTTCTCGTGGGGATGGCTCTCCGGGTTACTGGAGAAGTAAAGGGATGGCTCGACTAGACGACTGCTGACTGACGTGTACAAGCCTGACTGGCATTTCTGGCTCCAGGTCTGGGCTGTATAAGCGTGTTTCGTGTGTCTGTAAATTACAAGTACCTGTGGACTGGTCTTACAACACGATTTCTGCGTTAATCTGGAGGTAGCGTTGTCCACGTTCTGCATGAACGGATGAAAGCAGCGTGGTAGACTGGTAGTAGTGTTGCCAAACTGTGCTGCGCCGGCAGCCAGCCACACCCACCGTTTGGGGATAAGATATGCGTCCAGGTACAGTGAACCTCCCGGCGTTGTGCTGCTCCTTGACGTGGATAGGCGGACGAGGACGAATCCTTTGTCCGTTCAGGAGATAGCTGAGTGCCTTTGCGTTCAACTGAAGTAGCGAGCTATTGGGAGGAGATAGCGAGCGTGTTAAAATAGCGATCCGAGTAGAGAACCGGTTGGAGCCGATAGATTAGATAGAATCGCTACATATAGCAATAACGGGATGGTGAGTTTTTTAGATGCTCTAAGAGTGTTGCTAAGCACCACAGCCACCAGGACTCAACGCCTAGTGTATACTTCCTTCTTAAGCCTGACGGGAACAGTGGGCTGGAAATTAGAGTTCCCCTTGGTAAAGAGTTCGTAGCTTCGAGTCACGGGCCTTTTGGGGCGCACGTCCAACAAAACCCGCTCTCCCATGCGCGGAAATTAGAGTTCCCCGTGGTAAAGAGGTCGGAGTTTTTTTTATATATATTTTCTAGCATTAATATTTAAATAAATAGATCTCTAATAAGAATAATTAGATAAGTAAACACCTACCGCTTTCTCACTTAACGACAAGCAGTCTGAGACGGCATGCAAGCTAACAGCCTTCTGACCGGAGGTTACAGCCGTATAAACAGTATTCCTAGAAATCACTGTTCACAGTCATAATTTTCCTGATCTTCTGTTGCTAAAAAAACCTAAATTTTTTTAGATGCTTTATAATTCATGTGCAACCTATTTTAATTGAATTCATATAAAAATCATGTATAGAATTTAAACTAAAATTCTCAAGAAAAAAATCTATTTTTATGACTTTTAACAATTGTTAGTGCCTCTAATAAATTTTTCAAAATCTGAAAAAATCACTAATATTCATCTTATGTGATAACTAATTTCTAAAATTATTTTTAGCCTTAGGTTATACGATAAAAAAATAAGTTCCTTTGTAATACTCTTTTTATATACATTACTTTTTCACCATATATTCTATAGTTAAAAATAATTTTAGAAATTAATACATCACATAACGCGAATATTAGTGAATTTTTTTCATATTTTTAAAAATTTATTTGAAAATCTAACAATTATTAAACGTTATAAAAGTAATTTTTTTGAAGAATTTTAGTTTAAATTTTACATATGATTTTTAGATGAATCTAATTAAAATAAATTGCACATAAAAACATGTACTAAAATTTTTAGATTTTTTTAACAAAAGATCACAATTTTATATAAAAAAGATAGAAGGGAAACATATTACTGTTAGTCTTTGTATGTAACCGCCCTTTTAAAAGGCGGTAAAAAACTAACCGCCTGTCAAAAGGCCGTACACGTCTATTTCTGATAATTTTTTAATAAAAAATCTATTTATTTAAATATTAATATTAAAAAAACATTAAAAAAAAAACTAAGAGGTCGTAGCTTCGAGTCACGGGCCTTTTGGGGCGCACGTCCAACAAAACCCGCTCTCCCATGCGCCACACGATCACCGACGGAAAGGCATCAAAACTCTGAAACTCAAGCCAGCAGGGGCACACCTCCCTAAAAAATCGAAAGGAAACGAAGGACACAAGTGGGCGCTAACATTTGCATCCATACTTCATTAAACAAGGACACGGACCAGTATTGGTCAGACACCATACGAGCGATGATACCCCAGAACAGCACATCAAAGATTCAAAGCGCCAAACAATTTCAACTCAAGAATGCACCGACACGAACTATCAAACAGTCCAAGCACAACAGGTTATTTTCAACATTTATAATCGCCATTATCACGAAAGACTGTTCCACATTTAAGGACATAATGTACTACTCCCAGGACAACACAACATAACCACAAACTCATACACGCACACCAAGTCTTAAACTTCAGTGAAAGAGTAAAATAGAGAACCCATGAATCAACTGCAGTGAAGCGGCAGCTTAAGCAATAGATGCACCAGCACCCCGGCGGCACTCGTTCAGCATGTCAAGATAGAACTGGCACTTGCTGATGTCGCTTCCGTAGTTGTTGATGCACTGCATTACCATGCCAATACAATAATAACAGTGAGACCGCATCACCATGCCAATACAATAATGTTGATTCAACCATATTGATCATGAACTCAACTAAGCCTACAAAATACCAATACAATAGCGATGTCGGATGAAGCAATCTGTAAGCCTAGTTATGGCGACAAATACTTCACAGAGCTCAGTTACGAAACAACCTTCAAAGGATACTTTCTGCTGTGAACAGCTTCGGTGTCTAGAAAAATTGAGCTCCCACTCTCGGAGGCACATTATATATCAGATTTAAAAAAACATAGATTACACAATGCAAGAGCTGAATTGATGAAACAAGTAATGCACCAAAGTAACAAATAATCTTTACAAACTTATGAGTAAGAATAACAAATATGAAAAGTCCATATTTGGTCACTCTAATATGTGGTTGGTCTAACTTGGACCCTCCAGGTTATTTTACACCCTCTAATTTTGAAACCAGTACAGCGTTCATTCAAAACTGTTTCCAATGGTGGCTTTTGACGTCCAAAACCACATACAATTAGAATTGGTGGACGCCAAGTAACCTAAACCACCCGTTGAAAAAGTTACGGATGAAAGTTGCAGTGCTTTCAAAAGTAGAGGTGTAAATAGCCAATTTTAATGTAGAGGATCCAGATTGGACCAAGCCCAAAGTAGAGGAACCAAAAAATGGGCTTTCCACTGCAAATAACCAATGAGGGTTGAACGGAATATAAACCAACATTGTAAGAGCTTCGCTAGCAAAATAAATTGCATACCAGTCTATCACCGAGGTAAGTAATAAAAAGTCATCGATGAAGTAAAAATGGAAAAATTAAGCAACAGAAGGGGGCAAAAAACATACATCTTGGAAGGCCTTAGAGTGGATGTTGCAAGAATCAGCATTGCTCATTGGAGCAGCAGGGGCAGCAGCAGCAGCCTCCGAGACAACAGTCTCATGCTGAATGGTCCGGGGACCCATTACCGCATCGACAGCTCTATGTGCCATGGCACTGCCAGTACCAAACGCCATGCCTAAAAATTATGTGCATAAGAAGCTTCAGTATTGTGCGCAGAGCTACCATTGTTTCCACACAAATAAGGCCAAAAAATACCCACCTTGAGCAATCGTGGACCCAATTCCTCCAAGAATGGAGCCACCACCGCTCTGAGTAGGAGTAGGAGCAGGAGGAGGAGCTTGGCGCACTGCCAAAAAAAGACAAACAAATTGCAGCTGTTATAGTAAGAACTATCAAGAAATGATGTTTGGTTCCAATAAAATCAAATTTGCAAAACAAAATTGGTGATGAACATTAGAAGACAGTTTATATCATGAATGTAGTTACAGTAGTACATGAAATATAATTTCAATGCTCCAACAACATTGCCATGCACAAAAAAAAACCCCCTAAAAGATGCAAAAATACTTCGATGCGGATCACTGTAATACCTGGCTGTGGTGGGTTTCTCACTGGAGCAACACGAGAAGCAGGACGGGGTGCTGACCTACCTGCCAATATAAAGATAAAAATAAGCATCAAGATCATACAGGCCAATGACATGGTTTCTCATGGATGGAATTAACTCATAAACATCAGTGCAAACTGGTAGACAGAGGACAAAGATGGATATCTGTATATGGCAATGTTTCAGGTACCCTAGTTAAGAATGAAAAAAACAACTGCATATGCAACATGTAGCAAGCCAAATCCTTGTGCTAAAATCGCAGTAATACAGATCAGCCTTTCACAACCTCCACCCACAAAACATGATATAAAACAGCAGTTACTGTTCGAACCAATCTAAGAAGGGATTAACAGAAGACAACCCCTTCCCTCAAAAGATTCCATTCGATATATGCCCCTGTCTGAACCATATGCAAATATACTAATAACAGCAACTGGTTATTCAAGAGGCACATCAGATGTGACAAAAGTAATAGCCCAGACTGCTTATAACAATACATAATGCTACAGAAAGCATTTGCTCTCTTAACTCTAGTATTAATCAGGCAAACAAATTGATCTTTGGTGTATTTGCACTATGTACATACCAGTCATCTGGTTAGTAAATCTCATGAGCAGAGGATGACAGAAACAAACAAGAAAATGAAGAAACTACAACGTAAGGCTGCTCAAAGAACACCTCTGTCAAAGAATGGTGTTCCATGCTGAATCAGCCAAAGTGACTTTGTCACCATAATCTCTATATGCCCCCTAACTAAACCAAGATAGTACATACAAATACAACTATAATGGCTACTCAAAAAGGCAAATAGGCCAGTTCCAAAACAACCATAAAGATATTGCACTCTAAAGGTTACAACTAAGGCAAATAAGCTAGTTCCAAAAGCAACCAGAAAGATATTGCACTCTAAAGATTACAACTAAGGCAGAACACAGTCCGGAGGAATAAAAACTGTGCAAAAAATAATTGCATGATATAAAAGTGATGGAATGTCTAGGGCTACTTGGGGGGCACCTCTAGCTAAAACAGATGAGGCGCCCCCTCAAAAGCCTGAGTGAGCATCACGTGCCCGTCACTATGCGCCTCCTAACTAAACCAAGACAGTACACACGACTGTAATGGCTACTCAAGAGGCAAACGTCAATGGTACTGACGACACAGCTACAAAACGTATAACATTCAATGGACTGCATCCGCCACGAACGAATAACAAGAGTACCCAAAACACCTCACAAGAACACAGGAAATATGTAGTCTATATGAATCCCAACAGAGAAAGGGTCAATGGAGAAACACCCCTTCCCAAGTGAGAAAATGTCAATGGAAATACCACATCCCTCCGAGGGATTCAAAATTATTCTATGCCCCTGTCTGAACCGCCTGAGAATGTGAGTGTCTGCAACCGGTTATTCAAGAAGCAATCGGGTCTTTTCAGATAAAGATCAGTTCATTTCTTATAATTTTCCAAACAGCACGGACAGCCAATATATCGACGTCTACAGATTTGCATCTAAACATGTCCAAAAAGGGCACAATCCTATCTCCCATACCACGAATATCATCCCACAAACTAACAACGAAATCCACAGCCACAGAGGGATCTACTCAAACAAACCACCAAATCTACACGCCCCAACCCCAGATCCGAGAAAATCGGACCATACCGCTCAACGCGAGTAAGGAGCCCATCTACAATCGAAACCCTAGGATTCCAAGGTAGGGCGGAGCGAGAGGGATACCTGAGCTGCGGCGAGCCATGGCGGCGGTTGGTGCGGACGGAGGAGGAAACCCTAGAGGCGGCTCGGTGGGGAACGAATAACCACGGAGGCTTCGCCTAGGTTACATTTTATAGGCAGAGAGGGGGGTGGAGCTCGAGTGGAGATTTTTTCCTTTTTTACTCCCAGCTTATTGCGGCGCGTTGGGTCTGTCTTGCAAGGCACGCAAGACTGACAGGTGGGTCAAGCGGTTGTGCCAACGGGGAATGCAACGTTCACGCTGATGTGGGGTCCGGATGTCGGCGGCTGGTGGAGGCCGTAACAGGTGGGTATATCATTTCAACAGGGAAGCGTATATGCTTGGAACACTCTAGATTCCACCAGATTATCAGCGGGGGGATTTTCAGGTCGCTTCTTTTTCATAAAACAGTGAAAATGTATTAGCCCTTTATTTATAGTACAACAAATTTGGAGAAAAATATATGTATGAGCTATTTAGGGCGTGTTTGTTTGGCTATTATAGTTTGCCAAACTTTACCGTATTTTATGTAGCAATTGTTTGGCTTGTGACACAGTTCTATCATGCAACAATTGGTCCTCCCTCCTCCCATCACAATACATCACTTTTTTCTATCTTCCTGCCTTCCCCATCAGATCGAATTCATAGTCCCCCTTCGGCTCCCCTCTTCCTCCCCCCACCCGACCAAAAAATCAATCGGACCCATAACAAGATCAGCACCACAGTCCGCCCCCTGTCAAACACGCACACGTCGCCCCCCTCCCCCACGCTGCTCCCTTGTCCCCGACGGTGTCTCCGCCCACTCCTCCCTCTTCCCCGACGGCGTCTACGGGCACTCTTCCCTCCTCCTCGATGGCATCATGGTTCCCTCCTCCCCAACCCCCTCGACGGCAGCACACACGTTCGTTGCGCTGACGGGGCTCCTTCGTCTGCCTCGACGTCCTTCACAGCAATGGCCACGGGTGATATTGGGCGCAGGATCTGCCACACCGCGTCGAACTGGGCGCAATATTAGCTGAATCCGCCATCGAGGTGGGTACAAAAGGAATGTGTATATATGGCAAATCTTTACATTCAAAAATCACTATGCCAAAGGTCGTCGAGGAGGTCTACTAAATAATCCTTATATAAACCACCAAGGAGGAGGGCAGAGGGAGGAATTTCATAGGTACCTGACCCGATACGTGGGCAAATTAAAAAACCAGAGCTCGACCTAATCCTTTTTGGGTACCCGACCCACTAGACCCATGGGAGAAAAATTGGACCCAAACTTGGACCCGTTGGGCTTAGAACCTACGGGTACCCGAGCCCATGGGTCCAACTGCCAGCCCTACATATCTATCAATTTTAATATGTTAATATATTTGTGACTAATGCTTACAACAAATATTTGCTTTAGGTATTCATTCCAATTAACATCACATGATGTAAATTGGTACATATCAGTTGTGAACGTCTAAAAATGTAAGATAATAACATAAAAGTCTTCTTTATTATAATGAAAAATGAGTATTTAAGTTATAAATACTCACAATAACAGTGAGATCGTTGCGGTTCATTATAGGGCCTAGCGAGTCGAGAACTCAGATATTTTAACATAACCTGGTATATAGAAATTCGGAGAGGCAATGTAGACTGACGGGTACACTAAAATATCGCTGCTTACTGAAATAATTACCTTTCATTGATTGATAATTAAATAAATAATTGTATGAAGTTTCTGCAATACTGTAGCATCTCTTGTGGTCTGTACATGCTAAACTATATTGAGTATTGGATAAGAGATACACTATCTGATAATGTGACTCAGATATTTTAAGCTTGATCATAGATATTTGCAACATGTTTAAATAATTATATTATATTCAGATAAAAGATTAAATTTTATATAATTTGTAGCGTGATATGATGAATTTTAGACAAAAACTAGTAGCAATTTTGTTGGACTCAAAACTAAACACAAGGAAAGAACATTCATATTCCAAATATGACAATAATGAAGAAAAAAGTTCAGATGATATTATGATTGTAGATAGTCCTGCCAAGTGTGGCAAATTTTTTAAGACATCACATCAATCTGAAGATTAATCGTTACTGTGCGTTCTTCCCACTGCCATCATGCCGACAAATGCATCTAAGTTAGTAAGCTCGCTATGCAAATTTATCATGTCTACAAATCATGCTAAAACTTTAGAGTACGTCTAACTAAATTTATATAATATGTATTGTTTATATACATTATTCTTATTTGTTATTGCATCTAATGCAATACATTATTTTATAGGAAAAAATGGATTTTGAGCTCTAAGCCTCAACCGATTAGCTTAAACCTAAAAAAAGTCCAGGAAATAATGGATGTGCAAAAGGCTATGGACAAGGATAAGGGCGTGAGGATGTACGTTTACGATGAGATCAACATGTTAATAGATACCCAATATTACTATATGAACCTTCAGTTCTAGGTACGATATAATATATTCATGTAATCATCTTATTTGCACATAATCTTACGAGCTCTCTTATTTATCACAGTTGTTGTGTGACTTTAAACGAGAGCTTCCCAATTGTTGTGTGACTTCGGATGAGAGCTATCGTGTAGAAGGAAGCTTGATGTCCAGTTGTTCGCAAAAACGTTTGATACGTGGCCTAGGATAAAGTATAATATTTCATAGAGCAAGTTGGAATATTTTGTTTCGTTGTTTATTTGTGTTGTGGTTTAGTTTTTCCTGACGATAATAACTATTGTTTGTAGATTATTGCCAATATGTCACCACAAGCATTTCATACTATTTGCATTTGATATGGTGGGTAGAAATGTATTGGTATTGGACCCACTGCCTATACCAGATTGGTTTAAAGGACATGAACCTATAATGCACTGAATGTTAAAACCTCTTTTTTTTAATAATTTGAATCTAGCTCTAAAAGCAGGAAACCCCCATATGTGATTAGCGTTGTATAATAGCAATTTATGTTTCAAAGGTAAAAGATTGGTAAATTTCTTAGAACATTAGTCCAATCAATTAAATTATCCACACATATATAACAAATTGTTCTTCTACAGGTTTGGTTCGGGGTTTTTTGTTATTAACTTGATGCACATGTGGAATGGTAAAGAACTAACCATCAATTTGCATTGTGACGGTTCTCAACAGCATTGTGGTTTATATTATGCAATTGACCATCTGGTTATGTAATTTTTTTACAATTAAATTGAAAATAATGTAATTACAGGATGTATGCGAACTAAGAAAGAAGTTATTGGTTTGATCTGCTGAAATACAATGAAAATGAATCTAGAGATAACATCCATGAAGCTGTACAAGAATTTATTAAACACATCATACAGTGCATCATTTGGAATGAGAGATTAGTTATGCTATTATTTTTGCTTACGACTATTGTATTGTTTATTTTTCTCATTTACATAAGTTTTTACTGATGACTTCAATTATGTATAGTTGTAATAGGTGATTGTAAATTTCTACATCGTAATTTGCTTAAATAACATAAAATGTGACTGAAAACTTCTACACCTTATTTTGCCTAAATTTTTTACTCCCACTACAATGTTACTTGATTTTATGTGTATGCACTCGTCGTAACATTATTAATTACACATGTGTCAAGGCAAGCGACTTGGATTCTTGCTAAGCCAAAGAAAGAAATAGATCACACAGGAAAGAGCGCCAATAAATATTGTGTATAGAGACGTATTAGAGTGGTGAGACATATTGGAGTTGTTAATAAATGTATTTTTTCTTTATAGTGGTTGTAGGCTTGCAACATGAGTAAATTAAACTAGCCTTTATTATATTTATAGTGTTTTGTTAAATATTTGTGGATGATGGTTTAAACATTTTCATATTCGGTTACTTGAATTATGTTTACTTATAATATAAATGGTGCCCGCATAATTTAGAAGTCATAGTTATACAATTTCTCGCGCGTGCACGATTACTAGTTTTCATAAAACAGTGAAAATGTATTTGCCCTTTATTTCTAGTACATCAAATTTGGAGAAAAATAGATGTATGAGCTATTTAGGGCGTGTTTGGTTGGCTACTACAGTTTGCCAAACTTTGCCACATTTTTATGTAGCAATTGTTTGGCTTGTGTCACTGTCGTGCCATAATTTTTCTTTTCTAAATCTCACCTGTCTTAGATTCATGTTTTAGTCAAACCTTGCCTAAGGCATAGCTAACAAATTATTGACTACACCTTAGACAAAGATCATCAAAGGGTGTGTCATAGTATGGTAAAGAACCAAATGTGCCCTTAGTAGATTTTATTGTGTGATGATACCTATCTTTATACTAGTCAAATTAATGGATGAATATGTTTTGAATCTATGGCAAGACTAAAAAAAAATAAATATGAAGTTAATATTTGAAAATGTTGAAAATATAGTTTTAAAATTCACATACAAAATGTCGTAAATGCTCGTGAAAAAAAATGAATTAGGTCTCACAAATTGGTGAACATGGTTTGAAAAAATTAAATAAAGTATTTGCAATTACTGAACTAGGTTTTAAAAATGATCAAATCGGTCATTTAAATTGTTTTTTAGAGTAATAATTTTGAATAATTGAGCGGATATGAATGTCAAAAACTATAAACCTCAATCGGGCTTAAAAAAAAAATATAGATCTAAATCACAGAAAACCGAACAAAAATTTAAAAGGAAGTGTGCTGGACCTGGGCTATCTGTGCTGCTCAACTAGGTCCGGCTCGCTAACGGGCCCTTCCAAACCGGCCCACTCCTCAGGCCTAATCCCGCGCACTGCCGTCGGGCTGGTGGGCTTCCGTGTTCACACCCAAGCACAAAACCCCAGCGACGGTACGGAGCAACAGGTGTCCGTAACTATTCGGGAAACGCGCTGTCCCGGCGGTTGCTGCCGGAACCCTCGCCGCCGCCGGCGATAGCCTCGCGGTCTCTCCGCCGCGCCGGCGGCCATGGTAAGCCTGACCTTACTCTCCCTCCGTGCCGGCCTCTCGCTCCCTGTTCGAATTGCTGTTTCGCTTACTCCTGCCCCTCTCTCTCTCTCTCGCGCGCGCGCGTTCGCAGTTCTCCATCGCGGCCATCAACGAGAGCGACTCCGGCGGACAATGGGAGCCGCTCGCGCCCACAAAGGAGGCTCAGGTACGCCGCCGCCTCCTCCTCCTCCTCCTCCATATAGCTCCGAGTTTTCCATCGCCCGAAAAATTTAGTGGTTCGCTTCTGCAGCTTGTGGGTTGTGATAAGTTAGGGCTTTCGATTTGTCGAGTTCAATGTGTTGGGAGAATTGAGTTTCGTCTGACGTAATGAATTCGTAATCTCTGCGTCAATCATCCGTTGCGAGATCATGAGTCGTGGAGTACAATCGTTCTGTCCTTTGGTGCAATCGCAGATAGATTACATTCCAGAAAGTGAGAAAACCACAAGTTTTTGTTATCTTAGTTGCAAAAAAACCCTGGGTTTTTATGACTTGTGGAACTCAACCCTTACAAAATCAATTGCCACTCTGCCTGCTGGCCCATCCACGTAGGCCAACCGTCTAGAAGAACAAGGCTGCTCATCTATCAGTACTGCATGTTTAATCCAAGTGCTACTTCTCTTTGTGTGGAAGGAGAACAGGAAATACATGCAGCAAGATTATTTTGGTGTCAAATTATGACTCATTGTATCACTTAGAGCACATTGTATAACAGTTAATGAGAGGATCTGACTAAAATCGTGTTTTTCGTTAACAAAAGTTCTTATTGATCTTTTATGAACAAATGTACTCCTTGATTCTTGTATTTTTAATTAATTAATGTTGATTAAACGAAAAAGGTGATTGTCTTATGTGGCTATTGATATTTTAGAGGGGATTTGTAGTGGGAAATGGAAATTCATAGTTTAATGAGATGGGCTGTTGTTTAATTAGCAAAGCATAACCTTTTTGGTGTTTTCCGGGGATCGGAATCTGAAACTTACGGTCTTTGATTCACTTCTATTTTCTTAAGTTCAGTGAACCTTTACTTTCTTCGAATGGGGGCATGTGCCCATAGTGGCACCTAAACCACATCTATCATAATATTGCAGTACCTTTCTGTAGATTTTCCTATATGTCAAGGAGAGAATCCATGTATATTATTGTTGTCTAGGGAATTTGTTTGACATACCAATTTTTTTCCTGAATTTACTGGATCAAGTGTTCGAGAACTGGAGGTTTATCAATCATTTTCAGTTGGGTGCAAATTATTAATCATTTTTTTTTTTGCAATTGCTAGATCAATGTAGGTTGATCTAAGAGAATGCTGAATAATGGGTAGCATCTGACTGATATATTCATTCTGTTAACTCCCTTCTTGTGTGTGTGGCTAAGGCTGAGCTTTTCAGTGTGGAAAGTTCTTACTAGTTACTACAATTGTCATAATCTTATTGTGTTATTGAGATTTCCTTTTAATGCTGTCAGGAATTTGCACTCTCTCAGAAGTACCATGAGGGACTACTCAAGTTGCAACAAAAAAACTATGCAAAAGCTCGTGAACTTCTTGAGGATGTTTTGAAGGACCCACTAATATCAAACATTCAGGCAATCTCACTAGTAATATTTCATATTTTACTTTATGGCCTTCATTGTTACAGCTAGTAGTTTTTTTCGACAGGTTGATAACACTGGCAGTGATCAGCATTTGCTGCAGCTAAGGTTCTTTTCTCATACCTTTGTTATTTTCATGGTAAAGACATACTTAATTGTTCATTGGTTTAAATCATGGGCATAGTACTGAAGAAATATACAAAATAGAAGAACCAATCCCAAAAGAATTGAGTTGCATAAAACTAAGATGCTTCTAAATTTCATTGTACCAAGTACTCGATAGTACCATTTCCTTATAATAGTGACTTTGGAAGATCATTTTTCTTCTGTAATGGATCAAAATTTGGATATCTATGAGCTTAACGTCACAAATTGTAGTACTACAAGTGCAAAGTAAGGCAATGTAGTGTTCCATAAGAAGGAAAATGCTAGTGTTTATGCCTTTCTGATGGTTTGGTTTGATCATGCTTTTCCAGATATATTTCCTCTTTTTGTTTGAAACGAGATGTCCCCTTTTCAGCAGGTAGTTAATGGTTCTATGTATGCATAGCATCATAGCATACTACTTGCTTGTCATAATATATTTTTGTTTTGTTGTACAATACACGACAACTGCCTACTTGGTTTGTGTCATGACTCTTGAATTAGATAGCTTACCGATTCCACTGACTGACTATTAATTTTTAGTTTTTAACTGTTAAAATGCTGACACACCTTTCTTCAATTGCACAGGTTTTTGACGTTGAAAAACCTTGCATCTGTCTTCCGTCAACAAGGGTTGGAGTTCTATGATAATGCTCTTCATTGTTACCTACAAGCTGTAGAGCTTGATGCAAATGATTCAGTTGTATGGAATCATCTGGGAACACTTTCTTGCTCGATGGGTTTGCTGAGCGTATCAAGATGGGCTTTTGAACAAGGGCTTCAATGCAGCCCAAACAACTGTATGATATCCTTTTTATTCTCATTTTATATTGATTTGTAGTTCATCTATCACACTTGTGATAGCTGTTTTGGTTTCTCATTTAGTTTTGATGTTTTCTATAGGGAACTGCATGGAGAAACTATTGGAGGTGCTTATAGCAATCCGTGATGAAGTTGCATGCCTTTCTGTTGCAAATTTATTACTTCGGAATTGGCCATCACATCATCGTGCTTTACATGTAAAGAAGACCATTGAGGATACTGAACCAGTACCTTTTGCACCTCGGGGTATTGACATACTTGAACCCAAGCATGTGACACTCAACATTTCCAATAAAAGAAAATCTGGAGATGATGAAATCCATCAAGAAACGAGGATGAAGAAGAGTAAACAGAATGCTACATTGCAATTGAACGAAGCAAAATGGATGGCCCTTTTAGATGGTATACTAAGCTTCTTAAGTGCAAACAACGAGAAGGCTGATGGAGATAATTGCACAAATACTGCGTATAGGTGTTTAGGCATTGAGGGTAGTGTCAAGGGGCTTGGTTATAACATGATCGATGTTGTCATATCTACAGATACATTCAAAACTGTGGAATCTGCTGCTGGAAATGGACATGATTCGTACCATGATGGTGAGAGTGTGCCATCTCATGATTGCAAAACTACAGTTAAAGAGAAAGATGCTAATTCAGATAGAGAACATCCTCATGAAAGGCGAAGCACACGCCTTGAGAGGTTGCGAAGTCGCAAATCTGGAAAAGATGAAAATGGATCTGATGGTAAAGATATATCGCATGCCATGACCCAGTTTCTGGATTCATTTATACTGAAGGGGCCAAGTGCTGTGGAAAAGACCGATTGTTCTGGAAATGCTCATGCTGATACTCTCATCTATACATCTGACGATGAGGCAAACGATGTTAAGCTATTTCTATGCAAGATATCCAAAAATTTTGGTCCTCATCACATTGGTTATATGTTACTCGAGGAGATGGCTCATCTCAAAATACCTTTCCAAGATTATTTCGTTAAGTTCATCGAACTGGAAAAACTTACTAGAGGCTGGGCTTATGACAGATCTGCATTGTGCAGCTTATTTCTAGCTGAACTGTACTATGATCTAGCTTTGTGTTCTGGAAGCCCATCAACATCCTCAGAGTTGTCTGATTCATCTTACCATGTTTGTAAGATCATTGAGTCAGTAGCTCTGGAATTACCATTTAACACACCTGTCGGAGAAATGCATTCTACCAACTTGAATTTGGATATAGAAAACAGCAGTGCAGATGTATCTTCAAGTGATCGAATTGAGAAAAATGCTTCACATGTGTCCAAAAGTTCTGAAAATTCTGACAAACCTGTTTCCAGTAACATGCTTACTGATGAAAAATCTGAATGTGATTCTTCATCAGACATGGATTGTGCATTCTGGGTTCGCTGCTTCTGGCTGAGGGGTTGTCTGTCCCTTGCATCAGACTGCAAAGAGAGAGCTTTTAAGCAGTTCAATATTGCCCTGTCAATCCTAACAAATATCAATGAAGCCAAAAACAGTGAAGAACTCATCCTTCTACCTCACACCAAGCTTGTAAAATTGCTGACAGCTGACAGGATTCTTCGTGAAATTAACTTGATCAGGCTTGAATCTTTACTTTGGAACAATGATGAGAATATCAACAAAATAACTCATACAGAGTTCATGAAATTGCTACCTCCACTTTTGCTTTCCACCAGAGATGTCTATGTTGGAAATGCGTATGGTCCACCAAGAGAAAGCGAGAATGTTATTTCACTTGAGTTGTCTGCCTTGGATGTCTTAATATCTGCATGTGAAAAAGCAAAACCAATGGATATCCAGGTCTATCTTGACTCTCATCGAAGAAAAATTCAAGTTCTAACTGTGGCAGCTGGTATGATTGGATCAGTTACACCCCCAAAGGGAAAAGGTTCAAGTGATGTGGACTTTGTGGAAGCAATGAACAGGAACCGGCTGGAGAATGTTGTGGAAGCAGTCAAAGACGTATCTCGAAATGCCAGTAAAGCAAAAGAATTTATAGATCAATGCGATAATTCTGTAAGTTGGATGTTCCTTTTTTCCACAAATCTCCTTAATTATCCTTTTAGCTTGAGTATTTTCCTTGGCACGACATCTACCGAGCTTCACTTAATCACTTTTATGTTAATTCATAAGTATATCACTGCCCTCCTAAAAAACAATTAGAGTTGGGTGTAGAGTGAGAAAGTTGAAACTTTGGGGTTTCCGTGATTTTTAAGTAATGTTCCATGGATAACTAATAATTTAAAAAGTTTGGCACATTTATTACAGCCAAACTTTTGTACTTTGACCACTTATATATTATGAATATTTAGATTGGTCACAGGGAAAAAAAGAAATGAGCACTGTTTGTTGTACAAACTATTCTTACTATATAGTTTTATTTTTTGCAAGCATATGATGGGAATTTTTTATGGTTAAACCTGTATCTTGGAGGCCATGCTAAGTAAATAAAGGGGAACTGCCTTGTGTTTTTAACTGGAGGGAATAGATTGGTTGATCGGGCAAGAAGCATAAAGTTTTCCACAGTTACTCTGAGCCACACACATAGTCATAGTGAACCCATTCTATTACCATGATTACAAAAGGTTGCTCTGTAATTAGCTGCGGAAAGAAAAGTGGTGAATTATAATGGTAACAGAGTGTTATAGCTTCCCATGGGTCAATTTCTTGCGCTGTAATAGAATCTCATCTGAGGTCTTTGCTACTTATCAGATGACTTATATCCTTGATTGTGGTGGTTTAGGAGTATGTTATGCTATCCATTTTAGGATGATCTATGTTTTGCTGGCATGTGTTTGCTAGTTTAGTCGTTCCGTGGTACTTAGTGAAATAGTCTACCAAGGGTGTGTTACAGTGGTGCAAGTCTATCAAGGGTGTTACAGTGGTGCATGTTAGGATGGTACTTATTACTTATGCTTATTCGATGTAATTAGTGAAACTGCGTTATCTATTAACCTTGTAATAAAAGATTTAGCCAACATGAACAGTATCTAGTTAATATGTTTCATGGTTTTTGAGTAATATATATTCTGAATAATGCAGTCCTCATACTTGCATCTTGTGGGAATTGGTCCAAGACATTCCATGCTCTAGTTAAAGGCATTATCTGAAATTTCATATACGCCATGTCTCTTGTATCACTTTTCTTTTATGCATTCGACCAAAGTTGTATGCTTACTTTCAAGTCAGGAAAAGCCTTTTCATGAATTATTTCCTCTAATACTGCCACCTGAGTGACAGTTTGATTTTCGTATTTGCAGGATGGGCAAGATGGCTGGAGTTCACTAATTTCTATTGTTGGTGATATTCAATCATTGCTCCTCACAATCATGTGTGCTGCTGTCAAGATGATCCTGTCAAGAAAATTCTCATGCTTCGGAACCTCCTATCAGGTTGATCAGTTGGAGAGTTCGTGTCTCGTAGATGCAGCCATTGCATTTTGCAAGCTCCAGCACCTTGATCCTACAATATCCATCAAAACTCAGGTATGTGCCACCTTCATATTAGGCAAAGTTGCAGAACTCTGAAGTATTGCTTTTCCTATTCAGCATTCATCATTTTCTTTCATTCACCTATGCAGGTTGACTTAATTGTCGCAGTCCATGATTTGCTTGCTGAGTATGGGCTTTGCTGTGCTGGAAGGGATGGCGAAGGGGAGGAAGGGACATTCCTCAAGTTTGCAATCAAACATCTCATGGCACTAGATGTGAAACTAAAATCTCAACTTAGTAGGTTTTTCTTACCAAATTTATTCTTGTAGACATGTTTCCTTGTCAATTAATAACTGGCATTTGTTGGTTTTTCTCTATCTTACTGTATAGATCCAAATGGAGTGGAAGAAGATGTAGTTCCGAAAATTGACGGAGCACAAGACCGTGATGAACCTTCGGTTGGTGACAGTAAGCAGAACTCTGAGGATGAGGAAGAATCGGGTAAGATTGGACTTGTAATGATCCGTTGATCATTACTGGATAATACCACCGAGAGGATGGCTGGGTGGAGTCGTCTTGTTGGGGATTAGATACTAGAGCATAGATGAGAGGGGCAAATGTAGATGCGATACTAGATTCTTCTTTCTTGATTGCTGCCTCAAAGAGATACAGCCCCATCCTTATATAGACGGGATGGCATGACCCTTAATAAACATATCTCTAAGATTAAGGAACTAGATAACAACTCAACCTCTCTTAATATATATAGCAACTAACTTCTTTAGAAATAAACCTAAGCTAACTTTTAGTCTTTTACCATTATTGCTATAGTACCACACGCTACTTTTCACGTGTACCGTTCTCTGGCCATAACAACTTCACCCCTCCTCCACACAGCTCGGCCTTGAGCTGTGATGGTGGCCAAGGATGCAACCCTTGGAAGCCCCATGCTTCGAGTGGCTGTGTCGCTGCACACGAGAAATCAACAGTGATGACTAAAGAGAGAAGGTACTGACGCTCCCTGTTGAAGTAGCTGGTGGCAGTGATGGATGCCAGCGTGGGACAGCAGGGTCTCTTTTCCTGCTGTGAGATGCAGCAGATGTACAGAATAAACTAGCCGCCTGCTCCCACACACCTCCCGCCACGCACAGCACCTCAAAAGGTACGACGTAGGCTGGTAGTACGGCGCAGGTGGCCACGGTACAGCAACTACCGTCGCCTTTCGGAGTGAGGCCACCAAAAGGTGCAGCCAAAGGCAGCACAACCGATGATTGTGACTTTGCCGGTAGAAGCGGCGGTGAGTCTGGTGCTGGCAGTGGTAGTGCTGGCAATGTTGATGGTGCAGCGGCTCACCTTGCCTCCTGTGCCCCACCGCCAGGGGCCACGACCCGGGCGACGGATCCTGCAGCCACTGTCTCCCGGCGTTGCCCTTCTGTTTCGCCTTGTCTGGGTTGGCCAATGTGATGGAATCCACCATGATAGCCTCACTAGCGCTGCACTTTTGCTTCGGTTGATGTCAGTGATGGTGCGGTTAATGTCAGCGAAACTATCCTGAAACTCCTTGCAGAGCATCTCCTCTTGCGCAGTTATTAAGACCTTGAAGTCATTGTTCCCGGTCTCAGATGCCATCAAGAAGAAGAAAAAAAAAAGATGCCATCAAGAACATATTTAGAAACAAACCGAAATTAATTTTTACCATTATTGCTACAGTACCGCCGCTCAGGTGTTCAGTACCCTGGCACATAACAGGATTGCACAAACCATTTTAGTAATGTAACTACTTTGTATATATCTTCTGTTAAAGATGATGTATAACTTGCATTGAAGGTTGCTGGTTATATCTCATGAATTATCAATACCTAAATTCTTCCTTGCCTGCTTGTACATATCTCTCTTTCGCTTCTTTTTATATAAAAATCACAGTAGGGGCCTCCTCTCATTTTTTGGTTCAAAATTATCGATACCTAAATTCTTGGTGCTGCAGCGAAAGTAGAAAGCAATGAACACTAAGGCGTTTTGTTGGTGTCTCCCTGATAAATGTCATGTTCATGCAGAATTGGACGAGATACAGTCATGTATTGATAGCGCCTTGGACCAGGCTTTTTTCTGCTTATATGGTTTGAAGATAAACCCAGATTCTTGCAGTGAAGATGATCTCGCAGTACATAAAAATACAAGCCGTGGTGATTATCAAACGAAAGAACAATGTGCTGATGTGTTTCAATATGTCCTGCCATACGCAAAAGCTCTATCTGTGAGTAAATTTTTAATGAGTACCTTCGTGTTTGCTACTTTTGATTTAGTATGAACTATGAAGCATCAAATACCGTGCTTAACACCTTGGCCATTCTTAATTTGTTGTTTTAGAAAACTGGCTTGGTTAAACTACGAAGAGTGTTGCGGGCTATACGTAAACACTTTACACAGCCACCTTATGACTTACTGGTTAACAATCCTATTGATAATTTCTTGGATGGAACTGATTCATGTGAAAAGATGCTCTCTGAAATTTATGAAACTAATGGATCTAGGGAAGCTATCCTGAATGTACTGTTCCCAGGTGAAAGAGGCTATGAAGCATTCAAAAAACTCTCAACTGCCAGGTTAGCTTGTGCATTGCACCTAGAATCCCTTCTATATCTCTATGGATTAAACAGTACTGTTGGATATACCCTAATTATATGTTCAACTATTTGGTACAGCTCTGAGCCTTACTCAGATGTTTATGGAAACCTGTATTACTACATAGCACAAGCTGAAGATTTAAGTGCCACCGACAAGTATACAGGTTTTGTTTTGAAAAAGGAAGGAGAAGAATTTGTTGAACAGAGTGCTAATCTTTTCAAGTATGATTTATTGTATAACCCATTGCGGTTTGAAAGCTGGCAGAAACTTTCCAATTTATATGATGAGGTATATCTTTTTGGGTATACCCATTGATTGGAACTGTTCCCTTATATTTGTCAGTTCTTTTGTGTAACCAGTATTCATTATGACAGGAAGTTGACCTGTTGCTGAATGATGGTAGTAAACATATAAGTATCTTGGATTGGCGGATGAATACAACTTTAATTCAAAGGGTTGAGATGGGTCGTAGACATAGTCGACGCTGCTTATTGATGAGTTTAGCACTGGCCAAAACTGCTCCTGAGCAGGTGAGTTCCATCAGTACCTGAAAGTACACTAGAAGGCCCAAGGCTTGTTCTATATTTTTCCATCCTTGTCTTCATCTTGCACCTGAATGTATGGAGTACTAAGAGTGCGAGGTTGGCAAGGCCCATTAGCCAAGTTTTTTCTTCTTACTACCTCTCTGTTATTCGGATGGTAAGCATATATTTTTTTCCTTTTCAATTACAAGGAGATGGGCAAGCCAAGCCTGCTAGTAGCCAGTACGAAAATTGAAAAACATTGTCTGGATCAGATTGAATCTCCGGTTGCCAATTGATATCTTCTGGAGTAGAATCCGTAGCATCTATTTCAGGACCGTTGGCATTATCTGGGGCTTTCCTTTTGAGAAACTGCTCCATAAACTCACCTAAAATTTGTGGATAATTCAAAGATTTAATTAAACAATCGCATATATGTACTCACATTCAGAAACAAGAACTGCCATCAGAAGCACTCAATTCAAATATGCATCAAGAAGCTTACTTGACATAGTATTTGTATCACAACCCTCAACTAGTCCCTTGCAATTTGCTTCCAAATTGCATCTAGGCCGGTAGTCCCATCTCTAAAACTCATATTTCAAACCCTAACCCTATAATTTGACAAAAGGTAATCATTATCATCTAATTAAAATCCTTAAACCCTAACTTGTTTTTCTTGAAAGAAATCAGCATAATTGGGAGGTAATTAGGAGAGAGGCAGAGAATGGTGGGTGGGGCATTTCCCGATTAGAGGAGGCCGTGGGCTACGGGTGGCCATGCCATGCTGGTGGCAGAGGGCGCGACCTCGGCCAGGCAGCCAGTTAAGAGTGCCACTTCTGAACGGGGGCTCGGTGAGATTTGAGAAGGTCAGAAGGAATCGTGTGCCACTGTGAGATGGAGTCATGGAGAGATGGTAGCTTGCTTGTTGGGCTGCCTGTAGCGTGACCGGGCACTGCGCCTTTGCTACTGGGTTTTGCGTCTGCCAGCTAGGTCACACGCTTGGCAGCAAGAGGAGGCAGGGAGGCCCAGCACTCGGGAGGGGAGAGTTGGCCTTTGTTGTTGTTGTGGGGTGGGGGTCACGATTCTAACCTAGGGGGTGTGTACAAGTGGTGAAAATACGATGGTAACTACTGATCTTCTTTTTTGAACCTGGCTGGGCTGAAATCAATTTTTTGAAAAATATTGGAAAAAAGTAAGTACGCCCCTGATTATAATCCCTTTTGTGTTAATATGTTTGTTACCTTCCCTTTTTCTCGATGAAAGCTTGATTGTTTCTTGGATGACATCAAATCTCATTTTCATCCAGAGCGAGACACATGAATTGTTGGCTCTAGTTTACTACGACAGCCTTCAAAATGTGGTCCCCTTTTATGATCAAAGAGCTACTTTGCCAGTGAAGGATTCAACATGGGAGACATTTTGCCAAAATTCTATGAAGCACTTTGAGAAGGCTTTTGAAATCAAGTAATCTAACACTCCTAACCTGTTTTCATGTTCTATCAGTTGTTTGTCAAACATGGAATGATATGATGCTTATTTACTTGCAGGGCGCAGTGGCTTAATGCTTTTTACCTTGGAAAGCTATGTGAGAAGCTGGGGCATTCCTTTGCTAAGGCATTTTCATACTACAACAAAGCTGTGATGTTGAATCCAACTGCAGTTGATCCTGTTTACAGGATTCATGCATCACGCATGAAGTTACTTTATACTCAAGGGAAACAGAATCTCAAAGCTATACAGGTTTGTCTAAGGTGTTACCGACCAGCTTTTTAAGAGCTATTTTCCCCTTGAAAATCGATATGCATCAGTTGGGTTTCCTCACTGAATGGCTTAAGTATACTCTTGACTAAGCTATGCTTTTGCATAGTGACTGATTGGTAAGTGATGACATGATCACATGAGTTGTTCCACTAGCAAAGCCATGTGGAAATGTGGAGTTGTTTTCATTGTCCATCTCTTTTCCTGCTGGTTCCTGCTTGTAAACACTTAAAAAGTTAAGACTGGTGTGTGGCTACTGCCTTGAACCTTAGTGTGAACTTTAGTGACTTAATCCTAACCATTATCCTTGGTTAGGATAATGGAATCCTAACCAGTAAAGCTCTCTGGGATTATACAATGAAAAAGTTTGGAGGTACTGTTGCTGCATGAGTATTGTCTGCCATCTGTTGTTGATTTCAGGAATTACAACATTGGTATAACCCCAGGGCAAAGTTTCATCCATCCTTTTTTTATCCGAATCGAGATTCGGTCTTTTTATTAATACAAAAATGAAAAACAATTGCGTCGGTGAACGTACATCCCACCATCTAGTGTAGCTATGGTTGCCAACTCCTTTATTACTAGACTTAAAATTTGAAGGTCCCAAATTCCATGGTCAGCGAAAACAGATCTCTGCACCTGGCAAGAGTCTGGTAACTGCTGGTTACTGGATGAGAGAATTTCCCTGGTTGATTTAATGCCATATCCTTTGTTGTTTGGGACTGGCTTCTACATTTCTTTACCTCAACTCGTGGATGCAGAGAACGTGCTTGTGTCTTCTGTCCTCACCTGATAAATATCAACACATATCCCAACTCGGTATTCTATGACTGACAACTGGAGATTTTGAAGAAAGAAGTTTGGGAATGCCATTACCGCCATGATAGGAATATAACTCAGCTTAGTTTGTAGCTACGGTTGTAACTTAAATGATAGGATATTTGTTTCACAGTGCTTCCACTTTTTTTTTTTGGCAGCCTACTCTTATTTCTGCACCATTTCATTTCCCAGTGATAACTCCTCCTTTACTCTTTTCCATCTTTTCATGGATTATGACTATTGTATACTATTTCCATATCGTTCCTAATCAGAGCATCTGTTGTGACATAGTTCTTTAATAGATAATCAGATGTTAACTTTGTTGATTTTTATAGGTTGTTGCTGACTACACATACAACCAGTCGACAAAGGAAAATGTCTTGAGCATGTTGGGGTCCATAGCTAATGTTCAGCATTCATCTTCTGATCATAATGAAAAATCTACTCTAGATAGTAAAGAGGAAAATAAGTTTGTTGAGCCTGATTTACTTGATAAAGTGTGGCACATCCTTTATGATGATTGTCTGTATGCCCTTGGTACTTGTGTGGAAGGGGAGCTAAAGCATTTCCACAAGGCGAGATACAAGCTTGCACAAGGATTGTATAGAAGAGATGAAGCAGGGGACCTGGAGCGGGCTAAGGAAGAGCTCTCATTCTGTTTCAAATCTTCTCGGTCTTCCTTTACAGTGAACATGTGGGAAATTGATGGCACTGTTCGAAAAGGAAGGCAAGTTTATTTTCTTTTGCGCAATGCTATAATTTATTGATCATTTGATTGATGTATTTAACTGTTACAAATTACTCCCTCCGGTATGAGTTACTGACAGCTTAGTTTGTGGGTATGGTCTCTGATGTACAACTTTAGCCATCACTTTTCTAAGTATATAGTATCAACCAAAAAAATAAACTTTTAATGATGTTGAAGTACTTCTGATGATGAATTCATTAATGTCACTCATACGGCAAATCTAAACATTTTTATGTGTAGTGATGGTCAACGTTTTAAAAGTTTGACATATGTATGCAGACAACATTTACTTTTGATGATTAATCGCTAACCTGGAAATTTTGTTCTTTCCTTTTTCCAGGAGGAAAAATCCAAATGTTGGTGGATCCAGAAAGAATCTGGAGGTCAGTTTATCAGAAAGTTCACGAAAATTCATTACATGCATCAGGAAGTATATGATACTTTACTTAAACCTGCTGGAGAAGAATAGGGACCTGTGGACTCTCGAGAAGGCATATACATATCTGCGTACGGATAAGAGGGTACCTTCTAACTACAGAATAATTATGTTAAGCTGTATGTTTTTCCCAGATATTAAAAAAACATTTGCTCTCTTCTGTAGTTTGCTTTATGTTTGGGTGATATTGTTCCTGTTGGTCTTGGGAAGTACCTTCAAGTTCTAACGGCAGCAATTCGTAATCCTGAGATTCGTCGAGCTTCTGGTGATGCTCCTGTTGAACAACTACTTGAGAAAATGTTCAGTGTATTCATGGATCATGCAAATTTGTGGGCTGATATAAGCACGATACCAGAGGTGAACTGTCCAGAATTATCAGAAAGTGATCTTTACAGGTAAATTTCTCAATCACAGTGGAATTTATTTCTCAATCACGGATGATTTTAAAATAACACTTCCTTGTGGCAGTTATATCCACCAGTACATCCATATGCTCGAGAGTGATATCCGATTAGATGTTCTCGAAGGACTCAATGAGAAGATAAGAAAGCGTTTCAAGACACCGAAGTTGTCAAGTAGTAACTTTGCTAAGATATGTAAGCATGCTTCTCTGGCGTGGTGCCGGTGTATTCTCATCAAACTGGCCTCAATCACTCCACTGACTGAATCAATGGATGCAACCGATCAGCCTGGTCCATTATCCAACGGACTTCTACTTTATGTAGATTTGCAACCTGATGAGCTTCTTATCTCATCCCCTGACGGGCCTGCTCGATTCAAAGGCCTTGACATGAATTGGTTTGAGACACTTAACAGAATTAAAAACATTCCAATCAAGCAAACATCTGAAGATAATTTGGAGATTGCTGTTACTGTAATGAAGAGCACTTACAACTTTTATCGGGAGAGCTCTTGTGGAACATTTCCCTCAGGTATTCATATGTATACAGTAACCCCATCACAGGCGCCTATTGAAGGGCTACCACAAGCCCCTGATGTAGTTGATACCCTTGACCTAAGCATTCCGAGAAAGCTCCTCCTGTGGGTGTATACCTTAGTTCATGGTCGTTACTCAAATATATCCTCTGTTGTAAAGTACTGTGACGAAATGAAGGTACGATCCTTGTGAAATTACTTTTTCTCCCAATCCTTATCCTTACGTTTTTCTTTTGTTCTGCTTGCAGGCAAGAAATAAAAGAGGAAACCCAGCAGCGTCCGCTTCATCACAAGTTGTGCAGCCAATGCCACACAGTACTGCTTCTTCTCAAGGTTTTTCACACAAG
Organism: Phragmites australis; assembly: GCF_958298935.1. Lineage (NCBI taxonomy): Eukaryota > Viridiplantae > Streptophyta > Magnoliopsida > Poales > Poaceae > Phragmites > Phragmites australis. Next base: position 40,094,953 of record NC_084923.1, read on the forward strand.
TCCTGACATCTGGGCGTGCTTAACATAGCGATCACCCTTTGAATTTACCCTGACATTTGTTGTTTCTGTTCACAGCTGTAGCTAAAGAAAAGAGCGCCCAAGTTGAATCCACTGAAGCAGTGCATGCTTCAAATCCTTCTGCTTCGGCTGTAGCTTGTGCTCCTCTGCACCAAGAAGTGGGCGGAACAAGCACCTTGCAGACGGCCATTGATGTCCAGAAAACTACGGCCACGGCATCTCAGCTCACCCGTAGCAGTTCATCCAGGGGAATGGAGAACACACAGGACGGCGGGGAGACGAAATAATGAAGGCAGAACTTGATTTCGCAGCATGGTCGCTTGTGTGTGATCCCTCCTGATGGTTCTCAGTTGTGAGCTCTGTCCGTTGTGCAGTCGTTGACATCTTTAACAGGTGGAGTCGGTCGTATGTCTAACCTGGTGTGTAGTTAGTTTTTCCGGAGTGTAGACTATAGAGTTGTGAAGAGGTGAATATTAAAAGCAGCGGCGAAGCTTGAGCTAAATCTGATTCAAATCCATTACTTGGTGCTAAAATTTATAGCAATTGAGTAATCCTAGATTGATGTTGCCCAGATTTGGGCCCAAACTAATACACGCAGAGCAAGAGATGCATGGACCAACTCTGCTCAGACTACTATAAGGTTTGTACCTAAATGCTGGACTAGAGTAGTACGACTTGGATTCGGAGTGTATGATTCGATAAAAGAAATTAGATACAAGTGTTCAAATAGCACTGCTTCTTAGTTGAAATGCTGCTACTACTACTTTTACCCCCTCTCAGTAAATCCTCCGCCCCTGATCAAATCTTTATGATCAGGGGGTCCACCGGGTCATTTGGAAGGCAGTTGGGGCGATGGAAATCAAAAGTGCAGAGACGCTGCTATTAGCGAGAATTGATCATTTGACACTAAAATATGTGACAATTAACCGCTGAGAATGATATATAGATCACCTAAGTCTATACAAGTAGATCTAGTATCAATTTAATTGATACTCCGATATTTTAGTGTCAAATGATCAAATCTCTCACCATTAGCCCTTGTTGGGCCTGTCCGGGCCGGGCCTCATCTCCCTCCCGTTGAGGTCGCCGCCGCGGTCATCTCCCAGACACCCACCGGTCAGCCATCGCCCCACCCAAAAGGAAGGAGAGAGACGCGCAGCAGATCGCAAGCTCGTCGGCGAGGGAGAGCAGTGGGAGGCGGCGGCGATGGGTTTCGTCATGGAGTTCGCGGAGAACATGATCCTCCGCCTGATGGAGGACCCGGACCGCCGCGACCAGGCCCAGCGGGAGCACGTCTACCGGATGAAGGAGCGGTGCGAGCGCACCAAGGCGGCGTGGAGCCTCCCGCTGCGCCCCTACGGCTTCTGGACCTTCGACCGCTTCAACTCCCAGCTCTCCTGGGACCCCCAGATCAGCCAGGCCGCCGGGCGCCGCGACCCCTACGACGACCTCATCACCCGCCACTCTGGCACCCCGCCGTCGTCCTGAGCGCCGCCGACTCCCGCGCCGGTACGAGCCTGCCCCTGGTGGATGGATATCGCTGCTTTTGAGTTGATGCTACCTCGTCGTCCTAGGAATTTGTTGGTTTGGTTGGTGAGGGGTCGGGAGTTGGGTGCGGATTGCTGGTTGGATTCGTGCGTGGAGAGTTTGATATTTAGCGGAAGTAGGTTAATCTCCAATTGTTGCGTGATTCCTGAAACAAGATAGGATCAATCAACGAATTGTATTGATCATGTACAAGTATATTTATACAGGCATTTGCGAGCAGAGCGGCGACGGAGCGCGCTACGCGGAGTCGCAGGAGACGCGGAGTGCGCGATGAGGCCGCGGAGAGCGCGTGTCGTGCGCGAGAGCCGCGGGCTGGCGAGCGAGGACTCGGGCGTCCAGAGGACGCGGTCAGTAGTTGTGCATGCACTCGTGCAGATGGATCCGATTCCGTTAACACCCCCTGCAGTCGATGCGTCGGGTGCCCCGACAGTGAGGCTGGACCTAAACTCATTGAATTGTGCCGTCGGTAGGCCCTTGGTCATTACGTCAGTGAACTGCTGACCCGTAGGCACATGGACGACGCGCAAGTCACCCAGTGCGACCCGTTCCCGGACGAAGTGTATGTTGAGCTCGATGTGCTTCGTCCGTCGGTGGTGCACAGGGTTCTTGGCCATGTACACAGCGGAGACGTTGTCGCAGTAAGCCACCGTCGAGCGAGGAACGTTGCAGTGAAGTTTGCCGAGCAGCTGTCGTAGCCATATACACTCCGCTGTGGCATTGGCTACTGCCCGTTATTCGGCCTCTGCGCTGGAGCGCGACACCGTGGGCTGTCGTTTAGACGACCACGACACCAGCACATCGCCGAAGAAGATGCAGTATCCCGACGTCGAGCGCCTGGTGTCCGGGCACCCAGCCCAGTCAGCGTTGGAGTACGCTGTGATGGTCGGTGATGTCGTGGCGCGGAGATGAAGACCGAGGTTTGTCGTCCCGTGAACGTAACGTAGGATCCGCTTCACGAGCGCCAGGTGACACTCCCGTGGATCATGCATGTGCAGGCAGGCCTGTTGCACGGCGTAGGCGATGTCTGGCCTAGTGATGGTGAGGTATTGGAGAGCTCCAGTGATGCTGCGGTACTCGCTAGGATCATGGACTGCAGATCCGGCCGTGGACGAGAGCTTTGCTTTTGTGTCGATGGGCGTTGCCGCGGGCTTGCAGTTCGTCATCCCAGCGCGGTCGAATAGCTCCACTGCGTACTTGTTCTGCGACAGGAAGAACTCGTGGGCAGTGCGTTGAACGTCGACGCCAAGGAAGAAGTGCAGCGGCCCCATATCCTTGATGGCGAACTCGGTGCGCAGGCGATCAACAATGTTTTTAAGTAGTGCATCGGATAACGTACTGAGCACCATGTCCTCGACGTAGAGGAGTAAGTATGCCGTCGCGTTGCCTCGTCGGAGTACGAACAACGATGAATCGGAACGGGTTGCCGCAAAGCCGATGTCGCGAAGGAATCCGGTGATGCGCGCGAACTAGGCGCGCGAAGCTTGGCGTAGACCGTACAACGACTTGGAGAGGAGACAGACCGCATCGGGCTGCGCCGGATCGACGAAGCCGATAGACTGCTGGCACAGGACTCGTTCATCGAGATGTCCGTGGAGGAATGCGTTTGACACGTCGAGTTGCCGCACCGGCCACCGTCGTCCAGCGACGAGGGCAAGGACCGTACGGATCGTCGCGGGCTTGACCACCGGCGTGAACGTCTCTCCAAAGTCGATTCCTGGGCGCTGAGTGAAGCCGCGCACAACCCACCGGGCTTTGTAGCGATTGAGGCTGCCGTCGAGGTTCAATTTGTGCTTGAACACCCACTTCCCGGTGACCACATTCGCCCTAGGTGGCCGATGGACCAGGCGCCATGTGTGATTTTCCTGCAGGGCATCGAACTCACGTTGCATAGCAGCACGCCAGTTTGGATCACGCAGTGCTGCTTGCGCCGAGTTGGGAATCGGAGAAATTGCCGTGGGGCTCGATGTCACCATGGCATACTTGGGGTTGGGTTTGAAGACGCCGGCCTTCCCCCTTGTCACCATGTGATGCCGCGGCTGTGGGTCTTTTGGTGCCAAAATCGCTGTTGATGTCGCCGCGGCAGCAGCTTGGGACGCCGAGGTGGTAGTTGGGGTGGGTGTGCTTGGCGACGTTGTGGCGTGCACCAGTTTGCTTGGGGAGCTGTCGTAGTGTGGTGTGGACGGTGTTGTCGGCGACGAGGGCACCGGCGACGTCGATGGCGTGGATGGAGCGCTCGGTGTTGCGTCGTGCGTCGCGGAAGGTGACGTCGTCGTGGCAGGCGTGAGCGCCGGCGTGGCAGGCAACGACGCCGGTGGCGAGGCAGCAGCGCGCACTTCGCGCCCGTGCGCCTGGGCCGCTGCTGGCACTGGATCGTCGGCGATGTCGACGCTGGGGCTGTTCGCAGCTGAGCATTTTTGCTTGCCGAAGGGGAAGTGTGTTTCATCGAACACGACGTGCCGTGAGACGATGACGCGCCGGGTCTCCATGTCATAGCACCTGTACCCCTTATGATCTGCTGGGTATCCCAAGAACACACACGCTACGGAGCGAGGACAGAGCTTGTTAGCGGCAGTGGCGGATTGGTTCGGGTAGCAAAGGCTCCTGAAGACGCGCAGGTGTCCATATGATGGAGGTGTGCCTAGAAGGAGCTCATGTGGTGTGGTGATCCCCGTAGAACGACACGGGCGCCGGTTTAGGAGGTAAGTGGCTGTTGCGAGGGCTTCAGCCCAGAACTCCGGTGGCGCATGGGCGTCCAGAAGCATGGCGCAGACACTGTCATTGATGGTGCGGAGAGTGCGCTCGGCCTTGCCGTTCTGCGCAGATGTGTAGGGGCACAAGAGGCGTAGGGCAATACCGTGGCTCTGGAAGTACGTACGCATGGCATAGTTGTCAAATTCTCGGCCATTGTCAGTTTGTAGAGCGAGAATGGGCAACTGAAATTGCGTATGAACGTAAGAGCAGAAAGACAGAAAAATGGGCACAACGTCAGATTTATTTCGTAATGGGAATGACCATACATAGTGGGAATAATCATCAATGATCACTAAGTAAAAGTTGTAGCCGGAGATGCTAGGTACAGGAGATGTCCAAACATCTAAATGCAGTAATTGGAAAGGAAAGTAGCTAACAGAAGAGGAAGAGGAAAATGGTTGCCTCACATGCTTTCCAAGCTGACAGGCGTGGCAAGTATGTTGAGCAGATTTGTTGCACATGAATTCAAAGGAGCGTAGAGATGCAGCAAGTTGATCACGCCCCGGATGCCCCAATCGTTGATGCCATAGGTCGACCGAAGCGGTGGAGGCGTGAAGAGCTTGGTGGATCATCGGCTGCAGCGGGTAGAGGTCGCCATGGCTGTCACATCGGAGCTTCACCTGACGGGTGTGAAGATCCTTGATGGAGAAGTCAAAAGGATCGAATTCCACCGAGACATTGTTGTCACGCGTTAGAAAACGAACAGAGATTAAATTTTTAATCAAAGATGGAGTGACAAGGATATTGTGAAGAAGAAGGGGAGTGGAAGAGGTGGGAATTGAGGAGGCTGCCGTGTGCGTGACAGGCAGATGGGCGCCATTGCCCACGGTGATGGAGGGAGGGGAAGGTAGAGCGCGCAGGGAGTGTAGGTTGCCAGGGGCCGAAGCCATGTGTGACGAGGCGCCGGTATCGAGGAACCAGTCGGAGGAGCTGGTGCCGGCTGGAGGTACGCCGGTGCTGGCGAGCGCGAAGAGAAGGGAGTTGTGTTCCCAGCTGGATGGCACGGCGTGCGCTGCGTTCAAACCCGCGGCCGGGCCAGCAGTGAACTGCGGCGCGCCGGCAACGAAGGCCTGCTTAGGAGGCGTGCCGGGCCGTGGGCCAAGAACCCCCACGGCAGGGGTCCGGAACGGCATGGGCCACACCTGGACCATGTCGGTCCACGGGTTGAAGCCCGCGGTCCATGGTGAGTTGGGGAAGGGTGGCCTTGTTGCAGAGGAGGTGGCGCCGCCGCCGGCAGCTGGTGGCTGGGAGCCGCCAGGGTTGCCGTTGCCGCGGCCGCGGCGTCTCTTGGAGCGGGGGCCACCGGAGGGAGATCCGCCTGATCCCGGAGCCGCCACCATTGCCGGTTCCCGATCCGGTGCCGCCGTCTTGGGGAGTGGGCGGCCTCGCGCCGCCGTGGGCCACTAGTGCGTGATGCGCGGCCATCTTGCTGTACTGGGAGTCGTAGAGCTCTTCCAGCAAAAGTTGTGAGCGAGCAGAGAGGAAGGTGTGCGGCGGCTGCTTCGAGGTGATAGCAGAGATGGTGTGTCGGTATTTGCCGTTGAGGCCGCAGAGCATGTTCAGTACCTGGGAGGACTCGGTGACGGGTTGGCCGAGGTCACAGAGGGCGTCGGCGAGCCGCTTCAATTTGGTGCAGTAGTTGGTGATGCTGAGGTCCCCTTGGTAGAGGCTGCGGTACTCGGCCTCAAGGTACACGGCGCGGTGGAGCTAGTGGTCGCGGAAGAGGTCGAGGATGGCTGCCCAGATTGAGTGAGCGGTGGCACCCGGGGCGCGGATGATCTGAAGGACGTCACGCGACACGGTGTTGTAGAGCCAGTTGACCAGGCATTGATCAACCATGAGCCACTCGGGGTCAAGGCGCTTGGCGACAGTCGGCGGGGCGGCGATGTGGGAGTGTGAGGGTTAAGCCTAGTGCTACTCTCAATGTATCTAGTTATCTGTCTTAGCTATTTACTATTCGCAGTACTGCTGTTTTCAGCTGATGCTTTAGCATCTTAGTAGTATCTGCTTTATGCAGCTAGCATATTCTGTAGTGGTTAGGACCTTCTTGTAACCCAAGTTTACTTTTGCTATATAATGCAATAAGTGGCCTATGGCCAAGCTGCCCTCTGGCAGAACCAAATTCCCCACTCCAAAGTGTCTTATCTGGCCAACAATTGGCATCAGAGCATAGGTTTTGAGATAACAGTGCCATGTCCACCTCCAGCGAGCGTAGGCGCCGCAACGTGCCCAGCGTGCTGCCGGATCCGGACGCCGATCGTGCCCAGCGTCTGGCTGCCGCGGAGGCTGCAGCCGCGCAGGCAGTCGAGGCGGCCAGGCAGGCAACAGCAGCGGCTCAGGCCGCAGCGGCTCAGGCCGCCGCGCTACGAGAGGAGATGCAGGCACAGCCCAGAGGATCGCGGAGCCCTGCACGGCGCCGCGCTCCATCACCATCGCCGGAGCGCCACCGTGGACGCGGAGGCCGTCGCGGGTCTCCTGCAGTCCAGACGGTGTACAAGGACTCCGGCATGGGCGCGCCGTGGCCAATGCTCACCAAGACTAACTACCACGAGTGGAGTCTGCTCATGAAGGTCAAGATGCAGGCTCGCCAGCTCTGGGAGGCCGTCGAGGGCGGCGTCGTGGAGTACCACGACGATCGGCGGGCGCTCGAGGCTATCCTCGCCGCCGTTCCTCCAGAGATGGGAGCTCCCCTCGCCGACAAGGCCACCGCCAAGGCAGCGTGGGACTCCATCGCTGCAGCGCGCATCGGCGTCGATCGGGTCCGCCGGGCGACGTTGCAGCGGCTGCGTCGAGACTGGGAGAACCTTTCCTTCCGCCCTGGTGAGCAAGTTGAGGACTTTGCACTCCGGCTCACTACTCTGATGCAGCAGATGGCCCGCCACGGTGATGAGGACCTTACGGAGGCGCGCGCGGTGGAGAAGTTTCTGCGCGCCGTGCCGAAGAAGTACTCCCAGCTCGTGATCGCGATAAAGACTCTCCTCGATTTCGAGGACCTCACTATCGAGGAGGTCACCGGGAGACTGAAGACGGTGGACGATCGCGATGAAGCACCTCCCACCGAGCCAATCACTGTCGGCGGCAAGCTGATGTACACCGAGGAGAAGAGGAAGTGGGGGGACGGCTCCAGCTTTTCCAGCTCGTCCAAGGAGCGCCGCTGGCGTCCACGCGGTGGCAAGAAGGGGAAGCCCAAGGTAGACCGCGATGGCGGCTGTCAAGCAGAGAAGGCAGGAGCCGGCGGCGGCGAACGCAAGGCGAACCGCGACGACACCTGCCTCAACTGCAATCGCGCCGGTCACTGGGCAAAGGACTGCCCCCATCCTCGACGCGAGCGTGGCGCTGCGGCGCACGTCGCGGAAGCAGAGGAAGAGAAGGCTGCTCTGTTCCTCGCCCACGGCGTCCTGGAGCTGGATGCAGGGGAGAACAGCGGCAAGGCGCAAGCTTCAAGCTTTTGCACTGAGTCCGCCACCAGCCTCGACATCGAGGAGCCGCGAGCCCGTGCTTTCCCAAACACCGGTTTCGGCGAGGACAAGCTCGGCGGATGGTACCTCGACAGCGGCGCCACCCACCACATGACCGGCCGTCGCGAGCTCTTCTCCGACCTCGACACCAGCGTTCATGGCTCGGTGAGATTCGGCGACTCGTCAAGGGTGGAGATTCAAGGCGTTGGCTCGATTGTGTTCGAGGGCAAGACCGGCGAACACCGCATACTGCACGGCACGACCTCTCTGCCTCGCCGCAAGCCGCCTCTACGTCCTTCACCTTGAGACGGCACGACCTCTCTGCCTCGCCGCAAGGAAGGACGATGAAGCCTGGCGTTGGCATGAGCGGTTCGGCCACCTCCACTTCGAGGCACTGCACAAGCTTGGCAAGGAGGCCATGGTGCGCGGGATGCCGGTGATCAACCACGTCGAGCAGCTTTGCGACACCTGCGTCATGACGAAGCAGAGGAGACGCCCCTTTCCCCGCCAGGCCATGTACCGCGCGCAGGAGCAGCTCGAGCTGGTTCACGGCGACTTGTGCGGACCTGTGACGTCTGCGACTCCGAGCGGGCGGTGCTACTTCCTCTTGCTGGTGGACGACGCGTCCCGTTTCATGTGGGTCGTCTTGCTGCCGTCCAAGGATACCGCTGCGGACGCCATCAAGCAAGTTCAGGCTGCGGCAGAGGAGAGCGGCCACAAGCTCAGGGCGTTGCGCACCGATAACGGCGGGGAGTTCACCGTCGCTGAGTTCGCTGCCTATTGTGCCGACAAGGGCATTCAACGCCACTACTCGGCTCCCTACTCGCCACAGCAGAACGGCGTCGTTGAGCGTCGGAATCAGACCGTGGTCGCCATGGCCCGGTCACTACTGAAGCAGAGAGGGATGCCGACCAAGTTTTGGGGGGAGGCGGTGATGACGGCAGTTCATCTGCTCAACCGTTCACCAACTCGCAGCTTGCAAGGCAAGACCCCCTACGAGGCCTGGCACGGGCGCACGCCGGCGGTCAGCCACCTGAAAACATTCGGCTGCCTCGCCTACGCAAAGGAGCTGAACCAGCTGGGGAAGCTCGACGATCGCAGCAAGCCCGGCGTGTTCATCGGGTACGCAGAGGGAGCGAAGGCCTACCGCATCCTCGACCCGGTGACTCAGCGCGTGAAGGTGGCCCGCGATGTCGTCTTCGACGAAGGACGCGGCTGGGATTGGACCAAGGGCGTGGAAGACTCGGCACCGGCGGTGAACGACTTCACCGTCGAGTACTCGTGGATTGGAGGAGCAGGGGGAGCACTGGGTGCGTCCCCGACTGCGTCTGGATCATCCTCTCCAGCGCCAACTGCATCGCCTACTCTGCCGAGCTCGTCGACTACTCCACCAGCATCTCAGCCGACTACTCCACCTGCGTCCCCGACTACTGCTTCCCCTGTTTCGCCGACTACCTCACCAGCACCCCGCGATCAGGCTCCAATCGAGTACGCCACGCCACTGGAGGACGACGAGGACCGTCTGGATGCCTACTACGACGACGAGCCTCTACGCTACCGCAAGATGACGAACATCATCGGCGACCAGCCTTCGCCTCCACCGGCGCAGCGTCTCTTCACCGAGCTGCACCTGACGCACGCCGGCGAGCCTGCCAGCTACGCCGAGGCACAAGGTGATCCGGCATGGCGGGCGGCAATGGAGCAGGAGATCAAGTCCATCGAGCAGAATCGCACCTGGGAGCTAGTGTCACTGCCCGACGGCCACCGCCTCATCACCCTGAAGTGGGTGTTCAAGCTCAAGAAGGACGAGCTGGGCGCGGTGATTAAGCACAAGGCGCGGCTGGTGGCGCGCGGCTTCATCCAGCAAGAGGGGATCGACTACGACGACGCGTTTGCTCCGGTGGCGCGCATGGAATCCGTCCGAGTCCTCCTCGCGCTGGCGGCTCAAGAGGGCTGGCGCGTCCACCACATGGATGTGAAATCCGCCTTCCTCAACGGCGACCTCAAGGAGGAGGTGTACGTGCAGCAGCCACCCAGCTTCGCTGTCGCCGGAAAAGAAGGTAAGGTCTACTGCCTCCGCAAGGCCCTCTACGGTCTGCGGCAGGCTCCGCGCGCCTGGAACGCGAAGCTGGACGCCACGCTCAAGGAGATGGGCTTCCAGCAGAGCGCGCACGAGGCGGCGATGTACCGGCGGGGCAGCGGGCGCTCTGTTCTGCTCGTCGGCGTCTACGTCGACGACCTCATCATCACCGGTGCGGAGGAACAAGAGGTGGAGGCGTTCCATGAGCGACCTCGGACTCCTCTGTTTCTACCTCGGCGTCGAGGTGCGCCAGGATGCCAATGGCATCACCCTCCGCCAGTCGCACTACGCCAAGCGCATCCTCGAGCTCGGCGGTATGGCTGGCTGCAATCCAGCCCACACTCCAATGGAGGAACGGCTGAGGCTCAGTCGGCACAGCACGACGGAGGAGGTCGATCCCACACACTACCGGCGGCTCATCGGCAGTCTGCGCTATCTGGTGCACACTCGGCCAGACCTGGCGTTCGCCGTCGGGTTCGTGAGCCGGTTCATGGAACGGCCCACGGTGGAGCATCAGCAGGCGGTCAAGCGCATTCTTCGCTATGTGGCGGGCACCCTCGACTACGGTCTCCACTACACCAGGGCGCCCGGCACAGCGCGCTTCGTCGGCTACTGCGACAGCGACCTCGCCGGCGACATCGACACAAGCAAGAGCACGAGCGGAATCATGTTCTTCCTCGGCAATTGCTTGGTCAGCTGGCAATCTCTCAAGCAGAAGGTGGTGGCTCTATCAAGCTGTGAAGCCGAGTACATTGCCACCACCACTGCAGCAACTCAAGCTTTGTGGCTGTCACGGCTACTGGGAGAGTTTCTCGGCAGGCATGTCGAGGTGGTTGAGCTAAAGGTGGACAGCAAGTCTGCTCTAGCTCTGGCCAAGAATCCAGTCTTCCATGAGAGGAGCAAGCACATCAGGATCAAGTATCACTTCATCAGAAGCTGCCTGGAAGATGGAAGCATCAAGGCCAACCACATCGCCACTACTGATCAGCTAGCCGACATCCTCACCAAGGCTTTGGGCAAGGCCAAGTTCCAAGAGATGAGGGAGAGGATTGGGCTCAAGCAGATCACCTCCAAGGCTGAGCACAAGGCTTAGGGGGAGAAATGAGGGTTAAGCCTAGTGCTACTCTCAATGTATCTAGTTATCTGTCTTAGCTATTTACTATTCGCAGTACTGCTGTTTTCAGCTGATGCTTTAGCATCTTAGTAGTATCTGCTTTATGCAGCTAGCATATTCTGTAGTGGTTAGGACCTTCTTGTAACCCAAGTTTACTTTTGCTATATAATGCAATAAGCGGCCTATGGCCAAGCTGCCCTCTGGCAGAACCAAATTCCCCACTCCAAAGTGTCTTACCTGGCCAACAGAGTGAAGCCCGAATTTGCCGATGGTGGAGTCGAAGAAGCAGCGCCACTCGGGATAGTTGGGGTTGGTGATGTCGAGGATCACCGGAACATGCGACTTGATGTTGACCGTCTGTAGAGACGAGGCAAACAGGGGTTGTGGTTGGGGTGGGCTCTGGCGCATGCCGGCGTCTCCGTCGTTCTCGCCGGTGATGGAAGCAGAGGAGGAGGAAGCAGCATGAAGGGAGGGCTCGAGATTGAACAACGGGTTGAGATCCATGGAGAGCAGCGGAAGAGGAGCGAGCGCAGGCGATGGAGGATCAACGCACGCTTACTGATACCATGAAACAAGATAGGATCAATCAACGAATTGTATTGATCATGTACAAGTATATTTATACAGGCATTCGCGAGCAGAGCGGCGGCAGAGCGCGCTACGCGGAGTCGCAAGAGATGCGGAGTGCGCGATGAGGCCGCGGAGAGCGCGCGTCGTGCGCAAGAGCCGCGGGCTGGCGAGCGAGGACTCGGGCGTCCAGAGGACGTAGTCGGTAGTTGTGCATGCACTCGAGCGGATGGATCCGATTCCGTTAACAATTCCTTTGTTGGGTGCTCCCGTCGAACCGAATTGTGCTGGTTGCTGCAGCTGACTCCAGTTAGGGTTTCTTTACATTGCTGTTAGTTGAGAGCTCTGCAGATTTTGTTTCAGTCTGATGGAAATCAGGGATGAGGCAAATCTGGTTTAACTAGTGGTTTGACTTCTGTTGGTTAGCTAAGCTTGGAAGTTTGTGGTTGCTGTGAAAGGACAAGCAATATATGACTTAATGGTTTGTGAATTTGTGTGATTATAGTAAATTAGTTGCTTCCTCGTTATCTCTTATCCTGTCTCTTTGGGCCGGGCGAGATACAAGTAGACAGTTTGGTTTGCTGACTGGTTGCTTTTCAGGGAAGTTTAGTAGGCTTTGTGTTTCCTCCACTTATGTTCTGTAGGCTTTGCGTTTCTTTCTGCAATCGGCATTGCGCTAACACTTATTTTATATCCAGGTTGCTGTCTCTGACTATGTATGTATTTTTATGTCTTGTGAGTGCTAAGAAGGGTGCTCTCATTCGAGCTCTCTCTTCTTACTTCTAAGGATATGAAGTTATGTTTAGATTTGTTGGCGAACATCCAAAGTATGTGTTCTTGTTTATAGTTTGCATTTTCCATTAGGCTGCCCTAGTTTTATTTTATTTTATTTGGCTTAAGTATTTTCGTAAACTCAATTGCTTGACTGATCAAATAGAGCTGTTGTACCTCACATGCCTGTTTCTCAGAGATGTGTTCTTAGTGTACTGAATTTCAATCTGATTACAGTAATAGGACATGACTGATAAATCATGCGGGCAGATTATAGACCTTAGAACTGTTGATGACATGAAAATGCTTGCTTCAAACTTGTGTGTTCTATTGAAATCATATGAAGTGGTCATCACATTATCTGGTTCACATACCACAGTATAACTTCAGGTTTTCTGTTTAACATGTAATTGCATGACATATAAGTATTTTAAGTAGTTTCTTTTGGCATAATGTTAAGAAAATCAGATTGTTGCATTTCGATTTCAGAACCTTTTGACAATCTTCTAGTTTGTTCGAGACATGAGGCTTTGTTTAAGTTGTAATCAATGTCGTAAGTTCTTGGCAGTGAGTCATCAGTTTTGTTCTTATTGCATAACTGATTGAAAAATAGTTTAACCCTTGTAAGTTGGTATCTATACACTCCATGTTGTCAATTGTGAGTTTGTGACACCTCAAAAATCAAAATAAACCGAACACTGGAACCATTCATGTTCCCCTGATCAGTTGGCAATCTGTATGTCTCAAAACCATAGTACAGAAAATAATTGGCGTGCTATAACTCTAAAAATTCTGCCTAGATAGGAATCCACAACACAAGATAATGTAAAGGCAAAAATAAAAAGTGGGTAGGACTGTAGGGAATTTTTAGGTTGCCTGGGATATTGATGATCCAAGGTAATCGATCAGCTATACTTTGGGCTCTCAAAATGCACCAATATATAGGAGAAGTCGTCACCTGCTACCAACATGCTCCATTTCTCCTGCATTGTTTTTTTTTCTCTTCTATGAAATATTTTCGTAAAATATTTGATTAGGACGTAAAGTAGACTGTCAAGCTATTATCAATGTTGGTCGGGAAAGTTGAGCATAATATGGGTTGTTTTCCTGTAGCTTTAGTCAATTATAATTGCTTTGACTTGAAAACTGTCGTTTTTTATTCATGACCTTTCTCTATCCTGCCTGAGAAACAGGGTATTCTTGCATGAGCATGCAAGCCATATGTTTGTTGTTCGTCTAGTTTCTTTATCATGGGGCTTCAGGTGGTCTGATGGTTTCTTACTTTATTTCCCTGCAGATATCCGTTGTGACGAAGTGTTGCCATGTCGAATCTACTTGGGCTAGCAAAAAAGGAACTCATTCCTTCAAACTGAATGTGATTGCATTCTCTTCTGTTTCGAAGTGTTATCACCGAACTACCCTGCTTCCAGTTTCAAGTTGGCATGGAAGCAGAAGTTGTCCTGAGCTTCCGTTCACGATTGCAGTCTTCGTATTATGAAATGTTTCAATAATCTTACTACTCATTGGCTTCTGCTATTTGGTAAACCAGCCCGATGATTACATATTTCAGGTCATATACTGTTGGATGGTTTACTAACAAGGGTAATGATTCACTATATGAACCCTACAAGCCTGCAAATCCATCATTAAGGCATAGGGGTGCGAATTAATTAATCTAAGGATACACACCGACCCTCTTTAGTTCCGTTAATAACATTATTTGTCTCAAATCGGACATTTTTAGAGACAGTTCCTGTTTGGTCTGTCGGCATTTTATCAGCCACGCAACGGTTGCCAGCATCTCACACCAGAATGGCCATCTGGTCACGGGCATGCAGGCCAAAGTTGTGTGTCAGTGTCACTGTATCGCTCTTACAGGTAACCATCGAACCCTAGGAAAAAAGGACAGAGCGCCATTTGGATGGGCTTGAATCTGCCTGGGAGCCTCATAAGCCTTCTTCTAGACGTAGTAGTTCGTAACGCTCCAATAGGAACGCGGTATTGTTGATTCCTGTAAGCCGGTAGCACCACTGTTTTTGTCGGTTTGAAGTGCTTTTTTTTCTCGGATCCGATGTCGGACACGGAGTCAGACACAGATAGTATTGAATAGTATCGGACACGGATACCAGTCATCTCATATTTGTTTCGCAAGCCTTTGGGCGGGCGTACAAGCGAGAAATATTCATCCTATTTTCATCCCTACTGCCCGAGCTCGATCCTGTGGCGTGCACTAGGGCTTACTCCTAAATATTCTTTGGACAGCCTCACCGCCTATGGACCATAACAGGAGGACAACATGTCCGTCGCTAGGAAAGCATGAGAGTTTGTAAATCTATTCAGTAGACATGTGTGAGTTTAGATTATAGTTCTAGTGTGCGTCTCAATATATAGATGTGTAGGATATGTGTTTAGTCGTACCTTGAGATACTACAGCTTGTATCCTAATATTGCTGCTTAAAAAAACCTTGCTGGGAGCGGTACGAACAAGACTTCAGCAATAAAGAAAAACTTAGGGAGTGACTTTGTTCTGAGGTGACTGAAAACAAACTTGATTTCACCCATTAGATCAATATCCAATGGTTCCTATGTGTTATTTCTATATGCAGTCCAAAATTACACTATTCTTCTACTAAATTACACATTCACAAAATTGTAATTTTAGGCTAAGCAATATGTAATTTTAGTTGGCTGGGAGTTAAAAAAATTCAAGCGACTAAGAGAGACATTCCGAAAACTTATATATCTCGAGCACGATTTATAGCATCAGACCAGGCAATTGCTCTTGTTAGTCCGCTAGTGCAAAACACGGGTGATGACGGCGACGATGGACTGGCATGGAGCATCTAGTCAGTGTCGAGTCTTTACCAAGCTACTCCCTCCAATACTAAGTATAAGTTTATTTTAGATTTATCTTAAGTAAAATTATTTTACTTTTGACCATCAATAACTGAAAGATCATATAGATTGACAATATAAGATTGGTGTTACTAAATTTATTATGAAAAATACATTCATAATATACAACAATTTCTATACTAAATAATAAATTTTTATAAATGTTATTAATTAAAGTGACATATTAAAGACATACGCTAGCGAGGGATCGGACGGAGGAGCTTTTCAAACCTTAGCTTACGGTAGATACAGTTAGGTTTACTGGATGGTAACGGCGTGCAAGTCATCATAACGAAAAAAAGGTCGGACATCGTGGCTCAGGATCACAATTGACACCTGACAGTCATCCGGCATGCCAGGCGGTCACTCAGGTGTCACCGAGCGCGGCCTCGAGCCAACAAGTCCACATCATCCCGGGACGAGAAACCAAACCAAAAACATCACAAGATTTTCCGCTCTCATGTGTCAACAGGACAGGCTGTCAACGGGTCCGCAAAAACGGACCACACCCCTCGTGCTCGAGGGCTGCCTGACTCGTGGGTTTAGGTTTGTAGGTTCTGTACACCTGGTCGGTGTGAGTTTCGTTCAATGGTACAATGGATTGGATATTTGATCTTGTAGAATAGGAGAATTGCAACATACAAATTGTATTCGGTATGTACATATATATTTATACAAGAGTTAGCCATAGGTAACAAGCTAACAGACAGGCGAGAGAAACGAGCCGTGCCGTAAGACTCACAACGGAGAGAGCTACATGAACCGGTGCATGCAGATACTTGTGTGTGGACTCAACTCTTTCTACACCCCTGCATTTTGTGCGTCATTGCCAACGATGCAAAGATTGGTACGGAAATCCTCGAACAACGCCGTTGGAAGCCCCTTGGTCATGATGTCAGCGAACTGTAGGTGCGTTGGAATATGGACGACACGGACATGTCCGAGGGCAACCTTTTCACGCATGAAGTGGATGTCGAGCTTGACATGCTTTTGTGCGCCAATGATGGGCAGGGTTCGCTATCAGGTACACGGCCAATACATTATCACAATACATGACAGTGGCTTTGGTGACACCAAAGTGAAGCTCGTGAAGGAGATTCTGAAGCCAACATCATTCTGCCATGACATTTGCAACGCCACGATACTCCGTCTTGGTGCTAGAACGTGATATAGTGGGTTTTCTCTTCAACGACCACGATATCAAAGAGCCGTTGAGGAAGATGCAATACCCAGATGTGGAGCGTCGTGTGTCCGGGCAGCCTGCCCAGTCGGCGTCTGTGTATACCACAAGATCCATGGATGACGAAGCATGAAGATGTAGGCCGTGAGTCGTTGTTCATCGTATGTACCTTAAGATCCGCTTCACAAGGCTTCGGTGAACATCATGGGGCAAGTGCATATGCAAGCACACTTGATGAACTGCATAGGCTAGGTCGGGGTGGGTGAGCGTGAGATAGTGTAAAGCCTCGACGATTCTGTGGTAGTGGGAGGCATTGGATGCAAGCTGTCCGGTCAATGAAGAGACTTTGCCCTTTGTGTCCACCAGAGTCACCACGGGTTTGTAGTTGGCCATGGCTGCACGCTCCAACAGGTCTTCCATGTACTACTCCTGGGAGAGGAAGAAGCCTGATTCCGTCTGTCACACTTGTATGTTGAGGAAAAACTGCAGCGGCCCAAGGTCCTTCATGTCGAACGCGGTGTGAAGTTGGCCGATGATCCATTGAAGCAGTGTCATGGACGACGCGGTAAGGACGATATCATCAATGTAGAGAAGGAGGTACGTCGTGTTGGAGTTGTTGCGTAGAACGAACAGATAGGTGTCTAATGTCGTAGGTGCAAAACCAATGCCGCAAATGTGCCTGGCGAATTGGTGATACCAGGCTTGAGGGGCCTGACGTAGTCCATACAATGACTTGGAGAGAAGGCATACGTGATCCGAGTAGACACGCTCGTAGAGCTCGCCATGAAGAAATGTGTCCTTCATGTCGAGTTAGTGCACTAGCCACGCGCGGGAGGTGGCAAGATGAAGCACTGTTCGGATGGACGCCGGCTTGACCACGAGAGAGAAGGTTTGGTTGAAGTCCACGCCTGGGCAATGAGTGAATCTGCACACCAACCATCGTGCTTTTCGCCGTTCCAGAGAGCTGTCAGGTCTGCACTTGTTTATGAAAATCCATTTACCGCTGATGATGTGTGCATCGCGAGGACGAGGAACCAGCTGCCAAGTGTTGTGTGCCTTTAGTGCATCCATCCCCTCCTGCATGGCCGCTACCCACAAGGGGTCACGGAGAGCGCTGCGCACGGAGGTTGGTGCGACAGGAGTTGAGGTGGTCGCGATGTGTGCGTAGCGGGGGTTCGACCAGTGGATGCCAACCCTGACACGCGTGACCATCGGATGGATGGCTTGTCGCATTATAGGATCCAGCGCTGGTGCAGTGGGTTTGAGGCCATATGAGATGTTGCGCTAGTGTCGAGATACCAGTCACCACTGTCAGAGTATGGAGCGTGGGTCGGCATCCCTTGGATGGCCGATAACAGGGCTGGAGGAGCCTGCTACAGGTATGATGGTTGTGACGACATGTCGAGGTAGGGCATCGGCATGTACGACGCAGTCAGTGCATGAGGTGGAACAACACCGGGTCGAGGGCTGAGGAGGCCAGGAGTAGGGGTGCACAGCTGAGGCATGGACCATGCCTGAACGATGCCTGTCCATAGATTGTAATTGGAAACCCATGGCGACATAGGGGTGGCAGGAGGACGTGGCGTGCCATCAGTGTTGCTGTTGTTGCGGTTACGCCCATCATTCTTGCGTTTTTTCTTAGAATGCTCACTGCCGCTAGGAGAGGAGGCCAAGGTAGATCCCATAGCAGTGGAGCCGGTGGTCGTCTGATAGTCGAGGACCCGACCACCAAGAGGGCCATCGCGGCCTCCATTTTGGCCTTATGGTCGATGCGGTTCTCCTCCTGAAGGAGATAGGAGTGATGTAGAGAAATGATGGTGGTGGGACCTTAGATGTGAGGATGGAGATCGCATGCTAAACTTAAGATTTAGCCCGCATAGGGTGTTGATGATGAGCCCTTGATCGTTGACCGGTGCGCCGACATCACGCAGAAGGTCGACAAGCTTCTTGAGTTTGCTGCAGTACTCGGTGATGGTGAATGAGCTCTGGTATAGGCTATGGAACTCTTGTTGGCCATACACCACGCGCTATAGCAAGTTGTCGAGGAACAAGTCGGTGATCGCCGTCCACTCGCTGTAAGCCGTATCGTTGGGTTTCTTGATGATGTTCATGATCTCGGATGACACTGTAGAGTAGAGCTAGGAGACGACACAATAGTTGTTCTGGATCCACTCGGTGTCATTGCGGCAAAGCAAAGCATCCACGGTGCCGTCGACATGATCCATCAAGCCGAACTTGCGAAACACAAGATCGAAGAATGTATGCCAATCGGAGTAGTTGCACTCGGCGAGGTCCAAGGTGAGGGGCACATGAGTGCGAATATTCACCAGTTGGATGGACTACGTAGAGATGGGGATAGGAGCATCTTGGTTGGAGAAGAACAGACGAGCCAGAGGAGGCAGTGGAGCTATCCGTCATGGGAGAAAAGGGAGCGAAAGATCTGGGAGTAGTTTGATCTTAGAAGCCTGATACTATGAAGAAGAGGAGAATTGCAACACACAAATTGTATTTAGTATGTAGATGCATATTTATACAAGAGCTAGCTATAACTAACAAGCTAATAGTCGGGCGAGAGAAGCGAGCCGTGCCGCAAGACTCACAACGGAGAGAGCTACATGAAACGGTGCATGCAGATACTTGCGTGTGGGCTCAACTCTTTCTACAGATCTAAAGTGGGTGTGGGTGTGGTGTGAATTTAAACTTTCCTCTATAGATAATCCGCAGCTATCCAAAATAAACATGTTCCCTATTTCTCAACCTAGATCTATATCTTTGAGCTAAGCCCAGCACGACAGCACCCAACCTAGCACGCTCGGGCGACACTGCAACAGGGAATAGACCGATTGGTCGTGCACGCATGCGTCGCCGCTGTGCACCCCCACGATGGGTCAGTTATGAATTAATCTAGTTGCAACATATTTATACAATCCTATATGTTACAATAACTAATTCATGAGTTTATGTATTTTTAAAAGACATATAATCATATAATAAGACTAATAAAATTAATTTCATGATTTTTGGATTAGCAAAGAGTAAACTATGCATTTAACTTGGTTTAACAAATATATTTTATCACATAAAAATTTTAACTTTTTTATGAGTATAAATACTTTTATCATGTAGATCATGTTACAAGGAAACGAACAAAATTTGTTTCATTTGATTTGAAGCTTAGACGAATTAGTTATTGATTTTACAAGACTGAGTTAATTTTTGGGTTTTTTATTGAATTTCACTGAAAATCGAGAAAACCGTTCGATAAATCGAGAAAATCAAACGGTTACCGACAAAACCGAACGGTTACTGATAATGCGAAAAATTCGAGAAAATCGCTCGGTAACCGGTCCAACGACCGGTTATCAAACGAAGAATCTGGCGTTTATTTATCCAAATTTTAAATTTTAGTAAATAAATTTTATACGAATTTTAATCGAATTTCGAACTGTTATCATGGTAAACGCGTATTTTCGGTTACCGCTGGAACGGCGGTAAAACCTTGCGCACGAGGCAGCAGAGGCGGGGATTGGTTTGCCGCTGCTCCTCCGGCTCTCCTCATCTTCCCCTCGTCGCCTCGTCTGCTTCCCTCCTCTCTTCAAGTCTCCTCCCTCGCCGAGCGGAAGCGCGGAGAGAAATGCGACCGCGATGCCCCCCTTCCTCCCCTCCTCCCTGCTCCTCCCAATCCCAGCCCTAACCATACCCCCGCCTCCTCCTCTTCCTCCTCATCACCACCTTCGCCGCTTCCTCCCTGCTCCGCTAGCCGCCGCCGCCACCGGGGCCCCGCCGCGACGCCCTCTGCCCGCTCCGCTCGCCGCGTCCTCCAGACCTCCTCCTCGCCAGCCTTACCGTCGCCGCCGCACCGCTCCCCCGCCGCCTACGCGGGCGCCTCCGTCTTCGTCTCCCCAGCAGCCGCAGGAGCGCCCAGCCAATGCCGCCGCGCGGACTCTGCCCGACGCCCGCGGCCAGGAGGAACTGGAGGCGGCGATCTACGACTTCATGCGCCGCTCCGCCAAGCCCGGGGCCTTCCCCACCCGCGAGGAGCTCGTCGCCGCCGGCCGCGCGGACCTCGCCGCAGCCGTGGCCTCCAGCGGGGGCTGGCTCTCCCTCGGCTGGTCATCCGGCGCGGAGGGTCTCTCCACGACGCCGTCGTCGTCAGGTGGGGGCCACCCTGACTATCCGCCTGCGGCGGGCATCTATGACCGTAACCTAGCGCCGGGCGCTGGGGGTGACGCTGGGAGGTGGGTAACTGTATTGCTTTGTGCTGTGATCGTCCATTGATTGTTGATTGCTCCCCCGTGCCCTTTTTCGTGCGACTTCTTTCTGAATTTTGGTCCGTGCCTTGTAGTGAGGAGGTGGAGGAGGACGAGGAGGAGGCGTCACCGTCTGGGCGGCAGCCGGAGACGGAGGAGACGAGGTGGGTGTCTGCTGAAGCTCCTTGCTCTATTTGATCACTGCGGTCTTCTGTTGGTTAATCATTGTTGCTATGCCCTGCACGGTGGTTGCAGGGAGGTCAGGTTCAAAGCAGGCCTCGAGGGGATGCTCACCAGGTTGCAGAGGGATAGGGAGCGGGCTCGGCCTCTGCCGCGGCGCAGTACGGGAGCGGGAGGGCAAAGTGGCAACAGTGGTACCGGAGTGGGAGGACGAAGTGACAACGGTGGTACGTAGAATTTCAATTGTCAAGGAACATAGGTTATTTCCAATTGTGCAGTGGTAGTAGTACATCTATGACTATATCAGTTCTCTTTGTTGCAACAGTTGAATTTTCGTGTGTCAAGGAGATCATTGCCACAACGCATAGTGGTAGTTGTGGCTTTGCTTCTTTTAGTGCTACTCATTGCTTCACAAACTGAAAAAAAAAGCGCGGGAAAGAAGGTTCCAGGAATTAAATGAGCACATTGGGAAGGGTTCATCCGAGCCACCTGTTTTTGCAGTTTAAACGGTTTTCTGCTATGCCTTCCTAACATTGTCTCTAATGGAAAATTTGGTACATGAACCGTTATTTTATTTTTTGCACAAGTAACTAAATATATTGTAACATCTTGTCATTTTTCCATTTATGGCTACACATCGGACAATATACCTTTTTGTCAGCTAAGTAGTTTTCTTAAACTAAAATAATGATAATCTTTTGTTATTATTCCGTAATCCATCATAATTTTATTGTTCATGTTAATGTTCACTGCTCACACCTTGACGTTGATTGCAATTTTGACTAATTGCAAAAACAGCACCAAGTTATTTTATTTTGTTCTCCTTTTGGATCATCGAAGGATTCCGAGCAATCAGTTTCAGTCTGCCCTCAAGTGACTTGCAAAGTACAAACAACTGATTTATCTTAGCTAGTACTTTGAACAGTATCTTATGTCTTCATTTTTTATCATTGCAGTTGTGGGGCTTTTGTGTGCTCTTTTTGATTGAATATCTGTGTGTATTCCACTTTACAGTTATGGCCCCTGTTTTGTGCTTTAAACCTAAAGGAATTCGAGAGATCATACACTCCAAGACATACATGCCTAGTTGAAATTTAGTATAGAGTATAGGCAGACAGGTGCAAATATATTTTAAACAATTATCTGCTTTAAGACTGGCCATATTTTGGGTATTTTACTGAATTTGCGTGCGCAGCTTCTCTCACTACACTATTAATACCAGTAATTATGGAGTGCAAACTTTTAACTGGAGAGTCAGATGATCACAAATTACAAGCTTCCACCTTTTACAGTGTTCTTAAGAAACAGCATTGGATTTTACGCTGTGGTCAACTTATGCATAAATCATTATAACAGCTGACAATGTTCATTCTGGACACACCATCTACGCCCTTGTATATTTCTTCTTTTGTATATTGAACTAAAATGACCCAACTATGTTGCATATGTACAGCTTTAGTTGGCAATAACAGCGCTCCTAGTCATACTGCGGGTGGTAGCAGGTATACTCCATGGGTACCTGAGAATGAAAACATTCACGGATCTCATCCTCATAATGGTACACTAGAAGGCAACAACACCTTAAGGAGTTCGAGCAATGATGCATGGCAAACATGGACCCTTGGCAAGGGTGGCTTATCTGATTTTGAAGGTTATATGTTAACTCAACTTTATTCCTCTATAGTGCATCATATTTGTTAGATACTTGTTGACACATCTGAGGTACTGCAGCTGCTGAGGTCCTTCCAACTGAAAGCAGAAAATTATCTGAACATGATTCACTAGACATTGCAATGGTGGAAGATCACATTCACAGATCATCTAATGGTGTGGCTGTAAGCGATTATCCTAGTGATGCTGTAGACTCCGAAAGAGATGAGATTCATTCACGTCTTCAAAATTTGGAATTAGATCTTTCCGCTGCTCTCAAGACATTAAGATCAAGATTTGACAAAGTTTTATCAGATATGGTGTGTATATGTCTCTTCGCATTATCTAATTACTGTTAAAAAAATTGCATTCGCTTTTTTCTTTACTTTTTTCGCTTCTGCGGTTGTAGTTTTTAATTAGCATTTCGTAGACATAGCTCCACTGCTTTAATCTGCTTTTTATACACCAACCGACCCTCCTTCATACTCCCTCCAGACACAAAGAGTGCCATCATGAGAAGCATGCAATGAAATCTTTTACACTGTGACTGATGATATCGTCATAATCATAAATACCTACATTGGCATCATGAAGATGGTGCAAGCAGACTTACAAATGATTGCAGTGGACAGTAGAGGTTGCTCCCTTGCAATGTTGAGTGCTTTTGTGTTAGTCAATGCTGTCAGTAGTTAACTGCAAAATTTAGTTGATTTATTGTTGTACCTTTGAAGGTTTTCTGAAACATATTATCACTAGTAATTGGTGCAGTAACCAAACAGCCTGTCAGTAATAATCAAAGTAAGTCGTTGATCTACATTTCTCATGTTGATGTTTCTACAGGCATTATACTTGTTGCTCTAAATATCCAGCTTTGTTGTTTACTTTTCCAGTCAAATAGTGATAGAGCAAATGCGCTGAATGATCATCTCTGAGATATTTCTCATTTTGATTTTTCTAGTGGCATTATACTTGTTTCTCTAAACAATCCGGTTTTGTTGTTTCTTTTTCCAGTCAACTGGTGATGGAACAACTGTGCTGGTTGATGTCTCCGATGATTGGGAATTTGAGGAGACAAAGGTAATGCAAGCTCAGGAGGAGCTACGATCAATCAGAGCTAAAATAGCTGTATTAGACGGGAAGATGGCACTTGAGATAATGTATGCCCTCCTCAAATTGATCATCTATGTTTCATATTTCATCTGATTCCCTCCTGCTTACTTTGTAATAATATATATCATGTCATCAGTGAAAGGAACAAAATAATTGAAGATAAACAAAGGAGGCTTGATGAAGTTGAGAAGGCCTTGAGTGAGCTCCGTACTGTTTATATTGTGTGGCCTAATCCTGCTTCAGAGGTTTTATTGGTTGGGTCTTTTGATGGTTGGACTAGTCAAGTTAGTACCTACTCCAATTTTCTGTTATGTCTCTTAAATGTTTGAACTTCACTGAGTAACTACAAGATATGTAATATTTCAAGGCTCCATTCTTAGTTACTCATTTTAATTGATTGCCCTTATAATTCTATTGAATTATTCATGTAAATTTAGGGTTATCAAAGAGATGAGGACAACTATATTGCTTCTCTTATGGGTTTTGCAAATGCAATTTACTGCTAGCACCTTGTATATTAAGTGATTAGTTCATTTCTGATACATCACAAAACAAGCTCAGATAAGACTAGATATTGTAAAAGACTGTTAAATGGAAACCACATCCTGAGAACTTACTGGGCTGGTTTGTTTAGTGTTAACACTTGTCAAACACAGTACACCATGTGTCAACTACTAAAAAGGGGAAGAAAAAACTGCCATGCTCATGAATGTAGCAACGTTGTATGCACAAGGATGAATCGGGGCAGAGGGCGGTCAATCTGGTTGGAGGTGTAGCCAGATTTAGACAGGGGGGCAGATCACTAGATTTGGACATCTAACCCTTTAGGATGGTTAGGGGGAATAAAAAGATTTGGAATACATTTATTTTTTTGTTTCTTGGAAAAGAGGAATAAGGTTTAATATTTGATTTCAATTATTATTTATTTGTGCTGTACGAGAATTGGACAATGACGGAGGCACTAGTGGTGACATTACACGGATTTTCTAAACCTAGGTTCAGCTACATCTAGGCTCTAGTATTGTATTTGGTAATACTGCATTCTATACGCTGTGACTTGTGAGGTCAAACAACCAACAAGTTTTTTTAGGTGACTATAAAACTGAAATTTATTTCCACCTTTTCAAGTAATACTTCTACTGGCATGGTTTGAAGAACAGGTGTATATCATATAACTTCACCCTAAGTTTAGGCATGTAACATTTGTTTATCTTCAACTAATGAACTAATTATCAGTCCTTGTCGTGTCACACTGTCACTACTAACTATAATACCGAACTGAACCAGATGTTTTTTAGCTGTGCATTTCTTGCTCACATTGGATGAAAAAATATGAATGGTGATAGATATGACATGCACTAATTAATAATTATGGAATTATTTTTACTTTAGACATGTAGCCCGGTTTCAGCTTTGATATATTTTTCAGACTACGAAGTTTTTAACTATGTGAATTTCTGTTTTGGGAGCTAACCTATAGGACCATATATCTTTATATATGGGCATGCTGGATTTTAGCCTTTTCTTAAATGATTAGTAGGTGCCGTATAACCTTGCTGAGTTCAATAAAAATGAGGTTCTCCGATCTATGTTGTTCTGTTCTTGCAAGGACCAAATCACATTTTGATCCAAAAGGCATAACTTTTTATTCTTTTTCTGGGCAATGAACACAGTCGATTTTTTCATTTCATGCGCCATAGGTGAAGGAAACCAACTTGCACTAGATGTGACACTGTGCTTGCATGCAAGTATCCTTGGATTGGAAAAATAACCCTCATCTGTACACATTCATTATTATCATATCTTTTCTATGGGTAGTCTAATTCTAAGCGTTGCTGCAGAGAAAGCTGGAAAGATCAGAAAGAGGCATTTTTTCCATAAATCTGAGGCTGTACCCGGGTAGATATGAGGTATCATCTGCCCCTTTACTCCCGATAATCAGTATTTTTGCATTCTCTGATAATTTCAAACTGTGCTTCAGATTAAGTTTATTGTCGATGGTGTCTGGAAGAATGATCTGCTGCGCCCCACTGTGTACAACAACGGGCATGAAAACAACCTTCTGGTTGTCACTTGACGTCAACCTGCACCCTGGTAGCATTTTTGTAGATTATTGCCTAGATCGTTCTCAACATGATTGATGCCAACTGATTGTATCGGTCCCTCCTTGTAACTAATCAGCTTTGCTTTCAGTTATTTCTTTTTTCTTTTAGATAGTTGTGTACAACATAAGCAGTGTAGGGTGTTGTCGAAACGCATCACCCTGTTGAGATAGGATAAGAAAGTAGCTGTGTATTCTTGGCCCCTGGAGGAGCATAGCTGTGCTCTCAAAAGGACTTGCATGTTCAGGTGTCGGTCCACCTTCATTATGTGTAACAATGTGGTGATGTGCATATTCTGTGATGACAAAATCGCCTTGTAAGCTTGCAGGTGCTGCATTTATCAATGTGCTATGTTTGTAGGCATTCATACTCAGGTCAGCGTCACTGAAGACATACTTGAAAATCGTAACCTTTTATATATCAGTTTAACCACTTACAAGAGACCAACCCTTTTGTTTCTTCTCTTCCCCCATCCTAGATTCAATTCAAAACACCAGTGAAAAAAAAAATATAAGAAACAAAAAAGGCAAAAACCAAACAACTGCTATGGTAACACACAATTTTAATTACCCTGACCTTATTCTACCCCCCTTTTCCCCTCCTTTTCTCCCAAGGCCATAACATAGTTACCCAACTAACCAACCATCACCACAGAGTTCATCCATGCTTGCACTCAGTATGGTGATCACCACGGTCGATCAGTTGCTGGCGCCCTTGAACCTGTACCACCTGGCGCAGATGACGAAGTAGATGAAGTTGAAGACGCCGATGCCGGCGATGGTCCAGTAGAAGAGGTCGAGCCTGCCCTTGTTGAGGTCCTGCGCCAGCCAGTTGCTCCCTGACCCCGTCGTCCGGTGCACGATCGTCACCAGGAACCCGCTGAGATAGTTGCCGAGCGCCAGGTTGCAGAACGCCAGCGCCCCCGCTACGCTCCGCATGTGCTCGGGGATCTCCTTGTAGTAGAACTCGATCTGGCTGATGAGGTTGAACGCCTCCGACAGGCCCAGGATCAGGAGCTGCGGCACCATCCACATGCTGGACATGGCCGAGATGGCGCCGCCGGTGATGGTGGTGCCGAGCGTCGGCTCGCTCAGAGCGATGGCGCGGCGCCGGTCCTCGACGATGGCCGAGATGACCATGGCCACCGAGGAGAGCGCGATGCCGATGCCCTGGCGCTGGAGCAGCGTGAACCCTTCCTCCTTTCCAGTGATCTTCCGGAGCTTCGGCACCAGGAGGCGGTCGTAGATGGGGATCCAGATGGTCTGCGCGAGCATGGCGAAGACAGTGAAGGACGCCGCGGGGATGTGGAACCCGCCGCTGCCGAGGCGGCGGTCGGACTGCAGCGCGGACAACACCACGTACGTGGACTGCTGCACGACGGCCACGTAGTAGATGATCCCCGTCGACCACACCGGCACGATGCGGATGAGGCACTTCACCTCCTCCACCTGCTGCACGCTGCACAGCCTCCACGGGTCTGCCGGCGCGGCTCCCCCCGGCCGCACCTCCTCGGGCGACGCCACGATGGCCGCCTTGTCCAGGCACTGGAACTGGTCCGTGTGCGCGAGCTTGGACACCACGGCGCTGGTGTGCGGCGGGTCGAACAGGTCCTGCTTCGGGTCCTTGGGCTGCTTCAGCGCCCGCTTCTTCACCGCCGCCGCCAACACCTGCACGACGCTGGTGAAGGGGCTCCCCTCGGGCGTCATCCGCACGTACAGCCGCGTGCCCATGAAGAAGAGCACGCAGGCGAGGAACATGAGCACCGTCGGGATGCCGAGCCCGATCGACCAGCTCACGTTGCTCTGCACGTAGATGATGACCGTGGCGGAGATGAGCATCGCGGCGGTGAAGGTGAAGTAGTACCAGTTGAAGAAGCTGTTGATGCCGCGCTTGCCAGCCTCCGTGTGCGGGTCGAACTGGTCCGCGCCGAAGGGCATGCTGCAGGGGCGGATCCCCGCCGAGCCCACCACCAGGAACGCGAAGGAGATGAATAGGACCGCGAACTGGTAGGGCGTCGCCTTCTCGCAGGTCTCGCCGACGCCGCAGTCCGGTGGGTGCAGGCTGTCCGCGCCGGCCGTCATAGTCAGCAGGAACATGCCCTGGCCGAAGCATGGAAGGAGCAAGTGAGGAAGCGAACATTGTACGTTGGAGGGAACTCAACGTGAGTTTGAAAAATTAAATCACGATTCTCCAACGCATCGAAGCAGAATAATTGTCACTACCACTAAGACAGAATTAAGATTACAAAACCCTGTTAAGTGATGAGTTGAAACAACCAGAACAGGCACGATGATGGGCGCCTATGGTTGCATCCTGGAGAGACGAGACGGCTAACTAGCGATGGACGTGACTTTGGCGCGCTGCAACGTGTGCTCTTGTGAACTGAACGCTTGTGGATCGCACAGTGTCGCGGTCTACAAATAGATTCCTTAAAAAAAAAAACTTCCACAAATACAGCTAGTTGGTGGTCGCTTGGACGGGACAGGGATATGTCCGGATAAGGTGGCCGCCGAATCATTTGGCCGCACATGGCCAGGGAAAGCTACTCTACGCACGCGACAAGGCCTCGTTCTGTCATTCGCATGGGAGCAAGCGTGCACAGCAGCTTCATTCGAATGGGAACTCAGAGAGTTCAAAACCGCGTTTTTTTTCTCGAACCGGAAGAGAAGTTCGTAGATTTTGAACGTGGTTTCAGAATCTGAAAGCTGGGTGCGACACAAGGGGCTGAAAGCTGGAGAGTGCACTAGATGAGAGAGTGCAGCCACCGAGGTGGAAGGAGGAGGGGCACAGGCCAGCTGAGACAGCAGTGCCCATGGGTTTCCCTTTCCACGAATAACCAGAGGCATCGTGTGCCCAGCGACGTTACGTGTACAGGTTACATCAGAGAAATCATATCCTAAACACCGCTAGTCTGGTTCCAAGCCTAGGCCGCCGCCTGAGCCCACACCAACACCATTGCGGCACTCTGCCCACCCCCTGCCGTGCACGGCTCCGACGGCACCGCTCGCTCGGCACCACCCGCGCACAGCCCACTTCCGCAAGCGCGTCGGCGTCGCGCGCTCTCGTGGCCCCTGGGCCCAGCGAATCTCCGTCCCAGTGCCCCGCCGTACGGGCGCCGGCGACGCAACGCGGGGAACCAAGCTTTGCCAGAGCCACCCCCGGTATCTGGCCCACGAGCTCGAGCAATTCACGCCCGCGCCATTGCAAATCACCACAACCGGTGGGCAGGTCAGCTTCCCCCGCGCACCCACGAGCGGCACCGTAAGATGCGAGCCTTATGTCTGTTTGGTAGCTCTCGGAGAGCTGTTAAATAGTAGTTTTTAGTTTTTAATTTTTTAGTAAAATTTGTAGTAGTGATTATCTGAAATAAATTAAAAATTAATATTTTGTCTATATATTTTATTTTAAAAATAAAAAAATTATTTTTAACCACAGAAATTTAAATCAGTTGTACCAAACAATCTTATCCTGGCCGACGCCCATAGTTGCTTTTCACTGTCAGCCGCGCGGAAAGGGTCCCGGCCATCGGAATCTCGATTCCCCCAACGCAGACGCGCGTGAACGCCCGCGTGGGCTGCTGATTCCGGGACCGGAATGATGGATTTGTTCCTTCGTGTGCTGGTGGAGACGAGATCGGTCGTTGGCGGTCACTTCGAGACGGATACGTGTGTCTGTGCCGCGCATGGCAGCGGGGGAAACTTCGTGTTCCACTTGCTACTTTGCTAGTCGCAGTACCAAATGTGCGCCCCACGTTGAGGCCATGTGTAGCTAGCTAGCTGCTCCTGTTCGGTCGGTGAGAAATCATTTGTGGTTAGGTAGAAGTTTCACTGCACGGCGAGGCTAGGTGCCGATCCACCAACCAAAACTTTAAAACACGCTTCCTTAAAAAAAAACTTTAAAACACGCTTTGCTTGTTTTTTCTTTAAAAAAATCACGAGATCTGCATCATCCGGTGCAGTACGTAGTTCGGATGGTTACTAGAGTTGATTATACTCCTGCCGATTAAAATCTAAATAAGGTTTGTTTCTTATTTATCTTACGAAAACAGAATTTTTTTTAATGATATGTGATATACTCGTCGACAGTGTGATATCTATAGCGATTTCGTTAATCTTCAAACTCTGTATCTTCAATCTAGTATGTGCTATGTGAATATAAGTATACAGCGCTGTAAATATGCACATATATCTATAAGTTGTACCGATGATTTTTAAAAAATATTTGCAAAATTCAACGGAAGGACATGCACGTAGTATGCGACATGGACGGATTAAAAGATTAGCGAGCGGGCGAGCGATATTAGGCTGGGCATGCACTTGGGACATTATCGACCGTTGCTACGTAGTGGGGGGCACTTGGGACATTATTAACCTCCATTAGGTAGCCAGCCTTAGCTGTGGGGTACTGACGTGGGCAAATATATTACGAGAAAATCTATTATTCACTATTGAATAAGTCTATGTTTTACGATTTACTTTGATCTAAGTTATGCCATTGCAGTTAATTTAACTCCGTTATCAACGTTTATTTTTCTCGATTGACAAGACTACCGCTAAGGCTCCATCCAAGCAAGCCCATTCTTGCTAGCTATTCTATCCCCTAGATTATGCTAGACATCAAATCATGCTCGTGCTAGCATTACTGCTGTCCTGCAGACTTGTTGCCCTGTGCCGGAAGTTTGCGCACCGAACCGCACATATGGATGTCATTATCTCGTCCAGGTGTCCAATCTTCGCCATGGTATAGCCCAGCACGCACCCACCCAGCTTGAAGCGTTCCGACACTCGCCTCCGCTCGCATGAGCGCCCGACGCACACACCCATGCCGCGTCAGGCAACCTACAAGTGTGCCCGGCACGTGCACAGCAGCTCCAGTTGCCATACCATCACTCTGCATGGGGAGGAGTATAGAAACAGGGGTTTACCTGCCCTTTTACGTGCCTTAACATAGCTAAATCGATGAAGATGGCATATCGTAGATAAAATGAGTTATTAAATGGTATAAAAGGTAATAAAACTTATTTAATGGCGAATAAGATTTATTCGGTGGCAAATTCTAGATTTTCTCATATATTACTGCTGCTCATTATTAGCTGGCGGGATAAAAAGCATATTAGGGCATTACAATACGGATTAGCGCAGCGCTAATCATGAGTTACACTGCTAGCCGCCCTGCTATGTGTATGCGCTTTGTGGAATGAAAGGCATGATTATGTGGGACACAAGGTTAAGCTAACTAACAGTGGGTTGTGTGTGTGTATATATATATATATATATATATATGTCGCTGACTTTGATAGATCTTTTTTGAAGTTTGCCCTTTTATGAAAAAGAAAAGAAAAGGAATGGAAGCCTAACAACCATGGGAAGTGGTCTCCTTAAACGCGGTGACACGTACGTACGTACGTAAGCTGAATTCGTCAACACTAATCGGTCCAAAAAGAAGAGAGCACCAATCCAACCACCATCAGTCTGACCCGTTAAGACGGTAGCGGCTCCGTACACACTCTCTAAATAAATAATTTTATTAGAAATTATATATATATTTCACCTAAAAATCCACTCTAAATTCCATTGGGAAAAAAAGCTGAAATCATACTGGAACGCAGATTCGTCCGATCTGGTACCATCCCGATCGTCCGGGTGCAGCATAGACTCAAGTCCACTCCCAATAAATGGCCTGAAACTTCAGCTAAGCTCGTACGAACCCTATCATTAGTGTACTCTGCACTACGAGCTCTGATACTATTTATCGCCCAAGTTCAAGTTGCAGATCTTACTTACCAATCCACATTCGCGATAGACAGAGGAGGAAAAGAAATTCTCGAGAAATGATCACGAGGACAGCGAGCAAGCATGCACGTGGTTACTCGTCCATGTGCCACCCATCAGCTCCGGCAATTTTTTTTTAATTGAAAAAAGAGCAGCTCGAAAGTCCAGCTCGCAGGCCAGACCAGGCCAGCAATTCCTTCGTCACCTACGGTCCCAAGAAAACTGAATCTGAACCGGACGAATCCGTCAATCAATCGACCCAATTCCACCCCCCAAATCGACCCACCGAGCGCCCAACACCCGCCCGCGTGAATTCCCAGACCAACGGCGGTTCCGGCGGCGAGAAGCAAGAAAGCGAGGAAGAATCGAGTGGAGGAGAGGAGGGGGAGGTGAGCGCTTACGATGAGGGAGGCGATGGAGGCGATGGCGAGCGCGAGGTAGCGGCCGAGGTAGGCGTCGGAGAGGAAGGCGCCGATGATGGGGGCGAGGCTGGTGGTGCCGTTGAGCCCGTTGAGCAGAGTGGCGGCGTCCACGCTCCGCATGTGGAACACCTGCGTCAGGTACACCAGCAGGTTCGCCGACGTGCCCAGCGTCCCCAGCTTCTCGAACGTCTCGTTCCCTGCAACCCCACGGATCAGCCATCCAGCCGCGTGCACGTCGGTCGCCACCACCACCACCACACGACACGAGAGAGAGAGAGAGGCGATTGCATGCGCACGCACCGATGATGAAGGGCATGGCCTTCCAGCCGTGGTACTTGACGACGGGCCGCGGCGGGCTGTCCTCGCCGCCGCCGTTCTCCAGCTTGTCCACGTCCATGCTCTTCAGCTTCCGCGACGCCTCCTCGTCCTCCCGCCCGCCGCCGCGCATTCTCGCTCGCGCTCTCTCTCCCCCAAGGCCTCTTCTTTCCCGGGGGCCGGAATGCGCGTTTCTATCTTTCTGGTGCGTGTCAGTAATGAGAGGCGCATCATGCCTACCGGTTTATACTTTATAAAAAGAGCAGAGCAGAGCAGAG
This sequence comes from Phragmites australis, assembly GCF_958298935.1. Lineage (NCBI taxonomy): Eukaryota > Viridiplantae > Streptophyta > Magnoliopsida > Poales > Poaceae > Phragmites > Phragmites australis. The sequence goes on from NC_084923.1 coordinate 40,127,413, forward strand.
CAGCAGCAGCATTGGCGTAGCAGTCAGCCACAGGAGCAGCTGGGGATTTCTTATTTTTTCTTCCACCACCTTAAACTAACTGTTATTAGATGCAGCCCCCTGCTGGCGCTATCTAGTCTCCGTAATTAGCTTCTTTGCCCCTCAACTTTTGAAAGCAATTTATGGGTCGATCGATCCGGGCCAAGCATAGTTGGATGTACGGTGGTCACCGGTCGTTGTTAAGTTGGCCAGGAGGAGGAGGGTGCTTTTGAGTCCAACGCAAGGCGAATTCTTGGCGATCGAGTGAGTGGGCAAGTGGTGTTGTCGTTCTCATCTTTGTCATCATCATCATTAGTCCGAACAAAGTATGGAGTTTTTGGATATGTTTGCAGGTTTTTGAAGCGATGCTGCTCCAATCCAGTGATGTCTTTGATTCATGTCATGCTACAGTATGTTTTTGTTATAAGTATTTTCAAAACTACATTCTCACCATGGTCCGATATTCATCGGGTATGTTGACGTAATTCTACCTCCAATGTATCTTCTGAAAGAATTTTTCCCTATAGAGAAAAAAAAGGGAAGAAACAAATTTGTTTTGGATAGAGTTGGGCAGGTCCTTAATTTCCTGATTAGATTGTCCTCTCTTCTGTAAGACACGCATGAGAAAGAAAAAAAATAAACGGGAGAAAGCGAGAGGGAGCAATGGCATTGACCTTTCCTGCCAAATGCCAAAATGGATCATTGGACCAGAGGGGTTAGGTGCGTCGAGAGTAGTTAGCATGGCTGCGTCCAGTACCAGTGACTAGTGCGAGTGAGAGCCAGCCATTATTGAGTTAGTAGAGGTTCCTTAGCACATGGATACACGCAAAGTGATGCCAATTCTTTTGGTCTCTCTCTCTCTCTCTCTCTCTCTCTCTCTCTCTCTCTCTCTCTCTCTCTCTCTCTCTCTCTCAAAGTTATGAATGAAGAATCATCTTGCCTAACTAGGATCACCCCCTACAAAGTTCATGAATACCTGTTACTCTTGCTGTCAAAGGTACTATATAAAGCAGTACAGATTAATTCACACGAATCACATCGCAAATTGAAATTACTTGTCATTCTTGCCCAGTTTGCAATTGCCGATTTGGCCACAGAAATTAAGCAAGCTACGATACTAATCACCACAGCTGGATCACAAGCACGATGCAATTGATGACCCACATTTGAATCTCACCAACCTTTTTTCCACATTTCAGTTTGCAAATGGGGCTTGTTTTACGTTGAGAACGAGATGCACGAAGCTTGTTAATACACGCGGTGGATCGCCAGGCAAAAAAGTTCATAGATTCGTCGATCGAGTTGATTAGAGTCTTAACAAATGGTTAATGGAAGCATCTTGTCAGTTTGCATCGATCGACATCATGGTTGGTCACTAACTATAATAATTTAAAAGGGGTCTTCACATGATCCTCCAGGGCTTGATTTTAGTAGCACGCATGCTGATTTTTTTTTAATTGGTGCTTTAGTGGTTATGGATTGACCTAACAAGATCATACTAATTATATTTATTTTATTTTATTTTCTTTCTGATTTCTCTTCTCGTTCTCATTATCTTTATTTTCACTCTATCTCCAACAGTTTTCTTTCAAGAGATTCGTGAAAAGAAATAAGATAGAATCTTAAACTGAAGAAAATATATATAGGAATCCTTTTGTGATGACAACAATGAAAAAAATTGTTAAAATGCTAAAGAAAACTAGAATTCTTTTGTAAAAAGAACAGTAATCAAAAAGAGATTAAATTAGAGATGACCTAGTGTAATAAAATATTTTGTTATTGTAGAGGAGGACTGATATATAATTGAGACGTGCAGTGCCATCTTCCTGGATCTAGCTGGGGTGTGAAGATGGAAGAAGCAACGTTGACTAACTAGAATCACGTCACATCACGTCGGTATAGTATGTATCATGCAGTTATGTAAGAACAGTGCTTGGGAAACCGTGCAAGAAGCCTTGGCAAGATACATAGTTTCTGACAAGGGCCAGTTTCTTTGTCTTCTGACCTGTGATATCACCTTCGTATGGACTCGATAGGCACCAATCAGGCCTGGTTAGAGGAATCTAATGGGTTAAGGCTTTATTTATTTTCTGTTTCTGTTTTTATTTTCACTGTTGTCAGAAGATAGAAATTAAAAATTAGAATAAACAAGGTTTCGTAGAAGCATCTTCTGGAAAACTAAAGTCTATTTCTAAGAAAAATAAATTGAAGCTGAGAAGCTTGTTGAGAGATATTTTTTAAAAAAATTATGTATTAAGAAGCTAAAAACTTATTGTAGAAGTCAATAATCTATTGTCAAAAGTAGCTTTTTTGATAAACTAAAAATATATTTTTTCAAAAAAAACCAAATACAGAAGCCCAAACAAACAAAACCTAAATAACGACTTGTTTGTTTAAGCTAGAGATTTAAAAAAACACCTTGTAGATTGTATATGGTAAAAAATTGTATCGTAAAAAATTAGATTGTGAAAAACTTTTAGATTATAGATTTAAAAAAATTATACAATTTAGTAAAATGGATTTTCACGATCTATGAAAAATTAAGAGAAATTAGTTTCTCAGATTCTCACAATTTAACAATTTCAAATTTGGATGGTAAAAACTAAAAGTCACGATTAGAAGATGAAAAAACACAACTAGGTCTGAACATTTTACTACAGTAAAACATATGAGGCCATGCTCCGTTCGTAGTACGTGCAGTCGGCTCCGCACATTAGTGTGCAAGTTCGTACTGCCATTTTCGTGGCCGCTCTGCTATGACTATTCAGTTAGGCTGCTTCTCTGACTTGGGGAAACAGCAACCTCGACTGAACAATTTGGATCGTGCATGCATTTGATTTCAGTTGGAGGCGGCGTTGGACGCTTGGACCCGAGTCCTTGCCGCTAGGGCCTCTCTCTCGGTTAGGCAGGGCGTCTGGTTGAGTGGGCTGCTGCTGCCTGGGTTGCTTCGAGACCCTGCAAGCAACCCGTACGCATCTTCTTCCCTTCCGTCCAAAAGTTGGTCAGATTTTTCGCTAAAGTGTGTTTTTTTATCGGTAAATAAAAATTACTGGAGTTATAGTAAACATAGTTTATCAAATATATCGAATAAAATTTAAACAAAATAAAGGTAAACATGGTAAAAAATTACCGGAGTTCATCGGTGGACCAGTAAATAGGATATATTGAATTTTTTTTTCATAAAGGATACCCACACCCTTAACCACATTGAAACCAGAGCTTCTCCGGAGGTTGAACCTGAGATCGGCAGGCTAGGAGAGAGACGAGGTACCACTTCGGTACAGCCCCTCCTTTTCGGATACATTGGTTGTACCGGAATAATTTTTTCCCGCTGCCTCAAGTACTAATTAATCATGCCGAGAAAAGGCACGCAACAACACAAAGCTCTCTTCTTCTTTGCCGATCGAGCTGGTGGCGACGGGGCCATGGAATGCATGACAGATGGCACGGGACGTCACCACTGTCTCGCCGTATGATCGATCACCTGACTGCATTCTAGTCCATTTCTCTCCCGTCAGCAGCAGCAGGAGCAGGAGCAGGAGGAGGGGCAGGCGAATGTACGGGGGCTGGCTGAAGTGGATGGACGATGGGGGCGAGCGGCTGGCAGGTCACCCGTCGCTCTCGCGCGCCCACCGGTTGTTGCGTTCAACTCGATGCCGAGGAAGGACGGAAGGTCGCAGTGCAGGGAACTGCATGCGTCTGGAAGCTCGAGTTCGACCGCGCGCGCGCGTCATGGGAATCGAAGGAGGCAGATCGATCAGGTCGTGATGAACTCCGGTGTCCACTGGCTAGCTAATGCCCTGGACACCTCGTCTAGTGCCCAGCTGTTCGTGTCCTCTTCGCAGCCCGTCGGCGGGTGTCTGACTGAAATTTTTTGTATGAGTTAGGGCTTTCAAGCAGTAGAGGAACTGACATGTACCCGGCCTTCTGTTCTTGAGCTCTAGACTTGAAGTGCCTGCCTACCACTCTACCACTTTCGTCTCGAGGATTGGTGTATTAATGTTACGTCGTGCTTGAGTTCTTGCATGTCAGCTTCAGATCAGAATGGATATATGCTGAGGAAGATTATTGGTGTGCAAAGCAAAGGAGTCGAATGATTTCTTTCACAATAAGTCTGAATATATGCTCCAGGCGCACTTCTGCATGTCAATCTGGAATTCTGGTTAAAGGATCGCTGGGCCGGATCGGATCCGTTTTAAACCAAAAGAGAATTAGGAAATAGACGTAAAGCCTATTGAGTTTCGATGAACAAACTTTGTCCGGAATGGTGACCTAAATATAAATTTTTTAGGTAACGTGAATAAATATTAATTCTTTTCAGGTTCAAGCTGTTACCGTATACAGTAAGTACAGTATAGTTTTATCAGGTGAAGTTTTCGCCACTTCAGCTGTTGCTAATCCATTCAGGATCTTATTAAACAGCATCCTTCCATCCATCTCCCAGAGTAGCACAACTCGATACGTACACGTGTAGGGATGGCAACTGTCGGTGTATCAGAAATCGGAGTCCTCGAATCCCGAGGTCGGGTCAGCCATCCGCCACATGAAGCCATCCCGCAGGGTCTCCCCTGCAAGATGAGAAAAGATCAAGTCCCAAGAGAAGGAGCTCGGGGCCACAGTCCGGGGCTCCCGAGCACCCCAGTTCCCCGATGATCCATGGAGCCTAAGTACCGAGAAGAAAGTACTCGAGGAGGTGTGCGATCACCCCCGAGCACCCTAGTCCCCCGTCGACCAGGAGAGCTAAGTTCCGGGAGAGAGTACTCGGGGCTGCGCACGGCGGCCCCCGAGCACTCGGTTCCCCGAGGACTAGAAGAAGTGCTCGGGAGGTGTACAGTACCCCCGAGCACTCAGTGCCTCGACGACCCAAAAAGGCCCCCGCGGGGCCCACCGCTGAGGTGTCAACTAGTCAAAGGCCCGATGCCTCATTTAATGAGCGTGCGTGGCTTGTCGCCTCCAACTGCCCCCGCCGCGCTCAGCGTCAGTTCCTGCCATGTTTTGGCAGAGAGGCGTGGGGTTATTAATTGCACGAGTCCCGTCCCGTGCCATCCGGCTCGTCTCGGGATAACGGCGTGGGGACCAAGACATTTCGTCTGCCGCGCTGCTGTGGCAGGGGAACAAGACAGGGCGGGCACGCCGGGTTGCTCTGCGGCTGCCCAGTGGGCCCTCTCCACGGCGTCCGTTGCCAGGGCATTTATGGTGACAGGTGACTGGACGTGCAACGCATTTTCCACCCCCGGTCGCTTCACCCAGAGGAAATGATGATGCCTCTTCCATTTGTAGCGCCTCGGAACTCGAGCCCCCTCCTTCCGTTCGGGGCATGTCGCGGCCGGGTGTACTTAGAGCAGCCGGCAGCACAGGGAAGAGGAGAAGAAAAAGAGTAAGGGGAAAAGGAAAAACAGAGATCAAGCGAAGAACACAACACAAAAGAAACACTATGAGGAAGCCTGAGCCCAGTTCCAACCGAAGAACAAGGAGCTCCAAGCTCTTAGATAGGCCATTATTCTTGTAACCAGCAACATCCTTGAGGGACTTCCTCAGGACAGTTATAGCATCCATACAGGAGTAGGGTATTACGCCCCTGTGCGGCTTGAACCTGTCTAAACTCCGGTGCATTTACTCCTTCTTGCACTAGGTCAACACCCCCACCACCGCCGGCTGTTGCATTCATTCCCATTTATTTTTCCGACGAACTTGTTCAGGATCATCTCCCCGGCCGAATATCTAAAAAGGGGTCTCTCAGGATCCCTACGACTGGAGTTAATCCTCCGACAGCAACGAATAGGATCGAGGCCAGTGGAGCAAAATCACACCCGACCCGAAACTCACTAGTCGTAACCCGACCAATGCCTAAAATAAAAAATGGGTGAAAACTGACACCCAAACCCGCACCCGCTGGATACCCATTAGGTTTCGGATGCCTGTTAGGTTTCTCTCTCCGTTGTCTCTCTCTCCCTCTCTGTTGTCTCTCTCCCTTCCCCTCCCTCACTCCCACCGAGCCGAGCAGCATCAGAGAGAGCGTAGCTAGCCAAAACTGACATGCCGCTGCCAAATCCGCTAAGCGCCGGCCGAATCTGATGAGCCTGAGCACAAAAGCGTGGATCCACCCCTGCTGGCCCCAAGGAGCACGAAGGATGTTCGCGGGGAGGCTAGATCTACGGGGAGGCCGGGTCGGGCGGCCAACGGGGCGGCAAGGTGGCTGGGCGAGGCGGCGCCGCGGTGGGGAGGCCAGATCTGCGACCACCGGGTGGCGGGGAGGCCGAGGGGTGGAGTGGTGGCAGGGAGGCCGAAGGGGTGACAAGGTGGCTAGCGAGGCGACACCGTGGTGGGGAGGCTAGGTGGGGATTGGGGAGGTCGGATATGCGATACGTGGTAGAGTGGTGGCATGGAGGCCGAGGGGGCGGCAGGGAGGCTCGGTGGGGCGTCAGGGAGGCCGGGCGGAGGAGTGTCGGCTGCGAAGCCGAGGGGGTGGCAGGGAGGTTGGGTGGGGCGTTGGGGAGGCCGGCGGTGAAGTGGTGGTGGCCGGTGGGGAGGCCGAGGGGGCGACAGGGAGGCTGGGCGGAGTGGGGTGGCCGGCAAGCTATAGTGCCGCATGGGGGGCGTCATGTGTGCGTTTGATTACCCGAATGAGTTTGGTTGGCTTGATTGCTTGAGTTGGGCTAGGCCTTTGGGTGTGAATGATTTCGGGTGACCCGTAGGCACTCACGGGTGAGACTGAAAACCCAGCCCCGATTGACCCATTTCGAGAACTCGACCTATTAGATCCGTAGGTGAAAATCTAGATCCGAACCCGAACCCGAACCTATCAGATGCAGAACCCACGAATATCTAGACCCCACGAGTCTAATTGTCATCCCTATACACGTGCGGCTTAGCGACATGATCATAGCAATCATGGCGTTGTAATAGCTATGCTTAACTACCAGAAAATTGACATTGGCTTCAGGAAAAGACTGAGGCTTCAATGGAGTAGTGTTTCTCTGAGTATTAAGGGTATGCTTGTTTAGGTTTTTGTTGCTTTTGAGAATTTCATAGAAGCTAGAAGCCCAAATAAACGGGATTGCTAAAAAATAATTTCAAAAGAAGTAAAAAGTCTATTTCTCAATAAATAAACTAGAAACTGAAAAGCTAGAAACCCAAACAAATGTGGTTGCTGAAAAGTAGCTTCGAAAAAAGTCAAAAGTCTACTTAGTAAATAAACTAGAAGCTGTTTAAGAGGAGTTTTTCTAATTTTTGTGTGCTGAAAAGTTAAAAATTTATTGTAAAAATCAAACGTTAAAAATCCAAAAGCATTTTTTTTATAGAAAAAACAAAAACCATTTTTCAGCTAGAAGTCAAAAACAGAAACTCAAACAAATAAACCCTAAATAGTGTTGTCTCGTCAATTCATCATTCACCATATATAAATTTGTATGAATTCGCAGTAGGCTGTCTTTTTTGTTCATATTTGATTTTCCACTCCTGTAACATTCATATACAGGTGTGGGTGTGTGTGTGTGTCGGGGGTACCGTTGCTGGAAGGAAATTTTATGAGACCCTTCACCGAAAGACCGCTACGAGACTCTGATCCCTGCCGTACTTCCCTAATCCAACGACTGGTACGTACAACTGAGAGGAAGAAAGGGATACGTGGCATGCACAAGAGAGAGTCTTTCTATGAGATCGGGTCTCATAGAATTTCCTTCCACCGTTGCTACCCCTAGCAACGAATGATTTTTGACAACATCACGACAAAGCAGCTCCTCTTGCCGATGTTGTCTTCGCCATGCCCTATAGCACCGATGTTAGAAATATTTGAATGAAATAGGGAAAAAAACTTTGGGATTCAAACTTTTTGAATCTATTTGAAGAAACTTTCGATCGATCTTAAAAAACTTCCAATGTGATTTATAAAACGTTCAGTGTTATGGTACGAGGTCAAGGGGTAGAAATTCTTTAATAAAAAGGGTGAAAAATATGTACCTATTATGAAATCTTCATTTTTATAGATGTCCATAGTCCCTATATCATCAAATCTTTAACCTCTATAATATTACACACACACACACACACACACACACACACACACACACACACACACACACACACACACACACACACACACACACACACACATATATATATATGATTTTACTAATCACCGTATCCTTTTCCACAGTAAGATATTATTTCTAGTCTATTTAATTTATACATTGTCTATATTCTATATTTATACTTTGCATTACTATATTGTAGTTTGCTATATCGAATCTTGCCAAACTTGATTTTATGGCTTTGGATATTACTTACAAGAACTACTTGCTTTGGATGCTAAATGCTGAAATTCACCTGAATTCCAATAGGCTTGGTGAAACAATCAAAGCAGAAAATAAAGCATATGATCAAGACAAAGCTAAAACTATGATCTTTATTCATTCCATCTCCATAAAGGTTTAAAGGTTGAATACTTTTCTGATAAAGATCCAATTGTTCTTTGAAATTTTTTGAAAGAACGGTACGATCATCAGAAAACAATAATTCTCCCCAAAGCTCGTTATGACTGGTTGCACATGAGGTTGCAAGATTATAAGATTGTTTCTGAATACAATTCAGCCATGTTTAGAATCACTTCACAATTGTTATTATGTGAAGAAAATGTTAGAGAATATAATCTACATATCATGCTTCAAATGTGCTACTTCAACAGCAATATTATGAGAAAGGATTCAAGAAATATTATAAACTTATTTGTTGTTTACTAGTGGCTGAACAAAATAATGAGTTTTTGATGAAAAACCACGAGTCCCATCCAAATGGTTCAAGTCCACTCCCAGAAGCAAATGCAACTAGATATGATAATCAAAATAGAGAACGTGGACGAGGTCGCGAACGTGGACGTGGACGTGGACGTGGTCGTAGTTATGGATTTGGACATGGTTGTGGTAGAGGAAATTATGGTGTTTAATTCAAGATCTCAGTCAATCCTCATAAAAGGCAAGAAAAGGGAGATAAAGAGAAATGTGAAATAACTCAAAATGCATGCCACTGTTGTGGAGGAAGAACTCATTGGGCACGTAACTGTTGTACACCAAAATACCTAGTCGATCTATATCAAGAATCACTTGAGAAGAAAAAGAAAAGGATAGAGACAAACTTTACAAGCGGCAGTAGTAATGATATTTTCAAAGATAATCTTATTGGTGCGATAGATTATGGAGAACATGGTCATGATGATGTCACTCACTTAGATGTTGCTGATTTATTCACACAAGAATAGATCATCTAGTTGTTACTTATTTCTTCATGCATGAATAAATATGATACAATAATATTAAGAATAAAGCATGTTGCACCTTATTTATGAATGAATAATTTCTATTATGTTTGTATTTAGCATTCATGGCTATAGTGTTTCACTACTTATAAATTCATTTTAAACGTATTAGTATTTATTAATACATTTTCTTTTGAAGTGAATGGATGATCTGTTGGCTAAAGAGCCTGTATATGAAGAAGATATATATCTGTCAGAGGATGAACTCCACAAATGGGGATCCGGAGGGACCCCCTTTTGAGATTTGGCCGGGGATGATTCTGAATCTACCTCATACGGGAAATAAATGGGAGTAAATGAGATACAGGCGGAAGGGATGATCTGATGCAGGAGAAAATAAATGCTCAGGGGATTTTAGACAGGTTCAGGCCGCACGGAGCGTAATACCCTACTCCTGTGTGTATGCTATAAATGCTCAGAGAATGTCTCTCTAAGGATCTCTCGTGTTACAAGGATGTTTATCTAAGTCTAGAGCTTCGTATTTCTTGTTCTTCGCCGGCTTGTCTTCTGTGTGTCTTGATCTTCTCCGAGTTCCAGAGTTGTTCGTCCTTCTTCTCCGGGGAGCCCGCCCCTCTTTTATACCCCGTCGGGGCGGGTAGCGTGCCCAGAAAAGATGGCGCGAGTTCTAAGGCGCCATAAATGGAAAGCAACCATCATGGGCTGCAGTTTGATGTTACGGGGAGGGTTGAAAACGCGCCCCCGTCTGGTTTTGTCGTCATCATCCTGCTTTTCAGCGGGTGCTGCGGGGAGGGCCCGTCGGGCAGCCACCGAGCAGCCTCACGTGCCCGCCCGGTCAGAGCGAGCCTGACACAGCAGGGCGGCAGACGATATGCCTCGAGCCCTGTGACGTTATCTCGAGGCGCGCCGGATGACGCGCGATGGGACCCGCGCATTAAATGTCCCCACGCCTCCCTACCAGACCGTGGCAGGGACTGACAGCAGGCGTGAGGGGAGTGGTTGGAAGTGACAGGCCACACGCCCTCTTAAATGCAGCATCGGGCCTCTCACCAATTGACACCTCACCGCTGAGCCCCTGTGGGGATCACCGGTGAAGGACTTCTCAGATCCTTGGGGAACTGTGAGTGCTCAGGGACTACTGTTTACAGTCCCGAGCACTCTCTCCCGGATATGCCCTTTCTTGATCCTCGGGGAACTCGGGTGCTCGGGGACCACTGTTCATGGCCTCGAGCGCCCTCTCCCGAAACTTGACTGCTCGAGTCCTCGGGGAACTCGGGTGCTCGGAGACCACTGTTCATGGCCCCGAGCACCCTCTCCCGGAACTGTGACTTCTCTTGTCATCGAGGAACTCGGGTGCTCGGGGATCACTGTTCATGGCCCCGAGCACCCTCTCCCGGAACTTGGCTTTCTCGGGCCTCGGGGAGATAATCCCCGAGGGAGGGCGCCACGTGACACTCTGCTGTCCTGGCCTTGGGACTCGAGGACCCCTGGTTCCCATGTCACCGATAATATCTTATAGACAGTGGAACAACAAATACTGTATTAAAGAGTAAAGTATACTTTTATTATCTTGTGACACAAGATGCAACTATTCATACTATATCTAGAAGTGCTAAATTGATATAGGACTCTAGATGAGCCATAATTATATTACCTTGTGGAACAAAGATAAACATACACAAAACACTATATTCCACCAAGTCTCAAAGAAATATGTTGAGCTTTAAAGATATCTGACAAAATGGATATCACATTGAGACAATGTGTGAGGATAATTTGAAGTACCTCAACATTACAAAGATGTCACTGCAAAAAAAAGTATATGTTTTTAGGAAGGGCTCAACGTAACTACTTACAATTTGCTTTCTCTACATCATTGTGTGCTACTTTGTCTACATTGTCACCGTTGTCGCCATATGCTACAACAAGATCAACTTCGACTACCTCATCTTCGTCATCGCATACTACATCGGTATCACAGGAGCTTCTACATCTCACGTCGTCATCTGGTACGTACACTGCAATCTTACTTGAGTGTTTAATCGAGTGAACTAGTCAATATACTACTCGAGTGTTTTAGTCGATATATTTCTCGAGTGAACCAGTCAAGATCCTTTTAAATATCTAATTGAGGTTGATTGAGCTAGTCAAATTCTAATCGATTATACTCGAATCTTGTCGAGGTTTGTGCTCGTCTAAGCTAGTCAATAATTGATAATATATATCTATTCATGTTATATCAGAAATTGAATTAAATTAAATTTTAAAGTGCTATTATTCCAAAAAATGTTAATTTACTCATAAACACGGCAAGCTCGAAATGTGGAGATGATGGACCTGGGTTGCTGCAATGGCCTCCTGCTTGACGGACACGTGGTCAACCCGGTTACAAGACAGTGGAGGCGCAAATTGGCTCGGCCTTGTTATCTAGGCTGACATTGGGGCAGCAGTTTAAGCCCATGTATAGGATAAGCCTTACATTTTATCGCAAGGAGCAGTACTTGAAAATTCAGAAATGGATCTACATGTATAGCAGCATTGACAGAGACAAAAGCCAGAAAATTGGACAGCACACATGGATAAGATTCTTCCATTAAAATCGACAGCGAACTCACGGACTGCAGACACTGCACGGACTGTCAAGTGAAAGGAGAGGACAAGGGCGGTTGTTCGTGTTCCCCGGTCACTGAATGGACGCAATTCCCTGGTCAGAAAGTGACCGGGACAGCTCGATAATGATGTGTAGCCAAACAAATCTCCAAGCAATCAAAAGACAAGTTTCGCCTTCCAAAATGCAACACAGGCACTAACATTAGATGGGTTCATGCTATAAGTTCAGCCCAGTCAAGGTTGTGCAATTGGTTAATGCTAGCACACTTGACAAACATCTCAAACTGATAGTGCAATGTTTTCAACTACAGCTCTAGCATGGCTGCATGGGCACACTTATAAGCAAACCTCAGGATAAAAATGGTAATTAAGCAGGCCATTCAAACTATAAACACAAGGAGGGGCTGAGAGCAAACAAAAAACATAATCCTTGGAAGGAAAACTATACATGCAAGTCGGTCTGTCGAGATATACAAGCATCAGGGAAACTGTGGCGCATAAAATCTCCCTGTACACTGCACCAGATTATACAAACATTCAGGTTCGTGGTTCGAGGGATGCCAAACGCGACGCTTCGGGAGCAAATTCGCAATTTACACGGCCACCACCAAACACATCCATCTCCAGCCTTCTTAAGCTCTAACATGGTGAAGCGTGACAAAATGCTGTTCCAGACAACAGCATACTATCGATGCTTCTTATGCATTTCGGAAAACCGCTGACCAGTTGTTTTAGCGAGCTAGAATTAAATAGCCCCACTAAATTTCCTGAACTTCAGAGGGAGAAAACTATTGGAATCAGCATTCCTCTTCTTGCCAAAATTGCCAGGCGCAACCCCAATAGGTGAGATTGACGAAGTCGTGGTGTTTCTCCGAAACCTCCCCATGTTCCAATATGAGAAAGGTTCATCAAGTTGGCTGCTAGAGCTAGGATCATGCCTTGCAAAATTTTGCAGTATCACATTATGTTGTCTATCATGTAGATCCTGCAAGAAATGGCGGACTGATTTTTAGTGAAGGAACGATGTCATATCAACAGTTAGCGCATTAAGACCAGGTTTCTTTATCAGCTACTCATTCTCAGCAGTACAATTAGGGCCTTTTTAAAAAAGGGATTTTGGAATCCAAATCCTAAGGATTTAGTACAAATCTGACCTAAATCCTAAATATTCCTGGAGCAGATTTCCTCTACCAGACAGGCCCTAGGGAGTTTGGATCATAAGGATCTCCACCCACCCAAACAGCCCAGTTATACTGAAGTACTAGATTTCTTGTTATGATAAAATCTATCTGAGATTCTATGTAATTAATCATGAACATGAATCTGTGTGATTCAGCAAAAGGGAACTGGTAACCAGATCATGCAATGACTATACAATCATTGGCAGTTAGCACTGCTTATCCTGTAGCTGGAACAACAATGCCTAGAAACTACACTAAGATGGTTCATTTCATTTGATTTAAGAAATGGATCATCAACAATAGTTGCTTTACTAAGTGGAAATTATGTGATGTATTCCTGTTGCTAGAAAGTTTTACTTACCATTATGGAACATGCCTCTAGAAGATAAAATGTCTTGGCAGTTGATCACTAGCTAGGGATAAGCAAGATCTAACTGAAAAATGGGAGGGGGCACGGACTGATAAGCTAGAGAATTTAAAATTAAAATTGTATTAATCTTTTGATACCATGCAATCAGCATCATTCGTGTACCCAGATTTTTCATCTAACACATGAAGCATTATACATCATCTTGCAGATCTTATTTTGTTTTTCATTTCTACCTTGATGTAGATCATCCAAAATGAAGTGAGGCTCTTGAGTCTTCATAAGCACTAAATAATCAAGGCTATAGATTATTAAATATTCCAGCTTTACAGGCGTTCTTGTTAACCTGCTCTTTGCTAGCAACCACTGATGGTTTCCACAATATGGAACTCGTTATCCAGCAAACACAAATATAAGAACTTAAGTGAACAGAAATGGTAGATGCTACTTGCTAATATATTAAGTTACCGAAGCCCCTAAAATAACTACTGATGCCCACCACAAGATTAGCTTGTGTTGGTCAAATGTCTAACTAGCTTGATCAAGATGGGTTCATTCTTACGGTTTTCTAAAGATCTAAAACTTCCTGTGCAAAAAAGGGTAAATGCTCTTAACAACATGATGACCTGATGTTGATAAAAAGTCTAACAAGCACTATAATGGTATGTTCATCTAATTTTCCAAAAGCTGCATCGGTCCTAATACGAGGCCTTTTATTGATTATCATTACGTGTGCAACTACAATCTGTCCCTAGATGATATCATTGTCTGGTACCTTCAATTAAGTTCAGGACATTAGGTTGGTGTTTCATCCAAGGTCTTTCGCACATTTTCGTTAACCTGATTTCCCCGGTTCTCCTATAAATTCAGGTTCAAAATGGCACCTTCATTTATCCTTGTGGGAGTTATTCATTATTTTTTTTGGAAGTGCTCCTAGAAACCTACAAAAGAATGAATCGCTATTGCCCACAGATATACATGTCGCCATGTAATGCGAGAAATGAGGTTGAAAATCTTACATTAAGTGTTCTTATGGGAACCATGTCCAAAGCATGGCTAGGATAAGCAGCACCTACACAAATAGAAATTTCATCATCACAAGATTACGAAGATCCAGTGGAAAATCAACATTATGTGTGGTGGCCTCCGATGCTCTAGCTGGATAACAACAGTGAAAGAAATAATGTGCAACTGACTGAGTGCGTTTTGTTGCAAGTTATTAGATCAAAAGCTCGTTCCCAGTATCTATGCATAATACATGACAGTTATAATCCAAAAAAGGAGCTATCTAGAGAAAAGTGTATGAAATCTCTGGGATGACGGGACAAAAAAGAAATGGAAACATGTTGTTCATGTAGTCACTATATTATCAACTAAACTAGTAACACAGTCATAAGAAAACTTGCTTCCATAGCACTGTCAAGCATCGTTATCTTAGATATAGAAATTTCTACGAGTTCTGATGCACTCGACAAATTCATAGGAAACAAGCTGGGGGGGGGGGACTTGAACGGGGATGTTGAAAAGGCTATCAACTAATGAGGTGGCCGAACATTTGCTAAAACAACATGTAAATCCACTTAATTGCAAATCGAGTGTATCCATCTTCCTCGAGTATTCCTCAAATTATCGTATCATGTTGGCACAATCAATGTGCAATAGGTCTTCATAGTTGCTTGGCAGTTTCCGTTAAAGTGAGCATCATGGTTCTTCTACAACATCAAAATGGTTTACTGTTCTCAGTGGATCGGAATTTTTACCTAATTGTCGCTTATTAGTATATCAGTCACATTGTTGGCTGGAATTTGTACATGAACTAACAGAAGAAATTGCAACTTCGCTTTAATGAGTTTGAATTTACAAAGTTGTACGCATGGAGGAGAAAAGCGCACGACGAAGGAGCCAAAATCAATTTCATACCTGCAGCTCTCGCTGTCAGCCATGCGGCGTGGGAGTCGCCGCCGCCGAACACCCGCGCCGACAGACCAGAATACCCGCCGCTGCCGCTGCCGCTGCCGCTCCGGCTGCCAAGCCCCACCAGCGGCCTCACGGGCGCGACCTCCCCGAGATCCGAGACCGGCGGCAGCGGCGGCGCGGGGAGCCGGAAGAACGGCGACAGCATCGGCGCGCCACCACCGCCACCAGAGGCCCCAGCGGCGGCCCACGCGGCGACCGGGGCGCCACGCAGCGGGCGGGGGCTCCAGCGGAAGGGGCCGAACCCGACGCAGCGCGGCGGGGCCGCCGGCGGGGGTGGCGGGGTGCGGGACTCGTCGGTGGAGACGGCGTTGTCCTGGTGAGGGGGCGGGGGCGCGCGGAGGGACAGGGGAGGGGGGCGCGGCGGGGGAGGCGGGTTGGGGGTGAGGTGGAGGCGGCGGATCCAGACGGAGGCGAGCGGGTCGGGGGCGGGCGGGAGGTGGTGGTGGGAGGGGAGCGCGGAACTGCGGCTGCCCACGGAGCTACGGAGCGCGAGGTGCTCCGACATGGCGGCGGCGGCGGAGGTGGAGGATGAGGAGACCGCCGCGAGGAGGGAGAGGAGGCGACGTGTCGACAAGACTGGAATCGCTCGCTCAATCGCTTACTTCCCTTCGCGATGGAAGAAAAACTAGTGCCATAATTTGATAGACTCGGAATATTTGTCACACGTCATTTGTATTTTGCTTCTTTTCCGTCTACAGTATTAGAGGGGCGAATCACTCTCGAGTTCCGCTGCTGATGCGCTGCCTCTCTCTCACTCTAGCGGATTAAAAATTCTGAGTCCTCGATATGCGGTTGTAGATACTTCTTATTATTTAGGCTAGATAGATTTATCCTAATGATAGCTATGGTGTCTCTATCTAGGGTTTTGATCCTCTTTGACATCTCTGATAATGATGATAGTGTTGGTGTCATCTCTAGCGATAATCCAAGGAGGTTAGTATTGCTCTATCTTTCTGTGAATAGAATGTAGCTTTTAGTGATCCTTATGTCTGGATTTTACTTTCAGCCCGACGACTATCGCTGGTGGTAGAGTTTCCTTCTAGACGAGTAGTAGTAGAGTACCCATAGCAAGTAGTTGTAGATTCATCTTTAGGTTGCTGCTCTTCGTCGAAGATAGTAGCGTAAGGTTTCTTTCTCTCCCGCGTTTGGCGAGGTGGCGGCTAATGTATTTTTAGTAGCGTAGATACGTCTTAGATGTTTCATAGCGTTGGATGATGCGATAGATTTCAAAGTTTGGAGTTTCCTCTCGACTTAGCAGTGGAACTAGTTCTGGTGACGGTGACCTTTCACGGTGGTAGTAAGCGACGTCGAAGTTAGAAATGACCAAAGAGGACTTAGTTGTAAAATTTTCTTTTCATAGTCTTTGGTGTAATATGGGGATATACTGTACTACCGTTTTAATATAATTTCATCCCTTGCAAAAAGAAAAGAAAAACTAGTGCCAAAAATTATTACAAAACGATCCCTCGTCAAAACACAATTCCTCTGTCGTCAATGGAGTACTGTAAATGGGTTATTCCGCACAACGGGCAGATGGGTCGATGGCTATGCGCCACCAACTTAGACAGTTTCTGCAACAGCAACCAAAAAGGAATCTAGGCCCATGACTACGGTTCCTGAAGCACAAAACATGTAGCATACAGTGGGATTCGACAAGCACTCCATGGCTCTAAAGATCGGGGCGATGGATTCTCGATACATGGAGAAAGATGGCTTGCATGTTGTGTGCTAGCTATTTCGGTGGATGGGGATCTGAAAGATGTAGTATCAAGCTGAGGGCATATTTTGTTTGTAAGATCTTCTTCAATCATATTTTTTTTATTTTATTTTTTTTCTGTTCTCATTCTCTTTATTTTCTCTCATCTCCAACAACTTCTTTTCAAGTGAAATTGCGAAGGGAAAGGAGAGATAATCCTATCCTGAAAAGAATGACCCTGAGAATCCTGTCGTGAAGGGAACCGTAAAGAAAAACCGTTGGAACGTTGAAGAGAAAAAAAATCACTTCATAATAGAATTTTCGTCTCCGAAAAGAATCCATTAGACTCAGCCTAAGAGAGTGGCCGGAAGGAGTCCTTTTACTACCGACGTACATGTATATTCCATGTTCATGTGCCTAATAGATTATTTTTATTAAGCAAATCCACTTATTCAAAAGTAAGCGCGGATTCACCTAAGTGTGTATTTGATGTCTCCCGTAATTTAGTTTAAAATCCAGACTTTTTACAATGAGATGACAATAAATCCTTGAGAGAAAAGGACTCATACGGAAGCTCCTAGTTTCCATTCAAATTCAATATATCCGTCGGAGACTTTTATGCCTCCTTTGAACTCGGGATTTTTTAATCTCAAATCCTATATTTTTCCTATAAAATTGAACTGATTCATGTAACATTCTTGTCTGATTCGTGTAAAATTTCTACATTTTATAGGAGCCCTTAGGGTATGTGCGCAAAGAAACCAAACATATGGTTCCTTAATTATGCGGTTCCTACTTAGGTCTTTTTATGTGATAGTATATCCTCTTCTTCTAATAGACATTAGCCAAGGTTATTAGCAACTTGTAGCATAAATAGGGTGTTAATCAACATCTTTTTAAACCAGGAATATGATGTTAGGCAATATTTTTTTGTCTAAATTTCCCAGAACAAGTTACGCTTATACATTCTTTGGAGTAAGTGGAATAATCAATAGTTCATAATCCAAAATACGCACGGCTTGATCAAAGTTACAGACCCAAGCATATCACCCATGCACAGATACACACGTCTCCAATAATCCCAATACACACTGCTATGGGAATATGTTCTTCCAGGGAGAGGGTGCAAAAGAGAGGTTTCCCCCTCCCGAACACGGTATATTTTGGTTATTGATCGGTAAGCTATTACTAATTAGATTATGCCAATTCAAGCAACGAGAAAAAAAAATACTGACTCAGAGTTCAAAGCTGCAAATTAGATTAATTTAACCACCTTAGCCTAATGCTAGTCTACCTTGTAGAAGTACTTCATGCTATAAGGTACGGTCCGCTTTTCATATACACATAATTTGTGTACAAATACACATATACACTACTATAGAATCGGTCTTTTATACTAGCTCATCATTGTCGGTTCTCAGTGGGCCGGCAATGATAAGCATCGCTGCCGGTTCGCAAGCCACGTGAAAAAAATCGAGGTATCGTAGGTTATAAACCGACAGTGATAAGGTCATTACTATCAGCTCGTATTAAAAACCGGTAGTGAATGTCATCACTGTCAGTCGTTAATACCAAACCGCAATGAAGGTCGTTTCGGACTCGAATATTTCATTGCATCCATTTAATCTCACCACGTCCGCTCATCCGGTCGGCCACAGCTTAAAAAAATCAACTTAGTAGCGCCTCCTCCTCCCATATGGCCAGCCTTATCTCCTTGATCCACCCGAGAGAGAGAGAGAGGGAGGGAGGGAGGAGAGAAGGTGAGAAAGGAGAGAGAGTGATGTTCGGCTTTATCTCCGGCTGAGCACCTCCTCCGACCGAGCCTCCTCCTCTAACGGCCTCAGTGCGGATCGGTGGTCCCTGGTGATGCAAAGCTACATGATCTTCTCGGTAGCCTCAGTGGCATCGTGGCTCTCCTTGACGAGCCGCGCGACCTCGGCCTTAGGTAGCCACAGCCGCACCGCGTCATCGTCCCCCGCCTCCATCGACGACGCGGGCGATGACCCCACCTCCGCCATCGCCTTCACCGCTACGACCATGTCCGGGGCTAACCGCCGCGTGAGCATTAGGCTCTCTAGCCACTCCCTAGCGTCGTAGTGGAGCGCACCGGACCATGTCCTGGGGTGCCTCGCGGAGCAACCCCTTCGACGCCTCCACCGATGACGGCGAGAAGCAGAGGCCGACCAGTGATTTTTGTGATTACCAATGTGTGTATGTCGAGGGTTAGTCCATGACAATGATTTCAGGGTATGCTGGACAACGGATGCGTGAATATCATTTCAAGAATTGATGTGTGCGCGTACAATGGACTCAGGGACACAGGGAGTTATACATGTTCAGGCCTCTCAGAGAATAATACCCCTACGTCATATGTGTTGTATTATGAGGATCTCAATTGGTTACAGAGGTAATTCTAGCTGGCTGCTAGACTTGATCTTCCTTCCTTTACAAATGGGGTCCTCATTCCTTTATTATAGTAGGGAGGAGAAGAACTTACGTGTGGGTCTAAATAGAAGACCCTGTTCATCCTAATATCTAACCCAAGTCATTATTACGGAGGACCATCCTTGACCACTTGTTTGATCAACCTGTTGATAACGTCCCATCCGTCGTGTGGTGCCGCATCGACCTGCAAAAGTCCCACTCTGTAGCATTTAATGCTACGAGATGGGACAAGACCCCTTTGCATCGTTAATGACTTTGTCCACTATAGTTGGAGCATGAGGAAGGAAACCACTTGAGTGGATATCAATAAATATGATTGGACAGATTATGTCAGATCCGACCCTGTGACAGTAAGGTCGGTCACGAGTTTATGTGATGGTGAAGGGATACTAGTCGCGTATATCTTGTACTGGTCATGGGAATCATACCCTAGTTGCATAACCGACCAGTTTTAGATAATATACTCCTCTGGCCATTATATCTCTCGCGAAACCCATTTGCCAGGGTACCCCTTTACTCAATACACCGCCAATAGCCCCTGAGCTTCCTCGTGACCTTGGCCCGACCTGGTCACACTACTTGGGCCCCGGGCGGACGTAGTCTGCCTAGAGAGTGGTCATTGACGCCGTCAGTCCTCAGAGTACAACTCTGAACTTCACTTCATGTGAGGAGGTTTAAATGTCCCAAGAGGAAAAAAAGAGGGTACGAGAGAGAGAGATATTGACTGCCGATGGACCTAAAGGACTCTTGGTTCTTTCTGTGCGCCCCTCCGGTTTTGAGCGATTTGAAGGCTACGCTGGTTGGGATGTCGTTGTGGTTTTAAAAAAGATGAGTGCTTGATGGCCTTTCGAATCAGCCCTCGCCTTCCTTCTCACCCTCAAGATTTTAGTGCCTAGGGTCCATTCACCTTCATCCCGTCCCGCATTCTGCCCTGTAGTGTCTGCAGGCCCTAAGGCCATGGCGTATTACTCTCACTTATCATCGGAGAGGTCGATAATCTCGGATGGCTCGGCAGGGGCAGAGTTGGCTCTGGATCCGGATTTGCTCGCCGTGGTGCTTCCAGAGGTGGCGATTGCCTTGGGTATGCTTGCGAGGTTGAAGCCGATGACCATCGAGCTACGCCCATCCAAAGAAGTGAAAGTGCATCTAGCCCCTATGTGTGGTTTTGGTAATTAATGACAATACCTATGGACTAATAATGGTGTTGAGTTTGTTAGTAGGTTGTTCCATAGGTGATGCATGGATAAGAGATATGCATGAGCTCTAAGTGAATGGGAAGAATGAAAATGCATCAAGATGAATGAGCTCTAGGTGATGCTCGGGTAAGTGATGACAATGCCTATGAACTAACAATCATATTGAGAATTGCTATTAGGTTATTCCATAGGAGATGCATAAATGATGAAGCATAGATTCTTTGAGAAATGCCATTAGTTCAAAGAATTGCATCAAAAGTCATTGAGATTTTAGTGATGCTCATAAGAAGAAGAAGAAGCTCAATGAGATTAGCAATAAGCTTGAACGCTAAGTTACTTGTGGAGATCAAGTAACTAAAGGTATGCTTGTCAATAGAGTTTTATGGACTAACCCGTGTGCTATGTGTTTAAAAATGAGTGGGGTTAGGTTCTATATGAAGATTGACAATATGCATGAAGGCTAATAAGTTACTTGTGGAGATCAAGTAACTTAAGGTATAAATGTTGTCATTTAGGTTTTATGGACTAACCCATGTGCTTTGTGCTTGAGAGTGAGTTGGGGTTAGGATCCATAAGAAGGCATAAGTTGAATTGAAATCATATATGCCAAGAGTGAAGAACAAGAGTGGACTCCATATATGAAAAAGTGAATTCCTTGAAGATGTCGAATACAAAGTGGTTTTCTATGGCAAGACGGTGAAGGGCAAGCAAGACTCGGCTGCGATGGACCATCCGTGGTGAAGGGCAAGCAAATGACTTGGCGCCGAAGGACCAAGGCGGTGGTGAAGAGCGAGTGAAGGCTTTGTGAAGGTCGATCTCTCCTCCGAAAGGGAAGAGATAAAGTTAGTGGATCGAGGAAAGCGGTTGAAAGAGACCCGGCTCGTTGGAGCTTCCTCAACGGAGACGTAGGATTCACGGTGGTGAATCCGAACTTCGGGAAACAAATTTTGTGTCTCCTCTTTGTTCTTCTACTTTTGAGTTTTTGTTCAAATCTTTGTGCATATTGCTCGATCTACTTGTTTGTGTGTATTTGAGTGTAGGTTCTCTGTGGATCTACTTGGAATCATCTCCAGGAACACACGACATCACTTGGTTTGAGCTAGAACTCTCTACCCATCCTTTTTACTCAGTTTCGGGCTCTGTTCTGTACAGAAACCGGATAATCCGGAGTTCACCGGAGTTTCCGGACCTGTACAACCCAGAGACTCCTGTCTTCACCGGAGTATCCGGTGAACAGTAATGTCAGGTATATGAACAGTGTTTTTCAGCATTTTTCAATTTAAGTTTTATTGCATATCTCTTGCTAGAATTGAATAATTTTAGTCACCTTAGGATTGTAATTTCTACACTTATTTAGGGTGATTGTGCACTAGTTGAGCCTCGCATATTTAGGTTTTTCACTTGTGAAAAATCCGTTAATTTATATTCCGCTGCAAGTTTAGGCCAACGGTAAAAAGGGTTGAATTTTTGTAAAATGCCTATTCACCCCCCTCTAGGCGACATCATTGTCCTTTCAAGAAGGCCGCCCCCTTCTGGTCCGTCTCGATCTCCCGCCTAGACGGATCCCTCGGCCGAGGTCATCAATATCTCTGATGACGAGGAGGGGGTCGATTGGGACCTTCTGGAGAAGGAGATTGATGAAGAGGAAGAGTTAGAGATGAAACGGAAGGGAGTTCTGCAGGGTGCACGGGTACTAGTCAACAGCCCAAGCAGGGTCTTTGCGTCAGCCACCTTCCCTGGACCTTATGCTGGTCGTTGTCCGATCCTTGGAGTGGTGAGATGCCTCTCCAAGGAGGAGTACAAGAGGTTTCTTGACTCACTCAAGGGCAAATAGAGGCAAGAGTTTGACGGACCCTTTCTGTCAACTTTGCACTAGCCGCTTGAGCCAGGGGGGATATGATAGTCATGTAATAGGATAGTTAGTCCGATCGAATGCAACTAGTCGGCCTGTAACCTAACCTTTTCATAAATTAAAAAGTGTGGGGGTTGAACGCATGTTCTTGTTCTATCCGCATGGTAGTCAAGTTCTTGGTGCACGGAACAAGATACGGCTTGGCAAGTCCGTTGGGGGCGAGTAGCGCTCAGCCCTAGCGAGGACTTGTGGTCTGGTGGTTATTGTCTCCGTCCTCCTGGTCGTTTGGCATCTTGGTCACTAAGTTTTGTAGTGGCCGTCGAGCGTGGTTGTGTGCTGTGGTAAGAGAATCAATATATCGGGAGCCCATGGCTTCATTGTGTAGTCCTACAAAACAAAGAGTCTAGGTTATTTTTTGAATTTAAGAACTTACAAGCTGTATTCCACGCTAGTCTGGAAGGTCCTACAAAATAGAAAGACAAGCCCGTCTTCAAGCGACCCTACACGTAGAACCTGCATCACAAGGCAATGTTCCAGGAGTTGTGTAATTCACGGCCATCCTCTATAGCTAGCTTGACCGCGCCAGGTCTGGTGATGATGACCACTTTGTAGGGTCCCTCCCATTTGGGGAGAGTTTATTCTAACCGACCTTATTCTGGATTTGCCTAAGGATGAGGTCACATACGACCAGTGTTTGCTTCCGCACCTTTCGGTCGTCATAGCGTCTAAGACTCTGCTGATAATGGACGGCTCAAATTAGAGCATGATCACAAAATTCTTCGATCAGGTTTATGTCATCCTACTGTTGTGCCACCTGGCCGTTATCCGAGTAATTGTTTACTCGAGATGACTGAAGGGCAATTTCAGAGGGTAGCATTGCTTTGGTGCCAAAAACCTGGAAGAAAGGGGTTTCGGCTATGACCCAGCTAGGGGTTGTTCGCAACGACCAGAGTATTGTGGGGAGTTCATCCACCTAGCATCTCGAATAGCTTTTAAGCCAGTCGAAGACCCGAGTTTTAATCCCTTGCAGTATCATCCCATTCGCCCTTTCGACCTGTATGTTGCTTTGGGGGTGAGCCACAAACGCATAGCAAACCTTGGTCTTGATCTCTTTGCAGTAGTCTCAGAAAGCACTACTAGCGAACTGCGTTCCGTTTTCCATGATTATGCGGTTCGAACTGCCAAACCACACTACTAGCCGTCGTATGAACTTAATCGCGGCTGTGGCGGTGATCTTCCTGATGAGCTCAGCCTCGATCCACTTAGTGAATTTGTCAATTGCCACAAACATGAATTCAAAACATCCTAGGCCTTTAGGGAATGGTCCCACGATATCAAGCCTCCAGACAACAAAAGGACAAGAGAGTGGTATGGTTTGCAATGCCTGGGTTGGTAGGTTTATATTTCGATCGTGGTACTAACACGACTCACACTATTTCACCAGCTCGCAGACATCTTGGAGGGCAGTGAGCCAATAGAATCCTTGCTGGAACACTTTTTCGACCAGGGTACGGTATGAAGCGTGGCTACCACATATGCCTCCGTGGATATCAGAAGGCATTGTGCTCCCCTCTTCCTGAGTGATACATTTTAATAAAAGGTCATTGCTCCCTCGGCGGTAGAGGCGTCCATATACTAGGGAGTATCTGCGAGCTTACAGTGAGACCTTTTCTGCTGATGCATCATCATCAGGGACTGCTTGATTCTAAATGTAGTCTAATATTTGATCCATTTAGGTCATACCCGAATCGAGCAAGGTGACCATATGATGGCCACATGAGGTCGACGGTACCGAAGGAGGCATTGCCTCCAAAGGTATTGCCTCGGGTGCTCCATTTCTGAGCAGAGCATCCCCTTCACCTTGGCCCGAGATCGCGGTGGATAGTCGTGAGAGTCTTTCTTCAAAGACTCTAACCTGGACAGGTTCATGAAGAGAAGTTAGATGGGCCATCTCATTAGCTAGGAAGTTGTCCTTGAGAGGAACGTGCTTGACCTCAAAGTCGATGAAACGTCGCTCTCGTCTTTTCACTTCGGTGAGGTATGTCACCATTATTGGGTCAGAGCACTGAAACTCCTTTTGCACCTAGTTCACGACTAGTAGCGAGTCCCCTATCGCCAATAGTCATTTAATCCGAACTGTGGAGGCTGCTCGCATTCAGTAGTGTTATTAGTGGCTGTAAAATATAATTGAATCATGTACCTGAGGATGTTGTCGATAGGTGAGGTTAGAATCACTCCAGCCTCGATTCCCTTTAGTGTGAACGATCCATCAAAGTGCATGGTCCAGTGTTCGTTTGCCTCTGGTCACTACACCTGCTCAGGCTCGAAGGACGACCACTCAACTACAAAATCGGTCAGCGCCTGGGACTTGATAGACATTCATGGGATGAGCTAGAGATCAAATCCTCTGAGCTCTACTACCCACTTTGTTGTTCTTCCTGTCGCATCTCTATTATAGCGAATTTTCCTAATTAGGAACGAGGAAATCACCTTGATTCAGTGAGCACAAAAGTAGTATCTGAGCTTGCGAGATGCCATTAGGATGACGTATAGTAGCTTCTGAGACTGTGGGTACCGAGCCTTCAGTCACGCAGGACCTCACTGATGTAATACACTGGTCGCTAGAGACCTTCCCGCTTGACGACCAGGACCGCGCTCGTGACCCGTGGTGTTGAGGCAACATAGAGCAAAAGCTCCTCTTCGGTCGAGGTGTGGTCAGTACGGGGTGGGAGTAGAGATACCTTTTGAGCTCTTAGAATGCCGCCTCTGCCTCCGACGTCCACTGGAAGTGGTCATTTTTATTCAGGAGTTTGAAGAGCGGCAATCCCTTCTCCCCTAGCCTTGAGATGAACCTGCTCAGAGAAGAAATGCATCCTATTAGTTTTTTAACCTCCTTTAACCTGGTCGCGGATCTCATCTGGTCGATGACCCTGATCTTGTCAAGATTTGCCTCTATCCCTTGATGAGACACGAGAAATCCGAGCAACTTACCTGATGGAACCCCGAACGTACAATTCTCTGGGTTCAGCTTCATGCGGTACTTTCGGAGATTACTGAACGTTTCTTGAAGGTCTGCGACCAGGTCTGTCTTGGTCCTGCTTTTGACGACCACATCGTCCACATACGCCTCAATTTTTCTTTCAAACTGTTGTCAGAGAATGAGTTGAATACACCGTTGGGAAGTGGCACCGGCGCTTTTTAAGCCAAAAGATATTTTTACATAGCAAAAGAACCCAAAGGGTGTAACAAAAGCCGTATTTTACTCATCTTCCCTAAACATACTAATCTAATGGTACCCCGATTGAGCATCTAAGAAACATAACAGATCGTTGTCGGCTATTGAGTCAACTAGCTGGTTGATTCAGGGAAGAGGGAAAAGGTCCTTTGGCACGCCTTGTTAAAGTCAGTGAAGTCGACGCACATTCTTCACTTGCTATTATGCTTTCGGACCATGACTGGGTTAGCCAGCCATTCTGGGTATTGCACCTCCCGGATGAAGCCTGCTTCCAGGAGCTTGTCGATCTCCTGATGAAGCACTTCCTTCTGGTTGGCTACGAATCGATGTGCTTTTTGCTTTACTGGTCACACGTCTGGTCGTATAGATAACTTGTGCTCGATCATATCCCTAGGGACTCCAATCATATCAGAAGGACTCCATAAAAGACATTTGCGTTCGCCTGGAGGAAGGTGATGAACGCGAGTCCCTATTTAGGGTCCAGTGTGGCCCCTATATGGATCGACTTATTCAGGTCGGTGTCGTCTAGGTTCACTACCTTGAGCCGATCGTCTGGGCTGGCAATGACATGGACCTTTACCGGTCGCCTGCTGGGTTCAACGGTCATGAGTTGTGATACAGGAGTCAACTCAACCATGTTGAGGCTCCTCTTATCGCAGTGTAGGGCATTTTGTGCATTGCCAACAATGGTGATGGCCCCAAGATTTTGATCGCTTGGTATGCGTTGTGGGCAATGACCATGAACTAGGCCATTGCAGGTCGTCCGAGGATTGCGTTATACGCGGTCCCGAAGTCAGCCACATCGAACATGACCCTTTTGTTTTTGAAGTTGTTCGGTGAGCTGAAGGTAACAAGCAACTCGATTTGCCCTAAAGGCTCAACCGAGGAGACTGGGGTGATCCCGAAGAAGGGTGGAGATGGCCTCAGCGAGCTCCTCGAAATCTGTAGGGCGTCTAGCGCATCAGTGAAGAGGAGGTTGATCGAGCTCCCCCTGTCGATGAGTAATCAACCCAGCTGGATGATTTGCATCGTGGGTTCAACCATGATGGGGTAGCGATCAGGGCGTCTAACGCATGTGGGGTGGTCGACCTGGCTGAAAGTGAGAGGGACCTCCGACCACTTCAGGCACGAGCTCAGGTCTGATGCAGTCGCCCACACCTCACATACCACCGACTTGTATTCCCTGTTAGAGGTATATGTCGTGACGCCTCCGAAGATGTAGTTGACCATGTGATCGACCTGCTGGTATCCCAGTGCCGACTGATTGGGGGCGGCCCTGTCCTCATTGTCCTTGCTATGCTTCTGCTTGCGCTCCTCAAGCTCCTGGTCGATGATGCCTCGAACGATCTTGCACTTGGTCAGGTCGTGGGCATATGTACGGTGGATTGGGCAGTAGCCCCGACCCTTTTCTCGTCTTTCTTCTCGAAGCGCCGGTGTGTTAGGCCGGTTTGCTCGACCGCCACGACCTCGGGAGATCCGGCCTTGCGCTTGCTCTTCTTGTCCTTCTAGCCGACCCCTTTGGAAGAGGCGGGCTGGTAGGAAGTAGGTCGCGGCCTGGCGTCGATCTTCCACTCTCAGACCTCGGCAGCCTGTGTGTACTTGTCCGTGAGCTCGAAGAGCTTGGTTGTGCTTTGGATTACTTGAGTGACCAGCTTCTTGACTATTTTTTGGTCTTTGATCCCCGCTTGAATGCTATGAAGATCCTTGGAATGATGTTTCAGTGTTCGGTGAAACACCATATGAAGTCTCCCAATGACTCTCCTTGTCGCTACCGGACTTGATATAGGTCGTCCTCGACATCTGGTCGGGCGTAAATCCCCTAGAAGTTGGCGATGAACTAGTCGCATAGGTCCTCCCAAGAGTGAACCGACCCGTGCTGGAGGTTCATCAGCCAGGACTGAGCGGAACCGATCAAGACGGTAGGGAAGTAGTTGGCCATGACCTTCCTATGGCCTTCTGCAGCCTGCACCATTGTGGTGTAGACTTGCAGAAACTCCTCTGGGTTGGTCGAGCTCTCATACTTCTCGGCTAGGACCGGCCGGAACTTGTCCGGCCAACACACCTCCCGTAACTGGGTGGATAGGGTGTTACACCATGTCCCGTAATATGGAGCCACTCGTTGTTGGGCTGCGACACGTGCCCAGGGGAGAGATGACAGTCTCAGGGTCCCGGCGACGGGGTGGAGCCGTCCGATGCCTCCCTGCAGGAGGAAGCTGTGCGGTAGGTCTACTTAACCCCTTCCTACTCCCGCCTAGCCCGATCCTCCTACTCTTTAGTGGCCACCTGGCTCTGGATCACACCACGGAGGTCATATTGGTGCAGAGAGTCATGCGGGTCGGAAGGTTGGCTGTCCTGACATGGCAGTGTCCATGAGTACCCCCTGTGGTTGAGGGAGCACGAGGCTTATTCCACCACGGGCCCTGCTGTGACCCTTGACAATTGTGACCTCCACGGCCTGTCATCGGACGGTCTTGACCAGGAGGGTGAGATCATGCAGCCACGGTGCCACAGGTGAGCCCTCCGGTATAAGTATCGGTGGATGGCTAAGGAGCACTCGTAGGGCTCTGTAGGTTCTGCGCCAGCATTATGGTCTCATAGTCGAGCTGGGCGCGAAGCGGTGATAGGTCGCGAGGGAGGAGCCCTCGGTACTTGGGCGGCGCGATGGCCTAAGCGATAATGCCATCGTAGACTGCACCCTATGCAAGGGCTCCTCGGGACGGCACTAGGGATGCGGGGGCTGTCTCGAAGCACCTGCCTGTCTAGCGCCAGACATGTTTTCCTCTAGGTGTATAGCCGGGAGCTCGCCATCGGCGCTTGTGATGTGAGGGCCTCCAGCGCCCCCTGCTATATGGTCTATCATGCAGACCTTGCGTTGGGTCTTGGAGCTTTTGGACTCCATCTCAATGTCCCATGCCTAGAGCACGCCAGGTTCATCCGGGTAGTACCCCATGACGAATACCTCGCAACGACTAGGATCCTGGGAATAGGACACAACGGTTGTCGTGGATTCGGCTATGGGTAACTTTATCAAGATTTTCAAACTTGATGAAATGACTAAACGTGCCTTCTACCTGGCGCCTCAAATGTCAAGGGTTAGTTTCTGACAATGATTTTGGGGTATGCTAGGCAACGGGTGCGTGAACGGTGTTTCAAGAATTGATGTGTGCACGTACGATGGACTCAAGGACATAGGAAGTTATACAAGCTCATGCCTTCCGGAGGATAATAGCCATACATTATGTGTGTTATATTATGGAGGATCTCAATTGGTTACAAAGGTAGTTCTAGCTGGCTACCAGACTTGATCTTCCTTCGTTTACAAACGGGGTCCTCATCCCTTTATATAGTAGGGAGGAGGAGAACTTATGTATGGGTCCAAACAGAAGACCCTGCTCATCCTAATATCTAACCTATGTCATTATTACGGGGGAGCATCCCCGACCACTTGCTTGATCAGCCTGCTGACAACATCCCATTCGTCGTGCGGTGCCGCGTTGACCTGCAAAAGTCACACTCCGTAACATTTAATGCTACGAGATGGGACAATGCCCCTTTACGCCGTTCACGACTTCGTCTACTGGAGTTGGCACTTAGGGAAGGAAACACTTGAGAAGATGTCAATAAATATGATTAGACAGGTTGTGTTAGATCCGGTCCTACGACGAGTGAGGTCGGTCACGTGTTTATGTGATGGTGAAAGAAGATTGGTCACGTATGCCTTGTACTGGTTGCGGGAACCATACCTGGTCACATGACCGACCGATTTTAGGAAATATACACCTCTGACTGTTATATCCCTCATGGGGCCCATTTGCTAATGTACTATTTACTTAATACACCGATAGTGTGTGAGAATGTTTGTGATGGTAAGTTAGTTTTGTGAATTTGTGGTTGTTTGTGAGCAATACGGCGAGGTCCGATAGCGGCACGATGGGTGGATTTATTTTCTTTTTCTTTTTTTCTGGAAAAAGGTTTCACTGCTGGTCAAAAACACCGACAATGATGACATCCTAAGTTTCAATGTCTGTTACGTACTGCTGGTTGGAAAACCGACATTGTAGCTAGTTTACCAGTCGACAGTGATGAGCTATTTTGCAGTAGTGGTAGCTAACTAATTGCACTGAGGTGATATAGCAATTTTATTTGAAAGCTCAGCTAACAAAACCAGGCACACTGTCTATATGATTGCAATGCTTGAGCTTCCGCTGAAAGATTTTCTGGTTGCATAGCAGCAAGGACAATTAGATGGAGACATATCAATGATAAAACAAAATCAGGGGCATATCCAACTTAACAATGCATAACTCTGTTTTCCTAATATGTAGAGCTATAGGCAAAAAAGTCGAATAGTTGGATTTGCATCCCTATGTATAAGTCAGTACTAGAACTAACAAATTCAATATCTATGTTCTAGATTACAAACTTACATTACTTGCAATATCTTCGTGTCGCGTATAATCCTAGACCACTAGGACATGCAAAAAAGGGCAGAGCTTGAAAAAGACTAATGGGCCAGTCTATCAAATCAACATTCTCTAAATCTTAACATACAATAATTGACTCACAATTTAATTAGCTATAACAGTAGAAACAAACACGAATTTACAGTAGAATTTAATTTTGCAAAGAGGGATCGCCCTCGAGAAAGCTTCCTCTCTGGAAGCAAAGTGTTCCAGCACTGCGAAATCCCCCGAATGAAACATGGTTGAAAGAGTGATGCAAGGGTTTTTATCACAAATATTTTTCCAATCATGTGAGTCTAATTTATCTTTGGCTTAATGCTCGATAGAAGCATAGTTATCCCATTGGCCTTGAATCTTGGTCAGCAATTAAAAAGCTCATGTGTGAGGATGTGCCATATGATCTCATGATCATCTGCCTTGAATATATATTTATCTGAATATTTCGTAAGGTGTTAAACTTTTGTAATATTTACAATATATTTTCTCCACAACTCTATGGCGTAACTTTAACCCATTGGACTCCAAGAGACTAATCATATGAGATCTGGTACCTAAAGTAGCAATGTTATTAGCTATTGCACAAACAAGAAGGCAATGCTTTTTTTTTTTTGCAACATGAGGAGCCCCCAAGGGGAATAAGAAGGATTAATTGACGTTAGCGTTTTCAGAAGAAGCAATTGAATGAGAGATGAATCGATCAAGACATATTCTCGATGACATGATAACTTTCCAGCCACAATTCTACCCTGGTTTAGAGTCGAGAGCATGGTCTAGAATCATTTAGACATTAAAAGCACCTGGAACAGTTTTAGCCCGGTTAGCTTGTCATGAAAAATTTGAGCTAAGACTATATAGATTTATTGATCCAAGTTAGGTTTGATTTTTTAAATAATATTATTTTACTAAAAAATTATAAAAATAATATCTAAAATCTGATATTTATAGAAATACCGACCCAGGGCATGAATATTTGCAATTTTGCCAAATCAATGAGAAATTCAGTGGGTCACCCCCACCTAGATTCCTCTAATAAAAGTGGGACCTTATGTTTAAATACCCAAAAAGATCCATCGTGCCGAAAAGATACTTATTTCAAAAAATAATATCTAAAATATGATATTTGTAGAAATAAGTATCTTTTGGCACCAAAATCTTTTTTGGTATTTAATTATTTTTATTAGAAAATTATAAAAATAATATCTAAAATATGATATTTGTAGAAATAAGTATCTGCCGGCACGCGGATCTTTTTGGGTATTTAAACCGATTTAAATGAAAAAAATTCAATTATAAAGTTGTAGATATTGTCAATAGATATAATTTTAAAATAAAGATCATCTTCATTCGAGATTATATGAAAAAATTATGAATTTTTTAATATCATCTACGGGAGATGCTATAGAATCCACTGCCATGTAGCATGTCGCGTGACTAGTTGGCACTCCTCATGATGAAAGGTACCTATTTATGCAAATATTAAATTTTAGTATTATTTTTGTAATTTTTAAATAAAATAATATTATCTCTACTTCTCTATTTTTTTTAAAAAATACGTAGTGATTTTCGTATCAGATAGGACATCTCGCCACCCCTCCCCCAGGCTCTGACAGGTGGTCCCTCCGCTTCCATCTCTACACGTCTTACACACGTGTCTTCCACATCCCCGTGTCTACGCCGCCACTGGCCTTGCACACCTACGCCGTTCCTCCCTGGCATCCCTCCTCTACGGCAGGGTCATCGCTCCTCCTCCTCGGCCTCTCCGGCGTTGTGCCGTGAGATCTACCAAAAGCATCAACGGCAAACCCTCTCACCCCCTCACTCCTCCCCGTGTCACGGGTCGTCCGCTGCTGTCGCTCCTATCCACCATGACCTCGTCGCCACCCTTTGCCGTTCAGGATGGGTCGCTGCCCTTCGCCTGCCAGGACGCGCCACCCTTGCTCGCCATCCAGGATGCCACCGCCCCTGTCTGCTAGGACCTTGCCGCTATGCTTCGCCATCTAGGATGTGCTACCACTGCTCACCATGATCTCAAACTGGCGCATGAGACATAAAAGATCTGGATTAGCAGCCACGACAGCAAGCATGATAACCCAAACAAGTATTAGTGAGTAAAATCCAAACCAGTATTAGTGAGAAGAATTGGCACGCATGCATGATACCATTGCTCCTCTTTTATTCAAGCATATATTGTGGTGTTGCTCAGGAATGGAAGGTGCATGGATGAGGCTGCAAAGGAGCTGCAGGTTTTTTGGGTGATGACAATGATGCATTTATATTCGGGTTATTTGCTTTCATCCAAACTTTCATACTTCATTTTCATTTGCCGCATCATGTATTTTCTCTGACAACACCGTGAATCTATCTATGATTATGCAGGTTATGGGATCACCTCTCAATTTTGCACCTTTATGTGCAACCTAAAGCTTCACTACTAATGATGAAGCTAAAAGTACTTGTAGTACTGCTACAGGATTGCTTATTCGCAATTTGACTAGCAGTACATAGACCAATCATAAACATAAAGCTGAAATTCAAAAGACAACAAGAACTCATAAAAAAGAGAGTGAGATCTCACGTTTGCATAGTGAGATTTTGGGAGAAATGTAGCTCAGAATTCTGCTTGTTTGATCTTCATTTGTATGCTCGTTCGAATGGTGGTGTTGATGTCATTAGATCGTGGTAGATCTAGAGTGGGTTCATCGTGCTATGATGAAAGTATGTTGTTCTTAGGAGTTTGTTGGAGGGTCAGCCTAAAATTCAAATTTAGCTAAGAGCATGCTCGTTTTTCTTTTTTTAAGGACCGTGTGTTTTTAGTGGAGGATTGGAATGTCATTACCAAATATGCTGCCTTTTTATAGTGAGGAAAATGAGGTGATTTTTCTCTACTTGGTTGTTGTGACTTTTTTTTAAGATTGTTTGTTTATTGTAGATATGAATTATAAATAAAGTATGGTTTAATTGGATGATCAATAAGTGTATTGTTCAGTTATACTCATGGATGAGGATCCCCTGATTTCACTGCTCGTCACTGACGCGTGAGATCAAACTCACACGTCAGTGATGAAGTCACGGTGATGTTGAAGTCAGAGGATCTCAATCCCATATTCATATGACGAAAGACAAACGTGTGATTGTCTCTATTGATATAAGTAACAACTTTTGTATATACTTAATATCATCTTATATATATTTTTATTTTTATTTAACCTACAATCACTCAACTAGTTAAAAAACAAGTTCGTTAGGTTTCATAAGTGATCCTAACCCGATGTGACCTAGCTTGAGAAATGCTCATGTACCATATCAATCCAAACAAACTGTGCCCTGGGCTATCAGGAGAATCCATGTCTCAACATTAGTACGCGATCATCCGGCCACCCGATTGCCCTACCCTCCGGTCCCCTTCCCCGTGCAATAAATCCCACACGCCGACGCCTTAATCCTCGCCTACCCCTCGCCGCTTCGACCCCCAAGCTCCATTCCCCCAATCGCCCCTAAAGCCCTAGCCCCACGCCATGGCCACCTCCCCCACCGGCTCCTCCTCCTCCGCCCCCAACGCCTCCTCTGCGGCGGCTGCCGAGGCCACCGACGGGCCGGTGCTCAGCGTGGTCTCGAAGCGCCTCCGCGCGCTGCGGAAGAAGTACAACCGCATCCTGCAGATGGAGGAGTCGCTCGCCGCCGGCAAGACGCTCAACCGCGAGCAGGAGGAGGTGCTCCGCTCCAAGGCCGTCGTCACCGCGTCGATCGACGAGCTCGAGCGCCTCCGTGCCCCTCTCGCCGCCGCCCTCGCTGAGGAGCTGTCTTCCCGTCCCGCCCCCGCGCCCGCCGCCGCCGCCGCCGCTTCCTCCTCATCCTCCGACGGCTCGGATTCATCCATCCAGGACCTCCTCTCGCTTGTCTACTTCGGCTCCCTCTTTAACGTGAAGCCGCAGAGCGAGTTCGTCGCCACCATGGTCGCGCGCACGCACGAGCGGAGCTGCTGCATCACTTATGACTACGTCACGGATGACGCGGCGGACCTGCTCGTGGAGACCGACCTCGACGCGGTCTCTGCTCTCGCGGCCCTTGCCGCCTCGCGTCCTGCTGCCGCGGTGGGCGTCTCCCACCGCGACGCTCTCCAGGCGTGTGCCCATCACGCCCGTCTTTGGCTCCGCCGCGCTGATGAGCCCATCTACCCTGACTCTGGCATCACATGTGAGGATTGCTATAGGGTTTGCACTCTGATTTGATTTGAGATTATATGTTTTTGACATGCCTTTTATCTGTATTTCCTTTTGGTTGTAGATGCTCGGGTGAGGGCTAAGCTCGACAGGATCATGGCGTCGGACTACTATACAGCACAGCCGGAGATGAGGGCAACGGTGGATGTGGCTGCTGCAGTGGGGAGCTACGGAGCTGGAGGTGTCCAGGCGCAGGAGAGCATGGTTGTGTCGCCTGAGGCACCAGCCGTCGAGGAGAGCATGGTTGTTGAAGAACACAAGGTGAAATCATATTTGTTATTTTGCTTTCACTAACTTTTGGTTGACGTTCCCAAATGATTGCTGTCCTTTAACTATCTTGATGTGGGTTGATGATTTATCTACTTTACAATGCCATTATTGCTGTTGGTTGCGGCTTGTAGGTTATATGAGTGTCCATGCTTTAGATTAATGATCTGTTGACTGTTGTAGATGATTTAGACTATGAGGTAACTCCATGTGGGGTTTAGATGATCAAAATATTACGGGTTGAATTGTATACCTCTTTATGCACTGTTTTGAAAGCACTATGATTGTTGTGCAGATAGAAATGCATTGAAAAAAAATGTTTATTAACCTTTTGCATCGAAATGAACCTGGAAGAGTGTTTATGAGCTATCACTTTTTTCCAGTTCCATCAATTGTTTGCATGACACTGACTCGGTAGTCTATCTACCATTATGAGTATAGTGTTGTATATACTAGGTGCAAAAATTTTCTGTTGTGTTTGGATAATTGTAAAGCGATATGGCTTTGAAATGGAGTAATTGATATGTTCCATTCAAGAGTTTTCAGTGATATGTTCCATGGTAACACATGTATTATAATGTTATTTCAATAGGTTGGGGTAATGCATTCTAGTTCAAAAGTACAATTATTTGCTAACTTGGGTGCGCTTATATTTTTTAAGTTTGTGATTCTTGAATGGTTTATTAGGTTCTTGATTTTTTTAACTTGTTTTGTTGAACCTAAAATATTGTCAATTCAGTATTATGGATGTATCTTGTCTAAAAAATCTGATCTTTAGTGGTTTGTATAATTTGTGCTTGGTATGCCAGTACTATGGAGACATATTTGACAAATCTACTTATGTTTGAGCCATACATTCATTTCAGAATAGCACGCCCATAAATTATGTCATGGCAATGAAATTGGATTAGTTGGTGCGGTATCTCCTCATGTTGCTTTAGCCATTATCTTGGATTCCCATGTCAGCATTAGTAAAACTACTTAATGAAGACTGGAATTACACATTTTCTTAAGTAAAAGGGTTTCATACATTGGTGGATGTGGAGTTCTACAATAAGATTTGTCTTGTTTTCTCTATTTTGGTCAAACAATCAGAAAATTATGCGCCTCTTGTCCTCCTGTTTGTTTGTTAATACACATATGTTCCAGCAGCACTAACTCCCTCAGACATCCAGCTACCTCCAAAAAAATATGTATGGCATGTCCTTATCCCGAATACTTTTTTGCCTTCGACTAGTACCAAAAGTTAACTGAGACAAAGACAGGTTTTTCTGGACAAATGATGGTTTTACTTATTCAACATGATACTTCTTTGCTTTATATTTGCCTTCTATGTCCTTACTGAGTTTAAATTTTGACTCAAGAAAGTAATCATGCACTATTGCAGCACCCCTTTGCTGTAAGTATTATTTAATTAGTGTCATAGGAATATTAGGGCACTAGGTTGCAGACAACTTGTCATAAGATTTCTATTTCATCGATGATGTAGGGTTCCTTAAAAACCCTTCGCTGAGCTCCTTATTTGCAGATAATATGGTTGTGAAATTAGGTAGCCTGGATGTGCAAAAGTGTTTTATGTTAATTTGGATGAATTTGCCTTGGGTATTGTATGGTTGATACTTTAAGGAACTAGGTGGAGAAATCCATTACAAGTTGAGGTGTTTTTTTTTTTTGGTCTATTTTGGTACAACCAAATTTCTTTTGGGTTTCATCTCCATAAGAGTAGCTCTTTTTTTTTTTTTTTACATTGGCTTGCCAAGCCTATCACGACCCTCCTCCTTAACCCGGGCTTGGGACTGGCTATGTTGGTACAACATAGGTGAAGTTTCATCTCTTTAGTTGGATCTTGTGGGTTTCATCTCTAGCTTACCCCAACTTGCTTGGGACAAAGGCTTTGTTGTTGTTGTTGTTGGTACAACCTACTAAAATGCTGAGGCTTGTTGAAATGATGTTAAGCAGTGACAATCTAGTTCCCGTTCCACAAATTGGTTGTTTCCTTTGCACTTTGCCTTGGTTGATTTAACCTGTAGAGTTATCCAGGCATGACCTGGCTTGATTATTGTAAATGATTCGATAAAGCATGAGAAGGATGGATTTTTAGATGCATTTCCAAGCCTGAAAAACCTGACTAGAACTTTTTCCTACTATAGTGAATGAATTTGTAAGTTGCATTTCATGAACAAATTAATATGAGCTCTATATTCTATACAACTTCCAGATAGACAATTAATACTTATTGTGGCATCTAATTTAAAGTTTGTTTTCCTTATCTCCTGAATTCTGATAGAACATTTTTTATCTGTGATTTTTTTCTTGTTAATTACCCCATTCCATCAATCCTGTGATTTTTTCTAACTATAAGATTTGTGTGTGCATGCACAAACTATTTATCTGATTTAGCCCCTGGGAGATTTGCCTTTTGTTACCTCTTTTTTTTACGTCTTTTGGTATCAGAACAGTCCCAATGTTACAAACTAGGCCAGCTCATCTTCCAGTTCTATTGTATTAATTTGATCTGCCTGTTATTTCCAGCATTAGCTTGTTCATCTAGCTTCAACTAAGACTTGTAAGCTGTAGCAAGAGTGGAAACACAACTTAAATTCTTCGTTCTTCAATAAGTTGATGCCTTCCTATAAACCTTAAGTAGGGTTGGATTGAGCTAGGCAAAATTGGCCCATATGACTGGAAAATGCATTGGACTATACGCGTTTATAGTGCGCTATTTCTTATGAGTTATGCCTATTTTATCTAGATTTTCTATACATAATTATATTTCTTTGGATGATTATTTAGAGGAATGTATGTATTTTAGAATATAGAAATGTTCTGTTGTTGCTAACTAGACATGAAGCAAAACAATGCCAATGGAAGTGAAAATAATGAAGATTGTTTATTCTTATCATAATATGCAACTTGATAAAAATTGTAAAACAGATCCATCGTTTTGTTTGTCTCACTCAGCAAAACAACATTATATTTTCATTGGGTATTTTTACAATACTTATATATTCCCTCCATTTCACAATATTTTCCATTCTCTCGGCAGTTACTGTTTCAAAATATCTGTCCATTGAGAGAAACAAGTGTTAGATGTTGCAGCATTCCCATTCTCTACCCCTATGCAAATGGCATGGAAGATGTTAAGTGATTGTGGCATGCCATCTAAAAGATATTATTGTCATTTCTTACTTATCTTTGAATTAGACACTTGGTGCCACCTTGTTTTGTGACCATGTTGGTTTAGGACAAATCTTGCAAAACAGAGGGTAGTTAATGTCAGTAGTCTGATGTTAGTTCTAGATTTATGGTAGTTGCAAAGGTCGATTTTTTTTTTAGCTTGCATGAGCATTCTGAAATTTTGAGATGAAATACTTTGTTTTTTGCACATTCTAATATTATTTTCTCATCATCTTTTTAGTTGGATCGTGTTGGTTTCATCTCTAGTCTAACCCAACTTGCTTGGGACAAAGGCTTTGCTGTTGTTGTAGCACATTCTGATTAGATATGCAAAAAAGTGGTACCTTAAATGCACACATAGCCAGGATTGTGATTGGTCATGTTACAAAACTGAACTTTTTCCAAGCTCTGTATTATCTTTAGACTTTCCAAGCTCTGTATTATCTGTAGACTATCAAAACAGTCAGGATCTCTTGATCTGCTTCTGAGTCAGAATTCATATCTGTACTATTAGGATCACTTTGATAGTGTATTTTTAGTAGTGTGTTTTGTATGTTAGTCCCGTTTTTGTGATGTTTTAGCATATCAATATTCTTTTCGAACTAGCGAAAGTGCACGTGTGTTGCAACGGATCTCAAATAAGTCTTATATAATACGTGTTGTTTTGTGGATCATACAAATGTGGCAATTTTCATATCATAGCCTACTCTCCACAGAAGATCCTCCATACCACATCCAAGTACACACACAAACCAATCCACAGAAGATTCTGGTCGAACCAACCACGACCACCAACTGAATTGTTTGAAATAGTAATAGTCTTCTTATTTCTGTTTAAGATAGCCATAATGAAAGGGAAGATGAAATATGGAATAGTGTAGTTGATCTGTTGTTTTGATAAGAGGGAGGTCTTTTCATCCGTTTTTATTGCATTCCAAGAGAGGATTGGTGCCTAATTTCTTTATAGATTTATGGATCCACCTCTTTGTCTTATTCATGAACAAGTGGGATTTGTGGTCTTTTTTACTGGGGGTGTGTTGGGGGCACGATTTTTTGTGTTATGTACATATGTTTTGGTTGTGTTGTTTAATTATCCCTGCCTTTCACTGTTGTATTTTTTAGGAATTTGATTTTTTTTTCGTTATGACCATGTGTTGGTAAACAGAAGAGTTTTTTTTTTCTCTCCTTATGTACATGTTTGTTGGTTGTCTTCTAGTTAACCCTGCCTTTCATCTTTATATTATAAAGAATTTATTTTTTTCATCTTATGTGCATTTGTTTTGGTTGTGTTTTCTGGTTAGCCCTGCCTTTGATCTTTAATTTTTGCTGATTTATGTATTTATTGACAGGATGAGAAGGAAGAATCCCAGGCTACAGAAATCTACACTGACCATCCGTCTCCTCTAGTTGATGCTCAACATGTGGTACCACTTTTTAGTAACTAATGAGCTGACAAATAATTATAAGATGTTTCCTGTTTACACTAACTATACGATTTCAGGATGATACAGCTTTGGTGAACCCAATGGATGAAGTTCCTTCAGCTGAGGCAGAGCAGGAAAGATTTGATGCCTATGTGGAGGATTCAGAGCAAAAAGACGAACAGTTCATCCCTCGGCGTTCGTATCAGAACCAGCGCGGTGGTGGTCGTGGTAGTGGCAGGAGGGGCTATCCTAATGGCCGTGGAGGACGTGGAGGCCGAGGTGGTGGGTACCAGAACGGCCGTGGCGGTGGGTACCAGAATGGCCGTGGCGGCGGCAGTGGATACTACTATGATACTGGATACTACCAGCAGAGGAACTACAACAACAGAGGCCGGGGTGGCCGCTCTGGTGGCAATTCTTACTACAATCATGGTGTAGGCCCTCAGGGAAGAGGGAGGGTCGAGCTGGGTGCAAACGCCTAGCTTCCTAACTATTTTGCTTGGAGTGAGGGAGGGGAGCCATTTTGTTATCATAGAACTAACTTAGCCTGTTATTACGTCACCGTTCGCCCCATCTGTGAGTTATTTTGCTACTCCAATGACTGCATATGGTTGATCGGTAATGTGGAATACTCTTAGAAAGTAGTTTCAGGTGATCTTCGTTCTCCTAAATTATGCCGTGATGTGTTCGTATGTCCATCCTTTTGTTTCGTTCCATGCTCTATGTGTGTGTGCTGCCACTCGTCTCTCTCGTTACATTAGATGGCAATGTTGCTTTCGCATCTTTGCAGCTTGTACAGGTGCTGGTTGACTGGTTGCTTGGTTGGTTGCCCATGAAGTTGTTCTCGGAACGCTGACCTAACTTGTGCCTGGTAAGAGGATGCTTGGATGGCTCCAATACAGATCGTCGCATCGCTGTGATCAAACCATTCCACCCTGTCCTCTATCGATGCAGCTCAAGCTAGCCGAAGGCTTGCACAGTTCACCTCTAACCGCTCGTAGGTTGAGTTGCGGCTAATTCGGACGGCTCGTTCGGGAAGCCTTTGAGGAAATCGAGACACCGATGCATCTGCTAAGCTCACCCTCACCGTCTCCACATCACCTCGGCCTGTGAGGCCCTCACCGCCAAGGTCAACGCAAGCCTCACCACCTCTTTTGTTAGGGACAACAATTCAACTATTATTATCTTCTGTCAATCTTCCCAATCTGACTTTATTCTACATTCAGTGAGCGATGTAGGTTCAGGATCGTGATCTATAGTTGTGGTAACTTTATTTGCGTAGTATGTATCAACTATTATGGTTGTTCTGTTCCAGAATTCCCTTGAATTCACCTATTTTATTGCTATTTTATCATGTGTTACATTTTTAGGTGTTTCTTCATCTTGCTCTTCATGGTTCCTTAATGTTAGAGCAAGATCCTAGTTTACCAACATCAATTTCAACATATGCATTTTCGTTGGTTTCTTCTAGCGTGAGAAGATTCAAATTCAGTATGCCTATTTCTTGAGATTCCATACCATCGTCAGGTCTCAGTTGGCTCCCTTTCTTTTTCCTTTGGGGTATTTTTGTGATCGACTGTGGTAAGCTCTCATTTCCCACTTCCGTCAGATATCTCCAGCTATTTGGGATTTAAGAAACCAAATTTCTTATCCTTTATTTTTTTTTAGGTCCTAGGATAAGATGAGGGGTATTTTCTTTTGGTACTTCTACCCTCTCCGATGCATTGCGTGCAGGCACTTGCAACTTAGTTACGCTCTTCAAACCATAAAATGATCAGACAGATCGTTTGCTAATGTTTGCAAATCGATAATTTTTTGTACTTTATTATTTGCTTCACTAGTGCGAGGATCATTTGCCGTAATTCCTTCAGCCTGCCAAATAGTTTCCCGACATTTTTCATCCAAAGTATATTTTCTCCCCCTAATAACAAAAAATATTTTCATAAAAAATGCAGTCAGCGAAGCGCGCCATATGCAGATTTTCAGTTGTTGGTTCTAAGTATCGGATTATGGGTGCAGTCTCATAACCGACATATATTCCAACTTTTCGCAAAGGTCACATAGCGGTTCGCTGTGACGGCAGTATTGGTACATAAACCATACATCCGAATTTGTGTAAATGGAAAATCTTCGGAATTACCCCTTGCACTAGTTGCATAGGTGAATGGATGTTATATGAGGATGATCTATAATTAATAAGAGTCGCCACATGTACGATTGCATGTTCCCAACATGTAGAAGACAAACTATAGTGCTGCAACAAAGGTCTAGCAATGAATTTTATTTGTTTTTATCAGTGCTTCGGCTAGTCCATTTTGAGTGTGGACGTGTGGTACAGAATGTTGAACTTTAATTCTCATACCAGTGCAATAATCATCGAACACTTTAGAAGTAAATTTTCCAGCATTATCCATTCTAATGGATTTCACTCGATGGTTAGAAAAATTATTCCTGATTTGTATGATCTGCAAGATCAACTTTACAAAGATATGATTGCAAGTAGATTATACACATACATGCGACCACTTTGAGGATGCATCTATCAATACTATAAAGTACTAAAATGGGCCAAAAAATAGCCGAATAGGACCATATATATCCCCTGCATTCGTTTCAGGAATGTGGGGATTTCATCTTGTACCTTCAAGATGGACAGTCTTATAATTAATTTTCTGGTAGCACATGCAGGGCATACCAGGATTCTGAAAAATCTTCATGATTTTGAAAATTCTTCACATTTATACCATGACCTTGTGAGTTAGTAATTATGTTCCTCATCATTCTAAGACCAGAGTGACCTAATCTATCATGTCATATAAAAAATAATTCTGCACTACGAAACACAGTCTCCAAGGTAGTGAACTCTTCAGGTGCTTTAATGCGAGTATAGTAGAAGCCCCTGCTCATTAAAGGAAGTTTTTCTAGTATTCTCACTTCACTATCACACTTAGTGATGAGTAGATACTCTCTACCATCTTCTTCACCAGTTTCTACATGGAAACTATTAGCGCGAATATCTTTAAAGCTTAACAGATTTCTTGTAGATTTAGGGTAGAACAATGCTTTTTCAATGTGCAAAGTAGATCAAATAGGTAGTATGACTGTGGCTCTTTCAGAATCTACTATGCATTTATCATTTTTAATGACAGTCATTACTTTTCCAGAGCTATTTATAATAGACTAAAAATACACCTCTTCTCTTAAGATGGTGTTTGTGGTTCCACTATCCACAATATGCACTTCCTCCATGCGAGCTCCACACATATTCTATAAACAAAGTATTCAATCATTCACATGCGAGGAAGTAGCAACAAGACTAAATGCTTTATTAACTATCGAAAATATTATTTGCATCTAAGCTTGCTCTTCTAGAGATTACATTTATTCAATCCTCCTAAATTCAGTAACTAATTAAATGGCTAATCACTCTAATTCTAAATAGAGTATGCGAAATATCCAGCCACTTCTTCAATGGCTTTCTTTTCTGCTTCATCCTTCATGCATCTTCTATGACAGTGGAGGAGGGTAAAGTAGAGGCCTCTGCATCCTTCATTTAGAGGTCTTATGGCTGGCAATTGGACCTATAGGCATGGGTACCCGTGGGTTCTGCGCTCGACGGGTCTGGGTTCAGGTTCAAATTTTTGCCCATGGGTCTAGCAGGTCGAGTACCCAAAATGGGTCAGGTCGGGTTTGGGTTTCTGAATTCGCCTGCGGGTCGGGTCGGGTACCCATGAAATTTTGTACAGGTTATTTGATTTTTACTTTCCACCAGCCCATCCAATCCATTCGGCCCATCTACTCTCTCTCTCTCTCTCTCTCTCTCTCTCTCTCTCTCTCTCTCTCCGATCAGTGCATCCATTCGTGGCAGCCCAACATGCCAACTCTCTCTCTCTCTCTCTCTCTCACTCTCCCGGCCCTGACCTGCCCCTTCCATGGTGCGGTGGTCCCTCCCCGCCCTGACCTGCCCCTCCCCGGTGCCACCTAGCCACACCAACCCATCACCGCAGCTCTACCGTTGTCCCACCCCCTCCTTGGCACTGCCCCAGCCCATCCTGCCGCCTGCCCCCTCCCCTGTGCTGCCCGGCCACACCAGCCTGCCTTTGCTTTGCTGCTGCCCCACCCCTCCCCGGTGCCGCCTCGCCCTGACCTGCCGCCTCCCTGGTGTCGCTCGGCCATGTTGGCCTGTTGTCGCCTCTCCACTCCCTTTACAGCGCCGCTCTACCCTGGCCTGTCGCTGGCCCCCCCCTCCAGCGCCGCCCCGTCCCACCCAACCACACCACCCAGCGCTACCTGGCCCTTGCTGTTCCCCCTCCCCGCTGCCCCCACCCGATAGGAGCCCGAAACCCGATGTGCGCCCAACGGGTTTGGGTTTGGATTTTCATTTTAGCCCGTTTGAGCACTTAGGTTCGGATAGGGTTATGACTGACATGTTTTAGGTCAGGCATGGTTTTACTCAACCTAGATCTAACCTGACCCATTATCAGCCCTAGGAGGTCTTTTACTGCTTGTGTGGGAGCATCATCAACTTTCATGTGAGATATTTTCTCTCAACCGTTGCTGCTTTGTCCACTTTCATCCCCACTACAATAGTAAGGTGTGCTTCTGGCTACTCCTCCTCCTTCTTCTGGTATGCCTCCACAACATGCTTTGATGCTCTGCAGATTCGGGACCAATG
Source organism: Phragmites australis (assembly GCF_958298935.1). Taxonomy (NCBI): domain Eukaryota; kingdom Viridiplantae; phylum Streptophyta; class Magnoliopsida; order Poales; family Poaceae; genus Phragmites; species Phragmites australis. The sequence continues at coordinate 40,171,484 of NC_084923.1, forward strand.
GCTCCAAAAACCACACTTATAGCATGTTTGGTTTTGTTCTCCGTATGGCTTGACTTCTTTCTGTGTCTTGCCATTACCATCACCAAGCTTGATCTTGTCTGCCACCGCTTTCCTTTCTCCCTTCTCCCGCTTCTTATTGCTGTTCTTGCATGCTTTGAAAGAGCTATGATTGACTTCTAGGCCACTGCTCTTCCCTTGTGGCTAGAATAAGATGTTCTTGTTTATGACTTCGTCATGAACTTTATGAAGCTGCAACACATCAATCAGTTCAGAATACTTCTTCTATTTTGATTGACGGTGATTGCATGCGGATTTTTCCGCATTCGGGTGGAAAGTGGAGAGAGTCTTCTCAATTTTCTCCTTTTCTGTGATCTCTTCACACAGAGACACAGGAGCGTGAAAATATGGTGCAACTCAGAGTTGTACTCTCTGACATGCTTGAAGTCACAGAAATGGGGTTGGACCCATTTTTGCTCTGCAAGAGGCTTGATGGTGTACTTAAGACGCACAAAATGCTCCTGTAGTGCGTCCTATAGTACCTTAGCACTGGTCATTGCCATGTACTCATCCTTCAAAGTGGGGGAGAGATGGTGACGGATAAAATGAAGTGCATGGTCATTCTCATTCTTCGTGGGAACCATTGCACTACTTGTTCCTAAATGGAAGCGCTGAGCCTTTTCGCTCTAAATACAATCTAGACATCTGAAGCCCAAATGAGATAGTTGTGTCCATCTGCACTAAGCTTAGTGAACTCCTTATTCATGATGCAAGCCATCAACATATTTAATATACACGCATTACTACTAGTAAACTTGCATCATGTTGCTAAATAGGATTACTGCAAATTTTTTACATTTTCTATGCTATTATATGAATTTTACTGAATTTAAATGCATAACAAACAATTTAAATATTAAAAATAATAATTAACATCATATAAAAATAATAACAAAATTAAGTACTACATAATTGCTAAAACAGATACAAAGTTTGAATTCTAGAGGTACTTCTATGCAAAACAGAGCCTCTGGATAAATTTCAAAACAACTGGGGTCTAAATGCAAAAGTTTATGATTGCACTAAAATAATGGAAAACCCCAGGGGCTAAATGCACAAATCAAAATTTCCTTTTTCTTTACTTTTCTTTCCTTTCACTGGATTTTCCTTCTACCAGGTTGGCCTGCTTATACCTTGGGTCAGCCCAGCCCATCCGGCTCGCGTGCCCTACTTATATGGGGTAGCTAGAGTTTCCAAACCGTAGCTGCCTCCCTATTCATTTCGAGTGGCATTGGCGGTGCTCTGTGCCCGCGCAGGGGCGGTGCTAGCGTGGCTTGCTGGGTTGCAACGGCGCACGGTCCATGCGGCGACGAGTGGCAGCACGCGACGACGTCGCTTCAGGTGGTCACGCGCGAGCGGCGCGACTGGCGGTACGCTACAGGCAGCCAGTATGGCGTGCGGTGGGGCCACTTCAGGCGATGGGGTGGTCCACCAGAGGCTGCAGCGACGCGATGGCTTGGTGACGCCGCTTCGGGCGGTGCATGCGCTCAAGCGGTGCACGACAGCTTCAAGGCAGTGGCGCGTGGTGGTTAGGGTGCACGGCGGTGAATTCTCAGGGTGGCTCTGGCGGTCATCCAGGGGTGCAGCGGCGTGGGGAAGCAAGAAAGCCGCCAGCTTTCATGCCAGCGGTGCGACCATACACCCCCCTCTTTTTTTGGATTTGTGGCAGTGGCCTTCAAGCCATCACATACTTTGCTTGAGGGCAGCAGTGCGGAGACGGTGACCGTCGATATTGGCCGGTGGCAAGGTGGTGGCTACGGGCCCCACCAGATCAGATTCTTGGAGTTCATGCAATTTCACTACAGGTCATCCATAAGTCCTATTGTTCATGCAAGATGCGATACTGCGATGATATTCATCTGAACTCGCTATTGTTCATGCAGACTAGCTACTGTTCATGCAATTCAGATCTATTTTGACACAAAATAAACAGTAGTAGTGAGCATATGTACCGAATTGATCGTACCTTTCTATCCTCGCGAGCGAGATGATTTGATTTCCTAGCTTATCTCCAGAAGAGCTTCGTGCTGATAACACATTGAGAAACTACTACTACCGGGTGTAGTCTAGCAATCTCTCGAGAGAATAATTGCAAAGGAGATGTAATATAGGGGAAAAAGTGTTTATTCTTTATTCATCTGTGTTTATATTGAGGGGTTCTACCCTGTATATATAGTGCTAAAAACTCCTAAGAGATAGAATCGAATCTTTTAAGAGATCAAGACGGGCCCACATTCGGTTGCAAACTTTAGGTTTTCTAATAGGGAGTACATCACTGCTCACTCGAGTGTACCTCTCTCTAATCGACTCCTGACATCACATTCGTCTCCCCAAGTGAGCCATCGAAAAATCCCACCCCTTCGGCGTCAGCGGTGGCAGTGGCAAAATGGGATGTGGGTGCGCGCTGTCATAAGGACTCCATGTTGGACCTAAGGTTGCTGCTCACCGGCCTAGTTGTGGTGACCGCTTCGGGCAACTCTCGATGTGATTTGCGGCGGCAGACCATCCCCTTAATTGCTCCCCTTCTTCTATCTTCTATCGGCGTGATGACCCTCCCGACGACCATTAAGGCTAGATCCGGCGATGGACGAGGCATCCAGAGCGATGATGTTCCCCATCGCGTGTACTGAGTTCATCGCAAACTGCCCGAGCCCTTGCCGTAAGCCACTAATTGCTTGCTAAACTTTAAGTGTGTACTCTATGGCAAATGCTATTGCCTACTTTCTTTTGTATTTTGTTACAGGTGGCTATCCGTTGGAGCCTCCGAAGATGCAATTCATCACCAAAAAATGGTATGCAAGTTCACTCCCTGTTGTTTTGTATTGGGGATTTTCCATCCTGATACATATGTGTTTCTACGATTGCTCTGGTTGCAAGTACTTAGCAATTGTCAATAATTTATATTCATTACTTCAGCTTTTTGATTGAGTGATCCTTATCATTCCATTTTGTTACCTGTGTTCCCTCATATTTCTAAATTGTGCTACCGTCTCTTAGGCTTTCTTTAGTACAGTTCTGATTTCCCAGTAGCCAAAATGGAACAATTTTCTTGGACATATTGAAAGATCAATGGAGCCCAACACTTCCCTTGAAGACGACACTACTTTCCCTTCAAACTGTACTATCTTCTCCTGCATCTGATAATCCTCAAGACATTGTTGTCACACAATAGGTATGAACTTGGACTTTCCAATTGGATTTTATGTTTTAGTGCACTAGCGGATAGGCTAAGCTATTTCTGAAGTTGTCCTCAATAAGCAGGTAACAATCTCAAATCAAACAAGTATTTAAGAAACTGAGAATAACATGCGTACAATTAAAGAATAAGGATAACAAAATCTTGGCCCTCACCAAATTGCGTATAGTTAACTGAAGGAAAATGTACATATCCCTTTAGGGGAAAATTATGGAGTACATATGTTTTGCATTAATTTTATAAGCTATGGAAAAATTAGAAAAATATCATCTTTTATTATTTTTTGCAGAGCACTTACAAGATAATGTAATGTCCTCATGGCAATGCTATTTGGGAAGTGGGTTGTCCAAGTCGAATTTTAGTATTGAGCGTTTTTTACTATGCGCAAGTAAATTTTAATTAGGAATAAGTCTATTTTTCAACCTCCAATTGGCACGAAAGTATGAGATTCCCCCTCGACCTACAATACCAGACATCCCACAATCTGTAACTGGTGAAATTGGACGAATGGCCCTCCCCCCGCACCTAAAGAACCCTATTTTCAGTACACTTTGGCCATCCTACGTGGCAACATAAGCCGATTCAACAATGTGAGTTAAAAGGAGGTGGACCTGTGTGTCCATATCTCTTTCCCCTTTCCCCTTTCGAGTTGGAACCCTAGTTTTGGCGGTGGCGTGAAAGGCGGATCGACTGGAGGCGACTACGACGGTATTTGAGACGATCGGAGCAAGAAGGGGGTGGTGCAGTCAATGGTTGAGTAGATCTGGTGAAGCTCAAATCAGATTGGTAGTTTGCTCTCCTTTCCATTTTGGTTGGTGTTGTGTTTGTCGGTTTGATAGAGTTAACATTGATTGTTATTTGGGATCCAGTGAAGTAGATCAATTTTTTGTGCATTTGTTTAAGCCTAGGGATTTGAGTATTGTAATGTTTAACCTTCGCTTTAGGTGGCCATGGAAGATGTTGTTGGTCCATTGTTTAAGGCTTTAAGCCTTAGGGATTTGATTTTTAAGACTAATTCCATTATGTATGCAATTTGTTAAGCTTGGTGTGTCGGATGAGAAGTTTTTCTAATATTGTCCCTTCGCTTTGCATGTGCAGTTGCATGATGGATGTTTTTCGGATGTTGGCAATTCAGTTTTATTTCAATGGGGAGTTCATACATGATGGGAAGCGACCGCATTATTGCAGTGGAAATGAGGGAATGCCTTACATTGAATGTGATAAAGTGTGACTTTCAGAGGTAGTTGGACACCTGAAGGATCATTGCTAGGTTTTGGATGGGACCCTATTGCACTGGTTGTTTTCAGGGAAGGAAATTGACAATGGGCTCGAGTCTTGTTCAATGATAAGGAATGCCTGAACATGAGTAATAGCATAGTGGAAGAAGGTGTCGCTGACGTATATGTAGAGGCACCACATGTGCAAGAAGATATCTTTCCTTCAGATGATGTAGAAGCTGCAAGTGATGAAGATAGTGATTATGAGGATGAGTTGGTTGCAGACATTGAAGCTGAAGATGAATAGGTAGACATTGAACTTGAGGAGGAACATATGGACATGGGGGATCAATGCAGGAAGTGCAAGGGGACAGACACCAAGGGCAAGGCAGTTGTGCAGGATCTATTTCAACCAGTTGGAGTGGATGAGTTTGATAGTGATTACATGCCTAGAGATACCTGCACATCATAGGATGATAAGAAGTATGGGAGATTTTTAAGGAATTTAAGAAGAAATTAAAGTCAGGTCAAGTGGCACAACTGGATGATGTGTTTGTTGAGGGCTCTTAAACTTAGACAGGTGACTCTAATGTCATAGATGTTGAAGATCATGGTAATGCTACACCATATGCTGATACCAGTGATGATGAGTTTTCAATAGAGGAGGTGGGAAGAAGTGATGGAGAACTGGTCAGAAAGGATAGCAAGTATCCAAGGTTCAATAAAAAGGATCTAGTTCTAAAGTTTTACTTAGGGATGAAATTCAATGGGAAGAAGCAGTTCAAGAAGGCAATAATCAAGTATGCTTTGGCTAAGAGGAGGGTGATCAATTTCATCAAATCAAGGATGAGGGTGACAAGGTTAGAGATAAATGTGGTTGGGTGATCTACCCCTGGGCATGTCTGCTTTTCACAAACTCCACAACAAGTAGCTGGCATATAGCAAGCTTTACTAATGTGCACTGATGTCGACCTAGAAAGGACAATAGATTGGTGACTGCACCAAGAATTTCTAAGAAGTATGAAAAGATGATAAGAGTCAACCCCCTTGGCACTTGTAGAGCATGAAGACCACTATGCAGGAAGAGATGTTTGTTGCAGTTAGTCTTTCCAAATTGAAGAGAGCAAAGTCTATGGTCATGCACAGGATGCTAGATGCTCATAAGGGTTAGTATCAGAGTTGTTTGACTATCAGCTTGAGTTGTTGCGGAGTAACATAGGTATCACAATCATAGTTATAGTTGACAATCATCCAATGCAGCCTATGTTTGAAAGGATATTCATTTGACTTGATGCTTGTAAGAAATGATTTATTACTGGATGTACGAAAGTAGTTGGGTTGGATGGTTGTTTCTTAGAGGGTGTAACAAATGGAGAGCTCCTGTGTGTTCTGGGCAGGGATGCAAACAATCAGATGTATCCAATTTCCTAGGCAGTAGTAGAGAAGGAGACTATTTTGACATGTGATTGGTTCTTTGACTTACTCTGCAAGGACATCAAAGTTGGTGATGTAAGTGTTTGGGTTTTCATTTCTGACCAACAAAAGGTAAGATATGTGGGCAGTGTAAACCCTTCTTCTGTGCTATCCATTATGTGCTAACCCTTCTTATCTAAACATGATTGCAGGGACTTCTGGCAACTATGAACAAGTTGGCTCCAGAAGCTGAGCATAGGAACTATGCAAGGCACATCTATGCAAACTGGAGGAAGAAATTCAAAAGCAAAGAGTGACAGAAGAAATTATGGAGGTGTGCCAAGGCTTCATTCACACGTCTGTTCAATTTGGCAATTGCAAAGCTGGCACAAGAAACAAGAGAAGGGGCATAAGCCTTGATGAACACTGATCCCCACCACTGGAGATGTTTTCTAATTTTATCACTTTCTCCTCATCAAAAAGCACTCCTTCCTTTTAGTACTTGCCACCTATATTTTCTCTAGTAAAATATGAGGGAAGACTGCCTTTTATAGGGTCTGGTTCATGTTAGGCTCAAGCTATGATTCAGTTGACAATAACATATGCGAGTCTTTCAACAAATGGATTGTAGAGGCCAGGTTCTTTCCTATCATTACAATGTTTGAGATCATTAGGAGGAAAGTGATGGTTAGGATCCAAGAAAATAGGATTAAGATAGAGAGGTGGACTGGCATAATTTGCCCCCAATATCTTTAAAGAACTTAATTCTTACATCACCGAGTTTGCATATTTTCATGCCATTTGTAATGGTGTTGATTCCTTTGAAGTCAAGCACAAGGATTGTAGGTTCACTGTCAGCCTTGTAGAAAAAACATGTTCATGCAGGTACTAGCAATTGTCTGGTTTGCCATGCCCTCATGCAATACACCGCACTTTCATCAAGACAAATACACTAGATAAATTCATTGCCATTTGTTTCTCAATAGAAGAGTTCAGAAAAAACCTAGAACCATTTCCTACAACCAGTTGAGGGTATGCATAGCTGGCCCATTTCAGACAGGTGAAGCTAATAGCACCAAAGAATGTTAGGATGCCAGGGAAGCCTAGGAAAGAGAGAAGAAGGGAGCCATAGGAAAAACCAAAACCAACAAGAATTTTAAAGGTAGGGACTGTAATCAGATGCAGAACCTGCAAAGGTGCTGGGCATAATAGAACCACTTGTTCAAAGAGGAATGAAGGGCCATCTACATCAATTGAAGTTGGTTCATAAGCATCACATGCTGTGGTCATGGTGTCTGGCACTCAGCAAAGCTCCAGCACTAGGACCAAAAGGAAGAGAAGTTCAGGTTCCAATGAGAATTCACTGAAGAGATTTGGTCCGGGACATGTCATACCTGATAGGACAAAAAGTACCCATACGTAGGTACTTGCTTCTTAGTACATTGCTTTCCCGGTTTCAATTTGCTTTTCATGCTCTAACCATGCCATTTTATTCAAGTCTTCTATGCAGCATGTCGCCAAGACAACAACAAAAGCAAAGGTGACCATGACTGTAGGTGCACAACCTTACCCAACCTGCATGTCCAAGTCCCAGTGTCCCATTGTCCCAAGTAAGCTTAAGTGTGACAATAAATTTAACATCTGGATCATCTTCTGCTCATGTTGCTACCCTGGAGCCACCAAAAAGAAAAGAAAGAAGCACCAAGGACTAGGGCTCCATCAACACTTTTGTTGCCTTTGGGGGGTTCTAATATCATGTGATGTCTATGGTCTAATGCCACACTTGGCCTATTTATCTGTGTTTGTTATGAACTTGTAATGCCAGACTTGATGGCCTATTTATCTGTGCTTGTTATATATATATGATGCTAACTTATGGCAGCTCTGAACCTTATGTTAGTTTCATACCAGACTAGTTTATGTGTGACTGATTAGGTACTACTTTAAGTCAATTTGAATGAACCTATCTATCCTACCTGGGTGTCATCATGCACTAGTCTATCAATGTGTTCCTTATGCTATTGATCTGCGAAGTACTCTATAACACACATGTTCAATAATGAATTCAACACATATGACTGTACGACTGCATTTTGTCATATATCCACACTTTTTTTTCTACACATATACATGCATAAAAAAAGAAGAGAGAGCTAAACAGTAGCATGCTTGTAATCCTTTTTCCAGCCCAAGTGCTATCTCCGGCTGGCCCTTTTTTTTCTGCACAACAGCCCATTGGTCCTCTCGGCCTCCCTCTTCCTCTCTAGGCCAGCCTGGCCTCCTCTCTCTCCCTTTTGTGGTTGGGTTTGGCCCATCCATTTGGTGCAGGCCGCCAGCCTCCTATCCTTTGCTGGGCCGTGGCAGCCCTGGCTGGCCCAGACGCCACCTCCTCTTTTTCCTCTCCCATCGCACCAGCACGGGAGCAGCTCATCTGCTAGCTCCAGCTGCCTCCATTCTCCAGAGAAACAGCCAAACTCCATCTCCTTCAACCAAAGAAAATCAAACCAAGCAACACAAAAATCCCCTCCAAATCCGGATCAGATAAGAAAGGGAATTTCATCTAGAAGCCCTCAAATGAGATCTCCACCGAATCCTAAACCGTTTCCCCTCTATCTCTAGCTCAAATCTTTAGTTGGAGAGAGGTTCGGCCGGCCACGAGCTTCAAATCTCAACAAACTCGAGTTCTATCCTCTTCTCGAATCCTCGCTACTGCCTATATAAAGAAGAGAGATCCAGAGAGAGGTGGGGAGGGGGGGGTGAAGAAGAGAGATCCAGAGAGGGAGGAGGCCAGATCGGAGAGCTAGAGAGAGAGAGAGAGAGAGAGCAAGAGAGAGAGAGAAGAGAGAAAGAGGGAGAAAGAGAGCACGAGAGCACCATCGCCATTCCGATCCATCCCCTTGCCGTCGCCGTCCTACTGACTGGAGTGCCATGGCCGTCGTCTTCAGTGCCGGTGAGTCTCGGCGATGATCTATCTCCCTCCTCCCTCCATCTATGCTACAGGCCAGGCCTGCCGGCCTCTGTGCCGCGCCGTGCTCGCAGGTGCTTCGGGTTGGGCTTTTGCCGAGGTGTTTGTAATTGAACCCATCGTTTTGCTTTGTGGTTCGGCGATGGTGGAGTTTGTACCGTGTTGTGGCCGGGGTGTCATGGTTTAATGATGGTGGTGATGGTGGAGTTTGTGCCATGTTGTGGCCGGTGGTGCTGTGGTTCGATGATGATGGTGATTGTGATGTGTTGTGGCTGGTGGTGCTGTGGTTCGATGATGATGGTGATGTGGCCGTGTTGTGGCCGGTGGTGCTATGGTTCGATGATGATGGTGATGTGGCTGTGTTTTGGCCGGCGGTGGTGATGGTGGAGTTTGTGCTGTGTTCGTGCCCGGCTGGTTTCCTTCCCCTTCTGCCTGGGTCGTGATCTCGCTGCTGCCGTGCGTTATGTGTTTGCCGTGGGTTTTAGTCGAGGCCGGTGATGAAGGCTGAGGACACCCCGTGTTGTCGAATTATTGCTACACTCTCTCTGTGTTATGGTCCGGCCTTCGTGCGCCTCGCCGTGGTGTCCTGCTCATGCCCGGCCGGTTGACCCTCTGTGTGCTTAGCCTTCGTGCTGGTGCCTCACTCTTGCTCGCCGTATGTCTATGATTGCCGCTGGCCGGTGATAAAAATTTGAGGCCCGGATGCTATAATTCATACTGGTGTGGTTGCCGCTGGCCGGTGATAAAAATTTGAGGCCCGGCTACTATAATTCATACTGGTGTGGTTCTCTGTTGCTGCTTCATCTTGTAGCTATTTGTGATTACCGGATAAATGTGGCTGTTGAGCATATGCTGCACGGGAGAAAACTTGAGGCTATGAGCTTGTTTGCCGATTGCCTCTGTTGTTGGTCTGATGCAAGGTTGCTGATGCACCTTCCCGCTTAGCACTGAGCATACCTATTCTATATTGATCATTGTGAGAAGAGGCCATGAGCATACTTGCCGATTGCCTCTGTCATTGATCTAATGTGTGGTGGCTGATCTTGTTAACAGTCCTGTTTGCCCTATTATCAGTCACCTGATACTGCGATGGCAGTCCTATTCGCTACTGCCGCATAACACCTTATTGTAGGCTGTGATCACTTTGGTGGTGAGTTTGATACTGTGATGCTACTGTCATGGCTTGCAGTCGCTTGCCCTATCAAGGTTCGGCTATTCTGATGTATTTATGGACGGCTTCTTGATCTATATATGCTGCCCCCTTTTCCCTCTCTGTTACTGTCAGTTTGGATACATACTGGTGGCTTGGTGTTTGGGAAGAGAAGCAAGAAAAAAGAAAGGAAAAGATGATTCAGTGGACTCTATTGTTAATAGCCATGTGATCGATCTCGATGCTTCTCGCAAATAGTGTGATGCCTTTGTGGCTCATGTGTTATCACCCGCCTTCGTGGCTTCACCTTTGTGGCAAGTTGCTTTCGGAGAAGGCCGATGAGGACAAGTCCGAGGCCCAAAGAGGAGCTAGTGAGTCAAGCACGGCGTCGGAGCTCCCGGTTGTGGCCATGCTTCTGCTTTCGGTCGAAGCTACGCGTCGTGCCGCGCTCCTAGCCCACCTCTTCATAAAAACACAATTCTGAGGCCTATGTGGCTGATGATGACCCGGGATACATAAACGGTCCAAAAAGCTCATGCTAGACTGTGATCCCGTTCTTTACTGCTTTTGATTTCTAACGCTTACTTTGCTTGGTCTTTGTTGCGTGTAACTACAGCCTTGCAGACTCGGAGACGACCTCGATATGATGACCGCCAGCGCACTTAATCGGAGGTAGCCCGAAGATGGGTGTAATTAACCAGAGAGCCTCACGAGGCCACGGGAACCAAGACAAAGCAATCACCAGATCAGGAAGATAGTCAGATAGCGTGTGCGTTGTGGAGTAAAACTTTGTAATCGAAATATGTACTTTATGAATTCGATATGAATGAAATAAAGTTTACAATTTCATTACATCGTCTCCTGTATCTTGTATACTCTGTATACTGGCACGCCCGCAATACCACACACATACAAAGCTGCAATACACAGTTTCAAATACCATTCGAACGTTGGACGTTTCGAATCCGCGAAACAATGACACTATAAGCATAGTTCCATTTCACTTGCTAACATAAGGATACATAAGTTCTTGTTATATTCACTTGCTAAACAACATTTCTAACAGAACACCAACACAACACACCACCACAACCATTAGCATCACTCTCTCATGCTCCAACTTCTGAACCCTTCCCATCAGCTTTGCATTTGCAACATCCTTCTTACACAGATACGATTTTAGCTGCTTGTTCTCCATCTTCAGAGCCCTGACTTTGTTGTGCAAATCTATCAACAACTCCTGGATGAAACAGGGAATCAGATATTCGTCGAATCACTTTCACCAGCCTTCACTTAGAAACTGCAAGATCAATCCTACCCCAGAAGAACTACCAAATCAAACATCAACGGAAAATGGACTTACCCGAGCACGAAAGCATTTTAGGTATCTTCTCCCCGGGTTGTCGTCGCTCCACGAAATCCACCTTGCTACCTTCTGACCGCACAAGCAATGCACGACAAGCTCATAATCGAGTGGGTGGTGCCTGTACCAGATGGGGGAAGAGAAGTCCTCATCGCCGGTGCTCAGCAAGGAAGACCCGCTTGGGATCCAAGAACTCACAATTGATGTCGCTCGACCTCCTCCACCAACCATTTTAGGGATTTAGGGTTCCCTCCGGCCCCTTTTAATAGTTTGTGCCTACCGTCTTGCCCATGAAATCTCCTTCTAGCGCACTGACTCGGCTTATGTTTTCACGTAGGTATTTTCACGTAAGACGGCCGACGTGTACCGAAACCATGGTTCTTTGGGTGCCGGGGGGGTGTCATTCACCCAGTTTCGCCAGTTGCGCGTTGTGGGATGTCTGGTATTGTAGGTCCGGGGAATCTCATACTTTTGTGCCAATCGAAGGTTGAAAAATAGACCTATTCCTTTTACTTATTTGAACAATCTTCTGAATCTGATATCTTCACATTTACCTACATCCATGAAGTGCGTTCTGGCACTACTACAGAACAGTACATCACTGCTGGCTCCGAAACCCCCTTCACTGCCGGTTTTAGAACCACAGTGGGTAACAAGCAGGGACTATCACTGCCGGCTCCGTGGACCGGTAGTGAAAGTGGTTATCACTGCTAGCTGAAGGATTCGGATGACAGCGATTCCCAAGGAATCACTGCCGGTTGGTGATTTCAGCCAGCAGTGATTCTGAAGGCATAACTGCTGGCTGAAAGCTTTAGCCGGCAGTGTTGTGCCTCCCCCCTTGTACTCCGGCCCTGTCCTCCCTCTCTGTCCTCCATCTCTCTCCTGGATCTCTCCGTCTCTCTCCCACTCAATACATGCATACAATGAGACATATGTAATGTAAATCAATAATAAAGGCACATTCATTAATACATAGTAATTCATGTCGCACATATATACATAACAATTCTCACATATAATATTGTAAATGAGTACGTTACGACCACATTTAACAAAAAAAAGTCACGTCTTATATAGCAAAATATGCATAAATGTACTGATAGTTAACACATTGATCTTACAAGTCACATCATCTTATATAGCAAAATAATGATGATTACAACCAGAACTAGGATTATGACATCTTTACACGTGAAATCACACTTCTTCTTATTTTCGAAGTTAGCCAATTTTAGCTCGGCTTGGATAACTTGACTGTTGTATGCCGCAACTATTTCAAGTTTGGACTTGTATCCTTTGTAACATGCTCCTTTAAATCCATTAACTTGTGTGTGATATTCCTCCCAACTGGAGAACACTCCACTTTGCCGACTACGATGAACAATATACCATGTCATAGCAGTCCTAAATTTAAGAGAATATGCAAAAAATGATATACTACAAACCACACTAACACCAAAGAATGTTCTTGCAAAAAACTATTAGGCACAGTGGCTCTAGCAAATAGCCTTATTAGGACTTTAGTACTGATTACCTGTTCAGAGATAAAGCATTCTTCTAAAGTCAGGATCTATGTGCCAGTCCTACTAGTTTAGAGAGCAGCTTCTCTCAAGACGAGCTGGACACCCTATCCGAGGTGGACCTTAAGAGCTATTACCCTGAGAAGCTGCTCTCTGAACTAGTAGGACTAGCACATATATCCTGACTTGAGAAGAATGCTTCCTCTCCAAACAGGTAATCAGTACTTGTCGAGGGTAAATCCCTAACAGTGATTCTAGGGTATTTTGGACAGTGATGCATGATATTTGTTCGGGATGCGTATGTTGGATCTGGCTGCGTGTGTGTGACTCAAGAACACCGGGGTTTATCCAGGTTCAGGCCCTCTCAGGGTAATTGTCCTACATCCTGTGTATTCTTCTTCTTGTGGTCTAAGCCAGCTACCGATTATATTCTTGCCTCACCTTCTACTTGTTGGGCCCCAAAGAGACCTCTTGCCGGCAGTCGCAACCGGTTTTGAAGGTACTCGGATGACTGCGAAGGAACTCGGCGCCTGGGCTGATTCATTTTTGTATGTCGTTCGTTCATGTCTGTGGACCGTCCGGTTCAACCCCCTCAAGGGTATTTTTGGGTCCTAGGAGGAATGTCGTAGGCTTATCTGGAACCAGCCCCTGGGCTTTGTAATGATGGGCATTTGGCCCTTATGAGGTTTTTCTCCGTGTTTGGATGATGAATAGTCTTCAAAGTGCCTGTATCGCTTAGGGAGGATCGCAATAAGCCGCTCGTGAGCAACATTCCTGGTGTTGAGGGAAACCCTTAGCACGATGAGCCTTTCAGTGGTGACCAGCGCTCGACCCGATTTAAGACTTGCGGCAATGTGGTCATTAACCCTCGGGCGTCTTTACCCTGTCATCGTGCGAGCGGGTTAGCTTCGGATCTCGTCCCGTCAACACGAGCGAGCGGGCTAACAAATCTCAGAATTTGGCGGGAAACCGCATTTGTCCATGGAGTCCTGCAACATAAAGGGTTTGATTGCTTTGATTTGAAAAAATTTACAAGTCATGTCCACGCTCGTCCGGAAGGTCCTGCAAAATAGTTAAACAAGCTTGTCTTCGAGAAGCCTCATACGTAGAGCTAGCATTCCGTGAGTTGTATGATCGGTGGCCGACCACCCCAGTCAACCCGACTGCGCGAGGCTGGGAAACTGGAGGTCGTTAGTGACCTGGGACCAGTTTCACGTGTGGTGTTCACAACCGTGCCTGAGGTTAGGAATTTATGGCTGCATGGGGCTTTAGAGAACGGTCCCACGACGTCCAATCCCCGGACAACGACAAGTCGAGAGAGTGGTATGATTTGCAGTGCCCGGGCTGGTAGGTTGGTATTCCGGTTGTGATGCTGGCACGACTCACACCTTTTCACCTGCTCGCGAGCACCCTGGAGGGCGGTGGGAGGTCCGGCCTCCACGTCTGCCTCCGAGGGTGTTAGGGAGCGATGTGCTCCCTCCATCCTGAGTGATGTACTTTAGTAAAGGGTCATTGCTCCCTTGATGGTAGAGGCGTCCCTCTACCAAGGAGTATTCTCGTAGTTAGCCCACGTGACCTTTTCTGCTGACACATCGTCGTCAGGGGTTGCTTGATTCTGAAGGTAGTTCGAGATCTGATCCATCCAGGTCGTACCCGAATCGAGCAAGGCATCCACATAGTGTCTACCCGAGGTCGACGGCACCGAGGGAGGCATTGCCTCCAAAGGTGTTGCCTCTGGTGTTCCGTTTCTAAGAGGAGCATCCCTTCTGCTTCAGCCCAAGACCGCAGTGGGTGGCCGTGTAAGTCTTTTTGTCAAAGACTTCGACTAGGACAGGTTCGCAAGAAGAGGCTAGACAGGCCAACCCATCGGCCAGGGAAGAAATCCTTGTGAGGGACGTGTGTAACTTCCTAGCCGATGGAGCGTTGCTCTAGCTTTCTCACTTTGGAGAGGTATGTTGCCATTGTTTGGTCCAAGCACTGAAGATCCCTTGGCGGCGGGGTTTCACCTAGTAGTGAGTCCCTCATTGCTAGTAGGTGTTTCTCCCCACGTGGGTGATGTTTGTGTTTCGGTTAAGAGGCCCTCATACTCCACTTCGCATTTAACAACTGGAAAAAATAGAATTGAACCATGTACCTGACGATGTATGGTCTTGTGCTTGCTCCTTCCTGGTCAGGGGGAAGCATGCCCCGCTTAGCGACCAGTACCGCGTCCGTGACCCTTTGAAATCCTTCAAGGTAGAACAAGGATTCCCCCTTCCTGTGGGGAGTGGTCGTTACTCGTGCCCGAAGTTCGAGGTGTAGACCCCTCTGTTCATCCTCGGGTTGAGCCTGCTTGTAGAAATGACACACACGATTAGTTCCCCGATATTCTTTTATCGGATCGAATCATACCTGCCCGATGGTTTTGGTTCACGTCACGGGGCTGGGGGTGGCAGTCCTTGCACGGTGAGTGATCCTTCGGGTGGGTCTGCCACCGAAGAAACCCGTTCCCCAGAGCTTGTGGTCCGTGAGCTCTCTTTGGCGCCGGGAGCATGGATGTCTCCGCAGCCTCCCGGAGCCCTCGAATCCTGATCCGATATCCTGAGTTTGGGACATATCGGCTCCATCTGGGTCGTACCCAATGAAGAACACCTTACAGCAACTTGAATCCCGAACTCGAAAACGCGCCCCCTACCTAGCACACCAAATGTCGAGGGTAAATCCCTGACAGTGATTCTGGTGCGTGATCTTTGTTCGGGATGCGTATGTTGGATCTGGCTACGTTTGTGTGACGCAAGAACACCGGGGTTTATCCAAGTTCAAGCCCCCCTCAGGGTAATAGTCCTACATCCTGTATATTCTTCTTCTTGTGGTCTAAGCCAGCTACCGATGATATTCTTGCCCCGCCTTCTACTTGTTGGGCCCCAAAGAGACCTCCCCTTACAAGCCTGGTCCTCCTTCCTTTATATATAAGAGGGAGAGAGGATTTACACGTGAGTCAAGATATAGACTCAGTCCTAGCTAGAGCTTCCCACCTAGGCCCATCATTACTAAGAGCAGATATATCCAATTGTTCTACAGCGCTACAGAGCCTGTCCCATCGCTCCACTGCCTGCGCCATCCCGGTCGCCTGGACTACCCTGTCCCGTCCCTATGCGCCGCCTGCTCACCTACAAAAGACCTTCTGCCATGCTCGTCAGGCTGTCCCGTAGCTTTTAATGCTACAGGACAGGACGCGGCAGCTCTACGCCGACTATGCTTTGGACGACCCGAAAGAGGACCTGGGGAAGAGAAATACTTGAGTGAAAACGAATTTATTGTGATTTAGACTATTTGGACACATACCTGCCCCGCGACAAGAGGAGACTGGTCGTGGGGTTTGCTCCTGTGACCTGGGGGCTGGTCGCGGAGTTTGGTCGGAGAGCCTGGTTGCAAGGTCATTGGTTGGTCGCGCGGGGCGGCCACGGTTCCGGACAAACGGGGCATGCAACACTTGTTGATATCTTACCGAAGTGGGTCCGCCCGCAAGGGGACCCTACTATTCTTTACATTGACAGTACTAAAGTTCTAGAGGTAATAAAGAAAAACGGCCTCGAGCCATATCATCATCGCCACTATTTTATTGTATTTTAAAAGGACAAAAGCAACAAACAAAAACAAAAAAAAACAGTCACCGGCATCATATGCAACCACCATCCAACAAAGAGTCTATTATTTGATTGGTCCGCATCAGATTATGAAGGTAATTATATACGACTGCAAGCTCGACTGGGATAGTGAAAGGATGTGCAAGGTGCATGTGTAATAACCATCCCAGTTGAGCTTTGCAGTCATATGTATGGTAAATAGTTCTCCAATTTTATCATTTGCAAAAAAACTAAAACAAGTAAAAAACAGTGCAGTTTTCAATGGTTGAGTTTTGAATGAACTTAAAAACATGTCAGCTAGTTGATTGAAGTTCCCTTCCTGTCATGTCTTAAGCAACCGCATAACTTGGGATACAAGAATATAAGCAGGTAATCCCATATTTACTTTCTCATTGCTGAAAGGATCATATATCTCTTTTTGACTGAAAACATTGATGCATCCTTTACATTAACATGCAGAACTTAGTTTGATAGAGCGTTAAAGGGGAAATTGAAAAGGAGAGTAAACATTGTAATAGTCTTACACTCAAGTTCACCACTTATGAAGAAACAAGGGAGCATTGGAATAGGACACATGCATCTGTTCAGTTCAAATTGGACTGATTTTACAAATTATGGTTCTACCTACTTCTTAAATTGCTGCAAAATCTAACTCGGAGTGCAAATAGTTGTCCATCAAACCAATACACACAATGAATATCATGAACACATCCAACACCCAACAGGCAAGAAAATACGGTTAACTTCATGAATTCGATGTGCTATTAAAGATGACTTTCATCTTGCTGTCTATGGAAAAACATCCATCGAACATGCATAAGTGCACAAAAGCATTCATTCGGAAAATCTGTACAAGCAACGGCATGCGGTACAAGCAATGGCCTACGGTCTACATCAGTACGAGGTCACGGGATATTGATGAACAAGAAGAGGAGAGGAAAGGAGAGGAGAAGAGAGGAGAGGAGGAGGATGGCGGGAGATGTCGTCACTAACCTTGGGAGCAGAGAAGGAGAGGCTCTAGGACGGGGACGGCTGCGTCGGTGAGGGCGCGAGGAAGGGAAAAAATTTCTAAGTGTCAAAGGGCACGAGGCGTCGAGCAGTATTATAGGGGGAGGACTTTCACTGCCAGCTGAAGAAGCCCACCAGCAGTGAAAGGTGACCTTCACTGCCGGTTCAATAGGACAACCGGCAGTGAAAGGGGTTTCACTGCCGGCCCAAAGTCCACCGGCAGTAAAAGTGGTTTCACTGCTAGTCGAATATGTGCACTGGCAATGAAACCTCTTTCATTGCAGGTGCGGGGAGCAAAAAATTTTGATTTGGCTGCGCACGTTGAGACTTGAACCCACGACCTGCTCCAAGTAAAACCGAACAAACCGCTATACTACTCAAATATTTTCGATTGATTTTATACTATATGTATTTATTAATATTATGATAACCTAAAATCCTAATACATATTTATTTAAATTACAAATTGAAGCTTTCATAATATAAGTGAGGTATAATTGTATCTAAAATAAATTCATACATAGTAGTAATTAATACAATTTATCTACTTTGGCTTAACGATTCGCCCTTCATTATGACCACGGCATACATAGGGAGGTTCGTCGATGTCTTCCATGGGACCTAGGTCGACGTCCTCTCTGATAGGTGGTAGCGAGTTGAATTGATTGTAGTCTTCCTCATCAACAATATTCTTCACTTCGATAATCTTTCTTTTTCCTTGAAGAATCACGTGACGCTTATCCTTGTTAGTCGGGTCCGGATCCTTTACATAGAAGACTTGCGTAACATCATTCGAAAGTACTTGTAAGGGAGAGAGTTTTGAAATGGTTCTTCTCTGTATCCAACGAGTTTTTGGTCCACTATAGTCATACCATACTTGTGAGGGGGAGAGTTTTGAAATGTCTCTATTAGCTCAAGGTAGAAGATGGTGGGGAAGAGTAGTACATCATTGCTGGCTCATATAATCCGTCGGCAGCGATGTATATATATCACTATCGGTCAGTGGATTAAGCTGGCAGTGATTAGGGTGCTGGGTATCACTGCCGGCTCAGTCCATCAGCCGACAGTGATGACCCTTATCACTATCGCTTCATAAGCCACGATGACTGATTCTTCCCGCACGACTTATTAACCGGCAGTGATGCCATATTACTGCCAGTCCATGAGGAACCGGCAGTGATAAGATTATATATAAGTCCAGTTCTATAGTATGGTGGAGATCACAAATGAACAAAGTAATTTTATTCCAGTCCTAATGCACTTGGACCTCACTCTTTTAGGGATTGTGAATTGCTTGGAGCTGTGCCTAGGCACATAAGCTTTTTTTATGAGGTAATATTCAGCAATGATTCGCACAGATCATTCGATGAGCCAAAGAAAGGAAGAACTCGAGCAACTGAAGGAGTATGTTATGTATGCATTTTCATGTCTATTTCTGTGAATCATTCAACGTAATGCTGCTATATGCAGCAATCATTGATCACTGATTTTCTTTTGGCATAAGTAGAGGATTTTGGTTTAGACCGAGATGTCGTCATGTCTGTATTTTATTCTTAGTACAAACAAGTATAAAAATGTATTGCGAACTGTAGCTTAGTTGGTTAGGTTCCTTGTTGCGGAACCTGCTCATCCGGATTCGAGTATTAGACTTAGCATATGTGCTCGGATTTTCGGTTAATTATTCTTTCAGTGGTAGGTAATATATCTGTTAACAGCGAGACGTCTGTGGTAATTTTATCAATCTCAAGATCGGTTGGCCTAGTCCACGTGTTCATAGGGGTAGGGTGTAGTGTGTGTTCATAGTGGTGAGTGTATGTGCGTGTGAGCATCTGTGTCTGCATCAGTACTTTGTTTTGCAAAATAAAAAGTATGAAAATGCATTGATTGTTTATACAATAAATGATAGGCATAAAATAGGGAAAAATACACCCCCCCCCCCCCCGCCCCCCCCCCCCCAAAGTCACTTGGATTTTGACTTCCCCAGAAGTTGTTTTGTTGAAAAAAAAACCCCAAAAAATTGATTTTGTTGCAAAAAAACCCACCAAAATTCAAAAAAATAAAAACAATCACAAATAAATTCTAAATAAAACTAGAGACAATTCTAAGACCTTATGTGAATTTTTTTTTAAAAAAAATAATATCCTTTGCATATATTTCATGGAGAGAAAGTTTGAAAAAAAAGAAAAATGTACAGCTCATTTATTAACTCATGTTATTTTAACTTTCTCATGTATAACATTATTTTTCCTACACAAATAATAGTTTAAGTAAACTAATAAAATTGATTTCATTAATTTTGGGGGTTTTATGGATTAGTTATGAATTAATCTATCTGTAACACATTTACTCAATCCTGCACGTTACAATAACTATTTCAAGATCTCATATATTTTTAGAAGATAGAGGATCATGTAAGAAAACTAAAAAATTGGTTTCATGATTTTTGTATTAGTAAATAATTAACTATGCATTTAACTCAAATTAATAAATGAACTGCATGTTTTTCTTTTTTTTTCAAAATTCCTCTCCATGAAATATGATGCAAAGGATATTTTTTTAAAAAAATTCACAAAAGGTCTTAGAATTGTCTCTAGTTTTTTTTTAGAATTTTTTGTGATTTTTTTTAAAAAAAATTGAATTTTTGGGGGTGTTTTTGCAACAAAACCAAACCTTTGGGGATTTTTTGCAACAAAATAATTTTTAGAGGGAAAGTCAAAATCTAAGGGGTGGTTTTTGCATTTTTTCCCCATAAAATAGGTGGATGTTCGTTAAACGAGACTGACAACACGCGCGTTAACCGTTGAGGCTGAGCAGGTGTATACTACTTCTAGCGTTTTCTATGAGTCCACTCTCAATACTTTATTTTTAGTGATATTTAAAAGACGAGAGAATAAGAAATTAATATTAAGAAATAAACCTTCAATATATGAATATATGTGTTTTAAGTTTTTTAAGGTTCTCTAAGACAATTTATTATCTCACATTTATCTAGAATTACTAAAAAAATTAGTTTCTTTCTAAAAACAATCTCATTCTCTTCCCTCTTTAAAATACTTTTTAATGGACTGTCAAAAAAAAAAACGGGCAAGGAGAGGCCTGATCACTACACGCCTACACGGAGCCATTATTCTCTTCTGTTTGCGCGTGGTCGTGTCAATATATTACTCCTGCAGTCCTGCTTGTTTGTCAATGTAGCGTGAAGTGGCGTTTTGCTAGGACTTAATCAGACAGCTGACTTAGAGAAACCAACAAACCAAGTTCTTTGTATTCTGAGCCGACGTATCAGGTTCTGCTGAGCGAACGGACATGGACATGACCGCGTGCATCCCAGCTCACCTGACCATTTCTCACCTTCTTCCTGATGTGACACCTCTTCCAAAAGACTTGTCGAGCCTGCTTCGGTAGGCTCCCGATGATGTATGAAAGGCTAGGTGAGAGGACATGGTAATTTTGTCTGGTTTGCTTTGGTAGGGTGCAGAGTCATGCATGGATTGGCTGACCCCATCATCACTTCATGCCACAATATCATGGCGCTGCATGCTTTGGCCGCGGCTTCCCCCGCTGTTCAGTCCCCTGCGCTGTGCTGCCTGTGCACCAGGCGCAATCACGGCTCCTTGAGCTGAGCCCAAAGCGGAAAGGGTCAAGGAAAGCGCCATCCTTTCTACTAGTAGCTCGCACGGTGCCTCTGCCCTTTCGTGGTTGACATTATGAGTTCAGCTACCCATGCCCACGATGTCCTTGTGGTCCTTGAGGAAACACACTAGAGAGTTTTGCGTATCCATCGCCTGCCGTACCTAAAATTAGTTGTACCGGTAACAAAGGCCTCGGGTTAACAGATTGGAACTCTTTGGGTCATCAGTCGTGACCCCAAGGTTGGAGCTATGCCGTGCCTGTCATTGCGTTTGATCGTAACCATTAACCAGCGATCACGACTAGATCCGAGCAAACAATCTGACACTTCCCGAAGCATACTACCTCTCGGGTCTTTCTCTGGTTCTCTGATGGAATCCACACGGCACGACAGCTGAGGAAGGCATCCGGGTGCGCGACATGAGGTCGAGGGAACATCTCGGTATCGAGGCAGGCTGCTGCCCCAGACCCAGACTAGACCTGCTCATTGGATCAGTGCAAGCTAACAGTGGTAGCAACAGTAATGGTGCTGGAGTCCAGACAAGTACGCGGCACGGTGGGCAGAGGCAGAGGGAGACAGCGAGGGAAGAAACACACTGCCCCGCTTGAAAAGGCGCCCAACGAACGAACGGTCCCACTCTCCACGCTAATTCCGAAATCAAACCCCGGCCTGACGGCTTCCGCTGCCCCGCGCCTTCTCGCTGCCCGTCGATGATCCGTCCATCTCCTCAAAAGAGCGTAGGCGCGAAGCAAAGCTGCCCTTTCCCCTCTCGATCATCTCGATATTTTTATTGACAGGGATTTGACGATTTTTTATGACTGAAAGCTGCGTATGGTCCTCCTTCCCTTTCGCTGCGTACTTTGGATAGCTGGACTTCTTCTCTCCCGCGACCATTTCTTCCTCCCTGGCTTAGCTCCTTCACTCATCGCTTGTCTCAAGTCTCTATGCTTCGACCGTTCAGCAATCTACACTCCGGCAGCCAAATCTTTTCCTTTTCATATAGAGGGAGAAAGAGATTGGATGAAAGCTACATGCATGCTCTCCTTGTTCGTTGCGCTTCAATCTATGTAGAGAGGGAAAAGGTGAGAGATATCCTTCCATGTACAACCACTGCAGTGGAGAAGAGAGAAGACACTGCCGCACCTATACAAGCTTGAGTGCTTGAGAGAGAAGAGCCTTGTTCTTTCTCGATCAAAGGGACTGCACTCCGCTACAGCGCGCGTCCGCGGCACCACCTCCACTACATAAGTCAGAGAAAGAAGGCCCAGAAGCGTCTAGAAACTTCCAGGAGGTGCCATGGGCAACGTGTGCTTCTGCGGCACCATCTCCACTTCCCCTGATCAGCCTGAACCCAAATCCCAAGCGCCGCCACAAGGCAAGAGGCCGGCGACGACGCCTCCGAGCCGCCAAGGCGGCAGCCAAGAACCGAGCCCCAGGCCGAAGCCGAAGCCGAGGTACAAGCCCAAGCCGTACGACTGGACGCCGCCGCCGCCGCCGCCGGCGTCCCGTGGAGCGGCGGCGGCGCGCGTGCTGGACGGCGTGGTGCCGCACCACCCGCGCCTGCGCGTGACGGACAAGTACCACCTGAGCCGAGAGCTCGGCCGGGGCGAGTTCGGCGTGACGCGCCTCGCCACGGACCGCGCCACGCGGGAGCAGCTGGCGTGCAAGTCCATCCCGAAGCGGCGCCTCCTCACGGCGGTGGACGTGGCGGACGTGCGCCGGGAGGTGGCCATCATGGCGTCGCTGCCGGACCACCCTGCGCTGGTGCGGCTCCGGGCCGCCTACGAGGACGGCGAGGCGGTGCACCTGGTGATGGAGCTATGCGACGGTGGGGAGCTGTTCGACCGGATCGTGGCACGCGGGAGGTACACGGAGCGCGCCGCGGCGTCAGCGGCGAGGACGGTGGCGGAGGTGGTGCGCGCCTGCCACGCGCACGGGGTGATGCACCGGGACCTCAAGCCGGAGAACTTCCTGTACGCGACCAAGAGCGAGGACGCGCAGCTGAAGGCCATCGACTTCGGCCTCTCCGTCTTCTTCCGACCAGGTCAGTCTGCTCGCGAGCCTGATTTGCATGCTTGTAAATTTTTCGGTGTTACAAGGATCTTTATCAATTCTAACAAGTATTTACCACTATAAAAGAAAAACGTGTCATGCTAAATGTTTTTTCTTCTTCTGCCATTTGTGTAAGATGGTTGGCAGAGGTATTTCTCATTATAGTAAAAAGATATTTTTATAAAGAAATATGATGCAAAGGGAGGCTTTTTGTTGATTTTCAAAGATGCGATTGGTAGTGTGGCTGCTAACGTGCATGTCGTGTAATAACGGCTTGTTTAGCTAGTCATCACACTTTGCCACACGTAATTTGGAATTCCCCTAACTCTGGCGTACTTTTGTGGTGAACAATTATCCCTCACGACTTAGGTAAACGTTGTCCCCGTAACTTAGTGATCACACTTTGGCACACGTGTACAGGTCTGTCGAGAATTTGTTCCTCGCAATATGTCTAGAAATAACGAGGTTATCTTCGTGAATAAAAGATCAAACATGAAGCGAGTACACATGATGTATATATATTCGGATCTCTAGTTGGAGTAATACCATATGTCATGTGTTGATGATTATGTGTATGTATTCACTCGAGTATAGACAATGTGACTAACTTATTACAAGGAATATATGAGATCTAGTCTAATCTAGAGCTAAAGTCATTGAGTTCTCCTACGCTTAGGTCCTGATACTTGCCTCCAATGATCGAGAGAAAGAGAGCCTCCCGTGGGGGGTCTAGGTCCCCTCCTTATATAGGAGTGATATCCTATCCAGCCGTAGTCCGTAGTAAATTATTTTTCTTGTCATCCAAGTAGATAGATATGTCCTGGATACTAGTCTTCTCGAGTTAGAAAGCAATCGAGGCCTTAATAGCATACACCTTCTGGATTCCGAGCGTATCAGGTATTACGGATTCGGTTTCATAATATTCGGAGTTGTTAAGTATGCAGACGGCATACCCTATCGTGTATGGTATACTTCTTATATGTATATATCTCATAGTTAGATGTTCGGCAGTAGCCCCTTAACTCTACTTAGCATGGAAGATTTCTGCAAGCGCCTACTCGAGTACCGCCAAGTCCAAGCCTGGTAGAGTAAGGTAGATCGAACTTACAGTCGAAAGAATCGAATAAGAAGAGGCTCAGTTCCGAGTATCGAGTGGAAACACTTTTGGTTCGAGTGCCCTACTGTTATCCATACTTGAGACTCAATAAGGGCTAGTAATATCGACTTCTCGACATCTGTCTCTGAGTAGAGTTAAAAAAAACTTTCAAAATTTGAAACGATGGGCATAGGAGCATTTAATACTTGCAGAATGCGCATGGGCATGTAGAGATTCGCATGATGCCACCATCCCGCTTTTGATGTCGATCGAAGCGCCATAGTTTTTATCCGAAGTGGAAACAATTTCCAAGTCTCATCTTAAGGTAAGGCTTATTTAATTATCAGAGGGGAGAACCTCACTGTTATTGTCTTAGCCTCGTTGTCTCCTCTGTAGTCTCGCCTTTTGAGTTCATCCACCACTATTCACCTTCTACTCAAAGACTTCATCTTTCACTTTGGATATTATGGTGGAAACTTCTGATTGGGTGACTTTGCCTTTGGGGGTGCTCGACACTATCTCCAACAAACTGCAGCATCTAGAAGATTTTGCCTTCTTCCGTTGTGTCTGCACCTCATGGACTGGAGTGCATAGGATGGCGAAATTTGCTCATTGGATCCTAAAGGGACCGTTCTTGCACGAGGATGGCTTGGTGTAGGTCCATCGCCTGGGAAGTGAAGTAGTTTTCAACCTTCGTCTTCGAGGTTTAGTCAGCGACAACTGGGAGATGGTTGGAGAGTGAGGGTATCAAATCAAAAGGTAGGGTAGTTAATCCGGTGATAAGATGGTTCTGTAATCTCCCATTCTTTTCTATGATGCATTCTGGGTGAACTTGGAGGGGTTTGCAGTGCGAAAAGATGGACAATTATTCATCATCATTATTCTGAGGATGTCGTGCTTTTCATCTTCAGATGATAAAAGGAGTGTACATTTATCTTATCAATGGACCATCACAATGGTTTCATATCTCTAGTGGCAAGTTTTGGTGGCGTATTTCAGATTTTCTGGATGGAGTGGCTTTAGGAGATCCATCGGGAGCTGTGGCAACATTGGAACAATCGATGTCTGATTTTGAGATCTAGCAACCTAGTCTGAGTGGTTCTCGACTGCTCCTGGTCGAGTCTCGCGTGTTTTTCATGAAGGTTGGAGAGCAAATTGGTGATCTAGCCAAGCACAATGCATTGACGCTGGTTTCTCTCTACGCAGTTAGTGATGACATTTAGGAGACACTAGAATGGGAGGCTATTCCTTGGGTGAAAGAAGGATCAATTCTGCTGGGCATGACCTCTAAAGTTGTACCATCAGTACCCGGAATTGCCAACCTTGGTCGAATTCTTAGCTTCCGTCGAGTGAACTCATCTTACCAATGGGACGATTATGACGTGCTTGAAGTTCCCTACCATGACAAGGTTTCCAAGACCATAAAATACCATGAGGGGAATTTCAAGTGGCGTTCTTGTAAATGGATATCATTGAAGCTTTCTCTTTAGTCGGATAGTAGGCTTTTTGGTATGCTTTTGTCTGATGGTTGCAAAGAGACATTGCTGATATTTTTCCTATTTAACATGTTATTGTCACTATTTTCTTATCGATGAAATAGAGTTGGCATGAGTAGATGCAATCTCGATCCGTAGGTGTGTAGATCACCTTCAAGACTTATTGATCGAATATTCATTGATATCTGAAAACTCAACTAGACAAATTATCAGATGCATGGCTATCGTGTAACCACTCGAGACAACCGTAAGAATAAGGAAAAGACTCTGTGTAAAACAAGAAAGAGAAAATAATGATGACCTTTTGCAAACTTTCACTGACTTGCGTGCTTGACCAATGTATAGACATGAACTCGACAGAGAACACACATGGGATTGAGTAGAACTTCAGAACCTTTTCTAGCCGTTAGACGTGAGATGTCTGACAAACTCTTGTGCTGTTATGCTTTATTAGGTATAGTTGTCTATCATCAACCAAACATACTGCTCACTTTGCACCCTTATCAGCCAACTCGAAGAGCTCTTTGACCGTGTGGATATTTCGAGTAGCTATCTTCCCGAGCAGATTCGTGTCCCGGACGCCTCACTTGAAGGCGATGATGACTGACTCGTCAGAGATGTCCGGGATCATATTACGCTTGTCACTGAACCGGTGAATGAAATCCCATAATGAATCGTCCTCACCCTGGTTCAGCTGATGAAGATCGTTCTCCATTCCTAGGCGCTCGAATGTGCCTTGGAAGTTGGCTATGAACTGAGCCTCTAACTCGGCCCACGATCGGATCGAGTTAGGAGGTAGGTTCAACAACCAGGACCTGGTAGGTCCATCGAGTGCAGTCAGTAGATAATTAACCATTACCTTGTTGTCATCATCCGCTGCTCAAATAACCATGGTATAGATCTATAACCACTCATCGGGGTTGATCTTCCTGTCATACTTCTGGATCGATTCCGCTTTGAACTTCTCGGGCCACTGTATTGATCGAAGCTCGTGTATGAAAGCTTCATAGCCTACATCAAATTCTTCAGGAGGAGGTGAGGGGGACTATCACGTTTGTTCCTTTGAGCAGGGGAGTTACGTCGACCATCTCGTCCTGGAGATCTGCGGTCGTAATAACAGCAGTTGTCCTCGTGGCGTTCCTCACGGTGGTTGTCTATCACTATACGTAGATCATGAAGACAGTGAGGAATATGATTCCTCATGTCTTCCTGGTTCCTACGCATATACGTAGGGTAGTTACAGTTTGTCCCACAAAGTGGTGCTCGGGCTTGATCACCTAAGCTTCCCGCATGTGATCCCTCGATTTGGGGATGCTCACGTCTGTGGCTCCTCGAGTCGGCACCTTGCGAGCTGGAGTGCCTAGAGTTGCTAGGATTGTTCTTTCGAGCAACTTGGATTAGGGCCGAATCGAGTATGGACCTGACCTGATAATCATAGGGGTCGTTAGATCTAACTCTAAAAGGGATCTTCAAATCAGATGGGCTCCCTGGATATTAGCATCCAGAGTGCTGAAAACATTGCTACCCAGACTTGGTTGTGGTCGAGACGATGCTGCTCCGCAGTTGCTATCCCGAGGGAGCTCATTCCTCGATGCTTGAGCCGCTGGTGGTGGAGGTGTGCCCACCGGAAGTAGTCGTTGAAGACCAGGAGGTACCTGACCTCTCATGGACTGTCGATGGAGAGTTATGTCAGGAACACATAAGGCTCCAACTGTAGATGTCTCTGGCATTATATTGCCGGCAACACCGGTAACATGAACAGTGGCTACCGCTGCTGGATCCTCGGGAATTTTCGTGCCATTATTTACCATGGTGTTTGGATCTACCTCCATTGAGTCAGCAGGTAGGATATCAGCTCATCTGGCCATGAACACGAATCGATCTGTTCGGCTGCTCTGGCTAACGGTGGAGTCATCGTCGCCATCCTCGGTCCATGCACTCGAGAACATTAGGCTCCTTCGGATCTCACTCGAGATGTCCCACCTCGCGTTATGTGTCCAATTGCTTGGAGTCGATAATACCGATGTGAATCAGTTTACCTTGATGGTCTCAACAGAAGATCATAGTTCCGAATGTGATCTCCGATCCGGCTAAGGGCGATTCAAGGGTGATCGATGTTGACCCGAAGTGGTCGTAAAAGCTGACATCGGAGAATCTGGTGCCGATGTGCACTTGAGACGTAGTCGATCCTGAAAAGCAGAAGACCCCTACTTGGCGCACCAACTATCGAGGATTTATTCCTGACAATGTGTCTAGAAATAACAGGGTTACCTTCGCGGATCAAATATCGAACATGAAGCGACGCACACGCGATGCATATAAGTTCAGACCTCTAGTTGGAGTAATATCCAAGTCTCCTCCTTATATAGGGGCGATGTTACCGCCTCCTTTCTAGCATTAGTCAATAGAGAGTCATTTTACTTGTCATCCAAGTAGATAGATCTATCTTGAATACTAGTCTTCTTTAGTTGGGTAAACAATTAAGTCTTTTCTAGTATACACCTTCTGAATTCTGGTCGTTTCAGGTATCGCAGATTCGGTTCCATAATATTTGCAATTATTAAGGATGCACATGGCATACACTATCCATATATGATATATTTTTTATGCGTATATACCATATAGTTAGATATTAAATAGAGTTTGACACTGTATCAAGCAGGCCCTAAATCCCTACCGTTGTCATTCTTACATGTGTGAAAGTGTTTGTGCATGAGCGTGAAATACTTCAATTTGTGGAAATCCGCACTTTCTTTTAAACGACAAACAAGTGGAATTAAGTATTGAGAAAAACATAAGTTCTAAACTCGACAATTTGGAAGTTCCATGTTTCTGAATAATGTTCTGATAATAAAGAAACAGAAGCTATAAAACTAGCACATTAAGCTATAGCATGAGGAAGCACGGCAAAGAACAAGTCGGGTTGTTAGTGAAACCGTGTCACAGGCTCAATGGGCAACGGCTGTTCGGGGCGGGATCCCTGTGGCTGAAGTTTCCCGCGTAGAGTCTGCGTCGAAACTCAGAGGGATTAAAATTTTGTTGAAGTTTTAGAAATCTCGGTAAAATTTTATGAATTTTAGAATTTCAGAGAAGAACAAAATATCTAATTTTAAAATTTTCTTTCACTGACATATAAAATTCACATTCTGTCGTTGCTAGTAAAAAAATTATAAAACGAAATTAAAATACGTGCCACTAACGATCACGACAGCGAAATCTGTACTCGTCTTCGATGCTACGAAAATTTGTGGATGCAAACAGGCGAGCGTTTCACGGAGATCGTGGGCAGCCCGTACTACATGGCGCCGGAGGTGCTGCGGCGGAGCTACGGGCCGGAGGTGGACATCTGGAGCGCCGGCGTCATCCTGTACATCCTCCTCTGCGGCGTCCCGCCCTTCTGGGCCGAGACGGAGCAGGGCGTGGCGCGCGCCATCCTGCGCGGCTCGCTGGACCTGGAGCGCGAGCCCTGGCAGCGGATCTCCGACGGCGCCAAGAGCCTCGTCCGCCAGATGCTCCAGATGGACCCCAAGAAGCGCCCCACCGCGCAGCAGGTGCTTGGTACGTCCATGTCCTCGTCTAGAACCCGCCATTCGTGCCCCCATTGCTTCACAAGCCTACATGAATACTGATGCGTGCGTGCGTTCTTGGCGTGGCGTGGTGGTGCAGAGCACCCGTGGCTGCAGAACGCGCGGAAGGCGCCGAACGTGCCGCTGGGCGACGTCGTCCGGGTTCGGCTGCAGCAGTTCTCCACCATGAACAAGTTCAAGAAGAAGGCCATGCGGGTGATCGCGGAGCACCTCTCCGTGGAGGAGGTGGAGGTGATCCGGGACATGTTCGCGCTCATGGACACCGACAAGGACGGCAGGGTCACGCTGCAGGAGCTCAAGGCAGGGCTCAAGAAGGTCGGATCCAAGCTTGCCGAGCCCGAGATGGAGCTGCTCATGGATGCCGTAAGCGTCGATCTCCTACTCCTTGATCTCACTGTGGAATTAAACGAAGAAGTTAAACCAAAGCTCAAACTGAGTTTGCCCAGGCTGATGTTGACGGCAATGGGTACCTGGACTATGGCGCGTTCGTGGCGATCACCATCCACCTGCAGAGGCTCTCCAACGACGGCCACCTCCGCACCGCGTTCCTCTTCTTCGACAAGGACAGCAGCGGATACATCGAGCGCGCCGAGCTCGCCGACGCGCTCGCCGACGAGTCCGGGCACACCGACGACGCCGCACTCAACAACGTACTCCGAGAAGTCGACACCGACAAGGTACAAACACTCCACTGCGTCCGTCACTGGCACAGATTGCTCTGCCTATTGCTGAGCGTATCCGTGGTCTCTGATCGCAGGATGGCCGGATAAGCTTCGAGGAGTTCGTCACGATGATGAAAGCCGGGACGGACTGGAGGAAGGCGTCGCGGCAGTACTCGAGGGAGCGGTTCAAGACTCTGAGCAACAGCCTGATGAAGGACGGGTCGCTCGCCATGGCGCGTTAATGAAGACCAATGTTCAGAGAGGTCTTAAGATGCTTGGCTTTTCATGCACACATCACTTCTATGGATAGTTTGTTCCTTAGATCTGTTTGTATATTTGTCGCAGAACAGCTTAATCTTCGATAGGATTATTATGGAAAGCAACTGGGGGTTTCAGTCTTTCAGATCAATGTCTATGAACTTGTGCCGGTTACGTGTCACAGAAAGAAACCATAACTCCACGAGTACTGCAAATCGTCATTGAAGATTATGGCTTCCTTCGTTGTTTTTGGTTGGATATAGGTTCAGTTAGCATGACTGTCGATTATGGTTTAGGTTCGTACCATCTTGCAACAGATGGTTGCATCAATCAGTTACAGTCCGAATGTGATTTCATCAGATCTACTCCACACAACAAGAGCTGGGATATTGGCCGTGGCCATTTCGGGTCAGCCCGAAGCCCAGCAGCCTAGCACGACACATGTTAGGATTTTTTATTTTTATATAAAAATTACAAATATATACACCCGCTTTAAAAATTGTAAATCAAGATTCATGTCATAAACGATGGATTTAAAAATAAAAATATTGCATTTTATTGCTCTTAAAATTCAAAACACCATTAGAATATATAGTTGCAATTATTTTATTTAAAAATATAAAAAATAAAAAGTTCGCACATGTTATAATTGGACTGGGCCAGTGTGTCGTGCCAAGCCCTCGAACTATGGGCCTTGTGAGCCACGGGATTGTATGGGATATGGGCCATGGCCATTTCGGGTCAGCCCAAAGCCCAATGGCCTGGCACAATCCAAACATGGCACAACACATGTTAGTTCTTTATTTTTTTAAAAAAAATAAGAATACAAGCGTCCGTTTTTTAAAAAAATGGACAACGGGTTTAAAAATAAAAATGTTATGTTTCAGTACTCTTAAATTTTAAAACACTATTGAAATAGTAATGAAAAATTATGTAGTATAGAGGACACTATCATCTATCTTCCTGTTACTTTCTGATTGGGCGACAGAAGTCTAGATTTGAAATTTTTCAGAGCAGACGTATATATTTGCAATTTTTAAATTTTTAAAATAAAAAAGTTCTCACATGTTACAATTGGACTGGGCCAGCGTGCCAGGCCCTGGAACTATGGGCCTCGTGAGCCACGGGATTGTATGGGGTGGAAAAATCCCGATTGTTGATTTTAGCCCATCTATAGACAACCAGACAGTCCACCAAGCACTCCACAGCTCTTAACGCCAGCTTCCCACTACATGTCATCATCTCCACAGCCACCTTCGTTCTCTTTTCTCGTTGGGTACGTAGATCCAGCTAAAATGAGTTAGCGTTGAAAATTTGCAAATTTGTCAAAAACCCTACTTAGAAGTTATCAAAAATTCATGAGTTATAGGTTAGGTTACGTTGTATATCTTTGCAAAATTTCAAGTCCAAATTCAATCCGTTTGTGACAAAAGAAATGGCTAATTTCATGTTGCAATGGCAAAATGGTTCGGATGACCTATGCTTCACCAACACGTGAAAAGAACAAGTTCGATTAAATATCTGTGGGTATTTTGTAAGCAAATTAAAACACCCTTTTCGTCGCAAGCCACTTGAGAGGTTATCAATATTTTGCAATTTTGAAGTAAAGAAATACATTTAGATACTAATCCACTTTTACCGAACAAACTCCAAACTGAACCAGCCCATGCATTGTACATACGTACCATGATTAGATCTGAGCCGTCAAATCCAACCTAAGTAGACGAGTACACGTAGCTGGAGCAAGCCATGTTTCGTACGTGGATGCATGTCGACATCCTGATTCGCACGCTTAATTCTTTCTTTATTTTCAAATAGAAGGGAAAGAGATCCTTTCCAGTGCCAGCGTCAGAGCTCGAAACCCGGGTCACCGGCGTGGGAGGAGCTCTAGGAATCAACTCGGCTCAATCCCTCCTCATTCGCACGTTTAATTAATCAATTGTACTATTTATTAGGGATATCTAGGGACAACATAACAATTAAAAATGTCAGAACGTTGGCCCAGCCAGGGTTGACCCGAATCACAATATTGTCGACATGCGCCAAAACTGGTTGACTGGCCAGTAGGAGACTAGAATCAGCTTTGAACGACCAATTAGCCAGATACGTCGACTCAGCCAGTTTTCTTAGCTCAAAAGGTTTCTTCATATAATGAAGCTGTAGATCGAATGACGACATACCGAAGCCATAGCTCCGCTAACGGTGCCACGCTCTTTCGCTTTGACTTTGACACCACCTGGGAATGTCCGGTAAGGCATGCGTCTGAAAACGTCTATCTGATCATCATCATTTATATTACAAGTAATCCTAGAGAGAAAAAAAATAAAAACTTTTGTTATTAATTTGTGAGGTATTTATATATTTATATATGTTGAATATGTATGATGAAATGACATATCTATTAGGGAGATAACTCCTAATATTAAAGGGTGTCTGTTTACTATACGTGTTTATTCGTAACACCTCTCGTGATCAATTTGGTCATCTATATATATCACGTAAAACTCCTCCAAAAATTCTATAGGAAAACTTAAGGAGAAATATAATATGAAGAGTATTTCCTTTCTCTAAGTCCTCTTTTTAGTCGATCAAGGTGTGGTCGGTGCAGAGTTGTCATGTTCCGTCCTGTAGCATTTAATGTTATGGGACAGTCTGATAGACGTGGCATGAGATCTTTTGCAGGTGCACAGGTGGCACGTGGGGACAGGACAGAGCAATTCGAGCGACTGGGATGACGCAAGCGGTGGAGCGATGGGATAGACTATGTAGCGTCGACGTCGAAAAGTAAATATGATACGTCTGCTCTTAGTAATATTTGACATAGGTGAAAAGCTCTAACTAGAACAAGATCTATATTTTGACTCGTATGTAAATCCTTATTAGTTTTACATGAGCTATACAAAATCTTATCATTTGGTCCATGCATATATTTGGCTTTGACCTTCATTGTTTAGCCAAACGAACCAACAACCGCGAGGTTACTGTGAGACTTACCTTCTGACTAGGCAGATAAGATCCTTGCCAGCAGGTAAGCAGCGTGGACACATGGACATCAGTTTCGCTGCCCAAGCGGCCAAGCCCCTCTATAAAGAGAAGCTGTGGGACGAAACGCAGCATCACAATTCATCACAATCTGACCAGATTGCAAGAACCTTGTGGCCTAGGCCTTAGGCAATATAGCTAGCTAGAGCTTCGTTGCCTTGGTCGAAGAGATCATCGTGCCGTTGCCGTGGTGCGCATATGGGCAACGCGAGCTGCAGGGCCTGGGAGTCGGCCTCCGCGGTGCCCATCTCCCATTCCATACGCCAGAGCCAGCCGCAGCCGGAAGCAGGCCCGGAACCACGGTTTAGGTACTTACGCACCGGCACCGGCACAGAGGTACCGTACTACGACGCATCACGTGGCGGCGCTCCGCGCATCCACCAGAAATACCGCCTCGGCCAGGAGCTCGGCCGCGGCGGGTCCGGCGCCATGATGCGCGTGGCCTTCAGCCGGCGCGCCGGCGCGAGGCGGAAGCTGGCGTGCAAGACCATCCCCCGCACGCCCGATGTGAATTTCTTGGAGGCAGAGATGGTCATCATGGCCTCGTTGCCGTGCCACCCGTTTCTAGTGCGGCTGCACGAGGTTTACCTTGACGACATAGAGGTGCACCTAGTGATGGAGCTGTGCGACGGCGGGTCTCTATCCGACTGGATCTCGGGGTCGAACTTGGAGGCAGAAGTGGCGATGGAGGCATGGGCGGTGGCGGAGGCGGTGCGGGCGTTGCACAAGGCGGGGGTGATGCATCGGGACCTCAAACCGGACAACATGATGTTCGGCCAGGATGGGTTGCTCAAGGTTATCGACTTCGGTCTGTCTGTCTTCTTCCGCCGCCTACCTAGCTCCGGTTCGTCCACCTTAATCTATCTCCATTACCATTTCCACCATCAGAGAGGGATTTTTCTTAATCACTACGGAAACCCAATCGGTTCGTTCCTATGGAATTAATTAATACGTTGAAATCCTGATTGGGAACCACATATGATATCATACATCCCCCGATGCATGACTACATATGATATAGGCGTATATGCGTATAATTATTAATGTTATGTCCACGCCAAAAAAACAATTGACGTGCGACTTCGCAGATCATGAGGCGGCCGTGTTCACGGGCATCGTTGGCACGCTGCCGTACACGGCGCCAGAAGTGTTGGCGGGGAAGAGGTATGGGCTGGCGGCGGACGTCTGGAGCGCGGGGGTCATCATCTACGAGATGCTCTGCAACTACCGTCCCTTCGAAGCTGGTCAGTGCGTCCGCTACATCAATTTAGGTTTCAGAAGAGACTTGTGTGTTGCACGCACCAACTAAGAATGATCAACCCACGCACGAGAAACAAATCGGCATATTAATTGTAGAGTCGCGTTCAAATAATTTCATTGTCTCTGTGTCTGTTTTCGTCGTCGGCAACCTTAGACACCGAAGACGGGCTGAGGCAGGCGATCCTGAGCGGCGCTGTGGACGTGCGGAGGCATCCGTGGCAGCGCATCTCCAACCAAGCCAAGAGCCTCGTCCTGGGGATGCTGGAGATCGACCCCAGTAAACGCTTCACCGCCGAGGAAGTGCTCGGTACGTTAGTACGTGCATCTTCTATACATCTCGCGATATGACAACGCGAGCTATGTACGTAATATATTTCGGTTGCCCAGCTCATCTTAACTAGCTTCATTCCCGGCCACCCCCCCCCCCCCCCCCGACAGAGCACCCGTGGCTGAAAGACAGCGCGGCGAGCTGGAAGGAGTCGCTCAATGAGTGGCGAGCTGGAAGGGGGCGCTCAATGCGCGGCGAGCTGGGAGAAGGGCGCACCAGTTAAGAAATGACGGTGATCATCGATCACTGATTCACTGTACATACATGCGTCGCTCTCCAGACCAGCGTTCCCCAAGTTTTTTATTTGTACATAGTGTGCCCTCGATTGTCTGTGTCTTCACCAGGTTAATTTGTTATTGCATATGAGGGGATTTACTTAGCTGGACATCAATTCCATTGTTATTCGGTCTACCTTTTCTTCTAGGTGTGTGTGACCGCGTCATGCATGCAAATTGTGTGAGTGTGTACACACACACAGAATCGGTTCGTTGGTTGTAAATCAAGTACTTGTAAATACAGTGTGCAAATAACAATGAATAAAACTCAGCAAAATGATCATTATTTGCTGACTCTAACCTTGGATTCTTTTTCGGGTGAGGTTTCTTTTCTACAAGAGATTAGATGGATCACTACTACAGAATCGATCAAAAGTAACGTCTCATCAGTACCGATTGAATAGTAATTGGCACTGAAGATGTATTAGTGCCGGTTCTTAATCTTCCATGCTCGAAAAATGAGTGAGCCGCTACGAACCGACGCTGATAATCACTATCATTGCCAGTTCTAACTACGAACCGGCACTGATAGTGAGTAACAATGCCAGTTCCATCCACACCCGATACTAAAGTGGAGACGGACCTGAAATTTACATTCACTTCATTTTGTAGTTTACGGCTCACATCCGATCGCAACGAAAATATCTAAGTCCTCACCTCATTTCGCTCCTCTCTCTCTCAACTACCTCACCCCCGCCAGTCCTCTCCAGGTCCAGGCACGGCTACCGCATCACTCCATCTCTCCATCACCATTGCCTAGGAGAGCGCATCGCTCCATGCCACCATCTCTCTTTTTCCCTTCGGTTGCTTTGCTTAGGGAGAGCGCATCACTCCATCACCACTGCCTGGGAGAGCGTATCGCTCCATCTCCCTTTCTCCCTTCGGTTGCTTTGGGTGGATTTGGATTTGGATTCAGATTTGGCTCTCTATTCAGTTGCTTTGCTTATGGTGGATTCGGCTCCAATCCCATCCGATAATATGTGAGTACCCAATCTCTCTTTCCCTATCGTCTACCATCCGATTGAATTTGCTGCTGCTGGTAATAGTATGCCTTGATTTGATCCCATCACATCCTCTTCGATGTACTGTGCAGCGGAAGGAGCTTAGTCCGGCGTGGCGAGCCCGGGGTTGGCGGGGGCTCAGGCAATGGGAGCTCGGTCCAGTGCGTGCGACCCCGGCTTAGCTCGCTGCAGGATCCTGGGCGAGGCGGATCTGTGACGGTGGCCTTTGTGCCGCCATATTTTTCTACAGGGAGCGCGTGGTGAAGTAGCCGTGGCGACGAGCGGGTGTGGCACCGCCGCACCCGCCGGTCGTCTTTTTCTTTTTTCTTTTTGTTTTTCAAAAATACCATCAGTGTCGGTTCGAGCCTCGAACCGGCAGTGATGTTGAGTATCTGTGTCGGGTTTGGAACTGGCACTAATAGTCAGTGACTATCAATACCAAGTAATCAGTGCCGGTTAAAAAATCAGCAATGAAGCTATTTTTCAACCGGCACTGATATACCTTTTTTAAGTACTGGATCAAAGTCAACTCTCTTTTTTTCAAACGAAGAAGTCAACTCTTGTTGTTGTACTCATACTACCGACACGCAACAAACTACTCTTTAGGACAGAGAATGGCGACTAAAGGGGTGAATAGGCGTCTCGACTAAGTTCTTTCAAAATAGATAGTTTTCTCCTATTTTATCACCCAATACACCTCAAGAACAAAGCGCAACACAAAACACAGCAGAAACATAGAGCTCAACCCGAAAGATCCGTCTAGAACAGAATAAAAACTCAAAGAAATCAAAAATCAAACTTGAAGATCCAATCAAAGGTGGGTCTCATGGTTAGAATCAAACACTAGGTTCCACAGTAAACCAATCTATAACTCATCCACACATAAGTTTAGAACTTGAGAAGAAAGAATAAAAAATAAAGATAAGGTCACCGATTGAAGAAATTCTTTAAGTTGATAATCTAGAGGCAGTGGGTTCAAGACCCATGAGTATATACGAGTATGTGATTTGTATGCATCTAGCAACAAAAAGTATGACTTCATAAGATGTTAAAAATTCAGCCCAAAAATCAAAATAAAAATCACAATGAAACACCAA
The DNA here is from genome assembly GCF_958298935.1 of Phragmites australis. Taxonomy (NCBI): domain Eukaryota; kingdom Viridiplantae; phylum Streptophyta; class Magnoliopsida; order Poales; family Poaceae; genus Phragmites; species Phragmites australis. The sequence goes on from NC_084923.1 coordinate 40,208,784, forward strand.
AAAACTTACAAACTTACAAAGGAACCAATAGAGAGAAACTAGAAGAAAGGGAATTCAAGCATATGCAAAAATATAAACTTTATTACTCAAAGATATCAGCCCTATTTTAGACGGATTACAAAGATTTTCCTCTAAAAACTCTCACATATTACATAGGATAAGCACTCATCCTTCTCTCCACTAAAACCCTAGCACAATGTTCTCATATAGATGGTATAAGAGACTCAAATGGCTGATTCATTCTCCCTCATAGTCCTACCCCTCTATTTATAGACCTAGAAATTTTGATCTCAAAATTTTCTAACTTTTTCCCAAAATACATCTCCCTTGTAGTATACTTCTACTACAACTGAGGATATTTTACTCTATTTTCTTCACCATTCATCAGACGGACATGGCGCCTTTACAATATAGCTTCGTCTCGATGCAAACTTCGCGATGGTACCACGTACTTATCTAGTCCTCCCACGATTTTGAGACCAAATCGTGAAATCCTAACACGATTTTCAAAGCGTGACTAGCCGTCACTTGCTTCCACCTAAAGTAAACGCTCCGATGATGACACGTGTCCTCCATCTTGCGATCTTGATCGCCGACAAGTCTCTCTCGCATCCGATCTCTCGGGTCACCTTGTCACTTGTACTGGCATTCCCTTTGCATGAATTTGTCAACACGCAATTTTCATCCTCCATTTTGTGCTTTGCCCTACCTTCATGTGTATAGCTACGGTCACCCTTGACTCCGCTCGACCCTCCTTGATCGTCCGATACTAAGCACTCGTTTAGCCCCGATCACCCATCGTCGATCACCAAGTTGCATCCATCACCTACACACCTTGAAACAAGCAAACACATTTCTTCACATTCTAAAACATCTCTAAGTTAGCATAAAATCAAAAACTTCAACTCAGAGCACATCATGTAGAAAACATGAACATCGGATGTTCCGGTGTGTTCTATTCCTGAACACCAGACCATCCGGTGAGTTTAACACTAAATGTTCAAGGAAAATATTGTTCTCTGCAAGAAAAGGTCCAGTGAAAATTTTTAGTGATCTCATGTCCATCATTAGATAATCTTATGTGTGTTAATTTACCAAACCACCCTTCTACAACCTCTTTGCAACAAAAAGGTCTGATGCATTCTCTTGTTTTCATAATTATAGCACCAGACTATCCGGCGTACATAATCAAACTTGACGCCAACAATCTCCTCTCTATTAAAAATACTCCGGTGCTCTCAAAGTTTATCATCGGACCATCTGGTGTTTGCTTTTATTTTTGATTTAGCACTAAAAATGCTCTGGTGATACCCTCTGATGTAGCCACCACATTCAATGGACCTTCCGATGTATTGATTTCCAATTTCACCCAAAAAATTACTCTTTGCAAGAAATATTCTGCTGAGTATACATTGTCCACACCGGAACTTCCGGTGAATACCAGAACTTTTGGTGTGTAATTTTTCTGCGTGCAGAGAAGAATTCATCAATTCCAAACACTACCAACTCGAGTTAGATATGAACAAGAATAAACATCCAAAAACACATACTAACCAAATTCAAGACACATCAACTGTTATCAATACCTTATCACATACAAAACAAGATATTTCTTCACTTGGTTTCTCATACTCCATAATTTTGAGTCAGACAACTAGTTTTTTTAAGGATACATGGGGGACGCACACTACACACGCACTCACACTCACAACATACGCGCACACGTACACATATTAGGATGAGATTGAGAGGTACGAGAACTCTAGTGCGTGAAAACACGCATTACCACGGAATGCGTACGCACGTGTATATCCTAGCTTAATTTGGACTAATCCCAGCGCTACAAGTCAACCAGTTTCTTTGACCCATCAGACTTTAATTTTTAAATATATGTAACTAGCAATTAAGGTGGCCCACACAAATTTGCCCAGATAGATTCAATAGATATCATTTTCTTAATATCGTGTTCCGATGATCAAACATATGTAGATATACAATCCATGTATATGACTTGAACTTTTTATGCTATTATTTGGAACCTTGGCTCATTTATTTATGAGAGTTCCTACTCTAGTGTATGAGATGACGCACTTAAGTGTGTTTGTAAGAAGGATGAGGTTGGATATAATAGTACGATTTATTTTTTTTATGGGATGATCTAATTTTTTGTTTAGTTGGGATGGATGAGATGAGTCACTTTTTTGTTTGGTTGGTGGTATAAGAGTGGATAGAATGCGCTAGTTTTTAGTTTGGTTAGTGGGATAAGAGTGGATAAGATGAGAGTAGATTTTTTTTAGAAATTTTTAATTAAATATTTGCTCATTCTTTATTATCAAACCAATTAAAATAGGTTGTTAGTTGGCTCTTTTTTATTCATAAAATCATTTAAAAAACTTAGATCACTTTTATACTTCTAAATAAAATCATCAATTAAATAAAAACATAACACACGTACGCACGGGACTTGATGGCTCTATCCGGCCAAATCGGCCGAATCGCTCCGTCTCGTACATTGATCGAATATTCCACCAGTGGGCATCCTATCCAGCCTTCACCGCTCAACCAAACACCAAAGAAAATCAGACTGTCATCTCTTATTTGGATTCTATTATCTTAATATTTGAGTTGCAAAAAGTATATCCATATTTGCTTTTAAGATCACAAAGTTACCATATTAATCGCAAGAAAAGAGAAAGATCCATACTACTGATTGTCTTGGATAAAATTATAATGGTGGAGATCATTTATCGAATCATATGAGTTTGAATAGAATACATTACGAACTTATGTAACTATCCTTTTCCGATACTAGTATCTTAAGTTTGGATAGATCAGACTGTATTTTGACTTTTTGGAACAAAATATTCTTCTTTGTCTCTTTCTAACCATGTGATGACTATGATAGAAAGCGCTAATCTAGCTAGCAGGCCCTACGCAACAATCAAAGGCTCCTGCGCATGAACTGCAGTGGCCGGGGAGCTTCACCGAGGAGATATGGCCTGAGACAGTTGGCTCAGGTTGCTGAGAAGCGGTAGCACCGCTCCCAGCGGTGGCGCCGGTGGAGAGGAGCTTCGTCCACGGCGGCTAGATGGCTGGAAACTGAAGCAGGACACGGAATCCCCCAATCATAGGGAACCCATTTGAGAGGTTCTTGGACGGCACGATGGCGACCGTGCATACAGCCTCAAGGAGGAGCACACGTGGTGAGGACGACATGACGTTAATGAGCTAGCACCGACCAGCGGACAGGGCAACCATGGGTGCGGCGGAGGGGCAGCACGGTGACACGGCTCAACTGCCCTAGCACAGAAGACGGCCGGTGCGGAGGGGCGGCCAGGTACTCGATTTTGTGCCTCGATTCTAGTGCAGTGCTTGATTTCGATGCGGATTGGAGGGGCGACGCAGGAGCGATCGAGTGACCGCGCTGTCGATAGCGAGGCAAGAGGCAGATCAAGGAGCCATCACGTGAGAACTAGCAACGGGCTCGAGGTCACGTGTCTGCAGGCGCACGAGCCAATGCTCGATGAAGCGGTAGAGCAACTGGCCTTGCAGTGAAGCTACCGGCGGCGACCGTGCGATAGTGTGACGTGTGTCGTGCTGCAAAAAGTCCCATGAATGGGCCTTGGCACATGAGATCTAATGGGAGCAGAAGCAACCAATGACATACTGAGCAAAATCATGTTTTGCTCTTCGTGAACTGTGTGGGCATGGGTGTTCAAATTTTATCGTAAATGTGAGGTCTCCCCACACAAGAAAAGCATCATGAGTTAACCTCGTGGTCTTCCCGACCAGAAATGCATCTCACAAATTGATCAACAGTGCTACGGCAAGAACAATTCAGAGATAGCTATGAATTCAATCTCAAGCACCGTTGGGTCGAGGAAGAGTATCAAGGAGCCATCTTACCGAAACAACGTGAACATGAGCCTGATGAACATGTCTACGAAGGTGAGCGGTGCTTCCTACTAACGTAATTTGTTTATGTCACTGTAGCGTCTCGAGAAAAGGACAATGATATCGCCTTTTATTATTTGGTCTATACGGCTGCAGCAGTTCTCCACCATGAACAAGTTCAAGAAGAAGGCCATGCGAGTGATTGCGGCCGACGCGCTCGCCGACGAGTCCGGGCACACCGACGACGCCGCACTCAACAACGTACTCGGTACTCCGAGAAGTCGACACCGACAAGGCACAAACACTCCACTGCGTCCGTCACTGTCACAGGTTGCTCTGCCTATTGCTGAGCGTATCCGTGGTCTCTGATCGCAGGCTGGCCGGATAAGTTTCGAGGAGTTCGTCACGATGATGAAAGCCGGGACGGACTGGAGAAGGCGTCGCGGCAGTACTCGACATGCGCCAAAACTGGTTGACTGGCCAGTAGGAGATTAGAATCAGCTTTGTACGACCAATTAGCCAGAAACGTCGACTCAGCCTGTTTACTTAAAAGGTTTCTTGATGCAATGACGCTGTAGATCGAATGACGACATACCGAAGCCATAGCGCCGCTAACGGTACGTGCCACGCTCTTTTGCTTTGACTTTGCCACCACCTGGGAATGTCACGTAAGGCATGCGTCTGAAAACGTCTAGCTGATCAGCATCATTTATATTACAAGTAATCCTAGAGAGAAAAAAAAAGAATAAAAACTTTTGTTATTAATTTGTGAGGCATTTATATGTTTATACATGTTGAATAGATATGATGAAATGACATATTTATTAGGGAGACATATCCTCTCAATAGACATAACTTTTTTAGTTAATAGTGTAATTGATCATATAGTTAAACTTTTAAAGTGTGTCTGTTTACTACAGGTGTTTATTTCAAATGTGTGTTATTGATTTGTGAGATATTTATATATTTATACATGCTAAATAAACATAATAAAATGATATGTCTATTGCGAAGACACACCCTTTTAATAGATATAATTTTTGATAGTTAATAGTGTAATTGATCATATGGTTAAATTTTTAAAGGGTGTATGTTATTGATTTGTAATGTATTTATACATTTATACATGCTGTAATCGATCACATGGTTAAACTTTCAACGTACTATGAGAAGTCGACACCGACAAGGTACAAACACTTGGGCATATCAACAGGGATCCGATCCCTGATTCCTCGCAGGGAATTCCCCTATTAGAGGATAGGGATGGAGAGATTTTATCCCCTGCGAACTCATATAGAGACGGAGACGGGAAGACGCTCCGCATCCCCGCTCCCCGTTATATCCCCGATATCACATATATACATATTTTTCTTAGTATATAAATGTACAAACATTACATTACGTAGAGTAAATAATAAATTACTCTTATTCTTTTCTGTCTAACCTACGATATTTAATCAATCTTGTATTAATTACCCTCGTATATATCAATAGATTACTTATTTATACAACGCACATATTATTAATATATAAAAATAATTAAATATCATTTAATTTTATATCTCTATTGGAGACCCGATCTCTACAAATTTTCCATAAAGATGAGGATGAGAAAAATCTTCTCCCGATAGCTAAATGGGGACGAAGATGAAAAAGCATTCCTCACGGGAATCGACCCGATTGCCATCCCTACAAACACTCCACTGCGTCCGTCACTGGGACAGATTGCTCTGCCTATTGCTGAGCGTATCCGTGGTCTCTGATCGCAGGATGGCCGGATAAGTTTCGAGGAGTTCGTCACGATGATGAAAGCCGGGACGGACTGGAGAAGGCGTCGCGGCAGTACTCGAGGGAGCGGTTCAAGACTCTGAGCAACAGCCTGATGAAGGACGGGTCGCTCGCCATGGCGCATTAACGAAGACCAATGTTCAGAGATGTCCTAAGATGCTTGGTTTTTCACGCACACATCACTCCTATGGCTAGATTGTTCCTTAAATCTGTTTGTATATTTGTCGCAGAACATTTGAATCTTCGATAGGATTATTATGGAAAGCAGCTGGGGGTTTCAGTCTTTCAGATCAATGTCTATGAACTTGTGATGGTTGTAATTACGTGTCACAGAAAGAAACCATAACTCCATAAGTACCGCAAATTGTCTTTGAAGATTGTGGCTTCCTTCGATGTTTTTGGTTGGACTAATTATTGGGTCTGTCTATGTGTCGGGTGTCAGTCAGGAGCTGCGGGAGACGGCTAATGTGCATGGCACGTAACGTGCTGGGTAGACGGGGGTATTAGTCAGAGGCGAAACGCGGGAGCGGGATTTTCAGAAGCGGAATATATGCGAGCGGAGCAGTAGAGATTAAATAGCATGAGGTAGGTAATTTCTGCAAAATTTAAGTTAGTCTGCAGAACTTGAGGCAATACGTCTTGTCTAGTGTGAGAACCTAACGTATTTTTTAAATAATAGAGATATAGATTCAGTTAGCATGAATATCGATTATGGTTTAGGTTTGTACCATCTGTTTTTTTTTTTACTCCTCACCACTGAATACAACTATAGTATCTGAACATGAACGCGCGCACTCATCCTACATACGCACCCACTCCACACACACCTAAAGCACGCACATACTAGTTATATAACTACACGCAGCTTGAAGAAAGCGTCAATCTAGAGATCACCGGGACCCATCGAGAATCCCATAGACGACGAGCACGTCGTAATCCCTTCTGTAGCGCCACGTTAGAGGAGCTGAAAAAATCCGAAATAAATTAAAACCTCGGTGCGTCACGTTGCAAGGTTTGTACCATCTTGCAACAGAACGTTGCATCAATCAGTTACAATCCCAATGTGAGATCTCTACAACAAGAGCTGGGATATGGGTCGTGGCCATTTTAGGTCAGCCTGAAGCCCAGCAGTTTGGCACAGCTCAAACACGGTACGGCACATGTTAGGCTTTTTTATTTTGAGTGAATTATATAAAATTATAAGTATTATATCATTTGTAATATAAAACTCTAATTGTTATAGTTAGTAACACAAAATTAAAAGTATTGTACGCTAATTTAAAAAACTGATTTTAATTAAATTAATCCAAAAAGTGGTGTTATATTTGTCAAAAACTCTAGAATTTTTTATATGTGTTTCATAATTCATATGCAACACATTTTAATTGGATTTAAAAAAAATAGTGTATAGAATTTAAACTAAAATTCTCCAAAAAATACTACTTTTATAACTCCTAACAATGGTTAGTGTCTCAAATAAAATCTCAAAAATCTACAGAAAATCATTAATATTCTTCTTATATAATAGACTAATTTCTAAAATTATTTTCAGACCTATGTTATATGGTGAAAAAGTGAGTTTCTTTGTAAGTATATAAATAGAGCATATAAATGGATCATTACAAAGGAACTTACTTTTTTACTATATAACTTAGGGCTAAAAATAATTTTATAAATTAGTTGATCATATAAGAAGAATATTAGTGATTTTTTTATTTTTTGGTATTTTATTTTAGGCCCTAACAATTGTTAGGAGATATAAAGTAGCATTTTTGGATAATTTTAGTTTAAATCCTACACTGACTTTTTAGGTGAATCTAATTAAAATAGGTTGTATATGGATTATGGAACACTTACAGAAAGTTTTTGAGAAATATTAAATCTTTTTTTGGTGAATCTAATTAAAATCAGATTTTGTATGAAATTAATGCACCATACTTGTAGTTTTATGTTATTAGACACAATACTTATAGTTTTATATTACAAATGACATAATTCTTATAATTTTGTGCAATCCACTATTTTATTTTTTATTGTTAAAATAAAAATTATAAATATATATATGTCTATTTTTAAAAATATAAATTTAGATTCATGTTGTCGTTCCACTGGGCAGGTTTAAAAATAAAAAATATTACGCTAGTGTGCTTTGACCTTACCACCACGTGACCATGGTCGCGAGCAAGAGTTCTAGACCCTTCAGACCATTTCTGTTTCCTGGCTGGTCACGGAGTTGCTTGGTCAATTTGGTCTACCACGCAAATTTTAAATCGATGGAGCCTTGATGCCAAGGCTGGAGAAGGAATGACGACATGCCGAAGCCATAGTTCATTTGTAGCATGCTGTCGAATACCCGTATCTTCATCATGTTAATTCATTATTACCTCTTCTTAGGGTTGGCTTACCTGGAGATTCCATTACACATCATCCTGAATTCCCGATTTTTTTAGTTGCCAACATATTGTTTTATATTCGGTCCGTCAGTCATCATGTAAATACATATATGGGTCATAAAAATAAAGCAAGCTCTGTAAAATATTCATTGGTTGTTAAACCCTTCCTTGCTGCACGATATTTTGACCCCGGGAGTGGGATCTACTGATGTTATATCAGAGAGCAGTCTAATCAATCATGTACGTTCGATCTGAAATCGATGGATTAGATGATCTGTTATAATACCTTGGAAAACAGTAAAAACGCACAGTAACCATACAAATAGTAGCTAAAAATATTGTTTGTCACTGTAGCTACGTTGGAGAACTGTAGCAGCAAATATAAATTACTGCACTCCTCTAACGTAAAACAGCTACGTCAGAGGGTCTCCCCCCCCCGGGTGTCCAGTGACTACCACCGTCAGATCTGCCCACCAACATTTCCGCTCTCCCCTGTGGCTCTTGATCCTGCCAAACCACACCAAGTGGCGCCTTGTTCTGCCGACTAGCATCAGCGAGGCCTGATCGAAAACTAACCTGGGCCCCCTAGCCCAGAGAGGACCAGATCATTCTACGGCCCGTTGCTGCCCAGGCTTCGAAGGATAAAAGGAAAAGATAACGTGCATGGGCCGAAGGCCTGGAAGTCGATCGAAACGAACTTTTTTATTTTTATATTTTTTAAATAAAAAAATGGTAAAAATAGATGCTCATTTTAAAAATCACACATGTATACTATTATCGCTCGTGGGAAGAGCGACGGGTGCATGTCTTTCAAGATTAAAAAATAAACTCTATCACCCTTCCAACAAGCAACATGTTAAAAAAAATGCAGCATCTCAATGCTCTTAAAATTCAAAATATTACCGAAATAGTCATGAAAAGATATAGAAAAAGATATGCTATAATCTAGCTCTTCAAAAAAAATTAACTCAAACAATTATGGTGTATAATTTTTCTCATTGTAAATATTATATTTTTGTCTAATTTTTTTTTAAAGAGATAGAGTATCCTCTACACCATCAATTTTTTTAAAAAAAATATAACTATTTGATAGTGTTTTGAATTTTTAGAGCAATGGAACGCACCAAATTTCGGAAAATAGGATGGGAGGAAACACATCCGCTGGGCTTGCACAAGTTGTCGTGGCGGATCTGGCGGCGCTGGAGCTGCTTGGAGAGGAAGAGAAGCTCTGCTGTTGTGCTTGGCGGAGAGGAAAACTCAGCTGTGGATGAGCTGCTGCTGCTTTTGTGCACTCGTAAACTAGTGAGGTTGTGCGGTCAGCTGAGAGAAGAAACTAGCGAGGAAGGACATACCAGTCTTTTCGCGTCTCAGGTAATGGGCCATCAGGCAAAAATAGCATAGGAGGGCAAGTGGCAGAGAAGAGAAACATAAATTTTAAATGACACATAAGACAAAAATATATCTTGCAATGTCATAGAATTTTCTTAAGTCCCTACGGCGATTTTGTTGTTGCTGCGTTGAGTGTAAGGCGGCACACTTGCAGTGGATTGATCGGTAGGAAAATTGTTGAAATAAAGTGTATTTTCACATATCTATATCTATATCTATATATTCCCCACTGTTGGTCTCGCCTAGGCCCCGGAAATCTTAGGAACGGCCATGCCAGAGCGGCGTGGTGGACGAGGCGAGCAGGGGCAGGAGCGTCTGTGGCGGCGCCTCTCCACTCTCCAGTGCCAAGTGCTCGGTAAGTACGTACGGGCCGGCGCACATATAAATTGATACGAAACGCGTTCTGGTAATTTCCTTGCCGTCCCGTGCCTAGCTCTTCACCCCCTGCCGTTTTGCCTCCACAGAGCAGCACCCGTGGGCCGTGGCTGAAGGCGTCCGCGATTAGGCTAAAAATTTGGATGTGCTATTTATTGAGCTAGATGTATCACATGAATCTGATATGTATGATTTATCACTGAAAAACACAAAAACACTCGGTGTCATATATACCTCTATCTTTAACGTGGATTGGCCCAAACCATCGACGCTCCTGCCGACCCATCGATTCACCGCACCTGTTCAGAAATGGCGGTGATGCCACGGGCGCAGTGCAGCGCATGGTCTTGGTGTCCTTTTTCTGATATTTGGCTTGATGCATGGCTCTCTGTACATACATGCATGGGTCTCCAGCTTGTCCTCGACTGGTTTATTTGTAGCGTGCTGTCGAATGCCTACGTCTTTCAACTACTCCCTGGCTCCCTGCACGCATGTTGCTGCATCAGATGTTACCACTCCCCGTGGCTCGGTCCAGCCAAACCACACCAAGCGCCAAGCGTACCGGCATCAGCTAGCGAGGCCTCGTAAACAAATTAACCAGGCCCACCATCTCAGTTTCTTGCATCAGTAGATTCCTCTAGTTGCAAGAGTACATCGTGCCTGTTGCACCTGACCGCTCCAACAGGGAATCATCTCGTCGGACGTCGCCTTGTTTCCTAGTAGGTTGATGCTAATAGCGCTAGTGTTCATTGATTAAAAAAAATTGTTCGAAAACACGTGTTAAGAACTCCGAAACGGGAGAACCGCGAGGCCAAGATCGTCGAGGCGCTCGTTTTCGCTTTGTTTACAAGGAAAAAAACAGTGGTAAAATCGAGAAGAGACACAGGTAAACCGTTACTGGCCGGCGCTGGAATCTTCAGGTGAGAACCCAAGGACAGTTCGACTGTACAGCAAAACTGGTCAACCCTTGAAATATTCACGCTACTGCAAGTTGTCTAGATTCTTGGCAAACAAAAGCCAGGAAATTCAAACCATTATGGGACGCAACCTCGAGCTTTATCCCTCGACAAAGCCTGACAGATGCATGCTTCGGTTTGGGTCCAGGCAGCAATTCATCAAGCGCGAACAATTGATCACGGACGGTCCATTTTAGCGCAATAACACCAGGCTGGATAGTCTTTCTCAGGCTGGGCCTTGGGTAGAGTTTTTCGGACCCAACACAACCGGCCCCTTCCCCCGGCTCGGGAAATGTTAAGTTCTACAAACACGTACCTCTAAGCGCGAACGAGCTGCTAGGTGGTTCGCTCGCTCGTTGGGAGCGGCCGGGTTGGCCGTTCGACGTCTGACTCTCGCACGCTCATGTACAGAGGAGATTTATTTCTACATGGATTTATTTTGGAGAGCCTCGAGCTTAATGGGATCGTGTCGTGTTTATCCCGTGTAGACACGTTGCTTCGGGAGTTGGAGGCTTCGTGGATTTTAATCCACGAATCTTTTACTACGACGTGTGATGACCAGAGAGTCTTAATCTTGACTTGTGGCACGCACGCCAGTGAGCAGACCATCCCGCTACACGCGCCTTCGCTTACAAGAAAATGTTTTTTTAACCTTACCACTAGATACTAAGAATATCTTATATCATACTTAACATACATATACACCTATATATACACACACGTCTCTTTACCAAATATATTCATAAAACCTCTAACATGTCCATACCACCAGTCAAGATTAAGACTCTATCTCGCACCTTACAATTAGAATTCTTTCAAATAATTTTAAACGTCTATATATATGGTACGATATGAGTTTAGAAAACATATATATATATATATATATATATATATATATATATATATATATGTGGTATGATATAAGTTTAGATACTACTATATACTGGCGTTGATGTAAAAAAAACATGTTACCCTAAAATAATCTACAAACATGTCACAAGTGAAAAAAAATGCAAGCAAAAAAAAATATATAGTGCACTGTGCTGCCACCACAGGAGTCGAAATCAAAGCTGCCACCATTGTTTCGTGCAGACAGAGAACCGCACAAGTTCGGTGGTTCTTTTCATGACGCAACGTGACAATGCACGAGAAAACAGGCAGGGAATCCTGCATTTTGCCATACAGATTTGGTACTCTCAGAAAGGTGACAGCAATGATACGGGAATTGTGGGATCTCTGACACGCCACGCTATTCTGCTGGAGGACGCCGTTCCGTTTGCGTTCGTACGTACGGCAGAAGTGCTTGCAACGGGAAAATAATCCTAAGAGTATGTTGTAATGTATTTGACGTTTGAATCTAATTCATAGCAGGGTATGTGACAAATTATTTTCTTATATATTTTATTGTATATAATTTTTAATTTATTTATAAATTTTATAATAATTTTTACCATATGTCACGATAAAAAGTTATATCTATGCTCCAAATACATTAGATAAGGTTTTATAGATACATAATTTCTTTTGACTTCATTATAAGTTTTATGATAATTTTTACCACATGTCACGATAAGAATTGGGTCTATGCTTTAAATACATTAGACAAGATTTTATATATATTGAACTATATGTACCAATTAATTTATCTAAAAGTCTAAATTGATAGGAAAAGATGGGTAACTTATTTATACTTTAATACTCCTCTTACGTGGACGATCTCTTGGGCCTCAAACATATAAATAGGAGTTGATTGTATTTTTTTAAATTACGTCCACTAAGATTTGAACTCGAGATCTATGATCCTGATACTATATTAAGTTACATGTATCAACTAATAAAAGTCTAAGCTGATAGGAAAAAATGGATAATTTACTTATACTTCAACGTTTTCACTCACGTGAAGGCTCTATCGAGTCTCAGACGTAGAAATATGAGTTAGATACAATTTTTTATTTAAATGTGATCGCCAGAACTCGAATTTGAAACCTCTAATCCTGATACCATATTAAGTTGCATGTACCAACTAATTCAGAACAAAACTTAAACTGATAAATAAATATAGATAATTTACTTATACTTCAATAATAGAATTATTTTCCACTTGCAACGTACGATGTCTCAACACTGTACAGATTTCTAACCAGGGGCAGACCCAGGTTGAAGGTAGGAGGTGCATAAAACACCGACTAATTTTATATTTTTAGTGATACATCGTATGTATTAGACTCATAAAATACCTCTCTAGAATATTCAGATATTTAACTTAATAAATAAAACACCTAAATATTTTGATTCTGGATCGGGTACTGTTTCTAACGCTGAACTGGCAAAGAGATGGAGGCTTGCAAACATGCGAGTGCTCGCCGTCACATTCCTAAGGATGAATCTGCGATCTCGGAGGCGCCTTATCTCTGACTCGCCACGCGGTTCTTCTTCGGCGGCGCACACACGAGACCAACTGGCGCGGCGGCAGGTACCGTCGTGTCGTGCCCACTGAACTGGTCAGGATGCACACGCGGCCTGCACGATTAGCTGGTCCTGACGTCGCCATTTGCATGTGGTCGTCCGTCGTCCCTTGTGCCATAATTTGCCTGGCAGGGGGGCACCATGCGTTGTCGTCAAAGCTTTGGTGCTTTCCGCGGTTTATTTTATGCTCGAGCTGTTCCTTTCAGTCTCAACCGACTGACGCCGACTGCAGAATGCCGGAGTGTGAGCTGCATGCCGGAGTGTGTGTTGTTGATCCTTTTAACTTGATATTTATTTATTCTATTATTTATCTTATAATTATTTTAACTATTCTTTTAACACGAATCTTAATGAAATGAATACTCTGATTTCTCTTCCGAAAGTTCTTATAGGCGTTGCAGCTTACAACTTGAGCTTGTCTTCTACGCACGTACCAAATCAGTTTGTTAACAAGCTTATCGCTGTCACCTGATGTAGATCAACCGGCGAGTTTCGTTGTCAGCAGATAAAGATGAGCGTGTCAGCAAGGCAAAGATGGATCGAGCACTTTGGATGTCTGTATTAATACTCTCTCTATATTGGTTGCTTTTGTCACCCTGAATTTTCCATTGCCATTCGAAGGAAGTTAGGTTTGTGGTTCTGCGGAAGAGTCTTGATATTGTTTACTGCTTGAAAACATGCCTTGACCTGAGTGTATAGATCAACTCCTCTGTTGGTTCATTGATTTTGATGTGAATGAGGTGATTCAGAAACTTTTGTGGATACAGAGGAGGATATATACGTCTTATCTGGAGATGGTGAAATAAGAATAATATTCTTTTTTGCAAATTCCATTTAATTATGAGTGAACCATAATAATCGCCAGTTTATTTATTTTTCCTGAGAGAGTTGATTGCCAATTTTTATCCGCATGCGAGAGATTCTGTTTTCGGGTGAGCGAAAGAGACGGACACGGTGACTGAGACATCTCCAGCTCAGAGGAGACGGCATGCCCGAGGGCATGCTTGTTTCCATTTTAATTGTGGAAAGTAACTTTTGTAAGTTGAAGTGGAATTAAATAGATAGTTGTTTCTTCAGTTTTTAACCATCCGAAGTCTAGATTATAGTAATCCCACAGTTCATTGTTGGACAGTTTTCCTTATCTTTTGGTTTGAAAAAAAGACCATAATACCCATCAACATTGAGAAGTAATTATCCATTAGTACCCTTCCTCATGCCCCGACCCCTCCCGACCGCCAGAGACGAGCTCAACCCTCTCCTACCGTGCCAGTGTGGTCAGTGCCTCTTCCTCGCTCGATGTGTCTTCGTCACCTAGAGAACCTCGCCATGTTTGCTTGTTCCTCACCGTGACGACGGGCTTGCTCGGAAGCATAGCGGGCTCCTTGATGGCGACGGTGTGGTGACGTTCTACTTTCCCAGTGTGGCTGCATGGTTCTGATAATTAAGGGTATAGATGTTGTTTTCAAGTCTTGGTGTTCCCTTTTTGAGTTATTTAATATGTCTTTTTAATCATGTAAAGAGTGCATTAGTAATAAGATTAGAGAAAAAGACTTTTGACATGCACTCAAAACAGTTGAGACTATTATAGTTTTTTAAATGCATAAACAACAATCTAACTCATCCAGAATCTTAGATAAACAAACAACATTCATTTTTTACAATTTAATTTTTAAAATCTAAAATCTATAAATTATTTTTTCAAAATTTACAGCTAAAATAAATAGGACTGAGACCGCTTAGAAATAAGCTACGGTCAGATTCTCGTATCTCACATGGACCACCCAGTTCTCATCCAACTATACCTGCTAGGAGCCCCCAAGGATTACCGGCTCCACAAGTCCGTTTTCTAACAACCAGTTATCCCGTACCATCGCAGTCACTGCGGTACATTTGATGTGAACTGTTTTTATCAGAGAATCAGTTCAACACTTTTGCATGTTACTGTTAAAAAATTACTAGGCAACTCTTTTTATAACTTGCTTAAATTTCTAACGTTGTCTGCAAAGGGGACAATTTGTTTGTCTCCCCCCTCAAATATTAGCATAAGAAAAAACACTATAATATGCAAATTACATGGGAGAAATAAAGTTCTGATAGACAAAAAAGTTGGAAAAGTATCATCGATATTGATTTAAGTTCAAGATACACTATTTCGTTATGGTATTTTTTAATTTAATTACTACTGTGCAATATAATGTTGAAAATTTTCGTGGTTGTAATTAAATATTGCAATGTATATAGTTACGTAAATTTAATTTGCCCTTGTTCCTTACCTAGCAGTCCGTAACATATAGCCCCTTGGATAGTAAGTGTTTTCTATCGAAGGGCCACTAGAAGTAACAGGTCATTAGAGGGATTTGTGCTACTTGTTCACTTCACTTTTACAATTACTTTACGAGGGGAACAAACGCTAGCACATATTTTGTTCAACTGATTATTTGTTTTCGCAATCGATTATTCTCATCAATTTATTTTGCGACACGGATCTAAAATTACAGCTTTGCTTTTTCACCTTTTCATTTCCTTTTCCCCCTTCAAAGATTCAGATGCGTTGCTCCTTTGCAAGGCTACGGCTGGTTGGCTAAGGATGAGTCCTTCTTAAGATAGCTCAGATTTATCTAGTCAAACTAAGCATCTTGCAGCATGATCATGTACGTCCGGAATTTTGGTCCAAGCCATCTCCATCGTTCTTTTGAAATTCTCCGAGTCTCCGGTATCCAGAGTTCCAGACAAAACAAAAGCTTACTATGCTTGTTGTCGTATAAAGTAATTAAATCATCTATGCATATTAGTCCTAAGCCTACTTGCTTATACTTTAAAAGTGTGTGGTATGCTATGATAGTCTAACGCTAGCCACACTTTAGTTAGAGTTAATTATCTTTCTTGGCAAAAAAGGGTTAGAGTTAATTATGTAGTCCTTTGCTCCTTAACCAAAACCAAGCTACATACAGTCAAACAAACCCTTGTGAGACTAGCTGGGCTAGCTAACAGCAAGTTATTAGTTACTGTAGTTGGCACGCGTAGACCATGGCCTTTGACTGATCAGGCGGTACTTGCATGGCTTGTGGCATGGAGTGCCCACGATATCTAGTTGATATTTGAACCCGAGGTAAAAGGTAAAAATATAAAAATAGACAATATATATCTGTATATTTTCTAAAATAGATATCGGATTGAAGTATTTGTAAATCTTGCATCTGTATTTGGTAGCTCAAATACTGAAAATTCGATTTTGGAATCTCAAAAACCAAAAAAAGACGGATCTGACTGTATTCGGCACATGAGATGCCAAATACGGCACTGCTCTGGTTGCTTTTGGTGCCGTGCCCATCATTTTGTTTGTGCTTTCGGTGCCCCATCAAATTGGCATGCCCAATCATGTTGTCTTTACCTTTGTCTTTCCACTCCTGCGCTATAAAATGAGGGTAGCTGCAGCGCGAGATAAGAGCAGAAGCACAAAGGAGGAGAGAAGAGGAGAAGCAGCAGCGTATCGCGTGGAAAAAGGAGAGGAGAAGCAATGCTAGGAGAGGAGAATCAGCCTAAGGCGAGGATCTCAGGTGTCTTATTGTTTCTCGCGTTGTTGCTCCTCCTCGCTTCGGGTTGATTCTCCTCTCCTCACACTGCTTCTCATCTCCTCTCCATGCGCCGCGCTGCTACTTCTCCTCTCCTCTCCTCTTTTGCGCTTCTGCTCTTCTCTCACGCTGCAGCTGGCCTCATTTTATAGCGCAGAGTGGAGAGACAAAGGCAGAGACAACATGATTGAGCATACTGATTTGATGGGGCACCGAAAGCATAAACAAGATAATGGGCATGGCACCGAAAGCAACCGGCCGTATTTGGAGGTGCAGAATACGGGTGAGCAATGCTGTATTCAGCATCTCAGGTGCCAAATACGGTTGGATCTGTCTTTTTTCGGTTTTTGAGATTTCAAAATCGATTTTCAGTATTTGAGCTGCCGAATACAGGTGCTAGATTTGTAGATACACCAATCTGTGGTCTATTTTGGTAAATATGTGGGTATATGTTGTATATTTTTGCATTTTTGCCAAATATATTCAACAGATTCGTAGTGTACAGTTTGCTAAGTTGGAGAACCAATTTGAGCCAACACTATAAGGTTTTTAGAGTTAATTAGATTCATGCCATTATAAATGCCACGATTTTAAAATATGTCATTATAAATTTGGTACTCAGAAACATACCATTATGAATATTTTGAAATTATATTTATATCATTACCGTTATAAATCAGGCACATCTTGTAATGGCATGTATTTAATGTCAGGAGATTTGTAATGACACAAATTCACATTTTAGACGATTTTTAATGGTATGTATCCAATTTTTAGAATATTTAAAATGGCATGAACCCAATTTCAAGATATTCATAATGACATGTTTCCACAGACCGGATTTATAATGGTATATTTTAAAACTGTGATATTTAGAATGGTATGAATCTAATTTAAGGTTTTTTTTAGAACCAACAATGCATTGGACTCTTTCCACAAAATTTCACAAGGCATACTCTTCTCTTTGCCAATACTAGGGTTTTTAGGGATTGTTTATTTCTCACCAAAAAGCCAAACTAAAATTTGGTTATGTCAAAATAGGGTCATGCTAAAGTCGGGATAACTAGAGTAATATTTGGTTTGAGTGAATACCAAAATCTTAGGGTACAACCAAATTTTAGGGTACAATCAAATTTTAGCTTTTATGCAAATAGAATCCAAATTTTCTAAGCGTCGCTGAGACAAGAACCAAACAGCCCTTGGCTTGCTCCTGTACTTGTGTGGCATGGCGGCGTGACCACAGCATCGCAACTAGGCCACCCCACTGTGCAACCGATAAGAGCCGCTCCCCCCTTCCTTGCCCCTGCCGCTCGAAGCCGCGCGTCCCCTCAACCCCAGGCCTGTGGGACCCGTGGCCCGAACGCAGCCGCTGCGGTCTGCGGAGAAGCGAAAGTTGTGTGAGATACGCGCACCTCTGGCTCCTACCTGAACGCCCCGGACGACGCGAGGAACAGGCTTCAAATCTCGCGGAGACGCGTCTTCTCTTTTCCTCCCGGCATCAAATCGCGCCGAGTCTCCCCGGATTCGCGTGCACGCGCCGTGGACGGATCGCGGAAGGAGGAGGAGGGGGCAAGGGGCAATGGTGGTGATGGAGGGGAATGGCCTCGCCGACAGGGTCACCATTGGCGTCTGCGTCATGGAGAAGAAGGTCTGGATCTTGCCGCGTTGTTTTCTTGTTTTTTTGGGTGGTTCGCGGAATTCGCGAACGCATGGATCGTTCTTGATTTCTCTCTCGAATCGCCTCTCTCTGTTCTCCCGATCTTTGTTTGGTTATTGATCTATTCGTGTTCTTGCTGTTCCAGCGCGTATGTCTCGATTGGCCAGTTCTTGCTCCTGGTTTTCTCAGAGAATGCGGGAGTTGCTTTGTTTGCTCCGGAATATGCTCTCTTCTGATCGAATTTATGGTTTCTCTTTTCTTCAGGTGTTCTCTTCTCCCATGGAGCAGATTCTCGAGAGGCTCCGCGCGTTTGGAGAATTCGAGGTACGCAAGATCTTTACTTTTGCCCCTCCACGCCGCATTCCCTTTCTCTGTTCCATCAATTTGCAAAAGGTGGAAGTGAGTGTAAGATTGAAGTTTGCCACAGGGACGAGTAAATGGGTGGATGGCGTCGAATTGCATGTGATATTTCATTTTTGACATTTTCTATTGCGAGACATCCGTGAATCTTTGTGGATACCAATTTATTCTGCATCTTTTTGAATAATACGTGAGGTCCTATCATGTGGTTGCTTTTACGGTTTTTACGGTTTGCCCCCAATTTTCCTGGTTATGGCAAATGGGTCCCTGAATATGTACTTTATCTAAATGTCACTGGCTGATCGTTGGTATACTTTTGGGAGGACTATAGTTTGCTTTTTATTTTGACGAAAAGAACTATAGTTTGCTCACTTGCTTTACTGATAGTTTAAGCACCGTGTCAATAAAATTAGAAGATTCGCAGTTGAGTGGTCGATATTCCCATGATATTATATGCCAAACGTTGACTCGTTGTACCATAAGCTATGCATATGGACCAGTATTCCTTATCAATTAATGATGTGTAGAATGCAATAAGAATTTCAACTTCTCGGAAAGGATTAGGCATTAGATTTGGTCTACGGCATGCATATATTAATATGTTAGACATACTGTTAACTCCTCTGCGTTCTAGGGGGACCACTGGCCACCTAGTTTGCCTGATTATTTTACCAAGGCTTGCCTTGTAGGAATAATTTGCCATTTTTATGCTTGATTAATATAATCCAAGCTGCAGCACATGGTTTACTTCTTCATCCTTGCTTCTGTTCATCCATTGTTATATTGCTCATGTCTAGTTTGGTGCTTGGGAAGGCACTAACTTGTACATCATTAACGCCACAACTAACTCTAGCTCTTTTGCTTCTCTTGCTTTGTGTTCCAGATTCACTCTGTAAATCCGCACTATAGTCTTCGATTAGTATAATTTAATCTCAATTAACTCATAGGTTACTATATATTTTTGTATCTAATGATTCTAATTACCCTTGATAAACTTCATTTTATTTATTGATCTTTTAGCCACGTTCAACTTCCTGTTGGGGTATAGCTTGATGGGAAAGGTCACTTGTTATGGAAACATTTCAAACCAGTTGTCATTTTGCATTATTTTTAATTGTTTTGCAGATTATAATATTTGGAGATAACGTTATTCTCGACGGTCCTATTGAGATGTATGTAATGAGAACTCAGGTTATTGATACCTTAATCATAATTCTTTTGAGTATAGGTTTATCCACATTCTTTATGTAATATCCTTTGGCTGTGTACGTACTGTGTATGATTGTAAGTTTAGGAGTAGCATCTCACTTATGCACAATTTTATTTTCAGTTGGCCAAACTGTGATTGCTTGATTGCCTTCTATTCCTCTGGTTTTCCTCTACAAAAAGTTCAAGCTTATGCTGCTTTGCGAAGGTATGATTGATATTTTCTGTTGTCATGTAAACATTTATTCCAAATGATAACTGTTCTGAAAACTACGTCCTATTTTTTTTTATTTGTCTTAATACTGAGGGAGGGGCATCGATATTTACTTGTTAGCTTTGTAAGCTTCAAACAACCTTATCTCCTTGAACGAGTGTCTATTTGTATTCAGTCTGCATAGCTGTATTCCATATAATGAGCTTAAAATGAATTAAAAGAATGAGGCTCCCATTGCTTATGTTTCGGGGCATAATTTGCAGCTTTGCCTTTGGGAATGCATCTACTTCTGGGAAGGCAGCATTGTTGGGAAGGGAGACTATTAATAGTTGGGGAGGCAAACTATGCGTTGTTACTGCTATCAGTTTAGAAATGCGATGTTTCTGAAGTGAATAGAGGATATCTTTGGTCATTTTTGATGTTTCTTTATCTTTGTCTTTGATAATATCTTCCAGTTAACTTGATCAATCTTATTCTGTATGAATGTTAGGCCTTTTTTAGTGAATGAATTGGAGCCACAATACCTCCTTCATGACCGCAGAAAAGTATATGAGGTATTGTAATGGAATCCATTTAGTGTCTTCTATTGCATTCGGTTAAACACGTTCTTCTTATTCTCTGGTCATATGCACTTTCAGGGTAACTTATATTCTTTTATTTGTACATTATCACTGTGCACAAAGGAGTCTTCTTCTGCATGTTATAAAGGTGGTGTGTCATTATAGACTTACCTTTCTGGAGCAGTTCAGTAGTAGTGGCCATATTGAGAATCTGAGATTATCATTGTTTCTTCCAACATAGTCGAGTGCCTTTCTCTTAAGTTGGACTTTGCCTGAGTACTGTACTCAACTTTCCTAACTAAAAAAAAAAGCTATTCTTGGAGAACAGAAGTAAAAAGTTTGGAAATTATCCTTCAGAAACATCTGTGTTCCTATGGTGCACGAGGTGTTTACTGTTTATATACGTTAGTCAGCCATTTCACATTCCTGGGTGATATTTCATCGAAGAGTGATGTATTGCGTAGTATCAAAGATGTCTCTTTGTATATCTAGAGTGCATGCTTATATGAGTGTGTAGCATGAGAATAACAGTGAACATTGTTTTGATTTAATGTTATGAGTAAATTCTTTGAGCTTGACTGGGTAATAGCTTCATAGTTTTGATGGCCATCTACTGCTTTGATTAACATTCTAAGAGTGAATTGCACCGCGAATCACCAAATTGTTTGGTTGGTTCAAGTAGGTCATGGAACTCCTAAACTGCATATTTAGGCCATCTGTTTAAGTGGGTCGCTCTAGGCCATTAGGGCGCTAGCTCGGGTACAACCGGTGACATGGCGTGTTGAGTTGACCGCTGCATCATGGGACAAACATCTAGTTGCAAAAATCACTCACGGTAGACTGGAGATGACTCGACCTCTTGCTGCAGCTTTCCTGCCATCTGCAACAAGGAGATATCGCCAAGCAACAAATACCATTGCTAGATCCAGACATCAAGACTGTCACTTATCTAGCTATCGCCTCAGCCATTACTATGCAATGCTAAACTCATGGGGTTGAATGCAAATTTAGTGGCCATAGCTGTTGTTAGCGGTCCTACGTGTTCCCCATACAATGATTGCACAAGTCAATATCCGTTGTACCTAGGCTAAACAAGTTTAGTGACCTAAATACACAGTTTGGAAGTTTGGCAACCTTTTTTTAAAGATAAAGGAAGGAAGTTTGGCAACCTAGTTGGGTGATCCACAAAGCAATTTACTCTTCTATATATTATATTTGTTTATCAGATACTACATCGCCCTTTCTTCATTCACAATGATTTCTTAGTCAATCGAATGCGTTTCCATGATTTCTTATTTACTCTTATTTTTTCTTCGGAACAATTTTTAAGTGATCTAACTACAATCATTTTCATGCTTAAGCATCTGGAGAAGTACGGAATTCCTGTGCCCAATTATGCTCTTGTCAATAGGGAATATCCAGACCAAGAGCTAGACTACTTCATTGAGCAAGAAGATTTTGTTGAGGTTCATGGAAAGCGGTTTTTGAAGCCTTTTGTGGAGAAACCTGTCAATGGTAATTCATCAATATTTACGTAATTAGTTCACTTTGCTGTGCCTCTATTTGCCTTGCACCTGAATATTGTTCTCTATTGGTACCAGAATGGTTGATTTTGCTGTGTGTGAGAAGCAACTAATCATTTTTGTGTCGGAAAGATATGAGAGTGGCAAAGGGCGATCTGTTTATTGTAGTGCAGATTCTTAGTTTATGTTCACTTATAATGATCACCTATGCCATCTGTTTCCTTATTTTTTGTTTTTTTTTACCAGGGGATGACCATCGAATAATGATATATTATCCTAGTTCTGCTGGCGGTGGAATGAAGGAATTGTTCCGAAAGGTGAACTTTTGACTCAAAACTGTTGTCATTTGAGTGTTAACTTGCTAGGAACCAGCTTTCATTCCGTATTTGGCTTACAACAATAGGCTATTTCTCAAGATAGCTCGGTTGGTAGAGCCTTTAGTTGAGAGACCACCCACCCGAGCTTGAACTTGGGTGCTCGCAAAAAGTGGGTACCTCCCTGAGAACTGGTTTTAGCGAGTTTCCTGGCCAACCAGGGTTTGATACTTGACAAAACCAGGGGGATCTTCTCCTTGGGTCGAGTTTTTTTTTAATTTCCCATTTTTTAACCTATTGATTTGTTAGATACTTTAGCCTACAGAAAAGGGTAAAGGTTCATAAAATATAGGACAATACTCTTTGGAGTTATTTTCGTGATTCGGGACAAATGGATCTAATTTTTCTTTATGATAGGAACTTATCAAAATCAAGCTTTTGATCCTTCAGTGAGTTTAGAAATGATCTATTTGGACATCATGACATAGTTTGCCTTTTTGTCTGCTAGACTACCACCCATTACTTGTGCAATTTTTGGTATATCCATAGACACTTTAAGTGCCTGATTAGTTGAATTCAAAGAACACTGGTTAGAAATCACTCATGGCACTATGGATTTGATTAAAATATTTCTCAATGGACTAAACTGTTCGAAATAGCAACTTGTATTCCCTAGATGCCTTATGCCAATATATATACACATGTACCAGTGACAATATGCAAGAAACCCTTATAGGCTGGAGATATTACACAGATATATATATATATCTAACACCTCCCTCAAACTCATGGGGGATCAACCACACTGAGTTTGGAGAGAAAGAACTTGTGCTGAGTTGTACTCTATGCCTTCGCGAAGAAATCTGCCAACTGAAGCTCGGAAGGAACATACTGAAGAGCAATTACCTCATCCTATACATGTGTTCGTGTGTAGGAAGCATCAACACCAATATGCTTGGTAAGCTCATGCTTCCCTGGATCTTGAGCAATACTGATAGCACATGTACTGTCTGAGCAAAGAGGAGTAGGTGCAGGAGAAGAAACACAAAATTCTCAAGTAACCACTGTAACTGGGGTAGCCGGTGACAGGAAGAATCCGGCGTGAGGCAGAGTAGGCGCACGGCGGCGCGATCCGGGCTACCTGATAGGGAGGTAGCGCATGGAGGGCCATCACACGGGCGAGTGGTTCGGCCAGACGATGAGCGTCGGCCTAGATCGGATCGAGGCAGAAAATTGGTGAGAGAGAGAAGGTGTGGAAGTTGCAGCACGCTAAGAACTAGAGAGAGAAATCCTAACCCTAAATTTTGGCTCTATATACCATGTTAGGAATAGCAACTTGTATTCTTTGGAGGACTTGAGCCAGTATACACATGTACATGTGATAATATGCAAAAAACCCCTTATAGACCGGGGATATTACATATCGTGCAGAATCGAAGTGTCAGATCTTCTTTTACATATCTTTTGTTGTCAAATTATTAGGTGTCTTCCTGTATTGTTTCATATTTTCCTGTATTTGGAAGAATGTATAAACATTTATGCATTGCTGAATAAATGTAGGTTGGTAACCGTTCTAGTGAATTTCATCCTGATGTTAGGAGAGTGAGGCGTGAAGGATCTTACATTTATGAGGAATTCATGCCTACTGGTGGCACAGATGTTAAAGTAAGATGCCTTTCACAATTTTGTTGTCTACTGATGTGTAGTTTAAATGTCATGAAACAGCTTAATTCTACATTTGTGGTTTTGGTCGTTCTCTAAAATGGTCTCGTGAATCTTTCCTGTGTTCCTCTCTCCCGGAAAACCTGAAGTGAAAGGGGCCTATCTTTTTATTTTCCAGCTGTAAAGTTGTGGACTAAAGGTTCTCACTTAACATGGAAACTTTGTCATGCTCATAAAAGAAAGAGCTCATGACCTCTTTTTTATTAATATAAATAGAATCACGCCAGTATTGTACTTATACCAGATAACTTCCGTATTTTGGTTGAGGCCATCCGGCAACTCCAATAGCTTTTCTGCATATAGTATATCATGTCATGTGACATCTATTCTACAAATTGTTGATTATCTAGCTTAATATTTTCAGGTTTACACTGTTGGCCCAGGATATGCACATGCTGAGGCACGGAAATCTCCAGTTGTTGATGGTGTTGTTATGAGGAACCCTGATGGGAAAGAAGTATTAGCTCGTGCTCTTTCATGTTCTTTGTTAAATCTAAATTTAATATCCATTGGTCTATGTTTTCATTTATGCCATGGATTTTGGTTCTTGCAAATTGGAGTAGTGATAAAAAATTCTATTTTAATTACCATCATTATAAACTTGCTGATATATGTTCATGTGTTTGCTATTTTTTTTTACGCAAAATCTTTTGTTTGCTGATATATGTTTGCTAATTAGCAAGCGGATTTTTTATAACATATACAAGTAAAGTTCAAACTTGAGGTATACTTGCCGAGATGTACACATGTTAGGTCAACATACTGCCTTTCTCATGCACAATGCTTTTTTATTGGATGTATCATGTTTGAATTATGCTTCCTGGGTTGATTTTTTTTGTTTTTTGATATAGATGCTTGTTTCATTCCTTGGATCCTGATGAACTGTGGCCTTGTTTCTATTTTTTTTTTTGTAATTTTATTGAAGGTACGATACCCTGTGCTTTTGACCCCTACAGAGAAACAAATGGCAAGAGATGTCTACAGTGCTTTTAGACAGATGGTAACACTGCCTCATTTTTTTTATCTCTAATTTTATTTCTACATGCCTTGGGATCATTTAAAAATATTTTATTATCATTATTTCCTTACTTTGCTTGTCATCTTTAGTTTGCATTTGGTTCAATTATGTCACAGAGAGATTTTTCTGATAACCTTCTTTTATCTTGTTGACTATTAGCCATCAAAAAACATGATTCGACTATAAAAGATTCAATGTGAGAATATCTTCCTTTATATGGGAGATGAACTGACAAAGTACTGAATGGTACTTTGTTGAGATAGTTATGTGGTTTGCATTGGATGCTTCAATTTGGTAGAATGATCTCAGATACTGTTTTGTTTTGGACAGCTGCCTTGTACTGGTTTGAAGCTAAAAGTCTTGCATGGCATGCCCCAAAAAGTTAATACTAGATACAGTGAAATGCTCCAATTTTTCTCAAATAGTGTATTAATTTTCCATTCTGCAATTCAGCTAAACGGATCAGGTGTTGCATGTTTCCTAATGTAGAGAGAGAACAAAGAATAATATAGAATTTGAGAACAGAGAATAATATAGAATGTCCATATCTATGCTTCAGATACTTCCCAACTATTTAAATATGCTGCTGCTTATCTCATGCAATCATATTATTTCTTAGTTTTCCTTTCATGTTCTGATGTATGGTCTTGTTTTCCATAGGTTTGTGGTTTTGATCTCCTAAGGTGTGATGGGAGATCGTATGTCTGTGATGTTAATGGATGGAGCTTTGTAAAGAACTCATACAAGTAATTTCCTTAAAGCTCATGTTCTTTACATGGGAAACTTGCCTGTTGGATTTAATGAGTGCTAAAACGTTTGGATAAACTATACATCCAGGTATTATGATGACGCTGCCTGCATCTTGAGAAAAATATTTCTTGATGCAAAAGCTCCTCATCTTTCGTCAACCATCCCTCCAAATCTTCCTTGGAAATCTAATGTACCGGTTCAGTCCACTGAAGGTCTTACACGACAGGGAAGTGGAATAATCGGCACATTTGGGCAATCAGAAGAACTACGCTGTGTGATTGTTGTGATACGCCAGTAAGGATATTACTGTTTCTTTGCTTCTATAAGCTAATTGTTAGTGCTATATATTGACATCACATATCTGTTTAGTGGTGATCGGACACCAAAGCAGAAGGTGAAATTGAGAGTTACAGAGGAAAAGCTCCTGAATTTGATGTTGAAGTACAATGGTGGAAAGCCAAGAGCTGAGGTCTCTTTTTTGAGTTTCAGTTTTATTTAACCTCTGGTGCTGAAATTGAATGGTAATTTTGGGCTTTTCTTGCAGACGAAACTGAAAAGTGCTGTACAATTACAAGACTTGCTAGATGCTACAAGACAACTTGTACCACCAACTAGGTATGTGTTCGTGTTCTGGAATAAGTATTTTAGTCCAAGTATTTACAGATTGCATAATAGCTTCATGACGTATACTTCCCAACTTTATTCTTATCTGCTGTACCTGCATGTTCTGTTACTGGATTACAGCAATGCTTAAACTATTTAGTTTGGTCTTCTGTTTCTTCAACTTTTCTTTTGTGTCAATTTTGGAAAACTAATGAATTTCCTGTATTTTAGGTCTGGTCGGGAGAGCGATAGTGATGCTGAAGATGTTGAGCATGTTGAAAAGCTTCGTCAAGTCAAAGCAGTACTGGAGGAGGTAATTTCTAATTATTCAAATCGACCTGTGCATAACATTTGCTATGGACATGTTGAATATCTCTCCATTGGATGGTTGGAGGCATATCTAGGGCAGGCTAATAGGTAGGTGCAACCATGCAGACCATTTCAGTACGGCATCAAATAAACATCCATGAAAAATTCTCAAAACCCGGTGAAGGGTAGTACTTTATCTGGTGTACATTGTAAAGTTTTATTTTTTAATTCAATATGTGCTAATGCTAAAAGAAACAAGGAGGACGAATGTCTGATTAAGTATAAATTAAAATGGAAATAAAAGAGGGACACTATGTTTGAAATTTAATGGTCATCATGACACTTCGTAGACTACCTTGTCAGTTTGTTACCCTTTTTATAAGTTGATTTATTTCCTAAAGTATAAATTTAATGGTTGCTTACAGCTATTAGTATGCACTAGTTATGACCCTCACAGTCACAGATTTTTTTTATTATCAACACATGGAAATTGTTCAACATGCTTCTTATTTGCCACAGAAGGAATAGACTGGTAATCCTTGCTGTCAATTTGGATTGCTATTTACTATTTCATACCATCGAAATTGTAAGTCCGGAATGGACACATCTTTTGGTGGTATGTTCCGAAACATGTGATATTTCGATGGTATCAAAAGAATATATGTGCAAATTGGTAGTAGGATTCAATTATTTTTAACCCCTTTCTTTCTGCCTCGCTTTACGCAGACACATGGCTACTTGGCTAGAACTGTGCTGGGTATTATGTCGATACAAAAACTGAGTAGAGTTCTCTTGGAGATATAAAAAAACTTGCCAATTTACTCACCTATTTTTTCCTGCTTTAAATGGAAGAAGCCAACCATAAATTATCTTGCATTTGAATACCTGCATCTGATACCAGAACAATTTTCATTGAAAACATAACTGCTTGTATTTATATCCTTCGGTCTTGAATGCTGATATATCTGCCATGAAAGGCTTACGGTCTTCTGACATCTGATAACTTATTCTACTATTGAAATATTAGGGTGGGCATTTCTCTGGCATTTATAGGAAAGTGCAGCTAAAGCCACTGAAATGGATGAAAGTTCCAAAGCGCAATGGTGATGGTGAAGAGGAACGACCAATTGAAGCCCTGATGATTCTGAAATATGGTGGCGTACTCACTCATGCTGGGAGAAAGCAGGTTTTTTACTCATAATTTTTTTTACTTTAATTGTCAAATATTATCTATTATATATCTTTTTAATGTTTGTATGATGATTATGTGTTGTGATTTTTGTATGTTCTTCATTCAGGCAGAGGAGTTGGGAAGATTTTTCAGAAACAACATATATCCAGGTTGTCTGCATTCTTGTTGCCTCTATTATCTTCCGAAAGAAGTTAAATAGCAGATATTTTTTTGAATGATAATTTTTATTTCATTAAAATCTTGTGCTTATCATTATTTTGGATGTCCTTCTCAAGAGAAAATCACGCCGGAGAGAAACTTTAGCAGTGGTGCCATTTAGGTCCCTACTCCCTGAACTTCAAAATTGTCTTGTTCGGGTGCCACTTAGGTCACTTCAGTTACTTTAATTGTGAGCCTTTTCCAATGTGGTAAGAGGTTTGGATATACTTATGTGGCATGTATAGGTGGTTGATGTGGCATGTTCTAGTTGTTAGATATGACATGAATCTCATGATGGCCTAAAACTGACAAAAGAAATCATAAACCCCATTTCCATTTTAGATCTTCACAGCTTTTGTGGCTGCTTAAATATCTTTTCGATATTTACAATATGTTTCTTAAATCCTTTGTATCATCGTATTTTTAATTCCAGGTGATTTTGAAGTTTAGGGACACCTCCAATGCATTTTTTTTTGAAGGATGCTATTAGAATCTTTCATTAGTTAAAGTTTTACATCATTAGAAGTATGTTCCATGTTTGCTTGTGTGATGCATGTGAGCTTCAGTTTTATTCAAATCTTATTTGAGAATTCACTAAAATGTGCTTTTGATCTGGGACTTCTTTTTTATCTTGCACATTCGACCATCTGGAGTTTGTTTTCAATGTATTTTCTTTGTACTTGAAGATTTTTTTCTAACTATCATGGTATTTCAAATATAGGTGAAGGAACTGGTTTGCTTCGTCTCCATAGCACTTACAGACATGATTTAAAAATATACAGTTCAGATGAAGGTCGTGTACAGGTATACTTAGTCATTTCTTTGTTCAATTTATAGCCCCTTAGAAATAGTTCACTTGAATTGTCTGAAAGTGGCTTCTAGGTTTTCCTTGGAGCCTTTGTCGTTTGGCTGTAGTATCGCACTATACTTCTAGCTAGTTTTAATCTTTGACCTCTTCGTGCATAAATGGGCAAAAATACTCCCATCATTTCAAAATATATGGCGTCTTAGAACTTAGCACGTAGATTAAGAAACCTGCTAAATTTATTTATTTTTGGAACCGGCAGGAGAAACCTGCTAAACTGAGAAGAAAAACAGAGAAAAGAGCATACTAGCCTAAGTTTTCTACCATGGGATGAAACTAGCAGTCAATGCTTTCCTTTTTGCTGCATGTGTTGAGAAAAACTTCACTCAGCTGCATGCTTTCTTGTTCACATTTATTGCTAACAAAGAGGGCAAAAACAGAAGAATGGAGTGAATGTATGTAATGCCCAGCTGATCAAGGATGAATCACCGAGAGGTGGAAGAAGCAGGAAGGTTTTCAGAGAAGAACATGCAGAGCGAGAGAGATAGGAGGAAGAGTTCCATCTTTTTACTTGCCTTGTTCGAATAAATGACAACTACTTTTAACACCTCTCCATCTCACTGCCAAATATGGCCCACATCACAAGTAATCAATCGGAACACAACACCTACACGCACACGCGCCCATCGCGACGATTCCCCGCTCGTTTTCTTCTTGCCGGACACGACACAGTGATTTCAGGGTGCGCCCATCTTTGTCCCTGTCACTGCCTGGGTGTCAGGCATGACAGTGCCCCCCTCTTGAAGAGCAATTTGACCCCAAGCTGGTGCATCTGGATAGCGATGCTTGACGACATAGTAGTCTTCCCAGGTGGCCATAGAAGAAGGAAGAGAGGACCACTTGATCAGCACCTGTGTAGCAGCAGCATTGCCCTTCTTCACCAAACGCCGTTCCATAATTGCTTCGGGCTGAAGATCATCAGTGCCAAGATCTTGTTGCTCTGGAATCTCAGTGAACACTGGAGAGTAATTGGAAACAAAAGATTTCAATTGAGAGACGTGAAAGATCGGGTGGACCTTACTGTTGGCCGGCAATGCAATGCGATATGCAGCAAGGCCTATACGCTTCAATACTTCAAATGGTCCAAAATACTTGAAGGAAAGCTTGGGACAGGAACGATTGACCACTGAAGATTGAGCATATTGTTGAAGCTTGAGCAATACTTGAAATTGCCTAGGAGATCGGTGCTTGTCAGCTTAGAGTTTTCATTTTGTTTTGGGCTCTCTTCAGTTGGGTCTTCAGAAGTTCAGAATATAACTGTCTCTCTTGCAACATGGTGTTTACATCTGAGTTGTCTGAAGACTGAAGATTTGGAATGGTTCCCAAGTTTGGTTCAACACCATACAAGGCCTTAAAGGGAGAACAATTCAGTGATGAATGATGATTGGTATTATATCAAAATTCAGCAAGAGGGAGCCATTTAGCCCATTTGGTTGGAGATTCATGAACTGCACATCTGAGAAACATTTCTAAACATTGGTTTACACGTTCGGTTTGGCCATCAGTTTGTGGATGGTAAGAGGTACTGAGCTGCAATTTTGTGTCCATGAGCTTGAATAGTTCCTGCCAAAATTGACTTGTAAATATCTTGTCTCTATCAGACACCAGTGTGAGGAACTCCATATAACTTTACAATGTGATTAAGGAATAACTTGACAACTTGTGGTGCTGTAAAAGGGTGATGTAATGGCAGGAAGTGAGCATATTTGGTAATCCTATCAGCGACAACAAGAATCACTGAATACCCTTCAGATTTTGGCAATCCTTCTATGAAATCCAGTGAGAGATCCTGCCATGCTCCTGCAGGAATTGGGAGTGGTTGCAATAGCCCAGGTGTACTACAGTGCTCATGCTTGGCTTATTGACAAACCTTGCATTGCTTGACATAAGATTCCACTGTAGCTTTCAATCCTGCCCAACAAAATAATTTCTCGAGACGTTGATAAGTTGCCTGAATACCAGAATGGCCTCCCATGGCTGAAGAGTGAAATGCATCAATGATCTTGGTCTATAATGCTGAGTTTGCCCCAATCCAGATTTTGCCATGTTTCCTTATAAGACCAGCTTCTAAAGTAAACCCTGATCATTTGTTAAAGAGATAGCTAATTCACTCAGCAGCTGCATGGCCCGAAGATCAGTTTGATATGAATTCAAAACCTCTTGTATCCATTTAGGTTGGCATACTGAAATAGCTTGCATTTCAAAGAAATGTCCTACTCTTGACAATGCATCTGCCACCTTGTTGTCCACACCTTTCTTGTACTGAAAACTAAATTGTAGGCCCATCAACTTAGTCATTGCTTTCTTTTGCAATTCTGTTGAAAGGTGTTGGTCATTTAGATGGCATAGACTTTTATGATTAGTCTTGATAGTGAAATGTCCTCTCAGTCTTGATAGTGAAATGTCCTCTCATCGAGTAAGGCCTTCATTTATCAACTGCCATCATTATAGCAAGAAACTCCTTCTCATATGTTGGCAGTTTTTGATTGAAAACACCCAATGCTTTGCTAAAATAAGTTACATGCTGACCCTTTTGAGTAAGTACAGCTCCTATACCATTGTCACATGCATCTGTCTCCAGATCAAAGGGTTTTTGAAACTTGGGTACAATCAGCACAGGTGTGGAGCTCATAGCTACTTTTAGTTGCTGGAAGGTCTCTTGTGATGTATGTGTCCACTCAAATGTTTTCTTCTTCAATATGTCAGTCAGGCTTAGCAATAATAGCATAGTGCTTGACAAATTTTCTATAATATCCTGTCAACCCTAGGAAGCCTCTGAGCTCAGTAAAATTGGTTGGAATTGGCCAATGTGTCATTGCATGTGTTTTGGCAGGATCAATAGAAACTCCTTTGTCAGACACAATGTGACCTAAATATTCCAACTCATTTTTGGCAGGATCAGTAGAAACTCCTTTGTCAGACACAATGTGACCTAAATATTCCAACTCAGTTTTGGTAAAAGAACATTTGCTAGCTTTGACAAATAGCTTGTTATGGAGCAATGTTTGAAAAGCTAATTCCAAATTTCAACATGATCAATTAATGATTTGCTATAAATCAAAATACCATTCATAAAAACTAAAATGAATTTCATCAGATATGGAGCAAACACACTATTCATAAGGCATTGAAATGTAGTAGGTGCATTGGTAAGACCAAAGGGCATCACCTTGAATTGAAAGTGGCCATGACAAGTCTTGAAAGCTGTTTTTGGTTCATCCTCTTCAACCATTATGATTTGATGAAACCCAGAATATAAATCCAGTTTTGTGAAATTTCTTGCATCAGCAATTTCATCAAAGAGCTCATCTGCTACGGGCATGGGAAACTTGTTTTTGATTTTAAGAGTATTAAGCATTCTATAATCCACACAAAATCTCCAAAAGCGACAACAGACTGTCGTCTAGCTTCGTGTTCCAAGTCCATGGTGCTTGGTGTAGCCCATAAAGTTCCTTGTGAAGTCGGAGCACTTTGTGCTCGTTGCTGATGCTAGTGAAACCCGGCGATTGCTCCACATACACTTCCTTCTGAAGATTGTCGTACAAGAAGGCATACTTGACCTCCATGTGGTGCACCTACCACCCTTCATGCGTTGCAAGTGCGATGAGAAGGTGCACGATGTCCATGCGCGCCACCGGAGCAAACACTTAGTCGTAGTCGACTCCGTGGCGTTGAGCATACCCCTTTGCGACGAGCCAAGCCTTGTGCTTCACTATGGCGCCACGCTTATCCCTTTTGACTTTGAAGACCCACTTGAGGCTGATTTCTCGTGACTCCTGTGAGAGATCAATGACTCCATGTGTGGTTCTTCTCAATTGATGCATCTCTTATATCATCACCTTTCTCCAGCTCGGGTGATGTTCTGCTTCGGCAAACGAAATGGGCTCATCGGAGCTCAACATGTGCAGCTCATCTGAGGTCAGCTCACGCGACGCGTAGCCCCGCGGTGTAGCAAGTCCAATGAGGTTGTTGACCGTGCAGAAATAGAGTGGAGTGCCATTGCGGTCGGTATCAAGATCCTCATGGATGCTTAGTGGAGAGGCGAATTCCACCCCCCATGAGCTCGCGGGTGATGGCATGCCACCGGTCGTCGCACTCTGGTTCCCCAGGACAAGGCCGACGAGCGTGGAGGTGACGCCGATGTTGTCGGTGATGCTCTGGCTGGAGCGTGCATGTTGTTCTCTGTTGTCACACCCGACCAGTACGTAGTTGTGTAATCAACCTTGAACGTGTCATCGTCGATCACACCGTGCTTCTCCTATGGGCTCCAGTCCCACTGTGTCGGTTCGTCAAACACCGCGTTCTACGTTAGATGAACGTGGTTTGTGGCCGGCTCATAGGCGTTGTATGCCTTTGATCTAGGTTCATTGCCAATGAAGATCATTGGCTTGCTCCAATCCTCGAGTTTCTTCTGGTGCGGCGTGGTGAGCTTGACGTGGACGATGCAGCCGAACGTGCGGAGATGATGTACCGTTGGGTTCTTCGCGTACCACACCTCAAATGGAGTCATCCCCTTGACGCTCTTTGTTGCCGACCTGTTCAGAACATAGACGGTTGTTGTCATGGCCTCCCCAGAACAGCCCTGGTAAGCCCTTCGCCTTGAGCATGCTGCGTGCCATCGTCACTACCATTTGATTGCGGCGTTCCACAACGTCGTTCTGCTGCGATGAATACTATGATGTAAGCTGACAATATATGCCGTGTTTCGCGCAGTGGTTGGTGAAGTCGGTCAAAGTAAATTCTCCTCCTTGATCCATGCAAAGGGCATGCAGCTTCTGCTCGTAGCTTGGAAGCACTTGATGGCCATTGGCGCTCAATCTTTGGACGGAAGTAGCTCCAGCCACATGAAGCGACTGTGGTCGTCGACAAGAAGTAGGAAGAAGTGCTTGCCGCTTGGGGTCACTGGAGAGATTGGCCCACACAAGCCCCAATGCACCAGTCGGTGTAGTTCGTCCAGGTGAGTGTGGGGTACACCACTGAGCCTGACGCCTCCTTTACGACATGCTGAATGACCACCTCGCGGCCACTGTCGTCACGGTGCCGAGGTCGGCGTGGAGGTGTCAGTGAGCTATGACGGCCTCGGCGCGGAGGAGTCCTCGAATGCGCGCCCCTAGGAGCCCATGGCGACATAGTGGCGCCTGGATTGACAACACAGGCTCTGATGCCAAATATTAGAAACAAGCTACACACACGAACCCACAGGAACACAACGAGATGGTGCTGCAAAACTGCACTCCTTTTCTGTCTTGTATTTCTCCTATTTAACAAGTAGTAACACAGTCCTAACCCTGGTCTTAATGTGGCTTAGACTTTTGTCACAGAAAGCCTTTGGAATAATTTTTTTTAGGAAGTTTACCTTAAACATAAACGTTGAGGAAGAATCCCTCAAGTCATCTCACATGTGATCCTGTAGGGCATAGGAGAGAAGCATCATTAAAATTAGGGATGAAAACGGACGGGAACGGTCGGGAAAACCCTCTAACCATTTTCGTTTTCACATTTTCTCAGCCGGACGAAAACGAAAACGGGATAGACGGGAACGGAAACGGTCGGGACATAATCGGATGGTCGAAAACGAACTAATCCGATAGGGAAAATGGCGGTATCGGTCGGGATTCGAAAAACACAACGAAAACAAAACCCATAAAACCATCAAGATGTGTCAACATGTATAAGTTTAACATGACTATAATAAATGCATCATCCATGCTTAGTGAGATAACATGTGATATGACATAACGATGACATGTATATATTTAACCACACAAACAATAAGTCTCAAACAGATATATAAGTGAATGATAGTACAAATATCCATACAACCACACAAAGTCTTAACATAATAACATCGAACCACTAGTCCACCACAACGTCAACATATGACAATAATAGTACAACAAAATATGAACATAAACATTCTTCAATCACTCTCGGCCTACAGCTGCTCATAATCATTCATCACATCTGGATCACTTGCTATTTCTTCTTCTTTCTCCTGTAATTTTACAATGCATGAAAAAAGGACATGTTAGTCAGGCCGTACATGAAGAAACAAAAAAAAGAGCATAGCTAGAGAGCGAGTGTGTGATCAGCTTCGGACATCCATGCATCAAAATGACCAAGAGATTCTATGCACCTCCAGCATTGTACCATGAGAGGATAGTATAAGTATGGTAAGTACCTCATGCATCCGTTTATTAGAAATGGTCTCTAGAACCTCCAGATCATCCACAATGGAAGAAAATATCTTGGAATCTAAAAAATCAAACAAAGACACATACATCATATGCAATGACAAAGAAAATAACCAATTATTGCACAATTATAAATGGTAAACTATTTAAATTATCACCTTTTCTTCCTGCAGCTATCCAATCTTTGGTGCAAATTAATGCTTGTACCATCTCAGGATCAAGACGGCTGCGATAAGGATCAATGACACGGCCACCGGCACTAAAGGCAGACTCTGAAGCAACTGTTGACACTTGTATGGCCATCATATCACGGGCAATTCGTGAAAGAATAGGGTAATCTTCTGTATGGTTCTTCCAATATGCTAAAATATCAAATTGGCTCTGCTTCAAAAGTGGCTCTGCCATGTATTTGTCCAACTCACTTAGGCCATCTCTATCAGGGCCACAATCATCATATAAGAAGCTTTCTAGTTCATCATTTCTATTTCCCATGAGCTCATCTACTGGGTTTGTAGGTTCATTCACATTACTCTTTGCCTTTGAAGATATAGGTGCAGACCTAGCGTAAAATTGATACACCTTCTTTACAACACTAACAAACTCTTCAAGGTGAACTTGGTACAAACCACCATAGAACTTTCTCATGTAAAATTCTACAAGCTTTTTCTTGAACCTAAGATCAAGGAAGCATGCCACTGCAAGAGCAGTACTAGACTTATTCCAATATTTCTCAAACTTTGTATCCATAGCAGTTGCCATTTCACTAATAATGAAACTTTCACTAACTTTCCATTTACCAAGCAATTCTTTTATCTCACAGAAACCTTTATAAAACATATTTGCAGTTGGATATAAAGTACCAGAGAGAAGTTCAGTAAGATCATAGAATTTCATCAAGCACTGAAAAATAGTTATAGCCATATTCCATTCATCAGAAGATGGAGAAATTTTCTCGTACCTACGGCGATCCGAGGACTTAAGCCTCACAAAAGCAGGCTTGTAGTACAAGGCATCCCTCAGCATCAGATAGGTTGAATTCCACCTAGTTGAAACATCAAGTGAAAGACCCTTCGTTGTATCCAACCCACACTCAGTGGCACACTTTATGAGTTCCTCCCACTGCAACGGAGAGCCCTTTACAGCTAGTACAAGTGCTTTAATCTTCTCAATTGTTTTTGCAATAACACTTAGACCATCTCTAGCAACCAAATTGAGTATGTGACAGGCACATCTCACATGAAAAAATATACCATCACAAACTAAAGAAGCATGAACATCCTTCAGATCAGTAATTATGTCGTTAACTGCCACTTCATTTGCACTAGCATTGTCCAAAGTTAATGCAAACAATTTCTTCTCAATGTACCACTTGACCATAAGTTCAGAGAAGGTTTGTGCCAACTTCTTACCAGTATGTCGTCCTTCTACATGAAAGAAACCCGCAATTCTCTTCTGAATATGCCAATCATCATCTATCCAATGAATGGTGACACACATGTATGATTTATTTTGACATGATGTCCACATATCCATGGTTGCACTAAAGCGGCAATGAACATTTTTAAATTGTGCATACAATTTATCCTTTTCTTCCAAATATATGTCCATAATTTCCTTTCTAGCAGTAACACGAGACTTGATTGGAAAGTTAGGGCGCAATGATTTAATAAACTCAACAAAGTAATCATGCTCAACTATATTGAAAGGATACTCATGCATGATTATTGCCAAATACAATTTCTTGAGACTAGCTTCCTGATCATACCTGTAAGGCTCAACAAAAGTAATGTCTTTTCCATGATCCTTTTCTACTTTGAGTTGTTGCTGCCCTTTTACTATACTATGAGCTGACTTCAAATGGTTCCGAAATCCGGATGTTCCATGATAGCTCTCAGCCCTATATTTGGACTTGCAATTTGGAAAATTGCAATATCCCCAGCACTGCTCATACTTCTTCCCATTCACCTCTACTATATCTGTTTTCTTGGTAAAGTACTGCCAGACATCAGATGTGCACTTCTTCTGCCGCTTTGTAGTTGTCTGAGATTCTGCTCTATCATCAACAATAACAACATTAGGATTTGGAGCTACATCATCACCCTGCTCCTGTCTATGTGTGCCACTGCCATCGGTGCCAATAGAAACCCCCTCTACTGCAGGTGTTGTAGATGATGCTGACACACCAAGATGTACACTCGAGCTAACACTTTGAACTTCATTTGCCTTTCTCTTTGGTCCTGACAAGAATCAATATGACAAGAACCAATAATGAGCAATGTCTTATTCCCGTGCTAGATATTACAACAGATTCTTGAATAAAAACACAAATAAATGAACACATGACATTATATCATTGTCATGGGAAATTCGAATGAACACTTTCTAAAATCATCATTTTATTTTCATCACAGTGACTAGAACACTTCCTAATATTTTATTTTCTTCACAATGACAGTCAATATCGCAACATTTCATTTTCATCACAATGAAGAGATATATTGCTATGATTGATAGTCATCACAGATTTACCTGCAGTAGAGCTGTCGGTCTTAGCATCGACTGTAGGTGGCGGCGGCGCCTCTAGGAGCAAGCGACCTAAACCAAGATACTTCTCTGGTGGCCTCGAGCTAGAAGGGGCTTCTCCAGTTGGTAGCATCGCGCTGCCCCTCACTTCACAAAGCTCACTTGCTAGTTGCTGTGGACAAAGCACACTGCACACAGCAGCACAAAGCGCACACATCAATACAGGCGTACATCACAATTGCACAAAGCTCAGTATAGCACAATTGCACAAACTCACGTCTTTCACGCTGGATGGTTGCCTCAAGATAAAATTTTCAATCACCAAAGTATTGAACTTTTGCCCTGAAATATTGATTGTTGCCTACAGAAAAGCATGTGCATGTTAGGCCTTGTTCAGACCAAATGGCTGAAAACTTGTTTAGATAAATTGTTCATTGTACCTTATGCTTCAGTGCAAGTAACTTTTCGGAGTTTGAGGGCAAACCATGCTGCAAAATCCTCGGTTATTATGTTCACAACATAATTGAATTTTAGGGCAAACCATGCTGCAAAATCCCCTGTTATTATATTCACAACATAATAATTTGAGCATATAGATGAAAAATAGAAATACCACTGCAATTTTCTCAAAATCCCTTGGAAACCAGCGGTCCTGGCGTGCGGCGGGCCGACTGCTGGCGTGGACGCCGTTGAGCGCCGTCGGGCGGAATGGCGCGTGGCCTTCCTGCTGCTTCGGCTTGACTGGAGCGCGCTGGCAGCTGGCTGGCGGGCCGCGGGCGTGCGTCTACTGCCTACTGGCTAGCGGGCTGCAGCTGGCTGGAGAGGGACTGCGGGAGCGCCGGTCGCCGGAGCGGGCGTCTACTGCCTACTGGCTAGCGGGAGCTGCGGCCTGCGGAGCTGCGGCCTGCGGAGCGGCAGCCGGCAGGAGCGCCGAGCGCGCTGGCTAGCAGCCTAGCGGGCGGCCGGGCGGGCGTGCCGCGTGCGTGCGCTGGAGGCTGGAGCTGCGGAGCGGGCGAGCTGCAGGAGCGCCGAGCGCGCTGGCTAGCGGCCGGCCGGGCGGGCGTGCGCTGGAGCAGTGGAGGCTGTGGAGTTGTCGGGCGGCGGCTGGCGGCTGGGAGGGCTGGGATGGCTCGAGTCGAGTGGATGAGGATGACACATGACCGGAACGGTGACAGTCTGACAGATGGAAAATGCTAGCAGGCCGGCAAACTACAGATGGGCCTTCGTGGGCTAGGGTTCATGTATTTAGGCCTTATCCCGCGAAGGAAAAACGGGACTAAAACGGAAATATCCCGAATAAAAATGGGAAAATTACAAAACGGACGAAAAAATATAAAACCGTTTCCGGTACCGTTTTCGCTCGAGCTATACCGTTTTCATCCCGTTTCCGAATAAGACCCGAAAAAACGAAAACGATCGGGAAAAATCGGGATACGGCACCGGGACGGTACGGGATTTTCCCGTTCCGTTTTCATCCCTAATTAAAATTGCACACATGCCTTACATTATTTCTAAACAAGAGCAAACTTTTTTATCCCTTTCGTGTTAAAACACATGACTAAATGTGGCTTACTGTATTTCTTGGTAATCAACAGTCATTTGTAATTCACATGTTCACAATGGTGTGCTTTCAGATGTCTGCAGCAGCATTTGCCAAAGGCCTTCTTGATTTGGAAGGGCAGCTAACTCCCATACAGGTTGGTTGCTTGTGATCTAGTACATCCCTTTTATTGCTTGATTCCTCCTCTGTCGCTACTTTATCATTTGTGTTATTTTCTTCAGGTATCTCTAGTAAGTAAAGACTCGTCTATGCTAGATGGGCTGGAACACGCCAGCATTGAGATGGATGAAGCAAAGGTTTGCTTTCATATTTTGATAAACATACTTTATTTTTATGAAGTTTTTAGGTTTCAAACAGCCATCTGAAGTTTCAAATAAACATGATGTGCATAATTAGATGTTCCTTGGTATTTGTTTCAATTTTTCCTTGAAACATCTGGGAGATAATTATGCAGTCCGCTAGGTATGTAGCTTTTATAAACCACTATGATCTCAAGCTCAGCAGGTACTGTTTAATAATCACACCCATAAGTGCTGATATGTACATCCCCTGGAACTCTTCAGACCATTTGACATTCTCAATAGATTTGTTATGAGAAAATCAGATTCTCCGTAAAAGTGTTATTTAAAAAATTCCTAAGTTCTACTGTAATGAACTCTCATGTCTTTACTTCAACGTTAAGGT
Organism: Phragmites australis; assembly: GCF_958298935.1. NCBI lineage: Eukaryota > Viridiplantae > Streptophyta > Magnoliopsida > Poales > Poaceae > Phragmites > Phragmites australis. The sequence continues at coordinate 40,249,070 of NC_084923.1, forward strand.
CTTCCCACGATCCCCTTGCTTGTCTCATATATCCAATGTATCAGAAACCGTTAGGTGCTAGTCAGGCAATGGGGTAGCGCCTAGTGCCTAGGTGGGCTAGGTCGCCACTTAGGTGGCAACAGCCAACACCTAGCGCCTAGGCTCCCTGCTGCCTAGGAAGATGGGTGATTTTTGAAACAATGCATATATCATATGAATTTACTCCATCATCGATTCTTACAAGAAATTAAATGAACTGACCTTTCAGGCCAGATTGCATGAGATTATCATTTCAAATGCTAAAGCAAAGAACACAGAAGAGCCAGTGGAGTTTCCGTGGATGGTTGATGGTGCAGGATTGCCTGCACATGCTTCTCAACTCCTGCCGAAGATGGTAAAGTATTTTGAGTGGACATAAAGCTAGATCAACGTATTTAAACATCTCCTACAGAAGTAGCATGGGTTGGTACTTGTGTCAATGATCTTCTAATTATTGATTTGCTTGATTTCTGATGAATTTCATTTTTTCTCTTGTTCGAATGGCTACACTTGTCATGATAATGGCGTACTGAATGTTGTACCAATGGTTTTTTCCATATGAATATTTTTCTTGGGTATGTTGCTAATATTCAAATACAAAAGAAGTGTAGGAGCAATATCAATTTTTATTAATATTGTTTTCTCATCATCTTTTTAGTTGGATCTTGTGGGTTTAATCTCTAGCCTATCCCAACTTGCTTGGGACAAAGACTGATGGGGTTGTTGTTTGATTTTTATGGTGCATATCAGTTTTGAAAAATGGCGCAAATTCCACAAAAAAACATTTGTCGAAGTTCAAAAAAAGTTTTCAGCTATAGGTGAGGTTATATTCGACATCCATAAAATTTCATGATCATATTCAATCTCACTCACAAAATACAGAAAAGACAAATCTTAGGTGCAATAGCACAAAAGGACAAAAGATTCACACACTATTACATGTAACATTTGTCTTTTTTGTATTTCGCAAGCATGATTTAATTTGATCATGTAATCTTGCATTGATGTAGAGCATAACCTCTCCTTTAGCTGACAAAATTTTGAGAGCTTCTACTCATGTTTTTTGAGGAATATGTACCATTTTCAAAAACTAGGACATTTGCACCTGAGATGCACCCTTATTTTTCTAAGCTGTGTACTATTCTACTATCACGAATAATGATTATATGGTTCTTTTTCCCCTTATTGCACATTAATTAGGCCAAGTTGACAAAGGATGTAACTGCACAAGTCAAGCTACTTGCTGAAGGTGAAGATGAAAAGCTTGCATTGACAAGCTCATTTTCTAGATATGACCAAGCAAAAGCTCTTGGGAAGACAACCATTGATGTGTCTCGTATTGCTGCTGGGTTGCCTTGTGGTAGTGAAAGCTTCCTCTTGATGTTTGCCAGATGGAGAAAACTTGAGAGAGACTTGTACAACGAAAGAAAAGAGTAAAGTGTTTACCTTTTAGAATTATTCTGGATGTTTGGACTTTAGAAATCAATTTTATTGATTGTTGACTCCTTTTTTATTCGAATCACTCATTGTGCTTTGTATTGTAATGCAGTCGTTTTGACATTACTCAGATCCCAGATGTATATGACTCCTGCAAGTAAGTGATCTTCAAACAATTGTCTTATTTAGAAATGATGAAAAAATCAAGTCTTTTTTAATTGCAGTGTGCATTCCAATGCTTGGTACTTAGACAAAGCTAACGTACTTTGAGAAGGTGTTTAAATTTACACATTTAACTATGAAAAGTTTAAATTTTAAAACCATAGAAAAAATACGTGTTCAACAAATCTTCTTAATGTCTAATATGATTATTTTGAATTCTCAAGATCATTTACATCACCATCATAATACAACTCTCAGTGGCATAAGCTGTATGCCTAAATTAAACTAATGCATTGAATGGCAGATATGACCTTTTGCATAATGCTCATCTCAATCTTGAGGGTTTGGAAGAGCTCTTCAAAGTTGCCCAAGTAAGCAATCTTATATTTGTGTTTTTTTTTAAGGTGTCTTTTTTTATTATACATGATGAAAGTTTGCCACTGACTTCTGTAGTTATGCAGTAACACATGCTGTAATCTTTCTCTTTTGAGTCAAGTTATGTTTGTTAAGCATGCATTTTAGAAGAGGCATCAGTTAATGCACATGTAATGATATGGAAGTACAATATAAAGCCGTATTGTTTTGGTACAGACCACTGAGTAGATAGAATGATGAAGTTTTGGTGATATCACTTCACACAAACTCATACATGCTACAAAAAGGATTGATATTCCTGATTTTTATCGCCCTAAGTTGGCACTACTGTATCATGTGATTGGATTTGGCCTTTGGATGTATCCTCAAGGGCACCTTGTGTCAAATGTAACAATCCACATAGGAGTGTTTCTTTTTTCTTTTTTAGAGTTACAGGGATTGAAGCCCCCAGTCACAATTGCATTAGCAAAACGGACAAATCCGATTTTACATAACCGTATCTCCAACACATCTATTGTAGCTCAGAAAGCAAAATTTAGAAAAACTACCAGAATCCAGGTAACACCGCCCTACTCCTGCCTCGCCTGACCCTTGCACGGCATCATACACATCTCCGGCTGTGCGCCTGGACCATCTCTCACTCCTAGCCAAATTCCTCCGGGCTTGAAGAGGCCATGGTGAGTTTGGTAATCAGCTGGTCCAAATTGGAGAGGTACCAAGCAGGGCACAGCAGCCTCCAGTTCTTTATCATGGGAATGATTCTTCTCCAGATCAATGACAAACTGCTCCAAACACCATTTTGAAAGAAAGGACAGTTTCTCAGTTTCCACAGTGCCCACATGGCGACTGAACTAAGCATATTTACCGCAACCATCTTTTTATTATTCAGCAAATGTTTAGCTACTAATTCAAAATCTTTACCTATTTGAAAACCAACTAACTCAGAGATCACATGCCATATCCTAACAGCCACTACACAATAAAAAAGCAGATGGTTAATGGCTTCTTTCTCGCTACAGGAAAGACAAGTCACATCCTCAATTTTCTTCCATTTTTCAACATTATCCCTAGTCAGCAATTTATTTCTAGACAAATCACATCCTCAATTTTTATACATAGGAGTATTTCTTAATGCTGTTATATGAAAAAATAGTTTGAGTTAATGGGTTATACAATTCTGACTGAAGTGACGTGGGCGAGAGACTATGGCTGGCCATTGCTTCTGTCTTCTGTATTTTGCAGGAGATTCAAAGCCACTTTCCTTGTATACTATCATGGAAGCGATCTCATGAATAGCTTTGGGTGTTAATGTGTAGTTTATCAGTCAATTATGAAATATTTTATGGTTTGTTAAGTTGGTTTTTTATATCCATGTATGGATGTTGTATTGGTCCTTCTGCTAGTTCGTTGAGGCAGATGAGTTCTCTTGAATGTTTCTTTTTAACATTTTTTTTTCACTGCTTACCTGACACTGTGATATTGTAGATACTTGCTGATGGTGTCATTCCAAATGAGTATGGGATCAACCCAAAGCAAAAACTAAAAATTGGCTCAAAGGTTTGTTCTGGAGCAAGATTTCACTGCTTAGGTTTCATAAGCAATTGTATGCATACAATACCCTCAAGTGATTACTCATTTTTACATCCAGCAGTTGTATTTTCATGGACATTTTTGCATTCTTAATATATATATGGATATATTCATAATCTTTTGATTTATGAAACTAGACGTTAATGATGTAACAAGTTCGCTTCATGGTTCCTTTTCAGCTTAGTAAAAATGGCTTGTTGAAGTTCAATGAAATTGCCACTAAGGAGCATCCTGGTCGGGGAAAGAAGGGAAAATCATGTTTAATTAGGGAAAACCCTAGCATTGAATCGTTTAACAGTCCTTTTCTATGTTCTGATTTTCAATATTTTGGACTTCTGTCCGAAGATCCTTTGCCAAAACAAAAAATGGAGAACAAAACTATTGTTTTAATCCAAGAGCAGGACGACTTTTTAGTTGCAGGTCACATTGTTATAGCTATTTGGCAAAAATTGCAAAAACAAACAAGTCAGAGAATTTTTGACAAACCCTACAAGTAACATTTTAGCACTTACCCCCTGTGAAACTCTCATCATGTCCCATGTACCCCCATCATTACTTTGCAATTCATTCCATTGAAAGTTTTGGGCTGAGTTTTGGCTCTTATGATGATTTGGATGCTTGATTGATGTGTTGTTTGCAAAAAGTTCCACCCTGTGAACTTGGAGGCTTTTTAACACCAAATGGGCAAAGCTTGAGTGGTACCTACTATTCAGAGTGTTTTTTTTTTGTCCAGATGGTACCACTATATATAGAGGTGGATGAGGTAAACCCTAGGACTAGGAGATGACTCTAATACCCTTGACTCTTGTACCCTTAACACAAGCAATTTCATGTTGTTTGATTGTATATTTACCATTACATGGTACAAGCAATATTCTGTTGATCAATCACCTTGTGTAGGCGATTTTGAAATTCTCTCATTATTTCTATTTCTCATAAGTTGTCTCACTTTGTCTTGGTCATATCTTTTCATATTTTTTTCTAGATAGCGCGCCGCTTACTGGGAAAAATCCTAATTGATCTACGTAACACTCGTGAAGAAGCTATCAGTGTTGCCGAACCAAAATTTATTGAAGATGAAGCTATATTCCTACCAACAAAAGAAGCAGAGCACCAGCAAAAGATTCAAGTTAGGAATGAGGATGGAAGAAGATCTAGTTCCACGAGTGAGAAGTCATTGGACCAAGAAGATGAAGATGATAGAGAAACTAAATACCGCCTAGATCCTAAGTATGTGTTTCTTGTTGTGATTTTTATGAAATTCAACTACCTTTTTTTTTTGCTGATTTACATAAAGTTTATGTTGCTAATATACTTTATCGCAGGTATGCCAATGTAAGGACACCTGAGCGTCATGTCCGCACGAGGCTTTACTTCACATCGGTACACCAGAACATTTTTTTTGTGCTGCATGCTTCGTTCTTATCACCTTTTTGGAATTATAACTCATATTGCCTGCATTTTCTGCACCAGGAATCTCATATACACTCCGTAATGAATGTCCTTCGCTACTGCAACTTGGATGAATCTCTACAAGGAGAGGATAGCCTTGTCTGCCAGAGTGCTTTGGACCGTCTACATAGAACTAGGGAGCTTGACTACATGAGTAATATCGTGCTTAGAATGTTTGAAAACACAGAGGTATGGATCTTTTCATTAAGTCTCTTGACGATCTTTCACCTCTCTGTTATAGTTAATCCTACATATTTCCATTTCTTGTCTTCATGAATTAGTATTTCTTAAAGGTTTTGAGCTTCTAGTATTCTATCTTATATTCGACTAAGTATCAGTCCTTTTCTTGAGGAAGCTGTCTTCTACTCTTCTGTACTCAAGTGTCCTGTTTTCACTAGTGGACCTAACACCCTCTACCAACTACATGTGATGGGAGGTGCCGGACTAGCTGTTACTACCTTCGTTCTCTTTTAGATGTCGTATTAGCCTTCGGCACATAGAACAAGGTTGTAAGAAATTCTTTCATCCATGATATGTTTACTCCTCTCGATTTCTCTCACATTCAATCAATGACACCTAAACCACTAATCCACCACACTCATTCAATTGAAATTTCACTTTCCAATAGCCTTTAATATGGACACTTTAGTAAAACACTACCTTGAAAACCTAAATCGACATCTAATTTAGAATAAACTCAAATTTCTAAAACGACATCTATTTGAGAATGGATGTAGTACTATGGAGGCAGTCAGGCTGTTAATAGTCCTAGCTATCTGTTCGATACTTTTTTGGAAAAAAAAAAGAAGCTATCTATTCAGAATGGATTTGTACCTTGTCAATTTTGTTGCAGCGCCTTGTCAGTGATACTATTTTAAGATACCCAGGAGAGTAATCCATATAGCATGTCTTGCAATTAAGCATTTCTTTGGTCTCCCTTATGTGGAAAAGGAATAAAATTACATGTAGCTATACATCCATGGCAACCATCTTGCTATGTTTGGATCTCTGTATTTAATTGGGATCTGCAGCCGAGCATCAGTTCATCCATTTATTGTACAGAAATGGCATAATTTTCTGGTATTGAAGATTTTTCCTCCAGTGATACCATGTACTTGAGTCTGGCAGTTTTTAATGTGCTATTTCCTTGACGATCAGGGGCAGGTCGTTTAGTTCACATGCTTACATTTGAAAACTTGCTAATAACATACGACGCGTTTACAATCTTCTTACCAAATTTCTTATTTGCAGGTTCCATTAGAAGATGAGAAAAGGTTCCGGATTGAAATGACGTTCAGTCGTGGTGCCGATCTCACTCCCCTAGAGGTTATTCACAATGCCGGACATAAACTCAGCTGTGCTTGCTTCCTAGTAGATTCATTTGAGTTTACTGACGGAATGTATGTTTGGTCCAGGACAAAACCAGCGAAAGTTGTTCCTTGCTCCAGGAGCACACCCTGCCGATAATGGGACCCGAGAGACTACAGGAAGTTGGGTCCTACCTGTCGCTGGACAAGTTTGAGAAAATGGTGAGACCATTTGCGATGCCCCCGGAGGACTTTCCCCCTGCTGCTCTTCCACAAGCCTTCCCCGGCTACTTCTCCAAAGGCGCCGGAATGCTTGAAAGGTTGGCTAGCCTCTGGCCTTTCCACAAGGGTGCGAGCGTGACTAACGGAAAATAGCTGTAATCAGTTCATGTTAATATTCTTAGTTGTTAACACTATTAAAACGCCAGCCCAATTTTGATAATGCGAGTCAAGCAAAAAATTTTGCTGTCTGTAATTTTAACTTTTGGTGATGTTGCAAGTTCCAGCAGCAGTTAGGTGTATCTTTCAATATGTTCCAGATTTCTGCTTCACATACCCCTTCAGCGCCACTTGATTTATATATTTAGGATAGTTTCATGTCGATTTTACCACCATGATAGTATTTTGTTAATAATAGGGAGGGTTTCAAATATTCCAAAATACTTTTAAATATGTATTGAATTTCTATGCTTAAATCTTAATCTCTAAACGGCGAAGACTAAAATTATGGTACAAAATCAGTTGCTGGCTTCATGTCGGGACCAGTCTAAAGACAAAACAATACTCTAACTATATATTAAGCCAAAAATTAATCTCAATATATAGGCAGCTAGCGCCCCTATTCACTTAGGCAGCTGATTTAAACAGCTGATTTAAAACGCCTCCTCAGAACATGTCATCCTTAGAGTACACCTCAAAATCTTCTCCGACTCAATAGTATGCTTATAGCAAATATCAATACATCTTGTACTTTGTAAATTATGATAAAATATGATATGAAGGTATTCACAATAATAAAACTTATATAGGTTAATTTATATAAAGGCATAATTTAATAAAACATTTAATAAAAACAAAAGTAAATAACTGAATGTAAACAACCTCAAGAATTATCTTTTTTAACAAAAACCGCCTCATCAAAGTTAACTACATCAAACATTGTTAACACAACCATAGATAAACCACCAACCAAAGTTATCCAAAACTAGTGCATTCTAATCATATGTGGTATTTTGTCACAGCTCATGATCATGAGTACGGTTGATTAATCAGTTTTACATTTTACAAAAATTATATATTTCATATAATATTTACATACTTTCGAGGTGTGCGACCAAAAAAATAACCTCCTAACAAATAACCTCAACAAATAACTGCAAGCCCTTTACAAAGTTTCTCCCAACAAGTGTCTACCCGCTAAGATTCTACTGCCGTATAACACAAATAACCTCAACAATAGAAGCTCCCTCTTGTGTCATACAGTTCCAGAGAAATTCCATCGATTCTCTGTTCCACCACCTAATCTACACTATGTTAAGAGAGATTAATTAGTTAGCCAGGCTCATCTCATACTACGCTTTTTGTTGTACTATAAAGCTTGATCCGATCACATTATGAACCAATCCCTAATTGAATTAAGCAAGACTACTATCACACAACCAATTCAACCTCTTGATCAATTCCCTAATCCATATTACTAAATACATTAACACAAATTTATCTCATGTTGCAGAAAGCCATTATCAAAGTTATTGTACCAAGTGTATGATCCAACTCTCAAGCGTGGCTCGGTTGTCTATGGTGAGCGGCGGAAAAGGACGCGGGAGCGACGGCGAGCCTTTTTGGGGAACATGTTGGCGTCGGGGCGGCTCGTAGTGATGCAGCGACGGCGAGGCACCGCGGTGGGGGCTCTAGGCGGCGGAAGCTCACCGAAGAGGGCGCGGATCGGCGCGGACGTCGACGGATAGAGGCGGAGGAGCATACTTGGGTAATGGAGAACCCATTTGGGGGATCATGTGGTCGCCGGGGAGGCTTGCATTGGTGCGGCGACGGCAAGGAACTCCGGCAGCGGCTCGTGCTCAGCGAGGAGGCATACGGGCGGCGATGGAGTCCTGGAAAGGGAAGGATGCGGGAGGGGGGGGGGGGGCTCGAGGATGCCTATGGGGTGCTCTTGGGGGGATTATATAGGCTAGGGGCGGGATTGAGTTCGGGTAGGATTGGAGGCCGGCAGTGAGATTTGCGGTGGTTTCCTTCTTGCCGAGCTTGAATTCCGGGAGCTGTTAATCTCTCTTCCCTTATCTGCGGCCGAGCCTTCCATCTGTTCGTACGCGGTGAGCTGGCTTCTCCTTCTTCGGCGCGGAATTGGGACGGGATTGACGGTACGGTGTCGGGCACAGAGGAGAAAGGGGGCGGCGGGAGGTTGGGGGCGGAGCTGACGCGTGGGACCGGCGCGGCAGAGAGAGGGAGCGGCGGGCGCAGGCGGCTGGGCGCGGTCGCGTTGGCCGTTGCGGGCGAGCGAGGCCCAGGAGCGGGGGCGGGGGCGGGAGGAAGGGTAAGTGGGTTGGCCGCGCGCGCTGGGCCAGAGGCCGGGGTGGGTCGGGCCGGAAGAGAGAAAGAGAGGGGAGAGGGAGGCCCGACAGTTTTTTTTTCTTTGACTTCTTTTCTCCTTTTGTTTCTCTTTTCTTTTCTATTTTCCAAACATTTTCTTATGCAAAACATTTTAATACCACTCTTTGATTTATTAAAAGGGATTCATAGACTTTTATTTAATTATTTTCTTGAGGAAATTTTATATAGCAAAATCTGGTTGTTACACTTCAAAATAACACAATTCAAGAGCATTTCAACATTCCATTATCTGAACAAACTTATGAAGAATATCACAAATTACAAGAGCTTTTACATGGTATTCAAGCGTAAAATGAAGAAAAAGATAGGTGGTATTATATCTTGGGAACTCACACTTACTCTAAGAAATTTTACAGCCTCCCTTTCCAAAATATTCATCCACCTCAGCCTTTGCTATGGATTTGGAAATCTAAATGTTGCAACAAACTCTAAGTCTTCATCTGATTGCTTCTGATGGGCAAACTTAATACCAGAAATATTCTCTAGAGAAAGAACTTCAAGATTGACAACAACTACATATGTGTTCTTTGCACTCAAATGCTTAAAGAAACTGCTTTTCATCTCTTCTTTGGCTATCAGTTTAGCAGAAGTTGATGGAAATAAATCAATATTTACTGGAGCTACAATCTTCTTTTCTTCAGTATATTGTCCAAGGCCAAACTAAATTTTTTCCCCAACCTTTCTTCATGGATATCTTCATCATAGCACCCTGGCAACTCTGGAAGCAAAGAAATGATCTTACTTCTTTAAACAGACGACCAACTTTCTCTTCGTGGAAGCAAGGATTCTTGGATGAAGCTCGTTTTCAATCTTATAGATTCAAGGATGTCAACAGATTGTTTCTCTTAAATTGGCTTGAGTCCATTCCTTAGTCTATCTTTTGTTTCCTCCTCTTTTCCTTTTTGTTTTGTTTTGTTCTGTTTCCCTTTGTTTGGTCCTCTGCATATTTGTTTATTCTTCATTCTTTATGAAAGAACTAAAAGTAGGGGAATAATCTTGAGCTTAGATTATTCAGAAAGTCCTAGGGGCTATATATAGTATCATGTATAGAGGGAATTTATTTTTACCTTCAAGTCTATTTCTAAGTTAAGTCTATCTCTAAGAGATCTATCTGTACTTTAAATCACTTCATTTCCAAACTGTACAACAACTATAATCAACACAACTAACCGACCAACAATAGCGCTGTTGCCGGCCCTGCTACAGTGGCCACGCTAGATCATCATACGACATATTTCAACACTTTATATATATATATATATATATATATATATATATATATATATATATATATATATATATATATATATAATTTACAGTCGAGCCCTCCCTAATGTATTTCTCTTTCAAAACAAAAAGATACAAGGCGACTTCACCTAAGTTTCTGAAGAGGAGTTGCTTTTATGCATTTTTGACTACTGCCACATAGAAGCATCTCGCGCTTTGATGCTTGTGTTCACCTCCTTCTAGTTTACTTTTATTGGATCTATTGTTTTGTTTCAAGTTTTTCTTTGTTGGATGAGATTATCGTTTTAGTCTTTGGGCTGAAAATTTTCCTCCGTGTGAAATTGTTCTTCTTGTTGTTAGAGGCATAAAATTCACATACAAATGTGTACAAGTGAATCTTGAATTCTGTTTCCTCTAAATCATCAACTTAGAGAGTTTCTTCTTCAGGTGTTCCTCTCTTTGAATCGTTGTGTTTCTTTTATCTAGTTGTGATCTTTTATAGCGATGACTCATGAATTGAGTTTTATTGGAACGTAGAGTTCACATACAAACATGAGAGTCATGATTTTATTTGCGTTCTTAATTGCAATTTGCTTCTCTCCAACTTTTACTTCCACTTGAGTTTTAAGGTTTGTTAGGTGAAAGAAAGAAGAAGGTTATCATATTTAAAAGAATTTGGTAAGACATCTATTCACCCTGCTCTAGTCGTCGTTGTTGGTCCTACAATGTCAATCAAGTATTTGGCCTGCAAGATTTGATGTGTGGGTCTATGCCTCTGTGCTCTCTCCTTATCATCATGATAATAAATACTGGGATTTTTTTATTTACATTTTATTTCAGAAATTTTGATGCAAACCTTACTGAACAAATGAGTACTGAACACCTGATTATGCACTCTGGAGTAACACAGGGTAGTTGAGAAATCCCAGTCGCATAGTATAAGTTTTTACGCTATGACATGGATTGGATGCATAAGGCCGCTATTATAATTATGCAGCTGGAACATCTGGTCATATCTTAATCTGTAATTTGCTTATTCAGAACTCAATTTTAATGCGCATGGTCTTATGTTATTCAAGTCTTTTGGCTGTAGCATTAGAACAACTCATTGCAAGATCTGTGAGTTGTCAGTGACAAGTGGCACGGTATGCGTTGCATCAATGCTGCAAAGTACAATTTGTTTGTCACCTGCTAGATACTGCTTTCCTCTTGATTTGTTTAAAAAGTTAATTCCCTGAGATGAAGTCTTCTTTCATTTTCTTTTTGAACTGCCCTTGGTTCAAAAGCTTGGGTTTCCTTTCGACCACGGATTAACATCCTCTGCCATTTTTGAAAATGCTTGGAATGGAAGTTACAGAGAATTTCCTCACAAATAAAAAGGCTCACTTTATATTTGAAACCTGTCACTTCCTCCAGTCTCACATATCTCAAATTCCACTGGATCACTGACGAGAGTACAAATCCGGAACCGCATCATCTACGTTGTTCCTTAACGATGACAGGAACCGAATCCGGAATTTTTCTAGAAGTTCTAGGCTCATTAATCACTGAAGGACTGCCACAACAAAAGCTATTCTCCGGTACTAAATCATGGATGGGAGTAGGATAGCGTGAGCATCTTTGCTTAGATGATGCAAGTTAGCCGGAATAACTATAGACGCTAGAAGAGAATATATAAGCTGTTAGAAACTATACTTCTTTTTTGGTTTGGAGTACTCTACATTCTTTTTTTTTCTCGAACGCGTAGGAAAACTGTAACAGTATAAACTAGGTCCAAATAGACAAACAAACACCCGCACACACAAACACACACCTACGCTAAACAAAAACCAAAAGCCAAGAAATGAAGAAGAAAACGAGGCAATCCAACTAACAAAGATTAAAGCCAAGAAGCCCTAACGGCACACCAAAGGGAGGCTTCAACCACAACCGACGTCAGCATCGAACTAACTTTTGGGACCATCCCATTAAAAACAATCATTTCGGTGCTTCCAAACCTCCCAGGCAATAAGGATAATAAGAGTGTGAGCCCCTTCCTGTGTTGCTTAGGGACTTTCTTAATAGTACGACTCCATCAACTCGAGAACACAAAAATGCCCGGCTATGGACAGATCAAGGGCAGCCCAACCCTCTGTAGGACATCAAACCAAACCTGACGAACAAACACATAAGAAATCAACAGATGTTGTATTGTCTCATCAACCTGATCGCAAAGTGGACAAGCTTCTGGATGCGGCAATCCTCTCGTAGCCAATCTGTCTACCGTCCAACAACAATTAAGAATAACCAACCAAATGAAAAACCTGCATTTCAGAGGTGCCCAGGACTTCTAAACTCTCTTCCATGGAGCAAACCCAATCGAACCAACAAAGAAAGCGTTGTAACCTGATTTACTCGAATACATTACAGAAGCTGAAAGCCTTCAAAGATGTTGGTCTTGAACCCCTGGCTGCAGAGCAAAACCATCCAAGATATCCCAAAGATGAAGATACTCCACAATAGCCCTCACCGATAGGGCACCCTTGATATTAGATACCCAAGTCCTATAAAAAAGAGCCTGAAAAACTGATTTTTGGTTGGTCACCTTTTGAGAAACCAATGAAATAATATTGGGAGCTAAATCAGCAATTGACTGACCATGCAGCCAATGATCAGTCCAAAACTTAGTATTCATGCCATCGCCCACCAAAGAAATGGTAGCCATGGAAAACAAAGCACAAGCATTTGGATGAACCTTCACCTGAAAACTAGCCCAAGGCCACGACGAATCAGTCTTTTGGAGCCATAATTGCGAGGAACCACCCAAATAATATTCTAGTTAATCACCAAGTCAATCATTCACATACTCACGACTTCAACAATTAACCAGAATATCATCCTAGTAGTCCTGACACATGTTTTATGTCCAAGATCGGAACACACATAAGAAATCACAACTAAGCTTAATAAAGAGCGAGTAATTAAACTATATTACAAGTTCTTAAGCATTAACAAGTTTAACAATTTACAACAAAAGAGATATAGAAGGAAACTAAAACTGATCAACTCCTATCTAAAAGAGAAACTACGCAGCGGAAATAAAAGCTATAGACCACAAAAGGTGGGTGAATGCCGTGCCCGGCCCGTCTCGACTCAGGCCATGCCGTGCCTGAGTCGTGCCTACAGTGTCGTGCCTCGGGCCGGTCCAGTAGGCACGGTCCATTTGAACATCTTTAATCTTGACCTCCTCTACCGCGTAGGATAACATTGACACACCAAAAACGACCGAAACTCGGCTATTGCCTCTAATGGTGGTCGAGGCCATTGTTGAGCTTAGTGAGCTCAAATCCGGTCAATCTAGCCACAGGGAAGGAATGGGAGGGGGTTTAGGGTGCTCGTCATGTTCTAGCAAGCCTGTGGTCCGGTCGTGGAGGTTGGGGAATGGGCAGAGCTCGAAATCAACTTCGGGGAGGTGGTGGATGGCTTGAGGAGGAAGAAGACGTTGCCGAGGAGCTCAGGCTCGACGGGAAAAATCACCTCCGGTGGGGGAGCTCGCCGGAGACCTCCTCCTTGGCCTCCACTCCTTTCTCCTCCTCTCCACAACTCTCTTGGTCGGTTGGGGAAAAATGAGAGAGAGGGTGTGAGAGGGTGTGCACGTGGGGGGGGGGGGGAGAGCAAAAGAAAGCGATCGATCTACTTAACCCGAACCTCTATGTGCTGGTAGTCAGACTGCGACTAGCTGCGGTCGGACCGTGAGAAATCCACATGGCAGCGTACCTGGCGGTCATACCGCAGGTGACCCCGGTTAGACCGCGAGGGGGTTCTTTTGCCGAAAATTTTCTAATTCTCCCCCCATCAACCTCCTTCTATTCTTTTCTATTCTTTTCCTTCTCCAAAGTATTTAGGGATTCTCCAAAGCGCTCTAAACCATCTCTAAGGTATTTAAAACATGCTTGGCTAGTCTTTGATAGGCAAACACGTGTAAGCACATGCGATAACAATTACGCATGCTTAATTATGAAATTAGCATTTTGAGGACGTGACAATAACCACCTCATCCTAAGAGCCCAACCAAGAGACACCAAATCAAGGACACCGAAACCACCAAGATGAAGAGGGCGACACACTCGCTGCCAAGACACCAAACAGTTTCCACCCTTAGCTTGGTCCTGACCCGACCAAAGAAAGCCACGTCATCGTTTGTCTATTGCCTTAGAGAACCCACTTGGGGAGATCCATGGCAATCATTTGATAAATGGGAGTTACCGTGAGAACCATGCACACTAGAATGAGCCTGTCGGCCCAGTTCAACAAAGAAGCCTTCCACCCTAGAAGATTGTTAGAGACTTTATCAACTAGCGGTCAGAGGATAGCTTTGGAAGGCTTACCAATCACTAGAGGGAGGCCAAGATAAGAACACGGAAAATGCTTCACTTGACAAGGCAGGAAGTCCCTTATGACTGACATATCTTCCTCGAGACAATGAATCAGAGACACATAACATTTCAAAATGTTAGTTTTGAGGTCCGAAACATCACCAAAAAGCTAAAAAATATGCTTGATTAAACTCAAATCAGAAGGAACCATTCTAAGAAAAACAACCACATCATTCGCATACAAAGAAACTCTATGATGAAGACCTCGAATGGAGAATGGTTTCATCAAACCTTCTTAACATGCTCGACTGATCAGCGAGTTTAGAACATCCATAACCAAGATAAAAAGCATAGTAGAAAGTGGATCTCCCTGCCGAAGACCCCTTTGATGCTCAATCAACTAACCTGACTCCCCATTTAGCAAGACCTGAGTTAAGGCATAGCGCAAGAGACTACAAATCAAATTACACCAACAACGACCAAATCCTATGGTAATCAAAATCTCCAACAAAAAAGGCCAAGAAACCGAGTCAAATGCTTTAGAAGTATCCAACTTAAGGAGAATGTGAGGTTCCTTTTGAATATGCAACCGCTTCACCGTTTGTTGAACTAGCATGAAGTTATCCTGAGTGCATCTCTTACGGATAAAAGCACTTTGATTATCCTAAATACATTCTCAATTAGAATTCTTGTTTCAATGATGAATGGGAGTAGGATAGCGTGTGTGATCCTTTTTTTCCCTTCTAATTTTAGTTTCCTATTTTCTCTCTCTCTCTCAATTATAGTATTTTCCCTGACAGTTTGACCCGACAAAGGGGTCAAAAGAGAGAAACACACAAATTAAAGACTTAGAATGAGGAACTTGTGATTCTTGGATTATTGAAGAGATAATAGGGTTGCAACAAGTGGTGAAAGTGAATTCTATAAAGTCTAAGTTGGATATTAATTTTGTAGGGTTGATATTATATCCATGGCACAAATTTTTGTCAGGACAAGGCATCAGTTTAGTTGTCTTTTTGTTGAAGTGGTGTTCTATAAATTACAATCTAAAGGCAATTTTTTTTAAAGAACTCTAGTAGAGGAATCCCCTAAGGCAATATTATGCAACCATATGGCTAGAAATGTACTTTGTAGTACATATATCTTGATTGTGTATTATGTACTCTTTTGTGCTTATGATTGTGTTGCTAGAGTAAAAGGAATTTAAAGTTTCATCATTAGGCACTTTTAATATGTCTTCTTTACATACATGCAAATTTTAACCAAGAGTATTTATATACAAATGCTTTGGTTACATACTTTCATGTTCATGTGTTATTCATTATCTAAAAAAATGTTCATGTGTTTTTATATAGTGACAGTTCCGAGGTTCTAAGCTAGTACCACACATCCATGGAGCTCTAAACCACCAACACAGGTCCATGGAACCACAGAAGATCCCATTTTGCAACGTAAAACCACTTTTCTCCAACCGAATTCTTGGTAGAGCTCCCCAATCCAGATTCCCCATAAAAATCTAAGGAGCTCTACCAAACGGAGAGCTCAATGTTCACAGAGACTTTGAGTAGAAGTTTAACGGCTAGTTTCTAAGTTTGTACTCAATGGATGATACGGTGTTAGTACTACTGTTCTCACCGGATCATCCTGTGTTAACAACTTTCCTGAGCCATTGGAAAAACAGCTAGTTGCCGGGTTTGAGGCTATAAATACCCCTCCACTTAGTTATTTGAAGGTATGGCATGCTGCTAGAGTCTAGAGTAAGCTCATATACACTTGAGAAGACATCCAAGCTACCAAAGTGCTTAAAGTGATCATCCAAGGCGATTAAGCATAAGACTAAAGAGTATTTAATGCTTATAGGCCTAGAGTGAGTTGTAGCTAGGTGCTGTAGCTTGAAGAAAGGATTAAGGAGTGATCCTAGCTTGTATCGAGTGGTACGTTAGTGCCTTGGAATCCTGGTGACTTGCTGATATCTTGGGCATTGGTGGCTCAAACTTGTTAACCTTTCGACTTGGTGTGGAGCGGCGGCAAGACACGGGTACGGGAATACGGAGACCCTTGACTTGGTGGCTCAAGCTCCGAAGTGATCACAACGGCAAATGACTAGAAGAGATGCTAATTGTGAGACCTTGCCTTGGTGGCTTGGTAGCTCATTGTGCTTGAGACCTTATCTTGGTGACTTAGTAGCTCAAGAGCCGTGAACAGAAGAGTCGTGCCGACCGAGAGCATATCCTTTGTGGAGCTCCAACGTGGACTAGGGGTGGCATTCATACCATCGATGCCACATGATAAAAATCTCTTATGATGAGTTTGTCTCTCTACCCTATTTACGTTTCTGCATTTATATACTTACAATTTACCTTGCTAGAGTAGGATACAATCCTCTTAAACAGTAGAGTAGACACACTACATAAATCTAGAGCACATTTAGATAGAAATTGAGATAAATTTATCTTGTGAAGTTTTTAGAGCCAATTTAGTTTAGGTTTATAAGTGTCCTAATTCACCACCTTCTTAGGATGTCGTTGTTCCTCACACCCGCACGGTTGCACCCGTTGTGCCCAACCTTCCCCATCCGCTCGACCGACACCACCGCCCGATGCCTCTCCACCGCCCAGCGCATCTTGACCGACTGGCCCTTGTCCCCAGACCCTCCCTTCGGCAGAATCCCCTTTGCCTTCGCTCCTACCTAGCGTGTCCCATCCAGATCCCCATCAGCGCACTAGATCTAATGCCACACCTTTGAGCTGGCACCGTGCCGCCCCTTCGAGTCGACGCCACAACGGATCCAGCACCATGCCCTTGAGCTGACACCATGCCGCCCCTTCAAGTGACCATTGCGCCACACCTCTTCTTCTTTGTGGCCATGCAACCTGTTGTAACTGACAGCCTAACGTCATGGCATGCGTGGTGTCATCGCCATGTTTGTCGTGCTGATGTGTGCGCTGGTGAGGTATATGCATGTTTTTGTTTTGCAGCCACTGCCGATGGGATGCTCCAACTAGCCTTCATGCTGCCATCAAGGGACCCGAGTTGCGCGAGCATGTGTTTCCCTCTCTATTGCATGTGGTGATTGATCTCCACCGTGGGTGCATGGCTTCGGACCGCAGCGGCGTTGAGTATGTGATCTTTCTGCCGTGGGTGTATGGCTTCGGGTTGCGCCAGTGTTGAGTTTGTGGCATCTCCATCGTGGGTGCATGGCTTCTAGTCACGCCGGCGTTCAACTTGTGTTCGTCTCCGGCCATGCGTGTCTCTGCTGCCACGCGTGTACACCAAGTCATATGTATTTCTGGCATATTGTCGTCGAATTGGGCCATCATGCTGATGTGTCACCATTGTCATGCTGGTGTGAAAGGATCGAATAATCTAAGAGGGGGTGAATTGGGTCATAATTAAAACTATTTTAACTAAACTCTAGAATAAGTAAACAACCTTATCCTATATGAATAGTAAAGTAACTACAATGATCAAATTTGATAGAATGCTAAGCAAGAAAACATGCAAGCTACAACAAGAAGAGAATTGCAGAACAATAGCTTGCAAGAAAGACACAAATTTTTGTTCCGATGTATCAAGGAGTTGGTACTCTTCCCTAATCCTCGTTGTAGCATCCACTAAGGATATCGCTCCCCTTTAGTCACCAAGACTCAAGTGCTCCCTAGTGATAGCCACATCTTCATCTCTGGATTGACGTGCTTCAAACCAAGCACAAAGCTTCCTCTTAGGGCTCCCACAAGAACTACAAGAACTCATCAATACACCACCAATCACTAAGACCAATTAGGTGTTGCCAACCACCAAGAGTAACAAGCCAATAGCTTCACTTGACCTCAATCAAACCTGGACTATAGCTAGATATACACTTTCTACTCTTCTTGCAATAATGATGTTCTTAATCTTTAATTAAGAACTTTGCAAATCACTCTAGTGCACTCTTATGCCTCTTGATCATACACTAAGTGTTCTAGCTCTTTTGAATCGCAAGGTTACCCAACTGAGATGAAATGAGGGGGTATTTATAGGCTAGAGGTCTAAAACTAGCCGTTGCCTAACCACCTACATTTTTCGTGAACGCCGGATGATCTTGCATGCACAGGCTCTAAACACCGAACAATCCGGTGTGAACCGTCCACCTAAAACTAGCGTTACAGCTCCAAATGCTACAGCAAAGCCTCCTATGTATGTGTTGGACCATCCGGCATGTATATGTCCTTTTTCTACTTAATAGGAGCCTTCTGGACTTTACTCCAACGATGCCTCCCATATGAGCTGGACCATTCGACATGTATAACTCCGTTTTCCAGTGAAACACAAAGAAATCCTCTGAACTTTTACTTAACGATGCTTCCGATGTGTACGCCGGACCATCCAACGTGTACAACTTGAAATCCCTCTTCTGAAAAATACTCTGACACAGTCGATTTAACCTCGTCTAATCATCCAGCATGCACAAGCATTAAAGCCCACTTCTTAACAAATACTCCAGCATGTATAAGCTCATTAGCGCTGGACCATCCGTCATATAGAGGTTTTTCAGAACTTGTCCAGTTCAAACTTCTTTTAAATTATATCTTCTTTTCAATTCATCCATGTGCTTCTCTGAGTTACCTAGTGTTAGAATTTCACAAGTGTGCATCTAATCAATTCTAAACTCAACGAGGTCAAACTACTGCTCTTAGCTCTCTTTATAGTACAGTCAAATAATTAAAGATAGGCTATGCTATTCTAGTGTACTTCATCTCTTTATGACACTTAGAACTAGAAGGTCCTTAATCTTGACGCTCACATCCTTTGATTGCTAAACCATTTAATTACGGGACCAAGATCACCCAACAATATTATAAACTAATATTTTAATTGTCCTTTAAAATAAACTTGTTAGTCACAACACTTACCACTTGTATAGGGGTCTAGATGCTACATGGTGTGCGCGTGCCGCCGTTGTACGGATGTGCATGCGCTGCCGACGTGCTGGTGTATGTCCCCACTGGTACGTGTTATCGCCCGTGATGATGTGTGTGTCGCCACCACGTTGATCTGTGCATGCACGTGTGTGCCACTGGGTGAGTTGGCTGGCCGGTGTGCGTGTGTGCTACCGTATGTCTTGGGTGGCACGCATGTGTGCCGTATGATGTTCTGACTGGCTGTACGCGTATTATCTCTCTGTGTCGCCATCATGGTCATACCGTTATACGCGTGCCACCGTGAAGGTACTTGATTGATAACCACATGTGTGTGTGTTTCTGGTCTTCAATCTATGGTTGCTCCCTGTCTCTTTGGTTGAGCAATAGTTGTTGAAGTGATACTGCCTATTGTACCCATTAAGATTGTCTGATTGATGCTAGGGACCTCGGGGCATGGTGTTGTTTTTCCAGATTGCCTTTTTGTGGTTCTAGTATTGACATTGTGAGAATGTTGAGTTTTCCTTGTTGCCAATTGGTGATGTGTTCCTTCTCGACGGTGATATGCTATTGCTGGATGACAACCCGGTTACTTATGCCTCTGCTGTTAGTCGACTAATAGTGTCATTGTAATGTTATGTGAGGTGTCCCTCAGAACCCGAAGACATGATCGCAATGATTAGTTAGATATATGTATGTGTGGCGTACGTGATATGATGTAATCATGGAAATATATACTTTATGAATCAAAAGAATAAAGATCAATGTTGTAATATGATGTAATCATTTGGGCTCATTTAGTTGTAATATCTATATTATTAATGTTATGTTTTAACTACTCAAACTATATTTATATAGTAATCTTATGTAATCCAATGTTCTTACAATATATAGTCATAATTTATTAGTGTAACAAAGAAACATGACAAGAAATAGTTACAAATCAAGAGTCAACCAGAGATAAAAATGACAATTCTAGCATAATATTTCTTTCAGAAATCAGAAGTCAGCCACCTTAGTAAATAATTTTATAGACAGAAACAAATTTACTACAGAATCAATTAAAATCGAATGCTCTAGAAAAAGACCTAACTAACACTTTTCATTTCCTCTCTATATTTCTTTTAATCTCCATTTCTTGTCACTTTCTTGCACCTTCTTCTCCTCTTCTCGCACTGTCTCTTGCGCGCCGCGGCCCGCGTGGGAACCCACCTCTCTCCTCCTACTTCCCCACCACCTCTACAGTCTACCCGCTCCAGAGGTTTCGCCACTTGCTCACTCTCCCACACGCCCAAAAAACCCCTGCACATTTATAGTGCTCTATAACTTCGCATATAAGTCCGAAAGGGGGAGCGGAGCAGAGCAGAGCAGAGAGGCTTTTTGTGGGGAAGATCAGAGGGGTGTTGCCATGGTCAACAAGGAGGGGAACTTGGACGCTGTCCTCAAGGAGGCCGTCGACTTGGTAACAACTGACTGCTCTTGGGGTAGTAGTGTCCTGGCAAGTCTGCGTCTGGGCGTTCTTGGCTCTTGGGCTCGCAGAACCACGGGGGTTTCTTGGTTCTTGTTATCTCTCTGGATCGTGCAGTGGAATTAGCATGTGGATCGTGGTCCTGTGTGTTGTCAAGAACATATTGGCCTGTAGCATTATTTCAGGGTGGCAAAATTGGTTTGCTAGTTCTTTGGTCCTCTGTTCATGTTGTTGTACAATCTTGTTTTTCTTTTTTCTTTTTTGAAATAAAGGCGCGAGCGTCCAGGCTCCGAGCTAATTGCACCATCTTGTTGTTATATGTTCTTGGATTTATATGTTAGTACTTCATTGCTAATTCATGGATTGCTTGGAAAGAGGGACTTGGGTTGCTAATTCTTGTTCAGCTGGCGCCGTGGGTGGCACAACTGGGATGGTTTCTTGTTTAATGTTTGTAAATTTCAGAATTCTAGGTGACATCGCTGTGACACGATTCTTTCTTTATTGTGCTTACTTATTTTGGAGTTCCGTGTTCTTGCTTCTCTTTCTGATCATGATATCCGTTTGGTTGCATGGATATGTTGGCATCTTTCTTTAATTTTATCATGTCCCTTTTTATTGCAGATCTTTTTCCACTATTTGGTAAAATTATGTCCATACGAGTTTTGTTCTATTGGAAATGGTCCCTTAGACTCAGGTTTTGGTTGATAGCAACAGTAGGTTGCACACTGGCAGGTTGAATTAGAATTTTATTTTCTCTTTTATTTTGGCATGTGCGCGGTGGCAATTTCGCACTCAGGAATTTTTTCACTTTGTTTTCCTGATTATAGAACTCGTTTAGTTTGTAAAAGGCTGCTTTTGCAATTATTTTGCAGGAGAACATCCCACTTGAGGAAGTGTTTGAGAATCTGAGATGCAGCCACCAGGGGCTCACTTCCGAGCAGGCGCAGCAACGCCTACAAATATTTGGCCCGAACAAGCTCGAAGAGAAGAAGGTCAGGTTTCTCCAGCCCATTCGGCCATTTCTCGGGAAAGATTTTGTTCTTCTCAGAGAGAACAATCTTGTTTCTTCGCTTTTCTATCTTCCTTCACATGGCTCATTAAGTTGGAGTTGATTGCTGCAGGAGAGCAAGTTTCTCAAGTTTCTGGGGTTCATGTGGAATCCACTGTCATGGGTCATGGAGGCTGCAGCTGTCATGGCCATCGCATTGGCGAACGGTGGGGTAAGAACTATGACAAAATTTCCTATTTAGTTGTTTATTGCCTTTTACTTTAGTGAATGGTGATGAATGAAGTGTGTACATCCTGCTCTTTTAACAGTAGATGAGATGTTTTATGTCATCAGGGAAAGCCACCAGACTGGCAGGACTTCGTTGGTATCATCACACTGCTACTTATCAACTCAACTATCAGTTTCATTGAGGAAAATAATGCTGGCAATGCTGCTGCGGCACTTATGGCCCATCTTGCTCCGAAAGCCAAGGTCCTTATCCACTTATTTTGCGACATCCGCTGTAAAAAATTATTGTGATATCTCATTATTTTATCCCTGAGTCCATGTATCGTCTTTATGATGTCTATTTGAAAATCAAAACTCATGTTGGGTATTGTTGGATAGGTGCTTCGTGATGGCCGTTGGACTGAGAAAGAAGCAGCCATCCTTGTGCCCGGGGACATCATCAGTATTAAACTTGGAGATATCATTCCTGCAGATGCTCGCCTCCTTGATGGAGACCCTTTGAAGATCGATCAGGTTCTTTATATCTTTGACATTTGGTCTCCTTCACCATTTATTTCATCCACCTAGGTTTCTTCATCTCACATCTTGATCTGACCTCTTATTTATAGTCTGCACTAACTGGAGAGTCATTGCCAGTCACCAAAGGTCCTGGTGATGGCGTCTACTCTGGTTCAACGGTCAAGCAGGGTGAGATTGAAGCTGTTGTGATAGCAACTGGTGTGCACACTTTCTTTGGAAAGGCTGCACATCTTGTTGACTCCACGAATCAAGTTGGCCATTTCCAAAAGGCAAGATCGAGAAGCCTCACATTCATATCTGATGCTGTCATTTGAGTCATTACTACATTGTTACACTCATTATTATGTGATTGATGCAGGTCTTGACAGCCATTGGGAACTTTTGTATTTGCTCCATTGCTGTGGGGATGTTTGTTGAGATCATTGTCATGTACCCTATCCAGCACAGGGCGTACCGTCCTGGGATTGACAACCTTTTGGTGCTCCTCATTGGAGGCATTCCCATAGCAATGCCAACAGTTTTATCTGTGACCATGGCTATCGGGTCTCATCGCTTGGCTCAACAGGTTTACATCTCTTTGAGGGTACTGTTAATCATGTGATGACCAGGCCAGAACTTCTGTGCTATATACTTAGTTGCTGTTTTTTTTAAAAAAAAAATTATGCAGGGAGCTATAACAAAAAGAATGACTGCAATCGAAGAGATGGCTGGTATGGATGTTCTTTGCAGTGATAAAACTGGAACCCTGACTTTAAATAAGCTCACAGTGGATAAGAATCTCATTGAGGTTAGACTTGAACAACCACCATTTAGTCCTCCACGTCTGAGCTTAAAACACTTACTTTTCTCTTGTTGGTCCAGATTTTTGAAAGAGGAGTGACTCAAGACCAAGTAATTCTGATGGCAGCTAGAGCATCCCGAATAGAAAATCAAGATGCTATTGATACTGCAATAGTTGGGATGCTAGCTGATCCAAAAGAGGTATATCGATTGTTGAGTAGGGACGGAATAGGGATACCTATCTTGTTTATTTGATGACATGAACATCCAACAACATTTCCCACAGGCACGTGCTGGTATTCAAGAAGTTCATTTCCTGCCATTCAATCCTACCGACAAAAGAACTGCCTTGACATACATTGATAGTGATGGGAAGATGTATCGTGTTAGTAAAGGTGCACCCGAGCAGGTATGTAAAAACTGGATTGAAACATAGCTTCAAAAGGCATTATCTGGATTTGTCATTTATAGCATGGTCTTATTGATTAACAAAATGACCTTCAGATTCTCAACCTAGCTCACAACAAGTCAGAGATAGAACGAAGAGTCCATGCTGTAATTGACAAGTTTGCAGAGCGTGGACTTCGATCACTTGCTGTAGCATATCAGGTGAGTGAACTTCAAAGGAACTCCTTCAGAGTCCACTTAAAGCTCGCATAATCTGAAAATTTATTAAACATGTTTGAACTAGTGTAGAATTGGTAGTAGTCAGCATTAAATTATGGTTAAGTTTGTTGCACGGTTTTTTTTCCTGTCATGTATGTGCATATGTTGTTTTCTTGATGGTTGTTCTCTCTGTCATGTAGGAAGTGCCAGACGGAAGGAAAGAAAGTCCTGGTGGGCCATGGCATTTCATTGCTCTTATGCCACTCTTTGATCCTCCAAGGCATGATAGTGCAGAAACAATTCGAAGGGCACTGAACCTTGGTGTTAATGTGAAGATGATCACAGGTATACTTTTTGGAAGTCCAAATGGTGTTTCGCTCAATTTTCAGACAATCCAGTTTTCGTGGATGTCATGCCTTTGATGTTTTCCTATTTTTTTTAAGAATAGGACAACAATCATTAAAAAAAAAGATAGATCTCGTGGGGTTGTAGTTTTTACTGCAGTGAAGTCGATGCCATTTACACATCAGAGGGTAGTTTGCATCCATTTGTTATGTAAGATGATCCATCAGAGGTATAAGGATCCTAATCTACTGTGTTGGCTCTTGAGAATAGATAGGATGAGTCTATAGGACTGCAATATGTCGAATCAGGAATTCATGGTCCTGATGAAGCATAAGTAAGGAATTGAAGTTTTTATCATGCGAAAATGAAATCATCCACTACTCTTCTGCATTTGTTGTCAGTATTGGGACCATCAACACCATACTGAATTATGTGGATTCAAATTTATTTTATTATTTCCAGGTGATCAACTAGCAATTGGAAAGGAAACAGGACGCCGCTTAGGAATGGGTACTAATATGTACCCTTCCTCTGCTTTGTTGGGACAGAAAAAGGATGAGTCTATTGCTGCTTTTCCAGTTGATGATCTAATTGAGAAAGCTGATGGTTTTGCTGGTGTCTTCCCAGGTATGCTTCACTTCAATAGCAGGGAAATTGTTTTCAAAGGGTTGAAAATGGGGGCAGGAACAGAAAGTATAACAGCTGAGTAATTAGATCTTTTTTTTTTCCCTTTTTTCTCAGAGCACAAGTATGAGATTGTAAAACGTCTGCAAGCACGAAAACACATTTGTGGAATGACTGGTGATGGAGTAAATGATGCTCCAGCCCTAAAGAAAGCTGATATTGGTATAGCAGTTGCTGATGCGACTGACGCAGCCAGGAGTGCTTCTGATATTGTCCTAACAGAACCTGGCCTGAGTGTGATCATTAGCGCTGTTCTTACCAGCCGGGCGATTTTCCAGAGGATGAAGAACTACACTGTATGTCAGATGGAAACCTACGGAGATAGATTTATTGTTGTTTTGTTTATGTTATTTTGCTAATCCACATTTATATTTACAGATCTATGCTGTCTCGATTACAATACGTATCGTGGTATGTTCTATTGTTTTATTCTTCAGAACTAGAATTTTATACTGTCCAAGTTCATGGTTCCATCTGTGGTTACATAAATTTCATATTATTCTATTGCATGCATGTTAAAATATCTCTCTATTTATTTTATTGATTCGTTTAGGTGTTTATGTTATACTGCAAGCTAATTAGATGCATATGTAATTAGATTGCAATGTATGATTCTCCCACCATTAAATTGATGGTCAACTATGCGGTGTATTCATCTTGATTTTTAAGATTATGTAAATGAACCAGGGACTAATGTGTTTGGTTGCTCTATATTTCAACAGCTTGGATTTATGCTGCTTGCCCTCATATGGGAGTTCGATTTCCCACCATTTATGGTCCTGATTATTGCAATTCTGAATGATGGTACATCTCTTCTTGTTCCTTTCACCCCTGCAGTCAATCACCATATGGTGGTGGAAAGTAGTAAACATCATTTTCACTTCAACCATTTCCTGGTACGAACAGGTACCATAATGACTATATCAAAGGATCGAGTAAAGCCTTCTCCATTACCTGACAGCTGGAAGCTGTCTGAGATTTTCACTACTGGAATTGTGCTTGGTGGATACTTGGCAATGATGACTGTCATCTTCTTCTGGGCTGCATATAAGACTAACTTTTTCCCAGTAATGATCAAGAAAAATGCCAACACGTTTTTTTTTGGTTCTGTTGAAAAAGCCTATATGACTTGGGCAATCTCTATTAAACATTTTGACAATAAAAATGGCTTATGAAGCTAGTAACTGCAGCATTAAGTTTCATGATTGTTCTGAGAAATGCATTGACTCTATACTGTTCAATGGTGTTTTAGAGGATCTTTCAGGTCGAAAGCCTTGAGAAGACAGCTCAGGATGATCACCAAAAACTTGCCTCTGCTGTATATCTCCAAGTTAGCACCATCAGTCAAGCTCTCATCTTTGTCACAAGGTCTCGCAGCTGGTCATTTGTTGAGCGCCCTGGATTTATATTGGTCTTTGCTTTCTTGGTTGCACAGCTGGTATGCTCTCTCACCCTTTGCTCTGCACCACTTGATAAAATTCAGTTATTGGAATGAGTCTCATTATGCAAGTACTTACCTTTGAATGCAGATAGCTACATTAATTGCTGTATACGCCGACTGGGGATTCACTTCAATCAAAGGCATTGGGTGGGGCTGGGCTGGTGTTGTGTGGCTCTACAATCTCATTTTTTACTTCCCACTCGATATCATCAAGTTCCTCATCCGATATGCTCTGAGCGGGAAAGCATGGGATCTTGTCATTGAGCAAAGAGTAATGGAAATACACACTGCATAGTTGTCTTGCTATACCTATTTTCCATGCATTTCTGACTAATTTTCGGTTTACAGATCGCATTTACAAGAAAGAAGGACTTTGGCAAGGAAGAGAGGGAGCTCAAGTGGGCACATGCACAGAGGACACTCCACGGCCTGCAGCCACCGGATGCCAAGATGTTCCCTGAGAGGGTGAACGAGCTGAATCAAATGGCCGAAGAGGCGAAACGAAGGGCTGAGATCGCAAGGTAGGATCAAATCTGCCGGGATGATTTGCAAAACAAATACTGATACTAATACTATCACTTGCAACCAAAAAGAAAAAAAGAAAAAAATACTAGTGCTTTCCATGATCTGTCATGTTTTGGGATGTTTATAGTAGCACTGGTCCCACTCGCATCAACAGTACTTGGTATTTGTGGTCTTGCCTTCGAAGATCAGAAGCATACTTCTTCCCTTGGAACTCTCCATTCGCATCAAAATGCAGCTGCGTGATGCCAATGCGCGTCTCCTGCATAATTTTTATGTTGCACCTTAACAACGTAAAGGTAACTACTGGCTTGTCGATATCTCATTGCAGGCTGAGGGAGCTTCATACGCTGAAGGGGCATGTGGAGTCAGTTGTGAAGCTGAAGGGCCTGGATATCGATACTATTCGGCAGTCGTACACAGTGTGATAAGCTCATCCGCCCTGACTTATGTATATATATGTTTCCCACACAGGAACAGCTAGTTTTGATAGGCGGCTGTCGTCTTTTACTTGCCATAGCTACCATCATCGTTAAATCAATAGTGCACAGTTCATCAAAAGGAACTGATATGGTCAGTTCAGCTCCTATCTCATGTTGTACATTGCCTTCCGGGGAATAACTAAGGCCCTGTTCTGGCTTCTAACCAAACGGGCCATTGAGAAGTTGATATTTGAAAAACTGAAAAACTGGTTTATAAGAAAATGAACTAAAAGTTGAGAAGTTAGTTGAAAAGAGTTTTTTTTGTTTTTTAACATGCTGAGAAGCTAAACATTTATTGCAAAAATCAATAGCAAAAAACCATCAGTTAGACATTAGAAGTTAGTTTTTCAGTTAAAAAACAAAAACCTATAGTTTTTCAGTTAAAAAACAAAAATTTAACTGCCGCTCGCTAGTCGCCCGCTGCCTGCGCGCACCGGCGCACGCAACGGCTGCCCCAAAGCAGCGCGCCTGCGCTCCAGCTCCCAGTCACGGCGCTCCGCCCGCCATCCGCGGAGTGGCCCCTGCCCAGCGCGCGTCGAACTGGCCGCTCCTGCAAGGCGGCGCGGGCGCTCCCTTCCTGATGTAAGATTTGTACTACAACTTTGTTGAGCAATTTTGTGAAGTGTGGATTTGAGGCTCCTGTATTGATTCATAAGGACAACGAGCGTGAGAACAATTGAATGTTTCTCGACTCTCGCTGATTAGAGAGACACATTTTCACTCAGCACAAAATAAGATGCTTACAATTTGAGCAACAAAATGCCACAACCAAAATTGTTCTTCTCGATTTCAGCACCCAATGCCACAACCACAAGACCATTGCAGTTCCGAACGTACCATAACGAAAAAGCTACTCTTTTTTTTTTTTTAAAGAACTCCGGTAGGGGCAAGGTGACCATTTTATTAAGAGAAAAATTACTGTACAACGCCTGCAAACAGGCAAGTCTTAAAGAGAGACACAAAGTAGGAAAACACTAAATTAAGTTATTAATCCATTGGGAAACTCAGCATGAAAGGATCCTGTCATTCTGTACAGTTATAAGTGCACAGTGTAAAAAAATCGTTCTTCCAACTGCGAAAAGCTAGATTGATTTGCTAAAAGATCTTTGCATTCTTTTGCTTCCAAATCTCTCAAGCTGCAATAGTGAAGACTTCCTAGAAGAAGATGTCGTGAAAAGTCCTGGTTGCTTCATCTAACATTGCAAATAATTCTGCATCCTGGTCCAGGTAATGCCAAGAGAGGACTAACATCTAACGCTGAAAGGTCAGGCAAATAAGAGATGGGAGGTCATTTCTTCCGTGTTTAAATTACAAAGAACACAATTGTAATTGTTGTTTTGAATTCTCCATCTTTTCCTTTTAATAATGTTACAGGTGTTAATTTTGTCTCTGAAAAAGGAGACAAGTGAACACTCTGATCTTTTTGACTCTGATCTTTTTGGAGCACTCTGACTTCCAGATCATGGTAATGGGAGCTGGGGGGGGCAAAATGGCCTTAAAAGGCAAAGCATATAATTTACTTGAAGAGTACCTTTCACTGCCCCAATAATAACTCTAACAATCCTTTTACGTACTTTGGCTTTGAATATTCTCCAGCCTTAATTGCAAAATCAAAAGTTCTTGGAATGCAACATTCGATAGCGGGTGTGGAAGTTCCTATGGGGCAAGAATCGCTCTCTATAGGTCGCAATAGACACATGCTTTTCTCTGGCAAACGAGTACATATATGGGAGCTGATCTTTAAGGTAGTTTCCATCCCACATGTCCTGCCAGAGAAGAATGGTGGAGCCAATCCCAGGTGAACCTGAAGCAACACCTCTAAAATGATCCAAAAAGATCCCGCCACTAGAAGGATCCTCTTGGCCTGGATGCATGTGGGACACAACCATTTGAGTAGAGAGTATTGTAGATTAGATTGATCCAAGGGATGTCAAGTTTATTGTAGAATTTATACAGATGTTTCACCAAGAGAGCTTCATTTTGCATTGACAGGTCGATGACCCCTATTTCTCCTTTGTTTTTGGAGATACAAACATATTTTCAAGCAATAAGCGTCGTCCCTTTGGCCGATCCATTGGGTTCCCTCCATAAGCAGTTCCTCCTAGCTCTGTCAATTTGATCATTTGATCTAACTAAGTTTTGATTTTATATATGAACATTTACAAAACCTATTATTATGAATGTTTGTTTACCTAGTTTGAGATTGAAGTTAGCTAGTTCTTAATGCTTGTATTGCCTCGGTACGAGTGGATATTTATGTGGTGGTCACTTCTAACATGATTCAACTATGTGAACTTAAATACACCAATAATTATTCCGTTTAGCTTGTCTAGCTTTATGTTCTTGTGATACTATATCTTTTTAGCATTTGTGCACTTGTGAGCTCATTCTACTGTCTATAGCCTTTTGATGTCTTTAGTATTTGCAAATACTTTATGGTATACTTGTGAAAGTTCATTAGGATCTTATGATTATGCTTTGCATGATGTTTTGTTCTTAATGTTTGCATTGCCAAAGGAGAGAAAAATATGCACTAAGTCACAAAGAATAATCTTGCATGATGAAAGGAGGAGAAAATATATGAAAAATATGCATTCCTCAAGATTTTGCTTCCGTTATTGGTTTTTGAGATGCGTTGTGTGATAAAAGTGGAAGACCATTTATTTTGAAAAAAATTAGTAAGATAACTATTTACTTTTCTCTTATGGTCGTTCTCAATTCTATATTATATTGGCACCTATCAGCCAAGCTCTTATCTTTTTCATAATAAGGTCTCGCAGCTGGTCATTTGTTGAGAAGTTCACATTACCAGTTGAACTTTGGCAGTACATATTCTCGAACGCCAAACGCTAAGTAAGAATCGACAGGTGAAGTGGTGATGTATACCAGCAGCAAAGAAGACAACGTAGCATTAGCTGGGAATAACAATCACACGATGGTTTATCTCACAGGGGGCAAAAAGAACGAGAACAATCACATTATGGAATGCTGAAACAGGGAATGCCAAAATAAATGCTACGCCGGAGGATAAGCGTGGAACAGATTTTGGATTCTGGGCTTGTGAACAACAGAAGCAACGGGTGTCCTCGGTAACATTGAACATCTCAATCAGATGATACAGCTCGTTAAACCCGCAGCGGTGGTCAGCCGCTGGTGAGTTCCTCCCTCCTCCGCTCTGCCGCGTGTCCTCGGTGCCCCTCCCGCTCGGCGCGCGTCTCAAGCAGGCGCAGCCCACCTTCGGCGTGCCCCATTCCCATGCTCTCTCCCTGTGCGCCATACCCTGCCCCTGAGGCCCTGACCCGCTCCCTGAGGCATCCGGGCGCCTACCGGCCTCCTGTCGTTCGCCTGCTGCCTGCGCGCACGCAACGGCTGCCGCAGAGCAGCGCGTGCGCGCTCCCGTCCCGGCCACGGTGCTCCGTCCGCCCCCTGCCCACCGCGCGTCGAACCTGCCGCTCCTGCGAGGCGGCGCGGGCGCTCCCTTCCTGAGGTAAGATTCGTACTATTTATTTGTTAAACAATATTGGGAAGTGAGGATTCGAGGTTCTATATGTTGATTCATAAGAACAACGGACGTTGAGAACAATACTTACCAATCCGAGCTACAGAGCGCCGCCACCGAATCTGTTCTTCTCCCTTTCGGTTTCAGACACCAGATGCAACAGTTAGACAGCCAAACAAGCCGTTCTGCTAGAGCTTATTTTCCTGCTCCTGCATGCAACTCGGTCTGAGAACTAAGGAATACGGTTCCTTGGTGTAGTAGATGTACCCGTCGAGATCAAGTTTCTCTGATTCACACGCATATGCCTTTAGCTGCTGGACATGCTGGATCTTTCCCCACTCAGAGGTGTCATCTTGTAAGGATATCAGTTTGAGCAAGCTGAGGCTACAATATATAGTCAACTTAGTTAACTTTGCCTCTCGTAAGTATTGTGGTAGTGTTTCAGCATCGAAATCCTTCCATTGGATGCTTCCCAGTGCTGGCAAACCCTCCAATAACTTCAGCCGTGGGCAACTGGAAATGGTAGTCTTCTGCAAGCTTGGACAGTTGGTGATCCTCTCTAGTCTTGGATTGTCAAATATCTTTAGCTCAACGAGCGAAAGGAAGTTCTCTACAGAGACCAAATGCAAGACATTTCTCAGGTCCAAGTGCATGAGTCGACCTGCATGGTGTGCAAGCCCAGGAGGAAGATGCTGCAGTTTACAGTTGTCAATCAAAAATCCCTCTAGAACAGTCATTGCTGGGACCTGCTGCTCCCAGTCCCACTCTGTCCATCCTAACATGCCCTCAAAACCCAATGTTTTCAGCTTGGGAAAAGCAATAGCAGCACCATGAGAAATATGATGACGCTGCCTACTTTCGATCCTTGTTCTTGTTATCACTGGTGTATCGTCCTTGCCATCACCTTCACCACCCGTGGAGGGGAGGAGGAAATCATGCCCAATACACTGGATGGACGGAGCTTGCTCGACCCAAAAGTATTCTAGGAAGGGGAGCTGGCCCAATCCGTTAGGAATCTGTTTACAGCACGCGTAACCCTCTAGAACAAACTTCCTTAAGGTCCCAAAGGGTGACATCATTTTGGTCCACTGTGGTAAGCCACTTCCAAAGTAACCTTTGATAGTAAGTTCTTCTATGCAAGTCGGAGGACAGAGATTACCCAACACCTCCTCGATTTGTTCGTGCTCCTCCTTGCTGATGTTTTCTTCAACCTCCCCGTTGTCTCCGAGCCTACTGGTAAAATTCAAAGTTAACGTTGTTTGGTGGTGTTTACTGTACAGCTTTGCTGTAGCAGCCATGGAACCTGAAGATGCCTTCTCCAAACCTGTTATATCAAGTAGTTTCAGCTTTGACAAGGACCCTAATTCTTCCAAGCTGCACCAACCATCTGTGCAATCATCCGAATTGGTTGGAAACCCTGCCAGTATGACCAAATCTTCTAGTTTTCCAAAACCACGAGGAACTGAGGTTATGTTGGTGCCTCTAATGTCGAGTAACCTTAGCTTCCGTAGCTTCAGTATGCTGTTAGGAAGTTGAGAAATGTTTGAACATCCTACAAGGTCAATGGCTTGTAGAAAAATTAGACTTCCTATGTCTTGAGGAATTGCAGGTATGGGTGTACCTGAGAGTCCCAAGTATCTCAGATGCTTGAGGTGGCATATGGAATCTGGCAGCTCAGCAAGTTTCATTTTAAATATATTTATTACTCGTAGGCAAGAAAGATGTTTCCAGAAATCTTTCAAATCAACCATGTTGCTTCCAAATAACATCAATGTTCTCAGAGAGACTTGTTTTTGCAAAGCATCCCACTCCACTACCTTTTTTGAGATAGATAGGTGACGAAGCTTCAAAGTACTAAGAGTGCTGTTTACATTCTGCCCCTCACTAACAATTACTACTTCATCTTTTGTTATATATTGAGCAAAGGAGCGGACAACATCATGCATGGTGCATACTAACTGTCTATAGGATCCTTCTTTTGGTTCTAAAAGATTTCTTGAAAGCAATTCTTTGTAGTACTCGAACCCTAGATCTTCTGGTAGCTTTGAACCTGGTTTGTTATGCACATAACCTTCTGCGATCCATATCTGGACTATATCTCCATATCTGATTAATTCATCTTTTGGGAAAAGTGAACAAAGCAGAAAACATTGTTTCAAGTGTGAAGGCAATTCCTCGAAACTCAAATAGATTGCTTTGTTAATATCGTCATCAATCCCTTCTATCGACCATGCGAAGTGGTTACAAACATCCACCCAAGCATCTCTTGTTCTACTAATGTTAGACAAGAGTCCTCCAAGCACCTTAATTGCTAGTGGCAAGCCATCACATCTTTCCACAATCTTTGTCCCTATATCCTTTAATCCACCGACCTCTAGTTCATCACTCTCATTCAAAACTACCTGTTGAAAAAATATGCCGCATGAGAGAGAAAGAGAGAGACAGACAGACTGGGGGTAGAACACGGAGAGCCACTGGCAGAAACGGGAAAGCTCCCAGTTCTGAAAGAATTACGTCATGTTGCCTCAGGCCTCAACACAGGGGGATTTCCTGTGCAGCAGTAATGGAAGCACAGGGGATAATGTAAAAAACTAAGCGGTTATTATAGATCATGGAGATGCGCTAGGAAAGTTCATGCGTAAAAAAAAAACACCCTCCTTGGCATGTACAAGATGTTTATGTTTAATAAACTTGGGAGACATTCTAGGTGCATGTGCTATGGGCCACAATCACGTGTGATGCAAGTTTTGTGTGTGCGCGTAGTGATAGGTATACATGTTTGCCTCCCTTAATCAGCAAATCAAATGCCCTTATGAAATGGCATACCACAAGTAACTAATCTCTTTTAGATAACATTATTGTAGGAGAGGAGCTTGAAAATATTTCAAGGCACCATTATATCAATGGAAACACATTGAAAAGAGATATTTCCTAAGAAAATGGACAAATGTTTCAAACTTGATAGACAAGTAATCTTGAAAACTTAAGGATATGATCTGTTTAATCTATAATATCTATACAAGAGCAAAGGGTTCCTGCTCGGTGGGTTGCGTGTTTCAGTGGTTGCAGGCGGGTTCGACGGTGCAAACATACGCTCGGGCGAAGCAGACAACGATTCCTAGCTGCTCAGGGATGTGGGGTCAAGGTCAACAAAAGGAACTTGTGCATCATCATCTGCTTCACTTGAGCGTGTGTTTGCGCCGTCGAACCCACCTGCAACCACTAAAGCACGCAACCCACCAAGCAGGAACCCTTTGCTCTTGTTTGTCGTCTCCCTCCTTGCCCCTCTCTCCCTTTGCCAGTATTGTACTAGGGATTGATTTGTTCTGCTGGTAAGCAGCCCTAACTTGCCACCCTCTTTTTTGAACATCTGTTTGGTTCTGGAAGGCCTTTGGATTACTGTGAGCAATCAATTCCTAATCCTTTTGAGATTGGTGTGCAGTGGAAATCCATCTGGTCATGGGATTGATTCCTTTTATTAGTAAGCAACCCTAACCTACTCGGTTTTTTTTTTTTGTAAGCATGCTTTTTCCCTAGGGAATCTTCGAAGTTTGAATAGCTGTAAGCAATAAAACACAAATCTTTCTCTTTATTGACATCTTTGTAGCACCAGTTCTTTCTGCATGTGGTGGAGTTCAATCTATTCCAGTTACCCATAGTTTTTTTTTTAACAGTGGGACCCATTTCCACAGCCTTCATTGGAGGCAGGGTCGAGCGGGCCACTCCGTGTGAGGCCGCCGCAAATCGGGAACCAGTTACCCACAGTTAGTAGAAGTTCCTGCACACGTTACCTATTGAGGATCAAACCACTATTCCACTGCACTAATCGATTTTGTTTACCCGTCAGTTAAAGTGTGCACGTGTTTACTAGAGTTAGTTTCGTATTTTCTACTCCAATAATGAATCAACACACTCATTCAATATCAGATTCTGCACCCCGTATCCGAGGAGGATATGCATGTTCAACTTTTGGATAATTGGATTTGGCAGCAACAAATTTTGTTTTCCGTTTCCATTCCTTTTTTTTATTATTTAAGAGGGTTCATACTATGGAACTCATACTTTTGTTCGATGTGCAGCTCTCGGGGGAGCAGGCAAGGAACAATCCTTACAGCTACGTCTACCTGTCCCAATCGAATGGCAGTTCACTGAGTACAGGTAATTTTCCTTATGTTCGGCTATACCTTCATATTATTTAGCATTCCCTTTATGCTACACAGTATAATGAGGGCCAAAAACACAATGGTATTATTGCTGGTGTGTGTACTATCTTATTTGTTGGGATTCGGAAACTTTTCAAAGATTAAGTTCTATAGTTCAATATAAAAAGACTGGGTCAGAACAAACCAAAATGTTGGACAGAACAAAAAACTTTTGGGTGGTATTTGAGATATCCAAGAGTCCAAGGTCACGCTGTTTTTTTCCAGAACATTTCTTCGCCATGTCCAATCTTTCATTTCCAAGCCAAATATTTTGTTTTTCAAAGATCATTTTCCAATCCCAATATGAAATGTAGATATTTACTTGGTTTATCCCAGCATCTCGCCTGGCATATCGGTTACTTTTTTCTGAACTGCAGAACTGGTAATCTATATAGGATAAAAGTGACAGGATCAAGTATTTTATTCAACTAGCTAGAGTTACAGTTGAATAATTGCTGAGATATTTTCCCTGAGCTTTTCCTGTTTCACGGTTCATTGCTTCCTTTTCTACAAGGACGAATACTTCCCTGCCCAATTATATGCAGAAGTTTCAATTTTTTCTTAAAAGTTCCCCAGCAATGCGTGGGGAATTTACCTAGCTAAGTTATTTGTTATTTGACACTACATGCTGAACATATGGCAAAAAGCACAATATTTTCCATCCCGACAGTTATTTTATATATTCATTGGTGCTAAAAAAAAGAGTTGGAATCACCGGACACATTCAATATCCCGTACAGATTTAACCTCGATGTTGCTTGAGTTACTTTGAATCATAGCATGGACATTTCAGTCGTGCATATGTATGTGCAGAGTTCGTATATAAGTAGTGCAACGGATAAAATTTACGGACCTGATTCTTTAGCAAAATCCAAGCATCTTCTCCTTCTAGCTTATGAACCCGGTGGAGATGTTGTGCCTTCATCTTACGAGCGACTCCATCATTTCTAGTGGTCATCAAGACTCGACTGCCGGGAGCACCATCATTAAGCGGTACTCTAAGAATCTCACTCCACACATTCTCACTCTCTCTCCACACATCATCCATCACTAACAAGAACTTATTTTGCCGCACCGCCTCCTTCAATGCACACTCGAGCAGCGCCTTGTCTCCCACGGAGCCATTGTAAGTGCTCCCAAGAGCAGCAATAACATTTTGTAGCACACCAATTTGGTCGACTTCTTTATTAACGCTCAACCAGATCCTCTTGTCAAAGTTTTCCTCCACCAAGCTGTCATTGAAAACCATCCTAGCAAGGGTTGTTTTGCCTATCCCGCCAGCGCCTGTGATAGCAGCGGCAATAACCACATTCTCTTTGTTTACTCCCACACGAGCGTCCACATTCTTGACAAGTAGATCAACAATTTTCTTTGTATCTTGCTTACTCTTCTCGCCCACAACATCAGACTGGATGATACTCGGTCCCGTCTTTCGGTTGCTGTCGGACCAAGAAGTGGCAGCTTTGTTGGACTGACCCAAGGAGTTGATCTCTTGGATGATGAATCCAAAGCGAGAGCTCCTCTCCGCAATGTCCAACAGTCGCTTGTTGAGCGCCTGGATCTTCCTCCCGATCTCGTGTGCAGTGACGGGGTTGCGAAAGCAAAAGAACTTGGGGATGTTCCAGCACCTTGAAGCGGTTTTTGGAGTGGCTACTGTTGCTGTGGGATCTTCTCCATCCTCCATGATCTGGCAGAGGTCAAGGATGTCGTCGACATGGTACATGGCATCCTTAAGCTCCCTCACCCACCTCTCCACAGCAGTGCTGCAGATTCCCTTCCTCTCAGCGTCGGCCAGGATGCTGCTCAAGTCGCCAAGCGTCGTCTCGAGCTTGGTGATCTCGCCCGGCACGCCGAGGAGCATCTCCACCTCCTCCTTCGCCATGCCCATCATGATGAACGCCAGCTTGGATGCGAACGCGCCCAGCACCGACGCCATGGTCAGGGGATGGGGTAGCAAGAGCAAAAGAGAAGTATTCAGAATGTGCGTCCGCACTCTGTGCTGCTCCGGGAAACGTTTCGACGTTTTGTATAGAACGAAGGCTTCACCGGTGGATGCAAAATTACGATCCCGGACAGAGATTAGAATATTTATCTGGCACTCGATCCGAAGTCCACATGGGTGTCGAGGCTCTAGTCAAACAAAAAATGTATGCAAGTTTTTTTAACCCTGTAGAGCCGCGGGCAAGTGCTAGATACCAATGAAACCAAGTGCATTAAGAGATGCGGTTTTCACTCGATTCAGATCTTCAGCTGATCAATCGAATGTATGATGTGGTTCACTGCCGTGGCTGATATCAAAAATATTGCTCAAATTGGCTGCTGGCATTTCGCCGTCAGGTTTTTTTTTTTTCGTCTTCTGGTTCCTCAATATGGCTTGCAATGCATAAAGTTTTACTGCATGATAACATAGCTTGAACAACCGCCAGCTTGGCAGTAGCTAAAGTCTAATCTTGTGAACAACTCAATTATACCAGTGAACCTTTGAACTCTACCTCTACTGCACCCTAGTCTTAATTACCTCATGGTAGAAGAAGATGAAGCCGGTGAGATTAAATCAATCACGTGATCCCCCCCCCCCCTCCCCCTCCAATAATTCTTTTTTAACTAGGCCTTTGGATCTCCATTCAACATTCCAAATCTCCTCACCACTTCACATAAAAGGCTCAAGTACATTAAAAGAGATATGATACATGTCCCGAGTACTCTACTTTTACTCACACTGTTTATCTCTCTTTACGACGAAAATAGGACTTAACTAGATGGCCCTCTTTCTAACAGTAAATACATACATAGTCTCTTAAGTACTGATCTGCTAATCACTCTAGGTGCTGTTATAGGGGCTTTTAACTTGGACTGAGAAGCTCTCTTGAGTTGTCTTTGAAAACTATCTTCTTAATTTGTGGTGTGAGATTTTTCTTTTCTGACACAAGCTTTAATTTGTGGTGTGAGATTTTTCTTTTCTGACACAAGCTATGTGGCACTGATCTTAACTTTTTCAGGCTCTAGAGTAGTGAATGTGGTGAAAACAGTCTTGCCAAGACTGTTGCAAGAACATAGAGGTAATCATGTCTTATCCACACACATTTTGGTATTGTTTAAAATCAAATTCATGTTGTCCTTACCTTCTGAACATCGCTTCACAAGAAAAAAATATGTACTTATTTTTAGCCATGAGCTTGTGAGCTTGCTCTCTAACCTAGCTGGGTTTGTTCTTAAAGACGATACAGGTAGAACAATTCGACTGTATATCCTTAGAACAATCAGCACTCTCTAATCTAGACTCTAACTTCTTAATGCATTTTTCTTTCATTTCAGTATCTTTTGCAAGCGCCTAAAAGAGTAGATCTAGATTGCTCCTCAAGGAGTTTCTTCTCAACAGTCTCAAGCCGACTGACAACTTGAGCATACAAAATCTGAAACTCAGCAAGCTCAGTCATAATAATAACACAACTCTCACAGTCCTCTTCTTCATCCTTAGTCCTAGACCTAAGCAATTCAAGCTCAAACAAAGAACATTCTAACTTAGACTTTAGTTCCTTAACCTCTCTAGCCGCAGTACGAACCAACCTATCTTGACTAACCAACTCATCAGTTAATCTATCTACCTCAACAGAAAGCTGGTCATAGGATGGTTGTACCTCATGCGAATCAGGCTTGATGCTGTCGTTCTCTCCCGATATAAAGCAAAGGTCGGTGAAATTTTAGTTCTTCTTCTTATTCTTCACAAGTTGCTCCTCCTCTTTCAAGCTCACATCCTCGTTTGAGGAAATGTCAATGTCGCTGAGCGCCGCCACAAAAGCTCGTGAAGCCACCTTGGTTGCCTTTTGGCCATCTTGTCACAGTTCTTAAAGAAGGAATTATTGTTCTTCTGGTACTTGTCATGGTCGTGGTTGTGATCTTCCTTCTTCTTGAGCTTGGGGCAGTCCTGCTTGAAATGAGTGGTGACCACACTCATAACAAGCAGAGAATCACATCTCCTCTAGTCTCATCGGTTGTTGTAGAAGCGGGTGAACTTCTTCACAATCAACGCTAGATTTTCATCATCAAGTGCATCCACCTGCTCTTCTGTAATAGAGATCAAGGAAGAAAAAACAAATCTACCAGGTGAAGGGTTAGCACAAGAAAAATAAACTCATGCATGACTGTCACTACTAGATCATGAAACCATGTGATAGGGGTTTCATAGATCTAACCTAGGCACGTGACTATTTCTATGAACTTAAACTTATTGAAGAGTTCATTACAAGTCAAGGTATCATAACTAGATGACTCTTGAATGCTAAAGATCTTCATTTTTTAAATACTACGATCAAGAGTATAGAGAAGCTTAATCGCTCTCTAATGATCAGAATAAGATAAAACCTCAGTGGATTTAAGATTGTTAACAATTCTGCCTAACCGTTGTCGCCAGCCTACCACGACGCCAAGCCACCACCGCCTAGGCATCCCTAGCGCCTAGCTACCTGTCGCCAGAGCACTAGACGTCGCCAGCCCAGCCCACACACATGTCGATGGTAAAGAAGGAGCTGAGGTAGAAGGGCACGACCATGCTCAGTGCGCTGGGGATGTATTCTACAGGCACCACCGATGGTGCTTGGCCACCTCCTTGAGCGCGCATATGGCGATGACGAAGAAGGCGAGGCAGAAGTGGAGATATTTGCGTACGGCGCCGAGTAACCCTTCTGATCTGAAATTCAGTGATACCGAAAACTAAAACTTGAAAACCGAAACCGAACTAGGCGGTGTTTTCAATATTTTCCATCATCTTCAGTTTGCACATTCTGAAAACTAAATTGTTCCTACACCGAAAATACCAAACCAAAAACACCGAATGCCCAACCTACTGAATCTAGACGGACGAGAGTGAGAGAGCAAGAAGCTTGACGTGCCGCATGGCCTCAACAGCACGTCACTCCATGTATTTCACCCTTCTCTTTAACGCCCATCCAACCGGCCGACAGGGTATCTGCATGCTACCAAGCTCCTCAGCTGATCCTGACAAGCAGCCACATCGATGCAGAGTTGTTGTGAAACCTAGAAGGCAAACCTAGAGTCGTCCTCAGACCTCAGGTAACGAGGAGCTAGCGTATCAGAAAAGAAAACGACTAACGAGGAAGAGCGCATCACGGCATGCACATGGGGGCGGCAGGGATATATGTACGTCGATGGCTCCAGCAGAGCACGGTTAAATTAAACCTGCTGCTAATTTGCGTACAGATCCGGTTCCTTTCGTCAACGGATGCGCGCGCCTCTGGCAAAGTACCAGATCCCAGTGATCCTCTATATATATTTTCCTCTAAGACTCCAAGCATTGACTTGTATAAAGTACTACGATCTGGATAATTAAGCAGAAACTTGTGTACAGTTGCTACCTCAGAAGGTTGGACCTAGGGCGAGAATTGCATTTCCCCATGATTCATCCGGAGTTTTGCACTTCAATTTGGTTGTCCTTTCAGAAAGCATCAGCGCAGCTTTGCGGTATGCCTGTGTTACGTGATGAGTTCACTAGCGAGGCCACATCAACTCGTGCGCCTGCACGGCTAGCAGTAAGTTCTCGAAAGAATTGGCTATATGTATGGATTCAATTAGAATATGAAATGGTAGATGGTATATTTTCCTATTTCCACTTTTATGATTTGCAAATATATATACAAAATTTATTTTCATTATTAGAAAATATTTTTTTCTACAATGGAGATGAGTAAATAGATAGTATATCTACCATATAAAATACGAGTTGATTCATCGTCATCTCTCTCCTTCCATCCATACTATCTAATAAAAAATAATAAAAAACCATGTCAAAAATAAATTAGAAAAACTGGACCTCTTTTAGCAGGCCATGCTCTCAACCCCTTGCCCAAATCACAATATGTGCCGCCCCTCTCTCTCTCCCCTCATTTCTCGGATCCAACCTAGAAGCGTCCACGCCGCCCATGCCCCGGGGGACAAGCCACGGGGCCTGCTCCCTCTCTGTCTGTTCAACGCCGAGACATGACCAGGAGGATGGGTGGGAGGAGTGAGGACTAGCCGGGCCGCCGCCAACTCCTTCTGTTCTAGTGGATAGCGTCTTGTGGATTTGAAG
Source organism: Phragmites australis (assembly GCF_958298935.1). Lineage (NCBI taxonomy): Eukaryota > Viridiplantae > Streptophyta > Magnoliopsida > Poales > Poaceae > Phragmites > Phragmites australis. Next base: position 40,290,392 of record NC_084923.1, read on the forward strand.
GACCTCATCACCGGCCTCTACAGATCTCAGCGACTCAGCCGTCCTCGGCCGCCAGCGTTGCAAACATGAGTACGCAAGAGGAGGCAATGGATGACGACCCTTTTTTTGTATGGCTAAGTTACTTGCCTATGAGTTCACGAAAAAGGCTTACTCCCCTTCCAGATCTGACATGGCATTGAAATTTCCGGTAAACTCCTGCGTTAGTGCATTTGTATATTACCCGGATAAAATCGCTAGATGCTGCTGCATTTGTGCAGCTAAACTTTTGAAATCAAGTTATCAACATTTTTGTTTACTAGTAATCAAAGTGTCCAGAATTTTGATGTGAACGCAACTAATAGATCTCGGTTTTTGTTCACGGATAGAGTTACTTTCTATCACGTAATTGTTTGTTATTGATTCATACGAAGGCTTATCTAAGGGTATATGCTGCTTGGAGGGATTATTCATGTACTGTTTTACTGATGTTTTAAGTCTCCACGAATCGTCAATGCTTTTGCTATCAATATCGGGAGGTGTTTCTTACTATCAGTTCTTATTACTATAGAAAGTGCTTTTACTGTTGGCTCTAAAACCACATTCACACCCGGTTTTAGAGCCAGCAATGTGTAATATGCGGTGATAGTTGGATTATCACTGCCGACTTAGAGACCAGTAGTAAATGAGTTATCACTACCGGCTGAAGACGGTTGAAGCCTTCAGCAGTAAATGAGTCACGTGATTTTTCGCGTGAAATACGCACCCGTGCGTTTCGTGGCACTCGAATCTGGAACCTCTCAGCTCGCACGATGCATTATTATTATCTCACCACTGAAGTACTAGTGATAACAATAAGATATGTTTTCCTTTTGATCCTTATTTTAAAAAACTTTTTATGATTATTTAGGTATTTAAATGACCTTAAATTAAAAAGTTTTCAACTACAAAGTTTTAATCTTGTCATAGGCTACAATTTTCATATAAAGTTTGTATTAAAAAATTATGATTTTTTTAGGATAAACTATTATCCATTATTATTGCTCAAGAAGGGACATGGTTCCTAGTCTGCTCAAGTAGTCGGCCCTCTGGTCGGGTCCTCGACCACGATGTTCTATTCATCGAACATAGTGGTTGAACGGTTTGCTCGTGGTAACCGACCACGATGACTTTTTTTTTGCTCTACATAACTTGTACCTGCTTATCACTGTCGGTTCATAACACGAATCGGTAGTGATACTTGACGAACTATTACTACTGTTTCATGACTAAGAACCGGTAATGATAGTCAAGTTTCACTACCGGTTTATAAGAAAAATCGGTAGTGATAGCATAATTGTTAATTCGTAGTTAGAACCGGCAGTGATAGTCAATTATCATTGCCGGTCCTTTTTTAATAGACTTTTGTTGTTGTTTCTTGATACGAACTGACAATTATATTCTATTACTATCAGCTCATAAAAGCTCGTAAAGATCCAATAGTGATGAGCCGGTATATAAGACCTATAGTGTTTAGCTTCTCAACCCATATCATCATGTTGTTTCAGATAGCTTTCACTGCTGGAATTATTCCTTCGTTGTTTTAGGAGATGGATCCAAATGAACAAAATACCAAGCAAGTATTGTAGCACAGGACGATGCTCGATGAGCATAGGACTCCTACGAAGTTTTGGGTTAAGGCTATTAGCACAGTTTGTTATATCTTCAATCGGATTTTCTTACGCTTATTTTTTAATTTGACTTCTTATGAGTTGTGTTTTTGGAGGAAGCCGAAGGTTTCACATTTGAGAATTTTTGGTGGTCGATGCTTCATCATAACGCGTGGTAATCTTGACAAGTTCAAGTCTTGTTCTTCTGATGGTATTTTCTTGAGGTATTCGCTTCATGGTCATTCTTACAGGATTCTTAATCTTGACAAAAACACCATCATGGAGTCCTGTGATGTGGTCTTTGATGAATCAACCCCCTATGCTAGCCATGTTCTTGAGTGTGCAGATATCAGAAGATGAGCAAAAGAATCTGTCGGTGTAAAGAATAGTGGGGTCCCCTCGCGGGCGGACCCACGTCGGTAAGATATCAACAGGTGTTGTATGCCACATTTGTCCGGAACCATGGTCACCCCGCGTGATAAGTTAGCAACCATGCGACCAGCCAGCGATCACGCAACCAGACGCTCTGACCAAGCTCCGCGACCAGTCCCCAGTCGCAGGAGCAAACCCCGCGACCAGTCTCCTTTGGTCGCGGGGCAGGTATGTGTCTAAACAGTCTAATCACAATAAATATTTTTTCACTCGAGTATTTTTCTTCCCTAGGTCCTCTTTCTGGTCGTTTAAGGCATGGTCGGCGCAGAGGTCTTTTGCAGGTGCGCAGACAGCGCGTGGGGATGGGATAGGGTAGTTCAGATGATTGGGATGATACAGGCGGTAGAGTGATGGGACAGACTCTGTAGCGTCGTAGAGCAAGTGAGATAAGTCTGATCTTAGTAATGATGGGCCTAGGTGGGAAGCTCTAGCTAGCTCTAGGTCTATGTCTTGATTCACATGTAATTCCTCTCTCCCTCTGATATATAAAGGGAAGAAGGGATGAAAAAGAGAGAGATCCCATAGGCGAAGAAGGATTCGGCCCGAGGAGAAGAGGGCTGGGCAAGAACATCATCTGTAACCACTTAGACCATAAGAAAATAATACACATGATGTAGGGCTATTACCCTAAGGGGGGCCTAAACCTCGATAATTCTTGGTGTTCTTGAGTCACATACACACACACAGATTCAGTAGGCACATCTCGAATAAAGATCATGCACCTGTCGTCCGATACACCCTGGAATCACTGTCAGAGATTTACCCTTGACATTTGGCGCGCTAGGTAAGGGGAGAAAAAAGCTGGGCAAGAACATCATATGTAACCAATTTAGACTACAAGAAAAGAATACACAAGATATATGGATATTGCTCTGAGGATGGCCTGAATCTGAATAATTCTCGGTGTTCTTGAGTTGCACATACATAACAAATTCAGTATGCACATACCGAACAAAGATCACGCATATGTCGTCTGATACACCCCGGAATCACTGTCATGGATATACCCTTACAGAATCTTTGTAGATGGTGATCTTCTAGCTCTCGGGGATGACGAGTATGATCCACTACTTTCTATTACTACACTTTCTCTCGAGCTAGTTTTTGTCTTTTTTACACTGACAGAGAGTCATACAAACTCTATTTACACTTAAGCACTGGTTGCATTGAAATTAGATTAGTGCAGTTTTCAGTTTAATCCTAGCTCATAGAGCATTTGTTTGCCATGGTTAGCAAATTTCAACGAGTGTGTTTCAGGAGCTAAGCATTTGTTGGCCAGTCTACGAATTTATATTCATATGATTCTTAAGTATCATATGTCTAAAAACGAGTTTGTCCTCTTAGACAGATGCGGTAAGAGACGCGCAAGAGAGCGGGAGGTTTAAGAAGAGCGCGTTGTCGTGATCACATGTTTGAGGACGCTGAAAAAAAAGTCAAACACACGTACGGCACCGACAAGGCGATAATAACAGATGTCAATGGACCCTGTCAGTGACTGGAGGGAGCAGTACCGAGTGTACTGTCCCCCCCCCCCCCCCCCCCCTCGCTCCCATCCAGCCCCTCGCGTCGAAAGCCCGCACCTCACGAGCCCTTCGCTTCCTCCTCAATCTGTTCCGATCCGACCCGAGCCAGTCGGCCATGGCGATTAGGGCTGGCCGCTCGGCTCTCCTCCTCCTCGTCGCCGCCCTCCTCCTCTCCGCCTCCCCCTGCTTCCAAGGTAATGTAATGCCACTCGCAACCCCAGCCCGCATCTGCCCTTCTCTCTCTCTCTCTCTCTCTCTCTCTCGCGCGCGCGCGCGCATCCCGTCGGCCCGCGATCTCTCGAGAATGCCACGGCGGAGCGGCGCTAGATCTGTGAGATTTTCCCGTTCGTGGCACGGGAACGCGGCCGATCGTACGGTGTGGGGCTGCGCCGGAGCGGATTGGGATTTTTGGGGCGAGTTTAAGTGTATTAGATCGCTTGCTACTTGTTTTGTGGCGGTTTGTTGGCATTGGTAGGATTTTGTCATGTGGGGGTGGGGCATTTGATGCGACGGCGTGCGTCTGGGTCTGCTTGTTGGGGAGGGGCAGAGTGTCCATCTGAGAGCTTAGCAGTTAATGAAATGGACTGAGTTTCGTGATCATTTGTGGCCAGTGTTCGAACATTGGTGTAATAGATTCTGCAAAGTAATATTTAGCGTGGTAGAATTATGGAACAAGGCCTTTTACGAGTGATTGATTGGTTAAATTACCTTCAGGAAAGGTATATTACGTTGCTAATGTTAATGGATTTTTTATTTGTTGTTGGTAGTATACCTTATCCTGTTTCATGTCCTAATTTGATGCAATGTAGTTGGCCACAAGGGCCTTTCACTTTTTCAGAGCATACTCTCGTATATCTAAGGAGTTCCCTGAAACTATCAACAACAGCAACAACAGCCTTTGTCCTAAGCAAGTTGGGGTAGGCTAGAAATGAAACCCACAAGATCCAATCAAAAAGATGATGAGAAAACAATAATGATAATAAAGGTACTAAAAAGTAATGATAATAAAGGTACTATGTGACACTATGTGGCTATCCCTATTTTTGCATGTTGGCAAACAGCTATAGTTAATGGTTCTAACCCACATAAATTTGAAGATACTCTCAAGTCTCATTCTATTGTTTGTTTTCTTTGGGAACAAAATGTCAAGCGTCTGAATTGTGAACTGATCGACACAGGTGCGCTATACACCATGCCTACAGTTCTAACCTAGTACCTGACTAACTGCTCAAAAGCAAAGATTGGCATATTCCACATGGAAAAAGTACAAATAGATGCACCTATGCAGTCTAGTATACAGCCTAGCAGACTAATTGTTAGGATAATTCCACCTGGATCATTTGGCATCAACATTGCGTTACTATCAACTTAGAAAGCCATCTATTGCATAGATTATACCTTCTATGCCTTCCAAGCAATTGTTTTGCATTGCATTCTATTAGTTTAAGGGTTTTCATTTGTTTGTGTTGCCTGGAGTGCAGCTCAGTACTCAAGTTCATCCCGTCATTTCTGAAAATCATATGAAGTTTACAGAGGAAAAAGCTAGAGATGACGTTTTTGAACGGCTTAGAAATACCTTACTATCATATCAGGCATATTATTTTCTTTTAGTCAAGAGAAGTGTATGTATTATTTCTGCACAGTTTCAATTTATGATGCTGCATCTCAGTGCCAGATGCTGACAGAGTTCAGAGTTTTCATTTGCTTGTTTGACTTGAGTGCCAACAAGGAAACTCATTACCCATCAGTTTACTCAAGCATGCAAAAGTCATGAAGGGCATTACTAGATATTTCACATTTGTCATTTGATCTTCGGAACTGCGTATTGTATTTCAGATTGGAATGTTATCCTTTGCCTATTTAGAAGACAGTGTCCCTTCACTAACCTGCTCAATTCTCTAACTAAAAGTTTGGCCCTTTTTTTGAATTGGCGGCAACAGATAAACAACATTTACCCTTTACAAACAATGCCATCCTGTTCTCTTAGTCTTTATGTTATAGTTCACTGTTACTCATTTAAGCTAATAATTAACTTCTCAGGAGGCCCTTTTAGTGTTCGGTTGGTTTTTTGTCTTCCTCACGCAATTAAAACGAAATAACATGAAATAATTGCTCATTGGAATATTTTCACAAAATCTACGAGAACTATGGTCCGACTATTGGCTAGACATTTTTCATGATTATAGAATCTATTTCCTTGAGTCATGCTAATGCAATTGTTTCTGCTTTGTGCAGCTCGAGTGGATCAACTTTATTATGGCAAACAGGTTAGCAAAATATTATCATCCCTTTTTTACTTTGTTCCGTGTCAAAATATGTGTGATTATGTTGGCAAACTTATATGATGTTAGGCACCGGATTGGAGTAGTCAACCCAACTTTGAGCTGCAGAATTTGTCCTTGAGTCAAAAGGGTGGGTAACTGAGTATTAATACTATATGTTGTTTTATGTGAGTGCATCTACTAAAAGCAGATGTATGCTTTAACTTTTTTTAATGTAGATGGCCTTCATCTCCTGGGCAGGACAGAAGAAGTGACACGCAGGGTAACATTTTTTCCCCTTCAGTACTTATCCTCGTAAATTGCAGTAAAAGTAGGAGTGATTTTAGTTGCACTTATTTCATCATTTCCAGCAGTGTTTAACCGTTAACTATCCTTCTTATATCACTATTTTTGTGGATTACAGCTTATTCTGAAACGAAATCTTGTATCTGTTTATCTGTGACCATTTTGATATTTCCTTATTATAGAAATTAAGGGAGAGAACCGGGGTAAGGAAGAAAATGGAATTAGTGCAGCAGGATGATGAAGCCATAGTTAAACTTGAGAACGCAGGTATCGAACGTTCAAAAGCTGTTGATTCTGCTGTGCTGGGAAAGTATAGCATATGGAGACGTGAAAATGAAAATGAGAAGGTAGATTCAAGGGTTCGTCTGATGCGAGATCAAATGATCATGGCCAGAATATATTCTGTGCTTGCCAAATCCAGGGACAAGCTTGATCTTTATCAGGAGCTACTCGCAAGGCTCAAGGAAAGCCAGCGCTCCCTTGGGGAAGCTACTGCTGATGCTGAACTTCCTAAGAGGTGGTGCCTGCTCGAACTGTTCTTTTAGCCAAAATTTTCTGCTTTACTGATTTTTCTTCTCTAATTTGAAGTGCTTCGGAGAGAATCAAAGCAATGGGTCAAGTTTTATCAAAAGCAAGGGATCTATTGTATGATTGCAAGGCTATTACCCAGCGTTTAAGAGCAATGCTTCAGTCAGCTGATGAGCAAGTTCGGAGCTTAAAGAAGCAAAGCACCTTCCTTAGCCAGCTGGCAGCTAAGACAATCCCAAATGGCATCCATTGTCTATCCATGCGCTTAACGATAGACTATTACCTTCTCTCTCCAGATAAAAGGAAGTTTCCCAATAGCAAGAACTTGGAAAATCCTGATCTTTATCACTATGCCCTTTTCTCGGACAATGTTTTGGCAGCATCAGTTGTGGTCAACTCAACCATAATGAATGCAAAGGTTAGTGCAATCTGATCTTCAATTTGGAAGTTTAATTTCTTCGCTATGTGTATAATTGAAGGACCTAATGATATATCACTTGTGTTTTTCTTGCTATAAATCTGCAGGAGCCTGAAAAACATGTATTTCATCTTGTTACTGACAAACTGAACTTTGGGGCTATGAACATGTGGTTTTTGCTGAATCCACCTGGGGATGCAACAATCCATGTTGAAAATGTTGATGACTTCAAATGGTTAAATTCCTCTTACTGCCCTGTTCTGAAGCAGCTTGAGTCTGCGGCCATGAAAGAGTACTATTTCAAGGCCGATCGTCCAAAAACACTCTCTGCTGGTTCCTCTAATCTGAAGTATCGAAACCCAAAATATTTGTCCATGCTCAACCATCTAAGGTTTTACCTCCCTCAAGTCTATCCCAAGTTGAATAAAATTCTTTTCCTGGATGATGACATAGTTGTTCAGAGGGACTTGACGGGACTCTGGGAGGTTGATCTTAATGGAAATGTAAATGGAGCCGTGGAAACATGCGGAGAGAGTTTTCACCGATTTGACAAGTACCTCAATTTTTCGAACCCAAATATTGCTCAGAATTTTGATCCTAATGCATGTGGTTGGGCTTATGGAATGAACATGTTTGATCTTGAAGAATGGAAGAAGAAAGACATTACTGGGATCTACCACAAATGGCAGAACATGGTGAGTTGGAAATAAGGCTTAATTACTTCATGCCTGTTTTTCTTTAGAATATTACATCTTGTGTTCTTTCAGAACCAGCCCGCCTATATGGAGTTTGGTGTTTCAGATTTCCACCACGTTATCTTTTCCGTTGTCATGCATATATAGTTTTATTATCGTGTACAGCAAACAACATGCTAAATATTTACTTATGAGTATGATTGCATTGGAACCTGCAATTAATTTTCATAATACCAATTTTCAGCTGCCGTTACATCTCCCTCAATTAGTTAGTTAACCTATCCTAGTTTCTTAAACTAGTGGAAACATGTACAGATCAAAGCATATGTTTCCGAATTTCATAACTGTACTTCACACCATTTTTCCTTCTCTCTTTACAGAACGAAAACAGGCTGCTCTGGAAATTGGGGACATTGCCGCCAGGTCTTCTAACTTTTTACAAGCTGACACACCCTCTGGACAAATCATGGCATGTGCTCGGTTTAGGGTACAACCCAACCATTGAGCACTCAGAAATAGATAATGCCGCAGTCATCCACTACAATGGGAACATGAAGCCATGGCTGGAGATTGCGATGATAAAGTACCGACCATACTGGACAAAGCACATCAATTATGAGCATCCCTATATTCATGGATGCAAGATCAGTCAATAGATACTAGCTGAAGCATTCTTCCGTGATGAACATTGGAGTTAGACGGGACTGCAAATGGAGTCCCCTGTTAGTAGTATAACTCTACCACATGTCCTTTGTTCGTGTTATTAGATTCATTAGGTTTCTTGTGTATGTAGTTTCTTTGCCCATTTGTGGTGCTTTCTTCAATCTCCAGTAGTCCGTTGTGGGCTTTTGTTTTAATCTCTCCTTTTCTAATGGGACGATGAGCTGTATGATTCTCATCCGCTGATAAATGCGATCTCTCTGAATGTGTCGGTGATGATGCCATTATAACAGTATTTGCAAGTGCTCTTTTAAATCCACATCAGCATTTCGCCACGCCAAAATGTTATGTCATCTTCTCGTCAGAACATGAATTATCAATAGCTATTGTATCAGGGAAGAAACAAGGCTGTATGATTTTTTTTTTTTTTTTTTTTTTTTTTGATTTGAAATGATCCAATTAGTAGAGCACCCCTGGTTTATTTTACGTAGTAGCCTGCAAATTAGCAATTCTTTCACTTGTTTGTATCAGCATTACGGATTAAGCTTTTCTCTGTAATTTCGATTCACTTGTGTATGTAAGGTAACTTTGATCAAGCTTTTCACCCAGTTGACAAGGCGATAAGAATTGCTTGTTACTGTAACAAACTACTGTATGCAATGTGATACTTCACCCCTCGGAAAACTCAATAGTTTAGCCATATTCCACAACTTTATTGAATATTAAACTTCCTGCTGTGCACATACTGATACCACGAACATGCTCAGGCATTCAGAACCTGCTGATTTATGTAATATACTGTCTGTCAATTTCCTATAATTCATATTCGTAAAACTTATACCAACAATTACATAACCTTACAGAAGCTGGCTATTCGACAGCACATCAGCTAATTGAAATAAGCAGCTTGTAGATCATTTGCCTTTTCGGATGCCACTGAAGCATCTGCGCCTCTGCCATCCAATGAGTATGCTTTTTCCTGGGTAAAAAAATGAGAGAAAATCGAACTTTAATAGCTTTAGAGTTGAAACGAAGAGGACGAGCCAGGGGCTCGGTTGGCTAGCAGCTCCAGGTGTGAGCACTGCCATCCAGGTTTGATCCTAAAATCGAACTCGGGCCTCAGGTTTATCCCTATATTTAATTCCGCTGCAAGCCTCTCAAGCGTGGAGCCACAATGAGACTACAACATGCCCATAGTCTACAGTCTTAGATGATTCTGTCAATCTCCATAGGAACGCTATTGTCTCTATGTGTAGTTTGTAGGTCTAGATGTGTGCGTAGGGTGTGTGAGTACGTGTGCGTGTGTGAGGGTTCGGTGCGTGTTTGCACGTATGTTCAGATACTACAAGCTATACCTAGATGAGAGGAAAAAAAAAAAAGAGTTGAAACGAAGTACATATGGATATCCAAGCATCTCATGAGCTGAATAACTGTGAAGCCAGCTTCCGGATGTCAGGACCGCAATATGTATCCCTGTCAAACCATTGCGATCCTAATCCTACACAATGCCAGTCATAAAATAGTGTCCAGCTTTTGTGACTTGAAAAATACAATTGCAGGGTACGATACTACTATGACCATATGAACCTGATCCTACAAACTCAAGAATGGTCTTACCTATGTTAGATGTATATTTGCCTTCTGTATTTCCCCATTGTATAAGGAGTTTAGTGCATATTTGCCCACATATGTACATGCATATATATGGGCCTAGAGCCCCAGTAATGAATACAAGTGCTATTCATAACATAGTATAAAGAGCCTAATATAGGGTTAGGGTTTTAGAGATAGTCCTCTTGCCTGCACGTTGCACTTGCGCGCCCACCACTACTGCCACCTCTTGCTGTCGCACTGCTGCTCTTCGTTTTGAGCCAGCAGCTGCCATAGTCGGAAGATTTTCTTAGGGCGAAGTTGATTTCGTTGGCCTTCGTCCGCTTGAAGTCACCAGGACTACCTCATCGTGCCACCGTCAGGGCGGGATGTCTGTTGTACGCCATTGACGGGTTTCCTTCTTTGCTGCCACCACCGGTTCTTTCTGCCGTCACCATCGCCGGTTCTTCACGTTGCCGTGGTTGCCGCCATCTTCGGTGATCCACCATCACCACCACCGGGGGCCCCTATCTCCGGTCGCCCCCTGCGGATCAGATTTTGAGGCACCTGCTCATCCGCCGTGTGCCATCGCCCCCCCCCCCCCCCTTGTGGTCTCTCTGTTTCGCCGCTCTACTCTGATCAGCTCCCAATTTGTTCACTTGTTTTGCTGAACACAGGTAGGAGCAACTAGTAGCGACCAGGGAGTCTCTGATGATGAGAAGAAGCTGCTTGCTGATCATGACTCATGAGGATTCTTTGGCATCATTTGAGGCTCAATTTGCTGCGCACAGAACATGGAAGGATGAGAATTCTCGTGCTGGATCTATCCTTGTTGCTAGCATGGAGCAACGTCTCACTAGGGATGTGGTTGGTCTTGATTCTACATAATTGATGTGGGAGTTCCTTCGTTGGTTCTATGAGCCATCTGGTCACTCTATGTATCTTGCTGTTGTACACCGAGAGCAGTCTCTTCAGCAGGGTGATGCTACAGTGGAGAATTTCTTTACTCATATAACTGTAGTGTGACGCCAGCTTGATACACTTGGGTCATAGTTGTCCTCTAGTACTTGCCAGTTATGTATGGGTCAGAAGGGTCTTCTGACAGTTCGCCGCACCTATGACTTCTTGACACATCTTCGGCCCGAGTTTGAGTCGATTCGTGCTCAGCTACTTGCTCGTGGCCCTTTTGCCACTGATGGATGCTCTTGCTGCTGTTCGTACTGAGGAGACTAGGCTTCATGGTCCTGGTCTGTTGCAGCTTCCTTCAATCTTGGCTGCTCTTCACCAGCTTCTAGACCCCCCCCCCTCCATCAGTGGCACCGTCTCCAATGGCGCCTTCTTCACTGCACCTAGTGTGACAAGGATGGACATGTGGAGGCTTATTGTTACCAGAAGAAGCGCTGCAGTGGACATCCTTCCAAGGGTGCTGGTGGTGGTGCTGGTACTGGAGGTTCTCAGAGTAGTTCTACTAGTCCTAAGACACATGAAATTCTCATGTTGCTCCATCGCATGGCTGCCTATTCACCCACAAGGTGTTGTTGGTTCTGCTACTCAGTTTTCTGCATCGCCATGTTCTATTGCTTCTGCTACTCGGTCTTCTAGTGAGGGACCATATTCCACTTCTACTTCAGGTCCTTTTTCATGGATTCTTGATTTTGGTGAATTTTTTTATATGACTTCTGATAGTACCAGTTTTTCTTTCATTAGTCCATCTATTCCTATCACTGTTCAGACTGCAGATGGACCCCTCTGTGTTGCAGGATGAGGCACTTGTCTTCCTCTTTTCATGTTCTTGTTATTTCTTATGTACCCAAACAAACCATACAGCTCATATCCACTGGCCAGCTCACTGTTTATGGTTGTCGTGTTATCCTCAATTCTGATTCTTGTTGTGTTCAGAACTGCCGCACGGGTCTCCTGGTTGGTACTAGCTCTCGTCGTCATGATTCTCAGCGTCTCTGAAAGCTTTACTGGCTTTGTCTTCCTTGTGTTGCTTCTGCTAGTCCTGTCAGCTTTGCCTCCATTGCATCGTCCAATTTGTCTTTGGCTAAGTGGCATCATCGTTTGGGTTATTTTTGTGGTTCGTGTCTGTCTACTCTAGTTTGTCGTGGTCTTTTAAGGTTTGTCTTCAGTGATGTATCCTTAGATCAATGTCAGGATTTTAGGCTTGACAAGCAAGTACAGATCCCTTATTATTCTAGTAAGTCAATATCAAAGCATTCTTTTGATTTTGTTCATTCAAATGTATGTGGTCCGGCTCCCTTCATTTCGAAAGGAGGTCATCAATAGTATATAATCTTTATAGATGGTTTCTCTCGCCACACATGGACTTATTTTATGTCTCATCGTAGTGAGGCTTTATCCATCTATAAGAATTTTGCCACCATGATTCGTACTCAGCTTGACACTGCTATTCGGGTCTTTCGTATTAACTCTGCGGAGAGTATCTTTCTGGAGCTCTTGGACAATTTTTCTTTGAGCTGGGCACTTGTCGGTGAATCAGGAACCAGGGGTCCCCGAATCCCGAGACCAGACCAGCAGTTTGCCACGTGGCACCTTCCCGCGGGGTTCATCTCCGCGAGGTACGAGAAGACTAAGTCCCGGGAGGGGATGCTCGAGGCCATGAACAGTGGTCCCCGAGTGCCCGAGTGCCCGAGTCCCACAATGATCCGCGAAGACCAAGTGCCGGGAAGAGAGTGCTTGGGGTCATGAGCAGTGGCCCCCGAGCACCCGAGTCCCCCGACAACCAGAAAAGCCGAGTACCGGGAAGGGCGTGCTCGGGGCTACGAACAGTGGCCCCCGAGCACCCAAGTACCCCGAGGACCCAAGGAAGGTACTTCCGGGAGAGAGTGCTCGGGGCTGCGGACAGCGGCCCCCGAGCGTTCGGTTCCCCGAGGATCCGAACAGTCATTTCTGGGAGAGTGCTCGGGGCTGTGAACAGTGGCCCCCGAGCACTCGGTTCCCCGACGGCCCAAGAAGTCCTTCACCGGTGGCCCCCACAGGGGTCCAGCGGTGAGGTATCAGCCTGTGAAAGGCCCGATGCCGCATTTAAGAGGGCGCATGGTCTGTCACTTCCAACTGCCCCTGCCACGCTCGGTGTCAGTCCCTACCACATCCTGGCAGAAGGGCGTGGGGACATTTAATGCACGCGTCCCATCCCGCGTCATCCGACGCGCCTCGGGATAGCATCGCAAGGCCCAAGGCGCCCCGCCTGCCGCCCTGCTGCGTCAGGTGAACAAGACCGGGCGGGCACGCCAGGCTGCTCTGCGGCTGCCCGGTGAGCCCTCTCCACGGCGCCCGTTGCTAGCGCCATCATGACGACCGAAACCGGACGGGGGGTGCGTTTTCAACCCCGCCGTCACTTCGCGCAGCAGCCCATAATGACCGCTTTTCCATTTATAGCGCCTTGAAACTCGTGCCCTCCCTTTCGGGGCACGCTACCGCCGGCGGGTATTTAAGAGAGTCGGCGGGCACGGACAAAAGGGAGGACTCTCAGAGGCTGAAAGGCTCGGATACAGACTCTCAGAGGCTAAAGAATCCAGAGCGAAGACATACTCTTAAGAACACTCAGTACAAGCACAGAAGCTAAGACCACCGAAGAACAAGGAGCCCGAAGCTCTAGGATAGACAAATATTCTTGTAACCAGCAACATTTCTGAGAGACATTCTCAGGACATTTATAGCATCCACACAGGAGTAGGGTATTACGCTCACTGTGGCCCGAACCTGTCTAAAAATCCCTCCAGTACATTTACTGCATTCTGCATTCGATCCTTCCATCCCACATGTCATCGCATTTACACCCATTTATTTCTCCCGCAAATATATTCAGAATCATCCCCCGGCCGAATCTCAAAAAGAGGTCCCTCCGGATCCCTGCGACAGGAGTTCACGCTCCGACAGCACTCTTGCCCAGTTTTCCTATCCTGGTGCTCATGCTTAGAATGGCATAGGTGAGTGTAAGCATCGTCATCTTCTTGAGGTTGCTTGTGCTCTAATGCTTGCATCTTCTGTTCCACCTCATTTTGGGGCTGAGGTTGTTTACATTGCTACTTATTTGACTAATATTCAGCATTCGCCTGCTCTTTAGGGTGGGATTCCTTTTCTTTTTAGTTGTGTGCCATGTGCTTCTTGCACCTCGTGAGCGCACCAAGTCGACTGTTGAATTTGTTGAGTGTCTTTCTAGGGTGAAGTGCTAAGCATAATGGGTATCGTTGTTGGGATCCTATTCGTAGACGGGTGAGGATCTCTCGGGATGTAACTTTTGATGAGTCTCGTCCTTTCTATCCTCGACCTTCTTCTAATGCTTCTTTAATATCTTTGGTCAAGTCACTTTCTTTTCTGACTTTTTTTCTGATACACTCATTGTCACTATGTCCTCTCCACAGTTGGTGCATTCTACGATGGCACCTCCTATTGCGCCTTCTCCTAAGGTGTATTCTTCAATAGTGCCTTCTTCTGCAGAACCTTCTCCTCTTGGCACTATTCTTGATTACCGACCGCCTGTGACACATGTATACACGCATTGTTCACTAGAGGAGGATTCATCTATGTGCCATCTTCTCCTGATGAGCTACCTTCTTCTGAGGAGTCTACTCCTAAGCCTCCTTCTCGATATGCCCTTCGCAATCATCAGTTGATTCGGTCTCCTGAGCGCTTTAGCTTTGTTAGTGTCGTTCTTGCTGATCCGACTTCTTACCGTGATGTTGTTCATCAGGAATGGTAGCATGCAATGATGGAGGAGCTTGTTGCCCTTGAGCGCACTGGCACGTGGGATTTGGTTCCTCTTCCTCCGCGTGTTCACCCTATCACCTTCAAGTGGGTCTATAAAGTTAAGACCTACTCAAATAGTTCTCTTGAACGCTACAAGGCTCGTCTTGTCACACGTGGCTTTTAGCATGAGCATAGCCATGACTATGATGAGACCTTTGCTCTTGTGGCTCACATGACTAATTGACTACTATTTGCACTCTTCTTGTTATAGCCTTTGTTCGTGAGTGGTTTATCTCTCAACTTGATGTGAAGAATGCATTTCTTAATGGTGAGTTGCGTGTGTATATGCAGTCACTAAGGGTATGGTTTGTCGTTTGCGCCACTCTTTATATGGACTCAAACAATGTTTCAGCGTTTTGCTTTTGTGGTCATTGTTGTTGGTTGTTCTGCCAGTACTCACGATCTGTGTCGCTCTTTGTCCATACTTTGTCCCATAGTCATACTCTTCTCTTTATGTTAATGATATGATCATCACTGGAGATGACTCTCGGTATATTACCTTTGTGAAGGCACGTCTCAGTGAGCAGTTTCTTATGCCTGGTCTTGGTCCTCTTTGTTACTTCATTGGGATTGAGGTTTCTTTTTACACTTCAGGGCTTCTACATATCCCAGGAGAAGTATATATAGAATTTTTTTTATCGTGCTTCTCACTCCTATGAAGCTCAATGTTCATCTTCGTGCCACTTATGGTGAGCTTCTTATTGATCCCATGCGCTATCGTCGCCATGTTGGGAGTCTTGTTTACTTAGTGTGACTCGTCTTGACATTTCATATCCAATACATATTCTGAGTCAATTTGTTTCTGCTCCTACTTAGCTCACTATAGCCATCTTCTTCATGTTCTACATGTAATGGGATTATCTCTCGTCGTCTTTTCTTTCCTCGCTCTAGCTCTTTACATCTCCAGGCGTATTCTGATGCTACCTAGGCAAGTGATCCTTCTGATCGTCAGTCTCTTTCTATCTACTGTGTTTTTCTTGGTGGTTCTCTCGTTGTTTGGAATACTAAGCAGACAACAGTTTCTTGATCGAGTGCAGAGGCTGAATAGTGAGCTATGACACTTTTGACAGCAGAGGTTACTTGGCTACGGTACTTGAGGATTTTGGTGTTTCGGTTTCTATGCCGACTCCTTTTTTTTGTTTGACAGTATATGCGCTATCAGTATTGCCCGAGATCCAGTGAAGCATGAGTTTACCAAACATATTGGTGTTGATGCTTCTTACATAGGCACAGGTACTATGTCAGATTATTGCTCTTTAGTATGTGCCTTCATAGCTTTAGTTGGCAGATTTCTTCACAAAGGAACTAGAGCTCAATATAGGTGATCTCTCCAAACTCAGTGTTGTTGATCCACCTTGAGTTTGAAGAGGGTGTTAAATGGATATGTCTTCTTGTATTTCCCCATTGTATAAGGGGTTTAGTGCATATTTGCCCACACATGTACATGTATATATATGAGCTTAGAGCCCCCAAAATGAATACAGATGCTATTCATAATAACCTACACTGCCCCGTGTATGCCTGAATAATATCGTAAGGTTACTAGTTTGGGGAGAAACCAGGCTCTATGGTCAACAAATTAGTATATTTTTCAAGCACCACGAAGTCAGACTTTGCTCAATTGTAAGAATGTGTTAAATAAAATATATTTTACTAGAATCCTCAATAGCTCATTATATTGATGCATTTTCTGTGGGCCAAGCATTTTGTCGGTGAGTTTGGAGCTGCCGTCTTTTGGTAGGTTGATAGAAACGTATTTTCAGAATTTTACATCTTAACATAGGATTCTGCTTATATGCAAGGAGGAACGTCTGTAGTATCTAAATAAACAGTTACTGACGCAAACTTTTCCGTTTGGCATATAGGACAATATGTAGATTTATCTCAAACTAGCAGCCTGTTACCATCCAAGCAATCATCTATGACCCAATAGTGTCTTGGCTGCAGTGTGCTCCCACAGATTCTTAGCATTCTTTTTATCAAATCTTTACCAAATCAGTTAAGAAAATATTGGTCAGAATATAAAGAATAATACAAACGAAAGCAGTGTGATTGTGGAAGCACTCTTACTAGCAAACGCCACAAGAAAGAAGCACCCTCTCGTTTCCTTATTTGTTTGCCAAGCACCTCAATTGCTGTGGAATATTCAAACTGCATTAGCTCCTTACATAGGGAGCAACAGAAAGATTAGAGGTCAATTTGTAAGCAGTGAAGACATCATACCTTTGGAAGTCTCTCCAGCATTAATTAGAACAGTGTACCAAACTTCATTGAAGACATCCACTTGTTCATCTGATGCACCAATCATCTAATTGTACGATTTGTTAATCTTTAGCAAACATAAGCAAATCAGTAATTAATGATTACTTGTCTTAAAGCAATAAAAGGTCCCAGGATCCTACTTTATAACCAAGTGCATCAAAGTCTGGACCCAGAGTGTCAAAGACCTTTTTGTGCTCTCCTTTTCCATATTCATAAACAGCCTCCGCTAGCTATATGAAAGAAAGTAACATATATCAATCTTAACGGAGAAGATTTGTGATGAAATCTTTGTTTTGGCGATGTTACAAAAGACAAGTAATAACGAGCTACAAGAAAGCAACACACCAGAAAATTAGTAGGCATGTACTGTGACAAAGAATCATACATTGTGTGCAGTGATATTAGGCACCAGAATTGGACCTCTCACTTTTCAGAAATACTAGACATCGCTTCATAGTGTGTTTTCCTTAGACGAGTAAACAAATGTTGCACTTGATGTCTTTCTCATGGTACTTGAACTTGCACAAAAGATTTAGCATACCTGGATTGCCTTCTGCATCACTTGCTGCCTACTCCTGTCCATTGAACTGACCCTGCAATCAGGTTGGTATTGACGGAATTAATAACTTTTAATAGAATCCTATGTTCCTGCAAAACACAAGACCTCATGTATCTGACCTTGACTTCAATGATTCCAACATATTGTGCGCACTTTTAAACTCACTCATACTTGATAGTGCCCATAATATAAGCAAGTCAAGAAGCCACTCCACATGCCATATAGACTGAACAAAGCTCAAACTGAAGTCAGAAGAATGCGTCTCATAGAGGCTACAGCTTTAGTTCAGATCTTTAAAATGTGCTGGGAGAGGATTCAATACCTCATTCTTTAGTGCATCTAGCAATGCTGTTAACCTCTCTTTAGCTGGATCTATATGTCCGCGCACATACAAACGGAGCAGCAACCCTAGAGCATTCAAATACACCTGAATGCATGAGAAAATATTCAGTGTCCCAAACATCTATGTCTACGGAAAAATAACCACCACTTATACCTCTGCAGGCTCACAATCACTTTTCTCAAGTTCACTCATGATGTATTGATCATAAACCTCCAGAACTTTCGGTAAAGGAGATTCACCTTCCAAGTAACAAACAGCGACATGCCACCAGTTGTGGGTAAACCTATGAGAGAAAAGAAAAGAAAACTTTTAAGAAACCATGTGCATGTTTTTTGACTTACATCAACAGAACACACAATGCATCAGAAATGACATACATAAATGATGAGCATGCTGTCCACGATGGAGAACATGATTCCATGAACTCAGTAGCTTCTCTGAAGCGACATTTCTGCTGAAAAACATGGCACAGCTGCAAGAAGAAATCAAAGACGCAGCTTTCAATGAACTTTTGTTGTTGGAATATGCACAGATCAACTAACTAAAACTGTTATGGATAAGACATGTCTTGTCAATTTAAAGTTACAGAACACTTGCATGAGAAGAATTCAGTAAGAGCATACTAGCATATCCCACAGTAACAAGATATTAATTATGACTTTCTTTCCACAAGTAAAAAAAGTATTGCACCTTCTAAAGCAATGAGCAGATCAAACGAAGATGCAGGAAGACATAGGATCAATATTAGTGAACCATGGATTTCTCATATAGGCACCTGAATGAACAAACTAAGATAAAGCTATAAAACCAAATTGTTTGTGTAATTTTCATATGCCCTGTAATGTGACCTGGCTCAGTTTCCCAGAGGCAACTTTGTTATCTCTAGGTGCTACATGCTAGTCGCCACTTGCCAGATTGCTGGGTGAGTGGGTAGGTCCATTATGTTCATGGTTACAGATGTGCTCTACTCTGAAATTAAAGGTTCAATTTCTTTTTTAAAAGAAGATACTAGGACCAACTTCGCTTTACACAGGAAATTCTTTTTTTGTTTCACATTCCCATAAGTTTGTGAAAAATACAAATCTGCATATTATATGGGTCAATTCAATCACAAGTTGCAATAGCTAGTACTAGTCTACTAGATCCTCCATGGGATGCTTTCAGTAATCATTCTTGCATCTTATTCTACTGAACATATCCTGCATGCAAAGCCTTTAAGCTTATAATCAGCGGTAAGATACAAGTAGTTACTGAAACTAACTATAATCAAAGCATTAACATACATTATGCTGTGACCAGACGTCATTCTTGTTTATAGACAAGCCTTTCCGAGCAGCTCTCTCAGCTTCATCCATTCTTCCTAGCTCTAGCAAAGGGAAGGCGAGCATGCCATATATGTAATTTCGATCTTGATTCTCTGGCAAAACCTGATAAGCAGTGAGTACCATAAATCTAGTGAAAAACAAAGCCTGTTACAATAGTTATTTTATAAGGTGAGCTGATTTCACAAACTCTTTAGTTAATAGCTACATCAAAAAGTTCCTGCAATATTCCATTTGGCACAATAACGAATTCCAAAGAACACGATGAAAGGAGTGCTACACTATGTGAGCTCCCTTACCTGTTCAACAAATTTCAGGGATGTATCCGGCCGTCCCATATAGAAGCAGATGAGCTGCGCTCTCTTCAGAGACATGAGATCCCTGGGGAATCCCTTGAGCAACTGTGAAATACAACCATACTACAAATTAATCAGTTGGTACACGCCCGGCTGCAAATTCCAGAAGAATCTTGTAGGCTGCAGCGCACATCCCCGTTCCCAAAATCAACACACAAGCAATCGCAAACCTCGAAGTGCCGATCAAGTGCCACCTCATGGTCCCTCTCCTCCCCCAGCAGCGCGGAGAGCGTCCTGAACACCGCCCTCTCGTACTCCGTGGCTTTACCCTGGAAGCAAACAGACTGTAAGTTAAGGGAGGATCAGGGAAAAAAGGGTGGGGGAGGGGTCGAGCAGCGCGTGAGGTAAGGACGGAGGAGAGACGCCTACGAGGTTGTCCGCGGCAGCAGCAAGGAAGACGGCAGCCGCGGCGGGGTCCCTGGGCCCGACGAAGTGCGCGGCGAGCGCGGAGGCGAGGGCGCAGGAGGGGTCGGCCGCGGCGGCGCGGAGTATGGCCGCTCCGCGGCCGCGGCCGAAGGACATGAAGGCCGCGTAGTAGGCGTCGAGCGCCGCCGCGCAGTCGGCGGAGGACGTCCGGTACTCCTGCCCCCACAGGTCCCGCCTCACCTCCTTCCCCTCCGCCGCCGCAGCCGCCATCTGTCCCTCGCGCTGCGCTCGCTCGCCCTCGCTCTCCGGTCGTCGCTTCGGTCGGTGGGTGCTCGCGACGAGTCGCGTCGGCGTGGGGGCTGCGGACGCTGCGGGGTGGAGCACCGGGTCTGGTTGTCAGGTGCTATAGCCCTGCTGTCGTTGACACCGAGCTGGTTCTGCTGTCAGCGTCTGTTTGTTGCGTACAGGAGATGACAGGTGGGGCATGCGCAGCGTTCGCGTGTGTGTACCCATTACGTCAGTGATTCATCCAGCGAGAGATGGATGTGGAACGGATAGCTCCTGCAACGGTGCCAGCTCGTGGGTGGTGGTGCGGGTGATGGGGATGGGGTTCTCTCGAAATCTGCCACATCGTGGGTGCCGACGCGGCGGCACGCGAGGACGGGGACCAAACCAGGACGAGGACGAGCTGATGTGGCAGATTTCGAGGGGGGCGCGGGGATAAGTAGGGAAGCAAATCTTACCAGATATGGATGTATAAGAGATCTCTTTATTTGTGATGATGTGTATTTATTTTATTTTATTCAGTTTATTTGTTGGATTAGTAGATAAATAATATAGATATGATCTTATGATAATCTTTTTAGATAGGATTCTATAAAATTTATTTTTGACCACCACAATGTATCCATTTGTTTTGTTCTTTTTTTTCTAAATGTGTCTTTTGTTTTGTTTTTACTTCAAGATACTTTGTGCATGGATAGAAAGAAAAATCACACTAGCTTTTTAGGGCTTTACTAAAGTTGTACTCATTAGATATATTTTGCCTCTCAACTACTCAGTAATAAATACTCATTAGATATATTTTACCTCTCAACTACTCATAGTAATAAATAAGTATGAGAATTATGTCTTCGAAAATGTACTGAGCACTAATGGGAGCAGGAACATGCAGCGATGTCTATTCTTTGACTCAACAAACAAAAAACATTTTTTATAACCTAAAACGACTAATAAAAAGGGTCGGAGGGAGCAAGTACTCAAGTGTGTTGCGGCTATTGGATCCTCTTGTCCCAATCCAACAGCCGACATCTTTCTTCCTCCTAATCTTTTTTTTGTCTTCTTGACCTTCTTCCTCCTCTCGATCCCTCTCGTCATCGGCAAGCTCACCTCTAACCCACTCTCCTACACTCGTCTTTGATCCGCTGCCGCAGCTCGCCTCTACGTTAACCCCTCTCGTTTTGACAACCCGCCTCGACCTTCCCCCATGACTATCCTCCACCATCCCACCCGGTAGTGCCCTCGTCGCCAAACAAACTTGGGAGACTTAAGTGATTTTTGATGTGACTGAGTCTACATAGGATTTTATTTGGAATATGGAATCTTTTGTTTAAAAAATATGTAAGAATTTTTCCCTCTTTACCATCAGATCTTAATACATCTCAACAATGAAAATCCTATGTGTGATGTTGACATGTCCTTTCATTCTCTCAAATCTCAACCCGTAAGATAAGATTCGACTTTCGACCAACTTACTTACTCCGCCAAATCTGATCACCATAGTCCATAGTCTCGCTGTTCCGTTGAGCACAGACCAGAGCAAACAATTCCATGCTCTTTAGGGCCCGGGAGAAGAACGGAGTGGGAACCGCACCGGACCTGACTAGCAAACCGAACGGATCGAAATTTTCAGCTGATTTGCTTTAGTTTGTCTAATTTGTGTGAATCAGTGTTACCAAAATTTCGAACCAAGTTAGGAAAGGGGATTGGAACTAGCCCGCCTTTCATCTCAGACGTCCAATTCCCCGATCGAACGGCTCACGCGCGACGGTTGGTGCCACTCCGACGAACCACACTGCAAGCGCTGCATCCCCAGGTCCCTGAAATGTCCTGCCTCTGCCGCGAGCGACAAGATCCAAGAACTCACCCGCACAGCACAAGACGGACAGGGCCGGAGAGCGAGGCGCCATGAACGTGGAGGAGGAGGTCGGGAGGCTCAAGGAGGAGATCCAGAGGCTCGGCCAGCAGCAACCCGACGGCTCCTACAAGGTAATTTGACTGTCTCTGTCTCTCCTCCGAAACCACCGCAGATCTGATACATCCGCGCCGCCGCATTTCCCGTGTCTCCGCCGTGCGGTGGTCTGAGCCAGGACTCCGCTTATTTTATCAATGCCTACGAAAATATGCAGCTCGATGCGCACTTGCTAATCGTACGATGTGAAAGTACCCCAAAATTTTGATCTGCAAGTGAATCCTAGAGAGAGTCCGCTGTCTATTTGGTTGATTTTGAGGTGATCTTGTGGCGGCTGCTGATGTGTACATATGTAGCAAGGCGTTGTTCATGTCTATGAGAAAACGTTTTGTCTTGCCAGGCCGGTGGATGCCAGAAATGTTGTGTGCAGTGCAGATCCCCAAATCTGCGCACCTCTGACAATTACCTGGTCAGCTAATGGAACCTGTTGCGAGCATTGGTACTGAATCAATGATATTACAGCTGAAACATAACATTTCCAGTCTTTTTGCATTGGAATGTTGAGTTTCATGTCGATTTAAGAAGCCTGCACAAAAGGAACTGCTGTTTGCAGTGTTGTACTTGCCGTAGTTGTATGTTAGGGTATATGTTTGTATTATCAACGAAGATGGCCATCGTGATTGTGCAAAGAAGAGTGTAAGAGATTAAGGACCATAGACATATGTATTGTTTACAGAGTTCTTTCATGTCGCAGATCTGTTTTTCATTGACCATCGCGGACCCTTTTTATTCTAGGGAACTCAACAGATTCAACATGGAAACTTACACATCTTAATTTTTTGTCTTAGATTCCCGACACTTTGTGAACGTACAAAGGATATCAAAACTGCGTTACTGAACTATTGTGGTTTTGCAGGTCAAGTTTGGTGTCCTCTTCAATGATGACCGGTGTGCAAACATTTTTGAAGCACTAGTTGGCACCTTGCGGGCGGCGAAGAAGAGGAAAATTTTGACCTACGATGGCGAGCTGCTTCTGCAGGGTGTTCATGACAATGTGGAGATAACCCTCATGCCTCCTCCCGCTGTCGCTGCTGCTTGAAGTGCACAGCACCACCGAGTCCCTACTGTCGTATCGTTGATATGTTTGTAATTTGTTGTGCCTAGATTCTCATGAACCATTTGGTATTCCCAGAAGACTACTATTGTTTGATGCATAAAATTGTGAATTTGTGATACTCAAGAAATTGCATTGCCTGCATGTGGTTGTGTTGGAAATTCGATGTTGGTTTAGTATGCCATTAGACATGAAAGATACAACTATTATGTCATTAGACATGAAAGATACAACTTGGAAGTAATGGTTGGGTGTTACTGACAATATACCGTATGAGGCGATTTTTTCCCGTTGCCTAAATGAAATGGGTGTACCCGGATAGAAAAATACATAGCCTAAAACAATAGGTAGAGAACGAACTCAAAGATGGACTAAATGTCTAGTATGCAGCGATGTGAGATGGACTAAAACTCAAAGAATTGACTTGTACGCAAAGAGTACTAGCTTTGCCCTCCTGATTTGCCGAATTTACCGAGACAGCCCGCGTTGACCAAAGCTTTTCCCGATGACATGTATTACTTTTTTTGAACTGTGATGACATGCATTACTGGGAGTGGCAGCTGAACACTCTCTGACGCCGGTGTGATCCATCTAGCGGCGCGCATCCTCGCAAGCAGGGCAGGCTTTCAGTTCTTCCGGCCATATATGGTGCGTATGTGCCTCTGAATTTACGCTGTGCTGCTAACACAAATTCAACCTTCACCCATCGACCTTCCTGCGACCCTTAATGTATTGTTGCAGGAGTTTTGAATGACCACGCTGCTCGTGCCAGAAGGAGTAGGAGCAGCTGGTGATGTAGATCCACTACTCTTCTCTCTGCAGCAGATTTGCGTATGCTTCGATTTTCTTATGGTGATGTTTTCCTTTGCCCCCTCCCTCTACTAGCAGAAACAATAGCAATGATAGCGGCTTACAAAGCACAACCATGGAGCAAAGTAATATAACGTACCAATTCTTAAAAGAAATTACGGATGGCTTTTCCAAGGAGCGAAAACTTGGTGAAGGCGCATATGGAAAGGTTTACAGGGTAAGATTAAGGCATACATTACTTGGTGTTTATATGCATTTTATTTGCTCTCAGAAAAATTATTTGGAGTAAGTGAGGCCCACATATATAGTGTGCTGTGTCAAACAACTCACATGAAAGTTTGCCCATAACTGGGAGGTAGGCAGCGACCTGGAGATACTCTTCGTCGTTGCACCATATTAGGTTGTAGTAATATGCCTAAAAAAACCCCAATTTTCTGCTTGTCAAGTATGATAAGTAGCAAAGAAAGTCAAACTGTATTCAGCATTGATAATAATCTCCAACGGGGGGTACACAAAATGGAGAAGAGATTGCTACCAAGGTGCTTCATTTCAGGCTAGGACAAGATGACGAGCAATTTCGGAATGAGTTTGATAACCTTATGTGGCTCAAACATGACAACATTGTCCGGTTGGTTGGCTACTGCTATGAAACGCAACATAGACATATGCAGTACGAAGGAAGAACTGTTTTTGCTGAAGAGACATACAGAGCGCTCTGCTTCGAGTATATGCACAACGGGAGCCTTCAAAATCACCTTTCCGGTATGCTGGTGCTCCACTTCGAGTATGTTTTAGCATGTGATCGTGAAATTTTTTCTATATTTGCTTTTAGTCAATACTCTGTCTGTTTACTCTTGCAGAGGAATGTGCTGGACTTGATTGGTACACACGTTACAAAATCATTAAGGGCATTTGTGAAGGTTTAAAATACCTTCATGAACGATTAAAAAAACTACTTGCAATTTGGACCTGAAACCGGACAATACATTGCTAGATAAGAACATGGAGCCAAAACTTGCAGATTTCGGTTTGTCCAAGCTCTTCAGCGGAGAAGAAACCAGGATCGCACAAAGTCCTATTGGAACATTGTAAGTTCAATGCCTCCTGTGAATGAAACAAAATGTGCTTACTACATATTCATTAAATCTATTATATCTATGATGCCGTGCAGTGGATACTTGCCATTGGAATACTTACTGGGAAATATAGTCTCAAAGAAGTTAGACATATATAGTATGGGTGTTGTAATGATAAAAATAATTGCAGACACGCACGGAGCATGGTGGCAAGACACCAGGTTGGAGTCTGAGCCGACGGAGGTTTGATTTCCCCGTACTGCACCCTTTGAACTCATATGAAGTTTGTGCAATTTGGGGAGGCACCGGTAAAAAAAGAAAAAAAAATAATCACAGGAGATAAAGGCCGCTGCAGAAATCTTGACATGTATCCCGAGAATTAATTGATCTGGTAAGAAATCAATCTCTTAATCAAGATCAATGGTAAATTGGGGTTTTTTTTCTCTAACAATTACTATGCTATGTTTTAGTACCAGTCCAGCTTTACATTATGATTTCTCAGTGTTAATGACAAGATTTGGTATTTATAGGGGTCATGGTAGCGATGATAGGCTTAATGGGCGATCAGATAAACAGTACTGCGATCAGATGAACGGTACCACAACCAGACAAATAGTGTTCGACTAGGTGAACAGTGACCTCCGACCGGTGAACAGTGATTTCAGACTAGCGAACACAAACCATGGTCATGACCAATGACTAGGCGCGCAGTGATCATAATTTGTTCCTACAGTTGGTCTCCAGACAGATGGAAGAATCGGTTGAATCTAAAAAGATCGAACTACATTAAAACATATTCAGGTAGATATATGGGAGTTTTACGTGTTCAAATAGAAAATATATGTTTGTTATAGAAAGTTTGGAGATCAGGTAGGCATAGCCGAATCATATCTGTAAGTCTTGTTCGGTTTGAATTAGAATTCTTGATCTCTTACGGTTAAGACCTGTTGCCCTTTAAATATGAGAGAGTCATAATCGATTGAGGACATCAACCAATCGATCAAACACAATTTACAATATCTTTCTTCTTTTGCCTAGCTCTCGTAGTCCCGTTCTTTTTTTTCCATCTATATTGCTTCCTGTTCTTGATCTCGATGACCAAGGACAAGCCGCCGGTCACCCGCACTCCGACGAGGTCTCTCGCGAGCGTGGGTGACGACGAAGGTCTGACGACGCAGCGCCACGACTAGGGCATCCTGGGTGCTACTCGTCGGATATTGCACACGAGGTGTCCGGTGTGTTTGACGTGAAATTCTCGGCCATTAACGAAGGACGGTTGAAATTCTCGGAGATGCAAGTTGACAAGCAACCGTTTCCGGTTAATGTAATTGATCTCCAGGATAAGAGTGTTCTAATTCGGCCAACTCAAGCTGAATCAACTAAAGGAAAAAATGTGATCGTCGGTGAAGATAGGCCAAAACCTTTGGGAGAGAACAAGAATTTGCTAAGAGAAATACTACTTGAGAAGACTCTCGAAGGCAAGGAATTGATCAAAGTTGTATTAAACACTTCGACCCCCAGGAGGTATGGCAATGCTAGGATGATCAAACCAAAAAATCCGAAGGTTGGAAAGTGGAAGATTAATAAAGCCAAATGACATGACAAGGTTGTGAAATTTAAACCCACGTTCAAGTAACTTCTGTCCAAATATGAAAAGAATAAGTCCGTCCAAACTCATACGAATCGGCCAAATAATCTCAAGAGAGCAAGATCACCTTTGAAGCAAGAAGTGCATGGTCATCATCAACCAGAGGAGGATTGTGTTACTGCTACTCACCCACCACTTAGGTCGGCGCCATGGCCATGGATGCCTCCTCCGATGTCTTTTCCTCCTCGCCTAACGTCGGGTTATAATGGTATGTGGATGCCTCCTCCTCCTACGCAATTAAATTATTTTCATTTGGGATGGACAACACCATGTAGGTCGGTATTTGATAGAATACCACATCCTGTCCATGACCGATTATGGTGGTCTAGTGATGTTCGGCATGATGGAAATGTGAAGAAGGTATATCGGGTCAAGGAAAGTGTTGTTTCTATTCAAACTTCAGATTCTAGTACTGCAAAAACAAGTACCACTTCTGCTAATATTATTGAAATAATTATTGAAATAGGGTCAATGAAAGTGATCACCAAAGAGCTTGGTAAAGGACCGATTGTTATTAGCAATAAATCGGTCAAATCTGAAAGTATACCTACTGTTGTGTATGTTGTTCCAAAGGATAATAATCATTGGGCAAGTAGTAGCCATCCATCGTCTAAGTATCTACAACCGAGGTGGTGTCCCTCCGGTTTATCTCACACGAAAAAGAGAAGCTTGCAACGGCTACGCAAGTAGAAATTAATGGAACAGCAAGCTAAAAAATTACGGGACGATACTTTCAATGAAGTTAAACCTATGCAACCCATGAAGCAAGTGTGGAGACCAAAATTAGATGCAACGACGGCTCCTGCGGCATCTCCTTCACCAATAAAAACACCGGTGCGTATTCAGAGTGATAAGGAAGATTGAGGAATTAATTGATTATGGTGATTCGCCGGTGCATACTAATGATGCTTTGCCAACCGAATGTATGGATGTCAATATGGTTTTTATGTTACCTTCAGAATTTCGTGCTATGGATAAAGGTGAAGTGGCTCAATTGAATTTAGGGGCAAAATAAGCTATTGAGACAGATCGGCATTTGAAGCCCTTGTACGTGAAGGGTCAATTAATGGGAAACCG
Organism: Phragmites australis; assembly: GCF_958298935.1. Classification (NCBI taxonomy): domain Eukaryota; kingdom Viridiplantae; phylum Streptophyta; class Magnoliopsida; order Poales; family Poaceae; genus Phragmites; species Phragmites australis. The sequence goes on from NC_084923.1 coordinate 40,318,327, forward strand.
ATTTCTAGGATTACATAACGATAAACAAAAAAAAACCATACTACACAACTCAATTAAAAAATGGGAAAATATTAAATTAAATACTTCTCACATTCCCTATCCGAGTGCCCCATGAAACCACAAAGGAAGCAAAAGTACGGAACACGCTCATACCTCAAGTCAAAATGTTTCACCACCTTGCCCTGGACTTTAACCTTAACTGGAAGCTTGATCTTTAGATGACGATCCACTGGCAACTCAATTCTGACACGAAGGAAGTCATGCTTATTGCGGCCATTTGCTTCCACATCCACTTCAATCACCCGACCAAGTTTCTTCCCGAGAGTTTCACCAGCACCCTGAGTCATCCTCCCAAGAGGCAGATCGTACATCCTTACCCACACCGGGATATCATTGAGTGGAATCTCTGAAGGCTAAGTAAAGCCATCAAAAGGCGCGACGATCAGAGCATCACCTCTGTGAACCCACAGTCCCCCCTTCAGAACAAAGACAAAATCGCCCTCTAACTCAAATGTGACGATGAACAAGTTGTCCCTCAACGCCTTGTAACTGAAATCCGTGCGAAGCATCCATGCCCGCTTGAGATCATCAAAGAGAGCCGCCGGGTTTGGTCGTTTCAGCGAGTAATATCTCGCAAGAATCATCCAATGCCCCGCTGCCTTCGCCTCTACCTCATCAATCTCAAATTCTATTGGATCATCTTCCTCCTCCACATCACCCTCCAGATGTGCGCTTGGGCCCGTGTTGATCATGACCTCTGTTGAACACTCCCCCTTCTCCTTCGCCTCCGACGGATTGGCCAGATTCCCAATCACCAGAGCCGTAGAGGGCACCCGCACGTCTCCGACAGCAAACCCAACCCCGGCTTTGCCATTAGCAGGTGCCCCATCACAGCGTCGTCAGCCAACTTCAGGTGGGCAGATTCCTTAGCGGAATCCCCTTGTTCACCCCCATCGACAGACGGCACACACGACATGGCACACACCGATGAGATCAAACCGCCTGGATCAAAATCTTGATTTGCTGCGTACAAGAACTTCACAGATGTCCAATTCAACCCTCTCACCTTGCTTTTATAGTCGTCCCAAGAGCCCAATTCGATTCGGAGATGCCCTCCCTCTTCCCTATTTGAACGCCTCAAATCACCGAAGGACTCCTTCCACAGATCGATTTCCAACTCCTCCCTAACGGAAACACCCCAGATCCATCCACCATCACAGACATTGATCTATCCCCAAACTCCCGCTGGCACAACTCAGAGCCCTGTGCTCCCAGACTTGGATGACACCGGATGTCGCCTGTAGACCACCTCAACCCATTGTCCCCTAGGGACTCCTTCATCGGATCGGAGTCAAACTCCATCACACCATCGACAACTCGCGGATTCGGGAGGCGGCACCCGGTCTCCCAGCTGCAAATGCCCAAACCCCAAGCCGCAGTCAGACCTCCGCCGTCGCCCGGCGTGACGATCACCATCTTGACCAACATGCGACGCACAAATATAACCATCAACGGATCGGAGACGGGCTCCATCCAGACTCCCAGCCGGCACGCGATGCCGACGGCGCCGTCTGGTCGCCCAACTAGATCTCACTCATCCTAGCTTCCTCCTCTTAGATCATCCTAAACGGCGTGCCCAGACTCAGGATTCGACACCAACGCAGGCCAAGGCAAGGATATCCTCTATTATCACTCACGGCACTGTATCATGTCTCGCAAACTATTGTTCTTTTCTGCCTTTACCAACCGAATCCAGCTATTAGCACAAGTGTATGGACTGTGTGAAACGCATCTACTTCAATTACACTCATCTGACATTGTGAATTCTTAACTCATGTTGTCTATATAGGCATAGCTGACACTAGAAAATATTCACATTTTAGACACAATCAATTACCGCTAACCTTTTGACCATATATCCACATGTAAATTTTAGAGCATATGCTAGCTAGTCTTTATTCGGTTAATTTCCTTCTCCGACACAATCCTCTTAAACTGCAGGCCAAATTGGTTGGTTCTGACTTTGGCATCTTAGAAGTTCGGGATTGTCTTAATCGAAAGCTGCAGACTTATTGTAGCCAACAAATACAGCAATAACAAATTGGCAATCGGGCAATGATCAATCATGGGGACCCGCGGCGGCAGGGCGACACGGCTCCAGCACGCACGCAGCCACGTACGCTTGAGTACGCGCGCTTCGACCGGGATGGTTGGGTGGTGGTTGGGGGTGCAAGGACTAACCTGGCAGCAGGTGAGCGCGACGAGGAGGCGGCCGGTGAGCCGCGACGGGGAGAGCTCCTCGATCTCCAAGCCGATGGCGTGCAGCGACGCGTCCAGCTCGGCCATCTTGGCGCCGGAAGCGGGCGGCGGCGGCGGCTGCTGGTGCTGAGACAGGGCCGTGGCGTCGTCCATGGCGCGACCGGCCGGGGTAGTTGGGCAGCTGGGAAAGGTGCGTGTGGAACGTCAGGGGACCCGCGGATCGAAATCATTTGCCTTCAGCACAATGAAATCATAGATGAACAGTGAGATATGGGAGTTTGAACTGTAGTAAGGTACTGTATCCAAAAATACCGTAGCACTAGTACGGTAACAGCACTGTAATATCATATCTGATCCGTCCGTTTAAATCCAACGGTTTACATCAATTTACTTCACTATGGCATTGTAATATCAGATCTAATCCGTCCGTTTAAATCTAATTGTTCACCTCAATTTACTGTCAGAGATCCCATTCAGTAACTGGGTTCTCTGCAGCGAAGGAGACAATATGGAGAATTGTAGCGCCACGCACAGTAATATGTGCCTCGTAGTAAAGGTATTGTTGCCCTTTGCAGCTGGGGTTCGGAACAATATTCAGACTGACAAATGGAAGATCATGTTGGGGTTGGCGGGTGAGTCGTACTCACTAGCTCGGCACCAACCGAAAGTACAGGACCCAGCCGTGCGCGTGGACTCCTCTCCTCTTCGGTTTACTGGACCATGAGTTGCCCGCTGCGGGATTTCTCAGCTTCGTTTGCTCGTGCTGCCTTTTCTACCCGGTTCACTGCAGGTTCGTGATTTGCATGACAAGGCAGAGTGCATTCCCCTTCGTAATACTTTTCCCGACGTGATTTGCGTCTGTTTGGAGCGCAGGAATTTTCCTGAAGCATGTCATGAGAACAGGATTGCTACGGAATTAGTGCGATCGAAGTACTGCGTCACTCCATCTCGAAAGAAAATGCAGGATTCCTACGGAATTAGCGGGTATACTCAGGATGGATTATAATACTCGTGTCTGACCCGTGACTTCATACGTACTCGACCCACCGTGCCTGTGGTAAAATCTCAAACCCATGTTTACAGCCATCAAGCATGGTAACAAGCAGTATGATCCCCTCTCTCTCTCTCACTGGTGCATTGATAGGGCCAGGAGGCTAGATCAGTGTCACTCACTAGCTACCCAAATTGAATGGCTGGGTGCGCCATCTCGTTGAGTAGTGGTAAGTAGGCAGCCATATCACGGGTACAAGCCTAAAAGGGGAATAAGCTAATTTAGGATGTAAGTTTTGTATTTTTTAATTATTGATTACCTAAAATTAAAAAAATAAACTAAAGATTCTCTTCCATACAGCTGAGCTAGGAGAAAATAGACTAAGTAATAACCCATTTGGTACCCATATGTATCCCTATGGCAACTATCTAGGGATTATGGATTAAAACTTAAAACATGGTACGCTCTTGCAGTGTAAAGATCTTGTATTTGGTTGTTTGTACATGACATTGTGTCCGATCCATACCGGGAGCAGAAGAGATATTCTTGTTTCTGAGATTCAAGGTCTGCAGTCGCCATTGCACACAAGGTATTAACGGACACGCGATTCCATCTTCAGCTCAGCATCTACATCATCAGAGGGCAGATCAATCCGTCGGGCTGCGCTCTCACCCAAGTTGCCATGGGCAAGATCAAACTTATTCTTGAGCTCGTGGGTCAGGGCCCGCAGCCCGTGGTGACCTGCAGAACCTTTTCGGGTCCAGTAGATGCGCCAAAACGGGTCAACTCATTATTTGGCTGACCGGGCCATCTTTACCGAAGCATGGGCGACGAAAGGGGCCCAAACTGTAGCCCCTGATTATTGTGGAGTCGGAGGCGTCGTCCGCCGCGCGGACAGTTTCGAAACCTGGAAACGGCGAGAGCCGGCGGAAACAGAGCGCGCCCGCCCAGATCCGATCCGCCCCCACGCCGGGCCGCACTCCACCAACGTACCTGCGCGGCCCTCGCCATCCCCAGGACTAGGTGAAATGGTGAAATCCCCCCAAAATTTCAAATCCTTCTCCCGTCCGCCTCACCCCGCTAGGGTTTCAGTTTCACCACACCAACTGCAGTCCAGAGACCAATCGGCGCCGTGCTCGCCCGCCCCGTCCATGCCCATGCCGAATCCCTAGCCTCCTGGCCGCCCCTCCATGTCCCGCTCCTTCTTCCCGATCTGCACTTCCCAGAAAGGTGCCCGCCTCTCGCCTCCACCAACGAACCCCCCCGTTCGCGGCAAGATTTGGTTTGTTGGGTTCTGACTCTGACGACTTTGTTTCGATTCTTGCGCAGCGGAAATGGAGGAGATGTCCAAGGAGCTGGACGACCTGCGGGCCGAGGTGGAGAGGCTCACCGCCGAGCTCCGCGCCAAGTCCGACCTCTCCGACGGCCTCAAACGCGCCGGCGCCGACCAGGCCGCTCGGCTCCGTGAGGCCCGGGCGGAGGCCGAGCGGCACGCGCGGGAAGCCGCCGGGAAGGGCGAGGAGGCCGCCGCCGCCGGGGAGCAGTGCGGGCAGCTGGAGGCCAAGCTGGCCGAGAAGGAGCAGGCGCTGAGGCACCTCTGCGCGACGCACGAGGCGCTCAAGGGCAGCCTCCGGGAGAAGACCAAGGGGCTTGAGGCGGAGAAGAGGGAGCTCCTCGCGGCGGTCGAAGGCTCCGAGGCCAGGCGGCAGGAGCAGGAGGCCGCCCTGCGCTATCGCGACGACGAGGTCGCGAGGCTCAGGGGGCTCTTGTCGGAGAAGGTGACCAAGTGCAGCGACGCCGAGCAGAGGGCGTTGGCTCCGAGGGAGGTGATGATGAGGGATGACATGCTGGTGAAGCTGGAGGAGGAGAAGGCCGCCGTCGAGGGCAAGCTCAAGTGGAAGGCAGAGCAGTTCAGGCACCTTGAGGAAGCGCTCAAGAAGGTCCAGGATGAGTTCAGGGCGGCCAAGAGGGAGTGGGGCTCAGACAGGTCAACCTTGGTTGATCGGATTGATACTGTCGAGGCTAATTTAGATTCCAAGACCAGGGTTGCAGAGGAGTTCCGGTCAAGGCTCGAGATGTGCAGCCAGGCGTTGGCACACGAGGAGGGCCGCAGGAAGTGGCTCGAAACAGAGATGTCTGAATTGCGCAATATGTATGGGAATGTGGTCACGGAATATGAAAAGGCCAGATCGACGATTGAGTTTCTCAGCGCCAAGAGGGATGAGGAGATTGCATCTTTGAGGAGCTCACTGGCTGAGAAGGTCACACTGCTCAAGGAGATAGGGTACAGCAAGGCACATCTTGAGCAAGAAAATGAGGATTTGCGGTCTACTTTGAAGGAATACCAAGAGGCTCAGATTGGTGGTGCAGATGCTGTAGTGTCATTGAAGGGTCTGCGGGAGAAGTTCAGAGCTCTGGAGCAGACACATAGAAGCTGCACTGAGAAGCTGAGAGATAAGGAAGCAGAATGGAGAATGCAGGTGGAAAAGCTTGGGAATGATCTGGATGGATGCTTGTCACGGTTAGATTCCAAAGATACGCTTATCAGGGAATTGCAGAATGAGGTGCTGAGCAGTTATAGCTCACTGGAGCTGCAAACTGTGGAGAATTGGGAAGCTTTAATAGTTCTTACTGTTGTAAAGTCTAAATTTTATGATTCCTGCTTATGTATTGATAATATTAAAGTGAATATTCAAAATCATTGTGAAAAACTTGAGAAGGAAATTGCTTCTGCCAAACAGCAGTTGGAAGGTAAAAACTGTGCCATTGTTCAATCTCAAGCTGAGCTGAAACAGCAGTCAGAGGTAATAGTGAGATTGCATGGAAGAATTAAGCAGCTAGAACACATGGAACAGGAACATGAGAAGATGCAAAGGCAGCTTGATGTGTACAAAGAGATGCTTGATAACACATCAAGAGATGTTCACCGTTTAAAAGATGTAGCCTCAGAGAAAAATATCCTGCAGGAGAAATTGAGGACGGCATTAGGTGCTCTTGATGAAGCAAAATGTGCCCTTGCTGGCAGGAAGAGTGAGTTGGGCCAACTAGAAATCAATCTTCATCAGCAAAAGCAAGCAATTGACCATTTCAGAAAACTGAAAGTTGATATGGAAACTGATCTCAAGGGCTATATGGATGACAACTGTATACTGAAGAGAGATCTGGATGCTGTTCTTGCTGCCAAAATGGAAGGTGAGGAGTTGCTTCGAGAAGAAAAGGTGAAGCTACTAGGTGCTCTCGATGAAGCAAAATGTGCCCTTTCTGAGAGGACCCGCGAACTGAGCCAATTAGAGATCAATTATCATCAGCAAAAGCAGGCATTGGAGCATATGGAGAAATTGAAGATTGATATAGAAGCTGAACACAAGATCTATATGGATGAAAACCATGTACTGAAGAGAGATCTGGATGTTGCTCTCATTGCCAAAATGGAGGCTGAGAAGTCTCAGGCAGAAGAAAAAGAGAAGTTATGTGGTATAATTAATGAGAAAAGAAGAGTGATTGATGAGCTTCATCAACACATCACTATACTAGAAGAAGAAAACCTGGGCCAAAAACTTGATTTGGGAAGTCTTATCAAGTTGGAGTATGAGAAATCCATTCAAGTGAACAACAGGTGCTCTGAAATTGTTGAAGTCTTTGACGAAAAACTTCTGGAGCTTGAAAACAGGCTTAGTTTCTTTGAGCAGAAATTCACATGCAGGAAGCAGGAGATCATGGAAATGTTTGACCAAGAGGAAGCAGATTGGTATACACTAATTGCAGAGAAAGAAATTGCTATTGCTGATATTCAACAAATTGTTGAATCTGTTCAACTTGACATCAAGCAGCTTCTTGACACTGCAGCAGCAAAAGTCGCAGAAGTTCAGCTCGAGGTTAAGCAACTTTATGGTTTTGCAGAAACTCTGAATTCACTTTACATCATCCAAGAGCATGATAGTGTTTTCAAGGATATGATCATTGCAGAATGTGAAAGAGAACTTGAGTCCCTGCAGGTGAATTTAGTGTTAGAGAAAGAACAATCAGGAAATTTGAAGAATCTTATTGAGCAGCTCAAAGTAGAGACTACTGCAGAAAAGCTAGAAAAGGCAAAGGAGCATCTGGAAGTCACAAATAAACTGAAATCTTTGGAGGAAAGAAAAGAAATATTGGAAGAGCATTTGGGAGAGTTAAAGTCTAGAACAACGGATCTATCTAATGTTGTTGTTCAAGAGAGGAAAGAGTACATCCATGAGTTGACCGGACTCACTAATACTATTGAAGAAGTAATTCAGGGAGATGAAGATCTGATGTCAAGCTTGAGAAGGATCATGCATAAAGTCAATAATGATGGACATTTACCGGATTCCTGCAGTAATGACAGGCCTAGCTCGGAGAAAATCAATGCGAAAAGTTCTGCATCTCTGATCAGGAACAGATCAGGGCATCTCCCAGATAGAAGATCACCTCTAAAGGAGCACAACTATTAGTGTTGATAGATAGGGTCAGATTATGTACTGACATTGTTGTAACATTTGTACCGTCATGCTGCATGTAGAATTGTAGATTGTCATCTCTCTCATTTTCCTTACCTTAATGCCAGCTGTGTTATGTTGTTTACACACAATGGCTGCGGTTACTGGACATTTCTTTTTATCAATTGCATTTAAATTAAATCTTTCCTCATCCTCAGTATTGAATGGAATGAGCTTACCCTTTTTTCCATGTTCCCGTAGGCTTCACATCTGCATGTAGATTGTTCTTTTTTCCACTTCTATTAGTGCCATCTGTCTTATGTTGTTTGCAAGCAGTGGTTATGGTTATTTAACATTTCTTTGTGTCAATTTTGTTTAAATTGAATATTTTCGCAGTGTTGAATTGAATGAGCTTATCTATTCTACAGTAGTCGCATATTGGCCCATATGTTCAGTTCCACTTGTGTGCATTTGGATACTTTGATCAATAAACTTCATCGCTTATGCCTGCTAGATATCCTTAATTCCTGTCCTAAGCTCTTATTGTGGAATTGCAAAGTTCTCTCATTTGCTTATTTAAATGTGAGTGTGTTATGTTTACACTTCTGTCCTGTTCCTATATGAACATTTCAATCATCCTGAGTTTGTTGGATGAAAATTTATGATCAAAAACCTGGAAACAATGTGAAGCCTGCAAGGATTATAATGATTTGACGAAGACGCCAAAGAGGGGATGCAAGTCCTTCGGGTGGTGGTAACCTGCAGTGCATAGATCGAGGAAAAAAACTTTGGGAAACCAATTGTCCAAACAAGGTAAAACATTTTCTGTGGAGGATGGCGCACAACAGTCTAGCTTTAGGAATGCACTAGAAATAGGGCATGGCGCTGCCACGCCTAATGGCCCGTCCCGTTGGGCTTCCTAAAAGCCTGCTATCCAAGATGTTTCAGGGCTATGGACTGTTGATCAGCTGAAATTTTTGGGAAGCAAATCTTTCAATGGTATCTATGTAGCATGTAAGTACGAAGCATGAAACTATAAACAGCTATATATGTTTGCTAGTTTAACTGTAACTAAAATCATGAGTAATCAAACAATTATACTGATGATGAAAATTGTAGTTTACATAGAACATTAAAACCTGCATAACTGGTATTACGTTCGCTAGTTTAATTGTAACTAAAATCATGAAACTGCAGGAAAAAACTATACATATTATGTAAATTATAGTTTACATGGAACATGAAAAGCTCCATAAAGGAATCAGTCATTGGGGAATTAATTAGATGTGACCACACCAATATAACTAAAACACATCAAATTATTATTTGTTCATCGTCAATGGAACTGGGGCAGCTTTTTTATTGTAAAAAATTATCTTCTCATCAAATTAAATGGTCCAATACATAATTTCAGCAAACATCTTAAGTACGTCAAGATCTAGAACCAAACACAGCACAATGGAGATGGGACTAATTGACTAAAAAAGTAAGCATCACAGAAATGCTTGTGACTGCAACCAGATCTCCATCAATCAGCTTTCTTTCTCTGTTAATCTCAGGGATATCATTAAACATCCACAACTCTGATCCTGGCGCAAGGAAAGCATCAAGTACATGGATATGAACAACCAAGTTACAATATGTTGTTCTCAACCGAAACACAATAAGGCCCTAATAGCTCATTCCATCCACTATGCTGCTGTGGCATTAATTATACATATAAAATTTGGAACGTAAGGAAATACTCTATATTGAAAAGTTTTGGAACAGGTAAATTTTGCCTTCGAATCCTTTCACTACAAATGTCTTCGTTATAGGCACATGAACACTTAAGAATGTCAATTTGGATTCATTGTCAAGTTACCATTATCATATCTTCCGTATCACGACACCGACCACAAAACAATATTCTTTCTGGAGACTTTGGAACATTAAAATCTTTAGGCAGATAGCCCCTCCTAACCTGCACAATTTAACACAGAGAAAAAGAATCAGGAGCTCCAAAGAAAGATTTTACCACAATTATATTATCTGGCAGCGAGGGTGGCGAGGACATGGGTGTCGTCCATGGAGATCACCACGGAGCTGTTCTCCAATATGTATCTTAGTAAGTTTTGTTTCCCTTCCTGCAAAAGAATAGATTATAATAACAAATTGAAGATAGGGATTATGAGTATACATATATACAGAAATAAGTATTATTGATAGTATACATATATGAGGATCCAGCTCTAATTGAAGTTTCATTTTAAGGTAAAAATTCTTTTGTGACTACACGAGAAGTGACATAAGAACATTTATCTAACATTAAAAGGGGTTGCAGAATTAAAGTTACGGGCTATGAGTATACATAATATACAGTATCTAACGTTGTTATCAGAATTGAATCTACTCATGCAACCTCTAATGTGCTATAGTATATCATCTGCAGACTATTATTAAACATTGTTGACAACTTCAATCTATTAAGTCTCTCTCTAAGTCTAAAGATGTATAACATCAAAACTTTGCATACAATAGATAGATCATATAATGCTGCAACTATAATCAAGTATTATATCTAATCTGTTTAGCATACGCCTAAATCAAACTCTCTGCGACGCGCAAAGACCATACGTGGTGGCGGGTGAGAAGTAGGAGCATTCACGGTGGTGGCGGTGGGGTGGCAGTGTTCGAAGTGGTGGTGGGATAACTTGAACTCTCGTTACTCAGAAGTGCCTTTGAACTGAAAGAAGATAGAAAAAGCGAGCAGTAAGAACCTTCTGATAAGTTACAGAACGTGTATTCCTTCATCACCTGGAAGAAAATTTGTTAGATCAAACTACTTTTTCTCTTGGGCCAGGGCAGAAGAAGAATGTACCCCAGCATTTCACATTTGACATTTGACATTTGTTTCAAAGTTCAAACATGTCTTGATCGATTTATATCTAATCTGAACTAATAACATACATAATCCTACACCAGAAGTACCTGCATATACTGTTAGCTTCAAAATGATGTTTCAAGCAAACTGTCAGTGAAGTAGATTTTTCAATAAAGAGGACACATAGCAACGGTTTATCAGTTGGGATTTATTGGAAAGCAGGGTGTGAAAAGGTTTTGCCCCAACTCCTCCGGCTTGATCAACATCTCCGGAGATCTTGACCAATGGCAGTGTAAACAAACCTTAGCTGGAGCAAGGGAATCAAGCAAGCAAGCAACCAGCGGATAATTCGTTCGACGGGGACTCCAAACAAATCAATCAGTCGATCAATAACTGGACATCTACTTTCGCTAAATATCAAACTCCGCCTGCAAGAGTTCAATCAGCAAGCGACACCGACCAAGCCCGTCCAACAGCGAACGGTTCAACCAAATCGACGAATTCCTACGACATTGTGGCATCAACTCAATAGCAGCGAGAACCGCCAGAGTTAGGTGCTTACCGGCGCCGGGGGGAGGGGGGGCGGGGGTTCAGGTTGGGTCGATGGTGGGTGAGAAACAGGAGAGGAGTTTGCGCCCTTCCAGTCGTGCGGCCGTACGCGCAGAGCGGAGGCGGCGAGGTGGCGCGGTGCCAGAGGCGGCATTGGCCGCGAGTGCGCGTAGATCGGAGGTGGCTGTGGCGGCGAGGGCGCGCGTAGCTGAGGCGGAGGTGGCCGGAGTCGATTTGGGATGTGAAGCAGAGAGCGCAACGAGGAATTAGGGCTCAGGAGAGAGCGATGGTCCCAGAACGCACGCGAAGGAGAACTCCATGACTGCCCGATCACGATCCGAAGGGATCCGGATCCCCTGACTTCAGACCTCTGAAGTCACGAGTGAACAGTAAAGTGTGAGTAGGTGAACAGTTCTCTGACGTCAATTTACTGTAGCAAAAGTACTGTAGCAACGGTTCCGTTAATTTACTGTGTCTTTTTACTGTTCCCGTTACACTGTAGCAGTACATCTGATCCATCCATCCATTATCCAACGGTGCACAGAAGTTTGAAGTCACCTGACTTCACCCGTGAGTGAAGTCAGAGGATCCGATTCCGATCCGAAGTCCTTCCTTTAGTTGCCGACGTGGATCAACCAGCAAGCGCAAAAGCCAGAAGGTACGCGTTTTAGTATGAGAGATGTGTGCAGAAGAGGTTGCAATATTGATACAAAAAATGCACTGTTTGTTACCGTTTTAACGAGGATTGTGACCATCTTTTTCTTACAAAACTTAAAATTGTTCGACAAGTATGGGCACTTGGGCAGAAGATGGGGGAGATTTGCGATCAGTTAGCGCAATTGCCAATCAACGGGAGAAGTGATAAAATCATGGCCTCAAAATCAAACCTGTCGCCTATGCGATCAGAGGATGAAACGCCTATTCATATTTATAAAGATTACGTCTTCACTTGATAGGTTTGGTCTCAGCTATCGCTATGGTTGCATTTAGTTCTTACCATAGTTTGCGTCGTATCGTACCACGGCTGGTGGATCACGATATCACGTCGAATTGACAAAGACCTATAAAAGTCTGATGGTTTAGTGTTGCCTTTTGGTGGAATATTTGGAAAGAAAAGAACAATATAATCTTTTAAAGCGTCGAAAACTCCGTGGTTAAGGTTGCCGAGCGGACCAAGGATCAAATTAAAGTTTTTTAAATGCTGTCTTTTGATTTAGCTCTTGTTGTTTCCTTCTGGCAGCGTCGCCGTTTTTTTTCCTTTGTAATTCAGGCCCTAGCTTTTGTTTTTTCCTTCTTTTTGAATTGGGGCTGGTATCCTCTTTGTAGCCACACTAACATAGATTATTCATTCTTTAATAAAATCGGCAAATCTCGTGTGGTCCTTTCGGGAAAAAAAAAAGAAAGACATGTGTGGAGGCTGCCAGCGCAAGACTTTCTGAAGATCAATGCAGATGGCTCCTTTGTAGCCACACGAACACAGAGACTGCGGATTCGCTATCCGAGACCATGCTGGTGATGTAATTGGGGCGGGTGCAGGCAGAATGGAATTGGGAAGCTTGTATTCAGGGAGTGAAAAATGGCAGTGGCGCATGGTATTGAAATATTCAGATGGAGACAGACTCCCTGATTCTGAAAAATGCAGTGGAAAGCGAAGACTACGATCTGGCTCCGGTGGGCTTTTGCTATTTGTTGCTGAACTTCATTAGGTTTTTCTGTTGATTAGAGCCCTTGTGAGTGTAACAAGGTAGAGCATTTGTTAGTTGCGCATGGTTGTTCTCGTGTTTGTGGGGATTATGCTGTCTTTTATAGGACCCTTGACTTTTTTACTGATCAGATGGCAGCGATTTAGCTGCGGCCAATGGTTAATGGAATTTTATTTCCATCTTTGCTTCTCTGTGATTACTCCTGTTGTAGTAACATCGTGCACGGTCAGAGGACCCTGCTCGTGATTAGCTTGCTTGTCAGTGTCATTACTCGCCCTTCAGGAGTTCGCAAATATGATTCTCCAGGTACCTTTGCTAAGAATCCGTGTATGCGCGCTAATTATGGCTGGTTACCAGCCTGAAAACATGCAAGCTGCTGGATCTATGCGCAGGTAGTTTTCAGCTTGTAAATTCAGTTGATTAAGCATAAACTCAGTTGGTTAAGCATGACTAAGCCAAATATTTCAATCTAGTTGCTTAATTAAACTCCCACCTTATGCACTTGTTCAGAATACAAATCAACAAGACGAATCAGCAAATCGATCTTCATTAACATTGTTAGAGTTTAAATCCATTGCAGAAAGGAGGGGGGGGGGGTCGACAATCTTCACTGTGGTTCACAGATAAACCACAAATCGTCCAAAGTACAGAGACCATCGAATTAGCGAGTCACATAAGTTTACAGACTTTTTCCTCTCTTTTGAAGACGTCGAGCACGTAGGCGCCTCGGCACATCTCTCGTCTCAGCTGGATGAACTGCTGCAGCATCGCTCGGTTGGTGACCTGCCGCCCCTCGGCTTCCTCGACGACTGCACGGGCTCGTAACAGCGCTCGCTGCAGCCTGACGATGTCGTCGGCGGCGCCGGACTCCTGGCACTTTCTTCTGATGAGGAAGGAGACCAGCCGGCCGACGAGGTCGGTAGCCACTGCAGACAGCACCACCTCCATTGCCTATGCCTCTCACTACTGATTTCTGAACGACTAAACAGCAATGAACATGACAACAGGCAAGGATAAATGAGCTCTTTTACGGTGGTCCATACTACCTAAAGGTAAGAGGTAGTATAAATCTAATCCGACGATCTATATAATTAGATATTTTGGTAATTGTGGCAATTTTGTTAAAATTAACTACCATGCTTTTGCTAATAGAAAAATTGACGCCGCAAACATCGGATCGCTAACCCTAGCCGATGGGTAGCAAATGAACTCTCATGCCGAAGACAGATTAAAATGTTAAAATAACAATGAAATATTACTCTATTTAGAGACACATAACTGCAGTTAATTAGTTTTATGCAACGTATTTTTCTTCCCAAAATAACCCTAATACTACTATACTACTCACATATACTACCTATACTACTAGTAGAAAATGAGTAGTATTCTGACTAATCTGGATCGTTGGACTCTAAAAATAGATGGCTCATATTAATTTTGGACCACCGTAAAATTTCTCAAAAAGTTTGGAATTTTATTTCTTTTTGTGTGCGCGAGCTCGTGACGGTCACTCTACCTGGTGTGCGAGTAGACAACTCACTGTCGGATTAATTCCGTGATGTATTGCCGATGACCGGGTACAGAAAAAATGAGCATGGATGGTTTTGCTTTTGAGTCGTTCCGATCTGTTCGGTCTCTCTTCCTCATTGAATACTCTCCCACTCTGGCAAGTGGCAAACGCGCAATGTTTTGCTGACCAAAGTACGAGACATGGTCATACATACAGTACAAATTACAAAGTTGTTTAAGGATGGCACTCTAAGCGCCGAAAAATTCATTGGAAGCATAGTCACTGTACTCTTGCCAAGAAACAGCAACATTGCCGGATGCAATTTAACTTGTGTAGACCCTAGACGTCAGTACTCTATGGCCCATGCAACTGGCAAGTCAAACATTGCTACTCTAGGCTATCACTCGCCAACTGATCCAATCCAACCGTTGAATCCTGTCATTGACCACGACGCTGAGCCGACGTTTTAAAGCTAGTAAAGCGACTCTGAGCTTATTCTGTTCCTGAGGAGCCTGCCAACTTTTGCCCACAGATTTATTTTGACTTTTTGTTTCGCCCCCATGACTTTCGTGCATTTTGACTCTTGGACCTTTTGTGATCCTGGGACAGCAAAGTCAAACGATGTGCATATCTGCTCTCACTCACCAAGTATTTGCGTTGACTCCCTGAGCCAACGCAGCCACGCATGTGAAGGCGCACTCGGATCGAGGACGGCCGTGGCTGGCGATAAAACAGAGCAAATTTTTAATAATCTTTTGGATCCTTCTATTCCTCACTCACCTAAAAATGGGCCATCTTTCATTCGATGCGTTCTAACCGTTGGATGGACATAGGACGTCCCAGTAGTCCAGCACCTCTCTTCTACCTACAGCCAACAACACAGACGGCTCTCTTTCTTTTCTTCTCGTGTGCCAGCATCGTTTGCTCGTTCTCCCATCCTGTCCCCCTCCTCCCTGTCATTGAATCTACAATTGTCGGTCCGCTATGCTAATCTAGCTTCGTCAGACCATTTCCACTCGCCCTAGCACCGCCCATCCGACGCTCCTCCGTCACTCACGACTGGTGGTGTCCCTACCGTCTCACCACTCCGTCCTCACGTCCCACTGTCAGACCGTCATGCCTCCAATAGTCCCCTCTAAGTCCAACAGCCGTTGGAATTCTTGGAAGTAAACCGCTGTCCCTAGCCTTGACATCTCACTCAACTCTCACCGTCGACTGAAGAGTTAAGAAATTTAGACATCTGGAGGCGAGTATTCTTTTATGTAGAACATATGGCTTTCGAAATTTCTTTAAGATCATTCACTCTAAACGGGGGTAGAGACTGTACCTTTCTACTATTTAGTTTTTTAAAGTTTGGAATGCTTTTTATCTTGTTGGCATATGATATGCTCAAGCGGCCAGAGTGGCCTGCAGCCTGCCGACTACCGGTGTGTTTAGTGGTAAAAGAGAGGTTACATTATATAGTTTGGTTAAGTGGAAGCAGGTTAAGGGAGTTGTATAACTATTTGAGAAGAGTGTTTGGTTAGCTGCATGAGTATATGAAATGACGGATGCAGTGAAAATGTGAAGATATTTGATTGCCTGTATGAGTTGATGTAATAATTCTACGATCTGAGACTAGCGAGTGTGTCTTACTGATATTGTAGCTCATGCAGCCTGCATTCATTTAGATTGGATGCAAGTGAAGCTTGATTTGGACGTATCGTATAACCAGGATGACTCATGCAGGATGCATCTGCCATGTAGACAATCAAACAGACTTTTGTACAAAAATGCATGAGAACCTTCGCCACGGAGTGAGGTTGTGAGATTGCCCCTCCTCTCCCTGCGGTTTCGCACGGCGAAAACTGTCATCCCTATAGGGATAAAATCGAAACGAATACGAATGAAATAGTTTATTTTTCATATTGTTATCCACATTTTAATACGAATCTGAATATTTTTGAATGTTAATACAAATCGGATTATTCGAATATGAATCTGCATCCGAATACGTACTAGATTTAGTTATATATGAATATCCTATAGCTTTAATAATACATTGTAAACTAATAAATTTATTCGATACGAACAAGAAATTTCTTTTTAGTAGATTGATCATCTACCTTAAAGCAAATATCCATTTTTAATACAATATCATAACTTTAGATTATTTTGGATCATTTAATAGGAGATGAAAGGGTCAAATTTATCGTTACACTATACATATTACAATGCTAAACAATAAAATAATAGATATGATCGAAAGAATTAAATAAGAGAACAAAATAAAAAATAAAGCTTCATGTTACTCATATTTATATTTTATATATATTCAGATACATATATTATCTATATTTATTTTTAAGAAAACGGATATATCCATATTCATATATGAGAAACTAAATTCGGTTATATTCATATTCATATCCTCTGATAATCGAATATGAATTTTTCTTATCATATCTAAATTTAATCGAATACAAATATCAAATAATACATATATCTCCTATCGATTTCTGATTCATCCATACCTACACCCGTCAACTCATCACGAGAAGTCAGCTACTCAATTCCTCGTGGGAAACCAGCAATTGGTTAGTCAAAGTGACCCTACGAGTGCCGGTAGACAAATGTCTTCCTTCCACTTGCCGTCCATATTTAAACCCAACTCACATGCCATTGCCGCCTCCTCCCTCCGCTCCCAAGAAATCTACCTGTCTCCTCGCCGCCGCGCCGCTCAGCCGTGCCAGCGAGAGCCAAGGCCCAAGATGCGGAGGCCTCTCCCTGCGGCGCGCGCGGGAGTCTCGCTCCTCCTCCTCTGCTGCTGCCTCGCCGCCTGGTCGCCGGCCTCGCGCGCCCTCCCGCTATGCACCGACGGAAGTGAGCAGCTAGCGCTTCTCTCCGGTTTTCCCTTCCTCGGTTTGACCCTGCGCCGTCTTCTGATTTGGTCGCTTGCTGCTTGCCTGCAGGGGCGCCGGTGGCGCAGAACAGGACGTTCGCCTTCTGCTCCTCCTACAGCGGGGGCAGCAGCAGCTGCTGCGACGCCGCCGCGGACGCCGCGCTGCGGAGGCAGTTCGAGGCCATGAACGTCTCCGACGCCGCGTGCGCCGGCGTCGTCAAGTCTCTCCTGTGCGCGGTAATTGCTCCGATGGCTTGATGAGACCGGCTAGCGTCGCTAAACATTTTTGTGTTGACCGTTGACTGAGACTCTGGGTTGCACGCGACGTGCTCGATGATTTGCCCAGGGGGGGGGGGGGGGGAAGCTAGGGATGTGGGTAGCTTTTGTTTTTTCCCCTTTTTGAGAGTACTAGGTAGCTTCCGTTTTTATATATTGCCACTAGCATTGATCCGCCATATGAGTATTCAGTCAAATTCTATTGGATCTCAAAGAAACTGCACGAGTAGTTGGATCCTCATTGAAATACGAGCGTGCTGTCTACCACTACCGTACCCATGTTATTACCAAGAATCTTGAAAAGGTTATAAGAAACATTGATGCATATCCCGAAAACGAGAAAACAAAACAAAGGACTGCGTGTTGGGTATATTCAGGTATCTGGTGTTTGCAAAAGTAGAGGCGTATATATGTTTATTTGACCTGTTCAGTGCAATTGGACACAGTTGAAATAAAAGTATATTTCAAGAGTTCTAGATAAATATTGCAGCTCTGTTGTCTGAATCTAAAGGATTTCTATGCTTAAAATGCCCAAGTCAAATCTTGAGCTTGCAGTCCTAGTAACTTGCTAGGCACCCTACTTTCTGGATTTCCAGATGGAAATTCTGTTGGTAAATGGAGGGTAACCAAGGTAGAAAGAAAATGTGCACGAAATCATTCTTATCTTTGAGAATGGAGACAACAACTTTAGGTTCATGCTAGTGTAAGCACTATTGCATTGTGATGCGATAAACAGTACTTGAAGTAGGATTATTGACTGTTTGAGATTTATTGTTCTTCATGTTTTCTATTAGGTGCTATGTTACAGTTTTTTTTTTTGGCTCTTAGATATTAGTATTAACAAATTTCTCGGTTTTGCCTTCAGAAATGTAATCCTTTTTCAGCTGAGCTGTTCAACTCAAGCTCAAAGATTTCAATGGTTCCTCACCTATGCAACTATACTTCTTCAGCAAGTTCTGTTCAATCAAAAGATTCTACGCAAGACTACTGTAAACTAGTTTGGGAGACTTGCAAAAATGTGAAAATAGTGAACTCTCCTTTTCAACCTCCCTTGCAAGGAAGTGCAAGGCTACCTAGTTCATCGTCTAAGCTTACCGATGTCTGGCAGTCAGGAAATGACTTCTGCACATCATTTGGTGGCTCATCTGATGACCAGTCTCTATGCTTCAATGGAAATGCAGTTTTCTTTAACACTACAGAACCATCACCGTCTCCTAAAGGTATATGCCTTGAGAGAATAGGCAATGGATCCTACCTGAACATGGTTCCACACCCTGATGGATCCAACAGGGTTTTCTTGTCTAGCCAAGCTGGAAAGATATGGTTGGCAACCCTCCCAGAACAAGGCTCTGGAGGCACTTTACAATTAGATCAGGAAAACCCATTTCTTGATCTAACTGATGAAGTGCATTATGATTCTGAGTTTGGACTCATGGGTATAGCATTTCATCCCAAGTTCGCTATCAATGGGCGCTTCTTTGTTTCTTATAATTGTGATAGAACTCGGTCACCTAGCTGTGCGGGTAGGTGTTCATGTAATTCTGATGCTGACTGTGATCCTTCGAAGCTTGGTCCTGATAATGGTGCTCAGCCGTGCCAGTACCAAGTTATTGTTTCGGAGTATTCTGCAAAAGTCTCCTCATCAAATGTTTCTGAGGTATGCATACTCCTTCAAAAATCTTGATATCAAAGTTATGTTTCTGAGAACTGCACGTAGTGCAGATGCCTAGAGCTGTGTTGTTACGCCCAGGCCACCCGCGTTCAAGCCCTGCTCGACGCTTGTTTTCTCAACTTTGCGCAGGAGGAGCCTCTCCTCCTGTATTTCTTTCAAAAAAAAAGTTATGTTTGATGTTTCTCATTGTTATTTTCTTTTCTAGGCAACATCTGCAAATCCATCCGAGGTTAGAAGGATTTTTACAATGGGACTGCCGTATACAGCTCACCATGGAGGACAAATACTGTTTGGACCAACAGATGGATACCTTTACCTTATGATGGGGGATGGTGGAAACAAAGGTGACCCTTTTAATTTCTCTCAGAATAAGAAATCACTTTTGGGGAAAATAATGAGGCTTGACATTGACGGCACACAAAGTAAGTTGGCACTAAGAATTGTGTTTTAAATATTGTTCATATTGGCATTTTGTTGACCATTCGTTTTCCTTAAGTTCATTTGCTTGTGATTTAGTTTACATTTCCTTATCTGTTGTTTTTTTTTACTATATTGTCAAAGATTATTCCACTAGAAAGTTTGTAGAGCTTACAGGTTTAGTGTTCTTCACAGTGATAAGATTAAATTTTGGTTTGTTCCTCAGTAGTATGGCATTTGACTAAGACCTGCACGTAATGAAATATATTGCATACTGTACAATTTATCAATTTATGGGAAACCATTTGAAATGTTTGAGTTAAGTATGTTTTCACTCTCTGTTTTAAGAAGAATGTTATACTACTATGGTATTACAAATGATGCTAAACGTCTAACTCAAAAACATTAGAATGACAAATTTCCTCACTAATTTGATGTCCAGCAATGTTAGGGTAAACATCCATCAGGAGGATAACCAGATGGCGTCGGCTGCTAGGGAAAATATTAGATCGTAGATTGGGGAGACAACATATTGGGGGAGACTAGAAAATGGGATTGAGAAATAGATCTATTCTTCTTGTTTGATTACAATAATATGTGACTGCCCCTTTATATAGAGAAGAGAGATTACAATCTTAAATCAACTTCAAATCCTAACTTACTAAATTTATCTCCTATTGAATTGAAAACTAAATCAAACTTACCTCCTAATCAAATCAAATCCAATTCCTACCAAACTTATCTTCTAATTAAATGGCAAGCCTTGATCTCCTGTCATAACATCTACTAAACTCGCGCTACAGCACCGCTGGTACTGTTCGTGTGAACAGTAATTTCGGCACATAACAAGCAATGTTAAATTGAACTGACTGCTTTCATTTCCTTCTTTGGAAGGCAAGTAACTGTTTCCAGACGTCAATTGAAGTTATTATATCAGATGACTGAAATTTTCGAAGCTTTTTACATGTAGAAAGAAGTATAAATTTTAATTTTGATTAGGTTTTGCTGAATCTTTCTAATAATGTCATTTTTCAGGCCAGAGTAGAACCATTAGCCAAAGCTTATGGGGTAACTATTCTATTCCAAAGGACAATCCATTTGCGGATGACAGAGACTTACAACCAGAGATATGGGCTTTGGGTTTTAGCAACCCATGGAGATGCAGTTTTGATTCTGAAAGACCTTCCTACTTCTACTGTGGAGATGTTGGGCAGGTAATGGTATCATTCCAAGTCTAAGTTTATCAACACACATGTTTGGGCCTTTTATCAACACACATGGTCAGGCATTATCTTCCATGAAGTTTTTTGTACTTCGTTTTTTAAATGTATTACTATATTTAAACATAGTAGGATAAAGGTGTTGCTTTATTTTCATCGACTGTGTTATTTTACAGTAAGAACTATCCTTTTATTAATCATTTGTAATGCTGAAACCAGAGAACTAAGATAGACTTACGAACAAAACAAAAATTCCTAGCTTGAACTCTGCCAGGCGTTGCCTTCTGGCTGGCCTTAGATTTTTTCTTGCATTTTTACCTTATATGTGTAGGATGCGTACGAAGAGGTAGATTTGATCTCCAAGGGTGGAAACTACGGATGGCGTGTATATGAGGGGCCATATATTTATCATCCACAATGGTCACCTGGAGGGAATACGTCACTTGACTCCATAAATGCCATCTTCCCTGTCATGGGCTACGACCATTCTGCTGCCAACAACAATATTGGATCTGCATCAATTACAGGTGGATATGTTTATCGAGGGTCTACAGATCCCTGCTTATATGGAAGGTATACCGGTTACTGCCTAGCAGAGTAGCAGGCACTTACATATTTCATTGTTTTGAATAAGTTAGATGTAGGATGTAGAATGACCACAGAATTTAGCCTATATGTTCCTGTAGCAGCTTGAGTAATTTTTTGCATATTTTCCTAGTTTCATTATGCGAAATTAATCTGCTTTTCCAAACTTCATTTCATGGTTAGAAACCCAACGTTGTATCCCCTTATTATACTAGCTTGAAGGCACAAATTGAGTCTGATGTGCAAGGTGAGCACAGTTTGTCAAACGACTGCAAGCACTGGCACAAATAAGTTCCACAAGCAATTGGACATGCAAAAGTTCAGCATTTGCAGTTTTGCATCCTCTCATTACTCTTTGGTATTTGAAAGGTGCGCAGCAGCTTTGATTGACAATCCTATCTGCTAATGCTCATCCAGGTACCTTTACACTGATCTGTATTCATCGTTGATGTGGATCGGCACAGAGACCCCAGAGGGTAGTGGAAATTACACCTCAGCTGTGGTACCAGTGAGCTGCTCCAAGAACTCCCCGATTGCCTGCGAATCCGCCGCTGGGAACTCCGACCCATTATTTGGTTACATTTTCTCATTTGGAGAGGATAATAACAAGGATATCTTCGTTCTGGCGAGCAAAGGCGTCTACCGAGTTGTCAGGCCTAGCCTGTGCGGCTACACCTGTCCCGCAGAGAAACCGGCAACCAACAACGGGACAACGCCATCCGGCCCTTCGTCTTCAGCTCCAGCAACACAACTAGGGAAGTCATTGGCGGTAGCTTTGGCGTTGATTGTATGTGCATTGTACTCTTGAGATGCCCATCCGGCCTGTTCTTCGGTATAGTCTCCTTCACGCTTGCTGTGCAGCCTTGACGAATCTACTTGTTTGTATGATAGCAGCGGTTTTCGTAATACTCTGCATCCAAAATCCATTTCTAGCTCAGCGTAGTGAAAATAGCCATATTAGCTTATAACTATAATTTTAATAATTATATAGTTATTGAGACTAGCATATTTTAGTAGATTTTATGAATGCAATATATTAAGAAGCTATTTTGGTTGGAACAAAGTTTGATTGAATTAAAAAAGTCTTAGAAAAATTTGTCTCACCGGATAATTTGGTGCAGATGAATTTGTATTCACTAGAGTATTATGTTCAAAGGCTAATAGCTTCATCGAATAGTTCGGTGAATAGGACATGAGATCATCGGAGTGTTTCTGACAAAGAGGAGAAGGTTGTACTAGGTAACACTGGAGTATTTCCTACAGAGAAAAATACAAGTGTAGAAGACTAAAGATCAACCCATTGGATGGTCCATTGCTTGGTTTGTGCACATTGGATTATAGCATCGAAACATTTCTTGCAGAGACAACTACAAATGTTGAAGAATGAAGAACAACCCACCGAAAGGTCCGATGCTCTAAAGATGAATGCACCGGAGCATTTTACATAGAGAGACTGCAAAAGCTCGGATGACTCAATATAACTCACCGGAAGGTTCGGTGATAGATTTGAAGGTACACCTGGAGTGTCTGGTGTTCACAGAGACATTAAGTGGAGTTTCAACGACTAGTTTCTGAGCTTCTCATTGGATGATCCGATGTTAATACTACTGTTCTCATCGAATCATCCGGTGTTAACAGCTTTTTTAGCCGTTAGAAAAATGGCTAGTTAGCAGGTTTGAGACTATAAATACCCCTGCACTCAATCATTTAAGGGTGTGCCAAGCTGCTAGAGTTCAGAGAATCCCACATACACTTGAGAAAACATCTAAGCCACCAAAGTAGTTAACATGATCATCCAATGCAATTAAGAACAAGATTAGAGAGTGTTTAGTGCTTATAGGCCTATAATAAATTGTAGTTAGGTGCTACAACTTGAAGAAGGGATCAAGGAGTGATCATAGCTTATACCAAGTGATACGTCAACGCCTTAGGGTCTTGATGACTCGTTGATAATTTGAGCTAGAGTTACTCAAGCTTATTGACCATCCGACTTAATGTGGAGCAGGAGCAAGACACATGTACAGGGACGCGGAGATCCTTGTCTTAGTGACTCAAGCTACGAAGTGATCGTAGCGGTAAGCGACCGGAAGAGAGGATAGTGGTCAGACCTTACCTTGGTGGTTTGGTGGCTCATGCGGTTTAAGGCCTTGCCTTGGTGGCTTGATGGCTCAAGAGTCATGATCGGGTACCGACCGGAAGCATATTCTCGGTGGAGCTCCAATATAGACTAGAGGTGGAATTCATGCTATCGATACCACATGATAAAAATCCTTCATGTCGAGTTTGTCTCTCTACCTTATTTACGTTTTCACATTTATTTTCTTGCAATTTAACTTGCTAGAGTAAGTTGCAATCCAATTAAACAGTAGAGTAAATACACTAGATAAACCTAGAGCACATTTAGATAGAAATTGAGATAGGTTTATCTTGTGAAGTTTTTGGAGCCGATTTAGGTTTTAAATGTCCTGATTCACCCCTCTCTTAGGACATCACGTTCCTCACAATTGGTATCAGAACATCATGCTCTTGATAGGCTTAACATCATAGAGTCGTGAAGTCCGGGGTTGGGATGGATACTCATAGCACTCATCATTTCGACGACACTAATTTCTCCTGTTAGAAAATTCTAATGACTTGTTACTTACAAGCTAAATGTTTAAATATTTGGAGAGTTACCAGAGGAAGGGATGAGATAATTAGATGCATTGGCGAAGAGTATCATTTTATCATCTTTAAATGTTAATGTATTTAATCGTGTTTATTCTCGCACAAATGTACATGATATTTGGAATAGTCTCATTGAAATACATGAAGGCACAAAGGATATGTGCAATGATAAATATCATGTATTTATTATTAAGCTCAATAGCATCAAACAATTTTCTCATGAAAATGCTAATGACATGCATTCACGTTTGAATATTCTTATCAATGAGATAAATAGGTTAGGTTTAACGCCAATTGACGATGATCAAGTGGTGAGAAGAATACTTCAATCTCTTCTTCTAAAATACAAGTTGATAGTCTCCATCATCTACGATAACAATAACATCAAGAAGATGACTCCAAATAAAGTGCTCGACAAGATCACCACCCATGATATGACCATGCATATACGGGTGGAAGTTTATTACTCATCCGACGTCAAAAACCTTGCTCTGACAAGCAAGCAAACACCATGCCTACACATGAAGACGATGATGAGGAGACAAGATCAAAAGTCAAGCTCAAGTGAAGATGAAGGAGATGAAGATGAAAAGGGCAATAAAGATGATGAGTAAAGCATATCAAGTGATGGAGAAATGGATCCTAAAGTCGTCAAGCTCATATCTCAAGTGAAGAAAAATATCAAGAAGATCAATACTAAGATTGATTATTGAATCTCTATGAAAGATTTGGTCGAAACTATTGATAGCATCAAGAAGGAGAAGAAGACCCAGAGCAAGAAGGAGACAAGGAGAAGAGCCAAAGCATTTGCAAGTATGAGAAGATAAGTGAGTGAAGATGAAGATTCAAGCTTAAGTGATGAAAGCTTCGCAACCCACTCCTCTAAAAGAAGTTCTTCCTTAAGGTCATCATCACGTAAGTCGTCACACAAGTATTTTATAGTTGAATGTATAGATAGCGATGTAAATGATGATAAATCTGATGAGGATTCTCCATCCTACGATGCCTTGGTGGCTCAAGCTCTGAAGTGATCATGGTAGCAAGTGATCGGAAGAGAGGCTATTAGTGAGTCTTTGTCTTGATAGCTTGGTGGCTCATCCGGCTTGAGATCTTGCCTTGTTAGCTCAAGGGTTATGACTAGATACCGACTGGGAGCATGTCCTTGGTGGAGCTCCAACATGGATTAGGGTGACATTCATGATATTGATATCACATGATAAAAATCTCCTGTGCCGAGTTTGTCTCTCCACCTTATTTATGTTTCTGTATTTATTTTTTTGCAATTTATCTTGCTAGAGTAGGTTGCAATTCTCTTGAGTGGTGGAGTAGATATACTAGATAAACATATAACACATTTAAATAGAAATTGAGATATGTTTATCTTGTGAAGTTTTCGGAGCTAATTAGGTTTTAAGCGTCCTAATTCACCTTCCTCTTAGAATGTTACCGTTCCTCACACCCAACCCACCTGTGGAGCAGGCCCACGTATACATAACACCTCTATTACACTTCCGTACTCATTTTGTGTACAAGTGTTAATCCGAATATGCTATATTTAGAATACAAATGCTTATAAGCTAGTCTGAAACCAGAAATACTAATGTGCCGGGTATTACACTTTCCCATCTTTAAGGTCACATGTGCTCGTGCAACGAGAGTTGACTCTAATATCATATATAACACTTCATCTAAAAAATTCTCTTACAGCCCAGCCCATCTGTGGCCCGCATACGCATAGCATCTCTTTTATAGTTTTGTCGTTGCTTTATGTAAAAGGGTTAATCCAAAGTTATTATATTTAGAACACAAAGACTTATAAGCTGACACAAATATATTTAAACTACTAAGGTGATATTAAATCCATTACATCAAAACACTTAGGCTATACAGATCAAAACTAAAAACACTAATGAACCAGGTATTACCGTTTTAGTTGATGTACTTGTGAGGAAGTAGAATGTAGCATGTCATTCAGACCTCGATACGTCGAGACCTTGTTGCCTTGTTGGTTTTGTAAACGTTACTGTAATTTCTAAAGTAATATCCTTGGGCTTTTGGGATGGCTTTGAAGTCTGAACTTCTCGTTTGTTGTTGGTCTCTTGTAATTTGGTAGTGTTAGGAAATTAGTCATCAGCAGAAGCAACAGAATGATTTATCGAGATGATGCACACGATTATAGATGATATCAAAGGTACGATATTTGTTAATGAGGTTCAACCAAAGTCTACATCCCTAGAGCATGACTATGGACACTCCTCCCTAACTAGTAACACTGGCTTCTTCCTAGGGTTTCAGCAGAACAGCTCTCCCCTGTGAACTTGTTGTTATGCCGTCATGATTACAAATAATAGTCATCCTTTCATATTTATGAGGAGACCTAGATATAGGAGTCCTACTAGAATTCCGCTAGAATCCTACTAGGATTCCACCATGTACCGCTAATATAACTTCAAGTCATATACATAACCAACTCTGTACAATTATTTGACATATATCCAACAAACTCCACCTTGACGAATAATCTGCCATCTTGAAGCTATCATGTGTGAACATCCATATACATCATACTTGAGTTGTCGCCTTTGTCGCTCAACGAGAGTTGTCTGATGAGTTTTACTCAGACTCACCGCCTTCTAGAGACTATGCTATCCCTGTAACTACATGACTCCATCTGCAGCTAAGCACATTTCTCTTTTACCAACACAACCTCTTTAAGTGAAATCAGATTCCTCTTTAGTCTTGACACATACCTGCCTCAACGAAGCATATAACTCCATTATAGGTCTTGATTTAGATGTGCCTTATTCTAACATCACGGTAGCCCGTGTCGTTACAAAAGTATATACAACCAGAATCACCATATTTTATGAAGAAAATCCGCTCCCAGTTGGGTGTCATATGAAAAAACCAACTAAATCTGACATTCATACTACCAATTAATTGCTTCTTGATGTAGAGAAATTCATTGTTTCTTTCTGAGTCACACATAGAAATTGTCATACTAGCATTGCTCTTTCACCTGATTGCTTAGATTACGATTCTCCGACATTGTCGGAGGGTGAACTCCTGTCGCAGGGATCCCGAGAGACCCCTTTTTAGAGATTCGGCCGGGGGGATGATCCTGAACGAGCTTGTTTGGGAAATAAGCGGGAAACGGAAATAAATGCAGTGGCTGGTGGGAGATGATCGTCCTAGTGCGAGAAAGATGGGTGCACCGGGGTTTAGACAGGTTCGGGCCGCACGGGGGCGTAACACCCTACTCCTGTGTGAGTGCTATATCTATCCTTGAAGGGAATTCTTCAAGGATGTATCTGGTTACAAGAGAGAGCCACTTACAGAGAGCTTGAGGCTCTCGTGTTCTAGTTTGGCTTGAGCTGGTTCGAGCGTCTGCGTCCTCTTTCTTTTTTCACACCTTTTACGTGTTCTCCATCCTTTCCTTTTATAGGCGCGCCGACCTCGACATATCCTGAATGGGAAAGAGGGGGTGCGAGTGCCAAGGTGCCACGGAGAAAGGCGTCATCATTCCGTTTTGGCGAAGTGACAGAGGCGGCGGAAAAATGCGGCGCGCATCCGACCACCCGCCATTGTGGATGCCCCGCGGCGCCATTAAGGGGGCCCACCGGGCAGCCTCAGAGGTAACCGGTGCACCCACCCTGTCTTGTTCTTCTGCCAGGGCAGGGTGGCAGGCGGAGCGCTTCGATCCTGGCAACGTTATCCCGAGGCATCCAGATGAAACGGGACGGGACCCGTGCATTTAATGGACCCACGCCCCCCTGCCAGTGCATGGCAGGGTCTGACACTGGGGCGTGGGTAGCTGAGAATGTCAGGATGTCAGGCCGCGCGTGCCTATTAAATGCGGCATTGGGCCCTTGACTGGCTGACACCCCGACGATGGGACCCTTCGAGTCGTCGGACGATCTTGCGCGAACCTTCGGGGAACCGAGTCCTCGAGGGCTGCCACGTGCAGCCCCGAGCACTCTCTCCCGAGCACTTCGGTGAGCTCTTCGGGGAACCGAGTCCTCGGGGGCTGCCGCGTGCAGCCCCGAGCACTCTCTCCCGAGCACTTCGGTGAGCCCTTCGGGGAACCGAGTCCTCGGGGGCTGCCACGTGCAGCCCCGAGCACTCTCTCCCGAGTACTTGGGTGAGACCTTCGGGGAACCGAGTCCTCGGGGGCTGCCACGTGCAGCCCCGAGCACTCTCTCCCGAGTACTTGGGTGAGACCTTCGGGGAACCGAGTCCTCGGGGGCTGCCACGTGCAGCCCCGAGCACTTCGGTGTTTGGATCATCGGGGGACTACAGTACTCGGGGATAAGTGAGAAACCTCCCGAGCACTTCCTTCCCGGTACTTGGACTCTGCGGATCATCGGGGAACTGGGGTGCTCGGGAACCTAGAGGCTACGGCCCCGAGCACCTTCCCCCGGGACTTAGCTTCTTCTTATCCTGCAGGGTGGACCTCGCAGGATGGTGACATGTGGCAGATGGCTGGCCCGGTCTCGGGATTCAGGGACCCCTGGTTCCTAATACACCGACAGACATCTTACATCGTAGCCTCGTGTAGTCCCAGAACAACTAGATTACTCCAGTTGCAAGTAGATATATCTCTACTTCCTTCCAATTCAGTCACTGATGTATCCCCACGCCATTCGATCCACACTTCAAAAACCCATATGTACAACTTGAATCTATCTGCACCCTTTCCGATTTGAAAGCGCGCAAGCCCTCTCCAATACAAATATGCATCCTGAGCTCACACCACGTACTGCCACACCACAGAGATCAAACAACAATAGCCCTCACGCTCCTATGTTGTTTTTGCTAGCCTCTTTATTCGCCACCCGTGGTATGATTGGCCTGCTATCGCCAGCCTATTTGCCTTGTACCACGGATTGTTCACCCCCCAAGTGAATTATTCGTCAACTACCACTGAATTGTCTACCATGTACCTGCAAACTGTCCGGCCATTACCATCGAACTCTTATTAATCGTCATGTGGACTAGGACCAAACATTGTTGACAGTCCATGCTCATCATCGAGCATCGCAACACCGGACTGAGGTTTACCTAACCAGTCAATTGTCTCTTCTCATTTGTTTGTTGCAATATTCATTAGCATATGTGACCTTTTATCGTGCTCTAACACCCGCACACCTCTGTCTACGACCTTCTGTCGCACTCCGTGAGACACACATTGTTATCCAATCCATCCGGCATTTAATTGAAACTTCAGTCTCGCTCACAGAATACCAGATTATTCACCCTGTAGCGAGTTGTCTACCCCCGTTCATCACTGAACCTGCCTCTCATCGTCAAATTTCCGTGCGTAGAACCTGTCAGTTGACACCATGGCAGGCCGAGCCACCTCCCTGAGCCATTCCACCTGAGCCCCTACTAACTCGCGCCTGCGAGACACCTCACCCGCACCGAGCCACGCTCGCGAGCCAACCAGGCCTCGGCCACTCGATATGCCAGCAATCCACGCACACAAGTGTACTACCGAGCCGCCCAGACATGCACTCCAGCACAGACCACGAACCTCACACGGCCTCCACTGGCCACACCCGTCTGGGCCATCGGCCTACTAGCCGCACAACCACCTGGCCCGCTTGGCTCCAACCAGGCCACACCTGCTCGCTGGGCCGAACACGCCATGCCATGGTCCACGCACGACCGGCCTGGCCACACTAGCCACGCCTACCGAATTATATATATATATATTTCAATACTTTCAAATTTACACGACCATTTAAAAAAAATTATAATAATAATCTATCATCGTACGTTCATCAAACGAGAGTAAGAATTTACCCATAAACGAATGACACTTGTAGGCCTTGAACAGTAGACAACAATTTTTAAGTAGTTTATCAACTTAAGATCTCGTTCGTTCAGCGAACGAAAGCAAGGTATCGCTCATGGAACAGGCGAGATGTGATAGCTACTGGATTTTTTATTACTGATATTGCTCTCGTCCGATAAACCGAGAAAACTAGTCTGTATTATAATATTCGACATAAATGAACTGGATATACTCATTTATCACTATAAGTATACTTATATACTCATTCTGAGGTACTCCAATGTAAGTTACATGAAAAAAATGAAAAGAAATCCATCAATTTTAATAAATTTTAATAATACCTTCATATTTGTACATAAAATATAATATACTCAAAAAATATGTACAAACCCAAAAAAATATACATACAACTTGGATAATCTTATATACTTATATGCTCCATATACATAGTATTTATCATATAAGATAATCTTATATTACGAGATATGTATGTAAGAGTACGTATCAAATATGCTTATATATAATTCACGCATACCTGGCCGCACGCCTGGGCCAGCCACTCGCAGGCCTGCTCCTAGCCGCGTCATGGGCCATCGCACTCCACCGGCCCACTTGGGCTTGAGCCCAACCTCACGGCTGGACCACATGCTGCACCAGGCCGACTCGGCTCTGCTGCCTACCTGGGCTCCCACCAGGTACGCGCCCAACTTGGTTGATGGCCACCCGTCGGCCTTCATGAGCAATGCTGTATGATGCCCCTCTTGCGCGCTCCGCCGGCCCACGTGGGCTCCACACGGCCTGCAGTGCTCGCGCGCTCCACCTGCGCCCTCGGTCCATCGGCCTCCCACTGCCTGAGCTTCATCCGATCAACGCCCGCTCTGCCCGGCTTTGTCGCCAACTCCTGGCCTGTCCGCGCTTTGGCCACACGAGCTGCTCGCCCGAGTCAGTCCAGACCGAGCTGCCTCACACGGGAACTCGATTAATCCCAGCGCCGCACGTCTCCAGCCGAGTCCGACACGATCGTGGTCTCGGTTTCTTTGACTGCACCACCACAGCCTCCAGCCGTGTCCCACACGGACGCGAGCCTGTCCCTCGCGTCGCAGCTCGCGATGCCATCATCTCGTCGGCGTCGGTGTCCACGCCCCGCCTTTCACCTTACCCCGCGTGTGCTTGTCCACAAGTTGGCGCTGCCAAGACAGTCGCACCCCGTGGCCCCCTGCATTGCCGACACCTTTGCGACGACATCATCCGCAATGTCCTCGATGATGACATTCACCTAGAAACCTAGCCGGCGCCGACGCTCCCATACATGACTGCGTGCTCCGCGTGTCCATGATGTCTTCGTGCTGCACAGTCCGTATGCCTACGTCGACCTGCCGTGGCCGCGCGCGCCTTGCTTGCACGTACCGGCTATCATCATGTACTTCCCAGTGCGTTGCACGACGTTTGTAGATGCATAATCATCGCGCCTTTATATGATCTCTACGTATCATCTCTAAATCCAATCCAATTATAACTCTAATACTAATTGTTAGAAAATTAGTCATCAACAAAAGCAACAAATTGATTTACCGAGATGATGCACATGATCACATATAATACCAGAGGTATGATATTTATTAACGAGATTCAATCAAAACCTACATCCCTAGTACATGACTACAGATACTCCTTCTCAACTAGTAGCATCTTCTCTTCCTTACGGTTCGAGCAGAACCGTTGCCCCTGCGAATCTATCGTAATACCGTCATGATTATAAATAACAACTATTATCTCATATTTATAAGAAGATCTAAATATATAAGTCTCACTGAGATTCCACTTGAGTTCTATTAGAATTCCACTATACACTACGAATACAATTTTAAATTATATACCTAACTAATTTTATATAATTATTCGACACATATTAAACCGTAAAGATCTATCGTCGTCTTCGTTCAGATTTCAGCTTTGGAAGCACTCGGTTGTCCCTCGTGAATTCCGGCCTATCTATGCCATTGTGGTATCTCCTGTCAACTGAAAGTTTGCAAATCGTCAAGCAATTGAAAATTTGCAAGGCCGTACCAGCATCATATATAGGTCCGGAAAAGATGGGACGTAGCTTGTAGCTGGTGGCTGCCGTGTTCTGTTCTTGTCCCTCTCTCCGTCCGTCTGTCGTAGAACGGAACGGCTCCGTAGCTCTGGCCCACGAAACTAACTTTCGTCCGGCGGTTGCTCATCCTCGTGCTGCCATTTTTTCGTGAATGATTCATGCTGCAATCGTGCAGAGGTGTTGGCATGATAACATCAAAACCGGGAATGGACTGGAAAGATAGATCGGCTTATTTAACATTTGTAGAGTAGAGAGAACAGCATCCAAGAACGAATGAAGTCTCCTCGCCTGCTTCGCTCCGATTTTGTCAACCATCGATTCGAGCTCGATCGTCTGGTCTGCTTGTCTGGTACAATGGCGTAATGGACCAGCCTAGCCGTGCCAATCAAAGGAGTGGGCGTAGGACGCGCCGCCCGTGACTGCAAGCCTCACAGCGGTGTAGGGCAGGTGTAGGCCTGGTCGTGCGTACATGCAATGCAGCCGTCCATGACAGCGACTAGCAATCGTCGCCTCCACCGTCCGAGCTTTCCCAGTGTTGGAAGACGTTCGATAGGATTGATGAGACCCGTTTGGAACGATATGGATTCTCCCGCGGACCAGCCTGCTCAGAGGAGTCGGTGGAGGGTTCGAGCCTCCGTTCTGCATATTTTTTCTAAGAAATTTTTAAAGAAGGCTAGTTATTGGAGGGTCTGATTAAAAAAATAAAAATGAAGAAATAAGAAAAATTAAATATAAAATATAAAAAAAGAACGATATGGATTCTCCTCCTCGTCGTCCTCGATCGTGGCGGAATTGAGCAGTCTCTTTGCGAATTTCCAGTGAAATTCCTAAGTCCGAAACAGGGGCACAACGGGCTGGCAACGGCGACAGGTTGAACGGACTTGGATCGCGCCGGTACGCACGCTGCCTTGTGCGCCGGCGGCCGGCCGTCGTCCTCTTCCTCCCGGCGGCGTGTGCGCCACGTTGGGGCCGCCCGTCTGGCCGCTCTCCGGACGAGCTGGTGCGGCGCCCGTACGGCCGGTTTGGTCGCCGCGCCGCGCCTGGTTGTTCAGTATCAAGAGCGCAGCCGGCCTCAGCAACGTAATGGCGGGCATGACGTACGCGGTGAAGCCTCAACGTCCTTCGGATGGATTGCAGATTGCACTTGCACGCACGCACGTCCAACCGGAAGCTCCTGTCATATCATGCCGTCGTGGTACTGCTCGTACTTCATGGTTCACGGGATAAACAATCGGCGAATCCTAAAGATGGGCCGGGATTCGCGCTACGACAATCTAAATGTAGCAGCTACAGCTACACCAATGCAAGTTCGGCTAGGCAGCCTCTGATTGATTGAAGAAGTTGAATCTGATAGGGATTATGTCAGATGAGATGTTATAGATGGATGGTATAAAAATGTATTTGGTTGATTATAGAATACGTAAAAAAAATTATATGATTTTTTAAGAATAGAAAACCACCTCTTTTATTTTTAAGCATCAAACAACACTAAAAAATGAGTATTGTTGAATTTCATCCGGCGATTTGAGCGTATGATGCAGTATCTAACGAAAATATACTAAGAATGGACTCGTCCGGACGATAGGACGCAGTTCAAAGAACCAAACGGGAACTTACTCCAAAGATGCGCCGGCCGATCCAGGACGGGCTCCGGTACGCAACCAAGCACATGGTTGGTTTTCAAATGTAGCAGCTACAGCTGCTGCTCTCGCTCGAACTGATTCAAATTCAACTGACAACTGCAGCGCGGCGCAGTCGCGCAGACCACTTCCTGGCTTCGTGCTCCCCCTCACTCTCACACACGTCAACGACTACCAGTCCACGCTGGCACGATCCATATAAACACCCGCGCCTTCCCGGCTTCTCGCCACTCCCGCCGACGCCAGCCTCCAACCATGGAGTCCGCCGCCGCCTCCACGCGCGCCGCCACCGTCGACCTCCGCTCGCTGCTCTCCGTCGCCGCCGGCGGCCTCTGCGCGCTCCTCCTCCTCCTCTTTGCCACCTCCCCGTTCCCGCTCCCCTCCTCCTCCTCCTTCCTCCCCTTCTCCCCTTCCCCGGCTTCGGTTTCCTCCTCCTCGCCGCGCCCCCTGCCCCCGCTCTTCGTCGAGTCCGCGCTCTCCCGCCCCGCGCCTGCTCCCGCCCGCCTCCCGCGCTTCGCCTACCTCATCTCCGGCTCCGCGGGGGAAGCCGCCATGCTGCGCCGCTGCCTCCTCGCGCTATACCACCCCAGGAACAGCTACATCCTCCACCTCGACGCGCAGGCACCCGACTCCGACCGCGCGGAGCTCGCCGCCTTCGTCGCGGCGCACCCGGTCCTCGCCGCCGCGCGCAACGTCAGGGTGATCGAGAAGGCCAATCTCGTCACCTACAGGGGACCAACCATGGTGACCACTACGCTGCACGCAGCGGCCGCGTTCCTGTGGGGCGAGGGACGCGGGCGCGGCGCCGACTGGGACTGGTTCATCAACCTCTCCGCCTCCGACTACCCGCTCGTCACGCAGGATGGTACATAATTTTCTTCTTTTAGTTCTTGGCCCCATTAGTATTCAATCACGCCTTCTTGATTTCGTATGTAGTTGTAGCTTGCTTCTCCATGTTGCAATTTGCTGAATTGCTTTTGCTCTCGGTTGCACCCAATTCCGCTGATTTTTTCTTGATTCTGTCAGCATTTGGAGCTCATCCGGGTTTTGGTTTTGCATTGATGCGTCATAAGTTGCTAACTTTGTGATGATTTCAACGCAGATTTGATGCATGTGTTCTCGAAGCTGCCGCGCGACCTCAACTTTATAGATCACACAAGCAACATGAGCTGGAAAGCGTATGTGCTCACTCATTCGATTGCAGGGCCTTTGCGTTCTCAGTTTCTTTACACATGGAATTGAGAGTATATTGTGACGTTGACAGGTTTGCAAGGGCGATGCCATTGATCATAGACCCGGGGCTCTACATGAAGACGAAGGGCGATTTGTTCTGGGTACCTGAGAAGCGGAGCTTGCCGACAGCCTTCAAGCTCTTCACTGGTATGGAATATGGATACTGCTTTCTGTTCATCCATGATAGTTGCTTGGCAGAAGAAGCAATGGAGTCATTAAGTTTTAGCACAAGCTCTTAGCTGTACGTCACGGTTCCTATATGTGTCATTTTCCCTAGCACTTGATTCCTCTATAGTTCGAATTAATCATCAGTTAGGCCATCTCCAACGGAGTCTCCAAACCTACAAATTCTAGTGCTACAGTACTAAAAATCCTCTTCAACAGATTCTCTATCCAGGGATACAGTACTGCTACAGTATTAGGGATATGGGATGTTGTAATAGTGATAGAGGATGCTGTAATAGTATTTTGAGGATGAAAATTTAAGGTAGCTGTTAGAGATAGTCTTACGTCTTTTTGAGTTGTCACTTGTCATCACTTATGGCACAAATCATGAAACTACAGTGTTACTTGTTGAGTAGCATGCAGATGGTTGTAACCCTTAATGTGCTTTAATTGTTGCGTCTTCTTTATCTCTTGGTGAGAGCATAGAAGCACCTTACTAAAAGTTTGCAACATTTTAATTTGGACCATAAGCTAGCTGGTAGGTAGCATAAAACCCTCGTTGGGATACACCAAGAAATCATGCAAAGTTGCACACACAGTATTTCTTTTAGGCTTTTTGCAGTTTCGGTTTTGAACCTTGGTGATATTACTGCGAAATGTTGAGCATCACAATCTTTTCTACTGGATTGCTTGCTCTTGTAGTCCTTTGCTGCCTGAGGACGCAGACCATAAGTTTTTGCAAGTCAGATTATATTGAGACACATGAATCCACATTTTTCCACCGGAAGAATAGCAGGCTGTCCTAGTTTTTAATGGGATTTTGCGTATCCCTTCAATATCCCAGACTAGTCCGTTCTTGGTGATTGGAGACCACGTCTTTGTTTTCCTTTTCTCTTTTTTTCAGCAAACCTACAAATGCTTCCATTGTCAAGTTTCTTCTTACTTACTGTTCGACATATTTGTGATGATGAGCAAAAATTGGGTTGGAGGAACAAGAAAATTAGGGTATAGTTTTCCATAACTTGTGGCCTTAGTTTTGCCAACACTAATTGCCTAGGGAGATGTTGGTGCCTTCATCTCAACTACAATGTTATCCGTGGAGAATTTCCTCCATTACAATATCAGTTTGTTTCTGACACGGACTTCCTTGGCCTAAGAAATGATATAGTTCATATATGGGAAAAATGCAAAACCCCCCAAAAATCACTTGGATTTTGACTTCCCCCAAAAGTTGTTTTGTTGAAAAAAAACCCCACAAAAGTTTGACTTTATTAAAAAACCTCAAAAATTTAAAAAAATAAAAAGAATCATAAAAAATTCTAAAAAAAAACTAGAGACAATTCTAAGACCTTCTGTAAAATTTGTATTAAAAATAATATCCTTTGCATCATATTTCATGGAGAGGAAGTTTGGAAAAAAAGAAAAATATGCAGCTCATTTATTAACTCATGCTATTTTAACTTTTTTTATGTCTACCATTATTTTTTCTACACAAATAATTGTTTAAGTAAACTAATAAAAATGGTTTTACTAATTTTGGGGGTGTTATGGATTAGTTATGAATTAATCTATCTGTAACACATTTACTCAATCCTGCACGTTACAATAACTATTTCAAAATTTCATTTATTTTTAGAAGATAGAGGATCATGTAAGAAGATTAAAAAAAAATTAGTTTCATGATTTTTGGATTAGTAAATAATTAACTATGCATTTAACTCGAATTAATAAATGAGCTGCATGTTTTTCTTTTTTTTCAAACTTCCTCTCCATGAAATATGATGCAAAGGATATTATTTTTGAATTTTTTTTCACAAAAGGTCTTAGAATTGTCTCTAGTTTTTTTTTAAAAAAATTTATGATTTTTTATTTTTTTTGAATTTTTGGAGATGTTTTTCAACAAAACCAAACTAGGAGGTTTGCAACAAAAACAATTTTTGGAGAGGAAAATTAAAATCCCAGTGACTTTTGGGGAGTTTTGTATTTTCCCTTGATATATTGGGTGAAATTATGGAGGTACATTTCAACAGCAAAATAGCAACATTAAAAAAATATCAGGAGAGCCACTACTTCTCCACAACCACCAAAACAAAAATATTTTTGAAAAAAACAGCTGGAATATAGGACAACAGCAACCATCTTTTACATCATGTGCATGCGAAACTTTTTTATTCCTCATATGTATATAGAAATGGTTTTTTTTAACTGTAATATAGAAATGGTTTTACGTGTCATAGATTCTTGCTCTTTTGTAATAGAGAAAGTTGGCAATCCTAATATACTCCGTACTGTCTTGCAGGCTCTGCGTGGATGATGTTGTCCAGGTCATTCGTCGAGTACCTGATCTGGGGCTGGGACAACCTCCCCCGCACCGTCCTCATGTACTACGCCAACTTCATCTCGTCGCCGGAGGGCTACTTCCACACGGTAGCCTGCAACGCCGACGAGTTCAGGAACACCACCGTGAACAGCGACCTGCACTTCATCTTCTGGGACAACCCTCCCATGCAGCACCCGCACTACCTCACCCTCGACGACTGGGACCGGATGGTCGGTAGCGAGGCCCCCTTCGCGCGCAAGTTCCTCAGGGACGACCCGGTGCTGGACAAGATCGATGCGGACATCCTGGCGCGAGGCCCCGACATGGTCGCCCCCGGAGGCTGGTGCTCGAGCGAGAAGCGGGACAATGGGAGTGATCCATGCTCGGCTGTTGGGAACGCGGCGTTCCTGCGGCCTGGTCCAGGGGCGGCGCGGCTGCAGAGGCTCATCACGTCGCTGCTGTCGGAGGAGAACTTCCGGCCGAGACAGTGCAAAGTAGAAGAGCAGAACTGAAAGGAGCTGGGCCTGGGCTACGTGCAGCATTGTTTGTGCAGGCATGAGCTACTACCGTTGGTACTCCATTCTGGCAGGCATTTCAGCATTGTACCTGACGCAATGTGGATGTGAATGCCGCTTTGTTGTTGTACAGTATATCAGAACCTCATGTATAGCGCAGAGTTGCTTGTTGGGGGCTTGGGGCGGTTCACCTGTTGTACTGGAGTTGTGATCTCACGGCAACGGCATGTGGGTGATACCTGAAGATGCATGGTACATGATGCTAGGCGCTGGGGTACTCTGGGATACATCATATACATGTAAAAGTATGTAAAGGGGACGAAAAACGTGCCCCCCATATCTATACATATATACTACGTTTTTGCTCCTTTGATCTTTCAGAAAAATATATACTACGATTTTGCTCTTTTGATCATTCGTTGATGTGCTTGCCGAGAGGTATATATAGCAAATCCTTCTTGATACGTCCGGTAGTGAAA
Source organism: Phragmites australis (assembly GCF_958298935.1). NCBI lineage: Eukaryota > Viridiplantae > Streptophyta > Magnoliopsida > Poales > Poaceae > Phragmites > Phragmites australis. The sequence continues at coordinate 40,356,618 of NC_084923.1, forward strand.
ATGAGCCGATGAGCTGAGGAAAAAGCACCGTCGCTGATGAACAATCAGGCCGTCCTTCGGTAAGGATGTCAAGTTTGGTTTCCTGGGAGAAGAGCAATCATTCGCAGCCGCTGCCGGGATAGATTCCGCCACGCGGTTCGGCGTCGGCAACCTCCTGTCCCCGAGGGAGCTGCCGCGCGCGCTCGTTGTTACAGGGAGTGTTTGGTTCGAAAACAGGTTTGCATGGGTTATTTCTGTTTTTAGGAGTGAGATCATCTAAATTGTTTGTTTGGTTAGATAGAATAAGTTAATTTTTTATTTAGTTAGAGAGATAAAAATAAATATGAGGAGAATAATTAACTCAATTATACTATTAATATCAAATAATAATAGTTTATCATACATATTTCAGTACACACTAACACTTATCAACATTAATCTTATCATACTAATTACTAATTAATAACAAAGCTCATACTAATTATCACTAATTATACTATATTTAATACAACCCTACACTAACCAATCCACTATAACACTTATAAAAAATAATATCAAAATATTAAATAATAATTAGTAATACAACATATTAATTAGCATTGTCATTTTATTAATGATTAAGATTAGATAAGTTGGATACATCCCAACAAAAAAAAGCTAGTTCACTCTACTCAACATATATGAGAAATATTTATTAAAGTGGATGACCATATCCTATCTATTCTTGAGACAAATACCTAAAAAAATGATTACCATATCTCAACCACACTTATATCCCTCCAACCAAATACACACAAAGTTATTCCACATGCCGGGTGTAGATCACGATGTGTTCGTGTCCGCGGCTACGCATCACCGGCCTGGTAGGCACTTTACCTGCAATCGTGGCCCTGCTCCAATGCACCGTGCCCTCCCATCGCGCCCACGCTATCTACAAGACCATCACGTATCGGGCTCTCAAGGGTTACGACAGTACTGTTTTTTTACATTTTCTAATATAAATATTTACAAAAATATATTTTGGATAGAAAGATTTACGAGAATAAGCATCTATCGCCCTTTAAAAATGCTGGTGGTAAGCATACTATGGTGGCACGAACAGTCTTTACTACCTTTTTATAGAGTGGTTATGCTCTTACCGTCTCCACTCTCGGGCTCAGCGCCCCTTACCGCTTCGTGAGAGAGCGGTTAGGTCATCTCTATTCAAAATCATATGAAAAAGTTATGAATATTTCTTCGAATATCGTCTGGCTAACGCTCCATCAACAATTATCCGTCCTCTCATGCAACGGTAAGAGCCTAACCATCCCATAAAAGGTCGGTAAAGCTTGCCCATGCCACCGTAATATTATTATCGCCTTCTGAAAGAGTTAGGCGGTAGGCATCTATTTTCATAAATGTTTTCATTCGAGATATATTTTTACAAATATTTATGTTAGAAAATGTAAAAATTAAATAAAAAAATCTCCGACGGTGCATCCGTGCAGGTGGGGCGGCGGCCGGTTTGACACAACACGAGGCCTAACTGTAGCCCATGGTTAGTTGGATCGCCGGTTCATGTGCTGATTACTCCTACGATGTTTGGATGTCCAGTGTCCGCCTGACATGGGCCAGTCGGACCGCCGCAACGGGCCATACGGGAGGGGTTTCACGAGATTCTTGTGGCCTGTCTGGGCCCGCTTTGCCAGTACCTTCAACCTTGTGCACGTGACTTGCAACGCGTAAGGCCTGTCGGAACGGGGATTCTCTATACAGGGTGTGTTTGTTTGCCCGAATGTTCTCAGTCTGGTTCGTACGAGCTATGTAGGCTGAGTTGAGTCAGGCTGAGTTGATGCATGAGGGTCTATTTGGTTGGCTGTATGTGGTGAGTCTGGCTGAGAAAAGATTGTGTTTGATTGCCCGCATGAGTATACATTGTATTACAAAGAAACTCATTTTTTTACCAAATAACCTAGGTTAGAAATATTTTTAGAAATTAGTACATCACAGGATAAGAATATTAGTGAATTTTTTTTATGATTTTTGAAGAATTTTAATTAGATATTGACTTAGATTTTTTAGATAAAATTAATTAAAATGGGTTGCTAGTGAGCTCTAGTTTGCTCATAAAAATGTTTATAATTTTTGGATCACTTTTATACCACTAAATAAAATCTAAAGTTAAATAAAAAATTATTATGCACAGTATTTTTTGCACCGAGCGAGCCAGCCCCGGCGCGTACGCCCGATTCCGGCGTACGCGAGGAGCCAGGCTCGCTCGATACGTTTGCACGGGCGGGTGCAGGCCAGCAACCAACCAAACACGCGCTGAGCGGATACGGTTTGTACGCGCGGATGCAAGCACGCGGAGAACCGAGCATCCAAACACGCCCATAGTGATTCTACACTATTTGACTCTTAGTTGCCTTTGCTACAGTTTTGTGACTTCCGCGATCTACATCGCGTGAGGTCCCTCCCGTTCCTGGATCTAAATTGTTCCACACCTCTGCCCCGGTTGTTCCCGTTGCCCTCTACATCCTCTTTACCACTCCCGGCTGTTGCTCCTCCTACTTCCGGCCATCCTTGTCGCTCCCTCCGTGTTCCTGGCACGACGCGCTCCGCTCAGCTGAAACAACGGTTTTTGTTTTAGAACATTCCGTTTCACTGGCTAGAAGAATGGCCTTTGGTCGTTGAAACTGATATTGCAGTTCGATCACATAGAAAAATATGGTCAGTATGTGATTTTACTGTATGCGAGTCTGACAGATGCATAGCATATGTGTATCTAACAAGACTTAGGTTCTGATTATTTTTGCAGAAAGATCCAAATCTTTGCTACCTTGTAAGTAACACAGAATATCATTCACTCTATTCCAATGCCTTTTAATGGGCTATGCACTATATCATACAAGTAGATTTTCTGCAAACGCTATGTCTGACCTAATACAAAACCAAACCGCTCAAACACATTCCGAGTATAGTTTGATTGATGTACAAAAATTCCATCCACCATATGCTTCAGCTACATGTCTAAGCAAAACTTGGTTTTACCTAAATCTTTCATTTCACATTTAAGTACGAGCTTGCTTCCTTCAATATTCATAAATCCATTCTGGGATTTGACTGGTTCAACACATATAGCGATTTCTTCAATTATACGCTATAAATATATCTATTTCTTCTATCCTGATTTGACAATGGTATTCCTTCATGTGCATTCATATCAATATTCGAATTAAGGCTCCCATAAAGATATATGATCACAATATCCATCAATTTCATTTTCAACTCCATGTTAACTGCCATTAAGATTAAATATCCAAAGGTAACATCACCTATCATAGAGGAATAGTTTTCTTCATAATCAATGTCTGGTCGTTGAGTGAAACCATGTGCCACTAGTTGTGCTTTGTACCTCATAATTTCATTCCTTTCATTCATCTTATGAACAAAAAAACTCACTTATATCTTACTGGTTTGATGTGAGGAGGTGTGCGGCATACTGGCTAAAAACTCTCTTTTGTCTAGAGACAACATTTCAACTGTTATTACCTTCTGCTAGCCTTTTCAATCTGACTTCATTCTACATTCAGCGAGCGATGCAGGCTCAGGGTCATGATCTATAACTGTAGCAATTTTATTTGCGAAGTATATATCAACTATTGTGGTTGCACTTTCAGGTGCTTCTTCATCTTGCTTTTCATTATTTCTTTCAGGTGCACTTTCAGGTGCTTCTTCATTATTTCTTTCTATGGGAGCAAGGTTCTTTAGTTTACCAGCGTCGATTTCAGCGTGCGTATTTTTCCTGGTTTCTTCCTGCGTGGAAAGATTTAAATCTGGTATGCCTATTTTCTTAGGTTACATACCATCGCCAGGTCTTAATTGGCTCCCCTTCTTTGTACTTTGGGGTCTTTTATGATCGGTTGTGATAAGCTCCTATTTTCCACTTTCGCCACACGTTTCCAGCTACTTGGGACTTGAGGAACCGAATTTTTTGTCCTTTTATTATTTTTTAGAGCTCCTAGGACAAGATGAGGGGTAGCTTCCTTTGATACTTCCACCCTCTCCGGTCCATTATGTTCAGACACATGCGACTTAGTCACGCTCTTCAAATCATAAAAATGATCAGGTATATCATTTGCTAATTTCTGCAAAATGATAGTTTTCTATACTTTATCATTTGCTTTGCTAGCGTGTGGGTCATGTGCTGCAATTCTCTCATTCTGGCAAATAATTTCCCGACATTCCTCATCCAAGGGTATATTTTCTCCCGCTAAAGACGAAAAATTATTTTCATCACATATGCAGTCAGCGAAGCGGGCCGTATGAAAGGTCCCATAGCGGTTTGTTGTGGCAGTAGTATTGGCCAATAAACCATACATCCAAATTTGTGTAAAGGGAAATTTTCAGAAATACCCTTTGCACTATTTTCATAGGTGAATGGATGTTATAGGAGGATGGTCTATAATTAATGAGAGATGTCGTATGTAAGATTGCACGTCCCTAACATTTAGCAGACAAATTACAATACTGCAACAAAGGTCTAGCAATGAATTTTGTTTCTTTTATCAGTGCTTCGGCAAGTCCGTTTTGAGTATGGATGTGCGGTACAAAATGTTCAACTTTAATTTTCATACCAGTGCAATAATCATCGAACGCTTTAGAAGTAAATTCTCCAACGTTGACCATTCTAATGGATTTCACTCGATGGTCAAGAAAAAAAATCTTGATTTGTATGATCTGCGAGATCAACTTTGCAAAGACGTGGTTGCGGATAGATAATAAACATACATACGATCACTTTGATGATGCATCTATCAATACCACAAAGTACCAGAAAGGGCCAGAAAGCTACTGAATAGTATCACAAATATCCCCTGGATTCGGTTCAGGAATATAGGGATTTCATATTGTACCTTCAAGATAGACGATCTTATTATTAATTTTCTGGTAGCACATGCAGGACATACAAAATCTTCGTGATTCGGAAAATTCTTTACATTTATGCAATGACCTTGTGAGTTAGTAATTATGTTTTTTATCGTTCTAAGACCAGGGTGACCAAATCTATCATTCAATAGGGAGAATAATTCTGCACTACGAAATACAGTCTTTAAGGTAGTAAACACTCTAGGTGCTTTAATGCGAGTGTAGTAAAAGTCACTGCTCATGGAGGGAAGTTGTTTTCTAGTATTCTCACGTCACCATCACGCTTAGTGATGAGCAGGTACTCCCTACCATCTTCTTCATCAGTTTCTATATAAAAACCGTTAGCACGAATATCTTTAAAACTTAGGAAATTTCTCGTAGATTTCCAGAACCTACTATGTATTTATCACTACTAGTGACAATCATCATCTTTTCAGATCTATTTCTGATAGACTAAAAATACACCTTTTTTTAAAGATAGTGTTTGTGTTTCATTATCCATAATACGCACTTCCTCTATACGGACGCCACACATATTCTATAAATACCAAAAAAATATTGTTTGTAGCTAAGCTTGCTCTTCTAGAGCTTTTATTTATTCATTCAATTATTCTAAATTTAGTAACTAAATAGATGCCTAATTACTGTAATCCTAGATAGAGTCTGTGAAATATTCGACCAATTTTCTTCAATGGCTTTCTTTTTTGCTTCATCCTTCATAGCATCTTCTACGGCAGTGGAGGGCAAAGTAAAGGCCTCTGCATCTTTCATTGGGAGGTCTTTTACTGCCAGTGTGGGAGCATCATCAACTTCCATGTGAGATACTACCGTTTCAATTGTGGCTACTTTTTCCACCTCCATCCCCACTGCAATGATGATGTGTGCTTCTGGCTACTCCTTCTTCTTCTGGTATGCTGCCATAACATGCTTTGGTGCTTTGAAGATTCTAGTTTTGCTCACCATATGGCTTGACTTCTTCCATTATCTTGCCATTATTATCACCAGGCTTGATCTTGTCTGTCACCACTTTCCTTCCTCACTTCCCCCACTTCTTATTACGGTTCTTGCGTGCTTTGAAACAACTGTGATTGACTTCTAGGCCACTGCTCTTCCCTTGCGGCTATGATAATAAGTTTTTGTTTATGACTTCATCATGAACTTCATGAAGCTACAACACATCAACCAATTCAGAATACTTCTTGCATTTTGATTGAAGGTGATTGCGTGCGGATTCTCTCGCATTTTGGTGGAAAGTGGAGAGAGTCTTCTCAATTTTCTCATCTTATGTTATCTCTTTCCCACAGAGACACAGAAGTGTGCAAATACGGTGCATTGCGGAGTTGTACTCTCTGATATGCCTGAAGTCATAGAAACAGAGCCGGACCCATTCTTACTCTAGAAGAGCCTCGATGGTGTACTTAAGGCGCTCAAAAGGCTCATGTAGTGCGTCCCATAGTGCCTTAGCGCTGGTCATTGCTATGTACCCGTCCTTCAAAGTAGGAGAGAGATGGTGGCCGAGAAAATAAAGCATCTGATCATTCTCATCCTCCATGGGAACCATTTCACTACTTGTTCCTAGGCCAATGGTAGCATGAAGCTTTTTTCGCTCCTGTACAATCCGAACATCCGACGCCCAAGTAAGGTAGTTGCAGCCATCTGCACTCCGCTCCGTGAACTCCTTGTTCGTGATACCAACCATCTTCATATTTAAATGAAGCAAGCATTACTACTAGTAAGGTTGCATAGTGTTGCTAAATAGTATTATGTAAATTTTCCGATATTTTCTATACTATTATATTAATATTATTGAATTTAAGTGCATAACATGCAATTTAAATAGTAACAATAATATAAAAATAAATACTATATAATTGCTAAAATAGATGTAAAATTTAAATTCTAAAGGTGCTTTTATGCAAAAATAGAGACTTTGAATTATTTTCATAACAACCAAGGGCCTAAACGCAAAAATACAGGGACTATGCTCAATTAACGAAAAACCTAGGGGGTTAAAGGTAAAATTTCAGGTTTTTCTTTATTTTCACTGGAATTTTTCTTTATTGGACAGGCCCGCTAACATATGGCCTGTGCCGACCCATCCAGGCCCTTTCCTTGGTCGCATTGGGCCGACAGCGCCCATGCGGGATTAAACACTTATAATCATCATGGCGTTATGTTTATACGTGTTCATTTGATAACTTGAGTTGAAACATGTTTCAAAAATACTTTGGAGATAGTCTAGAGCACCTTAGGGAAGCCCTAAATACTTCGAGAAGAAGAAGAATAGAAAGACGGGCAAATTTAGGAAAAGTCAGCAAAGGATCCCTTTCACGGTCTAACCAGGATTCCCTGCAATCTGACCGCCAAGGGGCAGCCATGTAGGCTTTCCATGTGGGCTTCCCGTGGTCTGACCGACCCATCCCACGGTCTGACTACCACAACACAGAGGCTTCAGTTAAGAAAATCGGTCAACTCTCTCACACTCACTCTCTCTCACACTCTCACTCTCACTCACCCTTCACCCACACCAAGAGAGAGGGAGAGACCACCTTGACATCCACGATGACCGGAGATCAACGAAGCGAACTTTCTCGATCTCCTTGAAGGCTTCCTCAAGCTCATACCTTTCATCCTCATCGTCGGGAGAGTTTCTATACGCGTTCATCCACATCAAGACCATACACCACCCCGCAGCCCGATCTCCAAATCGAAGCTTCCTCGGAGTAAACCCCTTTGATAGAAAGCCTCCCTACACTAAGGTGAGGCATCCGCTACCGATTCTCCATCATTCCCAAGCTCAAGTCGATCCCATGTCGTTTAGAACCAAGCTTAACCCTAGCCTAGGGCTTATCCATGGAGTGTTTTTAGTTTAGCTCGGTGAATGTTGTCCAAATCACTTTAGAAGCACTCCACTAGTCACATAGAGCATTTTGGTACCCTTCATGGTCGAAGGTTTCACCAGAGCCTTCGCCGACGGCCTCACAAAGTGGTGCCTACAGGGTCTCGCAGTCTGACCACCGATATACCGTTGGTCTGACCGCTAGATGCCAAAACTTTTTTCAGGTCGACGGTCAGACCACCACCTCCACGTTGGTCTGACCACCAGCCCTTCAAGACTGTATGTACTTAGGTTACCTTGTCCGGGGTTTCAAACTTCAGAACCCTAATCATTTGGTGGTCTTTTGCAAATGTTTTTGAAACATGACTCTTTATTAATTTTTAAGCATGCATCATACGCACACTTTTCCATCGTTTGATTATTTTTGCAATGCATTATTGATTCATTTAGAGAGTATTACGCTAACGGTCCCAGCTAGTGAAGGTGCCGCTGAGCTACCTGAGTTCTGTGAGTGTTGTGCGGGTAGTATCAGGCAACCACCAGAGCAGTAAGGCAATTATCTAAGCATACTCAACCTACTACTTTAGATCTCGTTTTGTATAGCTTGATAAATTATGCTTTATATATTTTTGCATGAGTAGTGGGCCTATTGTTGGGTAGAACCTATGTTGATGAATTGCCTACCTTGAGTTGTTGATTATTCATATCCTTATAGCATTGGTAACATTATTGATGTCTATCTTAAGAGTTATTCGAAATGCTTAGCCATACATAGGTTCTCGGTAGAAGTTGAGTAATGATTCCATCATTGTTTGCAAGCTTAGGGTCTACTTGTTGTTTACAAACACGATGACAATGATGTGGGTTGTATGAGATACGAGAATGAGAAGAGATGCGGGCAGTGTTATGGGTATCTTCAGCACCGAAGGAGTTCCTCGGTGTAATTAAGGAGAGGAATTCGGATGCCGTAGACCGCTTGCATCGTTTAAGCATTGTCCGTTGTTACAGTTGAGTCTAGCACTTTCCGTACTAACCACATGTTGATCTAATGGTAAGATAAGCCGAATTCCTCTGTAGCTATGATCATTTAGGCTTACACATAGAGAGTGTGAGTGGGCAGGCCTGTAGAGATATTTTTGGTTGCTCCGGGAGTTAACCTAAGTGGGTTCCGCACTGAGCGATGCCTGATTCAAATGGTTGAGGCTAATTGGGAAAGGTTGTCACGAGTGCCCCCTTGGGTGGGCCTGTGTGGTCACTCAAGCCATATGATTCTCAAATTATGTGGGTAAAGTTGTATCCCCTGCAGGGTGTAAGGACAATTCGAATTGCCACGCTCTCGGTCATAAGCATGTTTCTGTCCATTTTGTAGCAGTCGTAGAGTTGTAAATGCGGGATGTGTGGTATGGTTGGATGTGATGGGTTTGAGATAGTTCGTTTTACAGTTATGTTCATGAGATGTTTCCATTTACGTTTATATTAGTTCGTTTTACAGTTATGTTCATGAGATGTTTCCATTTACGTTTATATGCAAGCCAATGGTTACAGAGTAGAAATGTATATGTGGTTAAGTTTAGGTGCTCACACATAGGTGTTAAGGTTGCTTACTGAAACTTGTGGCATACTCCTTGCTAATGGGTCAATTTATAATTCTTGGAGTTAGGCTATTATATGTACCTATTATGGATTAAGTCTTGCAAGTATATTCATATTCACGCTGTTCTTTCAGGTTGTACCAGTGAGGAGGAGCTCGTGTTTGGCTACTTCATGCTCGCGAATGTAGGTGGCGGAAATGAGTAGTGCAAACTACTCGTGTGACGAGACTTTTGGATGGAGCCTAAGGGCATATGCCTTCACCTAGCTTTTGTTGGTTTATAGATGTTAATCTCCCGCTGCTTAGTTTCTAGTTTTGGTTAGGAGGTGAACTGTTCTTTATCCTCCTAGCTTTCTTTTGTTGTAAATTATGTAAATAGTTAAATACTTCAGAACTAGTAATATAATTTAATTGCTCGCTCTTTCTTAAGCTTTGTTGTGATGTTATATGTTGGAAAGGCATGTGTTCTGATCTTGACCACGAAACAAGTGCTGGGACTACCGGAATTGGATTCTGATTAATTGTTGAGGATGTGATTATGTTAATAGTCATTCTTGACGATTAATTAGAATACAATTTGGACGGTTCCTCAAATGGGAGCGTCGCACTGCACGGTTGGCAAGGCGGTGGCGGGCGACGGCTCCGAGCTATGGTGAGGCGGCGTGTTGGCTGGGGCGGAGTCGCACAACAGGACATGCGTCGGCACACGATGGTGGTCAGGACGGGCATGATCACATGGTGCAGTGGGTGAGGCGGCGCATGGCGGTGCCGCTTCAGGTTGCTTAATTGACTTGGGGTGGCGCCGACGATGCCACTTCGAGCAGCATAGAGGCACAGTCGGGTGCACGACGGGTGGCGGCCTAGTGGTGTGGTGGCCTAGCGACGCCGCTTCAAGCGACGCATGTGCTCAGGCGGCATGGTGGTAGCCGGAGTAGGCGCGGCACGACAGTGTGCCCCAGCACCGCATGCAGTGCGGTGCAAGGCGCCGGCGAGGGGGGGGGGTCATCGTTGGTGTGGCGTCAGGTGAGCAACCGGGCACGATAGCGCATGCAACGGGCGACTGACACGACACATGGTGGCGCTGCTTCGGGTGGTGCCCTTCTTCCCCCTTTTTTCAATCTGTCACGGTGCCCATCGAGACATCGCGTTCTATGTAGGGGAACGAACGCCACTGTCCTGCGGGCTAAGAATCTTCCTTACTCATCTCGTCTTCTTCATTGCGTTCCGCCTTAGAGGGAAGCAACCGCGAAAGCGGGGGTCGACGAAGCGGAAGCGAGAATGTCGGCTTGATGGGACTAAGGAGCGGGTACGGGAGCTTAAACACGAGATACTTTTTCTAGAAATATGGACGAATGGAAGTTTAACCCCTAAAGAAGCGCTTTATGAAGCTTCTCATAATTTGATTGATCATCGACTCCTTTCGCAAGTGTGGCACATTTCTCGGTGACGTGGCGGCAGCTACAGGCCCTACGGTACTGCTTCATCGATGCAATGGCGAGTTCATTGTGATTCAAGAGATTGGATTCTATTGTTCATGCGTACGCTACTTGTCGAGGATAAATCCCTGACAGTGATTCCATGGTATGTCGGACAGTGGGTGCATAAACGACATTTCAAGGAGTGAGTGTGTCTATGTGTGTAGATGAAGGATTCGGGGACACCAGCGGTTATACAGGTTCGGGTCTCCTAGAAGATAACAACCCTACATCATGTGTTTTGTGTTATAGTAGATCTCACTTTGTTACAATGGTGTTCTAGCAGTTTGCCAGAATTGATCTGTCTTCGTTACAACGGGGTCCTCATCCCTTTATATAGTAGGGAGAGGGAGAACTAACATGCGGGCTTTACACAGATGACCTCTGCTTATTCTAATATCTAACTCAAATCATCATTATGGAGTACCAGACATGCAACTTGCTCTGACAACATTGTATATCGTGTTGCTGCGCGATATCTTTGCTTAGCCCGTAGAGCCTTATCCTGTTGCATTTAATGCAACAGGACGGAACGGTGCCCTTCTGCACCGTCCTCGTCTGCTTGCCTCTCTGCGCCATCCTTGTCCACTTGCCTCTGCGCACTGTCCCCATCCACTTGCCTCTCTACACCATCTCTGTCCACACGCCCTGTCGGATGGCTGACAACATCCCATCTGTCGTGCGGCGCTGCGCCAGCCTATAGAGTCTCACTTCGTAGCCTTTAATGCTACGGGATGGGACAACGCCCCTGCACTGCCCATGACCTTATCCGTCGGGGCCGTGCCTGGTGAAGAGATACGTTCGGCAAGTGTCCAATCTAGTCCCGCGACCAGGGGGGCAAGTCGTGGGATTGTGTGAAGGTGTAGTGAGATTGGTCGCTGGAGGCTTTGCACTAGTCGGGGTAGCTCATCGACTGATTAGATTTTTTAGGAGATGTTCCCCTGGCTGTTTGCACTCTTCATGAGGCCTGTTAGCCGGGGTACCCCTTTACTTGATACAGCGACAATAGCCCCCAAGCTCCCTCGTGATTGTGGTTCGGCCTGATCCTACCACCTAGGTCCCAGGCCAAACGTAGTTCGCCCCAGGAGTGGTTATTGACGTCGTCCGTCCTCAAAGTTCAACCTTTGAGTTCCGCATCACAGGGGGAGGTTTCAAGTGCCTTGGGAGAGAAGAAAGGGGGAGGCATATTTATTGCCGTTGGACCTGAAGGACTCTTGGCTCTTTCAGCATGCCCCATCGGGTTTTGAGCGGTTTGATTGCTGTGTTGGTTGGGATGCTGTTGTAGTCTTTTTAAGGAACGGGTGTTTGAGGGTCCTTCGAGTCCTCCTTTTGCATTCTTTCCTTCCTTCAAGCTTTTTTGCTCCTAGAGTCCAGTTTCTTCATCCCATCTCGCGCTCGGCTCCATAGCGTAGACAGACCCAGAGGTCATGGCGCGCTCCCCTCCCATCTCACCGATGAGGTTGACGATTTTGGATGAACCGGCGGAGGGGGATTTACTTCCCATCCAGGATCCGCTTGTCGTGGTGCTTCAAGACAAATCTTTTGTCGTGGTCATGATGACAAGATCAGAGTTGATACCCACCTGAATGGCTCCCATGACCGTCAAGCTTACGCCGTTCTACATAAAGCCATCCTTTGCGAGGCCATCCCGCTCTCCTGCCTGGGCGGACCCCCTGGCGGATGTCATCGATATTTCAGATGACGAGGAGGGGATTGATTAGAGCCTTTTGGAGAAGGAGATCGATGAAGAAGAAGAGTTGGAGAAGCAGAAGGGAGGTCTTCGGGGAGTGCTGGAGCCGGTCAACAGCTCTAGCAGGGCCTTTGTGTCGGTCGCGCATCCTGGCCCTACACTGGTCGCCATCCGATCCCCGGAGTGGTGAGCTTCCATCCCATGGAGGAGTATAAGAGGTTCCTTGACTCATTCAGGGGCAGATAGAGGTGAGTGTCTGGCGGGCTTTATACGTCAACCTCGCGCTGATCACTAGATTAGGGAGGATAGGACAGGTAAGTATTGGGATAGCTGGCCCGAGTGGGTGTAACCATTCGGCTTGTAACCCCTCCTCCTCTTGAATGGACTTTGCTAGGGTCATACAGTGTTCGTCTTCGTTGCGGCCCCTCCCTGACCCTTGCCGATGTTCAGAGGATAAAAAACGGAGTTCCGTAGTTTCTCAGATGGATTGGCCTGGACCAGTGCTTGGATTTTTTCAAAAAAAACTTTCCTAGTGTCGATGCGGAGAATTATCTCCGCTTGTCCTGTTCTGCTCGCTAGTGGGGCTTTTGGCAGGTAGAACAGCCATAGCTCGATAAGTCCGTCGGTGGTGACCAGCGCTCGACCCGAGTGAGGACTCGTGGTCCGGTCGTCGTATTTTTCGGCCGCCCGCACCCCTGTTATCTCGTGAGCATACGAGATTGGGCTTCACCCTGCTCGGGAGTCTGTGGCCGCTTTGTTGTTTGTCGCCCTGGTCACCAGGTTTGGTAGTGGTCGTCAAGTGTGGTCGGGCATTGTGGACGGAGGACCAATTTGCGTGGAGTCCGTTTTTGGTCGAGAGGTCCTGCAAAGCAAGGAGTCTGGTTTTTTAATTTAAGAACGTACAGGTCGTATTCCACGCTCGTCTGGATGGTCCTACAAAATAGAGAAAATAGACCTTTTTTCGAGCGATCCTACACATAGAACTTGCGCAACAGGGCAATATTCCAGAAGTGTATAATTCACGGCCGTCCTCTATGGCTAACTTGACCGCACCAGGTCGGGTGACATCGACCACCTTGTAGGGTCCCTCCCATTTAGGGGAGAGTTTATTCCGACCGACCTTATTCTGAATTTGCCTAAGGACGAGGTCGTCTACAACCAGTGTTCGTTGTCGTACCCTTCGATCGTGGTAGCGTCTGAGGCTTTGCTGATACCGAGCGGCTCGAATCAGAGCACGATTGTGGAACTCTTCGATCAGGTTTATGTCGTCCTCTCGTCACGCCACTTGGTTGTTGTTCGAGTGGTTGCTGACTCGGGGTGACTGGAGAGCCTTTTCGGAGGGGAGCATGGCTTCCGCGCCAAAGAGCAAGAAGAAAGGGGTTTAGGCCGTGGCCCGACTAGAGGTCGTCCGTAGAGACTAGAGTATTGTGGGGAGTTTATCCACCAAATATCTTGAATAGCTTTTAAGCCGATCAAAAACTCGGGTTTTCTTCCCTTGCAGTATCATCCCATTTGCCCTCTCGACTTGTCTGTTGCTTTCAGGGTGAGCCACAAATGCATAGCAAATCTTGGTCCCGATTTCCTTGCACTAGTCTTGGAAAGCACTACTGGTGAATTGAGTTCCGTTGTCCTTAATTATGCGGTTTGGACTGCCAAACCGCACTATCAGCTCCCGTATAAACTTAATCGCTACTGCGGCGGTGATCTTCCTGTTGGACTTGGCCTCGATCCACTTACTGAACTAGTCGATTGCCACGAACAGGAACTCAAAACCGCCTGGGGCCTTAGGGAATGGTCCCACGATATCGAGTCCCTAGACAGTGAAAGGCCAAGAGAGTGGGATGGTTTGCAGTGCCTGGGCTGGTAGGTTGGTATTTCAGCTGTGGTAATAACACGACTCGCACCGTTTCACCAGCTCGCAGGCATCCTGGAGGGCAGTGGGCCAATAAAATCCTTACCAGAACACTTTTCCTTCCAGAGTGCGGTATGAAGCGTGGCTACGACATATGCCTCCATGGATATCAGAGAGCACTGTGCTCCCCTCTTCCTGAGTGATGCATTTCAGTAAGAGGCCGTTGCTCCCTCAGCGGTAGAGGCATCCCTCTACCAGGGAGTATCTGCGGGCTTGCCGTGAGACCTTTTCTGCTAACGCATCATCGTCGGGGGCTCCTTGGTTCTGAAGGTAGTCCAATATCTAATCCATTCAGGTTGTACCCGAACCGAGCAGGGCAACCACATGATGGTCGCCTGAGTTCGACGGCACCGAAGGAGACGTTGCCTCCAAAGGTGTTGCCTCGGGTGCTCCGTTTTTGAGCGGAGCATCCCCTTCACCTTGGCTTGAGACCGTGATGGATGGTCGTGAGAGTCTTTCTTCAAAGACTCCGACCAGGACAGATTCTCGAGAATCTAGATGGGGCAACTCATTGGCTAGGAAGTTGTCATTGCGAGGGACCTGCTTGACCTCAAAGCCGATCAAGCATCACTCTATTTTTCTTACTTCGGTGAGGTATGCCGCCATTGTCGGGTCAGAGCACTGAAACTCCTTTTGCACCTAGTTTACAACTAGTAGCGAGTCCCCTATCGCTAATGATCGTTTAATCCCAAGTGTGGAGGCTGCTCGTATTCCGCACAAGAGGCCCTCATATTCAGCTGTGTTATTAGTGGCTGGAAAATATAATTGAACGACGTACCTGAGGATGTCACCAGTGGGTGAGGTCAAAACCACCCCAGCTTCAGCAACTTTAGCGTGAATGACCCGTCGAAATGCAAGGTCCAGTGCTCGTTTGCCTCCGGTCGCTGCACTTGCTCGGGCTCAAAGGACGACCACTCGGCTACAAAATTAGCCAGCACCTGGGACTTGATCGAAGTTTGGGGGACGAACTGAAGGTCGAATCCCCTGAGCTCTACTGCCCACTTTGCTGTTCTCCCTGTTGCATCTCTATTGTGGAGAATTTCCCTAATTAGGAACAAGGATATCACCTTGATTTTGTGAGCTTGAAAGTAGTGTCTGAGCTTGCGAGAGGCTATCATGATGGCATACAACAGTTTATGAGCCTGTGGGTATCGAGCCTTGGCATCGTGTAAAACCTCGCTGATGTAGTATACTGGTCGCTGGAGGCCCTCTCGCTCGGCGATCAGGACCGCGCTTGCGACCTGTGGTGTCACGGCAACATAGAGCAAGAGCTCCTCGTTGGGCCGAGGCGCAGTTAGTACGGGAGGGGTTGAGAGGTACCTTTTGAGTTCTTAGAATGTTGTTACCACCTCTGGTATCCACAGGAAGTGGTCGTTTTTCTTCAGGAGTTTGAAGAGTGGTAGTCTCTTTTCCCTCAGCCTTGAGATGAACCTGCTCAGAGCATCAATGCATCCCGTTAGTTTCTGAACTTCCTTTAACCTGGTTGGCGGCAGCATCTGGTCGATGGGTCTGATCTTGTTGGGGCTTTCCTCAATCCTCCGATGAGATACGAGGAACCCCAGCAGCTTTCCGGATGGAACCCCGAACATGAAAATTTGTATTTCAAGAGTTTTATGAGTTTCCTCTAAACATGAAAATTTCTCTTGAAATGCAACATTGCTACTCTCAGGACTAGCAATTAAGCTATTGGCCAAATTTAGATCTTTAGTCAATTTCTCAACTTTCTCCTTTTCTTTAGCAAGGAGCTCCGTAAGTTCAAGGTTTCTCTCCTTTTCAAGAATGAGCAAGTCCTCTTGTTTCTCAAGGGTCTCCTCGTGACTCTCTATTGTTTCCATTCGTATTTTCATTTTAGACATAGCATTTTTACTCAAATCCTTAAACATGCTTTCACAATCACCATCGCTATCACTTTCACTATCTAGAAGCATGGATTGTGATTTTACCTTGCGGCCTTTAGCCATAAGGCACTTGGGGGAGTCGTCGTCACTCATTTCGCCAAAGAGTGTTTTTGTTGGTGTAGACTTGCGAATGGCGATGGTGGCGACTCCTTCATCATCGGAGTCGAAGTTGGAGTTAGAATCTGTCGGTAAATCAGGAACCAGGGGTCCCCGAATCCCGAGGCCAGGCCAGCAATCTGCCACGTGGCGCCATCCCGCGGGGTCACCTCCGCAAGGTAAAAAAGACTAAGTCCCGGGAGAGGACGCTCGGGGCCACAGTCAGTGGTCCCCGAGTACCCGGGTTCCCCGACGATCTGCGAAGACTAAGTGACGGGAAGAAAGTGCTCGGGGAGGTAAACGGTGACCCCCGAGCACCCAAGTCCCCCCACGACCAGGAGAACCAAGTACCGGGAGGGGTGTGCCCGGGGCTGCGAGCAGTAGCCCCCCGGGCACCCGAGTACCCCGAGGGCCCACTGAAGGAAGTTCCGGGAGAGAGTGCTCAGGGCTGCGAGCCGCGCGGCCCCCGAGCACTTGGTTCCCCAAGGATCCGTACAAGCATGCCCGGGAGAGAGTGCTCGGGGAGGGAACAGTGGCCCCCAAGCACTCGGTTCCCTGAGGACCAAGGAAGGGTGTTCTCGGGAGAGAGTGCTCGGGGAGGTGAACAGTGACCCTCGAGCACTCGGTCCCCCGACGACCCAGGAAGCCCCTCCGTCAGTAGCCCCCACAGGGGTCCAGCGATGAGATGTCAGCAGGTGAAAGGCCCGAGGCCGCATTTAAGAGCGCGCGTGGCCTGTCACCTCCAACTGCTCCCGCCACGCTCGGTGTTAGTTCCTGCCATATTCTGGCAGAAGGGCGTGGGGACATTAAATGCACGGGTCCCATCCCGTGCCATCCGGCGCGCCTCGGGATAACGTCGCAAGGGCCGAGGCGTTCCGTCTACTACGCTGCTGTGGCAGGAGAACAAGACAGGGCGGGCACGCCGGGCCGCTCTGTGGCTGCCCAGTGGGCCCTCTCCACGGCACCCGTTGCCAGTGCCATTATGGCGACTGAAGGCCGGGCGCGGGGCGCGTTTTCAACCCCCGTCACTTTGCGCAGGGGCTATGATGACGCCCTTTCCATTTATGGTGCCTTGGAACTCGTGCCCTCCCATTCGGGGCACGCTACTGCCAGCGGGTATTTAAAGCAGCTGGCAGCATGCACAAAGACAAGTTGAATCTCTGAACAAGCGAAGTAAGTTGAAGTTCTCAAGCTGAAAAAGCCCGGCAAGCTCTGCACGGTTGAAGAAGTTAAGGAAGTAGAGAAGATCGAGAAGTCCAAGAGCCCCCAAAGCCAACAGATACACACAGACCGAAGAACAAGGAGCCCTAGGCTCTAGGATAGACAGACATTCTTGTAACCAGCAACATCCTTGAGGGACATTCTCAGGGCATTTATAGAATCTATACAGGGGTAGGGTGTTACGCCTCCGTGCGGCCCGAACTTGTCTAAACCCCCAGTGCATTTACTTCATTCCGCACTAGATCATTCCACCCTACCAGCCATCGCATTCATATCCATTTATTTCTCTGGCAAACTTATTCAGAATAGTCCCCCCAGTCGAATCTCTAAAAAGGGGTCCCTCAGGATCCCTGTGACAGGAGTTAACCCTCCGACAGAATCCCACTCCTCTCCAATAGGTTCTTGACCCGAATACTTCTTCTTATGGGTCTTGTACTTGTCCTTCTTGAATGGCTTATTCCTCTTCTCATCTTTGTCTTTGCCTTTCTTCTTGTTGGGACAATCGGCTATGAAATGGCCAACCTCGCCACACTCATAGCATGCCCTCTCTTGGGTGTCTCTCTTGTATTTGCTATAGCCTCATTTCTTCATGAATTTTTTAAATTTTCTCACAAAGAAGGCTATTTCTTCGTCATCCGAGCTCTCATCTTCACTTGAACTCGATTCTTCAATTTGCTTGCTTTTGCTTGCCTTGAATGCGATTTCCTTGTTCTTGAAGGCGGAGCTATGCTTGCTAAGATTCTTCACTTCATTGGCTACTCCTCCATGAGCTCATGAGCAAGTATCCTCCCAAGCACATCACTTGGGGTGAGCCTCTTGTAATCTCTTCTTTCTCGGATAAGTGTGACTAAGGTGGGGTTTCTTGGTGCGAAGGCTCTAAGCAATCTTCTCACCACCTTGTGATCATCTAGCTCTTCACTTTCAAGCCCTCTTATCTTGTTTACCAACACCATCATCAGATCATACATTGCTTGAGAGGTCTCCTCATCCTCCATGACGAATCTTCCCAATTTGCCTTCAAACAACTCGATCTTCGACTCTCTTACACTTGTCGTGCCTTCATGTGTGACTTGAAGTGTGTCCCATATCATTTTGGCTTCCTCAAGCCCATCAACCTTTTTGAATTCCTCGGGGCTCAAGGCACCAAGCAATACACTTGCGGCTTGTGCTTTGCGGTGTAAGCTTTGCTCTTGATTGGGAGTGAGCTCTAAATCTTCATCCGACAATTCACAACCTATACAAACAATCTTCCAAATACTTGGATGAAGAGATATTAAATGCAATTTCATCTTGTGCCTCCAAGCGGCATAATGTGTACCATCAAAATATGGTGCACGCCCGGAAGGCACGGAAACATAAGAATTAGAGGCATTCAATTTAGCATAATTAAATTCAAATGCATCTCCCTTGCCTCTACCATTACCACTACCTTCGCCCAACTTTGAAGGATCATCTTTTGGAGACCTCGGGCTTCCGCCTTCTTTCGGACTCTTTGCCCCGGATGCTGACATCTTGAATACCTCCAAGCGGTGAAGCCTTGCAGAAGGTTAAACTCTGATACCAATTGAGTGTACTAGATGTCGCCAAGAGGGGGTGAATAGGCGTTCCTGAAATTTAAAAGTTCGCAGCGGATTAAAACAGACCTAGATACTCCGGTCGAGTCCGGAGTATCCAATCTAACCTGGATTATCCGGCCTATACAGAAGTACAAAATCTAAGTAAGTTGAGAGAAATTCTAAATGATCTAAAGGTTACTACAAGTCCTATCAGGTGTATAAGCTTCTTTTCAATAAGAACCTGCAGCTAAAGACTCACAAGCACAAAGATCGGGAAAATCCCCAAAATCAACTTTAACAAAGTAACTTTGCAAGAATGTAAAAGAGACAAGGATTTTATCCCGAAGTTCGGCCACTCCACAAAGAAGTGCATACGTCTCCGTTGAGGAGCTCACAAAGAGCCGGGTCTCTTTCAACCCTATCCTCTCCTAGCGACCACAAAGGTCAAGCTAGGGATTCTCACTCAACTTGATGGTGGATTACAAACTCCCGTGGCACTCCACAAATCTTGGGTGCTCTACGGGCAATGCCTTGCCGTCTAGGAGCACGGAGCTCCAAGAGTAGAAGATTGCAAATCGAAAGCTTGACGATGACTCGAATGCTCAAAGATTTGCCTTTTGCTCTCAAGCTCTTAATCACACTCACCAAACCCTAAATCTCAAATCTAGCAAGAAACAAGGCTCTAGATGGGGTTTGGAGGGCTCTTCAATGCTTTGGAGGTGTTTGCCCACAAGTAGCTCAGCAAAAGTAGCATCATTCAATTGGAGGGGGAGAAGAGGTATTTATACCATTCCCCCAAAAACTAGCCATTACTGTGCTGGTTGAATTTTATTGGAGTATCCGGTCTTGCCTGGAGACTCCGGCCAGCATAGAGACTCGTGCACAGAACGCTGTCAGAAACTAGCCGTTACGGCGAAATTTGAACTGACCCCGGAGACTTTGGTCTTGCTTGGAGACTTCGACCTTAAATATTTAAACCCAAACCGAAAGGCTCTGGCGGAGTCTTACTCGGAGACTCCGGCAAAAACACCAGATCCTGGAGTATCCGGTATCACCCGGAGACTCCGACATTAAATATTTTAAGGACTAACCGAGACTCTTTGGCGGAGTCTCACCCGGAGACTCCGACCAAAAATGCTAGACCTCGGAATATCCGGTACCACCCGGAGACTCCGACATTAAAACATTTTAAAGATTAACCGAGACTCTCTGGCGGAGTCTCACTCGGAGACTCCGGCCGAAAGTGCCAGACCCCGGAGTATCCGGCCCAACCCGGAGACTCCGGACTCAGGCAACTTAGCCCTTTTTCCCAGTGTCCGTGGGTGATTGTGTCTCTCATCTTTTAGTTCTAAAAGGACACTTTGAGCATCGAGACACCTACAAGACTATCAAATGAATCCCCCTTGATAGTACGGCATTTCTAAACTCAATTCCAAAAGATAAAATTAATTAAAAACTATTGAGCGACTACAATCCGCTTCTCTTTTCTTTTTGAGGGATGCCATCGTCCATTAAATTCACCAATAGGACTAAATCTTGTTCATAATCTCAATAAAATCATTAGTCCCTTAATCATTTGTTATTAATCACCAAAACCCACTTAGAGGGTCTAGATGCACTTTCAACATTACTATTCATGCATATGCCATTGTTCATACATATGCAACTGTTCATATGATTCTAGATCTATTTAACACAAAATAGTAGTAGTGAGAATACGTACCGAATCGATCATAACTTTTAGTCCTTGCGAAACGAGGCGATCCTATTCCCTAGCTTGATCTCCGGCAGAGCTTGGTGCTGATAACGTGTTGAGGAACCACTGCTACCGAGTATAGTCTAGCTATCTCTCTAGAAAACAATCACACAAAGGAGACACAATGTAGGGTAAATTTTTTCTCTTCTTTATTCATCTGTGTTCTATAATGAGAGGTTCTACCCCGTATATATATATAGTGCCAAAAGTCTCTAAGAGATAGAATCGAATCTTTCAAGAGATCTAGATAGGCCCACATTCAGTTGTAAAACTCCAGGTTTCCTAACAGGATGCAGCGGCTGTTGCCTCGGGCTGAGCCGTGGGTCCTCGTGCACCACACAAATTTGTTTTGATGGCGTGCCCTAGAATTTTTTAATAGTTATATTTCAAAAATAAAATAATTGCAAACCTAGGCATTCGTTTAAAAAAATTACAAAAATAGGCTACCGTTGCACGTTGGAATGGCGACAGGCGTCATCCTTCCAACAGGCGACATCTTTAAAAAAATAAAGATGTAGCCCTTCCAATAGACGATAGGTTAAAAAACACTACGTTGTATTGCTCTCAAAATTCAAAACACTACCTAAATAGTAAAATCTTTTAAAAAAGTATATTGTAGAGAATACTTTGATCTAGCTAAAAATATCAAACAAAAAAAATGATATGTATAATTAGAAAAAAGTGTGTACGATGATATTTGTCTTTTTTTTCTCATTGTTATAGTATTTGTTTGAGTTGATTTTTTTTTTTGCACAGAGATAGATCATAGTATCCTCTAGAATATACTTTTTTAGAATTTAATGACTATTTTGATAGTGTTTTAAATTTTAAGAGAAATGGAGCACATTGTTTTTTTAACCTGTCACTTATTGGAAGGACAATATCTTTATTTTTTTTAAGATGTTGCCTATTAGAAGGGTGATATTTTGCTGTCGTTCTTTTGATGGGCAACGTTAGCCTATTTTTTCAATTTTTTAAAACCATCACCTAGATTTGCAATATTTTATTTTCAAAATATAAAAATAAAAAAGCTTCGTGTGCCCTACAAGGTGAGAGGGGTGTGCGGTGCTATACTATTTGCCGCTCACGCGGCCTCCAGTCCCTATCGGGTGGAAAATGGATAGCTGATATCTGTATTATCTGATATTCCTATTCGACTAAACATAAATGCGGTAAGAAAAATCTATATCCGAGTGACAGATGGATACAAATATAGATATATCCGAATTTGTTTTTCACATATGAATATGGATATATCCGAATCTATTTTCCCATAAATGAATATGATATGGATAATATTTGTATCGGAATATGTAGATGTACTTTTATAGAATATAAATGTGAGTAGCATAAAGTTCTATTATTTTATCTTATTATCTTACTTAATTCTTTCGATCCTACCTGTTATTTTATTATTTAATATTGTACCAAATATATTATAACGATAAATCTTGCCATTTTATCTCCTATCGAATGGTTTAAAATCATTTAAAATCATAGTATTGTATTAAAAGTGGCTCTTTGCCTTAATATAGATGATCATTCCACTAAAAATGAAGTTCCTTATGTTAAGTTGTCATCATACTCGTATTTAAATAATCCGATTTGTATTCGTATTTAAGAATATTTGGATCCGTATTTATATTTATACTTAAATATGGATAGCAATTTGAAAAGCGAACTATTTAAATAGTAACGTACTAATTACCGGCTCTACATGGACTGACGAAAACGATCACATGGGACTCAAATCCCAACCTGATGCTCTTCTCCTTGAGTCTTGTCTCTGGCTGCAAGAATATTTCCATGAGCAGCTAAATAGCTAATTCCCATGCAAGAACCAGTACTCCTCACCCATGTCCGTCACTCTGGCCTGCCAAGCTGCCAGGGCGTAATTGATCAGTGCACTGATTCACAGTCACAGTCGTCCCCAACATCATATCCTCGGGATACAAGACCGGGATCAGCACGCAGCCCTCAAAATGCGCGACTCGATAGCAGCAGCGGCAGCAAAAGATAAAGCAAACTGAAGACATGAGGTGCATGATGCCTGTTGCAAAAGAGACCAAAGCTAGCGCCAACGCCAACGCGCCCAACAAAAGAGGCCGAAGCCGGAGCCAGCGGCCATGCCCCAGAATCAAGACGGCCACTGGCTACCACCCTTTTCGCGTGACAAGAACGAACCTCTCCAAGAAACGTCTCCTCCTGCCGTAGCGGCCCAATGATCACCTACGTACGCACCTCAGCGTCTAGAGCTTTAGGCTCTTCATTTGATGGGTGACTACTGACTACATGCATGAGGTGATGCTGGGATCGCTGGACGTCGCCAAACTCCTTTCAGCCCTTTCGAAGCATGCATTCTTACACCCAATCGTTTAAAGTGATCATTGGGAAGAAGAGCTCAAATCTGCTGTGCCATGAAGAATAATCTTTGTTCAATAGTTGAGCGTTGTGTGAGCTTTACGTACTCTGTGTGAGTGAATGAAAGTAGCAGGCTTGGAGTTGGAGTGCTCCTTTTAACACCATTAACCCCCCAAAGAAGAAAAAGAAAAGGAAGAACAAAAGCTCGTCAAGAGAGATCTATCAGAGGATTTAGAGCACGTTGGCCAAAGCAAAGATGATCATCTTGTGTGGCCTTGTGCTCTCGATTCTCTCCCCTTTTTCACCCTCTAATACATGCATGCATATAAGTGTGTGTTCACTCGGGACGTCGACCATCATGAGCACCACCGCCACCGCCTCCTTGGCTGTTCGTCCTCGATCGACCTCGCGCGACTAGCCATGGAACCTTCCACGCCACAATGTGACCTCCCTTCAGCCTTCAGCCTCTGTACCTGATCTGAGCTAATGTACGTGCTCGGTGACTCTACACTCTCCTCGCCGGTGCTTCTCCCCATCTGGCTCTCCTGAAAAAAACACCAAGAGAAATGATGGTTAGAGCACATGCACAGAGATAGAGAGGGATAAAAAAAAAAGACGCCGGCGAATCGAGGTCAGTGTTCAATGGGACCCATGCATGCATGCATGATTCTGTAGTAGTGCTGCAATCATTTGTTGTTTCTTTCATGTGCTATCACTTGCTTGTTTCTGCTGGTCGTTCGCCTGATCTCTGAGACTCGTCGTCTCATCGATAAGCGCGAATACCGAAGCACATCTGTATGCTTGAGCCTCTTCTTTTCAGAGGGTGACACACTGGAGTTCGGATGCTCCATGACCACCTCTGTTTGCATTCGTTTCTATGGTCCATGACCTGACACACTCGCCAAACGGCGTTTTATAATTATCTGACAAAGCAAGTCCATTTAATCATGTCCCTTTTCAATCTATTTGCAAGAATAAGGTTTTAGACATAGAGTTCGTCAGAGACTCAAAGGCATGAGTTACATAACTTTGTACAAGCTGTGATAAGAGGGTTTGGTGGCTCAGTTGTAAATTCATGCATCTTTAGCACAAGCTGTGTAAACATATTTGTGTTTTACAAAAAGTGAAATTAGGAACACAACTGAAACAATATGATTTATACCATTGTACTATAGAAAGAACTGTCAGATGAGGTTAATACCTATTGTGAATAGGATCAGGTCCGTTCGGCACCTTCCTCTTGCTGTCCCTGTACCGGTCATCCAACGGAGGAGCTTGCTGAGCTGAAGGCGCCGTAGTTGCAGAGGTACCAACCGGCGGCGACGTAATTTCACCAGCAGCTTGTGTTGTTGTGACGGCAGGACTAGGAGCACCAACAACCCCAGTCCTGATGCCGTTCGCTATAGCCGCAGATAAGAGCACGACGGAGATGAAAATGACCGGACCACTGATGGTCCGGCGTCCGCCACCGAGGCTGCCCATGGCACTAGCTCCCTGCAGCTTGCTTATTGCTTCTGCGGTTCAGGTGAGCGATCTGGAGTGATCACGACCTCCTGTTCGATAGCTAGCTACCTTCTCTTGCACGTACTATCTCTCCGTAAGTGGAGAGATGAAACGAGAGCTAGCTGTTCAAAGGAGAGCCAAAGCTTGCTTGAGAATATACGGAAGCAGGGGGTTCCTGGGAGCAAGCTGGCAGAGGAGAGTGACGACTGACAAGTGGTGAAGGAAGAGTGTAGGTATGATCCCAGCAAGCTACAACACATGATCTTATATACTCCTGCTCTGAGCCTCTGCAGTTCAGCTTTGAAGTTTGATCCAATGATGTTGATTGATTAGTACTAGTATATAGATGGAGATGTGGCGAGGAGGCGTATGGCTGTCCGGCTTTGGTGTGTTTTTCCCTTTGTTGGTTCACTCAAAAAGTACAAATCAGGAACACCAGGTCTAGTCGTGATCGGCCTATGTAAACAGGCGCAGTCGCGCAGAGTTGGCTTGGATGCCCGAGGAAGACGGGGAAGTTCCAAAAGAGTACTACAACCTTACAGCAATCTTGCCTGCAAGGGCAAGTGATAAAAGCATATTCAAATGGATTTATCTTGTCTGCAGGGGCCCCTGAACGAACTGATTGCCATGCCAAGTTAGTGCCGAGGCATATGTTCCAGGAGCATCGGTTCAATGATATTGTTGCATATAAAATTCAGTTGATAAGCTAACATGCATGACAACAAGACGCCAGCTTTAAATGCATAATATCAGGTTAAAAAAATACGTTCGGAAGGGAGAGACGTTTGGAAGGTAATTCTATTGGACTCTTTATCGAAAGAGTTTTACGAGATCTTGATCATATCGTCTTTTTCTGATCTAACAGTTGGTATATGTAATTAAAAAAAAAGAGTTGAACACGTGGTATACATAAGAGAGTATCTTTCAGTGAGACTGAGTCTTATAGAATTTTCCTCTGAGATATCCCTTCTGACAATTTTGTATAAGAAAAGAGTCGAATTCGGATTGGCTAGCCCACCTTTCATGATGGCTAACTAAGGTCCAGTTTATTTCCACTCAATATTATAATAAGCTAGTTTATTTGCCTAAAGTACAAACAAAAAGCTAAATTATTTGTCTAGATTATAATAAGTTGAAATCTAGATTATAATAATCCTATAAACTATGAAAAAGAATGTATTTCAACTTATGATTCGATATTTTACAATAATACCCATCAATTTAAGGGAAATTACCCACTAATGCGACCCCCACCCCCTCCCGTTCACCCCCTCTCTTTATCCCCTCTCATTTGCCTCCCTCTCTTTATGTTCCCTCTAAACATAATATTTCTCCTCAAATTCGACAAGCTCCGCGGTGGTCCAGCCAAGATGAAGCCAATCGACGTTGAAGATGTAGAGGAGATCCTCGCCCTTGCCCTCGCCTGCCGAGATTCGTTGGGTAAGGAACGGACACGTCCATGCATGGCAGCGCCTCCTTGCCCGGCGCGCATGAATCTTTGGCGCGGGCAGCCTCCCTGGTACGTCGGGCCTAGTTGCTGCAGGGGCCATGCCTAGCGTGACAGCCCCAGCTCTCGTGGTCGCACTGGAGGCCTCCCTGATGGCGCTGCGATGTGGGAGGCACGGTGTTGTAGGATCTACTGGCGCGGTCGTGCGAGGCTCACGCAGAACAGTGGCCGCCTCAGCCAGCGCGGATAGCTCCCTAGCTGCGCGCTAAGGGAAACGACCTTACATACTGCCCCATCCATCCTTTGTGGCTAGTGGCCTTGAGTCCGGCGTTACCAAGGGAGAGGCCGACGGCGAGGATGCTGACGCGTCTACGCATGTGTCCACCGGCAACATTGTGAGCTTGCCCCGTTCATGTGCTTGTGTTAACAGACACTGATGCGATTCTTGTACCAAGTTGATGCCTTTTCTTGGCTCAGGAACCTTGATACCGGATTGATTTGTCGTTGATTAATTAAGTAGTAACACTGTGGTGTGGGTTTTATAGGATCTCTATCGAGGATGAGCGGTGGCGAGGGTTTGGTGCCTGTGACGTTGATGGAACCCGACAGCTTGGTATTGCGGCTGTCGGCTAGAGGGAGTAGGAGATTAAGGGTTCATGGTTTCATCAAATTCGTCGAGTTGCTCGACATAGAAGTGGATTTCTAAGTTCTTGGAGGATGTTATCTTGGTGCTGGTATTCAAGAAGTGGTGCTTTTTGGTAGTTTGGTACTGTGAGAGTTCTTCCTCCAGTGTAATCTACAACTCTACAAAAGCTGTAGTTATCAGGGCCGATTGCTTGGTTCATGAGTGGTGCCACATACCTGGCATATAAGTTTTGAGATAAAGCTACAAAATGGATGCAACAATATGGAGCAATTACATGCGCATTTGGTATGTACTATACTGAATTTTATTTGAACAAGTCAGAGAGAATTGAACCTATTTTCTCGGGTCATGATTAGGTTTTGAAAACACTTAATGTTCTAAAAGATTAGTATGACATATTTAGGATGAGTAGGTCACTTTTTGATAGGTTGCATAACTTGTTGGTGGTACCTTATAGTTTGAAGTCAAGTAGTAAGATGAGCTTCTTTGAAGCTTTAGTCATGTTTTTACGGACTATTGGGGCTCATTAGTCATTTACTCAAGTGAAGAACCGATTTGTGAAGTCAAAAGAAATAATTAGTAGAAATTCAACAAAGTATTAAAAAAATATCTACCTCATCTCAGTAGATATTGTCAAACCTAGAGATCAAAACTTCACAATGATCCATCTAAGACTGTTAGGTTCTCGTTTTGCGCCTCATTTCAATAACTACATAGGTGCAATAAATGGTACTCATATACCGGTTGTTGTGCCTTCGGTAAAGGTGGTTCAACATGTGAGTCGACATGAATATTTTACTCAAAATGTGTTGGCGATATGTGACTTTGATATGAGATTCACTTTTGTTGTTGTAGGATGGCCGGGTTCGGTACATGATTTGAGGGTGTTCAATGATGCTTTACGTAAATATGCTGCTCAGTTTCCACATCCTCCACATGGTATAGTAATATTTTGCCTGGTTATCATCTCACTAGATTCAATAATGAAGATATGTCCCATAGTGTATTTTGATGTTTGTAGGAAAATTTTACCTTGTTGACTTGGGCTATCCAAACCGATTGGGTTTTCTAGCTCCAGACAAAGGGACCAAATACCATTTACCGGAGTTTCGAAATGGCCCACGTCCTAGTGGCAAGAATGAGGTATTCAACCATTTGTATTTATCTCTTTGTAATGTGATTGAACATTCATTTAGTGTTTTGAAGATAAAGTGGAGAATTTTGTTGGACTTACCAAGTTATCTTATGCGCGAGCAAACTAAAATAATATATGCATGTATGACTCTTCATAACTTTATTCGGGATAGTACTTTTGGTGATGAAGAGTTTGACCGGTGTGATCGAGATAAAAACTATATGCCAATACCTTTATTTCAAGGGAGTGCAAGTTAATTGGGAGATAAAGAGA
This sequence comes from Phragmites australis, assembly GCF_958298935.1. Taxonomy (NCBI): domain Eukaryota; kingdom Viridiplantae; phylum Streptophyta; class Magnoliopsida; order Poales; family Poaceae; genus Phragmites; species Phragmites australis. Next base: position 40,384,904 of record NC_084923.1, read on the forward strand.
GAGGTATGAATGCCTTCCGTGATAATATTATTAATGCTTTACTTGCTATGAGAGAGTAATTTGTTTGTGAGAGTATATTTGTATGGACAAAAATTCAAGGATGCATGAATAATTTATCTTTTAACATTTATTTATTTAATTCCGTGTTTTATAAATATTCTGCAAGGCCGATTGAATGTTAAATGTGTCACAATAGAATATACAAGTCATCCGAAATAGTTGAGAACATTGTAGACTTTTGTCATCTAAAAACAAGAATTCAGACTCAATAAATCATAGCTTATTTACCTTCAATTTATCATAATCTATCATCTATAAACTGCTTATTATAATTATGAGCTAAAACAAACAAATCTAATTTAGCCTACAAGACTTCGATGTAGATCAGGTCTTATAGGATAAGTTTTCTTCAAAAACACGGGTAGTCCGAATTGTGCCAGTGGTGACAATTGGACTGTTGTAGATTGTGTCCCCACCCCGGACCAACAACCATGTAGACCCTATGTGGAGTGCAGGAATTGAGGTGTGCCGTGTGGTTTCTCGTGCAGGATCACGAGATTGTGTGGGTAAGGATTCAGCTAGCAGTCCACCATTGATAAGTGAGTCCGGATTTCCAAAGAAACCTATGACGGCTGCACGTCAGGGATAGTTTCTCAGGTACGGTGCAGCACAGCAGAGTATCTTCGCCTCGCATCACAAAAAGACGTAGAGACAAGAGGAAGGGCAGAAATACACAGGCAGCGATGATTCGTCTCGTCTCCTTCCTTGGTAAACTAATCCTTCCTCTGGTTCTGGCCCCGGCCGGGCCGCGAGCGCGAAAGCGACCATGTGACGCCCCTGTCTGAGCACGCAGGGGACAAAGCCGGATTCTCCCGGGCCTACAGTGCTCGCTCCTCCGTTCCCAACCCGGACGCATCGATCGCTATCTCCCTGCCGCCTCCTGGCCCGGCTCTCCCAGTCTCGGCTCTCCACCAACCGCAGCGCCGGCGCCGGCATTGATGAAACGCTCGAAAACGTACCCGGTGTTCTCAGGGACGCATCGCTATCCCCTGGACGGAATCCTAGTTGCTGGTGAGTGGTGGCCGACGAGGCGCAGCGCCGCACAGGCGACTCCTCGTAGAATCGCCAGCAGCCGAGCTGGCTTGGCCTTTTCTTTTCCGGCTTTTGAGAGAGCGCGCCAGGTTGGTGGGCGCATGCATGTGTCGCTGTGATTTGGGTATCCATCGTCCCTGATCCTTCGGTTGCAGAGACTGGACGGAGGAATGTCCCGGGGGATCTTTTTTGACCGGCCGGCCCCGCCCTTGGACCCTTGGACCGTGGCGCCAACGAATGGAGGCAGCGTGGTGCAATGAGAGGGGGGGGGGGGGGAACGCGCTAGCCGGCCCCGCGACGGAGGAGGGTGGGGAGGCCGATTGCTACGTACGCTCCGCAGCGTGGCGGGGGAGTCGATGCTGTAATTGGCGGGCGGTGACGTCGGCCTACATAGCCGCGGCCGCAGCTTTTGAGCAGGTTCTATATGTACGTCGTGACGAAGGGTCAGGCTAAGTACTGTGTTTAATTTGCTAGCTAAGCATTGCATGGGGTCTCTGAAATCAACTTGATTAACATGTTGAGATGACTCGGTCACCAACTTGTAGGCCGTGGCTGTCCAAGGAGGACGACGAGCCTGTCAGAAAACTAAACTCACGCGAACATCTGGAAATCACAGTACACCAAACAATTTGTGCTGCGAAGCGGCAGCTTTTCTGGACTCTATATTGCAGTAGATAGAGGACTCAACAAGCTATGGCTGGTAAGGCGCCTACATGCGCGCGCCACGACCGTGAACGGCGCTCCTAGACTCGCTCCCATGCGAACGAGCCCACGTCAGAGCTAAACTTGTGCACAACCACAAGAAATCGGTCATACACTAAACCCACTAACAAAACAAACTAACAGCGGACAATATTTATTCTAACAAATTAATCTCCTCCTACGTCTTCCTGCGCCGACTGGATCACTGGTTTCAATGAGGTCAATTTTGATGCGCAGCTCCTGAAACTTGATATGGCAGAGCGGCTTCGTGAGGATGTCACCCAACTTCTCTTCTATGCATATGAACTTCACTTCGATTTGGCCTCTTTCTGCGCACTCTCGGATACGATGTAACCTTGTATGTATACTTGTATGTATAGAGATAATTTCTTATATGTCATCAAATTTTTTTGAAATCCTCAATTTGCCAACAAAAAATCTTATCCCTCATGTGCCACTATACTTAAAAATTTTCTTCCCCTGTGTATCACTGTCGTCATAATAGAGTTGACGACAGTGGCACACAGAGAAAGGGAAATTTTGTTTTTTTATCTGGTGTGCCATTAGAATTAACACTGTTATAATAGCAGTAATATACAAGGTAAGAATAATTTCAAATAGTGGTATATGTTGGATGAATTTTTTTTATGGCAGATGAAGGCTTTTGATAACTTTTGATGCTATATAGTAAATTGTGCCGTATTTATATACTTGCTCTGGTCATGGTGTAATTATCTTTTATAAGAGAGATGGTGGACTTGTTATCCACTCTTAGCTTCGGCGTGCTTAGCTCTGAATGAACCACGCCTGCCAGCACCCGAGCTAACCACACAGCTTGACAAGCAGATGTTGCGGCCGTAATGTATTCAGCTTCACAGCTCAATAATGCAACCACTTTCTGATTTCTCAATTGCCATGTGACTGGACTGTTAGCGAGGAAGTGCTTTTTCGGCTGTCGACATCACGAACAAGATCACTGCCGTTGAATCCCATCAGCTCTGACCGTGCATCCTTCTTCCTTGCATAATGGAGGTCCCATTTGCTTGTGCTAGCAATCTATCCTAGAATGTGCTTGACCACTGCAAGTGATCTTTGTGCGACTCCTCCATAAATCGACTAACATAGCCAACTGTGTGTAATACCCTGTGTATGATGTTTGCCACATTCATTAAAACTTTCAACTTTTTGAATTTCAATAAATTAAAAACAAATGTAAATAAATATGGGCAAAGTAACCTAGAACTATTACAAAATTAATTTTCAAATTTAAAAACATGCACAAGGTTCACCGTGTTGCATTTTGAAATTTTCAAATTCAAATTTGAATATTTGGTTTCTCAAAAATTATCAAACAAATTCCTAAATTCTAAAAACTCTCTGGCCGAATCCATTTCCTTTTCCTTGACCCAGATAACCTAGCCCACCTATCTTCTCTCCCTTTTCTTTTTGAAAAAAGTCTATTTTACCTCCCTTAACTATTGTCCGAGTCCATTTTTTTTCTCTCAACCGCAAAACCAGTTACATATGCTCCATTAACAATTAAAATCATTTGTTTTACCTCTCTGAGTGGGTTTAGACAGTGATTTTGTCCGATGTGGATCACACGTGATAGTAGCCCACATGTCATATGACAGCTAGCTCTACTGTTCATGGGACCCACCTTTTATCCTCTTCATTGAAGTTCTGAGGCCCGCTTTTCGGCCACACAGAGCAAGAGCACAGCCATGGTGGCTCTGGCCGCACTCACCGGTGGTTGGCGTGGGTGGTGAGCTGCACGGGAAGCAGCAATACACAAAGGCGAACTTGGATGGGGGCTTTGCTGCAGATGAGCGTGGCTGGAGTCAGCTGGCGACGAAGAATGGCGATGGTGGCACTTAGTCTTTCGGAGAGCACTGCGCCGGCCGCCGGTTCTCCGCCACCATTTTCCCCTAATTGCCGATTCACTGGAGTCGGTTGGCATCAAAACCCTAGTCCCTTCCTTCTCCCTCTCTCCCGCTGCCATTTTTTCCCATTTGCTCCACAGCCGAGCAGAGCGGCAGTCAACGGGAAGGAGCTCGAGCTGTTGTCACCCTTGGCTACACCCCGTCGAAGAAACTGCGGCTGGAAGGTGCGTCGCGAGTTCCTGGTGGTGTCATAGCACCAGGTTCTCGCCTCCCCGCTAAAGAAGTCGATATCGGGCATTCTTCTCCACCTCTGATCTTGGGCCGAGCTCTAACGCATCGACAAATCCACCACAATGGTGAGCTTGGGCTCGATTACCTCGGTTAACAACTTTCTCACCTTCTCATGCTGCTCCCTGGCTGCTCACTATTGTGGATCCACCCTGGTACAGTCTAGCATAAGCAATCTCATCACCGCCAATCTCCATTGCCGCCATCTAGGAGAGCCAAGCTGTCGACCTAAACCAGTGCCTCTCTAGGCCAACTGGCACTACGATGACATCCCCCTCGGCTAATGGATGCTGATTCACGTGTCGGTTTGGCCCAAGCTCAACGCCAGCCAGCCCTCCACCAAGTGCCCTTGCTTCGTCGAGCCGCCTCGCCGTCGACAGTCACGCCCCTATCATGCCCATCGGGTGGGAGCCCCATAGACAAGTTCGCCAGGGTGCAATGAAGCTGCTGCTACCCTCAGCTAGCCAGGCCATGACCTAGTTCGCCGTCGACACGGTGCTCTTCGAAGGACTGAGCGCCACCAACTGACTTCAGCCACTCCCATTTGCAGCAGAGCCCCCATCCGAGTTCGCCTTCATGCGCTACAGCTTCACATGCAACTCATTGGCCACGCCGGCCTCCGATGAGCGTGGCTAAAGCCGCCGTGGTCGTGCTCTTACTCTGTGTAGTAAAAAAGCAGGTCCCATGACTTCAGTGAAGAGGATGATAGGTGGGTCCCGCGAACAATAGAGTTAGCTATCATATGATATGTGAGGCCACTGTCACGTGTGATCTACTTCGGACAAAACCAACGTCTAAATCCACCCAGGAAGGAAAAACAAACGGTTTTAATTGTTAAAAAGCATGTGTAACTGGTTTTATAGTTTCGGAGGGGGGAAATCGACTCGGTCAATAATTGAGAAAGACAAAATGAACTTTTTTTCCTCTTTTCCTCTCGGGCCTATTTCCCTCCTTCCTCTCTTTTTAGCCCAGTCCGCCACTCCCTCCCGCACCGCCTTCAGCCCATCTCCCTCAAAGCGCACTTTGGCCCAACACCTCTCCCCAACCCGCTCCATCTCCAGCCACTGCTGTGCGGGCCCCACCCGCACGTCGTCTTCAACCTCCGGACGACCGCCGATTCCGCGCTGCCTCCCCTCTCTCGATCTCTCTGTCGTATCGTCCCATCGCAGCAGGCCGACGTCAGAAGCTCCCCGTTCCATCCCCTCGGCCAGAGCGTCCTGTGGATGGCGTCACACCACTATTTGACCCAGGGTTCGCGCTGAGCCGACGACCTTCGAATTCGGCCCCGCCGAACTCCACTCTCTGCGTCGTTCCGTCCAGTCTCCTGCCAGCAGCTGTAGACGCTCCATACTCACATCACCCGTGCGCTACGACCCGCCAAGCACTGGAGCTAAATCGAGCTCGCGTCATGCGCACATGGCCGCCCCGCCGTGAGGTCTCGTCGGTGCCGGCGAGGTATTTCCCCGCGCACCGACCTCCCGCGGCTATAATAAATAGCCCACCGACCTTCGGTTTAGGATTTTGTAAACCCTGGTGCAATGGCGGGAAAGCGAACTAGTCAAAATTCGGTTCATTCTACCTAGAGGAGCAAAAGCTTCTTTTTAGCCATCGTTTCACGATAGGAGAACAACCAAGTGACGATAGTGACGTAGAAGGAATGGATAATTTGATTCATTGGCACAGAAAAAAAGATTAGATGGCACATAAAGGAAAAGTATAGGTTCTAATGCCATAAGAGGAATTGACTCTCGTTGTTAAGGCTTAGATAGTGATGAAGCTGTAAAATTCTGTAATATATTATTTTAATATTTAAGGAGAAAAAAAGGACTCATAACGTTGGCTCTTAATGCTATAAAATTACCTGGTTAATTTAAAAAAAGAAAGGATTTATACTACTCATTGTTATGACATTTAAGATCTAGATTAAACCAAAGAGTCCATATTAAATACGATTAATAATTAGGTAAATTTAGAATTAAAAGATATAGAAAATTAGCACACCGATTTCCATAAGGTTTGGGTAAGTAAAGAGTCTAAATAAAATAAATTTAATAATAATTAAAGTTGGGGTTAGAGTAGAGAAAAGAAGGATTCATATCAAATATAGTATTAGAAAAAATCAAATAATTATAAAAATCAAATCCTTAAATAAATGGTCCATGTAAAATAAAATTAATCAATAGCTAACATTTATAATAAAAATAATAAAGAAAGTTTAAAAAATTATTAATATAATAGATTAAGAAGCATCATATAGCTCAAAGTAGTTGCACAGAAGATAAGTAACAATACGGAGTTTGTTGGGATGCCTACACTTACAATTATGACAATTCATTAAAACGGATACGTATCGAACCTATACATGTGTACGTAGAGATGAAAACGGACCGAATACGCATGGAATCGAATTTGGATAGTACGATTTATCATATTTTAATCCGAATGCGAATACGGATCCGGATATTCTCGAATACAAATAGGAATCAGATAGTTCGAATACGAATCCGCATTCGGATATCTACTCGGTCTTCGAAATTCAGGTCGGAAATTTAAAATTTTGAAAAAAATTAACTGAAATTTGTTAAAATTTAATTGAAATTTGTTCTAATTTGATTGGGCCGGAATTTTAGAAATTTTATTCAAAATTTATGTTGGAAATTTAAATTTTTGATCAAATTTAACTGAAATTTAATGAAATTTGACTGAAATTTGTTCCAATTTGATTGGGTTGGAATTTCGTTCATATCTGAAATTTCTAAAACTTTAGCAAAATTTGGTTCCCTGATTGGCGGATACGGATACGAATCGGATATATCTCAAATTCGGATATCCACATTTGAATCCGAATCTCGAAAATGAATTCAGATATATCCATTTTAGTATCCATTTTAGAAACGAATATGGATACGGATATCCATATTCGTATTTTAATGGATACGGAATCGGATAATTCAAATTTCCTGACATCCATTTCCACTCCTATGTGTACAATTTGGATACATGTTTAGAATATAAATAATTCTCTTTTTTACTAACATAATTTTATCTCTTCTTTTAATTTTATACGTTTTGTAATTAAATGACACTAACTTCATAAAAAATTAAAAGACTAATTTTTAACTAGACTGAACCATCTTACTAGTGTTAGTTAGTTTTAGTAATATGACGTTCTCATTTTCTTTGTCCAAGATTTGGTTTGGATGATTTGCTGTTTATTTGTCAGTTACAGAAAAAAAATAATTATCTATTGTTGTTCTTTCTTTTGTCCTGCAACGGATGTAAACTCGAATTGTGTAAATACAGATTAATTTGCCAGTGAGACTTGTTGAGTATTTTACATTTGCATTGATTTCTTTAAAAAAAAAATTGCATTGGGAACCTGTATGCTCGAGGCTGAGGCCGAAACCCTGAATCCCGGCCACAGCGAGCTGTTGCTAGCTCTCGCATGCTGTCAAAAGTTAAGGCAATGTATTTTTGTCTTCGAACACCTGATCGTGTCGTATCTGCCTGAGCCAGGAAGAGCTCGGCCTTCCAGACAGCGATTAGGCTTGAGGGCGATTCAATGGCGAGGCTATATGGCCCTATGGGCTCCAAGTATGTCCCTCTTGTCCCAGCATAAAAGCAGAGGGAGTCAGGTAGCAAACTGTCTCGCTTAACTGGCCACACTCATCTCATTCATCAGCAGAAATGGTTATGAAACCATGCCTAGGGGTGAAAACATAAGCATACATTTTAATAGGCACTTACAAAATGATGACAGAAAATTTCCAAGGAAGGAAATAAAAAACGGAAAAAATATCTAGCTAATTCATGCTTCAAGAATGTAACTAACGACTTGGAGGGGAAAAAAAAAAGAAAAGGAAAGGCGATTTCTTTCCTCACTAATTTGGCAAGCAGAAATTCTCCAGCAGCAGCAGGCTCCTTGCATTGTCACTCCTCTCACCGTTCAGAGCCTTCGTCACTGTCATTGCAAGGGACAGTGTACTGAATCACAACGCGAGCTCCCGACGACAGCCTGCACGAACGGTTCAAAACACAGCCCTCAATACCAGGATCAGATCACCGTCTGGGTTCCATTGTTCTTAGAGAAAAAGCATCGAGTGCATACCCAGCACTGACAAAGAGTTCATTCAGGTAAGAGAAGCCACGAACAACACTTAACTTTCCTCAATCTTGACGAGCTTCTCCTCTTTCCTGAAGGAGTCTGCCCTTGCCGCCGCCGCTGAAACGTCGGTGAACCTCCCGCTCCCGTCTCCCGACGCCAGGTCGCAGTCCTGCCTGGCCGAGGAGCTCCTCCGGCAGTCTGAGATGGGGGATTTCAGCGTGTCGCTCTTTGGGTGCAGGAAGGATGACAGTATCGGCGTCCTAGGGAGGCACCTCGAACGAGATGTGTCGACTGTATCTTCATCAGGCCTTGTGCAATCTAGAGCTTCGCCACTCCTGCGTATTTAGGAAAAACCAAAGAAATTCATATGCCAACCACAATCCTAGGCCATAAAAAAAGTTCCTGCATATTCATATATCTAGTGTGCCGATTGCCAACTTTATGTTAAGTTCTGCGGTTTTGCCTGGTAAAATTTGGATTTTAACAAACTGAAGAAACCAAGATCCAGTAGCCATGCAGATCGCATGCAATCTGCTGTCTTTTCAGTAGCAGTTAGGATATAGCAGCAAACTGTTCATGAGTATGAAGCAACAAGGTCTCTTCTGTATTTTCAGTAGAGCTACAGATGAATCTAGCCTGGCAGCCAAACAAATTAGAATGACAGCTTGTTAGGATATAGCAGCAAACTGTTCATGAGCATGAAGCAACAGGCTCTCTTGTGTACTTTCAGTAGAGCTACAGATGAATCTTGCATGGCAGCCAAGCAATGTGGTCCTCTACTTCTGACAAGTGACCCGTGTTGTGGCAATGAGGTAATCACCAAAACTTCAGAAGCATACTGGTGATTAAATAAAAGTAATGGCAAGAGTATTCATGCTCTGATTTTTCTTTTTGGCGAGATCTTTACTAAACCAATTCACCCTAACTGCTCATGGCTGCCATCTACCGATTATCTTAACATTCCAATCAGATTTCACAGAAGTAAAAAAAAAGAAATGGACAAAACATAGACGTATTATTATTTTGTCATGTTCTACACTTCATTTAAAATTCTCTCATTCCCAATTTTGGATCGTACAGACCTCAATTCTCTCATTCCCCGTACTTTGTTATTTTGTATGTTAGATGGATGCCAGCTACAAGCTGGCATTATATGACAGACGTACGGTGTTGCTGGTATCAACCTTATGTTACACAACTACAACATGACTTCACCATTAACATCATGTAATAATGATGGAAAAGCAATGGTCCTCGCATTCATAAATATTCTCCGGTACATGATTTTTTTTCCAATTCTTAACTCTATTAACTCTATAATCCCAACCTAAACCAATCATCTTTATATATACTAATTGGAGGCTCCCTCCGGAGCTCCACGGTGCTCCGGACGAGACGTGCCAAGGAAAAAGAGAAATACTAGAAAATCTTTAAAAAAAGCAAACCATACAGCCATCGATTTGGTACTTAATCATCCTTAACCATTGGATATAACATATCCCAAAGTAACCCTTTTCTTGCTTCTAATTACCCACCTCCGCCAGTACATATTCATCCGCACATACCCATACCGTGAGCTCAATATCACGTTTCAAAATTAATATGTCACGTATCAAAGTTAGCATCGTGGAAACGTAACGAGCCCAAACACCTGATGGCAAAAAATATACTATTTTATACATCGAATTTAGTTTTTAAACTCCCACCATCATGAAAATTGACTTACCATCTTGGACACGTAACCGAGTCCAACAACTAACAAAAACTAATTATATGCACTACTATATTATCATATATACACAAGATCGCCAAGCTTATTTTGCCAATATTTCAGAATAAAATTCACATATCTATTTGCAGAACATATAAATGAAATTTAAGAATTTGATATATTCTCAGCATAAGCATGCTTTCAATATAAAGTATAAAATATAACACAATATCTAACAATATATCTGTCCTTTATATTGCTAGACCGTGCAGGCGTACGGGTTGATGGCTAGTTTTCTTTAACATGTGTGCAAACAATAATGGGTTTAAACCAACAATTAGTGCAAAAATTTGACTTTGATGCCCATACTTCATTGGCTTTACTCAAATGATTAATATGTAGGAACGATGTGAAAAAAGCAACATAATCAATATAATACAAACTGAAAAGCTAAAAGCACGAGGACAAGTGCATTCTGCAATACTGAATGGTATGGAGTCAGGGATTGTCAGGACTCAATAGTTGTGCTTTTCTTGTTAAAATTTTGCCTTAAAGTCTTGAACAAAATCTACTGGCAGTAAGGACGTCATAGAATTAGACTTCAATTTATACAGTTAAGCGAACACAAATCCCTATTTTATCAAGTAATGGCACAGGTCAAATAACACATTAAGACATATCTGAGTGTACCCAGAAATAAAATCCGAATATCCAAATATCAAGTCATTTAAGAACAACTTCAAGATCATAACGAAGCACTGAAGCTTACCTTTCTGCATTGTAGGAAGAAGACCGTTTGAGTGTTGAATACCTCTCAGATGGAACGTCTCTTTGCATCTTAGTCTCAATAAGGCTCCCACTGAAGTATTCCTTTTCTTCCAACCTCATCCCCATTAACCTAGGATTTTCAGACAGGTAATCAAGCTCGCCCATCATCATGGTGCGAGAAATTAACGGCGATGGGAACTTCAGGTTTGGGAACCTTGGCTTGTATGCCTGAACAATTCCGATATTTTCATGATCTTTCACTGAAAGTGAGCCACAAGTGATGAGTTGCATCAGTACATTTGTCGGCTTCAGCTTTGGGCAGGTGGGCACAACGATATCATCCTCTTCAAGAATCCTAAAGCTGTTCATCACGTTATCCGCTTGTATCAAGGACTCTAAACTCTCGGACTTGCCACGGGTTGAAGGTATGCTCAATGGAGTAGGACATTGGGACAGGAGTTCCCTGGAGATCCCTTGGAGTTCTGCTGACCGGCAAGGATGACTTTGCCGGTACTCGGTAATTTCACGAACTACAGCATCATGATCGGTGCTCAAACTCTTCTTGCGTGTCTCGGGTGCTCTCCGACCCGATCTTTTGCCAAGATCATCAGTTTGAGTGGCAGCATCCATGCAACCGGTGGGCTTGTAAACCCTGAACTCTGCCGGGCTTGCAGACCCACTCGTTGGCAATTGAGGCCTTTGGGGCTCCAATTCCGGCGACATGGTCCCCAAGGAGCTGTCCCTGCACGGCGAAGGGGTGTCATCTTCATCTCGCGGCAGCACATACGGTGATCGCCGGAGCTTGGATTCTCTAACTATCACACTAGGAGGGGAGGTTGGATAGGAAGGCTCTCTTGGCAATGGCAGCCGTGTACCCTCTTTCAGCTTGCTCTGTTGCTTCTGGTTGCCATTACTTCCATGGTAAAATTGACCTGAAGAGGCAGAAATACTAATCAGCAACAAACACTGTCATACACTCAGCACTGCATTTTCTAGTCCAAGTTCAGAAAAGCAAATACAAATTCAGATAAAACTGTTTGTTTACCTGAAGAGGATTGGTCCACGAGCTCGGAGCCCTTGAGCACGTACTCGCCGTCGGTGGCCGGGAGGACTAGGTCGTCCTCAGCAAGGTCATGCCATACGAATCCGTTCTTGTAGCTCCTGAAACCAAACATTTACTCGAACCGATCAACACGCAAACACCCAAAAGTTGCCAAGAAAATGAGCATTCTTGAATTACCTCTTACAAGACCACGAGTACATCGCAGCCATGCCCTTGCCGCGCACCATGTTAAGGTGATTAATCACATCTGAAAACCCAAGAAATAATCGCCATTAGACATATAGCATATGGAGAATTGGTGTTTCTTTCAGTTGTTACTGCATTTTGCGATATCCGAATCCACTAACCTCTGAGGTAGAGCCCATCCGGCGAGGCCACCGGCACCTCAACGAAGTGCGGGTGCTCGAGGTGGCGGCTCCGCGTGAGGTAGTACACCACCGGCACCCTCCGCGCCGCCGGCCTCTGCCGCTCCGGGCTCCGCGGCCGCCGCCCACGGCTCTCCATTCTTGCTGAACTTTCTTCGGTTCAGCTCGGCGTGCGCCCCTGGGAAACTGCAGTCTTATCAGCAGCGGGAGAAGAAGGCAAAAGAATCCGGAAAACCCGGGACTCCTCTGCCGTAACATCAGATGGCACAAAATACAGGATCAAGGCAAGAATGGCTGAAACGGCTGCCTCCAAAATCTACCAACGTCACATCGAGTGAAAAACAGCGAAAACTACGGCTGCCACAGTAAAGTGGGGGTACCTCGAGCTCCAAGTCAAAAGACTGAAAACTTTTGAGAAACTACTGGACGGGTGCCTCCAAAATCTGCATTTTTCCTCCGATGCAGCGGCGGGAAGAGAGAAGGCAACACCACCAAGCTTGCCAATCCGGTCCTCCAAGATTGGAGCTCTTCAGCAATCGGAATTCGGATGAGAAGGGCCAAGAAATGCCAGGTATAGTGTGTACCTCCGGCCAAAACGCAGACTTTTTCACTCACTGACGCAGGCACATGAGAGGACTGGACTGAAGGGAACCGAACCCAAACTTTTCTCTCACTTTTTTTTGACGCGCGCAGCAGCAGCAGGCGACGTGACCACAGGAAAGGGCCAAACGGATGGCTACAAACAAAATCCAAGATTGGAGCTTTTCGACGGGCAGTGAGGAGGGGATGGGCAACCGGGCGTGGGCGGGGAGGCAGGAACGGACACGAAGGTGCTTCCAAGCCTCAAAAGGTTACAGCAAGCAGGGGCAGCGGCATGGGAGGGGAGGGGAGGGGAGGAGCACGAGGACGGCAACGCTCTCGCACCTCCTCCGCGGGAGGGAACAGCAGGGACGTGCAAGCTCAAGAAGGAAATGGCGGGGGGGGGGGGGGGGGCATGGTCCTGCAAGCAAAACGGGAGCTTTTGTGTGGAGCGGGGAGGGATGACCTTTTTCGCGGGGCGAGTTATGCGTGGACGGCCGGCCGGTTCCTGTCGAGGTCGTCGTCCTCCTCGACTGCAGCTGCAGCTGGCTGCAGTGCGTGTCAGGCTAATGGCGGAAAAAGGGTAAGGAGGGCACGAGCACGACTGCGGGAGGCCGAAGTCAAACGGCAGTATGGCACTGGCAAAGGGAAAAGGGCGGAGATGGGCGGGCGCACCGCGCAGAGATAGCAGGCAGGGGAAGAGGGGAATAAAGCAGCGAGCACTGCCAGTGACGGGTGAGCAGCACTGCAACAGTGGACGGGGAGGTGGCGTAACGGCAGGGGCGTGGACGCCGAACAGCTGTGGCCGGGTGACCGGGCGAAACGGGTAGCGAGGGGAGGAGTACGAGGCGGGGCGGGTGGCATTGATTGCGCTGAGCGCCCGTCGCGTCGGGGACGGAAAGCTATAAGCAAAGCGCGGGGTTTAGGCTACGTATCCTTTACAAAATTATTTTTATAATAATATTATAATATCTTTTAACACTATTACATTAATTTTTAATAATACTGTAATATTATTTTTTATCTCTAACCACTACTTATTTTTCTCTTCAGACCTATAATCATTTTCTATTAATAGTGTTGTGGGATGAAAAGAGAGTCTACAAATTTAGAGTATCTCTCTCCTCCCCATATTACAGTAGCGCTAGAAAACGACATCTACTAGAGCAGTTCGCTGCTGGCACGATCCGCAAAAACGGCACAGTGATGTCGACACAGTAGATTACGGTAGCAGCCGGAGATGATGGCCTTAGTGATTGTAGACGATGAGGCGATTAGCAGGATCGAGGAGGAGGTTTGGCTAACCTATGTGCACAGGAAGTGTTACCTTAACATCTATGTTTAATTTTTTTTATTAAATTGAACTTTGAATCTGAGTCGAATTCAAACATCATATCGAATTTCTGGTTGTATTTAGTGTATCTAAATTTTTCTTTATCAAATCGAATATCCAAATAGAAATCAAATTCTGGTACCCATATCCGTATTAGGTAACACCAGCATCGGTGCATGGACTAGGGCACTCGCTCGTTGTCCTCCTTCTTTGGGTCGCTGTCCTGCACGGTTTGATCTATTGAAATAGGATCCACCGTGTGGATGGCAGGGTTTGAAAATTCGTTGATAACCGCTCGGTATTCACGATATTTGGCCAATTCGATCTGCATCGCATTCTGAATTTAACCAATTTTTGAATTTGAATTTTAAAAAATAAAAAAACATAAAAAAATACTAGAGATAATTATAAAACCTTCTATGAAAAAAATTAAAAATAATATCGTTTGCATCATATTTTATGGAGATGAAGTTTAAAAAAAGAAAGAAAAATGCTGAACTCGACCGTATGAACAAGATGATTTGTCCTGTTATGTTAAAGAAAAGTTTAACATATAGACACATTTTTTTTATGTAAATTATATCTTAAGAGTATCTTTCGAATTGGTTTCATTTTATTTAGAGTTTTATTAATTTCTCCATGATTTTTACAAAGTTCACAAGTATAAAATAAATATGTTAAGAAATAACATTATAATTAACTTTTTCATATCTACTATTATTCTTCCTACATAAAATATAGTATAAGTAAACAAATAAAAGTGGTTTCACTAATTTTGGAGGTATGATGGATGAGTTATGAATTAATCTGTTCACAACATATTTACATAATCATACATGTCACAATAACTATTTAATGAGTTTATGTATTTTTAAAATACATAGGATCATGTAAGAAGACTAAAAAATTAATTTCATGAATTTTAGATTAGCAAAGAATTAAATATGCATTTAACTAAAAAATATTCAACTTTTTATGAGTATAAATATTTTTATCATGTAGATCATGTTACAAGAAAATCAACAAAATTTGTTTTGTTTCATTTAAAGCTCAGATGAATTAGTTATTAATTTTATAAAATTAAACAATTTTTTTTGTATTTTTATTTCATTGTAATTCGGGAAATACGCTCAGTAAATCGGGGAAACCGAATGGTTTTTAAAAAATTCCTTCGAGATGTGGTGGAAAATTCAGAAAATATGGGCGAGTGAATTTAACAGAATTCTCAACGAATTTCGAATGGTTTTTCCGATATTTATGAATTTCAGAAATTCGTTGAGTCCTATTTTTTACTATAAAATGAATTTATAAACTTTTGTGAATGGATGTCGTCGTCTCGTAAGTCGTAACGTGCCCCCTCCTCCTCCTCCGTGGAAAATAGAACCCAGTTTGACCCCATGCGCGATGTGTTTCTTCGAGCCTGGTGCCTGCCTGCTGCCGGGACGGGGACGCCGCGCGAGGGAAAAAGGTTGGCGCTGTGATCATTGTAGCATGAGCACCCTGTACGAAAAGGTTTGCGCTTTACGATACCAGAGGGAGAATAGAGAGAGAATGGTAGCCTCGAATGTCCTCGGGAGGCATTGAATAGTCTACCCATTACGTTCGGTACTCCACTTAGGCTACCTGGTAGGATTGTTTGTGCATCAGGCTTAGGGGCTGCTTGGTTGTTCGCATACGAAGAAACGGGTATGACAAATACTTGTAATTTTTTCTGGTCTGGAATGTTTGGAACGCAAAGTGTTACACTGCCCCTTGGGTTCCGCATGCATGGCCTCCGCGTGCTATTGTTTAACGTCTTGAGTTCACATTATACGTTAGGTTCATATACTAGATTTGTATTCTCATTACCCATGGTAGGCTATGTAACCTTTTGTGACTTGAACATATACAACAATTACGTGACCAATTATTTCTATTATGGCATTAGATTCCATATGTCATTTGATCTTTCGCTTCCGCTAATCCTGCCTGTCCACACGTTGTCGTCACCATGGCTAGAGACGATGCCGATTCCCTTGCCCACGAGCGAGAGGCCGTCACTGTCCGAGAATGCGACGAAGCCCTCAGCCATCAGCGTGAGGCCACCACAACCTATGAGCGCGACACTTAAAGAATCGGAGATGTCATAAGAGGAGTATATAAATTAATATACTTAAAACTAATTAGTTGTAAAAAATTTACAAGATAAAACTGTGACAATTTCTATCTAAATATGCTTTAAATTTATAGTATATCTACTCTATCGTTCAAAATGTTTGCAGCATATAACCAATCATAGGAAACTACTTTGTAAAGGTTAGATTGCAAGAAGTAAAAGTGAAAATATAAAGATGGTAGAGCGAGCAAATTCGGTACAAGAGATTTTTATCTCGTTGTATCGATGGCATAAATACCACCTCCTAGTCCATGTTAGACAGTTACCTAAGCTATAGCTCCCGGACGGTACCCGATTAAGACCCTTGACCACTTAGGCCTCAAATAGGTTTAGCCGTTAAGCTATCAAGGTAAAATCTCACCACAAACCTCTTTTCTGGTCACTTACCGCCATCTTCACTTCAGAGTTTGAGTCGTCAAAGCAAGAGTCTCCGCGTTCCTGTACAAAAGTCTTGCCACCGCTTCGCACCAAGTTGATGTGTCAACAAGTATGAGCCACGAAGTCTCACAGTGCCGGTGAGTTAGCAAGACTCTAAGGTGACGGCGTACCACTTGGTACAATATAGGATCACTCATTAGTCTCCTCTCTAGGTAGCAACAACTTTTTCTATGTCTATTAGCACTAATCACTCCCTAATCTTATGCTTAATTATCTTAGATGATCACTTTTAACACTATGATGGCTTCGATGTCTTCTCAAGTGTCTATGAGCTTTCCTGAATTACAACACACTCAAATAACCGAGTGGAGGTATTTGTAGCCTCAAACCCGTACATAAGTCGTTGCTTCAACAATCACAAAAGAATGTGAACACCAGATGATCCGTCGTTAACAGCAATATAAACATTTGACTATTTGGTGTGTACAATAGTAGAAAACTAGCCGTTAGAATCCCACTTAAACTCATTGCGAATATCGAATATTCCAGCGTTAATTTGAATTTCATCACCAGACTATCCAATATGCATACTTAAGCCGACCGAGTCACTCCTTCTACACTATTCATTGTATGGCATGCAGATCTTTAGGACACCGGATCACCCAGTGTGTACAACCATACCAAACTAGCTGTTGAGATTTTCTTCTCAAAAATGCTCTGATGCAACCATCTAGTGTGTAAATCTTCAGTCTTCAATAGTTCTTTGGAGAAATGCTCTAGTGTGTATATCCTCTCTGAGCACCAAACCATCCAGTGTGTATAAATCTATCTACTGAGAAATGCATATCTCCTGCAAAACACTCTGACGTGCATATCACTTCAATACCAGACTATCTGGTGTGTTAACTTGAAAAACCTCTTATGAGTCAAAATCCTCCAATGTGAATTCTTGCTGAGCACCGGTGTGTTATCCTTTCTAAATACTGGACCATCCGGTGAGTGCAATCTTCTCTGAACTCTTCCAATTTAATTTTTCTTGAGTTCAGCTTCGATGACTTCTTTATGTATAGCATCTATGAGACCTACTATAGTATATACGTGACAAACATGTTAGTCCTATTGACTATATTATCATTAATAATCAAAATCACATATATACCCTAAAATTGTCATGTTCACTACAATCTTTCCTTTTTTATTTGATGACAACACAACAAAGCAAGCGGCAAAACATAAATAATATCAAATGTAAAGCACATAAATAATGAATGACACTAATTTATGAAGTGCACATGACCTTACCACATTATATGGATGCATGGTAAGAACAGCCAATAGTACTAATTGTAAGAAAACTAATGATATCAATGGAAAGTGTATCAAAGATACCAACTGAAGATGGATCAATTATAAAGGAAAGATCACATCCTTATCATACCTTGTTATTACCTTCACGTTGTCCCCCTTATGTTGTGACTGCCATAGAGATTATTCTCTCATTTCTTCATTGTTACTATCTCCCTTGATGACACATGCAAGAACTTTTTGCTTTGTGCGCTTTTTGCCTTGATATCACTTGTAATCCTTTCATGCACATTTTTTGCATCAAGTTTATCCCTTTGTCAACAATCTTTAACAATCTTGTATCATATAACTTGAACTTGCTTTAGTCATGAAAATTCTACTCTTTTGTCAATAATCTCAAAAGTACTACAAACACATGTTAAACTTAAGGAAAAACGTTAGAGCAAATAGGAGAGAGCTTCATGAACTATGATCCAATAAGATAATATCACTTGTAGAAATCCAATTGAAAGAAGTGATACCAACTGTAGGGTAAATAATACCAATCATAGGTATGCATGTTAACTGTAGGAATGCAATTAAAATGAGCTACGTGAATATCATTTGAAATGAAAACACATGGATCATAATTTATGAAACTCACATAATATGATCTAAATTTCCTCTATATGTGTGCATACATATAATGAGAGTGAAATATATACATAACTAGACAATATTTAGAGATAGAAAGTTTAAGTCATATTATGTATAAAGGTAGCTTAAAAGATCAAATAAATTGATATAATACCAATTGACGAATATGCATTGCATACCTCCAGAGACATGTAGATTAATTCATGAGACTACGAAAAGATACTACTTGAAATACATGCTAGTCTCAAAATCATGACCCATAGAATATGCACCCCTAAATATTTGCATACAAGTGTCGAATACTTGTGAGAGACATGCACTTGTCATTGATAAAAATGGAAAAATTATCCTATAGATTGGACTCATGGCACATAAAGTATACCGCTTGAAGAAATATACCATATAAATAACCTATAACTAATAAACCATGTAGATTGTTCATAGGTTAGAGAGAAACACAAGCAAACTGCTATATAAAAAACCTACACTAGGTATTGCAAGGAAATGAAATATGCATATGCAATCCTAGACAAAGTAAATGTAATAGATACAAAATAAAAGACATGAACAAAAAATCTAGTTACCATTACCTCTTTTACTTTTGATGGGATATTTTGGGTATATGATCAAGGTTTTCATTAATGCGTCCAATTTTGTACACTTCACTTCTTTACTTGAACCTTCACCTCATTTTATGAGTCAAGTCTTCAAATCCCCTAGCTGACTCATGGACATCAAGTCTTATTTAGAATCCAAACCGATTGGAGAACCGTCATGTTGGTGATGACTTTTTTAGTCACCCAAATGGATTAGTTCTACCTCCAATCATTTCTCTCAATTATGTGTGCAACTACTTTATCATTGCCTTTCTTCTTGGGTTTGTAGTGGTTGCTCTTGATCTTGATCTTATAATTGAGCTTTGTGTATAAGTTAAAGGTCTTGCTTGAGAGGTTCATCATATTTTTCTTCTCATTGGTCTCCTTCTTAGCTTTTTTGCATTGGAAGTACTTGTGACCTTCTTGATAATACTTGAAATATATCACGGTGAACCCCTCTATAAGCTTGTTTACTATGTTATCACAATTATCTTGTGAAGATTGAACATGATTCTTACCCTTCAATCTTGCTAAATCCTTCTTGACCTTCTTTACTTCTTACTTGAGCTCGTTATTTTCTTGTGCAATGAGATCATTATATGATTCTACAACATTATCAACACATGTTTCATTGCAAAAGGGTGACTTAGATAGATCAATCAAATCATCCCAAGAAGTAGAAGTATCTACTTTTATGATTAAAATCAAAGAGAGATATAAATTGCTTCAATGGACCTTAGGTTAAGATTCAATGTGCTCAAGTTTTGCTTTAAGTTATTCGTACTCTTTGTTTAGCAATTCGAATTTGCTTAACAATTATTTATAATTAAAAAATATGAATATCATTAAGGTCATTAAATTTCTTAAGTTATTTAGTTTATTTCTTTAAGACCCTTTATTGCTCATTTATCAATTCAAGAAATTTTTCTTGAGATGGTGAATCCTCATCGAATTCATCATCACTTATATCATTTTTAATACCTTTAGCCATAAAACACTTATGTGATGACGACCTACGTGATGATGACCTTAGGGGAAAGCTTTTCTTCAGGGAGTGGATGGTGAAGCTATCATTACTTGAGTTTGAATCTTCATCTTCACTCACCTATCTTCCTATATTTGCAATTATTTTGCCTCTTTCCCTTGTCTTTCTCTTGTTATTGGTCTTCTTCTTCTTGATATGATCAATTATTGTCGGTGAATCAGGAACCAGGGGTCCCCGAATCCAGAGGCCGGGCCAGCGATCCGCCACATGGCGCCATCCCGCGGGGTCACCTCCGCGAGGTAAAAAAGACTAAGTCCTGGGAGAGGGCGCTCGGGGCCACAGTCAGTGGTCCCCGAGTACCCGGGTTCCCCGATGATCTGCGAAGACTAAAGTTCCAGGAACAGAGTGCTCGGGGAGGTAAACAGTGACCTCCGAGCACCTAAGTCCCCCGACGACCAGGAGAGCCAAGTACCGGGAAAGGTGTGCCCGGGGCCGCGAGCAGTGGCCCCCCGGGCACCCGAGTACCCCGAGGACTCAAGGAAGGTAGTTCCGGGAGAGAGTGCTCGGGGGCCGCTGGAAAGCGGCCCCCGAGCACTCTCTCCCCCGAGGATCCGTACAGTCAAGACCGTGAGAGAGTGCTCGGGCCGTGAACAGTGGCCCCCGAGCACTCGGTTCCCCGAGGGCCAAGAAAGGGCGTTCTCGGGAGAGAGTGCTCGGGGAGGTGAACAGTGACCCCCGAGCACTCGGTTCCCCGACGACCTAGGAAGCCCCTCCGTCAGTGGCCCCCACAGGGGTCCAGTGATGAGGTGTCAGCCGGTGAAAGGCACGAGGCCACATTTAAGAGCGCGCGTGGCCTGTCATCTCCAACTGCTCCCGCCATACTCGGTGTCAGTTCCTGCCATATTCTGGCAGAAGGGTATAGGGACATTTAATACACGGGTCCCATCCCGTGCCATCAGGCCGCCTCGGGATAACATCGCAAGGCTCGAGGCATTCCGTCTGCTGCGCTGCTGTGGCAGGCGAACAAGACCGGGCGGGCACGCCGGGCCGCTCTGCGGCTGCCCGGTGGGCCCTCTCCACGGCACCCGTTACCAGTGCCATCATGACGACTAATGACCGGGCGCGGGGCGCGTTTTCAACCCCCGTTACTTCGCACAGAGGCTATGATGACGCCCTTTCCATTTATGGTGCCTTGAAACTCGTGCCCTCCCATTCGGGGCGTGCTACTGCCGGTGGGTATTTAAAGCGGCCGGCAGCACGGACAAAGACAAGCGAAAAAAGCTCTGAAGCTCTAAGGTTTGGGAAGCATTGAAGAGGCTCGGCAAGCTCTGTAAGGTTAAAGAAGTTAAGGAAGTAGAGAAGATCGAGAAGTCCAAGGGCACCCAGAGCCAACAGACATACACAGATCGAAGAACACCTTCGTACGAGCATAGAAGTTGAAGAACAAGGAGCCCCAGACTCTAGGATAGACAGACATTCTTGTAACCAGCACATTCCTGAGAGACATTCTCAGGGCATTTATAGCATCCACACAGGAGTAGGGTGTTACGCCTTCGTGCGGCCCGAACCTGTCTAAACCCCCAGTGCATTTACTTCGTTCGGCATTAGATCATTCCACCCCACCAGCCATCGCATTTACATCCATTTATTTCTCCAGCAAACTTATTCAGAATCATCCCCCCGGCCGAATCTCTAAAAAGGGGTCCCTCAGGATCCCTGCGACAGGAGTTAACCCTCCGACAATTGTGTTGATCAAGTTTTTTATAGAGATTGAATGTTTAATTTTAGTGTTGGTCCTCTTGAGGTCCTTCTCTAATCTTGAGATTAGTTTAACGATCTTGGGATCTATTTCTTTGTCACTTGAGGAGTTTTGCTCATCTTCTTCATCACTCTCTTCATCTCCATCACCATCATCTTCGCTTGAGCTTAACTCTTGCTCTTTCCTTCTCATCTTCTCTCTCAGGTGTGGGCAAGGAACTTTTTTGCTTTTGAGGTATCATATGAGGATGAGCCTTCAACCTTCATGTTCATGGTTATCTTATGGGCATGTTGCCATGTTGCCAAGAACTTGGTTTAAAGTCATCTTGCTAATATTGTTGTTGTCGTAGATGATTAAGACTATTAACTTGTACTTTGGAAGAAGATCTTGGAGTATTCTTCTCACCACTTGATCGTATCTAATTGGCGTCAAATCTAGCCCATTGATATCATTGACAAGAATATTCAAACATGGGGACATGTAATTAGCACTTTCATGGGTAAGTTATTTAATGCTATTAAGCTTAGAGACTAGCACATGATATTTTTCATTACGGACATCCTTTGTTCCTTCATATATTTTAATGAGATTAGTTTAAATATCATATGCATTGGTAAGAGAATATACTCGATTAAATATATCAATACTTAGAGATGATAAAATGATACTCTTTGCTAATACATTGAATTACTTTCCTTGTTTGTAAGATGTTGCTTCATCCCCTCCTCGGTGACTCTCCAAGCATTTAAAACTTTGACTTGTAAGTGACAAGTCATTAGAATTTCTCAACAAGGAAAATGAGTGTCGTCAAAACGTGGAGCACTACCGGTATCTATCCCAATACCGGATGTCACAACTCACTATGCGGTATAGCCTAACCAATCAAAATGAGAACATGGCTCAAACGCCACTTGAATTGGTGTATTCTTGTGAAATGTGTGAGCCCCGGCTTTAATATTAATTGAAAGGATCGTTAACGTCCTAAGAGTAAGATGAATTATGACACTTAAAACTAATCGACTACAAAAACTTCACAACATAAATATATATCAATTTCTATCTAAATGTGATCTAGGTTCATCTAGTATGTCTACTCTACTGTTTAAAATATTTGCAACCTATAGTCAATTCTAGCAAACTATTCTATGAAGGTAAATATGCAAGGATAGATTGCAAGAAGTAAATACGAAAACGTAAAGATGGTAGAGAGAACAAACTCAGCATAAGAGATTTTTATCTTATGGTATCGACGGTATAAATGCCTCCATTAGTCCACGTTGGAGTAGTCACTTAGGCTATAGCACCCGTACGATACCCGCTCATACCCCTTGAGCCACTTAGGCTTCAAGTAGATTGAGTTACCAAGCCACTAGGGTAAGGCTTCACTATAAGCGTATCTTCCAGTCACTTGTTGACATCTTTACCTTGGAGCTTGAGCCACCAAGGCAATAGTCACCACATCCCCGTACAAAAGTCTTGCCGCTCCACAACAAGTCGGACGGTGAACAAGCATGAACCACCAAGGCTCATGGTGTCGACGAGTTACCAAGACTCTAAGGCGTCGGCGTACCACTTGGTACAATGTAGGATCACTCGTTAATTCTCTCTATGCAGCAACATCTAGTAACAATTCTCTATAGACCTATTAGTACTAATTACTTTCTAATCTTGTGCTTAATTATCTTGAATGATCACCTTTAGCACTATGATGGTTTCGATGTCTATTCAAGTGTCTATGAGCTTTTTTGAATTTCAGCACACTCAAATGACTGAGTGTGAGGTATTTATAGCCCCAAACCCACACACTAGCTGTTGCTTCAATGGTCACAAAAGACCATGAACACCGGATGATTCGGCGTTAACAACAGTACAAACATCGGACCATCCAGTGTGTACAACAATAGAAAACTAGCCATTGGAACTCCACTTAAACTCATTGTGAACACCAGATATTTTATTGTTAATTTGAACTTCATCACCACACTATCTGGTATGTATACTTCAGACGATCAAGCCACTCCTTCTACTCTATTTATTGTCCGGTGTGGCCTGCTCCTCGTCACCCTCAAGAAATACTCCCTTCCGGCTCATGTGCTCTCCGATGACGCCCATCCCACCATCGCCAATTGACATTGGATAGACTGTGTCGTTCTCTCGTGGCTTTACGACACCATCTATGCGGAGCTTCTTTAGATCATGATAGCGCATGGCACTACGACTTGCATCGTTTAGCGCAGGCTTGAGCAGCAATTCAGCGGCAACCAGGAAACCCGTGCATTGTATCCTGATGCCGAATTTTGTAACCTTGTCCAAGACGATCTCAACATCACCGACTACTGCCGCAAGTTGAAGAGCATGGCGGAGACTTCGAAGATTTTGGTGAACCTGTACCCGACCGCACCCTTATTCTGTCCATTCTACGTGGGCTGAACGGAAAGTTCACGTACATGGTGATCCTCCTTAAATGCCAACGACCGATATCAACATTCATCAAGGCTCGTTCCAAGCTTCTCCTCGAAGAGCTAGCTATGCAGTCGCGCCCTTCGTTCCCTTCACCATCCTCATCGCCACCACTTCCTCCGGCAGTCAAGCGCCGGGAGAGAACTCCACGACAGGGCACCACGCCGTCGTACGCCCTTGTCCCGTGGCTGCTCCACAGGGCGCCCAACAGAGCCCCTCCTTCGATGCCTCCAACGGCTTGGGTCGCCGCGGTGGCAGCAACGGCAAGAAGTCCTCCGACAGCGGTAGCACCGGTGACCCTCCTTCTATAATCCACAAACAGACACAATCCAGAAGTGGTCGGGCCCCGGCGGCCAGCAACCTCATGTGTGACAGGGATCGCGAAGACAGAGTGGCAGAAAACGACCTAACACTGCAGAGATGTGTGACCGGCTTTTTCTCAAAAACATTGTCAGTAGCTTTTTTTCTCCTCTTTTATTTTTCTGGCCAGGATTCGATCACTGGAGCAGGATGACAGAACAGTAGAAATCTTGCAACGCGGCCGCTGGGGCCCGGGAGGAGCACGGACAGGCGAGCTAGCCAATAAATGGAAGGCTATTTGCCCTCTGCCCTGTTTCTCCAACAGTCAAAACAATAGCTGCAGGCAAGTGTCCCGTTTGGACAGGCGTTCCAGTGCACCTTAAAATAACGCGCCATGCGTGCTAGGGCTGAAATAATTTTTGTCCTTCCTCCCACGGTTTAGTTTTTTTTTTCTTGGTATGGAACGTCTGGAACGCAAGAATTTTGTAGGAGACGATTCAATTCCTCGCGAAATGAGGAAATGCCCGCACGTTCGAACCACGCCTTAAAGATTTTGTAACCGCGTGTGGCCTAGACTCCAATTGGTGGCACGTAGGCATGTACTTTCCTGAACTGTTGTCACCAGTCCTGAAGCTGTTAAATATATTTGCCTATTGATTCTGTTGAGATTTAGCGTGGTGAACTGCGATATCTCATTGTTAAGCCTTACAAATAACCTGGAATGTTTGGTGGAAGGAAAATGGAAAAAGATGCATCAACAAACCAATAGCTACCCTTGTAGCATGGCTCCTTGATTTTTTCTGAAAAAAAATTGTACCTTCCCGGAATCTCTATGCAAAAAAGATTTAAAATCGTGGAACATTCATAACGGGACACTATTTAGTATTTTTGAAATACCCTTTAGGTTACCACATTTGAAGTGATCCTACACTGTGTTATAAAAGGCCTCCTTGTCCCGAGTGGAAAACA
Organism: Phragmites australis; assembly: GCF_958298935.1. Classification (NCBI taxonomy): domain Eukaryota; kingdom Viridiplantae; phylum Streptophyta; class Magnoliopsida; order Poales; family Poaceae; genus Phragmites; species Phragmites australis. Next base: position 40,410,336 of record NC_084923.1, read on the forward strand.
TTTTGTCTGAAGGATGTTGTTGGATTAGAACTCAAATATCTAAATGTTGACCATCAGTATCTCTTGTATATTGAGATTTAACGATTAAAACTGATACGAATAGACTTGTCTTGAAAAGTATATTCACAACATTACGATTTTATTAGTATGGATTGCAAATATGTTGTAACATGAAATTGGAATAAGTTCATTTTTACCCCCACAACTTTGGTGTTTGTCTAATTTCTACCATCAACTACAAAAACCGTCTAATTTCTACCCCAACAATCAACCGGCTCAATTTACACCCTTAGCCCGTTAGAAGTGGTATTCGAGTAACGTAGCAGCGGTTTTTTCTCCAAGTTAGCAATTTTCCGCTAACTAGACCATTACTTGGTACCAAGAAATAGGCAATGAAGTGCACCGTGCAAATACTCAACAAAAATTTTCAACTCAACAAAAATTAGTAGCACGGTGCACCAAAAAATTGTTGAGTATAAATTAGTAGTCGAAATTTTCAACTCAACAAAAATTAAAATCAGTAGCTTATAAAAAAATATTTTTTTCACCCGAGAAAAGAAAAACCCCCAGTCAAAAAAAAAAAAAAATGAAAATCCCTTAGAAGTGCAATTGATTAGAATCTCAAGAATAATTATTACCACCGAAGGTTGTTGATGGTATGAAAGCCCAAGCCTAAATTGGCAACTACGCGCCACATCATGGTCTAGTTAGAAAAAAAAATATGCAAACTTGGAGTGAAAACCACCGCCATATCACCGGATACCACTTCTAACACACTTAGGATGTAACTTGAGCCAGTTTTAATAGTTTGGGTAGAAATTAAACGGTTTTAGAGTTTTAGATAGAAATTACACGACTACCGGAGTCGAGGGACCCAAAATATACTTATTCCCGCAAATTAGTGCTAAAATTATATTTAGAGACCGTGTAGACGTTTAACTTTATGATCTGATAGAATATCCGCGTAGATATAAATACCAATTCACGAAAGCAAATGGGAAAAAGAAGCAGGAAAATTTCTGCTTAGGTGGGGAACAGGCAAATGTACTTGCATCGATCTGCTAAAGCAACCGAGAAGTAAAGGCAAACATCGTACCCAGGCTCAATGTTGCTTTGATGTTTAAAGACGGAAGCAGCAGCTGTATCAATGTGTGAGAACAGTAAGTGATCACAGTACAGGAGCAATCAATACTCCCGCCCACATTTCTCGCAAAGCAGTGCCAGTTATTAAAGGGCATAGATGTCAGAATCTGAGCCCCTCATAAATAAATAAGGAGAAAAAACATGTCCTGTTGAGATGATATTCCAAAGGCTGAAGAATCGTTTTCTTTCTTAAAAATAAATCCCTCTGCTTCACCGGTCAAAAACTAGAGTATCCAAATCTTTTTTTTTAACCAACCGGCACAGGACAGTGCTAATTTTAGGAGGAATATAAATAGATAGCCATGGGAAGCTACATAACAGGAAGAAAAAAAAAAGATAACATCATCAACAGCACTAACAATATTAGAAACTATAGCCGGCTGAAGAAATATAACGGTGCCACTAGCTTTGCGACTAATAAGATCAACGACACATAGCCCCATATGAGCTTAAAAGGCTGATGACCGAAGTGATTCAGGAGAGCATTTCTCATATAGGAGGTGATGATCCATCAAATTTAACTAGATACTGCCAGAGCCGGTTCGGAGGGGTCGAGCGGTGCGACCGTCCTGAGCCTCCAAAATTTAAAGACCCCGTATGTATATGTATAGTGTGTATATCGGTCCAAAAATAAACTGAAAAAATTAGATCTAAACGATTTATATTTAATAATGGAGTCCTATTTTTAATCTCATCCCGAACCACTGAAATATCAGGACCGAACTTGGATACTGCAAAAATAAGATGAGCACTTTAACAAACCATCAATCTATCATAAATCCTTCGCTTGCGTATTATTGGTGCCACCGATGGTAGGATCCTAAAGGAGTGCAAAGGGATCCTCGATCCTTATGAAAAGTGAACTTTTAGACCTTTAGAGGTGTCAAAAGTAATCACAATAATATTTCAAGTTCTCCGGCTCAAGTATAGGGAGCAACAGAGTGGTCCCAAGTGTTCCAAATAGTCCCTCTTTGTCCTAAAGCATGGGCTTGAGGCTGCAACACAAGGTTGGTCATAGCATGACAGTTCCTCTTAACTCGGACAAGACAACCCCATCTGCAGTGGTGAAATATCCAAATCTTATTTCTGTTAAAAATAAAAGAATTATCTTTTTTAAAGTACCTAATGTTTGTGGATACCTCTTGATACAATAGTATAAAATCAAGTCTATGAACCTTTTCTGATTTATCATCCAGAATATATTCGAATAATCTTGTCACGATAGATGTATTGTCATTTTATGCTAAAAGCTCTGTCGTGTAATCACCATCGGATGACTCATTCCAATCCACAGTTAAACTACTCATGGATAATGGTTACCACTGTTTCATTCAATGTAACATAAATTGTGTATAGATTCTTGATGAACATATCTCATGGCTTAAACCTAAGAATATTAATGTTATCAATTGTCTACTTTCAACAAAATTGAAAATTATTTCCTAATTTAAATGTACGTTTCAAAATGCTTAATTCACCCTGTAGTCTCAAAGGCTGTGGGTAACCATAGCACTTAGCCATGTTTGAACATACACAATTTAAAGTTTATTAGTCTTCCTAAAAATCATGTGTGTGGTTCGGTTAAAACATATTCTGAACTATCCATACAATAAATTTGGTATGGTTTAGACCGCAAATAGCAATTCTTTTTGGCTCCATAAGTCACATATGTATTATTGTTATAGAACAAATTGTAACATATACCAACATTCGAAATTGAATAATTCAAATTCTATGACTCTATTGGATGTGCATGTTTGCACATAGGACCTGTACATGTTTCATTAAGCGCTGGCAAAATTTTGAAGAAAATCGAACATAATTGCTAATTATTTAGAGAACGTTTACCAGACTAAATAGTATGAAATGATAAAAATGCATATAAATGGAGCATTGCAAAGGAACTCACTTTTTCACTAAGTAATCTAGGGTTGGAAATAATTTTAGAAATTATTAAGCCACATGAGAGGAATATTAGTGAATTTTCTCAGATTTTTGGAAATTTATTTGAGGCCTTAAAAATTACTAGAATTTTTAAAAGTAACTATTTTTGGAGTTTTTTTTTACTTTGAAACCTAGATGGGGTATCGAGCTGAATCCTTTTAAAATGGATTCATCATGAATTATAGGACATACAGAAAAAATTTCATAAATTTTAGAATACGACAACCCCACTGCTTAAATAGAGAAAGCGTAGAGAGAACAATTGAAACCGAAAAAACACTGTTCATCCGCGAAATTACTATTCATTCGAGGTCAGACCAATTGATGTGACTCAGGCTGCCATGTCGAATCCATATGTAAAGGTGTCGGGGTTTTCATCAGCGCGGTCATTTTGATCACGCCAATGAATATAGCGTGACTACGTTGAAGAGTCATGCCACATATTTTGGCGTGAAAAAAGGACTAGTTCCTGAAAATTTATATACCGACAGGTTGTTATTAAAATATTAGTTTTAAAAAGGTTAAAAAAAAGTCCTAGTAGGATCAGCATGGCCGAACAGGCCAACAGTAGCCGTGCTCTCATTATGTCACAGCATGTCACTGAAAAAAAAAACTGATTGCACAATTGCACTCCATTAGTGTAACAGTGATGGCCAAATTTTGCAGACCTTCAAATATGGAGTTCAGTATGAACCTGATGCCGAAAACGATCAGTAGAAGATACCATAAAAAGCTCAAGGGAGTATACCATGATATGTATAATCTATGTGCCAAGAGATGACTATGATATGGATCATTTATGTTACAGATATGATGTGTCAACTATACCTTGATCCGACATATTTTGTGGTTACCACTGATTCCGGTCACTGAAAAGACCGAGCTATACCCTCCTATCATGTACTGACTGTGCATATGCCGTGCAGATGTATGACATGCATCATGTTTTCTCCTAAAGCTTACTTGCCAAGTTGCTCCTGAAACTGTGCTTAGCCTACCTATCCCAGGGCGGTGAGGTTTCACCTTTCAGAGCGAGAGCTTCGAGTCACCTTGCGTTGCAGCACTGCGGCTTGCCTTGCCCCAGCTTTTCCCAGAGGCATACCATTTGCGCTGGCGATTGGTAGTGTGCGGTGAGGTAGTAGTCGACGTAGCCGGATTGGCAGAACCTGGCGATGTGGATGTACGCCACGGCGTTCCCTGTCCCCGAGCCGTTGAACTGCCCCACCCACATCCCCATGCTCACATCCTCCATCTTGAACAGCTGGAGCAAATGTAATGGAATGCAATCATTTGTTAAGCACCCGTGCACACAGCACTGCATGGCGATGGGCACGGCTTTTGGCTTTTGGTAAATCTTTTCAGTCTCAGGCATGATTAGGTCCGTGCCTTTTCTGTTTTCATCAAAAGGTATCATCCAATGGAACCAAAGTTCAAGCAGGTGGTTCTTGAGTGTTAGAGTGGATCCCATATGGTTTGCAACTACTGCACAATATCCGCTGCTACTTGAAACGAAATGAATGGAAGATGGTAAGTGGAGAGAGCTTACATTTAGTCTTCCATTTTCCATTTCAGATACGACGAAATTTGCAATGTCAGAGGAAACAATGTAGCCTGCACCATCAGCGTAGGGTGGGTACTCTTCTCCGAGCCAATCCTAGATTTTGAAAGGAGAATATTACAGAAGAGTTAAACGGAACGCGATCACGGACTCCGCGTGGGGCGTCGGGGTGGCGTCGAGCGCGCGCACGTCGAAGCTGGAGATGGCCAGCCGGTGCTGGCGGGAGGAGGCCTGCCGGGCCGTGCCGGAGCCGAGGAGGTGGTCGGGGGAGTAGAGGTTTAAGAAAGGAAGGGTGCAAAAGAGTCTTCTGGTCTTTTTGCGCGTGCATCCTTCCGGATTGAGCTAATTGCGGGTGTTGCTCTCGTGGGCTGTATGCAGTAAAAGTAGGGCGAAGCTTGAGCGAACTAACTCTAATGTCATTTTAATATATATATATATATATAATAACATAAATTTATGTAGTTGATATGAGTAGATTACTAGTAAAAAAATTCACCATGATGACAGTGCACCAGCTTAATCAATGTAGCTACGCCCTTGCTAAAAAACATTGGCTTTCGCTTGGGCCTAAGGATATCATTACCCACGGTAATCAGGGGCGGATCACCTTGTAACTAGGGGGTGCATATGATGTTAGTTAATGTTTTATTTTTTAATAATATATCATATATACTAGACCTATATAACATATTCTAGCTTAACAAGTGAGATACATATATTTCTAGCTTAATAAATGAGACATCTAATTATTTTTTTATTCTAAATTTGCCACTAACGATGATCATAGGGCGGACCGATGTATCAAAAGATTAAGAGCGACTCATAAAGATCACCACAAGGACACGTCTAGGAGTCGTAAAGGCCAAAACCTAATAGTGTACATTTGAAAATTATGTGTACATTTAAAACGAGCTGTTTTATGTAAAAATTATATGTTTCAAATAGTCCAAGGGAAAATCTTGCATTTTTATCCTCCTTCCTTCGGCTGCCTGTGTGCTGTAAGCCTTTGAATTGTGCGGTCCCAAATTATCATTTGTGGCGACAAAGCGGTACGAAGGCACATGCGAGTTGCGTATTCCTTGGGGGGGGGGGGGGGAGGGGGCATTTGCAAGGCTGCACCGAGACATTGCACGTACGTATAGCCTTCTGGAAGTCAAGTCTTTTTGCGGCCACACTTATAAGAGGTTGATTTGGGGAATGGGGAATTTCATTAGTCACCAGACTTATAAGAGCTCCGTAGGAGGAAGACTGTCCCTATGAAAGAGACAAACATGGGGTGGAGCCGCAATGTAATGGGGACGTCAATTGGTCACGAGCAGTGAAGTACAGTTGATGGAGTGTGTCAAGGTGGGGCAAGTGGAGACGACTCGGTGGAGCCAGATTAGCATAGCGGTAGGTATGGATCCGGTGACGGGAGAGCCACCGAAGACAATGGAGGCGGGTGGTAGTCAGGGGCAAGTTGGTTGGCTCGAGCAAGAAGACGAACAATACAGTTGCCCTGAAGGAAGAAGAAACAACAATTATCAATCGGAGATCGGAGTGCTGATATTCCTAGATTCACATGGATGATTGGTTGCTCATATGGGAGGATTTTGGCTGACAGATGCGTATAATTTTAAAAAGAAATCTATTTGATAGCACGAATATACTGTTTTAGCTTGGCCTGATAGGTGCATATGTATATTCGTAGCCTAACCAAACGGATACAGGCTCTTGCATCCATTCATATAGACAAACCCACTTATCAGTATCACAAAATCACCTTTATACAATCAACTAATTATAATCTCAACTCTTGCATTCGCTAATGCGGCATCATATATGCTCAAACTATAAACTTAACTCAACTTGTCCAGGGAGATATAATCAAACAAATATTCTTCTTTTCACACAAATATAACTCCGCTCAGTCTACCTTTACGATTTATACGAGTAAAATCCAACCCATCACTCATAGTTACTATGTGTTTTTGACATCTATAATATAACTAACACCCTTTTACGGTCGCCGCCTAGAAACCGGAACTGCAAATAGATAAGGGATGATGACGCGCGTGTGCAGGGTGCAGGAAGGGTTTCAAAATGCGTCGGTAACCACTCGATATTCACGGTTACCGACCAATTCACTGCGGTTCGTATTCAGAAATTGACCGATTTTCGGTTAAATTCAAATTCAAAATTCAAAATTTGACCAAATTCTACCAAATTTCACCAAATTACTGTCAAAAACCGCGAATATCGAAAAAATTGCTGGGGCACAGGAATCGGTAATGAATTGAATTTTGAAACTTTGGTGCAGTGGCGACGATGCGAACGAACGCATGGTGGGAGTGCTGAACTCGGGGAAGCAAACGAGGAGCTCCAACTTGCTTGCCTGTCTGACATGCGCTACAAATTATATCTCTCAAAAGTCATATTTGTTAGTCATAGTATGTGCTACCTCTTTAGAAGTTTAGACAAGTTTCTCATACCAACATAAGTTAGTTGGCGATGCCATAACCAAACCATACTAGACTTAGCAATCAAACAAATCTTAGGCCTCACTTCATCCATTGAAAAAACAACAAGATAAAGTTTACCCTTCAAACGACCAGTGAAAACTATTGAGGAGTCTTCGCTTCTAGATGGTCACATCCTCATTAGTAAAAAGACAGTTATAGCTCATTTTACAAAGTTATGATACAGACAATAAATTATAGCTAAGAGATTTAACTAACAAGATATTTGAGATAGAATGATCATTGGAAATAGAAATTTTACCTAAGCTAATTACCTCTCCTTTTCCATCATCTCTAAATACAATATTTTCATGTTGTCCTCCATTTTCTTCAAATGAGTAGAACATACTCTTATCTCTAGTCATATGATTGGTGCATCCACTATCAATCACCCAACTTGATCTTAGGTATGCCTACAAAATAAATTAAGCTTTTGATTTAGGTACCAAATTTGTTTGGATCCTTTTATATTAGTCACAAGCACTTTCGGTACCCACACATTTCTTTTTACAACCCGATCCTTTGTGCAGGTACCAACATATAGAGGAGTGGATGGCGATGGTGGTGACCCCTTTATCATCAGAGTCAGAGTCGGAATCAGAGTTGGAGTCCCACTCCTCGCCAATATGAGCTTAACCCGAATATTTCTTCTTGTGGGTCTTGTATTTGTCCTTCTTGAAAGGCTAGTTCCTTTTTTTTTTCTTGTCATTACTTTTCTTGTTAGGACAATCAGCGATAAAATGCACAATTTCGCCGCACTCATAGCTTGCTCTTTTGGATGTTCTTCTCTTAGATATGTCTCTCTTGTACTTGCTATAGCCACCATTCTTCATGAATTTTTTGAACTTTATTTAAAAAAAAAACTATTTCTTCATCATCTGAGCTCTCATCTTCATTTGAACTTGATTTTTCAACTTACTTCATTTTGCTCGCCTTGAATGCTACCTCTTTATTCTTTGAGGTTGAGCTTTGCTTGGAAAGATTCTTGACTTCATTTTCTTTCTCCTACATGAGCTCATGAGCAAATATTCTATCAAGCACGTCACTTGGTATCAGCCTCTTTTAATCTCTTTTTTCTCTTCTTTATATAAATAGAGCATTACAAAGGAACTTATTTTTTTACCATATAACTTAGGACTAAACATAATTTTAAAAATTAGTACATCACATAAAAAGAATATTAGTGAATTTTTTCAGATTTTTGAGAATTTATTTGAGGCACTAACAATTGTTACAAGTTATAAAAGTAGTTTTTTTTAAAAAATTTTAGTTTAAAATATATAAACGATTTTTGGGTGAATCCAATTAAAATAGGTTACACATGGATTATAAAATATGTGCAAAAAAATTTAAATTTTTTGAAGTAATAGAAGACCACCGTTTTGAAGGAGAGTGGGAACAAAATTTAATCAACACGGCTACTGTACATGCTGAGTGGATGGAGAGCTGAGCTGCCGAATATGACACTATTCATTGTATTCGGTACCTTAGGTGCCAAATACAGTTGATATTCGACACTTCAGGTGTCGAAAATCAAGTGCTGAATATATCACTGTTTACAATTTCAGTAAATGAAGTACCAAATACGCATACTAAATTCATAAATACAACGATATATTATTTATTTTGATAAATACAGTCGAGTATATTGTCTACTTTTAGATTTCTACCATTTGATAGATCTATTAGCTCTTAGCATGAGCTTTATCAAACGATAATTTACAGTTTTTAGTTTTTGAGTGATTTAAAAGATCGATTCTTTGAAATAAATAAGATGTTGAGAGTTAAAAAACTAATTTCTCTAATCTATTTCTCCTGCACAACCATTTACTTCATACAGTTTACTTTAAAAAATCACTTTCAACCGTAAAATCACTATCCTACTGTATTTATTTCTACTAAAAAATTTAAATCAGGAGAGCTAGACACGGTCGGATAGGGTGGACGGTCGAAGACTGGACTCGAGTACTCCAGTAGTCCAGTGACGCGCCATTGGAGGGGGTGAGCAGGAGATTGCGGGATTCGGTTTCGACTCATTTTGTGTCAAACTGTTAAGCGGAAGGGCTTGGCTCGAATAGAAAAACGAAAAAAGAGAGAGAAAGGGCTCGGGCTGTTCTTCAGCGACTCCTGAATTCTCTGCTACTTAATTTGTACCAGCTCTGTTTTATCTGCCCATGTCCACGCAATACCAAACAGTCGGTTGCATGAGGCTAAAGCTCTGCTTTGACCACGCCACACAGGTCAGCACACAATATAATCAACCCTCCGTCACACCGGATTTTTCATGGCGAGTTAACTCCACACGGACTGAAAATGATGGCAACAACATACGATGTCCAAGATGGTAAAATTTGCAAAACCACGCATGATACATCAAACAGTTGCATCCTCATCCTACGCAGGTACCGCTACACTTCTGGGGCAGCTCATGGGTTCACACATGAATATCTGATAATCCGGGTGTACAATACATTCTACACAGGTTCGGTAACAGCGTATGGATATACATTTCTACAGAGAATCCATGTTCATTTAGAAAAGAGCGCACCAAAGCACACCAAAGCAGAGCCTCCTGCGCTCAAAGGCTCTGCGCATGCTGGAAGATACTGAAGTTCGTCGCAAGTGGATTCCCAACTCCAGTTTTAAGCCTGGAAAGAGGGGGGAAAGCAAGAATTGTCAAAGACTGGCATTGAGGCAGAACTTACTCATGACGCAACTCTGGTTAACAGTCATATGAGACACATACTGCATCCGGCCTGACTTCCATGTTGATGCCAAGCTGATTGACGCAATTGATATTCAGTGTAAAACTAGCCACAGCAGAGTGGAGATAACAGTCCAACACAAATATGTATGGCTGAGGACGAATGGCCACACATGAAACGAGGGTCGTGACTCATGAGTTATGACTAATGTTATCTGCCTTCACAAGGTAAATTCGTTTGATCATTCTTGTCGTATTACATATTCTACCAAATTGTTCATCTATTGCAATCAGAATATTTAAAAGCCATAAAACACTTTAATGTCACCATATGAAAAAAATTATATCTGCAGATTTAACATAGAGACAGATTAGAATTTTGATGAGATGCAACATTATACTCAATTGGCAATAATCAGGGCTAATCCCCATAGAGCATATAGTTAAACAATGCTGAACTTTTAGAGTAAATTTAACAAAATTACACTAAGTTGGAAAAACTATCGCAAAACTACGCTTTTCTTGTCACATGCATATAAGTATTTTACAGGTAAATCCATCCCAAGATCTCAGGCTTTGTAGTAAAAACCGGTACTCCTGACGTTCATTACTATTTAATGTTTTAGACTTGTGCCCACTTATTAAGAAAAAACACAAGATCACTCCAGCGCCCCTATTAGTGTAGTCTCTTGCTGTTCATTCATATTCAAAGTATATACTTATAGTGTCATGGGCCAGCTGGGTCGGTCTGATCCAGAGGAGGCAGCTGCTAGGGTTAGGGCAGCTGCCGCACTACCAATGGCGCCCTAGGGCCGAGGGGTAAAGGGAGGTGCAGCTGCACCCTTTCCCTTCATGTGGGCGTGCCCACTTATTAAGAAAAAACACAAGATCACTCCAGCGCCCCTATTAGTGTAGTCTCTTGCTGTTCATTCATATTCAAAGTATATACTTATAGTGTCATGGGCCAGCTGGGTCGGTCTGATCCAGAGGAGGCAGCTGCTAGGGTTAGGGCAGCTGCCGCACTACCAATGGCGCCCTAGGGCCGAGGGGTAAAGGGAGGTGCAGCTGCACCCTTTCCCTTCATGTGGGCGATGTACTCTTTTGGATTAAGCATGGAAACGAGGTTCTCTCCTCCCCTGGCCACACCCGCCTCCACCACCCGTGCACGCCAATGCCATCCTCCTCGCTGGTGACCTCTCCCGCCACCTCGTCCACTCACCCACTTTGGCTAAAACCTCTGCAATCCTCTCCTCCAAACAGGATCAGGCACCCCCATCCACTTTAATCACTTCTCCTTACGAAGTTCCCAACATGCTAGAGATTTGGAATCACTTCAACGCCTTTTTGTCGACCATCGCAAACAAGGTGGATCAACTAGTCAAACCTGAACAAACGCATGACCCAGCAAGAGAGTTGTTTTGCGGCGGTAGACAACAAGCATCGCCAAGCCATCGCGGCTTCCTTGGCCGCACGCCACGCCTTCATGGGCGAGTCGTCGATTTTGGCCAGCAACGATTCCATCACCTCGGAGATCGTCAACTAGGCAAATCGCACCGTCTCGCCGTTCTTCGACTCATCTATATTGGATTCCTCCTCTACTCTGGCGACCGATGTTGTCGTCGCTACTCCAACTCTGTCCGCCAATAGCCTCAGCGTTCCACGCTACCACAAGCTCTCCTTCCTCAACTACAACGGCAAGGAAGACCCGCCCCCCTAGATTAAAGGTGTGACCAGTTCTTTCAAGGACAATGCATCCCCGACGGCAAGAAGGTATGGTACGCCTCATACCACTTGACTGGATCGGCCCAACAATGGTATATGCGTCTTGTGCATGACAAGAACATCATCGACTGCTTTGGCACCCCTTCTCATAGCAATCCTTTTGGGGAATTGGCTTCCTTGCGCGCAAAACAAGGATTGTTGACAATTACACTGTTGCCCGTATTTTTCCTCCGTGCTCGACGAGGACGTCCATCTGGGGGTGCTGCAACGGCTCGAACCAGCTGGCCTGCTCTGGTGGTTCAAGCGTTTGACGGCTAAAGAGCTTTGGTGGTTCAAGCGTCTGACAGCTAAAGAGATGGCAGAGGCGTCACTTGAACCTGTGCTTTAACTACAATGAGCAGTTCAGTAGAGGGCACAAGTGCAAACACCTCTTTGCTATTGAAGTGATCAACGACAACGACGCCTCCCTGATGATGCTGATTGGGGTTGACATTCTATGCGCCTGCTAGGGATGCTTTCTGGAGAAGGAGTCCGCATCCATGTCGACACTGGTGCCAAGAACATGATGATTGATGCAGCCTTTGCCAAGCATGCACGTCTTCCTGAGGCTGCATCAATCATGTTGTGTGTGGTGCTAGTGTTGACGAGGATGCAAGATCCTTCTCCAAAAAGCATCCCCAACAGGCTCATAGTACTCCAGCAAGGGAGGCAACCCTCCTGGTCGCCAATCAGCATCACCAAGGAGGCTTAGTTCTCGTCGTCATTGTTGATCACTTTAATGGCAAAGAGGTGTTTGCACTTGTGCCCTCTACTATACTGCTCATTGCAGTTAAAGCATTGCTCAGTGCAGTTAAAGCAGAGGTTCAAGTGATGCCTTTCCGCCATCTCTTCAACCATCTGATGCTAGAACATCCTAGCAGGCGGGCTGGTCACATCATCCAAGCAGGCGGAGAAGTACATGAAACAGTGTTGGCACCTCCATGACGAGCCAAATCCACCACCACATTAGCACAATGCTCATAAGCCTGTGCCAAACTCATGACGGCCTACATATCATGAGGGTTAAGCAACTCGATGTTAGTCTTTAGGGCTCTATCAATCCTACAGTGTATATGTTAACTAGCTGCACCTCTTGTAGTTGCCCGCAGCTCGGTGTAGTCATCGATGGTACCTGTTTTGCGCAGGGAAGCCAATTCCTCCAAAGGATTGCTACGAGAAGGTGGCCCGAAGCACTCATTGACAAGGCCGGCAAAATACTTCCAGTCAACGATGTGCTTGTCCTGCCCAAGACTCATATACCACTACTGGGTTGATCCAGTCAAGTGGTATGAGACAAAGGTATCACTTAGAGTCATGATCCATGGTGAGCTGATTACCAATGTAAGGGGCTAAACCAAGGAATTCTAAGACTTCCTAGACCCACCTTAAGAATAGTCGCTACTATGGCAGGGAAAAAAAATGTTTCCTACTTAGTCCCACTGAAGGAATCATGTGGCATACCCATTTGTCTTTTACATAACAATAAGAGTATAAGACATACAACAAGAGAAACAAACCAACAGTTTCTGCGAGCACAAAATACTAAATGTAAACATAGTCTTTCAAGATGGTACATGCTATACTGAGATGGAGTGTCAGCTTCACCAAAGCACAAGATAGTGAAGGTATGAGTATGTATGACCTTTCTCTAAGAATTGAATGCAATTCACTGCAAAGAATTGAATTTCCAAATTAAAACCACTACTCATTTTGCATAGAATATGTCAAATTGAATTCTACATCATACCGTTCATTTCTACCACACATGGAGATATAAATAACAAGCAACTCAAATCCAACAATCAAAATGGCTCAACAAAACTACATGGTCACATTTGCAGCACCATATGTTTGCACTCTTATCAAATCAAAGTGTTCATTTAGTTATATAGAATAATGCACAAGTGAGTAAGAACATTAGAAACCTAAAACTACTGCCCAAGTCATTCAAGGTTTCTTGTCTTAATCTAAAATAAACAAATCGGGACAGATTTACATACATGATTTTTTTTTTCTCTGAAATATAGGAAAAGCTGTGAAACATCATAATTGAGAAAAGCACCAAAACCACCGAATATTGGTACATTAGATGCCAAAACCCGAGTGAACCTGCATAGTTGAGTACCAAATGTGCCACCAGGGACTAGTCAGCCACTATAGGTATTTAACATACTAAAGGTACGCATTAAATCCTACCCCAAATTGTGAGCTGTGGAAATTTTGCTAGCTTATTATCTGGTCCAAACCCTACCATTTTCAAAAATATCACGATGAAACTACAGTTCACTTGTTGCAAAATAGCAAAAGGTAAAACTTTCTCATATCACTGTTGTCCATATGACATGTAGGCAAAAAGTCGAGAACTGATGATCTATCAGTCCAGGACACCTCCCCATTAGTATCTAACTTGGGAGTCCTATCAAATCTAAAGGTAACTCTAACCCTCAGGCCTCAACACCAACAGAAGGTATCCTCTCTCTAGTATCTAACTTGGAGGGTATTGTCATAGATGTTGAAGGTATCCTCTCTCCAGCCCATAGCTAAATGCACTTTGACTTTCTTATCTCCAAAATTTAGTAATGCCATTCTAGCTCTAGGTTAGAAGAATGCAATCACAGTAAAATTTGAAATTCCGGTGGGTGGTGTGTCATCGCACAGGCCATCTAGCAATACTGTTAATACGGACAGTAGGCGATGGGCTCCTGTTTACTTTGTTGCACAGTACCCCTGAACAATACACATGCAGCCCTCATACCATATTAGGTGCAAATTTTAGTAACGACATTTCCATATCTGCTTTTAACAGTAAATTTGGAAACAGTAAAAAAAGGGCTGTAGTTCCTGATACGTGTGTCCTTTCATTGATTGATGCAAACAATATGAGGCCATGAGAGGCAGATGCCAAGGTGTATTAACAAATCAGCGGAAACATCAAATGGCAGAAACCAATGCTAACAAATACTCCCCCCGGTCACAAATAAGTGTCGTTTTAGACATCGACATAGTCCCCAAAACACATATTTGACTACTATTTTTTGGTGTAATATGCTTATAGAATATAGCAAAGTTATACTATTATGAGACTACTTTTCGAGAAGCAAAGTTATACTATTATGAGACTACTTTTCGAGACAATCTACCTGTATCATTTTCAAATATCCGAACTCAGTACATAAAGAGTAATTTATAGCCAAAGTTTGAAAATGTTGATTGCACACAACCCAAAACAACACTTATTTGTGACTAGAGGGAGTAAATAAGAAAATGTTTAATCCATGGACCTCAATAGCTTCCTGGTAGAAATTTTATTGTTGCCAAACTTACAGTCGAATGTAGATAGAGTCACTGAAATCTTTTAGTTTAACAAATATGGTAAGGCCTACTCTTCTTAGATTGTATCTATGCTGCACTTTAGGCCTTGGCTTAAACTTCCTGCTGGTAAGCACCGTGATCACCTCTTTGGTGTTCACGGCAGGGGCTTGGACAGAGGTAGAAGGAGAACAGCAAGGGAATCGGCGATGGAAATATCAGTAGAGGAATAGAAGTAGTAGAGGTAATTGTTGCTTGAATTATTCTGAGCGCATAGCCCCCACATATATATCGCCAGCCAGGGAATACCTAGTCGGCTTACAAGTCTTATTCAAACCACAATTCCTATCCTAATCCGACTAGATTTCTATTCCTAAACCGATTGAACTTCTTTATCTCTAATCTGACAACTATAGAATCCTATCTTTAACCGACTTAAACCTATATCTATCCTAATCCGAGTAGGACTTTTTATTCATAAGTTAGATTACATCTCCTAACCGAGTCTAATCCTTCTTACTACGCCGGCTATACTAGATGGTGGTAATAACATCACTCCCCCCCTCGACAAACAGCTCGTCCTCGAGCTGAACCGACGGATAAGACCTTCTGAATTCATCAACTGGCTCCCACATAGCTTCTGGGACGTCCATGCCATCCCAGCACACCAGGACATGCCACACACCCCTTCGCAGAGCAGCTCTAAGAAGCAAGTATTGGTAGGGCACGACCTTCATCCAAGGGAGGTAAGGCAGGCGGAGCATCTGGTGGGTAGCCGTGGTAACGTTTGAGAAGACCAACGTGGAAGACATCATGCAGTCAGGCATCCTCTGGAAGCAGCAAGCAATATGCTACCTGTCCCACCCGCGCAACCACCTAAAACGGCCCAACAAAGCATGGTCCAAGCTTACCAGTGGGAAATGTAGGCAAGGATTGCACTTACCGGTGGAGGAGGCAGAGCCAGACCCAATCGCCCACCTCAAACACTACTTCTCGATGGTGAGCATCATAATATTTCTTGCCATACTGCTGGGTCTGGAGAAGACGCTCACGAACAGCTGCCAAAAACTCGTCTTGTTCGCAAATCAGATCATCTACAGTAGCAACCCAAGCCTCTCCTTGCGTCCAGGGAATAAGCGCTGGCGGCTCCCGACCATAAACCACTCGAAAAGGAGATGTACAAAGAGTAGAATTAAAGGACGTGTTGTAGTAATATTCTGCCGACGGAAGCCACTCCAACCAAACACGAGGCTTATCACTTGTGATACACCTGAGATACATGGTAATCACTTTACTGACAACCTCTGTCTGTCCATCTGATTGCGGGTGAAATGTCGTGCTCATGTGAAGGTTTACTCCTGCCATCTTGAACAGATCCTTCCAGAAGTGGCTTGTAAACACCGGGTCACGATCACTTACAATGGAAGTTGGAAAACCATGTAGACGTATGATATTGTCGCGCCACTGATGCTACCATGTTGGGATGGCCTAGCGCAATAAAATGTGCATACTTGTTAATCGGTCAACCACTGTAAGAATAGCTGACTGGCCGTGTACCTTGGGTAGCCCCTCCACGAAATCCATTGAAATATGTGCCCAAACATTGCAGGGGACGACCAGGGGCTAAAGCAGACCAGTTGACTAAAGTGTTTCTGTTTTATTACACTGGTAGACGATACATGCACAAATAAAGTCCCGGACAAGCTAACGGTAGTGTTTCATCAAGGCTTGGAATGTTTCAAGTGCATTTGTTAGACCGAAGGGCATCACCAAAAATTCGAAGTGGTCGTGATGCGTCCAGAAGGTTGTCTTCTCAATGTCATCCGGGTGCATGCGGACATGATGATATCCGGAGTGAAGGTCAAGCTTAGTACTGTTCGTCACAGTTGTAGCATAGTCCCTGCTTGCGGCGCTCAACTAGCACAACGAGGGCCAGATGATGAAACGGGCGTGGTGGTGGAGTTGGCGTCACTGGTCCCAGCCCCAGCGTGGCAGAAAGTTGCTCGTAAGTGCGGGCCAGACTCATCGCCATCTGCAAGTTTGGAGGGTCTTAAAGCTCCACATCGATGCAAATCCGATCTGGTAACCCTGCCGTGAACATTGGACCTGCTGAACCGTAGACAGAGGGTCGGCATGGCACAGAAGGGCTTGGCAGTGGTCCATGTAGGCTTCAACGGATGTCGTGAAGGATAGACGCGCCAACTCACCCAACGGGTTGTTCAGGAGTGGTGGACCGAAGTGTAGATGGCACAACTCCTTGAAACGCAGCCATGATGGAACACTGGAGTTGCGCTACAGCATAAAGCACCAATGTTGGGCGCCTCCCACCAGATGATAGGCTGCCAACCAGACTTTGTCACTCTCCAATGTTCGTTGTCCATGAAAAAATGCTCGCAACGATTCAACCTCGGCTGGCTCTGTTCCTGCATAACAGGGGGATGTGGGGCTGCATGTTGGGTATGGGTGATGGTGATGGTGGAAAGTAGATCTGGTGGATGAGGAGGGTTGATGGCAATGGTGGCGTAGGGAAGGGGGCAGCCCCAGGAGGCCTGGAAGACCTGCAGAAGGTGGTACCATTGATGCAAGGACTTGGAGTGAAGTTGTGGTCGGCGATGCAGTGGTCAGCATAGTTGTGGTGCTGTTGGACGGTCCAGAGGTAGTGGCCTGTTGTGCAGAGTACACAAAGGTCTTCAAATCTACCTGCTAGGAGGATATTGCAGCCAACTGCTTTGCGAATTCACCGAATTGTTGTTCCACGCTCTGCTGCATATCCGCCATCGCCTTAGCCAAGGCGTCGACGGCCTGAGAACCAGAACCCTCGCCGTCTTCAGAGCCTGGCATCTTTGATACCAAATTGATAAGGCCTACTCTTCTTAGATTGTATCTATGTTGCACTTTAGGCCTTGGCTTAAACTTCCTGCTGGTAGGCGTCGTGATCACCTCCATGGTGCTCACGGTAGGGGCTTGGACAGAGGTAGAAGAAAGAGAACAGCAAGGGAATCGGCGATGGAAATAGCATTAGAGGAATAGAAGTAGTAGAGGTAATTGTTGCTTGAATTATTCTGGGCACATAGCCCCCACATATATATGGTCAGCCAGGGAATACCAAGCCGAATTACAAGTCCTATTCAAACCACAATTCTTATCCTAATCTGATTAGACTTCTATTCCTAAACCGACTAGACTTATTTATCTCTAATCTGGCAGCTATAGAATCCTATCTTTAACCGACTTAACCTATATCTGTCCTAATTCGAGTAGGACTTTTTATTCCTGAGCTAGATTACATCTCCTAACCAAGTCTAATCCTTCTTACTGCGCTGCTATACTAGATGCCGGTCATAACAAAATATCTACACAAAACTCATCCAAAGATACAGTTCTTTAATGCTTCAGAAATTGCCCCCAAAAAGGTGGTGTAATTGTAAAGCATTAGAGAGGAAACATACCAAACAACAGCGCTTAGCTGAGGGCCATGGGCCTCATCTTAGCACCCATTATTCATTCTGAGTGTTGGAGCTACCGTAAGTGTAATCCTTGTAACTGTTGCAATTGATTCCAAGGAACCTAAGCACCAAGCTTCACCCCTCTATTGGAGTTGCCTAAGGGTGCATTGACTTGGTTGCTTCAATAATGTACATTATGGCTTCATCAGACTAACTCATTTTGTTGAGACAGGACTAGCGGCTACAAGTAGGGATGGTTTCTCAGCGTTGATGCGACTCATGCGAACTAAGTCGATAAATTGTTTGGTTGGTCAGGTGTGTGAGGCAAGCAGAAGATGCCTAAGATGGAAAATAATGTAATCCCTTATGTCCCTAATAATCTCTCATCTGTCTTAATCATTCATCGATCAATTTTATTGAAGGAACTTGACTTGATGACAAGTTTGTCCAAACTTCATTGTCAACTAGGTCTGAATGCACCTCCTTTGACAAGATCAACCACACAACCTAACCAGAAGAAGAAGAAAAATGCACACCCCACCTCATCAAATATGGATCGTTGACATTGAGCAGGTTGGGAACTGGCGAGCATGCAACACTAAAATCCATCCAACATGCCAAAGCAGAACCCTCCCTAAAAACGATACACAACAGGTTGACAACTCTAAGCAACAAAGTCAGAGCACGCATACAAGTACCAAAAGTTTAGGAATCAGACTACGAAGTGCGGATCTCTATCTAATTGGGCAGCAAAACCAACACTGTAAAGTACCTCATCAACAGAAATCGGTACTTGTAACCAATACTGTCTATAGAATTCAACAATTTAAGCAAACAAAAACGCATCTCCGACTCTCCGAGCACTATGAAAAGAGACCTAGTGCCATTAGATTACTCGTCTAATTCAACGCTAGGCAACTTAAGGAGCAATGTTTCAAGCCGTACCTCCGCAACGGGGAGCAGCCCAAGCTCCCCGATCACCCCCGCCGCGCCGCGCAGCTGCGCGCCGACGCCAGCGCCACAGGTGGGCACCTCATCGAACAACGACGCCGACAGCGACTCGGAGACGAACCCGGCCTGGAACTCGATGGTGCCCTTGTCGGGGTGCGCGACCATGCCGGTGACGTAGACCCAGAGGAAGAGCTTCTTGGCCTGGACGCCGGAAAGGTCGGAGATGGCGCCCTTGGAGAGGGTGCCGGTGATGGTCTTCTCGTAGTAGACGAGGTGGGAGCCGAAGTGAACGTAGCAAGTGCTCGCGAGGTGGATCTCGAAGTGGCCCGTGGCCTTGTCTAAGGTGTAGGAGGCGACGGAGTCCGGGATGAGGCCCGGCGGGAGGCCGTACTTGGCGAGGACGTCGTTCGCCGCGCCGTTGGGCGACGCGCCGCCAGCCTCCGCCGCCGCGACGGCGGCGGCGGCGGCGGCGAGGAGGAGGAGGAGGAGGCGGGGTTGGGGAGACATGGCCGTTGGGGGTTTGGGATTTTCTGTGCTCTTGCTTCCGTGCGCGTGGACAGTGGGTGGAGTCGTTCGCTTGCGTTCGGCGTAGAGGACTAGCTTTTATATTGGTTCTTGACTTTTGGATTTCCTTTTTCTCTTGAAGGAGAATTTAGATTCGTGGACTATATTGCTATGAAAAGAAGTTGCATTATATAACATAATCTCTCGCGATATGTCATCACCGCATCTTGCTCGCCAAGCAAAACCAGAGTAGTCTTGTTAATTTGTTTTGGACTTCAAAAACGAAAACGAAGGAGCTAGCCATATTTTCTCTAAAGAAAAATAAATGTATCAAATTTAAGTTAGAGGTCACTGGAACCTGGTTGGTGAGAGCCTATACGGCTATACCCACACCTCCTACCTACTTAGTAAGACTCAGTTTTTTCTATTGGAAATTTTACTACTCTCCAATAAAATGTAAGAGTAGACTCTATCTTTTACATATCTAAAATGTACATAACTAAAATGGACAGAAAGTAAGAGAAAACACAAACAAAGATGGGAAGCTCTAGTACTAGTTTATTATGAAGGAGCCTCTGAATGTGTTTTAGACAGTCATCCAAATCGGATAAAAAATTCACTGACCACCCACTCCAAATGCACCCACGCTACTGTCACCGTCTCTCGATACTTACGGATGGCAATGGATCCGATGGGTGAGGATCCCCAATGGGTTCTACGCTCGATGGGGGCAGGTGTGGGCATAAAATTATGTCTGTGGGTCTGGCGGATTGAGCCCGATATGATGCGGGTCAATGACGGGTTGTTTTCACTCGTGGGTGCTCATCAAGGACCCGAAACAAAACAAAATCATGTGACCCATGTGCAATTCTAGCCTAACAGCCCACCTCAATAAAAAAGGTCATCAACCGCCCGCGTCAATCCCCAATGGTTGTCCCTTCATGTCGCCATCGGTCGCATCGCCCCCTTCACGTCAGTGTCGCCCCTCCGCCCTTAAGCGTCGGTGTCGCCCCTTCCGCGCCCAGCGTCGGGGCGTCGCCTGGTAGCGCCACCCCTTCCGCCTGACCACCCCTTACCCCCACCGTTCGCTCACTCTTAGCCACTTTTGACGATAAGACCCGATGAGTCTCCGCTGATTTCAGTTACCTACCGGATTCGAGGACGGGGGCTCATTTTAACCCAATTAGTAATTCGGGTGGGTCGGGTTTCATGGTATGTGGGTTTTGGCTAAATTTACATCTGATTCAACCCATTGCTATTCCTAATGGTACTGTTGTAAAATCGATCATGTATTGAGTCAATACGTATATGTATAGATAATTGGCACGGAAGACTCAATTCCTATTTGTTTTAAATTTGAATCCTTGTATTTCCCTTATTAATTTTACATGTTCTTTGCGATTTTTTTTGTGTAACCGGTATTATGGATGAATGAACACTGAATTGTTCCGAACAAACTCTTAAGACGTGGACTGGCTGGATTGGTCAACATGGTCTGCGGATTAACATTGACTTGATCACCCTGGATGAAAGGGACTCGGTTTACGCTAGGGGGCTATACGCGCTTGAGTTAGGTACAAGGTCATCTTCTACTGTTATAAGTTATCATCTATACCTATATTCCTATAAAATAGATAATTTATTCATTAAATAATGACCATATAAAGTTGAGCTCTGTTTCTACTTTAAAAATACTTTTAATCTCTCCGCCCACCAATCAAGAAATTAACCGTGTTTATGCTATCTTTTTTAGCAACCATGTACGTGTGTTTTTAAAAAAAACCAATATATAAATATCTTTTTTATTATACTATATTTTTTATTTCTTCCTATTCCTATATTTTTCCACTTGTGCTGTTGGGGGGTGCAGTGTCGCTATCGTTTTAGTTGGACGGATCCCTTCCTAATCTGTTTACCGGCCGAGGTGCCCACTTCACTTGATTTTTTTAGATGAAGAAAAAAATCAAGTGATGTGCCCAACTTCACTTGATAAGAGCCATCGGCTAAATTTTCTTCTCGAATAAATCCAAGATAGAAGTATTAAAAGCGATTGCGATCAGGTAGCAGGAGTAGTTGGCCTTGATTGCTAACACTACCCTTGCAGGCTGACTGACGAGTGCTAATTCAGAATATGAATGGAGATCCCTTGGTACATTTATTCTGTTTGGAACATGAAAATTTCACAAAAACCGTCCATTGTAATTCTGATTGGGCCACTGTATACGCATGCTCGGCTCGAGACTACATACATGTGCATTCGCACACATGGTGTGATGAACCCGCGCGGATTCTATTAGAGTAGGGAAAGGAGAGATGCAGCAGAACGAAGAACAGAAGGAGAGATACGCCCATGGGAAGGATTCTCGACCAACTTTTCCTTTCTTCATCGACAAGCCGTTCCGTTGGTAAGGTTCTAGCACTTATACACGTGTGCTGGACCTGGCTTAGTACATCATCAACTCGATACTAACACACGCAAGCCCATAACACGGCTCAATACTCTCCCCTTGAGAAAAGGCTTGTTCTCAAGCCGTTGCAGACGAATACAGCCTCTGGAGCTCCGCCTGATCTGCCCAAGTTGCCATGTGAGCTGGAAGTCCTTTCCAGTGAACCAGCACTTGTGGGACAGCCTTGTCGCCGTGACAAATTACCTTGCGTGCACCCACTCAGGTGAAATGATCTAATAGCCGTGAATTGGTTCATAATTAAAATTATTTCAATCAAACTTTAGAACAAATAAATAACTTTATCCTAGATAATAGTAAAACAACTATAACAATATAAATTGATAGAATGCTAAGAAAAATATATGTAAGCTACAATAAAAATAGAATTGTAGAACATAAGCTTAAAAAAAAATACTCAAAATAAATACAGAAAAGTAAAAAAATAGGCAAGAAGATATTGATTTTTTTTCTGAGATATCGAGGAGTAACACTTCACTTTAATCCTCGTTAGAGCATCCATTAAGAATATCACTCCCCTTTAAATCACTAAGACTCTACTTGAGTCATCAAGACTCAAGTGTTCTTTAGTGATAGACACTTCTCCATCCCTAAATTGACAGACTTCAAACTAAGTACAAAGCTTTTTCCTAAAGCTCGCACAAGAACTCCAAGAGCTCACAAAGACACCTCTAATCACCAAGATCGGCTAGATGTTGTCAAACACAAAAAGTAACAAGCCAATAGATTTACTTGATCCAAATCAAGTCTAGACTACAGTTAGATGCACATTTGCTACTCTACTTACACTGATGATGTCCTTAATCTTCAATTAAGAACTTTACAAATCATTCTAGCGCACTCTCTTGTCTCTTGATCACACACTAAGTGTTTCAGCTCTTCTGTCTCGCAAGGTTACCCAACTGGGACGAAATGAGAGGGTATTTATAAGCTAGAGGTCCAAAACTAGCCGTTGTTCAACCACCCATATTTTTCGTGAATGCCGGATGATCCGGCGTGCACAAGCTCCAAACACAGGACCATACGGTGTGAATCGTCCACCCAAAACTAGCCGTTACTGCACTGAATCCTCCGGTGAAGCCTCTGATATATAATTCAGACCATCCAACGTGTATAAATTCATCTTCCATTGGACCGAAAGGAATTCTTTTGGACTTTGCTCCAACGATGCATCCATATATGCGCCAGACCATCCGGCATGTATAAGTCTTTTTACCACTCAACAGAAAACCTTATGGACTTTACTTCGGTGAAGCATCATGTATATACGTCGGACCATCCGGCGTGTATAACTTGAAATCCCTCTACTGAAAAATACTCCGGCGCAACCAACTTAACATCGTTGGATCATCCAGCGTGTACAAGCATTAAATCCTGCTTCTAAACAAATACTCCAGCGTGTACATGCTCCTTAGCGCCAAACCATCCGGTGTGTAGAGGTTTTTCAAAACTTGTCTAATTCAATTTTTTTTAAGTTTTATCTTCTTTTCAACTCATACATGGACTTCTCTGAGCTACATAGTGCTAGAAATTCACTGTGTGCATTCAACCAAATCTAAACTTAATTAGGTCAAGCTACTACTCTTAGCCTATCTTTATAGTACGATCAAAGAATAAAAGAGAGTATATACTACTCTAAGTATCCTTCATCTCCATGTGACACTTAGAACTAGAAGGTCTTTAATCTTAACGTTCACATCCTTTTATCGCTCATTCAATCAATTAAGGGACCAAGATCGTCTAATAACAATGTGAACTAATCTTTTAATTGTCCTTAAAAGCAAACTTGTTAGTTATAATGATATAGTTATCATTAATCACTAAAACACTTACTACTTACCTAGAGACCTAGATGCTACATCATAAACCTTGGCTGCCTGCAACACATCAATGTTTGGAGGAGAAACATACTCACCAAGGGGGAAACACCAATGGCCTTCTTGAGAAGTGAGACATGCACCACCAGATGTATCTATCTGTTGGGCAGTAGCTGCAATTTGTATGCTATAGAACCCAGTTTAGCGATAATTGGATAAGGACCAAAATACATGAATTGCAATTTCTAATTGAACGTCCGGCAATAGAGGTTTGAATGTACAGTTGCAGCTTCAAAAAAGACCTGATCTCCCACCTTGAATTGTCGTTCTGTTCAATGCTTATCTGTTTGTTCTTTCATGAGATGTTGAGCCCAAGCTAACTGTTGTTGCATTACCTCTCTTTCTTTGAGCCAAGAAGCCAAATCAGGGATAGTGGCATCAATTAATTGCATAACACCTAGATATCTTGGTTTCCTACCATAGATAACCTCAAAAGGAGTGGTGCCTAAAGTTATATCATAATTGGTATTGTACCAATACTTTGAGAGATGAAGCCAAGCAAACCAATTCTTAGGACAAGAATGAACTGCACATTTGAGATAAGCTTCAAGACATTGATTTATACGCTCTATTTGACCATCTGTTTGAGGATGGTAGGATGAACTCATCTGAGCTATACCTGAGCCAATTCGAACAATTCTTGCCAGAATGTGCTAATAAAAAGTATCTCCCTATATGAAATTATAGCTTGTGTCAATCCATGCAACTTAAAAACATGACTCATATATGTTTTGATAATGGACAATGCTGTTAAAGGGTGCTTGATTGGGATAAAATGGGAATATTTGTAGAATTTGTCAACGACAATTAGAACAATGTCAAAGTGAGCTGACGCAGGTAGACCTTTAATGAAGTCTAGAGAAACTATTGCCCAAACTTGATCTAGTATGTCTAAGGGCTGTAATAAACCAGGATAGGCAATGTGTTTAGTTTTGGCCTTTTGAACAGTTTAGTGTTGCTGCACAAATGTTTTGATGTGTTGTTTCATGTTGGACCAGACAAAAAGTTTCTTTATCCTATGATAGGTAACAAAGAAATCTGAATGACCACCTAAAGGACTAGCATGGAGGGCATGTATAATGTGTTGTTGAGTTTTAGCATCTGAGCCTACCCATATTCTGCCCTTGAATCTCATAACACTATTCTGTAAAGTGAATTAAGAATGAGAATTTCCATGAATAGACAGAAATGTTACAATTTGCTTGGAGAAGGGATCCTTAGTATAGCCCAACACAATAGCATCCAGCAAGGCAGGTTTGCATAAAGAGATAGCAGTTACTTCAGATGGTGAAGAAGTAAGTTTTGTTGACAGGGCATCAGCCACCCTGTTAAAGTGACCTTACTTGTACTGGATATGGAAATTGAGTCCCATAAGTTTAATGAGTGTTTTCTGTTGAAGTGGAGTGTGGATTCTTTGCTCAAGCAGATGGATAAGGTTTTTATGGTTAGTTCTAATGAGAAATTCAGAATGCTGCATATATGATCTTCAATGGTCAACAACCAACAATATAGCAAGGCATTCTTGTTCATATACTGCTAAACTTTGATTTTTGACACATAGAGCTTTACTCAAGTAGGCAATTTGGATGACCTTCTTGTATAAGGACATCACCTATGCCTTTATCACTTGCATCTATCTCAACCACAGACTATTTGATAAAATCATGCAAAGCTAGAACATGTGTTGAGGTTAATTTTTGCTTAAGACTTTCAAAAGCTTCTCTTGCCAAAGAAGTCCAAATGAAAAATGAGTCTTTCTTTAACAAATCTATCATAGGCTTACTAAGGAGGCCATAATCCTTGACAAAATTCCTATAATATTCTGTTAACCCCAAGAAACTCCTTAAATCCTTCACACAAATTGGTGTTGACCATTTCTGCACTTCTGAGATTTTATCACCTGGAGAGACCCCCTCTGCAGAAATAGTATGGCCTAAATAGAATATTTTCTACTTGGCAAACATGCATTTGGATAACTTCACCTTGAGATCATGTTGTTAAAGGAATGCAAAGACCTGTCTAATATGCTGCACATGTGCTACTGTAAATTAGGATATCATCAATGCAAACCAAAACACAAACTCTCAATAAAGGACCAAAAACTTCATTCATAACACATTGAAATGTGACAGTGCATTACAAAGACCAAAATGCATCACTCTGAACTCAAAATGGTCATTATGAGTCTAAAAGGCAGTCTTGAATTCATCTTCTTCTTTAAATCTGAATTGATGATGACCAGCCTTCAAATTTGATTTGGTAAACCAAGCAGTCCCAGCTAATTCTTCAATTATTGGAAGTAAGTACTTGTTTTTTTATTGTGATAGCATTCAAATGACTATAATCTACACAAAAACACCATCCTCCACCTTTCTTCTGGGTAGGATTGTATATGTAGGGTTTGATGCAAACTGGTTGAGTTACGAACATGAGAGGTATAGTGTGGTCCCATGGTCAGTGTGGAGGAAGTGTTTGAGGCTCCAGAAATAATTCTGCATATCCTTGGATCACAACTTGAATGTCTTGAGGGTTGTTGTCCTCCTGTGCACCCAATTCTTCTTGAATACATAGTTGGATGATGTGATGAATGGCATTCTTGCCCAATTTTTTTTTGCAATTCTGTGGGTGATAAGAGTTAGCAAGATCTCAATTGGGGTGTTATCCCCTGAATGGATATCATCCTGCTCTGATGAACAAAAGAAACTCTCTTCGTATCCCATTCATGTATAATAGGGCTATTGGACTCTAACCAATCCATACCCAAGACCACATCATAACAGCCTAGGTTGATGATCCTCATATCTTTGGAAAGCATGGCCCTAGACCCACCAATCACATTTAGGGAAATGCTGAAGACAATGTAACATGCCACCATCAACAATTCTGATAGAGATTGGTGTGATAGCAACTCTGATTCTCTGTAGCTTGTCAGCAGTAGTTGCACTAATAAATCTATGAGAGCTTCCTGAGTCTAATAAAATTAAGACCTCTTCACCATGAATTAAACCACAAAGTCTGATAGTCTTGGGTCCTTCTAATCCATCCACTACCACCTTGGATATAGACATCAGTGTATATGTCTCTAATACTTCAAGTGGTGTGTCTAAATAGCTATCTGCAGAATCTTGAAGCATGTCCAGTAACTCTTTCACTATGTGCAACTGTAATGTTGGAGCACAACAGTGCCCATTGCTCCACCTTTCACTACACTTGAAACATAAACCCCTTTGTATCCTATAAGCCTTAGTGGCTAGCTTATCTTCACTTGGGTGACGGTCTAATGCCCTTGCACCTTCCAAACCCCGACGATCACCAGCTACACCCTCAGCATGAACACGCCCATATGCTGAAAGAATATTAGAAACAACCATAGTTATGTTACCCTTCCAACTGACACTAGAGTCCATCCTCTCCAAATTTTGCTGTTGGTGAAAGTTGTACCCTTTCCTGAATGGTTGCCAAAGAGTAAGCCGCATCCAGATTTTGAGGCATATGCAAAATGATCATGGCCTAGATATCCTCTATCAACCCATCCACAAATCGGGTGGTAAAGAAAACAGGATTATGGGCTAATATATGGTTCATCAGTGGTTCAAATCGAGACATGTATTCAACATGGAACTAACTTTCCTCATATCGAATGGTGTCTTGATATTGCTCACAGCCAAATCTATCCACCAGGTTGTTTCATAAATCCGCCCAAGATGTGAAGGCCTTCTGAGCTTGTAACGACAACATCGCCTCACCCAAGAAATAATAAGTTGCTCGCTGCATCCAGAGCTCTCGTGGAATTGCATAAAGACCAAAGTTGTTGGTGTAATAGGTAAGGGGGTGCCCCATGTGATGGGTTCCGCTCTGTGAACTGTAAGCGTGCAGTAGGTATTGTCAAGACCACGACCACACCGCGTGACCAAGGCGAAGCTCGCGCGACCAGCCCCCTGGTCATGCAGCGAGGTCCTGCGAGGTACCCACCTATCCGGTCAAGTCTCATTTAATGATGCCTACTCGAGTGTTTTTTCTTCCTCAGACACCTGCTTTCGACGTGGCATGGTCGTGGGGCGGTGTGGAATTGTAGTGATCCATCCCGTAGTATTTAATGTTGTGGGATGGTTTGATGGGTGAGTGTGACGACGTTCGGTGATGGTACGGGATGCACAAGACGACCAGAGCTGGGTAGACATGCCTATCTAACGTCATGATATGATAGGGGTAGTTGGCTCCATCATAGGCAGGTTTGTTGCAGGGTTTGACACAATCTGGTTGTTTGTGCATCTTTCCCCTTGGTACATAAAGGGGTTGAGATCGTGTTTGTAGAAGAAGAAGATATTTTATAACAAGTTCACTCATTTTATAAGACAATACACATGATGTAAGGCTATTATCCCACGGGAGACCTAAACCTGGATAAACCTTGGTGTTCTTGAGTTCAGGTTGATACACGTGTATAGAAAATGCGGATCAACGCGCACGTCATCCAGTATACCCTAGATTATTGTCAGGGATTACTCCTGACAGTTGGCGTGCCAGGTAGGGGCATGCTTTTTTGCATTTTTGCGGGCATTAATACTATGGTTGGGCTACCTGTGACTGGATCCTCGACTGCTCTAGAGTCCCATTTTGAGGACCCCGGCCGTTGTGAGGTCTTCATCATAGGATACGACCCAAACAAGTCCAGTGTACTCCAAGCATGGGATACCGAATCGGACTCCGAGCCCGAGCGAGAGGTTAGCTTGGCAGCCCATGCAGCAGGGGGCAACAACAATGCTCGTGTCGCGGGAACCAGAGGCGAGCCCTAGGTCATAGGCCAAGAGGGAAACCCAATTGGAGCCAGGCATGGAGGAAACCCTACCTTGACCTAGCAACAGTAACACCGTCCGGAGGAGCACCCGCGTGAAGAGGAGACCGTGGCGACATCCTCGTCGAGGTCATCACGCCACACAAGGAACATGAACGCCGGGGGCTCCTCCCTTCATGATGTTTCGGCACTCCACGGTCAACAATTCGACTACGAGGTCATGAACCCCACATAGAACCTGCAGACTGTGTGAGCACTTCTCAGCCATCCACTAGTGGCACCATGGCTATGCGATCTCACCCTCTTAGTAGAGACCGCCCAGCACCAGACCGTGGCAATGGCCACCTCGTATCCATAAGGAATGATCGGGATCGTGGTCGGCCAGGGTCACGATGGGCTTGACTGCAGGAGGAAACCCATGCTCTGTCAGCGGCAGGGAGTACGAGGTGACCCCCACCACAACAGGGCAGTCCGCCAGCTGACCTGCATGACTCGCTCCTCTATCGCGACCTTCGTGATGTAATATAGGGTCAGAAGGCCACTTGGGAATAGGAGGAGCGTGACCACTGAGAGCAAGAGAAGGGCAAGAAGCCCTGCAACTTGCATTCCCCACTTAGGGAAGCATTGGTCTCCTACATCCTGTCATCTAGGCCACGAGACCATCGGCTCTATCCCTGATCATGTGCAGCCACCAATCAGTGAGCGGTTCCTTGTTATGAAATAAGGTGCAACGCTCTATCAGTTCGATTGTGAGAGGTGCGCTGGCCGAACACATTCTGGCTAGTCCTAGCCAAAAAATATGATGACTCGACCAATCTAGAAGAGTTCTTGCATATCTACACCACCATGGTGTAGGTCGTGGGACGCGATGGGAAGGTCATGGCAAACTACTTCCCAACCTCCTTGACCGGTTTAGCACAGTCCTGACTGATGAATCTCCCCTGGGGGTTAGTCTGGTCCTGGAAAAACTTGTGCTACTAGTTCATCTCCAACTTCTAGGGGACCTACACCTGACCAGGGGTCAAGGATGACCTGTATCAGGTCAGGCAGTGGCATGACGAGCCTCTACAAGACTACATCCGACACTTCACCGAATGCTGAAACAAAATTCCAAAGATCACAGGTTAGTCTGTGGTTATAGCGTTCCAGAGGGGGGTTAGTGACCAGAAGATGGACAAAAGGCTGGCCACTAAGGAGGTTCAGAGCACCACTGAGCTCTTTGAGCTCACGGATAAATGCGTGCAAGCCACTGAGGCTCTAGAGCGCCAGATCGATGGGAAGCCTTAGCCACCCTCCGACCAGCCCGCCTCTTCTAAAGGAGTCAGTCGAAAGTAGAAAAAGAAAAACAAGCACAAGGCTGGACCGCCAGACGTCATGGTTGTCGAGAAAACTAGCCAACCACATTGACACTTCGAGAAGAAGGACGGGAAGAAGGGCACATGCTACTATCTGATCCACCGTAACAACACCCATGACTTGACTAAATGCAAGGTCGTGCGAGGCATTATCAACCAGGAGTTCAGGAAGCGTAAGCCTAGGCACAACAACGATGGTGAGAACGGGGTCAACCCCGACCAATCAGCTCTAGAATTCTAGCAGGCCGAGCACATGGTTCACCATATCTTTGGGCGAGCTGTGACATACTCCTCGGATAGGGAGTACAAGTAGGTGGTCCGCGAGGTATGCACAACCATGCTGGGTCCGAGTTCGCGATTGAATTGGTCGGAGGTCCCCCTCACCTTCAACCAGCCCGACCACCCTACATGCGTCAAATGCCCCGGACAATACCCCACCGTGGTGGAGCCCACAGTGCACAATGTGCATATGGTCCGTATACTAATTGATGGAGGGAGTTCCATCAACTTCCTCTTCCATGACGCGCTAGATGCCCTGTAGATCCCGAGAAGCTTGTTAAAGCCATCTCCTCCCATTTTCGAGATTACCCCTGGTTCTTCGGCCAAGTCATTGGGGCGGATTGAGCTACTCGTAACGTTCGGTTCACCAAGCAACTTTAGGACTGAAATGGTCATGTTCGATGTGGATGACTTCGGGACCGTGTATAATGCGATCCTGAGCCAACTAGTGATGACCTAGTTCATGGCTGTCGCCCGCTATGCATACCAGACAATCAAGATCCCAGGCCCTAAGGGAGCCATCACCATAGTGGGCAACTGGAAGACGGCACTGCACTGCAACAAGAGGAGAATTTACATGGTCGAGCTGACTCCCGAGTCGCGGCCTAGGGACGCGGGACCAAGTGGTCACACAGAGAAAGTCCACATCGTCACCAACCCCCGTCGATAGGCTCATAGCAATATGCCTAGATAATACCGACCCATCCAGGATGTTCTAAGTAAGGGTTGTCCTGAACCCAAAATAGGAACTCGCGCTCATCACTTTCCTCCGAGCGAATGCGAACTTCTTTTCCTGGAGTCCGTCTCACATGCCTGGAGTCCCTAGGCAGCTGATCGAGTATAAGTTGTCAGTGTGGCCTGACATGCGACCAGCAAAATAAAAGGCACGTTCGCACTCGACCGAAAGGAAGCACTTCGTGAGGAGATTGACAAACTCTTAGAAGCAGACTTCATCCAAGAGATACAGTACCCAGAGTGGCTGGCTAACCCAGTCATGGTCCGAGAACACAATGGTAAGTGGAGGATATGCATCGACTTCACCGACCTCAACAAGGCATGCATGAATGATCTCTTCCCTCTACCCTGAATTGACCAGCTTGTTGACTCAACTACCGGTAGCGATTTGCTGTGCTTTCTAGATGCCTATTCGAGGTACCATCAGATTAGTACGAATATGGTAGATGAGGAGAAAACCGTCTTTATAACACCCTTTAAGGTCTTTTGTTATGTAAAAATGTCTTTTGGCCTAAAAAACGTTGGTGTCACTTACCAGCGATGTATTCAGTTCATCCTTCGACCACAGCTTGGTAGAAATATCGAGGCATATGTTGATGACATGGTCATAAAGAGCAGGACCAAGGACAACCTGGTCACAGACCTCCGGAAAATGTTCGACAACCTTCGTAAATACCGCGTGAAGCTGAACCCAAAAAAAGTACACGTTCGGAGTACCGTCAGAAAAATTGCTCAGTTTCCTCATGTCAAGTTGGGGAATAGAGGCAAACTCAGACAAGTTCAGAGCGATCGACCAGATAGGATCCTAGACCAGGTTAAAGGAGGTCCAAAAATTAACGGGGTGCGTGGCAGCTTTGAGCTAGTTCATCTCGAGGATGGGGGAGAGGGGGCTGCCGCTCTTCAAGCTCCTGAAGAAAAATGACAACTTCTTGTAGACGCCAGAAATAGAGGCAGCCATCCAAGATTTCAAAAGGTATCTCTCTTTCCCTCTGATCACTCTTTGGCCAGATGAGGAGCTCTTACTCTATGTTGCAGCCACTCCGCGCGTTGCAGTTTCTCCAGTACGTGCCATTGTTCCAATCGATCAGCTTCCCCCTGCTACCGTTCTTCCGCGTACTGACAAAGAAACTTGGTGACCTAATTCTCCTAAGCCACGATTTGTTGTTGTTGCCAAGATATATAGCGAGGCTTGATATACTGGTTGTCATCGATTTGCCGTGAGGTTGCCAAATCGGTCGTGTCTTTGAGGCAAATCGTTGAACATGTGGATAACGGGGAGGTGGAGGGAAAGAAGTGGTGAGGCGTGGCTCTGGTACCAAATTGTTGATGAACCCGTGATGATTCGATTAGAGTAGAGAAAGAAGAGTGGTAGAAAAAGAAAGAACAGAGGGAGAGATACATCCACGAGAAGGATCCCTGGCTAGCTTTTCCTTTCTTCATCAACAAGTCGTTCTATTGGTCAGGTTCTAGCACTTATACACGCGTGCCGGACCTGGCACAGTACATCATCAACTTGACACTAACACAAGCCCATAACACGGCCCAATACTCTTCCTGTCTATAGTAAGCCCACAAAAGGACATGACACATGGCTTATTAAGACAGTTCGCGTTGAGTAGGTGAAAAAATCATGAGATGGGTGAGAAGAATCCAGATATAGATGAGCCTTAGATAAGAGGGTTGGACGGTTGAGATAAACCGTGTGCATGAGTCTATACAATTTTGTATTTCTTAAGTGCTAAATAGGGCTGACATACGATAAGTACGGTTACTAACCAAACATAAGCATAACTTGGTCAATCTGGTCCAGCTTTTAGTCACCAAACCAGACACACTTAGGGCCTGTTTGGCAGAGCTCCCTAGAACCAGTGGGAGCTCTGTCAAACAGCAGCTTTCAGCTTTTTGCTCTCTGAGTGGAATCAGTGGGAATGATTCTATGAAATAAACTAAAAGTTAGGGAGCTGAAAAAAACAGCTTCCCCTGATTCACTTTCCGCAGAAAATCACTTCCCCTATATATTTTATTTTAGAGAATCACTTTCAGCCACAAAATCACTTTCTCCAGAGAATCACTTCCCGTAGAAAATTTGAATCAGAGAGAGCTCTACTAAACAGACCCTCAAAGCATAATTATGCGAGTGGTTAGGAGATTCAAGCGACACACGTTTTCCTTTCCGTGCAAGGAAGTGGTTAGGAGATTCAAGCGACACACGTTTTCCTTTCCGTGCAAGCCTTCCTTGCTTCCTTCCAAAGCATCCCTTGCTGACCTTGAATTATTGGCTTTGTTCATGCTTGCAAACAACTGAAAACAAGCGAAAAAGGCCGACAAGGAAAAGGTATTACAACATCATCCTAATCTCCGAAACGGTGTAGATATAGCTCATCCAGTAGCATTTATCTCACCAAATTCACGAACGATTTCAGCACGAAACTAAAATCAGATTTCTTTGGGAACTTGCTGGTGTTCGCCGGGCATAGATTTTGCATGGAAGGTTAGACTCAAAATGTTAGGACGTCAGCTATCCACAAAATGAATACTCAACTGTAAGCAATGGTACCAGCAGATGTTTCGCATTTGATATGCGCAGACTGAGTCAATACCAAGAGTCCAAAACAGGTTATGGCCATCTCCACAAATGCTTATTCTATTGGTATTGGGATGCTGATCTCATTGCTGATGCAGTTAAGCACCCATGCTATAAAATAAAGAGCAAGAAAACATACTCTCTTAACGTTAAAACAGAAACCGATACTTTGACGTTAACGCGATCAGATCGTCGCAACAGTTAATTTTATAAAACTACATATATTTTGACCTAATACCTACATAACTATAACTATTTTGACATGTATAAAAAAAACTGTAACTTTTGACACTAGTATCATAGAACCGCAACCTTCTCGTAGAAGATAGTTTCAAAATAATTGTAGTTTTATGATACAAGTCAAAATAGTTGTAGTTACGTGAATATTAGGTCATAGTAGTTTTAGTTTTTGTAAAATTTACTCTTTCTTTTTTATTTGATGCAAACAAATCAAGCTCCTGATCAATAGGATGAAAAAAGACAATTCATGCTATTAACTTCTTATTAATGTGTCTTGATAAAACTAACTGAATAGAACATCAAAATCTTGTTTATCCTATTGGTCTATGAATGCTACTCTCATTGCTGATGCAGTTAACCACCCTGTCGTAAAATAAGTGGCAACAAAACATGTCCACATTTCACATTGCAAACACAAATGAACGCTTGAAGTTAAGGCAAGGTCAGACTGGCCTAAGCCACCACCTCCAATCCGATATGACGTAAGCAAACTATGCTACAAATGGATAGAAAAACAAACTGGATTGGTAATATTATTAACCTGTTTTAGCAACTCACTGAACCGAACCGCAATTATTATCTGCGATGGTTCACGACTTCCCATTTTGTTGCCCCCTTCATTCTCCTCTTCACCTGCCTGGAGGCTTTTGAAGTTACCACTCCGCACCATGTGAACTGTACAGGTTATTTGTGCCACCACCATATCCTTTTTTCCCTTTTCCTGATGCGGCGCCGCCAGGGTTTGTGTGTGATGGGCACCACAATCCTATCAGATTCATAGCCTGCAATAGTGCAATAAATGAAACAGCTGGTGGCCTGGTATTGACACAAAAAAAAAAAAAGATCCTCCTCAAGTTTCGATATGCCTAAACCTACTCAATCATAGACAAATTAGTGACATTTACTAGATCTAGAATGTTGAGTAGCAGCAGCTTGAGAAATGATATACAGATTTACATGCACCGCTGTCTCTGTTTTTTTCCCTTTTTAGAAAGAAGGGATTATATTAGCACCCCGGCTTCTGAGGGAACCACCCTACAGAACACAGGTAACCGCCCCTGCCTCTGTTAACATTACTTCAATGCAACGCCACATGCTCAGCTGATGACGACTGTACAGCAGTCAGTGGTCCACTGTGGTTCCTGGTCTGACACCGCCAGGAACCTTTGCCTGATTTGGTTACCTCTCAGTATCCAATCAACGGTTAGCTGGTTCTTGTAAGCTTCGACTTCAGGCACCGTGCGTCATAAGTGGCTGATATTTTGTGTAATCGATCCCATTCAACCTAACACAACATAAGATCTGCTCAGGCAGTTCTTCAGCTTTATTTCCCTGCACAGTAGAAGTGAGCACAGTAAGTGACTTGTATCTTTTTTTGGAAAAAAAAAAACTTGCATATCAAAGAAAGAGGTGATCATTTGTTAGGGCACAATTGACACACCTGAATGGTCAGCCCAACATCTAGAACGCATACTTTTAGCCTGTCCAAAAATGTTTCAAAACCTTTCCTTGAGATGTAGCTGAATCTGTGCATGTCAATGTCAATCTCAAAGTAGTTATCACCCTGCACAGAAGAAAAGCATGCTTGAATATTCCTTCCGAGAAGGTAATGTAGTTCAAAGTATATGATCGAAACAATACTTTAATAAGGTTGGATTTATTTCTCAGAAGTGGCACAGTACCTAAAGAGCATAGATAACTACAATAATTTGTAGAAATAAACACAACTAACCAAGTAAAAGTCATGTTGTGGCCTCGAAAGCACAGGCTTCTCGTTGTATGCATGCATTAGCTTCCTCTCCGCTGCACTTAAAGGAAGATCCTCCAGATTAGCCACCCGGCCAAGTACCTTCAGCCGTTCTCGAAATGGTATAGTTGTTTCCATTGGAAACGATTTTATCTTCTCTACATAATCATTGATCAACCTCTGTTTTGGGAGAAAAAGAGTATTATTGGCTGATAATAATTAGGGCAGGAAACGAACTAGCCTTAAGACAGTAATGACTCGATAACTGTTGGAAAGACAGTAATAACTCGATATCTGTTGGAATTGTGAAAGCTGACAGTTGACGGATCATCAATCACAAACAACATAAATTATTGATTAATGAAATAAATTTAGAACATATCAATGGTTTAACAAGTCCACATTTTCTAAACAGACTTCAATAACTGGAATCACATTTTGACATGCCAAAATGCCTTATCTTTTCTCATTTGCATGTGAAACATTAAGTACCACATGATGGTACTTACCCACACATATTTTTCTCTCATTCATCGGCCAATATTTTTCTAACACTTTCACCACGTCCACATAAAAGAATAGGAATGCTCATTTTTAACATAATGATACTTCTCCCCAAAAAAATAGCATTTGTCAAGGTACATACCATTATTATTACATATAAAAATAGAAACAATAAGTGAAAAGGATATTTGAGGCCAGTCAAGCTCTTACTCTAATATTTTCTATGAATGAAGGTGGAAGCTCTTTTGAGTAGCCTTCAGAAAGCCTAAAATACAAAACAAAGCTCATCCCTTCCCCATCAGTTTCATTCTGAAATAACGAAGTAGGATACAATGGGACCTGAGGAAAACATATAAGATGTCAAGACACTAATTGAATAGTAACAAAGGCATATAAAATTTTGTACTGAAAAATATTAATAGTGCTTAAGTTGGACTCAAAATCCTTGTTATATTAATAAACATTTCTGAAAAATTGCTATGCTGGTACGCTGCTGCATGGTACTTCAGGCAAAAGAGAGAGAAAAATCCGTTGTATACAGAGCTCACTAATTGCTTCAGCCTAGTCCTTAGTAGTGGTGTCATTAACTTGGAATTATTTTTGTAGTGAAACATTGGTATCTGCTGTTACCCATCTAAAGTCATTAATATGTTCAAACTTCAAAAAGCAAGTAGGCATACAGTTCATCTTCACCACCTCATAACTAAAAGGACAAGTGCCTCCAAGTGTAACGATTGGACGATTTGAGCATTAATGAGAAGAAAAAAGGACTGGTCATAAGGTGTCTCCAAGTGTAAAGATTGGACAAATTGAGCATCAATGAGAAAAAAAAAGGACAGGTTATAAAGCTTTCGCCACCTCATGACTAAACCGATAAGTGTTTCACATTTAATGGTTCAACGAATTGAGAGTAAGTGAGCAAAAGGACTGTATACAAGACTTCCACTTTCACCTGAAACCAGTGTATCGACGTTGGTACACTTATGGCTTACCTGTACATTGACCACCAAAAGAGGTGGGAGTTTGCTGGAGAGTTGAAGATCCGGAAGTTGAACAAATCGTGATATATGATTCAGTTTTTGTGGCGACAAGTACACATCAACTCCAAATGGATAATACGCAGCATAATTTGGAGCAAACTCTTTTTTCTTATCCCTGGAAACGTGTAATTGAAACTAAGACCACTCCTTTCAAATAAATATGGGTGATGTATATGAACATGATGCTAGTATATTTAAAGCCCAATGAAATGATGTTTACCTAAAATAGTTTGCTCCACGGACTCTGAATGTACCAGGATCAATATGAGACCAGCTGTTGAGGATTTTCGATTCCAGCAAACATAATTGTACTTGAGAACCTGCTAGAGGCCTTTCAAGGAAATCCTTCGTAGATACTGAAACAAATGCACATATGTTGTTTCAATAGTTTTTCCTAAGCCAGATCTTCAGGTTCAACATATACTTTATAAAGTTAAAAGACCCACTTATGTCAAGACACTTAATGTTTCTTAATGTCACCTCATGCAGCAAAAAAACTTTGCTGCATGCGATGGCATAATAGCAGTGTGAATAGAAGGTAGTCAGGTACCAGTAAATCAGGAAAAACATCACAGCGTAGACAAATTAAAACTGAACAAATTATATGTTTGCAATTTCTTTCGGAGACAAAAGCCTGTACTTGAATGTCATGAATAAAGAAAATATCGAAGGCTAAGTACCATAACGGAATATCTGCTGAGTAGTAACAACTGCAAGAAACCAATTCTATTCTCAGTTTATTACTACATGGAAAACTAGAAATATAGGCGCTCATCTTCCGCCGTACATACTCATTGTGTAGAAAATTTCGTTTTACATAAACATCTTTTTCTAATAGGCATCTTCCTTACACTCTTCTTTAAAAGAATAACAGCAAAGTCACGGCAATTCTATTTCGGAAGATAGTTTGACATTGCTGAGTTGTGCAGTGAAAAGAGCGATGAACGACATTTCAACTTTTCTAGCAAAGGCTGAGGAAAGTGTGGTGTTTTCTTTTCTTTTTCCTTTTTTTTGGGGGGCGGTGGGGGTGTCTCAGTTAGCTGTTCAACCTGCATGCATCTTAATGTTTCTGCAGAACAATTACAACTACAACTCTGTGGATCTGAAATTTTCAGCACGAGTCAATGCAACAGGATTATTAACATATGTTAACATTACATGATCAATTCGACAGGGGTGAACATTGCAAGCAATCAAGACATGCTCCATTGAGCCATCAGTTCACTGTGCTACTTTTCACCTATTCTCTTCTTTGTTGCTTAATGAATTGTCCTATGGACGCCAGTAAATTTACTAACCTAAATCATGAAAGCGACCACGCAAGTAGCACTATAACTTGCGAGTGGCAATATGGTGCAAGTTGCCGGCGAAGTTTTCACAAAACACAATGATATGAAAATTTGTCTCTGTTGAGGAAAAAACCGGTACAAACTGCAGTTAAGCACAACCTAACCAAATGACATATGCAGAAATGCTTACATAGTGTGGTAGATGGATGAGCTTCCCCGGACTTCTTCTTGAATGAGAGCTTCAAAGATGGCATCTTCATTGAATGAGTTGGGCTTGAGGAAAGAGCTCTCTTCTTCTCGTTTACGCCAACAGCAGAGGCAATACAAGGCAAACAATTATTAGGCAGAAGCCCGCAGTCGTCCAGTATCCTTCCTCCACCATGCGCACTGTCTTCGCCGGAGACACTCGCCACATCCTCGTGGCTCACGGAAGACCTCACACCATTATCTGAGCTCCCCTTTGACAACTCACTGGACTTTGGCCTTTTATTGTGATGCTCACCTGATTGCGCAGCTCCATTGAAGCTCCCACTGTTGCCATCTTTCATGCTCAATGCAGCTTCGTTCTCAAAGCCATTCAATGAAAAAGCATCTGCAAGCTCAAAAGAAGCTCAAGCCATTCAATGAAAAAGCATCTGCAAAATCAAATGAAGCTCAGCAGGTTCAACGAACAATGTAAAACTGTGAGGGGGACCTAACTAGCCTACTATCACATTATGACGTCACATCTTACCATCCTGCACGCTATGGTAATCGTCATCGCCATCTGACTCGCTCATCGCCAAGGAGTCGTACCATGCCTCCTCAATGTTGCCGGACACTGCAGCTAGAGAGTTAGAGAATTCACGTCAGGTCAATTTGGACTAAGGAGCGCAACCCGCACAAACCCTCATTGATTGACGCAACGAACTGCGATGCGTACTACCCCGGATATTAGCTGCAACCCCACTCTACAGAACAAGATAAACTACCACGAGCTATGAATTAAAGAAGTCAGTAGCTGCTGCTGGACGCGCACGATCCCCAGATGCAGTAATTTATTTTACTCCCCGAGGGCGCGCAATCTCGGACCCCATGGTCCCCCAGAGATCAGAATCCGTCCCCAAAACAACGAGCGGCGGAGCCCACCCACCTTGGAACGCGGGGTTACTGTAGGTCCGGTGATCGCCGGCCCCGGGCGGCGGCGAGGCGGGCACCTCGCCCTCCTGGATGGTCTCCATCGACGCGGTGCACGAAGGCGTCTTCCTCCGCGCCTTCCCCCCGCGGCGGCTGCGCCTCCGCCGCGCGCAGGACCGGCCGCCCGCGTCGCCCGACCGCGGCGTGTGGGGCTTCCCCACGCACGCGCTGGGCCGCGACACGCACGCCCCCATCCCGACCCACCTCCTTCCCCTCCCCCCTCCTCGTCCGGTCGAGGCGAGGCGAGGCGAGGCGAGGCGAGATCGGCGGCCCGGGGCTGGCAGCGGGAGGCGTCGCGTGCTCGCGTGGCCGGGAATGCTAGCGGCGGTTGCGTGGGGGTCCACGCGGCGCAGCGGGGGCGCGGCGCAAACTTTGTGTTGGTGGTGGTGGCGGCGGTGATGGCAGAGAATGTGGTGGAGGAGGTGGTGGCGTGGGCTGGCTGCGGTGCGGTGCGGTGCCTCCGTTTCGTTTCCCTTCCCTTCCCACACGAGCGGAGCGGGGGGTGGTGGGAGGCGACGCGCCTGGACGCGGTCTTTGGTAGGCGGCTGGCCGTTCCGTTTGTGTCGTGGTGGCTTTTTTCTGGTTGGGTGGTGGGGCCCGTGCTTTTTCTCGTGAGGCTGCGACGTGATGTGGGTACGTGTTGCACTGTTGACCGGTACAGGTGAGGTTAGATTTTGAGTCGGCATGGCATGCGGTTTGTCACGTTGCCGACGGTGGGTACGTGCTTGCTTCGGTAATTTCGTCTACCTGAGGTACTTGGTCACGTGCCATATTTACCTATTGTTATTTTTCAGGAAAAAAATCTCAATTCTTTTTCCAAATTATCTATAGTATAGAATTTAATCCTCTCACCCGATTAAAACCTGTATGGTTTTATTTGATTTAAATTGAAGTGGCACTGAAATGAGTAGATCTGAACATCCTATACTATCCACTATGGTTTAGAGTAAGGATTGTATTCGTGTAAATGTGATTCCATAGTTTAATGTTTAAAAGTGACCAAGACTATATTTCATAGTTGAAATGGGACTTTTCTTTTTTTGAAACAAAATTGGGACTTTTCTTGTTGTGTTCCCTTTTTAAAAAGGAATCCTACACAAATATCAAGCCCAACTTCCTTGAAAAGAAAAGTCCAAGAAGCTAAACACCGAAAACTTGTCTTCGAGAAGCTAAACACCAAAAATACCGTAGAATTACTTAGAAGGCGTTCTACATCTGTCAAATGGGCCTAAATAAGTTGATTCCTTAGCATAACCTATCTAAGTGTTCATTGCTATTCTTACGTGGGATACTCTGCACTACGAACCTGTACTGTAAATTATCTCACGAATGCTGATCTATAGCAACTTGTTAGTTTACCAAACAAAAGCAAAAGTACCATCTCTTGGTTAAATATATTTCACCAAAAAGAGACCGATGACTTATGATGGGTTGCAAGTGGCAAGCAATGATTAGAGCTACGTGTATGCAATTGGGTTCATGTGTTAACAATTTAATTATATGGATTTAGGTGATAAAAATTAGAAAGTCCCATTTGGGGAGCAACCTCACCCATGGACCATGGAAATACACGTACATTGTGAGCCTTATGGTCCCACCATCTTATCATGCTTCGATGTCTTCAATGACAAATTCAGAATAAAAATAATCAGATATCTCAAACTGACCTATTAGAATCTAAATGTCATATTTATTAGGTTACAAGATGTCATATAAGTTGCTACATACGATAAATCATCAAAAAAATAAGAATGTAACAAGCGTCGTGTGCATATATAGACATAAATTGGATCTGCCTCTGATGTCTCAGTAGTTTGCAGCACTGAACTGAAGATGTGATAATCATAGTAGCTTGTACGGCCCAAATTTAATAGATATTAATGCTAGTAATTTTATACTTTGTGATTCACTTGACTTTGAACCTCATTGAAGCAAGCCATATGAGAATAATGGCGACGATCAATTTGAGTTTTTTCCTTTCCTTTTTTTTTTTTACTTAACGCTCCGTTTGAAAGGAGGAAACCCTATAAACTGTTGCAGGAAATGCACTAAAAGATTTTGAAATAAACGGTTGGATTTATAGATGCTAGAAATTTGAATCTGAAACGACGTGACAAAAATCAAATGCCACGGAGTGATATGGTTGGAGTGGCAACACATCACATCACACTGAATAAAATGCTCCCTCGGTTTGAAGGCAGTTCCCCATCGCAGCTCTCACCTTTTGGGCCTACGTGGACGCGGTCTACGGCGCCGTCGCTGGCGATCTGGTTCATGCGCTTGGAAGACGGCGGTGGGCAGCACCATTTCGTGTGGGCAATTAATTCTTTTCCGCTCACCTCGAGCTGCTGAATAGAGTATTAATTTTTCTCTCTTTTTCTTGAGATTAGTAGTATTAGTTTTTGCTTAAGAATTGTCAAGTAGTGGCTCACCTGAATCTGCAGTTCGGAGGTGCAGATTCCAGAGCTGATGCGTCGCCTAACATTGAGCATGCAATCTTGAATTGCCCTGTCAGAAGAAAAAAAAATCGCTTTTGTTAGGTGCACCCAAAGATGAATTTCACAAAGTTTGAATTTGTATGGGCGCGACCAAATTTCATAGACATCACTTAAAATAAATAAATTTAGACGGTTGTGTACATCTGGATAAAGTTGTCCTTTCAGCCTTTTACCGCTCACCAGCATGAAAAGATTGTGGCGCTTGCCAACCTCTCGATGGCGACAATGCAACTGAACTTTTTTTTGGAATAATATTAATCTAATGAAAAATTGCAAATTAGGTATCCATTATCGCAAAATTATGAAATCAGAAATTTGCCAGCATCCCAAATGCCGACCTGGTAATATCACATTTTGGTATGCCGACTTGGTGATATGCATTTGGGATGTCGAGAGGCTGCTAGTTTTGCGATTTTATGAAAGCAGATACCAAATTTACAATTTTTCATTAAAATAATACTATTCCAAAAAAAGAACTAATGTAACTTGCACTACTATAGAACTAGCTATAAATAACGGTTCGTCAGTGCTAGTTATATAAGAATTGATAGTGAAAATATATCACTGTCGGTTCTTAATCTCTTACGCTCGAACCACGTTGAAATTGTTAACAGCCGGCACTAATACAGACATTAGTGTTGATTTTAAATACAAACCGGTATTGATAGTATCAATGTCGGTTTTAAATATGAATCGACACTGAAACGTACTCCAGACTCGAAGTTTCAATGCAATGGGATTTTGGCTCGTCATCTAGCGTACGTTCGGCTTGCTAGCTCAGGTCGTCTCTCTCGACCTTATCCTCTCCCCCCCCCCCTGTCCTCACCCCATCTCTCCCCTCTATCTTCTCTTTGAGCCCCTTCCTGATCCAAATCCGCACAAAGGGTGTGAGTGGAGGGAGAGAGAGAGGGAGACGCCGAAGAAAGGTCGGCCAGTGGATCACGGGCGTGTGACACTTAGAGAAAAAGGGAACAGAGAAGGAGAGAGGAGGGAGAGAGGGAGATGCCGGAGAGAGAGAGAGAGA
Source organism: Phragmites australis (assembly GCF_958298935.1). NCBI lineage: Eukaryota > Viridiplantae > Streptophyta > Magnoliopsida > Poales > Poaceae > Phragmites > Phragmites australis. Next base: position 40,453,762 of record NC_084923.1, read on the forward strand.
GAGGGCTCGCCGGCATCTTCGCGCACACGCGTGAGAGAGAGAATAGAGAGAGAGGGAGTGGAGGAATACATCGAGGGGAGAGGCCGGCCAGAGGGGAGCCCACCGGTGCTGCTGGATCCGTGGGGTCATCGGATCCGGGTGGCTGGATCTGTGGGGTCACCGGATCCGTCAACACTGGGCTCAGGTGAGCGGTGCTCGGTGGTGACTTGTTGGTGGCGCATGAGGCTAAGGCGGCAATGGCGACGTGTCCGTGCAACCGCAGCATTCCTCCATTAGCTGAGAGCAGCTCGTCGTCGCTTCTCTCGCTCTCTGCCGCATCGGGGAGCTCGGCGGCGGCCTTAGTATGTGCTGTGGTGGCGGCCTTCGTACTGCCACTGTCGGAGGGTTAACTCCTATCGCAGGGATCCTAAGGGACCCCTTTTTAGAGATTCGGTCGGAGGATGATTCTGAATATGATTGCTGGAGAAATAAATGGATGTAAATACGATGGCAGGTGAGGTGGAATGATCTAATACAGAAAAGAGTAAATACGCTGGGGGATTTTTAGACAGGTTCGGGCCGCACTGCGTGTAACACCCTACTCCTGTGTGGATGCTATAAATGCCCTGAGAATGTCTCTCAGGAATGTGCTAGTTACAAGAATGTCTGTCTATCCTAGAGCCTTGTGCTCCTTATTCTTCGGTTTCTATGCTCGTACGAAGGTGTTCTCCGATCTCTGAGCGAGAGTCTGTTGGCTCTGTGTGCGCTTGTCTGAGCTTGGATTCACCGTAGACTTCTCTCCTTCTCATCTACCTTTTTTTTGTTTGTTCGTGCTGCCGGCTACTTTAAATACCCGCCGGCGGTAGCGTGCCCCGAAAGGGAGGGCACGAGTTACAAGGCGCCATAAATGGAAAGGGCGTCATCATGGCCTCTGCGTGAAGTGACGGGGGTTGAAAATGCGCCCCGCGCCCGGTCTTCAGTCGTCATGATGGCGCTGGCAATGGGCGCCGTGGAGAGGGCCCACCAGGCAACCGTAGAGCGGCCCGGCGTGCCTGCCTGGTCTTGTTCGCCTGCCACAGCAGCGCGGCAGACGGAACGCCTCGGGCCTCGCAATGCTATCCCGAGGTGCGCTGGATAGCACGGGATAGGACCCGTGCATTAAATGTCCCCATGCCCTTCTGCCAGAATATGGCAGGAACTGACACCGAGCATAGCAGGAACAGTTGGAGGTGACAGGCCACGCACGCTCTTAAATGCGGCATCGGGTCTTTCACTGGCTGACACCTCATCGCTGGACTGTTGGGTAACGGGTAGGCTACGCTAGCACAAAATAAATTTTCTCTACCGCATTCAACTAGGAAGCCATGCGAGTAGGGGATCATGAATCGTTACCACTTGACGAGCAGTGCAACGGAAGAAGAGTTGGAGCAGACCAATCCAACGTCGTGCGCGTCAATTAGTCGATCGTCAACCTCGTCCCGAGCACGTCCCGAGCACCTTCCGAGTACTCGCGAGTACGTCCCGAGTACTCCTGAGCACAACCCGAGTACCTCCGAGCAGGACCCGAGCACGTCCCGAGTACCCCCGAGCACGACCCAAGCACCCCCGAGCACGTCCTGAGTACCCCCGAGCACGACCCGAGCACCCCCAAGCACGTCCCGAGTACCGCGAGCACGTCCCGAGTACCCCGAGCACGTCCCGAGTACCCCCCGAGCACGTCAGCACCGCAATAGTAGCAGCGCCTCTACGGTATCCACACGTACAAGGATGGAATCGTCGTGCGCCGGTGTGCTAGCACCGCGCGCCCGGCTAGGGTTTCGAAGGGAGTTCGGGAATAGGAGGCGGCCAGGGTTTTTGGTGGCAAGATCTGTTTTTCAGAAAAACTCAATGCGCCTTGGCCCCTGCCTATTCTTATATAGAGCACGCTAATGGACCTTTAATCAACATTAAAGCCCATTATGACTCTAAACCCTAATGGACCTTTAATCAACATTAAAGCCCATTAGCAGATCTAATCCGCAAGCTCGATCGCCTCTAGGGCATATCACCAACATGGACCCCTGTGGGGGCCACCGACGGGGGGCTTCCTGGATCGTCGGGGAACCGAGTGCTCGGGGTTACTGTTCACCTCCCCGAGCACTCTCTCCCGAAAATGCCCTTTCTTGGTCCTCGGGGAACCGAGTGCTCGTGGGCCACTGTTCATGGCCCGAGCACTCTCTCCCGGGCTTGACTGTACGGATCCTCGGGGAACCGAGTGCCCGGGGGCCGCTGCTCGCAGTCCCGAGCACTCTCTCTCGGAACTACCTTCCTTGGGCCCTCGGGGTACTCGGGTGCCCGGGGGGCCACTGCTCGCAGCCCCGGGCATACCCTTCCCGGCACTCGGTTCTCCTGGTCACCGGAGGACTTGGGTGCTCGGGGGTCACTGTTCACCTTCCTGAGCACTTTCTTCCTGGTCACTTAGTCTTCACAGGTCATCGGGGAACCCGGGTGCTGGGGGCCACTGATTGTGGCCCCGAGCGCCCTCTCCCGGAACTTAGTCTTTTTTACCTCGCGGAGATGACCCCGCGGGAGGGCGCCACGTGGCGGAATGCTGGCCTGGTCTTGGGATTCGGGGACCCCTGGTTCCTGATTCACCGACAGCCACCTTTTCTTGTGCAATGCGGTATCTAGGCAAGGGGCACTGTGGCGGGTGGATCCAGGTGAGGGGCATGACAACAACGGCAAGATGCAGGCGAGGGGTGTGGCAGCAGCGGGATCCAAGTGTGCAGCATGACGGCAGCGGCCGAGAGGGCGCGGTGGTAAAGCACGCTCTGCGGCGGCGGGATCCAAGCGTCAGCTCAAGCTCGACATCGAGCCGGCTCGATTCATTTTTTTTTTCTCCCCAGAACACCCAACAGTGATAGTGTCGATGTATCACTGCTGATTCTAAAACTGACAGTAACAGGGTTTTGGAACAGACAGTGATCATGGTTTCTGTAGTAGTGTTGACTCTTCTTCTTATATACTCTTATCCATGTTGATTGGGCGACTGGAAAAAATTATGATTCCTCATGTTGGACCATTTTCTAATCGGTAGTGATACTACCGAGTATCACTGCCGGTTCAGTAATGATACTTGGTTCAGTTTTTTGTGCGAAATATGCACACGTGCGGTTCGTGGGAGTCACCCACAACTTCATGTATCATGCGTAGCTTCCTTAACATCTCACCTCATCTATACTCCTATATAATTCATCAATTGTGATGGATCCGGACGATCTCCACTGTCCATCCGAGTTGATCAAACGATCACCGTACAAAGTTGAACCCCGTTTCCCCTTCCAAAAATATATTTAATCTCCCATTATTTGTCTTCCATATATTCTAAAAATATATTTAATCTTCTATTGTTTTTCTTCTATAATTTTTAGATTGTTATATACTGGATTGATTTCATGTGTGTAACACGTCCGCAGTTGCTAGTAGTTGTAATGGATGATTATGTGATAATTTATTCTTTTGACTATTTTTGTCCTAATCTTTATACTATTATTTGAGCATTTAAATGGTTTCAAATGAAAAGGTTATTAACTATAAAGTTGCAGATCTCATTGAGAGCTACAATATTAGTATAAATCTTTTTTTCATCTAACTATGTGTGATTATATTATTAAAAATTAATATCTCACAACAAACATGCAAACTGACATATGTTTTTCACGACTTCATCATGAACCAACTTAAGCATGCCATATATCATTTCACCATGTGATTATTATTATTAGAGTTCATTCTTTATCCAACCTATATTTTTGTATCATTTCATGTTTCATCTGAATTTGCCCAACATAAAAGCAGAAGGAGAGATTCGATGAGTGCATTTTATATGTGCAAACATGTTAATCTATTTTTAGTGTTTATGCATTGTGTATATTATTATTTCACAGTGTTGTTATTATTTTTACTCATGTTGTTTATGAGTGTGTACTCCTATGAGTGAACCACAACCAAAAAAAGGTTGACATCAATAAGTTGACATCAATAAGTTACATATGTTAAATTGTTTGTAAACCAGATTTGGTTACCTTAATAATTTCAAATAAAAAGTTATCAACTATGAAGTTGTAAACATCATCAAGAGCTATAATTTTTATATAAAATTTATCTCCATTCAACTCTGCATAAAAAAATTATAAATTTCTAAAGACAGATTGTCCTCTATTATCAATGAGGTCCGTGTCCAGAACCAACAGTAATAATATTAATACCCATTTTTTATACAAACTAGTATTGATAATTGATTTCACTGCTTGTTCTTTTTAATGTACTATCATTACTGGTTATCGATAAAAACCGGCAATTATAGGGGCAATGAAGTATATATGAAAACAAAAGATGCATATACTGCTGTACAAAGACTTGCATCCAGTACCTATATCCTTTTGTGGAGTGCATTTTATGCGTGTTCAACAAAAGCTGCTATGATGACTATTACACATTTTTTTGAAGCTGTTTGGATCCTCACGGCGGTGACGGGAGACAGCCACCGTCTACGTGTGGCATGGAAGAGCCGCACGTGTTATCCTTTTCCTGATTTGATCGAGTTGCTGAGCGCCTGAGTTTTGAAGTGTTCGTGTTGTTTCTAGCTAGCTTCTAGACGATGGATGGATTGCTCGAGTCATCCTTTGACTATTGACTTCGTTAAGCGAGAACTTGTGGTTAATCTCATGATAACGAGGCCGAGTTGACACGTGGCTCCCAACGTGAGAGCTTATTATTTTTTCTCAAGCACAGCTGAAGTCGTCTAGTGCCTGACAACGTCCTCAGCAGTTAGCCACGGCAGTAAAACAATTTTCTTTTCCAGCAGTAAAAGTAAGCTTTTTGTTGGCAAGTCATTGTCTGAAGGGGGAAGAACAAATGGTTGCTCCCGAGCGGAAAAAAGTTATTTTGACTCTTAACCTATTGCCTTAGTCCGATTTTTCCCATAACTACAAAATTAGATCCAACATCCTTTAATTTTTAAAACCAATCAAAATACTTTTTTTTTGAAAGATTACGGCGAGCTAGAGCTCGAGCCGAGCATATATTAAAAAGAAGAAGAGAATTAACCTAATTTATAAGAAAAATCGGGTCCAAAAATCCTAACAGATGCATGATTTCAAAGAGGAAAACCAATATTTTACCCTAAGACCTTAACTCAACAGACAACACTCACAACAAAAGGCACAAGTGACAATAGATAAGACCAATTCAGGTCAACTCGTGTGCTAACTAACCAAACTCTCTCTCACAACTCAGTTCGGCGAAGCCCTGCTTCCACACTGTAACTCGGTCGGCGCAGCCCTGCTCCCATACCGTACCTCTTTGACACACAAGTCGGCAGCATGTCGCTTCGGAGGAACACGCATTGAACTAAATTAGTGTCGTGAAACGCCAATCCAGAAAGAATAGCTGATGTGAATCAAGGACATAGGGGTAAACCTACACAGATCAGTCGAAGAGAGTAGAGGCTTCTCAAAGCGACGCCTTTAGGAAGTTAATGACATCAATGCCACTGTCGCTCATCCGGACACCCGAACAAGGTTTTCACCCTAAAGAAGCATCTAGGGCAGAGAAGACGTGAAAATGCCACCTCTGGGGAGGGAATGACGTCCAAGGGCGTCAACGATATTTGCACCAGCAAACCGGGCAGAGCTTTCGCTCACGTCTCGCTGCTCCGAAAACCTGCATAAAAGGTGGTCGAGCCAGCAGAACAAGCGCGCCAACGAGGGCCCAACCGAGGCCGCTAAACCGAGTGATTGTCAGCCGGTGAGCAAGACAGCCATCCGTTGCCACCACCTAGAAAACCGCTTAAGGAGGGGCGGCCCGCTCAGTGCAGAAAAATGCAGGCACCCGTGCCCATTGAAACCGACGACACGCAAGGCCTACCGACCTCTAGATCTGCCACACACGCCCACTAGAATACCCCGAAAGGCAGGGCGCAGACCTGGCCTCCCATGGTCGCTGCCCCACCATGCCACCAAGCGCGACCACGACCTCAGTAGGAACCATGCTTGCCGGCGACCATAGTCGTCGTCGCTACAACCCAGTAGGCCACGTAAAGAGGGACTGCCCAGCTTGGCGCAGAAATAGCAGGCAGACACAGACCACCATGGCACGCTTGCAGAGACTGGCAACACGCCGGCCGAAGGCGCACATCCTAACGGTGGCAGAGCGCAGGAGCAGGCCAGGACTGCTAACCACCGACACGTCAACGTGGAGCTAGCCAGGACCATCGACCAACATGCCGGCATAGTCGCCAGATCGATCCGGGACTAGCCGGGAGCACACGGGGTCGCCCACCCACCAACCACCGGGGAGCACAATGGATCCGCGGAATCGCGACGAGCAGGCCGCTAGGACACAGATCCGACCGACGAGAGACCAGATTTGGCCAGCCTGAGGTGGATCCAGCGAGAGGACCACGACTCGGCAAGTACCACTAGATGGAGAAGGACCCACGAGCAGGGGGGAGGGGAGAGGAGAAAAGAGGGGAAGAGAGAGGGGGAGGGGGCCGCTGCCGCCGAAGCAGCTCACCGAAGGCGGCGGTGGCCGGGTGAGGTGCGGCAGGGGAGGGGGCGCTATGCAGTAAGATAAGTCACCTCAAGTCGCACCGAGGGGAACGACACGAGACCCAATGTAGCCAATATAGACTCAATCAAAATACCCTCGAGCCCAACCAAAACGATTTTATCGGATGTGGCAATGGCGTGGCCGTGCTATTGACACATAGGTGGCCACGTCACCGGTTTTCTAGCCAAAGCATCCCAGTCATCAAAATTAGCAGTTACTATGAAAAAGGAACTGTGTGTACCACACATCTTGAAGAGTGGGCCTGTGTACTGCTTGCACAGGATTGAATTGTTTCTGTATCGCTCGAAGCAGGCGCGCAGCTGCTCCATGCGCCGGCTCCGAGAGCAGAACCAGGAGAGCCTAGAGATGGCCGCGGTGACCCCGACCGCGTCCTTCCTGGTGCTGCATCTGGACCAAGACGCGAGAAGATGAAGTACGTGGAAGATGGCACACGAGTGCCACTAAGTTTATTTGCTGATTGTTTTTTTTTTCCTTGGATGATCCTTAGTCAGATACTTTGTAATTCAATGCCTAGTCAGACCAGTCCACATGTCAAAAGCACAACCACATCAGCGCTACGTCAAAATAAAACCACATTTGGATGGTACTAGGAGGTTATTTGTACAGTATTGATAGTTCGAGAGTGTCTTGTGTCTAGTTTTATAGTTAAGAGAGTAAATTCGGACTTACGTCATTTAGAGGCAAATAATTAAAAGAGACAAACTAGATTTTTCCATTTAGACGGACTGGTTGGGCATTTGGGATTTAGATATCTTCAATTATATTCTCTTAATTTTGTTCTCTTTTTTATTTCACTTCTGGTTCTCATTCTCTTTATTTTCTCTTATCTTCAACAGTTTATTTTTGAAGGGATTTGTGAAGAAAAAAAAGAAAAAAAATCTCATTTTAAAGGGAATAATCTTAAAAATAACTTTGTGACAGGAATCGTAAAGAGAAACCGTTAAAGTGCTAAAAAACAAAAAATCACTTTGTGAAGTAATTTTAGTCACTACATAAATAAGTTCGAGATGGTCTTATAACATGCATCATTGCCTACTCTGTTTTGGCGTGCGTAAGCTGCTTCGTACTCGCAGACGTTCTGACGGCTGCCTACCAATCTGCCATGCGGCGGCGCCCGGCTGCATGATCCAAGATCCATCCATCCAGTCGGCGGCCGGCCATGTCGTGTTCACGCGAACCGGAGCCGTCTGCATGCAGCCACGTACGCGTGGCTCAGGGCTGGAGTTGGACTTGGAGGCAAGGGGTGGAAATGGATGACAGGGAATTCGAATTATTTGATTCCGTATTTGTTAAAATACGAATATGGATATTTGTATCTGTATTTATTTCTGAATTGGATATCCGAATTCGAGATATATCCGGTTCATATCCGTATCCACCAATTAGGGAACCGAATTTTGCTAAAGTTTTAGAAATTTTAGATATGAACGAAATTCCAACCCAATCAAATTGGAACAAATTTTAATCAAATTTCAATTAAATTTGATCAAAAATTTAAATTTCCAACATGAATTTTGAACAAAATTTCTAAAATTCCGGCCCAATCAAATTAGAACAAATTTCAGCCGAATTTTATCAAATTTCAGTCAAAATTTTTCAAAAATTTAAATTTCCGACCTGAATTTTGAAGATCGAGTAGATATCCGAACGAGGATTCGTATTCGAACTATCCGATTCGTAATCGTATTCGAAAATATCCAAATCCATATTCACATTCAGATTAAAATATAATTAATCGTACTATCAAATTCGATTCTATAGTTATTACATCCGTTTCCATCCTACTTGAGCGACCCGATCCCTTCGAGACTGTTGCTAGCTCTGTACTCCTCCGTACGAGACTGTAGACGGCGATCCTCGTGCGAGCGAAGCCTCGCCACCTGTCCGTTCTGGAGTTGGCGTTAATATAGATCGAGAGGTGGGTCTCCTGCGCGAAAAATTCGCTGAAGAACTGTGCATGCATTACGTTGGCTGGGATTAATACCTTCTCATTTTGGCCAGTTTCTACAGTAGCCCACCCGAGCGTATTGGTATTAGAGAAAAATAAAATCAAATCAAATCTTAATTATTAGCAATTTAATTTCACCGCTTGTGCATCACTTAATTCTAAACATATTAAAGTATGTGCTCAGGTCATTAGTTTCGTCCTTGCCACTGCCAAAACGTCAATTCATACTTCTGCACATGTATATAAATCCTCTCAGCCAAAAATAAAGTCGTGCATCCCATTTCGCATACTGCCTGCATGGTTTCGAAAATGAGCAGTACCAAACTCTCTCTTCCGAGAGGAAGATGAAGCACAGAACTTGATGCTGTGCTACAAATATATGGGTTATAGAAATTTGTATATAGTGCAGTTTATTAATCAAAATCATAAACTATAACTACCATCCCTCAGTGAAATGTATTTCTCGAAAAGACTGATGAATTAGGATGGGTTTGAATGAATTATTAGAGCTACGCGTATTAATTAAGTTCATGTTTTTAGTACAATTGACTAAATTCAATGTAATTAGGTGATCGAAAGTTCCATTTCGCATGTATGGACCACCGGAATGCACGTGCATTGTGAGGCATATGGTCCCATCATCCTATCATGCGTTGATGCCCAGGCCAGTAGTCTGCAGTAGTTCGTACAGGCTACAGAAAAGTGTGATGATCATTGCTTGTACGACATTTTTTTAACTAAATATAGCACAGTATGATGAGATATTTACCCACTCATACCACCATATATAGTGTACAGTGAAAATATTAAGATTAGAGACCTATAAAAATATTATAGTTATTTCTTTATCGATGAATATATCATCTACCATTTAAAGAAAAATCTTACTTAATAAGACATAGCAGAACAAACCTGATGTTTGATCTCTCATAGGTGTATGACCTAATTTTAATAAATTCACATACTTATTTTGTTACTTTGTGTTTCAAATTGTCTTATTGAAGCAAGCCATTTGGGAATAATGGCCATGATATTGTTTCTTTTACTGAGGACTCCAATTTTCAAACAACGAATTCTATAGAAATTTCGTTGTCTGGTTCCTGCAAAACCATGACAATCTCGTATTCGAAATCAAACAAAAAAAAAATCGAAATGAACAGTTGAATTTAGAAACGCTTCTGTACAAATGTAAGTCAATTTGAAACCCATGTGACAACAATTAAATGTCACAAAGCGATAGATGCATCACATCACTGATTAAATGTTCCCTCGGTTTGAAGGCTGTTCGCCTGTTCCCTCGGTTTGTTGGCTTTCTGGTGTACTGGACGCGGTCCATGGCGCTGTCGCCGGTGGTCGGTCGTGCGCGCGGAACACGCAGGTGGTGGCACCACCATGGACGTCACCATTTCGTGTGCGGGATAATTGTTAACAAATTTGGAGTTTTACAATTGATTGTGTGTTTTTCTTGATTTTTTGAAAGATTTAATTATATTTTTAAGAGTTTTTTACTATAAATATAATGATGAAACTCTCATTTTAGAACACAGATAAAATAGAAATAGGAATTTTTCCTCCTACATTATGTCTCCTTTTATGATTGTTTATTGTTTGAATCTCTTAACTACACACAGTAGCAGAGTTTTCTCAATACGTTATCAGCACGAAGCTCTACCAGAGACTAAACTAACGGAACGAATCTGGCTACGACAGAACTACACTGCACCAAATTCATCCTACACCACACGATCTACCAACATCAATCCCTACGGTATGTGTATGTTGAGCATATAGATCATTTTATGGAATTGATCTATTTGCTAGATCGCGATCTGTATGTAATTACCGCATCAAGGTTGGTAGTAGCACTGGAAGCCACCCTTTGTGGTCGTCCTGCGTCGTGCCCTGTACCACCGGCGTAGCCCTCTGTCGTCGTTGTTACACGCACGAGGACCCAATCGGAGCGCGACCACCCACAGCCGCCACCACGCCATTGGTCGAAAACCGGTAGCCATCCTAAGCATTAAACGAGAAAATGGATGGGCACACCGCTAACATGGAAGCCAGTGGCCTTCTCGCTTTGTCACACCATAGGGCCACCGGAGCAACCACATCTGCATCGCTCGAAGCGGCACCGCTGCGCACCACATCACACAACCGACCCACCTCCGTCGCACAGAGTCGCGCTACTGTCAGGCCGCCCTTGCATGGGCGCTCCGTGCCGTCGGCTTGATGGCACGCCGCATTTGTAGGCCACTGTGCCACCATAGCTTTCTCCCACACGTTGCGCGCCGCCACCGCGGCCCCCTCACACCACGCTGCTGGGCGCCCCCACACGGGCACCATGCGCCGCCGGCCTGAGGGTGGCCGCCAATCCAAAAGGCCTAGGTGGCGATAGGGTTTCCAAACTCTAGTTGCCACATGTATATGAAGCGCGTGGGTTGGAATGGGTTGGGCGGGCCCAATAAAGGAAGAAAACCGGTGGAAATAAAAGGAAAAGAAAAAATCTTAAATTTTACATTTAGCCCTCCAAACTTTCTATTAATTGACCATAGTTTCTGTTTCTTTTGTATTTAGGTCTCTGGTTATTTTGAAAATTATTCAGAGGCCCTAATTTTGCATATTAGACCCTGTGGCTTCTGAAAATTACGCAAATCCTGGAGTTTTGCGTATAAACCCGGAAGATACTTTTTCTTGCATAAAAGTACCCCTAGAATTCGAATTTTGCATATGTTTTAGAAATTATGCAATATTTAATTATGTTATTATTGTTTATATGATATTAATTATTATTATTACTGTTTATGGCATGTTATGCATTAAAATTCAATAAAATTTATATAATAGCATAGAAAATATTGACAAATTTGCAGTATTTAGCAACATAATGCAACTTTACTAGTAGTAATTCTTGCATCATTTAAATATGTAGATGGCTGATATCACGAATAAAGAGTTCGCTGAGTTGAGTGCAGATGGCCGCAACTAGCTCACTTGGGCGTCGAATGTCCAGATTGTATTTGGAGCGAAAAAGCTTCACGCTGCCATTGGTCTAGAAACAAGTAGTGCAATAGTTTTCACAGAGGATGAGAATGATCTGGTACTTTATTTTCTCTGCCACCATCTCTCTCCCACTTTGAAGGATGAGTACATGGGCATGACTAGCGCTAAGGCACTGTGGGACGCACTATGGGAGCGTTTCGAGCGTCTTAAGGACACCATAAAGCCTCTTGCAGAGTAAGAATGGGTCCGGCTCTGCTTTTGTAACTATAAGCATGTCAGAGAGTACAACTCTGCGCTGCACCGTATTTACACACTCCAATGTCTCTATGGGAAAGAGATCACAGAAGAGGAGAAATTTGAGAAGACTCTCCACTTTCCACCCGAATGCGGCATAATCTGCATGCAATCACCGTTAATCAAAATAAAAGAAGTATTCTGAACAGATTGACGTGTCGTGGCTTCATAAAGTTCATGATAAAGTCATAAACAAGAACTTCTTATCCCAACCATAAGGAAAGAGCAGTGGCCTAGAAGTCAATTATAACTCTTTCAAAGCATGGAAGAACCGCAATAAGAAGCGGGGGAAGGGAGGAAGAAAAGTGGTGGCAAACAAGATCAAGCGTAGTGATGATAATAGCAAGACAAAGAAAGAAGTCAAATCATATCGTAAGCAAAACCAGACATGCTATAAAGTGTGGTGTTTGAGGTCATTAACCCCGAATCTACAAAGCACCAAAGCATATCGTGGAAGCATACCAAAAGAAGAAGAATGAGCAAACAGAAGTACACCTCACCATTGCAGTGGGGATGAAGGTGAACAATGTAGCCGTAGTTGAAAGGGAAGCATCTCATATGGAGGTTGATGATTCTCCCACACTACCAGTAAAAGACTTCCCAATAAAGGATGCGAAAGCCTCTACTTTGTCCTCCTCCATTGCCATAGAAGTTACCATGAAAGATGAAACGGAAAAGAAAGTCATTAAAGATGAAGTGGCCGGATATTTCGTATACTCTATCTATAATTAGAGTAATTAGCCATTTATTTAGTTGCTAAATTTAGAAGGATTGAATAAATAAATGTAAGCTCTAGAAGAGCAAGCTTTGCTGCAAATAGTATTTTTTGATATTTAATAAAGCATTTAGTCTTGTTGCTACTTCCTCGCATGTGAATAATTGAATGCTTTATATAATAGATATGGCATCCATATGGAGAAAATGTGTATTATGAATAGTGAAACCACAAACATTATCTAAAGAGAAAAGACGTATTTTCAATCTATTAAAAATAGCTTTTGAAAAATAATGACTATCACTGATAATGATAAGTGCATAGCAGATTCTAGAAGAGCCATAATTATACTATCTATGAGAACTATTTTGCATACTGAATCTACAAGAAGTCTCTTAAGTTTAAAGATATTCGCGCTAACGGTTTTCATATAGAAACTGGTGAAGAAGATGGTAGGAAGCACCTACTCATTACTAAGCGTGATAGTGAAGTGAGAATACTAAAGCGTGATAGTGAAGTGAGAATACTAAAAAAATATCGATTTACAGGAATTAGCAAACGATCCGCTTTGATCATTTTTGTGATTTGAAGAGCATGACTAAGTCACATGTGACTGCACGCAATGCACCGGAGAGGGTGGAAGTACCAAAAGAAGATACCCCTCATCTTGTCCTAAGAGCTTCAAAAAATAATAAAATGACAAGAAATTCGGTTTCTCAAGTACCAAATAGCCGAAGATATCTAGCGAAAGTGGATAATGAGATCTTACCACAGCCGATCATAAAAATACCCTAAAGAAAAAAAGAAAGGGAGCCAGTTGTGACCTAGCGATGGTATGTAACATAAGGAAGTAGACATACTATATTTGAATCTTCCTATGCAGAAAGAAACTAGTGAAAATGCGTGCATTAAAATTGACGCTAGTAAACTAAAGGACCTAACTCCTACAGTAAGAAATAATGGAGAGCAAGATGTAGAAGAACATGAAAGTGCAACCCATGATGAAATAGTAATAAACTATGTGAATTAAGGGGAATCCCGAAACAGAGCAACCACAATAGTTGATATATATTTCGCAAATAAAATTGCCACAGTTATAGATCATGACCCTGAGCCTGCATTGCACACCGAATGTAGAATGAGGTCAGATTGGGAAGACTGGCTGAAGGCAATAGCAGCTGAACTGTTGTCCTTGAATAAAAGAGAGATTTTTTGGCCAGTATGCCGCACACCTTCCTACATCAAACCAGTAGGATATAAGTGTGTTTTTGTTCATAAGAGGAATGAAAGTAATGAAATTATGAGGTACAAAGCACGACTAGTTGCATAAGATTTCACTCAACGACCAAGCGTTGATTATGAAGCAACATATTCTCCGGTCATGGGTGACATTACCTTTAGATATTTGATCTCAATGGTAGTCAACCTGGAGTTGAAGATGTTGTGAATGCATATCTTTATGGGAGTCTCGATTTGAATATTTATATGAAGATACCTCAAGGAATATCATTACCGAATCAGGATAAAAGAAATAGACATATTTATAGCGTACAATTAAAGAAGTCGCTATATGGGTTGAAACATTCACGTAGAATGTGGTACACTCGTTTGAGTGAATTTATTTTTTGAAAAATGAGGCTACACAAATAACACGGGTTGTCTTTGTGTATTCATTAGAAGGTCTCAGGATATATTTTGCATAATATCTGTATAGATAGATGATCTGAATATTATTGGTATAGAAGAAGAAGAAATAAAGGAAGCAAGTTCGTACTTGAAGTCTGAACTTGAAATTAAAGACTTGGGTAAAACTAAGTTTTGTTTAGGTTTGAAGCTAGAGCGTATGGCAGATGGAATTTTTTATATCAGTCAAACTACTCTCAGAAGGTGTTAGAGCGATTTAGTTTTGAAAAATCATTTCCCACTAAAACCCTTATGGTACGAAGGTTATTGCAAGCAGATCAATATCCCTATAGACCTAAAGAAGAGGGGGATGAAGTATTAGGACCGAAATTCCCATACTTAAGTGCAATAGGTGCATTAATATATTTGGCTAATTGCACTAGGCCAGTCATAGTGTTCGCAGTGAACCTACATGCATGATTTAGTGCAGAGCCTCCTAAAAGGCATTGGAATGGTGTGAAGGATATTCTACGTTACTTGCAAGGTAGCAAAGATCTGAGTCTGTTCTATAGAAAGAATTAGGACCTAGTCTGGTTGGATACGCATATGCTAGGTATCTGTCAGACCCGCATACAACAAAATTACAGAATGACTATATTTTTCTATGTGCTGAAACTACAATATCATGGAAGTCGTCAAAGCAAAATCTTATAACTATTTCGACAAACCACTAAAAAATAATAGCTTTATATAAAGCTGCACGAGAATACGCGTGGCTTAGAAGAGTAATCAGTCATATCGAGCAGTCATGTAGTTTGAACACTACTAATACCCCCACTATTATTTATTAAGATAATGCTGCATGTGTTGCATAAGTGCAATCGGGATACGTGAAAAGCAACTTAATGAAGTATATCAATCATAAGTTTTTTTATGCTCACGAATTACATAAAATGAATAAAATAAATGTATTGTACGTATACCAAATCATGTAAAAATCTTTCATATTTATTCACTAAGTCTCTCACTGCATCTAGTTTTAAAAGATGTACCTGTGGCATTAAGATGATGAGGCTTAGAGAGTTACACATTTCATGGGGAGAATTTTTACATAATACCAATACGAAGCACATTTCATGGGGAGAATTTTTACATAATACCGATATGAAAAATTAAATCTTAGTCAAAAAAATTAAGTAGCCAAAGTTAATCATGAAGATTATGTGAAGTATTTGGATGAATTGTACTCTTTTTCCCTTAACTTAGTTTTCCTTAAGTTTCTCATGGTAAGGTTTTTAATGAGTTAATTTGTGTGATCATGTCACCAGCTATGTACTCTTTCTCTTAATTTTTTCTGCTAAGTTTTTGGAGAGTTTTGATGAGATATATGCATTTCGCGAGAAGTGTCCAAGGGGGAGTGTTAAGAAACCTATAGTTTTACAATTGAATATGGTTCCCTCTCCATATCTTGAAAGATTTGATTATATCTCTTAAGAATTTTTGACACTATAAATACAGGAGTGAACCTCTCATTGTATAACACAGATGAAAGAGAAAGAGAAAGCTTTTCTCCTATATTATATCTCCTTTTATGATTGTTCATCGTTGAAATCTCTGAACTATATCTGATAGCAGAGGTTACTCAACAATAATAAAGAAACCTCGAGATGCAAAATCTGAGAGTTGCTATAATACAGGACTGATTTTTGCCTTCGGCGATGAATAGGAGCCTCACGATTTTCATATAACGGTTGTCCCTATTTCTTCTCTCTCCAGAGCTGCCTCCTTCCCGCACAACTGTTCTTCTTCTCCAACGCGTCGACGTGACACACTCCCCTGTTGCGTCCTCTTGCACTTGTCTCCGGTAGCGTCCCATCGCCAGATCCGCCATCACTCGTCACCATCGTGCTAACCTGGCTCCGCCAATGCCATCTCCTCGCCCCCACCGTGACACCGTCCATCCGACGGTCCTCCCTGCCCCCACTCCCATGCTCGCCACCATCGCCAGTCTGCCTTGCCTCCCACGACCTCCCTCTAAACCCACTGATAGAAAAATCTTGTTAGAAATAGAACCCCATCACAAACCTCATCAGAAAAGTCATCGCCTGAACAAAGCTAAAAAATTAGGCACTGAACATTAAGAGGCGTGACAAAATATAGTTTTCCTGATTTTGTCTCTTTTAAATAATTTTCGCTGTTTTAAAATCCATAATTGGGAATCCCAGATATGATCATGCTCACCTAATACCGAGCAGCCTATCTTGAACGACTCTGGTCGGAAAAGTTGGTTCTGTAAGATGATGCAACCAAAGATGAATTCACATCGTCCAGAGCTTGCGTTGGCAAGACCGAAATCTATATTATTATTTACACGTGAGTTAATAACATGTTCGTTTATTACTATTCAGCGTGTTAAGAGTGTGACGCATCTATAGTTAATTTCGTTCAACATTTAGCTATGAACTAAGGTTGTGTTTGATTTTGCCGTTTCAGGATGTAATCCTATTACATTGTGACTTTATTATGCCTAATTTAGCTCATTACGTTTACATTACCGGTGTAATTTAATGCCGTTTACATTTACGATTTTGGTGCACGAACCAAACATTACGTATAATATAATAATGAACCAGAGTTATATCCAGGCGCGTTGCCTCTACCCTCTTCCGTCGCTGCCTTCGTGCTGGATACCGGCCGAGGCAATTCTGTACGAAACCGAAAAAGGATAAAATCACCGGAATATATTGGAAGATAAGCTCAAAAAGAATATGCATTCTGCTGGACAATGACCTGCTCCTGTCTTCTTTCCGTGGAGCAAAATTCTCGGCGTGCGTGCGTACGTGCTCAACGAAATCACCAGTGCCGGCCGGCCGCTTTGTCTCGAGTTTCGCACTGAAAAAACAAAACAGGAGATGATATTCGCGCAACTCGTAACAAGCCGTGCAGAAATTCGACGAGAAAGGTAGGGGAAATCACTTTGTTGCATGCCTACGTGACGTGAAGGAACCGGGCAGCCTACGTCGTCTCATCGCCGATCGCGACAGATGGCTACGTGTTGCATGGATGAGACGACGATCGGCGATGAGACGACGCTATCCTTTTCTTCTCGAGTTGATCGGCGAAGAAAAGGACGGCGAGTTTATCGAGAAGATGGAGAGAGCATTGGAGCCGCAGGCGCTATCCTTTTCTTCTCGAGTTGTTGGGTGTGGCTGAAAATTTGCAGGGACGTAAACTCCACGTGTACTACTAGAGTACTAGCAGATCTGTTTCGCATTGTTTGTACTTTGTACGGTCCTGCATACGAAGGAGGGAGCTGAAGGATACGGAGAACTTGTATGGGTATCCCATTTCTCGAGTCATCCTTTGACTATGTTGACTATTGACTTGGTCAATAAGTGAGATCAGCTTGCAAATTACTCGTGATAACTAACATGAGTTAACATGTGGCTCACCAACTATTCAATGGATTACTCGTACCTGTTACAAACTCATTTTAAGTAGATATCGTTTTAGAATGAGTATAGCTAAACTTTAAAGTTCTGGACGAGGTGTTATTAAAAATAACATTAAAATATGTATATCGAAGGTTATGTCGATGTTTTAAACCATAAGTAAAAATAAATAGATACAATAAGTTTTTTTTCCAAAACATCTAAATTAAAGTCGTCTAGCGACTGACAAGTCCTCACTCATACCGGCCAGACATGGGAACAGAGCTAGGTTTAGTTTGATAATGTTATACTACTTTTTTATTGTTTGAACATCATTGGTTTTTAATAGATAACACTGTTGTTAAAAGGAACACATTTAGGATGATTTGACAAATAATATTTTGATAACACTGTTGCTCAAATGAACACATTTGATAGAATAACACTATAGGATTCGAGGTGTAGGCTACTGAGACTACTAAGGGTTGGTACAAAGGTTTCGACGCAAGTTTCAGTGATCTGCTTCGTTCAACTATTACGGAATGAGTGAAGAACGATGAAGTTTATCGGAGGTGAGAAGAGGATCTGGTTATGTTGTCTTTATAATTTCTTTATTTATCGGAAACCTCTATGTAATCTGGGGATGTAATTTCTCTACACTTTAATATAAGTGCAACCCTATTCGTAAAAAGAAAAGGTATCACCTATGGTTCATTTGAAAGCTAATGACGTTGGACGTACTAACATAAGAGGATTTCCGGCCTTTCGATAGTGACAAATGCAACTACTTGACTCTTGTTTTGTCTTCACAGCATCCATATCGACGTTTGCCTCTATCCTCCTCGAACCAGACAGCAATCCCAAGCTAGCTTGAGTGCTTAATTAAGGTGATAAAAAAGGCACACCGATGTCAGAAAATCAGATGAAAACAAACCATACCAATGTCTTGGAAAGAAGATCATGTATAGAAATATAATGAAAGAAAATGCATACTGCTAGACGTACAGAGACCTGTACGCACCTTTCTTTTTTGCTGAACAAAAAATTCTGGAGTTATTTTCCTATTATCTTTTGAGTTTTCAACAAAAGTAGATACGAGACGACTATAAATATAGCGCCATTGTTTGCATTGGTTGGATCCTCACAAGAAAAACTGAACGAGGAAGACATTCGCCCAACTCGTCAGCCACATAGAAATTCACTAAGAAAATTATGACACTGGGACCGAGCGCTCGGTTCGTATAGTACGCCGGCCGAGCACCATGTCCGCTCGAGCTCGAACTCGTGTGGCCACCTCTTCAAGTGAACGCCGGAGTATCTGATACTAGTTGAAAAGAAAAACAGGACGCTTAATCTGTTGCTAGTTACGTGAAGAAGATGGACGGCGTCGTCTGATCGCCTGTATATCGCGACGGGTCTGTATCCCGGCCGTTGAGTGGATTTGGAGGGATGTGGGGATTGTCAGTGTTGATTTGAATTGTTCGTGATGTTTGTTGCTTCTACACGGTAATTGAATGAACTAGTGCTCCAGCAGTGGATTGCTCGAGCCATCCTTTGATTGTTGACCTCGTTAAGCTAGAACCTGTGAGTACTCAAAATAATGTGAGTCAACATATGATTCGACACGGCTACGTTCATCATGTGATGCAGAGACTAGATAATACTTATTCCATCGTTAAAGAATGTGATTCGCTAACTAAGGAATGTACTCACTGTACTTTTTAAAATTTCCAAACACAGCCAGTGCCTAGCGCCTCGCAAGGTCCTCAGCGACTAATCGATTGCGAACCTTCCATGTGTCTTTGTGCATGTGATGCGAGGCTTCGAAAGTGGCGGAAAATCAAGGAGCAAAGGTTAACGGATCATCCCTCTGATTAGAGGGACAAAAAGGTACTAGTATTGGGTGAAGCCCTTGATTTGAGGCTCTCAGCTTCTCTTGAGCCAGTATTTTTAGCTAGCTTCTAAAAGCTTAGAAACTAAGCCAAACAAGCCCTTAATTTTCTAGGGATTAGTTTTGTACATAGGTTAACCAGAGCAGAGTAGCAGACTTGACTGTTGGGCTACATGTAATAATGTAAACATCATCAGGCATGAACTCGAAGCTGTTATTATTGTTAACATTCTTCAAACGACTGCGAGGCCGAGGCCGGGTTACATGATTGGCCAGGCCAAGGCAGTAAAAGTAAGCAATTGTTGGCAAGTCGTTGTCCGAAGAAACCACCAAAAGTTGCTCCCATGCAGAGCAGTTCTGCTTGGACCAGTTGGGGACTTGGGAGATGTCATCTTTGCTTGCCACTGTTCCGGCGTCGGTAGTTGCTTCGTACTCGCTCGCAGACGTTTGGTCTCGGCGCCTGCCTGCCCTCCAACCAGCTGCCATGCGGCGGCGTGGGGCTGCATGGCTCGATCTGGTAGTGGTAGGCCGGCAGCTCATGTGCACGGGGCCAAGTGGCCTTTGGCGCCTATGGTTCGGAGCGAACGGGGCGGCGGCACACCGGCCTTTGGCGCCGTCTGCATGCAGCCCCGCGCGTGGCTCAGGGCGGGAGTTGGAACGACGTCCCTCTCGTCTCATGTCAGCTCGGCCGTCCCGTCCGGGGAGCACGCGCGAGGTCGTGCTGCCGCGGTCCCCAAACGAACGCTCGAGGCTGGAGCTTTCTACTGTTCCTCGCGTTTTGTTTGCGGGCTCGTGAAGCAGTAGACGATGGCGTGGGCCGAGCGATCCTCGTGTTTCAAACCCTATGGGCTCCCAAATCAGGTAGGACCAACAATATTCCCTGCGAATGGACATAGTTAAACACCGAAGGGCCCAACCGAGCGGCACCCGCGAAAGTCGAGAGAAACTCCGCGGGAAACGGCCCAGCCGCAAGACGCTACCAACCTGATTACTGAAACCCACGGCCAATTTGTGCGCATCCATGTTGGATCTCGTACGCTGATGGCGAAAAGAAACCGAAGAAAGACTTCTCGCCTTGGAATGGATTTCCCGAAGAAGAATAATCATGTACCGGCATCGGCTTGGATTATCTAAACTATAAAAGAGCAAGTTTGATCAATAGAACTCTGCCATCTAACCCCTAGATAAAATGCCTTCCTTAATTGTTGTGTACTCTCTTTATTTATATCACTCTATTTATAAAAAAATAAATTGATATAAATGATCATCACATAATAAAAATGTAAGACTAATCAATAGGACGTCCTATTTCTTTTTTTCCTCTCTTTAAAAAATAGAGCAAAATCTCCCGCTATTATGCTCTCTTTCCTCTCTTATTCTATTTTCAAATCCAGCTACAATCTCCAGTCCTTTCTACTGCTTACATGAATCGACAGGCGGCCAATTCAACACCAATTACACGCTGACCACCTCTGTGAATCGGCACAGCTAGCTCCTCAACGTCTGCTACCTCAGCTCATCGACTCGCGTCCCACCTCATCAACTCCAGCCACCTTAGTTGATCGGAGACAACTCTGTCCACAACTGTGTCACGTACTCACATAGATTCAATTATCCTATATGCAAATCCCCTTTTGCTATCCTATATTTTTTTTTATTTCTTCAGTATATCCTGGATTAATTCGTGTAATATTGTGCGGTTGGTAGTAGGCACCAAACACCAAACTCTCTGAGTGCAAGGTAGGTCTAAAAAAAACTCGAGTGCAAGGTCCTTAGTATTGAGAAATCTGTGCTACCAGTGTAGTCTAGAGATTTTTCAACAAAATCATCACACAAAAGAGGCATAATATAGGAAAAAAAGTTTTTTCTTCTTTTGCATCTGTTTATAATGAGAGGTTCTACCATATATATATAGTGTCAAAAACTCATAAGAAATAAAATCAAATCTTTCAAAAGAAAGACAGGCCCATAATTAGTTGTAAAACTCTAGGTTTTCCTAACACTTCTCGCAAAATACATATGTCTCATCAAAACTCTCTAAAAACCCAGTAAGAAAAATTAGAAGAAAGAGTACATAGCTCGCGACATGATCACACAAATTAACTCATTAAAAACTTTATCATGAGAAACTTCAGGAAAACTCATCTAAGCAAAAAAGAGTATAATCCACCTAAAATACTTCATATAATCTTCATGATTGACTTTGGATACTTAGTCTTCTTAACTAAGATTTAATTCCTCATATCGATATTATGCGAAAATTCTCCCCTTGAAATGTGCAACTCTCTAGACCTCATTATCTCAATGCCACAAACATATCTTTCAAAACTAGATATAAGGAGATACTTAGTGAATAAATCTGCAAGATTTTCATATGACTTGATATGCATTACCTTTATTTCATTCATTTTATGCAATTCATGAGCATAAAAGAACTTGAGTTGATATACTTCTTTAAGTTGCTTTTCACATACCCGATTGCACTTGTGCAATACATACATCATTATCTTTATAGATAATGGCGAAAGTGCTAGTAGTGTTCAAACCACATAACTGCTGGATATATTTAATCACTCTTCTAAGCCATGCACATTCCCGTACGGCTTCATATAAAGCAATTATTTTTTAGTGGTTTGTCGAAGTAGATACAAGACTTTGCTTTGATGATTTTTAGTATATTACAGTTTCACCATATAGGAAAACATAGTCAGTTTATGATTTCACTGTATGCAGGCCTGACAGATACCCAGCATCTGCGTATCCAACCAGACTTAGGGCCTGATTCTTTATGCAAAATAAATTCAGATCTTTGCTACCTTGCAAGTAATGCAGAATATACTTCAAGCCATTCCAATGCCTTTTAGTGGACTTTGTATTATATTGTGCAAGTAGGTTTACTGTAAACGCTATGTCTGACCTAGTGCAATTAGCCGTATATATCAACACACATGTTGCACTTAATTATGGGAATTCGGGTCTCAATACTTCCTCTCCTTTTTATCTAGGTCTATAGGAATTTTGATCTGCTTGCAATGACCTTCCTACCCTAGAGGTTTTAGCAGAAAATAATTTTTCAAAACCAAACCGCTCTAACACCTTCTGAGTATAGTTTGATTGATGTACAAAAATTTTATCTCCCACATGCTATAGCTACAAGCCTAAGCAAAACTTAGTTTTACCCAAATCTTTCATTTCAAATTCAGATTTTAAGTATGAGTTTGCTTCCTCAATTTCTTCTTTTGTATCAATGATATTCAAATCATCTACATATACAAATATAATGCAAAATCCGTTCTGAGAACTTCTTATGAAAACACAAGGACAATCCGTGCTATTTGTATAGTCTCATTTTTCGAGAAATTTACTCAAATGACTGCATCATATTCTACCTGATTGTTTCAACCCATATAGCAACTTCTTCAATTGTACGCTATAAATGTGTCTATTTCTTCTATCCTGATTCAGCAATGATATTCCTTCAGTTAACTTCATATAAATGTCCAAATCAAGACTCCCATAGAGATATGCGATCACAACATCTATCAATTTTATTTTAAACTCTAGGTTGACTATCATCGAGATTAAATATCTAAAGATAATATCACCCATGACCAAGGAATATGTTTCTTCATAATCAACATCTGGTCATTGAGTGAAACCTTGTGTACCTAGTCATGCTTTGTACCTCACAATTTCATATATTTCAATCCTCTTACGAATAAAGATCCGCTTATATCCTACTGATTTGATATAGGGAGGTGTGGGACATACTGGTCTAAAAACCTCTCTTTTGTTCAAGGATAATAGTTTAGCTATTATTGCATTCTGCTAGTCTTTCCAATCTGACATCAACCTATATTCAGTGAGCGATGAAGGCTCAGGGTCATGATCTATAACTGTAACAACTTTATTTACGAAGTATATATCAACTATTGTGGTTGCTCTGTTCCAAGATTCCCTTGAATTCACGTAGTTTATTGCTATTTCATCATATGTTGCACTTCCAGGTGCTTCTACATCTTACTCTTCATTATTTATTACTGTAGGAGCAGGGTCCTTTAGTTTACCAGCGTCAATTTCAGTGCGCGTATTTTCACTGATTTCTTCTTATGTGGGAAAATTCAAATCTAGTATACCTATTTTTTTAGGTTCCACACCATCGCTAGGTCTCAAATGGCTCCCCTTCTTCTTTCTTTGGGCATTTTTATGATCTGCTATGGTAAGCTCTCATTTCTCATTTTTGCCTGACGTCTCTGGTTATTTGGGACTTGAGGAACCAAATTTCTTATCCTTTTATTATTTTTCGGAGCTCCTATGACAATATGAGGGGTACCTTTTTTTTGGTACTTCTACCCTCTTCGGTGCAATGCTTGCAGGCACATGTGACTTAGTCACATTCTTCGAATCACAAAAATGATCAGACGGATTGTTTGCTAATTTCTACAAATCGATAATTTTCTGTATTTCATCATTGGCTTCACTAGTGCGAGGATCATGTACTGCAATTCCTTCTGCCTGCCAAATAATTCCTGATATTTTTTCCAAAGGTATATTTTCTCCCCCTAATGATGAAAAAATATTTTCATCAAAAATGCAATCAGCGAAGTGGGCCGTATGCAGATTTCCAATTGTTGGCTCCAAATATCGGGTTATGGATGTAGTGTCATAACCGATATATATTTTAATTATTTGCAAATGTCCCATAGTGGTTTGCTATGGTGACGGTATTGGCACATAAATCATATATCCAAATTTGTGTAAATGAGAAATTTTTGAAATTACCCCTTATACTAGTTGCATATGTGAATGAATGTTATAGGAGAATAGTTGCCGCATGTAAGACTGCATGTCGCAAACATGTAGCAAGCAAATTACAATGCTGCATAAAAAGTCTAGCAATAAATTTTATTCTTTTTATCAGTGCTTTGGCTAGTCCATTCCGAGTGTGGACGTGCGGTACATAATGTTCAACTTTAATTCTCATACCAGTGCAATAATCATCGAATGCTTTAGAAGTAAATTTTTCAGCGTTGTCCATTCTAATGGATTTCACTCGATTATCAGGAAAAATATTCCCAATTTGTATGATCTGCGAGATCAACTTTGCAAAAGCATGGTTGTGGGTAGATAATAGACATACATGCGATCACTTTCAGGATACGTCTATCAATACCATAAAGTACCAGAATGGGTCAGAAAGTGGTTAAATAGGACCACAAATATCCCACTGGATTCGGTTTAGAAATGCAGAGATTTTATCTTGTATCTTCAAGGTAGACGATCTTATTATTAATTGCCCTGTAGTACAAAATCTTCATGATTCGAGAAATTATTTACATATATGCCATGACCTTGTGAGTTAATAATTATATTTCTCATCATTGTTAGACTAGGGTGACCTAATCTATCATGCCATAGGAAGAATAATTCTGCATTATGAAACACAATCTTTAAGGTAGTGAACACTTTAGGTGCTCTAATGCGAGTATAGTACAAACCACTGCTCATGGAGGGAAGTTTTTCTTGTATTCTCACTTCACTATCACGCTTAGTAATGAGTATGTGCTTCTTATCATCTTTTTCACCAGTTTCTACATGGAAACCATTAGGACGGATATCTTTAAAACTTAAGAGATTTTTTTTAGATTCAGGGTACAACAATACTTCTTCAATATACAAAGTAGTTCCCATAGGTAGTATCAATATCTCTCTTTCAGAACCTACTATGCATTTATCATTACTAGCGACAATCATCACTTTTACAGAGCTATTTCTGATAGAATAAAAATACACTTTTTCTCTTAAGGTGGTGTTTGTGGTTCTATTATCCACAATACACACTTCCTCTATGCGGGTGCCACACATATTCTATAAATAAAGCAGTCAATCATTCACATGCAAGGAAAAAGCAACAAGAGTAAATGCTTTATTAACTATCAAAAAATATTGTTTCCAGCTAAACTTGTTCTTCTAGAGCTTACATTTATTCATTTAATCATCCTAAATTCAACAACTAAGTAATTGGCTAATTACTCTAATTCTAGATAGAGTCTACAAAATATCCGATCATTTCATCTATAATGGATTTCTTTTTTCGCTTCATCTTTCATGACATCTTCTATGGTAGTGGAGAAGGGCAAAGTAGAGGCCTCAGAATCCTTCATTAGGAGATCTTTTACTGCCAGTGTGGGAGCGACATCAACTTCCATATGAGATGCTTTCCTTTCAACTGCGGCTGCTTTGTTCACCTCCATCCCCGTTGCAATGGTGAGGTGTGCTTCTAGCTGCTCCTTTTTCTTCTTCCGGTATGCCTTCATAATATGCTTTGGTGATTTGTAGATTCAGGACCAATGACCACAAACATCGCACTTATAGCATTTCTGGTTCTGCTCACCATATGGCTTGACTTCTTTATTTATCTTGCCATTGTCATCACTAGGCTTGATCTTGTCTACCACCACTTTCCTTCCTTTCTTCCTCCGCTTCTTATTGCGGTTCTTGCGTGCTTTGAAAGAGTTGTGATTGACTTCTAGACCACTGCACTTTCCTTAGGACTAGGATAAGAAGTTCTTGTTTATGACTTCGTCATGAACTTCATGAAGCTGCAACACATCAATCAGTACAGAATACTTTTTGTATTTTGATTGATGGTGATTGTGTGCTGATTCTATCGCATTCGGGTGAAAAGTGGAGAGAGTCTTCTCAATTTTCTCCTCTACTGTGATCTCTTTCCCATAGAGACACTTGAGTGTTGAAATACGGTACAGCGCAGAGTTGTACTTTCTAACATGCATGTAGTCATAGAAATGGAGCCGAACACATTATTACTCTACAAGAGGCTTGATGATGTACTTAATGCGCTCAAAATGCTCCTACAGTGCGTCCTATAATACCTAAGCGCTAGTCATTTTCATGTACTCATCATTCAAAGTGGGAGAGAGAGATGGTGGCGGAGAAAATGAAGTGCCTGATCATTTTCATCCTCTGTGAGAACTATTACACTACTTGCTCCTAGGCCAATAGCAGCGCAGAGCTTTTTCGCTCCAAGTATAATTTGGATATCTGACACCCAAGTGAGATATTTACAACCATCTGCACTGAGCTTAGCGAACTTCTTGTTCGTGATCACAACCATCTACACATTTAAATGACGCATGTAAAACTACTAGTAAAGTTGCATCATGTTGCTAAATATGATCACTACAATTTTTTTCGATATTTTCTTTGCTATCGTATGAATTTTACTGAATTTAAATGCATAACATGCAATTTAAACAGTAAAAATAATAATAACAAAATTAAATACAACATAATTGCTAAAAAATAGATGCAAAATTTGAATTCTAGAGGTACTTCTATGCAAAAAAGAGCCTTTGGATAATTTTTAGAACAAGCAGGGGCCTAAACAAAAAAAATACAAGGACTACGCTCAATTAAGAAAAAAACCTAGGGGCTAAAAGTAAAATGTTAGGTTTTTCTGTTTTTTAATTTTCTTCGGTTTTCACCCGCTATTTGGCTAGCGTCCTTGATTGGTCCAACCCAGCCTATATGGCCCACGCGTCATATATACAAAGGGGCAGTTAGGGTTTGAAAACCCTAGTCGCCACCCAGGCCATTCGGTGGCTGCCCTCAGGTCAGCGGTGCGACTTTCGTGGCGAGGTGGCACATGTGGTGCTAGCGGTAGCCCTGTGTGGAGCTACGCGCAATGGGCGAGCTCATCGAAGGGCGAGTGGCGATGCGGGTGACCGCGCTTCGATCGAGCCCTCGCATGCAGGATAGCGATGGCAGCGGTCGGCCGGCCATCAAAGCAGCAGCACTAGAGAGCATGTGGCAGAAGGCCTTGCTGCCGGTAGGGCTCTGCCCCGGCCTTCCCCATCTGCGCAGGACAACAATATGTGGCTGGCCTCGCCACTTGTGGGCAGCACGGTCGGTGGCATGCTGCAGGTGGCCAGCGCGGCGGTGCAGCGTTGGGCTGTAGTCAGCTGGTGTAGCACGTGGTGGCACCGCTTCGGGCGGCACCCTTCTTCTTCCTTCTTTTTTTCAATGTGTGGCAATGGCTATCAAGCCACCACATCGTTGTACAGGGGGATGACCGTTGGTGTCCGGCTGGCGGCATGGTGGAGGTTGCAGGCCTCACTAGTACTACACCGATGATGCTATGTGAAAGTGCATCTAGCCCTATATGTGGTTTTGGTAATTAATGATAATACCTATGGACTAACAATGGTGTTGAGTTTGTTAGTAGGTTTTTCCATAGGTGATGTATGGATGAGAGATATGCATGAGCTCTAGGTAAATAGGGAGATTGAAAATGCATCGAGATGAATGAGACCTAAGTGATACTCGGGTAAGTGATAACAATGCCTATGGACTAACAATCATATTGAGAATTGCTATTATGTTATTCTATAGGAGATGCATAAATGATGAAGCGTGGATTCTTTGAGAAATGCTATGAGTTCAAAGAATTGCATCAAAAGTTATTGAGATTTTAGTGATGCTCATAAGAAGAAGAAGAAGTTCAATAAGATTAGCAATAAGCTTGAAGGCTAAGTTACTTGTGGAGATCAAGTAACTAAAGGTATGACTTGTCAATAGAGTTTTATGAACTAACCCGTGTGCTATGTGTTTAAGAATGAGTGGGGTTAGGTTCTATATGAAAATTGACAATATGCATGAAGGCTAATAAGTTACTTGTGGAGATCAAGTAACTTAAGGTATAAATATTGTCATTTAGATTTTATGGACTAACCCATGTGCTTTTTGCTTGAGACTGAGTTAGGGTTAGGATCCATAAGAAGGCATAAGTTGAATTGAAATCATATATGCCAAGAGTGAAGAACATGAGTGGACTCCATATTTGATAAAATGAATTCCTTGAAGATGTCGAATACAAAGTGGTTTTCTATGGCAAGACGGTGAAGGGAAAGCAAGACTCGACTGCGATGGACCATCCGTGGTGAAGGGCAAGCAAATAGCTTGGCGCCGAAGGACCAAGGCGGTGGTGAAGAGCGAGTAAAGGCTTTGCGTCGATGGACCATGCGAGACCATAGGAAGCTATGGATGATTCACATCAATCATATGAAGAATCAAGAAGAGATGGAGTGAAGAATATATGAAAGTTGGCAACCCTCAAGGTTTGAAAGAAAGAAGCGGTACTTGAAAGTTTTTTAAAAGCTCAAAGTGGTTTAAACGAGTTTTATCTTTGAATTTGAGTATAGGTATGCCGCACTATTAAGAGGGATGCAACGTGAGCTAATTGTCGCGTCTCAGTGCTCAAGAGTTCCCAACCAAACCCAAAGTGAGAGTTTCTTGTTAAGAGTCCGAAGCGGAAAGTGTGGAAGTGTCCAAAATAGATTTTGGAGTGTTCCTAATTTGATACTATGTGTTTTAGGTCATGAATTCAGTTGAGATGTGTAGCCCTCTGAATAAGCTTTCTATAGAGTCCAAAATCGTCGAAATCGGACTCCGGGATCAAAAGTTATCGCCGTTTTTCGGAGGTCAGCTGTGCTGTGGCCGGAGACTCCGGTGTAGGCCAGATACTCCGGTACCTGGAAAGGCCAGAGACTCCGGTGAAGTCCGGATACTCCGGTACCTGAAGTGGCCGGAGACTCCGGGAAGTCTCCAGGGCTGTTTTATGTGTTAAGTGCTGACCGGATACTCCGGTGTAGGCCGGATACTCCGGTAAAAGTCCAGAAAAGAGCCTAACGGCTAGTTCTGACACGTTCTATGACCGTTCTGATGCCGTTTTTGGAATTGAGACTGGATACTCCGGTTTTTACCGGATACTTCGGTGTAGGTGTGTCAGAACAGTAACGGCTAGTTCTTTTGAGTAGGCTATTTATACCCCACTCACCCTATCCTTTGGGGCTGCTGAAAAGGGCACGAAAGAACACATGTTTAGAGCCAAAAGAACCTCTCTCACTCCATTCTAGTGTGCGATTTGAGAAGAAAAGTGAGTTGGGTTGAGAGATTGGAAGATTGAGTGCATGTGAGCTAAAATTCAATCTTGAGCACTTGAGTTCTCGGCAAGAAGTTCGTCGTCGTGTTTGTTACTCTTGGAGGTGAAGCCTCCTAGGCGGCTAGGCGTTGCCGACGAGCACCCAAGGTTGTGGGTTGCCGCGGAAGTTTGTGAAGGGCTCGATTTCGCCTCCGCAAGGGAAGAAATCAAGAGTGGATCGAGGAAAGCGGTTGAAAGAGACCCGGCTCGTTGGAGCTTCCTCAAAGGAGACGTAGGATTCAAGGTGGTGAATCCGAACTTCGAGAAACAAATTTTTGTGTCTCCTCTCTTGTTTCCTTACTTTCAAGTTTTTGCTCAAATCTTTATGCATATTGTTCGATCTACTTATTTGTGTGTATTTGAGTGTAGGTTCTTTGTGAATCTACTTGAAATCATCTCCGGCAACACACGACATCACTTGGTTTGAGCTAGAACTCTGTACCCATCATTTTTATTCAGTTTCGGGCTCAGTTCTGTACAGAACCCGGAGAATCCGGAGTTCACCGGAGTTTCCGGACCTGTACAACCCGGAGACTCCTGTCTTCACCGGAGTATCTGGTAAACACAGGCATATGAACAGTGTTTTCAGCCTTTTTTAATTTAAGTTTTATTGCATATCTCTTGCTAGATTAGAGTAATTTTTGTCACCTTGGGATTGTAATTTTCACACTTATTTAGGGTGATTGTGCACTAGTTGAGCCTAGCATATTTAGGTTTTTCACTTGTGAAAAATCCGTTAGTTTATATTTCACTGCAAGTTTAGATCAACGGTAAAAGATGATGAATTTTTGTAAAAACGCCTATTCACCCCCCTCTAGACGACATCATTGTCCTTTCACTATGTCA
Source organism: Phragmites australis (assembly GCF_958298935.1). Classification (NCBI taxonomy): domain Eukaryota; kingdom Viridiplantae; phylum Streptophyta; class Magnoliopsida; order Poales; family Poaceae; genus Phragmites; species Phragmites australis. Next base: position 40,484,101 of record NC_084923.1, read on the forward strand.
TGTTCATATGCTACTGTTCATGCATATACACTAATGTTCATGCAATTCCAGATGTATTTTGATGCAAAGCAGTAGTAGCTAGAAAACGTACTGAATCAATCGTACCTTTCAATCCTTGTGAATGAGACGATCCGATTCTCCTAGCAACGTTCTGCCAGCTTGGTCTTCGACAAAGTCTCATACTGATAATGTATTGAGAAATCTCTACTAACGGTGTAGTCCAGAGATCCTTTAAGAAAATAATCACACAAAAGAGACATAATGTAGGGCAAAAGCTTTCTTTTATTTTTCATCTGTGTTTATAATGCGAGATTATATCCTATATATATAGTGCCAAAAACTCATAAAAGATATAATCAAATCTTTTAGTTATAAAACTATAGATTTCCTAACATTTAGGTCTTTGATGTTGTGCTACAAAGCCGTGGACGACAGCCCATCGGCTCCAAAACCCCTGCGAATAGCAAGAGCATCACTGGATGAGTTTTTTGTTTTTATACTTCGATTTTTTTTAAAAAAATAGATGTCTGTTTGAATTTTTTGCAAAATAGACGTACGTCGCTCGATGGAACGGTGACAGGTACTTATCTCCCTTCCAACAGATGACATGTTAAAAAAATAAAAAATATAATATTCTATTACTCTTAAAATTCAAAACATTATCAAAATAGTCATAAAAAATTTTGACAAAAAATATATGGTGTAGAGGATCCTATAATGTAGCTCCTGAAACATTTTCAACTCTAAATATAATTATAAGAAAAAAAAGATAAATTTCATTATACACAATCTGTTTTTGTCTGATTTTTAGTTAGATCATAGTATCTTTTATACCACTAAATTTTTTAGAATTTTTTTGGAGTGTTTTGAATTTTGAGAGTAAGGGAACGGAGTAATTTTTTTTTATTTTTAAACTGCTCGTGGAAGGGTGGCATGTTTATTTTTTTTTAAAAATATAATTTTTTCAAATGAACGTTTATTTTTACATTTTTTCGATTTTCGAAATATTAAAAAAGATACGTCACCACTGGAACGCCGACCCGAGCGGACGGTCCAGCCGACCGGCACCCGCTGGAAACGAGAGAAAACTCGAATAGCCGAACCCACCAAATCAAACCCTAGGGCCGGCCAGGAGGATGGTGGCGATCTCGATGTACCGCGGCAACCTCCACCTCGGCGGCGTGACCGACGCCGCCGAGCCTCGCCGCTGGGAGCTGCCCCGCCCCGCCCTCTCCGCGAAACGGTTCCGTCGCCTCCTCCGCAGCCGCTCCCTGACCGTCGAGCGCCTCGCCGGTGAGCCGCCGCGTCCCGGCTCCTCGGCATCCTCCCCTTCCTCCGCGGAGCCCGCGGGGGAGGCACCGGGGCAGGAGGAAGGGGAAGCGAACGAGGAGGAGGAGCAGGGACAGCAGCAGCAGCAGCCTGATGATGGGGAGCAGCAACAGCAGCAGGAAGAGGGCGAGGTGGAGCAGCAGCATCAGCAGCAGCAAGAGGAAGAGGAGGAGCAGGAGGAGGGAGCGGTGGAGGATGCGGACATGGACGATGCGGGGGAAGTAGTCGTTGAAGGTGACGGTAATGGCGATGCTGAAGAAGGGCAAGGGGAAAGTGAAGGCGTTGACCCTAACCCGGAGGTGAGGGTTGTTAAAACTCTTGATTCCCACTTCCCAATCGCTAGTTGTTTGATCCGCGCACAATTGTTGTGTCAATGTGATTGGCTAACGCTGACAACAATTGGCATATAGGGAACCGTGTAGATTCTGTGATTCTACCTTGCAGGGGAATTGACAATAGTTGGCCTCTTTCTTGTCAAGAGGTCCTGTCGGGGAATAGATGAATTTTAGGAAAAGTTCAAAAAAGAGGATAAATTCTAGGAAGATTTAGGTCGCTCAAGGAGTTTCTTATGATGACGATGAGTTCTGAATGTAGATTCTTTAAATTGGCATCTGTTTAGATCTTCAGTCTGGCCAAAATTGAACAGCTCACTTCCTCCTTGCAATGGAAAACGAAGTTTTCGAGATTTACTCAACATTAAGCCTCGTAATTTACACAAAAAAAGTTTGTTCTTCCGTAAGAAACTTAGAATACACGGTATTCTTTGTTGCTACTGCACATTAACTTATTCCTATAAGATAGCGTTGTTTTGCTTGGAGACTTTGTCTGGTGCTTTTTGAAGTTATGAACAGAGCTGAGTAACCTTACATACAGTTTGCATATGAATGAGTGCCTAAACGGGCGACCTCTATGCTTTGTGTTTGTTATGTTGCGGATCTATCTACTTGGCTTTATTTATTGAGACTTAGCTTTTACATCTATTACAGGTGAATTATCTTGATGGAGTTGAAGAAAGGAAAACAAAGTTGAATGAAAAGCTGGATACCCTAAACAAGAAAAAGCATGACCTTGTGCAGATGCTGAAGCAGGTATTATTTGTGATATTCTTTATTTTCTGGTTGATTACTTGAAACAAATGGGTATTTGTTGCATAGTCATCAGTTGCGTAATACTGAGTAATGTCAGATGGTACATAAGCTTATGTTTTATCTGATATCCAATTTGATATGATGCAGATCTGGATAATGTTTTCCCGCTATTGAATAATATCTGAAATACCCATCTGTATACGGAGTTGACAGAATAATAGCAATCCTGATTCAAATATCAGTTGAACCTAAATGAAGTATTTAACTTAATTTGTGTTATTCCAAAACTTTTCCATTAATGATATGAAAATGTCTGCAAACTAATGGGAATTGCATGTATACTCATTGAAAAATGTGAAACTCGTACCAGCCTTGCAAAACTATGTTAATATGTACGAATAAGTTAAAATGGTTTAGCTCATTATTCTTTTTATCGAATGTGCCGTAGCAATGTTGCTAATGGGAGTTGCATGTGTACTCATTGAAAAATGTGAAACTCGTACCAGCCTTGCAAAGCTATGTTAATATGCATTAATAAGTTAAAATGATGTTGCTCATTATTTTTTTATCGAATGTGCCGTAACACGGTTGTCATTTCCTAATGAATTTTGTTGCATATGCCATTGCATCTGATGCTTCACATCATGATTGGACAGTTCCATAGTTACCTTCCCAAAGTGGAAGGCATGAATTGGATTATGGACGCGGGTATTCAGCTGGGTTAGTCTGTGGATAAGAAGCTTCTCGTTGATCTTTAGATGTCACTAGCTCTCGTTGTGAAAGCTATCTCCAATATCTAAAATCTAAATATAAATGCTAAATTTGTCGCTCAGCCTATTATTTTGATTGAAGTTAATAGGAATGTGTGATACACAATTTTTTGGTGGTTGGCTGCTCCCTTCTCTTCTGAGAACTTGGTGGTCAGTGTATTGAATGAGATCGTTTTGGCTGATTGAACAGGTTTTAAATGCCGAAGAAGAAATCCGAAGGCGTAGCATGCAGGCTTCATTGCGCGCCGCCATGCCTCAGCCATCAGAAAATGGTACTGATGGAAGTTCTGTTTCTAGGCTGGTCCCCAGAATGACTGTCGACGTCAATTTTGGTGAGGTTGCTGGCGATTCAGATGCTGGTTCCAACCAGGGCACCCCTGGACGTCCCTTGCATCACCTCCACAATATCTCTCCTTCAACAGCCTCTTTTGCTAGGTCACCGTTTGGTTCTCTGCAGCACAATTCTGTAAGTTGTTTGACTGGTCACTGGATGGTCTTGTTTTTTAAGTCCATATCTACTTTTATCTGTATCTTAGATGATAGCAAAAGTGAGACTTAATTTAGTAATTTTTCTTAGATAATAACCGAGTATTACTGTTTTCTCGTGAGCTAATAACCGCATCTGATCTTGCAGGGTCACACTCCAAGGAGTCCAGCAACTTTCTCTACAGCAAGTCCATCTCGCTTTGCAGTTAGTGGGCATCAAGGACATCCTCCTGGTCCAGTGTCATTGCCAGGATGCAACTATGTAGCCTCATCACCTTCCCCTGCTGCATCGGGTGGTTCTTCCTCCGTATTCAAGGATTCTCGCCCACCCAACTCTATGTAGTTCCAACACTGTATAGTTCAGAACTGGATGTACCCCTGTTTGGGTTGTTATATATTGACATCGTTATCCAAATCTTGAGAGATACCCAGGGAATAAGGTGATACAGCGCTGTGGGCAGCACAAATGGAAGGAACCCGTGTTTTCACTGTGGTCAACATGTAACATCACCCAAATCATGTAACATTAAGTTATTTATTGGTCTACCAGGTCTGTCCAACGATTGGTCATGTGTTAATAGGCTTGAAGCGTTCGTGTATTTCGTCTTAAGTACTCCTGGGTGTGTACCGAACTGCTGATTGTCTAACTGAGACGCTATGCATATAACGAGCGCATGTTTGACGCAGGACAAACGATGTTGAATTAGAGTGTGCAGTTTCTTTCTTTGTTTACCGGCTGAAAGCGTGAAACTCGTATCACTGAGCAGAGTAGCAGCTGCTACGGATAAAGAAAGAAAGAAAGCACGTGTGCGTTGTTTCGGCTTCCTACCAAATGACTCGACAGACAATTTCGCATTTGTTTGTTATTCTTTTCAAGCGTGGAGCAAGCTCCAATATGTCGAGCAAAGTAGCCGATACATATCCACAAGATTACGTAGCCATCAAACATCGATAAATGTATAAATGAGAAGATAGCAAGATTTGCTGCAGTATAGTTGCATCTAGAGATCGTAACAAATGCCAGTCTACCAGCTTGTTCGCGGTTAACAGTCCTTTGAGGGTGTGGAGGGCTGGAAGCTACAGAAAGTTGCAACAAAAAAGAAATTAGTGCCAAGAAAACTATAATCTAAATGAACATTCAGAGGCATATAATTAGAGAATGCATGTTCAGCGTATGTGACATTAGTAGATGAAGATGAACAATCATAAGGCACATTATCCAGTGCTGCGATCAGAAAGATAGTTGTTGATCCATGTATGCATCAAGAAACGGATAGAGAATGCCAACCAACGGGTCAGCTGACCAGATCTTTAATTGTGTATTTTACGGGCTTAGAATTTGTTGTCAAGGACACATGCCATCATCACTATATCATGCATTAGTTCAGGTCAAAAGCAGCATACAGCCATACAGGTGGCTGACAGAAACCTGGCACCAGCAGCAAGGTGTGATGCCTTTTTTTGGATATCATCGCAACACCCTCCTCAAAATCGAACACTGCTTATTTGACGGTAACAGTATCAGAACACTACCTCGGACACTAGATTAGTAGACTTCTACACAGTGTCACAAGACCCAGAAGAGGAATATAGTTTGTAGAAGGAAGTCTCCATTATAAGTCAACTACTGAGCGCACAATGAGCAAAAGAGGAGGAAATCAGGGAAACAAGCTCTAGCAAGTGAGCAAGCGGCTCGCCATGATTTGAAATATTGAAACCAACATATGGCCCCGCTATAAGTTTCCAGTCAAACTGAAACCTTTCTCAAAGCAAAACATCCCTTGTCAGGTAGATTCCGATATACTATGTGTGATCGATAAATGGCGATTCAACAATATGAAATGTAAGATGAAGTGTGAAAACAAGTCTTCAGAATCAAAATTCTGTGTTACCTCAAGTAATGCTGCTGTAAAATCATAGACCTTCCCCATCCCCTAAAATTGGGCAAAGAAGTCCTGCAAGGTCCACAACAACATTTACAAACTAGAAAATTATACAGTGGTCAAATACATTATATAAACTCTGAAATCACAAAAATCATTTCCCGATTACACAAGATTACACAGTGACGTCTGATGTGCAACCAATGAACCAACCATGTTGATTTTCTATTTAATGAAACAATCATATTATAATCTTTTGTCTACAAGTCATGTGCATCTTGTTGAAAGGAAATTTGTGTTGGCAAGTCAGATTCAAGAAATAACCTGTTTAAGACATGGCAAGTTCTCCCATAAGCTGGATCATTCATCCTAACCATAAATGATCTAAGAGAAGCCCAGATTGACCAAATTTAGCAATACTAATTTTAACTTTGGCCAGTTACACCATTGAGCCATTGAGTATACATTCTTAAGGAACACCATAAATCAATACAGCAATTTCCTTTGACATTTTCTTTCTCTCTTCATGTCTAATTCAACTTGAAACATCCCAATATTCTGTATTATAATATAACGCTACCTAGAACTAAAAACCAAACTAAATATCATTGATATATATATATATATATATATATATATATATAAACGGATGCACATAAAGTTCAGTACCACGCAGTACCTGTCCAGTAAACTTAATAACAGAGGCAGCCAGTCCACTTGGACAACAGTTTCAAAAAAGTAACTCATTCAAAAGCAGACTTCAGTAATTATTATCACAGGAATAAGTCTTACAAGCATACAATTCCATAATTGCTACAGTCAGACAATATAAGGAAACCACATATAGGAAGAGTATTTCTCCCAAAGCTTAATTGCAGAAACAAGTTCCTGAAATACACCTGTCTTCTGGTGGCAAATCAATTTTTCAATCTTTTCACTTATACAACTATAAACAATAACTAGATTGTTCTCCCATGGCAAAAGCTTACTAGATTGACAAATGAATGGCTCTATGGTTATCGCCTCTTGTGTCATCTTTTGCGCACTCATTTCCTGATTCTGTAATATAGTATTTCCCGCCTCAAGTCAACGTGTAATAGATCATTCAAGTGAGAGAACTGTTTATGATTAATCTAAATAACCTCCCCAGACGCAACCATACATTATATTTTACATTCATATGTCGTTCCTTTCATCTTCATGTCGAATTTAACCACAATAAACAATTCTCAGCTTGTTTTCCTTTCAAAGCTACGCTACCTCCAAAGTCTATAGGAACTATGAAGTCAAAACCAACCAGCATCCACATCGAGCAAGCATCTAGAAAGAACAAGTTGCGTATGGAACTAACACATGATACCGCATATTCTTGGCATCATTCCAGTCAACGTTAAAACACAGCCCAAGAATTAAACTGGCTCATTGATCATAAGCAACTCAATTTCTAACCCGGGACTAAATTTACCAACAGAATATCCCAATAAGCCCATACAAAGAACTGGTTGAATCCAAGCAACTTGGTCAGGAAAGCGTCCGGGGAGGAGAAAGAAACCCCATCATACCAGGAACCATTTCGCGGCGACGGCGAGCGCGGACGAGAGGCGACACCTCTTGGAATCCTCGCAGGCGTGAAGGGACTGGAAGTCGGCGGCGGGGAGCTTGCGTGTGATCCATCCGATGTCGAGGTAGACATAGTGCGGGGGCGGGGGCAGGTCGACCTTGATGCGGATGACGTTGAACCAGACGAGGAAGCGGCGGACCTGGACGCCCTCGAGGCCAGAGAGGGAGCCGTAGCGGAGGACCCCCGTGACGCGGGGCGCGAAGTAGGTGAGGTACTCGAAGTGGACGTAGCAGGGGCCGGGCAGGTCGACGGTGAGGCTGCCGTTGTCGGCGAGCGAGAAGGCGGCGACCGTCGAGGGGAAGACGCCCGGGGGCAGGCCGTAGAGCGGGAGGAGTTCGGCGAGGGTCACGTTCTTGTGCGGCGGCGGAGGAGGCGGAGGCGGGGATGGGGGATTAGCCAACTCCGCCGCCGCCGGGGCGGCGCCGGCGGCGAGGAGGAGGGGGAGGAGGAGAAGGGCGAGAGGCGGCATTGGGAGCGGAGGAGCACTTGTTTTCTTTCTTTCTTTCTTGGTGCTTTGGTCGTAGACTCTGTGTCCACTTGGTTTGGGTTCTATGGAGGTTTGGCTTGGGATTTCTAGTCGAGATTGGTCAACGGCTCAAAACTCGGAGTCATGTAAAATGTGAATTTGTATGTTTGATTTGATGAGTTTTAAATTGTATGAGTATGTCTATATGCAAATATAATTATATCTGACTAAAGGTGAAAAGAAATAGCGTTTATGTTTTTGTCTCCGAGTAAAAAAAATTAAATGCTCCATTGTAAAAATATATATGTATAGGATTGTTCGGTGATTAGAGGCAGTACACACAAGAACTTTTTTTATACAAAGGTGAAACTTGGACTATGCACCAGATGGTCTAGTGTTTAGAGGGTGAACACATCGGAATATTCGGTGTTCATATTTTCTGCGGGATTTACTTTTCATTCAGTATTTTGGTTTTGGACTAACCCATAATGGAATTGGAGAAACATATTTGCTTATCTAATGTTGTGCAGGTAATGGATGCAACTTGACGGTCGACGTCAGGATAATCAGGGCCAAGCGGGGAGTTTTGTGCTAGATGATTAAGGAGACCAATCGAAATTAAGAGTGATCCTAGCTGTATACATGGAAGTCAAGCAAAGTATAGAATGAAGAATTAAGATGACGTAGTGATAAAGTCAAGCGAAGGGTATGCCGGTGCAACTGATAAGGCAACTCGGGGGATCAGGAGCGAGAGAGACTTGCCGGCAATTAAGATTGCAAGACAGAATACACGTATCGATATTGGGATGCTTGCTTGAGGTCAAAGTAAGCAGTAGTGAGTCACGCTTTAAGAAGCGTGCGAGGCGGTTTTACGGTTTGGCCTTAAAACCGTGGAGGGATAAAGTGCATGTGACATCATCGTGAAATATGCGTCGTGGCGAAGCTAAGTCATGAAGGTGTCACAACTGTTCGATAGACGGAACGAAAAATAGATCAAAATACGTCGGTAGTAGGTAGGAGGCTATTGTAAGAAAAGTATATTTTTGGAATAAGGAATTTTAAGGGCTAAGATAACTCCTTAAGACTATAAATAGAGGGGTAAAGCTGTAGGGGGCCTTGAGATAGCTATTTAAGAGCCCAGTGATAGGTTTTGGAGGAGATAAGATGATAGACTTAGCCTTTGTAATAGGTAGAGTTTTTATGAGAGAAAAATATTTTATAATCTATTTAAAATAAGGATAACCTCTATGCTTAATGAAGTTAATTTTCTCGCATGGGCTTGTGTTCATCTCCTTCTAGACTCATTCTTTTGGTTCCCTTGCTTCTCTTGTAAGTTTTTCATTTTCGGTTGTGATTTTCGTTTCCTTTTTAAGTTGCAATTTTTCCATCCTTGTGAAGTTAATTTCTTTGTTGTTAGGAGCATAAAATATGCATACAATAGTACAAATTTGGGTCTCACATCCCCTTGCCTCTAAGTCATTAACTTAGAGAGTTTCTTTCAAAATTGCGAGCTTTTTTTACTAGAGTCATAGAATGGTCTTAAATAGAACCTTATGTTCATATCTCGTCCATAGTCACATGTTATCGATTTTTTCTCTGTTTCTCTCTGTATGCTTTCACTTGAATTTTTGAGGTGCATTGGGTAAAACAAAGGAGAATGCTATCTGATTCAAAAGAATTTGGTGAGGTACCTATTCACCCTACTCTAGTCATCAATCTCGATCCTATAGTTGGTATCAGAGCCAGTTTGATTATTTGTTGACCTTAACTGGCTGTGTGATCAATAGGCGACAATGGAGAGAAGTGAGAAGATTTCGCCGTTTGACGGTCGAGATTTTTCGTACTGGAAGGTGTGTATAGAGGCTTATCTATTAAGCCAAGGAAGTAAAATTTGAGAAATAATTTATTCCAACTATGAGATCTCTGCTGCTTGCATGACTCAGGTTCAAATAGAACAATATGAAGCCAACAACAAGGCCAGAAATATTTTGTTCATAAGCCTAAATCGGAATGAGTTTGACAGGGTCCAGCACATCTGTAATACCTGAGAGATCTTGTCTACTCTAAGTGTCTTTATGAAGGCACTAATCAGATTAAGGCTACACGCCAAAACACATACAACCAAGAATATCAAATATTTATGCAAGGATTTGGTGAATCTTTGGATGCTATATTTGCTAGATTTGATAGAATTGTTAGCAACCTTAGATCCACTGGTGTTTTGGCCTGCTCTAATTATGAAAGGGCGATCAAACTTCTCTATGCTCTTGATCGTAGCATATGAGAAGTAGAGATCTCCAGTACGAAGAGTCATCAAGTTATGACACACTGACTTGTGATGAATTCTTCAGCAAACTCAAGTCCACCGAGATAGCCAAGGTGGCTTGGATAGGTCTCGGAAACCCCTTATCTTAGAACATGACGTTGGTTTCTGGATCTAATAGTGACAATTAGGCTGGAACTAGCTTCTCTTGTGCTAACACTTCACTGAGTGTATTTTCTTTGTCTTCCTTAGTTTTTATCACAGAGGAGCAGGTGGACGTACTAGATGATGAGGACCTTGTGTTCATTGTGAAGAAGTTCACTCACTTCTATAACAATAGAGAGACTAGAGGAGAGGGGGGGGGGGTCTCGTGCTTATTTTTAGTGCAGTGATACCACTCACTTCAAGGTGGATTACCCCAAGCTCAAGAAGAGGGAAGACTATGACCACAACTATGACAGACATAAGAAGAAAAATAAGAAGTCATTCTTCAAAAAGAACTATGACAAAATAGCTAAGAAGGCGACCAAAGCGGCTTCGAGGGTGTTCATAGCAGCTCTCAGCGACATCAACACCTCATCAAGCGAGGAGGAGAGCATAGAGGAAGAGATGCTAGTGAAGGACAAAAAGAAGAGGAATAAGGACTTCACCAGCCTTTGCTTCATGACGGACGACAACGATAATGATAGCGACCCAGAGCTCAATTTCTCTGAGGTATCACCTTCCTACGACTAGCTTTCCGTCTAAGTCGATACCTTGAATGATGCTCTCATTAGCTAGGATAGGTTACTTAGTAAAGTTATGTGTGAGTTGAAGGAGCTTAGGCCCAAATATGAGTATGTGTTTACTAAACTTGCATTGCTTAGGTCTAGGCTTAATATTGAGGAATGTGAGAGTTGTTTGATTGTCATGACTGAACTTGCTGAGCTTCAGAATGTGTATGCTCAAGTCACTAGTCGGCTCAAGAGTGCCGAGACGAAGCTACTTGAGAAGGAGTCTAGGTCTACTCTCTTAGGCATTTGCAAAAATTACCCTTTGCTTGCAAAAGATGTCAAACTGAAAGGCAAGAGCCATAAGAAGCTAGAATCTAGATTGGAGAGTACTGAGTGTTCGAAGAACGTGCAACCAAACTATTCCACCTGCATAGTCTTTCAAGACAAGCTCAGCTGAGTTAGATGGCAAGTTCAGAAGCTCTTGACTGAGAATGAGTACCTCCTTTCTCTAGTGTAGAGAAGTGCTCAGAGGACAAGGGAAAAATGAATTTGATATTGTCCAAGACCAAAATGTGTGCTGATAATGAGGGTTTGGCTCTTGGGTTAGGGTTTGAGAGGGTGGCTTACAATAGGGAGAGTAAGACTATGTTCACCACACCTACTACTCTAGAAGTTGAAAAATCCAAGATTAATGTTACATCACCACCCATCAAGAAGAAACCCACATCACAACCTATCAAGAAGAAACCTGCACCACAACTAAAAAAGCTCCACAATCTAAGGTGAGAGTCCTTGTATGAGAGCCCAGAATGACCGGCAGTCGAGTTTCTGAGAGACGCTACCACTGCACCTACTGCTAGATTGATGGCCGCTTGGTTGGGTTTTGCTTTCGCCGTAGGAGAGATGAGCGGCGTTAGTAGGAGTGGAGTACTTGGGATATGTACCGCCTCTCTGTTGGTGTACATGAGTCTTTTCCTTGTTCTCACCAACGAGTTTCAGATGCTCTTTGGTTCTCTTTTAGAGGCGGTGCCTGGCGTGGATCTTACCATGATTCATATGGTTTTGGTTTATGTGTAAAAGGATTTGAGTTCCAGCGCTTTGATGGACCATGTTTTCCCCATCGCGGCACTTGCCCTCAGTGCACTGATATTGATTTGCATGCACCTTCTTCTATTGCTTTAGGGTGGATGATTCGATGCTAGATTCATAAGAGGTTTTTGTCTAACCACAGTACTGAGATATTCACCTATTATTCTTCTCATATATAGGTGGTAGGCGGAGGCCTGGAGAACAAGTGACTCATCAACGCTGGTTATTCACATCATATGATTGGAGATTCATCATGGTTCTCCAACCTCACCCTGATGAAGAGACACGAGTACATCACTTTTGGGGGATGATAAAAAATGAAGGGTGAATGCAAAAGGTATGGTAAAGGTGAATGAGAGTTTCACTCTCAAAGATGTGGCTTTGGTAGAGCATCTGAGATACAATTTGCTTTCTATATCTCATTTGTTGGATGAGGATTTGGAAGTGCGTTTCAAACCCGATACTTCTCGAGTTCTTGATTCTTCAAGCCCTTTGATTTGTCGGATTTCTAGAGTTGGGACAGTTTTTGGAACTAATTTTTCTGAGTTCGTTGGTTCTTCTCGATGATTAATTGCTCAATCTTCTTTTATGCTTTGGATGTGGCATAGGAGACTAGGGCATATGATCTTTGATTTGCTTACTCGTTTGAGTGCACTAGGCTTGATCTAAGAATTGCCGAAGCTCAAGTTTGCGAAGAACTTTGTTTGTGCTCTTTGTCAGCATGGCAAGATGGTTGCTATCTCCCATCCACTAGTCAATCTGGTGATGACTGAATGATCAAGAGAACTTCTCTACATAGACATTGTTGGTCCTTTTCAGGTTCGTTCGGTGGGTGAGAAATGGTATGTACTTGTCATTGTTGATGATTTCTCTCGCTACTCTTGGGTCTTCTTTATTGTAAGCAAGGATGAAGTGTTCTCACACTTTCAGAGTTTGGTTTTGAGATTGTTCGAGGAATTTCCTGATGCATTGAAAGCAATTCACAGTAATAATAACACCGAGTTCAAGAACTATCTCCTTGATGTTTTCTGTCTTGAGCATGGTATTGAGCATCAATTTTCTGTCCCATGTGTCACTCAGCAGAATGATGTGGTTAAGAGGAAGAATTGTACCTTGGTGGAGATGGCTAGGACGATGCTCGATGAGCATATGACTACTAGAAAGTTTTGGGCTGAGGCTATTAGCACTGCTTGCTACATCTTCAAAATAATTTTCTTGCGCTTGATCTTGAATTTGACTTCTTATGAGTTGTATTTTAGGAGGAAGCCGAAAGTTTCTCAGTTGAGAGTTTTTGGCTATCGATGCTTTAGCCTAAAGCGTGGCAATCTCGATAAATTCGAGTCGTGTTCTTCCGATAGAATTTTCTTTGGGTACTCCCTTCATGGTCATTTTTATAGGGTTTATAATCTTGACATTAACACCATTATGAAATCTTGTTATGTGACTTTTGATGAATCAATCTCGTGTGCTAGTTCTATCTTTGAGTGTGTAGGTGATCAAGAGATGAGCGCAAGTATCTTTGTGGATGACGAACTTTCAGCTCTTAGTGATGATGAGGATAATCCACTACTGCTACTTCTACATCGGCAGAGGGTCCTGCAGTATCTACCTCCACTTCAGCTGCTTTCTAGCCAGCACCAGCAGTAATTGAGAGGGATATCGTCTTACAGTGTGAAGCTCCTTGACACATTCAGCGGAGATATCCTCCACAGCTGATGATCCATGACCTTGGTGAGAGGGTAATAAGGTCCAAATCTGCTCAATATGCTCAATTCACAAATTTTGCATTTGTTGCTTCTTTTGAGCCCCATGATATTAGACACGCTCTTTCTGATTTAAATTGGGTTAATGCTATGCATGAAAAACTAGAAAACTTTAAAAGAAACCAAGTTTCAGTCCTTGTAGAGCCACCCCTTGATATTCATACTATATGCACCAAATGGGTCTTCAAGAACAAATAGGGGGAGGATGGGTCAGTTGTTACAAACAAAGCTAGACTTGTGGCCTAGGGTTTTACTCAAATAAAAGGGATAGACTTTGAAGAGACCTTTGCATCAATAGCTAGGCTAGAAGCCATTAGGATCATCCTTGCATTTGCGGCAATCCCAAGGTTTTAAGTTGTATTAAATAGATGTCAAGAGTGTTTTTTAAAATGGTTTTATAGAGTAACAGGTATATATCAAGCAACTCTAGGCTTTGAGCACCCTAAATACCCACATAGAGTGTACAAGCTTCAGAAAGCTCTGTATGGACTTAAGCAGGCATCGAGAGTTGGTATAATAGGCTTATGTCTTTCTTGCTTGGGTATGGATATATAATGGGGTTAGTGGATAAATCCTTGTTCACTTTTAGGCATAACAAAGATTTCCTACTTGTTCAGATATATATGGATGGTATCATTTTTTGTGGCTCTTCTCATACATTTGTGGCCAAGTTTGCAAAAACTATGAGCAGGGAATTTGAGATGTCGATGATGGGCGAGCTTAACTTCTTCCTTGGACTATAAATCAAGCAATGCAACCAAGGTACATTCGTCCACTAGACGAAGTTCATCAAGGATTTGCTAAAGAAATTCGACATGAGCGATGCTAAGCCCTTAGTGACATCAATGGTTACCTTGACCGTGCTCGATCCGGATGAAGGTGAAGAGGAGGTGGACCAGTAGGAGTACAAGAGCATGATTGACTCCCTCATGTACTTGACGACAACAAGACCTGATATCCACTTCACCGTCTGTTTGTGTGCTTACTTTCAGGAATCACCGAGGAAGTCTCACCGCCAAGCGATGAAACGTATTTTAAGGTACCTTAAGCACACTCTCTACTATGATCTTTGGTTTTCTGCCTCTTCTTCTCTTTCTCTTTGAGGTTTTTCTGATACAGATTTTGCTGGCTATAGAATTGACAGGAAGAGTAACTTCAGTACTTGTTATTTCTTAGGTACTTCTCTTGTGTGTTGGTCTTCTTGCAAGCTATCTAGCGCTGCGTAGTCTACTGTTGAAGCTAAATATGTAGCTGCTGCTAGCTGTTGCTCACAGATTTTATATATGGTTGCTACTTTAAGGGACTATGGGTTAGACTTCAAGAGTGTGCCACTTTTGTGTGACAATACCAGTGCCATAAGCCTTGCAAATAACCCAGTTCAACACTTCAGAACTAAACATATACTCCATCCGATTGCAAATATAAGTCGTTTTAGACTTGTGCACAAGGATTAAGAAAGTAGATCAAATAACCTTGTTGCCTTTTATTTATTCTGTATTGGAAAAGATAACTTATTAATTTGTGAGAGTGGTAGCATTCATTGAACAAGGGCAAGAAGGGAACAAAAGAGAAAGAAGTGCATAGAAGTTCGAGAATGACTTATATTTAGAGAATAGTTGAGAAGGCTAAAACGACCTACATTTACAATCAGATGGAGTAGATGTTAGATTTCACTTCTTGCGAGACCACAATGAGAAGGACGATATTAAGTTGAGCTATATAGATACCCAACACCAGCTAGCCGATATCTTTACCAAGCCTTTAGATGTAACAAGATTTGCCTCTTTGAGGTGTGAGCTGGGAGTGTGTCATTCCTATAGCATTGTGTGAGGGGAAGTTGTTCTTATACATACTCTATCTTACTTATGTTACATTTGCATTGCATCTCATCATGTAAGATAAACATAGTAGTTGAGCTTTGACTTATATGTCTTTAGCATTTTCTGTTACTAGACTCAAATTTTGACTAAGTTGAGTAGCTGTGTGGAGCAAGCTTTTTAATCTTAGGCTCATCTTGATGCTTTGATATGAAACATTTTGAGCAAGTTAGCTTTTCTAAAGATAAAATTTAGCAATTTTATGAATCATGTAGACTATAAAATGTTACATTTTTTATCATCATGTTCATAATTGTTTTGGCTTAATCAATGGTAGTTTGATGAATATCTTGTTTTAGCCTTCTTGATTCAAGATAGTAGATTGGAAAATATTGCACCATATTTTTATCTTTATCAAATATTTAGCTCATGATAAAACCTTGGGGGAATATGTGTTCCTTGTATCATAAAGACACTACTTGACTTGATCATGTGAAAACTTGATAAAGTATGCAAATTAGAACAATTATGAGAAATCAAGTTTTTGTGATAAAATATAATCCAATATGGTTGTCTTGAAGCCTCGAGGTATTTGACGTACCTAGTTATGCGATACTTCACTTGGATAAGTGGCAACTTGAGGATAAAAAGAAAAACAAAGAAATGTGCTTCAGTGTTATAAGTTTTTAATGACTTGATCTAACTAAGTCTTGGTTTTATATGTGAGTATTTGCAAAATCTATTATCATGAATGCTTGTTTGCCTAGTTTGATATTGAAGTTATCTAGTTCTTAATGCTTGTATTACCTTGGCACAAATGAATGCTTATGTGATGATCTCATTTAATATGATTCGGCTATGTGAACCTTAATGAGCCAACAATTCTTCAGTTTAGCCTGTGCAGCTTCATGTTCATATGTAATTGTATCTTTTTGTGCCTTTGTGCAATTGTGAGCTCCACATTCTACTTTCTGTAGCTCTCTGTGGTTTCTAACATCTGCAAATGCTTTGTCGTATACTTGTGAAAGCTCATTAGAATTGTATGTCCATGCATTGCATGGTGTTGTCCTTGATGTTTGTATTGCCAAAGAGGGAAAAAAATATGCACTAAGCCACAAAAAAGAATCTTGCATAATGAAAAGTGGAGAAAATCTATAAATATGTGAAAAATGTGCATTCATCAAGAGGGAGCTTTTGTGCATTCTTAAGCTTTTGAGGTTCTTGGCTAAGTCTTTATCTCTCTTCGGGTTTTTGCAATCCTTCTATTTCCATGTGATATTTTCTGCTCTTTCTTGAGTCTTTGGTCACTTGGATAAGCTTCTCTCGTTGGATTTTATCAAACCAAAATATTTGTGCTTTGATGGTTGTCAATACACTCATCAAGGGGAAGGTTGAGAAACCAAATGGAAATGTGCCTTGGTTTATTTATGATGAGTGATTGACAAGTTTGTAGTCTTGCTTTGATGAGTTTTGGGTTGCATGAGTATGTCTATATATTGCAAATATAATCATGTCTGATCAAAGGTGAAAAGAAAATGGAGTTTATATTTTTGTCTCTGAGTCCAAGAAATTTTTTCTCACTAGATGGTCAAGTGTGTAGGAAATTGTACACACATGATAATCCAGTGATTAGAGGTAGTACACACCAGAGCTTTTTCTATACAGAGGCGAAACTTGGACTGTGCACTAGATGGTCTGGTGTTCAGGGGATGTGAACACCGTAGCATTTTCCAGAAAGGTCTGTTTTTTGTGCCAGAGAGAAAATGCACACTGGATAGTCCGACGATGAGCAGAGTGAAAACCGGAGGGTACACCATACCATTTATCAGAGAAGGTTGCATCTATGGGAAAAGGAAACACAATGCACTGGATGGTCCGACGAGTGTAGAAGTGAACACCAGAGCATTGTACCAGACTATTTCTTGCAGAGAGCAAAATTTTCAGAGTGCGGAAGGTGTTACTCTCACCGGATGGTCCGGTGTTCAGAGGTTGAACACACAGAACATTCGATATTAACGTTTTCTGCAGGATGTGCTTTCCATTGAGCATTTTGGTTTTGGACTAACCCATAATGGAATTGGAGAAACATGTTTGCTTGTCTAATGTTATATGTGATGGATGCAACTTGGCGATCGACGGCAGGATGATCAGAGTCAAGCGGGGAGTGTGGTGCTGGATGATCAGGGAGGCCAGCTGGAGTCAAGGGTGATCCTAGCTGTGTACACGGAGGTCAAGCAAAGTATGAAAGGAAGGATGAAGACGACGTGGTGACAAAGTCAAGCAAATAGGATATTGGTACAAGTGACAAGGCGGTCCATGGGATCGGAAGTAGGAGAGACTTGCCGACAGTCAAGATCGCAAGATAGAGTACATGTGTTGACATCGAGATGCTTGCTTGGGGTCAAAGCAAGCAACAACAAGTCATGCTTTGAGAAACGTGCGATGTGATTTCGCAGTTTAGCCTTAAAACCATAGAGGGATTGAGTGCACATGGCATTATCATGAAGCAAGCGTCGAGGCGAAGCTAATTCGTGAAGGTGTCATGACCGTTCGATGGACGGAGTGGAAAATAGAACAAAATGTCCCGGTGGTAGGTAGGAAGCCATTGTAAGCAAGGGATATTTTAGGAACAAGAAAACTTAAGGGCTAAGACATCTCCCTAGGCCTATAAATAGAGGGGTAGATATATACAGGAGCCTTGAGCTAGCTATTTGAGAGACTAGTGATAGGTTTTGGAGGAGAAAAGATGATAAACTTAGTCTTTGTAATAGGTTAGAGTTTTGTGAGAGGAAAATATTTTGTAATCTGCCTAAAATAGGGATGACCCCTGTGCTTAATGAAGTTGATTTTCTCGTATGGGTTTGTGTTCATCTACTTCTAGACTCTTTGTTTTGGTTCACTTGCTTCTCTTGCAAGTTTTTCATTTTTTATTATGACTTTCATTTTCCTTTTGAGCTGCAGTTTTTCCACCCTTGTAAAGTTGTTCTCTTTGTTGCTAGGGGTATAAAAAGCGCTCACAATAGTATAAATTTGGGTATCTCATTCTCTTACCTCTAAGTCACCAACTTGGAGAGTTTTCTTCACCCAGTTACCTTCTTCTTGAGTTTCTTTCAAAGTTGCGAGCTTTTTATGACTAGGGTCATGGAATGGTATTAAATGAAACCTTGTATTCATATATCATCCATGAAGTCACATGTTATCTATTTTTTTTTTCTCTGTTTCTCTCCATTTACTTCCACTTGAATTTTTTAAGTGCATTGGGTGAAACAAAGGAGAAGGTCATCCGATTCGAAAGAATTTGGTGAGGAACCTATTCACCCTCCCTCTAGTCATCAATCTCATTCCCACAGTACTCTACAAACAAAAATACATTTTTTTAATGTAGTATAAAGTAGCTTTGATAATGAAGTAACATGGTTAATCTTCATGGTTCATTTTTATCATTTTTTCTTTGCCTAATGATATAAGTCCTTTTTTCTTTGTAGACCATCATATGCCATAAAACAAATCTAGTAGACAATAATTTTCTTTTAAACCATAATATGATTTACTTGATTAGAATGCATATTTTTTCATGTATCTTAGGGTTTATTTGGCAGAGCTATCAAATCAACTCCAAGAGTGGAATCAGTGGGATCTCTGCCAAATGACAGTTTGCAGTTTTCAACTCCCTAGAGTGATTACGTAGGAGTGATTTTCTGAAATAAACTAGATGCTGAGAGCTGAAAAAACCAGCTTCCCCTGATTCACTTCCATCATATAATCACTTTCTCCATAGAGTTTATCCTAGAGAATTACTTTTAGCCACACGATCACTTCTCCAGAGAATCACTTTCCATAGAGAATTTATATTAGAGGGAGCTCTACCAAATAGGCCCTTACTAGATCATAGATTTCTACACTTTCATTTACAACAATTTATTTTTTTAATGAAAGGCATTTATTACAATTTGTACTTTTACAATACACCATATAAAAGTTTTTTTATGACTATATATAAGAGTCAAACAAAAGTCAGCGCTGAATCTCGATCAAACAAAGATGGGTTCCTTTGGGCTAAGTTGAAATCTTGCTTATTCGCAAAAAAAAAGTTGAAACCATGCTTCAACCGATTTAATTGATTTTTTAATATATATTTTCTTATTAATATCACAAAACTAAGCTACCATTTGTAATTACATAAATACTAGGCGGATTGGTGCACTGAAAGGACATGATGTCGCATAGAGGGGGTGAATATATGATTTTACAAAAATCCATCCCCTTTTATCGTTGGTCTAAACTTGCAGCGATAAATAAACTAACGGATTTTTCACAAGTGAAAATTCTAAATATGCTAGGCTCAACTAGTGCACAATTACCCTAAATAAGTGTAAAAGTTACAATCCTAGAGTGCAAATATTATTCAAAACTAGTAAAAGATATGCAAGAAAACAGTAGTTAAAAATCATGAAAACACTGTTCATCAGATACTCCGGGTTGACTCGGATACTCTGAGTTTAGATCTGATTGTACAGTAGCTGGAGTTTCCGGGTTAAATCTAGAACCTCCAAGTTCAACAAAGAATGGACTCAAAACTAAAATTAAAGGATGCCTAAAGAGTTCTAGCTCAAACCGAATGAAGTCGTGTGTTCCAAATGATGATTCCAAGTAGATCCACGAAGAAACTACACTTAGTTTCACACGAGCAAGTAGATCGAGCAATATGTATAAATATTGAGCAAGAACTTAAAAACAAGGAAACAAGAGAGGAGATACAATATTTGTTTCCCGAAGTTCGGACACCTCCTCTAGAGGTTCCTACGCTTTCTTTAAGGGGCTCAGTCACACTTGAGCTAGGTCTCTCTCATCAGTTTTCCTCTCTAAACTCGGTCACACTTGAGCTTGGGTTTCTACTATTGATTTCTTTCCTCCCAGATGTAAAATCGAAGCATTCACAAACATCCTGTGGCACACCACAACCTTGGGTGCTCACCGGTGACGCCTAGCTGCCTAAGAGCTCAAAGCTCCAAGAGTAACAAATGTTTCGCGAACTTCTTACCGATGAACTCGAGTGCTCAAGATAGGATTTAGCTCACTTGCACTCAATCTTTCAATCTCTCAACCCAACTCACTTTTCTTCTGAAATCACACACTAGAGTGGAGTGGGAGAGAGTTCTTTTGGCTCTAGAAGGTTTTTCTTTCGTGCCCAAGCAGCAGGAAACAAGGGTGGGCGTGAGGGATTAATTATACCCTTTTACCTAAAAAAATAGCCGTTACATAGCTTTTTGTATTGATCCAGAGTATCTGGGTCAACTCGGAGTCTCCGGGTTGACACTAGAACGCATAACCAAGAGTCCTGGCCGGAGTACAACTCAGAGGGTTCAGACAACTACCAGAACCCGGAGTCTCCGGGTTAACCCAGATTATCCAGGTGAAACACTTAGGCCCTAATAAACCACCTGGCTCAAATATAAACCCGAAGACTCCGCCCAACCCAGAGTATCCGGGTCAACCTGGAGTGTCCGAGTTCAGCACAGCTGACCCTCTAAAAATGGCGATAATTTTTGACCCCGAAGTCTGATGAAGACGATTTTAGACTCTACGAACAGCTTATTCAGAGGGCTAGAAATCCTAACTTAAATTATGATCCCAAACACATTTGATCAAATTAGGAACACTTTGAAACTCAATTCGGACACTTTCACACTTTTCGCCCTAGATTCCTAAAGCGAACTCTCACTTTGGGTTGATTAGAAACTCTTGAGTGCTGAGACATGACAAATAGCTCACGTTGTATCCCTCTTATTAGTGCGGCATACCTATACTCAATTTCAAAGATAAAACACATTTGAATCACATTGAGCCTTTGAATACCTTCAAGTACTGCTTCTTTCCTTCAAACTTAGAGGGTTACCAACTTTTATATCGTCGTCACTACATCTCTTCTTGATTCTTCATGTGATTGATGTGAATCACCGGTAGCTTCACATGACCTCATACGGTATAGGCACAAAGCCTTCACTCGCTCTTCACCACCACCTTAGTCCTTCGGCGTCAAGCTATTTGCTTGCCCTTAACTATGGATGGTCCATCGCAGTCGAGTCTTACTTGTCCTTCTCATTCTTGCTATAGAAAAACCACTTTGTATTCGACATCTTCAAGGAATTCACTTTATCATATATGGAGTCCAATCTTGTTCTTCACTCTTAGCATATTAGATTTCAATTCAACTTATGCATTCTTATGTATTCTAACCCTAAATCACTCTTAAACATAAAGCACACAGGTTAGTCTATAAAACTCTATTAACAATAACATACCTTTAATTACTTGATCTCCATAAGTAACTTAACATTCACGCTTATTGCCAATCTTATATGTGCTTTTATTTCTTCTTATGAGCATCACTAAGAGCTCATTCATCTTGATACATATATCTCCTCTATGCATCACATATGGAACAATTTACTAATAAACTCAATAACATTGTTAGTCAATAGGTATTGTCATTAATTACCAAAACCACATATAAGAGCTAGATGCACTTTCACGCGCCTATGCCGTGACCATTTTTTGTTGGACAGAGCATGACAAAAGTAGACTAAAAAAATTGGGTTCACCAATTTTGGGCATCTCAATATTTATTTATTGATTTAGAGCTACACCAGATAGATGTTAGAACTGCATTCTTTAATGGTGACTTGCATGAGAATGTATACATGGCTCAATCGGAAGGTTTTGTCGTGGAAGACAAGGAACACATTTGGTGTAGACTTAGGAAATCCATTTATGGACTAAAGCAAGTGTCTAGGTAATGGTACCTTAAGTTCGATGAAGTCATAAGGAAGTTTGGCTTTGAAGAAAATGAAATGGACAATTGCATTAAAGAGGGCAAATGTGTCATTCTAGTACTTTATGTGGATGGTATTTTACTAGCTAGTAGCGATAAGGACATGCTGCATGAGACTAAACAATTTATATCGTCCAACTTCCATATGAAGGATCTTGGTGAAGCCTCTTACATTTTGGGCATTGAGATTCACGGGACATATCCAAAGGGGCATTAGGTCTATCTAGAGGGCTTACATTGATAGAGTGCTCAAAAGATATAATATGCATAATTGTTCTGTATCACTTGCTCCGGTTGTTAAAGGGGATAAGTTTAGTTTATTCGAATCCCCAAGGAATCAATTAGAAGCTGATTCCTTATGCTTCAGCAGTTAGGAGCATTATGTATGCTTAGGTCTGCACTCATCCTGACTTAGCTTATATAACGGGGATGCTGGACAGATATCAGTCTAATACAGGATTAGAACACTAGAAAGCTGTCAAAAAGACCTTGTGATATTTGCAAGGCACTAAGCATTTCATGATCACATATAAGAGGTTAGATAATCTTGAGGTTAAGGGTTATTCGGACGCTGACTTTGCGGGGTGCATGAACATAAACATATCGACTTCGGGTTATATTTTCACTCTCGCGGGAGAAGCCATTTCCTGAAAAAGCTTCAAACAATCCCTTACTGCATCTTCTACAATGTAATATAAGTTCGTGACATGTTATGAGGCCACTTGGCAGGTTGTATGGCTCAAGAATTTTATTCCAGGGCTAAGAGTGGTTGACAGCATAATGAGGCCGCTCAAGATATATTGTGATAATAAAGCTGCAATATTCTTTTCAAGTAACAACAAATTAAGTTTTGCTGCCAAAAATATTGACATAAAGTATCATGCTGTGAAAGATAAGCTATTAAGGTCGAGCATATTAGTATATACTCATATTAGTACAAAGTATATGCTTGCCAACCCACTAACAAAAGACCTACCGCCCAATGTATATAAAGAATATGTTGCCGACATGGGTTTAACCGATAGCCTATGATTATGGGATAATTACTTTTAAAGATCTTAGTATCATGATACTAGATATAAAGGACCATTAGAAAATAAATCAGCTCCCAGAGTATAAGCATGATCCATATCTTAATCGAATTGTGTACCAAGATTGTGAGGTCTAGTGGCATCTTGATAGCTGTTGTGGCCGTATTATCTTGGTGCGATATTTTGTTGAGTATAGACTAATGATGATTGATCACTCGATCAAGTGGGAGAATGTTGATTGTGATCCTCTCGGACAGGCTAACTGTTTGGCCAAGTCCTTAAGGGGTCAATGGACTCACACGCGCGCCATGGTCAGTGGCGAATCCACCTAGTTTGGTTTTGGTCCTGATCTCCTAGGGCCATATAAAGGGAAGGGGATATCTAACAACCTATAGTGTGAGAGATATCGATAGGCTCGTGCAAACCCTAAATTCCTAATCTCTGATCGATTTGGGTGCTCTGGTGATCGAAGGCCGTCACCACCACTGGTGTGTTGCTGGCAACTCCTTCAACGGATCTACCTGCATCCTCTACACCTTCGACTCGTCCTCACCAAAGTACAGTACCACATTGCGGCTCTACTCCGATCCATCAATACAATTTGCTAATGGCTTCACCTAATCAAGGTTATATTATGTTGATTACACAATTCTGCTGCTAATTGATGGTGCTTAGTGATTAGGTTAGTTTTGATCACCTAGTCTCCCCTACTTAAAAAAGTTGTAAAGCATGTTGTTCTGCCAGAATATTCCTCTACGATTCCTCCGCCACCCCATCCACCGCTAGCCAGCACGATCTCCTCTCGATCCCTCCTCTGCCCATCTCCTCGACCGCACGATACCTCGCGGATCCTTCGCATCACCTATTCTCCTCTCGATCCCTCCTCCCGATCCGCCGAAATCCCCAACCCCAGCTCCGACGCCACCAACCCCGCCCCCGCCCTCTCGTCGTCGTCGCCTCTCCCGCCACGCAAGCGCCGCCTCTCCCCTTCCCCCATCCCCAACGCGCTCCGCGTCCCGATACTACTCCCCTTGCGGCCGCCGCAGTAGGAGCACCCCTTGCGGTCGCCGCAGTAGGAGCAGGAGCCGCAACAGCAAAAGGGGATCGCTAGCACCGTGAAAAACCAGCCAGCCCTAGCGTTGCACCGATCGCGCCGCGGTGGCGACCTCCCCCCCAATCCTCCCCGTCTCTCCCAGTCCAATTCCATCCTCATCCGTCACCCACCGCCATGGACGACAGCTCCTCTAGCCTCCCCCTCTCCACGCCGCCGCCGCCGCAGCCGCAGGTCTACCTAAGCCACCCCGTGCCGCCGCCCGCCCCTGCTCCTCCCAAGGTCCACTTCATCCGCTTCTAAGGTATTCTCCTTTGATCTGCTACAATCAGGGCCCCTTCATTTGATTCTGCTTCTTAAGTTCTTGATTACGATGGCTGGTTAGTTTGAGTAACTCTAGGTAGTACCCTTTTTTTTGCGTGATGCATTGGTGCATAGTATATTACTTTCCACAATTATTCTTCTGAAAACTGTGTGTCGCTTAGTCCTTCGTCAAATTGATCTCCCCTGTAGATAAATCGCTTGCCCTCTGTTTTACTGCCGTTTCATAATTTGCTTATCCATGGGTACCTATCTTCTCAATCTACAAAGAGAACAAAGAAATTAGCAGTGTCAGATTCTCTTAAGAAGAATTCTCTCCTCTGGTTTTAAAAAGTTAGAGAATACAGTTCACTTGAACTCCGCACCTTTCGCAATAGCTAAGTTTGCATGAGTGTGATGTTCTACTTACACCACTAAAAAGGATTAGATCTGACAATTGATTTGCGTCACTGCCCTTATGAAGGAACTGCTAGGTGGTTGACGATTAAATTAGAGCTTAGCTGGTTCGCATCTCGCTGAAGGAACTGCGGTTGCTGGAACTGCAATGAAGGCGAATTTGCTTGCTTGTGTATTACGAGTTCTCTAATTTAATCGTCATTGGTCCATTTCTGTTGGCTTTACATTTCTGTTGTGGAGATTTAGTCATTTGCATTGCAAATCCTCTGAACTGCATTATCTGTTATGCTGAAAAGCAATATGTAAACATTGCATGTAAACACCTGGGTCTTGTAGATTACTTTGGCACCAAGTGCTTGAGTAGGGCCACTTCTTTACTTGGAGTACTGGATGGGATATTGCTTTTATAGCATATGAAGACTGTGGCATAAAGTCTCGAGTTCCATTGTAGATTTCCAAAGCTAGCATATATAGTCGCAGTCAAAGATCTAGAGCTATATTGTTAGTTTATTTACTGAAGTGTAATTTGTCAATGCGACAGTTTGGTTGGCTAATTGCCTTTGCTACCATAAAATCCTCTCTTTATCATATAATTGACATGCACAAAGGATATTGCAATTACTTAGTGTTCTGGTGGCACTGAACTGGTGTTAATTAGCCTATCTTGTTAAAGTACCAACAATGATCTTGGCTTCAATTATTGAAGTTGCATTCTGTCAAAAAGGACTCAAAAGTAATTTTTTTCTTTACAGGAACGAATTTGCAGTTCAATATACTTTTGCTGTTTTGCAGGAATGGAATATGCTTATTCAATCACCGACGACTACAGATTGGTATTGTCTCAGCAGCCAAAGATGGTTGGAGTACAACATGGGACTTCAGTATTTTAGCCACTAAAGGTAGATCTACCACCCTTCAGCAGGACGTTACCAAACACAAGGAACAAACAAAAGGTAGTTCAAATACTCACAATGTTTGTCAAGAAGCCCATTTTCGCTAAGAGCGTATATAACGTCTCTTGGCTTTCTTGATGAATTTGGAATTTGAGGCATTACTGATTTGGTATTGTATTCAAATCAATGATGGTGACAAGTGCATAATTCAATAACAGTAACCTCCAGTTCCCAGAATGTAGATAAGTCCTGGCTGTTAATAAGAACCCAAAAGCAACATATCCTTCTCCGTCCTGGACTAATAGGTCCATGTTCAGTTCCATGAGCATCTGCTATCATCACACACTTCCACTACCAGGTTTTCAAAGCTGCTAATAATGCTGTCGAAACGGTTTAGCTGTGTGAGCTGGTGAGTTAGCTATAAAAATGTAGTAGGACCTGCTGGTCTCAGTGAATCTGAGGGCAACTTTCCTCCTGGTACAAAAAAGCAAAGGGATTAAATTTACACATGAGCTTCACCATTCTTTTTGGAAAAATTTACAATGGGCAAACATTTTTGTAAATGAAGCTAATTCTTTATTTTAATTTTTAGCTGTGATGAACTTATAGAATTGGTTGATTTTTTAGTCTTATCCTCAAGCTAGCTTGTTAGAGTTTGACTGTTATAGATAGGAACGTAATCTTTATTGTCAGTCTTTAATTCCATGTACATTATCTTAAAGCTTAGCCTATTCTATGAATTGTTTTGCTAATGTAGAATGGTTGGTGTGACCTTTATTTTGGTTGACTTGAAAATTTACAATATGATTGTACATACGCTAAGCTGATGCCTTGACATTGGTTTATTATCCTTAACAAAGCAAGAGCATCTTGATTTCAGAAACTTTGATGACTGAGTGTATAATCACTGGTAGTCTGTCTCGCAGATGTCAACATCCAGCAAGT
Source organism: Phragmites australis (assembly GCF_958298935.1). Taxonomy (NCBI): domain Eukaryota; kingdom Viridiplantae; phylum Streptophyta; class Magnoliopsida; order Poales; family Poaceae; genus Phragmites; species Phragmites australis. The sequence goes on from NC_084923.1 coordinate 40,510,858, forward strand.
CCGGGGGGCGTACACCACTCGGAAACATAACCAACACTACCGGTACAAGTATTGCAAAACTACTTCTGAATTGCTCTTTCCTCAAATTCCAATAGAACATATACCCTGATGTATTGTACTCGTGTTGTTATTGAAAACTGCAAGCATTGCAACGCGAAGAAGTTCGAGCATGAGACAAATGGGTTCTGCTGCCGTAATGGAAAGATTAAACTATGTACCCCAGAAACACCACCCGAGCTCATGAGGCTCTGGTCGAGTTCAGACGCTGATGCTAGGCACTTCCGTGAAAGCATTAGGTTTTTCAATGGTCATTTCTCATTCACTTCACTATACTGTAACCTTGACGGTGAGACCACTGACATGAGAAAAAGTGGTATTTACACGTTTCGTGCCCACGGCCAAATGTACCACAACATACGGTCGTTTGGTATAGACGAGACCGAACCCAAGCACTTGGAGCTTTACTTCTACGATGATGATCCCAGTCTAGAGCATCGGTATCGCCGTTGCCGCGAAGAGCAGTACCAGCAAGACAAGGAACTTATCAAAAAGCTGGTTGACATACTTCGTGACAACCCGTACTCTGAACAACTCAGGAGTATGGGACAGGTTGAGGACCTTGATGACTACCGTGTGACACTGAACCTTGATCATAGGTTGGACCAGAGAACATATAACATGCCAGCCACTTCGGAGGTGGCCGCTGTTTGGGTTGAGGGGAGCGAACGCCGAAGGCACTTTGAGAATAGCGTTATCCTACAAGGGAAGAACAAGCAAATACATGGCATCCGATCGTATCATGGATGCTATGATGCTCTGTCATACCCTCTCTTTTTCCCTAGAGGCGAACTCGGCTGGCATCCCGATATCCCAAAGGTCGGTGTGTCCATTAATGCAGTGACCGCGGCTCGTGCGGCTCGTATGGCTCGTGGTAATAATCATGAGGACCCAGGTTAGTGTTCTCAAAAGATGATGTTTGCATCGTCAATTCTTGGCATAGTACTCGTTAATGTCCAACACTAACTTTGAATGTCATATGCTCTGTGCAGATTCTAATGGTAGGCTATGCGTGTCCGTGCGGGATTACTACTGCTACAAATTCCAGATACGGCCAGGGATATTCAACCCAATACTGTTTGGCAAGCGACTTTTTCAGCAGTTCGCGGTCGACACATACATCAAGATCGAAAGCTCACGGCTGGACTACATATGGGCTCATCAGAAGGAGTTAAGGGCGGACCTATACCAAGGCTTGGTGGACAGCGTGCATGCCGGGGAGGGTAGAGCGGACGCGGTTGGAAAACGGACCGTGCTGGCTACATCATTTATCGGTGGACCTCGGGATAAGAGGCGTCGATACATGGATGCTATGGCTTTAGTGCGAAAGTATGGGAAGCCGGATGTCTTCCTCACAATGACATGCAATCCAAACTGGGATGAGATCACACGCGAGCTCTACCCTAGCCAAATACCCCAGGATCGTCCGGATCTCGTCGTGCGTGTTTTCAGGGCGAAGCTAGAGGAACTAAAAAAGCAGTTGCTTGATAAGCACATGCTTGGCAAGGTGAAGGCCTACGTCTATGTGGTTGAGTTCCAAAAGAGGGGTCTACCGCATGCCCACTTCCTGCTCATCATGAAGGGGCGGTACAAGCTCACATGTCCAGAGCAGTATGATTGTATCATCTCTGCCGAGCTCCCGGACAAGCGTAACTACCCAGAGCTATACAAGATGGTTGTCAAGCATATGATGCATGGCCCTTGCGGTGTGCTGAACCGTGATTGCCCGTGCACGAAGGACCGTCCGTCATGCAAGAATCATTACCCGCGGTCTTTCAACGCGACTACCTTACAAGGAAAGGACTCCTACCCGATGTATAGGAGACGTGATGATGGCCGGCATGCAATGGTTCGAAAACACGAGCTAGACAATAGGTGGGTTGTCCCATACAACCCTTACCTCCTACGGCTGTTCAACTGTCACATCAATGTTGAGGTATGCTCGAGCATAAAGGCCGTTAAATACCTATTCAAGTACATATACAAGGGCCATGACCGGGCGTCTGTGTCTGTGAACGAGGCTGACAGGAACGGCAACATCGATGAGATCAGGCAGTATAGGGACGCGAGATGGGTGACCCCCCCGGAAGCCTTGTGGAGGATATACGGCTTTGACCTGAGCAAGAACTCACCACCTGTGATGCAACTACAACTTCATCTCCCGAATATGCACATGGTTTCGTTTCAAGAGGGCCAAGATATCCAAGAAGTGCTCAATCGAGAAGATGCGGAGAAGTCAATGCTAACAGAGTATTTCGAGGCGAACAGAGTACATGAGCATGCTCGGGGTATCTTGTATCGGGATTTTCCCGAGTGGTATACTTGGCAGAAAGGTAAAAATAAAAATTTTTGGCAACGAAGGAGACGAGAAGGTGGACAGGTTGGTAGAATCGTGTCAGCTCATCCAGCCGAGGGGGAACGCTACTACCTACGGGTTCTCCTAAACCACGTGACTGGTGCCACCTCCTTTGCTAACCTAAGGATGGTTGACGGTGAGATCCTACCTACCTTTCGTGAAGCCGCAGAGAGAAGGGGCCTGATTGAGGCAGACAACACATTGGACGAGTGTCTTACGGAAGCCGAGTTGTTCCACATGCCACCATCTCTCCGAAGGCTCTTTGCAACAATATTGGTATTCTGTGAGCCATGCGATGTGCGTGGACTCTGGAACAAGCACCGGGAGGCAATGTCGGAAGACTATCGTCGCATCAATCCATGCACACTCGCTGTCCAACAAATGGTTTTAATAGATATTAGAAACATGCTACAATCAATGGGTAAAGATATACGGTCGTTCCCTCTCTCTGAGATTGACGAGGCACATGACACGGCAAACGGTGTGCCCAGGGAGATCTTTGAGGAGTCCACGATCGAGATTGACCATGAGCACGCAACTTTGTCGGATTCCCTCAACGCCGAGCAGAGGGCCGTCTACGATGAGATTCTATCTGCTATTGACAGTGACGAGGGCGGCGTGTTTTTCGTGGATGGACCAGGAGGGACAGGGAAGACTTTTTTGTACAAGGCATTGCTTGCAACGATACGCGGGCAGGAGAAGATTGCCGTGGCAACAGCTACGTCCGGTGTTGCAGCTTCCATAATGCATGGAGGAAGAACCGCGCACTCACGCTTCAAGATACCACTTAATGTTGACGATGGTGCGTTCTGTAGCTTCACAAAACAGAGTGGGATTGCCAAGCTTCTGCGGGCGACTTCACTCATTATTTGGGACGAAGCCTCCATGACTAAGAGACATGCGGTGGAGGCGCTGGACAACAGCATGCGTGACATAATGAGCCGACCAGAAGTGCCGTTCGGTGGGAAGACGGTTGTGTTTGGTGGAGATTTCAGGCAGGTCCTCCCTGTTGTCCGAAAGGGATCAAGGGCTCAGATAATTGATGCGTCGCTGCGTAGGTCGTACCTATGGAATTGCATGCGTCACCTAAAACTTGTACGCAACATGAGGGCACATAGCGACCCGTGGTTTGCGGAGTACCTACTACGCATCGGTGGTGGCACTGAGGAGGCCAATGGTGATGGCGAAGTACGTCTTCCTAGCGACATATGCGTGTCGTATACAGGGGAGGACACGAACCTCGATAAACTGATAGATAACATTTTTCCAATGCTTGATGATAATATGTCGGATCCAAACTACATCACCTCGAGAGCCATCTTGTCCACACGGAATGATTGTGTGGACCAAATTAATATGAAGATGATCGGTCGCTTCCGAGGGGAGGAGGTGGTATATCATAGCTTTGATCATGCAGAAGACGATCCCCATAACTACTACCCCCTGAGTTTCTTAACTCGCTGACACCGAACGGGCTACCTCCACACGTTCTAAAGCTCAAGATGAACTGTCCTATCATATTACTTAGGAACATTGACCCCGCGAACGGACTTTGCAATGGGACGAGGCTGGTGGTCCGGGGGTTCCAGAGAAATGCAATAGATGCAGAGATTGTGCTGGGGCAGCATGCTGGAAAGAGGGTTTTTCTGCCTCGGATCCCCCTGTGCCCCTCTGATGATGAGATGTTCCCTTTCCAGTTTAAGAGGAAGCAGTTTCCTATCAGGCTCAGCTTCGCCATGACAGTCAACAAGGCACAAGGGCAAACCATCCCCAATGTCGGCATTTACCTGCCCGAGCCGGTGTTCTCTCACGGTCAATTATATGTCGCGCTATCTAGAGCCACCGCCAGAGCGAACATCAGGATCCTCGTCGTCCCAGCTGATGACAAAAAAAAGAAGTGCTCAAAGCAAAGTGGGACATACACGAAGAACATCGTCTATAGAGAGGTCCTTACGGCATAGGTGAGGTATTGTTTCCTTTTCTGGTACTCTGTAGAGCTTAGGTTAACTAATGTCTAACATAACGATTTCCTTTTGTAAATAGTTACAATATTTCACCTAAAGGTTGAAGAAGTTTGCCATTTTAATATCTTAGGAATACTACTAAATTTTGTTGATGTGATGCAGACCGTTGCATAACTATCTTCTTGGCATGTCTCTGCAGAGAAACATTCATTCATACATTTATGCTCCAAATTGCTGTTTTGTCTACCGTTGCATAACTATCTTTCTTGGCATGTCTCTGTAGAGAAACATTCATTCATACATTTATGCTCCAAATTGCGGTTTTGTCTAATCACTTGAATAGGAGGGACATTCATATCCGACAGGTCAAGATATATGGCCCACGCCCGTAAGTTGGACTCCATACAAGCACCCATCTATCCATGTATTAATTTCTTTAGGATAGTTTATGTTTGACAAGTTCTGATACTGGATGGGCGAAAAAGGTAAATGCCAGACATTGTATAATGTTAACATTCAGTTGATGATCCATTAGCTTAGAATAGAATCAATGTAGAATCGGATGCTTATATAATGTCAAATACTTTGCCTCCTATATGACCTTGATTGAATTTGCTGTTACTCTTGAAATCCTCATTCTTATGATGTCTCTTGTTTTCAGAACCCTGTTCCCCACCAACCATTTCATTTTACTTAAAGGGAATTCATAATATATACTCCACTGTTAGATGACAGTTGATGGACATACTCCATTGCCTGCTCAAGACTAATGAAAGCTTAGGAATCAGAGTTCAGGTTCCCAGTGGGAACCCTGATTGTGCTTCATTCCTCCCATAATGGCCATGCAGAATTCAACATTGAAGATTTGAAGTATCTATTGGAGCACCATTTGGCTCCTTGAAACAGCAAACAGAGAATTGTTTGCTGATTTGTCTGCCCGTACGATTGTACAATTTGTACCCATGTAATCTAACATGACCCACCTCCATGTGCGAGAGAGGTCCTCTGGGAGAGCATCGTCCGCATAAATCTCTTGCCTCTTATTTTTTACCATGTACCTGGTTCATTTGATACAGTTTATTTATGATAGTTATCTTTTTTAGAGGAGTTTATGATAGTTATCTTTTTCCATGTACCTGGTTCATTTGATACAATTTATGTACTTGGTTCAATTCGTTTTCATCTCATTTCGTGCTCCATCAATGGTATCCTCGAGTCACGTGTTCTCGAAGCCGATTCGCATTCCCTGTAAACACTCTGCTGCTGCGATATTCCCTGTAACAACAAGATCGGTCATTGGTATGTTCCCTGTAACAAGAACGGTCATTGGCAGCAAACATAAAAGGATAAAGAAAGGCCAAAAAAAAGAGAATTTCAGATTGAGACGCATTATTTGGGCTGATTCCAGACTTTCTTAGACCATTCCCCTTTCCACCTGGGCAGCAGGCCCTTGCTCTCTCTATTGGGCTGAGGTCCGGACCAAAGCACATCTCACGTTGCCTTTTCCTTTCAGGCGCAGGACTCATCTCCTACCTCCAACCCTTTGCAATCCAACTCCAGTACGAGGCAAAACCATCTAGAAGCTATCAATTGAGATAAAGACTGAATCCTCAACCGAATCCCCGCTCGTCCGCTCAACCCGCCGCCGCCAGCACCGCCCCCGGCCGCCTTCTCTGCGCGCCCCCGACGCCCCGTCGTGGGCCCCCATCGCCCTGCACAATGCCCTCCGCTTCTCCGCGCTCCCCCCTCCCGCCCTCCACCCCTGGCTTCTCTGCGCTCCCCCCTCCTGCCCTCCGTCTTCTTCGCGCCCCCCTCCTTTCGCCCCTTCATGGGCCCATGGAGGTTAGCCTGCCGGAAACACCGCCAGCCCCCCCCCCCTCCGGCTCCTCCGCGCCCCCTATCCCTCCGCCTTCTCCGCGCCCCACCCGGCACCCCATCGTGGGCCCATGGAGGTTAGCCCGCCAACAGCACCGCCGAAAACACCGCTAGCCCCGCCATCGGGCTCCTCCGTGCCCCCTATAAGAATTTCGCTTCTTGTTCCTTTCCATCTCCAAGTGACGACAACAACGACGAAAGAGGTGACACTGAGGTAAGGCGCTTCTTTCCCCCTTCGAAAGCAAATCTATGCTAAAGCAATTTCTTTAGTTCTACCTTGATTTTGATATATTTTTGTATTTAGTTTTCTGATATTAACCTGAAATTGTGTGTAGCTTTGGTTTGAGGCTATTCACTTTTACCTGTTTGGTTTACTGAGAATGATTCTTCTTCGTACCCGTATTAGATACATGCTAACTCCTGTTGTGCAATCCTTTACACATTAACAAGTAACATATTAGCAAAATATGTTTCCTCGCACCGGGCATTTCTGGTTGATTAACTAAAGACATGGTTGGGTAAACTTTATCAATCTCAAATGGAGGTGTGCTTGTGTTAGGACACGCCTAACTATCACCCTTGAAATTGCACTGTTGCTTGAGCACACCAAAGTCCAACCTTTGTTCCTGTCAATTTCATTGTCAACCTGAGGTCAGGACTTGAACCAAGTTCTCAAATTCAAGTTTGAACCAAGTGTGAGAGCTGCAGAGCAGTCTTCCTCATCTAACAAGCCCTTAGAGCTGTATTGCAGAGCAGTCTTCCTCGTCTAACAAGTTATGCCAATGGTCAACACACAAAAAAGGAAAAAACGAAAATACAGACCAGTACTGTGCAACCTAAAATACTTGAAGGTGCAAATTGAATGATTGGCTAGGTACCTGGATGTGTTTTTGGTTATTTCTTCATTTCACTGTTTACTGATGTTAATGATTAAAACAGAATCTTATTCTACTATTTTACAAATACATTAGAAACAGTTTCAATGCGTAAGTTATAAATATGGTTACAGTGTTTTTGCACCTATAAACTACATAATTGCCGTATTATGAACTGATCTATCTGTTGCCACATTTGCAGCTACATTAATTTGTTCCAGATTTTTATTTGAATGTGGTACCTCAATTTCACATGCTGCAGAGTCATATTTATATTGCAAAAAAAATGAAAACAGATGATGATCAACTTATGGCTAGGGCTAATGAAAAATGAAACACAAAATAGAGTCTGTTATTGTGCAACCACTGTTCTTTGTGGTCTACAGTATAACAAGGTTGTGTAAGTGTAACAATCCCATTGTTCTAGAATTGGATGTCCATTGCGTTGCTCAGGTTAATGAAACTTATATCTAGCTCCTTTATAATTTTGTTCCACTTTAGCGTAGGATTGCCTGTGTATCCTCTCTGGGTGACTCAATGGTCTGAGGGAGCAATTAGAGTAGGATTGAATGAAGCTGGTCCCTATTTGATTCCATGATATGAACTCACTTTATGCATGTTCTGTGTTGCACTGATGAAACTTGAAAAACCAAATACAAAGATCAAAGATTATACTGTGCCCCATAGAACTCGCTGTTACTTATGCATTTTCTGTTACACAAGGGAATTATTTGCTTTACTTGTGATGCTCATTTGTTCTTTCAGGTTAGGATGAGGCCATTGAAGCGTAAGAGAGTTGAAGCGCCACGGGTCCCAACGCTCGAGGACGTGCATCCTTACACCACGTGGAGTATGTGTGTCCGGGTGTACCACAAATTCCATGCGGAGAGGTTCTCTGTTGGCAGGAAGAGGCTCAGCATGGTGTTACTGGATGAGAAGGTAGTACTTATGCACACATTTAATTTCAGCTGCAATAAATAATATTTTAATCAAAGTTAGATTGTCACAATCTATCTACTTCTTTAGGGTAAGAAAATGGCAGCTGTCATATATGATGATGAGGTGGATCGTTTTGAGCCATTACTTGTAGAGGGACGGGTATATTATGTGTGGCGGATGTCCGCAGAACCAGTTATGAGAAATCAAGACTACATGTTTGCAGATAGTCACTTTGTGTGTCGTTTCACATCAGTGACAGCACTTAATGAGATAAGAAATGTGAACGAGCAATTTATCCCATTATTTCCACCGTTTATGCCTTTTGACAAAGTTTGGCAGTTCACTCTGGATAATGATATGTATGTTGGTAAGTGCTTCAGTTTCTTTTTACATCTTTCAAATGTTGTTTTTAACAAAAGTCCTATTAATTTTTTTCTGTTCAAATGCTAGATGTCATTGGCATGGTTATGTATGTGAGTTCTATGGGGCACAAGTACAGTTTCTACAATCGAAAGGTCCCACTGAGAAATATTGTTCTAATGCACAGCAGGTATCTAATTCAAAGTTCTTACATTTGTATTCTTAAATAGTGAGATTCTGAAATCGTAATTGTTTTTGCAGCTATAATATTGTGAAGTTAGTTGTATGGGACAAGTTAGTGACTGGTAATCTAAGTACCTGGGAGAAAATCGCAGAGGACCGTGCTATTGTTGTGGCCACGATGTTAAATGCAAAGCGCGATGGTAAGTCCATAAGTGCATGCATTATTCTATTCCATTTTTGCGATAATAAATTTACCTAATATACACTGTTATTCTGTCTTCAATAAATTAGACCGTAGCCTGCACACTACGGATTTTAGTAGGGTCTACTTTGATCCGGATATCGCAGTTGCACATGAATTACGACGAAGGTAATTGAAGTTTGATTGCAGCTATATTGTTATTTGGTCGATGTGCTATATTAATTATTATTCGCAAATAATTGTGTAGGATCAATAATGAGCTCAGCGGGCCACCCTCTCCATGAGTCAAAGAAGATGAACTATGGTCATGTTGCAGAACTGGAGTCTTAGCATAATAGGACTATGTTTTATTTAAGCGTCGATCTTGTACATGGTGCAGAACCAGTACTCAATAAAGTAGTATAGACTGTCAAAGATGAGGTCAGGGGAAGATGATTTGTAGCAAAGTTTAAGTTGTGACGGTAGACGCTGAAATCTTTAGTCATTCTTTTTTATTGAGAAAGCATATGGGAACTTCGTGTCAATGAACATATATATGAAGTTCCAAATAGTCTTGCTGCTTAAGAAATTCTTTATTTGTATCTTGTAGCATTTCAACCTTTGTACAAGTTCATGACAAATGAATTAGGTCTCTGGACTTAATATTTACATAATCATGAATTGATGATGCAATGACTGGGCATGGTTAACATTCACACAAGAGAAAGATCGATTGACATGATGTACTGAGTATCTTTTTTTGGCGAAGTGAGCAATATGCAATCTGAATATGCAATCTGAATGTTCTTGGGTAACGAATGCATAAAAAAGCTTAACAAGTAGGACTGATTAGAGCCGCCATAAAAATACGGCACATGCAACCTTCCCTAGATGACATGTTCATATTATATGGGTATGTGAGGTTTTGGAGGAAAATTACCATTTCCTAACAATATTTGCACTGTTTAAGTTCCTGCTGCTTGACATTGTTTATCCCTGAGCTCCCACAATCCTACCTACTTGAATCTTTATCCTGCAGTTTAAATGAGCAGTGTTTGCCTGGAGCAAAATCTCAATGCCATGATGGGCATACTGGGTGCAGGTTACACCAACAAAGTATGACAACTATTGTCAGTGGGCATATAATGTTCAGTTAGAGAGCACTTGCAGACTACAGCGAAAGTATTCATGGTACTACTACATACACGAGTTGCTTGCCCTCTAGCTGTCAAGCAATCTTCATTTCAGTATTAAACATATTTACAAATTTGAAACTGTTATAAAGTCCAAATAGTAGCATCGCCAATGCGCCACAGCTCTCCCTGAATAACACGCCACCTCCCCTTGAGCATCGCCAATGCGCTCTGCACCACCGTCGTCGCTGCCGTGTGCCGCTTGTTGAATTCCGCTATGGCCGCCGGGAGACCCTGTCCTCGGTATGGGGTCATGAGCCAGGGAAGTAGAGGGTAGCTTGCATCTCCAACTATGTACTCCCTAACCACTAACCCTCCAGGAAGCTCTGTAAAGCATGCAAAGAAATTATGAGAGTATGCAAAACTCAAGTATGCAAAACTCAACTGAAGTACAAAAATTCTAACCGTAATTGGCTCAACTATGTCAATCATAGTCTCCACTTGCAAGACAAATAGACGATGGAGTAATAGAATCTGGGATAGGCAGACAACCCTGATGAGCACATCGAAACCTGCCATGCAGCATGCTTGCATACTGATTGCACTCAAATTGTCTAGATGATTTTTTTTTTTTACAAATTGCCTTTGTTTGGTCTGATGCCTTTTGAGGTTGCATACTGATTTTTTGATGAAGTTGCATCAAATCTTGATAAAGCAGTATGTTCAGTATGTTCAGAGATAACTGAATTTTTGGAGTACAAACTACAAAATGGAAACAAATTCAATGTCAAAAGGCATTGGCCGATCAACCTTGGATAGTCACTGAACATCACCAATTTTATGTCCTTGAAGCATTAGGACCTCTGAACCCACAAGGAAGTAAAGAGCTAGCATTGGTTTACATTTTGTAAGATATTGTATTTGCAATTGGTCATCTGTTTAGTATTTTCTTACCTCATAACCATTTAAAACAAGTATCATTACACTTGTATTTTTGTTGTTGTTGATTTCCTTTATATCTGTTTAGTATTTTCTTATTTTTTACGGGTTGTTTGCACCACTGACTGACATAATTTGACTGTATTGCAATTTAGTAGTTGCTCTGATTATTTTGTTTAGTATTTTCTGATGCCAAATCTGATTATTCTGAAATATGCAAAATCTGATGACACAAGTCAACCTCAAATGTTCCGAAATCTACGTCCACATGTGATTGCAGTGTTATAAATGTCCTAAAATTTCTGAAACATGCTGTTCATGTATATCAATTCCGATTTTTTCAGACTGATCAGAGCTGTTTTTATCACCTATTGATGAACTCTGATCAGAGCTATTGTATGTCAACTTTGATCAGTTTGAAAAAATTTACCTAAAGCTGCAAGTTTTTTGGCTTTTAGTTCGCCGAATTGTACCTTCCATCCCCAGTTGTGCAAGTGAGGTTGTGTGTGAGACTCAGATCAGTGCCGTGTTATGTGTGCAATTGTGCATGATTTTTCCCCCTTTGCTTTAGTTCTTACTAAGGTACTTGCACTGTTACGCCCACTCTCACGCAATTTTGCATGTTTGCACCATGCTTTCTGGTCAAACCTAAATAATCTCTTGAGCTTGATCTTTCAAAATGCATGCTGATGTTGATCTCTTATACTCTCGAACTGCAGACCCGACAATAGGAAAAGGCTCACAGTTTGGAAGAAGAGGATATCACAGTAACCACGAAAACAAGGTCAGTTTCTGAAATGAATGACTGTGTGATAGTACCGATTTAATTAGATTGAGGGGAAATTGTACCGGTGCATGCTAGGATTTATCTTGGGGTAGAAAATATGGACTTTGAAGCTGGGTAGAGGTTGACACTTTGAAGCTTAATCAACAATTGCCTAAATACTACTACTTTCACTGTGTATGCAATGGTTCATCAAAGATTGAGGGGAAATTGTACCGGTGCATGCTAGGATTTATCTAATGCACCACCCATATTATTTGTGCAAGGGAACCTTAATGCCTAAAATTCTTTCAGGGCATTTATGATATTGAAATATCAAAGCCTGTAGGTTGCAAACTCAAACAATTCTTTATAAACACCTCAGAAACCTCCAAAAACTAAATATGAATAGTTCTATAAATATCAAGCATGTAATGATTGTCGCAGTACAACAGACCGACAAAGCAGTGAGATGAGAAGGGTTGGTACCATCTGATTCCTCTCATCAGTGTCCGGATCCGTTGATAAAGCCATAGCTGACTCTTCCCGGTTCTCAGTGTTACCAAGTATGCAAAACTCAACCGAAGAAAATAAGGATCCCAATTGTGGATTTCAGTAAAAATGAAGAAATATGCGAAGCAGCAAAGTTACCTTAAGAAATTGGACAGCTTTTTATGATGCTGAGTTCACAGAATGTACTACAGCTCCAACCTCTTTTCTTCTGCCTTAGCAGCTATACGAGCGCGAAGCATCTAAACAAGAGCATCCAAAGATTAAATAATTACCATTACGAAAAAGGATTAAATAATTATGACTTACAATGCAAACACATCAATTAAAAATGTGTGTAATTATGGCATACGAATACCAGTCATATAACATTGCATAGAACTTTACCATGTCACGCTTATGCTTCTCTGCAATTTGCTCTCGCTCCTGCTGTCGCAACCTTTCACTTTCCTCACAAACCTTTTGTTCAGCCCACATTCAATCAATTAGATTGTATTCAGGCTGATACTCACCAGCCTTTGCAACACACAAACTGGAACAAGTAATCTAACATTGATCAAGAGCAAGAAACCACATGAAGCCGGGTACAAAGGTCAGGAATCCGAGACGTTCAGTGTGCACCAACTTTAGCAATGTATCGGTAAAATCTCCCATCACAACTCTCATAATTTAATATGCCATAATATTATGATCCAATTGAACACTTAGAATGCATACTTAACCAAAAGCAGTACAAAATCCTTGTTGAACAATGTAAAGCATACAAAGATAAAAATCAGCCCGTCAGATTCAGCTCTAGAGTCCGGGCACCTGCATGCGGCTGCTGGCCTTGGACTTCTTGCCACCGAGGAGCTCGTCGAGGACGACTTGAGCTGCTTGCGCTTCTTGGACTTGGCGACATTGAGTTGCTTGAGCTCTGGGACGCGGGCCTGGTAGGCGCGCTTCAGCGATTTCTCCCGGGTGCGCTGCTCCAACGGGATCGGCTTCCGCAACGCCACCACGGCCGAGGCGCGCCGGGTGCGGGGCTCCTTCCAGCGGCAGCCCGACACGTGCCCCGTGATGATGCCGTCGTAGGTCGGCTGCCCGAAGGAGGCCGGCCGCCTCGATGGGTCAGACAGGGACGGCACGGAGCTTCGACGGCCGGGGCATGTCGGCGTCGAGGTCCATTGAGTCACCAGCAGTGGCGGCCTCCTCGGCATCTTCCTCCCGGCGCTTGCGCTTGCCGCGCTCGCCGACGAGGTCCTCGTCGAGGTGGGACGCCATGGGGGAATCGGTCGGGTGCTGGGGGCGCGGGTTTGGGAGAGAGGAAGGCGGAGGCGAATGAGGCTGCACGTTCATTGGTGTTTGCGAGAAGCGGCGGCTGGTAGAATGGGCCGGGCTGGGACGTCTACATGCTACTCAGCCCAGTTTTGGCGGGGGAGCGCAGAACGACGGACGGAAGGAAAGCATGTATTATCCTACGCGGACGGATGGATGGAAACGTTTGTATTCTCATATATATATATATACGCGGACGGACGCACGATGGATTGACGGCACACGGTGGCGGCGCACACCGCACGGCAGGGAGCACAAGCCAAAGCCGAGAAAATTTCCTATTTTCCTCCATCGCCAAAGTTCGTCGGGGATCCGACGCTGACGTCCTGCGAGCACGAAGCAGATCTTCGACGACGTTTTGGTGAGTTTCAACATTAGTTCGGCTGTTTGAGTGTTTGTTAATCAAGGAATAAATAGAATATATTAGTTAGTGTTTTTTATTAGATCACGGTGTCAAACTGCATCTTCGTTGTCAGTAGCGACCATGCATAAGTCGTGCTACGTACTTTAACATCTTTTTAAACTTTCGATCTATTCTAAATATGCATATGGTCACCTATTTGTATGCTGAATGTAAGGTTTGGAATTTTGAAATCAGATGTTGAGCATGTATATGTGGGTTTGATGGTTACTTGTGTAAATTAAATGATAGATTTTTTATGAGATGAACTGCCAAACCATTCATTAGATGTTTGCTTGAATTACTATGCTATTCATTGGTTGTTTTCTTTAATTATTATTACGTACCATACACACAGTGTGCATAAATCAAATAATACATTGGGTATTAGTGGTACTAATGGTTTATTTGGTTGTAAACCCGATTTATCGAGCTTTCTACAACAAAGCGTTCGCCATTAGTACGGCAATTTTTGGTACGAAATTGTTCGTATGCCATATGCATGTGAAAGTCTGTGGTGCATAGAATCGAATAAAATACTCTGAGCCAAAGTAAGAAACGTTTTGGATGTTTGGTTTTGGTTTGCAAAAAGCGAGGGGTTTCTAGAATTTCGTATAATATTTTTTCTAGCTTTGCTGACTGTTTTGGAATTCTTTTTATGATTCTTGTACTGCTCATCCCAATAAGAGTAGTCTTGCTCTTGTCTTGTGGTTTTTGTTTGTTGTTTAAGCATGCATCAGTGCTCCCATGATAACATGTGTGCCTAACTTATTCATTCTATAAAAAAAATCATGCAACGAATTTTTACATATTTGCATGTCAGGTGGTAGAGATTGATTGCCTTCTACATGCATGTGTGTCATAGATGGATTATTTTGAGAATCAGAAAGAATCAACTGGTATAAGTCCCGACATTCAGATGTTGGAAGGGAGCCAGAACACATTAAGCTGTACACTATCAAAAGTTATATCACGGTATAACAAACCAAAGAAGGCGCATATAACTAGAGTTGCACCGCAAGGTACATATTTTCACTACGTTTGTTATTCTTTCTCTTTAGCTATATTAGTCTCTTATTCATCTGTTTTGTTACAGATTATATTTGTACTGAAGAAGATATTGCCATTGTCGAATCCATCAAATCATTACCTGAAAATAGAATGCTTGTGGACATCGACGATGCATTTGTAGACAAGTTCCATTTCGAATGCCTTCTACAGCCTAACGAATTCTTAAATGATGAAGTAAGTACACATGCATAAATTAGTTATATAACACGGTCCTATAATTTAATCATAATTTTTAACTTGTAACTATAGGTCATAAGCGCATATATTCATTGTATAAGGGCTGAAGAGCATCTACATTATAGGGCTGGTGTAAAAATCTTTCTAGAGAATACTTACATTTCTAGCATTCTAAAGCGTGATGGCGAGCTTACGATGGACAAAATAGATCCTAGGCATGACACCATCGAAAAAAGGGTGGATAATTATCTGGAGCATGATATGGTAATGATCGACACCATATCTATCAATTTTATGTTAATTTTATGTTAATATATCTGTGACTAATGCTTACGACAAATATGTGTTTTAGGTATTCATTCCAATTAATATCACACGATGCCATTGGTACTTAGCAGTTGTGAACGCCCAAAAATGCGAGATACATGTTCTCGACTCGCTAGGGCCTACAATGGACCGCAACGACCTCACTCTTACTGTGAGTATTTATATAACTTCTCCATGTGTGATGTTCAAGGAAATAGAGCAATGTACACAAGAAAAGGCACGGTTCTTCAATACTAAGTACTGATGGGATTCATTCAAGTATCTTGAAAAATTGGAGAAATTATACCATTTCTTTGACGAGAACGGTCCATTTTTTTACGTGTAGGAAGAACAGTTTCTTTTTCCAGGATAGCTGTGGCCAAATTGATCCAACTGATCTCCCAAGCCTGAAAAATGGACATCTTCTCTTCACATAAAAACTTGTACCCGAACAGTTACTACATGGCTCTTACCTCTTACTACCCAATTCCAATTCCAAGCACAACATTAACAAATTCTCGATTTGCAATATTAACAGAAGACTACAGAGCAGAGCCTCTTCTTTTGTTTTTTTTTTCTTTTCTCTTCTTTCATTATAATTTGTTTTCTTTTCTCTTCTTTCATTATAATATAATAAGACTTTTTTTGTTATTAATATAATATTAGTCTTTTTTTGGTTATTATCTTACCTTTGATTCTACTATTTCTATTTAACAGATAAGAGGATTGGAGAAACAAATAAATATTGTATCACAGTTGAAAGAGTTTAAAGACCACAAGTGGCAAGACCTCAGGGTTGGAACATGGCCTGTTATAGAGAAATTCTCAGAGGCAATACAAACTGACAGGTATACTAAAACATCATTGTTTGCTGAAATAATTACCTTTCATTGATTGATTAAATTAAATTAATAACTAAATAAAGTTTCTGCAATACTGTAGCATCTCTTGTGGTCTGTTCATGCTAAACTTCATGGAATATTGGACAGGAGATAAACTATCTGATAGTGTGACTCAGGTATTTTAAGCTAGATCATAAAGGTTTGCGACATGTTTAAATATTTATATTATATTTAGATATCCGATTAATTTCAATTACAATTTTGTAGCGTGATATGACGAATTTCAGACTAAAACTAGGAGCAATTTTGTTGGACTCCAAACTAAACACGAGGAAAGAACATTCATATTTCAAACATGACAGCGAAGAAGAAAAAAGTTCAGATGATGCTGTGATGGTAGAGAGTCCTACCAAGTGTGGCAAATTTTTGAAGACATCACATCAGACGGAAGATCAGCTGTGATGGTAGAGAGTCCTACCAAGTGTGGCAAATTTTTGAAGACATCACATCAGACGGAAGATCAATCGTTACTATGTACTCTTCCTATTGTCACCATGCCGACAAATGCATCTGAGTTAGTAGGTGAGCTTTGCAAATTTATCATGTCTATAGACCATGCTGAAACTTTGGAGTACGTCTATCTAATTCCATATAATATGTATTGTTTATATACATTATTTTTATTTGTTATTGCATCTAATGCAATACATTGTTTTGTAGGAAAGAATGGATTTGGAGCTATGAGCCTCAACCGATTAGTTTAAGCCTAAAAAAGATACAGGAAATAATGGATGTGCAAAAGCCTATGGACAAGGATTGTTTCAACATGGGTGTGAGGATGTTCGCTTGCGACGAGATCAACTTGTTAATGGACACCCAATATCACTACATGGACCTTCAGTTCTGGGTACGATATAATATATTCATGTGATCATCATGTTTGCACATAATCTTACGAGCTTTCTTATTTATCATAGTTGTTATGTGACTTCGGACGACATCCAAAATATAAAAGGAAGCTTGATGTCCAGTTGTTGGCAAAAACATTTGATACGTGGCCTGGGATGGTGTACAATATTTCATAGTGCAAGTTGGTATGTGCAAGTTGGTATATTTTGTTTCGTTGTTTATTTGTGTCGTGGTTTAGTTTCTCCTAACAATAGTGACTGTTGTTTACAGATTCTATTACCGATATGTCAACATGGGCATTTCATACTATTTGCATTTGACATGGAGGCTAGAAGTGTATCGGTATTGGACCCACTGCCTATACCGGATTTTTTTAAAGGACATGAACTCATATGCTTCTATCTATTGAGAACTCTCAAAATTTCCAATAAATTGAATCTAGCTTTAGAAGTAGCAAACCCCCCGTGGAATGACGACATATGTGATTGGCGTCGTATACTACCAAATTGTGTTCCAAAGACAAAGGATTGGTAAATTTCTTACAACATCGGTTATATCAATTAGACTATCAACGTATATGTAACATTTTTTTTCTTTTGCAGGTTCGACTCGGGGTTTTTTGTTATTAACTTCATGCGCGCGTGGAACGGTAAACAACTACAACCACCGATTTGCACTGTGAGTGTTCTCAACAGAATTGTTGTTTACATTAAGCAATTGGACATCTGGTTATGCACTTTTTTGACAATTACAATGAAATATAATTCGATTACAGGATGTGCGTGAACTTAGAAAGAAGTTCTTGGTTGACCTGCTGAAATACAATGAGAATGAATCAAAAGACAACATCCCTGAAGTTGTACAAGAATTAGTTAAACGCATCAGATAGTGCATCGTTTCGGAATGAAAGATTAGTTGTGCTATTATTTTTGCTTATGACTATTGTACCGTTTAATTTTTCTCTTTAACTAAATTTTTGCTCATAACTTTGGTTATCTATAATTGTAATAGGTTACCGTAAACATCTACCCGTAATACTTGATGCTACCTTGTGCAATTTATCTTCCGTTGCAACGCACGGGCTCTCAACTAGTTTAGGTGAATTATGCTAACACGGTGATGATGACGCTCTTATTGCAGTAGGCGCCGAGCCACTCGGCGCACGGGTCGTCCCCTCTCCAGCTCGCCGCAAGGCTCACCGGGAAGTGGAACCCGACGGCTATGGAGGGCAGCAGCTGGACGTGTTCTGGACAGCGAGGAGAACCGAGGCGGCTGCGACGATCAGCCGCATCATCAATCACCGCGGCTAGCTAGCTTCTCTCTACTCTGGTCAAGTGGGTCTCCAAAACACACTGACACACTACGCAGGAGCGTTTAGCTTCAATTCCTATCTGTCGTGTTGGTGCTGGATTGTCGTTGAACACGCATAGCCCCGCAAGTAGGCCAGGCATTGTGTTATATGATGCAATTAGCAAGGAGGCAAACTTTAGCAGCTCTTTCTATGTTCTGGCTTACCTCTCTGCATGAATTTTCTGTCTTAGCGCAGCGGAAGCCGTCCCTTACTGTGTTCGCAAAAGAGGCCGGAGCTCACCGAATGAACAGATGGTTCAAAGCAAAGCAACAAACCACTTGATTCAGTAAGAAGCACCAACGAAAAACAGTCACCACGAATCCATCTACTCTCCACTCATGAGGCGCTAAAACCATGAAACAGACAAACAACATTGTCTGCCCAAGCATGTCCACGTTTCATGACTTGGTCGTGGCACTAGAAATATAGAGATTAGAGACCAAGCCACCACAGCATATGTGTCCTCCAAATAACCATGTCACTATCACGATGTAGAGTAACACTCAATTCGCAGTGCAAAGCCACACAGTTCAACTTCACGGCAGTCTCAAGAAAGTGTGGTTTAGTTTGAAGCACAGAATATAAACTGAAGAACACGCATTTTCTTCTCCTTATCAGCAATCCACTTCAAAATCATCAGTTTCCATTACAGCAACTTCACACCGGCAGCTCTAAGGGAGTCTATCACAGCCTTCACCTTGCCATGATACTTCTGGTCTCTTGACATGGAGACAGACACTGCAGGAATGCCATTGAACAGCAAGCGCTCGCCAAGCAGCTTCCCAATCTTTGCCGCCGCAGCGATGTCACGCGTCGACCCCATGCTTGGCCTGAGGAGTTTCTCTTGAGAGCTAGCTGAGCATGCAACTGTGGCCGATGGGGTGTGGATGACTTGAGCATTCACGAAATTGTTTGTGAAATGCATCTTCAGAACATAGGGCTTTAGGAACTTGGTGATTGCAGGTGATCTGGCTGGTGGAGGGATAACCATATCGTCTAGTTAAGCTTACCTGCACAAACCAGGAAACAAGACAGCATGATCAAATCAATAGCCCCACCTGTGTGTCTGCAAAATGCAAACTTTACAAAATGACATGGTGAGATGAGCATATAACACAGAAAATGCAAACTTTACAAAATGACATGGTGAGATGAGCATATAACACAGAAATTGATGTTGCAGGAGATGAGCATATAACACAGAAATTGATGTTGCAGATTCTAAATCCAGGATTTCATACAAACATTTCATTCAATTGTTCTTGCTACACAAATCCAGGGAAATCATTTATTTGTTTGCTTGCTAAGTTGAATACTCTTACTCTAGCTACTCGCTGCCTTCTATTCAGTTCTATTCACAAAGAAAAAGGGGTGAAAGGCCTTTTGGTGCAACAAACATGTAGCAAGTGCAAACTGCCTTTAGAGGATATTTGAACTTCTAACAGTATCCAATATCCAAAAGACCTCAATTGAAGCTAAGACACAGTGAATGCATTGCCATTGTGAATGCAAAGTTCAAGGATTGAAGCAATCCCGAACAGGAAACCCAAACCCCTGAAAAGTTCAAAAACAAATAAGCAAGAACTATTTGAATATTGAAGCGATCCCAGACTGAACAAGAAACCAAAAGCCCTGAAAAGATCAAACCAAATAAGAAAGAATCGTTCTCCACAAGGAAACATCAATGGAGGCAGCAACAGATCCAATCAATGTGGTTGCTAACAGTGAATATGGCTGTCTTGTCATTCGGACTTGCAGAACTCGCTTAAAAGAACAAGCAGGAAATGACAAATTTACTCTAGGAAGATTGTATCGGGTAGGCATCTTGTCTTTTGAATGCTACCTTTCTTTTCTTCCATAGCACAAAGTCACAGACAGTTCGGCATTGACATTGGGTTCATATATAATTGCTACTTTAAAGAATGGATTAGCTGATTCGCACAAAAGGTAATTAGGTAAACACATCAATTTGTTTACTACGGTGCAAACTTAATAATCTTATATTTGGTACCCACTGCCTTCAATTCAGTTCAAACAGAGAAAATGGGTGAAAAGGTAACACATTTCTGATGCACAAACAACTAAGGACCAACACATATTAGCATTTAACTTCTTAATTTTTTATTTAGTAAAACAGCACACTTGATTTCAAGCTACTTTTAGGAAGATCCAACATCTGACAATATATACCGAATAAAAAAGAAGCCCTTCATCGAATCTAAGACACATTGCTTGCCATTGCAAATGCAAAGTTCAAGGATTGAAGCGGTCTTAGGACATCTCCAACAGCTTCGGTTTCCAACTGCAGCTTCACTGTGCCAAGCACTATGCCATCCTTTTGCCTCCTTCCAGCATCCGCATCGCTCTCCAACGGGTACGGCATCCAACTCTACAGGGATATGGATGGAGTTGAACACCGGCAAAATTGCGGACAGAAAAATAAGACCATTTTACTGTAGCTACCGAATGACTGTAGATCCGAAAAGAGATAGAAATTAATGTAAGGTAGGAAATAGAGTAGCTGCTGGAGATGAAAAAAATAAGAGATACTGTAACAGTATTAGGGGATGTTGTAATAGTGTTATAGGGATGAATTTTTAAAGTATATGTTGGAGATGATGTTAGACTGAACAAGAACCAACCCAGAGAAGAACTGTTCTCCACACAAAACGTAATAACCAGTAGCGTTTCGCATTCTACGAAAAATCGAAAAGGGAGGCACGGCATGTGATTGGGTAGCACCTCCATAACGACTTTATCAGCTGGTTCACATACAAACCCACGAGACATCAATATCTGAATAATCCGTTCACCCCATTTTGTATTTTGTTATTTCTGTTCTTCTGTATACTCTTTGGTGGGTTGGCAGTTCGACTTTGTTAACTGAAGCTGCAGAAGAACTTGGACACACAACAACATATTTGGGGCTTCCTTTTGTAGCTGAATCGTTTGTAGACAAAGGGCATCTTGTCAAAACCCAGGCAACAGCAGCCGCAGGCTAAAATCCAAAATTGACTGCAAGGACCTACTCGAGTGATTGCTTGTTTCCACATGGGCGGTGCTTCTTTCCACTAGGACAGAGGGCTAACCCTCGGCGGCACCGGCGGAAATCACCCCTCCGTTGGCGTGAAACCCTAGCCCAGAGAAAGAGACAGAGAGAGGGAGGGAGGAAGTATACCGGAGCGCGTCGCCTACTCTCCGCCGCGGCCGAGGAGCTTGGCAAGGGCGGCTCGCAATCGCCGGCCGTCGCGAGTGAGATTGGAGCTGAAATGAGGAGAGGATACAAAACTGTTCTGGTGATGGACTGATAGAGTGATAGGTTTGACCTATTGAGTTAGATCGAAAATTTAGAAGTGTGAGGAAGTCTAACCCCCGTTTGGTTATCAGAATCGGGCCCAGAATTTTGAAATTGGAATTGGACCCAATTCAATTCGGGTGTTTGTTTCTTGTGTCCCTGTGGAAATGAATTGATCCTCTAATTTCATGAAATTTTAATATTTGTGTGATGTGATTTTGTATGTGTGTGGTGATTCTATTGTTGCTGTTCTATTAGTAATCAAAGTATTTTGTAGATGTTATTTATGTTTCTGCGTGAAAAAAAAAGATGATAGATTTAGAAGTATTTACGTAGTCTGAACAGATGATATATTATTGAACTCCCATACCAGATACCTAGTCTTTTTTTTCCCCAAAAGAAATTTCCATCCTATGTTTTCACTCCCTTGCCGTTGCGAACAACACCTGAAACACACGAGCAGAGAGGGAGCCGAGAGAGCAGGAACGCGAGAGCAGTTTTTTTTGGTGCTGCGCTAAGTTGCAGCTTTTCTGTTTTGCTTCATCTCTTAATCTCTTATTTAAAGGATAAAGGAAGCTAAACGTTTTCCGTTTTGCTTGAATGAACATGAATTTGTGGTGTGACTGAGTGTGATCGTGCGGCATTAATGAGTGTTAATATGCACCGAGAATGTGCAAGGATGACAGTGTTTACATATTATATATCTTGTACTTTTCTACTGTCAAAATATGGTTTTAATCCAATAAAGAATGCGTTGCAATCTATTCCAGGTTAAATGATGTACCACGTAGTTGTCATGTGGTTGTTAATACAGTAAGGTAGTCTACGATAATTGAATAAAGGCTAATGTCAGTTCACATGTTAAGTGTTATTTGGTGATGCTAGAAAATTCAATGGACGAAGCAAACAATTCTGAAAAGAGCAGATCCAAATAGGTTTAGAAATTGAATTGCATCAGATTTCCATCAGACAAATTCAGCTTGCAACCAAACAATAGAATTGGAATTACAGATCAATTCTAATTCCTGGTGAAATAGAATTGGTTCTCTAATTTTAGAAAACCAATTCAATTCAGAAACCAAACGGATGAGAAAATGGAATTGATTCTTCAATTAAAAAACCAATTTAATTCTAGAAACCAAAGGGAGCCTAAATGTAAATCTAAATGAACGGTATGTAGAGTACCTAGAGTGAGACGTCCCGAATTTGACGCTCCGATAGCGAAAGGCAAAAGGAGCGAGCAACGTGACTAGGCGGGATCGGGATCCCTCTGACGCAAATTGAAGTCACTGTGACTTCACGTGATCCCAGTCGTGCATGGGATCCAACTGAGGAAAATCCCTCTTCCCTCTCTTATCTCCTTCGAGACCACGAGGTACCCATCACTTCTCCCTTTTCGCAAATCCCGCTTTGCTTTGTTGATCGAGACCGGAGTCGATGGTGGCGCCGGCGAGCCACCGCCGCCACTGCACATGGTGCATGGTGGTCGCTAATGTTCTTCGCGATCCTCTCCGCGCACTCACTGGCCATCTACCTCTTTACCCGCGGCTTCCTCCTCACTCGGCCCGAGCCTTGCCTCACCTCCTCCTCGGATCGGTCCCTCCTCCACGGCCCGAGTCCTGGTTATGGCTGATGCAGTTGAGCAATTTATTGTTCTGGAGGTTCTATTTCGTGGCACCGAGTACCTTTTTTTAAGGTGAGTACCTTTGAGCAGTGAAATTGCGATATTGTAACTAATTATTAGCTGACCGCGACATTTGTTGCAGAGAAGCAGCCGTGGATGGACAAACTGCAGGTCTTGGAGAAGCTGGCTGCCAACGAAAAAAAACCTCTGCAAGGATCTTCAAAGTACTCGTAATAGTCTGTGAAACATCAGAAGTTGTTTTAGCAAGTCAAAAGAAGTTATTACTGTTGAGGTGGAGATGCAAGAATCAAAGGTAATAGTCTGTGAAACATCAGAAGTTGTTTTAGAATCCCATACTTCTCAATTGTAGCTGCTGACAGGATATTAGCCTAGGTGATGCAGGAAGTGATACTTGCTTGATGCCTTTTGATTCAAGTAGTAGTTCTTTTTTCTGTATGGCCTGAATGGCTCGATCTGTATTGCAATTCCCATTGAATTCACATTCTGTTGTGTATTTTTGTATCCTGAATGTGTAAATGAATGGCCTAATTAAGGTCGTGTCATATGTTCTAGTGATTAGTGAACTACTACTACTATTCCATTTGTCGAATCGGTTCTCTTTGTACACTGCATGACATACAAAATTGCCTGTTTCTCCTTGTACTCTGATGAATGTACCCATATATTGCAGTTTCGCAAAGAAAAAGAAAGATAATTGCCTGTTTCATCATAATGTTGCATTTGAGCCAGGATTTGAATACAAATGCCTTTGCAGCTTTGAAGGATGTCTGAAGAATTGCCTCATAGATCAATTCCAGAGAAATGTACCTGGGTTGTCAATCATAGGGTTCTTGATTTTCTGGTAAATGAAACAACTTGATGTCAGGCATCAGAATATGTATCGCTGGCTATATCTTTTGCTTCCATGATCCCTTGTACATACAGATTGTAAGAAGAGCCATACTTATGCATCAAAATATGTCAAGCAGTAGGTGAGACGAGGACGCGTATGGCAAGACGGAGCGCAGGACCCCTGGCTGCCACCGCGCGCCGTGCTGTCGCCGAGAGCGGGAGTGAGCTATAGAGTGGCGACGCGTGGTCGGGAGACCATGATAGGGCGCGCGAGCGGGGGTGTGGGAGCCAGCAGCAAGGAGGCCTGCGGCGGAGCGGCGTGCTTGGCGTGGGCACGCGGAGAGCCCCTGCGCGAGGATTCGTTTCCCACGAAGATTTCCCGCGACCAGAGTCTTCCGTTCGCGAGCCATGTTGGGCCGAACTTGCTTGGGCTGGACGATTGCTTCTGGGCTGGAAGATTGCTTCAGACTCTCCCGTTCGCGAGCGCCGCACGATCTTCGCGGACGGCGGGATTTCACGTGAAGTGACTTCAAGGCGTGAAGGGCAAGAGTGCGCGGCGGCGGCACGAGGAGACGAGATGCAAGCGCTGGCACGGACGATGCGTGGAATCGCCGCGGCGGCGCGGCCGGCGGTGGAGGCAGGCCGCCGCGGGCAGGTGCAGCCGGCCCGGGGGATCGTAGTGGAGGTGAGGGATGGAAACCTGGAGCGGGCGCTGACGATCATGGAGCGCAAGATGCGGTCGAGCGGCATGGAGCGGCTGATCCGGGCCCGGACCGACCACCACGTCAAGGACTCGGAGAAGCGCGTGCTCGCCCGCAAGGCGCTCATGCAGCGCGTCCGGTCTCAGGAGCTCGGGAAGAAGCTCCGCGAGATCCTCATCAAGAAGATCAGGTCAGGGCCAGACCCTTCTCCACCACTGTTTCCACCTGCTACGTAACGTTCCTGTGTCCTTGTTGGCTTGTTGCGAGTTCGTGCGGTTTGCCTTGTTTGATCGGGTTCTTAGTGGGTCGCTGTGAGGAATCGGGGAGGTTTCTGTTGGTGCTCGACAAATGCTCGACGAAATGATTGGCGGAGTGTTAGTTGCGAGGCTGAGTGAAACTAGGCAGATTGGCGCGCTACGCAGCGCCTGTGGAGGTTTTATTGTGAGGCACAAAAATACCACAGTGTGACCGGACACGAATTTTATTTCTAATGCAATTTTGGCTCTCGGTCCTCACGTCTGGCTATGCCGGTCATAGGTGCGCTTTCCCTCTCCCTTATCTCGTCTCCACAGGCAAAATTCTAACGCAACCACACCAACAACCAACCCAAAGCTTAATCACCAAGCATCTTCATGGATGTCACCATGAAGATGTGTACTCAGGTATTAGTAGACCATTCGTGTTTTACCAATCTAAGTTTTTCACTCCTAAATACTGTCACCACTTGAACCTCTAACAAATTGTCTTTTTAAGCATAGACAATGAAGAAAAATTGGAAGTGGATAGGAAGGAAAGGCCAACTTACAAAGATTATCATAAATAATTGACTTCTTCCGATCCTTTAGGGCATTGTGATAAGCATTCTCCGCAAACTTCTCCAAGAATAACTCCTGCAGTTATAGGTGTAATCACACTGTCAGTTCAGATTACATAAAATGTACACACGCCAAATGCCAACAGATGTTCCCAAATGAATGGTACAGAATGCGAGTTACAACAAACAAACTACACAAACACTGCTTTCCCCCAAAAGAAATTTGCAATATTAACAAAGAGCAAGAAAAGAAAGAAGCCATTTATTTCAGACTATATGTTTGGAAGGACGTGCTCTCCAACAATCTTATTCTTTTGTTCCCTCTGTCCCTTCCTCCCCCAATGAAAACGAAGCATTTAAAATCTTCACATCAATATTTTTTCTGATTGGGCATCAGTTCAAGGGGATAGCTTTCTCATTGGTCCAAACACTAAAGTTTGCATGAGGGTGATGGTATCTAAATGGAAGGTGTTCCCAATCACTTGCCAGGATCAACTAGTCAAGCTTACAATTCCCAGTACATAAACACAGTAGGAAAAGGTCCCTCATAGATCCCTTAGCAAGGCTGAACTCTGAAGGCATTCGGGCAACTTGTTTTCATATATGGTGTATCCAATTCACGGTATAGAAACACAAGTCGTGTGCATTCTCAGTGAACGAAAAAACAGAAACACATGCCATGATGTGACAACATCTCAGACAATTCATCGAACACCTTGTAGGCACTGATGGCATCACCAAAGTAAATCTCGGTGGCTCCGTAAGAACTAAGAATCAATCCAAAATCATCACATTCGGATAGAGTGATATGATGCTTCAATCCTCTCACATATAATTGCTAGCATAAATAATTGCATTTAGAGTAAAAGCGAAGAAATAGGGCGAGGGAAACATATGTAGGCCTTGTTGATGAGGAAGACAACCCCGTTGGAAGCATGGATGGTGGCGTCCTTGGCCCGGATCAGCTGCGCACCGACGCTACCAGGAAGCTGCACGCACCCTTGTCGATCACAGCCGCCTTTTGGTCCTTCCTCTTCTTCTTCATGGATGGGTGCACGCGCGATAAAGAAGACTTGTAAACAAAAGCTCCTCTCCAGCCCCTCTGGCTGGGCCAGAAGCCCCCATCACGGGACGCTCGGTTCGGGCTCCTAGCCTCCTTTTGGAACTCTGCCGGATCCCTTCCTCCTGGGCCCCAAACGCGGGAGGCGGAATGATGGGAGGAGAGGGGCGAGGAGCAGGCCAACGGAGCAAGGACGCCACCGACGGTACCGGTGTGGCGACCGTGCGGTCGTGGATGGGGATCTCGTCGGTGTAGCGTCCGTGGAGGCTCATGATGGGGAAGCGCACCAAGGGCTGGAAGCCCTCCAAATCAATGGACGCATGGAGAAAGCCGTGGGGGTCGATTTCGTGGCTAGGCATCGCCAGAGGTCGGCGATTCCTTCATGCGGGAGGTGGAACAATGGGAGGAGGGACATGCCGGTGGCGGATTAAGGAAGTGGACTCCGTACCACAGGGAGTGGTCCCTACTCATGCATGGCTCCCTTATGGGACGCCGCTTTCACCTACCGACCCACCGTCGTCCTCCTCCGAGCATAGCCCCCGGACAGGCCCGCCTTCGTCTTCCGCTCCAGGGAGCCCGACCACACGCCCATCGTCGGCTCCCTTCCTCCTTGGACCCGAACGTGGGGGGGCCGGTGATTTGTTCACGCGGGAGGTGGAACAATGGGAGGAGAGGGACGAGGAGCAGGCGGGCAGAGTGAGAACGCAGGGGGGGGATGTGGAAGGAGGCGGCAACGCGAACTCTTGGCCTGGCAACTGGGGTTCGTCAAGGAAGTTGCTGGATTTCTCTGGGTTTCACGCGAGCCGGGAATTGGCGCCGGGGGAGGGGAGGCACAGGAGGGTGAGGGAGACGCTTCGAGAGCTCGCCGATTCCTGGCGGCATAGGATATAGTATAGATTAGGTGGATTTTGCAAAGGGGACCGATTAGGTTGCACGCAGGATATTTTTTATGAACTGTTCCTTTGAGAACCTGGACTGGAGATGGAATACTCTCATGTTGCACTCCACCTCTCTTGGCCTCACTTAGGTGTCAACGAAACAAGTGTGTAGTATGGTAGAAGCTGTAGGCACCAGGATGTTGAACATGCTGCAAATTTAGAAACAGTTTGGTGATAGTAATTTGTTCTCAAAAGAGATGGTGTGGTATTGATAATTTTTGTGGCATGTGGTGCAACAACTGTTAGGTTACAGGCTTACAGCACTAAATTGCTATTGTGATATTGCCCGTTTGTCATATTGGTTGCAAATCCTGGCACTCCATCATTTTTATTATCCTTTAGTAACATTTTAGCAAGTCCCCTTGTCCTTGATGACTTATGGTTTCTGGAATTTTGAGCCCTGTTATTAGCAAAGTTTTGGGTGATCTCTTTTTAGCATGTCAATAAATGTCTATCTAAGGTGGAATCTTTATTAAATAGTAGGGTGACTATACATATCATATGCTGCCTTCAGGTTAGAGATGTACAAATTTGATGTTCTTGCATCAGCAGTGTGGAAATGGCGAACCTATGACCCACAAGTTTATGATCCAATAATGAAATTAATGTTTTGGTAACTCTACAAAAGAAAAGAGTCTAACTGGTTTCTTTAGCTTCTGATGAATATCAAACCAACCCATAGGTTGTGCATTACTTGATCCAAAAATGAACTCCGTATATGTCATGTTAGTTAACAGAGTTATTCCAAGGGAAGTTCCTTTTGTGTCTATGTCTTGCATCGGCTTTGATATTTCCCGATGATACATTTATATGTTGCATATGCTTATGGACTGTCTTGTAAACACACTTATGTAAAATGTTGCATTTCCTGATGATATGTATGTCATGCATCTCCTTGTACACAGCCTGTAATCCCTTGCAAGTTGCATGAAACATATTTGATCTAACTTTGTCCAGGCAGCCAGTACTTATTTGCCACATTTCAAGAAGCACGTGAGAAAAAAGGGAAATATCCTGATATAAATCATATCAAACTCAACACCAACCAATATTATCACCAAAATGGTTGATGTAGCTTGGTGGCAGTGTCAGAAAATTATTCTTGAAACCAATTCCCACCATTAACTGTGCTGCCTTAAAGAACCTCTTCCATGAACTGATGGATCCTTTTGTGACTTGTGCTGAACTGCTGATTCATGATCCCATGACTTGGCTCAAAGTATCACTGTACCAAACATCAATAATAATTCTTCTCGAATTTTTCCTCCTCCGATCAATGTCATTTTTTTGTCATTGTTATAGAGAGCGCCATATGTTTTGGCTTATGATATCAGTGTATGTAACATCAGGTTCTATGGTCATGTTTCACAAAAAACCCACCCTAACCAGATCTCACTTTGATTGTCATGCTGGTCTGACCTTCAATGTCGATTTGTCATCCATGTTGGCTACTTGACAAATTTTTGCAACTATGACAAATTGGAATTGCAGGTGGCATTGGCACATCAATTCGGGTGTGATTTTGTTATAGTGGGGTATTTGAAACTATATGACCTTAAAGTATGGGGACATGTGTCACAGGTCAAGACACCAGAGTTGAATTGACCAGTATTAAAAATCTGTTCTGTCAACAGCTGAGAAATGTTTAAGAGGGCAACATTGAAATGTAGAATGGCATCCCAGAGGTTATTTTGTATAATGAGAAATGGGATAGTAATTCACAACTGAAACCTTTTATTGTACAGGATAATAGTTTCATTATATGTTTATATTCATAGTGTTGGACAATAGCATTTTTCCCCAAAACTCTGACATATGGTTGTGATCCCAATTGTGCTTATCAATGTATCATGTAAAGTTGGTTATAACTGTTTTGCTGCATTCTGACCCCCATTCACATTTCTGAAACTGTCATGCAAACAAGTCGCTTTTCCAACTTACCGTTGGTAATATGCCAATACAACGCCAATCATTTGGTATCATGTCGCTGTATAACTTGTATTTATTAATTTTTATTTTATTGACAAAACAATATGCATTTTGGCTGCATGCAAGCTTTCAGATAGAAATAGGCAGTTGTGTATATGCCTTCATTTTTCTTGCATGAATCACATTGCTGTCTCTTTACTCACTGGGAAAGTATTGCTTTGTGCAGGGGTCAGTGAGACATATCTTAGCTGGCAGCACATCGGCAGTTCACTGGTAGCATTTCTGTATGGGTGCTCGAAGTTTGAGCATGCAATCAGCCCCCAATGGTGTAGTGTAGTACTACGATGGTGGATCTGTTTAGACCAGCTTGATAATAACTCAACTGTGACCTTGGGTGAAAAAGCTTTTGATGTCTTGCATCAAGGACAAATTGATGATAAACTGATAGTGATTTCTTTTATGGTACTCAACTTATTATCTATGGACTGACCTGCTGTTAGTACATGACTTGTGTGCTTGCAAATGCTGTTCGAGCAAATATGTTTGGTACCACTCGAATGTCATCTATACTAGTGAGCAATGGCACGGTTCAACCATGGTATACAAACATTTTCGCAACCGTGTGAAGAGCCATACTTCTGTCAGTGACCTCTCAAGTATGCCATCTCACTGATCTCAGGAGTAGGTTTATGCTTTACTATTGCAAATAACTAGCAAGGTGGTCCGCTCTAATAGCACCACTAGACTCTATAATATTTTTTTCATCATAACCCATTTGCCGAAGTTTATGTATTATAAATTTTGTGTGTGATTGTCGATGTATCAAAAATCAGGGGTCCCTGAGTCCCGAGGCCAGGCCAGCCGTCCGCCACAGCGCCATCCCGTGAGGTTCCTCCCGCTGGGTGAGGAAAGTTCAAGTCCCAGGAGAAGGTCCTTGGGGCCACAGTCATTGGTTCCCGAGCACCCTAGTTCCCCGATGATCCACGGAGTCTAAGTACCGGGAAGGAAAGTGCTCGGGCCGGTGCCTGGTCACCCCCGAGCACCCTAGTCCTCCGATGACCAGAAGAGCTAAAGTTCCGGGAGAGAGTGCTCGGGGTGGCGAGCAGCAGCCTCCAAGCGCTCAGTTCCCTGAGGTTCCACACAAAGAGTGCTCGGGAGAGAGTGCTCGAGGCTGCACGTGGCGGCCTCCGAGCATTCGGTTCCCCGAAAGATCGTGCAAGAGTGCTCGGGGAGGTGAACAGTACCCTCGAGCACCCGGTACCCCGAAGACAAAGATAGGCATTCCCGGGAGAGAGTGCTCGGGGAGGTGAACAGTACCCCCCGAGCACTCGATTCCCCGACGACCCAGAAAGGCCCCCGAGGGGCCCACCGATGAGGTGTCCGCCAGTCAGAGGTCCGAGGCCGCATTTAATGAGCGTGCGTGGCCTGACACATCCAACTGCTCCCGCCGCAGCGTCAGTTCCTGCCATGCTTTGGCAAAGGGGCGTGGGGCTATTAATTGCATGGGTCCCGTCCCGTATCGCCCGTATCATCGCAAGGATCGCGTTCCGTCTGCCGCCCTGCTGTGGCAGAGGAACAAGACAGGACGGGAACGCCGGGTTGCTCTGCGGCTGCCCAGTGGGCCCTCTCCACTGCGCCCGTTGCCAGGGCGTTTACAGTGATAGGTGACCGGGCGGACGGCGTTTTTCCTCCCTCCGGTCACTTTGCCCAGAAGAAATGATGACGTCTTTCCCAGTGATGGCGTCTTGGGACTTGCGGCCCCCTCCTTCCCGTTCGGGGCGTGTCGCAGCCGACGAGTACTTA
Source organism: Phragmites australis (assembly GCF_958298935.1). Taxonomy (NCBI): domain Eukaryota; kingdom Viridiplantae; phylum Streptophyta; class Magnoliopsida; order Poales; family Poaceae; genus Phragmites; species Phragmites australis. Next base: position 40,542,382 of record NC_084923.1, read on the forward strand.
AAGGAGCCGGTGGCACAGAGGAATAGGAAGAGGCCAAGACGGAACCAGAAACCGAACGAGACCCGACCCGAACAAGAGCCACAAGCATCTAAGCATCAAGAACCGAACCATAGACGAACACAAAGCACAAGACCAGAGCATAGTTCCAGCCAAAGAACAGGGAGCCTCAAGCTCTTAGTTAGATCATATTTCTTGTAACCAGCTACATCCTTGAGGGATTTTCCTCAGGACAGTTATTGCATCCATACAGGAGTAGGGTATTACGCCCTCATGCGGTCCGAACCTGTCTAAACTCCGGTGCATTTACTTCCTTTTGCACTAGGTCATCATCCCCCCCACCGGCCGTTGCATTTACTCTCATTCATTTCTCCGACGAACTTATTCAGGATCATCCCCCCGGCCGAATCTCTAAAAAGGGGTCTCTCGGGATCTCTGCGATAGGAGTTAATCCTTCGACAGCTGGCGCGCCAGGTAGGGGGGAACATCCCTGAATCTGTTTGTTTGTTTTCTTCACAGAAAAAATGGCTGGTGGACACCGTCTCCAGCGTTCCGACTCCAATTCCAGCGAGGAAATGCTGCCCGTTGCACCGGAGGCCCCAGTCGCTGCTGCGTCCTAGCAGCAGCCGCTATCTGCACGCACGGCGTTCCCCTCCCAAGGGGACCAGGGCGCTGGGCCTAGCAGGGCCGCCGCCCCCCCCCCCCCCCCCCGGTGCACCGTCCGACCCCCAGCTGGTGGTCGAAACCCCGTCCGCCAGGTCCGCCTCTGGACAGCGTCGGGTGCCTCTCTGGCGTAGGCTCGCCTTCGGCGAGGCCGGCCCCGGGAGTGCGCTGCTTGCGGCGCACGCTCTCCTCAGGCATCCGCCCGTCCAGGCAACGCCGAACACTCCGGAAGGCCGCTGGATCCAAGAAGTCGCTGCCCTGGTCGACACTGCTCGCCGCCAGTTGCTGGCCGAGAGTTCTCGCGCCACCACCCAGCGTGGCGCCGCCAGAACCGGCCCATCAACGGGCAACGCTCGCACGGGCCGGGGGGCCTCCCGGCGGAGTGCCACCCCCCTGGCCGCGTCCGAAGCCCAGGACCTCCGCTTGCGTCTCAACGAGCGGAGGGGCCACGAAGATGCGCGTGTCACCCTCAAGCGCCATCGGGAAACCCGGCAGGAGGCCGAGGCTGACGACCAGGCTTTCTCTTTTCCGGCCCACGATCGCCAGGATTCCCCGGCTCGCTGGCATTCACCGCCAAGGAATGCCACCCGCGCCATGGGGTATGGCACCGGCTGCCGTGCCTTCTCTAGTGAACTCTGACGGGTCAAATGGCCCTCCAAGTTCCACCCTGAGCTGCCAGAGAAGTACGATGGGTCCATCGACCCCGTTGAGTTCCTCCAAATATACACTACGGCCGTCCAGGCGGCCGGAGGCAGTGAAAAGGTGATGGCAAATTATTTCCATGTTGCCTTGAGGGGCTCTGCCCGTTCTTGGCTTATGAACTTACCCTCAGGATCTATTAGCTCCTGGGATGACCTCTGCCACCAGTTTGTGGCTAATTTTCAGGGCACGTTCACGCGCCCCGGCTTGGAGTGCAACCTCCACGCCGTCAAGCAACAAGAGGGGGAGACGCTGCGACGCTTCATCCAGCGTTTCAGCCAAGTCCGCAACACCATCCCGCGAATAGCCCCCCACGCTGTTATCGTCGCCTTCCGGCAGGGCGTCCGCGACGAGCGGATGCTCGAAAAGCTAGGTACGCACGAAATCGAAACCACTGCGGAACTCTTCGCACTGGCCGACAAGTGCGCCAAGGCGGCGGAGGCCCGGGCTTGGCATGCTCCGCGCCCTGAGTGCCCCGCCGCCGACCAACCAAGTTCTTCCCGCTCCGATAGGAGGGAAAAGAAAAAGAGAAGAAAGCGCGAAGCCGCTCCTATCGAACCGGCCTAGGGCCCTGCCCATAGGCCGGCCCAAGAGCCCGACCGTCGGCAAGAACGCCGGGCAGCCACCGACCAGCGGCCTGCGCCCGCAAGGGCCCCTCCTAGGTCTCCAGCTCCCGCGAGGGCCCCGGCACCCGCAAGAGCACCAGCTCCCGCAAGAGCCCCGGCACCCGCCCGGGCTCCTGCTCCAGCGAGGGCCCCCGCTCCCGCGGGGCCCGAGCCATGCAAATGGTACCCCATACACCAGACCAGATGGCACGATCTCACGGAGTGTCGTACGGTCAAAGGCCTCGTCGAGCAGCGCTAGAGGGAGCGCGACGAGTCCCGTGGGGGAGGCGATGCTGAGGACACCCCCGGCAACACTGAGCTCGGCTTCCAGAGCCCGAGCATACCATTGCCTTCATCGGCTGAAGGGCCTCAAAACCCGGACCTATGATGTGCTCGCAAAGCACGGGAAGGGATGGGTGGACGAGCTGCCCGCCGTGCTATGGGCTAATTGGACCACACCAAGCCGCGCCACCGGGGAGACTCCTTTCTTCCTCGTCTACGGTGCTGAGGCGGTCCTCCCCTCCGAGCTCACTCTGGGCTCCCCTCGGGTGCATGCCTATTCTGAAGGCGAACAGGAGCAGCAGAGGCGCGATGACGTCGACTACTTGGAGGAGCGCCGGCGGCGTGCCGCCATCCGGGCAGCTCGGTACCAGCAAAGTCTGCGGCGCTACCATCAGCGCCATATCCGGGCCCGGTCTCTCGAGGTGGGGGACCTAGTTCTCCGATGCGTCCAGTCACGCGAAGGAAGGAATAAGCTATCCCCTATGTGGGAAGGTCCCTTCACCGTGATCGGGGTCTCGCGAGAAGGTTCTTTCAGGTTGGTAGCAGAATATGGGCAGCCGCTTCCCAACCCGTGGAACATCGAGCACCTGCGCAAGTTCTACCCGTAGATGGCCACGCTCGCGGCTCAGGTCAACCAGGCCGGGGGCTTCCCCCCCCCCCCCCCCCCGCCTAAGTTGACCGGGGGCTACCACTAGCTGGGTAAGTCACCCAACCTTGTAAAAAATTGTCAATTCAGTATGAATGTTGAAATACAATCGTGTGTCAATTTCACTTTTCTGGATTCCATATGTTTAATCTGTCTGGTGAGATGCTCGATTGTGCAAGAAAAAGTTCGCTCTCTCATTTTCCCCACTGATAAAAGAATCCCGATCGGTATGCGTGCGGGCAGTTTCCGCTAATTTACGTCCGACGTGGTAGGCTGTGGTGTTCGGTGTCGTGGCAGGCTCCCGGGCACTACCGAGTCCCTGGGCGCTCTGGGTAATCCTATCGCTCGAGCTGCTCGAGTAGTCCGGAGCCCAGGCCCCGGGGGCGGGCTGTCGGTGCTCGGTCTGGTCTGTCATACCCGGGCGCCACCGAACCATAGGACCTCTGGGTTATGCCTCTGCCCGCTCTTGTCCGCCGGTCTGGGTATTCGAGAGGTCTCGGGTCGAAAACGAGAGCAGTCTATAACAAGAACCGCACTAACAGAGCGTACCAAGCAAAGAAATTCTCTATTCTCTCTTAAGTCACAGATTGACAATCAAAGCAAAAGCGGCTCGACCGCGAGGGCCTCGATGCCTAGGTCGCTGCTCGGCCCCAAGGGTCTTCGGGTGGTCCTACCGCTTAAGCATGAGTGGTCGAGATCACCCGACCCCAGGCTCCTCGCGTACCCCTTGATGCTCGGGCGCCCCGGCTGCGGGAACCAAGTCCCTGGGCACCCCGAGATCGGAGCGCACGCCCCTCCTAGATCGGTTGGTCGAAAGGCCGACAGCTATCCGGTGAGTGGTTAAATTCAGAACGAATTTACATTCAATAATATTTTGTTCCCGAGTTGTCCTCGGGGGCCCTCGTATTCTAATCTGCCCGGTGAGATGGTCTCCTCGCGCACAAAACCCTACCGTGTGTCTACTTTTTCCTAGAACGACAGAACGGTCCGTAGAAAGGTGCGCCGTGCGTGCGGCAATGTCTGATCGAGATCTTTCATGGTGGTCGTGGTGTTCGGTCCGCTTTTAAGGGCCCCGAGCACTACCGAGTCCCTAGGTGCCCCGGGTAATCCTATCGCTCGAGCTGCTCGAGTAGTCCGGAGCTTAGGCCTCAGGGGCGGGCTGTCGGTGCTCGGTCCGGTCCGCTTTAAGCCCGGGCACCACCGAACCATGGGGACTCTTGGTCGCATTTTCGCCCGCGCGTGTCTCCGGTCTGCTGACTGAGTGGTCACAAGATGGAAAAGTATTCACTGGTCATGGCGTGTTCCGTGCTGGATCGATCTATCTCCCGAGCAAGGAAGTTCGTGTCTTTGTCTCTTGACTTAGTTGATGCGGACTTAGTTACTTGATCTCCACAAGTAACTTAGTCTTCAAGTTTATTGCCAATCTTATTGAGATTCTCCCTCTCCTCATAGACACCACTAAAAGCTCAATGACAATGATGCATTTCTTTTATTCTCATGGCATTTCAAATTCATGATTCATCACTTATGCATCTCCTATGAAATAACATAATAACAATTCTTAACATAATTGTTAGTTCATATGTATTGTCATCACTTACCCGAGCATCACCTAGAGCTCATTCATCTTGATGCATTTTCAATCTCCCCATTCACTTAGAGCTCGTGTATATCTCTCCTCCATACATCACCTATGAAACAACCTACTAACAATTCTCAACAATATTATTAGTCCATAGGTATTGTCATTAATTACCAAAACCACACATAATGGCTAGATACACTTTCAGGATGTTAGGTCCCCTCCGAATGTTGGAATTTTGATGCTCGTAGACGATCGTAACAAAGAGTCTGAACTTCTTAATGAAGAACCTAGACCAAATACTTTTCCCTATGTAGTCATCTTCTTACTTGTTGTGGGTGCTAGTGGAGGTCGTTGCATGCAAACTCCAGCATATTTTGTTTCGTATTTACTATAAACATCGAATAACTTAGAATAACCATTAGTATAATAAGTAGAATAATCGTAGCCAAGAGCATCACCTATTAGGAGATTGTCATTTTCATAGCTATTTAAATGAGTAGCAATTTCAATAATATTATGCACTATTAAACAAGATATTGGATAATAAACTCCTGATAAACTCACAATTGAATCATAAAAAAAATTCTAGAAACTCTAGTATCATTTCAGCAACATACCAATGTGCTTCCGTGAGTAAAGTTTGATTCCCATGCTGATGATAGTGTGTATGAATAAATACACCAAATGTGATCTTATATGGTATAATATTTTTTAGCATCAAGAAAGTAGAGTTCTATCTTATCGACATATCTACAACAAATTTATGTGGACGTACACCCATTGCAACATAGTATTGCTTATATGTTGTAATTCATTGGTTATAGGAGTTCACAAAAGATATTGCAGTATGAAAATTGTCTAGGTATTGCGTCAACCTCTTTAAACCAAATTTTACTATAAGATTGATAATATGACAAATACAACATTGATGTAACAAGAAAGATTCAACATATGTATTAAACAACGAAGAAAGAATATCCATTGCTTTAGAGTTTGCACTGGCATTATCTAAAGTGATAGCAAATATATTATTTGTGAGCCCAAAGTCTTCAACTCCTTGAGATATTTTTAGCAATATTTTCACCGGTATATGCGTTGTCAATTAACCAGAAACCTATTATTCTATTGTCTAGTTTTGAATAATTATTAATAAAATAAGCAACCACACTAAAGTAATCAGCTCTAGTCCTACCTGCCCATATGTCCGAGGTTAAAGCAACTGAATATGTACATATTTCTAACATTTCTTTAAGCTTACTACGACACACATTATAATATTTTACCATATCCCTAGTAGCTATATGTCTAGAAACATATGTGAACCTAGGATTATGAGTAATATTCAAATGCAGCAGACTCGCCATTGTTAAGTGACATATTTGCTCTTGCAATGAAGCGGCATTTCGGTAAAACTCGGATAAAGTTGAGCTAAAAGGTCACGATTCAAGAGAAACTCATGAGGAAGTGATGTACATCTTGTAAAGTAGATAACATCTACATTTCTTTTTGATCATTGGCGAAGCCATACTCCCAATAGCGAACAGAGCCATCGAGGTTATACTGTAGCACCGTCTGCTTCATGACTACTCCACTCTTTCGTTTGCAAATTACGACGTGCCTATTTAAGTGTCCCGTTTCACTTGAGAATTTTGCATATAATTCATGTTTGTAAATATAACACTTAGCTTATCTGATACTTACCTCATCTTCCTCTCTATAGATCTTTTTGAAGTCTTGTCAAACTTTGAAAGTAGTGGTTCTTGATCTTTTGGAGCCCGTGCTTGCCGACGTGTGCACACTTGTAGAACCTGACGATGGAGGTGCTGCTGCATGTGAACCAGCTGGAGGTTCATCGACGGGTCCTTCTTCATCTGCAGTACTACTATCAAAAGGGCTGTAATCTCCTGAGAGCATTTGAAGAAAAAAAATCATGATCGATGGACATATCATCATGATCATTGGCGTCTATGATCAATGTTGAATGACACTAAAAAAAATTCAAATATTCAAAATAATCAAATAATAGAACAAATAATGGAAGAAACAAGAAAGAACATCGATGCAAAAAATCACTAAGATTTCTTCAAAATAGCAGGATGACGTGTTGAATTTTTTTGGATTTTTAGCAATAATTCAAACTAATTTTACCAAATTATCGCAGATTGTCAAGAACTTTGAGAGAAGAATGAGAGGAGGAAAATAAGAGAGAAAATATTGTTGCTAGTGTGGAATGGGAGGATAAGATGGTGCTTTATTTATAGGTGAAAATTGGTAAATTTTGTATTAGTAAATTTTGTATTTTTTTAGCCCAAAGGGTTTGAAATTTTGAAAATTTCGAGTTAACAGACCAGAAATAGCCCATTTAACCCGTTAAACCACCACGCCCCCACGTGCCTGATGGGCCTGCTGTGACTAGCCGGACTGTCGCCACGCGCAAGGGCTCCAAAACCGTGTCTGGCCATACTCATGCTAGCCCGTGCCAAGTTGTGCCCATGCCGGCACATCGCAGTCAGGTCGGGCCATGCCGCGGCGTCGGCCTATTGGACCGGCCCACCTAACTTTGGGCTGTGCCGTATCTACAGTAACAACCTCGTGCCGGCCCGGTGCAGCACGCACGGCCCAGTTGGCGATCTTTTGTTTGGGACATATGCCTGAGAAAAAACCTACAGATATTGAACATGTTTTCACTGGACGGGCTCCTCTACACAACAGCACACGCATCCATCCATGGAGCTTGCCGGCGGCGAGATCTGGCTAGAGGGGTGCCGGAGACCACCAAAACGGAAAAAGGGAAGGTAGATGAGTCCACAGGTGGTGAGATTTTTTTCGGATTTGAGCTCCTGCAGCGGCTCCTGGCGGTCGGGACACAACGGCGGCGGCGGCGGCGGCCACGGCTGGTCAATCTGCAATCGAGGAAGGAGAGGGCTGGATTAGTATCACCGTGTCCCGTGGATCCCTCCACTGCAGACAGAAGGGTCGGAGGTGCTTCCAGATGGGCTTTACACGGGTGCCCGGTGACGGAGAAGAAGGCGAGCAAGGCGGCGGACCTCTGGCGAGAACCTAAATCTGAGTGAGGGATTTTGTTTCAGGAGGTGAGGCAGTGCTTAGATGAAGAGGAATCGGAAGGAGGCTCGTCGAGGACGTCGAATCGAGCGGCGACGGTTAACAGCGATGGGTCGTGAGGAGCTCGGCTTTGCCGCGGCTTCCCGGCGGCCGGGGGAACGGGGCCGCCGAGCAGCACGGGCGAGTGTGGGTACCAAAGGCGGCGGCGGCGGTCGGTTCATCTGGCTGCGCTGGGCTTTGAAATTGCCATATTAGACGAATAATTGGACTGCAATTGGAATCTCTTGGAATTTGGGGCAAATTCCATTTGGATGATGACAGCAATCCTTCAGTGGCTACCTGAACCTGATTAGTACAGGGTTGAACTGCAAACAGATTCAAAGCCTTGTTCCGCAATTGCACTAGTTACAAGGCATTTGTGTTCTGCTGTTTGGAATCGGAGATAAATGTGAAGCCAAAATGTGGACGGAAACCTTGCGAGCTCCGAACAGGTATAAAATGTTCCTCACCCAAAATGTTTATAAGGTAGAATCAAAACATCGAGGTCCTATTGCTTGATAGTGGATATAGCATAGTATGATTCTATCCCCCTGAAATAATTTTCAGTTTCTACTTTCCACCAGTTACAGGGAACATCATTGTCTTCCCGCGGCATCCTAAAGCGAGGGGAAGTACTTGCTCAAACCATAAGGAAGAGCGTAGAACTCCTCGCTCCTGACGTCGTGCCGGTAGGATTTGAACTTCTCCCACCAATGCCAGCCCCTGTCCTTCCTCACATGAGCGTCCCAGTAGAGGTGGGTGCAGTCCAGGAGGTAGGCCAGTATGGCGGCCACCGTCGCCGGCGAGGAGAAGATCACATTGACCATCACATTGAACTGCAATGTCAAGAGGAAGAAAGTGATCAGAGTGTGAAAGCTAAAGGAAATTGTTTGTCACATCTGCGTTAAGCGCGCGTACCGCAACTGAATGGGTGTGAACTGGTCCAAAGCCAAAGAACATCTCATAGACCCTGAAGTACTGTGGGATGGACAATCCTAGGAACAAGGAGATGCTGAGTATGAACTTTGTTCTCAGGGTGTTGAGGTTGCAGTACTGAAGGAGGCAAAGCCCTGCACCAACTGTTTCAAGCAGAAAGCAAGTTTAGAGCAGCGAAAGAAGTTATGAAAATTCAGAGTCCAAAGTATGATGGGGTAAACTAATATGGATAGGACCATAAGGATCACCTGAATAAGCAAAGAGAACACAGTACAGTGCAGAAAAAAGTGGCAACGGAATAGATGCAAGAACTGCTCCAAATTTCCCTGTTGAAATCAGGTGAAGTCATTAACTGTGAAATGTTAATACTGATAGTTCCAAAAGTTTCAGAGAATGAGAAGCCTACCAAACAATGAGAAGAAAATCATGAACAATGCTGCGATCTTTATAACTCGTCGGCTTCCAACTCGAGTCAACGCCAACAGACCTGCATTCTCACTTTCAAAGCAACAATGGCCGGTTACTTGAGAATTTTCACTTTGAACTGGCTTGCTAATGAGATTCTGAGCAGAGAAGAGTAAAATGATTACACTGAAGCTGCTGTGCCTGTCAATGTACCACACATCCCATCCAGTATGATGGATATGCCCTGATATTTTGGAAGTTGCATTTCAGTTAGTAAAATCCTTGTAAGGGGCAGTCAGAAGAACTGAAACGGTTTGGCTACTTGTTTGCTTACCTGCCAGCCAATTCCACGAGAGAAAACTGAAGGTGGGCAGAATGTTGCGCCTGCGTATCTTGACACCACAATTAAGGTGCCGGTAGACTGAAAGAGAAGTTGCTCATCAGAGTAAAAACGGGGCATTCTAAGTTACAGACTTGGGATGAATATAAAGCGTCCGTATAGACATGACTTGGTAGTCTCTGTCTTATAGCAAGCACAAACATTGTGAAGTCTTGAAGATGCAATTTGTGATTGTCATTTATCCTTCGGAGGATCATATTTGCTTATGTTTAAAACTATTTCGGTGCTGTTCCAATCCTTGGAATTTCGTCAATGTCTACTGACTACAATTCAGAACCTCAGAGAAAGGCTCTGTTACTATTGCTGATGTGCAACCGAAATAAAAGGAGAACCGAAAAATATAAATCGCAGACCTCAATAAGTGACGCAAAAGAAGCAGCCATCATGGCCAAGCAATCTTGGAACCAGAAAATAGGGTACCCCCACTGAAACGGGTAAGGAAACCTGACCCTGCTCGAAGCAGAACATGTTAGGTATCATCAGCTTAGTTCAGAGCAACCAAAGCAAAACTGAACAGAACGCATCAGCGATCGGTACACGAATTGGGCATGTAGCAATTAGCCTACCAAGGTGCGCCCTGGATGATCCCGGAGCGATCGGTGCGGCAGCTGAACTGCGTCACGGGGCCCCGCTCGTTGAAGGCGCCCGCCGCCGTCAGTATCTCGGCGTAGATCCACACGATCACGACGGTCAGCAGCACGGCGCACCGGCCGAACACGAAGCTTCCCTGCCTGAAGTAATGGGCGGCGTACTGCAAGGCAAAAATGGCTGTCAGTAACTGCCAAAGTCATAGCACCGCACGGTGATCATTCCATTCCTGGCTGCTGTTACCTCTGCAAAGAGCACCAGAAGAACAAGTGCGGGGAGACCCACTTCGATGCATTTAGCAACCTGAAGGACGAGGTACAAGAAACTAGACAGATTAGCAAAAGCTGCACCGGCCAAATAAGAGATTATTCTGCCGTGCCAAGAGCTCACCCCGGGGAACGCGAAGTAGAAGAGCCCGAGCCCCGAGAGCGTCACGAAGGGGACCGCCGCGAGGGGGCTCAGGAACCTGACATGGACGGCTCAGCGTCAGTGCGAGAGTAAGAACAGAGAGACCGCATTGATCGAGCCATCGAGGGAGAGAGATGAGCGAGGAAATCATAGGACAGAGGACCTTATGAAGACCCTCCATATGCCGAAGAAGCCGATGACGACCTGGAAGACACCGGCGATGATGAGCGCGCCCTGAAGCGACCGCATCGTGTACACGAACCTCTGAAGGAACGACGTTGATCGGATCAGTTGCACTTGCATCATCAGCGGCGCTGCAGAACAACAGAGGAAGCAGAAGCGTGCGACGGCGACGGACCTCGAGAGGGTCGATGAAGAGGGCGTATCGTGGGCTGAGGATGATGGCGACGACCGGGTAGATGTAGGTGTAGGAGCCTCCCATCACGGCGGGGAGCCGCGTGCCGAAGTGCACCTGCAGGAGCGTGTTGATCCCGGCGAGGAAGAGGATGGTCTGGATCACGATCGCCTTCTCAGTCTGCATGCATGCACCCATGGCGCGCGCTCAGTGCTCGTCCAGGGCAGCGCAGCGTGTCAAACGAAAAGGGAAGAGAGGAGGAGCCGGGCTCACATGGCCGCCGCCCATAAGGGGCACGATGATGGTGGCGATGAGGACGGTGGTGCCGAGCATGACCAGGTAGTGCTGGAAGCCGACGAACACAGTCGTGACTGCACCAGAGCAAGCACACAGACAGAAAAGCGAAGGGTCAGAGCTCACGCTATCATCGATCGTCAGTGCGTGGAGGCGGGTCACGGGTGGTAATCAAATGAAATGATAAGAGTAACGGACGCCATGGCGGGGGGCTGGTGATGCAGTAGTCGAGGCCGCCGAACTGCTCCTTGACGGGGAACGGCATCAGGTCCTCGGCCTTCACGGGGGACATGGCGCAGGCCGGTCGGTCTAGCTAGCTAGCTCCTCGCCGCGCAGCCGACGAAACTTGGTGAGGCGAGCTTGATCGGTGGGTGGAGGAAGACGAAAGGAGAAGGGTGGGAGGAAGAAACGGTGCAAGCGCGGCTCCCTTTATGTAGCTCGACTCTCGCGTTTCTGCGGGCGTGCGCGCGCGCGTTTCAGTTTCACTGCATCAAGCCTAATCGTCACGGCGACAAGTCATTTTTTTTTTGTCTAAAGAAAAAGAGAAGGTATAGGCGCCATTTGGATCCAGTCAGAGGCTTAGCCAAAAGTGGGACAGTAAGGTCCTTCGAAAGTAAATTTTATATTATCCGATCAAGATCTCCTTTCTTAATATGACATGTGGTTTCATTTTTCTCTCTTGCACGAGTCACATGTTAGATAAGGGAAGAACGGTATAAATTAATATCTCACATGGGTCTTACTGTAAAGAATTCTATATAATTTTCTTTCCACTATGTTACCAAAATTGTACCACTTATCATAGTTATTATTTACCATTGTATATTTTTGAACTTAAAAATCCAGTACATGTGAGTATTACATGCTCACTCTAGGACTTCTTCGTTCCTAGCTAAAGTTAGAATAGTAACAAAATTAAAACTGTCCTAACAAGCCTGTTTAGTTTTTCCAAAAAGCCTGTTTAGTTTTTGCCCTAACAAGCTAAATTTTGGCTATGACCAAAATCGAGTAGTGTCAAATTTGATAGAAAAAAAATTGTGTGGCTTGTGATCAAGCTAAAGTTAGAATAGTAAGTATAATATGTAGACATGTATGCAACTAATCTTTTTTATGTTAAAATATAGTTAATATAGGTCTTGATTTGTATATTTAATTAAAAAAACACAACGGTACAAACGGATTACAAATCAGATACACGATTTAGCAAATAATACGATTTTAAACTTGCTAATTCCAAATGAAACTCACTTAATGCAGCCATTCTCGTGCTGACACGTCATCCTCAGCTCCTTGTGCAGCCCGGCCAATTCCCGGGCGAGCGAAACGCTGGCCCGATTTCACCGGCGCTGCGCGTTAGCTGTTTTCGGGCGTGGCCAATTTTTTTCGGGCCTAGCCAAAATCAGGCGGTGAACCAAACGACAGCTAAATACCATGGGCTATGCCAAATCTTGGCCGGGCACGTAGCGGCCGTAAACCAAACACGCTCTGAATCCCTCAACATTTGTGCCAGCATAGCCCTTTCCACAACTGACGTCGCTCTGAATCCCTGACTCTAGGCTTCTCATAGGGCTTTTTGGGTGAGCTACCATGGAGCTGAAGGTATATCAAAAATGTTTGGATAAGAAATGTTGTTTCAATTTAAACTACAAACTTCATATTTGAGATAGAGCTAAGAGTTAAAGTTCTACTAAATGGGATCATACTCTCGTCTCGTTGCATGCCACCTTGTACTAATGAATTTTTGAACCACAACCGGTTGCGTTCTAGTTGTGTTGCCTGTTTGAATGAAAACCAGATGCCTTGTTGAATCAGAACGAGTTGTCTATGAGGTTCAATACACCGTCGTAAAAATTTATAACTATTTGTGAGAAATATAGCTCTATATTTCATTATTAAATGCATGTAAGTGGGCACGTTTGGTTGCAAGCCATAGGTCGCCAAGTGTTTTCGCTAAACATTTTATGTGCCTAAGAAATCCTCCACTACAACTTAGACAAAAGTTAGCAAGGAACTGTGTCTATGATAGGTAGCCAGGTAGGCACAAAACTAAGGTATTGTGGCACGCTAAAACTGTATATGGCAGCAAACTGAACATCTGGAAGGTCAGACAAACTTCCGTACCTAGGGTGTAGTAAACTGTGACCATCAGCCAAACACCCCCTAAATAATTCCCATTTTTGCTGGTTTGGCTCTAGCATTTGGCTTAGGTTTGGCTCTAGCATTTGGCTTAGCTAGAGTCTTCATCTCCAACATTTGACCCCAAAGACATTTTTTACCCCACCTTGTTTCTCTTCAATGGCAAATTCCTGCAAGTATATCTAACGTATTGCTCCTACCTTTCCCCGGGCACAATATTTTTTTATCGTTATTGATTTTTCAACTTTTTTTCTTTCATTTGGGGGTCCAAGCCGTTGCTCTCGTGGTCATGGGGTTGGGGTAGTTTGGTAGCTGCTCTGACGAGGCTTTTAGGTGGGAAAACAGGAGAGATATGGAAGCGGATTCAGCTGCGCTAGCATCATCTCCTTTTCCTTTCCTCTGTTGTTAGATGTGGTTGGCGAACTAGTTCGATCAGAACGTAGTCTCGACATCTCAACCTCCATTTCCCAATTCCGGAGCTTTCCGTACGTCACACACACCTTTGAGGCCAAAGCCTGTGCGTTTCTCTTTCGAACGCCAGCCAAAGGCTGAACTAGCATATACCAAGCGGGGCACGGTCCCCACTCATTTTTATTTATTTAGTGAATTGTAGATCATTTTTACTGTAGTCACAGAAATCCAATAACTAGCAAGCCTCCGCTCAAATCTGGGCTGGATCCAGCATCGTTCTCTCTCTTTCCACGTGGAACGATACCTGAACACTTGCTGCCAATGGCAGCGTCATTTGCCTTTTTCATGTGAGGCCAATGGTGTAGGCTGTAGCGGTATAGGTTGGTTGTTAGGAACGGTAGTTCTGAAAATGTCAGTTGGAACCATCAGGCGATGAGAGGGGCAAGGGGGATAAAGACATTCAAAGCTGGAGGCGACAGTTCATATATGCACGGCACTTTGTTGACACTGACGGGTTTTTCTTCTTCTTCTTTTTACGGGAAAGACACTGACAGCTCGATGCGTGCCAAATTAGGTAGATCCTGACAGTTCATATACGGAGCAAAATCGAAAATTAAACCAGAGGCGAAGCAGGTGCATGGCGTTTTACTGTTCATCGGAGCTACAGTGATCTACTGTTTATCAGAGCTAATTTAAGTAGTATTTTTGGATAGAACAGAAGTGCATGTACACCCACGCTCCATAATCTAGCTATGTCCCTGAATTAAACAATATACACGATCGTATTTATCGAAATAGATAATATATCATCGTATTTACAATTTTAGTACTCGTATTCGGTATCTCATTTACCAAAAACTGACTTTCGGTAGTACGTCGAAAAAACGCGGGCCCGGTCATATTCGGCACATGAGATGCTGAATATGGCTATATGCTGAAAATCAGGTGCATTCGGTACATAAGGTGCCGAATATAGGCTACAGTGCCGTATTCGGTATCTCGTGTGCCGAATATGGTCTGTGCCAGCTGCGGGTACTTTGATGTTGTCACTTTATGCGGGGAATCTTATATACCGGTATAGGCTATATTTGGCATATTCAGCATCTCATATACCGAATACACCTAATTTTCGGCATATGAGATGCCAATACGAGCTACAGTACCATATTCTGCACCTCATGTACCGAATATGGCCACTTTGATGTTGTCATTTTATGCCGGGAACCTCATGTACCGGTATAGGCTATATTTGGCATATTCAGCATCTCATATACCGAATACACCTAATTTTTAGCATATGAGATGCCAATACGAGTTACAGTATCATATTCTGCACCTCATGTGCCGAATATGGCGGATCCATATTTTTTCGACGTATGGTGTATCGAAAGTCAGTTTTCAGTAAATAAGGTGCCGAATACGGATACTAAAATTATAAATACAACGATAAATTGTATATTTCGACAAATATGATCGTATACCTTATCTAATTTTAGATTTTAGCCTTCATACATGTGTAGCAGTAGACCTGAGTCCGGAGTAGTATGCTAGTTGTGAAACAGACAGAACAAGGCCAGACTGAGCTTGCCTTTGCAACCTGAAAATAGCCCATCGGCCCATCCCATAGACTGATGCGCGCGACCACAACCAGCCTGCCTATTCATGCCACGCCGCGCCGGTGCACACACTACGGACCAAAACCACACGCGCTTTCAGCCCCTTGGCCCTGCATGCAGGGATGCAGCGTATGGAACTTGATAAGACCATAGAATTGGTCTCCATCATAGCCATGAAAAAATTTCCTCGCCGGTAAAAGCTAATTACCAGATTTCGTGATGGCGTCCGGTTATCTCTAAACTTGTCAAAAAAATGTCGACCTGATTTGATTTTGGTCCATTTGTTGTATTTGGCTCACATTTAGGGTTCTTTTAAGAATACACTAAATTTCATACTCAGATATGGGATGTTTTTAAGAATACACTAAAATTCATACACACTTTCAACTCTACTTCAAGTAACCAAGTTATATTTGCGTGTTTTGGCCCCTTGAAACACCCAATTTCTAAACCAGTTGATCAAAATCCAACAGCCAAGTTCTCCACCCCCCCCCACCATCTTCTTCTCACATTCTTTCCCCAATTCCCAACCACGGACCCTCTTCCACATCCTTTCCAACTACGGCAAGTTACCGCACCCTCCCCCTCCCTTCCTCCTCTCATCTCCGAAAGCTCCTGAGTCGCCAAATCCAAGCCCATCACCATGCTAACCGTTGAGTCTCCCCTACCCATCACTAGTCCTCCACCACCTTGGCCAGCGACACCATGTCGCCTCATTGGACCAGTCGGTCTTCTTGACCATCCCTCTAAGCCCAAAGGGCACGATGAACCAAGGCTCTAACCCCAAACTCAAAACCTTAGCCCTAACATTGTTGAAGAAACCCCCTTCTCAAAACTTAACCTCACCAGAGCTCGCAGCAATTGGAGAAGAGGAGGGGGGGGGGGGGGATCTAGCATAGAGGGAGTGTGAAACACCTGAGTCAAATATCAAAATTCAAAACAAAGGTGTTGTCTATATGACACCCGATTGTTTTTGGATGCTAACATCCGATATTTTTACCCTTCCAATTTGAGAAGTGTTGCTTAGATTCAACTTAACTTTGTATTCACTAAAAATTATGTGTTATTGGGTACTCCAACACCGGAACTTTGATTTACATGAATACTTGAAATTACGCCAAACAAAAGACTATAACCCTAGTGTATATTGACATAATTCCAATGTAAACTAACGGTAATTGTAGATGGGCCCTAAAAACATATACATTTTTCTTACATAGACTAGTTGTGTGCACGTACGTTGCAATGAAAACCCATATATAGCATGAAATAATTGTAGTTTGCACACTAACCATGTCTCGAGCACATGGATTTGCAACAATGAAACTTGTGAATCATTCCAACATTTTATCAAAGTGTAGCAGACATCCAGCAATTGTTCAACAATCATCCAGCTCGATCATGACTTTTTTCAGAAGCGATCTATCAACCCTAATCCCTCCCCCCCCCCCCCCCCCATTCCAAAACTCCGTTCAGTGTTCACACCATTTTGTTAAGGAATGAAAGTAGAACACATGATCAATCACTCTACAAAATGACAGGCCATGTAAATAAATGCAATGGGAAAAGAGAAGTCATACCCTCTCAGGCACTGGCACTTTTGTGGCTTCATCCTCAGCCACAGCTAATTTGTCCACACTTTCACCATCCATTCTCAAGCTAGCAGCCCAGTCAGTTGCCTTGTTCAAACCAAGGTCTTCCTGGGCTCCGCTAGCAACTGCCTCTCCAGCAACAGCTTCAGAGAGGTTCTTGCAAGGCAAATCAATCTGCAAGTCAATAGCCCTAAGCCCCTTTCCTCTATGTTTCGAAGCAGACTTCCCTCTTCCCTCAACAGCTGCCTTGTTACCTCTGCCTTGGCTAGAAGAGCCATGAGCAACATTGACAGGCAGATTAATGCAACCGTTGAGAGTGCTGGTCAGAAAAGATTAATGGATCATTGTATACAGAGCATAATATGAACCTAGAAGGACAAGGATTGTGTAAAGTGCTTACTGACAAACTTGCCACTCGTATGGGGGGTGTAGTTGCACCCCTTATTGCTTTGATGATTAAGGTTCAATATGATCTGCAAGATATTCACCTAGATATATGAATGGTGTACCAAATAGAACTTTAGTGTCAAACTAAAGAGATAAAACAAGGAACCTCATATGCATCAGGACCCATACGAGAAGTTCCACCAGATAATCTTTTGCCAACATAGACCTGACCAAATCCACATTTGCCTAGCTTCCTATCAGTTACATATTCTGGGGAGTTACCTACTTGAACCTGCAACAGTTGGATAACATGCAAGTGCTTAATTCATAGAAGTAAAACTCTATATCATAAGATAATGTTTAATTTTTATACTTAAGTTGCAATAAGAAAGGCTATTATGTCCTACTTGGTTGAGAACTGACCACTATGTATTTTTTTAAGTAGTAGAGATTTAAACCCTTGTAGCCACCCCATGTGGCTTGTCATGGCTAAAAGGGTATGGAGTGGCTAAAGGAGCTGCAATCCCAAGGTTCATGGCAGACCAAAGGATTCATATTCAAATTTTGCTAAGGGTTTATTTTACATATACTAATTAATAAGATTTTTAAAATAAAAATATGAAACAGATGGTTCCCTTTTTTTTCCTAAATGAAAAGGTGTTTCCCTTGTAACATTACCAAAATTGACATCATGGAGCATTTGGAAATCAACATATATTTAGCTACCTTTTATCCGAGAAAAGAAAAGACTTGATCAAGTTAATTGCTTTATGTGTAGCTCCATGGTCCAAAAATTGTGATGCTCTGTGAAGAAAGAATAAAACTTACAAAGTGGTGATGGCATGTGAACGTGCACAAACTTTGCTAGAATTAGAAAATAGGTACAAAGATGCACGGTTAAACCTGCCAGCATGGAGCTTCACAAAAAAAATGTAACATGGATTATTATAGGACTATGGCTATCATAGACATGACCTCATCCCATTCAATGCCTCTATTTATTTATTTGAACCAGCCAAGTCTCTATTTATGGCCCACACTCCAAAATATGACCGTTGTTGTTGACAAGACGGCTCTACGACTCTGACGGTCGGACCGCTGCTTTTACAATGGCTATAGAAAGTGTCATGATGACCCTGACACACGTCGACGGTTAGACCCTGACCACTCATGGTCAGACCGTGAGCAAGGAATAGAGTGCAAAAACTCTTTGTTCCCCGGACGGTAAAACCGGCCAAGCCAGCGGTCAGACCGCCAGCCAGACCAGAGGACCCAAAACTCTCTGTATGACTGGCGGTCAGACCGGCACACTCTTCGGTCAGACCGAGACTGGGTTCTACTCAGCATCGATGAGATTTTATACAGCAGTCAGACTGGCCTCTTCAGCGGTCAGACCGCGACTGAGTTCTGTTCAGCATCGATGAGGCTTTATACAACGGTCAGACTTGCCTCTCGGCGATCAAACCGCTAGTACACAGAAACGCCCCAAAGATGAGTTTTTTATGGGTTCTCTCAAACTAAATTTTTCACTCTATATGAAATGCAAGTTTGAGCAATTTGGGCACTATAGATACCTCAAGTAGACGCACATCAACCTCTCTTTATAGTACGACATTTATCCTATCAATCCAGTCAATTTCTCTTCTCTAATCTCAGTTGACCGGTAAAAGAAAATACCCTACAATTATATCTTTACCTTTAGCTAGCCATTCTTCTTGTTTTCCACTCATGCATCTTCTAGCTCCGCAACATCTTAATGACTAATCTTTTCATAACTCATTTAAACATGTTAGTACACAAAAGACATATTATCATTAATTAACAAAACACGAATTAGGGGCCTAGATGCCTCAATGCGGCCCAAAGGTTTGCTCACTTTTCTGCTTACTCTTCAACAAGCTTGGTCTATAACATCCTTGGCAGCTTACTATAGGTAGCATTTGGCAATTCGGTTCTTTGGACCTTATGTCATCCTTCAGAATGTGGTAATGAGTAATGCTGGAAATGATGGATTGGTGTTTGATCTGGAGAATTGGCACACATCTTGGGATCCAAGTGATTATTTGCAGTTGGGGAGTATCACGAATGGCATGCCTCATATTCAGATGGTGCAGTACATCGAAGAAGATGCTAATGTCGCATCGGCTTGAGGGCAAGCCGAGTCTCAAGGGGGGATGAATCTCGGACTACTAGGCTGGACTACAAGACAAGACAGTGGGCTGGCCCTTAGCCCAACGTGCTGGAGGAAGCAACACCTACAAGGAAGCAATCGGCCTCACGGAAGAGCCATCAAAGAACAAAGACACCAGAACATCTTTTTCCTCCTTAAGATGTCTCTTCCTCCTCTGAACTCCTCTTCTCTGATCCTCCGCCTTGTTGATGCTCTCTTCCGGTCTCTTCTCTTCCTCCTCCAAATCTAGATTGCTCTTCCCCGTCTATGCTTCCACTTCTACCAGTTGTCCACTTCTACTAGTTGTATCAGATACTAGAGGCCTCGGTGGCAATACATCTTTCGGTGTTGAGTTGATTGGGGTGTTCATGTGATTGATTTGTGTGCTTGGATCGATCGTTAATGTGACACCTTGGCATTCGTATCTCTCGTTGGCAACTTGTTGCATGGGCCAGCACCAGAGTTCTTGAGCATGGTGCAGAATTATGTCCCCGAGGCTGCCGCGAGTGGGAGAATCTACCGGCTGGATCTCGGTACATGTGATCCTGATGTTCATTCACTTATATCCATAGTCGGGGCATTGCATTCCACGGAGGTTCTTGTAGAAAGTTGGAGGCTCAACGACCCTTGTGCCAGATGGGTCGATGTACATTGTGATGGTGACAAGAATGGCAGCCGTCGTAGGGTAATCGGGGTCAATTTGTCATGCCTGGGCCTCAATAGCATGATCCACTAGGCTTTCACCTCTCTGATCTCACTTGAAGTTATTATCCTGTCAGGAAACAATATCAGCAAGGACATCCCATCAGTCATTGCGTAGGTCCCGTCCCTATGCATCCTTAACGTGTCCAACAACGCACTGGAGGGAAGTATGCCCAAGTTCCACAATGATGTGGAGGTATGGGTAGAGGGCAACCCGTCGCTGAACATCTCCAGCTTCTTCCAACCAAGCATGTGTGAGAAACTACATTCCACCCTCGTTGTCATGGTTGAAGCATTGCTGGTGCTAGAGTTCTACTAGTTTACTTGTTGTTGTGTTTAATTTGTTGACTGGCATCTGCAATCTAGTCTTCGAGTAGTGTTGCCCCTGGCTGGCGAAATTCTCCTGTATCGGGCCAGAAAGCTTATCAACCAGTGAAACTCTGATTAGGATTGAGAACACATCAGTGTTCACTTCCATTGTAGCGAGCTTGAAATGCAACAACTCATGCACAAGGTAGCTTATAGTATACTACAACTAGAATGACGTAATCACTAGGGTCAACTGTGTTCATCAATCTCAAGTCCCAGGGGCATGTGCCCCTCCCTCTCTCATGCTGATGGATTATCTTGGTGTGATGTTAAGCAGTGAGTAATTTGTTAGCCAATGATGTATACACTTTCCACCAGAAATAAAATACTCCTAATCTATATCTAGTTAAAAATAGAAGGAGATGACCATCCAACCATGATGGATGGAAAAAGAGAGACAAAAAAGGCTAGGTATTCTAAAGAATTCGGGTCCTGAGGTGTGTTTGGTTGAAGGGATATCCAGATGGCCATCTAGTTTTTTTAGGTGTTTGGTTGGAGGGCAAGCTAGATAGAATTACCATCTAGAGGGAATATTCTTCCTAGATGTTTTGCCTGAGCCATCCATGTACTGGCTGAGTTTTTATTTTTACTGATGTGGTATATTCTGGTTAGATAGAGTAAATGATATTATCTCATAAACTCTTTATCTGATTTGCGATTCGACTGTACCATTGTATTAATTGTAATTAAATCAACAAAACAAGATCTCACATGATTAAATTTTGATAAAAAAAACTAATATATATGACAAGTGGATCCCACAAAATTTTGGATAACTCCATACAGGTTCTATCGTCCAACCAAACAAGAAATTAAATCGCCCTATCCAAGCTACCAAACAAGAATTTGGATCGCTTGATCCAACAAAACATGGATGGACATATCCCATCTAACCTTGTTCTCCAACCAAACGCATACCTCGTCCTCAAACGGAACGGTCAGGGAAAAACCTCTAACCATTTTCAATTGTATATTTTCTCTCGAAAATGAAATTGAAAATGGAAAAGCCAAAAACGGGTACGAACTCGGGAATGTCGGGATATCAAAAATAAACCAATCCGAATGGAAACACACTGGTATCGATTGGGAACTGATAATTCAAAATGGGAACACCGACCTTAGAATCATGTACAAGACAGCAAAACTACCACTCTAGTTGAATGCCCTCCAGATTCATAGTGGCATCTTGTAGTTTTGTTTGTGATTCTGGCTCAGTCTACAAAATTAGGACAAAGATGACAAACAAGATTGACTAAAAATATTGACGCCGTTATCTACAATTTCATAACTTAGTGATTCATGTTGGTGTAATTATGCCAATCATGACACTGAAAGTTCTACTTTGATCATGATGTACTACAACACTTGCAGTTTCATAGAAGGGGTCTTATTGGAACACTGGCTGCTATGCCCATCTCTTGCATCCAACAGTGAAGTAAAATTGCAATGACACTTTTAAGAGAAGGTAAAGGTACATAATATGGCGAGGCGGAGGCATGTCTGGCGACAGTGAGAGAGATGACATACTAGCATGATGTGTGTGAGAGAGATGACATGAGGTTATAACAGTAGTTTTCACATGTTGTCTCTATAAGCTTAAGTCATGGCCTAGTAGTTATAACTTATAAGCATCATAACATTGCACGTGGTATAGTGGTTATAACTTATAAGCATCGTAGCATTACACGTGGCCTAGTGGTTATAACTTACAAGCATCACAGCATTGCAACTATTTAAAATTGTAATTCATGTACCACTAGTAGCAGATCAGTAGTTCCGGTTACTGGTGACAACCATTAAAATGATTTAATTGCCATTTAGGAAAACCTGGTCATCAACCATGAGGCTAGGCAACTTACAAGGGTCATTAGAGGGGGCAATGAAAATTGAGTCTTCTCATGATCCCACCTCTGTGTAACAATATATGATACTATGTCTGGCAAGCAAGTCTCACATGTAACCTGTACATAAATTGCCAGCACATCAAATGCAGCGGTAGGAGTGATGCGCAGGGCGGGGGCGGTAGGCAGGGAAGGAGCGAGGAACAGGGCAGAGACGGCGCGCAGCGCAAAGCAGGGGCGACATGGGCAGGGCGGGGACGAGGGCCGATGGCGCGTAGGGTGAGGGTGGCAGGCAGGGCAGGAGCGGCGTGCAGGGCAAGGGTGGGCGGACAGGGACGACAGCTAGGATTGGAGATTGGAGCCTTGAGGCCGATCGGGTGAAGGCTAGTTGGCTTTAGGCTGTCGGGCTGTAGCATGTGGGCTCAAATGAAAAACGGGAATACTGTGGAAAATTTCTGATTAAAAATGGAATTTCAAAATTACGATGGAAAAAACAGCAAAACCATTTTCAACCCCGTTTTTAATTAAGTTTTTCCTTTTCATCCCGTTTTCACGTAAGTCTCTAAAATTCGAAAATGGTTGGAAGAAATGTAGAAAATAGGAGGGGACAGGACGGCCCTTCCATTTTCATCCATACTCCTAACGACATCCGACCCTTAACCCCCTTCTAATGTGATCTCAACTATTTTTTGTTGGAAATAAATCAATTTTATTTATCTTTATCTCTCACGATCGATCTATTCTACCCCAAATCAAGAAACCATCGTGATTTTATTAGAGATGTCTAACTAAGAAGATTTTTTCATGGTATGAGTCCCATTCTTCTTGTTCCCACAGACCCAAAAGAAATTAATTATTGACAACCTGCTAAAGTCATTATGAAGGAAAGCACAATGAGAATTATAAGGCGACGAATTATAAGTAAGAGCATGCCGTGCCGACATATGGGTTTCCAGTAACGTTGACTGAAACAACGCTCTCGGCGAACTTGGGCAGCCCACACAAGTTGTCGGCGGCATCAAAGACATGCATGTTTACAAGGTTGGTGGTGTCCGAGGAAGGCATTGTGGTTCAACCGGACTTTCACGAGGCTTTCCATGACGGGAATAAACTGGTCTATGCGCGACGTGAGCGTTCGGTTGCCAATGGCCCTGTCTTTCTGGCCACTGACGTCTAGGTGCTTGATCTTGCTGTTCTTCTCGAAGACAGGATCTATGGTACAAGCTCTCTAGGGCCGGGAACACGATGGTGCTGCCGAAGTAGTCCGGGAAATGGCCGTAAAGGTTGATGTTGTTGACCCAAAAGCTCCGTAGGCCGGAGCAGGTGAGCACAACCAGCCGAATGGCCGGGGCTACCATGGCGTTGTTGTCGAGAGTGATCGTCTCAAGGGCGGGAAAGCCAGCGAAGAAGCCTTCTGGAATCCTGGAGAAATGGTTGGCGCGGAGGCCGAGGGTGCGGAGGTGCTGCAGCGGCGTCGGGAGGAGGGGGAGGTTGTCGGCCAGCGCGTTGAAGCTGAGATCGGGATCGGCGAGGAAGCTGAGCTTGCTGATGTCGGATCCGTTGAACGTGCCGGGCAGCCCGGAGTTGCTCGCTCTGATGGAGGTGGCGCGGCCCACATGGTTGCACTGCACGCCGGCCCAGGTGCCGTAGCTCGGGTCGACCGATTTCACGCCC
The DNA here is from genome assembly GCF_958298935.1 of Phragmites australis. Taxonomy (NCBI): domain Eukaryota; kingdom Viridiplantae; phylum Streptophyta; class Magnoliopsida; order Poales; family Poaceae; genus Phragmites; species Phragmites australis. The sequence continues at coordinate 40,566,245 of NC_084923.1, forward strand.
CAGCCCAGCGACTTGGCGGCGCCGATCGTGTTCGCAAGGGCTTGCATGGCCGCAGCGTCATCTGGGTTCGCCGGCGCGGCGGCTGCGATCCAGGAAAGGAGGCCGAGGACCATGAGGACAAGATTACAAGAATTGGCACCGGCATTAATAAACCGTTTTTAATTCGCGCGTGTGCGAGCAAGCGAACGAGTGTACCATCCCGATAGCTTCTGCTTTTTCTTTTTTTGAAACTTTTTTCCTCCCATCTTTCCTTTTTCAAAAGTTTATACGAGAAAATTTTGGCTCAAATTTTACCAAAAAAGTTTGTATGAGAAAAATTTAGCTCAACGTTTTAAGAAGAGTGTTAACCAGAAAAAGTTTACTAAAAAATTTTATGCAAAAGTTTTTAGAAATAAATTACATAGACCCATGTAACAGAGTTGAACGCGAGTGGTTACGCGTGGAACATGTTTTTCAATTAATAGGTCTGCCATTAGCTCATCGTAGAGTACTTGTGATTGGAATTTTGTTCGGTCGCCCTAGCTTATGTAGGCAGCGATGTTACCAAATTAGTTTGCCCAACACAAATACAAAACAAAGAAATAAATGAACTAGTTATGTACACACGGCAGTATATTTAGTGAGGAAATCTTTTCTATACTTGTATATTAATTACTTATATATATGATGATATCAAATAGAAAATCAAGCAATAAATGAACTTGTTATTTATACACACCAATAGTATATATGCCGAGTGTGTGGAAGAAGTCTTTTTGACATACCTATATCAATTATTTATATATGATCGTAACAAAATTTGGACACTCGACATAAACAGAAAATCAATCCAGAAATCAACTCGCTGTTTATACAAGAGGTAGTGTGTTAATTGAGGGGAGAAATCTTTTATTTATACCTGCAAGGAAAGAAATATTGTATTTATCAATTATTTATATATGCGAATAAATCAACTAGGTTTTTCTTTTTTTCAACCTTAAGTCAACTCTAGAACGGGCACTTTGCACCCAGTAACTATCAAAACCCTTCAATTTTTCACAACACATCCCAGTAACTATCAAAACCCTTCAGTTTTTCATACCTGATATGTTGATTTTATTTTTGATATTTTTTCTATGTTGGCGGCCACAATCATGGCATATGTGGCATTTAATGGCATCCAAATCAACGTAATCAAATAAAAAACGTAGGCCGGTAAATTTCATGTAAGCCAAAGCCAATGGTTATGACCACCTACATACGGTTTTTCAGGCCTAGAGCTTAGACTGGAGTCGGTTTCTCGCATGGAGCAGGCAACACTTGGGTTACGAGTAGTTAATTATTGTTAGAGGTGGCTACCTTAGGTCGTATTTATAGAGTATAGAGTTTTCGTCTTTTACGTGTGTTTTGTTGAGAAGATTGGAGATCTAACTTATTTTCTTTCTCTCCACCTTTTTATACGGCACGGTAATTCTCTTACCGATAGTTAAAAAAAGATGAATACTGAATTGTGAGTTATGGTGCTTGAGGGGAACTGTGGTACCTCCCATCCGGATTATAATGAGCCCTTATCTAATAAGGGCAATTTAGGAACATAATTTAATATAAACAGGGGTAGTTTAGTAATTATTCATGTGATTAATCTTCTCGCACGTCTTACTCTTGCTAGCACTGAACGAAACGCATCTTAGTCTCCACCTCGATCCGGTCCGACGGTTGCCTCCTCCACCGCCTCCTTCTCCAGCGGGCGGCGACACCGCGGCAGACAACAATTCCCCAAAAATCGAAATCCCTCTCTAGTCTCTAACCCTAACTCCAGTCTTCGGCCGTTCGATGGCGCCGCGGCGGGCTCTCGCTTCTCGGCGTTGTCACTGACTCACTCGGGCGCAGCCGTGCGGGGCACGTTAACACGTGGCACACGGCTGCGGGCTGTGGCAGTGCGGCGAGCGGCGCTACACGCTTGCGCCAGGGCCGCCAGGCACTGGGCATCCGGCCGGCGACAGCGGCAGCCGGTAGCCAGAGCAGGGTAGGACTACAGGAGGCAGACGCCAAGTGGCAGGCGCGCGCTTCTCTCGGCAGCAGAAGAGCAGAGCAGTCGAGTAGGTAAGAGGTCATGTTTAGGTAGAGATCGTGTTCTTCGACATATCCGGTAAAATCTTCAGAAGAATACGAGACGAACAACTGAGAATGAAAAAAAAAAACGTGAACATGAACACTACGAGAATGACAGAGGAGTTTCTCGAAAAGAACGAATGACGCAAAGGAGAGGCTTTAATTGTGCACGTACCCATTCTAATCTCCTAAAGACTGTTTTGCCATTCTTTATCCAGTTGTGTTAGCAAATAAAATTACCTTATCATCCTTTCACCATTAGTACCTGGCCCAATATTTAAGTACCTTTCAGTCGGTACCTTTGATTGTGGAGCGTTGGATTTTAACCAATGAACGGTTCACATCATCTGCAAGCACATTAAAAACTCTCTTGTTTTTATAGTATAGTTGGAGGATGCAAACCGAACGGTTTTGAAGCTAACGGTTTAAAAAACAATCCGAGGCTATAGTTTTAGGTGAAAATCAAACTTCTTCCTTGTTTATATAAGTAACGTAGGTTTAACTTGTTTGAACTCATTCTTGCAATGTATCAGTTCGTTTGGGAGTAGCACATAGCATGAGCGGGTTCTTCCTCCGAACGCCGAGCCCCATGGCCTCCTCCATGTCGACCTCGTCCACGCCGGCAGGCAGTCTCCAATCGAAGTGGTACATGAACTGCAGCAGCGTCAGCTCCATGCCGGCCAGCCCGTAGTTGTACCCGGGGCACATCCTGCGGCCGGCCCCGAACGGCGTGAACTCGAAGTGGAGCCCGTGGAAGTCCACGGCGCCGGCCTCCTCGAACCGCTCCGGCCTGAAGTCCTCGGGGTCCTTCCAGTACCGCGGGTCCCTCGAGATTGCCCACGCGTTCACCACGATCCTCGACTTGCCCGGCACCACGTACCCGCCGAGCTCGGCCGTGTCGATGCTCTCCCTCGGCACCAGCAGCGGCGCCGCCGGGTGCAGCCGGATCGCCTCCTTCATGACCAGCTTCAGGTACCTGAGGTCGCTGTTGCGGAGGTCCGTCTCGGTGATGGTCTCCTTCCCGCGGAACGTTCTCCGGATCTCGTCCTGCAGCTTCTTCATCACGCGGGGGTTGCGGGCGAGCTCCGACATGGCCCACTCGGTAGACGAGCCCGACGTCCCCGTGCCGCCGGCGAACATATCCTGTAGTTGTAGATAAACTTGGTACGTGAGAACAGTTCTTATTGAATTAATAAGCATGGAAATTTTTCGAAGTAATCGAAGCAGATGGAATATATTATCCTTCAAAGAAAATAAGATGCAGTAAGATACCAATACGACAGCTTTGATGGTGTTGTCCGTGAGTGGAAAGCCCCAGGAGTTGTCGCCCTGCTGCAGGGTGAGCATGACGTCGACGACGTTCTCATCGACGACCTCCTTGCCGGCGGCGAGCCTCTCGGCGCGCACCCTTCGCCTCTGTTCGATGATGTCCACGAGTATGCCGTCGAACGTCCTGTGGATCTCCCGGAGCTTGCGCTTCATCCCGCTGACCTCGCCGAGCACCTCCCTGAGCCGCGGGAAGAGGTCCGGCACGTTGAACCCGCTGGAAAGCCCGATGACGCGCTTGATGGCGTCCTGGAACACCGCCATGTCGGGCCGCACCTCCCCGAACGAGGACCTCGAGATGGTCCGGCTGCTGATGTCGTACACCATCCTCGTCACGTTCACCGGCGCGTCCGGCCCCGCCGCGCGGATGGCCTCCACTTGCCGCTGCACCTCCTCTTCCCGTATGTACTGGAACGAGAGGATCCGCTTGGGGCTGAGCACCTCGTGGATGCAGAGCTTGCGGATCTTGCGCCAGTAGTCGCTGGCGGGCGCGAAGATGATATCGGTCCAGCCGTAGCCGCAGATGCCGCCGACGAGGAGCTTGGGGCGGTTGGCGAAGTTAGGGTCCTGCACCTTGAGCACCTCGCGCCCGAGCTCCCGCGAGGTGACCACCACCAGCGGCATCGGCCCGATCTTGAGCATCATGATGGGGCCGTGCACGGCCGCCAGGTCCCGCAGGCTGCGGTGCACGAGCGTGTTCACCACGTGGTGCACGCTCCCGATCACGGGAAGCGTGCGCGGGCCGGGCGGACGGCGCCGGGAGGAGCCCCCCGGCCGCAGGAACTGCAGGATGGACACGGCCAGGAGCGCCAGGAGGATGGCGTTGTACATGGTGTCGTCCATGGCGTCAGATCGATCGGTCAGTCTTATCGATTGGCTGGTGATGGAAGTGATCGAGCTGGAAGCTAGCTCGCTAGGCTGGCAGACGTACTCACTGTCACTGGTGTGAGTTCCCAGCTGTATTTATAGCAGCGATTCAGTGTGATGCGAGCTAGTGCGTGCGTGCGTACGTACGAACGTACGTGTACGCCCATGAAAGGGTGACATGTATAAAATTATAAATAGATGAGATTCACTTTCGTCATTCTTCGGTTGGAACGTTTGGCCCATTGTACATTCCGGCCAATTGAAGCACGTAATGTGCAACTCCTCGCAAGAAATTTACTAGTCTGTCTGAGTTGTCCTTGGGCAATACAAAAAGGGAAAGTGAATTACTGATAACATTGCAAATATTCCTAAATGGGAGTGATCGAAGGTCAAATAGGGCGCCGTCGATTCATACTAGGCGCTGCCTCTGGCTCCATGCAAGTGCAGCAACTGTGTACGTAGTAGGAGTTTCTCGTTTCATCGTGTAATTTTCTAACCTTCGGTACAGGTTAAACACCCCTTCACCTTTCAGTGCCTCATTGGCAATGGCTGGTAGCGGGAGGTTCGATGTAATTTTGGAGTCTGGATAGGCAGAAACCGTGCAACTTTTCAGTCCCGGTTAGACGTCCAAATCGCGCGCTCCTCCCTTAGCCTTCCACGTACGCCGATGATGCTGATGCGTGCATCGGCTGCAGCATGAACGCATGGCTTTCGTGAGGCTTCCGACTCTTTGAGCTCGATCGGAGGTATCCAAGATCAGCTGCTGCCTGCCGCGTTTCTTCTTATCCGATGACTCTGTTCTTTACCAGGAAGGTGCTTCGACCTGTCATTAGCAGGAGCGCATCACTGTCTGTCGTCATAACCTTTTTGCTTTGTGATTCACCCACTTGGAAATTTTCACAGCGTGCAAAACTACAGTGCATTGACCATCTTTGACGGGGCCTTATTTTTCTTCGCATACACCAGCCAAGTCTAGGAGTGTTAAACCAAAATCAGAAACTTGGCAAACTGGTAGGGATGAAAATGGATAGAAATGGTTTAGTAAGTTCTCTAACCATTTTATTTTTATATATTTTTTTCGAAAACGAAATTAAAAAGGGGAAATCGTAAACATGTGACAGGATATTGAAAACAACTAATTCGAACGTAAACATATAGGTATCGGTTTGAAACTAATAATTCAAATCGAGAATGCTAACCCATAGAATTGTGACTTTAAACATCAATACGACACATAATTAATTCACCTTAATAAAAATAATTCATACCATACACAGATAGATCACGTAAGGTCATAAATCTCAACTGAAAAATAATCAATGTATAGTAACTTAAGTACTCGACTTATACAATCACACAAAACTAGGGTTAGAGGTGACGCAGATCCAAGAGCTTGAACGACATCAATAGGTTGGCAACCGACTGAGATTAGACCACTAGATCTGAGTGAACTTTGAGATATGGGTCATGTTTAGGTTGGCTGACTGGATTTGGCATGAGCTATATTATAATTTATGAAGTTTAATCTCAATTGAAAAAACAAAAATCTAAATTAAAAATAATATATCGGTAATACGATAAAAAAAATAGTAAAACCATTTTTGTCCTGTTTTTATATAAGTCTCAAAAATCTAAAATATCAGAAAAATATTGAAAATAGACCGAAACCGAACGGAATGAAATTCATCCTGTTAGTTTTTGTCCCAACAAACTCGCATCCAGAGGATAACGAAACAAAGTAGATTGGCTCGGCGGCTGGGCGCGCATAGGCAACTGCCCTACACCCAGGGTTCAACTTACCGTTCGCCGGTTGATTACAGAGATCGAGCGGTAATCAAAAAGTAGTGATAATTGCTCGGAAATTTGGACAAAATTCGTTTGAAAAAATTTAAATTTTGGGAAAAAATTTGTGGAATTGACCTCTCGGTAACCGGTCGAATTGGACCGGTTACCGAGAGATTTTCTCAATTTATCGAGCGGTGTTCTCGAATTTTTCATATTACCGGTAACCGCTCGGTTTTGTCCGTAACCGCTCGGTTTTCTCAATTTATATAGCGGTTTTCTTGATTTTCAGTGAAGTTCAACAAAAAAATCCAAAAATTATCTCAATCTTGTAAAATCAATAACTAATTCATCTGAACTTCAAATCAAGTGAAATAAATTTTATTGGTTTCCTTGTAACATGATATATATTATAAAAGTATTTATACTCATAAAAAATTTCAAGATTTTCTGTGAGAAAATTTATTTTTTAAACCAAGTTAAATGCATAGTTTACTCTTTGCTAATCCAAAAATCATGAAACTACTTTTGTTAGTCTTCTTACATGATCATATGTCTTTAAAAATACATGAACTCATGAATTAGTTATTGTCACATGCAGGATTGTGTAAATGTGTTGCAACTAGATTAATTCATAACTGACCCATCACACCTCAAAAATTAGTGAAATCACTTTTGTTAGTTTATTTATACTATGATTTACGTAGGAAAAATAATAGTAGACATGAAAAAGTTAATTACAGTGTTGTTTCTTAACACATTCACTTTATGCTTGTGAACTTTGTAAAAATCATAGAGAAATTAATAAAACTCTAAATAAAATGAAATCAATTTTAAATATCCTCTTAAGATACGGTCTACATAAGAAAAATATGTGTTTGTATGTTAAACTTTTCCTTAATATAAGTTAATAACTAAGCCGCACGCTTCAACTTTTTTCATTTTTTCAAATTTCCTCCCTATATAATATGATGTAAACGATATTATTTTTGAATTTTTTTTTCACAGAAGGTCTTAGAATTATGTCTAGTTTGTTTTTGAATTTTTTTGAATTTGTTTTTATTTTTTTGAATTCAAATTCGGTTATCGTTTGGTTTCTGAAACTAAGCCGGACCGAGATGCCTGGTTATCGCGCATTTTGGTCGGTTACCGACGAATTTTTGAACCCTGCACACACCTAGACTAAGCGATCGGGCATCGCGTCATGGAAACGACCGGGCATTGCATTAATACCACCCGGATTGCCGCGGTTTTAGGTCTAAGAGCGCTGGGGTTTTTTCGAGCCGCGTGGCCCAGACGGATGCGTGCAAACCTGCTCGTCGCAGCCCGGTGGGTAAGGTGAGGGCGTGCGGCATGAATGTAAGAGGGGAAAATTGCAAACTATGTGGCAGTAAACATCCATCCTATATTCAGGAGTTTTTTAGAAAATAATATTATTTTACTAAAAATTATAAAAATAAGAGTTAAATTCAAAAAATTGTAAGAATATTTATCTGTCGATACGCGGAATACCGTCAATACTCCAAATGCCGATAGCGTACGTGACACTAGGCTCGGGGACCTGTCGGTACGTGGAATACCAACAAGTCATGGCTCTAGCTAAACGGGGGTGCCACGTAGGCTTTACGTGACGCGTAGTTGCTTGTCGGCATTCCGAATGTCTACATGTGACGCGTGATAGCCTATCGACACTTGGAGTACCGACAGATGATACGTTATGGCCTATCAACATGTGGAATGCCTACAGGTGCCACGTTAGACCTGTCGGCATGGAATGTCGATAAACCTTTATATATTCCACGGTCGGTGAATTCTCTCCCACGCGCAACCATATACAGCGGGCAGCGACGGCGAGCATCAACGACGACCGTGCGGCGCGGGGAGGCGGGCGGCATGGGGCGGCGGTGGGAGGCGCGGGGAGGCATGCGGCGGGCGGCTTCAGGCGACGAGTAGAAACGAGGGTTCTGATTGCTAGACGTCAAAAAACCGACTGGTAGTGGGAGCTATTGGACGTTACATATTCGAAGCAATGACAACAATTTGTGTCACTGAGGTTGAGACGGGATTTTTCCACTGTATCCTTGTAGAAATGAGCGATGTTGGGTCCACAGAAGCCGGATCTAGCACCGTAGAAGTTGTTGGTGAAAATATTGTCCATAAGGAGGTGCAGGAGAGTGTGGCTCCAAAGGTACCCATGCAGACTAGTACACCGATTGAGCTATAAAGTATAAGAGAAGAACGTAATGACGGGGGGAAATCAGGCCGCGATGCTTACTGATGAGGGAGAGCGGGATGAGGCACTAGTGGACCAGATGGAAGCAAATAATGAAGAGTTTTGCATATTTGTGAACTTAGGTGCAGGTATCCCGGAAGAATGGACGAATTTTACTTTGGAGATGTTGACGGTGAACGATGGACACGAGTCGGTATGAGAGTATGATTCTATCATGGTGACCAAAGGCCAAATGTTTCATGACAAGATCCATCTATACTATGCAATGAATAGATGGTGTTTCTCGGAGGCGAGGGAGTTCAAGGTGGTAATATTTAATCCTCGGACATACGACGTAAAATGTTTAGCTGGAGGTTGCACTTGGTGAATTCATAGATTCTTATCGAGGCGTGACACAATATGTTTAGCGTTTATTGTTGAGCCGCATACTTGCAACTTAAGCCGACCTCTGCACGCGCAATAGGAATATGAGCGTTGATTATGTTCCAAATTTGATGTTCCTAGGGATTGTGAAGAAGACTAGTATGTCTTCTTTTGGAGTTATGCATGCTATTAACATCAGATTTGGATACGAGATTTCATATGACATGACATGGAGAGCAAAATAGAAGGTGTTAGAGAAGAGGTTTGGCACATATAAGAACTCATACTGCAATTTACCTTCACTAATAGAGGTTATTAAGGGTAGGAACACAGACACTTGTATTGCTACACATGATTTTGTCAATCAAGATGAAGATCGAGTCCTTGAGCAGGCGTTCTGCTCGTTAGGTTGTATGGTCCAGGCATTCTGGCATTGCCGGTCGGTGATGTGTGTCGACGGGACATTCCTCACAGGCAAATACAGGGAGCAAATACTCACAGCTATTGGGGTTGATAGTGAGAACCAGGTTGTGCCTTTGGTTTTGTATTCATCGAACGCGAGTCTACAGATAGTTGGTTGTGGTTCTTGCAGTAGGTTAAGAGAGTTTCAATCAAATATTAAATGACAACACTTCTATCCTGACTCAGACTTTAGACACAAAGTGACCACATGACTCAACTTTAAGTATGAAATGACAATTCAGGGGTCCATTTGCTGAAAAGCGGTAGTAATAACTACATGCCATTGTAACTTACTGTAGATTGTGTACGAATAAGGTATGAGTCGGTGCATATTTCTTTATGTTCTGTAGCCACAAACATACAATAAATACTTATGATGACCCTTATATGTGATGTAATTTATTTTTATTGACACGCCTTAGCTTTTAGCATAAAATAACAACACTTTGCTGCAGCACATCATTCTATCGTGCATCACACTTTTGACACGGAGTGACCACATGACTCATTTTTAATCATAAAATAACAACACCTCTATCATGACTCTGGCTTTACACATGAAGTGACCACACGACAAAGCTTTAAGCATCATATCCTATAGCTTGGACACATCCTGACTGCACGTAGTAAAATGATGAGGAAACACTCATTTGTGACCTTATCCCTTCTTCTATAGTGAAAGTTCCTAGAGGGGGGTGAATAGGCTTTTCTGAAAATTAAAACTAAACAGCGGATTAAAAGATGCCGGATACTCCGGTGAAGGTCGGATACTTCGGTCTGTCCGGAGTATTCGGTCTAGTCCAGAGTCTCCGGTCTATACAGGATTTCGAGAATAACTAAGAATTAACGCGAACAACTAGAATCTAAAGGTGATACTAAATATACTAGATATCACAAAGCTTAAACAACAATAAATACTAGCAAGATGATCACTAGGACTAATTATATGGAAAATTCTCAAAACTACACAATTAAGTAAATTGCACAAATGACAACACAAGGGATTATCCCGGAGTTCGACCACCTCACAAAGAAGTGCCTACGTCTCCGTTGAGGAGCTCACAAAGAACCGGATCTTTTCCAACCCTATCCTCTTCTAGCAACCACAAAGATCAAGCTAAAATTTTCTTACTCAATTTGAAGTCGATTACAAATTTTTCGTGGCACTCCACAAAGATTGGATGCTCTACGGGCGACGTCTTGCCGTCTAGAAGCACAAGGCTCCAAGAGAAATGATCACAGCAAATGCTTGATGAAGAACTCAATTCTCAAGTGCCTTAATCTCACTCCAAACCCAAACTCACTAAATTTACGCAAAACTAAGCACTAGAGATGGTTGGAGGAACTTTGAATGCTCTTGGAATGCTCTAGGAGTGTAGAGTTCAGCAGCAACAGCAAGCCTTTAAAGCTATGGGGTGTGGAAGTATATATAGCCCTCTCTCAAAAACTAGCCGTTACTGTTCTGACACACCTAACCCGAAGTATCCGGTGAACACCAGAGTATCTGGTCTCAATTCCAAAATGGCATCAGAACGGTCACAGAACTGTGTCAGAACTAGCCATTACGGTTTTGTTATGTTGCCGGAGTCTCCGGTGAACACCGGAGTCTCCGGTCCTGACAGGGCTACCACTCAGGCAAAGTTCGGAGACTTGCCGGACCCTCCGGCTTCTCCAGGTACCAGAGTATCCGGTGAACACAGGGACTCCAGTCTTTTTTAACAAAAGAATAAATATTAACCGAGCCACCCTTGCCGGAGCCTCCCTCGAAGACTCCGGTAAAAATATTTTCTCCTACCGGAGTATCCGGTGAACACCGGAGACTCCGGTATTTTTTTCAACAAAAATAAATGCCTAACCGAGCAACCTCTGGCGGAGTCTCCCTCGGAGACTCCGGCCTGAAAACTCACCAATCAGCGGAGTTTCCGGTGAACACCGGAGACTCCGGGAAAAAAAAAATTCGGAACCGAGCACCTTCTGCCGGAGTCTCTCTCGGAGACTCCGGCCTAAATACTGAGTACCGGAGACTCCGGACTCAGTGAACTTCTGTCTAACATCCCGGTGTCCGTGGGTGAGTGTGTCTCTCAACTTATTGGTTCTAAAGGATATCTTGAGCATTGAGACACTAAACAAGCAATCAAATACAACCCTCTTAATAGAGCGGCTATCCTAGACTCAATTTCAAAAATAGAAAAATTTAAATCCTATTGAGTACTCCTCATTGCTTCTCTTTTCTTTCCGAATGGCGTCAATCGTCATAAGGCTTCTCAATTTAGACTAAGACCTGTTCATGACTTAGATAAACATATTAGATCCTTAATCGTTTTGTCATCAATAAGCCAAAACCCACTTAGGGGCCTAGATGCATTTTCATATAGTATTGCACATCTTTCTCTCTATATCAATGGACGCTTTCGACATCTGCGTGAAAGGAATCCCTGAAAATCACCCTGGTATCGCAATAACTCTCCTTCCAACACACTTAGCAGTTCTTGACAGTATACCTCCATTTTGTATATAAGGGTAACCTATCTATGGCTACTTCTTCAATACAATCGAACACAATCCCTTCCATGACTTTCGGGTCCGGCTCTAGGTCCGACGAGGGTAAGGGCAAGATGCGCCCTTACGAGCTATACGTGACATCCTTGAAAAATGCAAGCGTGAGGACGAAGAGTGAAGGAGAAATAAAGACCAAGAACAAAAGAAGAGGGAGCTGCAGTTGGAAATAGAAGAGCACGAGGTATGCATGCCACAGTGCGACTACGGTATAATAGCAAACCTGAAACCATTTCCGTTTGTCACAGTTGCTTGGTTCTGTTATGGGGTAAGTGTGCTTGACATCCTATCATGCTACAAATTTCATCTAATTCACCTGCTTCCCTCCAACAGTATGACAATGTCAGGTGCGAGTACGAATGGTACGCGGACGAGGAAGAGTATGCGAACATCAACTATGGCTACGATGAGGCTGAGGCAATGAGGCGTACGGATGTTGAACGACCAAAGATGAGGCTATAGGATCTAATGAAGAGTGGTGGGATAAGTACCTCACTACATGTGGTAACATGTATATTCTTCCATAATGCGTGTGCGGCGTACCGACTGTGTCGGGGACTGTGGTACACAGAATGGCACAAGGGTACATGTACAACAAGCCCTACCCTCATGGATGCAACTTTCAAGAGATTCTCTAGGAATATCTAGATGAGAAACCTCCATCTTTTCCACCTACCCAGTAGATACTGTCTTGCATCTGACAATATGTCTTTCCATAAGGCATGATTTGTTTAGCGATGAAGTATTACATGCCATTATAACTTGTCGTAGAATGTGTACGAGTCGGTGCATATTATCTTATGTGCTATATCCATAGACAGACAATGAATGATTACGATAACTCTTATTTGTGATGTAATTTATTTTGTTTAATGAAATGACAAGATTTCTAAGCCAATGCTTTCATAGGATTCCCTGCCTTCCATGCAGAGGCAATAATAATTTTTTGCTAAACTTTTGCAGAATAAAATAACCATATCAAGCAACCATTTTCATAGAGAATCTCGGTCAAGTATCAATACCATAACTTTTTCAGCTTTGATGGCGAATCATATGCTTTAGCCTCCATGCAAGCCCATGCACTTAGTCCATGTCCCAGCCCCAGCCACTATAAATAACCCCACCCTCACCCAATTATATACCACTCCTTCTTCAGCTCTCTCAACTGCAATATCTTCCTCAGCTCCACCAAACCCACCTAAGAAATATTGAGGGATTTTCATCCCCCAAGGGGTCGAACCACCGATGTGCTTCTGTGGTGACCTTTGTAGGCTTCGCGAGTCCCATGACATATCCTACACCTATGGTCTATGCTTCTTCATATGTGCCAACTACCAGTATGACCCATCTCGATATGGATCGTACGAGTATCCACCGGTATAGCGATATAGATCACTCATACGACACTTTTCTATACGATTGCAGGTATTGTCTTACTATTCTCCCCTCTTGTTTCATTTGTCCAGTAATATCCACCTATCTGTGACTTCATATAATGGTTGTATATGGATCAAAATAAGCACAAGAAGCAGTAGATCGACATGGAGATACGATGGAGGAGGGAAGCTTATGAACGCCGCAAGTACGAGCAATATCAGGAGGAATGACAGATGAAACGACAAGAGGAGGAGTGCATCAGGACGGCCGCAAAGGAGCACTACGACTGAAGAACGTGAAGCAATGAGGAAAAGAAAGCGTGAGAGGGTCCGTCGCGCTATGATGCAGTGCTCCGATGCCCTAAGAAGGGCAAATATCCTAGGTGCGCTCAGTAGGGAGTATCTATTGTAACCTGGTATATTTTTATACCCTAAGACATGTTATAATTAGCAGCGGTATACTATTAGGTTAGTTTTTAGGCGTACCATATATGCCAATATTTGTTATCGTCATCTCTTTATGGTTATCAGCGTATGTAATCTCCATATCGGGTTCTATGATAATTGTGATTCACAACTACTATTATTCGCAAAATTAGATTTTATATCATCCCAATGTTACTTCACTAAAAAATTACTCACACAAATTTAGATCAACTAAATAAATAAATATTGATAAAATCACATCGAACAGAAATTAGGAATAAATGAACCACTCCGAGATGTCATTAGCCTCATTACAAAACATCCATGTGCCTCATTGTTTTAGCCTCTATATAGCCATAGTTGCTATTTTTGAACCAGTGTGCTTCTTCTATAGGATATACACCGAGTTCTGACTGTGCTTATTAATATTTTCTAATTTTTTTTATTAAAAATAAAAAATAGATGTAATTTGTCGACTATCAATTGGACTGACACCCATATCAGTGTCTACCTAAGGGTCTGTCGGCATGCGGAATGCCGACATACTTTTATACGTATTTTGTGTGCCGACAGGCCCCGAGGCCCAGTGATGACAAGTTATCGATACTGCGCATGTCAAAAGGTAACTATTTTTTAATTTTATTTTTTTACTATTATTTTTGCATTTTTTTAATAAGATAATATTATTAAAAAAAATCCTATGTTCGGTACCCGATTGCAGTTTTCTTTGCGCTTTTATTCGAGATACCCTGGGTTGGTCAAGCTCACCTCAAAGTCGTAGAGAGTGTGAAGCTTCTGTGCTAGGGAATAAAAGTTCCAAAACGAAACACACTCTCTTCTTTCTTTGAGCAGAGGTGTGGGGCACTATGGAAGCTAGAAATGATATGGTGTTAAATGCGAAGCTGATATCTGCACCAGCTGGTGTTGCTCATAAGACAAATGTGTTTTTTCCGATTACTGAGATGACGCATACACGTATACATACCACTACACGTACACTACACTTATAGACCTGTGAATGTATTCCTATCACATGTCTATAAATAATATCATTAAAAATATTCATATTCGTAAATTGTAGTTACCGAGATTTAAACCCAGCACGCTAAGAGATGGTTCCCAAGATATTTCTTTGTGCAGTACTGGAAAACCATGGTACGCCAAAAAGGAAACCAAGGCGGTGAAGTCATTGATCAACGGCGATGTTGTGCATGGCATTTGGTTATCCACACTAATTTGTGTTTTGTTTGTAGGTTTTAGCTGCCTTCGCACCGGTTCATTTGAGCATTTGTAGTAGAGTCCTGGTAGTGAAAAAAACCGAAGATGTCGTAACTCAAAAGCATGGAATTCATGTGAATTTTAAAATTTTGATCATTTTTAAAAAATATTACGCATAGATCTATGGAAAAATAATATAAAAATAGACCATTTTTACAATGCTATGATATTTGGCGTCATGATTGAATAGTATGGCGTCAAGATGATTAACGTTGTGGTAGCTACCACGTATGATCTTTTAAGTTCGAAATAGAATGTCGCTAACACGACGCTAAATGTAATGGTGCCGTGCTATTCAACCGTGGGCCAAATGTCATGCCACGGGTCTATTTTCAAAAATTACTTTCGTAGGGATCTATTTGTAAAATATATTTTTAAAAAGGATCAAAATGTAAAAATTCCAATAGAACTCACAAGCAGTACATGGCACAATGGAACATCACATGACTTCAGATTAAACCAAAAAGAAAAGGAAAACTAAAAGTTTGAGGAACAACCTCGCCACTTGCCAATAAGGTTTACAATATCATTTGGACTCCAAAAATCGGTCATAGGTGGTAACCGGAAATTTATAGTTATCATAAAAATCACTTAAAATTCGGTGAAAATTCGTTTAAAATTCACCCAGTCAATTATGAAAATTGAAGAGAAAAAATCGACCGAATCGATATTCGGTAACCAGTCAAATTGCACTGATAACTGAGTGAATTCACCGATTTATCGACCGATTTTTCCATATTTTCTACATTAACTACATTTCTCGTAACCGTTCAGTTTTCCCGATTTGTCGAATGTTTTCTCGAATTTTAGTGAAGTTAAAAAAAACCAAAAATAGCTCAACCTTGTAAAATCAATAACTAATTCACCTGAACTTCAAATTAAGTGAAACAAATTTTGTTGGTTTTCTTGTAACATGATCTACATGACAAAAGTATTTATACTCATAAAATAGTTGAATATTTTTATGTGAGAAAATATATTTTCTAAACCTAATTAAATACATATTTTACTCTTTGCTAATCTAAAAATCATGAAACTAATTTTCTTAGTCTTCTTACATGATCCTATGTCTTTTTAAAAATACATAAACTCATGAAATTATTATTGTAACATGCAGGATTGTGTAAATGTGTTGCAACTAGACTAATTAATAACTAACTCATCACACCTCCAAAATTAGTAAAACTACTTTTATTAGTTTAACTATACTATGCCTTGTGTAGGAAAAATAATGGTAGATATGATAAAGTTAATTACAGTGATGTTTTTTTAATATATTCACTTTATGTTTGTGAACTTTATAAAATTATGAAGAAATTAATAAAAATCTAAATGAAGTGAAACCAATTTTAAATATCCTCTTAAGATACGCACCACACAAGAAAAATATGTGTTTACATATTAAGCTTTTTCTTAATATGAGTTAATAAATAAATTGAACGCTTCAACTTTTTTTTAAACTTCATTCCTAGGGAATATGATGCAAACGATATTATTTGTGAATTTTTTTTATAGAAAATCTTAAAATTGTCTCTAATTTTTAAGGATTTTTTATTTTTTATTTTTAAATTTTCTAAATTCAAATTTAAAAATTATTTATATTATGAAATCGATGAGTATCGGTAAGCTCGGTAATTACGATAGTCGCTGGAAAAGTGTCGCATTTCCTTCTGATTTCAGGTCAGGCTACATCTAGGCCGTCGGTTCCCTTGGTTTCACACTACACTGCAAAACTGTGTGGGCCGGATTAAAAGGCAGAGAAGAAGGCGAAGCCCCCACCCGACGCCTTCGCCGGTCGTGGTCCCACGTCTCCCGATCCGAGCATCCCCCGCCCGCAGCCTCACATCCCTCCCGCTCCCATCCCACCACCTCCGCCATGGCCGCCGCCTCCCTCCTCGAGCCCACTCGTCTCCTCTCCTCCCCCCTCCCGCGCCCATCCTCTCTCCCTCTCACCCCTCGCCGCGGCCTCCACCTCCTCTTCAAACCCCCGCGCCTTCTCCCCGCCCTCCGCGCCCACCGTCTCCCCCATCCCGCCTCCCCGGAGCCGGCTCAACCCCAGTCCCACGCGCTCCTCGTCTTCGACACGCTCAGGCGATCCGTCCTCGACTCTCTCGCCGCTCTCAAGAGGCCCGCACTCGCGCTCCTGCTGGCCGGCGCGCTGCTCACGGCAGCGGCGGGGGGCCCCCACCAGGCGCTGGCGGCCTCTGGGGGCCGCGTTGGCGGGTCCGCCTTCTCCTCGCGGTCGTCGTCCTCGTCGTACGGGTACACCGCGCCGGCGCCGAGAGGCGGGTACTCGGCCGCGCCCTTCTACTCGCCCTCGCCGTTCGTGTCCGTCGGCCCGGTCGTCGGCTTCGGGTTCGGGGGCTCCGGGTTCCTCCTGACCCTGATCGGTTTCGCGGCCTTCCTGTACCTCGCCGGGTTCCTCTCGGACTCGTCGGGCGGTGGCAGTGTGCTCACCGAGACGCAGAAGACCACCGTCCTCAAGCTACAGGTAGGTTTTTGCGGTCTCTGGTGTTCGGGGTTATTCGTTCGAGGGTAAATTCACATTAGCATAGATCAATTGCTGTAACCGTCTCATAAGTTATATTGTTTGCTGGAAAATACACAAATGAAATGATGTTACATTGGCTACTGTTAAATGTATTCCACCTCCTGATTTTGCACACCATTTCAACATGTTGGTTTAATCCATTGTTTAAATGACATTGTAATTCAGTGTGGCATGGTGGGCAGTACAATGGATACTCTGCCTAGAATTCATATCTGAGGCTGTTTGGTTGTGAATTGCTGAACTGTTTTGAAATGCTAATGTCTTAGCTTTAGGTTTTATTGAGTGTAAATATGCCTTGAAGCTGTCCAGGGGAAACAATAGCTTTGGCCTGTACGTACATTTGTATAGTTGGAAGAATTGGAGCATCTCTACAATGATGGCCTTCTGTAATGGCAGGCTGCTGCCCTAATTTGTATCAGCAGCTTTACTACGAGATAATCATGGGTGTAACTGTGAAAATAAATGTCAAATTATTTAGGTTATGTATCATATGATCTACTGAGATCAATATTGTTTGGTTTAGTGTTTTTGTAGATACAGAAATTATATGCAAAAATAAGAAGGCTCTTAGATCAACACCATGCTCCCAAATATATAAACTAGCTACATTAGGATTAGTTAGTGGTGTTACACATAATGGCATGTCATGGAAACTGTATTGGAAAGAGCTACGGGGGGAAAATGATATTGTTAGATGTATTTTGCTTGATTTGTAGCACACTTGTTGGTGGTACTCCCTCCGTTTATAAATAATTGACAACGTTGACTTCACTATTCAAGGTTGGCAAAACATGATAGATGTTGTTACACATTGTACCTAGATCTGCTTGCTTCTATTAAATTTTTTTAGTAGTACATGCCAATTTTTTTCATTATATACATGTACAACAATTACAGAAATTCACATACATCATTCAGTTATTGATCTGTGGAGCATAGGAATCCATATATAACTTGATTAACTTCATAAATCATAATGTATATGCTAACATTTGTTGCTAGGTTGGCTTGCTGGGCATGGCCCGATCATTTCAGAAGGAACTTGATCAAATAGCTGAGAAAGCAGATACGTCTACCCCGGCTGGGTTGAGCTATGTGTTGACAGGTAAAACCAAGTCCTATATGCTGTTTCACTTTACTACCTTGGTGTTATGGAGGTCTGTGGACCAAATAGTTGGCAACAACATAATTGTATTATTCCTTTTGGTTCTTATTTTTGGTATTTGAAGTCAATAAATAAGCTGTTGATTTTCCACTGCTCTGGCATTCTGTTCTCAGATAGTTTGTTTCCTCTCTTTTGGTTTGACTAGTTGCTGATTGGGGCTTGTGCCCCCTTGGGTTGTTGGGAGGGATTACTTTCATACTATGATAGACACAATCTCTATTCTTTGATGGGAATTGGGGCATTTGTTTTGTGCTCCAGACTCTAACGATACCTCTTTATGTATAATTTTCTATATTAGCAATGATGTGTGTCCCCTGATAGAAAATCAATATGTTGATGAGATATTCAAGTACAGGCTCTGAGCAGCATTAAAATATGTACTATAGTTTCCTTTTACAGAAATTGTAAATATGTGTTACTTTGGACCAATTGCTTTTGTTAAAATCATTTGAACCGTTTGGTTGTTGGTATGCTTCTCCAGAGACTACATTGGCTTTACTTCGGCATCCAGATTGCTGTATCTCAGCTTACTCATCAGTAAGTGCACTCGTCCTTCAATTTTAATTGTCAATTTATGTGGCACATTGTAATTTATCTTGCTTCCTTCTAAATTTATGATTACTGAAACGATTTTATTCTGCTATTTGTCCTTTAATGGAATGTTATGCTGCTTCACTGTACCTCCCAGAAAAGGAAAGACAATATTTTAATGTGTGTTTTCATTTGACCAATTATGAAATAATCTTAAACTCACTACTTTTGAATAGTATACTATATATTTTTATACAAAATCTCTTTTGTAGGTTGTAAGTAATATAAACATCCCGTATATGAGCACTAAATTATGTATTTCAAGGTTTTGTAGGTTTGGAATTGTGTAAGTTTCTTGTTTGTGTATCTTTTTTAATCTCTCTTTGTTGTTCTAAAGGTGGATGTGAAACGAAGCATGGATGACGGGGAGAAACGTTTCAATCAACTATCAATTGAGGAGAGAGGCAAGTTTGATGAAGAGACACTCGTGAATGTGAACAGCATCAAGAGGAATAAAGCAGGCAGCCAAAGATCAAGTGGTTTTAGCAACGAGTACATCGTGGTATGTAACCAAATGATACCAGTATTTTCATGCAGTATCTTATGTGCATGTGGTGATGTTGGGGACCTTCTTGATGTGTAATATCTTTATGCCGGATTATATCATTCAACAGTGTGGTGATTTATCGACCAGCATTACTAGCATATTGCCAAATAAATTTAATCTGCTTCATAAACTTTGCTGATACCATTGAGGATGCCTCTTGTCGTTCAAGAATTAAGATTAAAAGAAACTCTGTAAGCTCTCATTCCAGTGATAGGGGGTACTTACCACTCAATTCTGTTGTTTATTGGTTTCTGATTTCTAGTATTTATAGGTTGTGACAAAATGTTTCTGATTAGCTGTTTTGTTAGTAGGATTCACCACATGATATCTAAGCCTTTTTATTTCATATTTGTAGATAACCATATTGGTTGCTGCTGAGGGAGTACATAAGCTACCTGCTATAAATGGCAGCAATGACTTGAAGACAGCTCTACAAAAGCTTGGTGCTATTCCGTCAAGCAAAATACTGGTATCCCTTGCTTGTTTTTTTTATTTTATTTCTTATTCTACCATGAAGTTTGTATTTCAGTCCTACAATCGATACTCATGAGTCATTACATGTCAGTGGCATTGCATTGGAGTAAAATAATGTGAACTGGCACCTGGTTGCAGTCACCAAAATCAAAATTATGTAAAATAGTATCTGTTCCAAAATGTCATGCCGCTTGGCCCAAAAATAGTTCTCCAGTCTATTACTCTGGTAGAAGGCTGGTAGATCTCAAGTCAACAAATCAATAACACGTTGCAGTGACATTTGATAAGCAACACCCCTTCGTTTGTTGTGGGATCTTGCTAGATTAACAAAGCATGTAGTCCTACGCAAGTTGGAGTAGGCTAGATGAAACCAACAAGAGCCACACGAATTCGCTAAAAAGAAGAGCCACACAAACCAACATCACCTTGCTAGATTACTTTCGCAAATAACTCAGGTGGTTATCTGCCTTTGGTTGATGTCCTTATGCTACAACAACGGTCGTTGACACTTCGTTTACCTTCTTTACAGGCAGTCGAGGTCCTATGGACTCCACAAAATGAGAACGACACGTTGTCAGAGAGAGAGCTCCTTGAAGATTACCCGCTTTTGAGGCCTCTATAAAAGAAAATTGCAGATTACCCTATGAAGAAAGAACAAGTTGTAGATTCAGTTTTTGCGGTAATCTTATTAACTATAGCACAGATCTTGTATTTGGAAAATATAAATTTGTAAAAGTCGGCCTACATTACAGAACTGTAGTGCACTGCAGTGCAATTGTATGAAGGTAGTCTCGTTCACTGTTCCTGACACAAGTTTGTAAATAGGTTGTTCTGAAAGAACACGTAAGTCTATGTTTGTGCGTATACCCATTTTTCATGTGCACTGTAAGACTATAGTTCACCGTAAGAAGCATAGATGAAAAAACAAAAGATTCAACGAAATCTTGCAGGACAGTTCCAAGGTCTACGCTCGACGATTACCATACAATAGAATACTGTGATCATTGCCAGGTAGGTAGGTACCATCTACTTATTCTGTTGGAACTATATATCTTACTTTACCAAATGTTCGTCTCCTACTAGTCAGGTTGACACAAGCAACATCCTAACCAATAAACATAGAGAGAACAGAAGCAACAAACTCTCCTTAGGATATTCATACCGTTGGTAGCCTCACCTAACACGTCAAGAATCGAAGCCTGATTTTCAGTCTGAATGCCAAATTTGCAGCACATTTTCTTAGTCAAGTCTATAACAACTCTGTCTATGAGTTGAATGGAAGTATCAATTCCTAATGAAGCAGGAACCGGCAGGTCACCAACATTTACCAGCTCATTCAACTTCCATCACAGAAACACTCCTATAAAAACCGCACCCACACAAACGCAAAAGGAACACAGAAGCTTGCAACAGATCCACAAAGTAGCCAGCAACATCCAGTCGAACTTCCAAGAACTTCTCTGCAAGAAGTCTCACGTCAGAGAGTAGCAAAGCCAATCTAAGAAAATGGCAGCGAGAGCAAGAACAGCGCAGCTCTGGCTCCTGGCCGCGGCCGCGGTGTCGCTGCTCATCGCGGCGGCGTCCGCGCAGTCCTCCGGATCCGGCGGCAGCAGCGACTGCACGTCGGCGCTGGTAAGCCTGTCACCGTGCATGGACTACATCAGCGGCAACGACACGTCGTCGGCGCCGAGCGGCTCGTGCTGCTCGCAGCTCAGGACCGTGGTGCAGTCCAAGCCGCAGTGCCTCTGCGCCGCGATCGGCGGCGACGCGTCGTCCTCCGTGGGCGGCGTCACCATCGACCGGACGCGCGCGCTCGGCCTCCCCGCCGCGTGCAACGTCCAGACACCGCCCGTCAGCCAGTGCAACGGTAAGCGCCGCTACCGAGCCATGGAGTTTTTGACGCATCGGTGCACGTTGGTTGCTACGCTTTTTCTCACATTGATGAAAGGAACTTCTCGTGGATTGGATGCAGGGTCAGGCGGTGGTTCGAAGGCGACGCCGACGACGCCGTACCTGGCGTCCGGCGGCGCGGTGCTCCGGGGGCCGGCCGCTTTGGCGCTCGGGCTTGCGGTGGTTGCGCTTTACGCCGTGGTCGCAGCGTGAGCTATGTGATTCGATCAGGATGTGTTGTGCCGTGTGAATTATTTTCTAGTTCAGCATTGGCAAGAAGGATTTTGACTTTTGAGTGTTGTGGCTACATGTGTCTTAGCACCATTTGTGCAATTGGTTGTTTCCTACAATCGCAATAAAGATGATCTCATATACACACTCTTGAGACCATCTCCAACCATTTTCTTCGCTTCCCACTCTAAAATTTCCTCACGAAGTGATTCCCTTTTCAGATTCGTTCACTTCAGATTCCTGCACTTCAACAACATTCTCTTCTCCAACAGACTTCTAATATTCTATCATTTCCTCATAACTGCCACGACACACACAATATTGCTACGTATACATGATGCATATACGTTGTACATGTATTTTTTACGGGGACAAGAACGATCGTTGTGCCTCGAACCCAATCTTTTTCCGCGATCAATCTCTCTACCACTATCTTCTCTGTTTCGTTGTTTTCCAAAATCCATAAAGCAGAGCTAGACATACACTACCAAGTTTATGGCGGCAACTAATAAAAAACCAGCAATATGTACATGTGTTTTATACAAAAATGGTCTTATTTCTGAAACCGTTTCGCCGCTAGCTTCGTGTACAAGAATCTTCTCATGGAAGGCAGGAACCACATGCGAGCTGGCTTCGTGGTCATGAGTCTTTCCATGGAAGGAATTATGCACATGCCTGGTACCTTGCAAGAGAAGCCAGACACGGGTTGCTTCCTCGAGAAGACTGCCATCCCTATAAAAGAGACAGCCTCCATAGTAGAGAGGCACAGTTGCCTCCACATTTAAGATTTACACAATGAGCTTATCAGAGTCCGAAGATATGTTCATGTTCTTGTCGGACTCGAGCGACGAAGAGGACGAATTGATGTTGCTGCTCGCCATCGAGGAGGAACAGCTTGCTGCCCAAGGTTGCAGCAGTCAGCGTGGCTCCGTGCCAGTCCATGCGGTCATAGACCATGGGCACCAGGAAGGTGTTACTAGGCTATTTAGGGACTACTTCGCCGACAGCCCAGTGTATGTTAATACATTGTTCCGTCGTAGGTGAGATCATCTTCCCTACTAAGCACATTTATAGGTTGTGATCCGTACTAACGACTGTTCACCCTCTAAGGTTTCTGTCAGTGTATTTAGAACCAGAGATCCCTAAGTCCCGAGGCCAGGCCGGCCATCCACCACATATCACCACCCTGCAAGGTAGGTAGAAGCTAAGTCCCGGGAGAAGGTGCTCGGGGCCGCCGCTTCTGGTTCCCGAGCACCCTAGTTCCCCGATGATCCGCAGAGCCCAAATACCAAGAAGGAAGTGCTCGGGAGAGAGTGCTCGGGGCTGCACGTGGCAGCTCCCGAAGACTCGGTGCCCTGAAGGTCCCATCAAAGTGCTCGGGAGAGAGTGCTCGGGGCTGCACGTGGCAGCCCCCGAGGACTCGGTGCCCCGAAGGTCCCATCAAAGTGCTCGGGAGAGAGTGCTCGGGGCTGCACGTGGCAGCCCCCGAGGACTCGGTGCCCCGAAGGTCCCACCGAAGTGCTCGGGAGAGAGTGCTCGGGGCTGCACGTGGCAGCCCCCGAGGACTCGGTGCCCCGAAGGTCCCACCGAAGTGCTCGGGAGAGAGTGCTCGGGGCTGCACGTGGCAGCCCCCGAGGACTCGGTGCCCCGAAGGTCCCACCGAAGTGCTCGGGAGAGAGTGCTCGGGGCTGCACGTGGCAGCCCCCGAGGACTCGGTTCCCCGAAGGTTCGCGCAAGATCATTCAACGACCCGAAGGGTCCCGTTGTCAGGGTGTCATCCAGTCAAAGGCCCAATGCCGCATTTAATAGGCACGCGCGGTCTGACATCCTGACATCCTGATATTCTCAGCTGCCCACGCCCCAGTGTCAGACCCTGCCATGCACTGGCAGGGGGGCGTGGGTCCATTAAATGCACGGGTCCTGTCCCGTTTCATCCAGGTGCCTCGGGATAACGTTGCCAGAATCGAAGCGCTCGGCCTGCCACCCTGCCCTGGCAGAAGAACAAGACAGGGTGGGCGCACCGGGCACCTCTGAGGCTGCCCGGTGGGCCCCTTTCATGGCGCCCCGAGGCTCCCGCAGCGGCTGGTGGTCGAATGCGCGCCGCATTTCTCCACCGCCCCTGTCACTTCGCCAAGATGAAATGATTACGCCTTTCTCCGTGGCACCTTGGCATTCACGTCCCCTCTTTCCCATTCAGGATATGTTGAGGTCGGCGCGCCTATAAAAGGAAAGGATGGAGAACACTAAAGAAAGGAGGAGAGAGCAAGAGCCCCCGACCACAAGACGACCAAGAGACCAGACAACCAACAATCTCCGGCGAACCAGGCCAAAGATAGATCGACAGACACTCGAACCAGCTCAAGTTAAGCTAGAACAGAAGAGCCTCAAGCTCTTTGTAAACAGTTCTCCCCTTAGAACCAGATACCTCCTTGAAGAATCCCCTTCAAGGATAAATATAGCGCTCATACAGGAGTAGGGTGTTACGCCTCCGTGCGGCCCGAACCTGTCTAAAACCCGGCGTACCCACTTTTCCTTGCATTAGGGTGATCGTCTCCCACCAGCCATCGCATTTATTTCCGTTCCCGATTATTTCCCACACAAGCTTTTCCAGGATCATCCCCCCGGCCGAATCTCTAAAAAGGGGTCTCTCGGGATCCCTGCGACAGGAGTTCACTCTCCGACAGCTGGCGTGCCAGGTAGGGGGTTCAGGTTAGCAAGGCCGGGGGCTTCTCCCTGCCCGAGCAGTATGAAGGCTTCGCCCCGTGGGGTAAGTCGCTGTCGCCCAACCTTGTAAATATTGCACATTAAGTTTTTCAATAAGCAATCGCTATGTCAAAATACTTTTTCTGGATTTCGTATGTTTAATCTGTTTGGTGAGGAGCTCGGTTGTGCGAGAAAAAGTTCGCTCTCTCTTTTTCCCCGTTGACAAAAGAATCCCGATCGGTATGCATGCGAGCAGTCGCCGCTGACTTACGTCCGCCATGGTAGGCTGTGGTGTTCGGTGTCGTGACAGGCTCCCGGGCACTACCGAGTTTCGGGGTGCTCCGGGTAATCCCATCGCTCGAGCTGCTCGAGTAGTCCGGAGCTTGGGCCCCCGGAGCGGGCTGTCGGTGCTCGGTCTGGTCTGTCATACCCGGGCGCCACCAAACCATAGGACCTCTGGGTTATGCCTCTGCCCGCTCTTGTCCGCCGGTTTGGGTGTTCGAGAGGTCTCGGGTCGAAAACGAGAGCAGTCTATAACAAGTACCGCACTGGCAGAGCGCACCAGACAAAGAAATCCTATTTTTTCTCTTAAGTCACAGGCTGGCGATCGCAAGCAGCTCGGCCGCGAGGGCTTTAATGCCCCGGCCTTTGGTCGGCCCCAAGGGTCCTCGGGTGGTCCTACCACTTAGGCTCGGGTGGTCGAGATCACCCGACCCTAGGAGCCTCGTATGCCTCTGGGCACTCGGGCACTCCGTTGAAAGAATCGAGTCCCCGGGCACCCGAGCTCGGAAGCACATCCCTCCTGGATCGATGAGCTGGAAGGCCGACAGCTGTCCGGTGAGTGGTTATATTCAGACAAGTCTGCTTTAAGTAAATTTATGTCCTCGAGTCACTCTCGGGGGCTCTCGCGGTTTAATCTGTTCGGCGAGGTGGCCTCCTCGCACGCAAAACCCTGCCGCGTGACTATTTTTTCCCAGAACGACAGAACGGTTTGCAGAAAAGAGTAGCGTGCTCGCGATAACGTCTGACCGAAGCCCTTCGTGGTGGTCGTGGTGTTCGGTCCGCTTTTAAGGACCCCGAGCACTACCGAGTCCTCGGGTGCCCTGGGTAATCCTATCGCTCGAGCTACTCGGGTAGTCCGGAGCTCAGGTCTCGGGGGCGGGCTGTCAGTGCTCGGCCTGGCCCGTTTAAAGCCCGGGCACCACCGGACCGCGAGGACTCTTGGTCACATTCTCGCCCGCACGCGTCTCCCTTCTACTAACTGAGTGGTCGCAAAGTGAAAAAGTGTTCATCAGGCACGGCGTGTTCCGCGCGGGATCAATCCATCTCCCGGACAAGGAAGTCTCTGTCTTTGTTCTTAACTTAGGCAATACGGATTCGTGAGAGCTTGAAGGCCGACTGTGCCAGTAACAGCGATCAAAGACAACTTCATCCTCGGGGACGGGAAGGTCGGGAACGGCCCGACTGAGTACTCCCCAATACTTCGAAGTAAAACATCGGAAGAAGCATCGAACACACAGAGAAACTGGAGTTGCGAGCCCAGGGAAAAACAGCCATTTAATATTCATAGGATACTTCCAAGGCATTTTCTAAGGGTTCACTCCTACATCTACAAACAAAAGAAAAGAGGCTACAAAAGATCTAGTCGGCGGCAGAAGCGTCGGCTGAATCCTCTGAGTCATCCCCGGGGGCTGGCGGCGGCGGCACCTCTCGCCTGAAGCCGGCTGCCACCTCAGCGGCGGTGCTCCGGACCGCTGCCCGGGCGACCTCCCCCTCAGCCTCGACCACTCCCTCCCGCGCCGGCTCCAGTGGGAAGTTCGGGTCCCTGCTTCGGTAGCAGGCCAGGACGTGCTCGGCCACGGCACGTGCCAAGCCATGTCCCTCCCGGGCAGCAAGTTCCTGGACTGCCCAGGGCAGGGTCTCGAGGCGCTCGCAGACCTGCTGCAGCCCCAACACTTGTCGTGCGGGGCCGTCGCCCTTCTTGTCGTCGACAAGCCGTCCAAGACCACCCTTCTCCACGGCCCGTCGCATCCGCCGGAGTATGTCCTCCAGCATATGCTCGAGGTTGACCCGCGAGACAAAGGCAGTCTCGATTTTCTCCTTGGCGGCCCGCAGCTGTGCCTCGAGTCCCTGGTCCCCGGCCGGACCGGGAGCACCGCCAGCCGCGGTGGGGACGGCAGCCTGCTTCGTCTTGGCCACCATCTCGGACAAAGCGCGTTCGCGCTCGGCCAGTTCCGCCTCGTGCTTCGCATTCTCCTCCGCCCTGGTAGCCGCGGCGGCCGTCACAGCAGCAGCTTCGCCCTCTCGGCGACTCAGTTCGCCTTCTCGGCGACTCAACTCATTCTCCCGCCGGGCCAACACATCCTCCTGCTGGGCCATCGAATCCTCCCGGGCACCAAGATCCGACGCCGATAGCTCGTTGTCCACTTCCCGGACGGAGACGTCCTCCTCCCAGCGCTTGATTTCTTCTCTGATCTTCTGGAGATCGTCTTCCCAGCGCTGGAGATCGGCGCGCGTCTTCTCGGCCGCACCCTCCCGGCGGGCCAGCTCGGCTTGCCGCTCCTCCGCGGCCTGCTCCCGGGCTGCGACAGCCACCTCCCTCTCCTGCGCCTGCCCCATCCTGGCAAGGGCCTCGGCAGCTTGCTGCCTCGACGCCTCGGCCAAGCGGGCGGCGTCTTCTCGTTCCCGCGCGGCCTCTGCCCGCGCGGTCTTCAGAGTTTCTCGTTCCCGCGCGGCTTCCGCGCGGATGTCTTCTAGGAGTTTCTGCTCCCGCGCGGCTGCTGCACGGGCCTCCTCCTGGGCGCCCGCCAGCTGCGCCTTCTCCAGTGCCAGGCGGGCGCACTCGGCTTCGAGCTCCCCCTCCTTGGCCCTCACCACTGCGCCCAGCTGCCCGACTGCTACTTGGACGCCTTTAATGGCGGCCAGGAAGGGATCGGCAGGCCGGCCGGGCACTGGGGGGGCCCAGGCTTCTCCGCAGGATGCCTCCAGGGGAGCCGAGCTCTCCGCCGGGCCTTGCGCCGCCATCCGCCCCGGGCTCTGCCTGACCGGGGTAGGCTCCGCCGGAGCCAAGGTTTCGGATAGCGGCCGCATTCCCGCATCGGTCGCCCTGTCCGCCGGCCCCGGCAGAACATCCACCTCCACCATTATCCGCCCCGGGCTCTCCGCGCCCGGGGTAGGTTCCGCCGGCGCCCTTCTCTCAGCCGCCGCCTCCGCCTCTCTCCCAGGGGCCGCCACGTCAATTGGCATCTCCGCCGTTCCTATGCCGGCCTCCGCTGTTGCAGCGGGCAGGCTCGGCTCTGGCCCCGGCGCCTGCTCTCTCTCCGTCACAGCAGCGCCTGCAGCCGGCCTACGGGAGACAAGTGAAAGTTGTCAAAACTCAGTTCGGGCCGGAAATGCCCATGGAAAAGCAAGCAAGAAGACTCACCGATACCGCCATTTGGCCGCTGGGAGCCTGATGTCCGGGTCCGGCGCTGTCGGTCCTGACTCCTCCCGCCGCCTCTTCCGTTGGGGGCTCGGCTGAGCCGCTGCGCGGGGTACGGGCGCCGTCGTGCGGGCCACGGGTGCCGCCGCACGGGTCTCGGTCTCCGCCGTGCGGGTCGCGGGTGCCGATGCAGGCCCCATCCGCACCAGGCGTGGCTCCAGCACCGGAAATGCCGCCGCTGCCGTCGGCGACGGCGGAGAATCCGGCACTAGGATCAAGGCCCGGGGATGCTTTCCCCGATCTCCCGGCGCTAACTCCTCAACAACTTCAGTGGCGCCCTCCTCTCTGGTACGGCGGCTGCCGCTTGCGGCGACCCCTTCACCAGCCTGCGCCGAGCTACCAGCGACCTCATCGCCAAGTAGTTCCTCCAGCCCGGGGAGTTCGGAGGCCTCAGGACTCCGGCTTCTTGGCCGGTCCACGGGCCCCTGGGCATCGAACTCCGGCAGCCCCGCCATAATGGTCACCCGGCTGGGGTTGGCACAGAGCGCCATCTCCGGCCACGGGAGTTCCGCCCGGCTCATATCCTCCGTTCCGGTGATCACCCTTGTCATCCCCCGCAGTTCCGCCGCCCCCAGATCCCAGCTCGCGCCAATCTGGGTCCTGGTGATGTCCTCCGGCCCGGTGTAGAACCAGCTCGGCCGGGCCCGTTCTCGCAGAGGCGCCAACCGACGACGCAGAAAATCCGCCACCACCATGACTGAGGTCAGCCCACCCTCGCGCAGTTCCAGAATGCTCTCCAGCACCGGCTTCAGTCTCGCATCTTCTGGTGGCGGCGCCTCCCACGTTGATCGCCGAGGTTCCGCCGCCTTCTCTGGCAATTCGAGGCGCTCGTGGGGGTCGATGTCGACGAAGAACCAGTCCCGTCGCCATTCCTCCCACTTGCTGCGCATCACCTGGGGAATGTAATGGTCCCCCAGGCCTTCCCGGAGCCGAAGGTTGCAGCACCCCGCGACGTCCGCCATGGAGTGCCCCCTCTTCTTCCCCACCGGCCGAAGGACGAAGAAGTGGCGAAGCAGCGTCGCCGACGGCATCACCCCCACGAACATTTCGCAGAGATGCTCGAAGACCGCCAACGCCACGACGGAATTGGGGCTTAGATGCACCAGTTGAATGCCGTACGTCTCCAGCACTTGCAGAAAGAAGGCGGAGAACGGCGGCACTAGCCCCGCCGCCACGAAGGAGGTGAAGAGGACGGTCCACCCAGGGACAGTCGTCGCCGGCGTCAGAGTCGCCGGCCTCACCGCCACAGCACCCTCCTGACCCTCCGGCACCAGCAGCTTCCTAATCTTATCCGCCGCCTCCTCGTTCCTCAGACGAGACTCCGGCAAGATGCTGTCCGAAGTTTTGTCCCGTCGTCCTCCTCCAACCCTCGTCATCTCGGCAAGATGGGGGATGTTTTTTGGTGGTGAAAAGAGAGAGAAGGGAGAATGCTCCGGTCGCCTGGGAGTTTCCTGAGGGCTTCGGAGCACGAAGAAGGCAAGTGCAAGAGAGCGTAAAAAGGGGAACGGACCGATCCATTCCCCCTTTTATATCTCAAAATTCAAAAACTGCCGCCCGAACGGTTCGCTCGGCGAAGCGTCGCCTCGATCGGCGCAACTGTCAGGCGAATCTCCCGCCGATCGCGCGATGTCAGCGGTTGCAAGGCGTATTTTCCTCGATCTGCGCGGCAACCGCGGTTGCCGCCCGTATGGATATCATACCCTTCGGAAGTTGTGTGGACACGCGTCCACTCATTTTCCGGTTGGAACATACTTGAGGTCTAGGTCCGCAAGGGCCACCCCTCGAAAGCTTGCCACATGGCGTCCGCGCCAGCCTTGGCCTCGGTCACGACGAAGGGCCCATTCGCAGTCTCCGTCCCATCGGCTACCAACGGGCCCGGGGGCTACTGTCGGTGTATTTAGAACCAGGGGTCCCTAAGTCCCGAGGCCAGGCCGACCATCCACCACATATCACCACCCTGCAAGGTAGGTAGAAGCTAAGTCCCGGGAGAAGGTGCTCGGGGCCGCCGCTTCTGGTTCCCGAGCACCCTAGTTCCCCGATGATCCGCAGAGCCCAAATACCAAGAAGGAAGTGCTCGGGAGAGAGTGCTCGGGGCTGCACGTGGCAGCTCTCGAAGACTCGGTGCCCCGAAGGTCCCATCAAAGTGCTCGGGAGAGAGTGCTCGGGGCTGCACGTGGCAGCCCCCGAGGACTCGGTGCCCCGAAGGTCCCATCAAAGTGCTCGGGAGAGAGTGCTCGGGGCTGCACGTGGCAGCCCCCGAGGACTCGGTGCCCCGAAGGTCCCATCAAAGTGCTCGGGAGAGAGTGCTCGGGGCTGCACGTGGCAGCCCCCGAGGACTCGGTGCCCCGAAGGTCCCACCGAAGTGCTCGGGAGAGAGTGCTCGGGGCTGCACGTGGCAGCCCCCGAGGACTCGGTGCCTCGAAGGTCCCACCGAAGTGCTCGGGAGAGAGTGCTCGGGGCTGCACGTGGCAGCCCCCGAGGACTCGGTTCCCCGAAGGTTCGCGCAAGATCCTTCAACGACCCGAAGGGTCCCGTCGTCAGGGTGTCATCCAGTCAAAGGCCCAATGCCGCATTTAATAGGCACGCGCGGTCTGACATCCTGACATCCTGATATTCTCAGCTGCCCACGCCCCAGTGTCAGACCCTGCCATGCACTGGCAGGGGGGCGTGGGTCCATTAAATGCACGGGTCCCGTCCCGTTTCATCCAGGTGCCTCGGGATAACGTTGCCAGAATCGAAGCGCTCGGCCTGCCACCCTGCCCTGGCAGAAGAACAAGACAGGGTGGGCGCACCGGGCACCTCTGAGGCTGCCCGGTGGGCCCCTTTCATGGCGCCCCGAGGCTCCCGCAGCGGCTGGTGGTCGAATGCGCGCCGCATTTCTCCACCGCCCCTGTCACTTCGCCAAGATGAAATGATTACGCCTTTCTCCGTGGCACCTTGGCATTCACGTCCCCTCTTTCCCATTCAGGATATGTTGAGGTCGGCGCGCCTATAAAAGGAAAGGATGGAGAACACTAAAGAAAGGAGGAGAGAGCAAGAGCCCCCGACCACAAGACGACCAAGAGACCAGACAACCAACAATCTCCGGCGAACCAGGCCAAAGATAGATCGACAGACACTCGAACCAGCTCAAGTTAAGCTAGAACAGAAGAGCCTCAAGCTCTTTGTAAACAGTTCTCCCCTTAGAACCAGATACCTCCTTGAAGAATCCCCTTCAAGGATAAATATAGCGCTCATACAGGAGTAGGGTGTTACGCCTCCGTGCGGCCCGAACCTGTCTAAAACCCGGCGTACCCACTTTTCCTTGCATTAGGGTGATCGTCTCCCACCAGCCATCGCATTTATTTCCGTTCCCGATTATTTCCCACACAAGCTTTTCCAGGATCATCCCCCCGGCCGAATCTCTAAAAAGGGGTCTCTCGGGATCCCTGCGACAGGAGTTCACTCTCCGACAGTTTCGGATGAGTCGGCCATTATTCTTGAGAATTACCGCTGCTGTGGAGCACCAGGACCCATGGCTTCGGCAGAAAAGGGATGCCACTGGGAAGCTGCCACACATTATCTCAATTTCCTATTTTCAAAGCACAACTATTCAGTGCCACTAATGCAGTGATACTTCAGTGCATTTTAGTGCCAATTCCAAACTGATTACTTGATCTTATACATTATCAAACTCACTACTTGTTCTTAAAGTTCAGTGCCACTTTCAAACTGATAACATGCTTATATACACAGCTCTTCGAAGCTATCTATA
This sequence comes from Phragmites australis, assembly GCF_958298935.1. Taxonomy (NCBI): domain Eukaryota; kingdom Viridiplantae; phylum Streptophyta; class Magnoliopsida; order Poales; family Poaceae; genus Phragmites; species Phragmites australis. The sequence goes on from NC_084923.1 coordinate 40,598,392, forward strand.
TACTTCCATGATGAAGCTATCTAAATACACTGTCCTCTGAAGGTATCTATATATTTGCAACATGATACTTCACTGCAATATGGTCTTAACACTTTAGTGGCACTTTCAAATTGATAAGAGCGGGATACCTACACTAGATCAGTTTAGGATAACAACACATGATAAAATCATAACACATGCAGCTCCATAGTTCATACATTGCATGCAGCTTCATAGTTCATACAATGCATACTAAACCAACTCTTGACTACATAAACCAAAAACAGCATACAATCATCGCAACACTAATATCAAAAGGCTTGTTCCCCACTAATCGACACCATTTCACACAATAGCTGAACTCCCAAATATCAAAAGGCTTGTTCTCCACTAATCGACACCATTTCACACTTCTACTAACAAACACTTGACCCGATTACAGCCTCCACGAACAATCCGATTCAATCAACACGCCATCGTCCGTACTGGAACACAGAACATCATCTGAGCTCCCGTCAGAAAGAAGGATGTCGTTGTCGTCAATGTCCTTGGATCCTGATACTTCATCTTCAACGGTCACGCTGCTACTATCGGGTAAACCAACATCGTTGGGCACGACAGTAACGCACAGTGCATCCTCAACTTGGAAAACAAGCTGCTCCAAATCCGTCACAAAGGAGTCGATCTCCAACAATGCCATGTTCAGCTCCACAGCAGCAGGGGTGCTCTCCGGACTCAAGTTGTCGTTCGCAACCTTCTTCAACGCGGTAGCCGCCTCCTGCACATGGTCCTCCATCTTCAACACAAGCGTGACAAGCGCTACGACGTCCTTCTATAACACGGAGCAGGGGATTCCATGAGCACACAAGACTAGCGAAGCGACTGCTGAGGCCGCCGTCGCATGATGGTGACACGCACCCAATCAGTTAAGGCCGACCAACCCTTCCCTACCCAAGGCGGATGAACAAACCGGGAGGAAGGCGATGCCAACGGAGCCCTCGCCTCCCCCACCCCCAACCCCCCACCACAATTCGAAATGCCTCTCCTCCCCCCTACCCCGCACGACAAGCTGGCGCCCCTCCTTTCACCAGATCCGTAATTGAACTTCCACACGCTCAGATCCGCAAGAGTGTGCCGAGAAATTTGTACCTCCCGTTGCTTGTAGTCGTCGCTGGCACGCCGCCTCCAGGCAAGTCCCCGCTTCCCTCCACGCGCGCAAGATCTATCCTCTGGGAGCCAGCCACCCTCGCCGCCAACCTTTCACTGTTGCCGCTCCTTGTTTCCTCGTCTTCCACCGGGCGTGTGAGCCCAACGTCTGGACCCTTCCCCGCTCGCCGTCTCCGTGAAGGGAAAGGAGAGAGGTTTTTTCACGTCCCAAATTCTTAATCACGCAATTAAGCATAATCATGCTTTTTAAGTATTATGTTTAATTTTTTGCATAATTATAATTCAGAATGTTAATGCATTCGTATGAAATCATTTGGATGAGAGAAAGAAATATGGGAGAGAAAATAATTGATTTCGCAGCGAAAATAGACTCCTTTCTCTCTAACATGTGGGACCCACATGTGGCCCCACCTTCCAACCACCCCAAAGGGGCAGCTCACCTGCCCTCTCTCTCTCTCCCACCCTCACTCCCGTGCTCCAACCAGCCTAAGCAAGGAGAGCAAGAGCTCTCACTCCCTCTCTTCATTTCTTCAGAAATCCGAGCTCAAGTGAAGGTTTGGAGGTATGCATGTGGTGCCATTGCAATCTAGAGCTCATAAGCTACTCATCCATCCAATTCATCATTTTCTCGAAAGATTCGAGCCGGATTTGATGTCTTTTGGTGTTCTTGGTTGAAGCACAAGGAACACCGGAGTTTTTCGATTTCCCTCCATTTCCTCCACTCCTCAACGGTCACCCAGCTCCACAAGCATCTTGAGTAAGTCTCTTAGGCTTCCCATGGCACGAATTTGTGGTTTGGTTGATCGATTTCAAGTTTTAGCAAAATTCATGAGTTCTTGAGGTTTTGGACCAAAATGAGGATTTAGATGAGTTTTGAGCTAGGAATCAAGTCACTAGGTTGATGAATGGATTCTAGACTCCATAATCCATCACAAACAAGTTCCTATGTAGTTTGGAAATGATCACATTTTGATTTGGCAAGTTTTTCCCCAAATCAGGAGAGTTCTGGGAAGTGCGGAGTATCCGCATAAAAGTGCGGACAATCCGCACATGTGCGGAGGTTCCGCACTAAAGTCCGGAGGGTCCGCACTTTCTGGAAAATGACATTTTGAATTGTATTCAAGATTTTCTTAGGTTTAAGTTGCAAAGTTAGTCTAGAACCTTTGGTATGGTATATGCGCAGGTGTATGTAGCATAGATTCAAGTTTGGAGTTGAATCGATCGATAAATCATCGAAAGACACATTTTCAGCCAAGTCCGGAGGGTCCGCACTTGTCCGGAGTATCCGGAGAAAAGTCCGGATAGTCCGGAGTTTGCCTGAGTTGCGCAAATGTTCGGATGTTCCGCAGAATTTTGCGGATAGTCCGCATATGTCCAGAGGTTCCGCACTTTCAGTAACTTTTCAAATGGGTTTGAGTCCCAATTTTGTTCTAATTCGCATGTTTGCACTTTTATCATGTTTTACGCATCATGTGGCATGCATTGTTGTATTTCATCCATACTGATGGCATTGCACGCGTTATTCTTTTTAGAGAACGCCGATCCGACGTTTCCGACGAGCGAGGGCAGTTTGGAGGCACCCCACCTTTCTGATCCAGGGCAGCAAGGCAAGCAACTAACATATTTCATCCATGTCAAATTTGAAAGTCTCAATTAATGAATATGCTTATGTATGTATGCATGTGTCGGGTACCCTTGGGTAGAACCTATGCCGATTGCATCTTTCTACCTTGGTCAATTGTTCAAGTAATTTCCTTGTAGCCTAGAGATGGTGTTATATCTAGGTACGAGTACGATATACATGCTTAGCAATGCTTAGGTCTTTCAGTAGAAGTCGAACGACGGTGTTTTCCGTTGTTCGCGAGCATAGGGATTACTAATGATTACAAATACATGCTGATGGTGAGATGGTTGGTGAGTGGTGAGTATGAGACGAGATGTGAGCGGTGTTAAGGGTGTCGTCTGCCTTGGTGAAAAGTCCAGGGGGCAGGTCGGGAGAGGAAACCTGAGCACTATAGACCACTGACATCGTTTAAGGCCGATCGTCGGGGTTATTGGCTTTAGCACTTACCTTACTCACCACATACCTATCTAATGGTAAGGCGAGCCGAATACCTTCGCAGCTGTGGCTTTGTGGGCGTGAACATCGACGGTGTGAGCGGGCGGGCTTGTAAGCGGTACTAGTTTGCTCTGGGAGTAGTTCTAGTATCGTTGTGCCGAGCGATGCATGCCCCACATGGTTAGGACTGGTTGGGAAAGGTTGTCACGAGTACCCCCTTGTGTGCACTTTGGCCGGTGGCACAAGCCGAATGGTCCTCGTGTCGTATGGGTCCAGGAGTATCCCCTTGCAGGGTGTATAAACAGTTCGAACTACTGCGCTCTCAGTCATGAGCATGCTATTGTTTCATCTGCACCTGATCGTAGAGTTGTTGGGTTTGTGGATGATGGCATGAGGTTGATGGTTGGACATGTGATTATGGTCTGGGTATGGTGGTTGGTGGTTGGTGGTTTGAGTTGGCATTTGTTCACATTGATATACTTGTTGTTACATTTACATATGCTCAGTTGTTGGTTATGGCAGGGTAGTTTCATATAAGTTGATTAAGTTAGTTGCTCACACCTATGTCTAGGATGCTTACCACTTAATTAACTTAACCATGTTTAATCCTTGCTATTAGCTAATGCATGATCCTTGGAGTCGAGCTATGTATATGTGCTCTATATTGTGTAAGACTTGCGAGTACCTTCATACTCAGGGTGCTGCCCTTAAGTTGATGCAGGTTCACAGGTCAGCGAGGAAGAGGCGGTGTTTGGCTACTTTGTGCCTGCCGATCAGGGTGGCGGGCAGGAGTAGCACACTCTACTCCGAACTCAGTGTTTTGGTATGAAGCCTAAGGGCATGTGGCTCCATATCCTTTTGTTGAATAGCTTTTAGTCTTCCGCTGCTTAGTTCTTTTACTAGTTAGGAGTTGAGCAGGTTTTAGTCTCCTCCTAGCTCTCTTTTGCTGTAAATTGTGATAACTTGTTGCAAGCTTAAGAACTTATAATATAATATTAATTACTCGCTCTTTCTTAAGCTTTGTTGTGATGTACATGTTGGAAAGGCATGTGTTCCGATCTTGGGCATAAAACACGTGTCGGGACTACCAGAATGGTATTCGGGTTAATCATCAAGGTTAGATTATGAATAATGATCCTCCTGATGATTAATTTGAATACTGTTTGGACGGTTCCTCACAGGTTCCCACGGGCATGGGAACCTCCCTCCTTTCCCGTCCCGCGTCGGGCCGCAACGGGAAGGTGTTGGAGCGTGATTTTGGTTCCCGTCGAGCACGTTTTCCCTTCGCGAAGGGAACGAGGAGAAGCCCTTGGGGATGGCCTGATGTCTTATTTTCAAGGTAATTACTCCTATTACTATAGAATAGGTCTTATATATCTACATATCACTATTGGATCGTTAAAAACTAGCAGTGATAATACTATCACTGTCGGTTCGTAAAAAAATAAGTACCACTATCAATTCTAGAAACCAGCCGGTAGTGAAAATAACTTATCACTGCGGGTTTGAATAAGGACTCCAGATCCAAATTTTTTATTGAATCCAGTTTTGGCACCCAGCCTCACGTCCGCTCACGCTCGGGGCAATGATAATACGTGTTCAGCTCGATACCCTTCGATCCACTCAATCTCTCCACCTTATCCCCTCGTCCTCCTCCTCCCCTCCCCCCTCTCTCTTTCTCTCTCTCTATCTCTCTAAAACTCGATCGAGATTCATGGCGTGAGGCGCTCTGTTGCCTGGCCGCTGTTGTCCTCCTCCTATCTTCCTCATCCCTAGGTGAAGAGGGATGAGATGAGGTGGAGATAGGGTTGACGGTAGCGCTCGGCCGTGCGCGATGGAGAAGGAGAGAGCTCGGGAAGGGTAAGGAGCTCGGGTCGTGGGCGAGCTTGATGGAGCGTGGTGGTCGGCGACGAAGATCTATGTGTTGTGATGCGACAACCTTCGTGTTGTGCGATGTGGATCTGTGTCATGTGTGTTGAGGCGGTGGCCTTCATGTCATCATGTTTTTCTATGTAGGGTATGTTGGTTGCGCGGGCGATGGTGAGGGTGGCTTGAGCTCGATGAGGTCGTCCATGGGGGCTCCTCGGTGGGGGCAGTGAGGGCGGCTGCTCGGTGCGGTGGCGACCACAGGGCAATATGGCCAGGGGCGATGGCGATGGGGGCTGAAGCACGAGCACGGCGTCGGCTTCCTCTCTGATGGCGGCGATGCCTGGAGGTAGCAGCGACAGGAGCGGCAGCTGAGCTGGCTTGGAATCGATTCGGCTCATTTTACTTTTTATTTTTTTGTTTTCTGCAAGGGGCAACATTGCCAGCTTGGGAACGAATAGTGATAGTCCTCCGACTATCACCGCCCGTTACCCACTACCGGCTCCAAAACCAGCAGGAAATGTGGTTTTAGAGCCGACAGTGAAGCCTATTTCTATAGTACACTACTACAAAATCAGACTTATATGCCGGTCCATCACTGTCGGTTTCTAATGAGCTAGCAGTGATGTGGCATCACTGCCGGTTCGTAAGCCATGCAGGAAGAATTAACCATCATGGCTTATGAACCGACAGTGATAAGTGTCTTCACTGCCAGTCGATAGATTAAACCGGTAGTAATGCCCTACTCCCTCATCACTGACGGCTTAATCTACCAACCGACAGTGATAGCATAACATCACTATCGGCTGGTTAAATGAGCCGACAGTGATGCCCCCCTTCCCCACCTTCTCCATGCTTGATCTAACAAACAATTCGATTAGAATTTTCTCTCTCCCTCACAAACTCTCACATGGCAGCACCCACTTCATTCCTTCTCCCCCTTTGATTCCCCCACCACTCAAGCTCATTATTGGTCAAGAAGAAGGTCTAGATGAGCTCTCTCTAGTTATCCAAACAAAATCTCTTCTTTCATCTCCATTTGCACATTTGCCTTTTCTTTATTTTTTGGGCAAGTGAACCCCTGGATTTTTTCCGAACAACAAGCAAGCTTCTAGGAGCCTCTTGAGCTCAGTAAGTTGAAATCCCCAACTTAAATCCTATATTTAGCATTTTAACTCAAAATGTTACCTTAACAACCAAAGTTGATCTTATCCCTTATTTTGATTTTTAATGAATCAGAAAATTTCGCCATGATATTTAGGTATTTAGCAAGATCCAATTGTATTTTTGATATTTTATTTAATTAGCAAGCTCCAATATACAAACTTTATGTATGGGCATATTTATTTTTCATGTTTCCTTAATGAGTTATAGATAAGGGGTTGAATACCAAAGAAAATTTCTAGGAATGGCACCAAAAAATACTCATCAAAAGCGGACGCGAAAGCGTGCAAAATGCGGCCCCTCCAACCCGGGCCAATTGCTGATAGGAGATGACAAGGTAATTTATTTGTTAGTGATCACAAAATCTTCTAGATGTTATGAATTTAGATTTACAATAATGATATAATTGTAGATGGACAGAAGATAGATGTACGATGCGAGACGTGTGAGCGCAGAGTATAAAAGCGGCGTGGACTATTTCCTGATACAAGCCGTGGCACACAAGTCAAATACACAGTCTCAATACATATGTTGTCCATACGTCGATTGTGAGAACCAGACACATTTTCATCACCCAGCAGATATATTCTCACTTGATGCCAAGGGGCTTTATGCCTGGCTATACTCGTTGGAATATGCACAGTGAAGCTGAGATCGTACAAGAAGGGAAATACATTGGCAGAAAAAATAAAGACTTGTGCACTGATATACCAGCTGATGAATACATCGATATGCCGCCTGCTAGAGATACGTTGATCGATGATGATCTAGAGGACATGTTGGCCGACGTCGACTCTGACGCCGACACCAATGATCTAGAGCAGATGTTGCGCGATGGGGAGATGAACTTCACCAATGAAAGAGAGTTTCAAGAGTTCTAGCGTATGGTAGAGAAATCTAAAACACCGTTATTCTTGGGCTGTGAGAAGGAGCACACAAAGTTGTGTACCGTGCTTTCACTGCTACAATTGAAGACAAGTAATGGGTGGTCTAATACAAGCTTCACAGAGTCGTTACTGTTCTTACAGAAATTGTTTCCAAAGGGAAATGTGCTGCTAGAAAACACGCGCCAGGCCAAGCAGGTTGTGTGTCCATTAGGGTTGGAAGTGCAGAAAATACATGCATGCCCAAACGATTGCATGTTGTATCGTGGAGAGCATGCAGACTTGGAAGCGTGTCTTGTCTATGGTGCATCATGGTACAAATATGACCGTGATGATATCGATGGTGAAGGAAAGAATAAAAGGCCTTCTGTTAAGGTGATATGGTATTTTTCTATAGTCCCAAAAGGCATACCGAACTGATACGGTGGCATGCCGAGGAGTGCAAGGATGATGGAATGTTGAGACACCCTGTTGATCCTACACAGTGAAGAAACATCGATAGGAAATATAAGGAGCTCTTTGCAGAAGATGTGAGGAATATAAGATTTGGGTTGAGTACGGATGGGATGAATCCATTCGGCAACATGAGTAGTAGTCATAGCACTTGGCCTGTGACTATGTATCTACAACCTTCCTCATTGGTGGTGTATGAAGCGGAAATACATTATGATGTCGGTGCTAGTACCAGGGCCGAGATAACCTGGCAAAGATATCGATGTCTATTTGAAACCATTAATGGAAGATCTTGTAATACTATGGAATGATGGTGTGCAGGTATGAGATGCATACAAATGAGAGAACTTCACACTACGTGCAATTTTGTTTGTAACAATCCAACATTGGTCAGCCCTTGGCAACCTATCGAGTCAGATTGTCAAAGGCTATTGTGCATGCGTCCATTGTTTGGATGACATGGAGAGCTTGTGGCTAAAGAATAGCCAGAAAATGTGTACCTAGGTCATCATAAATTTCTTCGTTAGGATCACCCGTACCGCAACAACATGAGAGCTTTTGATGGGAAGTTGAGACTCGATCACCTCCTAAGCATCGCACTAGGAGACAGATATAAGAGATGGTAAAGGGACTTAGGGTTATCCTTGGAAAGGGATGCAGGAGTACACCAGTTTCGAAAGCTAATCTTAGAGCTCCTATGTTCAAAAGGAAATCTATTTTTTGGAATTTGGTGGTTCGACATGCAATCAATGTTATGCACATTGAGAAGAACATGTGTGATAGCTTGATTGGTACGTTACTAGACATACCTGAAAAAACAAATGATACACTCCAAGCACAGAAGGACCTGAAATGTTTGAAACTCAGACAAGATCTACATCCCAAAGAAATGAAATAAGGCGACAAATATCTTGGTCCCACTAGCTTTAGTCTGAGCAAGGTGGAGAAAATTGCAATGTGCAAGTGCTTGCATGGAATCAAAGTTTCATCCGGTTACTCTACCAACATAAAGAGACTAGTAAACATGAAATATTTGAAATTAACTGGCATGAAGTCTCATGATTGTCATGTGATAATGGCACGGATACTCCTAATTGCAATTAGAGGTATTCTGACGCTGAAGGTCCGAAACCCAATCATAAAGCTATGTCCGTTCTTCAACGCGATATCACAGAAGGCCATCGATCTGACCAAGCTAGATAAGCTACAAGAAGACATGGTCGTGACTCTATCCAAGCTTAAGGCGTTGTTCCCTCCATCATTTTTTGATATCATAGTGCATCTCATTGTTCACATTATGAAAAAGATGCGGATTCTTGGTCCTTTGTTTATGCATCAGATGTACCCTTTTGAGAGGTTCTTGGGAGTCTAAAGAAATATATTCATAACCATAATCAGCCAAAAGGTTACATAGCCGAGGGCTAGGGAACCGAGGAGGTTATTGATTTCTACATCGACTACATAAATCTCAAATCGATTGGTGTGCTTGTATCTCACCATGAGGGGAGGCTACAGGGGAAGGGATGATAGGTGCAACCTCATTCCGCACTAACGACCCCATTTCATTCACGCAAGCACATTTTGCAGTTCTGCAACAATCAGTTATAGTGGACCCATATGTCAAAGAACACCATAAGATGCTATGCACCAGAAACCAAGGGAAGTCTGATGTTTGGATCACGTGAGAGCATCGAGATCATTTTGGCGCCTGGTTACATAGACAGGTGATGTATAAGAAGATAGAGTGTGCTCAGTTGACTGTTTAGCTCACGGACCGTCAACTACAATCCTCACATTTTAAGAATATGACATAAATGGCTATACATTTTATACAAGAGCTCAAGATAATAAGAGCGCCACCAAAAATAGTGGTGTCCATATAAATGCCTACGACTATAATGGAAATAGGAAGACCTACTACGGATTCGTAGAAGAGATCTACACATATCATAACTGCATGTGTAGAGCACAATATGCTTTGTAGGCAATATATTTCTAAGTACTTCATGAAGGATCGGATATTGAACACCTTGAACTATGAGCTGTATGGCTACGACATTGTTGATATATTTACATGTAATCCAGGTCCCTCTCAAATCTATGTGCCAGATTTCGAAAGGATGAAGAACGCACCGGGACATCGACAAACTCGTCGGATTCGCAACAATATGGATGAATTTGAGGCGGGTCCAAGGGTGAAGCGATGCAGCCAGTGCAATGAAACAGGTCACACGTACAAGTATTGTCCGAAAAATGCACCTGTTGTGTAGGTGGGTGCATGACTGTAGTTTAGTGTGAATGTATTTAGCGTACCTTGTTGTTATATTCGTACGGTAATAGCCTTAGTTCCCTATGTTGCATTTGGACCTTACATTTGTACCTACATGTCGCAATATATTCATGTAACTTTTCGTACGTGTATGTAATATGATGTTCTGTTCACGTAACTATGTACATATTTTTATGTAACAGACTGTACATATTATTCATGTATATGTAGTTACAATGTATATTTCGATTCAATATATATTCTTTTTGTCTACATGTTACAATATATTCATGTACCTGTGGTTTTAATGCAGATATGATGCACCCTCTGACCCTTGAGCTTCTTAACCCTGCAGTGGACAAGAGGCACCGCAGCTTCTTGTCCGCCGTGCACTAGACGGAGTTAGGGGTATTCCGACCACGTGGCCCTGGGGACCTACTTACGATCGACGATCGTTGGAAACACTGGTATGTCGCTAATTAGATACGTATGTGCTGATTTATTTGTGTATTGCATCCCCTGGTTTATTTCTATTCCCAATGGTGCAGGTTGGCAGCATCGGGACTCCTATTACTTTGTCGTTTGGTGGAGGCCCGAGCGTTGGAGAACCCCGAGGCAGCGGCGAGATGATTCTATTTTGACAGCTCGCTAATAGCTGCCCTGGTTGACCGATGGAGGCCTGAGACCCATACTTTCCACCTCCCCTGCGGTGAGATGACTTCGACGTTGCAGGACGTAGCCTACCTGTTAGGCTTACCATGCACCGGAGTTGCCGTTGGAGTCGTCGACATGGATGCTGACTGGAGGAACGTCATGCATCAGTGTTTCTCCCTTGTTCAGCGGACTAACGACGCACCCCCCTACGTGCCTGAGTTCTTGTCCAATCCACGAGGGCCCATGAAGAAGTGCATCCTACAGTTCCAGGTACCTTCCAATTTAACTTCTCATTTACTTTACGATTTTCTAGATATTTTTCTTATCATCACTTGTATTACTTGTAGCCTGTGTACATGCACCTGGAGGCCGGCTTGTACTCGATGTCGAGGCATTTGGAGACCTACCTGCTTTGGTTGTTCAGCTGGGTTATGTTCACCAGCGGCCAAGGCCACTGGTGTCGATGACCCTTGTTCCGTACGTGAGGTGGATAGCAGATGCGGAGGCCGATGAGGTCCCACAGTTGAGTTGGGCCTCTGCTGTCCTTGCTACGACGTATTGAGTGTTGTGCAACGTGTGCATGAAGAAGGAGCCACTAGTCACTTTTGCTAGGTACCCACTACTGCTGCAGATGTGGTCTTATGAGCGGTTCGCGATATGCCAGTCAGTTGTGGACCGCTCCCTGTACCCTGAGGAATGGTACGGTGAGCCCGAGGAGGATGGGCCCACCATGGCCTCGCTGTGGTGTCGACGCCGGTTAAGTACGTAATATTTGAATGTTTTATTTCTCACATGTTTTTGTTCTGGATTCTGACTATGTTTCTCACACAGCCGCACTGGGCGTATGAGCAGGCCCATAGCACGTACGAGATTTTTAGGTCGCAGTTCGACCTGCTTCGTCCAGACGATGTGGTCTGGACCCCCTACAGCTACTTGTCCATCCAAGCCCGTGCGTCTATTGGTTTGTCTCCGTTGTGTACCCGCGACAAGGAGTACTGGCTTACGAAGACGCCGCTCGTCTTCGACATCTACGTCGAGGAGTACTCACCCACCGTGTCATGCGGCAATTCGAGCGCTACCAAGCTTTTCCCCTCATCAATATTCGCACGGTTTCAGGCCACGTCCACAAGTAACTATAATCAAGTAAATAATTCATAACGTTCGTCTCATTGTCAGTCTATTTAACGTGGTTCACTTGCAGGTATACACGAAAGGGACAGCTGGATGGCAACCTCTGGGCAGATCACTTGGCATCGTACGACTCAGCATGGTCCCAAGCCCTTGAGGATGTCGTGGAGGAGGCGCGTCCTTTCGACAAGCGGAGCTTCGAGGAGTACCTGCGGTGGTACGTGCCACGTACACATATACGGGTCACCTTCACCCCAGAGGATGTCCGGCCCCACGTCGCGTCGACTACGGAGGCCTACCCGAGCCATTGGGATGAGGACACTGCATTAGCAGTATGTGTAATTAACATCTTATTTCAGTAGCATATAATCGCATAAGAACGACTATAAACTGAAATTCTCATTGCTTGTTTGTTTCCACAAGCTGATATCATTTATGATATCCATAGGGATGCAGCTGGAACCTTGGACCGCCTCAGGCAAGGGGTGCAGCTCAATGCGGCGGATGTAGTGGGATTCGTCAAGCGGGTTTTCGAAAAGACCGCGTGGATCCTGAAGCTTACCTCTTGCCAATCCACCGCAGGCGTCACCGGGGCTCCTCCCAGGTCGAGTGGGGTCCACACAAAGTCGTCCAGGAGGTCTGATGTGCAACGCCGTCCACCGGGGTCGGCACCCACACAGCCACCTAGACCACGACCTATAGGCGCGGACCCAATAGGTACGGATATTTCATATGCACGACGTTTAAAGATATTCGTTTGTTACTGATGCATTAATTTGAAACAAATATTAGGTGCACCTACACACGTCTCGACGCTGCCACCTAGACCGAGCCCAGTGCCGACACCCTCACCACTCGCAGGCCATCAGGTACTAGGCGACACTACATTGCCGTATTAAATATATTCAATAGTATATCTAATATTGTCCACATGTTACTACGAAGATGAGACCGGGCCATTTTCAGCTGCACCTCAACCGATCCCACCACCACCATTCGACCCCTACTACGGCACACACGTCTAACCATCTACTGCTGCACCTGCATACCACATAGGTACAATAGTGCATTTTATACAAATACTTTCATTTGCACATTTTCCATATCTAATAAATTCATCTATTTGTAGGCCCCTCCAGCCATTACACATGGACACTGGTGGAACCTTCGCAGTCTTCATACCCGAGCTAGGAGGATGAGCCTGGACCAGACCCCCCGTTTGACCTCGTGAGGGACTTCTTTGGGGGCACACCAGACTACGATGTCTTCCAGCAGTCCCAGCTACGCAGTGCTCCACTTCGGACACAGTACACTCAGGAGGAGGCATCGACACCTTTTATCCCTACTAGGCCTACCAGACAGGTTGGTGCACCCGACGTCCTGACCTACTCTAGGGGCCACGTGAGGGCCAACCAGCGGCAGCGGCCTCCACCTATCTGTGACTTTATTGAATGGCTCGACATTGAGAAAAATGAAGATTAGAAGCGATATGTTGACATGACCATGTAGTGGAGAAGGGAAGCTTACGCATGCCAGGAGTACGAGCAGCAGCAGGAAGAAGAGCGCATGAGGAAGGCAACGCAGGACTATACCGCGGCTCAGGCCCGCGAAGTTGAGAGGGCAAGGAAGCGGGAGAGGGCCCGTCACGCTAAGGCGGTAGGTCTCGATGCCTTGCGAAAGGGCAAATATCCTAGATGTACTCAATAGAGAGCATCTAATGTAACCCGGCATGTTTCTACTCCCTAAGGCATGTTATGATTAGGAGTGATGCACTATTAAGTAGGTCTTTATGCGAACTGTACATGCCACCTTTTTGTCGTCGTATCTTCGTAGTTACAGTCCCATGTAATATTTTTCACCATATGTATCATCTTATATTTGTCATCGTTTATAACCTCATTGCCGCGTAATATGCTGCGAGTACTTCACATCTATAATTTGTTCAAAAAATTGATTTTGTATCCTCCCAACAATACATAAACTAGTCCAAAATATCGACATATGTACAAAGATCTATATTTTCCAAAATATCGCTTCTCTATTATGCCGTATTGTCCACTTTTTTACCTTTTTAATTTCAAATTTTACAACATATTAATTTCAAATATTGAGCAATACAAATGTACAATTAAAAAAAAACACCCAAACCTAGGCCTACCCGCCCTGTGGGAGGGCGGTTGGTACTACCCGCACTCTCAGCGGACGGTTACGCCCTACCCGCTATCTGAGAGGGCGATTAGCCCCACCCGCTCTTTCAAAGGGGGGTAAGGGGTGTCCTACCATCATGGCACTCCTTACCGTTCTTTTAAAGGGCTACAACCCTTTTAGAGAGCGACATACGCTTATTTTTTGAATGTTGCCGCGAGGAGTCTATTTATTTAAATTTTTAATGAAAAAATATTTAAAAAAACTCCAGCTGTGCGGCCTACGTGGAGAGCAGCTGCTGCGGGCCAGTGACGCTCGCAGGACAGCAGGCCGGCCAGAGCACTGCCGTCCACGTAGAAGGTGCGGCAGGTGTGGCCCGGTCAGCAGTGCTTAGCTGTGGGTTGGTCCACGTTGGCGTTCACTTGTGCGGGAGCTTTTTTATTTTATATTTCGAAAATAAAAAATTGTAAAATTAAACATCTGTTTAAAAAAGTTATAAAACTAGGCTACTATAGTAAGTGTGACACTTTACTCATCTTTAAAAAATTTAATGTGTCGCTCTTCTAACGGATGAAGAGTTAAAAAAAATATTATATTTTATTGCTCTCAAAATTCAAAATACTATCAAAATAGTTATTAAAAATTCTAAAATATTATGTTGTAGAGGATGCTATAATTTATCTCTTTAAAAAATTTCAACACAAACAATTACTTTTACAACTCAGACAAATTTTATTGTATATAGTCTTATAATGAAATTTATGTTTTTTGTTTCTCATTGTACAAATTATATTTTTGTCTAGATCTTTTTAGCTAGATCATAGTATACTCTATAACATATATTTTTTGGATTTTTTATGACCATTGTGATAGTATTTTGAATTTCGATAGTAATATAACGTTGTGTTTTTTATTTTTTAACCTGTCGCCTGCAGTAAAGGTGGCATCTTTATTTTTAACTTGTCGCTATTGGTGTAATAGGTAAGAGGACGTCTCACCGGATAGGCCTCACGCTGTCAAATATCAGCCGACAGTTGATATCCTCGAGACCACAACTCACCCCACGACCAGGATGGGACTCAGTCAACCAGCCCCCTGGTCGAAAGAGAAGACCCTGTGACCAGTCCACAGGGTATGTTCTCACATAACCAGTCAAATCACATTAAATATCATCCACTCAAGTTTTTTCCTTCCCTAGACACCTTTCGGCAAGTATTATTGTGGGCAGACATAAAGTTAGAGTAACCCGTCTCGTAGCATTACATTTAATGCTACGAGACGGCCTCGCTGGCGGTGATAGCATTCGATGGACGTGACAGGGCCTGCAGGTTGTTTGTCTTTCGTAATGAGGACATAAGAGTACTTGATTTCGTCTGAAGTAGATCTGCTACAGAGTTTGATACGATTTGTTTGTATGTATTCTTTTTCCTCTATTATATAGAGGAACGATCCGACTTGTAAAAGTGATATTCTGAAATAAGTTCATTCAATCCATAAAAACATAAAAAACATATGACTATTATCTCACAGAAAATTTGAAACTAGATAAATCTCTACATTCTTGTGTTCATCTGATCCTGCCATAAATAAACATCGATCAACGCGCACATCATCCATACACATCGAATTTATTAACAGAGATCATCTCCGATGATAGCTCGACGACAGTAGTCTAGTTTTACATTTTTTTTCCAACGAACGTCTAATTTTGTAAAAAAAAAATTGAAATTTAAAAATAAAAAAATCCACGTGCGGCAAGAGCCAGGTGGGCTGGCAGATGTGGGCGTGAGATTTGGTGTCCTGATTAGCGCCGTCTGGTGATCTAATTAGAGATAGAGTCGGTCGAAGTGCTGAGAAAAGCCGAGTATAAAAAACAAGCCTTTGGTCCTGTTTGCGATGGACAGAACAGGAGCAACAAATCCGTCGCGAACAGTGTCCCGTGGTTACTAGTAAGTTTTTCTTCGCGTTCATTGTTTTTTTACGTTTCGCGGTGATTTTTTGAAGCGCTTATTTATTGTGATTTGCGTTGATTTGATCTATCTATAATCATTATCAAACATACTCTGCGAAAATTTTGACTGGTCAAATTTTTACAATTTTTGCGACAATTACGTTTAATCTATTTTCGTCATATCTTATCATAATCTGCTTGTGAATTTTATATCTTTAAATCCAGATATCTGATTCACTTGATCTATATGGGAATCATTTCGTATAATTGTCTAGTTTCTACAGTAAAAATTTGAGTGCAACATAATAGTTGGATATTTCTAGGTATCGTTTTTAGTGACGTGATAGTTGTTTGTCCTGAATAAATTAGATATTTTGTTATGGTAATTTAAAATTTGAATTTAGCTTCCGCAATCATTCACCCATCTAATTGGTTAATTTGTGCATATTGGATCCTACAACCTGATTTCAGTCTGAACACCAAATTTGCTGTACATTTTCTGAAACATGTTCGTAATTACTCTTGGTTGCAGTGGTAATATCATTTACTGATTAAATAGGAACAGGCAGCTCACCAGCATCAACTAAACACTCCTACAAAAACCAGCACCCGGATGCACAAATAACACGGGGGCGCAGAACAGATGAACCAGATAGCCGGCACGACATCCTTCCAAGAAGTTGTTCACTCACATCGGGCAGCAGCAAACCCAGGCAAGAAATGGTTGCGAGTGGGAGAGCAAGAGCGACGCCCTTGTGCCTCCTGGTCCTGGCGGCGGCCGCGGTCTCGCTGCTCCTCGCGGCGGCCGCGCGGCCTGGAGCCAGCGAGTGCACGTCGGCGCTGGTGAGCCTGTCCCCGTGCGTCGACTACATGAGCGGTGACGACACGACGGCGATGAGCCGGTGCTGCTCGCAGCTCAGGTCCGTGTCGCGGTCGAAACCGCAGTGCCTCTGCGCCGCGCTCGGCGTCGACCGGACGCGCGCTCTCGGCCTCCCCGCCGCGTGCAACGTCCAGGCCCCGCCCGTCAACGAGTGCAACCTCGCACGAGCAACGCCGGAGCATGAAATGCCAGATCAAGCAGCGATGCTATAGAATGAGCATCCTTTAAGCATATCTCTGGACACCTACAGTGTAGTGTGCATACGTGCGTGGGTTGAATGCAGGGTCGGGCGGTCCTGCGGCGAGTCGCTCCGGCGGCCAGCGCGGTGGCTGCGGTTTACGGTGTGCCAGCCGTTGCAATCCACGATGTGTCTGTCGTGTGCGCTGTAAGTTCAGCAATTTTTTTTTTCTCTTTGAAGGGTTCAGCATTGTCAAGGAGGATTTGGAGTATCGTGTTGTGCGGTTGACTCCATGGCTACTCCCATTTGTGCTATTTGTTCCCTAACAGTCGTGATAAAAAGATGCGAGTTTGCGCTAAAAACATTGCGCCACCCCTGTGCTCACACATCCACAAGTCGACCCCTGAATCCTCATCAGTAGCCACAAGTGTGGGGCTTTGATTTGAATCCTGGTTACCACTCAGCAGGACCACAGCTAGCAAATTTGACGAAAATACACGCACACTAAAAAAGAACTAATGATTCAATACATATACTACAACGCTCGATAAAATGCAGCAAAGTTCAAACATTGATGAATGCCAATCGTGTAACATTGCTCCACATCCTAAACGTTGTAGCATGCATGACAACGCAGGCAGTTAGGAGGCACTGTGTTACGCTCACAGTAGCATGCTGTTACCTCTTTCGATAAAACTTAAATCCATTTTGAATCCTGGTTACCACTCAGCAGGACCACAGCTAGCAAATTTGACGAAAATACACGCACACTAAAAAAGAACTAATGATTCAATACATATACTACAACGCTCGATAAAATGCAGCAAAGTTCAAACATTGATGAATGCCAATCGTGTAACATTGCTCCACATCCTAAACGTTGTAGCATGCATGACAACGCAGGCAGTTAGGAGGCACTGTGTTACGCTCACAGTAGCATGCTGTTACCTCTTTCGATAAAACTTAAATCCATGAGCTCAACACTAAAACTTTCATTTGCTTGCAAATAAAAGACGATAACCATTTGCCTAAGATTTTAAGTTCAAATTTAAATATTGAAATTTATACTTTTAAAGGTCTTGGCCGGTACAGGTAGGCAACCACCGGTAAGCAAACAGCAATTTTTTCCCTGATCAGACAAGTGCACAGCATTTCTCGAAACTGGAAACGCAGCAAAAGACTAGTACTAAGTCTGGTCTGAATTGAAAAACAGTTATCATGTTTCAAATATCTTGTGATTACATAGCAGCGGTACTGACAAACAATAATCAGGAAGGTTCAACCGCCTGCCAGATATCCACCCAAAGAGCCAAACCTCAGGCAGAAACTGTAGTTGCGGCTTCTGGATTGTCGCTGACATGTTCACGCCTAGCATACTCCTTCGCCCCATCCTTGTCAACAATCTTGATCACAAAGTTCTGAGGTGCAACGACCAATCGCAGTCGGATTTCCTTAATGCACTTGTCAACAAGATCTACTGCTTCCTCAACAGTCATGTTCGGGTGATACAACTTGTCCATCAGCGATAAACAGAAATAAGACCCGTACCCGAAAGCACCTTTGTCAATCTTGTGCAACGTTGCAATGTAGTCAATGTAATACATGGAGGCACCAACATCCTTATCATAACCAGCAAGTATAACATTGACCATATATGGATTCTGGAGATAATAACATGATGTGTCAGCGCAGAGAAACACATAGGACCTCAATGCATCAAAAACGGACATAACAAATAAGCAGACAAAAAGAAGAAAAAGGTATGTTACCAATGAAAATACACCTTAGATAGAAACTAAGGCGAAGGTGACAAGTATCACAGGATACTGACTGCAAAAATTCTGGAATGAAACTAGAAATTACAGAAACATATGTTACAAAAATTCATGCATGTTCAACACTATAATGTCTCCCCACGAACATTTGTCAATAAATATTATGCTGGCGAAATCTAAATTACTTCAGGACCCACATCCAAAATTTTATTCTCTATGGGTACGATCTTAAATTTCATAAGAACATATACTGAAGTGTTATTGATCTCATACGAAATTAAGAATTTGTTCATATAAACTGTGAAATGTACCATAGCAAACCTTCCAAACAATGGTCCCTATTCCAGTTAGCCAAAAGTCAGTTCATGCAAATGCTACCATAGCAACTGAGTACACTACTTAAAGAGTAAACTCTGCATAACAAAGTATCTGCACTTGCAAGCTATGATCCCTATTCCAGTTAACCAAAATTCTTAAATCTGTAATCACTCACAACTAATGTATTTCACAGGAAATAGTATGGTCCCCGCGGGATTCGAGAAATATTCTTGTGTCCAAAACAGAGCCAAATTTGTGATACCACATGTCCAAAGGAGCACCCACACCTGAACAACACACAGTAATGTAGTAATCTTGGCCCAATTGAACCCTAGAACACCCTAAATCACAGGATTCTCCTCCATACACGTTTCTTCAAAGTAGCTAGATGCATGGCACTAGCTAAATGTTTGGAGCAAATATCATCTGCAGACAATTTTTTCCCAAAAAAAACTGAAAGAAGCAGGCCTCAAACAATACAGAAACATGAAAAATTCATATCCAAACATGCAGTAGCCAATCCATTAAATCCACAAGATGCATGTTGGGTTTTTCCAACGCTCCTCTTGACATAAATAACATGTTGAGAATTTCCTACATTCCTAAGTGACTAAACTAGAGCCAGTTCATGCAGATACCACCATAGCAACTGAGTACAGTTCTTAACAAGTCAACTCTGCATAATGAAATCCTCCAAGTCTATGCACTTGCAAGCTATGATTCCAGTAAGCCAAAATTCTCAAATCCGTAATCACTCACAACAACCACCCAACAAAATCCCTAAAGGTCTGTTTGACGCACAGGAATTTCACAGGAAATAGTATGATGCCTGTCGGATTCGAGAAAAAATTTCATGTCCAAAACAAGGCATAATTGGTAACCACTCACAGCTAGTACCCGTCCAAAGGAGCACCCGCACCAAACCAACTCACCAACCTGAACAACACGCGGTCATCTAGTAATCTCGGGCCAATTGAACCCTAGAACACCCTAATCGTAACAGTACAAGGCAAACCTAATCAAACCCTTCCACACCCAGACAAATCCAGCACCACAACGCTGAAAAGGGGAATAGGACTAGGCCAGATCGGTACCTTCCGGAGGGCGGTGGCGAGCTCGCCGCGGGTGAAGTTGGCGGTGGCGGCTGTGGAGAGCGGGATGGTGTTGCGGAACTGGTAGAGGTGGAGGTTCTTCTGTATGTACTCCGTGAACTGCACCCTGCGGCAGTCAAACGAAACACCATCACCACCACCAAAAAAAAAACCAAGCCAGATCCGGATCAGATCAAGCGGGCGAAACCCTAAATTGCGAGCACCTAACCGATGAAAGAAGGACCGATGGATTAGGGAGCGGCGGAACTTACCGGTCCCCGGGCTCCCCTGAGGCGCCCATCAGCTTGTGCGAGTCGAGGACCATGACCTTGTCCTCGTCCGTCTTGTGCACGAGGATGCTCTGCACGGCGGAGGTGTCCGCCGCCACCACCGCGAAGTCGCGCCCGACGACGCCGATAACGCACTCCATCGCAGGCCGCCGGGTTCCGAGGGTTGGTCCTGCCTCCTGCGTTTCGATTTCACAGCAAGAAGAGAGGGTGGAGACTAGTGGGCTAGAGCGGGGAGACTGCGGTATATCCGGCACGAGCTCGCCTTCGCCTTGAGGCGGAAGAAAGAAGAAGGGCGTCTTCGAGGAGAGGCTCTATACACCGGCCGGCCAATCTGGAGCCCAGTAGCCCGAAGGTGGTGGGCCGGTTTGGGTGGGAGTAATGGGCCGGCTTGAAGGAGGATAGATGTGGCCCACGAGGCTCCAAAAAATTGCTATTTTTTCTTTCCTATTTTCTTTTCAGATTTTTATTTTCGTGTTTTCAGTTACATGTATAATTTAAACATTTGATTTACATTTGTAATTTTTTTCATGTGCATTCGGCATTGATCAAGATGAAAGACTTGACTCGATAATTTTGTGAAGCCTAGTTCAACAACTTCGATTTACTAATTCAAAATTTTTGACCGACGATTCAACGGTTTGTGAGATCTATTTCAACAATATAGGATCACATGTTCATTATTTTGTGATACCTGTTTCAACGAATATAGAATAATATTTTTAACATCTTGTGGGACCTATTTCAACAAGGTGACAACGTGTTAAACATTTTGTGACACCTATTCCAACAATTTGAGATAACATGTTCAGCATTTTTATTAACATGTTGAAACAATGTATTTAAATTGTTAAAATATGTCATTCGAATTGTTGATTTTTTTTAAAAAAAAATCTATATTATAAACAACCGGTTTTGAAAGCGGGCACCCAATTAAAGAGAAAATTGCGTTTAAAGTTTGAAAACACCTTGTACCCCATCCCACTGCCTCATCCACCCATTCCACCAGCGAACCAGGATACGACACTTAGCCTGACCAATATGAGTCTCCGGGCCAACCGATCTGTTATTTTTTTTAAAAAATAATGTCAGGAGCTCGTGTTCAAGCCTGACAGTCGTGGTGTTCGACGGCACCAACTACCGAACAAGTAAGCACTTGGCCTCTCACAGGTTTGATCCAATAATAATTCATCGAAACAAAAGACCAAAATTTCGAGACCAGTAGCCACGGCAGTTTTAGCGGCCGCGCACATACTACAATTCCATGAAAGAAGATGCAAACCTTACGTAGTCGTTGCTTTTTCCACCGTGTCACCCATTACAAAAATTCTATTAATTCTATAAAAAATATGTGAGCGATCTCTTGGAAAGAATTCCTCGTGGGATACATGGATGATAGATATGAACAGTTCTGTAATTTACAAACTTGCAATCACCTAACTTAGTCACCACGGCATGGGGCAATCGCCTCATTAGCCGCAGGAACAGCAATGTTGATGGCACAACATCGGCTACCTCCTGTGGCATCACTTTGCACAATCCACTTCATGTTGCATCCAGCATGCGGTCACTGCTGCTTGATTCATGAACATCCGGAGCGCCCCAATATGTTCTTGAGACGTTAGCCGCTTGCTACTAAAAAAAAAATTCTTCAGACGTATGGCGCTATGTATCTACTACTCAATCACAAGATTGTCAAGAAGAGGACGCTCCAGATGTGCGTTCCCACCGTGCATTTTGCCATTCAGAAGGGCCCTGCGGACCAAAATAACTTCAGTCAGTCCAAAATGTTGCCAACGCAATATTCAACAAGTTATTGACATAGTTCACTGCCAATAGTAATAGACAGGCTTGATAAACGTAGGCAATAATTGGGGCAGCAGCATCAAAACCTTACACTAGTCGACTGAAGCTCTGTCGTCACAGTATTGCCATCTTCCTGAAATCAATACCATAACACTTAAAATGGTGTCCAGCCAAATAATCTTTCTTCACTTTCAACCAAAAGTATGATTTATCACCTCAAGTAACAGATCTTTTCTTGTTATCAACCCTATAACACGAGAAGGCCGAGGAACAACAAATATATGTCTCAATCCAAGCTGGCGGAAGAGATTGTGCACCTGAGAATCATTGATACAAATATAATCACATATCCATCTTAGTGAAATGGGTGTATAATCCAACGGAAAGCATGATTTACCTTTGCCAAAGACATGTCCTCAGGCACTATGTAAGGTGAAGGATTTAAAAATGGAGCAAGATCCAAGTACAACCCTAGTTCATCCTCTGTCAAATGAATGTCATCAATTGACTTTCCTTTACTTGATGCTGGTTTAACAAAGTCACTAAAGTTGTGCCTAAGTAACAGCAAGAATAGTCCATTATTATAATTCAATAGTAGATTGAATATGTTATTTCCAACTTAGAAAAACACAAACCTGTTCAGTACGCCTGGCCCGCAAGGGAAAGGGCTATTCTGAAAATCTACTTTAGCTTGAAGAAGGACCAGTAAATGACTGCAACAAAAAGATGACTAGGTCAGTATATCAATGTACATAGTAGTTTACATAGCATAGCTCTCCTTATTGGCCCATTGGCCCATCTTGTACATCTATAAACTCTTGACCTCCTAGGTCTGGTTCACCGAATGCAATTGTGAAACCCCCAATTCCCAAATATTTAACATGGTAACATGAGTCAAGAAAGTTCAACAGCACATAAAATTGTGTCTTTTACCTACGAAGTATAAGACCTATGACAAGTGACTCGCCATTTTGCCCACGATCAACAACCTGAACAAAAGGAAGCAAAAAGAAATCCAATCATCATTGTCCCACAAAAACTTTGTTTCAACAACTGTCAAGGTAACTTACAGGAAAACCATTATGCTTGTTGGTTCGCAAAACAGAAACGATATCAATAATTCTTGAAACACGAAGTATGCAGACAACCTAACATTGGTGACAGAAAGTTTGATGTATTAGAACTTGGAACTATACTGATCCATGGTATTAAATAGCTAAAAGGAGTTCCAAGCTTCCGGACCTTTTGATTCTTGCAGGCATCCTTTGCATTCATATTTCTCATAATCTGTTTTGGCCTCGAATCCAGTAAAGGGATGCCCCTTAATCGGGCCTGCTCTTCATATAGCCCTTCATTAAATAAGTCACCAACAGCCTACATAAACGGAAATCAGAAGGCACGTTCTATTGCATTATGTTCAACAAGGGGCCAAGGATTGCAGAGTCAGTACCTTAGAGATTAAAAGAACAAGCATGATTAATGGCAAGAGTTGCAAGTTGTTTGTAATCTCAACCATGATAACACATAAAGATACAGTCATTCTCATTGAGCCACCAAGAAAGGATGCAGCACCAAGTAGAGCATACCTACAACAATATTGATAATGAACAGAAATTGTGTCAAGTTGTTGCGACCAAACTATCAAATGGCATTCCCATTGGAATTATCAAAGAATAATGACATCCAGAGCTATTCATTGCAGAAACTACAAAAAAAATGATACAAGAGCCATCATCAGTAGGACTATATAGCATGGGTGGAATTGAAGAGATGATGAGAACTCACGTGCCCTCCTCAATGTTTAGCTTCTTATAGAACTTAACAACGAACATTCCAACAAGCCGGCCATACGTGGATCCAATCATTATTCCTGGAACGAACTGACCAGCTGGAACAGCAGTTCCAAATGTCACAACAGCTAAGGAGTAAAACATGACCTGAGGCCCAAGGGCAAAAGGGGGAAGGTTAGTATATGAAAGAAAATCCTTCATCTGTCAGAACGCATCCAAGTTCCAAACAATCATTATATTTTGGCAAAGCCAGATTGGTTGCTTGATTAACAAAATGTAGATCTAAGTCAGGTAACCCATCATGTTTAGGTATACTGATAGCAATTGTTACCGAGACAAGAACAGTCAACTGAGCTTCTGTGACAGATTATCACGATTAATTAAATCAATGGGTGCTTTTAATAATTGTTCTAATTATACAGCATGTGCTTAAGATTAAAACCTAGTGGATTTAAGAAAGTTGTAAGAGTGTAACAAATAACAGCAAATTACAATCAGCAAAATGCAGACTAAATAGTCCATGTAACGAGAAGTTCAGCAAAATTTAGTCTGTTCCAGCCCTATAGTTCAACCATAGGTGCAAAAAAAATTACAAAACAACGCACAATATTACAGATGCAAACAGAAAAAAAAAATGGTACCAGGAAGGTGATCAGGCTTTGTGCACTGTATTCATGGAATGTTTTTGCACTGAACAGATTACGTATTGCATCATCCTGCAAAAACAATGATGTTGAATATTGCCACAAGGAATACAGAAGCATGACAATGTTAAACTAATAAAAGTTCTGCAGTTATATTTAACCTGGGTATTGAAGAAAATGGTTGCCAGATCATTGTATTCTTTATCTCTTGAACAATAAAACTGTGTAATACAAACAAAAGATTAAGAAAAGAACAACACAACATTATCATTGTAGCTGAAGAGAACACGCAAGTCGCACAGAAGTTCACAAAGTAAATCTCACATTAACAAAATTGCCATCTGTTCCAGGTGGATGAGGGCATTCAATGCCAGAATTAGTTTCTAATCCAGGACACGGGCTGCATTTCCTCAGTAGTGGCAACACAAAGGAAATCGTGGACGTTACCAAAGATATAAGGCATGCTTCAAAGATCTGAAAAATTAACCTGGATGTTAAAAAAAGAACTACAGAAGCGATTCTACCACTAATATCCATCATATCTTCAGCATACCTTGACTCGTTTCCCTTTCTTATGAAGATATGTTCGCCGCCACTTGGTTATATACAGGGTGAGTTGATTAAATAGTGCTCCTGAATAAAACCAACGCTATGCATTAGATTTAGGAATAGTTGACAAAGGAATGAAAATACTAGGACTGCATATTTTGTTTGGTCCACTGTGACCTGACGTTTTCAGGATTGGGTTGTGCAACGCTCAGTTAACATTATGTGTTCTTCTTCATCGTTTGGCACTTCACTTTTAGCACGAAAGCTATAAACTTAGAAGAGGAGAGCAAATTGAACTTGATCCAACTCGGACTACAGGAGTCTACAAGACGCCAAGAGCAATTTAGCCAGGCGACACTAAGTGCGATGTAGAATGATTTTGTAACAGTACAACTATATTATCCTATTACTGAATACAGACTAAGTAAGAACAAAGAAGGCATTTAAATGACTAGCATGTCCTAAGCAGTACAGAAACCATTGTTAAGTACAAACCTGACTTAGACTTCTGAAGATATACTGGATCAACTTTACATAGAATTACTTACCAAGAAGTCCACCAATAACACCAATAATTGCCATTGGAAGCAGTTCCTGGTAAGAGTAATCTTCTTGTCCTCTTCAAAAAATGTAAACAATCAACAACACAATGGTCATTTCCAGATTTAAGCAATACCAGTCAAACTGTGGGGTATCTTACCCAGATATGTCCCAGATTATGAAACCCCCAGCTCCAAAATGACCACACTTTCCACTGTTGCACCAATTCATTGCTGAACGCACCACAACAGCCACAACGGCAGATGTGAAGAATACTCTCCACATAAGGTGACTTCTCCACCTTCAGCAATACAATGGCAACAGAATCAATGATTTTTTCAAGGCAATGCACACAGCTGGACAAAGTATTTCATGTCATCTGGCTACCCAGATTGAGCAGAAATACATAGGAAGAAATATATCACATGAGGTTCTCAATGCATAGCCACCAAATAAGCCCAAAAAAATGTTTACAAAGGTGACATGATGAAATAGTTGACAGTAGGAACATATAACAAATATCACAACAGTGAAGAACTGAAGATTATAGTGCCAACCGCTAGAGCCAAAGCACCCTACAAAATTAAAAAAAAAAGGCTATTCTAACATTTTATGATTCTGGAGGCGTTTCGGGTGGGCGGGGCGGCGCCGGCGTCGTCGGCCGCGTTTCCGCCAGCGTGGGCACTCTGGCTCACCCCCGGCAGCGGTTGCCTTGCCTGAAACCACCTCAGAAGTGGTGCCTGTGAATCCCCCAGCCTGTAAGCAGCCTCTCCCATGTATCATCAACTGGACCGATCGCTTCGCTAGGGCTGAGGAGGACCTCGCACACGCGGTGATCGTGACGGTCATTGGCAACGAGCCTTTGGCCGAGGCAAGCGTGGTTGCGGCGGCGATTGCTGCCCGGTTGGATGTCGACGCGAATAGCCTGGTGCTTCGTCGTGCTTCTGCTTCAAGCTACCTACTAGTTCTTCCCGACCTCAACTCGGTGGAATCTCTGGTTGGTCTCCGACAGCCGCTCCGCAACACTAATTTCAGCCTTCTGTGCAAAAAATGGAGTAGGCTGGTGGGTGCATCTGGGAAGGTTTTGCCTTGGCTGATCGATGTCGAGCTCCGCAACATTCCCGCCCATGTGTGGGAGACCTCGACTGTGGAACATCTGTTGAGCCCTCATGCCTGGATTCAACGCGTGCATCAGGACACTCTCAACTTGGTGAATTTGTCAGTTTTTCGCTGCTCGGCATGGTGCTCGGATCCTTGTTTGATTCCTCGTTCCAAAAAGCTTTGGGTCACTGAGCGTCGCTGTTGAGGAAGACCCACCGGTGAAGCGTGTGCTGGAATATGATATTGACATTCGTTTCTCCGTCCAGCTTCGCCCTGATGGTTCTGCAGCAAGCCCACCTCCCCCGCCTGGGGATGATGACGACGACGGGGGTGCCTCTGCGCGTCGACGACGCCGATTGTGCTCTCCATCGCCACCGCGACCCCCAAGTCCGGCTGCTGGTGGCACGTCCGGCGTTTCTGGCGCTGGCGGTGCAGGACGTGGGCCTGGCCGAGTGCGGGAGACCCCAGCTGAGACGTCATCGGCTGTCCCAGGGCCGGTCGCCGTTTCCCAGGCGGCCATTGGTGCCCCGCGTGGGATCCCAAGCGTCGAGCTCCTTAGCAATAAGTCTATTCATGTTACCGAGGGCGAGGGGGCGGCCGCCGCTTTTGCCCCGAAGACGCTGGTTGGCGGAACGCTGTCCATTGCCGCCTCTTTCCCTGCGAACGAGGCAGCCCCATCTGTAATTTCTCCCACCTTGGTGCGCTACGAATTTGAGAGGGATTCGCTGCTCCCCTGGGCCGGTGGTGGGCTGGAATCGGAAAACTCCCCTGATGTGGCTTTGGGCCCGAAGCCTGGGCTGCAATCTTCTGAAGATGATGGCGAGAGGGGTCTTGGTGGGGCAACGGCGCTACCGGCCTCACCACGTTCCCCCCTCCTCTTCCCCGCTGATGAGGCTACGGTGGAGCCGGCCTCTCTGCAATCCCATTCCTCCCCCATACCAGAGTTCAACCTTCTGGTCACCTCGTCGCTACAGTCCAAGACCCCAGCGAAGCCGCTCCAAGTATACTTCAGGCGCCGCTCCCGCCGCTGTTCGAGGGGACCAGCTCGGACCTCGCCGCTCCCTCCGCTGGCAGGGGAAGTGGTTGCTGCCCCCGCGGACGTGGCCCCGCCGGCGACAGGGGAAGTGGCTGTTGCCTGTGTGCTTCCTCTCGCCACGGACGTGGCCCCGCCGGCGACCGTGAGCCCCCCTCCCCCTCCGGACGCCCGGGCTGCCTTCATCAACAAACTTGCTCGGCGCGCTGGGGGCCTTCTCCCTGTCCCTGCCATCAACAAGCGTCAAGGCAAGACCCTGCCACCAGGTGACACCCCACGGCGTAGCCGTCGCCTGGCTGGGGCGAAGACTGTTTTTGGACTCAACGATCTGGAGAGGAGAACGAAGAAGAGGACAATGCGGACTCTAGAACTCATTGAGGAGCATGAGGGTATAGATCAACATGCCCTGGATGATTATGCGAAGCTGTTTGAGCAGCCCCTTCCTGATTCTCATCTCCAGGCTCTGGCTGCTCTTTTCAATTGGTCCCTCCCTGAAAATCTGGGTGAAGGGGAGGGTGGTGAGCTGCTGTTTTAAGCCACCAGTTGTTCTTTTTGGTCGTTTGACAAATCTGTGTTTAATGGATCCTTCCAAAATTCTGATTTGGAATGTTAGGGGTTTGAATTCTTCTTCCAGACAGGACTCTCTGCGCTCTCTTGTGGACTCTTCGCGGTCGGATATTGTGTGTTCAGGAAACCAAAATTGCAGGCATGTCTCGCAGGATTATTCTCTCAGCTCTTGGGTCTGATTTTCCAGATTATGCTGCTGTCCCCTCTGCCGGTGCTAGTGGAGGAATTCTGATTGCCTGGAGACGTCATATTGGTGTTTCAGGAGTTCAGAGGATTGACAATCACAGTGTAACAATTCAGTTTGTTGCTGAGGATGGGCAAGCGTGGTGGCTAACTTGTGTTTATGGGCCACAAGGTAATGAAGATAAAATCCAATTTCTACAGGAACTGCATGATGTCCGAGCAGCTTGCCCAGGACCGTGGATGATTGCTGGTGATTTCAATCTAATTTATAAGGCTGAGGACAAGAATAATGCTAATTTCAATAGGGCCATGATGGGTTGCTTCAGAAGGCTTATCAATGATCTTGCTATCAAGGAGATTCCATTGCACGGCCGCAAATTCACATGGTCAAACCAGCAGGTTTCCCCTACTCTGGTGAAATTGGACAGAGTTCTCTGCACTGTGGACTGGGAAGACAGATTTCCTAATTGTCTGCTACAGAGTTTGGCTTCTGATGATTCGGATCACTGCCCCCTTTTACTTGGTCTACGAGATAACAATCCGGGTCGTCGCAGGTTCCATTTTGAGTCCTTCTGGCCCAAACTTGATGGCTTTCAGGAAGTCGTCTCCTCAGCCTGGGCCTCGGTTCCTGCTGGCCTCTGTCCTTACATAACCTTGAAAAAGAAATTCAAGGCCACCACCAAAGGTCTGCAGAGATGGAGCGACAATGTGGTCGGTCAGGTGAATTTTCAGCTCGCTTTGGCTAGGGAAATTCTCCACCAGTTTGAGATCGCCCAAGATAGTCGTCAGTTATCCTCGGGGGAATTATGGCTCAAAAACAGTCTAAAAAAGCACAGCTTAGCTCTAGCATCCCTCCAGCGCACAATTGCTCGGCTGCGTTCAAGGATTAGTTGGCTCCGTGACGGAGATGCAAATACAAAGCTCTTCCACCTTCATGCTCGTCACCGGAAAAGAAAGAACTTTATTGAAAAAATTGTTGATGGTGAGCAAATCTGCACTAGTCATGAGGATAAGGCTGCAGTTATTGATGATTTCTTTGAAAATCTGCTGGGTAACTGTGCTGACAGGGAGTACTCTATCAATTTATCGGAGTTAGAAATCAATGCTCATGATCTTGCTGATCTCGAGCTCCCATTTAGTGAGGCTGAAGAATGGAACACAATTAAAATTTTACCTTCAGACAAAGCTCCCGGGCCAGACGGCTTCACGGGACGATTTTGTAAAGCTTGCTGGCCCATCATAAGGGATGATATTATGGCGGCAGTTTCAGCAGTTTGGAACAGGAAGTTTCTGAATTTTGACATTCTCAATTCAGCCTATATCACTCTCCTTCCTAAGAAGAATGGTGCTGATCAGCCTAAAGATTTCCGACCCATAAGCCTGGTTCACAGCTTCGCCAAATTAATCACTAAAATGTTGGCTAATCGCCTCGCTGGTCGTTTACAACAAATGGTCTCTCCTATTCAAAGCGCCTTCATAAAAGGGCGATTCATTCAGGATAACTTCATGATGGTTCAGCAAACAGCAAGGCTCCTTCATCAACAAAAGCAGCCTCGGATTCTTCTCAAACTAGATATTTCAAAGGCCTTTGATTCTGTGTCTTGGCCTTTCCTTCTGGAAGTATTGCAGCAGCGTGGTTTCGAGCAAGTTTGGAGAGATATCATCAGTGGGCTGCTCTACTCGTCGTCAACCCAAGTTCTTTTAAATGGGGTGCCTGGGGATCATATTCATCATCGGCGAGGATTACGACAAGGTGACCCCCTCTCCCCCATGCTCTTTATCTTGGTAATGGATGTGTTGGGGCATATGATTAATAAAGCCACCAGTGAAGGTTTGTTGCTGCCACTGTCAACTCGTGGATTTCAGAACCGCATTTCTATCTATGCTGATGACGTGGCTCTCTTTCTCCGCCCGGAGGCTGGGGATATCTCTACAACCATGGATATTCTTAGTTTGTTTGGAGAGGCATCTGGGCTCAAGACAAATCTGCAGAAAAGTAATGTGCTCCCGATCAGGTGTGGTGATCCGGAGATTGCTACCATACAGAACCTGCTGCCCTGTCCACTCTCAGAATTCCCATGCAAATACTTGGGTGTGCCCCTATCCCTAAGGAAACTAACCGAACAACAGGTGCAGCCCATTATTGACCGCATTGCAGATAAATTGCCCGGCTGGAAGGCAGACTTAATGACTAGGGCTGGAAGACGGGTACTAGTACAATTTGTTCTCACTGGGATGCTCATTTATTTGGCTATGACTGTTGATTTTCCTCCATGGGCTATCAAAGCGGTGGACAGAATTCGGCGTGGTTTTCTTTGGAGAGGTCGCAAAGAGGCGAAAGGTGGTCATTGTCTTGTGGCCTGGGTCAAAGTTTGCCGACCACCGGAGCTTGGGGGTCTGGGAATTTCAGATCTTAAGTCCCTTGGCTGGTCTCTGCGCATGAGATGGGTTTGGCTGCAGAAAACAGAGCCTCATCGCCCTTGGGCTACTCTCCCATTCCATGTGCCTGAGCAAGTGAAAGCCTTCTTCTCTGTAGCAGTGAATTCTTTAGTTGGAAATGGTACAAATACTCTTTTTTGGACAGATCGGTGGCTTCATGGGCAATGCATTGCAGACCTTGCCCCTAGCCTTTTCGCGGCTATTCCTAAAAGGAGGGTTAAGCGACGCACTGTCCGGGACGCCCTCAATAACCGGGCTTGGATTTCGGACATTCAGGGAGCCCTTACAGTTGGTGTGATTGCAGATTATCTCCAGTTATGGGATCTATTGATGGATTTTCAGCTGCAGCCGGAGGTTGAGGATAAACACTTATGGAGGCTCTCCTCCAATGGACAATATTCGGCTAAGTCGGCATATGAAGGATTCTTTTTGGGTTCTACTCTTTTCGGACCATGGGAAAGGATTTGGAAATCTTGGGCACCGCCCAAATGTCGCTTCTTTGTGTGGCTGGTCGCGCACAATAAGTGTTGGACGGCTGATCGTCTAGCACGTCGGGGGCTACCTCATCCGGAGTATTGTCCTCTTTGTGACCAAGAAAAGGAGACTATCGATCATCTCCTTGTCCATTGCGTGTTCGCAAGAGAATTTTGGTTCATTTTGTTCAGACAGGTCGGTCTTCAATCTTTGTCCCC
This sequence comes from Phragmites australis, assembly GCF_958298935.1. Taxonomy (NCBI): domain Eukaryota; kingdom Viridiplantae; phylum Streptophyta; class Magnoliopsida; order Poales; family Poaceae; genus Phragmites; species Phragmites australis. The sequence goes on from NC_084923.1 coordinate 40,629,984, forward strand.
TCAGCCTACCGAAATATCCTTCCATGCTTGGTGGGAGAAAGCTAGCAGCAGCACCGATGATGAGATGATGAGGCATGGAATTAATTCGCTCATTATACTCGGAGCCTGGACTATATGGAACCATCGCAATGGGTGTGTTTTCGATGGAGCAGCTCCAAACTTAGCTGGGGCTTTGATCATAGCAGGCGAGGAGCGCCGCTTATGGTCTATGGCTGGTGCTCGAGGGCTTTCTTTCTTTCTTGACTGCCCTCCTTCCCGGTAGTTAGATTGTCTACCTTAGTTTGGTCGCCTTTGTGGTCACGGGCGCGATTGTAATCCTGGAAACTGTTAAGGAGTGAGTGCGTGTGTGTGTGTCTGTGTATGTGTGGTGTTTGTGGGGTTGTTTGGGCTCTTGCCCTTTTCTCTTCTTATTTAATGAGACGCAGCTCTTCTGCGCTTTCGATTAAAAAAAAACAATTTTCACGCAGCAAGAAAGGTAGCTGCACAGAAGGAGATGCGAAAAGAAAATCGATAGAGAAGTAAAAACACTTAAGTACTTTGTTAGAGAAGGTATACATAGCAAAGAGACGCAGTGAGATCAAAAAGCCTAAAACGTGAAGTTACATATAATATAAAGCCTGTAGTGGCAATCACGACCCCAATCTTTCACCTGTGTACTAGTGGAATCACAGGGCCAAAATCTCAATTTTTTTCATACAGAAAAACATGTGAAAGGAAGCGAATAAGGAATAAGAAAATGCTAAGGATAGGATCCCAGGACAACCCACCACCCTCTGATCAAGCTATACACACACAATCAACACTCTGGTCAAGTTTTCTAGTTGCGGCGTGCAAAACTTAGTGATGGCATTTAAGCGATGGAACCCTTCGGATAGTCAATCCCTAATAAACATATGCTTCAAAGAATGTGCTCGAGTTCAATCTAGAAGGAGAAGGCACTCTTGCAATCATGATTTCATGATGTTGCAAGCAGAACCATGGCCTATCAGGTGGCATGGTATAACAGGCAGTCAGAAAGACAGTAAATACCCCCTCCAGTCACAAATTCTTGTCACAGTGGGAAGCATGCAGTCAACTTTCGACCGTCAACGCACAACAACTTACTTAAATATTCGTAGTGGTCGTGTGAAAATACTGTAAGTAAATTTTCAATAAAAGTTCTCTTACAAGCACATTGTTACAGAAAAAACAGAGAGACGAAAATGAACAGAAAACTGCTGCTGAAGGGTGAACATTTCTTTTCATTAGTCATCTGGCAACTTTAACCAGTCAATCAGGGTGAAACACATAAGTACTAAAGATTTTGTTCCTAGCAGCTAAAGAAGGGAATAATTAAACTATCAAAAGAAGACTAAGGGGAAAAAATGAGTTGTTACCGCTTGTTTACTCTCAAGCATACAAAACAAAATATTCCTTTAGCTGAAATACTTATTTATTGAATACAAAGAAAACTAAGGGAAAGAATAGCTTGAAAACTTGGAAAGTTGCCATTGCTCTTAATTACTAATATTCTAATTTGTCTATCAAAATAAAAAATGACAGAACATTCTTACCAGGATGTAACTTCCTCCAGGGCAAAAAGTACCCCACCAACAGGGGCTCTGAAGGCTGCAGCAACTCCAGCTGCACATCCACATGTCACCTTTTGAAATATTAATAATTTTGAGATATTCAATATGCCAATCCATCCATTCCATCTTAAAATACAGGGCTCAAAGTGCAATGCAAAATCATATATAAGAATGTATCAACATGGAGAAATGGTTATTCCCTTTTCAGTTATTAATTTCCCATATTGTTCTCCTTTTTTCTTATTATTTTAGTTCCAGAAATTGGGAGAGAAATCAAATTGCCGCCAACAATCTGCTATATTTAACAAGCTTTTTTAGAGTTTATTTTAACAATCACTGAACATGAACTGCATAATGAAAAGTTACGGCATAAATAAAAATAGCTTGAAGAGGCTTCATCTAATCAGACATCTCTAGAAATCCAGAAAATTTTAAGGAACCAGATAGAGCCAATACTCACCAATACAGGAGAAATAAGAGGTGATAGATAAGGATGCACAGGCAAGGAAAGGTGACCATTTAAATTTTGCATGCAGATATGTTTGCTATTTGAAAACACAAGGATAAACAGTATAACCTAAGTGTCTAAACAACCGACTCACAGATGGATAACATGTCAAGCAAGAAAGATAATGTTCACATCTGAATCATTCCATGTGAATGATCTTATTCAATAGTCTTACCATATAGCAAATGTCTCGGCGAATAATACAGTATGAATTTAATAAACTACCCACATACGTTCTGGAACCAGGCTACAGTCAAGTATCTGTTGGGCTGCAAACAGGCTATGAGCGGCATTTGTTTCCACACTCCAAATTTTTTCAGTTCAATAAAATGGTCTAGTTGGAAACGTGAAAACTATAAGGCACACAGAAACCAAGAGCATCGAGCTAATCTGAAGAGTAATGTATAAAGACTGCAAAATAATAGCCACAAACCAGTCTATCTAACAGTAGTCCACGGAGGCATAGGTTAATAGATTGCATGATCAAAAGTAACTTACAAGATCTCGCCGATCTCGATCGCTTTCGAAAATCCGTACCCACCTAGAACTCAAGTGGTATTTTGCAGATCCACCCTATGCACATGCACATGAGAATTAGTTGAAATTATGAAATATTTATACAGAATAGCTATGAAGTACTAACAAGCGGAAATGAAGTAAAATAAAAAATTTAAATCTGCTGCCACGTCTTCATGTACACGGTGTTGACCGTTAGGAGAAACTTTGTTGGACTAGTCAACAGGGACTCAAAGTACAGATGGACACTATTGTAGCCAATCAGTTCATGTTGTGAACAGCTGAACATACTGCTGACATCTAAATATTCTTGAGATGTTGCAGATCCACTATTTTCCCTGACGCGCAGCATATAGGCACTCTAGAGAAGTCCATTAGTAGTATACACTACGACTTATTTTGGTAGTTAACCATTACATCATTCTACGGAACCATACCAGATGCTAGGGTACATGTATCATCAGCCATTTTTTTATCACATACTCACAAACATATTTATGATGTTGAATGCCCCAAATTTAGGGAGGGTTTCCAAGGTTTTCGAAAATTAGTGCTGGTGACAATCTGCTTTGACATAGACAATTAAATGAGTGATACTTTATATATTAGCTTATGACCCCTTTCAGGCGATGAGGTGCCACTACTACCTTTCTGCTTTATATGTATGCTGATCAAGAGGATAAGCATGATAGAAGTACATAGCGTATATCCACAGCTTAAATTCATAGATGAGATAAATGTACAATGTGAAGAAGTTCAGTTCATAAGCGTGAACCTACTTGTCCAAGAAGAGAAGCAATGCAGGCCCCAGTGTGAACAAGAGGCCCTTCTTTTCCTAGAGCCAGTCCACCTCCAACTGATCCAATGCTCCCAAAGATCTATTACTCAAAACAGCACTATATGAGTATAATACATCATATTACCTGAAAAAATCAATGTAAACTCACCTTCCCGACTAATGTCCTGAAAAGGAGGATTCCGTGTGTATCCACTCCTGCATAAAGACTTTAAACTGTATCATGAACTTCTCAGAATACCAATACCAGATTTTTTTTATTTTAGTTTTGTGATTAAGCCTTACCATTTAAGTAACCTTTGATCTCTGGAATACCAGATCCAGCAGCTGCTGGAGCAAAGCTTGTGACTATGTACACAGAAGAGAAGACAAGAGCAAGATTGAAAAGTGTGTACACCAAGAATCCCACAAAGTATGAGTGTTTAATTATAGCAAACGTTGCAGTATATTTCCATCCAGAGAAGTTCTCGACAGCCAGATTTATGAACATAGCAGCCAATCCAGTACCTAAAAACAGGACAATAATGTATCATATACAGGATAAATCAACTACTGCAAGGAATTGGGCCATGAGAACAAAACAAGTAACAACCTGGTGTATGAAAAAGATTTCACTGACCAATATGTGGTATACTTTCCGACTGACTAAATCATATGGCATTTGGTAAAACCACACAAAAAGGGATTCCTTTCTGGAAAAGGAGAGACCCACGTTGCAAAAATCACTGAACCCTGCAAATCAACCTTTGAGTCTAGATGCTATAAATGAATTTATGTGGGCTTTTTGTTCAACAACTTGTAATTCAGTGAATTGTCTATGGGGTTCACATATACTCAGTCATGTCTCCCTGTCATTCTCCCTGACATGTGGCAGCCTGAACCCGCCCAAATCCAGCATGTTTTCCCATCATTTTTTAGAAACTAACGTTGATACAAAATATAAAAGAGCTATTATAGACACAGTTGAACAACATTAAGCATAATCCTTGTTTCTGTATCAATATCTTTGAATCAAATAATGGAAGATGGATTAATTTGGATCAGATGCATTGACTGCAATTATGATCATAATCACTAATCAGATATGAATTATGATGAAACACTCAAATAGGGGTGGAATGGGATAACTGAAATAGGATAGAATTCCAACACCACAGTGTTTGGAGATACATGAGGCCAGGAATCAATGAAAAACTCAATTTAGATTAATTCAACTATGAAGGACTAAGATACCTATTTTAAAGGTGTAAAGGTAAGAAAAAATGAAAAAAAAATTCACAATATATGGTAGAAAACAAATACCAAACAATACTCTTTCATGATAATATATGCTGCGGTTCATGTTGAATCCAATTGTTCTAGAAAAAGGGCACACGGTACTCAGCTAGTCACCCAGCCTTTTAGCGATCATACAGCCTAAACTGCGAGGGCACCTGATCCTTGTATACGGACAAATTTACCATGGCTTCTTATATTCAGGATTTTCTGTTCAAAAATACTAATGTGGTTTTTTGGTTGCACATTCTAGTGCTTGCGATCTGACCGGTGTACAACATTAGTAATATATAAGAGGAATCCAAATCCGAATTCAATTGGATGAGACTCATCTGGACTCCATTTCGTGTAGTTAAGTTATTTTATTGTTACGTTACATCGCTGGGTAAGTAGATTCCTTGTGATAAATAGGTTTAGTCAGGGCAACTAGACAGCAGCTCAGGAAGAAACCAATTCAACAACTATGTCACACTATAAACGTCTAATCAATGGGTATGTTACCACTTACACGCCTCAGAAATCGCCATTGCTACAGTAAGCAACACAGACACATCGAGAGGGTGCTCACCGACGCCGATCAGCAGAGCGAACAGCCACTTGAGCATGACGTAGTACGGCACCCAGAACTTGCTCCGCTGCGCCTGCAGTCAACCAACAACACCCAGGAACTCAACTAACCGCACACCAAATCCACGAGGGCAGCAGGGCACGAACACAGGCAAAACGCCCCGCAAACGGGCGCCGCCGCATACCTGCTCCTCCCGGTACGCGTAGTTCTCGATGACCTCGTAGTCGAGGCTCTCGACGGCCGCGCCGGAGAAGAGGTCGTCGTCCGCGGCCGCTGAGGTGGAGGCCCCCGCCCCCTCCGCGTCGGCGGTGGGGAGGCGCGTCCACGGGAGTCGCGTCATCCCGATGCCGTCGGGGACGTCCCCGTCGCCGCCGGAGAGCATCGGATCGGGGCTGCGTCCGCGCCGGTCCTGCCCGGGACGCGCGATTCGAACGGCTCGACGGGGTAGGGGAGGGAGCCTACTGGGGGAAGCTTAGGAGCCAAGAGTTCGCCGAAGGTCCAGTCAATTTTGCGGCGTGGTACGGGGTTTGGTTCGTGCGTGCGTGCGTCCTGCGCGGTCGGTGGTCGCTCGGCTGCGAAGTGGCGTGGCGGTGGCTCTGGGACCTGAGCTGGTTGTGTTTTGCTTGTAATTGTTAAAGGTCTGTCTGGGGAGCTAGAGCTTTTGCAGAAGGTATTGGCTCGAGAAGCTAGCTGGTTAGTCTTAGAAGCGCTGGTCAAATAGTTTTTGATATCTGGTAAGAGTACTGAGTTGAACCTGTTTGTGTGAAATATCTAAAATACCACTAGAGGATAATGAAGATCTAACTATACGTAGAGTTTGATTAATATTGTCATGTGTTCACCGAGCATACACTCGGATAACCTCGATCTAATATGTGTTTATATAGCGTATACAAAAGGTCAACTTGAACCTAACACGAGTGTTCATCAATTACATACAAAATAATTAGTGCACACACATCACCATCATCGGATGATACACCATTGTAGTCGATTCCTCCCGATGAGTCAACCGGTGGGATGCATTCTTTATCTTTGTCATATATCTGAACCAGCTCATCACTTAGAGTACTATCACGAATGAAGTTATGAAGTGACATGTATGCAATTATGATCTTTTTCTGTTTCTCAACTGAAAAACTTAGCATATGCAATAAAACTCACTATTTTATTTTTAGCACACCAAAAGAAAGTTCAAGTACGTTACGAAGAGAGAAGTGAGCATGATTGAACACCTCTTTAAGTTCACTTGGCCTATGCCCCTTAAAACTCAAGTATATGATACTTCTTGCTTTTGTAGAGAGCTAGGAAGCCTTTTTTATTAGAATATCCAGAATCAATCAGATAAAATTTTCCTACATGTAAAAATAATATGGTACAACATATCAACATGACAATAGCAAAAGTAATGTCTATTTGTAGTACCTATGGACCTTACTTTCAAGAGGATGTGGAGAATAATCCGAGTATCGGCTCAAAGAATCATTGAATACACGAGAGTCGTGCGCAAAACCAGACCATCTAGTTACAACAAATGTGAATCTCATATCAAAGTCACAAATAGTCATCACGTTCTACGTTGGATATCCATGAAGACCAATGTGCGGAATCATCTCAGTTGCTGGCACAACAACACATATATGTGTGTCGTTTATTGCACCAATACAGTTGTTGAAGTGGGGGTGAAAACGAGAATCTTAAAGCCTTGAGTGAACTGTGCATCTTTTAGTTTTATATTGAACCCAGCTAACTGATTGATCTATTCCAAGACTTCATTAAATTTTCGACTAATTGTTTCAGTTGGTCGCTTAAATATGTTCTCAACTTGGAGAAATGATTGAGGACCACTACATATCCAAAAAACATCCCTAGAGCTTCAACATAACTTATCATTCTTGTGAATTTTAGTCCATAATTTTCAATTAATGTTTCATGCAACTTATCAAAAATAGGGCGATTCATACAAAATATATTATAACAATCTCTAGTCACTTGTAGTTAATCAATGACCCATCGATGCCCAATTTGTTATGGGGAGAGCCTCACCTTTTTATTTATATATTTATTATTGTGGTGCGAAGCAATGAGAGCAACTATTGATCTTACTTGGAGTAATAATTCATCAATGTCACTCTCACTAGATGAATCATCATGACTTTCACTGGATGAGCTCATCTACAAAAACATGACATAAGGTTCAGCTCAAATTAAAATTAGTGCATGAATTAAAATGATAGCATTACATATAAGGTTCATAAAAAAATCAAATTTCAAACATTACATACAAGATTCAGTTGAAATTAAAATGATAACATAACATTAGGATACATCACATGATTGATATGAAACTCTAGTCCATTTTCTTCTCTTCATACATCCTCTTGAGCCAAACCACCTTTCTTTCATTAGTTTTAAAGGCTTTAAACACTGCATGGTATTCTTGTTTGATAAAGAGCTTGGTGGCCATAAAGTGTTCATCGCTTCCTTCATAGGCTCATGCACTCACGGCTTGTTCAATGAGTTATATGATATCATCCTCATCCTTTTGGTCATTTATCTTCTTCTCAATAGAAATCACATCAATAAATCGCATCACTTGCCTAAACATGGGATTCCTACTCTTCTTCTTCGGGTTTTGAGGAAGGTCATCATTAATCTTAAGCTTTTCTCCTTTTTTTTCATCTTCCACAACGGTAGCATCATCTTCACCCTCCATAGAATCATCACCAAGTTGAATGGGAGCTACATTTGTAGGATCAACTGGAATGACCGATGATGCACCCGTGATATTGATATGTTGAAACATAACTTCAAGCTCATCTAGGTTCACCATAGGGCCATCACGAAACTTACGATATTTGATGTTTTCCTAAAAAAAATAAAGTCATATGTTCTTATTAATCAAAACAATCATGCATGGATTTGAAAGGGGCCAAAAAAACTTTAGATTTACATACTGCTATTTTGGCCTTCCACCATTCGTTGTTGGTTGTAATTATTCCCTTTTGAACGTCATAACCAAGACTAATTGCAACCTCTTCAAATCTAACCACAAGTTGTATTGTGGTTTCAATGCATCCCATTTGTTATTCAGCTTGTCATGTGGATGGTGTTGTTTAGTCCTTGCTTTGAATTTTTCCTCAAGGTTCTTGTAGCCAATGCCACTCAAGGTATGTCCCGATCTATTCCCAACTACAGTTTCTTCTTTACATATCTCACAGAATACTCTCATCACATAGACATCCTAATTAGCTTTCAGTACTTTCACTTTATCCATCTAATTTTACACATATCCAACACATTCAAAACACGGGACAGCTAGGGAAAAAAATTCAGATTGCATAACTGCACATATATACTACTTCATATCGCCGAAGGATTCGGAGGCCATCTAGAGCCTCGGACGCCTCCCTGCGGTGTGTGCCCCCCCCCCCCAGCCAACAATAGCAGTCGAATTTTTGCGAGTCGCGTCGCAATGTGTGGCGCGTAGTCCTGCGTCGTGTGGAACACATTACCGCGTCCTTCCGCGTGTCCCCCCGCCCTGACCCTACGCGAGCAATGAAATCGCTCCTCGACAGCCAAGCCCTTCTCCCCGCACGCTCCTGTTCCCCATCCTCCCTCCTCAACGTTGCCACAGGCGAGCTGTCGCACCCCTCCTACATCTCCTCCCGCGTCGCTGCCCTCTCCAATCTCCACCTCTCCTTCCTCCACCCTCCCACCCGCCCCCTCAAGCCCTCCCTCGCCCCCTTCAACACCCCGCATCCACGCGCAACCGCTCACTGCCGCTGTCGCTCGGTCACCGGCGAACCCCGCCGCAACCTCGGGCCTAGTTCGTTCGGATTCGGCCGCCTAGTTGCTCAGCCAAGGAGCCGCCACCGTAGATCCCCTCTTTCCCGGCCCTGCCATACTACCCGATGGCCGATCGCATCGTGAAGCTGACCCCCGGTGACCCTATGGTGGACTGCACTGGCCAGGGCATCTGCTTCGTGGAGGCCGCCGCAACCTGCGTGCTCGCCGACGTGAACTACCTCGAGTGCCCGCTCCTCATCCCCAAGGAGAAGCTGCTCCCTCGCCCTCCCCCCGAGGAGAAGCTCGAGGACCTCATCCTCATGGCTCAGGTTCGATCACCTCTCCAGTCCCTTATCTAATCCAAGAACTATGAAATCTTCAGGTGCTAAAAAATTTGAGCTTTGCAGGTGATGAAGTTCATCTACGACGGATTCGCGATCGGGATCTGCTTCAGCCACCTAGGTTCGATGGGCAGGGCGCGACGCATTTCCTCAAGGCGGCGGGCGAGCTGGAGCGAGGGCTATCGGAGCCGTTGGTGGCACCGGTCTGGGGTCGTGATGCGATCCCAGGCCCTCCCAAACTGTCGCGCGGGCACCCGCCATCGTTCACGACGTTCAGCTTCGTGGCCCAGGTGGCCAAGATCTCGCTGGAGAGCATCGCGCGCATCACGGACGAGTTCAAGGACGCGACGGGGCAGACATGCTCCACCTTCGATGCTTCCATGACTGTGGTGTTCAAGTGCCGCACGCTAGCCGTGGGCCTCCCCGACGACGCCAAGGACCGGCTCGGTTTCACAGCCAGCACGCAGCACCTCCTCCACGGCGTGCTGCCGTCAGTGGACGGCTACTACGACAACTGCATGTACCCGGTGGGCATCACTCGGATCAGCAAGGCCATGCATGAGGCATCACTGGCAGAGGTGGTCAGCATGATGCGGGAGGCGAAGGAGGCATTGACCGTGCAGTTCATGGACTGGATGTGTGACGGCGCCGGCGACGACCACTACAACGTGCCGCTGGACTACGGCATGGTGACGGTGTCGGACTAGAGCGCGCACTCCAGATTTGTGGAGTTAATTTTGATTCCATTTTCTTGCTTAGATTGTGTCGATCTAATCATCCAATGTTCTGGTGAGCATGTTCATTAATTTTGATCTTTATCACGGAAGGAATTGGAGGCCGCTGGAGGCATCGACGCACTGTTAGCGTGCCATCTGCTGAATCTTTATTATTGGATGTATACATGACTTCCTGTGTTTTGCCCATTTTACTCTTGGACTTTTGTTATATCTCGCTTATGCGCCTAAATCTGTTTCTAGTCATTGTATTCTTGAACCAATTGCAAGTTTGTGCAGCCTTTTGATGGAGTGAGCTTAATTATGGTGCTGGCTTACTCACAGTTTCATGTGTTTCAAAATTATAATTTGCTACATGGACAAATTGCAAGACTGTAAATCTAAAATTCATATATGCATTGATAGATTATTTATTAATAGAAGACATAGGTAAGAGGACCTAAGAAGTTTGGGATAAATGGAGTTTTTTTATGATATTTGTTAGGTGTAGGTTATAGGGATGATGTAGCTTCTTACCATGTCTGTTTATGTGTGTTTTGCAAAACACAAATGATAATTAAGTAAACATATTGGCTAAGATGAAAAGCCACTCCTAGGATCACAGCTATCTCCAGCCTTCCTTCAATTTTTTCTGGTGAGCATCATTCAAGGGATCACCTTCGCCATGTCATTTTTTAGTGTGCTACTAAAGTTCTGTCTTTTTTTTAACACAAATGTTGCACAAGAATGTAGCAGATAGCAAGTCAAAGAATTCGAGCCTACCTTTCTCGAGATGAATTCAAAATTATAGTGTATGTAACATAGTGCTATATCTTCCTAAAAGGCCAAAGGTAATATGATGTGTTGCCATCTTCACATATGGCTGCCTACTAATCCTTTTCGGGCTATGGTTTAAAATATTGCTCCTTTTGCAATTCATGATCAACATATATGTAAAGGTTCACCATACTAAATGGATGCTCCAAATTTGATCTTTGGATTTTTGAGCTTTCACAAAATTTGCAAATCCTGAGTCCAACTGAGATTCCACCTGACCTTTATGTATGTGCATAATATCACATGACAAGGTTAATTGATACATTGAACTTATAATATCTACATGGTGATATTCAGAAATTAGGGCAGCAATATAATAGCCTTAGCCATAAATACATGTACGTGCAACTATGATCCCTTTAGCCACAAAAATTATTGTGTGTTGCATGTTATCTTTTATTCATGCTATACTTGGGAATATACTAGAGTTAATATTTCTCATATCTGTAGGTTGTACCTGTACCGTTTTATTCTGGAGTATTTATGTGTGGGTTTCTACTTCATATATTTACTATTCACATAAGCATATATCAATTATGCTTTTTTTATACAGGTTCCCCTATCTCATATCTGAAGGTTGTAGCTTCACCACAAAGCTCTTACGAGTAATAAATTGGAATAGTTCTTTGCTCCCTTTGATAATATTCCATTTTCTTACTCCCTTTTTGTTTGGTTCTTTGCTTCAATGAATGGAGTTAAAAAGTTATTATCAATATACTATGTATTGTATTTAATTGTTAGCCTAAAATCCCAAAATGGATGAAGTGCTCAAGTGTTGATCAATAGTAGGGTAATTTTGTAGTATCTTTTACTAGTATCTCTCTTTACCTAGCATACAAAAGATGTTAGTCCAACCAATTCCATGTTCAGTGATATCCCACTATCCAAATATTTGAACAGAATATACTAATCTGGCATGTTTGAATTTTATAGTAGAAAAGATAGTTGCGCGCTTACTGATCATATGGCTTGAAGTTGTTGTATGTTTTTCTTTTTGCATAATTATCTTCACTTCTACCTGGGCTTAGCACTGTATACTGCTTCAAAGATGATTCATGTATACAATATACTTGGATCTTTTGATGAAGTGATTCTTGACCAACCAATTTACGGTGCAGTTCTTTCGAGGGTGATTGTTGCTGGGATTGTTATGGCTACATTGCCTACCTAACCGTAGTTTCATCTTGCTATTTGCAGTAAGTTTTTCTCTATTACTTTACTATTCTTGCCTTTATTTAGGCCTAACATGTGCTGATTATCAGCATTTCCTCATATGTTCGGTTATCTAAAATTACAGATTGATCGGCTTTGCTGTTAGTCTTCTTTTATCATGAAATGCACAAAACGGGCGTGGCGTAGTGCGCCTTCCATCCTAGTTGTCATACACAAGTGAATAAAATTCAGAATGCATAACTGATCATGCTGGGAAATGAGGGGGCTAAAAGCATGTTGTACAACGCAACACTTCTGCAAGCTGCTTGTTCTTTGTTCAGAATTGTACATACAAGCTCATCTACCATTTAAATGCTAAATCGAGATGCACCAACGGTAGCCAAAAAACATATGGATTGGCTTCACAAATGGAACTTATCCACAACATTCACAGATGCAATCGATCACAACTCAAAAATCTACTCATGGAAGTTGTCTAGATCTTGGCAAACTACATGCTAATCGGAGGGAGGCGGAGGGGCTGCTCTTACCGTGGGGGAGGATTGACACTGGTCGTCGAGGGAGGGGGCGCAATCGTGCTGTTCATCGAGGCGGCTCCAACTGTTGAGGGAAGGGGGCGCCACTTCGCTGGTCATCAAGGCAGGTCTGGCCGTCAAGGGAAGGGGTGTGGGTGACACTAGTCATCAAGGTAGCTCCGACTGTCAAGGGAAGGTGAGAGGTGGCACTGTTCATCAGGGAGGATTGTCACCAATGAATAGCGCTGCTGGCAGGAGGGAGCTGAGATTGGGAAATAGGAGGGCGAGACAGGGGCAGGGGGAGGGGGTGGGGGTGGGGAGGGAGAGCGAGACGACAGATGGGTTCAATCTGTTTTGGATCCATGGGGAAGGAAAAAACAGGAGCTAATAAGTTATTTATATATGTGGCAATGATGGACAATTCTCTCCAAGTTTCAGGGAGACCCTAATAACCCCCCGCCACATAAGCTCGAGAAGCTATCCATATCCAGCTTTTCGCTTCCAGTACAAAACTCGCTTCTGCAGATAGGTGGTTGTGGGAAAATCCGACCCGTATGGGGGAGCTTTTGGCTTTTGGGGCTGGTTGGAGTAGCAGAAGTTGCTTTGAGCTCCCCCAAATAGGGCCTAAGGGGTTAGTTTAATTTAACATTTTAGACATCAAGTTTTATTTAGAAAAAAAATTAATTTAGTTTGATGGGTAGTTTTTTTGTTGTTAGATTAAATTAATCTTTTCTAACTAATTTAATTTAACAATAATTTTCTAATTAATTTTGTTAGATTAAATTAAACTTTTTCTAACCAGAAAAACTTAACATTATCAAAAAAACTTTTTCTACCAAAATTTTTCCAGTCAATTCAACATTCTAACTAAACCCATTAATTAAGCCTCTAGTCAATTAATGGATCACACATAGATCAAAGTTAGAAATGACAGTTTTACCTATTTACCCGCATGTAAATACCCTAATAGGGTTAGATATGGGTCGCATTTGGTACTCACGGGTACGTTTGTGGGAAAAATACGCTACCCGACGGGGTATACGAGCATGAGTATGAGTAAGGCTTACCCATACTGTTATACCATTTTACCCATATATCCATATGACAAGTGGGTCCAATCCAACAGCCCCACACTCCTACTCCCCGAGTCCAACTCTACCCTAATCCTCACGCTAGTCGATTCAGTCCCGATCCCCTTCTCCCCTCCGTCGACTAGTTGATTCAGTCCCAATCCCCTTCTCCCTCCACCGACCACCACCCCCTTCACCCCAGCCCATTGTGCGGATCCCTGCCACCCAACAACTCTCCACCACCTCACAACACCCTCGTCACCCAGCTCCCTGCCACCCAGCCTCAGTTCCCCGCCGCCATCTTCAATTGATTCGGTGTCATCTTTTTTCCCTTCCTCGCTATCGATGACATGGGAACCGGGGGTCCCTGAGTCCTGAGGCCAGGACAGCAGAGTGCCACGTGGCACCCTCCCTCGGGGATTATCTCCCCGAGGTCCGAGAAAACCAAGTTCTAGGAGAGGATGCTCGGGGCCATGAACAGTGGTCCCCAAGTACCCGAGTTCCCCGATGACCCAAGCAGACATAGTTCCGGGAGAGGGCGCTCTGGGCCATGAACAGTGGTCCCCAAGTGCCTGAGTTCCCCGAGGACTAAGAAAAAGTATATCCGGAAGAGAGTGCTCGGGGCTATGAACAGTAGTCCTCGAGCACCCAGAGTTCCCCGAGGACTTGAGAAGTCCCTTGCCGGTGGACCCCACAAGGACTCAGCGGTGAGGTGTCAATTGGTGAGAGGCCCGATGCTGCATTTAAGAGGAAGTGTGGCCTGTCACTTTCAACCACTCCCCCCCACGCCTGCTGTCAGTCCCTGCCACTGCCTGGCAGGGAGGCGTGGGGACATTTAATGTGGCGGGTCCCATCGCGTGTCATCCGGCGCGTCTCAAGATATCGTCGCAGAGCTCGAGGCATATCGTCTGCCGCTTTGCTGTGTCAGGCTCGCTTGATCGGGCGGGCACACGAGGTTGCTCGGTGGCTGCCCGGTGGGCCCTCCCCGCAGCACCCGCTGAAAAGCGGGATGACGACGACATGACTGGACGGAGGCGCATTTTTAACCCCCTGTAACATCAAACTGCAGCCCATAATGGTTGCTTTCCATTTATGGTGCCTTAGAACTCGCACCATCCTTTCTGGACACGCCAAGTCCCCCCCCCCCAATGGTATAAAAGGAGGCGGCGCATCCCGACAGCGAAGATAGATGGAGAAGACAACGGCTTCCTTAGACCCAAGTCTCACGAGTTGAAGAATACCAAGACAAGCTAACGAAGAACAAGAAGCACGAAGCTCTAGACTTAGACAAAAACCCTTGTAACACAAGAGATCCTCAGAGAGATATTTCCAGAGCATTTATAGCATACACACAGGAGTAGGGTATTACGCTCCATGCAGTCCGAACCTGTCTAAAATCCCATGAGCATTTATTCCCTCTAGCATCTGATCATCCGTCCACCTGCATCTCATTTGCTCTCATTTATTTTACATACGAGGTAGATTCAGAATCATCCCCCGGCCGAATCTCAAAGGGGGTCCCTCCGGATCCCTGCTTGTGGGGTTCATCCTCCGACACACGCCAACTCCACCCACTCTACCCCATGAGAATCTGCAGTGAGAGCGAGGGGGAGCAGATATGTGGACGATCACGACGTGACACAACTCAGCTAGACTGATGGACGGTGAGGGCGAGGATGAGGAGCAGCGACTAGGGCGGGTGCTGAGCTTTAGGATCCCGGACATGGTGTTGGGGCTGGTGACGGGGTGCGTAGAGGATCCCTGCATCCCTCCGTCGTCCATCACCATGCTGCATGTCTATCGTTATGCCACTCGTCCACCGTTGTCCGCCTCTGCCGTTGCACCAGCATGCTGTGCATCTGCCACCACGCAGTAGTTCTCGAGCGGATCTATCATTGGGTTGGCGTGCCGCACCCTCTGTACAACAGTAGCAACTGCTCGGACGGCAAGGTCCATCGGATCTAACCAGATCTGACCCCAGCGGCCGCCCCTCTCCGTTGTTCATTGCTCGTACACCGCTTGTCACCCATCCACCATCTGCCGCCCGTGTGCCCCACCACTCATCCGCCACGCCGCCCGCTCACCGCTCGAGTGCCCTGCCACCGGTCCATGCGGGTAAACGGGTATCTTCTCCTCTCTTCGCCCGTGGCCATTCGTGGGTATACCGGTGGGCGAGCTAAAAACTGGTGGGTATGAGTATAGGAGAGCACTACCTGTACTCGCCACACCCGATTGTCATTTCTAATCGGAGGGGTTAAGAGACATGGTTGTAATTGCAAAACTTCATTCAGTTTTTCCATATTCATCAACCTTGGTAGCCTATGCTGGCATCAAGTCCCAACTTTTGAGCTCTCTTCATATATAATCATCATTGTTTCTATTTCTAACAAGGATATAAGTGGGTAGCTAATGAATTGTTCTAGGTTATCACTTTAGTTCATTTATTTTCGGTGAGAATGTACCTTTAGTAAATTAGTCGACCCAATGATAAAAAAATTACATCTCTAATTTCTAGCACTGATATCTAAACTACTACTGCACAAACCCAAGCAAGTTTTGCAACTTGATCGTCAATTGAAATGCATAAGAGCAACAACCGTCACAAGTCCATGGCACCAATCCTAGAGTAGGATTACCGTCGGTTTGATTGGGTGTACTAGCGGGAGCATGCATGGGATCGTTCGGGACGAGGTCTCGTCCCAGTGTTTAGTTGATTAGATCGAAACAAACCATCTCGAATGGAGTGGATCGATTCCAGAATATTTCATCGAGATGTTAAACCGTCCTGTGCATGAAATTGGTCGAACATCCCATATAGATTCTGTTAACACCACTAATTACTTACGATTAATGATGATTAGTGACTATCAGTGGTTATTAATAAATTTTAGTTAAACATTAGTTATAGTTAAATGTTATTAACCATAACTAATTATTATTGTAGATATTTAGTGATGATTATTGATAACTTAAATTATAATTAACTAAAATTAGTAATGATTAGTATTAATTAACATAGTTTATTGATAATAATAAATATAAAAATTATTATTACTGTAAAATAAGTAAGTTATACACGGATATAATATATAGTTTTTAAGCAACTAAATATATTCTCGTATCATCCAATATATCCGACCAAATACATTTTTTATCATCCCATACATCTAACCAAATAACTTACTTGTATCACTTTACCTAGGACCATCGTGTCTATCCAGAATGATCACATCCCATTCAACTTCGTTAAACTAATGAAACACTACCTTAATATCTCGCTGAACAACTGCAACATTAGTAGGTGCAAAGAATCTAGTATGAATGAAGTAATAAAAAAAACAGCTCATTTTATTCAACATCTACCTCCATATTTCAACAAAGTTTTATAGTCCTGTTTGTTACATCGTCTACTTCAGAATTTCCATATAATTTGATAAATTGATGTCAGACGGCGGCAGGATTATGTAGCAACTTCTGTTGTGTGAAGCATGAGAAGGAACAGGAGGGAGAAGCAGCCTCTCACCACCTTTTCACCACAAGTCAAATTCAACGGAAGCAGAATTTATTTCACACATAACTATAAATATGTTTGGTTTGTTTATAAATTTGTTATGTTTAAAGTTAATGAAATATGGTTTGCTATAAAAAGTACGACTAAAAAATTCTTAATCATAAGTGTAATAAAATTAATAAAAATTAAGTGTACGACGTGTACACCAGATATGTTAACGAAGTGTGACTATCTAAAAATATATGATATAACTAATTTTAGACATAATAATTCGACATAAACTAAACAGACCCTATGTCTTTGCTGCAAGGCTCGATGTATTGCGTCCATATTTGTCATGCATTAATCATGAACCAGGAGCTGTTTGCCTGTCGTCTCATCATGCTGAAAGTCCATCACGAACGCGTAAATCCTTGCGTACACCGTGCGTGAAGTAGCATAAAAAATCGCTCTCACCGCAACTCCGCTAGTATCCAAAGCAAGGCGAACCCACCAAACAGGCAAACAGGGACAGGAGTGGAGAACAAAACGACGCCACCAATCAACAGCTTCACGAGCTCCCCTCCACTCCAACTTCCAATCAACCGCTTTCCTCTCCTCCTTCCCCTCCCCTTCCAAGCTACGCCTAA
The DNA here is from genome assembly GCF_958298935.1 of Phragmites australis. Lineage (NCBI taxonomy): Eukaryota > Viridiplantae > Streptophyta > Magnoliopsida > Poales > Poaceae > Phragmites > Phragmites australis. The sequence goes on from NC_084923.1 coordinate 40,647,796, forward strand.
GCCCCACCACCACCGCCGGTATTCCACCACCCCACCCCGCAACCCACCCACCGCGCTCCCCATGGCGAAGAGCACGCAACCCCGCGCGCCGGAGCGGGATCCCATGCTCCCCACCGCCTCCTCCCCGATCCCGCCGCCCTACCTCGACCCCCACCCCTCCGACTCCTACGCCGTCCTCCTCGTCCCCATCCGCCTCCGCCGCCGCCTGCACCGCGGCTGCCGCTGCGGCTGCTCTGCCCCCCTCCTCTCCTCCCTCGCGCTCCTCGCGCTAGCGGCCTTCCTCGTCTGGCCCGCCGACCCGGACGTCAGCCTCGCCCGCCTCCACCTCACGCACGTCTCCGTCGTGGCCCGCCCCGCCGTCGCCCTCACCATCTCCGTCGCGCTCAAGGTCCGCGTTCGCAACCCGGACCTCTTCGCGCTCGACTACTCCCGCCTTGACGTCGCCATCGGCTACCGCGGCGCGCCGCTCGGCTGGGTCACCTCCGGCGGTGGGCTCGTCCGCGCGCGCGCCGTATCGTACATCGACGCTGATCTCCATCTCGACGGCATTAGTGTGGTAGAGGACGCGATCTACCTGCTCGAGGACCTCGCGCGGGGATCTGTACCCTTCGACGCCGTCGCCGAGGTCGAGGGCCACCTACGATTCTTCTTCCTCAGCATCCCCGTCAAGGTGCGCGCCGCTGAAACCTAATTGTTGGCTGTTTTTCTTACATTATATATATACTTGTGAATTAGAATAGACTCTGTATCAGAAATTGAGCTTAGACACGCTTCTCTTTGTGGTTTTTAATGTGAAAGCGACTATAATGATAGATTTGGTAGGATATTAACGAAATAACGACCAAATTAGGTTCCGTGCCAGCAATTAGATTTGCTACTACATGTACATTTATTCTCATCATAATGGAATGTGTCATTTATAGGCTTATAGCCACCCGTACCTTGTATTAATTCATCATCTCTGTTATCATGATCATCGATGATTTACCACCTGCATCTTAGAAAAGATTTTGTTTCAAGATGTAACAGTAATACAGCATATTACTGTAGGAATGCCTGGTCATTGAAAAAACACGTAGTGTTTCCTTTATTTGCATTCCTTTTTATTGATTCGAAACATAGACTTGCTCCAATTATTATGAGGTGTTTGCTTCTGTTTTCTGAATTTCCTGTGTTTCTGATTATTCCCTGGCTGCAGTGAATTGTCATCGATTAGGACACCTATTCTTGTCAAAATTGTCATCGATTAGGACACCTAATAAAAGGAATAATAGATTTAATATCATGTATGAAAAATAGGTGTCAGGTTTTCATGACTTTAATATCACATCTTCTGTCTTTAACTGGTTATCACTTCTCACTTCCAATCGACATAAAAATTACATTATCTATAGCCCTAGAGAAAAATATGTGTTTCTACTATTTATAGTTGAATATACCCCTTCCTGTCACTGCTTCTGTAGATCTGGAATTACCGTGAGATCGGTTTGCCAAACTGTTTTACTGTTTCTGTGTCTATGCTGAAATGAAAGCTTTTCTTCTTAAAAAGAAAAGACAATTTTAGTTATTTATATTTACAACTTGCCCTTTCCACTTCTATCCCTCCTGCATCGTAGTTTGAAAGTCAGGAAAACAATCAAGCGCTTAATAGAACAAAGAAAACAATATGGTATGCACGTCCTTTTGCAATCCTGGTGCATGTAGCACAAATGAAAGTTCTCAAATTCAAAAGGTTAGAAAAAGGATGTTATAATTCAAAGCGAGTTGGAGGGCCTTTAAAGAGTATACTTTTGGGTTGATGAGTAAGACAGAATTTCAAATCAATTTTTTTTTCCAGTAACATGTATTTTGACGGTGCTTGGACAATCCAACCAGTTCTGCACGCATGGAGCTTCCATTGAGAAGCCGTGATTTTGCAGTGCATTTCATTTCATATGTTAAGAAGATAAGCCTAGCTAGCGGCAGGATCAAATGCAACTCCCATCTCCTTATCACTTAACCATTCCAAATTTCCGCTGCCAAGTGTCAGACTTATCCAATAGATAAGAAATAATTTCCATCACCTTACGTTCTCTGTGGGGGAATCAGGGTAGTATCTTCTGTGCTACCTTTTTTCTGGCAATGATATGGTGCTTGTTTGGCACCCCACACTGTGCTTTGTATTTACCAAGCGCAGCCAGGTTGTTATTTTCAACTTCACAGTTTCCATGAAGCTGGAGATGAAGAAGCTTCAGTGTAGCATCTACTAACCACACACTCCGTTTGCTGTCTGCGTGCACTTGCAGTTCTGCTCCTTGTCGCACATAAAGAGTTGTTTGCTGCTTGTGAGAGAAATTTGTTTCATTTACCCCAATTGCTCACTAGAGTAAATATGGACCAACTTTCCAAGATCCTATAAGTCACGCCTTCAGCATTTTTGATAGATGAAAAGCAGGCTAACTCCCCGTGGTTTTTGCTTTTGGATATTTAATTGTTTTGGCATAGAATTATCACATGACTTCATAGTCTTTTTGACAATAAATCATCTCTTCTACTTTTTTTCTCCTCCAAAATCTTGTTTGGAGGAGCAGGCCGTAGGTATGCTTCGCCATATATAATCTTGTGCAATGGTTACATTTTCTTTTGTGGATTAGACATGAGATGATGACCACTTCAAACACTGCAAGGTTTTGCTGGCAATCTCCATTGCAGTTGCAGCAGAGCCGGTTGTACAATTTTAAGCCTATGGAAAACATTTGCAGTTATCCTAGAAAATACCGATTTAATTTTCTGATGCCACTAGTTTACCTTTTTATTTTCACATGTTTCTTGTATTTGGATTTGTATTGCTGCAAAATAGGGGGATTAATGTAGCGCTATGGTGATAACATTATAGGCTGCCAAGAAAGTTCTTTTTGTTTACCTGCTGTCAAGAAAGTTCTGGTTGCAACTTTTAGTACGCAAGGGAAAGAATTTTGGGAAAAGATATTGGTGTTGATGATTTCATTGATCTAGTGGTCATATATGCTGTATTTCTAGGTTGGGTCAGCTATGTGATTTGATTTTATTGAGACATTCATTTATGCTTCGTTCAAATTTGTTATGACCAAATAAAAACGCCCATTCTAATTTTTTTCGTCTCTTGATGGAATTGTTGTTGCACCCATGACCGCAGCACCCAACAAGAGCCAACTGTTTTGCTTCCTGGCCCTTGTATTGTGGCATGAAACGAAAGGTGGATCAGTATTTTTTTTTCCTCATGTGTGACTGAACCATGTAGCCTTGTTGTGTCGTAACGCCAGATGATTGCATAAAAGACCTTACATAGAAAAAAAAATGATTGTCTTGGCTTCTTGCAGGGGAAAATATCTTGCGTGGTACATGTTAATCCGCACAATCAAACCATAGTACATCAGGACTGTTATCCGGAGGTAAATAACTTCAAGCTCATCTTACCCTCGGAAGGTTGATTGTTACTTTTCACAAGCTGACCTGATATTTTTCTACCAGTGAATTTCTAATGGCGTCGAAGCTATCTTCTCTTGCGAATGGATCGTTTCTAAGCTTCGCTTGGATTCCTTGTTGTAAACTCGATACGTTATCTATATGGATGAACACGGGCGACAAACAATCAAATCTATAGTGGGAGATGGGAGCCTATTGTGCAAAATAGCATCTTGGTATCAGCTGTCTTAGTTACACTCAAACTTTGCAGCAGAGCATTAGTTACCACGCATACTCTAGTATTACTATCCTGCTACTATTCTAGTACCTAGCACCAGACGACGTAACTTGTAAGCAGCACAATGCACCTGCACTATTTGATCTCACCCGTCTTTGATGACCCCTGCTGCTGCAGCGCCGGCAGCCCGCTGTCGAGACAGCTCCGGCAGCGCCTCTCCACCCACCCCTCCACGTCGCGGTCGTCCGCGTTCGGCGTCATGTGCTGCCCGCCGCACACCCGCGCGAGGACGCCCGCCAGCACCGCGGCCAGCACGATCGCGGCCACGATCACCACCAGCGTCTCGACCGACCTCCCCATGGTTGTGGACCGCGCGGCCCCATGCTGCGCGTACGACGCGCCGTACCCCTCCTGCAGCAACCTCCTCACGGGAAGCGCCCACGGCATGGTCGCCATTGCCCACCTCGCGGCGCAAGCGCAAGCGAAACCGCAGAGCTGGCTGGCTGCTTTGCTGCTCCCCTCGCGGACGCTGCCGTTGCTGCTTACTTATAAACCGGGGGCCGGCCATGCACGCGGCGGACAAAAGAGGGATCAAGACTCGAGAGACGCAACGCAAGCCATGTGCGGTGTGTCAGTGTGTTCGAGCGTGACGCTTGCTGGTTGCTGCTGCTAGCGAACTGCTATGTTAGGTGACCGTTGGCTTTTGCATGCCATGATTTTTGGAACTACGTGGCGTCTCTTTCCTTCCCTCGCATGGGAAACCGCTCGGCTCGCGTCCGCGTTTGAACAGAGCAAGGAGCCAAGAGGGAGGCAGGCAGCGGCAGTGACGCGGGCAGGTGGGTGCGCGCGGGGCCGTGGCCGGGCGCAGCGGCGGCTTTGACCGATCGTGTCAGGGCGGGCTCAGCCTAGTGGGTTGGGACTTGGCAGTGGGGGTGACACCAACCGGTCATCTCGTCGCCTCGGTGTCGTCTTGCGACTGCGCGGCGGCGCAGAATCGTGGGCTCGGCTGTTCAAGCGAGGCGTCCCTCACCACCAGATAGTTGTGGGTCAGCGGGTGGGCTTGGGATCTGAACTAGTCCGGAATCTGGTCTGGGTGCGCAGAGATGGGGGTGAAGGCGGCAATGGCGTTATGCTGTGCTCGATTAGGACTTAGGAGAACCCGTTGCATGAAAAGAAGCGGCAGCGAGGATTTTTGGCTTCCGTGATTTTTTTCCTCGGAATAAAACATTGAGGAGAAGAAGACGGGTGGCAGCATGTAAATGGGCCAGGCCCTTGCTGCCCATCGTGGTCCCTCGTCGTTCCTATTGTCAATCTGGGCCGTCGAAATCTAAGGATCTAGTGGAAAAGGGCGCTGAGGCGCGGGCTAGTTTGAAGACACAAATTGATGCCGGCCTCGTCCAAACTAGTTCGAAGAAGCGGTTCTTGTACCCCTAGGTGTGTCCACCTCTCCAAAAAGGTGTGTCCACATGTTGATCTATCATCTGTGTCTAGTTCAAGATCCATATATCGTGTTCGTTCGTCAGCAGTGAGGTCACCGGTGATGAGCACAACCAACGGTGAGGAAGAACAATAGGTTCAGGCTAGGAAGGGACGAATTGGCGATAAGAAATTAGAGAGCAGTAGCTTGAGGAGATAGGAATCAAGGTTAGATGGGATAAAAGTTTGTTTCATTCCGCAGCCAGTTCAGTACAAACGTTGGCCTTTTGAGGCCATTGCCACTCCAATTATACGTGGACTCACTCCATAACTCGCCCCACATGTCATAGCTTGTTGTTTCGGAAGTATTACACCATACTTCTAGAAAATACTGACACGACTACTCAATGCCTTTTCTTTTGTTACCAATTTGAAGGTTCAGCTAAAAGATATTTCTCACAGGTGAGCACACACCGGGGTGTACACTTGCCCTCCTCTAAAGAAAGCTATTGTATACTTGCACGATCCGAACCAACCATTTCAATTTTAGATCTTCATTCGCCTAGAAGCATTGCATTCGACGTATCCGACAAAAATGTTCGAGTGTCTTTTTCGCCTCTTCGCCCGTTCATGTCATCGGGTCAAAAGGGTAGCATCACAAGATAACCTTCCAGCCTTGGCCCTTGTGAGTGGATACCAACTCAGAAAAAGAAACACATAGAAAAATTAAATAATATTGTGATGACGTAAGTATAACTTCCCCCTGGAGACCTCAAGGCTCAAGCTCCGCAGGAGGCCAGAACTAAACTTCCAAAATCCAGCAGATCGTGTAGATGATCTACTTGATTTCTTATCTGACGATCGCGTAGCCTTCGCGAATGTCCCAGAGACCCGCATAAATGACTCTTTCTTACGAATCATGAACCGTACGTAGCCCTCACTAGTTTCGTAAGGCATGATTCGTGCGTGCGGGACACTCCGAGAGCACGCCGCTTGCTTAGTTGGGAGTACGGACGGCGCGGCGCGGCACGGCACGAGAGCACGCGCGGCGCGCGGGGGTGTTCCCCCAAACCTGAGCTGCCGCCTCGCCGCGAGACAGCACCAGTGGTCGACCGAGCCCTCCCGCCCGCGCGCGCGGGGGGCCTGACGCCAAGAAACCACGCCAGGCTCGCGGCGCGCCCCGCCCCGCCCCGCCCGTCGCCGTCGCGCACTCGCGCCCGCTCCACCAACCGCGGCATGGCGGGCCACGTCGCTCGCGCGGTCCCCCACCGCGAGGGACGCGTAGGCGGGGGCGTTCGCTGGGCCGTCGCTGTCCGTCCCTGGCACTGTCCGGCGCGCACCCCGGGTGTGGGGGCCCTGCGGACACGCAACGACGCAGGCAATGAATGACGGGGTTGCCCCTGGGTGTGGGATGCACTGACGGGTCGGCCCGGCGCTTGCCTCCTTCGGCGGTTCTGCGTTTACCCAAATCCGGCCAATGTTCCCGGTTCGTAGGCTCCTAGGCGGTGGGCGCGGGTGGAACGGAAGAGGGCCCGGGAAATCCGGGATGAGCTCTGTCAGAAGGACGCAATTTTTTTTAACGTTCTCGAGAGGTTCACAGCTGACCGAAACACCCGTCGGTGGTTGATCTCGGACTATTTGTCAGTGATATGATATTATCGGTTGTGTGAGATGAAGGGGGCAAGTTATTATTTAGAGATGATTTTTTATTTTTGTGTGTTTGAAATTACGATTTCAGATAATATTGAGCGGAAGAAGCAGACGATGTTTAGCTGTGGGTTCAATTTCTGATAGAATTCTTCATCGACGAGTTTAGAGAGTGGTCATAGAAAATAGGGCGGATCGACCATGGTGACAGGCAAGGAGTCATGGCGGCGAGACAGTGGGAACGTCGCCAGCTGTGAATGGTGGATGACTGTCGGATGAACTAATGCTAGAGTGGGTAGGTAAGGATACGGCTTATATGATGGGAGCGTCGTTGGAGATGGGTGGAGGAAGAGATGGGAGAGTGTGATGGTTGGAGAAGAAAAGACAATGCACATGTCTAGGGGGTTGAAGAAGAACAATGTAGCTATAGAATATTGAAGAAACGATGTGTGACATTAGATGAAAATCGCATGATCCTGATTCATTGATGGGAAAGGAGTCTATTTTCATACGATGGCTCATACTATCTGCCTTATAAGGTTATAATATTTCGTTGGACGTGAATTTGAGAACGAATTCTATTGTGCGACTTTGCTACCTTAACAATTCTCTATCATGGTTTAATTGTGATATCTAAATATATTTCTCATAGATATTAGTTGTAATTATCGTCTCAAATGTCCATCAATCCTTGTCGTTGGGTAGTTTACACTAAATGTACGTGATATCGTTTAGAGGGGGTCAATAGATGTTTCTTGAAAATTAAAACTTTGCAGTCTGAAGGTTCCAAGCTCAACCTAGATAGTTCGACTGGAATAGGAAAAGCAAAATTATGAAAACCTAAGTAAGTCTAGTTGAATCTAGGGTTACCACAGATTCTTAAAGATGTATGGAAGCTTTTTAACAGATCACTTGTAGCTAGAAACACACTATCATATAGATCAGGGCAAATCGTCTAAAATCAACTAGAACAATAAAGTAAGCAAAAGAAGACACGAATTTGTATCCCGAAGTTCGGATCCAATGGTCCTACGTCTCCGTTGAGGTGCTCACAAAGAGTCAAGTCTCTTTCAACACATATCCTCACCGAGTGATAACAAAGATCGAGCTCGGGGCTTACTCAACTTTACTCTTTCCTTGTGGAGGTAAGGATGACCTTCACAAACTTTTCGGAGCACTCCACAAGTTTGGGTGCTCTCCAGGTGATACCTAACCGTCTAAGAGCTTAGAGCTCCAAGAGTAATGAACGCAAATCGACGGCTTGATGATAAACTCAAGTGCTCAAATGATGAATTTATGCTTATTAGCACTCGATCTCGCTTTCTCAACCCAACTCTCAAATCCTTACAAGATTTAATACACTAGAGGAGTGAAATGGCTCTAAAGAAGCTTTGAATGTTTTTGTCTCGAGTTAGTCAGCAACAAATGAAAGAGGTGGTGAAGGGGTATTTAAACCTAGCCCACAAAACTAGCTGTTACAGTAACTTTTGTACTGACCCGAAGTATTCGGGTTCAACCCGGAGACTCCGAGTTGGTACTTTAATGCGAAACCGAAATTCTCGGCTGGAGCCCCAGTCGGAGAGTCCGAACAGAACACCAGATCCCAGAGTATCTAGGTCAAACCGGAGACTCAGGGTAAAATATTTTAACTCTAACCGAGCACCCTCTGTCGGATCTAAGTCCAGAGACTCCTACAAGCATGAGTATTCAGGTCAACCCGAAACCTCCGGGTTGTACTTCAACACCAAACCGAGCACCCTAGCCTAGAGCTAAACTCGAAGACTTCGGCAACCCGGAGTATCCGAGTCAGTCTAGAACATCCGACTACAGACAGAGGCTTAGAATTTCCCAGTGTTCACGGGGTAACTTGTGTCTCTCTTCTTTGATCTAAATGGGTACCTTGAGCACTTGTGACATCTTCAAGATAGTTGTACGCATATCTCTTTATAGTACGACACACCTATACTCAATTTCAAAAAATAAAAATAATTTAAATCTATTGAGTGACTACATGTCGCTTCTCTTTTCTTTTTGATGGACACCAACGCCTTTTAACACTTCAATGGGACTAAATTATGTTCATAACCTCAATAAACTCATTAGTTTCTTAATTGTTTGTCATCAATTATCCAAAACCCACATAGAGGGTCCAAATGCACTTTCAATCTCCCCCTTTTTAGCGATTGATGACAACACGATTAAAGCTTACAAAAGATATTTGAAGTAAAGATTTTTGAATCCTAAGATATGTGGTGAGCTCTCCCTAAATGTGTGCATCGACTAAAATTAATTTTGACATCAAATGCACATATTTAAAAGAATTTTGCAAGATCTCCCCCTATATCTTAGCATTCATGGAAGGTGTAAAGAGTGTGAGTGAACAAATAACATCATGATACATGTGGCATGGTATATCATAAAAGAAAAAGGGATCAAATATTACACCATAGAATATCATAAAGATCTCACACTAACAATTTAAGTTCTTACAGATTTAAATTCGACAACTAAAAAACTACACATAATTCATCACATATTATAATAGATCTTATATGTCCAATACTCAGAAGATAAAGAGTTTGAACTGAAAGAATAAGATAGGACACAGCCCAGAACTAGGATACTCCGGGTGAACCCGGAGACTCCGGATTCAGGCAGAGAATGGAAAACAGAAAGATAAGGACATTCTCTCCCCCTTTGGCATCAAGCACCAAAAAAGAAAGAGAAGCAAAGATAAAGATCTATTCGCTGCCCTCTTCATAATCCTCGTCTCCATTGCCATTTCTATTGCCACTACCATCATCAGGAGAGCTTTCCTCGGCACCACCCAAGTCCTCTTCCTCGGTCTCTTTCTCATCAACCTCTTGAGCATGAGAAGTTTCAGCACCCCTGCAGCAGCCTGGGCCTCATCATATCAAGCTCATGGGTTCTCAAAAGCTTCGGGCTCGCTTACTTCTTCTTCGGAGGCAACCAGAGAGCAAGGAGGCTCAATCCTCAAATTAGCATAAATTGTTTTTTTTTGTCTCTCCTCAATCTTCCTCAATGTCAAATTTGTCTTGTCTTTTTGTTCCTTTTATCTTCATAGCATTGTGAGTGCAAACATTGAAAATAGTCTTAAGAGCGCTCTTGATAAAGGATGGTGAACCATGAGAGGAAGATGCACGCCTAGGTGCTGCCCTTTGTGCTGCATTAGAAGCTGACCTTGGAGGAGAAGGTGGCATAGATGAAGTTGATTTTGAGCCTACCAATCTTACCATATAAAGCTTATGCTTTACTTTCTAGAAGAAATTCTTTTTTATGACTTTCTCGATCATGAACATAATATACGGAGCATAGGCACAACTTCTGCTAGGTGTGTGGGAAGTAGTATATATTTCTTCCAAAAAAATCCACCACATTGAAAGGATCACTCTCATTAGGCATCCTACCAAGCAGGTTCCTTGTTATGCCTTGGATAGTAGTGGCATCGTCACTTTTAGGAGTTAAAGTAGCATGGAACAAGAAGTTGAGGTATTTGTAGAAAGGCCTCATGTCTTTGGTTGTGCAAGAAGTCACTTCACCTTGATTCTCATACATGAAACCCATTTCTTCAGAAGAGAGTTGTTGCTCAATATGGATTTTGGTCTTGCTAGTGTCATAGACATCAAATCCAAATAAACGACCAAAATTTGTATACTTGATTTGATATCTTTCTCCTTCTATCAACCAATGCATTGTTTGGTTCTCCTCATGATCATAGTGGAGCGTGGCATAAAATTAGGCTATTACCTCAACACTCCAATCATACTTCAAACCTATGTTTCTTTTGATCCTTTTGTCCTCACAAGCTGCTATGACCTCATTGAAGGTAAGATCATCCTTGTTGGCCATATAGTCCCAATCAATCTATTGCATAGGAGTGACTGGCTTCTTCTTCTTGAGAACCACGCTTTCATAGAAATCTGCTTGAATGACATCTGCTTGAAAGTCATTCCAAAAGAGATGATCTGTCATACTCTTTTCATATTCAAAGGGATCTTCATGTCTTTCCTTCTTGACCCTATCAGACTTTTTCATGCAATCTACCATTTTTCTAGGCATCTGAGATAAAGTGCTTGTCATGTAAGGTCTATGAAGCTTTAATGGTCTCAAGACAGAACTTTCTTCTTGTTCATCCATATCCTCTTCTATTTCCTCACCTTGTACCCTTAAGCCATATGCAACCACTTTGCCTTTACCTCTTCCTATCCCTGCTGCACCCCTTCCTCCCCTTGGTAGGAAAGCACCACCAAGTTACCTTAACTGTTTGAGCTGCATCATCAATGTGGATGCCACCAGGCTGCCACTGCCTCGAGACTCAGCTTGATGTGGAGGAACGTTGCTTTGAGCTTGCGGATCAAACTTAGCTTATATTCTCCTTTGATAGGTTTGAGAGTCAAACTTGTCATGACCCATCTTGATCTTTCTTGAGATAGATATGCTTGATATACAAGAAAGATTATGCAAGAATTAATTTAAGGAACAAAAACTAGATGAACAAGAACCGGACAACCCGTAGTATCTGGGTCAACCCGGACACTTCGGGTTGCCTGACTCCGGGGCAAATCTCTAGGATTTGAGGGATTTGTCCAAGGCAGTTGCAAACCCTTGAAATATATGATTCTAGTAGATATAGAGTATATTTAACAAAGGAAATCGACTCTATAGATAAGCATTGAGAGATCGGGAAGAAACGGTCTTTAGGGTTACCTTTAGGTCCAATCATTGATCCCGAAGTCAATCTGGAGGGAAGGCTGGAGATCCAACCTAGAGATGAGTTCAAAAGGTGAAGAACATGGAAATCCCATGGTGAAAGCCCTAGATCACCAGAGGGAAGGTCACCATGGTAGGGAGATGAAAGAGGGTAGGATGGTTAGAATGAAGGGGTAACTTCTCAGATTTGGGGTTAAAGACTGGATAACCCAAAGTATCTGGGTGGACCCAGAGCCTCTGAGTTGGAATTTAAATCCAAACCGAGACGCGTCACCCGGAGGGGAACTTAGAACCTCCAGGTTAAGTGACAGAACCCAGATACTCTGGGTTCTATCAACTCGACAAATAAAGATAGGGACCTAAGGACTTCCAGAATCCAAATACTCTAGGTGGACCCAGAAACTTCAGGTTTTGGATTATGGCAGAACTTGATTTTGGAGATGAGATTCGACATGGATCTTTGAGAGATAAGTTAGTTGGACATATAAGATATTTTTACCACTTGTGATCAGTCAACAAACATCAATACATACTATGATCACAAGTAGCAAAATACAATCATAAGATCAAAGAATCAAATCTTTTGAAAATAGCACTCAAAAGAGATTTTTGCAAACTTCTAGCTACCAAAGCTAAAACTCAAGAACAATCAATTGTATGTAACATATCAAGCCACGTTGCTAGAATATATTATATTTAGCTCACTTTTTAACTCGCAAAACCTTTGCTTATCTAGTGGCTTGGTGAGAATATTAGCTAGTTGTTTTTCAGTTCTGACATGACGAATATTGGTATCCCCTTTGGTTGAGTGTTCTCTCAAGAAATGATATCGAATGTCTATATGTTTGGCTCTTCAGTGTTGCACGAGATTATTGGCTATTTTTAAGACACTCTCATTACCACATAAAAGTGGGACTTTGGTCATGTTGTAGCCATAGTCTCTCAAGATTTGCCTCATCAAAAGTAGTTGAGTACAACAAGCGCCCGCGGCAACATACCTGGCTTTGGTGGTGCATAGGGCCACATAATTTTACTTCTTTGATGGCCAAGACACCAATGACCTATCTAAGAATTAACAAGTCCCAGATGTACTCTTCATATCCCCTTTGCAACTGATATAATCGGAATCCGAATAGCCGATAAGGTCAAAGATTGAACATTTAGGATACCATAAGCCAAGGTAATGGGTATGAACTAAATATCTAGAAATTCTTCTAACGGACACTAAATGACACTCTTTTGGAGAGGCTTAAAATCTTGCACACATGCACATGCTAAGCATAATATCGGGCCTAGATGCACATAGGTAAAGTAAAAAACTAATCATTGAGCGATATACCTTTTGATCCACGGCCTTGTCTTCTTCATTTAGGTCGAGATATCCATTAGCTTGCATTGGGGTCTTGATGTGCTTAGCATTCTCCATATCAAACTTCCTAAGCATATCTTTGATGTACTTCATTTGACATGTGAATATCCCTTCCTTGAGTTGCTTAATTTGGAATCCTAGAAAGAACTTCAACTCCACCATCATTGACATCTCAAACCACTTCGTCATAATCCTACTAAACTCTACACAAAATATTTTATTAGTAGAACAAAATATAATACCATTGATATATATTTGGTAAACAAATAAATCATTATCAATATTTTTAATGAAAAGAGTAGAATCAACTTTGCCTATTTCAAAGTCCTTCTTGATAAGAAAATTCCTAAGACATTCATATCATGCTCTAGGTGCTTGCTTAAGCCTATAGAGTGTCTTATAGAGTTTGCACACATGATGAGGATACTTGGGATCTTCAAACCCGGGTGGTTGCTCTATAAATACTAATTCAGAGATTGGTCTATTAAAAAAATATGCTCTTCACGTCCATTTGATATAGCTTGAAATTATAGTGGGTAGCATAAGCAAGTAACATACGAATTGACTCAAGCCTAGCTATGGAAACATAAATCTCACCAAAGCTCAAACCTTTTATTTGCGTGAAGCCTTGAGAAACCAACCTTGCCTTGTTTCTCGTCACGCTCCCGTTCTTATCTTGTTTGTTTCGAAAGTCCCATTTGGTGCCAATCATATCTTTATTGTGTCTCTCCACCAAGGACCAAACTTCATTCCTCTTGAAGTTGTTGAGCTCTTCTTACATGGCCACCACACAATCCGGATCACCAAGTGCATCTTCTACCTTCAAAAGTTCCAAAGAGGAAACAAAAAGAGTAATATTCACAAAAATTTACAATTATAGAACTAGTTGTTACCCCATTTTATATATCACCAAGAATATTGTCAACCGGGTGATATCTTTGAATGCTTTGATAAACTCTTGGATATGACACTTGAAATTAGGGTTGAATGTCTACCACTTTATCATCATCAATGAATTTATTGGAGTAATCATGAGCTTGATCTTGAGTTGATGTAGGTGGCTCCACTTGAGTTGATGAAGAGTTGTGAACTTGATCATTATTGGCCACTGGTAGCTTTTAGGTCTCTTAAGGCTTGATTTCACTAATAGCCATCTTTTTATTGTCTCACTTAGAATTTCTTCATCACATAAAATATTAGGATCAACTTTCTCTACTTGGGAGCATTAGATTCATCAAATATCATGTCACGTGCAATTTTAACATAACCAGTGGTTTTGTTGAAAATATGGTAGACGTAGGCATTTGATCCATAACTAAGTAAGAAACCTTTATCTACTTTAGGAGCAAACTAATTTTTTACCTTCTTATTTAGAATGAAAAATTTACTACTAAAAACCCAAAGTATGAAACATTAGGCTTGTTACTGATTAGAAGCTCGTAAGCGTCTTCTTTAAGATCTTGTGAAGATATAACCGATTGATGACATGACATGCGGTGTTGACGGCCTCTGCCCAAAATTGATCCAAAATCTTATACTCATAAAGCATGATCCTTGCCGACTCTATGAGAGTCATATTCTTCCCATCGACAAACCTATTTTGTTGAGAGGAGTAGGGTGCCGAGAACTCATGCTTGATTCCTTATTCATCAAGAAATTCTTCAACTTGTGTATTATTGAATTTGCTTCCGTTGTGTCTTCTCATCCTTTTGATCTTCACATCGAATTTATTTTGAGCTCTTCTAATAAATTTCTTGAATATGACTTGTGTTTCACTCTTATCATGCAAAAAGAATACCCGCATAAAATGAGAATAATTATCAACAATAACCAAACCATATTTGTTACCACCAATGCTTATGTAGACGATTGGTCCAAATAAATCCATGTGAAAAAGCTTCAATGCCCTTGTGGTCATCATCACATTCTTGGCGGGATGAGGAGCTCCAACTTTCCTATCCGCTTGACATGCGCTACAAATTCTATCTTTCTCAAAGAAAACATTTTTTAGTCCTAGAATGTGCTCCCCTTTATAAGTTTAAACGAATTCCTCATGTCAACATGGGCTAGTCAGCGGTGCCATAGCCATCCCTTACTAGACTTATCAATCAAGCAAGTCTTAAGGCCTCATTTCATCCGTTGAAAAATTAACAAGATAAAGTTTGCCATTCAAGCGACTGGTGAAAGCTATAGATGAGTCTACCCTTCTAGAGACGATCACATCTTCATTATAAAAAGGCAATTATATCCCATTTTACAAAGTCGTGATAACAAATTGTAGCTAAGAGATGTAACTAACAAAATATTTAAGATAGAATGATCATTTGATATAGCAATTTTACCTAGACTAATTATCTTTCTTTTTTCCACCATCTCCAAATACAATATTTCATGTTGTCCTCCATTTTCTTCAAACTAAGAGAACACGTTCTTCTCTCCGATCATATGATTGGTGCATCTACTATTAAACACCAAGCTTGAACCACCGGAGAAGTATGCCTACAACACAATTTAAGCTTTTATTTTAGGTACCCAAATTTGTTTGGATCCTCTCATGTCAGTCACCAGAACTTTTGGCATCCACACATTCCTTTTTACAACTCGATCTTATGTATGGGCTCTAACATATAGAGCAACCACTTTACCACGATAGTTTCTCTTTAAAACATAAGATACATAGAAGGTAGATTGAGGTGTATGGTATTTGGGTTGCTTGGCTTATGTGATGAGATTATCTTGCTTGCCTCCCTTGATGAACTTGAGGCGCTCCTTGCCATTTATCACCATACGCTCACTTGGCTTTCTTGTATGCATATCAAACATAAAGCCTCTCTTTTGTTTGTTATTCTTGGCCTCAATGGTCTTATATAATGCATCCTTAGATTTGTAGGTCTTGTACTTGTCTTTCTTGTAGGGTTTGTTCTTCTTTCCTTCCCTGTCCTTGTTCTTCTTGTTTGGGCAGTCGGCGATAAAGTAGCCAACTTCACCGCACTCATAGCAAGCTCTCTTGGATGTTCTTATTTTGGGCATGTCTCTCTTGTACTTGCTATACCCACCCTTCTTCACAAATTTCTAGAACTTTCTTACAAAGAAGGCTATTTCTTCATCATCCGAGCTCTCATCTTCACTTGAGCTTGATTCTTCAACTTCTTTGCTCTTGCTTGCCTTGAATCCTACTTCTTTATTTTTAGAGGTTGAGCTTTGCTTGACAAGATTCCTGACTTTATTTGCTTCCTCCTCCATAAGCTTATGAGCAAGAATTCTACCAAAAACATCACTTGGTGTGAGCCTCTTGTAATCCCTTCTTTCACGGACGAGAGTGACCAATGTGGGATTTCTTAGGGCAAAAGCTTTTAGAAATCTTCTCACCACCTTATGATCATCTAACTCTTCACTTCCAAGCCTCCTAATCTTGTTTACTAACACCATCATACGGTCATACGTTACTTGTGGTGTTTCATCATCTTCCATAAAAAAATCTTTCCAATTTTCCTTTAAGCAATTATATCTTTGATTCTCTCACACTTGTGGTGCCTTCATGTGCTACTTGGAGTGTATCTCTTATCAACTTGGCCTCCTCAAGCTCATCCACCTTGTTGAGCTCCTTGGGGCTTAAAGCGCCAAGCAATACACTTACGGTTTGTGCTTTGCGGTAGAGATTTTGCTCTTGCTTGGGGTTGAGTTCTTTGTCTTCATCCGATAGCTCAAAATCTGTACACATAATCTTTCAAATACTTGAATGAAGAGAGATTAAATACAATTTCATTTTGTGCCTCCAGGCGATATAATGTGTACCATAGGAATAAAGTGCAAGCCCGGATGGCACAAACTTATAAGAATTAGAGGCATTCAATTTATCATAATTGAATTCAATTACAACTTCCTTGCCTTTCCCATTACCCGATGTCGAAATATCATCCTTCAGACTTTTCGGGCTTACCAAACCTTTCTCCCTAGACTCCAACATCTTTAAATTCTCCAAGCGGTGAAGCCTTGTAGGAGGTTAGACTTTGATACCAATTGAATGTACACGATGTTGGCTAGAGGGGTGAATAGGTATTTCCTGAAAATTAAAACTTTGCAGCAGATTATAGAGCTCGGATACTTCAGGTCAAACAGGAGACTTTGGGGTCCGGAGGTTCTGGGCTCAATCCGGATAGTCCGGCTGGAACAGGAAAAGCAAAATTATGAAAATCTAAGCAAGTCTAGTTGAATCTAGGGTCACTACAGGTTCCTACGGATGTATGTAAGCTTTTCAATAGATCACCTGCAGCTATAAACACACTATCATGTAGATCGGGACAAATCGCTCAAAATCAATTAGAACAACAAGGTAAGAAAAAGAAAGACACGATTTGTTTCCCGAAGTTCGGATCCAACAATCCTACGTCTCCGTTGAGATGCTCACAAAAAGCCGGGTCTCTTTTAACCTTTATCCTCACTGAGCGATCACAAAGATCGAGCTCGGGCCTTACTCAACTTTCCTCTTTCCTGGCGGAGGCGAGGATGACCTTCACAATCTTCCAAGGCCTCCATAAGCTTGTGTGCTCTATAGGTGACGCCTAACCATCTATGAGCTTGGAGCTCCAAGAGTAATGAACGCGAATCGACGGCTTGATGACGAACTCAAGTGCTCAAATGATGAATTTATGCTCACTAACACTCGATCTCACTTTCCTAACCAAACTCTCAAATCTTTGCAAGATTTAATGCACTAGAGGAGTGAAAGAGCTCTAAAGAGGCTTTGAATGCTTTTGTCTCGAGTTGGTTCATCAGCAAATGAAGAAGTGGGTGAGGGGTATTTAAATCCAGCCCCCAAAAACTAGCTGTTACAATAACTTTTGTACTGACCCGGAGTATCTGGGTTCGACCTGGAGACTCCGGGTTGGCACTTGAATACAAAACTGAAAGCCTCGACCGAAACCCTAGTGGAAGAGTTCAGACAGAACACTAGATCCCAGAGTATCCGGATCAATCCGTAGACTTCGGGTAAAACATTTTAACTCTAAACGAGCATCCTCTGCCGGATCTAAGTTCGCAGACTCCTGCGACCCGGAGTATCCGAGTTAACCCGAAACCTCCAGGTTGGGCTTCAACACCAAACCTAACACTCCAGACCAGAGTTAAACTCGAAGACTCCAGCAACCCAGAGTATCCAGGTCAGTTCGAAACATCCGGATATGGACATAGGCTTAGAATTTTTCAGTGTTCGTAGAGTAACTTGTGCATCTCATCTTTGGCCTAAATATGTACCTTTAGCACTTGAGACATCTTCAAGATAGTTTATACGCATCCCTCTTTATAGTACGGCACACTTATACTTAATTTAAAAAATAAAAATAATTTAAATTTATTAAGGGATTACATGCCGTTTTTTTCTTTTTGACGCCAACACCTTTTAACACTCCAATAAAACTAAAATCTATTCATAACCTTAATAAACTTATTAATTACTTAATTATTTATCATCAATTATAAAAAACCATATAAAAAATCTAGATGCACCTTCATACACTTCACATGACGGGAGACCCGGGGCCTTTTTCAAGCTTCTGGAATGAGCTCAACCACCTTTTGGCTAAAAAAGAATATCCTCTATGGGCACAACTCAAGGGAGGTGGCTTTTATGGCTCGCAAGCCTTAACTAGAAAAGTCAGCTAATCAGTGAAGTTGTAATCACACCGAACAAAGCCTGTAGATCCATCACATCTTGTCCTAGGTAGCACACGTCAGAGTAAATCAGCTGATGGCAGCTAGCAACCTAGCAATATACCTCACTTACCCGCTTTCATTCATACGCAACAAACATAAAAGATCATGAGACAGTATTTTTTTGGAAAACTCACACACACACATATATATATATATATATATATATATATATATATAGGAAAACTAGTATGTACTCCTGGGTGTATGTACTCCCACCTCCCATATACCACTTTTACACATAAGTTATACTTCTTTATCACTTTAAATATATTTCATTAGTAATTATAAGATACTACAATACAAATTCCACGAAATTTTTTATGAAATTCCATGATTTTTATCTTAATTTGCGTATATACTTCTTTTATGTATAAAAAAGAGTATATAGCAAAAATGAAAGGCTAACATTGAATTTTTTTTCATACAACTCATATTGGAGTATCTTAGAATTAGTATTAGAGTATACTAAAAATGATAAAAGAGTATAAAGTGTTTGTTTATGTGGTATATTGCATGTGGGAGTACATACTCCTAGGAGTATAGAATAGGTGTCCTATCCTATATATATATATATATATATATATATATATATATATATATATTAAAAGCAGATAACAAGGATTAGGGAATAAAAATCCCCCAATTACATGGAAGTAGCCACCTTGCTACTGGACGGAAAACACGACCTACTTTACTCCTACAGACTCAATCCACAAGTAAAACTTAACAACATAAATTTGAGTAAGGTCTCCGAACTGGCATGATGCAGAACTGAAAGTGCAATTTAGCCTTTAAATATGATTTTAGTAATTAATGATAATATCTATAGACAAATAATATTATTAAAATTGTTAGTAAGTTGTTCCATATGTGGTATATAAAACAGAGATATGCATTAAGATGATGAGCTCTAAGTGATACTCGAGTAAGTTAATAACAATATTTATAGACTAACAATATTGTTGAAAATAGTTAATAGGTTATTCCATAGAAAGATGTATAAGTGATAAATCATGAATTTATTAAGAAATGATATTAGATAAAAAAATGCAACGATATCTTTGAGCTCTTAGTAATGCTCATAAGGACAACAAGAAGCTTAAGAAGTACAATAAGCGTAAAGACAAAGTTACTTGCGGAAGATCAAATAACTAAAGGTATAGTATTGTCAATAAAGTTTTATATACTAACCCATATTCTTTGTGCTTGAAAGTGAGTAGGGTTAGGTACCTTATGAAGATTAATAATAAGCGTAAATGCTAAGTCACTTCTAGAGATTAAGTGATTTAATGTATAAAGTTATCAATAAAATTTTATGGATTAACCCACGTGCTTTATGCTTAAGAGTGAGTTGGGGTTAGAATCCATAAGAAAGCATGAGTTGAATTAAGATATCAAATATGCTAAGAGTGAAGAACAAAGATTGAACTCCATATATGATAAAGTGAATTAATTAAAGATGTCGGATACAAAATGACTTTCTACAACAAGATGGTGAAGGAAAAACAATACTCAGTTGCGATGGACCATCCGGTGGTGAAGTACAAGCAAAGAGCTTGATGCCAAATGACCAATGCATCGGTGAAGGGCGAATGAAGTCTCTGCATCAATGGATCATGTGAGGCCATAGGAATCTATGGATGATTTGCATCAATCATATGAAGAATCAAAAAGAGATGAAGTGAAGTTTATATGAAAGTTGGCAACAATCAATGTTTTAAAAAAGAAGCGGTACTAGAAGGTATTCTAAAGCTCAAAGTGGTTCAAACGAGTTTTTCATTTGAATTTGAGTCTAGGTATGTCGCAGTACTATAGGTGTCTTAATGCTTAAGAGTATCTAACCAACCTAAAGTGAGAGATACAAAACACCTATGAACACTGGGTAGTGTTAACTTGTGTTTGCTTTAAGAGTTTGATTTAGGACTCTAGTGCCAAAAGTGTGAAAGTGTTTGAATTAGGTTTTAGAGTGTTGCTAATTTGATACAATGTGTTTGAGATTATGAATTCAGTAGAAATATGTAGCCCTTTGAATAATCTTTCGAGTCTAAAATCGTCGAAATCAGACATTAGTATCAAAAGTTATCTCTTTTTTTAAGGGTTTGTTGTGCTGAACTCAGAAGTTCCGGATTGGCCGGAAGTTCCGGATGAAATTCTGGTTGGGGTTCTCGGTCTTGGTTTGAAGTTTTAATCCGGAAGTTTCGGATTGAACCTGAAAGTTTCGGATTCTGTGCTCAGAGGTTTCGGACTTGATTCGGACAGGTGTCTCAGGCGGGTCTAATTCGAGTAATCCGGAAGTTTCAAATTAATCCAGAAGTTTCGTATTGTATTGAGGTATAACATCTAGTTTTGAGGAGTTGGATATAAATACCCACTCACCCTCTCTTTGTTGTGCTGCTGGTACTCCAATGAAAATACTCAAGCCAGTAATTAAAGCTCTCCCTACTCTATTTTAGTGCGAGATTTGAGAAGAAAAGTGAGTTAGGTTGAGATATTAGAAGATTGAGTTGAAGTGACCATAACTTTCATCTCGAGCATTCAAGTTCATCAGCAAGAATTTCATCATCACGTTTTTATTCTTGGAACTTAGAGCTCTTAGATGGCTAGGCGTCGCTGGCAAGTACCCAAGATTGTGGTATGTAGCGAGAAGTTTATGAGGGCACGGATTTCGCCTCCGCAAGGTAAGAAATCAAGAGTGAAATCTCAAGCTCAAGTGTGACCAAGGTTGGTGAGAAAAAGGGTTGAAATAGATCTAACTCAAATATGACCGAGCCCCTCAACAGAGATGTAGGAACCTCAAATGGAGGTGTCCGAACTTTTGGAAACAAATCACGCGTCTTCTCTCTTTATTTGTTTGTTCACCCTTCATTTGTGCAAATTTGCTCGATCTACTTGCTCCTATGAAATTGACTGCAGGTACTCCATGGATCTGCTTGGAATTATCATTTGGAATACACGACTTCATTTGGTTTGAGCTAGAAGTCATTAGACGTAATATAATTTCAGTTTCAAGTTATGAACCCAAAAGTTCCAGATTAAATCCGAAACTTTCGATGAAGAGTAATTTTGGAACTTCCGGTGAACAATAATTTCAGAAATTTCTATTAGATTTTGTTGTATATCTTGCTAGATTTGAATAATCTTTGTCACACCCTAGGATTGTAATATTCACACTTATTTAGGATGATAGTGCACTAGTTGAGCCTTGCATATTTAGGATTTTCACTTGTGAAAAATCTGTTAGTTTATTTTTCGCTGTAAGTTTAACCAATAGTAAAAAATGACGAATTATTCATGTCCCTCTAAGTGACATCATTGTCTTTTCAAGAAGTGGTGGATGGTCTCCTTGATGTTCCGTTGTAAGCATGGCACACAAAGTCACCAGACAAACGATGTCAAAGATCCCCAAGGGCCTCTCTTTGGCACAGTGGCACTAGAGGTTTAGTGTTGAGCCGTAGTTTTGTTGTAGAATTCACCGGGCTCAAACAAACACTTCTGCAATAACGACAACTCGGATATGCAATCATCAATTCAATTTTGTATTCTACCCAAACATGGACAGTGAGTCACAAAACAATAGCTAAGAGTTCCTTACCAATAAGAAGGTCGTTCCCGGGCCTCGCTACACTAATAATTTAGCAAGAACTGTCCTGAAGTGGCACAGTGTGACTAGGTCGATGCTTGATCGCAGTGATTGGATCTTGGACTGTGGCTAGGATGGTATGACATGGAGTTGGTGATGAACATGGGAGGGTGGATCAAGGCGACTGGACAGAAAACATGACCTACTCACTAATCTGCCATCTGGCAGCCCATAAGCTTAATTAAAGTGTTAAGCAGAGGAGAACAAAAGTTACCGAAAGATCCAGGTGGGGTTAAACTTAAACCCACCTCACCCTTTTTTAGCATCATCCTTAGAGGAAATGAGTCTCTCCCATGCATCTCTCTCCTCTAGTCGTCACCTTGTCACTTGACACAATATACAATAGTAGTACTATGCTCCCACCAGGTCACCAGACTACCAAGGCAGCTAGCTCTAACCATTAGAGCTACCCCCCGAGTTGAAAGACCGTGGTGACCACTTCACTTTATCGTGCACACATCTGCCCGAAGCCTTCACCCACGCCCATCTAGCTGTCCACCGATCCATCCAGTTTATCCAAACCCCAGACCTCAGAACAAAACAAAACCATTGAGCTTAATAAACTAACCCTATGTAATACCTGAAATTTTTCAAACTTCAGAAGTTGACCACGGGACCCATGAGGAGTTTAATTTTGAATTTTGATTCATTGGTCAGATGGACGATCAGAGGCCGCTGATGTGTTGATCTCGTCGAGACGATTCCGTTTTGCTATCAAACGTCCTGTTTGGACATTTGGTGAAGCTGTGGCAAACCCTATAAATTTAGACTGTTGGATGTAGGGATGATAATTATACCTGATTACTTGTTTACCCATGGGTAAATACCCTAATAGGGTTGGGTATGTTCCATATTTAGTACCCATGGGCACATTTTTGGGCGAAAAAGATGACCCGATAGGTATACGAGCACAAGTATGGATAATGCCTACCCATACCCGTGGCACCTGTTTACCCGTCAAACTCCCTAACACTTGGGTCCAATCCAGTAGTTGTATAAATATGGATATGCTCTAATCCCCACCGCCCCTACCCACCACCCCTCAATCCTCACTCCACAGCCCTCCAGTTCTGATCCCCTTCGTCCTTCTCCCTGTCGCCACCCGCTATGCCCAGCTCACCGCCGCTCGCCTCCCGCTGCCCAGCTCACTAGCAGCACCCCCAATCCTCATGCCTCTCGATCCCCTTCGTCCTTTTCCTCGTCACCACTCACCATCCCTCACCTCTCGCCGAGGGCCTGTTCACTATCGCCCGCCGCCTAGCTCACCACTGTCACCCCATGCCCCAACTCATCACCGCTACCCCCATGCCCCATCCCTATGGGATCGTGAGTCCTTGTAGATCCACAATCACTCAGCTCCTCGGTTTCCCGTCATAGCCCAAGTCCCCACCGTCGCCCAGCTCCGCACCGTGGCCCTGGTCCCATCGCAGCGTTGCCTACCATCGTTGGCCAAGGCGGTCGCGCTAGTTGTCAGCCGCTCTTTGTGCGGAGGCGATGGCCGAGGATCCATACATATGCATCTCATGCATTGGAAGTTTTGTCACCGTCTTATGGCCGTGACCATATTGGTACAATGTTGTACGTTGCCTGTAGAGGGTTACGACGCACAACTTTACGTTGCATGTGAAGAGGTAAGGGTGAGGAAGAACATGCTATATGCAAAACATTTTCTTTCATATGATTGTCCTTACTTTAATTGCATCAATGATATTCTTATATTGTAAGGAAATCTTTAATACTGTTTTGATGATATTTCTATCGTAATTTATAGCTAGCAGATAATAACATGTGGTTGTCGTTGTATGGCTAGGCTTGTATGTTTTTTAAGCTATTGTTAACTCATTTGGCTTATCTTTATTAAAGATGATGTTTAATTAACTATAGCTAAATAGTTTGACTTACTGAGATTTTCAAATCTTACTCTTGCTATCTTTTCAGTCGCAGATGATGGCGAGCATGCGGGATATGTAGTAGCATGACTTTTGCACAAATCACGCCCAGTTATTGTCTTTTGGGTTGTAATGTTAGTTTGGTGTCTCTTGTTGTTGTGTTGTATGTCTTTGTTTTGGTATAGATGTTTGATCGTGGTTTGTTCCTCATTTTGCTATGATGTTTATTTCTATTAGTGTGATGATATATTTATCTATTTCTATATATAATAATATCAGTTATGCCTTCAGTTATAGATAAAATACTGTCAATTTTTTCTTTAAAGTTTGGTGGTCCAGGATATTACACCCACCGCCACTCGTCCACCAGTCCTATAATAATCCCTGCCTAATCCTATCTTAGCAGCTAGGGTTACGAGCCCACGACGCGCACAGCTTGCGCTGTGTGCTCTCTTGGCATCAGATTGGCCAGCCTCCTATCTGGGATCCTCCTCCCCACCCCACCCCAGCGAGAGGGAGAGGGGAGGGAAGCATACTAACATGCTATTGGTTGCCGCCTCCGCGCCTAGTGGTCAGTACTTGCAGCGGCTGCCTCCAGTTGCTCGCTTCCTTTTATCCCCTTATTTCCTGATTGGTGCTTGTCTAGATTGGTGTTGGCCCTTTTTTGTCCGCCTCGGGTTTGATGCAGCGCTACCTCATTTCTACTTTTGGGTGGCCGGGGATGGGATCCCTTTTCGGATAAGGCGTTGTCCGAAATCTCTGGAGTTTGGTGACTGTTGATGGGTGCGGGGATCTTACGGGTGTTTACTTGTGCAGGATTCAGGATCGAGTTGTTAGTTTAGGGGGAGATGTTGCCTTTTGATCATAGCAGCGATTGGTTGGGGGGGGGGGGGTTGTGATGTTGTAGTAGGATTTTGGGGGGGGGGGGGGGGGCGTCTGATTTGTGCAGCGTTTGGAGGCGAGGCTATCACTTGTGGAGGGGGAAATTCTGGTGTTCTTCTTAGCCGAGTTGCACCTGCAGTCGTTAAACTGTACTAGATGATGTTCGTTTCTCTTCTGATCCGTGTTTCTTTACAGCTTTTGATGTTCGTACTGTAAATCGAGCCTTGCTGGAAATTCTTTGGTCGACCCGTTCTTGGTCCCGGGTTTTCTTGTCCAGCCGTCCAGTGTTCCTGTTCTACAGTGTACTATCCTGCCTATCGTTTAACGACTCGCTAGCGCGTGGTCTACTCACTACAAAGGATTCAGAGCGTGGTTGAGTTCTTGCGTCTCCAATCGAGTCAAGATCGTTGCCCTGTTTCGCACGAACAGGCTAATCTATCGACGGCCCTGCTTCCGCTCACTTTGACCCCCGCTTATGACTTTTCTAATCTCTGTTCAACTTTGTTTGAGGTGGAGCCAATTAATAATTTGCCACCACTAAAAAATGATTTCGTTTTCAATCTCTACCCGGTCATAGACTAGTATATACTCTCGTATGTCATTTGACTTGCTGCTGAAACAGTGTCCATGTGTTGTCTTCTCGATGTTGCTGAAACAGCGAGGACCTGAACGACTGTGGAGCAAGGCAGCGAGTATGAGCAGCATGGAGTCGCGGCCGGGGGGAACGAACCTGGTGGAGGCCAGAGGGCAGGGCACCGCGATGCCTTCCGGCGGCACGGCGATGCAGCCGTGGTGGACGGGCTCCGGGGCCGGGCTCGGAGCGGTGTCCCCTGCCGTTGTGGCGCTGGGGAGCGGGGCAGGGGTTAGCCTGTCGAGCAGCCCGGCAGGTGGTGGCGGTCGGGCGACCAAAGGTGCTGCGAGCAGCAAGGCGAGTGACGAGAGCAGCGAGGATTCACGGAGATCTGGGGAACCAAAAGGTTTGTGCTGCTAGCTTTATCCATTAAAGGAGATGAGCTCTTATTGCACGAGGTTGCTGTAGTTGTTTCCTTTTTTTATCTATTCTGTTCAGCGTTCTTGCTTTTTTTTTAGCATACAGTACTATATCTTGGTTTGAAACTTTGAATTCATCGGAAGATCTTTCTATAAATACAATTGCAGAACGGAAGCTCGTGCTTAAGATGGTTCCACCATAAAGAATGTAGCACGACAGTTTCCTTATATGGCATAAAAGGAAGTGAGAAATTTTTCACTTGAATGCAGGCCTTGCAACAGGCTAGTGCTTCGTTTCTCTCTTTTTTTTTTCATGATGGTCTCAGAAGAAAGAGTGTTTATGTCTCAGTATTAGCACCAGCACAAATCTGAAATCTTGGTCAGTTCTCCAATTCCGAAACATTCGTAGATGCGTCAATCTCACAAATGAGTGTCATGTCTGCTGTGATGATGTAGAATTGTCATTTATCACCACATCATGTTTATTCAAAGCTCCACTTGCCTAGTTCTTTGTTGGAGGTATAGAAACGATCGTACTAAGCTTAAGCAAGTACTTCAATTAACTAGAGCAGTTTGTGCAAAATGGTGATGGGAATCAAATCATTTGCTATATTGATCTTGTAGGTAATGTTATTATGTGCAAATGTTTTTCTCTGCATAGAAGTATTCACTAATCAATTAATCATAATAAAATTAGCCACTGTGCTGTTGTGCGCATCAACAACAAACATGACCATTGAACAAAAATAAATTATTATTAGAAATCCATGTGTCATACGCTTGTACGACTTAAAGAACTCATGTCAGTGGAAATGAGCATAGTAGTCATTTTGCAGAAAGCATGACCATTGAAACCTCTACCCAATTTGAATTTCCATTTTAGTTTTCCTGGCATGCACTGCTTGTTTATCTGATCTTAACTTCCATTGCATACCTAAGTATTTCATCTTTTTATCTAATTTTTCCAGAAGCTTACTGGAACCTTGACTGTCTTAACTGAATAAGGAGGTGTGTGCAAACTGGATAGTTTTTTTTTTTTTTTTTTGATGAAAAGGTGCAAAATAGTGGTTGGTTAAGATATTTGGATTTCAATCGCTAACAATATACGAGTCTTTAACTCTTTGTGCGCCTCCTTGAGAAAGTGTTCCCTGCCATCTGTTGTATACTGATTTGCAGCGCTCCCATTCTTCTGTATCAAACTTTGTCTCCCCCAAAACTTTTTTTCACGATCATATCTTATTATTACGGACTAAATGGTTCATGGTTCCTTCAAAGAATCATATCAAGCTACATTGAATGCCTGAAGCGTGTTATCAAGTGCTCAAGCTATTGACTTATAATACGATTGCAAAGATTTTATGCATTGTCAGTTGCAATAGCATAAGGAACTTTTTGTACAAATATTTTTCTTTTACCAAAGCTCCTTGTTTTTAAGATTTTTGTACACGTTCCTCTCCAGTCTCTACTACCATTCTGTTCATTTCTTTTATCATCTTTCCAAACTGAGTTTTGCGAATGAATGGATTTCCGAATTATTTTGTTTCCTAATGATAAAAACCTTAACCTTTTCCAGTTGAAGCGATGTTTATAAGGTCAGATGAGAGGAATAATGCTACTATCTTGCCTAAACTTTTAAACGTTGATGTGAGGACAACTGTACAAGTTTTACTCGGATAAGCGTGCTGTTCGAACTGAAGAGTTTAATTAATTATCAATTATCGCACTGGCAATGAAAGTAAAATGGTTTTCTTTCTTTTCAATAATTCCAGATGGAAGCGTTGGTCATGAAAAGAATCATGCTACATCACCGATGCCTGCTTTGGTGTCAGAGTATTTGGCACCATATACACAGCTGGAACTGAACCAATCGATTGTGTGCATTCTTTTCTCCATTGACTCTGTTTCTTGTCTGTTGATGTTTCCATTTTCTGTGAACTTGTCTAGCAATTGTGTTTCTCGTCTCATGTTCATACCTTGTGTAGGCTTCTGCAACATATCAGTACCCAGATCCTTGCTATGCAGGCATGGTTGCTCCGTATGGAACTCAACCTGCGGTACTACTTTATGCCAAATTAAGCATTGGAAATCATTTCGCCCCTTGCATGTAATCCTTAATAGCACTAGTCTAAATAATGGTATTACCTACTATACTTCACTCAAGCACAATATGAGATCTAAGATAAAGAATTACAGATTCAGTGGAGATGTTATTATTGAAGAGTTGTCAATGTTAAATATGAGCACTATCTTCCCTATTGAAATTACAGCATAAAATTCAGAGAAGAGTATCAAAATTACCTTGGAATATTTATATTCCTTTGGTATTTTTAAAGAAAAATGTGAAACTTGTGATACTGTTTGCTCCCTGTGTCATGACTATGGAAGATTGTACTGCTCAAATGTCTTTGGATCCAGTACAACGCTTTGGCTAGACTAATCATCTTCACTTTTTAAAGATAATGTATATTTAATTATTCTGTGTTTAGAGCATAACTGAACTGCTTGAATTAACCTGGGGGGAAAAGACGTCCATTAATGTGTTGTAGTTGTCTTTTTTTGTATCTAAAGCGCCTTACGCCTGCTGTTTTTGTTGTCTGCACAGACTCATTTCCAGCTACCTGGATTAACTCACTCTCGCATGCCATTACCTCTTGAAATATCCGAGGAGCCTGTTTATGTAAATGCGAAGCAGTACCATGGAATTTTAAGACGAAGGCAATCACGTGCCAAGGCGGAACTTGAGAAAAAGGTGGTCAAAGCCAGGAAGGTTAGTTAAGCGATATTATGGGCACGCTTCTGCTGTATTTCCCATCTGATTTTTCAGGATTGTACAGTCAGTGACTTCGACTTTTCAGGATGTTCCTTTGTAAACTATAAACTCTGAATCTCGGTTCTTTTCAGATGCCTTGAGTTAGTCATAAATGAATCATATAACTTGATAGATTGCTAAGCACTTGCATTTGACATTACAGCCCTATCTTCATGAGTCTCGTCATCAACACGCAATGAGGAGGGCAAGAGGAAATGGGGGACGCTTCCTAAACACAAAGAAAACTGACAGTGGTACTCCCAATGGTAAAGCTGAACTGAAGATAGGTAATAGAATCGTTGCATAATATAACACACATTTGAGTGCATGTATTTCCATTTCTGACACCCTACTTCTGCATTCCTTAGGAGAGCAAAACTCCAAGCATATCCATGTCCCTCCTGACTTACAGCTACGACAGAAGAAGGCATGAAGTAGCGGTCCTGCATGCTAAAACAGTGGCATCTGTCCACAGGCATACGCACTTGAGATCAAATCCTTGCTCCAGCGTTGCACTGCCATCTTTTCATCTTCTTTGGGGAAAGCGGTCCAGTGTTCGTTCACCTGAATGAGCTTGGTACCTGTTGTTGGTCCTGGCAGAATGCAATCTGGGCACAAGAGTCCATCCAAGTGTTCAAGGCCATGGGTAGGTCGGCTGTTTTCAGGCAATTCATTCTTGGCTTTCACATTCCGCCCTTGTTTGTACCTGGTGTGTTGGAAGTGAACTAGATTGTGTTCTGACTTCAGCATCCTGTGCTGCATGTATAATTAAAATTAGCTTTGGATAATGTTTGTAATGCTTGAACTGTGACAAAGTCGTAGCTGAACTGGATCTACAGCGAAAGCAACTCATGTCGAGTCCTGTGCAAAAGCAGAAGATTGTTTCACTATTTTTGTGCTACTCTTTAGGCTTGTTTGTTTCCACTTCATATTATAGAAAACAGTTTTTATAAGCTGAAGTGGAAACAGATAAACAGCTTGTGAATATAGTTTTTTAACAATTCATCTTTTAAATTGCAGCAATCTCATAATCCATTGTCCACTAGCTTTCCTCAGCTTTTAATTTGAAAAAAGACCAAACCGCTCATCAACGTTGGGGTGAAATTACCCGTCACTACCCCTCCGTTACCCCTATCCATGCGCTCCCCCCAACAGCTCTCGCTCCAGCGCATCTCCCAATCGTCAACCCTTAGTGCCACCACTATGGACGAATTCGACGTAGAATCTCCCGATCGTCGAACCCTAGCGCCACCGCTATGGACGAATTTGACGTAGCCATCATTGACGAGTTTGATGCTACCTTCTCCTACCGGGACGGCCTGGCCGTCACCTCTACCTCGCCCGACGCGTTTCCCTTCGCCCGTAGCCACTCACGACGGCGTGATGTTCCTAGGTGTTGCCACCGTCTTGTTCTGAGGTGCGGCACCATCCTCATTCCCCGGCGACGGCGGTATGACCTACTTCCCCAACAACAGCATCTCTCCCTTGCCTGGAGCATTTCACGACGCGGCGACGACCTTGTTCCGAGGCGACGACATGAGCTCCTTCGCAGGTGGCGCGGCGGCCTATTTCTCCGATGACGACGTGGCTACGATGCCTGGCATGCCTGCGTGGCCTGACATCCTCGGCATGACGGCCACCCCGGCATGGCCGCGTACATGGCGCCTCGGCCCTCCCACGCGGCGGCCGAAACTGGTCCCCTCCAACGCTTGGTGGCAAGCGTAGCTCCCCTCCCAGGCGCAGCCGGCACAGCTCCAATCCCAAGTGCAGTAAACTCAGAGAAAAAAATGGCATGGGATTTTGTTTAATGCTAAACTTGATCATAATTTCAATGACTAGAAAGCAATTTGAGCGTGCTGTGCTCACAAATTGTAGTGGCATGTTTAGTGTATTTTTTATGTAGTATTTTAGCTTTTGTTGTGAGCTAATCTGGGCATGTTGTGATCATAAATTGCAGTCGCATTGCTCTACCTCTTCATCTAGGAATTAATTTGTGCCAATAGATATATGATACCATGGACACATATATATCAGATTGTAATTAACATTAAACATGCACAAATCTCATATTTTGGTATTGGACAATTTTGATTTCTGTTACATAGCAACCATTACCTCTATTATTTTTGTACCGAATAGATGGATGAGTTTAACAAAGCTGATTGGAATACATTCAATAATACAACATTCTGTAAAATATGTGTTGAGAAAATAAGAACTGGGAATAGGTCTATTGATGTTACAACTACTAGAGGTTGTAAGAATATAGTTGAGAAGTTCTTGTTAAGCACATGGTCGTGTCACTCTAGAACGCAACTGAAGAACCGGTGGGACGCACTTAAGGGTTTGTATAACTTTTGGCTAAGGCTTAACAACGATACAGACCTTGGATGGCACAATGCTAAAGGTTTGGTGACGACAAGTGACACTTATTGGAAAGAGAACACAAAGGTACTAATTGTCTAATAATGTCTATTATTTACGAAATATGTATTGTAGACAAGATGAACATAATATTATCTTCTAATGTTTTCATTATCATTCAGAATAGAGGAAGCTCAAGCATGGTCCATTAGAGTGCCTGGACGAACTTCAAATCATGTTTGATCTTACTGCAGTGGATGGTTCTTTTTATTGTGTTCATGGAGAAGGAATTGGAGATGGGGCAGGTGAAGGAGGTGCAGAAAATGGTCGTAGGAGAGTAATTCAGAAGGTAGCAATCCATTAAAGAGAGGTAGTAGTAGCAATGCTACGAGCCCAAAGAAGAAAGTACAGAATCCCTTAGTGAAGATAATGAAGGGAATTTAGGATACTTTGTAGTTCAATAGTGTTGTATCCAACAAGGTGATACAGGTTGAAATGAGGTTTGAGTCCATTAAGGAAGTGATGGCCTTAGCAGTGGATTACGGGGCAACAGAAGGAAGTGTGAAGCATTTCATGACTAGACAACTCTTTGTCAAAGCTGAAAACCGTGATGTGTTCCACACCATAACCACCAAGGAAGGGAGGCTCACTTAGTTGAAGATGTGGTGCAAGAAGGAAGGTTACTAATAGTCATCTATATTAGCTTATGCCAATTTATTTTGCTTGAACCTATGTTTGACAATGGCCATGTAATAATTTGCTTCAACCTATGTCTGACAACAACCGATGTTTGTCATTATATGTAACCTATTGCTAGTTTGTTTGTAGATGAATACACATGGAAGTGATGATGAGGATGAAGCATTTGAGGTTGCACGCAACCAACTTAATGTGCTTGAACAATATGGAGCAATATCATGCACATTTGGTATGTACTATGCTGACACTTGAACAAATCTAAGAGAAGAGAACTTGTTGTATCCGGTCATGAATGGGTTATAAATGCTCTTAATGTTTCATCATCTTGCTATGACATGGTTAGGATGAGTGGACCACTTTTTGATAGGCTATATAATTTGTTGGTGTTATCTTATGGCTTGAAGTCAACTTGCAAGATGAGCTCTATTGAAGTTTTAGGCATGTTTTTATGAACTATTGGTGCTCCTTAGTCATTTAAGCAAGTTGCAAACTGGTTTGAGAGGTCAAAAGAAACAATTAGTATGAAATTCAATAAAGTATTAAAAGAAACAATTAGTATGAAATTCAATAAAGTGTTGGATAGTATATATCTCCTCTCAAAAGATCTTGTCAAACCAAGAGATCTAGAATTCACAACGGTGCATCCAAGACTTCAAGGTGCTCATTTTGCACCACATTTCAAAAACTACATAGGTGCAATAGATGATACTTGTATTCCAGTCGTTGTGCCTTCGACAAAGTTGGTTCAATGTGTGGGATGCCATGGATATTCCACTCAAAATATGTTGATCATATGTGACTTTGACATGAGGTTGGGATGCCATGGATATTCCACTCAAAATATGTTGATCACATGTGACTTTGACATGAGGTTCATTGTTGCGGAATGACCGGGAACGGTACATGATATGAAGGTGTTCAATAATGCTTTATAGAAATATGGCGATACGTTCTTATTTTCTTCACATAGTATAGTCACATATTCCCATGATGTTATCTCATTTGTTTCAATATTGAAGTTATTTCTCATGTCTTACGTTGTTTTTCTAGAAATTTTTTATCTTATTAACTCAGGCTATCCTAATCGAGCGGGTTTTCTAGCTCCATACAAAGGGACGAAGTACCATTTACCAGAGTTTCGATAAGGTCTACGTCCTAGTGGCAAGAAGGAGGTATTCAACCATTTGTGTTCGTCTCTTTGCAATGTGATTGCGCGTTCATTTGGTGTTTTGAAGATGAAGTGGAGAATTTTATTAGACTTAATAAGTTATCCTATGCTAAAGCAAACAAGAATTATACTATCATGAATGACTATTCATAACTTTATTCGAGATAATGCTATGAGTGATGAAGATTTCGACATGTGTGATAAAGATAAAATCTACATGCCAATACTCGAAGCATCTTTATCTCAAGGGAGTGGTAGCAATAGTGAATTAGGAGATGAAGAGGGAGATATGAATGTCTTTAGTGATAACCTTGCTATTTCTTTGTTTGCTAAGAGAGGGTAAATTATTTGTGGGAGAATATTTGTATGGACAAAAAATTAAGTTTGTATGAATGGTGTATCTTTTGTTATTTAATTATGTATTTTCATATTTTAGGAATATGCTACAAGTTCAATCGAATGAGAAACGTGTCATAAAATGGTAAACATGGCACCCAAAACAGTTGATGACATTATAGACTTTTGACATGCACAAACAACAATTCAACTTACCAAGAATCTAGATAAACAAACAACCATTAGCTTTTATATCCTTATGTTTCTACAATCTAGAATATACAAGCTATTTTTCAGAATCTATAGCTGAAGCAAATATGACCTTACACCGCTTGAAACATATAATTTTTAGTGGTTCCCGCATGAATTGAACTGTTTCACGTGAAATCCCTGTAGAATTTTTGCGTTCCAATCAGGGTCTTCGCTTTGCTGTATGTTTCATCTCTTTCACTTTACAACTTGTAATGCCGTCGAGTTGCTGAATTCGGTGTCTGCACTGGTGAGTAAATTTAGTGCCCACTCTTATATAACGCGGTGTATTAATTTGCACATATTGAGAACGGGTGTGGTTTTACTGTAAGGACATTTGAATGTTTGTCCTATTTTCTCGTGTAGTTAGTTTCATACAATGTTTCATTTTTCGATTAACTCAATTTGATTCGGTGGTTTCAGTTGAGTATTCACTTCTGCTCGCTCCTTCAGATTTAGTATTCTCTCTTTCCCTATCTTCCTTGTCTTGAGAAGGATTCAGGTTTACTCTTCTCTTCTCACCATCTGTAAGATTCGTTCATCCTTGAACCTTTTCTTGAGACGAAAGCTCAGTCACCGCTCGTATACATACAAGTAGTACGTATACGGCTTTGGCCAGCCATCGAGCAGTCCGGCCATCATGGTGTGTCCAATCAGTTTTCCTGAGGGCGGCGTTGGAGGCCCACAACATCTCCTTTTCAGCGATCGAGCCCATGATATGGCGAATCGTTGTTCGGTGACTTGACACTGGCTAGCTTTCGATCAGATTTTTTTTAAGCACTCACACACGTACATACATTAGTATAGGTATATTCTAGCACATCACACTTACACAACATTAATCCTGTTTATGGGCAACCTAGCCTGGGGAACTGGACCCGACCCAACCATTGTACGGGTCATGCTCAGGCTTCAAAACATAGGCTCGCAATTCTAGCCAGGTCGGGCTCGGGCTTCAAAATAGACCTAATCAAAAAAAAAATCCAAAAAATTCGAGCTTAACTCGAAAAAACCCAAGCCCGACCCGAAAAATCCAATGTCGGGCTGAGCTCGGGATAAGCAACCCGGCCCGATGTCAGGCTCAGGCCAGGCACAGGCTTGCGGGTTTTGTATCGGGCTTTTCATAGCTCGACCCGTAACCTGGTCCAGCCCGACGTTTGAACAGGCCTACGCAACATACATCAATATAGATATATTCCAACACATATATAAATAAGACTAGAGACATAACTTCATAGAATGTGGGCATACGTTTTAATAATAGGTAAGTGCCCGTATATTGCAACGGAGATTAAAATTTTAGTCTATCCCAACAAAAGAGACAACATGTAGGCAACATTGGTACTTAGACAATGAAAACACCACTCTAACCAAGCAATCGAAACTTCATTCCAACATATAGGCAATAAGCTCTTTCACTCGTACCATTCCTGTTAATTTTCAGGAGTCATACACTTTCCCACAGTTGAAGCAATAACTAGCTACCACCTACAAAAATACTTAGAGATATCACATAAATAGCTGATCAGCTCATCATGAGAAGGGACATAATCATGAGTGCTTTACAATTGGAAGCCAAACAACCAATGCCACGGTTTCAGAAATGAGATTCACCATCCAAAGAACCATCGTCTATCAATAGTTGCAATATCTCCCCTACAACAAAGTTTTTGAAGTATGAAATCATCTTTTCCAGTACTAAAGAGTAGAAGTGTGCCTATGCATAGTGCTTGCTGAACCTTGATGCAATTGCTGCACCCTGGAATGCAAAGAAAGAAGCAAACAATTCAAACAGTGACGCCCTTCAAGGTTTCATCATATAATTCAAACAAATTAGCCTCTATGATACAAATAAACACAGCAAATCATAATAAAGAAATTACTATACATGATCACTTGTCTACGCATTGGTGTCTCCCTATTGGATCTCGGTGTCAAGAAGAAGTGCAGGTACTTCCATTCCAAGCTTAATTTCTAGAGCTATGATGGCACTAACAAGATATGAGCTGTAAGCCTGCAACATTCAGTAGCACACACTACTGTTACCTAAAAATTCTTAGACCTCAAAACAGGCTACTGTGAAGTACACATGAATTAAACGTTTGCAAGGCAAATGCTGAGCCCAACTAATGAACTAACCAGACCTAATGGTTCGGTATTGTTTCAAGGCATGAACTCACCGTAGCCCAAGCCAATATAGTTACAGGAACTGATAAAATGAATTTTGTAAATAATAACCAGTAGACCCGAACTAAAATATTTTCCTACCTGAGGCCCAAAAACATGAAAGCTAGGTATTCTAAGGTATTTAAGTTTCCTTAAGATTTTCGTCACTAACTCTTGTTGAACCCACACTAAGCTTCTCATATGTTGACCTAACAAAGTGGACTTAAGCTCACATGACCAGAGACAAAAACAAACAAACGCTTTCTGCAGCTAGGATCTCATAGACGTATATATGTCCCCATTTTCTGTACTGACCATAAACTTTGCGTTGGTGTGTCTTCAAAGAAATTTCATTATAGGGAGCATATTTGAAGTGAAGGAGAACAAAAAGAATCAAAATCTCACTCAAAGAAGTATATTGATCAGTATAGTGTTGGAGCACTTGTATCTCAACTATGTCATGAAATAATCAATCACCGGTCACATGGGACAAATCATATCATCGATTATTGAAAAGCCACTACAAAAGTAACAAAACATAACAAATGAACAAAAACATTCTGTCTCAGGTCTTGTTTATTGCAAATTATAGCCATGAAAGCAATCACATAAAGCATTCTATGTAAAATGCAATTAGTACATATAGAAAAAAGAAATTGCGAGCAACACTTATTGAGAATCATATTATATGCCAACCCTTAAAAGAAATAGAAGTGATTTTTCTTGATATATTCAGTCGAGGCAAGCACAGCTATAACTTGCGCTCTAGCAAGTTAACAGCCGTGTCTCATTGAAATCATACCAACACCAGTTGCAATTTGGATCAACAACTGTCACGTGGATATGCAAAAGATAATTGATTTTCAAGTTCATTCTGAATCAACCGATTTGCCATCTAAATTCTGAAACAGAGGCAAACATAAAACAAATCACAACACTTCAAGATGCATTTGATCAAAATAGTAGTGCAGCCCTAAATTAGTCAAAAATTAATATGGTGAGTAGTACCTTTACAGAGAGAAGAGGATAACCACAACAAGCAGTAACATGTTCATATGACGAACATAGATGTTTGTTTGTAGATGGATACATGACCCTTGCAAATTCAACAATTGAACATAGATTTTTTTTCAAGGGTAAATCCCTGACAGTGATTCCGGGGTATGTTGGACAGTGGATGCATGATCTTTGTTTGGAATGCGTATGTTGGATCTGGCTGTGTGTGTATGACTCAAGACCACCGGAGTTTATTCAGGTTCAGGCCTCCCTTAGGGTAATAGCCCTACATCCTGTGTATTCTTCTTCTTTTTATCTAAGCCAATTACAGATGATGTTCTTGCTCAGCCTTCTACTTCTTTGGCCCAAAAAACCCTCCCCTCTACAAGCCTGGTACTCCTCACTTTATATATCAGAGGGAGAGAAGACTTACACGTGAATCAAGTTATAGACTCAGGCCTAGCTAGATCTTCTCACCTAGGCCCATCATTACTAAGAGCAGACGTATCTATTTGCTCTATGGCACTACAGAGCATGTCCCATCGCTCCACCTCCCGCGTCATCCCAGTCACCTGGACTGCCCTGTCCCATCCCTACGCACCGCCTGCGCACCTGCAAAAGACCTCCTGCCACGCCCGTCAGACCGTCCCATAGCTTTTAATGCTACAGGACGGGACACGGCAGCTTTGCATCGACCATCCTTTGGATGACCCGAAAGAGGACCTGGGGAAGGGAAATACTCGAGTGAAATGGTATTTATTGTGATTTAGACTGTTTTGGACACATACCTGTCCCGCGACCAGATGAGACTGGTCGCGGGGTTTGCTCCTGTGACCTGGGGACTGGTCGCAGAGCTTGGTTGAAGAGCCTGGTTGTATGGTCGCTGGCTGGTCGCGTGGACGCTAGCTAGTCACACGAGGCGGCCACGGTTCCGGACAAACGTGGCATGCAATACCTGCTGATATCTTACCGAAGTGGATCCGCCCGCGAGGGGACCCTACAATTCTTTACACCGACAATTTTTGTTTACTTTGTCACAAATAAAACCCAAAATATTTTACAGTGCACAATCTTATGAACGGTGATACACACCCAATATACAAAATTGGAGAACTAACCATCGCAAAGACCAACAAAAATAAAGGAATTGACGGTGATGGAGAACCTTAGTTGTTTCACACCCTATCATTATCTGGAGGCAGTATTATCTCCATGCATGCAAACCGCATTGCCTACCTGTAGAAATCTCATTAAAAGCAATCTACCAAGTAGGGAACACATCACAAGAGATGGAGCACCAAGTCAAAAAAAAATCACAAACACACGAGTTTAAATCTGTGGAGAAAAGAGTAGGGAAAAACATATCATCTAGCAGCAGGGGCTGAGTCTGGCGTACTACCTGCATGAGCAGCATCACCTGAACTCGATGGACACCGCTGAGAGCGTTGCCATCCTCCGGACGGGGTGAAGGCCCTTTCCTAGCGACCTAGCAGCCGCTGCCGCTTTATATCCTGCACCACACACACCAAAATCTACCCAAGGAGAAGATGAAGTCATGGGGACGCACCGCAGATTGATCGGCTAGCTAAATGGGGAAGAAATGGAGAGAATTTGCACGTGCATACCTGGGATCAGTTGGATTCAATGGTGCCCTACGCGGCGACCACCCTTGGCCTCACACTCGTTGGGAATGAGTGGGCCATGATTCCTTTCCCCCCTCGGTGATTTCATTGATACGCGCTCGCGCTACCACAGTCGGGCCACTGGGGGTTGGTGGAGCGAGGGCAGAAGGAGGCAAGGTGGTGGCATAGTGGCTTGGGGCATTGTGGTTGTGCATAGGGGTGGACGCAATGCTGCAGGAGAAGCGTCGCCACCGTCGTGGATCCTGCACCACGCACACCAAAATCTACCCAAGGAGAAGTAATCTCCCATGGTTTTGAAGTACATGTTTCACATTGCAAAAAATGTGTTCAGTGGTTGTTGGAGGAGGTCAAAGGAGATGGTGGTCCCCTCCAGGGCCGCGTCGAGGAGATCTACCATAGAAGTGGCCGGTAGAT
Source organism: Phragmites australis (assembly GCF_958298935.1). NCBI lineage: Eukaryota > Viridiplantae > Streptophyta > Magnoliopsida > Poales > Poaceae > Phragmites > Phragmites australis. The sequence continues at coordinate 40,686,577 of NC_084923.1, forward strand.
CCAAAGCGCAATGGCAAGGGGAGATGATGGGTTTGGAGAGAGATGCGGTTGGAAAGGACCCTGGAGACAGCCGCGAGGAGGATGGCGACGAGCGCTCCGTCAGGGTTTCGGTGGAGGCACAACGCGGATCGCTAGTCATGGGCAATCCAATCGGACGCGTCTTCGGGGGACGACGGTGCGAGGAGGAGTGTCCGAGGGGTGCTGTCGGGATGGTGTGTTTGGGAGGAGAGATCGAGGATGGGCATGCCATGGAGCATAACTAGCGGAGGCGGCATGGCTTGGGGAGGGGAGACGTGGGGCGGTTACATGTATGTCTGGAATCAGGGGAGATGGTGTGGGGAGGATGCGTCGGTGCTCGTTTTGATGGGAATGGAGTAGAACGGGAATGGGGAGTAAAATAGGAATCAGATCAAAACGGAAAAGGCACAACTCATTTTTTAAGTAGGGAAAAACAGATCATCTAGCAGCAGAGGCCGAGTCTGGCGTACTACCTGCACGAGCAACATCTGTAGCTTTGGATTCTGCACCACGCACACCAAAATCTACCCATGGAAAAGATGAAGTCATGGGGACGCACTGCGGATCGATCAACTCGCTAAATAGGGAATAAATGCGAAGAATTTGCACATGCGTACCTCGAATCAATTGGATTCATGAGGGATCGGTTGGATTCAGTGGTGCCCTCCGTGGTAGCCACCCTTGGCCTCACCCTTGCCGGGAACGAGTGGGCCATGATTTCTTTCCCCCTTGGAGATTTCGTCGATACGCGCTTGTGTTGCCGTAGTCGGGCCACCGGGGGTCGGTGGAGCGAGGGCATAAGGAGGCAAGGCGGTGGCATAGTGGCTCGAGGGCGTCATGGTTGTGCGCGGGGGTGGACGCGATGCTACGGGAGAAGCGCCACTACCGCCGTGGATCCTGCGCCACGCACACCAAAATCTACCCAAGGAGAAGTAATCTCACTTGGTTTTGAAGTACATGTTTCACATTGAAAAAAAATATGTTCAATGGTTGTTGGAGGAGGTTGAAGGGGATGGTGGTCCCCTCGAGGGCCGCGTCGAGGAGATCTACCAGAGCAGTGGCCGGTAGATCCTAAGCGCAACAGCAAGGGGAGCTGATGGGTTTGGAGAGAGAGACAGTTGGAGAGGACCATGGAGACAACCACGAGGAGGATGGCGACGAGCGCTCTGTCAGGGTTTTGACGGAGGCGCGGTGAGGATCGCTAGTCGTGGACAATCCAATCGGACGCTTCTTCGCGGGACGATAGCGCGAGGAGGAGTGTCCGAGGAGCGCCGTGGGATGGTGCGGTCGGGAGGAGCGATCGAGGATGCACATACCATGGAGCGTAACTAGCGGAGGCGGCATGGCTTGGGGTGGGGATCAGGGGAGGGGAGACGTGGGGCAGTTACGGAGATGTTATGAATCGGGGGAGACAGCGTGGGGAGGAGGCGTCGGTGCTCGTTTTGACAGGAATGAAGCGAAATGGGAATGAGGGAGTGGAAACGGGAATGGGGAGCGAAACGTGAATTGGACCGGAACGAAGAAGTCACAACCCATTTTTTAAGTAGGACAAATTGAATATACCCACATGTATATGTACTATTCTTATTAAGATTTAATAAAAAGAATTCGAAGACCGTGTCAAGTCTTTGACTCACTACTAGAGAATTTATTTGTACAGACAGTTCGCAACACCCATACAATACGTTTTTTCGAATCGTCTATAAAAAGAGTCTGTACAAATTAGATTTATACATATGGATTTTGAACCGTATATCAAAGATTTATACAAATCAAGTACTTGAACCCACTTCCGATCAGATATTGACATCCATCCCTCTAAACAACGCTAGTAGCCTCTAACGAAATCTAATTTGGTTCATTCCAAAAAGAAGAGTCCAATCCACTATGGAAGTTTTTTTAAAATGCCTATGATGTGACGTCTAAATAAAGTCATGTCACACCACCTAATTGTGATCTACACACAAATAAAATGAATTATTTAGGTGCAAATAAAATGAATTGTTAAGTAACAACTATAATCACTTACCCCTAAAAAACTGGATTCCATTGTTCTCATGATTTAGTGATTTACAGAGAAGTCCATGAGAAGAAAAAAAACGAAGTTAGATCTCGGAGCTTAGAATCATCTTGAAGCTAGTGAAGCAGAGCACAGAAATGATGCACTGATGCGAGTGAAGTGCCGCGAGGCTGGATATATTTGAACGAAAGCAAAAAGGACATATGCCTTGTTCTGATTTGAGCCGAATATCCATTTCCGGCTACCAGACAACAAATAAAAAAGTGCGCTAGCATGTGCTACGTACGCGGTTCTGGACTTCTGGTATCTATCTGGCGTCAATCACTGGCCGTTCGTCAAATCCCTTACAAAGTCGCAACGGCAGCAATCCGAAAAACTAATCTCTCGACGTGATTGGGCGGCGCACCGCGTAGGTTAGTTGCAACTTCAAAAGTCAACACAGCTAGTGCTAGTGTGGTACACAATTGATCTTCTTTTAATTCTAGTTCGTCAATAAGCCTATTTTGTTTTGATTTATTTTTCCGTTCCTATTTATTTTATTTTCTCTCATCTTCAATAATTTATATTAAAAAGATTCGTGAAGAGAAAATAGAGATAATCTTATCTGAAGAAAATAACTTCGAGAACTACTTCGTAACGGAAATCGTGAATGGAAACTGTTGGAGCGTTGAAGTAAAAAAATCCTTTCGTAAAAAAAAATTTTATTACTGAAAAAAAACCCTTGAAGATAATCTAACAAGGGTCGTCACGCATATGCTTGTTTACTCTGTGTAGATAAGCTAGGGACGTTCCACATGCGTTTTCTTGAGCTTACTTTGATATGCATATGTTTGTCATCTCGAAAAAGTATCATATGTACAAGACTATATTGATGAACATCAGTGCGATCTCTGCTCGCCCATCGGACGTCTAACCGGTGAAATGAAAAATATCAGGAAGTTTCCTTACCCCGCTTTAGGCTGACATTGGCCTAAATGCCTAATCTGACTTGGAGAAACGAGAAGGCGCGATCTCCACTTACCTCTGACTTGGGCCATCCAGATGTGATCCAATAACTATTTTGAAAGATTTATTATTTCAGCACAAATCAAAGTATTTAATTGATTGCTGTTGGTCCAAATTTAGTACGAAAAAATCTTACAAAAAAATCTGATCCTTAATTCAATAATAAGTTCACTAAACTCCAATTTTTCGGTTTGCAATATTTTTCTGGAACCAGTATAATATCATATTTCACCTTTTTTAAACTTGTTTTATTATGTTTTAGCTGGAAGAGTCAATAAAAGCGACTGGCATGGTCCTTTCCCGAGTCAGCTCGGTGCCTCGGTTCACCATGACTGTAGACTGTAGCTCATTTGTTTCACTGATTACAAAAGCTATTCACTCAGAAAGGTACGAGCCGGTTTGTCTTTAAAAGAAAGAGAAAGAAATAAAGGTACGAGTCAAGTGTTTCCTGTTGGACAGAAAAAGTGCTCGCGTGAATTTAATCACTTTCTGAGCAAGGCAAATTCGGTCAGAAATATGTCGAGAAAGGTAATTGCAATATCCCCCCCCCCCCCCCCCCACCAGCATACTCAAGCTTGGGTGAAAGGTAATCTGTACCAATATCTGCTGCACTTGTTTTATTCTCTTTCTTTGATTCGTTTTTGAAGGTCGCAGTGATCTAGTAGTGCAAGAAAAAGTGCCGTCGGCTGCAACACCAACAACCAGTCCCACTAAGGAATAAGAATCGACATATATTTGCATCACCTTTTTGCTTGGTAGCTACTAGCTAGTGAGCTGATCAAATATACTACTCCATATCCGCATCTTCATCTGACCAATTCATTGCAAAAGAATCTTGAGGTACAGTGCCGCCTAGATTTCTTAAGCTAGGGAATCTCTGTATGGATAGATTGGAAGGTTTAAGTGGCATCTTTCCTCTCTTTCTTTAGAATATATGTATGGACTAGAATCAGAAGATGTGTAAGGTTCCCTGCACCTCCTTATTCTGACATAGCGAATGTGTAATTTTTTTTAAAAAAAACAATTTGTTTGTCTTTATCTACTATTACAGTCTAATTTGACAGGTACAAATATATCATCATACGAGTAACTAATTACAATATTAACTATTTTATTCACTTATTATAACCTTAAATTTAATTAACTAAATAAAAATTCAATTCATCTATTCAGATAGATACAACTGAATAAATATTTTTTAATAAATATTACTTTGCTCAGCTCAACCTACTTATATCGTACAGCTATACAGAACCGAACACACTCTACACTTCGGCAACTGCGAAGGTTTAAGCGTTCAGGTGCAGCAGTGCGCGCAAAAAGTCATGCATCTTGGCCTACCGGATCAGAGCCTGAGGTCAAGTCAGCAGCCTATCATGCCATCACGGCCTCAAAGAATGCGGCCTACAATTAAACATGTAGCTCCCAGTCGCAACTGCGGTCGGCGCGCCGGTCGCCCAACTGGCACGGCGAGCTGCCGCGCGCGCCGTCACATGCGGTGGGATGGCGCGTTCGCGCCTAGCTAGCTCTAGCCGCGAGTGGCCGTCCTCGCGTACGTCGCCAGACTGACGGAACGAAAGGCAGAGGGTCCGGTGCCGCGCCGCAGCGTACGTGACCCGGTGGCAGCGGTACGACCGAGCGGGGGCGCGGCCGGACTGCCACCAGCGAGCACGCGCGGCCGGCTCGAAAGGACCGCGCCGCCTGCGCGTACGGGGCGGAGCACTGCTTCGACGGTGGGAATGGTCAGGAGTGAAAACGGATTTAATACGAACACAATAATTTATTTTTCACATTGTTATTTATATTTTAATATGAATATGAATACGAGTTCGAATATCTTCAAATACAAATATGAATCAGATTATTTAAATACGAATTCGCATCCGAATACGTACTATATTCAAATGTATGTAAATATTCTATAGCTTTAATAATTAATTGTAAAATAGTAAATTTATTTAACATAAGTATGATGATAATTTAAAATAAGAAACTTCAATTTTATTGATTAATCGTCTACCTTAAGGCAAGGAGCCACATTTAATATAACACCATGACTTTAGATAATTTTATACTTTAGACCGGAGACGAAAGACTCATATTTATTGTTATAGTATACATGATACATTACTAAACACTAAAATAATATGTATGATCGAAATAATTTAGTAAAAGAATTAGATAAAATAATATAATTTTATATTACTTATATTTATATTTTATAAAAATATTTATACATATTCAGATAGAGATATTATCCATATCTATTTCTAAGAAAACAGATTTAGATATATCCATATTCATATTTAATAAATAACTTTAAATATATTCATATTCATATTCATTTTTCAATCAAATATTTTTTTACCATATTTATATTTAATCAAATATAAATATTAGATAATACAAAAATCTACCATCTATTTTCCACCAGAGTTCAGCATCGCCAGTGCTGGTTCGAACCGTCCGCCAGAGTTCATTCGCTCCAAACGGTTGTTCGATATGTGGGCCCGCATGGAGAATTGAAAAAGTTGAAATCCCACCCTTGCCTCTCCTTCACGGCCTCGTCTTCCTCTCTCCCGTGACTGCGAAGGCGGAGGGGACAGATGAGGAGACTCAAACGATTTGTTTATTCCCTCGGTTCGAACTCTATTCTCAGTTCTGCGAGAGAAGAATTTTTCTCCCCAGCTCGGTTCCCACAGTGGTTAAATCGAACAAGTCTTCACGGTTCGATTTGACTTTTGAGAGGACATTAGGATATGATTGGTCGCCTATACAGAATTTTAGTAGGTTAAATGAGGCAGTATCTATTTAGATAGGATAAGTAAAATTTTAATTTGATTAACTGAATATGAGATTCAATGAGAGATTGGGCGTCTGACTTATGGATCTATTGCACTATGTAGGTGCGATGTAGCTATATTTATTGAGCAAGGTCAAAGAGTGAAGCTCGATTCTTCCATCGCTCCTAGGTGAAGATAATTACATATATTCCTACTTATAAAACTATATTAGAACAATGAATGTAGACAACTAAGTAATCATCTGCCAACCAATCATGTCCTAGGGTTTTCTTATGGGTTGTGTATTGTGTGCTATATGCGCTGGGCCAGTGGTGATCGTGTGGCGCTCAATCGATCTGTACCATGTGAGTGCACGTTTGGTGGGAATTGATCGAGCAGTGTGCATATCCTAACTCCCGAGTGTCCCAACAAACGTAACTGTACGGAGCGCGGGTTATAAAGTATAAGCATAATTTTTATATGGGTAACTTAGAATCACTATGTTTTACTACCGTATAATAAGACAGACGGTGTGTCACAAACGGTTTTTTAGGACTCGTCACTGATAAAATATTCTCAGATGTTTGCTCTGACAGATGTCGTTTGGGTCTGCTGAACTGATAGATGTTTTTACAAATCCATCTATTTCTATACAGACACAGACAATATTTAGCAAAACCCATCTATAATATTATCACAGACAACCTCTTGTAAGATCCGTTTATGTCTGTAAGATAGATATATACGGATTTTATGAAAAACATCTGTATTTAAGGACCCGCGAACCTTTTCAAATTTGGCCGCTCGTCTCTATAGTTTCTTTTGGCTTCACACACATAACACACTCGTCGCCTATGTCTTTGGCTTCACACACACATCCTACTTGTCTCCCCTCAATATAAAGTGATGATAAGTGTTCTTCTTCCTCACTCGTTATCCTAGTGTTCATATCTTTCACACACACAACTACTATGGATTTTTCCGCATCGGAGAAGTGAGATATCAGAGCCGAATCCCTTTCACTGCACTAAAATGAGTATCATAGGGTTCTCATAATGGTTTAGTTTGGTTTGTTAGATTTTAATTGCTTTGATCTGTGAGGGCAATACACTGTTTCTGTCTTAGATCTGCAATCGCTCAGTTCACGGTAATCAGACGGTGACAGGATGGGGTCATCTCTATGGCTGCTTCGACGGTGCGGATGCTTAGCATCGACTTCGGCTAGGTAGACTTTATCTTTTTCACTGCTACGAAGGCCTTCTCCATGGACCTTGTGTTTGCTGTGAATCGTGTTCTCCATTCTGTCCTTTCAAATGGAAATTTCTCCATTGTTGTTCTTCACAATGGAGATATTTTCATTAACTGAAAGGCATGTTTAAACTCACATTTCTTGCTTAACTATGGCCGATGGTTTTGTAGTAACACAGTCTAGTTCTAGCTCATATGGAGCTAATCAAGATGGAGCATGATTCAGATGACTAGGAGCTACTCATTGAAGATGATACTTAGGTTGACGTTGTACTGAAACGCAAGAGGCTGAGATAATACCAATCATTTCATCTTTTTGGAAGACGATGTCGATCGATCAATCTTTGTTGATCACTTTTCGTCCTTTTAGAAGATGGTGTCACCATGACGTCTATCATCTTGTTCTTTTGGAAGACAGCATCGCCAATAATATATATCTAGGGATTGTGTTTAGCTAACTAGGTTATATGTTCTAAATAAAGTGTGATGTATGTTATGAATAATATGTGATCGATGTTCTAAATAATATATCAATATGCTGTTTAATTTGTGAATTATGAAGTGTGTATACCATGTCATGAGGGCAGTTAAGAAATAAATTTGTTTATATGGAAAAAGGGTCACACAAATAGTTTTAAAAAAACTCTATCTGTGATAATTAATACAGACTGGTTTGAACAAAAACCGTCTATAACTATAACTACTCATAGATGGATTTCAACAAACCCGTATGTGATTCTTACTACACATACGATTTAAAAAAAATTCACCTATGTGTAGCACTATTACAGACGGTTTCAAAACCGTATGTAACAATGTTGATATCACAGATATTTTTATATAGATAAAACCTATAGCCATCTGTAATAGAGTTTAATATCTATCTGTTATAATCCGTTTTGAGTAGTGTTTACATCTAATTTTATTTTGCTAAATGAAGCATTTTGCCTAAAAGCTATAGAATGTACTTTCGACGGTTTCGAATCGTACGACTTTCATGTGTTATACTAATTTTTACTCTTCTTTTTACTGGCGACAATTTGCATTCTCCTTGCGGTTAAAATGACTTGATATTTGTGCTTGAGTGAAAGGATGGCTTCAACAGTATAGACAGAACGCATATATATGATCGCTTGAGAAAAGTAGGGAAGGCGCAGGCTCGTACCGTATACGTTAGATGTAGATGTCTATAAACTGGCAGGATATAATTTTCGGCAGATAAGGATAGCTGTTAGCCTGTTAGAGCAACTCCAATAGCACATCTATATTTCACCCTCTATATCCTTATATGGATTGCTATCTATAAAGATTCCCACTCTATATTACTCCACCACTCCAACAGCACATCTATATTTCACCCTCCATAATCTTTCTCTCATTTTTTAATAGTATTCTATAACTAATAATATATTTGTAACGACTATATTTTATAAATTAGTACATTAGTTTATATGAATATTCATGAATTTTCCCTATTTTTTGAGAATTAAATTTATGCCCTAAAAATTCAAGCAATGTACAAAAATAGTCAAATTTGGAGAATTTTCATTTAAAATTTGTAAGATATTTTTAGTGGGAACCATTTAAAATGGATTCTTTGTTATATATTCTATTAGTTAAAAAATCTTTGTGATTTTAGCAGCTTTACAAAGTCACTTTTTAAATTTATGAAAGAGGAGAAAAGAAATAAAATTTTGAAACAAAAGCTAATTAACTGTTGCTGGCCTCTGTCGGCCCCCTACAGAGTCTGCGATTGCTAGATAGCGGCCCAGGCAGGACACGCTAGATTTAGCGTGCGGGCAAGCCAATTTGGAGGGCATCCATAAACAACATATGCGTTAGCGTGTCTGTTGGAAGCTGATTTTAGAGATGCACACGCTATTTTGAAGATAGAGGGTATGATAGCGTGAGTGTTGGAGTTGCTCTTACTATATCATGCAAATTAAGTTTCCCGTGCATAAATAGGCATCGACCATCGAGGGGACCTCACAAAGGAAGGTAGCCACCAGCGACCATAATATCCACGCTGCTTCATCCCTTTTGTGCGTCTCTCTCTCTCTCTCTCTTTCTCTCTCTCGTGACTTATGGAGTCGAACCCGGAGAAGGTTGCGGAGAGCAGCGGTGGCGGCCGGAGGCCGCTGCGAGCGGTCTGCGTCTTCTGTGGCAGCAGGCCGGGGAACCGGCCGTCCTTCAGCGCTGCCGCGCTCGACCTTGGAAAGCAGATGGTGAGTGAGGTAGCTAGCTTAGTTAAACTTGTCATGTTAGCTAGCCGCGCTCGATGATGACTAGATAGTTCTGCAGGTGGAGAGGCAGCTCGACCTGGTCTACGGCGGCGGCAGCGGCGGCTTGATGGGACTGGTGTCCAAGGCCGTCTACGACGGCGGCCGCCACGTCCTCGGGTAATCGATCGATGGCCACGCTCCCCGTTGCATTTTACCTATGCAAGCATTTTCTGTAGCTACTGATTCTCGGCGCATATACTTTCTCGCTCCGTTCCGTTTCGTTACCTCTCTGCTGCTCATGTTGCAGGGTCATCCCTACTGCCCTCCTACCCGAAGAGGTATCACCGAATCTCCTTTCCTGACCCATATCATATCTTTTCACAACACGAGGCATGCATAGATTTGAGCGTACGCATGTATGAAACATGTGCCGTCTGTGAGCCTGCTCAGGTGTCAGGGGAGACATTGGGAGAGCTGAAAGTTGTCAGGGACATGCATGAGCGCAAGTCGGAAATGGCGAAACACGCCGACGCTTTCATCGCCCTGCCAGGTCAAAGATCCATAATCTTATTCTGGCTCCTATTTAAACAGCATCCATATATCACCTTCTTACTAGGGCGTAAGACATGTATAGCTCGCGAGCCACATGACCAACTACATCTGGTCGTCTAATGCGCAGGCGGTTACGGAACGATTGAAGAACTGTTGGAAATCATAGCGTGGGCGCAGCTGGGGATCCACAACAAACCGGTAATTTTGTCGTGTTTAACTGCCATTTGCATTTTCTACTAGTCGAGGATCAATGGTGGAACCCATTGACGTCATTAGCTATAGGTGATTAGCCAAACTCGGCACTGGTGCCTCATGCCTAATAGCTAGGTTTGGATCGGATCCGATCCCCCTAACACGAAAGCGATGTTTAACAAGTTGCCAACAAACTAGTTAACGCTAGCTGCATGGTCGTTGTTGTTTTCTATTAGGTGGGGCTGCTCAACGTCGACGGCTATTACAACAGCCTGCTGTCGCTGTTCGACAAGGGCGTCGAGGAGGGCTTCATCGACGCCGCGGCGCGGAACATCTTCGTCCTCGCCGACACCACCGCCGAGCTGCTGACGAAGCTGACGGAGGCGGCGCAGGCGGTGGAGGATGATGGCGCGGCCGGAGGAGAGACGGCCGGCGCCGCCTTTTGCGCCAAGAGGAAAAGAAGTTAGCTGATTGTTGTCTCCGTGTGTCTTCGACCTCTAGCTCCTTCTGCCCTTCTGTTGTTTTCTTGATTTGGATTGTGTTGTTTTCTAGACTTCATGCGATGTGGATCCTGGAACCACGCGTTTCTAGCTAGTGAACCTTGTTAAGCGGTACCTCTCGTGGCACCAAGGAATGCTAGCTACTACGTATTTGTTGTACCTTCATGGCAGCAAAACGTCCCACCTAGCTTGTACTATATTAAACGTACGTACAATATTTCCTCAATCTGATTGTTTCTGCACGAGTTGATTTTTTTTCTTCGAAAAGGGTAACCCTTTTTCCATTACCGAAGCAATGGAAAATAATGTTCGAGTTTACAGCCATACAGTAGACATGCACGAGTTGAGTTTGCACGCCAGCTTGAGCAGAGTAGCATAATGTATCAGCTTTGCTAATTTTTAGTTGCGTGAAAACCTCTTTACCTCTCAATCACATAAAAATGGTAAAAACCTCTTTACCTCTCAATCACATAAAAATGTAAGCACTACATATCTTAAAAACGCAAAGCTATGCGAGTTTTTGGATATCAATGTAACGGTTCCAAAAGGCGACTGAAAAGTAGCAACATTGCCGTTACATGAAAATTTGACACTCGTACTTGATTTGTTACTTTGTACTATAGCTTTATCTTTGACTTACTCAACCAATCGTACGGCTCTTATACATAAACACCGTGTATCATCCATAAATGACAACATGCTCGCATAAATACGAAACTTTAGCTCTCGATCTCGCTGCTACTTTGTCCTGCATTCGTTCATCGGCTCATCACCATCACGTGACACTATTAGGCCCTGTTTGTTTGAGCTGTAGATTGTAGATTCTAGCTTCTATAATCTGAAGTTGAAACAAACAGGTAGATTCTAGAATCAGATTGTAACAATCTAGTCTCCAGATTGCTGCAATCCAACAATCTATTCCCCACCAGATTATTTCAGATTGTAATGTGACAAAGACCGAAATACCCATGTACTTCTCGTGTTTTTACCCACCAATGCCATTCTTCTTTTCTCCCCCAGCCCGCCACGCCCCCATCCCATTCCGCCCGAAAAAAAACACCTGCTGCTCCTGGTACCCTAGGCGCCGCCGCCGGTGAAGAAGATCCCGAGAGACACGACGCCGCCAGAGGCCAAGGCGGATGGATCCGCTGGACCTCAACACGGACGCACCCGAGGTCGCCGCCGCTATTGCATTCCGGGATGCTTTGCGAGCTCAGGCTACCGGCGCCGAGTGGAGCTCAAGTGCAGAGATCTTTCCCGGTGCGTCATCCCGTCTCGGTGTAGCCTCCCGTGCCGGTGCGGCGACCCATCCCAGCGCGTCGGCCCCTCCCGGCGCGGCCTCCCGTCCCGGCGCGTCGGCCCCTCCCGGTGCGGCCTCCCGTCCCGGCGCGGCGACCCCTCCCGGTGCGGCCTCCCGTCCCAGCGCGGCGACGCCTCCAGGCGCGACAACCCCTCCCAGCGCGTCGGCCCATCCCGGTGCGGCCTCCCATCCAGGTGCCGCCTCCCGTCCGAGCGGCGCGACCCCTCCCGGCGCGGCGAACCGCTCCGGTGCGGCAGCCCGGCGTGCCTCGGGCGCCCAAGCCTACAGGATGCCGCGCCCCTCCGCTAGCCTGGACTTCGTCCCAGAAGACATGGCAGCAGTAGCATCTGCCGGCGCTCCGCTGCCCCCATCTTCGGTAAGCATTCCGGTGCATCTGCCGGCGCTCCGCTGCCCCCCCTCGTCTCTCCCTCCCCCGATCCAAATGGTGCATCCGCAATCCGCTCCCCACCGTCTCACGTAGCTTGTTTTTTTGCGGAAATTGGTGGAAAGGCAGAGGCGGTTCTTGAATAATTGCGCGGTTAACCTTAGCTGTGTTCGGTGAAAGGACCTCATGCGCCTGATAATCATTATGTGTTAATATGCATATGTAGTTCTTCATTCTATCTTCGTTCCTGTTTATTTGAGCTTCTGTAGCTCGGTCATAGATAGAACTGTTATGGAATGTTTGCCAGATGCTTGCCAGATGCTTCAGATGGTTATGGAATGTTATTTATTCGCTGTTGGTAATTCCAGAAACAGTAACATTGCAGCTGAACAATTCTGTAAGGAGGCCATAAATCATGCGTAGAGCATAGTCCCAATAATTCTGCAATTTTCCAGAAACAGTAATCATAAAATGCAAGCCATAGGCAAAAAGGGGTCCATGGGAATTATGCTCCCACTTGAGGCAAGGCCTAAAATTTCAGCATGCTCTATTCTACTTGAGGTGATTTTAAAACATACAAACCTCTAACCGCAATTATGGCACCAATCCAATGCAACATTTTTGTATAGGTGGAGGACTTTGTTCTAGACAAAGCTGAGTGGAATACCTCAAACAATGCGATATTCTGTGAAATTTGTGTTGAGGAAATCAAAGCTGGGAATAGGCCTATTGGAGTTATGACAAGTAGAGGGTATAAGAACATAGCTGAGAAGTACTTGTTAAGGACAGGGTTGCGTCACACTAAACTGCAGTTGAAGAACCGATGGGATTCACTTAAGGGTCTATATAACTTTTGGTTGTACCTTAACAAAGCTACTGGTCTTGGATGGGATAATGCTAAAGGAACGGTGGTAGCAAGTGAGGCCTACTGGAAGGAACAAACAAAGGTACTTATCCCTCATGTTCTTCTAGGGTATTTGTTGACTAATACTATCATCTATTTTTTTCCCCATACTTGTTGACTAATATTATCTTCTATGTTTTTCAGAAACGTGCCGAATGGAAGAAGCTAAAGAATGGTCCACCAGAGTGTCTAGAACTACTTGAGGTGATGTTTGACCTTACTGCTGTGGACGGTTCTTCTTCTTGTGTTCCTGGTGAAGGTGTAGGTGCAGGAGGTGAAGGAGAGGAAGGAGGTGAAGGATATGGCGGTGAGGCAAGCCCAATGAGTAGCACTACATTGAAGAGAGGTAGTACTAGTAGCAAAAGTGCTACAAGCCCGAAGAAGAAAGTAAAGAACCCTATGGTTAAGATAATGAAGGGCATATGGGATACTATGCAAGCTAATAGTGTTGTAGCCAATAAGGTGATGCAAGGAGAACTGAGGTTTGAATCCATCAAGGAAGTGATGGGCTTGGTTGTGGCGTGTGGGGCAACGGAAGGAAGTGTGGAGCATTTCATGGCTAGCCAACTTTTTGTCAAAGCTGAAAACCGTGACGTGTTCTTGACTTTAACCACAAATGAAGGAAGGCTTGGTTGGTTGAAGAGGTGGTGCCAGAAGGAGGGTTATTATTAGTCATCTATTATTTGTTATCTAAAATTAGTGAACTGTTTATTGTTTTATGACCTTATGTGCTTGTGACAATGGCTATGTAATATGTTGTTTGGACCAATGTTTGAAAATTTATGTTGCATAAATTATCTCTAATGATATGGACAAATAATTTCAACGTTATTATTTAGTGACGTATTGCAACTTTGTTTGTAGATGAACATCATTGGAAGTGATGATGAGGATGAAACACTTGAGGTTGCACGCAATCAACTGGATGTGATTCAACAATATGGAGCTATATCTTGTTTGTTTGGTACGTACTATGGTGCAACTTTCTTGAACAAATCCAAGAGAAAGGAATATGTTATATCGGGGCATGATTGGGTTATGATTACCCTTAATAATCCAACATCATGCTTCAACATGTTTCGGATGAGTAGGTCCCTTTTTGATAGGCTACATGATTTGCTTGTATCATCATATGGCTCGGGGTCAACTGGTAAGATGAGTTCTATTGAATCTCTAGGCATGTTTTTATGGATGATTGGTGCTCCACAGTCATTTAAACAAGCTGAAAACCGGTTTGTGAGGTCAACCGAAACAATTAGTAGGAAATTTCAAGAAGTGCTGGATACTGTTTATCTCCTCTCAGCAGATATTGTAAAACCAAGAGATCTAGAGTTCAGGACGGTGCATCCTAAACTACAAGGTGCTCATTTTGCACCGTATTTTAATAATTGCATAGGTGCAATAGATGGTACACATATTCCTGTTGTTGTGCCATCGTCGAAGTTGGTTCAACATGTGGGACGGCATGGATATTCAACTCAAAATGTTTTGGCTATATGTGACTTTGACATGAGGTTCACCTTTGTTGTTGCGGGATGGCCGGGATCAGTACATGATATGAGGTTGTTCAATGATGCTTTACGCAAATATGGTGATAAGTTTCCATATCCTCCACCTGGTACACTCATATATTGCCTTATTATATTACTTGTTTCAATATCATACCATTTTTCTCATCTTCTACCATGTGTTTATAGGAAAGTTTTATCTTGTTGACTCGGGTTATCCGAATCGATCGGGTTTTCTAGCTCCGTACAAAGGGACAAAGTACCATTTACCAGAGTTTAGACAAGGTCCACGACCAAGTGGCAAAAAGGAGGTATATAACCATTTGCATTCATCTCTTCGTAATGTTATTGAGAGGTCATTTGGTGTTTTGAAGATGAAGTGAAGAATTTTATTGGACTTACCAAGTTATCCTATGACAAAGCAAACAAAAATTATACTTGCATGCATGGCTCTTCATAACTTTATTCGAGATAGTGCTATGAGCGATGAAGATTTTGACATGTGTGATCAAGATGAAAATTACATGCCAATACCCGTACCATCTACATATCAAGGAAGTGGGGGCAATAGTGAATCTGGTGATGAAGAGGGAGATATGAGGGTATTTCGTGATAACCTTGCTAATGCTTTGTTTGCTATGTGAGATTAGAATGATTGTGAGAGACTACTTGAATGGATAAATACTCAAGTTTGTATTAATTTACTTTATATTTTTTTTATTTATGGACAACTATTAATTTTGGTATTAACTATGTTTCTTTTAAATTTTATTTATGCATTTTCGAATTTCAAAATAAATATGTCACAAAAGAAGTAACATGCCACCAAAACAGTCAGGGGCATTACAGACTACTAACATCTAAAAACAGCAATCCACCTACCCCAGAATCTAGGTTACCAAACAGCTATCGGTTTTTACAATCCAGATTGTAACAATCCAGCTTTTCACAATCCATAATCTATAAGCTGCTTTTCACAATCTACAGCTGAAACAAACAGGCCCTTACATAACCCCTTTCTAACCTTTTATCACTGTAAATTCATAAGTACCAACGGATCGATCAATTATTGATCTTTTATGAACCTTTAGCGATATTTCTTATTACTATCGGTTCGTGTTACGAGCTGACAATGATAAATTTATTGTATATAAAGGCACATGATCTACTGTATATAAATGCACGCGATCTCTCCAGTCTGAGCCCAAGTAGAATACAGACATGACCTCTATTTTTGCTCGATGACGGTCATTTTTTAACCTTGTGCTTGGAGGCTTCTAAACTAGGAGGAATCCACATGCACTCAGTGCTCCAATATTAGTAACTTGATCTATATTTCATTTGTAGTTAAATTTACGTACCAAATTTATTTTAGGTTTTGAATATTAGTTATTTTGCGGTGATGAACTTTTTATGAGCTAGAGCTCTGAATATTAGTTATTCTATGGTGATGAACTTTTATAAGCTAGAGCTCTAATTAAGCTTTAATTAGGGAATAAATTGCAATTATACACTCTTGTAGATGTATGTGGATTCTGTAGATCAAAATTTAGCTCTAATTGAAGGTTTAGATGATCTAGTTAATCCATAATACTTTTTTAAAAACGTGTGATTTTTCATGTACCTTTTTATCAATTCAATGAATTTGCTCAAGTCATTTCATAGAAAAAGGGTTGAATAGTCATTTTATAGTTCCAGGATATGTGTCCATCAATAAATAATAATATAAATTTCGAGGATAGCACCTTCAACTACTCGACACAAGCGGACATAATAGCTTTCGGTAGGCAGCTCCTCCGACACATGCCAAGTGCCTAAAAGTGATGGGTCCTCAACATAGACCAATCAAGACACGATGTAATCCATTAGTAGATGAATGCATGTGCTGTTGTATGATTGCTAAAATTAATTTGCTTTGGATTTTGAAAGATTGTATGTTTATTAATTTAAGAGATTTAAAATAATTAATAAAATATCATGATAACCAAAAAATTGTAGATGGACCGAAAATGGATGTACGATGCGGACCATCATGACCCAGAGTTAAGCGCTACTGCGGAACACAAGAGAGTTAAGCTGACAGAGTATATATGTTGCTCATGCGTTGATTGCAAGAATAATAAGTAATTTTCTACCATAGAGTAGATCCGTGCACACTTGCTTCAATGGGGGTTATAAGTCTAGCTATACATGTTGGACCGAGCACAGTAAAGATGACATATTGCACATGGAGGGTAACACATTGTTAAAGAAGGTGGAGACAACGATATACCAGTTGATGAGGACAACAATATGCTGGCGGTTAAGGATAAGTTGATCGACATCGATGAAGATGATCTAGATCATATGTTGCATGATGAGGAGTGGAACTTAGCCAGTAAAAGACAATATCAAAAGTTCGAACATGTGGTACATGACAAGAACATACCATTGTTCCCATGATACAAGGATAAGCACAAGAAGCCGCATACCATGCTGACACTGCTACACTTGAAGGAAAGCAATGGTTGGTCAGATAAGAACTTCATAGAGTTGTTACGTATCTTGGGGACGTGAATGTGCTGCCTGAAACTATGTACTAAGCTAGCCAGGGTGTCTGCTCATTAGAATTGGAAATACAAAAATTACATGCATATTCAAATGACCCCATATTGTATCGCAAACAGTTCACGAAATTGTATGTGTATCTAATGTGCAAAGCATTATGGTACAAGTGAAACGATGATGATATCGATAGCGATAACGCGGGGGTGAAGTGTAAGAACAAAAGACCCCCACAGCTAAGGTTGTGTGGTATTTTCCGATAATCTCCGATTCGAAACAATTGTTTGCAAATAAAAGGCATGCCTAATTGATGTGATGGCACACCAAAGAGCGCAAGAACAATGAAATGCTTAGACACCCTATTGATTCTATGCAATGAAGGAACATCAATAAAAGATACAAGAACTTTGCAGGTGATGTGAGGAATAAAATATATATTGAGTACAGATAGAATGAATCCTTTTGGTAATATGAGTAGTTATCATATCACTTAGCCTATGACTCTATGTATCTATGACATTCCTCCTTGGATGTGTATGAAACAGGCGTACATTATGAGGCTGTTGTTGATCCTAGGGTCGAAACTCCCTGGATACGATATCGATCTTGTCACGTCCCAAAGCCATAATTACGTAATTAAGCCTAATATCCTGCTTCAAAACAATTAGGTTTCATTTTGAATAATTTTGTTTCGCAGCATTAGAGCACTTGGTTTTAAGTCAATTGGATGAGAGAAAGAAATTTGGGATAGAAAGAAATAAATTCGCAGTTGAAACGGGTTTCTTTCTCTAGCACGTGAGGCCCACATGGGTGGCCAACCACCCCATCTCCTCTTGGGGAAGCAGCCCCCACCAACTCCATCTCTCTCCCTCCCACCGTGCAGCCCGAGCAGCCCCCCTCCCCCCTATCTCTCCATCGATTCCTCCCTCTAGAAGTCAAATCGAGGTATGCATGTGGTATTCACGTGATCACTAGCTCATAAGCTCCTCATCCATCTAATTTATTTTTCATTTTCCGAAAGGATTAGAGCTGTTCTTGGTATTTTTGCTTGAAGCACGAGGAATCACGTTTGGACTCCTCTTCCCGGGCGATTTCTTTGTTTCCTTCATCACCTAGTGGTCACCAACCTCCACAAGCACCGTGGGTAAGTCTCTTAGGCTTCCCTCGGCAAGAATGTGTGAATTGGTGGGTCAATTTCAAGTTTGGAGCTAAGTTTACGGAGTTCTTGAGTTCTTAAGATTTGGTGCAAAACGAGAGGATTCGAATGATATTTGTGCTAGGAATCATGTTGCAAGGCTGGTGAGTGAGTTCTATACTCTATGAAATATCTTAAACATGTTTCCCTTTGGTTTGGAGAGGCTCGCAAATCAAATCAGTCGAGTTTTCCCCCTTGAAGCAACCTCTCTGGACAATCCGGATAGTCCGGGTAGAACCCGGATAATCTGGGTATCCCAATGAAAAACCCGATGTATTGTGCTAAAAAATCGTTAGGGTTTAGGGTGCAAATTGGGTCTAGAACCCTCTGTGTAGTGTATATGTATGTTTATGTAGGATAGATTTAACATGCGAGTCGAATCGGACGAGGAAGATTATCGAGAAGTGCAAGTTTGCCGAACTTGGATATTCTTGATTAAACCTGGAGGGTCCGGGTAATTCGTGGTGCTTTTAACCAAGCACCCTCGCTCGGAGCCTCACCCGAATAATCCGTCCGACCCAAATAGTCTGGGTTATTTTGATTTAGATTTAGCATAGAACCCCCGTCCAAAGGACAACCTGGATGTTCTGAGTTCAACATGGAGTTTCAGCTTCCTTTTAGCTTTTTGAAGTCGTTTAGATCGCAAAGTTTGTTATTATTTCGCATATCTTTCACTTATAGCTTGTTGTTATGTATATTGTAGCATACATTATTGCACCTCATTCATGCTCATCATTGCATGCGTTCTTCTTTAGTGAACGAGGATCCAAAGCGTGACGCGGCAGTGATTGAAGGTGATGCCAAGCCAGACGGGTTGTGTGAATTCTGTGTGGATCAGGTAGCTGCCTGAGCAACAAGGCAAGCATGTAAGCATGTTTCTCCTACTAATTTGGATCATATGCGTCTTATGCGATAAAATATACTTTATATACGTTATGCATGTTGTTGAGTCGACGTCAGGTCTTGTATGGGTAGAACCTATGTTGATGCTTTATACTGAGTCTTGAATTTTTGTTGATCCACCTCCTTGTAATCGGGGTTTAACTTGATGATGGTTTAGTTTAAAAGTTAACCAAAATGCTTAGCCATGCATAGATTCTTCGGTAGAAGTCGAGCGGTGGTTCAACCTCGTTCATGAGCTATAAGCTTTAATTACTGTCACATTAATAACAATGTTGGGTTGATGGTGTAGGTTGGTTAAGTAGTGATGATGAGGCGAGATGTGGGCGGTGTTAGGGGTGTTTCTCCTGCCCTAATGTGGAGTTCCCTAGGGTAGGTCGGGAGTGGAACCCGGATACTGTAGACCTCTTGCATCGCTTAAGCACCAATCATTGTTCCGGGAGTTAACCTAAGTGGGCTCCACACCGAGCGATGTCTGATTCAAATGATTGGGGCTTATTAGAAAAAGTTGACACGAGTACCCCTTGAGTGGACCTGTGTGGTCACTCAACCTGTATGGTACTCGAGTCTTGTAGGTAAAGGTGTAACCCCCCAGTAGGGTGTAAAAATATTTCAAAATGCCGCTTTCTCAGCCATGAGTATGCTTTTGTTCGTTTGCAGCAGTCGTAGAGTTTCGAGTTTGGTTTGAGGTGGTTGTTGGGTTGAGATAGTTCTTTATAGATATTATTACTATGGTTCCTTTTACATATATGTTCAGTTGATGATTATAGGTTAGATAGTTGTGTTGGTTAAGTTTAGATGCTCACACATATTTTTGTCAAAAAAAATTTCGCATATAAATTTACTTAACCATGTGACCGTATTTTTACTAACATCCTAATTCATAATCCTTGGAGTTGGGTTATCTATAAACACTCAAAATGAATTAAGTCTTGCAAGTACCTTCGTACTAACACTATTTTTTTAGGTGCTACCGACCAGGAGGAGCTGGTCTTTGGATACTTCACGCCCACTGAGGGTGGCGGCGGCCTAGCGGGCATGAGTAGTTAACTACTCGGATGACGTGCTTTTGTGATGGAGCCAAATAGCATATGGCTTTATCCTCCTTTTATTGTTTATAGTTTTAGCTTCCACTACATAGTTCTCTTTTGTCTAGGAGTTAATTAGTTTCAATCTCCTCCTAGCTCTCTTTTGCTGTAAATTATAAGAAATTATGGATGATTAAGAACTTATAATATAATTAAATTACTCGATCTTTGTTAAGCTTTGTTGTGATGTGATATATTGGAAAGGTATGTGTTTTGATTTTGGTCACAAAATACATGCCGGTACTACCGGAGCAGTATTTTGATTAATCACTAAAGTCGTGATTAAATAAATGATCAATTTAATAATTAATTAGAATACTGTTTGGACGGTTCCTTACATATTTGTACCTCAAACCATTGGTTGGTGATCTTTAAATAATATGGAATTATGGTGTAAATGTATGGAATGAGTACAAACGAGAGAACTTCACCTTACGCACAATGTTGTTCGTTACAATCCAAAATTGGCTTGCCTTTGATAACTTATCAAATCAGAATGTAACATGCTTCAATAGATGTGTCCAGTTATTGGATGAGGCAGGGAGCCAGTGGCTGAAGAACACCCGAAAAATAGTTTGCATGTATCACCATAGGTTTCTATGCTAGGATCACCTGTACCACAACAATAAGAGAACTTTTGACAAGAGAAAGGAGGCTGGTTCAACTCCAAAGAATCGCACTAGGAAATATGTATTTGAGATGGTAAAGGGTATTAAAGTTATCCTTGGAAAGGGACTGTGATATACAAAAGTCATGAGTTCCCATGATAAGTCTCCTATGTGAAAAAAAGATTAATATTTTGGGACTTACAATATTGGCTGGACTTAGAGGTTCGACATGCAATCGACACCATGCACGTAGATAAGAACGTATGTGATAGTTTGATTGGTATCTTGCTGGACATAGCTGGCAAAACAAAAGATATACTCCAAGCATAGATGAACCTCAAAGATTTGAATCTCAAGAAGGAGCTACATCACATAGACCTTGATACCGGCAAAAAGTACATTCTCAAATGTTGCTACACTCTGAGCAAGAAAGAGAAAATAAGACTGTGTGTTTGACTTGCATGGAGTCAAAGTTTCGTCGGGTTACTCCACCAACATAAAGAGTCTAGTCTCGATGAAAGATTTGAAATTATTTGGCATTAAGTCTCATGATTGCCATGCGATGATGACACATATGCTTCCAGATGCAATAAAGGGCTTTCTATTGGAGAAAGTTCAAGACCCAATCATGAAGTAGTCATCATTGTTTAACATGATTTCACATAAGGTCATCGATCCATTAAAACTAGATAAGATACAGGAAGACATTGTGCATACTCTATACCAGCTTGAGATATGTTTCTCTCCATCTTTTTTTTTATATCATGGTCTATCTCATTGTTCACATTGTGAAAGAGATACAAATTCTTGGCCTGGGTTGGTGCATTGCCAAAGGTTGGGAAACCGATGTTGTCGTTGATTTCTGTATTGACTATACAAATCTCAAACCAATTAGTGTGACTATACCTCCCTATGAGGGGAGCCTATAGGAAAAGGTACTATAGGTGAGAAATCAGTTCGTACTAAGGATAGTGTTTTATTCATGCAAACATATTTTGCAGTTTTGCAATAATCAGTTGTAGTGGGTTAGTATGCCGATATGCACAAGAACATGCTACGCACCAAATCCAAGCGAAGACAGAGGTTTGGATTGCAAGAGAGTACATATATCATTTCGGTGATTGGTTACGTAGATGCATGGTAGGTAAGCAAACATAGTGTGCTCAGTTGAGAGCGTTGGCTCAGGGATCATCAAATACAATTATGACATTCTAAGGATACGACATAAATGACTATATATTTATATGTGAGCACAAGATAACAATAGAACTAACGAAAATAGTGGTGTCCGCATAGATACCTACGACACAATATTAATAGGGAGACCTACTATGGATTCATAGAACAGATTTGGAAGGTCGACAATGGAGTAGGGTTTACAAATTCATTTGAGGGTCAAAAACCACCCCTAGCGAATTTCCAAAATTCACGAATATCGGAAAATTCGCTCAAAATTTGGTGAGAATTCGGTCAAATTTGAAAATCAAAGGCAAAATCCGATCAAATTGATATTAGTTAATTGCTCAAATTCAACCGAAAACTGATCGAATTTTCCGCATTGAACGCATTTCGAACTAATTCATCAAAAACGATCTAATTTTCCAATTTACCGAGCGCATTTCTCAAATATTAGTGAAGTTAAAAAAAACCCAAAATAGCTCAACTTTATAAAATCAATAAACAATTCATCTAAGCTTCAAATCAAGTAAAACAAATTTTTTTTTGTTTCCTTGTAACATTATCTGCATGATAAAGTTATATACTCATACAAAAGTTCAATATTTGCTGTGAGTAAATGTATTTGCTAAACCTAGTTAAATGCATAGTTTACTCTTTGCTAATACAAAAATCATGAAACTAATTTTGTCAGTCTTCTTGCATGGTCCTATGTATTTTAAAAATACATGAACTCATAAAATAGTTATTGTACCATGCAGTATTGTGTAAATATGTTGCAAATAGATTAATTCATAACTTACCCATCACACCTCCAAAATTAGTTAAACCACTTTTTTTTTTACTTATACTATGCTTTATGTATGAAAAATAATGGTAGACATGAAAAAATTAATTACATTGTTGTTTCTTAACATATCACTTTATGCTTGTGAACTTGGTAAAAATCATAGAAAATTTAATAAAACTCTAAATGAAGCGATACCAATTTTAAAGATACAATTAAGATATGCCATATACAATAAAAATATTTGTTTGCATGTTAAGCTTTTCCTTAACATGATGGGCCAAATCATCCTCTTCATACGACCCATTTCATCGTTTTTTTTCTTTCAAAATTTCACTCCATGAAATATGATGCAAACGACATTATCTTTTGAAAAAAAATCACAGAAGGTCTTAGAATTGTCACAGAAGGTCTTAGAATTGTCTCTAGTATTTTTTATGATTTTTCTGAAGTCAAATTCGAAAACCGATCGAATTCAAAATGTGGTGCAGACCGAATTGACCTAATATCACGAATTTTGACTAGTTTTCAATGTTTTTATGAGCCCTGCTATGGAACTTTGAAGGTCCCTCTGTTTCGGTACCAATGGGTAAGATTCCCAAGGAGAGTCAACATCGACAAGTGTGATATTACTACCATGAACCCTAAACTCATCGGATACAAAGAAGAATCATTCAAACTAGGTAATGATGTTATACAAATCTTCTACGTAATAGATCCGGCTAACAAGGAGCGTTGTGTGGCTCTTGAAGGAATAGGAAGGATTGTCATAATTGAGAATGTCCTCAACGAGGAAGACTACAAACAATTCGATGACCTGGCTCCTTCCTGAGAGAACATCGAGCTAAATATTATGGAAGATATCGGAATCTAACTACATATGTCATGATCATAACAAAGGTCTAATCATTAAATGAAAGTAGCTAATGAGTTGTATTAATATATTGAAAATAATTTGTGTTCATTAAGGACATCTTAATTTAAAGTAATTAAGTATGCGCTTTAATTTGTGTTCATTAAGGGCATATTAATTTGAATTAATTAAGGATACACATATTTCTATTTTGTATCATTTTCCTATCTGTCTTAATATTGTGAATAATACAATAAATAAGTCTTTATTACTAATAATGAAGTAAACTCTATGATTCACTATAGTATCTTAATATATTTAAAGGGTGATTTAAAATATTGTAAATATATATTTATGTCAAAAGTAATAACCAATAAATAGGGGGAAAAGGAAAAAGGAAAACAGTATCACAGCCGGCTCCAATTAAGAACCGACAATAATAGGATATCACTGTCGGTTCCAATTAAGAACCGATAGTGATACGCATCATTGCCATCTTCAATTAAGAACCGGCAATGATAATTGTTGGTTGGTAACTAGAGTTGGTAGTGATGCCATATCCCCATATAAGTCCAACATTCTCAGTCGTCAACACTTAGTCATTTTCACCATCGCGCCTCCTCCCTGACTCTCAATCCCTCACTGTGCCACCACCTCCCTGATACTGGCCTCCACGGCAACACCTGGATCTGCCATCCCCTAAACCTCCTCCTCGACTCCCTCACTGTGTCGCCTCCTCCATAGCTACCTCACCGTGCCACTGCCTCCTCCATGCTGCACTGTCGTGCGACCATCCCATGGACTTCCTTCACCCCAACGCCATTGTCCATGCCATTGCCTCCTCCATGGATCCCTCACCTCGATGCCGCTTCTTCGGGTCCCTCACCTCGCCGCCACCTCCCCCATGTCTCGCCACCATGCCGCTATCCCATGGACTTCCTCCACCTCGACACTGTTGTCCATGCCATCCCCTTCTCCCTGGACCCCTCACTGCGACACCTCCTTCACACCATGCCGTCATCCCCTAGACTTCCTCCACCCTGACGTTGTCGCCTCCTCCCTCACCACCATGATGACGTCCTAACCACCCTTGATGATCTCTTTCCAACAACCATAAGTAGTTAGGAATGGGTTGGGAAATTTTAGTGAATTAGTTAGCAATATTAGTTAGGCAATTAGTAAATTAGTTAGTAATTTTAGTGAGTTAGTTAGCAATATTAGTTAAGCAATTAGTGAAATAGTTAGTAATTTTAATGAATTAGTTAGTAATATTAGTTAGACAATTTTAGTGAATTAGGTAGGGAATTTTTTAGTTAGGAATTAGTAAGCATCAATTAATTTAGGAATTAGTTAGCAATCTTGGTTAGGAATTAGTTAGCATCTATTAGTTTAGGAAATAGTACGCAATTTTAGTTAGCAATATTAGTTATGCAATACGGATGTGGAGCAGTTTGACTTTGTTCTATATGAATGGTAGAAAATACATTCATCTTAGAAAAGATGAATGTTGTTTTCTCTCATTCATGTATAACAATGATATTCTTTAAGAGAAGACAATAGAGATGGTAAGGCATTTTTTTCTGGCACGCACATTGAAGGATGTGAATCATATTTTCCATGAGTATTGTGGTACTTATGATTCCAGGTCCTTCATCATGCGTGTTGTAGAGATTTCCTCATGTCATCTCATAGGAAAAGGGTTGAATAGTAGTACTATGGTTTAGGGTAAGATCACTTTGAATAGTAGTACTATGGTTTAGCGTTTAGAATGAGTTCGGGTTTAGAATTGGTAGAGAGGCT
Source organism: Phragmites australis (assembly GCF_958298935.1). NCBI lineage: Eukaryota > Viridiplantae > Streptophyta > Magnoliopsida > Poales > Poaceae > Phragmites > Phragmites australis. The sequence continues at coordinate 40,712,165 of NC_084923.1, forward strand.
TCAACATAAAAATTAGGGTTCCATTACTAAATAATAATGCAAATTTCTTGGGATGGCAATTCGTCACCCAAGTTTGCAACAGCATCAAGAAGGTGTCTCATCTGACCCGACCCAATTGTCGGAAGGATATGGGTCCTCAAATATGGGCCAATCAAGAAGTGGTATCCCGATCGTCTCCTCAATATGGACCATCCTGATGCCACTGACGTCGGTGAAGAATCCACTAGTACATGAAATTCATATGCTATTGTATGATTGGCGAAGTTCTAGGTTCTCAATAGTTTTTGTTTCTCTTATGTGAAGATGTTTGATGCTCTGAATGATCAAATGATTTTTTATGGTGGCTAAGGTCCTAGCAAGATGTCTAGGGGATGACTTGTACTTGCGGAGCTCTCGGCACTCGGTGAGCCTACTGCACCATTGGCATTAGTGGGGCCGTACAAGACAACATGCGTGGTTCTTGTTAGGGGTCATGTGCCTATCACCTATTGATTTTGAAGTGGTCACCAAGATAACCAGTGGGTGTTTCCCGATGACCTCAAGGACTTGATGTGGGGCATGTTGAGATAAAAGATTAAGTTCCCTCAAGGGTCTGACCTTGTGGTAGCGAAGAAACATGCATTATTCATCATGTGCAATTCGTTTAAGAATTAAAAATCACACTGAAGAAAGATTATGTGAAGGAGGGTCTAACACCAGACTTTGACAAGTTCTTGCAATTGAGAGAGTATTGTGATGACTTTATGGTGTACAAGACGTCGAAAAAAGCTGAAGATAAGTGAGGTTAACAATGCCAACTTGGAGAAGAATATTTACCCCCACACACTGGGCACTGGTCAGTACTTGAAGAAAGTACCCGAGTGGGAAAGGCGGAAACAAGAACTAACCCACAATGATGTCACACCTATGATGATCGAGTAGGGCCCATGATCAAAGCACTAGCTATTTGGGAGGGATGCTTCTCTCTCAGATGATGGCAGCTTATGCTTCAGAAACTCCAAATATCAGGAAGTGACACAAAGGCTTACAGACACCCTTGTCCACTCTTCCAAAGGCTATTTCAAGCTATATAGGGATAATGATGAGCTAACCTTGACCCGAGGAGACAAGGAACATCGTGATCGCACACGAGGCATTGGTTTGGTGAATTGGTATCATGGATTCCCAAACGACAACACAAGTTATAGGAGTCGGAAGAGAAACAAAGCTAAACATGAGGAAATGTTGGCCCTTGTATGAGTAGAAGTACAACAAGAGATAGAACAAGATAGATAGGACATGGATGCTTATGTACGATAAGCAATACAACAAGCCCTTTGCCAACAACATCAACTAGTCGACCATAATGTTGTAATCACCAGCCCTTGTGATTGTTGGAGTAGCCACGGGTCCATGGGACTTCCCGCAGAGGATTTAATCATTTGGCCCATGGATGCCATCACGGTATGGATATCGTGTGAGCTACATGTGGCCGCTAAGAACATTACCATCAAGGGTGGCTGTGGGTATGGCTTATTGATGCGTGGAAGGCAGCTTTTGCACACCAGCCAGATATCGTAGGGCTATGCCTAGGTCAAAGTGGACAATAAACTTGGGCTGGATATCCCTGGTGAGGAGGGGAAGAAGATTCTAGGAGAAAATGTGCATGGTTTTGTTGTGTGGCAGAAGTGTTACATAATCTTTGAACCAAGCACGGTTCTTGAGCCGCACTCTCCATTGCCACCATCAAGAAGAAGCCCAACTACTCTAACACCTAGAAGAAATCCAACTCCTTCACCACCACCTAAAAAGAGACTAGCAACATCTCAAAGGATGCAATCATCTCAAAAATCGTGTTCATCTCAGAAGCGTGAACTACAACCATCTCAGAAGTTGCAATCACCTCCTAACTCTAAAACGAAAGTGAACACCAGTGTAACTTCACTCTTGAAATGTCCAAATAATAGTCATGAGAAGATTCCAATCGATCCTGCAGCAAAACTTTGTTTCTTTTAAGCACAGCCAAAGTTAAATAGACGGGGGTGTTTTTACCTAAGCGATTGTCAGACTACGAGCGCATCAACAGTAAGCCTTACTTGAAGAAGGCGGTGGTGGAAGCGTTCCTTGCAGAAACTGGGATTTCAGCATCTCAAAATGTAGAAGCTCAAGGAGATGGTGCGTAGTAAATTCTAGCTGCACCTCTTAGATGGAAGTTTCAGTTGGGCAAACCATTGGTTGATTCAGCTCAGATCGACAGCCTAACAACTCAATTTCAGAGATTTCATGAGTGGTACATGCAACAGTTAAACCAAGGTAGAGAAATGTTCACCGCCAAATATAAACATAAAGATTTTCACAATGGGGATGACATATTGTGGTTGCAATTCAAGGAAATGTATCAATTGCAGTAGCAAGATGCCATATGTGTATCTATACTTAATTGTTGTACTATGTAAGTGTCTCATGTATAATTAGCGGTATACATTCTTATATCATTAAATTGCATGTCTAACTTCTTTCTTATATAGAATGGAGGTACAAAAATGTAGAAAAGAGTGCATTTATAAAGTAAGATTCCTCGACCCAACACTAGTAAACCAGGATCTTGTTAAAAAAATTACAAAATAAATTAAAGACTGATTATTCAGGGTTATGCTCCACCATCAATACATGATATTCATATTTTTTCCCTTACAACTTTAAGTAGGTGTTTCACTACCTACTTGTTCTACTCTTTATGTGCAACATGATGTTCTAACTAATTAAGTTTTGTGATGCATGTGCAGTTATCACTAGATCCTCCTTGTTATCCGGCTAGACATTAGTAAGATTGTTGTCTTTGAATCATAAAGGATAGACCAAGAAAAAATACTAACCCATCATAGACATGCTAAACAAGTGACCTCGATCATCATTTCGTTATTCCTCTGGTAATCTTCCATTTGATTGAATCTAAGTCTAGTTACTAATCATAATCACGAAAAGGGTGTATCGACGATACTGTAAGAAGAGTGTTGCCAGACCTTTTTAAATCACACTCGGCTTAATCGACAGTGACAATTGTCTATACAGATAAGAGCTAGCACACACCCGCCATTTGATGTGGCGAGTGCCAATGCTTATCTAAAAACATCAATAGTAGCTACTATTCGATTAAATTGAGAGTAATTCTGGCAGCTTTGATATATGCTCAACAAGCTCCAAGATCATAGCATATACCGTTTACAACATAGTTTCATCACAAGATATAAATAGAATGCAAAGATTTAACTTAGGTTGCATACCTTGTCCATAATATCAGTTTCTACTTAATATCAAAGTTTCATACACAACGGATAGTATTAACAATAAAATATCAGTTGCATCGTTTCCCAAAAGGCACCACCAGGATTAACTTGATTAGACCTCCTCTACTCTAGCCATCGTCAGCATCGGCAGGATAGAAATATTCATACACTAGTTCATTGTTGAGTATGAAGGTACTGCAAGACTTACATAATATGTGTATATACTAGTCCCGACTTCAAGAATAATGTATTTGGATGAATAGCAAGGAAATGACCACAAAGTTAAGTTGATTCAGTGAAAAGCACTTTGATCAATATAATGATAGGAACAACTAATATTGATCGACAATAACTAAAACCTTCGAGAATGTAAACTTGGTCAACTCAAATAAGTATCGACGGATGCTTCTCCTAAAATCTCACACATAATTTTTATTCCGTCAGACTAAATGAAATTATACGATTGATGTCCAATGGACATTAAGCGTGCTCATGATCAAGAGTGTGGTAATTCAAATTGATCTTACACCCTATAGGGAAGTACTTCTTTACCCATACGACACAAGACTATTCAGCTTGTACAACAAATCATGTTACACAAGAGGGTGCCCATGACAATATTTCCCAAATAAGTCCCAACCGTTTAGAGCATGCTCCTAATGGTGCGGAGGTTACCTAGGTCCACACCCAAAAACCTAGATACCTCTACAAGCGCGTATCACTCACACCTTAGACGTTCATGCCAAAGGGTCGCAACTATAAAAGGTATTTGTCTCATCTTTACCATATTCAATATGTGGTAGTACAAAAAAGTACTTAAGCCAACGGCACTAACGATCGGTGCTTAAATGATGCAAGCAGTCTATGACACCTAGGCCTCCTATCCCGAACTTCCCCTAATACCGTCTGCATCTCATCTCAATTTATATGGCACTTGGGTCTCCTCTCCCTAACTGCCTCTAACACTGCCCACATCTCTTCTCAACCAACTCATCATCCCAACTTGTAATTCCTTTAAAACAGTAATTGAAAGCCCTATAACTCGCGAACAATGGATGTTCCATCGCTCAATTTCTACCGGTGACCTATGCATTGCTAAGCATTCTAAACTTCTTTTAAGTTGGACGTTAACATGGTTATACCTAGGATACAAGGATGAAAATCATCAATATATCAAGGTAGGGACACATGAATCAGATAGGTTCCACCTAATTCCCGACATCGACTCGCTAAAATATGCATATACGATTCATATTAATATCTAACAAATTGACCAATAATTGACCAATAATTCACCAAAATATAGGAGAAATATGATAGATGTTTGTTTGATTTTTCTTGTTCTTCACTCACGAATTCCACTAGTTCATCTTCGGGTTCAAGCATACGACTCTCTGAAATGTCATTTTCTAAATTAAAAGAATGATGCATCACAATGAGTATAGATGATATGCGATGAGAGATGCTCCACAATGCATGAAAATGGTGGAGATGTAATGCATCATGCCATGAGTTTATAACTTCAATGATTTTTCTTAATTTGGATTGCCATTAATTGTTTAATATTTTCCTATATTAATCAAGGTTAAACCAAAGATTAATCTTAAACAAAAAATTAATTATGTATAGCATGAGGGTGAGTATTTTTTTTAATGAACAGGGAAAATGCAATAAGATTAATAAAATTGGTTTCACCAATTTTGGACTTACCAATAATTAATTAGTAATTAGTAATGCTTAAACACATTTAGTTAACCCTAGAAATTTTAGTACATATTTCATGACTCCTAGTATTTTTAAGATGTAGATCATGATCATACAAGGCTAAAAAAATTGGTTTCACTATTTTTGGAGCTATAAATAATTTACTATTCATTTTAAAATATTCAATCGATTTAATAGTGTAAGAAATAAACTATTTTGTAATTTCCAAAATAACTGAATTAAACAAATATCTAAAAGCCCTAAAGACTTTTTTACCCCCCAAACCGACTAGCCACACCCATGACAGTGGAGTTGAGATTTTGACCCAGGTCAAAATCGACCTAAGGCCTCGCTTGAACAGTGTTGCCATGGCGGCGACACCAACTGCCCTCGCCGGCGGCAAATGACAGTGGTGTTCAGCTAGGGGTCAGCGGCAGTAGCATCAACGCACACATGTGGATCCATTTGAAGCACACGTGGCCGACAGCGATGACCAAAATGCGGCTAGCGATGGCACACGGCGGCGGCGCGTGCATAGGGATAAGGCGGAGGAACACAGGCTTTGGCCGAAGGCATGGTAAGTTGCAATAGGCAAAGGGAAAACTGGCCAGGCGGACCTTAGGCCAAGGGCCTAGCCATGGCATGGCCGGAGGCGTGTGGCCAGAGGCGGTGGTGGTCGGCGTGCATGGATGATCGTGCCGATGACAGGCTCAAGACAAAAAGCACGTGCAAAAGACTCAAGCGAGCACGGGGGAGCTCACCAAGCTATGGATTTAGGAGATGGAGCAGTGGCGAGATGGTGTGATGGTGAGCGGTAGAGAAGAGCCGCTAGAGTTGGAGAAGAGAGGGCACAAAGGCTCGATTCAGCGGGGAAAGGATGGGGCTCGCGCGGGAATCCATTGGAAAAGACTCTAGAGACCTTCCTCCGTGCTCCTAGCGACTCGGGCTTGAGGGATCTCGTCAGGGGCGCTGCGGATTTGGGCTCGACGGTGGCGCGTGCTACTTTGTGCGCTTGTGCTTTGCTACTCAGTTTGCTATGATGCTCTGCCCAGTCGAGTGAGGGAGAAAGGAGGGAGCAGGGAGGAGATAAGGTGGTGACCGACCTCTTTGGAAGTAGCTCATGGCTGGCCTCAATAGTCAACAAAAATGGCAGCTACCAATGGAGCAGTGCTCGGTCTAGAACAGAGACTGAGATGGGCCCAATGAATAGTGGCCAAGATGACAAAAATATCCCTTTCTCTTCTCTAATCCAAAGGCAGACCCTTCCAAGCTCCAAAATTTGTGGTAGAAATTTTGTGAGATACTATAATTCATGTGCAACCCATTTAACTGGTTTGACCAAAAAATCCTGAGCCAAAATAAAATGAAGTTGCAACATTTTCTAACTTGCTCAGATTTTTAAGGTATCAAATTAAATCCCAAAAATCTAGAAAAAATCACTAATATTCTTCATATGTTATGGACTAATTTCTAAAATTATTTCAAGCCCTACGTTATATAGTAATTTTATGAGTTCCTTCACGTTAAACCACTTCTGATTAAACTTAATAATTTTATTTTTAATTGTATGAAAAATTTGCTAAAACAGATAAACATGATGTTCATGAATGCTTAATGATATGTTTAAGAAATTTGGGATGTTACAGGTGTTCGATACCTGTCATGCACGCTTTGTCCAAAACGGCTTTTCGGTATGTACAGAATATTCCTACTAAATGACTCTGTCCATGCCAATGATATTTTTATTTCTTTTTTGGGTGTTTGAGGCAGAATTCAGTCAATAATTTATGTGGGTTTTATGTATGCGAGTACATGCTCGGATTCACCGTGGACAACTTGAGTAATGATGATGTTGAGGTATGTAAATACATATTTGTCGGAGGGTGAACTCCACAAGGGAGGATCCGGAGGGACCCCCTTTGAGATTCAGCCGGACGGATGATTCTAAATCTACCTCGTACGTGAAATAAATGGGAGTAAATGAGATGCAGGTGGAAGGGATGTTCAGATGCAAGAGGAAACAAATGCTCAGGGGATTTTAGACAGGTTCGGGCCGCACGGAGCGTAATACCCAACTCCTGTATGTATGCTATAAATGCTCAGGGAATACCTCTCTGATGATCTCTTGTGTTACAATGATGTTTGTCTAAGTCTAGAGCTTTGTTAGCTTGTCTCGGTCTTCTTCAGCTCGAGAGACTTTGTCAAGTTCCGTCCGCGCCGAAGTTCTCTTTTTTTTTAGGGCCCTTCTCCGGGGAGCCCGCCCCCCTTTTATACCCTGTCGGGGCGGGTAGTATGCCTAGAAAGGATGGCACGAGTTCCAAAGCGCCATAAGTGGAAAGCAACTATCATGGGTTGCAGCTTGATGTTACGAGGAGGGTTGAAAACGAGCCCCCGTCCGGTCCTGTCGTTATCATCCCGCTTTCCAGCGGGTGCAGCGGGGAGGGCCCACCGGGCAGCCACCGAGCAACCCCGCGTGCCTGCTCGGTCAGAGCGAGCCTGACACAGCAGAGCGGCAGGCGATATGCCTCGAGCCCTGCGACATTATCCCGAGGCGCGCCGGATGACGCGCGATGGGACCCGCCGCATTGAATGTCCCCATGCCTCCCTGCCAGGGAGTGGCAGGGGCTGACAGCAGGCGTGGGGGAGTGGTTGTAAGTGACAGGCCACGCGTCCTCTTAAATGCAGCATCGAGCCTCTCACCAATTGACACCTCACCACTGAGCCCTTGTGGGGACCACCGGCGAAGAACTTCTCAGGTTCTCGGGGAACTGCGAGTGCTCGGGGACTACTATTCGTAGCCCCAAGCACTCTCTCCCGGATATGCCCTTTCTTGGTCCTCGGGGAACTCGGGTACTCGGGGACAACTGTTCATGGCTCCGAGCGCCCTCTCCCGGAACTGTGTCTGCTCGGGTCATCGGGGAACTCGGGTGCTCGGGGACCACTGTTCATAGCCCCGAGCACCCTCTTCCGGAACTTGTACTTCTCGGGTACTCGGGGAACTCGGGGACCACTATTTATGGCCCCGAGCACTCTCTCTCGGAACTCGGTCTTCTCAGATCTCGGGGAAAAGTCCCCGAGGGAAGGCATCACGTGGCACTCTGCTGTCCTGGCCTCGGGACTCGAGAACCCCCGGTTCCCATGTTACCGACAATATTGATGCCTACTTTTCATTATATATATATATATATATATATTCAAGGATTAATTTCTTTGATTCTTCTAACGGTAGCACCTCAAGCTGAACACAAGTCGATTACTAATCAATCAAATAGTAGCAATTCAAGAAAACTCGTCAGGTTCATTTTTGATGAGGTTATCAATCTAAAAGGCGAGTTTCAAGAATTGGCTCTGTGTAAGAGTCCTTTGTCAAACACTGGTGATAAAGATTTATCAATACATTCTAGTAAATCTAAAAAGTAGAATTATGATTGAAACTTGAACTCTGATTTTAAGCCTTGTAGATTCTTATTGTCAACTTGTTGCAAACTATGTTGAATGACATGTGATTTGTGTACATATATTTTGTTAATGATATGTGATGGTATGAGAATGATATCAGAATGCAAAACTATTATACGATGTTTTATGTATATATGTTGTTGTGTACTGTTGTCGGCAAACATCCAAATTTTAAAGAGGAGGATGTTGCTATCACTATTACTGCCATCTCAATAAAGCCAGTTATAAGCTAATAGTGATCATATGTTCTGTCGTAGTGTGATTGATTACATGCATAGAGCCCTAGTAGCGAGCAGGTACCTCGAGCATTTCGTTTACCATAAACGAGGCGAGCAAAACGTCACGAGCGTGCGAGAAAACAGGACCGGCCCACAGCAGCGCCCCTTGGATTTTCCTCCGGCCGGTACCACTCCCACCGGGCACTGCACTGCCCCTCGTGCCGCAAGTGGGCGCGCACCAGTCGTGCCAATGCAGTGCAACAGATTAACCGCCGCCGCAGAACGTGCGTGCTGCCCTGCCCCCTCTGCCAGTTTGCCCCGACTGCCTGCGCGCGCGTCTTTTTGGCCACTTGCCTGCGCCCCAATGCGGGGGCCGGCGCGCAAGCTAGCTGGATAGCGCTACCCCGCCCTGCCGCGCGCCGGTCGCTTGGCTGCTTCGTCCGGCTGGGCTGGCTGCCGCATAGCCCCCCGGCGCCTACTAGACGAAAAGGTCGGGCGGACTGGTGTAGTGGACGGGCCAATTATTGGGGAGCAAGCTACGGGCACAGAGGCGCTACGACGGCGTACGTGCTCGCACTCACAGTGCGCACCGGCGTTCTGCGCGCGCTTGCCCAGTTGCCTCGCTGCAAAAAAGCAGCCTTCCTTTTTGTGCCTTTGCTGCCCCCTCGGCGACTCGCGGCCTGGCCTGGCTCATCCCTCTGCCGCGCGGCGCAGAGGAGACATGCATGCGTACCCTGTGCCTCCACTGGGAGATGCGTATGCCGATGCGTGCCCTCACGAGGTGGTGCCATTGGTGGGGTTTGCTGGTACTGCGACAGTGGCGCCTTTTGTCCACTTGCGGTGGCGTCCCATAATTTGCGTTGCGCGAACGAGAGAGGACGAGGTTTGCTGGTACGGTCCCGCGGGTGTACTGACCAGGTACGGCACGTGTTCCAGTAGTCGAGAGGGGAGAGGTGAAAGTAAGTTCACGTGGCGAGTTCAAAACTGGATGAAATTTGCTCAAATCCGGGTGGTTAGTCAGTCAGGGTATACAGACACACCACCATTCTTTTACAGTAATAATCTCCAACCTTAATGGGAGATCTTTCTTGTAAACAAACTCTTTGAATTTTGAGTGGATTGCACAAGACACGATATTTTAAAGCCATATTATCACGTTACACTAGGTTTAAGCATCAAGTAAATTGCACCACAAGGACATAAACTTGCGACGTGGGTGCAACTAGATCCAACAACTTGAAAAGTAAACATTTACGTCCACAAACTTTTAAGACCGAGCGAGTCAGGTACAAAGGTGGTTTCACCAATCTGATTAGGCGTCACTACGGGTGATTGGCTCCGATTAGATGTGCGGCATGTGCCACGGATATGGCCGTTTGCGTCTTCTCCATCTCACTCCTCCCTGTCGCTTGTCTCCTTTCTCTCCTGTCAATAATCTGGACTCACCGTTACTCTCTCTCTCTCTCTCTCTCTCTCTCTCTCTCTCTCTCTCTCTCTCTCTCTCTCTCTCTCTCTCTCTCTCTCTCTCTCTCTCTCTCTCTCCGTACCAGATTCGAGCAAATTATTGGGAGTTCGGGTGAACTGGTGCCTGCCCAATGGGCGATACTGATAGATTAGTACTGATTACCAACGCGTTGAATCGTCACCTTAGAGGAAGATACATTTGGAATTGGGAGGTGCTGATGGAACCGCCTGCAATATGATACTCCATTTCTGGATCCTGACTGTTGTTTACTTTTCTCGTTGCCGCTTGCAGTCTTGCCTAGTAGACTTGCTGACTTGTTGATGAAGATTAATGCATGGCCGCTGCCTGCCAACATATACTTTCCTGCTTGACACTAGCACGAACTGCCCTTTTCCAGCCAGGAAAACCTTACCCGTAAATACAATTTTTCTGGGTCACCGGTAAATCCAATTTCTAGAAGAAATCGGATTTACTGGAAATTTACCAGACAAATTTTAAAAATATATAAAAATATTTAAATTTTTCGGCATGATTTCCCTAAAAATTGGTTTCAATCCATTTAACATCATAAATAACACAAAACAACAAAGAAATAAGATAATATCACAAGCTCATAACACATTAGAAAGGTATGATTCAAGCATCGCAGTCAAACAGTCACATTGCAACAAAAAAGCTATGAATCACATTGAAAAATTGCAGTCAAACAGTTACATTGCAACAGTTTAAGAGCTTGATGCATTATCCAACTAGTAAAGCCAGCAGATCAATTTTCCTTGCTCAAAATAGGATTAATTCACACCCTGTACAGATCTAAAAATTGCAGTAGCTAGCTGTAGTTGATCCTCGTCTGAAATAATCAGAGACATGATCGATCTGAAGCTGCAACACTGGCCTGAAATCGACGAAACTCGATTAATAGACTTCTGATGATTGTTAAAATTCAGGCACTCTCACTCTCTCTCACGAACTTTGCAAAAATTGAAGCGCTCGTCTGATGAAACTGAAAGAATTCAGGTGTTTGCTGAAACCCTACAGTAGCTGACAGAGTCTGTTTCAGGCTGGTTTTTGTGCTGCTGAATTCGCAGCGTTTTTGCGCTCAGCTGACTTCTGAATTTGCAGCAACCTTGACTGACAGAACAGACCACAGACTCTCCTAACTAACTGAACTACTGAACAAACTCAACCCAAACTACTGAAGAAACTGAAATTATTCAACACTGATCAACCCAACCTATCTTCTCTAAACATCAGCGCACAATCATGCATGTCTGAACTGAACCGTTTCAGTTCAGATTAATTTGCAGAACTGTAGCAGAAATGAACATCAGCGTATCCTGAGCCGAAATCTAATTAACATCACAGCCGAAATTGAATCGCACGTGGTTGTGGCTCACGATCACGGCTCACCATGAATCCTGATCTGCGGCCGCCGGCACGGGGGAGGGGCGCGTTGCCGGGCCACCGGGGCGAGGGACTGAGGGAGGGGCGCGTTGCCAGGAGCCCGGGACTGGGTGCAGGAGCGCGTCGCCGAGCCACCGGGGAGGGGTGTGTGGACGGGCCACTGGGGAGAGGGAGGGCGCGTCCTGTCCGGGGAGGGTGCGGAGCCAGACGTCGAGCACACGGGTGCGAGGGAGGCGACGGCGCCGAGCAGGGCGCGGAGCGACTGGCGGCAGTTCGAACCGTGGAAGGTGAAGTGGGATGGCAGCTGGGAGCATGGGAACGAAAAAATGTAGAAAACGGTTCGAACGGGACGTGATTTATCCTGTCCGTTTTCCGGCCCAGTAACTTGGGTAGTAGTAAAGCCGAAACTTTTCTGGATTGACAGGCCGAGGCGCCAAGTCGAGCCCGAGTCAAGGTGGGCACACCCGTGGATCCAGCCCTCTCCGTTTCTCGCGGCGCTTACAGCCCATGATCCCAGCCGCGTGCGTGCGTCCGTCCGTCTATAATAGCATGACGAGCTTTTTTATTTATATATTATTATTATTATTTAATATTTACAAAAATAAATGTCTATTTTAAAATATTGCGCATCTAGACTACCATAGTCCGTTAGAAAGATGACAACGTCCATCCAACGAGTGACACCTTATAGGAAATACGACGCAACGATCAGAAATTAAATACCAAACTGATATAGTGTCCACATCAACGTGTCACCTAACTAATAGATAACACCTTTGCTGTTGACTGGTGGAAGGGCGACAGGGCTCTGTCAGGGCCCATTGAAAAATGTGTCGTTCATGGCGATACCTTTTCCTATACAGGACCAACGTCAACTACTGCGGCAACGAAGAGATAGCCATTGACTCAGCCAGCCACAATTATGCCGACAGCAATGGCAACGTCAAGAATTATGCCGTCGTCGGAACATGCCACAAGGGTGGCAATGGCAATGGCAATAGCAATATGTGCAGGACGCCGCTCGCCGCTCATGTGCAAGGTGTGTGGCACAGAGTGCTCCACAGGGCGCTTGCTCGGTGGGCACATGAGGAAGCACCGGAAGCGGCCTGCGCACGGCGGCGACGAAAGGGAGACCGGCGAATCCTGCGACGGACTGGGACTGCCAGATACCTTCGGCTCGGCTTTTCGGCGCTGATATTTGCTTGCAGAGAGCTCTGGTGGTCCCGGGGGAACAATCAACGGACATGGTACGCACGTTCTGATTGAAGCTGATCTGCGGAGTCTGGATCATCTCCAAGAGTCGTCGACTAGACGAATAGTTCGTGCAATTGTGTTACTAAGATTTGAAGATAAAATAGACAGATTATGGTTATACACAGCAAAGGTTTTAGAGTCTGGCAAATATGGTATACTAAATAGGGAGAAACTCAGGCGTGTACAAAATTGCAGGATTTCTTAGTAATACAGCTTTGCTTTGCTAGAACGAAGGGTGAACAAACGATTCTTTTGATTAAGTTTCTGTATTTGCAGCTTCTCCGCTGCTTGCAATGGATGTTTCTGTTTCCTTCTTGGTTACTTAGCTACCGCAAATCGTTTTTGTTTGTCTGACCCTCGACCACGGATCCACGATGAATATACGCAACTCATCTCTCTTTCAAGAAATGTTCAAAACGTAAAGGTTTGGCAGTTGCCTACTTGGACTTGCTTCATCACCAACTCACAAGAGATTTTGTCTACACAGAGGAAAAAAGAAAATTAAGATCCCCACAATAATGATCTGCATTTACAATTTTCAGCAAACCAAATTTGTTCCAAATCAGTGCAGACTCCCGTTCAAGAAACAGAGTTTGCTCTTGCATTTGTAGCATGTAACGAACACAGCACATTAAGCTGCCATGTGCCGAATCCATCAAATAGTATTTACACTGTCCAAAGATGGCATTATGTATACTTGTATAATTGTATTCACCTTTCAGAGTCAACATAAAGTTATATCATAGTGGCATTATATTGTACTGGTGAGTGTACCATCATCATGAAAAACGATCAATCATGGTGAGACAATGGTCGGCCAAAGAATGACTTATACAAAAGAATGGCAATCTAAACTAAATGCCAAGTTTCTCTCAAAAGGGAATGAACTAAATGCCAACTTTGCATTTCCACCACTCCAAAAACTGTTGATAAGCCGAGCTGTTTTTAGCCAAGCAACAAATTCCTAAGTTGCATAAAACACAATAGCAGCTTCAGACTAAAGAATCGAGCTTCCAGCAAAACTTCCTCCAGCCATATCATTAATTTATTTAGAAAGGACCTCCGATTCATCCTTTTAGCATTTAGCACTGCTTCAGAAGAGATCCGTCCAATGATCATAAATGATTCCAAGGAAGTACCTCCAACCTGTCAAAGGAGTTCACGTGTTAATGGGATTTATTTGCTCTTAGCGTTTCAGATGCCAGATCCAAATATGTGATGAGTGAAGATTGAATTAACCCCTGGTATATGAAGGGAAAAAAACATGTACGAAGATAGGCAATTAGAATTTAGCCAAAAAATTACATTGCTCCTCTGTAGTCAATTGCTGTTACTGCCCAAGTTAGTATAATTTCAAGCTGTGTAACAACTATAACAAAACCCAAGCTCAATCCCATGCTTCCCGTTTTATAGAAATCTTTTTGCAGTACAACTAGAAACTTTGCATTAACAAAAGGTAAGAGCCAATACTAGCTGGGACAGAATGACAATAAAAAGCTGAAGGGAAAAGGACTATAACAATAAATGTAGCGTGCCATCAGAACTTACGTGTTTTATTCTGGACAAAATGAGAACACGCACATTTATACTAGATTGATAGTAATTCCATACACTTACCAGGGCATGATTGACTGCACGTAAACAATCATTTGTTTTAAGCATCAACAAGATGACCCTTGGTAGTCTCCTCAGGAGCTCCGAGATTTCAGAAAAATATAAGGAAGCATACATCTGTTCTCAAGGAACAAGCAATTGAGTAAGGATGGATCATCACCAAGGACCTCAAGATCCAAGAGACTCTATTGACAGGTTTATAACGAAAATTAACAGATGAATTCGAATCCAATTATCTAACATTAGAATACATGCTATAGAGAGCAAGCAAGAGAGGAAAAACTACATCATAAAAATATTAAAGAAAAGAATTGATGAGCAAGGCGAGTCTCAGCCTATATACATAAAAAAGAAAGGGCACTCAATACAAATTGGGAAAATCTAAGATTTTAAACTTTGTTCATGTGGCAAGTAGTGTTACATGGACACCCGGTGTCCAATTTTTTTTGCCGAATCGGACACCCCGTATCCGAGTCGGATTCGACACCCGTGTCGGATTCCGAGTTGTATTTCGCGTGTCTAAATTTTCTTTGCTGAATCGGACACCCGAATATTAGTCAGATTTCGACACCCGTGTTCGTATCGAGGTAACACTGGTGGCAAGTAGGTTTAGATTCCAAGTAAAACGTTATCTAGTGAATATGTATTCCTTTGATCCCATTTATAGCGAGTCTGGGCTGATGTTTGGTGATTCGACAGTTTGTTATCAGTTTTCTTTCTGACGATAGTGTCAAGAAGATTCAAAGACCTGGTAATTTGGCTAGTAACAAGCAAATCACCAGCAGCAATATCAAAATCTTTCAAGCATTGCATGATGGCAACTTCATAGCCCTACAAGTCCTGATGTACTGCTTAATGAATGATGTTCATTTGCACCGTTAAATTTATTGTGGTACCATGGATGACCATTGGGGACACATAAGAATGTACAACATATATCACCTGTAGTTCAGAATAATCGGTATTTTTCCCATCCAGGACAAGATGATCAGGAGATGGGTCAATCACCCTTTTCCATGGCCTCATCGTGAGAACACCAGCAAAAAGTGCATGAAGATCCTCCCCTGCACCTAGTTTGACACTGTTCTCCTTAATTGCCTTTTCATCAGCAAAAACAAGGGCCTGCATTGAACAAATGTTGCAGAAAATAATCAGTATCAGCTACTGACTGGTAATCAGAGAACTAGAAAAGAAACTGTAATAGCACTGTCACCTTCCAAAGAGAAGCATAGTTTATCCTAGTAGCATGATCAAGCTCTTTGTAAAGACCGTGATCGAGAAGAATCAATTGTGGCCTTTTCCAACCTACATTTGAGTAATATTTTGTAGGAAGTTAGCCATTATAATGCTTCGGATGACCTATCCAACAAATCTAAAATGTTGGAACAGAGAAAGGTGATGTTGCCATATAGAAAGCAACAACCACGTATAGAATTGCACATCTCATCTCATTCAGCATAGCATATTTTATTGTACTGGTGACCATGACATGATGAAGCAACCTACCGTTCTTTTTAGAGCAACTCTGCTACCCATCTATGTAATGACTAAACATCAATAACATGCACTGTTATAGAATAAAAAATGAAAGCATCATTAAATTTATTGTTGAATTATCATTTTTCGGATAGGTGACCTCCGATGCACTTCAGGAAAGCAAAAGGTAAATTAAATGTCTCCTCGGTTTTATTTGTGATGCTAGAAATAAAGATTCTCACCAAAAAAAATTCTGCTGTCTTGTGGCATGGATCGGACCATCATATTGGCAGCATGAGGATCACAATGAACAAAACCATGCTTGAAAATCATCTCAGCAAATGCTTTAGTCA
Organism: Phragmites australis; assembly: GCF_958298935.1. NCBI lineage: Eukaryota > Viridiplantae > Streptophyta > Magnoliopsida > Poales > Poaceae > Phragmites > Phragmites australis. The sequence goes on from NC_084923.1 coordinate 40,728,378, forward strand.
CCTAGACAACTAAGTGAGTATTTGTAACAAAATCACTGGTACGATTTCTCAAATTATTATATTGTGGCAACTTACTAGGTTTGAAACATCAACCGGGTGAATTCCAACTTCTTTAATGCCATGAACATCTGTTACCTCCTTGGCATCCATAAACTCCATGGTGAGAATTCTAGATGTGCTGAGATTCCAATAAACCTTGGGGGCATATATGCTAGCCGCAATGTGAGGAGACAACCTTCTAAAGTTTTCCAAACATTTTTCGCTGTTTCTGGCCTCATTCAAGAAATCTAATTCCTGATAATCAGAGCAGCTAGTTAGTATACTCCACATTTTTTTAATATATGTTCTTTTGACTTCAGCACGCCATAAATTGCATTGAATTCAAGTTTTAAATGAAGAGACCCAACTGGAAAGAATATCGATTAGTCCAAAAATTAGTATCAATAGGACAGCAATCATAGGCATAAATAGACTGGTTCTTAAAAAAGGCATAAATAGACTGAACAATTATGATGAATCATAACAGAAGGTTAATGCATTTGGTAACAAGCAAAAAGAAAGAATAAAAAGAAGTATACAAATCCAAGAGGTGATAGCAGGGAAATTGTATTGCCAGGCAAGATTAGGAAGGTACCTTAGGGGCACTTTCTCGAACTTCATCAACTAACCACCTGCATGAACAGTTATTCAGTAATAATGTAAAATGAGCACTGCATGGAAAATTGAAAAGCATTGCAAGCAAGAGTTTACAGTCACATTGACCTAATATGAGGTTATGAGCTCTGCACCCAAATCATGCATTGCCTATGAAGAGGTAGGAACAAATGTTCCAACATACAAATGGATATCATGCTGCATGTCAGGCCACAAGATATAATCGTTTGCCCCGTTTATGCTGAAACAAAATCTTCACAACACTTCCAGTTATGTAGAATACAAATGCAAGACCTCCCCCCCCCCCCCCCTAAGAATTTAATTGTGAAGGAGGCATCTTCCAATAGAACTCCACAGTATCTATGGGGCATTCTACAGGTTAAGAATCAGATATATATGGCTCTATTAGCAACTACTAAGTAGCAAAACATAGCATTAGTCAATCTCAAAATTTAATTCTAATTCAAAAATCACAAATTATCCTTTTCCTTTATGAAAAACACCAATACACCCTTAATAGGAGTGCACTGATCAGATAACTAGGGAACTTGGAGATCAAATTTTCCATTTCTAATTAATAATTCGAGCTCTAAAGATAAGTATACTCAGAGAAATGACAGCCTTGTGTAATTAACCAAGATGACAACCCTCTAGGACATGCTTTACCTCGCTACTAGTTCAGCAAGACATGCCATTGTTATAAATTGAACAAGAAAAAGTAAACGAGTTAACAAAAGAAAGTTGCTACTATTCACAAGTGGTACCTGTAGTCAAATGTAGGGAAAATATAATGCAGAACATTCACCAACAAATCAACAGTGGCTATATCTACAACACCAGTGTCTTTCAGGTGATCATGTTGAACCTGGAGATCAAGATAGGAAGAGACAGTGTGAGGAAGAAATCAAGATGGTTAGATTTGACCTCTACTGCCATAACATATTCAGGACGGACTGCAATGTTTCTTAAAACTCAACCTTAACAGCAACTTTTTGCCCATCACGCGTTCTGGCAGCATGGACTTGTGCAAGAGAAGCACTTGCAAGAGGTACAGGATCAAATTCTGCAAAAACCTACATACCAGGAGAAAAGAGGAAAGAGAACTTGAGGTCAAAATTGCTTCCAAATTAACATACGATGCTCTGACCAGCAAAGTACATTATTTGGCACTAGCATCAGAACTCCACGACCGACAAACACAAGATTGATAATACATCATCGATGATTCTCTGTGCACTTCTGCTCCACCTACTCGGCTACCTTATTGCTCAGAACAGTAATGCAAAGAGGATGGCAGGCAAGGCACTAACAGTTTCTGGCGATTCTCCGAGATCCTTGGCGAACACCTCGCGGACCTGCTCGTACGATGAGACCGGACACCTCTTCAGCATCGATTCCCTCATCGTCTGCACGTACTCCTCCGGCACAACGTACTCCTAAAACAAGCAAAGAAACACAACAATCAAATTCCCTCAGCAGCTAAAAATTACGCTATCTCACAGACAAATCCGCTAACGACCATAGCAAAGATCGCACTAAAATCTAATCACACGAATCACTGGAAACAAGCCCAGAGCCAAATTCCATACCAGCTGGGCGATGTGCTGGCCGAGCTTGATGTAGATGCCGCCGTTGCGGAAGCAGAGCTCCTGGAGGCGGTTGGCGGAGCGGAGGTGGGCGCCGTGCTTGGCGCTCAGCCACGCGGGGGTGCCCGGCTCGAGGCCCCAGAGGGACCACTTGTAGTCGAGCGCGATGGTGGCGGCCGTCACGGAGTCGCGGAGGAGGCGCGGGGGCAGGTGCGCGCAGATCTTGAGGGCCGCGGCGGGGTCCTCGGAGTTGGCTACGGCGACCGCGCCGGCGCCGGCGCCCAGCGACAGCGCCGCTGTCGCCGCCCGCCGCCACATGTGTGGTGGGGTCGCGGCTTCTCGCGCTCCTTTCCTCGGCTGCTCGCTTTCTTCCGCCGCAAGATGTTCGGAGCGACGGGTCCGTGCCTCCGTGGAGTCGGCGGGCAGAGTTGGCTTTGTTTCCGACGGGATTCGCGTGTTCGCGCGATCCGTCTGTTTATACCGACGTCACAAGGTTATTTTTTTAAAACACCAGTAACGAAGGATCACATAGCAACTGCTGTTTGAAAATTGAGGAACTCACTGTATGTTTTTGTTATCGATGGGTACATCTATCACTAGTAATCTTGATGAGATGTAAGAGGAATAAAACTAAGATTTAATCCTTATTAAACAGCGGTATATCATCTATCACTAACAATCTTGATGAGATATAGAAATAAAACTAAGATTTAATCCCTATTAAACATAATCACCTTCACTAACCATCGAATCCAAAATTATATTCTCGTCGTCACAAGGTTAATTTGATACGTGTGTCTGGCAGGTAGAAGCGGATGAATTTTGTTTGTTTGAGAACTCTCAAACTTTATTGAAATTTTAAAATACTACAGATCATTTGGGACCGAATACCGGCATTACGAATTTTTCACATGAACCGGTTCCACACCAGTCCGGCAAGTAGCAGCGGATGAATTTTGTTTGTTTGAGAACTCTCAAACTTCATTGAAATTTTAAAATACTACAGATCATTTAGGACCGAATACCATGTTGGAATGTGGCTCATTTAAAAATCCATTTATAAGAATGCAAAAATAAGAAGGTTTAGTCTCATATTATCAAAGCACAACTTAAATACTTGAGTTCTCTCGTCTCATTGAAATAGAGAAAATGAGAAAGAAAAAGTATACTTTGCTATATTCACACGCACGTGCGCGCGCATATTCGCGTATTTTTCGTGTGAATATCCACGTGACTTGTGATCAATGTCATAATTAATCATTTTAATCGTGATCAATACCTTAATTCTGAGAGTAATTGGTTGGTTATGGAGGCAGCCAATTAGTGGGCAATTTATGAGAGAAATAGCTCTAAAAGGGCAGCCATTTCCCTATAAATCCTGAAGACATCCAGACTTTGGAGGACACGTCTCTCTACTCCACAGTTTCTTCTCCACCCATCCAGATCACTGTCTTATGTGCTGTGCTGCCGGAACTCGCCGGCCCTTCTCCTTGCCGTGCAAGGTTGGAGGGTGAGCGGTATCTCCGAGCCTCTACCGTCGTGAAGCCCGCATGAGGGACGGTAATAAGGTTTCTGGGCAGCGCACCTGCGCGACCGCTCTGCACTGCTTCATCTACGATCTGCACGGTAGCGAATCGACACATCATCAACTTCATCCCTTCATCAACCCGACTGTGAGTTCTTGATGAATATGATGAATTTTTGGTACTGTTGCTTGCTGCTAGGGTTAGAAGTATGTTCATCTGTTATAGATCGTGAAATATGCCTTTATATAGAATCTGGAATTAGATTTTTGCGCATATTACTAACATACCGGCATTACGAATTTTTCACATGAACCGGTTCCACACCATAGGATAAAAAGAAATTCTTATATCCAAATGGGACTAGGTCTGGTTTTGGATTACTCAAAGACCAATCATGTTACTTCGTTACTCTTCTTTTTATACCCCTTAGGTATGTCTTCCACGTCCTCCGAGCCCGTCGCCGACCTCACATTTGCCCTCATTTCTGCGAGCCTGAGCCATCTCTAGAGCTTGTCACTGACCTCGCCGTCTATCGAGCCCATTGTCGACCTCATCGTCTTCCGAGCCCGTCATCCCATTTTCTCGAGCCTGAGCTATCTACTGTCTCCCGAGCCTATCGTCCCCATCTTCGTTTCCCTAACTAAACGAGTGGCAAGTTGAGTATTCAAGATTGTGGCAATAGATATATTTAAATGAGTGGTAGAAAACACATTTGCTTCAAAATGGTTGTGTTTTTGTCATTCATTTAGATTTACTATTGTCACTTGGATAGAACAAGATATAAAATGGATGGTACAATACTAATGTATCAAGAGTTCTTTGACTTATGGTGCAATACTACAATATTAGATCCCAAGCTAGAGGGCTCCTGTTACAACAGTTTTACAACAACCATTCTTATTTTGTCATTGCAGTTTCAAGAAGATTGTAGTTTCAAATTAGGATCAGGCTTGAGCATGGGGATCAATGTGTCTTACGGTTCAAAAACACTCTAACATGAGCTAGGTGTTCTAAGCAGTTTTGCCCAATAGGACACATTTATCTTAATGCTGCTTAAGATTCTACTGTGAATTTAGAATTAGATATAAAATACTTTACCATGAACATTTCATATTCCCATATCGAAGAGTTCGTAGTAAAGTATTTTTGCATATGTGGATAGATTATCACAGCTGGTTCAAGGCATGAACCGATATTGATAGTTAGGTTATCACTATCGGTTCAAAACTTGAACCGGCAATGCTAATCCATAATTATCAATTTACTATTGGTTATCACTGCTGGTTTTGAAATCGATAGTAATAATATGCTATGTAGTAGTGGAGGTGGATGAAAGTCATGTGAAGAATACGAAGTGAATAGAAAATCATATTACTAAGATGCAAAAGGTCAAAAGTGGAGAAATAAAAATATGAGATAGAAACATTGCAATTATCTTTTGTTGTCAAAATTCTCGACTATGGTTTTGCTATCTTGCACATCTAAACCTGACCTCATAAAGTTAAAGTTGCATTCGTGCGTGTTACTATGATCTATGTTGCTCTCAATGCGAGCGAGCTCTTTTGTTGCTGTATTCTCCTTTTACCATAAATATTCCGGTTATCTCTAATCACTGTTATAAAAACCAATAGTGTCAGAAATGCTAGCCTAAGGGGCTATTTTAACCCCGCGCGCCCCACTTGGTCAAGTTAGTTACAGGGTTTGCAAAACCGTTTAAGGTACGGAAAGCGAGACCTAACGTTAACTGAAAAATCACAGTTATTGTGATAACCGCTATAAATCTGACGAGAATTCAGACTGAATCAACCGAACGTTAACCGTTTTGTTTGCATCGGTTACCGAGTGGTTACGCCGATTTATCGAGCACATTTTTCACATTGTCGGTAACCGCTCGATTTTAGCAATTTATCGAGCGATTTTCTCAAATTTTAGTGAAGTTCAACAAAAAAAAATCAAAAAAATGATCAACCTTGTAAAATCGATAACTAATTCATTTGATATTCAAATCAAGTGAAACAATTTTTTTTCCCATAATATGATTTACATGATAAAAGTATTTATACTCATCAATAAGTTGAATATTTTCTGTGAGAAAGTGTATTTTCTAAACCAAGTTAAATGCATAGTTTACTCTTTGCTAATCCAAAAATTATGAAACTAATTTTGTTAGTCTTATTACATGATCCTGTGTCTTTTAAAAATACATGAACTCATGAATTATTTATTGTAACATACATGATTGTGTAAATGTGTTGCGATTAGATTAATTCATAACTAACCTATCACATCTCCAAAATTAGTAAAACCACTTTTATTAGTTTACTTATACTATTCTTTATGCAAAAATAATAATTATAGACATGAAAAAGTTAATTACAGTTTTGTTTCTTAACGTATTCACTTTATGCTTGTGAATTTTATAAAAATTATGGAGAAAATAATAAAATTCTAAATGAAGTGAAACCAATTTTAAAGATCCTCTTAAGATATTCTATAAAAAAATATGTGTTTGTATGTTAAGTTTTTTCCTTAACATGAGTTAATAAATGAGCTGCACGTTTCAGATTTTTTTCTTTTTTTTTTTCAAACTTCCTCCCTATAGAATATGATGCAAACGATATTATTTTTAAAATTTTTTTCACAAAAGGTCTTAGAATAATTTCTAGTTTTTTAGGATTTTTTGATTTTTTAACTTTTTAATTTTTTTTTACTTTTTTGAATTTTTTGAATTCAAATTCAAAAACCATTCGAATTCTGAAATCAAAGCAGAGCGATAAGGTTGGTAACCGTGATTTTTGAGCGATAACCATCGCAATTTAAAACCCTGGTTAGTTATTGTGCTTTCCATGCAATTAAGGTGTTTGTAATAATTTATGTTAGCTAGCTATAAGGAGATCACAATAGATTTTTGCCTCTGTGGAGAAGATAATAAATAAAGAAAGCTAGTTACTAAGTACTAGACGTCTCTAACAATCCATATCAGTTAGCTATAAAGAATATTAAATTATATTTTTACCTATATAGAGGAGAAAATAAATGAACAGAGAGAAAAACTAGCTACTGATCAGTATATAGTCTACTCATTAAATACGATGATATTTTCGCCTATTGCATGTGGACCTAGATTAATTTTGTAGACAATGCTATAATTATATTATTAAAGAAATTAACTATTGTATTGTTTATTGGTGATATAAGCAACTTTTATAAATAACAGCTATCTATATTGTGGAATATATCCTTAGTCAGTCTGTAACGCTCTCCAAGACGCATGTAGACTTTAATACACCCTATTACATGTAGATTCGGGCGCTACAGTGATTTGCGGTGTACTGTTCACGTACTGTAGCAACTCCGGCAGAATCAGCCCCCGGTGCTACAGTACGCTACAGTGTTGCTCACAGAGACTGCCAGAGGAAGAAAAACAATGCCTGTTACTGCAGCAATACTGTAGCAGTGCTGTAGCAATACTGTTCACAGAGGCTGACAGCGGGTCCGGAGAGAGAAAAAGAGGAGTAGAAGGTAAAAAATAGAGTAGCTGCTGGAGATGAAAAAATAAGGGATGCTATAATAGTGATAGGAAATGCTGTAATAGTATTTTAGAGGATGAAAATTTGAGATATTTGCTGGAGATGGCCTTAGAGAGGTAGTCTACCGTGATATCTATATATGACGTGTACAACTCTCGTAGCTAGCAGTTAATTATATTGTTAGAGATACTTAAAAGAAAAGTATATGTCTAATACCATTCACTGGTTAACTAACTAGATAGCTTTCTTAACTAATGAAATGTTCAACCAAGTTTCAAGTCTTTCGACCTTTTTGAAAATTGGAACTTCAACTAGGAAGTTGCGAATTTCAATTTGATAAGACTAGAAAAAGGAAGCTATTCACCCGTTAGCATCTACTAGTAGATAGCAAAATACACCTTTTTAACTGGTTATAGAGCTATTACTGACACCAGGCCTGTGAGTGCGGGCAAAAGCCAGCTCAATTTTCTAATCGTGCTTCAAATAAAAGTTTTTTTTTTTGAACTGAGAAGATATTTTATTAGCTCCAAATCGGGTTACAATCGTCACACATAAGTTGCACGATAATGGATGGAGTATGTCCTAACCATATATTAGACAACATCTCTTTACACACACTTTGCGCAATAAGGTGAGCAATCCTATTACTTCTCAAACATTGGATAATCTCAACCTCATACATCCACGGTTACAAATATCGTCAGTAACAGTTTATTTATCGCGGTTACATGACGATTTGATCCACATCACATTTATAAACCAAACGATTACCGATCAAACTTAAATTTAAAATTTTAAAAAATAAAAAATTAACAAAATTCGATCGTTTTCTACCGAATTACTGTGTGGTTACCGCTAAGGATCCGTAACCGTTTGCAAAACAGTAACTAAAACCCTGCATGCAGCTCATCAGCAAGCATTTTGACCTCTTTCAGAGTTTTTTTCCACACTCATTTTTATTTTATGATTCCTCTGATTTCACTTGGGTTCATGTTTCGACATAATTTTCCCTAACCAAATCAGACTGCCCGAAAAAGTAGTTTTCCAGGAAGAGATTCTAGAGGAGCACCAGAAGCATGCAGAGATGCGGATGAACTATGCTGGATCTGATAGAGCAGCGGCACGCGTCCAGATCCAGAACGGCAGGTGCAGCTCGGTATGCGTCACGCGCAAAGCTGCCCATCCCACGCACTCGCCCTTATCGTTCTCCTCCCCTTCCCCCCACAAGACCCCAACCCCGCCGGCCCACGCCATCCCTCCCCACATAAACAACCCCTCCTCACAGTAAATTTCCTCGCTCCCAATCTCGGCTTCCGAGGCACAGCGCGGCGATCGCGACTGGAGTGGCCCTCGACCCGCCAGCGGCCGCAATCGTCGAGGTATCGAAAGCGATTAGAGTGCTCGGGGAGGGGGAGACGGAGGCGGAGTAGGCGGCGATGGGGCGGCTGTTCCTGATGCACCTGGACGGCAACGTCTACAGCTGCAAGCACTGCAAGACCCACCTCGGCCTCGCCGCCGACATCATCTCCAAGGTCCGTCTCGTTCCCTCGTTCCCTCAGCCGCGTCCTTCGGATAGCGATTTCTTACCAGTTTAATTTCGGCGGCGGATGTGATGAGATTGAGAGTGTTTCGATTCCTTCCAGGCCTTCCACTGCAAGCACGGGAAGGCTTACCTCTTCAACAAGGTGTAAGTGGCCTCCTGTCCCTATCTTTTTCCTCAATTTGTTCGTCGGTTCTAGCTAAGCTCAGGTTGCGTGCGCTGGGAGGTGTGAAGTTGGGGGGAAATGCAACACTGTTCACGTCGATTCCCGCTGGAATGTGATCAACTTCGGACACTATGAATCTGCTAGGCGGTTAATCCTCGTCGCCGCGGCGCTAATTTTGATGTCTCATAAGGCAATATTGAAACCTATTCGCTGCGCCGTGTAGTTGTTTTCGGGTAGTTAGATACTCCTTTCTAAAACCAGAAGAAATTTTACAAGTAGTAATGTGTTTTTAACTTTTGAGGATAATGCCTGCTCTGCTGCTCAGAGCACAAAGCCACTCTTTGGATAAGGAAAATGGGTAAAGCAAGAATACAAAATAAGCCCTCTAAAGTCTAAACTGTACTAGATTATCAGTTGGTGGTTGGATGGGATATGATTATATGTTATAATACCCTATAGGCAAATAACAAGAAATGAAGAGGAATCCATTAGACAAAGAGAAGTGGTTTCTGCCCCCCACCCCCCCGTTTCTTTCCTATTATTCTCTTCTTTTCAAGGGGTGGAGGATATGCTGGATGCACAACCTAGCTTTTCCCTGGGAGAAATCTGTGGGTGGTCTAGTTGCAGTTGATGTGAGTCCTGATTCTACGAGTTCATCATAGATAGTTTGGCTCCCTATGTCTAAAGTTAATATCTAATTCAATCCTAAACACCTACATTCATGCAGCAATAATCTATATTGTAGAAGTACAAGTATGCTGCCCACCTTTCTCAGCACAATACATTTTTGGGAACTGATCTGTGATTCGGTGTATGGGATTTAATTATGTAGTCATAACCAAAAGCCATGAGTTAAAGATCTCGCAAGTGCAAGTTTTAGGAAAAAAAAAATTAGAGCTCACTTTGAGTCCACATCATGGGCTTGTCCACATCATGGGCTTGACGCAGCCCATATGTGAGGGTTAGTATTGATGGGTATAATCCCACCCTTTCCCACTAGCTTAAGCTTTTGACTGAAGTGGTTGGCACATGGAACTCAATACATATGTTTGAAGTTTATGTGGGATGCAATTCCTAACAGCTTTGGTTATTCCATAGAACCATACGATGTCCAAAGGTCAATGGACCTTCTAGAGGTTTGATTCTACTTCTTTGGTTCGCAAAAAGTTAAAGTCACAATTTCTCCTAATTGCTTTGTTTCCATCCCTCGTATGTGCTGGACTAGCTTTCTGTGAATTAACTGTATCTTGCCTTGTATGTCACTATCAGAATATCTGGACCTAAGGTTCTTAGTTGGAAAAGGAAATGTAGATGTGCATGTAGGAAATGGGACATGCAGGCTTTTCCGTTATTGGACACTTGTTCCTAATACAAAGCTTCCTTTGGATGGAATTAGAATTTTATCAAGTATTTACCCAAGATATTCCGTCATATACTCCAGCTATCTGCATATCTTTTCCTAAAAAGTACTTGTGTCTGATAGAAGCCCACTCCATACCAGGGGACAATTAAGGTAACTAGGTAAGCCTAATCTCAGGCAAAGTAATCTATGGATTGCCATTTGCGAATACTCTAGTGTTATCAGAATCTGGGGGTTGCCTGTTCAAACTTCAGGTGCAGTAGGAAAAAAAAGTAGACATAACGGTGTCTAAACAATTAAATATCAAAACAGTTCATTAACTCAAATTTTATCTATTTTGCTATTGGTAGATTCTAAGGTGCAGTTTTGATTGAGAGTTATATTCGTACAGTATTTTGCAGCCTGTAGAATGTATCATTAACTCATGCCTGCTATCTCCAGTTTGAATGTGACTACTGGAGTAAAAGAAGATCGCATGATGATGACAGGGATGCATACTGTCTCTGATATCTTCTGTGTTGGCTGTGGTTCCATTGTTGGATGGAAATATGTAAGACCTAATGATTATTTTGTAATCTCCTGTGTATTGCTTGGCATCTAAGTTCTATGATGTCCCTTCTCTAGGAGGCTGCACATGAGAAGAGCCAGAGGTACAAGGAAGGAAAATATATTCTGGAGAGGTGATTATCACAGCATTTTGTCACAGCCTCTTTGCTTTTGCTATATGAAGTTCATATTTTTATTGTTCTCATCTCTGTTCAATCAAGTTCAGGACTCGTGACAAAGTCATTGTCTGCCCGGTCCAGTGGCGCATAAGGCCACTTGTTGCAACTTTGTTGTCAGTCTTTAATTAAATTCGCGGGAGTAACCTTTTATTGCGCAGGTGTAAGGTGTCGGGCCCTGACGGAAGCCAGTACTGGGTTACACATGATGCACATTTCGGTGGAAGCGACGCTGATGATGTATGAAGCACAGTTCAACGAGCTCAAGCTTGTTGTTCATCCCCTGTAAATAACCTGAGTGTTGTTGGTCTTTAGTTTGCTCGGGGATTGCTCCCATTGAAAGAATCCCCGGCATAAATTGTTGTTCTAGGTGACCTGATCACCCCTCCCACCTTCCCTGGAAGTTGTTGGGTATTTCCGTCTGTCTGTATATGCATGTAATCTGTGTTGCTTATAGCCTCTCAAGTTGTATCCCGGGAATGCCAAGCGCCGATGACCAAATAAAAGTTGTTTCTCAAGTGTATGGTCTGATGCCCAGCTGGGTATGAAGGTATGGACATATGAGAATTATGTGTTTGGTTCCTGGTAAATATTAAGAGTTGACGTCCGAAATCTTTCTAATCTAGCCGACTAACCAATCTAATTGCGAGGCTATTTTTAAGATATAATTGTATTCACAATGCAACTGTCATACGCCAACAAATAAAGTTGAGTTTTATTTGATATACAGCTATAGTGTCTATGATTCAAGATATAGGATCTACCTAAGGATAAATTTAGTACATTATTTCTCTACTATACAAAGTATAAATTGGTTCTTGTATCATATCTTTCCTCTATTTTCTTCTAGTCTAATAAAAAACTTCTAAATTTTGAATCTCTCCTATTTAAAAAAAATGAGTAATCCATATATTGTCAGCATTTTCCTGCCTTCGCTTGGCTCTTCGTCCACCCGCTTGTCCGCCTGTCGCGCCCCCAGGATCCCTCGCCACCGCCACTCTGCTCTTCGTCCGCCCGCTCATTCGCTCGTCGCGCACCCAGGATTTGTCGCCGCCGCCACTCCGCGCACACCCTCCCGTGCCCATCCCTCGCCACCGCCACTACACGCACGGCATCCCCCGTCCAACAGACGAGGTCTCAAATAGATCCCACCCGACACTCACACGTCGCACTTCCCCACCACGCCCGTCGCACACACCCCCCGTGCCCGTCACTCACCGCTGCCACTCCGCTCCGCGCTCTCGTTCCGCTCGCACGCGACCTCCCCGACGGCGGCTTCCGTGACCTCCCCGACCACACGTCTGCGGCTTCCCCAGCCTACCCGACCACACGGCGACGGTTTTTGTGACCTCGTGAAGCCTCCTTGACACCACCGCCAACCGCAGTTTTTCGATCCGTCTCCCCCGCACGAAGCCCAGCGCAAGGCGCCATGTGACTGGGGTTACAACGGGATCGCGTCCTGATCGGTGAGTCCCAGCCCCCACGACAAGCAACAACAGGATTTTATTTGAAGTAAAGGCACATCTGTTGTGCGTTTTTTTTAGAATTTTCGTATGGTATCTGATCTCTCCTAAGTTGAACAGTTATAAAATTGCCTGGCTGGCAGAATTATTATTGGAGCCGGCCGATATACTTTTTGTCTTAGCATTTTTTAATTACTGTCTTGGCAAATTAATAGCGAAGTGGTATGCACTGAAAATTATAATAATGTAGCCAAGAGAATTGCTCAATAGTTGGGACTTGGGATTAGGGCCGGTCCGGAGGGTGGTCGAGCGGTGCGACCGCCTCGGGCCCCAAAATCCAAAGACCCCGTATGTATATATATACTGTGTATATCGGTCTAAAAGAAAATTAAAAAAATTAGATCTAGACGATTTATATTTAATAATGGGGCCCTATTTTTAATCTCGTCCCGAGCCACCGAAATGTCAGGACCAGGTCTGCTTGGGATGCTCTCCTTAATCCAAGAAGGAATCAGGAACTTGTATTTTGATTGGATTAGCTGTCTTTTACACCAGTCTCTGAATAAAATTCAGGCCAGGCCTGAAGAAAGATATTTGAATTGTGACAGTGAATTGAGTTCACAAAGGTTGTGCCTCAAACAAAATACAGCTGAACAGTGTTTATGTTTGCTTATATCTGATTTAAGCATTCCAATTGTTAGCCCGCCCTATGTTCTAAACGTAACAAATGGTCAGAGTGGACTACTGGCAGGTGTTCCTCATAGAATCAGAATATAGCTTATAAAGTTCAATATCCTCATACTGTTACTTCTGCTAAATACAAGATCATGGTGTTGTATATGTGTTGCAGTGTTCTTAGGATCATACTTGAATTCAATCTCAGACTTTGTAGCTGGCTGCTTACAGCAGTGGGTCCCGAAGCTAAACATGATGCTATTTGGCTTGGCTGGAGTTTGCTGGGAGCTTTGGGTTGTTAGGAACACGATACATAGAGTGATACTAATCTCAAGCCCACTGGATGCCATTATTAACTTTCAGTAAGGAGTTTGTGATGTATAATTATTTAAAACTTCAGCAAGATAGACATGCTATACTCATACTTCTAATTTAGTAGACGCTGAAATCTTTAGTCATTCTTTTTTATTGAGAAAGCATATGGAACTTCGTGTCAATGAACAGAAGCCTTTTCTACTACTGGATCATATATATTAAGTTTTAAATAGTCTTGCTGCTTAAGAAATTCTTTATTTGTATCTTGTACCATTTCAACCTTTGTACCATTAATATTTCGTAAGAAAAATATTCTTCCTCCCACTTATATTTTGGAGAATATTCACTGCAAAAATGTTTATTGGCAACATTTTGGGTACCTTCACTATCTATGCCTATTTATACTTTACACCTGCACATCCTTAACTTACAAATACTCATGCAGGAACAAACTACGATGATGATCAGAGTCAAGATTTTGTCAACAGCGCCAGTAATCCTTACCGTCAATTTGTCGTGATAGACTGAATATGATTCCAGTGAAGTATTGGTCCATACTTTTATGTTCCGGGAGCCTGGAATGATATGGGATTTTTATGTAACACTTGCCTAACGAAATGCCTTGTACATGTTCTGTATGTTGATGTTAATTTCAAATTAATTTGGTAGCACTTTTGTACCTATGGCGTTCCAAATAATTCTGAATACTCGCTAATAATAATCATTATTCAGTACCACAACTTTGTATCGAGATTTAGTCAATTTATTTAAGTGGGGTGCTGAATTGGGGAATTTCAGAACGAGATCTCATGTTGCGATCTCTTTGTTGGGGTGCTAAATTGGGGAATTTTAGTACGAGATCTCATGTTGGTAAGGGATGCAATTGTGGAAGTGTTCGGTAGAATATTTGTATTCTCATATGTCCACATGTGAGTACGATGTACATCTTTTTGGCATCTTGACGTTGTTTTCAGTTCGACAATATCTCAATGTTCTTTTATCAGGGTTATGTCACACTTGCTATGGTGTCATGTCACTTTTGTTTAACAAATTTTTAGCGTCCGTTGCAACGCACGGGTAAAAAACTAGTAATTTATCTAAGTTTGTTATTCACCCCTCACCCTCCAATTCCTTTACCTTATTACCGACTATATGTATGGGATTTGCTTTACTAATAAAATAAATAAAGAAATTATGAAAAAAATTAGTGGATAATCTTTTTTTTATCCGATATCAAATCAAACTACGACATCCCTCCTGACATATTCGTTGGACAGCGCTCTTATAATGCATTCACATCTTCATATTTAAGTTAGTGCTTAATATTACTATGTCTAATATTTACGTTTTCGTTATAATGCAGGTGCACTTATCTAGTTTACGTATAAAATGGGATAGCTCAATTTAAATACTGCAAGACTCCCGTTGTGTCGTGCGGTATACTTGTATGCCGTGTATTGCGTGCCTATTTGAGTATTTGTGCTTCTGCGGTAATTTGTTGTTTCGCCACCAAATCTTAACATTAAGTTCGCGTAGACATCCTCTCCCCATTGTGGCCGTAAAAGAAACATCGCAAGACTGAATCAGCTAGCTTTTTTCCTGCAACGAATTTTAAAAGGATTAACCAGCCAGTTTAATTTCAATGAAACTGTGCGTCAACGTACTCAACAAGCTTCTTCCAAAAGAAAAAGCTAATGCGATTAGGAAGATTGACTTCCAGGATCCAGATCGGTACAGCCCAATGTGCCGGGGTCAAGTACGGCATGTTTCGATGTAAGCGGCACCTTGGGACGTAGATGGGCAATGACGAGTAATTTTGGATCACTATTTTAGAGTATATTTTTAGTTTAACTGAATTAGTTCTGGCTCCACCTAATGAAAAAGAAAAAAGAAAACTTCTCTGTCATGTATTTGTTAGTCGATCGCCATCCGCGATCAGACCAGGTCTTTGCCGAGCTCACCAGCTAAGAGCATATGCAACTATTAGTGCTAAGAAGAAACTAAGAGAGAAATAAGTTACTATTGGTGCTAAAAGGTATAGGTATAGATACTAAAGTCAAAATACATGGCATCAATAGTAACGTTTGCTACTGGTGCTAATTTCCTTTAAATAACAAAATAAATTATTTAAAATCATTTTAATATCTATAAATGGGGTGCTAAGGGATAATTAGAAAGTGCTAAGAGTTGCAGTGCAAGATCTCAAGAAAGGAAAAAGTGAAACATAGCATGTCATAAGAGCGAGGTGAGGAGGCTCTGCCCTACAGCTCTAGTTCTTAAAAAACCTTATAATTAGTGGAGCATCTAGCTAAGGAGTAACAGATGTATATGCTCTACGGGGATTGAGACACTTGAGACACTAAGGCAAAGCAATGCTTCGAATCTGAAAGTGGAAAATGCATGGCTAACAGAATCAACCATGTGGAACTGTGGATGGGGTTATATTCTTCTATTGTGCTGGTCTAACTTGTAGGACATGAGATCAAGCGTCAGCTCGATTAGCAAGGTCGCTCGCATGTGATTGAGCTTGTCAGCATTCAAGTTCTGCTTGACGTAGGTGCTCACCTCCTGTCTGGGATTAAATCCTAGGCATGTTCATCCTCCGAATTAGATTTTAAGCACGTTATGGATACACATGCGTGCACGTTAAGTGATAATATATATTTTTTTCCCACCGAGAGTTTAGAGCCCTCTAATCTATCCATATGTGTGTAAAAGATACACACACGTGTATATACGTATGTAGTGTAAGTGGAACATGATCCTCTAACAGTGCTCCACCAATGCAAGATGTGCACAGTAACTCTTGAGAGGTGCTACAATTCTCTGGCATCCTACAATACCGAACTTTACTGTTTACCAAAATACTGTAGCAATTTGATGTCCCTCTGTTTACTGTAGCGATAGATCTTGTCCATTCGTTCACGATGGGACGAGTTAAAACTGTCCAACTGCACTGTAACACCTGTGATGGAGGAGAGCAAGAGGTCCACTGCTTTGATTGACAAGTGGGTCTATCCTGCTATTACTTCAGTTTATTCAGAAGTTCTCAGAAGTGTCCAATCTACAAATAATCTATCCTGCTGGCCTGAAGAATTTGGCTCATTTGATGTTGAGAGGACACATGGGTTTTAGTGCCTTTTCCAATTCTGCCAATCAGTATATGACTCACGCTGAGAACAATCCAGGTTGTACAATGGTGGGAGAAGTGGTGATTATGTACAGGTTAACTGATACTCGGGCCTATTTTCATTCACACTCACGCAGAGATGGTTGTTGGCTCTTCATAAGATATACTAGTCAGTTCATGGATAAGGCTAAGGGAATTTCTTCTTATCATAACTCTGTGAGGGATACAGTCGAACTTTGCAAATGGGAGTATAAGTGCTCAGCTGATGCAGAATTAGGTGATGGTGTGCAGGAGCAAGCACTTGTGATGAAAAGTTGGCAACATCGCCTTGTGCATGGAAATGAAACACTCTCTGCACTAGAAACAAGGAAGGCACTGCAGGAATTGTATGGAGTCAATTATTTCTGTTGGTAATATACGCAAAAATCTAATTCCAGATTTTATACAAAGGCATATTTCACAATCTATAACAGATGAACAAACTTCTAACCCTAGCAGCAAGTAACAGTACAAAAAATCCATCAATTTCATCAAAAACTCACAGTCGGGTTGATGAAGGGATGAAGTTGACGATGTGTCAATTCGCTGCCGTGCAGATCGTAGGTGAAGCAGTGCAGAGCGGTCGCGCAGATGCGCTGCCCAGAAACTTTATTGACGTCCCTCGTGCGGGCTTCACGACAGCAGAGGCTCGGAGATACCGCTCACCCTCCAACCTTGTGCACGGCAAGGAGAAGGGCCGGTGAGATCCGACAGCACAGCACACAAGACAGTGATCTGGATAGGTGGAGAAGAAAATGTGGAGCAGAGAGATCTGTTCTAAAAAATCTGAACGTCTCCAAAATTTATAGGGAAATGGCTGTCCTCTTGGAACCATTTTCTCTCATAAAATACCCACTAATTGCTGCCTCCATAACTGACCAATTAACCTCAGAATTAAAGCATTGATCGCGATTAAAATGGCTGATTATGACATCGATCACAATTAAAAAGGGAGAGCAGCAAAAGGGCTTGCAATTTTGTGCTGCCACACCACGCCACGGCCGCAAGTCACAAGTCACAAGTCACGCGGATATTCACGCGAAAAATACGCGAATACGCGCGCACGC
Organism: Phragmites australis; assembly: GCF_958298935.1. Classification (NCBI taxonomy): domain Eukaryota; kingdom Viridiplantae; phylum Streptophyta; class Magnoliopsida; order Poales; family Poaceae; genus Phragmites; species Phragmites australis. The sequence goes on from NC_084923.1 coordinate 40,746,151, forward strand.
GTGCGTGTGAATATAGCAAAGTATACTCTCTCTTTTTCATTTTTTCTATTTTAAAGAGGCCAGAAAACTTAAGTATTTAAGTTGATCTACATCTCTTTGTCTGGCAATACGGGACTGAAATTTCTTGCTTTGCATTCTCATGAATGAGCTTTAAATGAGCCACGTTCCAACAATTTCTACTCCGTTCTCATTCTTGCAAGCGAGATTATGTGTATGCTAGGCAAGTACATGATTGTCAGCTTGAAGGTACACTTATAGATACATGGAATAGGTTTTCTAAACTTTCAATCTATGCGATTCCGAGAGCATAGAAGGGTATGCCAACTCGGAAGTGATTGCAATGTTGAGTCAGTCTGGGTACTATAACTGGAAAGGTCTTGCAAAAAGATCCTATACAATATTGACAAACAAGGTTGTGCACTTCATAATCCTTCACTTGATGGATTCAATAGTCGAGGATGCACCTTTGCTTGGAGGCAAGCAAGTTTTCAGGGGGCGGTAATGTAATGCCTGTGATGGAGGAGAGAAGGTGGTCTATTGCTTTGATTGTAATGTCCTCCTTACTCTGTATATATTGGTTGATTGTTAAATAAGAATAATATATTAAATAGTAGCAAAGCGTTATAAAAAATCTACTAACAGAAAATATTCGTTGCTACAATCGTGTGAGCATAAGAATCATTTAAAACGAAACTCGTATAAAAAAGTTATAAATTTACAAGTGTCTTTTGTAAAAAAGAGAGACTATTTACTTTCTCTGATTGCAAATGTAGATCGTTTTAGTCTTCTCAACTATTCTCTAAATATAAGTTATTCTCAGATTTCTATTTACTTTTTTTTCTTTTATTCCATTCTTACCCTTATTTAATAAATACTACCAATCTCACACATGAATGAGTTATCTTTTCCAATGCAGAATAAATAAAGAGCAATAAAATTATTTGATCTACTTTTTTAATCTCTGTGCACAAACCTAAAACGACCTATATTTGCAATCGAAGGGAGTAGTAGAAATAGAAAAGGTTTAAAGGCTTATTTGTAGGATCTTAGGGACTTATATGTAAAAAACTATAAGAGTTAAATATAAAAACAAGGTTTTAAAAAAAATAGAGATCTAAATGCAAAATTACCAAACCCACTGTCGAAACCGGCTGACGGTAAATTGATCGAAGAGTAAATTGAATGGCTTTATATTTTTTTTAAAAACCTTGTACGATACTCAGCTTGAATAAACGTAGTTTTCACTTGAAACAATTGTAAAAAAAATCACTACTTTCAATATTATTATAAGGTTACCACTGAAAATTGCAAAGACTTGACATCTAAATGCAAATTTACCAAACGCACTGTCGAAACCGGCTGACGGTAAATTGATCGAAGAGTAAATTGAATGGTTTTATATTTTAAAAAAAAAACTTGTAGGACACTCAACTTGAACAAACGTGGTTTTTACTTGAAACAATTGAAAAAAAAACTACTACTCTTAATATTATTGTAAGCTTACTGCTGAAAATTGCAAAGACTCCGTCGCTCCAGCTCTCCCGATTAGAGGAGCCCCAGCGGATGGAGGGCGACACGGGCACGCCGATCCCGCTCCCCCAGCGGTCAGCGTCGACGGTGGCGCGGCATCCGCCACGCCCGAGGAGAGCGCGGCCGTGGCGGCGGACGCTGTCGCCGAGATTGCCAAGCGCCTGACCGTCGACACGGACGACGCCAACACCGGTCCCATCAAGCTCGACGACGCGGGCGGCAACGTCTACAGCTGCAAGCACTGCCACGCGCACCTCGGCCTCGCCGCCGACATCGTCTCCAAGGTCTGTCCCTCGTTTCTACTTTCTTGGGCCGCTTCCCGATGGTGAATTCCTTGTTAGTTCGGCGGATTTGATGAGAGCGACTGTTTTGACTTTGTGGTTCTTGCAGGCCTTTCATTGCAAGAACGGGAAGGCTTACCTCTTCAATAAGGTGTAAGTGGCCTCCTGTCCTTTCCTTCCTCAATTTGTTCGTCGATTTTAGCGAAGCTTTGGTTGAGCGTGCTGAGAGATGTGTGAAATCGGGGGAAATTCAATACTATTCTTCTCAACTCCCAGCGGATTATGATTGACTCCAGCGTTTCAGACAATGAGAACCGCTACGCCAGGAGAAACTTTAGAGTTAGGAATGTCTTTTGACCTTTGAGGATCAATGCCTACTCTGCTACCCGTAGCCCAGATCTACTCTTAGGATAAGGAAAATTGGTATAACAAGAACACAGATGGACCCCTCTAAACTGCACTAGATCATATCAAATATGGTACAGTACCCAATATGCAAATATCAAAGTCCTAATTATCTCAAAGAAAAAAAAGGAGAAGAATCGAAGAGACAAGGATTAGTGCTTTCAGCCCTTTTTCCCTCTATTTTTTTTACTATGCTCTTCTTTTTAAGGACCGATGGATATGCTGGATGCAGACGCTACCTTTTTCATGGGGGAGAAAGCTTTGGATGATCTTGTAGTAGTTGATGTGGATTATGATTCTAACAGCTCATACTAGATTCTGTTTTGCATTATATGAATACGACAACAATACTGAACGCTTGCGTGCATAGAATAATAATCCATATTGTTGAAGCACGAGTATTTTTGCCACATTTCCGGTAATTGGGGCTGGTTGTCATATGAGATTTAATTATGGTATCATAGCCAAACGCCATGAGTTTAAAACCTCGCAGGTGCAATTTTAAGGAAAATAATAATTGCAGCCCACTTTGAGTGCATTCCATAGACGTGAAGGAGACCTAGACACACGAGGAGGAGCATTGAAGTATTATTCATACTGCCCACCTTTTTTCAACAGCTTAAGCTTTTGGCTGATGGGGTTGGTGCATGAAACTCAATTTGTATGTTTGGAGTTTATCTCTAACAAAATTCCTAACAGCTAAAGTTAGTTCTATACAATAATTACTAAAAGCCAATGAAACTTCTAGAGTTTCCATACTCCTTCTTTGGTAAGCAAACTGTAAAAATTAAGTCACGTTTCTTCTAATTCCGTTGCTTCATCGTCATATGTGTTGGATAAGCTTTTGAAATATCAATGCCGTATATGAGGTTTTCTGTTCCAAAAGGAAATGTATATGTGCACATAAAATTGAAACAAGCAAGCTTTTCCCATTATTGAATTCGCTTCCAATACAAAGCTTCCTTTTGATGAAATCAGATTTAGGTTATTAGGAAGCTAATCGATATCTTCTCCTCAGTTTGTATACGATAGAAACCCATTCCAAACCGAAGCATTATCAAGACTGTAGGTTGCCTGTAGAAACTTCAGGTGCAGCAGAAAGCCAGAAACAAATGTACTATAGCTGTTTTTGGACATAACGGAGACTAAGCAATTTGATGTTGTTTTAGAATCGAGAGCGATAAATTTGGTATGTGATATCAAAACTGTTCATTAACCCAAATTTTATCTAGTTCACTATTTTGTAGATTCTAAGGTGCAGTTTTCTCAAGATGAGTTATATTATTTACAGTATTCTGTCAGGTAGCAGATGTGACATTTAACTCATCGTGTCTATTATGTCCAGTATCAACGTGACTGTTGGAGTAAAAGAAGATCGCATGATGATCACAGGGATGCATACTATTTCTGATATCTCCTGTGTCGGCTGCGGATGCACTGTTGGATGGAAATATGTAAGATTCATAACGATTATTTTGTAATCTCCTGTGTATCGCCTGACATCAAAGTCCTATGATGCGTCTACTCCAGGAAGTTGCACATGAGAAGAGCCAGAAGTACAAGGAAGGAAAATATATTCTGGAGAGGTGATCATGCAGCAGTTTGTTATGATTTATTTGTTTTTGCCTTGTATTTCACATCGTTTATTGTTCTCTGTTCAAACGAATTCAAGATGCATAAGAAAGCGGAGGTTTGCCTGTTTTAGTGGTGCATAAATCCACTTCTTTACAACTTATTGTTATTGTGGAATTCACTGGAATAATCTTTCATGCCAAGCAGGTATATGTTGTCGGGGCCTGATGGAAGCCATTACTCAGTTACAAATGATGCTCACGTGGCCGGAAGCGACGCGGATGATGTATGAAGCACAATTCAACAGGCTCAAACTTGTTCATCCCCTGTAAATAGCCTGGATTACCGAGGGTTGCTCCCATCCAAAGTATCCCCGGCGTAAATTGTTACTCCTGGTGAACTAGTATTCCCTCCCATCTTCCGGGGAAGTTGTTGGAGATTTAGTATATTGCCGTCAGTATATGCATGCAACCTATGCTGCCTGAAGCCAATAAAAGTTGTTTCAAAGCGTATGTACATCAGGGCGTGCCCTGCTAGATGTTGAAGGATCTGAATTCGCGTTGGGTTCCAGGTCATGCTAAAAATTGACGCTTGAAATTCTTCTGAACTTGTGGCGCTACTAGCAACATTTCAATTTGATATATCTTTAGCTCAATCAGCTGTTCCAGTAAGGTATTCCAAAATTCATAAATGCTTTGTTCATTTGTGGGTCTAATCGATCTGTTCATGTGTTCAAGCTCTTCGTGCGACAGGGAAGAAGACGAAATTTGCAGGCCTGCATTTTGGATCCACGGGCCAGGCCAGGCCAGCCCACAATGTGATGTGCTGGGTCAGACACGACGTGATAGGGCCATCATGTCCGAGTTTTTTTATTTTTTTATTTTTTTCATTAAAAATTTAAATAAATAGATTTTTTAAGACAATATTTGTAAAACTAGGGTTGCACCCCTCTCAGAGGATGGTAAAGAATCCTTACCGCCCCTTAAGAGGGCGGTAAAGGGCCTAACCGCCCTCACAAGAGACAGGTAGGGGCATCCCGCGCGCCCGCCCCCCCTTACCGCCCCCGAGAGGATGACAAGGCGCAAGGGCCTAACCGCTCTCTCAACGGGCGGTAAGGAGCCAGCTCCGCGCCCCCCCCCCCCCCGCTCTTCCCTTCTCTATATAAACGGTGAAAATGAGGAAAAATCCTCATTTTATTCCGAAAAAAGAGAAAAGTAGAGAAAAAGAGAGGATAGAAGAGGAGAGGAAAAGAGCGTGGCGAAGCCCTACTGTTTTCGATCGGTGGATTTGAAGAGCATTTTCCGATAATTTTTTTTATACTTATATTGTTGTTAGTAAGTAAAGTAGCACTGTATGACATAGGGTTTAGCACTATATGATCTAGGGTTTAGTGTTTTTAAAATGTTGTATTTAGTAGTATACTGTTAATATTAATTACGATATGATAGGATAGCTATTAAATACATAGTAGTATTTTTAGTATGGTAGTTTCGAATATCTATATTGTATAGAGTAATAATTGTAGGTTAGTTTGCTTATGGGCATTATTGAAGAACCTATTGTTAGGCAGTAATCAGTGTTGGTAATTTTTTTATTTCCGATAATCAGAAATATAGTTTGCCGGTCTTAACATTGGTTATATTTGCGGATGTTTTCAGGGATGACAAATAAATTATATTTTTAGATATATTATGGTAAGGGTCAAATTAGTTATGGTACTAACGGTGTAGACCTGTCTAGGTTTTTTCATGTCGTCAAGGGTCTTAGTAAAACCAATGAGAGGACCATTATGGGTATATGCAAGTGGCTGATGCGGTATTTTAAACTGGATCCGCAGCAACATGATCTTAAGCTGAGAGCTGCCCTCAGCTGTGCTAGTCAGGCATACTTTGGCGAGCTCGTCCCGATCGATGCGACATATACTTGGAGACAGTATGTAGATATATCATGTGAATATGGGCTCCCTCTGATTTTGTTAGCTGAGGCGTAACAGAAGGATCCAACAGAGATAAACTCTGCGGAAGCAGTAGCAGGACCAAGTGAGATAGTGGTAGATAAATCAGACCTGGTAAATGTCGGGGCCAGGCCAGATGTTGGGGGATATTCCTGAGATACAACCGATGGGTGTAGCCGATGAGGGAGAGCACATCCCTAGCATAATTGAAGAGATGGAGTTGGAGGATCAAGAGCTGGAGGAAGCCGTTGTCGATGAGGATTCATCCGACGAGGAGGAAAATGCTAATGTTCCTGTAGAGTGGAGGGATAAGGAATTTTCAAAGCTGGTGGTTAGTGAGGCTGATCGGACACCGTGAGAATATCATTAGAACGAGATGTCTCAGGGTGCTATGTACCCTACAAAGGAGTTTATTATTGATGCAGTTAAATTCTAGTCGCTATCTCTTCGGAGGCAGTTCAAGGTTGTTAAGTCGAGTAAAAGGGAGTACGATGTGAAGTGTTTAGTGCTGAATGTCCTTGGCGGGTGCACGCATTCAGGGGTAAATGAGTAGACTACTGGCATTGCTCAATAGTTAGGGAGCATAATTGTCATATTGAGGGAATAGAGTTTGTCCACCGGAACTTGTCATCTACTTTTATTGCCAATGTTATGTATGGGGAGATTGTGAACAACCTAAAGTATGAGCCATGATCAATAATCCGTGCTATTGAGCAAATGTTTCAGTATACAATAAACTATGTGAATGCATGGAGGGCGAAACAGAAGCCTATTGAGATGAGGTTCGGGACATATGAAGATTCATATCACAATCTACCTCGTCAATTAGCCACAATATGTGGAAGAAACTCAGGAAATTAGTATAACATTAAGCATTACCCCTCGACTGATGTGGAGTACAGCGGAAAATGAGTATTGCAACGTGCTTTCTTTGCATTCGCCGCAACCATCAAAACATTTTGGTATTGTCGACCCATCATTTGCTTGGACGGGACATTCCTCACTGGAAAGTATAAAGGACAGATATTGTCTGCAATTTGGGTCGATGGTAACAACCAAGTCCTGCCACTGGGGTTTGCCTTCGTGGAGAGTGAGAACGAGGACAGCTGGTATTGGTTCCTTGAGTGGGTGAAGCATGCTATTGTTCTGGATCGGCCAGATGTGTGTCTGATTCATGATAGACATGCAGGGTTGTTGCAAGTTTTGCTGGATATGCAATATGGGAGTGTTCGACAGGGTGTTGCAGCAAAGTGGTCCGACTTGAAGAGCAGGTGGTGCATGCGTCATATGGGTGCGAGCTTCTACAGACAGTTCAAAAACAAATACTTGATGAAGCTTTTCAAGAAATTTTGCAGTCAAAACCAACAAAGGAAGTTCAATGCCCTATGGGCAAAACTGGACGAACTAACTATGAAATAGACAACTGAGGTAGCAGCCACATGTGATGAACCGATAGCTCTTGGACCTCTCCCAACAGATACTCCTCAGATAATAAGGAGGTCAGGGTCAACTATTAGGAACTTTTCACAGTGGATACGTAATGAGCCAAATAAAAAATGGGTTTTGCTGTACGACAGTGGTGGGGTAAGGTATGGTATAATGATAACAAATCTTACTGAGGTTTATAACTGGGTCATACGAGGTATGAGGTCCCTCCCACTCGTTGGAATTGTAGAAGGTATTTTGCATAGGACTTGCAAATATTTCATTAATCGGTACGCAGCTGCTTTCAAGGTAATGGAAGATAACCGTATGTTTTATGGACGGATGCTATGTGTGTATATGGAGAAGGCCACAAAGAAGGCACACATGCATCGCGCTAATCAAGAGAGTACTGCGAAGCACATGTTCAGTGTCTTGTGCCGGGATAAGGGTCATAGGGGTGGAAGACGTGAGCGGCATGTGCAAGAGTGCGTGCTTATGAGTGGGACATGCATTTGCACGTGCCAGAAGCCACAATTGCTTCACAGTCCTTGTACACACGTCATAGCTGCGTGTGCGGAGCACAATATGCTTCCCAGACAATATGTTTCAAAGTACTTCATGAAGGATCAGATACTGAACACCTGGAATCATGAGCTATATGGTTACGACATTGTTGATACATTTACAAGTAATCCAGGTCCTTCACGAATCTATGTGCCTGATTTGGAAAAGATGAAGAACGCACCGGGTCGTCGACAAACTCGCCGGATTCGCAACGATATGAATGAATTCGAGGCGGGTCCAAGGGTCAAGCGATGCAGCCAGTGCAATGAAACAGGTCACACGTACAAGTATTGTCCTAAAAATACACCTGTTGTGCAGGTGAGTATTGCAACGTGGTGTAGTGTGAATGTATTTAGCGTACATTGCTGTTATATTTGTACGGTAATTGCCTTAGTTCTCTCTGTTGCATTTTAACCTTACATTTGTAAGTACATGTCGCAATATATTCATGTTACTTCTCGTACATGTATGTAATATGCAGTTCTGTTCACGTAACTATGTACATATTTTCATGTAACAAACTGTACGTATTATTCATGTATATGTAGTTACAATGTAAATTTCGATTCAATATATATTCTTCTTGTCTACATGTTGCAATATATTAATGTACAAGTGGTTTTAATGCAGATATGACACACCCTCCGACTCCCAAGCTGCAGTGGACAAGAGACACTGCAGCTTCTTGTCCGTCATGCACTAGACGGAATTAGGGGTATTCCGACCACGTGGCCCTGGAGAGCTACTTACGATCCACGATCGGTGAAAGCACTGGTAAGTCGCTATTTATATACGCACGTGCCGATTCATTTATGTATTGCATCCCCCAGTTTATTTATATTCCTAATGGTGCAGGTTGGCAGCATCGGGACTCCTACCGCTTTGTCGTTTGGTGGAGGCCCGATCGAAGGAGAACCCCGAGGCAGCGGCGAGACGACTCTATTTTGATCGCTCGCTGATAGCAGTCCTGGTTGACTGATGGAGGCATGAGACACATACTTTTCACATCCCCTGCGGCGAGATGACTTCGACCTTACAGGATGTAGCCTACCTCTTAGGCTTACCTTGCGCGGGAGCTGCGGTTGGAGTCATCGACATGGATGCTGACTGGATGAACGTTATGCATCAGTGCTTCGGCCCGGTTCAGTGGACAGATGACGCACCCCCCTATGTGCCTGAGTTATTATCCGATCCACGAGGGCCCACGAAGAAGTGGATACTACAGTTCCAGGTACCTTCCAATGCAACTTCTCATTTACTTTTCGAGTATCCAATTTTTTTTCTTATTATCACTTGCCATACTTGTAGCCTGTGTACATGCACCCAGAGGCCGATGTGTACTCGGTGTCGAGGCATTTGAAGGCCTACCCCGCTTTGGCTGTTTAGCTGGGTTATGTTCACCAGCGTCCAAGGCCATCTGGTGGTGAGGACCCTTGTTCCGTACGCGAGGTTGATAGCGGATGCGGTAGGCGATGAGGTACCACAGTTCAGTTGGGCATCTACTGTCCTTGCTGCGACATATCGGGCGTTGTGCGACGCGTGCACGAAGAAGGAGTCACTTGTCACTTTTGCTGGGTGCCCACTACTACTGCAGTTATGGTCCTACGAGCGGTTCGCCATAGGTCGGCCAGTTGTGGACCGCTCCCCATACCCTGAGGAATGGTACGGCGAGCCCGAGGAGGACGCGCCCACCATGGCCTCGCTGTGGTGTCGACGCCAGGTATGTACTTAATTTTTGAATACTTTAATTGTCACATGTTTTTGTTATGGATTCGGACTATGTTTCTCACATGTTTTTGTTCTGAATTCTAACTATGTTTCTCACACAGCCACACTGGGCGCATGAGCAGGCCCACAGCGCGTATGAGCTTTTTCGATCGCAGTTCGACCGGCTTCGTCCTGATGACGTGGTATGGATGCCGTACAGCTTCTTGGCCATCCAAGGACGTGCGGGTTTGGGCCTGTTTCCGTTGTGTACCCGCGACGAGGAGTACTGGCTTACGAAGACACCGCTTGTTTTTGACATCTTCATCGAGGAGTACTCACCGCACCGCATCATGCGGCAGTTCGGGCGCTACCAGGCTTTCGCCCTCGTCCACATTAGCACTGTTCCAGTGCACATCCATAGGTAACTATAATCAAGTAAATAATTCGTAACATTCGTTTTATTGTCAGTCTATTTAACGTGGTTTACTTGCAGGTATACACGCAAGGGACAGCCAGGTGGCAACCTCTGGGCAGATCGCTTGGCCCCGTACGTCTCAGCATGGGCCCAAACCCTTCAGGATGTCGTGGAGGAGGCGCGTCCGTTCGACGAGCAGATCTTCGAGGAGTACCTACGGTGGTACGTGCCACGTACACGTACACGGGTCACCTTCACCATAGAGTATGTCCGGCCCCACGTCGCGTCAACTAAGGAGGCCTACCCGGGCCATTGGGACGAGGACGCTGCATTAGCGGTATGTGTAATTTACATCTTATTTCAGTACCATGTACTCACATAAGAACAACTATAAACTGAAATTCTCATTTCTTGTTTGTTTTCACAGACCGATATCATTTATGATATCCATAGGGACGCAGCTGGTACCATGGACCGCCTCAGGCAAGGGGTGCACATCAGTGCGGCGGATGTAGCAGGGTTCGTCAAGCGGGTTTTCGATAAGACCGCGCGGGTCTTGAAGCTTACCTCTTGCCGGTTCACCGCAGACGTCGCAGGGGGTCTTGAAGCTTACCTCTTGCCGGTTCACCGCAGACGTCGCAGGAGCGCCACCCAGGTCGAGTGGGGTCTATGCCGAGTCATTCAGGAGGACTGATGTGCACCGCCGTCCATCGGTGTCGGCACCCACATGGCCCCCTGTACCACGACCTACAAGCCCGGACCCAATAAGTACGGATATTTTATACGCACGGTATTTAAAGATATGCATTTGTTAATTGTGCATTAATTTTAAACAAATATTAGGTGCACCTACACACGTCTCGATGCTGTCACCTAGACTAAGCCCAGTGCCGACACCCTCACCACTCGCAGGCCACTCAGGTACTGGGCAACATTACATTGCTGTATTTAATATATTCAATAGTATATCTAATATTGTCAACATGTTACTTCGGTGATGAGGCTGGACCGTCTTCAGCTACACCTTGACCGATCCCACCACCAGCGTTCAACCCCTACTACGGCATGCACGCCTGGCCATCTGCTGCTGCACCTGCATACCACACAGGTACAATAGTGCATTTTATACAAATACTTTCATTTCCACATTTTCCGTATCTAATACATTCATCTGTTCGTAGGCCCCTCTAGCCAGTACACATGGATGTCGGTGGATCCTTTGCAGTCTTCATACCCGAGCCAGGAGGATGAGCCTGAGCCAGACCCCCTGTTCGACCTCGTGAAGGACTTCTTCGGGGGCACACCAGACTACGACGTCCTCCAGCAGTCCCAGCTACCCAATGCTCCACTTCGGACACAGCACACCCAGGAGGATGCCTCGACACTGGTGATCCCTACTAGGCCTACCAGGTAGGTTGGTGCACCCGACGTCCTGACCTACTCTATGGGCCAGGTGAGGCCAACCAGCGGCAGCGATAGCGGGACCATGATGGTGGGAACGGCCGACGACAGCGGGGGAGACAGCAGTAGGATTGTACATTTGTTTTTGTAACTTACATATGCATATTCACGATCTAATCTTACATATTCGGACGGGTGTAATCTTTATGGTCCACTTATCATGTCGTAACTGCATTTCTTATTCCAATGTGACCGCACAATATTTGCATTTCTTAATCTAATGTGACCACACACTACTTTCTAACGTCCTCGGCTATGTATGAACCGTTCACGACAGACTAGAAAAATATTTCTTACAAAACTACTTATACACGAAGTGACCACTCGAAAACTCTATCGGGAGTCTAACTTTAGTCACGAAGTGACCACACAACTGAACTTTAACCATTAAATGACATCACCTCTGTCCTGGCGTAATTTGCAAACACGAATTGACCGCACCACTCAATTTAACCATGAAATGACAATAATTTGTCCTTGCGCAGGCTATAGACATGAAGTGACAACACGGGACAGCTTTTACCAAAAATTAAATGACAACACATGTACATTGACACATGGAATCTCTGTCCAGCATCAATGCCACAACTTTTCTATTCTTCAAGAGGGAATCCAATGCTCCTGCCCCCCTCTAAGCCCTTCCACCCACTCCTTTCTTCAAGAGGGAATCCAATGCCCATGCATTCCCCCACCATAAATAACCCCACCTTCATACATGGATACACCACTCATTCCTCAGTTCTCTCAACTGCAATGTCTTCCTCAGCTCCACTAAACCCATCCAAGAAATATTAGGGGATTTTTATCCCCCAGGGGGTCGAACCACCGATGTACTTCTGTGGTGACCGTTGTAGGCTTCGCGAGTCCCAAGACATCTCCTACACCTATGGGCTACGCTTCTTCATGTGTGTCAACTACCAATACGACAAGCCTCAACATGGACCATATGAGTATCCACCGGTATAGCAACAAAGATCAGTCACATTTTTCCCGATTTCACACACTGTTTTACTAATCTCTCATCTCGTTCTATTTGTCCAGTCTCCTCCACATATATGTGACTTTATTGAATGGCTCGACATTGAGCAAAATAAAGACCAGAAACGGTGGGTCGACATGACCATGCGGTGGAGGAGGGAAGCTTACGCACGCCGGGAGTACGAGCAACAATAAGAGGAACTACGCCTAAAGCGGCAGAAAGAAGAGCGCATGAAGAAGGCAACGTAGGACCATACCACAGCTCAGACCCGCGAAGCTGAGAGGGCAAGGAAGCGGGAGAGAGCCCGTCGCGCTAAGGCGACAGGTCCCGATGCCCTGCGAAAGGGCAAATATACTATGTGCACTCAGTAGAGAGTACCTAATGTAACCCGACATATTTTCACTCCCTAAGGCATGTGATGATTAGGAGCGGCGCACTATTAAGTAGGTTTTTGTGCGAACCGTACATGCCACCTTTTTTTTGTCGTGTCGTCGTGGTTACAGTCTCATGTAATATTTTTCACCATATGTATAATCTTATATTTGTCGTCGTTTGTAACCTTATTGCCGCGTAATATGCTGCAAGTGCTTCACATATATAATTTGTTCACAAATATTAATTTTTTATCCTCCACACAATACGTAAACTACTCCAAAATATCGCTTCCCTATTATGCTGTATTGCCCACTTTTTAACCATTTTAATTTTGCAAAATATCAATTTCAAATATTGAGCAACATTTTGCGATATATTTTGCAACTTTTTTTTTAAAAAAAATAGCCTATCCACCCAGAGGACTGTTGGGCCTCTTGCCACTCTCTCAGAGAGCGGTTAGGCCACCTGCTCTTTTAGAGGGCGATAAGGACTCCTTACCGCCTCTAAAAGGGCTGCAGCCTTTTCAGGAGACAACATACGCCTAATTTTACAAATACTGCTCCGAAAAATCTATTTATTTAAATTTTGAATAAAAAATAAAAAAATAAAAAAAAACTCCATCATATCCTTGCTGAACTCGCCGGACATGTCAGACACCTTCTAGGCGAAGCTACGCTACAACCACGTGGAATCTTGGAGCATTCGGTATCCCTCTAGCCTGGCCTCCGAGCTCTATGATCAGTGTTTACGAAACGTGTTTGATCTCTGAAAATTGGCTCTCGGTGATTATTGTAAAAATCCAGGTAATCGTACAGTAATTCGGTAAAATTTTATAGAATTAAGTAAATTTTATTAAATTTTTTATTTTCTGAATTTTGATTTTAAATTTAATTGAAAATCGGTCGATTTATAAATACGGTGCGGACTAAATCGACCGGTAACCACGATAACCAAACGGTTATTGATAATTTTGTGAACATTGTCTATGACTTAGGACGCCAGCTTAGGCAAAATGTCTTCTTGCCTAGATTGGTAAGGACTTGTAGGGTGTGATTGTTTTTTCACATATATTGTTGCCTATATGAACCGACAGAGTTGTATATATAGGTTGAGTGAAACAGGCTGAGTGGAGTCATGTTAGTTGAAAATAGAGTATTTGATTGGTTGTATCTGTCTGGATAGACTGAGCTGAGTTTCTATTTGGTTGACTGAATCAGAGGTTGCATGAATGGATACAATAACTGATATTTTGATTGATTGCTTGTATGGATGTGATTTTGTGGTATTGATAAGTGGGTCTAACTGTATGAGCGGATGCAAGAGCTAAAATTCTGATTGATTGCTTGTATGAATGTGATTTTGTGACACTGTTAAGTGGACTCGTCTGAATAAGCGGATGCCTGCATGCGCCGTGCCAGACTACGGGTGTACATTTATATCTGCCGAATCAGGTTAGAACAATATATACAGACAACCAAATATTTCTCTCTGAAAATACATTCCACCGAGTAAAGATTCATTCATAGGTGCAACTAATCACCCTTGTAGGGTTCTACAACGTCCATGAATTTTTTTTTTAAACGAAACAACGTCCATGATTAAACCAATGGAAAAAATGGTAGGGCCTCTTGATTTACTGCAATCAGATGACTGTATTACTTGTGCCTCTGTCGTGTACAAATGGTCTGGTTGTGACAGCGGCAAACATCCAGTGGCAAGATCAAAGTTACCGAAGTGATTGACGTACCTGTGTCTTTCCGTGTTCTTCACCAAGGTTTTGTTTTGAGCCATTGTCGCTGTCGTATTTGATGAAGCATCCTGTTGTCAATTTAGCCCAACAAAAGAGAAAAGACCATGGGCACACCCACCTGCACAATTAGTGAGGGATATAGCAGTGTTAGGGGCATTACTGTTTAAGATTTTAATAGCTTTGAGATGTGTCTCACATATATTGATTTGGTTTAAAGTCTACTTATATTACGTTTGAGATCTAAATCGGATTTTAAGGCAGTTTCTATTCAAAAATAAACTTCACGAGAGCCTCGATTGACGGTAGCTATCAGGTCGTGGAGGAGAGAAGAGAATCAATATAGAAACAATATTTATTGCTTGAGATCTGATATCAAACTAAAAACCAATCATAACAATATATATTTTAAGGTTTTCTTATCTAATATATAAGACTGGATTTTTTAATCATTTTTTTAGCTTACGACCTCTTTTTTACCCACACTAGGCGCCTTGAGTAACATTGATCGCAGGGGTGGACCCACATGTAGGTAGGAGGGTGCACATGACACCGGTTAATTTTCGTTTTTCAGTGATCTATTATGTACATCAAGCTTATGTGACGTCTTTTGTCTAAATAATTAGGACACATGTACGGATCGAATATGCATAGTCACATGTATAGAACCCTCGGTCATTTTGATTCTGGATCCACCACTGATTGATCGTCCTGTATAGAAGGTCACCGGTGCATCGCATCGAGCCATCAACAGATCAGCGCCATCCAAGCATGGCCGAGACCGGACGGCTTTAAGCGGCGCACTAGCCGGGTCCTGCCATACACGGCAGTTCTTCCACCGGATTGGCGACGGAGTCCCCTTTGTGCTGATGTGCACTCGTACTAGGAACGGATTGATTGTGCCAGCAAGTGGCCGAAATCAAGCGGTGGCAGGTCCGGTTTTCGTGGAGTGCTGCGTTGGCTGGCACCAACACAACGTCTCCGATGTTGGTAGCGGCGGTCCAGCGCAAGAAGGCGCGTGCTACTTCGCGGCCCCCATCACGGCGTTGCGTGCCGCGGCGGGGGTTTCCCCGGACGGGCGGCAGTCGTGAATTCCGTCGTTTTCGTCGGGGTCTACGACGCGAACTCGCCCGGAACCACCACCCTGCCGCGGTGGCTGCTGCCGGGCGCGCGGGGCGCCTGTCTACCTAGAGGAGTTCCGCTCGCGGCCCCTGAGCCACGCCCACCCCGCGCACGGTCAGGGACGGGCCCGTTCGCTTCGTTGGCTCGGCCACGTGCCGCTGCCGCCCGTTCCCTGGTCGGACAGGACGAGAGCACGCGGACGTGGGGCGTCGGAAATTTCGAGAAGGGTGGAAAGGGACGCGCACTCGGGCGGGGCGGGTGCCTGTCGTACGTGGGTTCGTTCGTTCGTTAGAAAGCGGTGGAGGTGGACCGGCGGTGTTATCGGGGACGTCGGCTGCGTAGATCTGCCCGCGGCAGCGCGGTTTTGGACTCTCCGGAAAGTGGGGCTGCCTCGTGCGGCCGTGGTCGTCACGGGGGCGGCCGGTTACCGTTTCATCGTCGCCGAACTGTAACTGAGCATGTGCCCTCATCCTCTTGCTGCTTGTAACTCGTTGCTAGTCTCTCTCTTCCGAAAGAGATTGGGTTAGATTTTTTTTAAAGAAAACAAGGTTCTCTTGAGAGATAAGCATATCTTTGCGTATGGAGAAAGAAGGTTTGGCGAAAGATTCGTGGCTTGATGTTGTACTTTGCAATATAAAATGCGTATGGTATGGTTGGTTCAGCTAACTTACATAATCCAAACCCTATTGGAAATAATAGGGCATATGCATGTGAGTATATGACTCGTCGCAGGCTAACTAACTTGACCTGTGACGCAAGCAGAGACTTGGCTCTCGAACGAGCATTTGGTACAGCCTTTTTTACTTAGCAATGGCAATGTTGATTAACTTATCAGTTTTGCTAGGATTAGGGGTGTGAGTACCACTGGATCTTAGACCCATCTTTGTGAGATATATGGCTCAAGGATTGCAAAATATTAAATTACCTTTAAACTAGGCACTCCCTCAACTGAGTTAATACTAGCTAACATGCATGACAAAAACTAAAACTCCTGAAAACTAAAGCTACGCGGCACTCCTTTCGAAAAAAAGAGCCACGCGGCACAGATGCACGAAGAGCCGAGTAAATCCGAGCAGGATTTCTAGGCGAAAGCCAAATTCCTGTCTGGCAATCCTGATATTTTTGTTCACATGTCTCATAAATATCGATAACTACTCACGAGTGGGTGCCATTATGGTCAATTTGAAGTTGCACAAAATTGCAATTATAACTGTGCGCAATGCAAGATATTTGTGGAAAGGGGGCTTAATGAGAGAATATATATCCATCGCATCAATGTCATATAAGAGCAGCTCCAGCGACCTTGCTACTCGGCTGTCATCCTGCGAAAACACGCCTCCAGCAACCTCGCCAATAACATCGTTATCAATTTAGCATCGTCATATCGCACACTCGTCTCGCCAAATGTAGCGGCCATGCTCGTCTTGCTATCTTGGCCACGTGTGCACTCGGCTCCTGTGCACGTCGGAGAGAGGAGAGATGAGAGAAGACAACAAGTTGCAGCGTGCTTCAAAAAATCATTCATTTTCTCCTCTTTTATAAATTCAAAAGATGAATGTTGAAGCTCCTGAAATCACACTGATTTTTTGTACTCATAGAATAAATAACAGAAAACCTATTTTAACCGGTTCTAACTAAAATATCTCTTGCAAATTTTAAATGAAATTTATCTAAACTAATGTACTAATTTATAGCTGTTTCAAAGAAAAAATAGCTATTTGAAAAAACTAACTGTTACGACTAAAAATATATATAAGTGGGATATGGATGGTGAGATTTGGCTAGTCTGCTAGAGTGTGTAAAAATATGGAGAAAAAATTGTTTAGAGTGGATAGATAAATAGAGAAATAAAAAGTGAAATTTAGCTAGTCTGTTAGAGATACTGTAAGATTCATCTTATCTAATGCAAGCACATCTTTGTGCTATGTGGTGGAAATTCCCTTTTTTCCTTAACATTTACACTGTACATTGGCTAAGAGTTTATTTGTAGTTGCTGTGCTATGTGACATTACGTTGTGGAATCTAGTTGGTTAGAGGAATATTTGATAACCAGGTGCAATTTTTACTTGCACATATCACAAAAGAACGCTTCTAACTAACAATCGCACCTAAATTTAGAAATAAATAAACATTTTTAAAAAACCAGCGTAATGTCAAGCATTACAAAATAGAATTGCAGTAGGTTCATGTTCTTCTTGGTCCCTTACGCTCTAATCCTTGATGTGCTAACTTGAAATATTTGGCAAAACAAAATAGACAATAAACAACGATCGTCTTATAGCTCTTTTTCAAGGCATTTGTTGTAGCCTGCCTAACTTGGCCTACAGCAAGGGCATGCAAGATACACCCAAATCAAACGGATATCAATGGTTCATCGTAGCATAAAGGACACACCAAACTGTTTGAAACCAAAGCTGTACCTAACCACTTAAACCCCATTTGGATAGGCTTAAAAGCGTTTTTTTTTTTAAAAAAAACTAGAAGCTATCTAAGCGGCTAATTTTTGTCCCGGTTTCTGATGGTTTTTAGCTGATTGAGGAAACGATTATAACTGAAATAAATTAAAAGCTGAAAAATAGATTGAGATAAGCTTTTTTGGTTTTTTATGCTAAGAAGCTAAAATTTATTATAAAAATCAGTAACTAAAATTCAATATGTACAATTGCTTCTTTAGTTAGCCAAAAGCTCCGAAATCGTATCCTATCTAAACAAGGCCAAAACAGCATATGGAATGTTAGTAGTGTTCTTATGTACCGAACTTTATCAAATCCAGAGAATTTTATTTTGGCCCTATTGGATGCAAAGTGCTTTTAGAGTTTTGGAAAGATACTATGGTTTTAAAAAATACTTAAAGGTATTTGGATGTAACAAATCTTATAGTTTTAAAAATCATAGTATTGCCAAAATTATGGTCTTTTTGAGTTCTAGAAAGTTCATCCATCACTTTTTTTTTAAAAAACCGTAGTATTGCCTGAACTCTTTCTCAATACTATAATTTTTAGAAACTACAACAACCAAATACAAATTAATATTTGGAATGATCCATGGATTGGCAGACCATCTCGAAAAGTTGTAACAAAGAGGGGGTCGGTGGTTCTTACAAAAAGTATCGGAATTAATTGATCCAGAATCAAGATGATGGGATGAGGATCTGGTTCATGGGATTTTTTTGCCAATTGATGCAAATCGTATCCTCAATATACCATTGGCAATGGGAATTATGGAAGATTTGGTCGCTTGGAATTCTACAAAGAATGGCTTATTCTTAGTGCGATCAGCTTGTCATACTAAATGGGATAATCAACATGGTAGAAAATTGGTGAGAACTAATATCATAGGATCATCTAGCAATAATCCAGTATGGAAGAATTTGTGGGCTCTTAAAAATCCATTGCTGGAAGGGACTTCTCAGGGTTATCCTATGCTATGAGCACATAAGACAGTCCAATTAATGTCCCTGTACCAGATTCATCGTGAGAACATCTAGCATGTTTTTTCAACTGTGGACGTGGGAAGGAAATCTATGATCACCTTACGCTAACAAGTATGATTGATAACACTCTAACTATTGATAGAGCTAGGACAGTGACATTGGAGGATATTTTGTGATCTCTGACCTTTTCTGCTCCATTGCTATCTCATAGTGGTTTAAAAAAACCTGATTGCTACAACTTGTTACTATATGTGGTGAGAGCGCTATCAAATCACACATAACGAGCAGACCTTGGGATCTATCAGGTTGTCTTTGACGATAGAAACACTCGCTGTTAATTATAGAAAAATATCGAAAAAGAATAGAGAAATTGTGAGTCATAATTGGACTAGACCAAAGAAAGGGTAGTTAAGCTTAACATTGATGCTTCTTTTTATCTTGAACAATGCACATGATGCTTCTTTTTTATCTTGAACAATGCACATGATCGATGGAGCGATGTTGCGAGATGAGTATGGCATGTTCTTGAGGCAAGTAATAATGAGATACTTTATGTCAATGTGAGTGCAATAGTTAAAGTTGATGACTTTTTGTGATAGATTCCTTCTAATAGACCACCTAGGGTGTAACAAGGTAATTATCAATTCGATTTATATGAAAGTAGTGAAGACTATATTAGATGTTGCGAATTTAACAGGACAAGCGGCAACGATTTATGAGAATACTCATTTCTAACTTGTGGGTTCAATCATATAATAGTTGAACATTGTTTTAGGAAAGCAATTATGTTGCTTATAATTTAGCCTGTCGAGTGAAGGTTTTTCAATTTTATGTTTGATTAAGAAACATCAATCATTTATATTATCGTATTTGATGAATGATGTAATGCTTATTTAATATCAATAAAGATTCTAGATGGCTTTCTAAAAAAATCCAGCCTTATTTGCGCACTACGCCTCCGTTTTAACCCTCTTTATCCGTTTTTCCATCCCGCTTAATTACCTCCGGTTAATTGCCGCCGCAGATAAGCAGGAGAGAGGGGGAGGAAGAGAGTGTGCGCGCTGCTGCGAGAACCCCGAAAGCCACAACCCCCACGTTCCCCTCTTGTTTCTCTCGGCTCACTTTCCCCTTTTTACTGCTGCTCCTCTCTCCTCCCTCGCGCACACCCCAAGCTTCTCTTCTTCTCCCCTCCCCAACAATCGCGAACCGGAAGATAGGTCGGCCCTATCTTTGCCTCTCCCCCGGTCGCTTCGGCGCAAGCTCACAGCTTTCGTCTCGATCTTTCTCTCTTTCCAGTTTTGGCCCCTCCGCATGGGGATTCTGGAGATCTTCGGGGCGATTCGGTCGCTGCCGTGGTGAGATGGTTCGCCGCATCTGTGATACTGAACAGGTAGGCTGCTCTGGACTTTCCGTTTTCTTGCTCCGATCTGCTGGACGGAGTAGCTGGGGAGTAATATTCTCTTGCCTTTTCTGGCCGGCTCGAGAGCTTAGCTTGGTGGACGAGTCCCGATCTAGCCAAAGATTAAATTTTTTGGGAGATTTCAGGTGGTTGTTCCTGCGGGATTTGTGGTGTGGGTTTTCTAGCTTCCATTTTTGTTGGCACGGTTTGGTATCTCGCTTCTCTCGTTGCTTGCGATTTGGTTGTTTTTTAGTCTATTTCTTGCGCTGCTTAGGACTTGCTTGACTGTTTCTTGACTGGTTTTCTTGCGTTTTTGTTTCTCGCCGTTGCTTCAGTTCTTCCGATCCGAGGAGCCCCGATGATGAACGGCACGCCGATCTCCGCACCCCCTGCGGCCGGCGTCGACGGCGGCGAAGCGGCGGCTGCCACGCCCAGGAAGAATGCGGCGGCCGCGGTCGCGGAGATGGCTAGACATCTCACCATCGACACGGACGACGCCTTCGCCGGACTCCTCGATCTCGCCGCTGACGACGACGTGGAGGGACTGCGCCGCGCGCTGGAGCGCGCGCCGCCGGTCGCCGCAGACGAGGCCGGCCTCTGGTACGGCCGCCGTAAGGTCCTTGAGCACCGCACCCCGCTGATGGTCGCCGCCACCTACGGGAGCCTCGCCGCGCTCCGCCTGCTGCTGTCCCTCCCGTCCGTCGACGTCAACCGCCGCTGCGGCACCGACGGCACCACCGCCCTCCACTGCGCCGCCTCTGGTGGCTCACGGACGGCCGTTGAGGCTGTCAAGCTGCTGCTCGGGGCTGGGGCAGACGCTGACGCCACGGATGACTCCGGGCGCCGTCCGGCTGATATGATCTTTGTGCCACCGAAGATGTTTGACGCCAAGTTCGCCCTCCAAGATCTTCTTGGATGCCCGAAGTCCGAGCATGGCATGCTCCGGGTGGTGACAAGGTCCACTAACTCGATCTCATCGCCAGTATCATCCCCCACTGCCGAGGATGCACGGTCTCCATCTGCTGCTGTGATGATGACGACAAAGTTTGCAGACCTGCCTAGGGTTGCGACATCGGAGAAGAAGGAGTATCCAGTGGATCCATCCCTTCCAGATATCAAGAACAGCATCTATGCTTCCGATGAATTCCGCATGTACTCGTTCAAGATCCGGCCATGCTCGCGCGCATACTCGCATGACTGGACTGAGTGCCCCTTTGTCCACCCAGGAGAGAATGCTCGGCGCCGGGACCCCCGCAAGTACCACTACAGTTGTGTGCCATGCCCTGACTTCAGAAAGGGCGTGTGCCGGCGCGGCGACATGTGTGAGTATGCTCATGGAGTGTTTGAGTGCTGGCTCCATCCAGCACAGTACCGTACTCGCCTTTGCAAGGATGGCACAAGCTGTAACCGCCGTGTCTGTTTCTTTGCCCACGCAACTGATGAGCTCCGCCCACTATATGTCTCCACTGGATCGGCGGTACCATCCCCAAGGGCTTCAGCAACGGCTGCAATGGAGATGGCGGCAGCAATGGGCTTAATGCCCGGTTCCCCATCATCAGTTTCGGCGGTAATGTCCCCGTTTACCCCACCAATGTCCCCTTCAGGCAATGGGATGCCCCCTTCATTGGGCTGGCAGCAGCCAAATGTTCCAACATTACACCTTCCAGGCAGCAGCCTTCAGTCGAGCAGGCTTCGAACCTCTCTTAGTGCAAGGGATATGCCTGCTGATGACTACTCCCTGATGCAGGATCTTGATTCCCAGCTTATGAATGATCTGTGCTATTCACGTCTCAGTTCATCCACAGGAAACCATTCTGCTTGGACAAAGTCCCTGAATCCGTCAAACCTGGATGATCTCTTCTCTGCTGAGATGGCCCCATCCCCAAGGTATAGTAATGCTGATCAGGGTGCTATGTTTTCACCTTCTCACAAGGCTGCTATCCTGAATCAGTTCCAGCAGCAGCAGCAAGCACTGCTTTCACCAATCAATACAGGAGTCTTCTCTCCAAAGGCTGTGGACAACCAGCAGTTGCCTTCACACTCATCTCTGTTGCAAGCATCACTTGGGATATCCTCCCCTGGCCGGATGTCTCCTCGATGCGTCGAATCAGGTTCCCCAATGAACTCCCACCTGGCTGCTGCTCTTGTCCAGCGTGAGAAGCAACAGCAGACAATGAGGAGTCTCAGTTCTCGTGACCTTGGGCCTAGTGCTGCACGAGCATCAGCTCTTGTTGGCTCCCCTCTAAGCTCATCATGGTCCAAGTGGGGATCTCCTTCAGGGACACCAGATTGGGGCGTAAATGGTGAAGAATTGGGTAAGCTCCGTCGCTCATCGTCCTTTGAGCTGAGATCTGGTGGCGATGACCCTGATCTCTCTTGGGTACATACATTGGTTAAGGAATCTCCACCAGAGAAGCAAGTTACTACAGCTGAATCCATAAACTCTGTTGGACCCTCACCGCTAATGCCTCCTGGCATGAGCAACGGCGAAGGTTCTGGTCTAAACACACAGTTGGATGGACGTGACCAAGCTGCGGTTATAGGAGCATTGCTCGAGCAGATGCAGCTTGATTAGCAGATTGGTAGTCTAGCAACATAGACGCGCAATGAGCCTGGAAGGTGTGAGGATACTATTCTTATCTAATGAATTCGAGGTATTCTTTTTCTGTTAATTAAGGTATCCAACAAAGATGAATAGCTGAAGGTGGTGATTCAGAGATTGGTTTTCTTTAATTTTGGAGGTAAATCATATACATTATTGATGTTCCAGTAGGTTAAAGAGTGAAGTTCCTCGGTTGGGGTTGTTCCAGCGCCAACCCAGGTAGAATCGCACCCCGGCAGCATCAGTTCATCAATCATAAGTTCTCTATTTTGTTAATTAACCCTGTTAAAAAAAAGAAGACTTGTTTGCCGGAATTCTTTCCTTTCCCTATTAGTGTTTATTTTGTTCATTAAGATATTGATACTTGATGTACTGATGGTGTAAGTGGTTACATAGTCTATCAAGTTCAAAGGTATTTTTTCCCTTACCATTTGTCGCCGATTATCGTGTGGCCTTGTTTTGGTTCAGACCTTGAGGGCTGCATAATCCTTGGATGACATTTGAATAATGTAATGTTTTTATTGAACTTATTGCTATTGTTTCAAAACTCGCAAAATCTTATTCACCTGAGGTATCCTCATTTGTATTTGGCTACTGTCGTTGTGGGATATTCTGAGTTGCTGCAAGTGGTTGGTGGAGACCAGTGGATGCTGAGCTGAACGTGAAAGATTTTCTTTTGCACCTGTACACGCGTGTGATGTTTTGAAGAGTGTATGCGTTTGACTGGCTGATGACTTGAGTTAGTGGGTATTGGGTCTGCTCAGTGCTCAGTTCTTGGCTCATTTCTATTTGCCAAATGTGAGAGCGAGGTCACGCGTCGAATATTAATCTGCTACTGCTAGATTGGAATCTTATCCTTGTCTATCCCCACCCAGATCGTGATTCGAATTCCTGCTGGTGCTCCGTGGACGCGTATCAGCGGCAGGATTCTAGTTTTCTTAATGCTTCTGCATAACACATGGTTCTAATCTTCTAGAAAGCTATGCAATTTTTATGCCTTATTTTGTAGAAGAGATTTTTTTTTGGCAAGGTAGACGAGAATAATTTCCCGGTCTAATACTTTTATCTGGAAATCATTTTTTTTTTACTGAAATTGTACGCTCTTGCGGCAATCTTTCCATGGATCCTCCCAATATGTAACCTAAATGGCCCCTCTGTGCTGCCACAGTCGCTAGTTGCAGCAGTTCCCCGATTTCCCATTGTAACAGCATCAGAATTCGAGCCACAAGGTGCAGGCAACTGAGCGACAGCGCTGCTTCCACGATAATTTAATATTAGTTTTTTGTACGGCACTTTCAGAAATAATACGGGAAATCACAAAATTTCAAAAATATTACCTGTTGTGTGACCTTGAGCGAAAAGCAAAGCGAAAATAATAAAAGTCGTGCGACCGTTCTTCAAAAATAGAAGTTTTCGCGTTACGGAACAATAAAAATATTTTTGTGATCCAAAAATGAAAAAAAATCGAATTTTCGCTGAATGGTAGTGCGCAAATAAGTTTTTACGATATGGTTCCGCGAAAATATTGTGTCGCTTTTCCATTTAACGAAAATATCTTGTAAATGCGAAAATTAATTTAAATTTTATTTTATGTATGAAAAAATTGATTTTATATGTTTTGGTTCGATGTAAAATTGTCCAAGTACTTGTGTGATTGTCGAGAATATTTTTTTTTCTTAATTTTTTGTTCGATGTAATTTTGTGCATGTACTTGTCTGATAGTGTTTTTTATCATAGCGCAAATGGACTCTAACCATACAAAGATGACGACAACAAATGTTAGCATGTACGATGCGTCTAAAGACTAGCCTAATAGCGTATTATGCTAAATTTAACATGTCTTAGTGAATGAAAATAGTCCAAATTATGATAGATACTCTCTACAGAGTACACTTAGGATATTTACTCTTTATCAGGGTATTAACAAGTGTTTATGGAGTTCCAATATTTTTAACATATATTTTATACTCATATGAAGCTAACACAATTGATCTCATGATTTTTTGAGTTCGTATGAATTAACTATGAAATTTATAATCTATTAGCAAAGTAAATGAAAAAAGAAAAACATCTGATGAACAGTTGAACTCAGAACTTCCGGGTACTAGAACCTCCAGGTGGGGGGTCCTTTGTTAAAAATTGATTGGGTTAACCCGAAACCTCTGGGTTGTAGCAGGACACGAGTTTTTTGACGATTATTCGATCGATTCGACTTGCATGTCTCTTTAAATTGAGGATAAGCATGTTTCACACTAATGCATGAATTCTAGACTTATTTTACCCACTCCACAAGCTCAAATCACTACCTCAACTCATCCAAACTTCTCACACTATCTCAATAACCTCAAGAACGCCGATGCTTCGCCAATCCTCGACTGCAGCTCACAAAACCCATCCAAATAACAACTAATTCTTGCATTCTCACATGGAAAATCTAAGAGATTTGCCCAAGGTGCTTTGCAAAGATTTGTGGCCATCGCTTTAGGGAAGAATCAAAGAAAAAGTTTGGAGAAGGGAAGACAAGGTGCTGCTGAAATTTTAGAACAAAGTGGTGATGAAAAATGATTTGCAAAACCTTCAAAACTCCATGCATGCAAGAATTTCTTGAACAGATGGAGAGCTAGAGAGGTGGGTAACACCGTGGTGTGACATACATACCTAGCTTTTGCTTCTTGAGGGCAGATTTTGAGTGGAGAGTGAGAGAGAGCTTGAGAGGGGAAGAGGAGATCAGCAGCACACTTCTCGGTTTGGGGAGGAGAGGGAGAGTGAGCACGTGGGTGAGAGTGAGAGAGAGGGAGAAGAGCTGTTGTAGCACTGGAGAGAAGGAGGTGGTGGGGCCAGCTGGTGGGGCTCATTTGGTATAGAAGCAAGAATTATTTTAGCTGAAAATCTTATTCTTTTTCTCTCAATTTTACTATCCCAAAGAGGTGCTCTAGTGCTCTAAAAATTCTATGAATTATGTGCCGCGAATGCAAAATGAGATGAACCCAATTTATATTGGATTTACCCACCACGCCTAAATGAAACTTTGATACAAAAGAAAATTCTAACCTTAGGTATTTTCGTGACACATAACAATGATCAAACCACCATTAGAAATAACATGCACTCGATAATGCTTAACAATTAAACATGATGCTCATAATGTATGATTATAGTTAATGACATGTTTACAGATTTGGGACGTGACACCATCGTATTTTTTGTTCGGGATCTCTTTCGACGCATGCAGGGGCTATTGGTATAAAATACCAGGAGAGTTGGCGCACTACACTGACAAAGGCGCTCAGTTTCCAAACCTCATCCTGATCTTATGCCAAAAAAGGAGGACAGAGAATCTCTTCAGCACAATGTAAAACTTTCACTGCAATAATTCAACTTTCAAGCCTGGCTAGCTGTCAGACCCGACCAAATTACACCTAACTTAATAGACAATTAAGACGATTAAAATGGAAGTAATTCCGACAGTCCTAATATATGCTCAACAAAGCTCAAGATCACAACATATACCGTTTACAACATAGTTTAATCACAAGATATGAATAGAGTACAAAAGTTCTAACTTCTATTATAGACTTTGTTCCAAGTTCCAGTTTCTACTTAGATCGGAGTTTTCAAACACAGCACAAAGATATTAATAAAAAAAAGACCAGTGGCACCATTGCCCATAAGGCACCACCAGGACTAACTCATACATTGGAACTCTACTCCTGGCCATCTCCAGCACCAGCAGGATAAAAGTAATCGTAAACCAATTCTTCATTACCTGCATCAACTTAAGGACAACACTCAGAGTACGAAGGTACTCGCAAGACTTACACAATATGAGTATATACTATCCCAAATCCAAGGATAATGCTTTGAGTTGAATAGTAGGGAATAACCATAAGTTAAGTTAATTCAGCGAAAAGCACTTCAACCAATGTAATGACATGAACAGTTACCATAAACTGACAATAAACATAATCTTCAATAAAGTAAACTTTCTCAACTTATTTAGTATCAGCACATGCTTCTCCTAGAAGCCCACATACTATCCATTTTCCAAACTAAATGAAACTTTACGATGTTGTCTAATGGATATAAGCATGCTCATAACCGAGAGCGCGGCAAATCAAACTGTACTTACACCCTACAAGGGAGTACATCTTTATCCACACGACCCGGGTACATTCTCTTGACCCCGAGAAAATATTTCTCATACTCGGAACCACCCACTTGCACATGCCCCTATGGCACCGAAGTTACCGCGAGAGTGTCTTGGACACCTTTGGCTCCCCACCACCTTGCATCTTCTCGTACTTTTTCTTCATGTCATAGGGTCACAAGTAAAGTGTCAGCGCGGCATATGATAATCAGTTTATCTTACCATTAGATCGATATGTGGAAGTACGAAAAGTGCTTAAACCAAATGATACCACGGATGGTGCTAAAACAATGCAAGCGGTCTATCACACTAGGGTCTCCTCTCCCGAACTGCCCCTAGCACCTGCTCACATCTCGTCTCAATTTTTTTTCTAACTCATCATCCCAACTTATCATTCATTTGTAGTTGTAGTTGAAATTCTTGCAGCTCGCGAATGACGGTGGCATCCATTGCTCGACTTTTACCAATGACCTATGCAAGGCTAAGCAATTACCGCATCACTTTTAAGTTAGAACATGTTATGAAAATAACTAGATTACAAAGATTAAGATTAACAACTAAATCAAGGTAGGTACGATGCAACAAATAGGATTTACCCGATTCCCGACATCGACTCCTTATCACATGCATCTAAGACATATAGCAAAATCTAACAGATTGACCAACTATTCACCAAAACATAGGAGAGATATGATAGATGCTTTCCTGGTGCCTGCCTGATGCTTCTTGCACATCACTCACAAAACTCTGCAGGTTTTCTCTTGTTTTTGACCACGCGACACTAAAGATGGCCAAATGGGCCAATCGGGCCGGCCCGGCACGGGCCCATCTCGGCACGGCCCGAAATCGGCACGGCCTGATTGGCCCATTTACTGTTACGAGCCGTGCCGTGCCGGCCCGCGTGCCGAGCCGTCGGCCCACGGCACGACCCAACTGTCACCGTGCCATGCCGGGCCGGCCCACGGCACGGTCGGCACGATGGGCCCGGCCGGCACGATGGGCCCGTTCAGCACGGTGGAGGCACGATAGGCCCGTTTGGCACGACGGGCCCGACCGGCACGGTGGAGGCACGACGGGCCCGGCGAGCACGGTGGGCCCGTCAGCACTCAAAAAAATAGGAAAAAATCAAAAATAATAGCTAAAAAATCCAAAAAACAATAAAAAATATGGAAAATAAATACATAACATCTTTATTGATTGGTTGCCTTGTTAAAAACCTTTCTACTAGAAGGAAAAAAGAGTACAACCAATGATTATGATCCGAAAATTACATGGTTTCATTAGAAACCCCAGAATTTTGCTTGCAATTTTTAATATGCTTCCTCAAGTGTCCCGTTCCATGTGAAGATCTGGCACCTATTTCTATACTGCATATATTACACTTAGCAAATCTAACCTGTTCCCCGTTAATTTCTTTGAAGACTTTTTCAAAATATTGCCACACTTGGGACCATGCACCTGAGTTCTCGGCATCTTGATCCATGAATTGAAATATGGAATTAGTTTCTTGATGTGAAGTGAATACTGGCTACTTGGCTAGCAAATAGGAAAAGAGAGATGGGTGGGCAGGGTGGGCAATGAGAATACATGGAGTTTGAGATGGAGTAGATGGTATTTATAGGCCACGATGAGAGGAGAGGTAGGTGGGGGTGGGGCCGCGGGGGGGTATTTTAAAAAAATAAACAAAAAACATGAATAAAAAAAACTTAGAAATAATAGGGGCACATGATTAATTCTAAAAATGAGCTTTATTGATAGGTTGCCTCATTAAAAACATTTCTAGCAAAGGAAAAAAGAGTACAATCTAGCTCAGAAAATTTGAAATTACACGTTCTCATCAACATCTAGAAACAAATTTTGGAATGATTCTTCAAGCTCAGTATTTTCTGCAGTGTGTAACAAAGGAATTTCTTTCCAATACTTTAAGAATTTAGATTTCATAGGAACTACACAATCTCTTAAAAGATTGTTATTTTCATAGTTGTTTAAATGAGTAGCAATTTCAACAATATTATGCACTACTAAACAAGATGTTGGATAATAAACTCCTGATAAACTCACAGTTGAATCATAAAAAATTCAAGAAACTCCAGTATCCTTTCAGCAACATACCAATGCGCTTCCGTGAGTAAAGTTTGACCCCCATGCTGATGGTAATGTGTATAAATAAACACACCAAATGTGCTCTTATATGGTATAATATTTTTAAGCATCAAGAAAGTAGAGTTCCATCTCACCGGCATGTCCAGAGCAAACTTACATGTACGCACACCCATTGCAACACAATACTGTTTATATGCTGCAATTCGTTGGTTAGAGGAGTTCACAAAAGATATTGCAGTACGAAAATCTTCTAAGTATCGCGATAACCTCTTCAAACCGGATTTTACTATAAGATTGATAATATGACAAGCACAACGTTGATGTAACAAGAAAGATTCAGCATAAGTACTAAACAACGGAGTAAGAATATCCATTGCTCTAGAATTTGCACCGGCATTATCTAAAGTGATAGAAAATATTTTATTCGTGAGGCCAAAGTCTGCAACTACTTGAGATATTTTTTCAGCAATATTTTCACCGGTATGCGCGTTGTCAATCAAGCGAAAACCTATTATTCTTTTTTCTAATTTCCAATCATTATTAACAAAATGAGCAACCACACTAAGATAATCCTCTCTAGCCCTACCTGCCCATATGTCCGAGGTCAAAGCAACTGAAAATGTACATGTTTGCAACATTTCTTTAAGTTTGCTACGACACGTATTGTAGTATTTTACCATATCCCTACTAGTTGTCTGTCTAGAAACATGCGTGAACCTAGGATTATGAGCTTGCTTAATGTAATCTTCAAATGCAGCAGACTCACCGATATTGAGTGGTAGATCCGCTCTTGCAATGAAGCGACATAGCTCTTTTCGAACATTGGCAGAGTCGTACTCCCAATGATGAACAGAGCCGTCGGGGTTGTACTGCAACACCGTCTGCTTCATGGCTGCTCCACTCTTTCGCTTGCAACTTATGGCGTGCCTCTTCAAGTGCCCCGTTCCACCCGAGGGCTTTGCAGATAATTTATTTTTACAAATATAACACTTAGCATACCTGACACTTACCCCATCTTCCTCTTTGTAGATCCTTTCAAAGTCTTGCCAAACTTCGGAAGTACCGGCTCTTGATCTTTTAGACCCGCTGCTTGCTAATGTGTGCGCACTTGTAGAGCCTGACGATGGCACTCCTGCTGCATCACCTGGATCTGGATGTGAACCAACCGGAGGTTCACCGTCGGGTCCATCATCACCTGCAGCACTAGTATCAAAGGGGCCGTAGTCCCCTGTGAGTCATTGGAGAAAAAAATCATGATCTATGGATGTATCATGATCACCGGCATCCATGATCAATGTCGAATGACACTACAAAAATTGCAAACATTCAGAGTTAGAAATAATCAAATAATAAAACAAATAATAAAATAAGACTCAACAACGATGCAAAAAAATCACCAAGATTTCTTCAACTTCAAGATAGCAAATCAGCAGGATGACGATTTTGGAATTGCTCGGATTTTTTTGCAACAATTCAAACTAATTTTGCCAAATTATCGCTAATTCTCACGAACTTTGAGACAAGAATGAGAGGAGGAAACAAGAGAGAAAATGGTGTTGCTGGTGTGGAATGTAAGGGCAAGGTGCTCCTCTATTTATAGGTGAAAAATGGTGATTTTTGCAATTTTTTTTGAATTTTTTGGAGCTCAAACGGTCACAAAACGGCTATAAAACTCAAAAATATCGGGTTAATGGGTTAAACGGGCCGTTCCCAGCCCGTTTAACCTGTTAACCCGTGTGCCCCCGACGGCCCATCGTGCCCCACGTGCCGGCCGGGCCGTGCCCCCCGCGGTGGGTCGTGCCCCCCGCGATGGGCCGTGCCGTGCCGTGCCGGCCCGGCCGTGCCGTGGGCCGCCGCGTGCCGAGCCAGCACGGTGGGCCGTGCCGTGCCGGGCTGGCCGTGCCGTGATGGGACGGTCGTGCCGTGATGGGCCGCCGCGTGCCGTGCCGGCCCGGCCCGGCCGTGCCTCCTGGGTCAACCGTGCCTGAGCCGGGCCGTGCCCGTGCCGCCCGTGGCCTCGTGCAGCCCATCTCGGCTCGGGCCGGGCCGTGCCTGGGCCGTGCCTACAGTTTCGTGCCTCGGGCCGGCCCAGTAAGCACGGCCCATTTGGCCATCTTTACGCGACACTCTGAAGCGACGGCTTCTAAAATAAAAGAACG
This sequence comes from Phragmites australis, assembly GCF_958298935.1. NCBI lineage: Eukaryota > Viridiplantae > Streptophyta > Magnoliopsida > Poales > Poaceae > Phragmites > Phragmites australis. The sequence continues at coordinate 40,777,531 of NC_084923.1, forward strand.
ATGAATCGCAATGGGTATGGATGATATGCGATGATAGATTCTCCGTAGTATATGAAAAAAGTGGATATGCAATGCATCATGGCACGAGTGTTAAAGAATTAATGATTTCTTAAGTGATATTAGTGTTAATCATTTACTAATTTCCTGAATTAATTAATCTTAACAAAGCTTAATCCTAATTAGAAAGTTAATAATTCTTAGAATGAGGGTAAATATTTTTATTGAATAGGAGAGAAAAGATGAAGATTAACAAAATTGGTTTAATCAATTTTGGAGTTACCAATAATTAATTATGAATTAAAGAAACTTAAAAACATTTCATTAATTAAAGAAATCTCAGTACATACTTTGTGGCTCCTCGTATTTTTAATATGTATAGTATAATCATATGAACCTAACAAAATAGGTTTCACAATTTTCGGAGCAATATTTAATTTCCTATGCATTTTACAAGTTTCGGCCGAATTATCAATTGAACGATAAATCAATTTTACATTTCTTCGATTTAACAAAATTAAAAAGCGCTAAATACCTTTTACACCCAGGACGGGCTAACCACAGAGGCTAACAGCGGGCCCGAGCACTTGACTCCGATCAAAATGGCCTTCGGGCCATGGTCAGCACCTCGCCGACGCACGGGCTATCACACCGACAGCGAACGACGGTGGGTTTTGTCCAGCCGAGGACACCAGTGAAACCAGCATGATCTGTGGAACCCGTCTAGGGCACAGGTGGACCACAGTGATGGCCGAGAGCGGCCAACGACGGTGCACATTGATGACATCACGGTGGTGGCGGCGGTCTAACGCACTGACGGCGAAGGGTGGTCCAATTGGCTCGACTAAAGGCACCTATGACATCTACGCGAGTATGCGGATCCAGCGGCACGCCAATTGGCCAATGAACCCAGCTGTGGCTCGGCCAGTGACGTGTGCGGGGAGGCGGTGGTGGCTCGGCCATCGCGGACTACCGCACCGGCGACAAGCTAAAACAAAAAGAGCATGCACACGAGAGGGGGGGGGGGTGCAGGGAAGCTTACCGTGTGTTTGGATTGTACGGAGAGGCTGTGGTTCAGTGAGTCGACGGTAAGCGGTGGAAGGAACCACAATAGAAGAGGAAGATGACACGAGCGCGTGAAATCCGACCAGGAAAGGTGGGGCTTTGCGTCGGAGGAAGCTCGGTGAACGATAGCGGCCTTCCTCCTTGCCTTCCTGGGCTTGGGCTTGAGGGATTGGTGCTTGGGTATGGCAGACTTGGCCAGTGACGCACTTGTGCTGCGCTGCACTACGCGTGCTCTGCTTCTACTCGACCGAGTGAGAGACGGAGCAGAGAGAGAGAGAGAGTAGTGAGGGAGAGAGTGAGAGAGAGACTGAGGGGGAGGGGATAAGGGCATCGACTGAACCCACGCGAAGCTCAGAAGCGTGCCTCAATGGCCAGTGACATGGCTCGACTGTGGAAGTCAACAAAACCGGTGGCTGCCACTCTCGAAACCTCTCGGGCGGGACAAAGGAGAGAGGGGATGACTGGTGGGTCCATGAACAGTGCCCGCCGAAAGAAAATATCCACCTCCTCTGTTCCTATCTATTTGGAGATCTTTCAAAACCCCAAAAATTATGGAACCCATTTAAACTTGTTTGACCCAAAAAGTCTGAGCCAATTTCAAATTAAAACTTCTTCAAATTTGCAACATTTCCTAACTTGCTGCAATGTCTATGCCTTCAAAACAATTCCCAAAAATTAGGGAAAACCCATAATATTCTTTACCTGGTATGGACTAATTTCTAAAATTATCTTTAACCTGATGTTGTATGTTGATTTTGTGAGTTGCTTAACAAAGCAATAGTTAATATTAACTTTAACAATTTGTGTTTAATTTAAATTACATGTCAAAAATTGCTCAAAATAATAAAGATGATGCTAATGATGCTCATTAATGCTTAATGACTGGTATAAGGATTTTGGGCTATCACACTGGCGATGAGTCTTATCCCCCTTGACCTTTCGTGGGGACAAAACGGTATTTTTGGGCTAATCAAAACCCTACTCGGATGGAACACCTTCTCGAGAACTAGCTTGAGAATTCGAAGGCGGTCAGAACCCTGAGTAGATGATATGCTAACCCAAAGAACCTAGTTTGACACATCATCCTAATCGGGAACTTGAGTATTACTCGATGATACAGTTCGGCAGAATGCTTATTTTTGTTGGCCCAGTACTTGACCCGTCAAAGCCTCATTTCACGTACTGGTGGGGGGCTTGATGATGACTAATAAATAGTTACCATATTCGGGTACCCTAGGGTGTCTTGCAATTCCTAGGGCATACCTTTATCTCTAGGAAGGGGTTCTCTGGATGAAAAAAAACTACTCATAGGTACCCAAGGTGTACCGTAACCGGAAAGATTTATCTTCAAGAACATGAAAGAGTCTAGATTATATATGACACCCCCATATATATATTTAGTCAAGGTGCCCTTTAGAGGACAGGTCATTAGAGAGCACCACAAGCAAGACAAACTAACAGAAGCCAAGAAGTAAATCTCCGACTAGTTTTAGATTCATATAGGCTAGCTACACCTCCTTTAATAAGCTCAAATCAATACAAGATAAATATGGCATAGGGTTATTATCCTCAAGGAGGCTCAAACCTGTCTAAAAATCTCTATGTGTTCCTCTTGTGATTCGTCTACTCAAAGTATCTCCCAATTCTTCAACAAGTTTATTATATTGATCGTTCACAAATTGTCGACGACTGTACTGTAAACTTAGAATTATCGCTCCACGAACTGGTCCTTATGACTTGAGCAAGACCAACCCACAACCCGCACCAATTTCAACCATCCACTTGTTCAAGTCCTACTTCCATGTTGCTAAAAAATTTACCATAAGTTTTATTTTAGTTGCATAGTACCATTATCAAATTTCATTAAATAGTCATGTTTACAAGAATTTCCAAAGCGAAGTTAAGCATATTCTACCCTTTCCACAAACCCACCAAAACCAGGTGACAAAGAAAATATGGAATTTTATGGTATTGCCTATTTTTTGAATTCCCAACAAGATTATTAGTATGCAATTTTGGCAAAAATTATTTGCAAAAACAAGTACAAAATGCGTCAAGGACAACTTGCATTCTTGCTCAGCGGGTTCCTCAAAATCTTGATCTTGAAGTCCTCCGGGACGTTGGCGTCTAATCGTGAAAATAAAGTAAAGCTAATAAACACCAAGAGCCATGAAGAACCAAAACACACTCAGAATAGCTTAATTAATCAATTTAGGATTTTTGGTGATCCCTCCTCTTCGGTGCCGAGTTTAATTTCAGTTCCTTCGACCAGGCTTAGCGACAGTTGATCGGAGAGGAAGCTCGGGGTGTGGAAGGCAAGGCCTGTGTTGTATCATTGTGTTATCCTTATCAGGTTTCTGTTTGTAATATATTTGTGCTTCAATTAATATAATCACCCCTCCTCCTAAAAAAAAGTTAAATCCACATCACATTAACGTTGATCCTATCCTACCTACAAGGTAGGAACAATGAACCTTGCCTGTCCTAAAAAAGGATCCATTAACTTTGGAGCGGGGAGAACAGATACCATGATGATTACTATTTCTTTTACCATCTTCAGGCAAAGATAGTATAGAAATGAAAACATGAGTTGGCATGTATAATCATCTTACATGCCAGAATCTACCCAGGTTTTTCCATCAGTGGCATACCATGCAAACAAGCTCGAAATAGTGGAGCAGCATACTCCCCAGATAAACCAACACCACCACCCGCAAACATGCTCCCTCCAACGCATCACAAATAGGCAACAGAGCACATATTGCAATTCAAAAGTCTCAAGAACAACCATCACAAGCAACGATACCTCCACTTGGGGAAATTTTCCAGAAGTAACATCAGTCAAAAGAATCAATGATCATAAGGATGGATCTATCTCCATACAAAGTAGTAACTAATACAACTCGACTCCATTCAATGACAAATAAATAAATAAATAAATAAAACCCAGTCCTATTAGCAACAAAAGGCAACTGCAAAGAAACCAAAAGGATGGACAAAACTAAGAAACGAACACTCCAACTAATCTCTGTTTGATGATTAAGTATGGTACAAAACATGTGTCAGTTTAAGTTACCAAAATCTAGTGTGACATCAGAACATCTGGTCCATAATCACTTGGAAGCCCATATACAAAAATGCCACGGCTTGTCTGCAACACATTGGGGGGGGGGGGGGGGATTAGCTTACCAATGGCAGTACTGAACATCACTGATCAACAGAACTCATTCCCCTTTTTTGGGTTTCTGAACCTTGACATAAGGCAAGAAGCCAAAAAGGTGGGTAATTCTCGGCTCCCACCCACGTTGCTGAGCCCGACAAAACATTAGGAATGTGTTCGCATAGTACGAGTTCAAGCCCATAAGCACATGCCACCATGCGTGTCCCTGTGGGTTGACGTACCAATGTGAAAGTTTCTTACAGAAGATGCGATCAACTAGCCAACAGAGAGTCCCCAGGCTTAATGTAAGAACCCAGAGCTTCGCAAGCCGCTTCGCAGCCATGTCCTTCGTCTGTATGTAGTACTTGTACATCCGAGGGATGCAGAGGAGGCAGAGACCAATGTAATGCAACTTGAATACTACTTGGAACCGCGCAAAGAAATGGACTACAGCAAAGGCAGCACCATATAGGAAAAGGAAAGTAGGCATGGTGCTCCTGTAATGCCAATCTGGGGAATAAAGGACATACATATACAGCAGGATCTCCCACACCATAGGAGTCTCGTCACTCTGCTGTAGGCTGGAAAAGAAAACATCATCGAGACAACAAATTACCACAAAGAATGCACCACACATAGTAAAGTAAACATGGTGCAGATAGAGTACAACAAGATGACTAAACAAGTCAAAGAAATAGGAGGTTTATGCAACAGTATGCTAAAAGTGACATTGCACCAAGAAATGCAGTCACGATCCAGCATAGCTCAAGAGTTGCAATCCTTTACACCTAAAAGTAGGGTAACCATTGATTTTGAGCATGGATACTAATCCTAGTTTCAGCAAACATCCAATCAACAGCTGTGCGGAGCAGTCCCAATGTAAAATAACTCCTAAAATGTTAGTGTAAATGGCAAATGTGTAAATTAACACAGAGTGCAGTTCAGTTGTTAGTGCCGCATTTAATGGCGTTTTCACAAATAATACACTCTAAGCAACCATTTGATCCACCACAACAGATACATAAGTTACCCAAACCTTTTCCTATGCACTTGGTGCTGAATTGACTAAAATTGAAGTCAGGTGAATAATAGAGAATTGATATTTCAACAAATGAGCTAGGTAAATTCTGAGATTTATCATTAAACATCAGAACATTTATAATTTATTACATACAGCATTTTGGGCACGACACATCACAACAGATGCCAATAGTGGCTGGTCAGCCATTGCATCAGTATATAGCAAACAATGGATCCATATGCGTCAAAATGGAACACAAGTAAAATCTTGAATGAAACATTTCTGATAGTGAACCAGAACAGAGAATCACAAAAGAAAAGAAAAGAAAAATAAACAACAAAGCGCAAGAAAAAATGAAAGAAATTTACAGCTAAAGGAAAGATCAATGCTTTAGGGACCATCTTAGCCATTACTATTAGGTAAGCTATAATTTTTGGAGAGCAGAACTGCACTTTCAGGGTTTAAATCATGGCCAAGAAAACGTTTGAGAGTGCACAATAATGCTAAAAGGGTTGCGCCCAAAGACAAAAGGAGAAATACACAACTCCAGAATATGGATTGATGTCAATCAAGAAAGTATATGAAAAAAATACTCCTAAGGAAGTTTGTGCAGTGAATAACAGTACTGTTGTAAGCTATATCCCAGGTGACATACCAAAAATAAAATTGCTTGACCTATACATACACAGCAACCAGCACCATCAAAAGAACAAGTTCAGATCAATAAACCAAAATTCACATCAGAAGGGTGCAACCCATCATCTAAGAAATGGGACACTGGTTCCATGCAAGCGGAATAGCCTTCCTTGTTATTCTCATAGCAATGAGCTTAGCTGTTTGATTTTAACAAATTACTCCTTCAACTATTCCAAGGGTCAAATTTAAAGCATGTATCATGGCTAAAATTTCTGAGGGATCTTGTCGATGCTATTGAGATAGAGTAACTTTTAACAGAATGCAGCTGCTTCAGCAAAAAATATTGAGAATACCGTCTTACAAATAGATTATAAAGCAAAGCTAGACTCTTCTTTTTCAAAGAGATAAAAGCCCATTGTGTTTAACGGAACACGTGATCCTGGACCTGCCGTCCAGCCACAAATGCATGTGAGACGTGACAACTGATCTGTGCATTGCGCCGTTGCGCGGGATGAAAAGGGCCAGGGATGTACGTGGCTGGATGGCAGAGTCATGTCAGGAGATGGCCTTTAGCTCAACTCGATAGATTGCACAACTAAAATCTGTAGCTTTGCAAAAAACGCTTCTTAATCAATAGTTCCTTGATAGTTCCGATAGAATACTTGTAGTTCTGTGAAATTCACTCACTAGTTTTTAATACATATTTCAGCAATCTGAAGTTTATCAGTTCATAACCACAAAAGTAAAATCTTAGGAAGTCAACACATGAATCTTCACATAGTACAAAAAAAATTATGATTTCGAACCAAAAGAAATACATTTTAGACAAGAAACCAGAAGTAACAAAGTACAAATCTCCTTGAATTTATGACCAAATAAATCGCTCATCTTTTCTGCAGTTTTTATGTGCAAAACAACTAGAATAAAAAATGATGTTCGGCCTTCTGCAAATGGCCCGTTTCTTTTTTTCAGTATGGTAGAACCAAATATCAATTTCATAAATAGAAGAAACCCACATGATAATAGAACATCAAAAGGAAATGGTCCTGTTTTCTTCAAAAGTAGGTGAACGTGGAAACTAGTACCAGAATACAATGGAAAGCACCCATGCATAATGAGCTAAAATTGAAGAAGTGCATTAGAGAGAAGAACAAACTCCAATTAGGACAGTTATCTAACTAGATAATCACAAGATCAAAACTGCCATTCCACAGAAGCATAGAGAACTTTCAAGTTTAGTGAAAACTTACACGTGCTGCAAGGTGGCATGGAAAATCATACTCCCAATAGCAAGTATCATATTGGATATGTGCAGGACACTGAACCGTTTCTCGAAACGCTGGCGGAAAGCATTCACTAGTCCAACAACCGCCAAAAGAACACATGGAACATTGGAGATGGTATTGTAGAATTCTGCAATATATGATGAGTGCGCGTAATTCTCCTCGCATAACTCAGTTGTTGATGTAACAGGCCCCCAGAAGCTTGCTACCATTGAATCCGCCATGCTTAGCTCTTGATTTGCTACTCTAGCAACAGCCTATGTCACCAGAGTTGGAGGTCAATCTGGCTGGTGCTAAATCATGAGCACACCAAACAAAAGACCTGCACAGATAACATGCAGTTTTGTTAGACTCGTTAAGTAATCAAATTGTAGTGAACCTATGCTTTCCCGTGTTCAAGATGTCAAAACAGCGCATTTAGAATGCTAACAGTAAATAGATGGTCAGTGCTTTCAGCAATGCGCTAACTTACATGAACTTGCTAAAACACCCTTCAGGATAGGCAGTCCAAAGTCCACACCATCAACGGACCAACACAAGAACAATAGAACAATTTGCTTAGCAAAGCCCAGAATAGCACCACCACCTAACAGTCCTAATCGAGACAGTACAAGGTACATACCAAACCAAACTCAGGCAATCTCCTTCCTCACAGCACTTAAACGGAATCCATCCGCAGATCCCACGACCACGAGAACCCCAAACCCTCTCAGGCTCGCAGCGATCCTCAACCACCAGAGCCTACTTACCCGCGCTAGCGATCCCAGCCAGCCACACCCGGACCGAACGCACTCTCGACAGATCTGCGGACGCCACGAATGATCAAACCACGGCGAATTTAGCGAACCGCCAACCGCAGAATCGCACGATCTCTCCCTTTCCCTTACAGGCAGGCGGCCGACCGTCCGTCCAGGATCCGGATCGCCCACGGCACGGCGCCGCAGAGGTAACCGGCCGGAAGCGGGCGGATCGGGGCGGCTAGGGTTTTTTTTTTATCGCGCGGATTGGGGAAAAAAGGTGGGAGGGATCGGAGAAGGCGGTTACCTCGGGGGGGCTGGGCTGGACGGCGCTCTCGCTCGTAGGCTCGGAGGCTGCGTGCTCGCTAAGGCTACTGCTAGGGCATGAGGGGGCAGGACGGCGAGGCCCATGGGGTGGATGCCCTGGATGTTTGTCTCGATCGATCTGTTTGGCTTGTCTTCCTTTTCTTTTTCTTTTTCTTTGTCCTTTTTTCTTTTTTCTTTTTCTTTTTGTTTTGATGCGCGAGACGTTGGTAGTGGCAAGACGCGGTGCGAATTGTCGTGGCCCGTACGTCGGCCTGTGCGAGGGGTGGGGCTATGGTAAGAGAGGGGCAGACCATGGCTTTTTTTTATCAGCAGTTTCTGTTTTTTTAAAAAACTGATAAGTTAAAATAAGTATTAAATTTATTGTTGTCTTATAGCTTTTTTATAAATTGGTTTTTAATGAAATAAACTAAAATCTGATAAGCTAGTGTACTGAGAGTCTAAAAATTAAACTCATAAACTAATTATTTTTCTCAAAAGCCATAAATAACTTTTCAGATAAACAGTTTTAAAAAAAATCTATAAATTTCAACCATACCAAACAATATCAATATGAGGTCATGGTCCTTTCACGGTGGTTGGTGGATGGTGGCACGAGGTCGCATGTCATGTGCGAAACAGCATGCGTCATAGCTCCCGCATGGTCAGATCTGCTGAAAGCGTACGCACAAATCGCGCGTGTCAGCTAGGTAGAGCCGGTACCGTTTGCCTATTCGGTACTTGCCCATGCTGGCATGAGGTGAAAACCCTCTTTTGCAGGTACAATTTTGTGTTGGAGTGAACTACTCGCGGAAAAGTGAAAGTTCAAGTATTCAAAGATGTGAAGTTTCTTAGGTGTATTTACATCTCGAATCAAGTTTTATACAGTTATATCGTATAAGTAGATTGAAGAAAAATATATTGAACGGAGTCGTATTCGTTAAAAAAAGAGTGGTTGATTGGTTGTATCTGTCTTAACAAGCTGAGCTGAGTTTCTATTTGGTTAACTTAATCTAAGATCGTATGAGCAGATTTAAGAGTTAAGATTGTGATTAGTTACTTGTATGAAGATTATTTTGTGATAATGTAGCGAACATATTCCTTTTAGAGTATATATGTGATTTTGGTGATTAATGATAATATAGTAAGATTAATATGTTTGTTAAGTATATATTTTATTAGGTTCTATGAATGCAATACATGAAGAAACAACCGAAGCAGAACTCAAGAAAGTTTAAATTGAACGAGTTCGGAGAAGATTGCACTCATCGGATGGTCTATTGCTCAGCAAGGTGTACTCATCGGATGATCTGGTGCTCAGAAAATAATTCACAACGGAGTGACTCAGAAGAGATTCTTTAGTTCTATACACCGGATGGTTCGATTTTAGAGTGATATGCACACCAGAGTGTTTTACAAAACTTGTACAAATCTTTATATGAAAGATTTTGAACTCACTGAATGGTCCGGTAATCTCTAATATAGCTTCATCAGAGTATTTTTCAAAAAAGATGTGCTTTTTGCTTAGTGGAGATGGAGTTATACTCACTCGATGAATCGATGATCAGATGATCTACACGTCAAACAAATAAACAATGAGAAGTGACTCGGTTGGCTCAAGTATACATAACGGATAATCCGGTGATGGAGTTCAAGGTTATACCAAAGTATCCGGTGTTTTGCAATGAGTTTGAGTGCGGGTCCAACGGCTAGTTCTAATGGCTAGTTTTTTATATTATACACGCCGGATGGTCCAATGTTTGTACTGCTATTAACGTTGTATCATTCAGTGTTCATAATTTTTTTAAGCATTAGAGCAACGGTTAGTTCATGGATTTGAGACTATAAATACCCCCACTTGATCATTTGAGTGTGCTGAAGTCCAAGGAAGCTCATACATATTTGAGAATACATCTAAGCCACTAAAGTGCTAAAAGTGATCATCCAAAGTAATTAAATATAAGATTAGAGAATGATTAGTGCTACTAGAGTTAGAGAGAGTTATTGCTAAGTGTTACTGCATAATAGCATCTTAGAGTCTTGGTGACTCGCCGGCACTGTAAGCCTTAGTGGCTCATGTTTGTTGACCTTTCAATTTGGTGTGGAGCGATGACAAAACTCTTATACGGGGAAGCAGAGACCCTTGATTTGGTGACTCAAGCTTCAAAGTAAAGACGACGACAAGTGACCAGAAGAGATGCTTGTAGTGAGACCTTATCTTGGTGACTTGGTGACTCAACCTACTTGAGGCCTAGATGGCTTAAGAGGCCGTGACCGGGTGTCGTCTGGGAACTATAGCTTAAGTGGTTGATCCAACGTGAATTATACATGTCGTTTATGACATTGATACCGCGAGATAAAAATCTTATATGCCAAGTTTGCTCTCTCTACCGTTCTTATATTTTCACATTTATATACTTGTAATTTATCCTTACTTGTTTACCTTCCTAGAGCAGTTTGTTAGAACTAGTTATATGTTGTAAATATTTTTAAACGGTAGAATAGACATACTAGATAAGTCTAAGCATATTTACATAGAAATTGATATATATTTATCTTGTAAAAATTTTATAGACAATAAATTTTAAGTGCTCTAATTTATCTCCCCTTAGAACCTCACCGATCCCTACAGTCATTGACAAGTGAACTCATTTGCATGAGTGAATGTAGATACTGCATCCATCAGATCAGACTACGGAGTGAAGTCGAATAAGACCATATATTTACATCTGTCAAGACAGATTGAAATAATAGATACAAGCAATCAAACACGTTTTTTTCTAAAATTATATATATCATTAAGAAAAATTCGAATAACCAATCACATATTTAAATTCTTTAGGGGTGGGCGTACAAGCGAGTCTAATCCCGAAGTTTGGCGTGCTAGAACGTCCACTTCCATGCTGCAGCGAGAGGGAGGGGAGGGGAGGGGAGGAGAGGAGGAGAGGAGAAGAAGGGGGCATGTGGGGGCAGAGAGGTAGGGGTGGGCGGCAGTGCTGCAGCGAGGATAGAGAGGCAGGGGTCGGACGGCAGCAGCGGTGGAGTCGCACGCTTGAAAAGAGCGCTAGGCTTTGTGGGCTAGGCCGGCGACCGAGCCAACAAGCTCACGAGTCAGCTCGGGTTCGACTCGTCTAGCCACTGAGCTAGGCAAGCATCTCAGGCTTAAGCTCATTTAGCCACCGAGCCAAATCTTTTCACGCTTGACTCACGAGCCTTTAACTTTATTTCTAGCCTTACCCCTAAGTAGGATATCGTCGATGCTCAGCTTGGAGGAGACTAATTTAATCAACAACACCATTCAATCAGCTCCGAATAATTGTGTTGATGCAAAATATATTGTTGTATATATGCATAGTTGCACTCCTAATTTAACCACCATTGCAGACTGGCTACGCGCTTGGCAATGCTCTAGGCTACTTGTTTTAGCTACGCTGTACTTGCCCCTACCAATAGTTTGGTTGCGTGGTCAACCAAACGGTTACAAGTTTTTCTTGGGTGCAAATTTAAAATTAGATAATAATATATGAATATATTTCAAAATATATAATATGTAGTCGTATTTCTTAATTTAGTATCTATATTCGGCGCACGGTGTATCGAAAATGGATTTTCGGTACACCGTATACAAAAAAGCCATTTTCGGCATACGGTGTGCCGAATACGGCACCGTTGCACGTATTCGGCATACCGTGTGTCGAAAATGGGCTGTATTCGCACCGAATACAGTCATGTTGGTACCGAAAAAGTGTTTTTCGGCACACGATGTGCCGAATACGGTACTATTACCCTTATTCTGCACACCATGTACCGAATTCAGTCTATTTTCTACACATAGTGTGCCGAATACGGGTAATAGTGTCATATTCTGCATATTATGTACCGAAAATTGCTTTTTCGGTACTCTATTTTTAGTATATTGTGCGCCGAATACGAATGTTAAATTAATAAATACGACTGCATGTTATCTATTTCGGTAAATACATTCGTATATATTGTCCAATTTTGAATTTTTGCAGCTTTTGTTGCGACACTCATTTTTTGCCAACTAAAACAAGCCTAGAAGTTTTCTTGCCCAACCTCCAAACGCACCCCTACCTCCACCACCTTTTCACCGTTTTCACGTTCGGCAGCGCGTACCACAGTACCACGGTGACGAGCGCATGTTGTCAACTCGTAGCAGCGCGCGAGCATCGCTAGCAACGCGCGGCTGCTTCACCAATTCACCGTCTTCCTCGTGCCTCCTCCGATCCTTCCCTTTCCCTTTCTCCTTCAATCCAAAACTTTCTACTCTCAGCTCCATAAACTTTCTAATCATGGATTAAAAACTTTCTACCAACTCAAAAAGCTCATTGATCAAAAACTTGGAACACACAATCTAAAAACTCCGTGCCCCAGATTCGAAAACTTTCAACTCAGATCTTGGTGGACAACGGCCTAATCCGGTGGTGGCCTACTTCTCTGGCGCTGGCGGTAGCTCCTCCTCCGACGGCGCAGCCCCTCACCGGCAGCCGCCCCCAATCTGCACGGCCATTATATCTGAGAGGAGAGAAAGAGAGAGGGTGGGAGAAAAGGGAGGGAGTGGGGAAGGGGATAGGGAACGAGCGGCGTCGCCATTCGCCTTTCGCCGGTGATGCTCAGAGTTGCTCGCCTCCCACGAATCAGATGCGGGAGAGAGCTGAGAGAAGGGGAACGGTAATTTGACGTTCGAGTGGAGCAGAGGGACGGACGGCAACCACCAGCCGCCGCCGATCCATTTTTTAGGAGAGGGAGAAGGATGGAGTATTGGAGCCTGGAGGGGAAGGAGGAGCCGGCTTGGAAGGAGGCTAGAGGAGAATGACTAGTTTGAAAAGAATAGTAAAAAGTTGGAATTACTTTTCCTGAGTAATTTTTAGTGTTTGGATAATTCTTTAAACTTTAAAACTGTTTATTTAACAGACTCGTATGTCATATTTTTCTTGTTGCCCCTCTTCTACTGACCTCTCTCTGGTTAGCCCATCTCTCTATCTTTTTCTCCCTCTCGCTGACCTCTCTGACTCGTGTGTCATATTTTTCTTGCTCACCTCTCTTCTACTGACCTCTCGGTTGGCCCCTTCCTCTATCTTTCTCTCCCTCCCATCATACTCTCTCGAGCCGGATGACTCTGGTCATATGATATTGCCTCTCCCTCCCTCCCATGACTGGCCATATGATAATGTCTCTCTTGCTTCCATCATACTCTCCGGTCAGATCACATTGATCATACGTTCCGAGTGACACGTAATAGCTATATCATCGAAATCGTAATTGCAAACCACTCTAGAGATTATATGAGGATTAAATAAACTGTTTTAACTTCAGAGTTATTCAAACACTGAAATAGTTGAGGGACTAATTTGAACTTTTTTTCGAAAGGATATGGCCATGCCGTGATGAACGGGTGCACTGAGTGCTTCCACGTGCACTGGTCTAGACGTGGCCCATCGCTCGCTGCCTCGAGTCGCAGCGCACGCGCGCCCGATAGCAATTTCGCCGCCCGTCCTTCCTCGTCACAATGCTGTCGTCCACCGCAGTTCAACCGCCATGCCTCCACCAGTGCTGCTCCCCACCGCCGTTCGCCGTTCATGCCCGGGAGACCAACCGCCACGGCCCACTGCCCCCTCCTCCGTCACAACTCGGACCTCCACTGCCATTCACCGTTCCACGCGCCCGGCAGCGCCACGATACGGCCCACCGTCATGCATCCACCTTCAAAGTCGGAGCGCATCGGGTGAACATGGCCCCTGACCCGGCGTCAACAAGACCAGCCTCTCGCCGTCGCCGGAGACGATCCCGGAACATAACAAGCAGCTGACTTATTGAGCAAAGAGAACGTTATTGATTCGCCAATTCTTCCCTTACAGAGAGGAGCATACTGCTGATACATAGATATATATATCCAACTCAGTGCCCACTCGCACAAGCTTATTCACAACTCGGAACTGAACGGGTCGAACATAACCTACACTCGGCCTAGGCAGAGAGAGGCACACGCAGGAACACCTACCACAGATGGCAACACGCACGGACACTACTACGTACGCTCGGGGAGACATGCAAAACCCGGGCACGAACGTACTACACGCACGAAACAGCAGCTAATCACAACACTTCACCAGGCCACCCGCATGCACGCGCGCGAGCGTTCCACGGCCCTGACGTGCGTGCATTCGAGAGACGCTCGCTTACGAAGACGCCCTCCCGGAGGCCCCTCCGGCGGCACCGCCGCCGCCGCCGCCTCCCGCGCTAGCCTCCTGCGCCCTGCTCTGGATGGCGTACCCGGCCTGCGCCGTCTTGTGGCCCGCGTGCGCCGCGGCCTCCGCCATCCGCCGGCGAGCCTCCTCCACGTAGTCGGGCGTGCGCTGGAACGCCTGCCGCGCCGTGTTGGCGAGGACCGTGAGCGAGGAGAGGCCGCCCAGACCCAGCGCGCCCGACGTGAGGAACCCCGTCACGGCCATCCCGATGAGCAGCGCGGCGGGGACCAGGACCGGGCTGAAGAGCAGGAACACCGGTGTGGCCACGGTGAGCCCCACCACGGAGCCCGCCAGTGCCAGCCCCGACAGCACCAGCAGCAGCCCGCCCAGCGGGAACAGCGTCGCTACCGCCAGGGCTTGCGACGCCGAGGGGCCCTTGTCGTGGAGCATGCCCTTCACCTGCTCGCCCACCGGGCGGACGCCGCCTTGGCCGAGGCCTCCGCCGTGGGTGCCGTGAACGGCGCCGCGGACGTCGCGATCCGCCATTGCTCGCTAGTTGCTGACCGTGCCTGGAGAAATCGATCGAAGAGCGAGCCAAACAAGAACGGGCCGGGAGAGGAGAGGGAGTGCACTGGAGTGGAGAGTCTGGCCAGGTCGCCTTATATAGGTGTCGAGAGCGGTGACACGTAGAGGAGGGGAGGGGGTACGTGGTCGGGGAGGAGGCTTGCATGGAGTACACCGGTCGAGGAGCCCGACACGGCACGCACGGCTGTTGGGTTCATGCGCAGTGTGCCAGTGTGTTATGTGTGCGTGCCAGCTTCAGGGGTGTACATGTGTGTATGTGCATGACAGCGTCAGACAGCAGACGGTGTGTGAGCTAGCGTGGTTGGTATGGGCCTGCATTTGTTGTATTCGAATTCATATTTACCGAATTATCGGAGTTTGATAGAGTAAAAAACAAGATAAAGTATCTGAGTGCGTGATATATATATATATATATATATATATATATATATATATATATATATATATATATATATATATAGGAAAACTAGTATGTACTCCTGGGTGTATGTACTTTCACCTCTCATATACCACTTTTACACGTGTGTTATATATATATATATATATATATATATATAGAGAGAGACCCGGTCTTCCCCTTCCCGTCGTATCTATCGCCCTATAAAACGAGAGGTCAAGTTTCTACAAAATTTCATACTAATGCACACAAGAGTTACTTAAATTTCTCACGAGAAATTTGGCTTTGGTATATCCATCAATAGAAAAAGTATTTCGCAATTCTTGAATATAAATTCTTTGTATCTCACAAACGATATCCAATTCGCTAAAATTTGCATAAATACTAGCACGCCCTAATATATAGCTAGATTATGTTTTTCATAATATACAAAAATCAAGACACTCTTCAGCGCAAAGAAGTCAAGCCATGTTAAACTATCAGGCGTAGACCAGAGCTGATTATTATTTCCAAGTTTCAGTTGCATTGGAGAGAGAGAGAGAAAAAATACTCCAAGTTGTGGCCATCTATTTAAGCCTAGAGGAACTCCATAGTTGATTTTGACTGTCACCAAAATATTTTGGTCACGATAGAGAAGGATTGCTAGTGGAGGATACATGCACTGTTGCATTTGGCTTGAACCCCATAGCTTGAGTTTGCTGCGTTAGCCAGGCTACACAGTAAGATATAGCTCACAAATTGCTGATGGTGGAACTGTAACTTCTGAGAAATGACAATGAACCCTGACGATGCCATTGATCTGCGTTGGGCTTGAACCATGTAGGTAAGGTTGCAACGTTAGGAAGCCAGCCGATAGGGAAAAGCGCACGCAGATAATGGAGCGTTATCTCTTATCCAAACAAAAGTTATTCGATTAGAATATATAAAACAAAGAATAAATTCATGCGGAGGAGAATCTAAATGAAATATAGCAAAATGATGACAATATAATGCCTAAACATATGATGGCGTTGTTATGATAGGCACGTATTCAAATTGTGTTTATCAATTATGCGGGCTACCTGCTACCCCGCTAGTTTATACTATTTAGTTGATGAATATGGTCACGGCTTAAGCAAGCCAATCTTCATTTATCTCGGCCTTGTCATAGACAAACAGGTGGTAAGCACCGCGGCATGCCCCGCAAGTCATGTCGACATTGATGCAGAGTTCAAACTTCAAACACAGTGCTCTCAAGTCTCAAGGTATGAGGCCAACATCACCAGAAAATTTATCAGCATGCAATCTTTTACTGATGATACGTTGCGTTTAGATATAAACTTAAATATTTCTTCAATTCTGTTAGACTGAGATCAATTGAGAAAAAAGAAAGACAAAGAGAAAAAGGAAGATGGTTCTATAGCAATATATTATGTACAACCGCGTTCCTGATCAATCATGAGCTTAAGTACAGCAGCTCCACAGAAGAATTTCCCAAAATTTGCAGCTGTCTTCGCAGCTGAACTGATACTTAGTCCTGCTAAGGGGAAAAAGGGGACAGTTATGAATTGCTGTGATCATCTAACGAGTAACCATGCCATTGATGCTGGATGCCGCGGCGACAGCCGAGGTGCGGGCATTTTCTACATTGGCTTCCGTCGACCCTTGTCTGCTCGAGGGCTCTGCAGGGTCAGCCGATGCGGAGACGTCTGCACTTCCGATGTCGAATCATATGCTAACTTCATCCCATGTCAAAGATGTGGCTCCGACCGAGGCGATGATGGCACCAGTTTTAGTCTCTGGTACCTTCTGCTCGGGTAATGCACTGCCGGTTGGGGCATTGACTGCGCGGGATTGCCCGCATGCAGGAGAGAGATGTGGTGCGGGCAATGAGGGCCTTGCTAGGCAGCTTCTAAGGGACGCTATGCCCGAGACGCCACTGCTTGCTGCTGCTCATGATGTGAAGCCTTCATATGCTGAAGCTCTGCTCAAGGTGGTTCCTAAGGAGCCGGCTAAATCTGTGGTTGATATGCCGGTAAAAATAAATTTGTCCGACACTATCTTCTATTCTCTACCTCGGAACAAGTTGTAGGCATTATGCAAAGCAAATGGCATTAGGGCGACTATGACCAATAATGCTATGGCTGAGGCACTCCATACCCTACATTCTAAGGGACTGGATGAGCATATTGCCAAGTTACTGGGACACAACATGTTCACTGTCCCAACAGGGAACACTGGTGGCTTGTGATCCAGTAGGCGAGTTGCAGCTCAAGATGATGAAGACACATTGTCAAAAGCAAAGCAACTGGTAGCAAGGACAAATCTTGACGAAGGTACACCTAGTTTTTCAGTTAAGTCATTAATTCTTTACCTTCACATCTTATTACCTCCAACATTAAGAATTTAGGGGTTTCCATAGGTTTTGATGATAGAACCATTCCACAATCTGTTATTTCTTTAAAAAATATTGAGGTGGATAGATTAATTGTCTCTGTAAAAACTCCTAACTCTAGAGAGGATAATAAACAGGGTAGTAGAACAATAGATCCTTATTCTTCTTAGGATGATGATGAAACGAGAGATCTTGATGCGACCCTCAGTCACTTATGTCGTGATTTAACTGAGGTGCTCAATGATAAGAGTTTAGATCACATATGTCATGATCTAAATGCGGTTTTGAGAAGAAAAAAAATCCAATTTAGAGAAATATAAGGGCAAATTAACTGTCCTCCCAAGAAGCCAAATACTCCATCCAAATTATTTCTTAAATAAGAGGGATTTTTTGAATAGTAGAGGTACGAGAGAATTGACTAAACATAATTTTATTTCCAACACGGTAAAAAAAACAATTAGATTTTCTTGCTATCATGGAATCGAGCAGAAGCACTTTTCATCATTCAGACACCTATGTGGTGGTCAGGAGTATTTATAGCATAGCATGGCACCTAAAGTGTGTTCAAGTGGCATGCTTATAAGGCAAATACGGTGGCGTTTCATTTGGCTCAATTATTGAAGGGGATTTTTATACAAAATCCCTATTAAAGAATGAGGAGGATGATTTTACTTGGCATTATATGCGGTGTACGGATCCACCCAAGATGAATCCAAATCTGAATTTCTGACGGAGTGTGGGGAACTGTCCAAACAGTATTCTAATTAATCATCAGGATGATCGTTATTCATAATCACAACCTCAGTGATTAACCAGAATACTATTCCAGTAGTCCCGGCACGTGTTTTATACCAAAGATCGAAACACATGTCTTTCCAACATGCATATCACAACATAACTTAAGAAAGAGCGAATAATTAAAGTTATATTACAAGTTCTTAAGCATACAACCATTTGCAACAATTTATACAAAGAGAGACTACGCAGCGGAAGATTAAAACTTTAACAACAACAAAAGAAGAGTGGAGCTATATGCCCTTAGGCTCCACCCCAAAAGCTACGTCTCACCAGAGTAGGATGCACTACTCTTACCCACCACCTGCATCGACAGGCACGAAATAGCCAAACACCGCATCACCCTCACCAGCAGGACCTGAAAGCGCAGGCATGAGTACGAAGGTACTCGAAAGACTTAATCTATATAGAGCACATATACATAGCTCGACACCAAGGATTATGCATTGAGCTGTTAGCAAGAGTAGGCCACAAGGTCAAGTAAAACATATGCGGTAAGCAAACTAGGCACATATGTGTGAGCATCTATACTTAACTCAAAAACAACTACTTGTCTACCCTGTAGACCACAACTTGAACATGTATGTATAGTAACCATGGTATCTCATCAACAAACTACTAACCAATTCTATCATACCATAACCTTATCCTACAATTGTAAACTCTACGACCGATACAAATAAAACAATAGCATGCTCATGACCGAGAGCGCAGCAATTCGAATTGTTCTTACACCATGCAAGGGGTACAACTTTACCCACACGACTCGAGGACCATTCGGCTTGTGCTACTCACGAAAGTACACACAAGGGGTACTCGTGTCAACCTTTCTCATACTCAGAACTACCCACTTGCAATGTCCCTATGGCACCGGGGTTACCGCGAGCGTGTCCCGGACACCTCCGGCATCCCGCCACCTTGCTTCTCCTTTTCTTTTTCTCTTACGCGTCATAGAGCCACAAGGCAAGTGTCGACACGGCATAAAATAATCGGCTTACCTTACCATTAGATCGGCATGTGGTGAGTACGGTAAGTGCTAGAGCCAACTGTACCGACGGATGGCCTTAAATGATGCAAGTGGTCTATGGCATCCGGGCTCCTCTCCCGAACTACCCAGAGGACTCCTCCTAGGCAGAGGATACCCCTAACACCATCCACATCTCGCATCAATCTCACACCTCAACCATTCATCTCAACCTCATCTTTGTATCTGTAAACAGTGATTAAGCCCTAAACTCGCGAACAACAGCAGCACCGTCGCTCAACTTCTACCGAGGACCTAAGCATTGCTAAGCATTTTGAATAACCCTTGAAGCTAGACACCAATTATATCATCAAGACTACAAGGATAAGGATTCATAATAAATTAAGGTAGAGATAATGCATCAACATAGGTTCTACCCATATCAACCCAACACTGGATTCAACACATGAAAACATACATGAAGCATAATTTATCAATTTTATACTCCATTTAATTTGAACAAAGGTGTAGTATACTTAGATGCTTGTCTTTCTGCTCTGAGGTTTGCCTGATACTTTCCGAACAGAACTCACAAAAGTGGTGTGGCTCGGTGTCCCTCGATCACACTCGCGTCACGCTCCGATTCTTTGTGCACTACTGAAGAATGCACGCAATGATGAGAACGAATGACATGCAATGACGGATGCTCCACGGTGAATGACAAGGTGGAGATGCAATACATCATGACATGAGTTTTAAAGCCTCAAAATTATCTTAATTTGGATTAATATTAAGCATCTACTCATTTTCCTGGATTAATTAAGCTTAACACAAAGTTTAACCCTAAATAGGAATTTCATCATGTATAACATGAGGGTGATTATTTTTAATGAGCAGGGAATCAATTAACAAGATTTACAAAATTGATTTCATCAATTTTGGAGTTACCAATATTTAATTATGGATTAATGAAGCTCAAACCAATTTTATTAACCGAAGAAATTTAAATACACATTTCATAGCTATTAGCATTTTTAACATGTAGATAATGATCATATAAACCTAACAAAATTGGTTTCATGATTTTTGGAGCCGTATACAATTTTCTATGTATTTTACAAGTTTCAGCCGAATTATGTGTTGAACCAAAATTCAATTTCGCATTTTCTGGAATATACGAATTAAAAATAGCCCAGAATCCTTTTTGCACCCAAGCCGAGTTAGCCACAGTCACTGATAGTTGGCCCGGCAGATTTTGACCCGTGTCAAAATTGACGAGGGCGGGGCGGCATAGTGCCGGCAGCACGGCAAACTCGCCGGCGGCGAATGGCAGCACGGCGCGGTCAGTGGAGGGCACCGGCGGCACCAGCATGACACGGGGAACTCAATTGAGGGTCGTGTGGTCGCTGGCGACGACCGGAGGGCGGCCATCGACGGCAAACAGCGGCAATCAACGGCGGCGGCTCGATCAAGCACGCCGGCGGCCAAACGGCGGGGTAATCGACCCGGTCGAGCACTCCTACAACATCTATGCAGGCATGTGGAATCAACGGTGCGCTCATCGGCCATTGGGCCCGACCGAAGCACGGCCGGCGGCGTGCGGCCATGGGCGGTGGTGCTCGGCTCTCGCGGAGAGCCACGCCGGTGACGCTAAAACAAAATGAACGCGCGCGAAAGGTAGATGTGTGCGAGGTGAAGCTCACCCAGTGCTTTGATTTGGCGGAGAAGCAAAGATACGGCAACTCGACGGTGAGGTGGTGGAAAGGGCGCCGGATTTGGGGAAGACAGCAGTGCGGCGTCGATTTCGGCTGGGGAAAGGATGGGGCTCACGTGGGGAAGACTCGGGGGAGGCTCCACGACCTTCCTTCGTGCTCCCCGTTGCTCGGGCTCGGTGGAACTCATAGGTTACGTGGTGGAAATGGCCGGCGGCTGTTGCTTGGCTGCTCTTCTCTGATGGATGACGGGCCGAGTGAGAAGGAGCAGAGAGAGAACGAGGGAGAGAGCAGCGAGGGGAGGGGAGATAAGGGCGTGGGCGCTCTCTCTAGAAGGTGCCCGGGTGTGACTCGATGGCGTGATGGACTATCCGGCCTCTAAAGTCTACAAAGCCGGTGGGCAGTGGCAGAGAGAGCAGAGAGAGCGGGAGAGATGGGTGATGAACAGTAGCCAACCGATAAAATATCCATCTCACTTCTTCTATTCAAAAGAATGCCTTCCCATGGTCCAAAAATTATGGGACAATTTTTTTGTGAAACTACAATTCATGTGCAACCCATTTTAACTAGTTTGACCCATAATTCCTAAGCCAATTTCAAACTAAAATTCCTTAAATATGCAACCTTTTCTAAATTGTGGTAATTTTTATGCCTCCGAAACCATCCCCAAAAATTTGATAAAATTCATTTATATTATTTATATTCCATGGACTAATTTCTAAAATTGTTTCCAACCCTATGTTGTATAGAAACATTATGAGTTTCTTAACAACGCACCAATTAACATTGATTTTTACAATTTATGTTTAATAAAAAAAACATGTTCACAATTCACCAAACAATTAAGCATGATGCCAATGATATTTATGATGCTTAATGATATGCTTAATCCATTTGGGTTGTTACACGGAGCTAGCTCATGTCTGTAGCATTGAAACCAACCCAATATTCTGGGGGAGGGGGGGGGGGGATTTCAACATAATGAGACGCCCGAAGGACAAAAACAATGATAACTCCAATCCTCGGTGACCTCACCTTTTCAATGCAGTCATAGATGCATTGGATTTGTGGGAGATTAAGTTTCAAGGACGCCAATATACATGGGTAAATGACCTAGATTCTTTGATGTATGAGAAATTGGATAGAGTCCTTATGAGTACAAAATGGGAAGCTAAATATCCGAAAGTCGCGGTGGAGGCTCTAAATAGGGGAAGATCATATCATACCCCTTTGTTGCTCAATACGGGAGCAAAGTTTCAATATGGAAAATAGCCTTTGTTCAAATTTGAGCTTGGATGGTTTATACATGATGGTTCTATGAGATGGTCACCGACATATGGCAAAAAGAACAGAGGGGGTCTAATGCTATCGAAAGATGGCAAAATAAAGTTAGAAAACCTTACATCAATACTTGAGGGGATGAGTCAAACATACATCTGGCACCCTTAGAAAGGAAAAGAAACAACTCAATACGAAATTGAATGAGTTGACTAAAAAAGACGAATCGACCACTTTGACGCCCATAAGGTGGCCCTTAAGCAATACCTCAATGAGAGGATTTCACACTTGTTGTGAGAAGAAGAGCTCAGATGGTACCAACGAGCTAAAGTTGAAGATCTTCTCAAGGGAGATAGCAATACTAGATATTTCCAACTGGTGGCTAGTGGCAAACATCAGAAACAATAGATATACAAATTAGAGCAGGATGAATTAACCTTGATTGAGGAAGCCGACCTAAAAAAGATATATCACAAAATACTATTCTGGCAGATATTGCACAAGTAAGCAAAAGAGAAAATGAGATGTTAACCGCACCTTTTCATGAAAAAGAGGTGAGGCAGACCATATTTCAGATGGAGCATAATAAAGCTCCAGGTCCAAACAGCTTTCCAGCTGAATTTTACCAAGTTTTCTGGGAAGTTATTAAAAGGGACCTTATGGAGCTCTTCGCTGATTTTCACCAAGGGAGATTATCCATTTATAGTCTCAACTTTGGTGTCATTACACTCATTCCTAAAAAGTGCAACACTCTGAAAATTCAGGAGTACCGCCCAATTTGTTTACTCAATGTAAGCTTTAAGTTATTTAGTAAGGTTGCAACAAACAGAATTGGTTCTGTCGCTGATAAGGTGGTACGCCTAACTCAAACAGCTTTCATGCATGGTCATAATATAATAAAAGGAGTTATTATTTACACATGACCATACATGAGCTACATAGGAAGAAAACTAAACGGTGTGATCTTGAAAATTGATTTCGAAAAAGTATACGATAAAATTAAATGGTCTTTCTTGCAACAAACTTTGAGAATGAAAGGATTCTCGACACAATGGTGGCAGTGGATACAAAGTTTTGTATTTGGGGCTATGTTGGTATAAAAAGTCAATGATGAGATTGACCCTTTGTTTCCCAGACACAAAAAGGACTCTGGCAAGGAGACCCGCTCTCGCCCATATTGTTCAATATCGTTGTGGGTATATTAGCGGTATTGATATCAAGGGCTAGAACAATGGACAAATTGCGGGAGTTGTTCCACATCTGACGGAGGATGAACTGTCAATTCTACAATATACAGGTGATACCATAATTTTCTTAGACCATAATTTGGAGCAAGCAATGAATATGAAGCTCCTTATGTGTCGAACAACTTTCCGGACTAAAAATTAACTTTCATAAAAGTGAACTCTTCTGTTATGACAATACTAAACAATATGAAGACCAATATGCACATTTATTTCGGTGTGATATTGGTACTTGACCATTCAATTATCTAGGCATACCTATGATCCATCATACACTTCAAAATAGAGATTGGAGAAGGGTGTAAGAGCGCTTTGAGAAATAACTGAGTAGCTGGAAGCGTAAGCTTATGTCTACAGGGGACATATTAGTGTTTATCAATTTTGTTTTAAACAAACTTCCAGTTTTGATGATGTCTTTCTTCGAAATACTCAAAGGTGTCCTAAAGAGACTTGATTATATACGATCGAGGTTCTTCTGGCAAGGGGGAAATCAAAAAAGAAATACATACTTGCTAGACGAGATATCCTCTGCCAGCCCCATGATCAAGGTGGATTAAGCATTACTAATCTCAAGATCAAAAATATTTACCTCCTTAGTAAGTGATTGTTTAAATTACTAAACGAGGATGAGGTTTGGCAACGTCTACTAAGAAATAAATACCTTGGTTGCAAAGCTCTAACCCAAGTAGAAGGAAAGCCAAGAGACTCTTATTTCTGATCTGGGTTGATGAAAGTTAAGGGAGAATTTCTTAAATTGGATTCTTTCCAAATACAGGATGGAGCACAAACAAGATTCTATAAGACACGTGGTTAGGCACAAAACCACTTAGAGAGCAATTTTCCTCTTTGTATAATATAGCAAGGAGAAAGTAAGACACTGTAGCGAACGTAATAAGAGCAATACCTCTAAATATTTCATTTCGTAGACCTATTGTTGGCGACAGATTAATCAGATAGCATAGGTTAGTGTTTAAAATAATACATGTTCACTTAACAAACGGAGCAGATACGTTTCGATGGGGCTTGCATGCCAATGGCCAATTTTCAGTATAATCCATGTATAATAGATTGATTCATCACCCTTTTCCTTTCGGTCACGTTGGCTTTGGAAGCTTAAACTTCCACTCAAAAGTAGGATTTTCTTGTGGTATCTATCAAGAGGAGTAATTTTGACCAAAAATAATTTGGCCAAAAGAAATTGAAAAGGGAACCTCAAATGCTGCTTTTGCAACCACAATGAGAGCATCTAACATTTGTTTTTCAAGTGTTACTTTGCAAGTCAATTTGGTGAATTATTCGTATTATCTTAGGCATTACCATGCCAAGGAACATGAATCATATTATGGATGGTTAGCTACGTAACATGGATGTTAATAAAAAAGAAATTTATCTTGGTTGAGGAGCCACTCTATTTTGTACAATTTGGCTATGTCGTAATGATATGATTTTTAATAAAACATCTTTTTGCAAGCACTCTTCAGGGAACATATTGGTTCAGATTTTAAAGATTGTTATAAAAGGAGGATCAATGGGAAGAGATCAGAATAGCTTACAGAATTTGAAGATAGCGGCTATAGAGCTTTTTGCTAAGAATGACTGGGGATTTAGTCATAGCTTATGTGCTGAAAAATGTTATGTAACCATTTCAGAATTAGCTGTCTCATTTTGTTTCACTATCAGCAATAAGTTGTAATGATGTAATAATACAACAGTGGCTGTATGAATCACCGGATGCAAAAAGCTGGAACTTTATCTTTTAAAAAAAATCTAACGAGTAAGAACGTTATAAGTTCAGGCAAAAAGAATAAAAAACTTATAACCATAAGTTAAGAAAGCCCCGGTCCTCAAGGCATCTAAGAGTTCTTGAGACCGACTAGTTGTCAGAAGGTGTCAAGATTCAAGATGCATTACTGGCAAAGTAGTCCCGAATTGTTCGCCTTTTCAGCGAAGGAGGCGGGCTTAGAACTGAAGAGGGGCTGTTCATTTGAGTTTCCGGGCCCTTCCTCGCATCATGGCCCTCCTCCTGAAACAATGCAAACGCTCTCTTCTTTGAAGTTTCTGGAGTGCCGAAGTCCAGTACTCTGGGTTGAAGGGGAGAGTGGCAACCACTTGGCAATTCACCATCGGCACTGGTGCAGGCAACCGCATCTCCTGAAGTAGTAGCTCGCTCATGGGTAGCAGATCTTCGGTACTCGGTGTTAGGCGCAGTTATCTGCTTACGGATTACTGTTGGTGAGCTTACGTTGGTGCATTCTATTTTCTTGGTACTCCATACACGAACCTGGTACATAGGATACGTTATCAGATTTTTCAATCTTCCTCCCTTTGTTCACAACTGTCATCAAGCAATGTAGATGTTTTTCACAACATATTGTTGCAGAAATAAATAGTGAAATGGATGGACCATCTTCAGCACAACATGACAAAGGAAAATCCGCAGGTTTAACCAAGTAGACTCACCGTGGAATCATCAGAAGATGTTGCTATCTTTCCAACCTCTGATACACACCTGAGAAAATGAGAAATTCACATTGAAACATGAGGATTAGATTGCTACTGAGGGTTTCACAAAAATTATCGCTGTTTATAGATCGTACCAGTCAACTGAAGTAGCTTCACCTTCATGTCCTCCTAAAACTACATGGCCAGTTTCAGGTTGATCCACCTATGTCAAAGGAATAGTATTAGCAAGAACATAATGTAAGACAACAGGTAATGAGAATGCGACAAGTACCTGCCACAGGTATACATTGCCATCACTCGAGCCGCCAAGAATATGAGTTCCGTCAGGACTAATAGCAGACTGCATGGGACAGAATGTTACAGAATATACAAAGAAACTAAACCTATACAGTTTTTTTTCCTTATTTTAAAAATTAAAACCAGATGGTCACTCACTGACCTTGACAAAGAAAGAGTCGATTTTGCTGCTAGGGTAAACCTTTATTGGGCCCTTGTCCACATTGAGAACACTGTACAAATAGATCCTGAAAAACATGCATAGTCAACTAGCGTTCACCAATGACAGGAAAACTATGGAGTGTGTTATGGTGAAGTGTAATTTACCTGTTATCCATACATGATGCAGCAATATATGCACCGTACCAGTTCTGAGATAGGCAAGATATGCCATGTTTCACCCCTTCCTTCAGAGACCAAGGGCCAGTAAGTTTGATGAGAGGTTGTATTGAAATTGACATAAGGAAACACATCATTCTGTAGCCATTGCTTAAAATTGACATCCATGGTTATGCTCTTAAAACACTCAATTTTATAAATGTTTTTGGACATTTGGTATTGCTATTAAGTTCATGTTTATATGATGCTGGTTACTTATTCTTTGAAGTGAATAGAGTAGTTTACCAAAGGCTGCGCTCCTGCTTGACAATTTTTGTTGGATACAGGCACTTTGAGGTTCCGTGTATCCCAGATTTTCACAACACTGGCAGACATTTATAAAAGCACAAGATTAGTATTTTGAAATATTCTTAAATGTTAAACATTGAACAAAATGAATCCATTGCTTTCAAAGTAATTTTGCAGAATACATTAGAAGCAATTTAACTATGAAATTGGGTAACTAACTATAAATGCAGAATAAATAAGATGGGATGCACAGTCATCCCAATCAAAAACCAAGTCATGCAGATTTAATACCTTTGCTCGAGACCTTGTTCGGCTCCTTTGGATGGGACTATGGGCTTCTTTGACAACAGCAGAAGACCTAGCATGCCAATGTTTTATGTTCAGTAAAATATGTTACATTGCTACAAACATTTATGATCATTGTATATTTCAATTTGGAAAGGAACATCTAGTAGCAATAGGACAACATACATAAGGCATGCTTCACCATGGCTATTTGGAGATTTAGGGTCACATCTTAAATCCCAAAGAGCAAATGAACCGTCCCTCGAACCAGAAACAATAAGCTCTGCGCAAAGAATATAAACTACTTGAATAGGAGTTACTGAACAAGTTTTACGGATAAAACATATCAAATTTAACATAATAGATTCAGGCTAGATAGTACTAACCAGGATTCGAAGATTGGCATGATAGTAACTTTACACTTCCAGTGTGTCCTGACAAGACACCAATGCATTTCTTAGTTTCCACACTCCATATCTTCACCTGATGCAGAACAAACAATCAGTGATATTTCATTGGTCGCACAATAATATACTAAACAAATTGATTTGACCCTGTTGTATTACTTACAGTTTGATCGCCCGATGCAGTCAGTATTTGGAATCCATCCTACATAAATAACATGTAAAGATTACAACTTACTTAGTGTATCACTTACTGCTTAGAGCTAACCTAAAATTTGCAAGTTAGTTGATTCATGTGGCCTATTTCAACCAATGCAAGTAAGTGAAGCTACCTTGATCCAGCACACATCAAAGATGGCATTGTTGTGAGCAACCCAATCAGACATCTTCGTTTCAGATGCGGGAAGAGCCTCATGTAAGATTGGAACATATTGCACAAGGTACCCAATATAAGCCTCCAAACACCCTAATCATCAACCAGACAGCGGACGTATTAGATCAAATTGGGGTGGAGGGGGAAGGGTTCCGGACGGACCTGACTTATCTACAGATGACGAGCTGGACGGGAGACGCCGGCGGGTGTCGTAGAGGCCAACGTACCCGTCCTCGTCGGCAACCGCCAGGAACTGAGAAGTCTGCAAGGTCTGGAGAAACGACAGAGCCCATCAAACGATTGGTCCTCACAAACGCAAGATTTGTCTAATGATATTTTTTATCTATCAGTATAATAGATATCATTAATGAGTATTATGAATGTCGTAAAGGTAGGATGAAAAAAAAACGATGACAAACTTATAAATTATATATTTAATTAGAAAAGATTAAAATATTAGTTTGTTCTTTGGACGAGCCTTCACTTATTCTGTTCCTTTCATTTGTTAGGGTTTTCATCTCCACTGGTTGGTAGATGAAGGGTGGCGACAATCCCAAGTCCGGTCAGATTGATGAGAGGGTGAGGGCTCCCAGCCGAACCTTGGATCAAAGAGTGGTGGGTGGTGAGGTGCACGGCACGCTGCTCGACGGAAAGCCTAGGTGCGATGGATCGAGGTTGGGGCGGGGGCGATACGACTATGGCGGCGATCGCGCTGTTTCAACAGGTGGCAGAGGACGGGGTTCGACCCGTGGCCAGCGCTGCTCCCCGCGGGGCGTCAACATGGTTCCAGTCATCCGTGGCGTGCATCGGGTTCCAAGAGACGGGGTCGCCACGGCGCAACATACGTTGTACAAGGAGGAGAAGAGGCAGGTGGCAGTGCGCCATGGAGGAGGAGCTGGAAATATCCAAGCTGAGGATCACGTGCATGATCATGGAGAGACTTGCCTGCAAGGGCATCACCAGCTTCCCATTTCAGGTAATGAGAATCATCGAAACAATGCTATTCTTTGAATAGGAGAGTAACCATGTCTTACTGGAGTTGGCTGATTGTTGTTGAAGTTGATTTATGTTTGCATTTTTGTGGTTTCATTAGATTCTAGCAATTGATTGACTGCTAGCATGGCCTGCATATTTGTTCGTAAACTTGAACTCGGTGTTTGTAGTTCATTGCAGCGTAATTGTGTGATTCAAAACATGTTAAAAAATGGGACAAGATGAAATAGTGCAGAAATTATGAACTCGTACGTTTACCTTGCATAGTAGGTACAATTCTTGTAGAAAAAATAGATGCATGTGAGGCACTGAGGCCACATGAGAGAAACAACTAGAAATAAGCCATAATATTTGAAGCCAATATCTTCCATGATGAGAAATAGCTTTTTTATGATGGATGGAACTGAGTCACTTACAAATGAAACACGTGGCTATAAGCATCCCAAGGCTTATCATCATGTAGGTTCATGTCAAAACACGAACACTTTCTGTTCTGTATTGTTCTATTGCAAGGAGACATCGCATCTTGGAAAAAAAAACAATGCATTGTAGCATGCGTAGTTTATTATGGAGGATAATCCAAATTATTTTCAGGAGCCTTTTGCATCTGTCTTCTACCAGAGAGCATGCGGTTGGAGTCGACTGAGACAAAGCATCTTGCTGACTGTCGTTTCTCAGGTAGATATTGATGTTCCTCATTGGTGGTTGATTATGCTATTCGTAATGGTCAATATTATGTATTTGCGTCTTTTTGTTGTCATACATCATGCCAATACGTCTTAATATTGTCCATACAATTCTCGTAGAAAAAATAGACTTGCATTTTGTACGTTTAACTTGCATAGTAGGTACTATTCTTGTAGAAAAAATAGATGCAAATGGTATTAATCGGGATAATGACATTGTAACTCGATCATTGTGTTCCTAAGACCGAAGAACCTTTAGTAATTTAATCTACAGTTATAGCATCTTCTTCATCGCATCCTCTTCCGTTAGTTTGTGGGATTTTATTTATCATGGAGTCCACCAATAAAACTGGCAATTTATGTCTAAAACAGTATATATCCTCCTCTATAGTGCGTCAACCGAAATAATTGTTAGGTAAAATCTGCTAACATGGGAGTAATAAATCTAATAAAAATTAATCGTGTACAGAATACCTGTGTAAAGTGGGGAGATAGCCTAGTTCCTGACCAGCGTATTTGAGCATGAATACACCACAGGATGATCTACATAATTGCAAAATATTTAGTGGAATATTTTGTAGGTGACAAGAATTAGTATTGTAATTAGGGCTGATGTTCAATGTACCCATCTATTTGCATTAGGCTTTTCACTTCTGTGATTGGCCAAGAAGCAACGTTGAGGTCTTTCCACTTAATGTATTTAGATCGGTGTTGTGGTGGTAATTTTTCAAGTAACTCTCTATGCCTATCAGCTGTTTAGTGACACTTATTAGGAACAGGGGTAAAACATGTGGAATAATCTTAATAGAGGATAATTACACACTGTAGTGCGGAGTTCTGGACGATTTTCAGTAAGCTTTGTTGAGTCGAGAACCTATATATTACATAGTCTGGCGTTGACAACGGCTAAATATTAATGGGTTTTCTCGATATTTATAGGCAAGAAGATATGTAGTAAGTGTATTGTAAGTTGTTTAAAAAAATATAAAATTCATCGAGAATGGTAGTAAATTGTACTATATCATGCTTGAGATAGGTTTCTGTCCGACCGAGAACTCATCGATAAAATTCAGGTTTTCTGCTGGTTAAAAGAGACTTTCGCCATTCCTTTGTAGACATCAGGTAAATACTGTAACCTCGAGGGAAATAACTCCACCGGCCTTTGTATTTAGACGCTTATCTTCCCGTAGGCAGTAGATGTAAGGTGCAATATCCGATATTTTCAAGTAAGAATTTGTGTTAGATTAGATGCATGTTATGTTAAAAAGGAATATTAATGCACTTACATTGTCTTGAAGCCGTTATTCTTTTCGTGTGATGTGTTCCAACCTTTCTTTGGTTAAGGAGATGTCGTGGATCTGGACCAATTTTTCCTTTGTCCGTGAGGATTTGATGTATTGGAGAGTTGGAGCATCTTCTTTGGTGCACCTAAAATCTATCCTTGTTTGATGCTCCGTTGATTTGTTATGTGTATTGTCGTAGTAGACATAATCAACGTAATTGGTTGGTTTGGACTCCCTTCTGGATGGTGGCCTCGCCCACTTATTAACATATGGGTTGTCCATCTGATTATTCCGTTTGCGAGTACCTTTTGAAAGGGGTATAGGTTATAGTATAGTGCATTGCTCAAAATCATGTAAATGAAGAAGATGACAAATGTGCTCTACTTTTTTGGTGATTTGTCATTGTCAACAGTTGTCCCGTAAGTTGATTCATCCTCATCACGTGCGTTCGATGTTTTCTTGTTGTTGGACTTGGAAGTTTTATGTCATGTCCCACTCTATAAAGTGGAAGCTCTTCATGTTAATTACAACGAGGCATTACATATAAACCCTTGTGTAGGTTTGTAAAGGTATGGAATTTTATTAGTTTAACAGAGTTACTTGACAGTCTTTTACGAAGGAACACAAGTATTTTTGTGTCCATTCACACATTTGCTTTACTTCCATCGTCCTGTCATCATCTATTTTGAGAACATGCACTTTCAGTGTCTCCACTAACAGAGTTATCTGAAAGTCTTTTCAATTTCTCCTGCCATTTCTGCAAATTGAACATTTTATGCTGGCTTCAGGTGACATCTATAGTTTTGGAGTAATCCTGTGGGAACTAGCAACCTTGTGTGTACCATGGAGTGGATTGAATCCAATGCAAGTTTTAGGATCAGTTGGATTCCAGAACAGACGACTAGACTGCTTGTGTTTTGTTATTGTTTTTTTAAAAGAGGCTTCACTGCCGGTTGCAACAAGTATTTGCTTGTATATTTGATTGTATAGATACTTGAAATTTCAATGATGTAAGTCCACGCTTGGAAGAAATCAAATTCTCAATGTTTGCTGTTTCTGGTATGAAACTAAAATTGGTGCACAATACGCTTGGAAGAAATGAAATTTTCAAAGCTGCTATTTCAGGTATAAAACTAAAATTGTCCACTACACATAACTAAATTTTGATAACTGTATCACTATATCTCTCGAGGCCCACGTCCAACATTAACGTATTCTCAAAATACTCTTTGCAAAACACTGTAATTATGAATCCAAACATACTTAGCGCAAGGGACATGGCTGGCCTGTTAGCTGGTAACTCCTGCACAGGAGACCCACCTAAATGCATGTGCAGACTTCGCCGTAACAGCATCTTTAAAAGACTCTCTAAAACTTATTCTTAATATCTCCATATGGAGAGTCTTCTCAATAAAATTTACTTTTTAAATTTTCTTCATCACCAACAAACTTTCAATACTCATTCCTTATATTTCCTCTTATATGCCATCGATGAATGGATCCCACCTGTCATCACTCTTCCCTCTCTTTTCTCTGTCCACAAGCATAAGCCACGCGTCATGCGGCCGAGCTCACCTGTGCTCATTTTGACACCGTCCAAAGCCATGAAGCCCCTCATCTCTGCCTCCTCCCATTGTTTGTCGATGTCGTTGGCCGGCCGTCCAGAAACCCGAGCGGTCGGCCTTATCCTCCAGCTATTGCTCTCCCTGCTCTTCTATCTCTCATTTACTCTTTCGGCTGAACCATGGCAAGTAGCAGCTTACCTCCTCCTCTGCCTCTTCTCTGACCAGATCCACATCATACAACTGTTGTGAGCTCCAGAGATTACAAGGGATATGTGCCTGTTGTCTAGAATGATGGCTGCTAACTTGAACAGCTGGCCGTAAAATTGTGTCACGACGGTCTACCTCTAGTGCCGGCTGCTTGCCCACTCGTCCTGGGTGGCCTCGCGGGCGATGAACAAGTGGAAACAACGCCCTTTGTCCGGCCTCACGGGTGAATGTACTTAAATGTGCCTAGAGGGGGGTGAATAGGCTTTTCTGAAAATTAAAACTAACCAGCGGATCAAACAGATGCCGGATACTCCGGTGAAGGTCGGATACTCCGGTCTGTCCGAAGTATCCGGTCTAGTCCAGAGTCTCCAGTTTATACAGAAACTGAGAACAGCTAAAGTTAATCAGGAACAGCTAAAGTCTAAAAGGTGATACTTGATCTAATAACAGCACAAAGCTTAAACAACAATAGATACTAGCAAGATGATCACAAAAACTAATTGAATGGGAAAAATCCCAAAACTACACAACTAAATGAATTGCACAAATGATGAGACAAAAGATTATCTCGGAGTTCGGCCATCTCACAAAGAAGTGTCTACGTCTCTATTGAGGAGCACACAAAGAGCCGGGTCTTTTCTGACCCTATCCTCTTCTAGCGACCACAAAGATCAAGCTAGAATTTCCTTACTCAAGTCGATGTCGATTACAAACTTCCCGTGGCACTCCACAATGATTGGATACTCTAAGGGCGACACCTTGCCGTCTAGGAGCACAAGGCTCTAAGAGAAATGATCACAATGAATGTTTGATGATGAACTCAATGCTCAAATATCTCAACTTCACTCCAAACACAATCTCACGAATTTGGCGCAAAAACTAGACACTAGAGATGTTTGGAGGACTTTTAAATGCTCTTGGAAGGCTTTATGAATGTGGAGCTCAGCAGCAACAGCAATCCTTTAATGCTTGGGGGTGTGGGAGTATATATAACTCACTCTCAAAAACTAGCCGTTACTGTTCTGACACACCTACCCCGGAGTATCCGATGAACACCGGAGTCTCCGGCCTAAAATCCAAAACGCCGTCAGAACGGTCTCAGAATTGTATCAGAACTAGCCGTTACGATACTGTTAAGCTTCTGGAGTCTCCGGTGAACACCGGAGTCTCCGGCCCAAACTTAGCTACCACATAGACAAAGTCCGGAGACTTGCCGGACTCTCCGGCCTCTCCAAGTATCGGAGTATCCGGTGAACACCGGAGACTCCAGCCTTTTAAAATAAATACTAACCGAGCGACCCTTGGCGGAGTCTCTCTCGGAGACTCCGGTCGAAAACATTTTTCCTACCGGAGTATCTGGTGAACACCGGAGACTCTGGCCTTTTTTTTCCAAAAATAAATGCTTAACCGAGCGACCTCTGGTGGAATCTCCCTCGGAGACTCCGGCCTAAAAACTCACCACCTACCAGAGTGATACTCCGGACAATTAAAAAAATTAAAACCGAGGCTCTTCTGGCGGAGTCTATCTCGGAGACTCCGGCCTAAATACTGAGGACCGGAGTATCCGATGAACACCGAAAACTCCGGACTCAGTAAACTTTTGCCAATAATCCCAGTGTTCGTGGGTGAATATGTCTCTCAACTTGTTGGTTCTAAAGGTTATCTTGAGCATTGAGACACCATGACAGTAAACAAATGCAACCCTCTTAATAGTACGGCTAACCTAGACTCAATTTCAAAGATAGGATAATTTAAATCCTATTGAGTACTACTTATTACTTCTCTTTTTTTTTTCGAGGGGCGTCAATCGTCGTGAGTCTTCACAATTGAGACTAAGACCTGTTCATGGCTTCGATAAACATATTAGTTCCTTAATCGTTTTGTAATCAATAAGCTAAAACCCACTTAGGGACCTAGATGCACTTTCAACGGGGCAGCGGCGTTGCTGCACGTTCGACGAGCGATGGGCGGCGATGGTAGCAGCACAGAGGGGCCTTCCTGAAGCGGGATCCCGATTAGAACAAACACACAGAGACCTACTTACCTAAGGGTCATTAGACCTGATTTTATAATGACTTGATTACTAAAATACCCCTTTAAATGATTGGTTGGATTTCAACCATGGTACTCCCTCCCACTGGTACCATGATGCACTTTATGCCTTTAACACTGCATATCAGGAGCAGACTACTAATTACTACTAAAAATGAATTTATACCTCAAATAGCAATTCAGAGGCTCCAGCCCAAATGTTATCTCCTGATCCTGAATTACCTTCATGTCCTTTCTCTCTAACAAATTAGGATAGGTCAGTTAAGATCAACATATGGTACAGGTGCAACAAATAATGAATCCCACTCAAACATGGAACATTCACAAGAGTGAGTAGAATAAATTACAGGAGGAGAAGAACTAAAGCGATTAGGGCATTATAACGTATTTGACACTCCCATCTATTGTCTTGTATACAATTTTTTCCAAAAAAATCATACGCTCATATCTGAATCTTTTACAGCATGAACTCAAAGCTCACAGAGGAGAAGCAAGCCAACATTGATCTAGATTACAAGCTCACATTGAGCCAATATTGATCTAGGGTTTAGCGATGATCTAGTGTTTGATGCTGGTGCTCGGTGGTTGGCTGGGAACAAGGGGAAGCGAAGGAGATGGAAGAGAGGCCAGATGTGGTGGCTGTGAGGAAAAGTCCGATGACCTGAGGAGGAGGAGAGAACAGAGGAGGCATACCTGGGATGGAGGAAGCTATGGTTCTTGCCGGAAGGGAAGTGACCAGAGGGGGAGAAGAAGTGGCGGGGGTGTGCCCGTGACCCGCCGCGACCCGCGAGTCACGGGGGGGGGGGGGGCGGGGGCAGAACGAGTTGAGTCGTGAGCAAGGTTCAAAAAACCACTCATCGATGGTTATCAAAAAATCGTGGTTATCGTGATAACTGGGTAAAATTTGGTGAGAATTCACTTAAAATTTATTGGATCACAAACTTGAAAAGAGTGACAAAATCACATATTATAGCTGCTAATACTTCTAAAAAATTAATGTCCACGACTGGCAACAACCCACCGCTAATGAATCAAAACCTACTATAAAACACGGTAGACCATTGGGTTCCAAAGACAAAAATCCTAAAAAAGAGAGCAAAGAATCAAGATGGCCAGATCGAGGAAATAACGATAATTCAAGAAAAATCTCTTGAAGAGATAGTAGACATGGCAAATAACAATACTGCATAGGAAATAAATGTACACGATTCTTTAGAAAATGAGATCTCATTAAATTATGTCATGTCTGGAAATATTTGTAACTGTGATAAAGTCATTATTGATGATGCGTTTGCATATAATCTAGTGCTAGAAATTATGGATTAAAATGAGGATCAAAAACCTCAATCAGTCGAGAAATGCAAACAAATAAAAGATCGGCCAAAATGGAATAACGCAATTCAAGCATAATTGAATTCCCTCAAAAAAGAGAAGTTTTTGGACTTGTAACCATACACCTAATAGCGTCAAACCTATTGATTATAAATAGGTCTTCGTGCGAAAACGGAATGAGAAGGGAGAAATTACAAGATATAAGGCACGATTAGTTGCCTAAGGATTCTCCCAAAGACTTGATATAGATTATAAAGAAATATACTCTCCCGCGATGGATGCAACAACTTTTAGATATCTTATTAATTTGGCAACAAAAGATAATCTTGACTTGCGTCTAATGGATACTGTTACAACATACTTATATGGATCACTTGACAATGACATATACATGAAACTTCCTGAAGGGTTTAAACTGCCAGGAGCAAATTCTCGAGAACAACATTTAATCAAATTGAACAAGTCATTATATGGATTAAAGCAATATGGGTGAATGTGGTATAATCATCTTAGTGAATATTTGATAAAAGAGGGGAATAAGAATGACTCTATTTGTCCATGTGTATTCATAAAAAGATTTGGATCTAAATTTGTGATAATATCTATTTATATTGATGATCTAAATTTAATTGGTACTCCCCATGGAGTCACTGAGGCAATTGATTGCTTGAAAAAGAAATTTGAAATGAAGGATCTAGGGAGAACTAATTTTTGCCTTGGATTACAAATTGAACATCTCAAATATGGAATTCTATTGCATCAAATAGCTTATACAAACAAAATATTGAAACAATTTTACATTGATAAAGCACATCGCTTAAGTACCCAAATGATTGTCAAATCACTTGATGTAACCAAATATCCTTTTCACCCACTAGAAAGTGACAATGAAATTCTTAGTCATGAGGTGTCATACTTAAGTGTCATAGGAGCACTTATGTATCTTTCTACTCATACACGACCTAATATTACATTCGCTATTAATTTGTTAGCAAGATATAGCTTTTGTCCTACACGATGACATTGGAATGATGTGAAGCATATACTTCAATATCTTCAAGGTACAAAGGACATGGGTTTATACTTTTCTAATATATGCAAGGAAGAAGTGAAGAACTAGTTGGTTTTGCAGATGCAGAGTATTTATCTGATCCACACAATGATCGATCACAAATTGATTATGTTTTCATGTGTGGTGGTGCATCTATCTCATGACGCTCAATAAAGCAAACTATAGCATCAACTTCATCTAACCATGAAAAAAAATTGGCAATTCATGAAGCCAACAGAGAATGTGTGTGGTTAAGAAATATGACACATCATATTCGCAAAGAATGCAATTTACTTTAAGAAGAAGAAGCGCCTATAGTCATATATAAAGATAATATGGTTTGCATCACTCAATTAAAATATGGATATATCAAAGGAGATAGAGTGAAACATATATCACCAAAAATTTTCTTCATCCTTGACCTTCAAAAGTATAGTGTTATTACAGTCCAACAAATTTGTTCAAGCGGGAATCTAGCAGACTTATTCATAAATGCACTCCCCACTTCAGTATTCAAGAATTTGACTCACGATGTTGGACTGCGGTGACTTAAAGACATTAAGTGATATTGTCATCAGGGGAGTGCATATGTATGTACTCTTTTTTCGTTGATCATGATTTTTTTCTACTGGGTTTTTTCTTAACAAGGTTTAACAAGTCATGCATATTCATAATTAATGGACATTCAAAGGGAGTGTTATAAAATCTTCATTTATGTGGATGTCCATAATCCATATACCATCAAATTTTTAATCTCTATGACATTAATGATATAAATCTTCTAGAATCAATTCTTAAAATAATATTATATAACTATATATAGGATTTACATATATCTAATAGAAAACAATAAAAATATCTAATTTTATCTATCCCTATTTTGTTCTCTACCTTCTTACGTATCAATTTCTGAAAACAATAAGTCAGTACTATGTAACAACTTGCAAGCAGACGCTGACAGTGACAGGCCGACCTCTTCCGCCAAACACCCCGCCTCCAGTCCAAGCCGCCGCCACCATATAAACCAAAACCCTAAAACCCACTTCCTCCTCTCTTCGCCCCCCTTCCCCGCCCGAAGAGCGACCGCCGCCGCCGACATGCCAAAGCACTACCGCCCTCCGGTAATCCTCCTCCTCCTCCTCCTCCTCCCACTGCGGCCTTCTCTTTATTATCTGCAGAGTTTCTCAGGTGTTGTTTCTCGCTGTGGTTTAGGGCAAGAAGAAGGAGGGGAATGCGGCGAAGTACATCACAAGGACCAAGGCAGTGAACTACCTTCAGATTAGCCTCGCCACCTTCAGGTCTCTCTATTATCCCCCCATTAGTGGTTGCAGCGTACAAATCTTGGCTGAACTTGTGGCGGTGTTGATGTTAATCAGCTACGTGGGAACTGACGAAATTTACCCATTCTACGTGGCGGTTGAATTGTCCATTTAGCTTGTTCAATTTCTTGTGTTATCCCTTGTGCCGCTAGTACCTTCGAATGCTAATGGAGCCAATTAGTCAAAATATCCACTTCACCGAGTTCTGTGTGGCTTTTGTGCCGCTACTAACTTAGGATGCTAGTTTGAACTCTAAAAGTCTCCTGAGAATTTTGCTGAAACTCTGCAATTTATTTTCAGGAAGTTATGCATACTCAAGGGTGTCTTTCCGCGGCAGCCGAAGAAGAAGGTCGAAGGGAACCACAAGACGTACTACCACATGAAGGATATCGCCTTCCTGCTTCATGACCCTTTGATTGAGAAGTTCAGGTGCTTAAATTTCTTTCAAATGTTCTCTGGAGTGGATCTGTATGGTGCTACTAGAGAGGAGTTTATGTACCTATAGGATATATTGCTTTTAATTAATTGCTTATTGCTCTGTGTACTGTTTCAGGGATAGTGTTCCATGAATACAGTTGGATATGCATGTTCAGTTTGAAAAGAGATGCAATCTTTCTTAACTAAGAACACAGTGGTAGGTAGTTGGTATCTAGTAGTGATGCTTATAGATTTGAATCTAGTTTTGTTCGGATGGCAGGAAAAATTTGAACCACCACATTTTGGTAAAAAAAGTTCCATTGGCTGTGTTGATTGGCTACATGGATAATTTTTTTGTTTTGTTTGTATAATCATGAGAAAGAGTTACAGTTACAGCCTCATGGTACCTTGTTTGTCAGTGATGGAAATCTTGGTTAATGATTGCAAGACAGACTAGTGGCTCTTATTTAGTTCATTTGGTGTTGTTAATCTAGGTGTAGGTGTTCTCTTTGACCAACAGCATTGCAACAATATATAAATTCACTGTTGTCATGCTTCGTTTATTATCTCATGGAGTGACTACAGTATGAGTGAATCAGATTATGCTATTCTCAGGCTGTCATTCTGTGATATAATAAATGCTCGTTTTCTGATTTTTCACATGCTTCTCTCTTAATGCTATTTCCATTATTCAGGGAAATCAAGGTTCACAGAAAGAAGGTTAAAAAGGCTATTGCTAAGAAAAACAAGGATCTTGCAGACAGACTGTTGAATCGACCACCAACTTACAAGCTTGATAGGCTTATCCTTGAAAGGTACCAAGTGAATTAGAAATGGTTCTTCATGAGTTTATTTGAATACATGTAACATCAGCTGTATTTTCTGTTTTGAACAGGTATCCAACATTTGTTGATGCTCTCCGGGACTTGGATGATTGCCTCACAATGGTGCATTTGTTCGCGGCATTACCTGCTGTTGACGGTGAACGTGTTGAAGTTAAACGAATCCATAACTGCCGAAGGTATGTTTTGTTTAAGATTATGAATGTCCATGTCTCAGCCTCAGACACATGATGAGTTGGTAACGCCCCCCCCCCCCCCAAAGGCACCAAAAAGAGTTTACATGTTATTCTCTAGT
Source organism: Phragmites australis (assembly GCF_958298935.1). Taxonomy (NCBI): domain Eukaryota; kingdom Viridiplantae; phylum Streptophyta; class Magnoliopsida; order Poales; family Poaceae; genus Phragmites; species Phragmites australis. The sequence goes on from NC_084923.1 coordinate 40,817,761, forward strand.
GCACTAGGTGACCTCTGGTTTTTCCTTTTCTTTATTGTCGCTATAGCATATTGCTATATGTTGCCTAGATTTTGTGATGCAACATTTCAAGGTTGAAAAAGGGTGATTGTTTTGCAAGTAACCAGTGAGTATTATGCTGCTATACAAATCTGCCTTTTTCTTTAACACCCTATTGTACCTTTAAATCTGCGTGTAGTCTGTGATGAATCGCTAATTTGATGTCCTGAGGTTCAAACAGAAGTCGCAATCTTGTAAATGGAAAGAAAAAATTAGTGCTTAGGTCATTCACAATTTCTTGTTATATGAACAAGCCATTGTATTTTTTAATTCATTTGGAGATTTTTGTAGGTTAAGCCATGAATGGCAAGCATACATATCCCGGACACATTCCCTGAGGAAGACATTTATATCTGTGAAGGGCATATATTACCAGGTAATTATTTTTTTCGCACTTCTTTTTATTAACACACATTGATACCTTATTTATTTGCCGTCATTGCACATGCTATTGCGAAAATTTGTTAATTCTACTATGCACTGCAGGCTGAAGTTCAAGGGCAAAAGATCACCTGGCTAACCCCGCATGCTCTGCAGCAAGTATTAACTGATGATGTTGACTTCAATGTTATGCTTACCTTTTTGGAATTCTATGAGGTAACAAGGATGCCAAACTATTCTTCAGTTCTTGTGTGTCTCCTGCTTTCTGCAACAGTTAGTGTAAACTTTGGTCAAATGGTCCAACTAGCAGCACGGCTAGCCAAAAGCTCTATTGTTATTTATTTGTAGTGTTGGTTTCAGCTTTCTGACTTCCATATCCTTCCTGCAGACTCTTCTAGGATTTGTGAACTTCAAGCTTTACCATTCAATAAATGTAAATTATCCTCCTATTCTGGATTCTCGTTTGGAAGCTTTAGCTGCTGGTATGTGCTGGTGCTTATTATTATTATTATATGGCCATTGTCTGGTGTTTCTTTTTGGGTGTTTGTACTGATTTTTTCTTGTCCTCCTTTATCTAATGTTTTTGTTTTCTAAGTTTCTTTCTACCTTTTCTTTGTCTGATATTTCATTTTATGCCCGTACCAGAGCTCTATGCATTGTGCCGATACATGTCTGCTGGTTCTGGAGGAGTAACTAGAAATTCGGAGTCTAACAGGTTAATCGAGGATAAAAAAGATGAAAATAATAAAGCGAGTTCAAAAACAGATGAGTCTGAACTCAGATTGGCACAGCTTCAACATCAGCTCCCAACTAATGAACCTGGTGCACTAATGCATCTTGTTGAAGAATCGTCTGCTGCTGATGCAGACGATGACGACACTAAAGAATGCAAAAGTTTGTTTAAGAACTTGAAGTTCTACTTAAGTCGTGAGGTAGGTTGTTGGAAAATATCTTTACTGCAAGCTTTCAATATTCTGGAGGCAGATCAAACGTGTGTTGATTTGAATATTTTTCTTAATTTTTTATCCTTTCTTCACTCTCAGGTGCCTAGGGAGTCCCTGTTATTTATTATTCCAGCATTTGGAGGAACTGTTTCGTGGGAAGGAGAAGGAGCCCCGTTTAATGAAGTAGATGAAGACATCACTCACCAGGTTGATTTCATTCGCTCTTAGCTTCTACTACACCAGAGTTTAACTAAAGTGAATGAGAGAAATTGGCTTACCATTTGTAATATAGGATGCAATACTAATTACAAGTATCGCAATGCCATATTAAGGCACCTATTCTTCAATGCAGTTTATTGTGAGACATGGTTAACTATGATATTACGCTTGGTAAGATCATATGTCAGAAACAGATAAATTGGATCAAATGAAAACCACAGAAATGAAGTTAAACTAAATGGTATGTGGCAGCTTTCTTTTATGCTTGCTGCTAACCATATGGCAATCTAAAATAGGACATTTCCATCCCTTTTTTTAATAGACTTTTTAAGCATGATCAGAATTTTTCTGTGTAAGTCAATGCACCATCATGCACTTGTACTTCTAAAGTTTTCCATTTTCTGTTACAACTATTACGAATCTTGAGTTTTCATTTATTCCATGTTCTTTTATTAATTTAAGGTAAAAATGTGCGTGGCGTTTCTTCTGTTTTTTGGAACAAGTGATGTTACTTCATCTTGTTTCTTTGAGTTGATTTCTCAATTTACATATTGTATCACTTGTTTTGTAATGCAGATTGTTGATAGGCCGACACAAAGCCATGTTTTCCTCTCTAGGGAGTATGTTCAACCACAGTGGGTATATGATTGTGTAAATGCTCGCGTCATATTGCCAACAGAAGGTTATCTTGTTGGAAGGTACTTGTGATATTGCTATTTTCCCATTGAGCCCAACGTGGATGCTGCCATATATGCTAAATTTTGGAACTACTTATGCTGTATCTTTTAATCTCTCCTCTCGAATCTAGGTTGTGATAATATTTAATTAGTTACTTCTAGTTACTAAATCGTTAAGGCCTAGCACTTCTTACCGTTGCTACTAGTTACTACTTGCCAGCTGCTGCTTTCTACTGCTACTGCTAGTACTTGCCTGCCTACTGCTAGTACTTGCCAGTTGCTAATGCCTAATGCTAATACTTCCTAGTTGCTAGCGCTACTGTTACTACTACTACAACATTTAGTTAACTTGCCATCGTTGGGCTACTAACTTATGCAATATACTTTGTAATAGTGTGCGAAATTGATGATTCTGATGTTATTTTTCATGTTGCAGAGTACCACCACCACATTTGTCTCCTTTTGTGGACAATGATGCGGAGGGTTACATTCCTGAGTATGCAGAGACGATAAGTAGGCTGCAAGCTGCTGCTCGCAATCAGGTCTTGCCTTTGCCAGGTATAGGTGATGAAGATCTGGACAATTCATTGGTAGAGGCAATGATTGATAGAACAGGGTCTAATGAAAATGCTGAAAAGAAGAGAAAGGTGAGCTTTGTTCCGTTTCAGTCTATTTAATCTCTAGTGATGTGCTGTTGTCTTCTCTTGTATCGATGCATTTGTAATGCTTTCTGCCTTTTGTGATTTTCAAGTTGGAGATGCTAGAGAAGCAATACCATGACGAGCTGAAGATGGAATATGAGGGCATTACTTTCTCTAATCTGTCAAATAGCAGAGCAGAAAACCCACCAGATGCTGTGGAAAAAGATGATACTCGGTCAGATCACGAGGAGGATGCTAATAAACAAGCTGAGAAGGATGCTGCTGACATTACTAAGTCTCTCATGTCTCGCAAGCAGAGAGGCCTTCTTGAGGCAATTGAGGTACGTGTACTCCATCTTATATGTACTACCATTACTGACATGGTGGTTATGCATCATATATCCCAGTTTTTTTCTATGGGTTAATTAAATTTGCTTTTTCACCTATCTCCTGTTTTTATCTATTAGCTATAACTTCGCATCTTCGCCCATAGCTAATCCTCCCTGTTTTTCTCATCCTGTGCATAATCTTGTGTCCATTTGAGGGAAAATTTCTCATGGACCTTTAGTGTTCGTTTCCTCTTGGGTATTAATACTACCTCATGTACATTTTTGCAATCTTTAGACACAAATTCAATCACATATTACTAGCCTTCGATATCTCATGCAATCTATCCTATCTTAAATGACGATAACATCTGTCCTCGTGGATGTCTTCTACGACTGACCTCTTCATCCTTGCGGCCACAGATTCACAAGGAACGGAAAAGAGAGAAGGTTGAGCAGCTGAAGAAGAGAAAAAAGAATGCTGATTCTAGTGCTGCTAAACGTCGCTGATGCTCCGAGTTCATCAAGGTCGCATGAATCTTGTTTTGACATAATTTTTTCCTGCTCTTTAAGAATGTACCAAGATACTCAGAATTGAAATTTTTGGTCTATTTTTACTATAAGCATACAGAGCAAGGTATGAGAATTCCCATTCAAGACTGTCGCAAATACTTCCTTCAGTTATAAATACTTAACGTTTTATACAATATCCGGATAATTTTTTTAAACTTTGATTATTAGTAACTTCTAAAATAGTTAGTTTAAAACCATCAAAATCATTTTTTCGCTGGATTATTATCTATTCATTTTTCTATTTTTAACGTTTCTGATCGCACAAGACCAGCGGCTTCATCGCTCATCTGATGTTAGGCATGTTAGACCCTGTTTGTTTCAGCTTCGGATTCTGGCTTTTAGCTTTTATAATCCGAAGCTGAAACAAACAGGCAGCTTTTGGTTATAGCTTTTTAAAATCTGCTGGTTGGATTGTGAGAATCTGAGAAGCTGGTTTTCCTCAGCTTTTGATAGATTGTGAAAGTCTATTTTACTAAACTATCCATTAAATTTAATTTTTTTAGAATCTACAGTCTAAAAGTTTTTCACAATCCAGCTTTTCACAATCCAACTTTTATAAGCTTCTTTTCAGAATCTCTAGCTAAAACAAACAGGCCTTTAGTCAAATGCCAAAAGCGACTTCAGCGTATTAGCGTAATCTATTGGAGCAGGACGAATGGCTGATATCTCTATCCTAATAGCGCCTATAATTAAAGCTCTATCAACCAACCGTTTACATTTTTTTAATTCTAGAGTAATTTCGTATGATTTTATAAAATGGACTAAATACTAGAAACTAAAAAACCAGTTTTTTTAATTCACTTCAGAATCATTTTCAATAATCACTTCCCGTCATGCAGCGCGACACGCGTGCCCTCCCAGCCGTGCGCAGCCTTCCGATCCCGCGGGCGAGCCGATCCGGCCGTTGAAGGCTCGCCGGTCGCCACGCGTGGATTCTGACGCACGCGAAGGCGCGCCGCTCTCCTCCGCATCATCCTCTCGATCCCCGCCGCCGCTGTCGTGCCTCCGGTACGCGCGACTCCGCCGCGGCGTCTCCCTGCGACGCCGATAACACTTCCTCTCCCTGTGCCGACCCGCTGCGCCACCCCGGTCCGACGCGCCCGCCTCCATGGGAGGCCCCTCGCGGCCGGCGTCGCCTTCACTGGCCGCGGCGCCAGCACGCGACGCTTAAGCCTCCATGCGCTCCCCGCGGCTCTGCCCTTGGGCGTAGGTTAGGAGCCCGCCGCTCATCGAAGGAAGAAGAACGCGATAACATGAGGTCGGGACCGCCCGAGGTTGTGGAGTCCGGGGAGGAGCGGTGGCGCCGTCGTGCGTGGAGGTGCAGAACGTTGTTCCTGGCGTCCATCTCCTCCGGATTCGGTCGCGTTGAGGTGAGAGATGCGGCCCTCGGTGGCCATCTCCGCCAGTCCACCTCCGACGACGACGACGACCCGGCGCCGAGAGTGGCGGCTACGACTCGGGAAGGGACGACGTCGAATGGGAACGTGGGCGGCGGCCGCAACTCGGCTGGGGCCGATGGGCGGCGGCCAAGACTTGGATGGGAGGGAGGGATTGGCGCCGCCATTGCCGATTGGCCGTGCACGGGAGGAAGCCGGTGTCTCTTCCGATTGTTTGGTGGGGAAAGATGGTGGGCTCGAGACCGGCAGCGCGCACGGGAAGGAGGACGCCGCCACGCTCTCTGCCGGGTGCGGTCGGGGAGGAGGCCGCCATGTCCCAGATCGCCAAGGCAGCGAATCCCCTCCGGTCTGCCCCCAGGTCGAACAGAAGACGGAGCTTCCCAGGAAAGCGATCCCACCTTATCCGAGCCCTTTCTCCGCTATAACCGTGATGACCTCCGCCGCATCGAACCTGGCCGCGCCGGACGGAGCCAAACAGCCCACCACAAAACCAAACACGGCCCAGACCGAACGGGAGACAACACAGTCCACGCGCCTAAAAAAACGACGTCAACCAAAGCAAAGCAAAACAGCACCAGCTACATCTAGTATACTAATGCCGCCGAACTTTGTCACGATTTTCTTTATCAAATCCGTCTAGAGAAAAGACGACGAGCCGGTGAAAATAGCGAGGGATAGGGAGCCAGTTGGAGTCCATTTTTAAGCACGAATCGTTATATCCAGCGATGTAGCCTTAGTAACTCGGATTGAGATGTTCTAACTCATTTTTCTTTGGTAATACTTATAAGAATTAAATATTAGTAGCATAAATATTTATATTAAATATTATAGTAACGAAAGTAACTTTGGCTAAGTAGATATATTAGAGAGAAATGTTGTACCATTAGAGAAAGATGTGTTATTTCTAAAGGTATCAAATTGCACTTCAAGAATTTTATTAGCTTTATCTAAATAATTAAAATCCTCTTGAAGTGTGGCATTGCTATCATCTAGACTAGCAATTGAGATACTGACCAAATTAAGATTTTTGATTAATTTTTTAACTTTCTTCTTCTCTTTAGGAAGGAGCTCCTCGAGTTTAAAGTTTCTTTCCTTTTAAAGGATGAGCAGATCCACTTGCTTCTCGAGAATCTACTCTTGACTCTCTATTAGTTCCATTAGCTCTTTCACTTTAGACATGATATTTTTACTTAGATTTTTGAGCAAAGATTCACAATTATTATCACTATTTAAGAGCTTGGGTTGTATTTTTACCTTTCGTCTTTTTGCCATCAGACACTTGGGAGTGTCGTCGTCATCGTCGCACATGTCACTAAAGAGTGATTTTGTCGATGTAGAAGAGCGGATGGTGACAGTGACAATCCCTTCATCATCGGAGTCGGGGTTGGAGTCACACTCCTCCCTGATGTGGGCTTAATCCGAATAGATCTTCTTGTGGGTCTTGTACTTGTCTTTATTGTAAGATTTGTTCTTTTCTTCTTCTTTGTCTTTGTTTTTTTCTTGTTAAGACATTTGGCGATAAAATGGTCAACTTTGTAACACTCATAGCAAGCTCTCTTGGATGATCTTGTACTTGCTATAGCCGTTTGTAAGGATCGGTGACGTCCTAAGAGGGGAGGGGTGAATTAGGACACTTAGAACTAAACTGGCTCAAAAAATAACACAAGATAAACCTATATCAATTTCTATCTAAATGTGCTCTAGGTTTATCTAGCGTGTCTACTCTACCGATTAAGGAAACTTGCAACCTATCTAGTAAGGTAAATTGCAAGAATGTAAATGCGGAAGTGTAAAGATGGTAGAGAGAACAAACTCGGCACAAGGATTTTTATCCCGTGGTTTCGATGGCATGAAAGCCACCCCTAGTCCACGTTGGAGCTCCACAAAGGATATGCTCCCGGTCGGCACCCGGTCACGGCCTTTGAGCCACCAAGTCACGAAGACAAGACCTCTACCTGGATGAGCCACCAAACCACCAAGGCAAGGTCTCACCACTAGCCTCTCTTCCGGTTCCTCGCCGCCGTGATCACTTCGGAGCTTGAGCCACAAAGGCAAGGGTCTCCGCGTCCCCGCACAAATACCTTGCCGCCTCTCCACACCAAGTCGGAGGGTCAACAAGCTTACCGGCTAGTCACCAAGACTCCAAGGTGCCGGCGTACCACTTGGTACAAGTTAGGATCACTCCTTGATCCACTCTCTATGCAGCTATCAACTAGCTACACTCTCTCTAGGCCTACAAGCACTAATCACTCTCTAATGGTGTGCTTAATCGCCTTGGATTTGATCACTTAAGCACTTTGGTGGCTTGGATGTCTTCTCAAGTGTACATGAACTTCTCTGGACTCCAGCACCTTCAAATGACTGAGTGGAGGAGTATTTATAGCCTCAAACCCGCCAACTAGCCGTTGCCCCAACGGCTCAGAAAATTGTGAGCACTGGATAATCCTGTGATGATAGTAGTACAAGCACCGGATTATCCTGTGAGTACATCAGAGAAACTAGCCGTTGGAACCCACTCAAACTCAACTGTGAGCACCGGATTATCCTGTGATGAGTTAGTTAACACCGGACAAAAGCACCGGATTATCCTATGCCCATAAGTTCATTTTGGAGCTCTCTGCAAAAATTAGTCCGGTGAGTTCATTTTGTGAGCACCGGATTATCCTGTGATGAGTTAGTTAACACCGGACAAAAGCACCGGATTATCCTATGCTCATAAGTTCATTTTGGAGCTCTCTGCAAAAAGTAGTCCGGTGAGTTCATTTTGTGAGCACCGAATTATCCTGTGATGAGTTAGTTAACACCGGACAAAAGCACTGGATTATCCTATGCCCATAAGTTCATTTTGGAGCTCTCTGCAAAAATTAGTCCGGTGAGTTCATTTTGTGAGCACCGGATTATCCTGTGAGGCACCGGACTTATGTTGATTTGAGCACCGGAGTTATGTTGATTTGAGCACCGGATATTCCTCTGAAGCACCGGAGTTATGTTGATTTTGATCACCGGATTATCCTGTGAGGCAAATTTCAGCACAACTGTATTTTGGGCATAACTTTTTGCTCCGAACTACGATTTTGATGATCTTGGGCTCTATTGAAAGCTTGTGAATAGATCTACAAGATTATACAAAAATCCATCCCATTTGATCACATCAAAATTCATTGTGAGCACCGGATAATCCGGTGAGGCAAATTTCAGCACAACTGCGTTTTGTATTTTGGGCATAACTTTTCGCTCCGAACTCCGATTTTGATGATCTTGGGCTCTATTGAAAGCTTGTGAAGAACTCTAAAAAATTATACAGAAATCCAACCCATTTGATCACATCAAAATTCATGGAACAAGTCCAATTCATTCCTTTCTTTATTTCGGCTTCGGTGACTTCTCTTTTGTTGCATCCATGAGACCTACTAAAGCATATACTTGACAAACATGTTAGTCTTATTGACTATATTGTCATTAATCACCAAAATCACATACATGCCCTTATGTAATTTAGGCAATCAACCTAAGGGCATGTTTCCTACACCGTTCTTCTTTACGAATTTCTTAAAATTCCTTACAAAGAACGTAATTTCTTCATCATCGGAGCTATCTTCTTCACTTGGAGTTCAATTCTTCATCTTGCTTACTTTTACATGCCTTTAATGCTACTTCTTTATTTTTGAAGGTTGAGCTTTGCTTCACAAAGTTCTTAAGTTCATTTGCTTACTCCTTTATGAGCTCATGAGCAAGAATTATTTCAAGTATATCATTTGATGTAAGTCTCTTGTAATCCTTTTTCTTATGGATGAGTGTTATCAAAGTAGGGTTTCTTGATATGAAGGCTCTTAAAAAAAATTTCACAACCTTATGATCATCTAGCTTTTCACTTCCAAACCATCTAATCAAAGTGGGGTCTTGTAATTCCATATCCTTCCCCAAATGAGCTTCAGGAAGCATATCTCCAAAAATTGGACATTTTGCATTCGTTATTTTGACTGGCCCCACCTAATTGTAGCATCTCTTTGTGAACTTGACTGACATAATTGATATCAACTGATACATAAGAATTTGGAGCAAAAAGAAGCCTTGAATGGTTCAGATATTTCAAATTTGTATGAAGATCTGAATACGTTGAAGTCGGTACACAAACCCTCTAGTCCACAGCGTATGTGACAAGACTGAAGAGCGGCGGTCATATATCACTGGATTAACAGGCTCACCTTGTCATTCAGTATCTCCAAGCCTCCAATGTACTGAATTACTCTTAGTTGCGCTGCTAGGTTATATACTCAGCTATAATGCTACAGCTCCGCACGGTTACATGTATAAGCTATACAACAACTCACTGTACAGCAGGTAACATTACAGGATGAGAATGGCTTGGTCTGTGACTTAAAAATAAAGCGGTTTGATTCCACTCCAAGGTATAGTTCTCAGTTGTCACTACTTCAAACACGGAAACTGCAGAATTAAACTTGAAACTCTATGTGGCCCTAATAGGCGTGAAAAAAGAGAACAATACAACACTCACTACTCAATGATACTACTCGACAGTCAAAGCTTGTTAAATCCCAACATCGGAGCTGTGGAGATAAACAACACCACACTGCACTAGCTAGACTTTTATCATCAATCATATTCAAGTTCATCAGGTGTAATTGGCCTCTTGAGCGGAATGATGGACTTCTTCTCGACGTCTTGTGATAGTGCTTTTCTCATATCTGAAGCAGAAGAACATATACAGACATGAGCAACTGCATCATAGCAAGCAACAAACTCGAGCATACATGCACTGAGCATCTGGCAAAACTTACCAAGACCATCTTCTTCCCCTGAGTAGTACCGAAGCACCCTCCGATAAACCACATAACCAAGCTATGGAAACAAAGAGCATAATTAGGTAAATTCACTCAGCACAACTCTACTTGAATAAAAGATTGTTGGTTTCATTGGTAAACATTAAAAAATTAAAAAAAATCTGTTTGGGAGCAGCAGAAATGGAGTATTGATATGTAAAGCAGTAGTCCAGTGGTCATGAAGTTTGTAAAAGACATACCTTTTCATACATCCTTATCGCTGGCATGTTAGATGCCCTTACAAAGAGATCCACAAAGTAGGCCTTATCCCTGAATATGACAAATGTGGTATGATAGCATGTCAAATAATGGTAGCAAAATAATATAATATGACAATGAGTAAGGACAATACAATCCAACATGATAACACGAATATTGGCTGAATATGGTTGATATCCAATATCTTGTTAGCAGTGACAAGAGAACAGATTAGGGTATCAAGAGATATATGTCACAATTCATTATCCACTTCCATGTAAAAGTGATGGTGTCTAGCGAGAGGAAATATACCAGGTCAAATACTCTTGAGAACCATATATATGAAAAATTGAAAAGAATATTAGTGAAAATGGAAGGATGCTACCTTGTTAACCCCCCCCCCCTCTCACACACACACAAACAGAAGAATAAATTTCGCAAAACTATACTACGATCGTCAAAACTATACCTTTAGAAAACTATTTCATAGAACTACAATTTTTGTTATTTTGTATCATAAAACTACACATATTTTACAAAAACTATCAGAAAACTACACTTTCATGTGACCTTATTGAAGAACTACACCATTTTTGCCCAACGGTATCACAGAGCTACACTCCCGTTTCCTAGATTTTGGTAGCGCGGCAATTTTACCACACAAATTGCTCCCAGGCATGCTTTCACCAAGTCCAGGTCGACTTGCTTACGTGTATTGCCATAGCTCGCGTGGCAAGGGATGCCACGTCAGCGAACGGACTCTGACACGCGCCACTGAGTATATCAGGTGGGGCCTAGCCATCAAAATGGATCTGGGAAACGGGAGTGTAGCTCTGTGATACCATTGGACAAATATGGTGTAGTTCTTCGATAAGGTCACCTGAAAGTGTAATTTTTTTATAGTTTTTGCAGATGTGTAGTTTTATGATACAAAAGGACAGAAAAAATGTAGTTCTGTGAAATAGTTTTCTAAAAATGTAGTTTTGTGATAGTTTTGATGATCGTAGTGTAGTTTTGCAAAATTTACTCCAAAGAGAAAAAAACTAGGAACCAAGCTGGTTAGACAAAGATATATTCCTTATCTAGTGTAGATAGCAAAAGCTGGAATCTGCAAGTACAAGCATCAACCACACATGCAGAAATTAAGATTACAACCATGACGTTGTGACGATTCAATAATAGCACAAGACCTCGATAATACAACGGGAAAAAAGAGATCAAGAGACTGAATCACAAGGATAAAATATAACTAGGCTACTTACATATTATCGCTGATTTCCTCCAGCAAGTTCATAAGCTTCTTGGCTAACTTCTGCCTCCGAAATTCTGAGGCAACAGAAACTGCTGTAACGTGTCCATGCCACGATTCACCTTGCCCTTCAACTTTACCCATGACTGCAAAAGATGTCCAACTTACTAATTGTGATAGTAAACTGCGGTAAGGTGAACAAGAAAGAAATGGAACCAGAAGAACACAAAAAATATTGCATTCACTGCTGCAAAAGGGGGCTAAAGTCTCTAACATCAAGATGCTCACTGTTAAAGATTAAATCCAACAGCTACCTATGGCAAAAGTGACTAATCCTATTTTCATATGCCACTTCATGCATCGCCCTTATGAACCAACATTGCAAATTCATCACACAGGTACCTTTTTCACTCCTGAAACAACAACTATTTCGGGGTAAATAAGCATATAGTTTACCAAGGTCCACCAAGACTCGATTCCTTGTATGCAAAACATAATCCAAGAAGATAATATAATGCCTCAACTCTCAAACTAACATCCTGGGTTTTCAATCTACAGTTTCAGCTAATCTGATAAGCAAAGATGCAGAGACGCTACTACACTAGGAAGAGACAACAACGAAAGGGTTCGGGACATACTGTATCCCATGACGCGGCCACCGGGGCTGACTGCGGCGTGGAAGTAGTCGGGCCAGCGCGCCAGGTACGTCATGTAGAACGACATGTTGAACTGCGGCGACCGAATCCAAGGGTTAGAAGCGGGAGGAAGGGCCACGGGCGCGGCCCCGAATGAAGAAACAAGAGGAGATTGGAGTTGATGGTGTACCGTCTCGGTGAGGTGGTCGAGGTTGACGGAGGCGAAGCTGAGGAGGTCGTCGCAGCAGAACCGGCGAATCGTTGTCATACTTTCCTTCCCTCCTTCCCTCCTCGCCTTCCTCTCGGCTCGGTGCAGTGGCGGCACCGGAGCGGAATCTCGTTGCCGGGCGGTGCGGCGCTCTATTCGTATTTGTGACCTCTCGTGGGATTTTTTTTTAGGGGGGGCAAGAAGGTTCTGGCGGTGTAAGGGTGGAGACGGACCTGAGCCGTCCGATCAGAGAATAGCGGATCGGATCACAGCGAGGGCATACCCGGCCCTCTCCCACCCACGCGGCTCCAACGCCAGCCACAGCACAAGTCTCTCACGCTCTCTCCCCATCCGCACCCGCGACGTGGACGGCGCCACCGCCTCCTCTGCGGACCCGCCGAACCCCGAGCCCGATCCGGCCGCGGCGGACGCGTGCCTCCCGGGCGATCTGCTGCGCGCAGTCCTGGAGTTACTGCCGCAGGCCGACCTCGCGCGCCCGACCGCGCCATGCTCGAGGCCGCCTTCCGCGCGCCCTGGGGCGTGCGCCGCGTCGTCGGGGAGCCAGCCACGCAGGCCTTCTTGCGGGCCGCCTCCCTGGGACGATTCGCGCTCTCGCACGCCGTCCGGCGCGGGGACACGGTCCCCGGCGTCGCCCTCAAGTACTCCGTCTAGGTGCGTGCCTGTGAGTTGTCCGTTCGGAATGATGTTGTCGAGGTGCTATTGACCATGTCGAAACTCTGATAATTCTCATGTGAATCTGACTTTGGTCGCTTGTAAGTACCCCGTGGCAGAACCAATCCATACTGAACCTGACAGATTTCATAGTATTATGGAAGTAGAGAATCTGGCTTACTGCAAGATCAATGATGCGAGGTTATGTCTTCCATCCGAAGATGGAGCCAGCCAGTGGAACTTTATAGTCAGTCGGTCATCAGCTTATTGAACAACTATCTTAAAGGAATGAACAAACTGTTAATAATTTGCAGGTGTACAAAGAATGTAACAACAATCGCCAAATTATGAGCTGTTAAATACTTAGAATTATGTAGTCTAGGATCTTTCGTTTATGTCTTGTTGAGCCCAGTGAAGCTTAGCACTTGTGTAGAGTACATTGTCTCTCATGCTGGCATTAACCTTCGACTATATAAGCGAATGAAGAGGTGCTCCAATTGGGAATTGATGATATGGCAGTAGTGGTCAGGAGGTTGGTGTGGCTGATAAAACACAGCCGGGATACATTGATAGGAAGGAATCAAATGGAGTTGGACCAGTAGAAGTTTTCTGTGGCATTTTAGTGGTGTTGGTGAGCTGGGATTGAGAAGAGGTAAAGGGATTTGTCCTCATATGCAGCATCGAGTATGGTGAATCTGGCGGAGGAAGGAGTCACGGGCTCACGCTGGCAATTACTCTCTGTGTGGAAGGTGGTGGTTTTTAAGTTTCTCAATGTGGTATCATTACTTACTTAGATTAACTAGGAATTTTTGGATTAAGAAGGTTTCTAGTTTTCTGTCAGTGGATTGGACATCTCTAATCGCTACTAGTGGCTAATAAGAATTGCACTTATAGCTGTTATGATATGTCACAACTTGTGAAACTAGTGCCATTAATTTTTTTTTACCATAACCTAGATCTGCTGTTACTTTTTAACGCTGTCTGCAATTTGTGGGCAAGTGCCAAATTAGTAACTCCAGTTTTGGTACTTGCTCTGTTGCTCGATTGGTTGAACCGAGAGATGTGGGAGACTGGGAACTGGGAGCAGAAGCATCATGGAATTAGACAACATTACAGTGCAAGTTACTGAAACCTTAATTCTCTATGTTGTCAAGCCAACAAATGGATTTATCGAATTTTTACATCTACTGCATTTGAGTGTGCTATTCAAACACAAAAATTACTTCTGACAATATGAACTTGTATGCAAGACCTAAAGTGGTCGAAAGTTTGATCACTCAACAGCGAGGTCAAAGGCAGCAAGTAGCTCACACCTGGCTTCCTGTTGTTAGGATTTGCTATGTGTTGGATAATAATGCAAAATGTTTCCTAATATACTGCTTCAGGAAAAAAAATTCAACTGTATGTATTATAATCTTCTAATTATTTCAAGTTAGTAGACAGTGGCTTGTTCTCACGAGTCTCGAAATATCTCTTTTCTATAACCACTGCTGCTGTTTCGATCACCATGATCTCATTGGAATTACTACGCACTTGTGCCTGATTGTGTTGGTTCGATAGGCATTTTCTTTTTGAAATAAAAGGCTTATTGGATGATGGACATTTTATTTAGTGACTAGTGCAGGATTATTCAGCATTTACATATTTTGCTCGAAGAACACCTTTAATGAAGTTGTTGATGCAACTGAAATTAAAAATCAATGGTTTACCGTAGCTAAATTTGTAATTGTTGACAATTTGTAATTTGTAACAAAAGGGTGTATCAAACAGGGCCTAAGTATTAAAACAACGAAGGGAGTATCAACTATGCAAGATGCTGGAGGGCCCTTCATCAGGCTGGCTGGGAAGAACGACAATCTCGAAGAAAGACACACCAGCCATATCAATCAAAGTTAAATTGAGGCAATTGTTCTATAATACTGTATCATGTAACTGCACATCAGTGTACTTTCAAGGGCACAATAATACAAGAGGCGAAAACGACATGTACGACGTACCTATCAGCATATATGGGTATGTTTGGCAGAGCTTACAGAGCAGTTTCCTGGCTGTAATCAAGTAAGCTGTGTCAAACAGCAGTGTTTAGCTTTTAGCTCCTTGAATAAAATCCGTATAAGTTATTCTCTGAAATGAACCAGAAGATGAAGAGCTAAAAAACAGCTTTTCCTGATTCACTTCCCATACAGAATCATTTCATCCGTATATTTTATTTTAGAAATACTTAGATAATTACTTTCAACTACAGAATTATTTTATTTAGAAAATCACTCGTCGTAGAAAATTTAGATCAGAGAGAGTTTTACTAAATAGACCGTATGTTACTGGACAAATCAAAGGATGCAAATAAGTTATCCAAGGCTGTATTCATGCATGCATGTAAATGGGGCATGTTACATGCATGATGCCAATTCTGTTTACTGGTACCTGCTAGGATGCAAATTGTTGGATAAACAGTTTCTCAAGAACCAACCAAAAAATCGTCCGTCCACTAGGGGCAAGCAAGCTGCCAGTTTTCTGAGTTCTGACATAAAAAAACAGTACAAAACCTAGAGGACACACGGGTGGCGACCGTGTTGCCAAGCAAGCAAACCACTGGACGAGGGCGTGTCTCCCTCTCACCCACACGAACAAGATCTCTCTCGCCAATACTTGACAATGTGACATGCGTGCGTGATCAAGGTCGATGGGCTCACAATCCGCTATGCGTGCGCGTACACACGTCACCGATCTCAAAAGATTGATTCGACGGCACGGGTAGTCTGGGGTGTTTCAAAATATCATCTCTTTTATGTTTTTTTTCTCTTCTGCACATATGAGTTGTTGAATCAGAAGAGCAATGATATATATTAAGATTTTATAGAGATCTTTTGATAAAGGATTTTATATAATTTTTTTATATTTAGAACGGTATGCTCATTAACCGAACCTGCTAAAAGTTGGCGAGTAGTTCGGCACGTGCTTGTTCAGGAAATGCAACCCTACATATTCTTGCGCATATATGATCTATCTTAGTCATCAATTTCTCCCGCTAATACTAATCCATTATTTAATTTTCTCACTAACTTTATAATTTTTTCACTTACTATTTAAACATAAGTTTTAATATAAATGAACGTCTGATAAACTATGTGTCCGTTTATTTTAGTGAAATTTTCGTATTTCTCCGGGGCGGAGACCAACGAAAGCCGTCTCGGCGACCCCATACAGAATTGCTCATCTGCTTTCTCAAAATAAATAAATCAATCAAAAGAATTGCCGATCTGCCATCTCGCACCACTAGAATAATGATGCCATAGAAACTCGTTTGCAAAGAGGGGTCCACAGTACCGGCACATTACAATTCGGCTGCCACAGACTGGATCTCGTTCGTTGGATTCCAGAATCCCACAATTTTCAGCTTTCCTTTGAGCGGGGAGGTTTTCATATTTGCTTATACTACCTCTGTCTTAAAAAAGATTATATTTTATCTTTCCTCCGTCTTAAAATAGATTATATTTTATCTTTTTCTATAAAATTTAAAATATATATCGTTCTATGATTTTGATATAACTTTAATCCAAATTTTTCAATCTTATCATCTCCATTAAGTTAGATAAGCATTTTCTTTTTGAAATAAAAGGCTTATTGGATTATGGACATTATATTTAGTGACCAGTGCAGGATTATTCGGTATTTACATATGTTACTCGAAGACCACCTTTAATGAAGCGGTTGGTGCAACTGAAATTAAAAATCAATGGTTTACCGTAGCTAAATTTGTAAATGTTGACAATTTATAATTTATAACAAAAAGTTTTTTTTTCAAAAGGACGGTAAGAGTTGCCAAAATTTTTATAGAAGAGGAGTATTGATGTAATTTATAAGAAAAATCAGATCCAAAAATCCCACAACTGCATGGTTACAAGGAACCAGCAGACAACCTCGAGACAACAGTACGACCCCAACTCGGAAACAGAACGACGCTCACACCAAAACGGCATAACCCGACAACAGACAAGACCAACCTAACTCAACTCGCGCGCTAGCCAACCAAACGATTGTCGTTTTCACAACTCGGTCGGCAGAGCCCTACTCCCACGCCACCGTGGCTCAGCCGGCGAAGCCCTGCTCCCACGCCACCATAACACAACTCGGTCGGCGGAGCACTGCTCTCACGCCGCACTTCCTTGTCACCAAAGTTGGTAGCACATCGCTTTGGAGGAGCGCGCATTGAAACAAATCACTGTTGGGAAGAGTCAAACTAGAATGAAGAGCCGCCGACAGTCGAGGACGTAGGTGTAAACCTACAGAAGAAGTCGATGGAGCTGACGTCGAAACTAACCAAAGCTGCACTAAATAGGTCGAAGGCCACCGGAAAGTTATAAAGGATTTCCAATGTGATGCCTTCGAGAAGGACACAACGTTTTAGCGCTGCTGTCGCAGGGTTTTCACCCGAAGAATCCCCCACGGGTGGGATGAGGGAAAAAAACGTCACGACAACGCCTCTAGGGAGGAGAGCGATACCTGAGGACATCGTCATTGTCAGCATCGGTAAAAAGCCGGGCAAGGCTTTAGGGCCTGTTTGTTTCAGCTGGAGATTCTGAAAAGCAGCTTATAGAAGCTGGATTGTGAAAAGCTGGATTGTAAAAAGCTGGATTGTAAAAAGCTTTTATATTGTAGATTTTAAAAAACTTTGATGGACAGTTTAGTAAAATAGACTTTCACAATCTATCAAAAGCTGAGAAAAATCAGCTTCTCAGATTTCCACAATCCAACCAGCAGATTTTAAAAAGCTATAACCAAAAACTGTCTGTTTGTTTCAGTTTCGAATTGTAAAAGCTGAAACAAATAGGCCCTTAGTCGAGTCTCCCCCATACCACCCCGCTTCTGGCAGTAGTTGTAAAATACCACAAACCTACCCTATTGTCAAATCACCGTTTCACCAGACTCCTCGAGGGCCAGATCTAAGAAAGGAGAGATCTGACAAGGGGAGGAGCCTGATAGTGACACGAGACGGGAAAGAAGCAGAGTCTAGCGTCTGGTAGCAAAGAGCGGCCATCACACCCAAAATAGCAACAGCACACAATTAAAATAGACAACACTAAGGCAATAGAACTGGTAGGTTGCGGCAGAGGCGGGGGCGGCCAACACTGATCCGGGGCACCACAATCGGAGCCCGCAGAACCGAAAAACCACTGAACCGGTCGGACGCACAAATCCGGCCGCAACCACACCAGATCTAGCCTCCACTGCACCAGATCTAGTCGCCCGCCCGTGAACACCGAGCAGGCCGAGGCTAAAGTCGAGGAGCCCAGCGCGGACGTACAAGCCCACCAGCGGCACGACCCGACCGGACACGGAGGGGACGTGTGCCAACACGCGCGTCGACGTGGCCCGGGCCAACCCGCACGGGCGCCTCGAACGGACATCGGCCGACCCAGACGACGGGCGGCTCAACAAAAACACCGGAGCGAGAGCTTCACGGCACGCACGAACACGTGTGCGATGGGGAGCACGATGACGAAGCCCCCAGCAACCGCCGCCTGGAGCTCGACCAGGCAGGAAGCACAGGGGCAACGCCACCGAAGGCCGCACGACCATCGCGCTGGAACCGACGCCGGCAACCATCAGAAAAGGCCGTTGCCATCCTGACCTGGTCCCTCTCTCACAGATCCGAACAACCACAACACATCCCGTCGAACTTCAAAGGAAAAGAGCAAAGGAAGGGGGAGGCGAAGAAGGGGAAGAGAAAGGGAAGGGACAGGAAGCTGGGTCACAGCTTGGCGCCACCCGCCGCCCACCACTGTCGCCGGCCCGTGGCGGTTCAACAACATGAGTGACCATGGTATCTACTCGAGGGAGAGGCTTTTGATACCAATCAGTAACCCGAAAATTCTGTCGGGCAGCACCTGCTACATTGAGATGGATCACAACGCAAAGAGGGAGGTTGCAGTCTTTTATCCCGAGGGCGGCCCCGGTGGAAAAACTGAATCTTCGGCAAACACTGTTTCTGCGGAGAGACGAAGCAGAAGGATTCTCGAGTCCGTCAGGCGAAGCTTGCACGTTGATGATGGGACGGCTGCATACTACTTGTCCATTACAGACGGCGATCCAAGGGCTGCCATGATGGAGTTCTCTGAAGACCTAAGGCAGGAGCAGCAACGAGCAGGCCACTAGATTCAGATCAATGGGATATGTTAAGATCATGGTGCTTGATCAGTGTATCATTTGATAGATGGTCACTACCTGCTCGAACAGCTATCGCTGGGTTGCCCTCGTCATGTGATTTGTTATACAATCTGAACCTTTATACTATAATAACATCAGCTTGCTAGGCTGCCCTCTGCAATGTACTATACAATTTAAGCCTTTGTAATTTATGTTGTAGTGGGGCTTCAGCCTCTACCCATAGGAACACTTGAGAGCTCTTCCAACCCTTCTATATTTTTTTATACGGAAGAGGGAGAAGAGCAGGAAAAGAAGAGAAAAAATAGGAGAAAAGCAAGATGAAGAGGAAGATTTTTTTTTACTTCTTGATTCCGGATCCGCCATGGGTTGAGTGGGCATGCCGTTCTAAACAGACTACCCGTGCAGTCGGATCACTCTTTTGGGATCGGTGATGTATGCATGTGCCGGCACAGCGGATTGTGAACCCATCGACCTTGGATCACGCACGCATGTCAAATTGTCAACTATTGGCGAGAGAGATCTTGTTTGTGTGGGTGAGATAGAGACACGCCCTCGTCCAGTGATTTGCTTGCTTGGCAATACAGTCCTGTGTGTCCTCTAGGTTTTGTACTGTTTTTTTATGTCAGAACTCAGAAAAATGGCAGCTTGCTTGCCCCTGGTAGACGATTTTTTTTGTTGGTTCTTGAGAAACTGTTCATCCAACAATTTGCAGCCTAGCAGGTACTACCGTACTAGTAAATAGAATGGCATCAGTGATCACAAGCAAATTCTCATGCCATGGGGGTCATAGGTTCATAACTATCGCATGATTGACAGGTGAAAGCTTCACTTGTTATTCTGCGGAGAGACCAAGCAGAAGGATTCTCGAGTTCGTGAGGCAAAGCTTGCACATTGACGATGGGACGGCTGCATACTACTTGTCCATTACAGACGGCGATCCGAGGGCTGCCATGATGGAGTTCTCTGAGGACCAAGGCAGGAGCAGCAACGAGCAGGCCACTAGATTCAGATCAATGGGATATGTTAAGATCATGGTGCTTGATCAGTGTATCATTTGATAGATGGTCGCAACCTGCTCGAACAACTATTGCTAGGTTGCCCTCGGCATGTGATTTGTTATACAATCTGAACCTTTGTAATATAATACTATCAGCTTGCTGGGCTGCCCTCTGCAATATATTATACAATTTGAGCCTTTGTAATTTATGTTGTCAATAAAAAAAGTTTGTGATATAATATCAGCTTCAGTGTATGAACAAAGAAACAGATACAATAATTGCCGAATGGCATCAGTGATCACAAGCAAATTCTCATGCCATTGGGGTCATAGGTTCATAGCTATCCCATGATTGACAGGTGAAAGTTTCACTTGTTATTTGTTAAGTTTTTAAAATATATGCTTGAGTAATTTGTACCGGGAACCATCAAACTTGTTTTGATGGTTAAGATGCAAATGTTTTAGTTATCAACTTGTACAAGTGGCTCATACGTGCTGATCAAGTGAGGTCTGTAAGAGCATCTGTAACAGCCCTTCTATCCTACACGTCATCCCACTCGATAGCTAAAATAAGAGAAAATCGATCTCCAACAGAACTTCCATCATCCACGCCATTTTGACGAGGACGTCATCTCGCTCCTCCCGCATGCCACATCTAGTGTCCCTCTCCCCACACACCATCATTCAACCGTCACTGCCCAGTGCGCTCCCGCCACCATCCGGAAGGAGGTAGCTCTAGTTGTCACGGAAGAAGAGGACGAATAGCGAGACGGTGACGAAGTACCAGTTGGAGGCGGCAGGAGGAGCTCCCCTGCTCCTGCTAGTTCGGATTCACGGGGAAGGAAACGGGCAGCGTTTGGTGGTGTCCAGCAGCTGCTCCAATTGACATGGTCGACGATGACGCTTGGCTCTAGTGCAGCATTAGTGGGCGGCCTCCACGTGGTCGTGAAAATCAGGGAAGAAGACCAGGCTTCAGCAGCTTCTTGGCAACAACGCCGGCTTCAGTAGCTTCAGGTCTTCATGGTGGCGCTGCAAGTTGGCGAGGTTTATGCACATGGATGCGTTGAGTGGGAACAACAACAGCATTAGTGCTCAGGGTCAATCTATCTTGACGGCGACAGAGCGGAGGTGGTAGAGAACCAGGTAGTGGCGTCGATTGGGCTGCACTAGCAGCTTAAGGAAGAGGAGTGGTGGTGCTGATGACTGATTTGGTGGAAAAAGGAGACAAGCACATGAGATGATGGTGGATTGGATCGGGAAGCAACGGTGGTGGTGTTAATTTGTTGAGGACTTTTACAGTACACCTAAATGAGTGCATACCGTCCATTTTTCTCATTCGGTGGTTTAAATTGACCCAATGATACTCTATCGTCCATCAGTATCATGGGTATCATTAAAGAGTATCATGGGTATCATAAGGGTAGGTGTCGGTGTATTTAGAACCAGAGGTCCCTAAGTCCCGAGGCCAGACCGGCCGTCCACCACATATCACCACCCTGCAAGATAGGTAGAAGCAGAGTCCCGGGAGAGAGTACTCGGGGCTGCGCGTGGCAGCCCCGAGGACTCGGTGCCCCGAAGGTCCCACGGAAGTGCTCGGGAGAGAGTGCTCGGGGCTGCACGTGGCAGCCCCCGAGGACTCGGTGCCCCGAAGGCCCCGCCGAAGTGCTCGGGAGAGAGTGCTCGGGGCTGCACGTGGCAGCCCCCGAGGACTCGGTGCCCCGAAGGTCCCACGGAAGTGCTCGGGAGAGAGTGCTCGGGGCTGCACGTGGCAGCCCCCGAGGACTCGGTGCCCCGAAGGCCCCGCCGAAGTGCTCGGGAGAGAGTGCTCGGGGCTGCACGTGGCAGCCCCCGAGGACTCGGTCCCCAGAAGGTTCGCGCAAGCTCGTTCAAAGACTCGAAGGGCCCCGTCGTCAGGGTGTCATCCAGTCAAGGGCCCAATGCCGCATTTAATAGGCGCGCGTGGCCTGACATTCTGACATCCTGATATTCTCGGCTGCCCACGCCCCAGTGTCAGACCCTGCCATGCACTGGCAGGGGGGCGTGGGTCCATTAAATGCACGGGTCCCGTCCCGTTTTTACCTGCGCACCTCGGGATAACATTGCCAGAATCGAAGCGTTCGGCCTGCCACCCTGCCCTGGCAGGAGAACAAGACAGGGTGGGCGCACCGGGCACCTCCGAGGCTGTCCGGTGGGCCCTTTTCACAGCGCCCCGAAGCTCCCGCGGCGGCTGGTGGTTGAATGCGCGCCGCCTTTCCTCCACCGCCCCTGTCACTTCGCCAAGATGAAATGATTACGCCTTTCTCCGTGGCACCTGGGCATTCGCGTCCCCTCTTTCCCATTCAGGATATGTCGAGGTCGGCACACCTATAAAAGGAAAGGATGGAGAACACTGAAAAGAGGAGGAAAAAAAGGTCAGTCGAAGGACAAGAAAACAACAGCCCCCGATCACAAGACGATCAAGAGACCAGATAGCCAACAACCTCCGGTGAGCCAGGCGAAAGATAAATCGATAGACTTTCGAACCAGCTCGAGTTAAGCTAGAACATAAGAGCCTCCAGCTCTTTGTAAACAGTTCTCCTCTTAGAACCAGATATATCCTTGAAGAATCCCCTTCAAGGATAGATATAGCACTCATACAGGAGTAGGGTGTTACGCCTCCGTGCGGCCCGAACCTGTCCAAAAACCCGGTGTACCCGCCAGCCATCGCATTTACTTCCGTTCCCACTCATTTCCCACACAAGCCTTTCCAGGATCATCCCCCCGGCCGAATCTCTAAAGAGGGGTCTCTCGGGATCCCTGCGACAGGAGTTCACTCTCCGACAGTAGGATTGGAAACAAAAAATCATGATAAACTTGTAAATTATATGTTTAATTAGGAAAGGTCAAAATATTAGTTTATTCTTCGGATAAACTTTCACTTATTCTGTTCATTTCATTTATTAGGGTTTCCACCCTCCGTCGATCGGTCGATGATGGGTGATAAATGTCCGAAGTCCGGTTAGTCAATGACGTAATTACCCCTAAGGGTATCAAGATAATTACAATAATACCTACTAAAATGGACGGTTGGATCACAACAATGATACTCTCCACTATCTAGTATCATAGTGTACTGTAAAGGTTCTCAATTTGTTTTGCTCTATTCTGATTTGGGAAGAAGGTAACACAGGAAGGGAGATAGTGTGAGGGAGAAGAAGAAAGGAAGGAGCGGTGGCTGGCTTGGAGAAAGAGAAAAGGAAAAGAAGATGAGGGTAATTTGAGAATAAGTACAAGGTTAGGGTTAGGTTAACTAGTGGTTTTTATATGGGCCTAATTATTAGTCGAAAATAATTAGAGCCCACGAAATAAATTGATACAAATTTATTTTCTGAAAATTGGTACGCGTAAATTGAGGGAAATTCGAATTGTTTTTTGAAATTGAATTAGAGTGCGATGAAATGGTGAAACGAGCCGTTGAAAAATAGCTCCTGAAAAAAATAGTCTTTGAAAAAATAGCCGTTGAAAAAAAAAATCTATTAGAAATATAGTCGTTCCAAAAATATAGTCGTTACGAATATATTTTTAGCTACATAATACTATTAAAAAATGAGAGAAAGAATATGAAGAATGAAATATAGATATGCTGTTGGAGTGATATACTATAAAAAGAGAATTTTTATATATGACAATTCATATAGATATATACTACCTCCGTTTTTTTACTTGACACCTATTTTTTACTGTAGTAATTTTAACCTTACAATTTTTTCTATAAAAAATTTATAAATAACTAAAACTTTTGTATCTTAGATTCATCATAAAATATACTTTATTAGTATCAGATACTTTTAAATATTCGTAAATTTTTCGTAGAAAAAAATATAAAATCAAAATTACTACAGTAAAAAAAGTTGGCGACAAGTAAAAAACAGAGTTTTTGAGTTGCTAAAACAATTTAAACACTACAGTAATCGAATCAATGGACTACAGATATCTGACGGTCACACTGACATTGGCTCTCCTGTTGCTCCTCCCTGCAGTTGATCGTCAGTTCCATAGGGTGAGCTCCGCCACGTCCATAGCCACCGAGGTGTACGGAGACCATGTGTTGGTTCAGTGATTGTTGTTTGATTAATATCAACTATACAAGATGCTGGGAGGGCTCTTCAACAGGCTGATGGGGAATATTTGGGAAGTTGAGCCAAATATATTTCTAATATTCTTAAGAAAGAAAAACAATAGCTCACTCCAATAATAAATGAGCTAGATAAAGGGTAGAGAATAATCTTTTAATGTCTAATGAATAAACATTTAAGCATTACCTTAATAAAAAGTTAGCTCATATGTTAAGAGGAGAAGAGTATAGTAATACAAAATTCTTCCACTAAGTGATCAATGGTAAAAATAGAAAGATAAGATATATAAGTTGGAGCACGGGTATGGCAACGTAATTAGAAGGGCTAATCTTAAAAAATATATTACAAAGTATTATAAAGATCTATTTGGCAAAGAAGAGAATAATAATTTTGTAATGGATGAATCAATAATTGATAATATCCCTCAAGTAAGTGAAAGAGAAAATGAGATTCTTATTGCCCCGTTCGGAGTGGAGGAGGTAAAAAGGGCAATTTTCAAAATAAAGCATAATGAATCTCGAGGCCTTGACGGCTTCCCTATTGAATTTTGCCAAGGTTTCTGAGAAATTATCAGAGATGATCTTATGCCTTTATTCAAGGACTTCCATCAGGGGAGATTATTTATTTTCAGCCTGAACTCCGATGTTATTACCTGATTCTTAAAAAGAGTAATTCGTTGAAGATTCAAGATTATCATCCGATATGCCTCCTTAATATCAGGTTTAAATTTTTCACTAAAGTTACCATAAATAGGATTGGTACGGTGGCTGAAAAAATAATTAGCCCCTCTCAAACTGCCTTTATGCCTCGTCGAAATATAATGGAAGGAGCAATAATACTTATGAGACAATTCATGAGTTACATAGGAAAAAATAAAATAGTGTAATCGTGAAAATTGATTTAAAAAAGCATATGATAAGGTTAAATGTCCCTTTCTCTAACAGATTTTGAGAATGAAAGTTTTTTCTACACAATGGTGTAGATGTATCCAAAGCTTTGTGTCTGGGGGCTATGTAGGAATTAAGGCTAATGATGAAATTGAACCTTATTTTCAAATTAAAAGAAGGTTTGAGACAAGAAGATCTCTTATCACCTATTATTTTCAATATTGTACCAGATATACTTGCAATATTAATTTTAAGAGAGAAAAAAAAGATGGGCAAATCACTGTAGTGGTCCCACACCTTATTGATGATGGATTATCTATTCTGCAATATGCAAATGATACAATAATTTTCATGGATCATAATTTCAAGCAAGTAAGAAATATGAAGCTCTTGTTGTGTATGTTTGAACAACTATCTAGGCTTAAGATCAATTTTCATAAAAGTGAGATCTTCTGCTATGGAGATACTAAACAACGCAAAGACCATTACAAACAATTATTTGGATGTGATTTTGGCTCTTTGCCTTTTAGATATCCTGGCATTCCAATAATTCACAGGAATCTAAGAAATAGTGATCTGAAGGGGGTTGAAGAAAAATTTGAAAAGAAATTGAGTAGTAGGAAGGGAAAACATATGTCTGCTGGAGGCCGATTAGTACTTCTAAACTCGATACTAAGTTATCTCCCTATTTTTATGATGTCCTTTTTTGAAATTCTCCGAGGTGTGCTTAAAAGACTAGATTATCTTTGCTCTAGGTTCTTTTGGTAAGGGGATAACTTTAATAAGAAATATCGACTATGTCAATGGGACATCTTTTACCAACCGAAAGACCAGGGTGGCTTAGGCATTACTAATCTCTCGGTCTTGAACATATGCCTTCTCACCAAGTGGCATTTAAGACTGGTTATTGAGGATGGGCTTCAGCAATAAATGCTCAGGAATAAATACCTAGGCAAGAAATCTGTCACTCGGGTAGAAGACAAATAGAAGATTCTCACTTTTGGTTTGGTTTTATGAAAGTGAAACATGAGCTACTCAGATGGGTGACCTTCCAGGTTAAGGATGGATGACAGACTAGATTCTGAAATAATATATGGTTAGGAGTATCCCCTTTGAGTGAACAGTATCCGTCACTGTATAATATGGTTTGAAGAAAGCAAACCACAGTGGCAGAAATCATACACTCCTTACCACTAAACCTCTCTTTCCGTAGACCGATTATTGGGGAGAAACTAATTGCTTGGCACAACATGGTATCCAAATTGTCATATGTCCAATTATGCAATGGACGAGATACCTTTAAATGAGGATTGCATAAGAATGGATTATTTTCAATTCATTCTATGTACAATCAAATGATAGCTCTACCCATTTTCACCACAGTAAAGGGACTATGGAAGTTTAAACTTCCACTTAAGATCAAGGTCTTCTTGTGGTATTTATGTAGATGTGTTATTTTAACCAATGATAATTTGGTCAAAAGAAATTGGAAAGATAATCTTAAATGTTGTTTCTGCAATTATAACGAAAACATTCAACATCTGTTTTTTTAGTGTCATTTTGTTAGATCCATTTGGTATATAATCACTATTGCCTTAGGAATAAATAAACCTAGAAGCATAGGCCATATTATGAGATTTTGGCTCAGATAAAGGGTAGCTACCACTAAATTCCTAGTTAGCATTGCTACCATTTTTTTCCCCATATGGCTATGCCATAATGCTGTACTGACATTATCTTCAATAAAAAAAGGTAATATGTCTACGATGCAGGGTACTTTCAGGGAAACTTTTGGTTGCGCTTCTAGTGGCTGTTACAAAAGAAATCAAAAAGTAAGGATATCCTAAAGGCTTGTCACTATTTAGAGGTAGTGGCAATGTAAATCTTCATTAAGAATGGGTGATAACATAATTATAGGCTACATTTCTACTAATTTGTAATCTTCATCATTTGATCTCATTATTCTGAAATGTTATAATAATAAACTTAGGTCGTATGCATGAACTGTTTAAAAGGCCGGAATTTGTTTTCATTATTAAAGAAAAAACAGGCCGGCGGGGAAGAACGACAATCTCGAAGAAAGGCAGACTAGCCATATCGATTAAAGTTAAAATAGGGCAATTGTTCTGTAATACTGTATCATATAACTGCGCATCAGTGTACTTGCATGGGCACAATAATACAAGAGACGAAAACGACATGTACAAACCAAAGGACTCAAAATTGATCGAAGGCTGCATGCATGCATGATGCGAATTCTATTTACCGGTAGCTGCTAGGTTGTAAATTGTTGGATGCACAGTTTCTCAAGAACCAACCAAAAAATCGTCTACTGGGGGCAAGCAAGCTGCAATTTTCCTGAGTTCTGACATAAAATATAGTGCAAAACCAACACGGGTGGCGACCGTGTTGCCAGGCAAGCAAACCACTGGACGAGGGCGTGTCTCTCTCTCACCCACACGAATAAGATCTCTCTCGCCAATAGTTGACCACGTGACATGCGTGCGTGATCCAAGGTCGATGGTTTCATAATCCGCCGTGCGTGAGCGTACATACGTCATCGATCCCAAAAGATTACTCCGGCAGTACGGGTAGCCCGTTTAGAACGGCATGCCCATGAACCGAACTCAATGGCAGATCTGAAGCTGAGAAGCAGGATCCTCTCCTTCTTCATCTTTTTTCCTTCCTCTTCTCTTTTATCTATTATTCTTCCATCTCTTCTTTGTTTTCTTCTTTCTCTTCTATATCAAAATTATTGAGAACTTAAGAGATCTTTGAACTCAAGCCCTCTGTAACGGAAGGAAATTCTACAAGACTTTTCACCAAAAAAAATCCGAGACTTTGATCCATACCATTTTTTCCTAATTCAACAATTGACACATGCAACTAACAAGAAGAAGTGAGACGTGACATTCACAAAAAATAGTCTTTCTATAAAACCGAATATCATAGAATTCCCTTTCCCCCTAACCCCTGATAAATCCACCAATGATTGAACATTGTAGAAGAGGATTGGATCCGCTGCTTGTATTCATCAATATAGGGTTGTATTTATACACGTACAGCCGTAGAGTTTGCTAACGGATTCGTGAGCTATATGCGGCGTAGTTGGCGCTGGGCGTGCGGAGCCGCGGCGAGCGATTCCGTTGGCGTTGAGCGAGTCCGGCGCGCGTGACGAGCGAGTCTTTGCAGAGAATCAGCTGTCGTTGCATGCTAACACCCCCCCCCCCCCCCCCGCAGTCTCGGCGTTCGTGTTGTCGGCGCAGAGACTGTTTCTGAATTCGATGAAGGTTGACGTCGGTAGTCCCTTTGTGAAAATGTCCGCAAGTTGGCGCTCGCTGGGCATATGCAGGACACGGAGTTCGCCAAGCGCCACTTTCTCTCGAACAAAATGAATGTCTAGTTCGATGTGCTTGGTCCGCCTGTGATGCACTGGGTTCCGACTCATGTACACTGTAGAGACGTTGTCGCAGAACACCACGGTTGCCTTGGTGATGTTGCAATGTAGCTCGCCAAGGAGCTGTCGAAGCCAGGAGCACTCGGCGACAGTGTTGGCCACGCCACGGTATTCGGCTTCGGCGCTTGAACTGATACCATGTAGAAGAGGATTGGATCCGCTGCTTGTATTCATCAATATAGGGTTGTATTTATACACGTACAGCCGTAGAGTTTGCTAACGGATTCGTGAGCTATATGCGGCGTAGTTGGCGCTGGGCGTGCGGAGCCGCGGCGAGCGATTCCGTTGGCGTTGAGCGAGTCCGGCGCGCGTGACGAGCGAGTCTTTGCAGAGAATCAGCTGTCGTTGCATGCTAACAAACATAGCATAAGTTAGAGACCGTCTCAGCACGTCCTTGCTCTCTGGAGCAGAGACAAACGGAAGCCATCTCGGCGACCCCATACATAATTGCCATCTGCTCTCTCAAAACAAATGAATAAAGTGAATTGCCCATCAGCCATCTCGCACCACTACACCAGCGGCGCCATAGAACTCGTTTGCGAATAGGGATTCACAGTACCGGTACATTATAATTCGGCTGCCACAAGCTGGATCTCGTTCATTGGATTCCAGAATCCTACAATTTTCAGCTTTTCTTTTGAGCGGGGCGATTTTCATATTTGCTTGTATATTGTAGCTGGAGGGTGCACATTTGACCCCCTTTTTTTTTCCCTTTCCTCTCTTTTTTTTGGTGCAGATCGACCTGCACGTACGGCTTGAGTCGATCTTGTGCCAACCGTCACCGCGCTGGAGTAGCTTGCCTAGCCGGCCAGGCACTCGATCGCCAATCTGCATCGCTGCCATTATTGTGATTTGCGAGTTTGTGGAGACAGCTGCAGCGGATCCGGCAGAGTACGCATGAATGGATCTCGGATCCCAATCGACAATGACGGATGCAGAGATATATAGGGTTTGTTTGGTTTTGGTCTCAACATATCAAGTTAAAATTCGTCAGAGATAAAATTAGATAGTGTCGAATTTTGACGGTTAAAATGGTGTTTGATTTTAGACTAAACTAAAATTTGATCGGTCAAAAAATTTAGCGAACAATTTGCCTGTTCGAAATTTGTATAGAAACGCTATAAAAAAATTTAACTGGTCAAAAAATTTAGATATGATCATATTTTAATCTCAAACCAAACGTAGACCAAATTTACAGAACACGACTAAAATTTAACTTGCTCCTTTACTCTAACCAAACAGCCCCTATAGAAGCTCATTCATCTCTCTCCTTTCTTTTTTCGATTTCTTTTCTTCTTCTCCTCCCTCAGCCGTAGCCAAAAAAAAAAAAACTCATGCCGTCATGCGCTTCCACTTCGTAGGCAAGGAAGCCCCTGAGCCCTCCTAGATCCACCCCTGCCAACCGAACCAAAGAGTAGGCGAGTAGCTGGGCATCTGATCGACGCGACGTTGCAAGCCAGCGGGCGAAGCGACCCTACGTGCTCGTGCATTTTGTCGGAATTTCGCCGGGTACATGTACACGTGGACACCCGTCTAATCTGCAACCACGTGACTCCCATGCTGGATGGAAGCTAGCAGCGAGTGGTCCAAGTTGTAATAACTACGAGTACTACTTTGTCTGAGAGTATGTATTTATACGGTCCTAGCGTGCATCGCGTGCTGCTTACGATATTCCGTTTGTTTCATATACTTTATTTATTTATTTACTTACTCTGAGCCTGTGGCGAAAAGATATCGAAGTGTGCTACGAGATTTTTCAGCGCGGAGAATTTTTAGAATTCAGTCCTTTAAAAAAAAAAATCTACGTATAGATATATGGGAAGCAATAAAAAAATAGATTTTTTTTTCGGCGCCATGACATTTGAAGCTATCGCGTATCATCTTTTAAGTCTAAAATACAAGACGGTAGCATGTCATCGTATTATTCAGCCACAACATAAAATATCATGACCTCGTACAAAAAAGTATATTTTAAAAAATTATTTTCGTAAAGATGTATTGGTAGAATATATATTTTTTAAACAAAGTCAAAATGTAAAAACTCCACATTTTCAGCTTCTGTTGCCGTATCCCGAGCTACCTCTGCTACGTCAACAACAACTATGGCGACGGATATTTTTGTGATAATCTAGCTGTCAGTATACATACCGGAAACATTTTGTTTTCACGTACAGATGGTTGGAAAAGGCCACGTTTGAATTGCCTATCATGATTCGAACGGATCGGAGTACTCGTATCCTGTAGATCTAGTTGCAAGCAGTCAAATACCGTTGGATGATAATAATGCACGGTTGCATCGATCTTGTCCTCGATAAGGTATTAGGCCACCTTGAAAGCGAGAGAACCCTGCCAACTCATGCATGCAGCACGCAAATGAGTAGATCCATCAAGTAATCAACGGATCTCGAGCTAAGCACAATTAATATACGTAAAAATGGCTACAGCTAGCCAGAGCTACCAATTACTAGTATAGAGTAGTTTTTTTTCTCACTGTCTTTTGCAGTTAACGGCAGCTTTTCTTTTCTTTGCCTGTCATTTCTCGTTCGAGTTTTTTTTTTTTTTTTGCTTCCTCGAATATGTTATTCTTGGTTTGTCCATGCGTGCTTTAATTCTATATTATTATATAGGCCATCACTAGTATTTAAGATCACAACGAGCTTTAAGATGTTCTCATATATATTGGTTTGGTTTAAGTCTTGCTTACTTGTGTTCCTTTGATATCTAAATCGGACTCTAAGGTAGGTCTCACTTGAAAATAAAAAATAAATTTATGGGGGCTCCAATTGATATTAGTTGATATCTGATGAATAGGAGGGAAGAATTAATGTATAAATAATATTTTATTATTTGGTCTTAAGACCATATTTTTGCCTTACGATCATTTTTTACACACCCCACGTGTGTCCTTATAGACCAATGCACAAAATTAGTGAAGTAAGGATCTCGTGGCAACAACGTAACACAGTGATTTAGCGATTAAAAGAAGGGCAGTTGGCAAGTGTAACCACTACTTAATTGTGGCACATTATTCAATTAGTGTCAGGAGTCTTATCACCCTGATGTGCTGATTGGTAAAACTGATATATTCGAAGCACATGCAGTAACCAGTATAATTCGGAAACGATAAAATTTGGACATCACGCGGGGTGACATTCTAGATTTATTAGAGCCGTGTTAATCTTTAAGAGAGAGAGATATACCGGGCCAAATATTATTCCCCTACAGCAGGTATATGACTTTGTCAACAGAGGTGATTAACTCCTGATATCTTCACTTATTATTCACCTCCTTGGATGACTCCAAAGTGTAAGCTAGGATATTTTTTTTTAAGCACCGGATCCCCTTTCACTTTATTCGAAGCTTTTTAATGAGATGCAACTTGACACGCTCCGCCTGCGGCATGCGCGCCCTGCCAGCCGGTCGCGGGGGCGCCCCGCGGACGACGACGCTTGCCACCCACGCGACGCGATTGACTGGCGGACCGGGTACCCGTTTGGCTCGCGGTCAGACGCTCATCGTGGAACGTGAACGTGACTCGCGTACGCACATGCGTGCAGCCACACGTGTGCGGCGGAGATATGCACCGTTTGACGCTGGGTGCCGGAACGGTGGGCGCCGCGCGCTGGTATCTCCGTGGAGCCCATACCATATATCGCACGCGCAACACAGGGCGGCCGTCGGCGGGCACGTCGCCGTCGCGGCTGGTGCGCCATGCGGTCAGCTTCCTTCACTAGCTGCTGCGTTGTTGCTACGCGGCGGCGACGAAAAGACGATCTCCACACGGAACGGTAGTGGTACCCGCAGTGCCCCACGCTGCCTGCCGAACTCACCACACACAGGCACATGCACGTAGTCGGTAGTCGCGCTCCCTTTCGACTCGCCTCGCTATAAATAATCCCCGGCTCGCTCTGCAAGCTCTCCCCACAGACACATCCACACCAAGTCACCAGTGCAAAAACAAAGGCGCTCCTGCAAGCGAGAAGGGTAAGTAGTTGGGGGCGAAGATGATTGGAGGGATCATCAGCGGGCTGACGGGGGCGAACAAGAATGCGCGGGTCAAGGGCACGGTGGTGCTCATGCGCAAGAATGTCCTCGACCTCAACGACTTCGGCGCCACCATCATCGACGGCATCGGCGAGTTCCTCGGCAAGGGCGTCACCTGCCAACTCATCAGCTCAACCCTCGTCGACCCAAGTACCGTCCACCCTCCCCCTCTACCTGATCTCTAGCTCTTGATCGTTGCCTTTTCCTTTGTGCATGCCATTTCTCCCCATGCAAAGCACTGTGTGGGCGACCAGGGCCATGGCTAGCTTGCCTAGCTCGGTCATAGCTTTGACGGAACCTGGAAATAAGAGAGCGACACCGAGAAAAGGACATCATGCTCGGGTGCAGAGCACCGGATGCTTTGCTACTAGCTAAAAGCACACAGTAGCAGCTCCAAAGCAAAAGATCAGAAACTATTTATTGTACTTTGAACTAGATTCTTTAATCTTTTGTTAAGCGCCCAAGTAACCTCGGCGAGCCGCGTGCGTGCATGCGCGACACGCCGAAACGCGACATACTCACCTGCGCCCTCGTGCACATGCGTGTGCAGACAACGGCAACCGCGGCAAGGTGGGGGCCGAAGCGAACCTGGAGCAGTGGCTGACGAGCATACCGTCGCTGACGTCCGGCGAGTCCAAGTTCGGTGTGACGTTCGAGTGGGAGGTGGAGAAGCTGGGCGTACCGGGCGCCATCATCGTCAAGAACTACCACAACTCGGAGTTCTTCCTCAAGACCATCACCCTCGACGACGTCCCCGGCCGCGGCACCGTCACCTTCGTCGCCAACTCATGGGTCTACCCCGTCGCCAAGTACAAATACAACCGCGTCTTCTTCGCCAACGATGTAAGTCTCCGTCGTCGATCTTCTTGCGTGTCGTTCATGGTCACGAGTCTTGTCAGTATTTGGCAAGTGGCTGCGTTTTTTTAAGGATTATCTTTCATGATTAGTTAGCATTTTATGTTAGTAATTTAGGTAGGAAAGGACATGGTTTGGTGAAGAAGATTAAATGAAGTGGTACCTGTGTACTTGCTTTATTAGAACTATCTTTATTCTCTTTTACTTATCGTTTAAAATATCAACACAATCTCTAACCAGCACAGTCTCTAACCAGCACAGTTGATCATTATCTCTGATAACTAGTTAAAAGTTGATAAAACTTAGATGATGTCAAAGTATTTTTCATGATAAATTCATTACTATCATTTTCGTATGTCAAATTCTAATAGTTATATTAATAATAAAATTTTCTAAAAATTAACTACACGTATTTTACGATAACATCTATTTAGAAACGTAAGTAGTACTATGATAGGTCAAGTGAATTCACTGACAGGGGATAGAATGGCCTGGCCTTCTACAGTAGATCTCGGTATAAAAAAAACTTATTATATTTAGTTAAATTTATTTAAATGCTATCCGATATATCAGATATATTCAATAAATTATATTTATCGGTAACTTCTAGTGAATTTTATTTACGGGTAAAGAATCCCTGCAGCCATGTATGCACGTCCATTTGCTGACGACCTCGTCTTATCGCCCCGAGAAAACTTTTAAAAAGATCGATGCCAATGCACTCGAGTATACTTTGACATGGTAAAACACGATGAGGATCGAGTTGCCCGGGTCAAGTATTAGTTGTGGAGTGGACTCAAACCAGTTGAAAAGTACTAGCAAATTGGCGATCAACGTATGCTTACTTTTTGAGAGAGATTAGCTAATTGACCAGGATTGCTAGCTGAATGCCAGTCAGTCTTTTGATTTCGTCTTAATTTTCTGCCGAACGACGCAGACGTACCTGCCGAGCCAGATGCCAGCGGCGCTGAGGCCGTACCGCGACGATGAGCTCCGCAACCTCCGCGGCGACGACCAGCAGGGCCCCTACAAGGAGCACGACCGCGTGTACCGCTACGACGTCTACAACGACCTCGGCGAGCCCGACCGCGGCAACCCTCGCCCGGTCCTCGGTGGCTCCGCGGACCACCCCTACCCGCGCCGCTGCCGCACCGGCCGCAAGCCCACGAAAACAGGTACTCCTATGACACGTGGATCGAGCAGGGTCCCTTTTGTTGACTGCACTGGTATATGGGCCCGCTGTCAGACGGAGTACTTGCTACAGAGTTGACTGGCTTTGACTTGACTTTATTTGACTCGCAACCGCAGACCCGAACTCGGAGAGCCGGCTGTCGCTGGTGGAGCAGATCTACGTGCCGCGGGACGAGCGGTTCGGGCATCTCAAGATGTCGGACTTTTTAGGGTTCTCGATCAAGGCCATCACGCAGGGCATCGTGCCGGCCGTGCGCACGTACGTGGACACCACCCCCGGCGAGTTCGATTCCTTCCAGGACATCATCAACCTCTACGAGGGCGGCCTCAAGCTGCCCAAGATCCCGGCACTCGAGGAGATGCGCAAGCTCTTCCCTCTCCAGCTCGTCAAGGACCTCCTCCCCGCCGGCGGCGACTACCTCCTCAAGCTCCCCATCCCGCAGATCATCAAAGGCACGTCGCCCTCGTCGGCACGCGCGTCTTCTTTTAACGTTTATGCTAGTGGTCACTAGGGAGAGGTCGACTGACAAGCTCATTGTTGCGCGCGTTGTGCAAAACAGAGGACAAGGATGCGTGGAGGACCGACGAGGAGTTCGCGCGGGAGGTTCTCGCCGGCGTCAATCCGATGATGATCACGCGTCTCACGGTGAGCGAACTATACTCTTACAAAGATGCATGCAAGCGTGTGTCAATGAGTGGCTTCACCGGCCGGAAATGAAATGGAGTGAGCCTGATGATCAACACTCTGTTCGGTCGCAGGAATTCCCGCCGAAAAGCACGCTTGATCCCAGCAAGTATGGCGACCAGTCCAGCACCATCACGGCGGCTCACATCGAGAAGAACCTCGAGGGCCTCACCGTGCAGCAAGCGTTGGACGGCAACCGGCTTTACATTCTGGACCACCACGACCGGTTCATGCCGTTCCTGATCGACGTCAACAACCTGGAGGGCAACTTTATCTACGCCACCAGGACACTCTTCTTCCTGCGCGGCGACGGCACGCTGACGCCGCTGGCCATCGAGCTGAGCGAGCCTCACCTCGACGGAAACCTGACCACGGCCAAGAGCAAGGTCTACACGCCGGCGTCCAGCGGCGTCGAGGCCTGGGTGTGGCAACTCGCCAAGGCCTACGTCGCCGTCAACGACTCCGGCTGGCACCAGCTCATCAGCCACTGGTACGGACCGACTAACAACAGCACTGTCTCCTTCGCCTTGGATGTGAACATGCATGTGCTCCATTACGATGAGTAGTAGTCGTGAAACAAACTAATCAATTAATCAATCGATTTCTGCGTACGTGCGTGCAGGCTGAACACGCACGCGGTGATGGAGCCGTTCGTGATCGCGACGAACCGGCAGCTCAGCGTGACGCACCCGGTGTACAAGCTCCTGCACCCGCACTACCGCGACACCATGACCATCAACGCGCTGGCGCGGCAGACGCTCATCAACGGCGGCGGCATCTTTGAGATGACCGTCTTCCCGGCCAAGTACGCGCTGGGAATGTCCTCCGTCGTGTACAAGAACTGGAACTTCACCGAGCAGGCCCTCCCCGCCGACCTCATCAAGCGGTAATTACCTCATCATCGATCACTGTTAGGATCAAGAACACAATCAAGATGTGTAATGATCACTGATTCACTGGTGCGAAATGCAATGCAGAGGCGTGGCGGTGGCCGACCCGTCGAGCCCGTACAAGGTGCGGCTGCTGATCAAGGACTACCCGTACGCGACTGACGGGCTGGCGATCTGGCACGCGATCGAGCAGTGGGTGAGCGAGTACCTGGCCATCTACTACCCGAGCGACGCCGTGCTGCAGGGCGACGCGGAGCTGCAGGCGTGGTGGAAGGAGGTGCGCGAGGTCGGGCACGGCGACCTCAAGGACGCGCCATGGTGGCCCGAGATGCAGGCCGTGTCGGAGCTGGCCAGTGCCTGCACCACCATCATCTGGATCGCGTCAGCGCTGCACGCGGCCGTCAACTTCGGGCAGTACCCGTACGCGGGGTACCTCCCGAACCGGCCGACGGTGAGCCGTCGGCGCATGCCGGAGCCCGGTACCAAGGAGTACGCGGAGCTGGAGCGCGACCCAGAGCTGGCCTTCATCCACACCATCACGAGCCAGATCCAGACCATCATCGGCATCTCGCTACTGGAGGTGCTGTCCAAGCACTCCTCCGACGAGGTGTACCTCGGGCAGCGCGACACGCCGGGGTGGACCTCGGACGCCCGGGCGCTGGAGGCGTTCAAGCGGTTCAGCGACCGGCTGGTGGCGATCGAGGGCAAGGTGGTGGGCGCGAACCGCGAACCGCAGCTCAAGAACCGGAACGGCCCCGCCGAATTCCCCTACATGCTGCTCTACCCCAACACCTCCGACCGCAAGGGCGCCGCCGCCGGGCTCACCGCCAAGGGCATCCCCAACAGCATCTCCATCTGATCGAGCTTGCATTTGCACGTCACGTCTAGGTGCTGCGCGCGCGCGCGTACGCGGTTACCGCGAGGCTACGTACGAGCCATGAATAAGTCGTAGTATGAGCGGCGTATCGTACGTCCGGCACGGGAGCATGTAAAGATCGATCGATTAGTGTTTGTATGAGCCGGAAAATGGAAATAATAAATACGAAGTGAATGTTGCTTGTCCCGTCGATCTTGAGTCCCTTTCCCCCGAGCTGTTCGCCTCCCTTCTCCCTTGTCCTCGCCGGAAAACGGTTTCTTCAAAGCCAAAATAACAAGCTGACATTCCCAGCCGGTTGAAAATGGCTCAGAGTCAAATTCATTGTCAAACCAACACACAATTATGAACTTAACGATGGCACACGAGCAAAACCACAAGTTCTCAGCGACGTACGCACAGGTGACCTCATGTGTCTCACAAATTCAATTAAAATTCATCAAACTTGTCTCCAAAAAATCGTCTTTTTTCTCATGCTCTTACTCTTATCAGTCTCTAGCACTAAATAGCTACAACAGACATCATCGCCGCACCCATTCTTTTCATCGCCGTCGAGTTTGTGACGATGCCTTTTTCAATACAATGGGGTTCAAATTGACCATCGTTCGTGCTTTGTAGTTCATGCTACCAATCCCAACAAATTGCATTGACGCGCTGGGCAGTAATATTTTTTCTGTCCGTAGCAAAGCACGGGCAAGTTAACTAGTTGTAGCAAAATAATGTAAGCTGTTGCATCGGAAGTTCTGGACACACAGAGGACTGACGGAGTTGAATTAAGGGTGATGCTAATTTTGAGGTGTCTGAAATTGACATATGTTATAGTCAACGGTTCCTGGGTACTCGATGTTGATCTAACTGTTGATGCTTTGTTTTCCACCTCTGGCCATCTCTCTCACGCGAGATGCTTCTCATGTCACTCTTCCTCCAGAGCTCGCCCCACCCCGCCTACCTGCAACGTCTCCGACGGCTCCCGCATAGTTGGATCCGTGTCCACCGTCCGTCACCACGCTAACCACTCAATTTTCCTTTTCCCCTGCCGCCAACTCCGCCCACTGCCCACCTGTCGCTCGCAGCGTTGGCGCTACCACCGTCACCTCGCCGCACTGCCATGTCGTAACCCACCGCCGTCATAGTCTCCCTTTAACCCCGGGGTCACCGGTTTACCCCGATGTAAGGATCGGTGACGTCCTAAAAGAAGATGAATTATGACAGTTAAAATCTAATTGCACCAAAAGCTTCACAAGATAAAGTTATATCAAATTTCATCTAAATGTGCTCTAGGTTTATCTAAGAGTATATTCTACCACTCAAAAAGTTTACAATCTATAGCTAATACTAACAAACTACTTAAAAAAAAAGTAAATGCACAAAGATAATTTGCAAGAATATAAATGCGAAAGTTTAAAGACAGTAGAGAAAGCAAATTTGACATAAGAGGTTTTTATCTTATGGTATCGATAGCATAAATGTTATCCCTAGTCTACGTTGGAGCTCCACTAAGGATATGATCCCAGACGGCACCGGTCACCGCTAATGAGTCACCAAGACAAGACCTCAAACCGAATGTTCCATTAAAGTAAGGCATCACAATTAGCTTCTCTTCCAATTGCTTGTTGCCATGATCACTTCGGAGTTTGAGCCATCAAGGCAATGGTATCTGCGCCCACGTACACGGGTCTTGCCGCTCCTCTATAGCAAGTCAGAGAGTCAACAAGCTTGAACAACTCTGACTTAAGTTGCCGATGAGTCACCAAGACTCCAAGACGTTGACGCGCCACTTGATACAAGTTAGGATTACTTATTCAAGCCACAACACCTAGCTACAACTCACTATAGATCTATAAGCACCAATCACTCACTAATCTTATACTTAATTATCTTAGATGATCATTTTAAGTACTTTGATGGTTTGAATGTCTTCTCAAGTGTCTATGTGTTTCTCTGGACTCTAGCATCATGTCACACCTTTAAATGACTGAGTTGGGAGTATTTATAGCCTCGAACACGCTAATTAACTATTTTCCAATGGCTCAAAAAAGCTGTTAATATCAGATGATTCGGTGAGAATAATAGTACTAACACCGGATCATCCTATGCTTACATCTTTAGAAACTAGTCGTTGAAACTCCACTCAAAGCCTTTGTGAATACCAGATACTCCGGTGTATACTACCTCTCTATCACTAGACTATCCAGTAAGTATATTTGAGCCATCTAAGCCTTTGCAGTCTCTCTGTATAAATTACTTCGGTGTAAGTCTCCGGTGCAATTCCTCTTGACACTGGACCATCCGATCAGTTCATCTTTGTTCTTCAATACTTGGAATCGCCTCTTAAAAAATACTCCGGTAAAAACTCCGATGCACTCACTTCCCATCACTGAACCTTTCCAGTCCGTTGTTCTCTAATCTTCAACACTTGCAACCCTCTCTGCAAGAATTGCGCTGGTGTATATCTTTCACTGATCACCGGACATTCCGTTGAGTTCAACTTCTTCTGTTCCGAGCCAAAATACTCCGATGTGCACCTTCTTACCAACATCGAACTATCCGATGGCTTCTTCAGGTCTGCTCTTATTTGCAGATAAAGTTCTGCTGCTACACCTTGCTGAGCATCGGATTATCCGGTGAAATCTTCAACCTTCTTTTCCCCTTTATCAGAGATGCTCAATAAGTTCAATACACAGAGCATCGGACTATCCGGTGAGAGTAATTGTCCTGTGACTTCTCTAATTCAGTCAATCTTTATTTCGACTACGTTAACTTTTTTTTTATGTATTGCATATATGAGACCTAATAAAGTATATATTTGATAAACATGTTAGTTATAATAACTATATTTTTTATTAATAATTAAAATCACAATTATAACCTAATAGAGCTATTTTTCTACACTCGAACCTTAACTTCTTTCCGCAAACTCGTAGGTGGCCGTTGCGTGCTCACATATGTTCACACCCATTGTATGAAATCTGTGGAGGAAGCGTGATTAAGCAAGGTGTGAACTGTTGAGCTCAATGTGATGCGATCATGCATGCAGAACTTTATCGGTTGACACGAATCACGAATCTTTTGGTTGTACAGTACTATAGATGTATTAGCTCTGCAAAACCTGTGGACAACGGATATACACTTGCTTAATAATATAAAGAGCATGCATCACGCAGGAATCCAATCTGAAAAATCAAACCAGCTTTAGCTTGACTTACTCCTGATACTAGTATCCGTGCTATAATAAAAAAGAGAGAGAATTAAATACTGGTACTGCTATCAGCAATGACGTGCCATTTGCATCTCATGTTCCTAGAAAATAGGATTATAGGAAATGGGGTTCGATTTTGTGAGCTCTGTTACTAATCCTTTACGTGATCTTGCGAACATGTGTGTATTTGGGAATTGTGCGGTGTCGTTGGTGGCGGCAGCTGGTGGCACCCTCGGTCCAGTAGCGGTGGTGAACGTTCTGCTATTTTTTTTATGCCCACTGACGAATCTAAGGCCAACAAACAGAGTCTTTCCCTCCTCATTTTCCTCTTATTTTCTTTTTTTTTCTCTTCCATATCTACAAATTGAAGAGGAAGAGAGGATCAAGCTCCTTACCCCGGACACACCTGGAGCTTCACCCGTGCATCTGCCCCTGTTCATGCCGGCAGCAAGAATCTTAGGATCGACGACCTGGTGGTGTGTGCCGAAGGGCTTTGCCTCTGTTGTTAGACCACAGCTAACAGTTTTTAGATGAAAATCTCATGGTAAAGAGATTTTAGTTTTCTTTAGCGCTTCAACGTTTTCTCTTCATATTTTCCGTTACGCAAGGATTCTTAAAATAATTACTTTCAAAACAGAATTCTCTCTTCTTTTCCTTCGTGATTTTCTTCGAAGTGAAGCTGTTGGAGATGAGAGAAAATAAAGGGAATGGAAACGGGAAAGAGAATCAGGAAGGAAACGAAATGAACGGAATATAGTTGGAGATAGTCTTAGTGTGATTTGATAGAGTTGTCCTGTTTTTTAAGATTGGATGATTTGTTTTGTTAGATGGATGAGATGAATCTTCTTTTTTGTTTGGTTGAAGAAATTAGGACGGATAGGAATGAGAAGCATAAACTAATTATATCTTTTAATTTTAAATAATTATCATTAATAATACACTAATAAACATACACTAACGCGTATTAATATTACTCTTGCCATAGTCATTACTAATTAACAATAAAATATGCTAATTAATCATAATCATACTCTTATTAGCTCATTAATTGCCACTAATTAGCATATTAACCATTACAAATTATAATTTTATAGTAATATATACTAATAAGTAATACAAACCTACTGATATCACTAATTATTTTACTAATAAATATGATTAGTAAAGATGGATAGTTTCGTCCCACTAATTTAGAGGAATAGTTTCATCCAGCATATTGAGAGAATATTTTCTAAGAGGGATGATCTCATCACTGCTGTCTCTAAACCAAACAACACAAAACAGGGATCACCCTTCTCATCCCAGCTCATCACCTGAACTAAACACCCTCTTAGTTCTTTGCCCTTTGTGCTTTGGGCATGCTGATGCATCTTCCACTCAACGCTTTTGAGTAATGACAATCGTTCAGGTCGGCGTAAACCTAACGTAGTTTATGTAAAAAAAATCCTGTACGTGATTCAACGGTACAATAGGTGCACTGTCTGCAAATTATCCGTTCTATATGGCACAGCAGACTGATTGGTATCACATAGTTTGACTTGAACTCCTAATTCTAGTGGATGATCTGTGAAGTTCAAGAAAAACAGAGAAATATTTCTGTCAGAACTACTGGCAGAGCAATAAGCCAATAACGTGCCGTCGGCATGATCTCATCTCATCCACGCATCGCCTCATGGAAAGGGGGTTTATAGAAAGCAGTATCTGCTAACTTTTTGGGTTAGGTGAACACTAAATTACTATCTTTGGACGAGGTTGGGAGGATTGCATCTGCATAGAGCCGTTCTGAAGCAATAATATTCGCTATCATTTTCGTAGCTCGTCAGCAGAAACGCTTGCGTACGTTGGGAAGAAACCTCGGTTCTGGAAATGTGTTACCCTGTGGTGAGGGCTGTGAGCATGGGACGAAAGATCATCTGCTTTTCTGGTTTTTCAGCGACCGACAGACCTGAAACTTGTGCTCGTCGCTGCAAACAGCGGAGCAACGAACACCTTTCGGCTTCGGAGGTACACGCTGCCCTTTTCACAGCCTCGAGCCGCATCATGGGACATAGACCTCCCTGTCTTGCCTCGGTGAGTGCAGTTGAGCGACGGGCCCAAAAAGACGACTGGTGAGAATGAGATCGTTGTCGCGGTGCGTGGCGGATGAGGGTCACGGGAAGGATGAAATTGAAGGGAGATGATTGATAAATTGAAGCCAGCAACTTCAATGATTGAGGGCCGATAACCCCTTTATTCTTCACGTGTTTAATGAACCCGACCTTATCGATCTACAATCGCTTTCAGAGGTTTACTTTTCCCATCGTGTGTGTGAGAGAGAGAGAGAGAGAGAGAGAGAGAGAGAGAGAGAGAGAGAGAGAGAGAGAGAGAGAGCCGAAGCAACACCTTGTCATTTGATTAGTCCCGTGCTTTCAGATTCTAGTGTTTTGTAACGACCGTTCTGCAGATAGAGTTTGGATCTTATTATACATCGGTAAACAGTAAAGCCATGTGCGTCCCAAACAAGCGATCCATAATAATCTGCTCCCCAAGTTGGACGCAGTGGCGGACGCATGGACGAAGTGTAGGAGACTCTCCTTTCTAGTTCCTCCTCTATCTTCTCTTCTCATTCCTTATCCTTCCTTCTTCACCTCTTTCTTTTAACTAGTAAGCTAGCTCAGCCTAATAGCATTGCTATCATCGCTGTAATATTTATTATGATAAAATTTGATTAATTATATTTTATATGAACCATTTATTTAGGTATTTGATTTTTATAATAATTTGATTTTTAAGACTATATTTTATATAGATTATTTTTTCTATTCTAACCTAAATGTCAATTATTATTTATTTTATTTTATTTGCACTATTTTTATATATATTTTGCTTCTCAAATCATATGGAAATTGAATGGCTAATTTTTTATAATTTTAATTCTAAATTTAACTATTTATTAATCGTATTTGATATGTACTTTTTAGTTTAATTTAGACTGTTAGAGGTTCATAACAATATTTAATATA
Organism: Phragmites australis; assembly: GCF_958298935.1. Taxonomy (NCBI): domain Eukaryota; kingdom Viridiplantae; phylum Streptophyta; class Magnoliopsida; order Poales; family Poaceae; genus Phragmites; species Phragmites australis. Next base: position 40,861,143 of record NC_084923.1, read on the forward strand.
GATTTTTTTTCGATTAATATGATAAATTTGTGATATTAAGAATGAACATGGTGACTACTCGTAACACCCAAATTATAATAGATGGTATTGCTACTGCAATTGATCTCTTCTTAGTGCTAACTGCCCATAGCGGTCCATATATCCGTTCCCAAATAAATATCTCACTAACGAGAAAATATCTATTCATCCTCCCTCTCTGTATAAATATGTAATAAAGATCAATGAGAATTAACAACGACTACATTCGAATCTACTGTCTGTATCGACTTTCAACAGTTCGAACCAGTAGGGGCCCTCAACCCTGTGGATCCGTCCATGGTGGCGACTCCAAGGATCATAGTAGTATATAATTTCGAGCGGAGTAATGTTCCGGCAACAACGTGTTTCACGTGGTAACGTGCGCGCGTACTGATTGCTGCTGTATGGGTGCACGGCCTTGATCTGCCAGGCTGCCACCCTCTGCATGCTTTGTTCTCGCTGCAGGATACTGCCGATCGTGTACGGCTTCCAGGAGTAGGCTCGGTTCAAGTTGATCCAGTTGTTCGATACAAAATTATATATACTTCGGATCGAGGGCATGCATGTGATCAAGTACTTCGGATCGTGTTTTTCTGCTCGTTCAACCGCTGCACCAGATCTAATCGCCATCTGATCTCTTATGAAACAACGGAGGTGGCGCAACAGCCGTCACGTTGCCACCGCCCGCTGGCGAGATGCGCAGGAACAGTGCCGCGAGTGGGCAAAGTAGGACCTTATTTGTCAGTCCGATGTCACTATGCCAGGTTCACTGTCAAGGCTGCAGGCCGAACCAAGAACGATCAACAAGACAGCTTGTAGTTTCCAGAACGCAAAAGCCACTTGTGGCATACATGGCCAGTCCTCGCTTCACCCCTACTCAGTCCGATCACAAGTACTCCGAGTACATTACGTGCTTTCGTTCGAACTTACAAACCTTTGACTATCAATGATTTCTAAAATATTTAGTTTAAAAATATGAAATTTGTGTGAGTAGATTTGTTTTAAAATATACGTTTATAACTCATAATTTCATTAAATTTTATAATATATCTATAGAAAAATAAAATCAAGTGTATACATCGGAGTCCGTGTTATATCCAAACATCAAGTAGGAGTATTTTTTTATATCGAAGTAAGGAACAACTCAAGTCAAAGTGTCTATGGAAGAGGCATGCATCACAAGGAGGGCCGAGGGGGCCAGTTGACCGGGGAAACAGGAACAGCCGGGGGCTTGCAAAGCCGTTGGTCGTTGCTTTGGACAGTAATCTCGCTCGGCAATCACTTGCGCCTCGGCGCTGCAGGGAATGAGATCATCTGACTTTATGTGATTTTACTCTCACCACCGTGAGCTGTTGGATGGGAGGCAGATGGTTAGGATTTAATACTACAGTATTTGTGAATAGTAAAATCTACCACAGGTGTTATAGTGTTCAAGCGTCATAATACTATTCATCACTCATGAAACGCTGTTCACGCTCTGACTCTACGGGCGATTTGGATCCGTGTTGCAGGTGTGGAAGACGGACGCCTATATGCCAGCCCAGCCTGCTCCTGGGGCTGCCCCAGAGCATTTTCGTAACCGGCACGATCCTCACACCCCGTGATGCCGACGTGCACCATCCGATCCCCCGCATTTCTTTTTGCTCTTTGCATTCGTAGTTTCGTCGTACAGGTCGTGGTCGTCGCCGTCGCTGGCAGGAGTAGACTGTAGCAGTAATCAATACGGCCGTGGTTAATCTCAGCCGCCTATAAATCCCGGTGCAGGGCAGCAGCAGTGCCGGCACATCGCCATTGGCAAGCGAAGCGAGCAGTGGGTGAGAAGCGAAGGAGGCGAGGATGTTCTGGCACGCGGTGGCGGACCGGCTGACGGGGAAGAACAAGGAGGCGTGGGACGAGGGGAAGATCCGGGGCACGGCGGTGCTGGTCAAGAAGGAGGTGCTGGACGTCGGCGACTTCCACGCCTCGCTCCTCGACGGCGTCCACAGGATCCTCGGCTGGGACGAGGGCGTCTCCTTCCAGCTCGTCAGCGCCACCGCGCGCGACCCCAGTAAGCGCGCCTGACCCCTCACGCCTCTCTCCCTATCTCAACACCCCCGCGCGCGGTGGCCGCGGGGTGAGACGCCGGTGTCTGGTGGCCGAAACGGCCCGCGCGTTCCGCCATCCATCTCTGTTTCCTCTTCTTGCCTCGACCGCGGATTTGCTTAGCCGCCGGGTAGTCATCCTTCGCATCTGAATGATTTCTTTTCTTCTTTCTTTCCGAAACTAGAACACCGTGTTTTCGAACTTGCAAGAAGCATTTGAGTGAAACTTATCAAATCTGTGCTCGTTCAACAAAAACTGTGATCATGGAGGGAAGCACGAGCAGAGGACGGACGGGAATTTTGGCGCTTTGCCGTGGCAGGCCAGGGGGGTGTGTCGTTTGAACTTCGAACTGAGCAACTTGCTCGAATCTCCCGTCGCTGGGAGGAGTGGTGGTCGTGGCATCCAGTGCTATTGAGAGTGGGGTCGAGGTGGTGGCCGGCCGTGGCAACAACACAAGGAAACACGAGATTCGCGGTCCCCTCCTCCCTTGAGCTTACACGGCAATACATCGTTGTTGCCGTTGTTATGCGCATCGCCGTCTCAACCAGTCGACACTTCAGGATCGATCGAGACGTGCAGGCATTTAGGGCCCGTAGAAATTTTGCAGGAATTATGCGGAAAACAATTCAACTCCTGCTGTAATCAGGGAGGGAAACCCCCCCACCTTTTCTTAATAGGGGCTTACTTGAAATCCTTATTTCCGATTCCATCTCGTCTTCTTCCTTCTGTGGTGAAAACTAATTTCTTGTCAAACTTGTGTTATTGCGATGGCCGGTGGCAGGCAATGGAGGCAGGGGGAAAGTGGGGAAGGCGGCGCACCTGGAGGAGGCGTCGGTGACGCTCAAGTCCAAGACGGACGGCGAGACCGTGTTCCGGGTGAGCTTCGAGTGGGACGAGTCGCAGGGCATCCCCGGCGCCGTCCTCGTCAAGAACCTGCAGCACGCCGAGTTCTTCCTCAAGACGCTCACCCTCGAGGGCGTCCCCGGCAAGGGCACCGTCGTCTTCGTCGCCAACTCATGGATCTACAACCACGAGCTCTACGCCCACGACCGCGTCTTCTTCGCCAACGACGTGAGTGTTCATTGTCGCAGTTTCCTTCTCCCGTAACTCCCTTGCATTGTTTGTTTCTCATTCCTTCTTATCAGATGGATAGACAATACATTATGCATACATGATCTGTGATTTAGCTAACGTTGGGCATGAATTTTAGATGGCATGTGTAGCGAAAATCCCCATACAGTGGAAACATGAAAATTCTTTTGGTCTGAAAAAATGGATACAAGAATACGGATCGGGTTCCAGTGACAGGAACTTGGACAAGTGCCTTCAGTAAAAGTAAGGAAGATGCTAATTTTCGGATGCCTAAAAATAGAGCTCCTTTCAGGCGGCACCTCAGGACCGTTTGATCTCCATCCAACGCATGAAACTTTGTCAGTTGTTTCTTCTATCGTGTGTTTCTCTCTCCTGCTGTTCACCCCCGCGCCGCCGGCCTATACCTGTCTCTGCTGGCAGATCCGCCGCCACCGCCCGCCGTCGCGCTAACCAATTCATTTTCGAGCTCCCTTGCCGCCAACCCTGCCCACCGCCCGCCTACTGCTCGCGGCTTCGGAGGCGCCACCGCTGTCTCGCCGCAGCCCACCGCTAGTCCGGCCGCCACCCCAGCCTCCTTCTAACCCCCGGAGTCACCGGTAAACCCCGAACCCTAACCCCTCCCCTAAACTCGCCGGCATTCACACGGGCGCCTGAAATCGAGCACACGATTTTAGTTGCTTGAAAGATTAGGAAGCGTGTAAAAGTAAAGCATCATTTCAGGAGCTGGTACAATAATTATTGATGATGATAAAATTCCAAATGGGAAAAAAGGGAAAAGAACAGCTGTTTGCTATAAAATGTGGTAGGACCACGGATTGGGTGCTGGTCAACTTCTGTTTTTTATGGTTTCTGGATGGATTAGATATACCATGTTAGTTGTACACTTGTACCTAGATCCTAATAGTAGGCATTGTCTCCTAGAAAGTGCAAAGAGCCGTGATATATAGAATAGAAACCCTGCTATCAACCCCTTTTATTATTCCCTCCGGGTAGGGTGCCGCCAAATTGCTGTGCTTGGTCTTTCAGCTAAGTCCACGCCTGTACATAACTATGTATTACTAAAATGAATATTCAACATACATATACAACTTGAAGGCAGAAAAAGGATTAAAGCTACTGTCTTCTGCAAGATATCGCTGCATGGTAAATAAGTAGAACTAGCTATTTGTAAGCTGTTACTTTTGTGATTTCTAGATGAGACTTTACTAAAAGTGTGTGCATTGTAAGCAGCTGTTGCCTGTCTGTCATAACGTGGCCTTAGTGACATCGCAACCACAGAAAAATAGGCTATGAATCTGTGATTTGTTCCATGCAGAAGTCTTAGTCCTTCTGGTAGCTGCAGATGATGTAGAATTTGGCTTGCCTCAGCCATTCAAGATGACTAAACGAGTCTTCTGCTACTTGCCTTTCGATTACTACAGCAACTTGCATGCCCATGATCAGCAGCCCCCTACAGCCTAACCGGTCCCTTAGTAGTAGACAACTAAAATATCAGCAAGTGTTGCTGTTTAACTAAGCTTGGAAAATGACCCGTCTTGGCATATTCATTTTGCTCATTTCTTGATCCACAACTGGTTGATGGGTCTCAAAAGCAAGATAGCATGTCTGTTAAAAACCACAACTGTCCCCTGATTATCAGAAGAAAAGGAGACAGATATTCGAGGTTCATTTCGGCACCAAAGCAGATTTAACACTCCAAAATTAGTTCATGTTGCACCAGATAAGCACACATAGATATAATCCAGGAATGGAAAGAAACTAGATGGTTGATATGAGCAGATAAATTTGCTGAATCAAAATAATAATTAGTTTAACTCAACAGGCCTGTGTTTTCGTTGTTCTCTTCCATCATATTGACATTAGATCTGCCAAACAAGAAAACTAGAACGCAAGTCACTAGAACTTTTTCTCTTGGTTATCTCATATGTCTACATACAACCAGATGACGTTGTCGAAGATAAGCGTACCTATCAGTTAATTATCCCATTGCTTACTTGTCCCAGCACTATTGCTCATGGCTATTGAAAAACCAGTCACCTCACTCTCTGGCCACATTGCAGACCTATCTTCCTAGCAAAATGCCTGCGCCGTTGGTACCTTATCGGCAAGATGAACTCAAGATTCTCCGAGGTGACGATAATGCCGGACCGTACAAGGAGCATGACCGTGTCTACCAGTATGACTTCTACAACGACCTTGGTGAGCCAGACAAGGGCAAAGACCACGCACGGACGATCCTCGGTGGCAGCCAAGAACATCCATATCCCCGTCGCTGCAGAACCGGTCGGCCCAAAACGGAAACCGGTGAGTTCAGGTCACTACAATTTAGTCCATATAAAATTACGGCACCGTGCAAATTTTGGCTGAAATCCTTTGCTGCTTGATCTTTTATCCAGACCCAAATTCAGAGAGCAGGCTTTTTCTGCTGAACCTGGACATCTATGTTCCGCGCGATGAACGCTTTGGGCACCTCAAGATGTCAGACTTCCTTGGGTACTCTCTGAAGGCAGTCGTTGAGGCTGTTCTTCCGACAATAAGGACTTTCATCGATGATACACCGAAGGAGTTTGATTCATTCGAAGACATCCTAGGACTCTATGAACTTGGTCCCGAAGCACCCAATAATCCGGTAATAGCAGAGATAAGGAAGAAAGTCCCCGAGTTCTTTAAAAGTCTTCTGCCAAATGGTGGTCATGACCACCCCCTAAAGATGCCACTTCCAAATATCATTAAATCAGGTAATTGAACTGTTGTTTTTTTTAATCTGATGTTTGGTCGAAAAATAGTTTTCGTGATTGCGCCTAAATCTTGGTATCCACTAGATGTATTGAAAAAGGTCCCGGAAGATAAGTTTGGCTGGAGGACTGATGAGGAGTTTGCGCGAGAAATGCTTGCAGGCGTGAACCCAGTGAACATCAGACGTCTGACGGTTAGAAACTTGCATCATTCTAAGTGAAAAATGCACTTCACCCCATAATAGCTAAAAAGCCTTATAAGTTTTCTCTCATGATCACAGGAGTTCCCTGCTAAAAGTACCCTGGATCCAAGTCAGTATGGAGACCATACCAGCAAGATCACTGAAGCTTACATTGAGCACAACCTGGAAGGCTTGACAGTGCAGAATGTATGCTGAACTGCTGAACACATTCACATATAACTGAAAGATTCGATACAGATAATTGGCAAGAACTGTCAATTGATTGCGATAACAAAATCTGTGCAGGCACTGAGGAACAACAAGCTCTTCATCCTGGATCACCATGATAACTTCATGCCATACCTTGACCGGATCAACAAGTTGGAGGGCAACTTCATCTATGCCAGCAGGACCCTGCTGTTCTTGAAGGACGACGGCACCCTGAAGCCCCTGGCCATCGAGCTGAGCCTTCCCCACCCCAATGGACAGCAGCATGGTGCGGTCAGCAAAGTGTACACCCCGGCTCACACCGGCGTCGAGGGCCATATCTGGCAGCTTGCCAAGGCTTACGCCTGCGTCAACGACTCTGCCTGGCACCAGCTGATCAGCCACTGGTACAACGATATGCCACTCTCTATTCCAGTTGGTACTCGAAATAATGCTGTCCTTGGTAGCGAGGAAACACTGATCTTTTTGTGTGTTTTTGACTTTTTGTAGGCTGAACACGCACGCGGTGATCGAGCCGTTCGCGATCGCGACGAACCGGCAGCTCAGCGTGGTGCACCCCGTGCACAAGCTGCTGAGCCCGCACTATCGCGACACGATGAACATCAACGCCCTGGCACGCCACACGCTCATCAACGCTGGCGGCATCTTCGAGCTCACCGTGTTCCCAGGGAAGTACGCGCTGGGGATGTCCTCCGACGTGTACAAGAGCTGGAATTTCAACGAGCAGGCCCTCCCCGCTGATCTCCTCAAGAGGTACATACATAGAGCAGCAAATCCTTACAGCACTGACGAGATCTGAATACAGCAGAGCTCCCAAAACTGAATGATTCTGATGGATTTATTCTTCTGGTTGTGCGTACAGGGGTGTCGCCGTGCCGGACCAGTCGAGCCCGTACGGTGTCCGGCTGCTGATCAAGGACTACCCGTATGCCGTGGACGGGCTGGTGATCTGGTGGACAATCGAGCGGTGGGTCAAGGAGTACCTGGACATCTACTACTCGAACGACGGCGAGCTCCAGCGTGACGAGGAGCTGCAGGCGTGGTGGAAGGAGGTGCGCAATGAGGCGCACGGCGACCTCAATGACCGTGACTGGTGGCCCAAGATGGACACCGTGCAGGAGCTAGCCAGGACGTGCACGACCATCATCTGGGTGGCATCGGCGCTGCATGCGGCCGTCAACTTCGGGCAATACCCGTACGCAGGGTACCTCCCGAACCGGCCGACCGTGAGCCGGCGGCCGATGCCAGAGCCGGGCAGCAAGGAGTACGCCCAGCTGGAAGCGGGGCAGGAGGAGGCCGACAAGGTGTTCATCCGCACCATCACCAGCCAGTGGCAGACCATCCTGGGCGTCTCGCTCATTGAGATCCTGTCGAAGCACTCCTCCGACGAGGTGTACCTCGGCCAGCGCGTCGACCCGGAGCGCTGGACGTCGGACGCCAGGGCGCTGGACGCGTTCAAGAGGTTCGGCAGCCGGCTGAAGGAGATCGAGGACCGGATCATGAAGATGAACGAAGACCCGGCGTTCAAGAACCGGAAGGGGCCGGTGGAGATGCCGTACATGCTGCTGTACCCCAACACGTCGGACGTCGACGGCACCAAGGGCGAGGGGCTCACCGCCATGGGCATCCCCAACAGCATATCCATCTGAGCCGGAGGCTGAGCAGATGTACTATCTAGTAGGAATGGCTGATCCGTGCTACTACTGCTTGCTAGCTCGCTAGCTACACGTTTGGCATGTTGAATCTGTGGAGTGTCATGCCGTGCATTGTGTTTCTTCTTTGTTTTTTGGGCGGCCAGTTGCAGTTGCCAGGGATTTGTATGGTTGAGAGAGGAACCGTGAGGCATGAATAAAATTGTGATGTATCATGTATGTATCCATTCTTCGCAAGGTGTTTCACGCGAGAAAAACGTGCCCTTGATGGTATTTCTCCTAAAATACAACAAAACATGGATGTGCCAATATACTCGACGTATATTCATTCATTTATTTAAACTCATAAAGTACAAGTTTTCAATTACATTGCATACGTCACATACACACTAATTCTTTATTCATTCATTTGAACTCATAAAGTATAAGTTTTCGATTACATTGCATACGTCACATACTCACACATCCAACTAATACATGGCGATCATGTCTTTTGTTCTCGGGGCTTCACAAAGCTCTATGATTAATTACATCCGTGAAGATGAACAACCTCCGATTAAACCGTGTTTGATGTTAGTAGCATTGATGGTCTTCTGGGCCCTGTACAGCTATAAATAAGAGAGACAACAAATATAGCAATAATAATATAAAGAGGTTAGCATAAGAGAGAATTTGGTCTCAGTGTTAACATCATTGAACATAGGCAACTCAGAGCATCATCAGTCTTATATCATCAATCTCAGTGTATAGCGTAAGAGAGGTTGATCTCAATGTTAACATCATTTACCGTAGACAATTCAGAACATCATTAGTCTCGTATCATCAATCTTAGCGTAGAGAATAGAATATATGTATCTTCAAGATGGTCTAAGCTATAGACATTTGAAGGACCATGATTCACTCTGGTGGTTGTGGTGCCTGGTGGGTAGAGGGATGCAACATTAATGGGAGATAATCCGTATTCTGAAGAAGGAAAAGACACTTCTCCTGCCAGTGACAACTCCCCTACAATATGGTCAATTTGCATAGAGATTTGTGCAATGCACATAGGCAATGTATTCTAGTTGTGCCCGCTAAAATCCAAAATTAGACAATGCGATAATATTTATCGAAATAGATAACATATTTTTGTATGTATAATTTTAGCACCCGTATTCAGCATCTTATTTACTGAAAACTGACTTTCGGTATACCATACGTAGAAAAAACGCAAGCTCGGCTATATTCGGCACATAAGGTGTAGAATATGGCACTGTAAACTATATTCGGCATCTTATATACCAAAAATCATGTGTATTCGACACACAAGTGTCGAATATGTGCCCCTCATATGCTGAAAATCAAGAGTATTCAGCATATGAGGTGCTGAATGTAGCTTATATTGGTATATGAGGTTCCCATCATAAAATAACAGCATCAAAGTGCCTGCAGCCGGCACAGACCATATTCGACATACGAGATACCGAATACGGCACTGTAACCCATATTTAACACCTCATGTGCCGAATACACCTGATTTTCGAAATACGAGGTACATATTCGGCACCTTGTGTGCCGAATATGGCTGGACTAGTATTTTTTCGATGAAAGGTGTACCAAAGTCAGTTTTCGGTAAATAAGGTACCGAATACAGATGTTAAAATTATAAATACAATGATATATTATTTATTCGGTAAATAAATACATGTTGTCTAATTTTGGATTTCGCTCAGTTGTGCCCATACGCACATCCCAGTTCTCTAAGACACATCGAACACCGGTGCGTTGTGGGAGGCGATAGTAGTGGGAGATAGGTGTTTGGTTCACGGATTTTGCTCTGTGACCTGTGTACGCTGCTAATGGATGCCATTAAATCTTGTTTGGCTTGCTTGACCTGCATAATCGTATAACGCGGGATTGGATACCGACGTCGTACATGGCTCATTCCGCTTGATAGGTAGCGTAATCGGAAAGCGTTACAGGCAGAACAGCCGATGCATCAGCCGCCCCTTCTCTCCTGGACCCCCTCCTCACAGCAGCGACACACGCCGCCCCTCGTTCAGCTCCCTGATTCGTCGATCCCATCCTGGCTTCGTCACAACGTGATCTGCGTTGCTGGCTGCTGTGAAGGTCGCGTGGCCAGCGACGAAGCCAGGCGGTAGCAGTGTGTAATCTCCTCATCGATTCGATCGCCGTCGGCGGCGGGGATGGCAGGCGCATGGCTGGCGACGGGTGAAGCTCGGATGCGATGGTGCTGCAGAAGCCAACGAGTCAGCGATGATGCGGCGAGAGTCACAGTGGCCAGCGTTTTTACAGCTCGAATATCTCACATCCATGGCGTTTGGCGATCAACGGGTGGCAGCGCTGAGGCTATTGCGACGACAGGCTCTTGACTCAAGCGGCTCGCCCTTCTAATACCGTTGCCTCAGTGAACCAAACAAAAGATGCAATCATCTATTCCACTAGTGATTCCTCTGTAATCTGTTTCCATTTGCGTTTACTTATCACTCTTGGAACCAAACACCACCTATATTCGGTGGAGCAACAAGTGTTTCACGTGGTAATGTGTGTACGCGTACCTTTATAACAAGAGCATGATTAAAGGAAAGTGTGAACTGATCATTTTGGCATGACCAGCTACCCTGTACTAACGTTGCTGCACGGGCCTCTCTCTGCCGCCCTCTCCTTGTGTACAGCATATAGTATCTTAAACTCGGATCAAGTGGTCAGCCCAATTGTCTGAAACAAGAATACCCTTTGTGCAGATATTTACTTATCAGAGAGGGCATGTGATCAAGTTGTGCATAGAGTTGAACTAGTATATATGGAGACTTTTGTAGAGCTCTAGCATCATTCGTTTTTTTTTTTTGGAAAAATTGCAAAAACCCACCTGCAAGTCAGAGGTTTTCATAAACCCACCTACAAATCATTTTGTCGCATTCTTATACCTGCGAGTTTTGTTTTGCTTTCAAACTCCCCTTGATACGTTGACCGTCTATGTGGTGCTTGCATATGTCTCCTATGTGGTCTACAACTCCATTATGTCTTCTCTTTATCCACTGTGCCTCATGGTGGAGCATTCAGCCTGATAACAAGTCATGTAATTATTTCTCTTCAAGTATTAGTAAGTATGGATACGAAGGGTTTGAGATTGCGTGTGATCACGAGGATCTTGCAAAGGTGCAGTGGATGGGCCATGCCGTTTGAAGGGAAGACATGGCTGCGCTAGTGATCACAAGACCTATGCGAGCATCATGTCTTGTGATCAGTACGTATTCGGTGGATCACGATCACGCCGCGACAGTTCTTTAAGACATCGTGTCGCCGTCACCCGCTAGCGAAATGCGCGAGGACAAGCTAGTTTTTTTTTTCCTTTTTCTGATGAGGACAGAGGTAACGTAGTTGCCCAATAGGGACCTGATCAATTCCATCCAGTTCAGACGCGGCGCCCAAACAGATCATCGAGCCAAGTCCACGGTCGCGGCTGTAGGTACGGACACATCAGCAAGTTAATTTTTTTTTTTTAAAGAACCGGCAGGAAAGCTGCACTTGTATTTATTAGAATGAGAGTAAACCAATTTCTTGTATCGGAAACACAATCATCACCTAGTTAAAAGAAGTGATCGTTCGTATCGTCGCCTCATTCCGAAAACGCTGCTCTAGTTCAAATCAAATTGCTATTCCGTCTTTCCAGTACCGGTTAGCGTTTCTTGTGGAAGTTTTCGTTTTAGCAGACACATGTGTCCAAATACTGCATATCTGAGAACGAAATCTTGTATGTCAGATCAATATTTAGTGGTTGATTTCTTTTTTTATGAACATTCCCTTTTTCAGAAATTTATTTTCTTGCGCTTCACCATTTTGGAATTTTCATCTTTGGAAATTACCTTATTCGTAACTTTCCTTTTTTGTAACTTCTATTTCATCGATCCAACTTTTTTTTTGTAACTTCCACGCCTCGCTCCTCGACGGCGTCCACCACATCCTCGGGAAGGAGGAGGGCCTCGCGTTCCGGCTCGTCAGCGCCACCGCCGCAGGCCCCGGTAAGCCCAACCAAACGAAGCCAAAGGACAAACGCCGGCGTCAGGTCGCCACGGCCAGCGCGTACGCGTGCGTTCCGGCTCCGTTCGGGTTCTCTCTGCCGTGGCGTGTGCCTCTCGAAACCAACAGCCGATGTCCGCTGCGAAATCATCTGCTGCCGATTTGAATTTGGGTGAAATTTGTAGGGTTCAATTTTTATTTTATTTTTTTGGGATCGTTAGTCGTTAGGCAGGCGTGCAGTTTGAAATGAACAACGGACACGAATCTCCCGTCGCTGGGAGGGGTTGTTGCCTTCAATGCGATGGACAGAGGGGTGCGATGGATAGACCGCGCGCGTAAGAGCATGTAGAGTTGCATTTGCCGTGGAGGCAGAGGTGGCGCCAAGAAACCGAGACCACCGCGCGTCTCCTCTATCTTACAGGACAATCCACCGTCGTGTTCAATCCGTGAATCTTTGAGAATCGATGGAAGCGTCTAGGGATTTTAGGGCCGCAGCAAAATTTCACGGGAATTTCGTTGAAAACAATTCATCAATTTCCTACGAGACTCGGAAAATAAAAGCTGTTCTTTATTTTTGGCCCTGACGATGACGGATCGCAGGCAATGGAGGCAGAGGGAAGGTGGGGAACGCGGCGCACCTGGAGGAGGCGGTGGTGACGCTCAAGTCCAAGAAGGACGGCGAGACCGTGTTCCGGGTGAGCTTCGAGTGGGACGAGTCGCAGGGCATCCCCGGCGCCGTCCTCGTCAAGAACCTGCAGCACGCCGAGTTCTTCCTCAAGACGCTCACCCTCGAGGGCGTCCCCGGCAAGGGCACCGTCTTCTTCGTCGCCAACTCATGGATCTACAACCACGAGCTCTACGACCGCGTCTTCTTCGCAAACGACGTGAGTATCCATTCTGACATCGTCCTCCTCCATTGATTGATCCCTTGCGTTGTTTCCCATTACTGCTGCTGCAGCACTGTCCTGATTAACTTATCAGATGGATGGACAAAGCTTTATGCATACATAATTTGTGATTTAACTAAATCCGGACATAAAGAATCAAACATCCCGAATTTAAATCGGATTCTGATACTTGAATCGAATTCCGAATTGTATTTCGTGTGTCAAATTTTCTTTGCCGAATTAAACACTCAAATCCGAGTTGGATTTCAGCACTCGTATCCGTACTCAGGTAACACTAGCCGGTACAATAATTATTGGTGACTTCCATAGACACTGATGCTGCATGTACGTGCCATATGGAAAATAATTATTGGTGACTTCCCATAGACACTGGTTCATATATCTCAAAGCAAGATATCAAGTCTGCTCAAAAACCGTAATTGTGTCCCTGATGATCAAATGAAAAGGAGACAGAAACACAAGGTGCATTTCAATAAATATAATACAGGAATGCGTCGAGTTTAGATGAGTAGTTCCATGCGTGCACCTGGTGGTTAAGGGTGCGTCGAGGTTAGATGAGTAGGAATTCATATTTTTTAGTGAGATGATCTAATTTTTTAGTTATGATGGATAGGATAAGTTAGTTTTCTGTTTGGTCGTTGGTACGAGAGTGAATAGTATGAGCTATTTTTTATGAGGTGAGAGTGGATGGGACCAGAGTAGGCTTTTTGGGATTTTAATTAAATATTGACTTAGTTTTTTTTATCAAATTAAATAAAATGGTTTGCTACTTTACTCATAAAAATGTTTAAAATTTTTATACTGTTTTTATACTTCCAAATAAAATCATCAATTAAATAAAAACATATTGCACAAGTAGAGCCAGCCGAATCGGCGAATCACACCATCCCACATATTGATTAAATATTCTTTCAATGGCGATCCCGTTCAGCCTTCACCACTCAACCAAACGGCGAAGAAAATTAAATCGCCATCTCCCATCCGTTATGGTGCCTCCATCTAAACGCCTCCAAAAATTTCTGGCCTGGCCTGGGACAACAAGGCTGCGGGACAATAGTACTGGTAGGGGTAGAGTAGCTAGTAAGATTTGGGCTTGCTTCAATGGAATTCTAGAGGTATTCTTGCCAATTTAGAAAAATAAACATTGTTAATGAAGCTAAACTAACTGTGATGGAATATCTTAGACAAAAAAGTTATTCAGTGGTATAGAAGGAAATTGAAGTATTCGATGGTGATTCGTCCAAATTGTAGATTCAAGAAAGAAAGGCGAGCCGGGCCAGCTTCCTCCTCTCCATCGCTTCTTGCCGGCGTGGCCGAGCCCAAACAGCTGCAAGGCAGCCCACCGCCGCCCATGTCTCCGCCGTCCCCGTCAACCTCGCGCGTGCGCTCGCCTTTGAGCTGGAGCACACTGCACACACCGCCGTCACGGCCTCACGTGGCGCCGCTGCCGAGCGCCGCGTCCCCGCTGTCTCTCCTGCATGCTTGCCACCCAGGTCGCCGCACCACGCGCCGTGGCACTATCCTCGCCAGCTAGCCGCTTCCTTCCTCTGTCGGCTTGCGACACGCGTCGCTCGCGCGCGCCCGCCCGCCCGCAGACAACATGGTCGCGTTCCCGAGCAGCCACAGCGCGTGAATTCCTCGTTTCGCCCTCGTAGCTTTCCCTGTGCTCATCGTTCCCGGCCGCCGCGCCTACCGTCGTCGCCCCACCGCGGTAAGCCCACCACCGCCTGTCGCGGCCGACTACGACGATCTTCTGAAATTCGTCGAGCTCGCTTCCCTCTTCCTAAAATTGGTGCTTCTATTAGCGGTATAGGTCTAGCGGCGTGGAGCCTCTGCCGCCGCCCGTATGAACCAGCCGCCGGGAGGCATTACAGCCCCTTCCCGCACGCCCTTACAACCGGCCGTACTAGCCACTGGGCCGTCCTCAGCCACCGCCCGCCGACCTCGTGGGAAGCCCGCGTGACCACCCCCCGCCTCGGGCGACTTCCGCCCTGAGCGGCCCTTCCCCATCGCCAAGCCACATCACCGCCTCGGGGCCTCCTAAACCTCCTTCGTGCTTCCTAGCCCGTCAACTCAGAGATCACCGGATTTGGCCGCCGGCGAGCTTCTATTTATTCCCCCTATTGGAATGTATTGGATTGTTTGATTGGGAGGAATACACTCGGCTTAGTCTACCAAAATTACCTCTACTGTGCTGCTCACCATTTCCCCATAAGGAAACACATTATTGTCCCATTCCTACCAGTCCACATCAATTTTCAAGAATTATGTAGTGTTCACTTTCTTGTGAAGCGAGTTGGCAAAAGGTTGTGAATTGTGATGGATGGAGCTTAGATCAAGAATGCCATGTTTTGGATTTTTATGGTGCTGGTGATGGTCATCAGCTCTGGAAAGTTGTAGTAGACTGCTTGGATCATAACGAGACAGTGCAAAGGGCCTGAGTTTGATGGCAGTTGGGTATCAGGTTCAGTGGTGCGGATCCATACTGAGCTTTTGCTGATCATCATTGTTTCTGCACCATGAATGCTGTGCGGAGTATAGGATCTCTGGTCGCTGGGGATGCTCGGCATAATCTTTTTCAAACCCTTGGACCAACACTCCTGATTGCAATGGGTTATCTTGACCTTGGAAAGTGGTTGGTGGCGGTGGATGCTGGATCTCGGTTTGGGTATGATCTCGTGCTACTGGTGCTGCTTTTCAATTTCTCGGCCATCTTATTTCAGTACCTGTCAACTTGTATTGGCATGGTCACCGGGAAGAATCTCGCAGAGGTACAAATTTACTGAGTCCTTTCTTACCGCTGCGATTTGTGAAACTCTCATCAGGACCGCTGCGCAGAAATCTAACCTATTGTAGCTTATATACAATAGGTTGTCTATTGAGAATTTTAGTATTTCTTATTCAAGTCATGATGCTAATTTGGCAGCTCACCTGTGTGCTTAGAAATTATTTTTGATTAGGCATGGATATGCTTGGATTACCAAGGTGCTGGATTTCCTGTTCGTGCCTTCAGAATGCTTGTATCACTGCTGTTAAATGAAATATAAAGCTCTTGGTCCCAAAGAAATAAAAAATGTGTACCCTTTTCTCAGCGAAATATGATGGTTCGTTAGGATAGGACCTACCACAGAAGTAATCACCAAAATGATTACTTTGTGCTGTGTGCTTGTATTATGTATTCATTTATTTTTGGGTTGGTGGGAGGTCTCTCAAAATCGGAGAATTTGCTCATGATATCCTGAGTTTCATAGATACAATGACATGTACAGATCACAAGAAATAAGGATCTCTTTTTATTTAAGATCTCTCAGAGACAAGCATTCCTTTTTAAGAAGAAAGAAAGAAAACTGCTAGATAATCACATACGACAACAAACTTTATAGCTTGAAGTTTAAGTTCTATCTACAAAATACTCCTTTTATTCTTTTTTTTCAGCTATTGTCAGCATAGTCTTCTGGAGATCTTAACGTTATTTTTGGTACTGTTTCGTGAACAAATAGATTTGCCGCCAGGAGTACAGTCAGGCGATATGTGTTGTTCTTGGTCTTCAGGGAGGACTGTCCTTGATAACTTCTGAAGTAACCATGGTAAGTCTGCGTACTTCAGAAAAACTCATTTTCTGGAAATGCTTCATTCCGGGATGTTTATGTGCTCATGCTATGGATGCATTTAGTTGTAGAGTACTCATTACCACTTACCAGGGCATGCAAGTACTTTTCATCTTATAAACATTTAACATTTGGCTATTTTAGATTGCAGGCTTAGCAGTGGGGTTCAACCTTGTGTTTGCATACGATGATCTTGTCGCAGGCATATGTTTGGCAAGTGTTGTAGTTAATTTGTTACCATACATGCTCTCCCACCTGGTAAATTTATTAATCCCAAAACAACTGTGTCATAAAAGGGCGACTTGCTCTAAGTCTTTATGTAATTGTGGTTTCGTACTTGTGCTCATTCTAGGACACGAGGATGGCTCGAATGTTTAATGCCTGCATCGCAGGTTTTACACTTCTTTGTTTTGTGCTTGGTCTGTTAGTCAGTCATCCCAAAACCCCTGTCAATATGAATGTGATGTTCCCCAAGTTGAGCGGTGAAAGTGCTTACTCACTGATGGCACTTCTGGGCTCAAATATGATAGCACACAACTTTTATACTCATTCATCAGTTGTTCAGGTAAGTTCCAACATCTCTTACTCGTGCTTAGTTACAATTGTCAGATGACGCATTTGGAATTACATTTTGTGCACTTAGCTTTGGCAAACTTATCCTCCATTAATTGTTTGTGTTTTACTAATCCTGATGTTTCTTTCATGGTACATGTGACGTTTCATGTTTTCGGTAATCAAATTATACAACAGGGTGAATGTAATGAATACAGAGTAATCAAATGCTTTCTCATGATGGACTAAATTATTGGTGTTTGGTTGTGCTGGTTTCATGCCTAAAGCTGCTTACTCATAGCATTCTATTTTTATCGGTGTCGCTAGACTTCTCGTATATACCGTAGGAAACAATTCTTCTGCATTGTCAGTCCATGGTCCATTACTTGATAAATCGATATTCATCAAGAACGCATACAGAGTTAAATTGCAAAATCAATATACTGGATCCATAGAATAAATGGTACTTAAGGTTGGTAGTGTTTTAAGACGTCCTAATTCGTGAAACACATCAAGTGATTGCAATGTACTTTTGTACTTTCTCTTCCTTGACAAATTTAATCCTTTTTTGTTGATTTGTTGCCTGATTTGATCTTCTTTTGTTTCTAGTATGTTGATTCAGATATCATATGTGCAGGTTCAGAGAAGATCTCCACTTCTTACCCTGCATTCCCTGTTTCATGACCACCTTTTTTCTATATTATTCATATTTACTGGGATTTTTCTTGTGAATTATGTTCTCCTGAGCTCAGCGGCAGATGAATCCATTAACACAATGACAATGAACTTTCAAGATGCCATGGAGCTAATGCACCAGGTTTGTGTCTCCTGTTTGTGCTTATTTGTCAAATCATTTGTTCACTTGTCGCCACATATTGGTGTTTGAGCAGCTATCAAACTCTTAAAATTAGGAAAAGAAATATAACCATGAGTTTGGTATACGTGTCTCCTATACGCCACATATTGGTGTTTGGGTTTGCAGTTGTCAGAAATTGTTGAAATTACAAGTAATTATGTTATCTACCTTCCTCAACAACTTAAGCTTTTGGGCGAACTGGATGGTGCTTTGAATTTCAATATGATATTAGTATATTACAATCAAGACGTCCTGAGTTTGATACCTGGCTGGCGCGACTTTAAGAAAAAGATAATTGTAGTACATTTTGAGTTCAAAACTTAAGCTTATGGAGAATAGATGTGAATGAGTTCGAATTGTGAGCATATTGCTTACCTTTCCTCAACAACTTAAGCTTCTGGTTGGTTCATATTCAATAAAATTGTTGTCATTTTGAGTTTAGATTCTGCATTGAAGTTCCTTCCTGAATTTTCTTTGATTCTTGTCTTCTGCAGATATTTACAAATCCTGTGGCACCAATTCTGTTATTAGTGATCCTTCTCTTTTCAAGCCACATCATCTCATTGACATGCATTATTAGTAGTGATGTAATTTCAGAGAATTTATTTGGTGTGAAACTGCCTCTTTCTGTGCATCATCTGCTACTCAAGGGTTTTGCCATAGTTCTTACTATCTACTGTGCGAAGGTCGCTGGTCCTAAAGGGATATATGAGCTACTTATTATGTGCCCAGTTATCCAGGGTATGCTCCTTCCTTCATCTGTTATACCCGTTTTCCGTGTTTCCTCGTCAAGATTATTGATGGGCAGATACATAATATCTTTATATGTTGAAATATCGGCCTTCCTTGCATTTCTTCTTGCGCTGTTTACAAATATCATTTTTGTGGCGGAAATTCTTTTTGGTGATAGCAGTTGGACAAACAACCTGAAAGGAAACACTGGAAGCCCTGTTGTACTTCCATATACTGCGGTAGTGCTAATATCCTGTGCATCTATTGCTTTTACACTGTTCCTTGCTGTAACTCCACTCAAATCAGCAAGTAATGAAGCTGAGACTCGGTTATCGCCTGTGCACTCAGAGAGAAACATTGGAAACTACTCATCATAGAGAAGCGACTTCTCTGGAAAATTTTGTACATGAAGAAGTTCAGAGGTATGTGGTCGACCCTGTTACACGGGGTTCATTGGAAGGTCATAAAAAATCAGCTTTTGAGCATACCTGCAGTTCTGACGCCCCTACAGAATTTGATCCTGACACTCAGCAACCAACTATTCATAGGGCGATTAATCCAGAATCTCACCCCTCACCATCTATAGACTGTGAGCCGCCAAAATCTCTGGAGGTTGACTGGACAGAGCCAATGCCAAATGCTTGTACTGTCACAGTTGTAGAACACAGTACTGCACAGAACATCAAAGTGAAGACTGCGACAGAAAAGATTGTTCAAGTAGAAGCAGATGTTTGCACACACAAGGATACTGAGGTTTCACGTGATCCGGGATTCAAGAAGTCCACTGGAGGTAAGGCATCTTCTTCAACTTCTGATGGTCCACCATCTCTTATGTTGAGCAGGGGGAAAAGATATTCCTGGTTTAGGCCGTGCATCAAGGTGGCCAGTTAGCAGCAATTCATGATGAGTTCTGGGGGCATCTTTTTTATTATCATGGGTAAGCTTACCCAAGAAGCTTACACTAAAAGGTTGAACTTGTTGATTGTACTGGAGTTGAGAGCAGCTAGTTCAGCTGTCAGAACAGATAACCTATCCACTGAAGCTTCCAGGAGCCCCATGACGAGAGAGGTGATTCGAGGGTCAGCAAGCGTACTGAACTTGTGGGGCTCAGGTGATAAGGATATCTCTAATCCTGATTTGGCCTTTTGACTTCAGATGGGTGCCATGGCCCATGGGATCACCAACTTGGTCGCAGATCATGCATTTACCAAATTGAGACATTCCGAGTTCAGGCAGCACCTTGTGCAAAATGCAGAACTTTATTTAAATTTCAACACGCCATCATATTCTGATGACCAGTTTTACCACCAGCCTGCTACCATTCATGGGTATCAGCTGGCAACCTATTTGAAAGGGATGAATGCAAGTCGAAGTTCACACTCCAGCATTCCACTGGATCCACGGCGACTTCCTGCATCATCTGAATCTTATGTGCCTAACTATACTGACTCTGTCATGCATGCACGCAAACACAATGTGCTTGGTTCATTGGGAGTGAGCTCTTTGCAAATCCCAACAATGAAGCGGTTCATACAATGGTGGTGAAAAGATCCTATTATGATCCTTACTCCGCTGGTAGGAGTGAAAGTGTTGGCTCATCTTCTTACTCAAAGAAGTACCAAAGTTCACCTGACATATCTGCAGTAATTGTTGCAAGAAGTAGTGTTTTGTGAATGACGCAAATTTGGGTGGTCCTGCTCCAAATATGATATACCTTAGTAGGCTGGCATCTGAAAAATCAAAGTATGTAGACTCAACAGCCAGTTTTTCATCTCAACTTGTACTTAACGAGCTCTCATAGCATAGAACAATATCCTCTGTATGCAGTAAAATATGGACACCAAAAAACTAAATCTTTTTTTTGGCGCTGCAGCCGTTTGACCAATTTTCCTGTGTGCCAAGCACAGTTGAATAAGAATGAGATGAACACCGGCCGGATATCGAGTGCCATGGAGGATGATTTCTCTTATACAGAGTGTAAGGCCGAACTTGTCCGTCCTATTAGATTTCACAGCATGAATCTCTTGAAACTGGAAGGATCGGGGTGGCTTTTTATGCAAATGGTGGCCGTGATGATTGATCAAGTTTCTGAAGCCGGGAGAGTTTCACAAGAAATCAGTGGTGACAGAGATGCCAATTGCAAGCGTAGACTGCCCAAGTGTGGAGATGATTGTGTTTGGCTGGCTTCCCTGGTTAGTAGATTTGGTGTCTGGTGCATCCATCGGGTGCTAGGCTTGTCCTTTGTGGAAAGTAGGCCAGAACTTTGGGTAAGTATACTTATGTTCTCAACCCCCTTCAGGTGATCCTTTTGTCTTCGTATCTATTTTTTCAGCAAACTACAGAACTTATTATTACCATTAAGATGGGGCCTGCAACTACACCCTGAGAAATCGATCCAGCCATTGGTTCCACCGGTGCCTCGTTCTTGTAGGAACGTTTTATCTTAACTACATCCCAAGTTTCGTTTTGCAGCAACTTTTTTATGCCAATCAATTAGACCATAGAAAATCGAGCATATGTGAACTTGCTGTGTAGTTAGGGACTATTACATCAAGCAATGAACTATTGTTAGATATGATCTTCAAATACGTCGTAATTTTACCTATAGTTGTCGGTGCAAAGAACTTCCATCGTTGTCGTCGCCTGTAGGCTGTAGATGTGCCTCGGATTTGGGTTTTGTCCTAATGCGAGGTTTTCACCAGACGATAATCCTTATTAGGTGCTGTTTGGATAAGGGTACAAAATTGTCCTCGTCTGTTTGCCCTAGGTATGCTCTCGATCCCCTATCCACTCTGTTGTGTGCGTCATTTGAAGCGGCAGTGCCTGCGTTTGGCGATGGCAACAAGCAGCGCATGATGCCGAGTGAGCGAGGCCGGCGGCAACAGGTAGCCCGCGAGGTCCATGGCAGCAGGAGCGCAGCCTCGCAGTGGCAAGCAGGAGCGTGGCCACGAGCGGCGGAGCAGGAGCGTGGCCACGAGCGGCGGCAAGCAGCGCCGCCGCTCGCGGCCTCACGGCAGCCCAAGCCTCAGCTCGTGAACTTCTCTTGTGTCCTGCTGCCCGGCTGTTTGGTTCCAACAGGCAGGTGCTTGCTTGCTTTCTTTACTGAATGATCTTGGTTGGTTGAATAGTGAGTGCTTGGCTTACTAAAATTGGTCGAGAGCTCCTTTCTTTGTCTTGTTCCTTTCACAATTTCTTGCTCCTTGTGCACTCATCTTTGGGGGAAAATAAATCTGAATCTTATCTTTAGTGAGGGATCAGGTTTACCTTGCTTCATCCTTGTTGGGGAAAATTAGGCTATGCTTCTGTACTTTAATTTAGATAGGCATTCTTGGGCATGTATTGAACTAAATCTTCCTATATACAAATTGATTGATGATTGGACAGATTAAGAACATCTCTTTTCCTTGCACAGAGAATGGCTCCAGGGTGTATCAATATTTTAATGCACCACGGGGGTACTTTTTCAAAGCATGGTGACCTTCTTATGAAGGAGGTGAAGTCTCCCTTTTTAAAAACATTGATAAGGAAGAAATGTGCTACTTCTGCATATTGGGCCTTGCTAAAAGCTTAGGATTCAAGGATGGCGGTAACCTGTTCTATACCACTGCTGGTACTAATCTTGAAGCTGGCATAGACAATCTTAATGATGATGCATCTGTGTCTAAAATGATGAAGCTTGCAAACCAAAGCAGCTTTATAGATGTTTACATTCAGCACAATGAACATGATGCTATGAGCTATCCAACGGTTGTTGAAGCCGTCCAACATGACAACATTGATGAGGTACAATTTATGTTGCATTATTATGTTAGTCACATTAATCATGCATTTTTTGTGTTAATAATTTTGCACTTGTCTTGAGCATCTTTTTCCTTTGTGTGTTGTGCACCTCAGAAAGCTTTTTGCTGGCCTTTTAAGTGTTTGTAGCAAAGATGCCTTTTTAATATCCTAATTGATTGATTACTTTGTTCGGAGCCACTAAATTTTTTTATGAATTACCTCCTTAAATTTTAATCTTGAACTTGCCAAATTTTATTTCATAGAAATGGCCCGACCTCCTGCCAGGAGAGATATGCTAATCTTGTGTCATGCAATGAGGCAACGTAGAATAAAATTTTTGCTGGCATTACATGTCCTTTTCCTGCATTGGGCAGTATTGGTTAGGAGACGTCGATATATGCTGACTAGAGAGCCTTGTAGATTTGACCCAGCTAGTCGAAAAAAGAATTTGAATGATATGATATTCGAAAGTGATATCCTGTGTATTGAGCAGCTTTGGATAGATAGGCATTGTTTTTGGGTTCTAATTGGGTTGGTGAAAGATATAGGTGGCCTGCAGGATACTGAGAGTGTGACTGTTGAGGAAATGGTTGCAACGTTTCTACTTTCTACACATACTAGCATATGACGAGAAGAGCTGCTTTATGAGGACAGATTATCAAAGATCTCAAGAGACTATAAGTCGGCATTTCTATAATGTGTTAGGAGCAATTCTAAAACTTTGGAGTGTGCTTCTTAAGAGTCCTGAACCAATCCCTAAAAATTGCAAGGATGAAAGGTGGAAGTGGTTTAAGGTAAAAGTAGTTCTAAATGCAGTGGCTTTGGTTGGGATGACAAGAGAAAAATGGTTGTTGGAGACAAAGAGCTATTTATGGGCTGGGCAAAGGTATAAGAATTTAAGATTTTTTAAGTACTTTTTTTTGTTAAATTATTTGCTTATAGATTTATAATATATATTGTAGTCTCATCCTGGAGCACCTGCTTTGTACGGGAAGCCTTTTGTGAATTATGATAAGCTCTGTGAAATCTATGCAAATGATTTGGCTAAAGGAGGAAAGGCCAAAGGTCCAGGGGATCATCTTGAAGTGAATGAAGAGCAATCTACTGCAGACATTACTGAAACAACCAACCAAATTAAAACTGCGGATGAGTCAAATTCTCATGCACCAAACCATAGCAGCAACCCCTCGAGTGGAACAAAATCTGGAGTTGATCGTAAGAGAATCATGTTGGAAGATGATCTTGTCGCTACTGAATTGACAAATGTGTCAAAATCAATTAGAAGCCTCGTGGAAGTTGAAACAGGAAATACTGCTACTTTAAATGCTACGCAGGCTGCTTTTTTGCATGAAATTGAAGTTCAAAAGAAGCTTGATGAGAGGAGGAATAAGCTGTTCCCTGAGCTGAAGAAACTATCCACGTTCAGTCAGCAACAAATTGTGAAGGCTTCACTTCTCATTGGCCAGGATGCATCAAAGTTGAATCTTCTCTTTGACAGCCCAGATGACTGCAAGCTTGAGTTTGTTCGCCAAGTTCTAGATAGTGCTAACTAAGTGGTTCATGTAGGACTCATCAAAGTATCTTGTTGTGCTTAGTAGTAGTAGTCTGTCATGCTTAGTATACAAGTATACTACCTTGGTTGTGTCGTGTTAACAGTACTTGCCTTATGTGGTGAACTTTAATTGAACTCCAAGTTGCAAGGTCTGTAGACTTTTTATTTTGCTGTGTGGGATGCATGCTTAGTACTGGAAGATACCTAGACATGGAGCATGTTTCAATTATATGGAGTCACTGAGTCTATGTATATACATATATGTACGTTTTTTATTTGCGTAATGTATCAGTGTGTTCTCTAAATATGTTGTCACTGTACCTAGCATCATTCTTCTTTAATTCAATTTTCCAAAAGAAAGACAGTAGTTTTGGTTTCATGCTGCGTTAATCATGTTTCGTGCTGCATTAACCATGATTTAAGTTTTCTTTCTCTCATGGAGGGGTATATTGGGTAGCATAATTTTATTTCCTTATCCCAAACCTAAGCAGATGCATGGCTCAATTGAAAAGGTTGTGGAAGTAGAAGCAGATGCTTGCACAGACTAGGATACCGAGGTTTCACGTAATCTGGAATTTGTGAAGTCTGCTGGAGGTAATGGACCTTTGACTTCTCATGGTTCGTCATCTTTTACTCTGAGTAGGGGAGGAGACAGTTGTGCTGGTAATGTCAGTGGTAGCCTCTCAACATTGTATTGTTTGGACTGTGCGGCAAGGAGGCAGTTAGCCACAGCGACTTCCTAGATCTTCTGAATCTCATATTCCTAACCATACTGACTTGGTCATGCATACTCGCAAAAAGAATGTACTTGGTTCACTGGAGGTAGGTCTTTGCAAGCCCAACACTGAATCGCTCAAGTACAATGATGGTGGAAAGATCCTATTACGATCGTACCTCCGTTTGTGGGAGTGGAAGCGTTGGCTTATCTGCTTACTCAAAGAAATACCTCTTCACCGGAGATATCTGTGGTAACTGCTGCAAGCAGAGATGCTTTGTTGAATGAAGCAAATTTGGGTGGTGGTGCTGCAAATCAGGCGTACCTTTGTAGGATGTCATATGAAAAATACAGTATGTGGACTCAGCAACCAGGCTCCCTCCCTCCCTCCCTCTCTCTCTCTCTCTCTGAACGACCAGGTTCTAGTCTCAACTTGCACTTAACGGGCTCTCACAAGATAATCTTTAGAGAGATGTCCTCACCATTCAGTAGAGTATGACAACTAACACTAAGTAAAGATGGCCCTTCCAGGGCCTAGTCCCTACTTTGTTTCATGAGGTAAACTTTTGCAGAATTATCCAGCCTTACATCAAATGCCAGAAATTAAAGAAAATTTACAATAAATCCTAACGTGATTTGTTCTTCCTGTTCTTGCAGCAGGGGATTGAGATTTGGCCTGAGTGCTCCAAGCTCTGATCGTAAAGCCATAGTTATTGTTGATGACCAGCTCTGACCTGGTGATGAACTCAGAGATGGCAGTCTCGACTTTGCATCATGGAGCTCTTGAAACTGGGAAGACCGGGGTGGCTCTTTAGGCAAGTTCCTGAAGCTGAGAGGGTTTCACAAGAAGAAACCACTATGACAGAGATGCAAACTGCACATGCAGACTGCCCCGTGTAGAGACGACTGTTTTTGGCGGGCTCCCCTAGTTCTCAATTTTTGTGTCTGGTGTACCCGTCGCCGATCGAGTGCTACACGTGTCCTTTGTGGAAAGAAGGCCAGAGCTTTAGGGCAAGTATACTTGCATTCTCAAGCATATTCAAGTGATCCTTTTTTCTTCTTGTCTGCTTTTCAGCAAACTACAACATGTGTTCTTCCCACTGAAAACGGGTGCACCGAAGAAATATATCCAACCAATGCCTTGTCCATGTTAGAAAGATTTGCTCTAAGTGTCTTGACCACACATTTTCTAACCAAGTTTCATTTTCAGTAAATTACTTTTATGCCAATTAACTAGTTGAGCATATTCCCATGAAAAAGGTTGAGCTTATAAGTGCAAAGAACTTCTGGGCACTTTAGTTTTTCTGTGGCAAACATGTAGCTGGCCAAACTCCTACTGGGCTCATTTTGTCTTCCAGATTGCTGAAGTTGTGTGTACTTGATGTAGGGAATCCTTGATCCCACATTTTTCAAGCCTCGGAATGACGGAGGGTGAGCATGCATTGGTAAATTAGGTCCGGTCGCAAGCTGATCCAGCGCACCTTCAGGTGATCAAGGATCAGGAGCTAGATGTCTCAGGCAGTCAGGCCGCAGGGGTGAAGCGGCACAGCAGCCGGAGATGTTGCTTTCGCCAATGAAGGAGAACCTGGCTTCCGTGACGAAGCAATAGAAACGCAGGCTCTCTCAAGCAAAACCGTCTGCAGGACAACATCATCTTTTTGCCTGTTGTTTTGTAAGGTTCTTAGGCTTTGCCATCTGCTGCTTCTCAAGTCGTGGGTTCCTTAGTTTTTTCTTGGTCGCGCAGTGTTTCCCCGAGATCTTTCTGGCCTTTGGCACCTTCCAGTTTTCGCGTGTGAAGTTCAAGGGCCAAGGGTATCTGTTCCTGCCACACAAGTCAGATGTAGTTCTCTGGAGCTGCATTGTAAATTTCACTGCAACTCAGCTCGGTTTTTTGGCCTTCTCTTCCCTATGTGATTTCGTTGAGATGCAACTTTCCAACAGACGGCACGGAGCTTGCATTTGCCACCGGCCCGTCGTGTTGCGGAGTTCTGTCCAGGTTTCTTTTCGCTTAGTTACTGAAAATCATATGGTTCAGGTCCAGGAAGTTTGAGTTCGGATGTAATCTGCATCTCTGCAGTCACGTGATGGTTCTAGGCATACAATGCGTGCAGATATGCATTTTCTGAATATATTTCCTCGCACGGCGTTTGCCCAGTCTGAATATATTTCATGGTAGGCTGGTACCGATCATGTAGCATTAGCACTGTTCGGAGACGCCTGTTGTTTTTCAGTTCCTTTCATGTGAATGGGAACAAGAAGACAACAAAGCCTGTACGAATGGGGCAAATAATTCTAAAAAACTGCTTAGTTTCGACATGTTCAATACGAGTATGTGTTCTGCTAATTTTTCCGTGTTTTGGCTGTTGTTTGGTGGGCTGCCGACATACCTTGTTCACAGGCCTCGTTGGATTATTTCCATTTTCATCTCTCCATTTTTCCCGAACATAGTGCTACCTACGGACTACGGATGATTGGATGAACTGCTGCTGCCTGAATAGCACTAACTGTCCAGTGTATTCATTGGGCATGGTCTCGCACGGTGCATGTGCGGTGACCAGCACGACCGGATCGAAGCCGACGGTCGCCCCACCAAAAAAAAAATGACGTTGACTCGCCTCCGCGTAGTCGTTTGAATGGACGTCGACAATTGGTTCACTCACGTCCCGTGTCCGCGCGTCCAGTTCATTTCCATTCCAAGTTTGGATGAAATCACGAGTGACTCGTTTCTCAAAAAAAAAAAATTATTACTTCCGATTTGAAATAGATATTATCTTAAAATACATACAGTTAAATTTTAAAATTTTTATCACTAATATACACAAAATTATTAATATTTGACATATAAAAATAATACTTTAACATCATCTCATTTTTATCAACTATTATCAAGATATAGTTATCAAAAGTAATAATCAAACATACTTATTAAATACTATATCGATAGTAAAAGAGAATAGCTCGGTTAGTATCTAGTAGGGCAGATGTGGGTCAAAACCAAATAGGTCTCACGTCCTTAAAGGAAGTGACAGCCGGTTACCGGTGTGGATACGTCCTTGCACCGCATTTCATCAAGCAGCTGACATGCGCGAGTAAATGAAGCAAAGACTGGACCGACCAGGTATCGTGCATGCTGCACGGCCGCTTCGGTTTCAGGCCGTTCCGGGCTCGATCCGGGGTGCCTACGCCATGCCCCGGCTACAGCTACCCTGCCCTTGCCTTTTGCGTGTGCTCTCGCAGCAGTGATCAGCGGAGCCCGGGTAGGTGCCTGTGCCTGCCAGCGCCACCGAGACGCGCACGCGTCGCCGTCCTTCCTCCTTCGCCCGCCGCCGGACGGCCCGGGGACCGCTCGCGCCGGGCTGTTCATCGCCGGGCCTTGCTCTTCCTGTCGAAGCTTGAACTGCGCATGATGAGGTTGGTAGCCGCCACGCCCCTAGCTGTTAGCCTGTTCACAGCAGATAGCACTGGTGCCAATACGGCCATGATGCGCCCTACGCGTGCCCCATCTGCCAGAAAACCATCGAGTATCGCTGCTCTAGGGAGGGATGGGGACTAGTGACCGATCCATCATCGGTCAGGCAGGCCAGACGGCAGCCGGGCCGGCAGTTGTCTCACCTTCTCGTTCTTGAGCGACGTCCCTAGCTTGCCAAATCTAGGGGTGCCGTGTCTGTATCATCTATTTGCTACCCATCAATTTCTTTCTACAGAACGTATTATGATTTAACAAGGTCTTTACTTTGATAATTAATTTCTCTTATAACATATTATCGATTACTATAAAACTAATATTTTATTAAAATATATAAGAAATATGAATTTATTGCTACATATTTTGTACATTAAATATGCGCATAATTTGAATAATTGTTGGTCAAAATCTATGAAGTTTTGATACTTTTTAATCCTAATGCACTATGTATTTTGAAACACATCTGAAACACAGGGAATACTAGACTAAAATAAAAGCAAGTAATAAAGGAAACACTTTCACCACTCCTCTTAGCATCGGACGCAGAAGGTTGTCTCGACTCGTCCGCAAAGAGAAACAGATGTCGTCTCGCTTGAGTGTTCCTTCGTGCGCGACAACGAGCGGCGATTAAATTTGAATTTTCTAGTTCAAACTTCAAAGTTAAGTTTGTATGCTCAAAGTTCCATTACTTTAGTTCAAAACTGAATTTATTAGGTGTTCAACATCTTGTTTCCTTAAGTTTAAAGCAGTCTTTTTGTTGTGTCATGTCTCGAAGTTCATGTGTATTTTTACATTAAATAAGCTTCACCCAGCTTTGGAAGCTAAACAAAAGCTATGATTATATATGTTGGGGTTGCCAGATAATTAGGAGGACTGAGGTTGATGTTTATCTTAGGGCGTCTCCAATGGTATATACATGCCAGCTAGCTAAAAGAGACTCCATATCACATTTTGGCCTGTGTGGAGGAGAGAAAAGAGATAGAAACTAGCTACTCACTAATAATCAATCTATAGTGCACTCTAAAACGCATGTAAAATTTATTTTCCTATTCATGTAAACTCATATTGAATTTAAAAGGTATGTTATAGCTGATCCATTGAATAACTTGACTATTGCACAATTTATAAATGGTATGGACAATTCTTATTGCTAGTACTTGTATATAGTTGTAGATGCCCTTAGTCTAAAGGCTTGTGAAATAAGATTACCCATCAATGAGAAGCTAAAATCTCTAACTGCACCGAATTAGATTATCACAATTGGCATTAATACTCACATGCTACTACATTTAGGAGTACCCAAACAAAGGTACGATCGAGATTTGGTTGACCCTACATTTTTCGGAAGCTCTTCTATGGGGAAAGTCTTTGCTACAAACAATCAAATGTATCTAAACATAGAATACTGTCAATCCGATTCCTATTCTAAGACTGCGCTTAATCTCATTATCGAAGAAGTCGATTTATAAAAAACTCTCTACAGGATCATAAAATATCGTATAAATTACTCGATACTTCATTAAAAAGAAGAAGAAGAAAGCAACAAAATACTGAAGTCACTAAACCGGAAGATGATGGCATAATCAGCAAGGTGCGTTGTGGCGTGAGCTGCTCTGACTTCGATAACCATCCCGGGCCCACTCCTCATGGACCAGATCCCCTTCCGTAGCCCTTAGGCCCTGGGCCCCGTCTACCAGCACGGCACGGGCACCACCCTCCAGTGTCCGCGGCCCGCCCGTCTCGACTCCATTGCCCACCTTCTCTCCTCCGCTCTCTCTCTCTCTCTCCCCGCCCGCCCTCGCCGCGCCTCACCGCGCCGCTAACTACCGCCCTCCCAAAATTCCCCTGCGAAACCACCCCGAAAACCAAAAAATCCCGTGCGCCCGCCCGACACCCCCTCCTGCGCCGAGAGGAACCCATGGATCCGCGGGCGGAGGCGGACGCGGCGGCGGTGCTGGGCGCGGACCCGGCGGCGCTGACGGCGCTGCTCGCGGACCTGACCTCCCCTGCCAACGAGGCGCGGTCGCGGGCGGAGCGGCAGTTCCACTTCCTCCGCGGGTCCCACCCGGACGCGCTCGCGCTCAGCCTCGCGCACCTGCTGCTCTCCCCGGCGCACCCCTCCGCGCCCATCGCCGCCGTGCTGCTGCGCCGCCTCATCGCCCCGTCGTCCCAGTCCTTCTGCTACCCCGCGCTGTCCCCAGCCTCGCAGTCCTCGCTCCGCGCGCTGCTCCTCTCCGCCGCCTCTGCGCCCGCGCTCCCCAGGTCCATCTCGAAGAAGCTCTCCGACGCCGTCGCTGAGCTCGCCTCCTTCCTCCTGCCCGCTAACGCGTGGCCCGACCTCCTCACCTTCATGTACAAGTCCATCGCCTCCCCGTCCTCCCCTCCGGCGCTGCAGGAGTCGGCGCTCAACATCCTGGCCCGGCTGGCCTCCCACCTCGCCGCTGGCTTCCCCAACCTTCACGGGCTCCTCCTCTCCGCGCTTTCCCACCCCTCGTCCGCCGACGTCCGCGTCGCGGGGCTCAACGCCGCCATCAGACTCATCCAATCCCTCCCCTCTGCCGCCGACCGCGACCAGTTCCAGGACCTCCTCCCGGCCATGATGCGCGCCCTCGCCGAGTCGCTCAACTGCGGGAACGAGGGCTCAGCGCAGGAGGCCCTGGAGATGATGATCGAGCTCGCCGGCGCAGAGCCCCGGTTCCTGCGCCGCCAGCTGCCAGACGTGGTCGCCTCCATGCTGCAGATCGCCGAGGCCCCCGGACTAGAGGACGGCACCCGCCACCTTGCCGTTGAATTTGTTGTTACACTCGCGGAGGCACGGGACCGCGCGCCCGGGATGATGCGGAAGCTGCCGCGGTACGTTGGGCGGCTCTTTGCAGTGCTCATGACTATGCTGCTCGATGTCCAGGATGAACCGGCGTGGCATGCCGCAGTGTCAGAGGAGGAAGACGCTGGGGAGACTGGAAGCTATGTCTTCGCGCAGGAGTGTCTTGACCGGCTGGCAATTGCTGTTGGTGGGAACACGATTTTGCCTGTGGCAGCTGAGTTGCTTCCGTCGTTTTTCGCTTCTGAAGAGTGGAAGAGACGGCATGCGGCATTGGTGACGATTGCGCAGATTGCAGAGGGCTCTGCTAAGGTGATGATTAAGAATCTGGAGCAGGTGGTTGGGATGGTGCTAAATTCGTTTCAGGATCCTCATCCTCGGGTGAGGTGGGCGGCAATAAATGCAGTAGGGCAGCTTTCAACGGACCTGGGACCTGAGTTGCAGAATCAGTTGCACCATGTCGTGCTACCTGCATTGGCTTCAGCAATGGATGATTCCCAGAACCCACGCGTACAGGTAAGTGATTGTTGAGCACTTGCAACTTATTAATCTCATCTGCTCATGCACTACCCCTTTTAATATCCTTTTTCTCTATGTTAGTTTCTGAAAACAGTGACGATCCTGTTACCCATGGGTCTCGAATATTAGCCTATGGTTCAATTAGTTGATATATATTTCTTCCCCAATGTGGACGGGATTATTGTCCACAGATGTGTAGTTGGTCAAGTTTACCGATTCAGTGCACCGTGTAAGTGGGCGCATGGTGTCTAATGATTGGCTTTGGATATGGTAATGTGTACTAGAGATTGGTCTGGATATCACTGTTATAGTTAGCGTATTAATTATAACACTACTCTTTAACTAGTTTGCTTGTGCTATGTGGATGCCTTGAGGTTGGTCATACTTAGGATTTTCTTTTTGAGTCTATCTTTGGACAGGACATGATGTTTTAGGCCAAAACATAAATTGTGTGAACTCTTCTTGGTTTGTTTACAGAGCCAACAACCCAACAGTTGGTACCTTTTGGCCATTTTGTTCTTTGATTGATTTTCTGAGCCTTCAGGAATTGCAGTTCGTTGCTATGAGATTTATGCATATTGCTTGCGGAATGTTTGTGTTGTGCACAACATGCATATTTTACTCATATTTGGAGATGTTTGCATCTGCCTGACTGATATCGAGGCAGTTATAGGTGGAAGACACATTTTAGGTGCTTCTTGAATTGCTTCTGTATACATCTGATTCTCATTCCACATGCCTTTGTATTGTTGTAATTGATTTTCCATAACTGCTCCTCGTCAGCTGACCAACAAGGCATTCTCTAATCCTTATTTTGTTTTCTGATGAGTTCAGGCACACGCCGCTTCCGCGATTCTAAACTTCAGTGAAAACTGTAGACCTGATATTTTGACACCATACTTGGATGGAATAGTTGGGAAGCTTCTACTGTTGCTTCAGGTAAATCTAGCATCCAGTCTTTGTATCTTAACTATATATAGGACATGAGGCATAAGCATAACTTCTATTCTATTTTTTGGAAACTTGTCTGCTTACCATGCAGACTGGAAACCAAATGGTGCAAGAGGCTGCTTTAACTGCTTTAGCATCGGCTGCGGATTCTTCTCAGGTAAATGTGAAATACGGTTCAATTTTCTGTCCAACACTGTAATTTCGTTGCCACGGTAATGTAATTTGGGATCTCCTGTTGTGGAAAAAAAATTTCTGTCCAAAATTCTTTCTAACAAATTTTGCCATTTTGTCGATTCAGGAACATTTCCAAAAATATTATGATGCAGTCATGCCATACCTCAAGGCCATTCTCATGAATGCAACTGATAAATCCAACAGAATGTTGCGTGCCAAATCCATGGAATGCATCAGTTTAGTTGGTATGGCGGTTGGGAAACAAAAGTTTAAGGACGATGCTAAGCAGGTTATAGTTGGCTGATTGCTCTTATGATCTGTAGCGCATAACTCTTTCCTTCTGTAGAAGATTTCAATATATTTCCTTCTGTAGAAGATTTCAAATTAACATCATTTGTTCTTAAAGTACGCTATTTTTTTTTGCTTCTATATTGAAAAAAAGTCGAATTGCAATCTGTTCTGATTCTATTTGTGCTGTGATGGTTTCATTGAATGTAGCCTGCCAAGCTCATTAGTCGATCTTTTGATTGTTCAATACATTTTTTGTGTTAGGTGATGGAAGTTCTGATGACACTGCAAGGATCTCAGATGGAGGCTGATGACCCTATAACAAGTTACATGCTGCAAGTATGTTAGAACTTGAAACCTATTCTCATTTTATGGCATTAAGGTTGCTTCTCATTTGTTTAATCTAATTGCCTCTGTAGGCATGGGCAAGACTGTGTAAATGCCTTGGTCAGGATTTCTTACCATACATGAGTGTTGTTATGCCCCCTCTGCTCCAGTCTGCTCAGCTTAAACCAGATGTGAGTGTCACTTCTGCTGGGACAGATGAAAATGGTGAATCTGATGATGAGGGGTATGTTTTTAGTTTTTTCCTCCATCTTTTTGAGGCACTTTTATCATGTATTGTTTTTCCGGATAAATTTAATCTGTTGGTCACATCCATATGATGGAAACAGTTAAGCTGATGTGTTTTTGGCATGATATCAATGATTGTTTGTTGTTCTGCATTGAATACACATCCTTTGGTCACAACACCCATTTGATCAGCAAACTAAGGGTAGACTATTAATCTCAACTGCCTTCTATAGGAGGTTTCCTGGATCTTAGGTTCTTATCTATCTGACTGTAACAGAATGTGAACTCTCAGCTCTATAAAATGGTGGGTTCTACTTACCGCTTGAACTAATGCAGTGTCGAGACTATTACACTGGGTGATAAGAGGATAGGCATCCGGACTAGTCTACTGGAAGAGAAAGCTACAGCATGTAATATGCTGTGTTGCTATGCTGATGAGCTCAAGGAAGGATTTTCCCCATGGATTGATCAGGTCTTATTACCATTTCAACCCCCTCCCTCTTTCTCTCATCCGTCATGCTCTATTTTCACGAAGAGCTATAACTGAATTTGGATTTGTACAGGTTGCAACTACACTCGTACCTCTCCTCAAGTTCTATTTTCATGAAGAAGTTAGGAAGGCAGCTGTCTTGGGTATGTGATTGTCACTTTTAATGCATTTTTCTTCCATTTAGCTTGATTTCAAAAGTTATACATTATACGATCTTCTCAGCTATGCCCGAGCTTCTACGTTCAGCAACGTTGGCTATAGAAAAGGGTCAAGCTCAAGGCCGAGATAAATCTTATCTTAAGCAACTGTCTGATTACATAGTTCCAGCTCTTGTAGAGGCCATGCATAAAGTAAGTGCAGCATGCTAATAAAAACTTCTTGCTTTTCCTTGATACTTGTTATGTTGGTCAAGATTATCTGGCTTAAGAATGTTACTTGGGTTGTGCACAGGAACCTGAGCCACAAATTTGCGCAAGCATACTGGAGTCATTGAATGAGTCCATACAGGTTTGTAATATTCTACTCTGATGATACTTTATTTGATGTTGCACTGAGTAAAAGATCCTTGTTTTCTTGAGAACTGAGAAGCCTCTGTATCTTTACTTCAAGCACAGCTAGTTCTTGTTTTCACATTCTCATCCACCTAACCAGACTTAAGTTGTGTACGCCTGTGTGAATACTGAATGGGCATGCTACCTTGTGAACCTGGAATTGGTGTTGTTTAAATGGTGCAATAATAGGATTGTTAAGCTGGGTTGATCAAATTATTAGCTGGTTTTCAGCAATTTTGACATTGAGTTACCTCAGTCCTGAGTTTGCTTGGTTTGGCTGGTGTGATATAATGAACTTACCAAAAGGGGGGAAAAGATGTGAAAAATAATACAAATACTTCTTGGTTGACTGTTCTGCATAGAATCCTACCCTAGTATAACATGCGATATGAAGTATTAACTGCTGTGTAGCGTACTGCTTTTCCATTATGAGACTAACCTTACGCTCCTAGTACCATACTAGTTGGCTCTTCTGACAAATACCTGACCCTTACCCTTTAGTGTAACTACTATGTTACTATTATTATAAATAATAAATAAGATTATCAGAAAACTTGTTAATGCTTGTCATCAACTTGCAGGCATCTTTTCCCTTTTTAGCTTTGTACTATATTTCCTACTGTGGGTCGGCCACTCAAATAATCTGTTATCCATTTTATTCGTTCAGTTATCAGGAACACTTCTTGAGGAAGGTCAAGTCAGATCCATAGTGGATGGAATCAAAGATGCAATAATAGCGAGCACTAATAGGAGGATAGAACGAACCGAGAGGGCAAAGGCTGAAGATTTCGATTCTGAAGAAGAGGAACTACTCAGAGAAGAAAATGAACAGGAGGATGAAATCTTTGACCAAGTAAGCTATTGAAATATCAGACAGTTTCTTACTCTTGCACAAATCAGCATATCTGATGTATATGTTTCTGATTCAATATAAATATGTGTGTACACTGACATTCAAAGATTCACATAGATGCATAATTAGCTACCTTAGACATGTACTTGAAAGGTGGGTGCATGATTGTGTTGTACTTTGAACCTATTTTGTATTTCGAACGGCTGCAGTGCTTATTGCGAGCTTCACTGGATATTCAACTTTGCCTTTGTTATTACGCAGGTTGGTGATTGTCTGGGCACTCTTGTCAAAACCTTCAAGACTTATTTCCTTCCGTTCTTTGATGAACTCTCCGTGTATTTGACACCTATGTTGGTAAGTGAAATGATGAACCTTTGGATTTTGAGGCTTTGGGTTACTAGCCTTAGGTCAGGAGCACTTAGCACTACATCACAAGTTGATTTAACTATAGGTTTTACTCTGGAGATCATTTTCACATGAATTTGAGATGTATTGTTATAGGATAACGAAAACTAAACATTGTAAATACGTCTTTAACATATCATCAATTTAGAGCAAGGATAAAACAGCAGAAGAAAGAAGGATCGCCATATGCATTTTTGATGATGTTGCAGAGCACTGCCGCGAAGCAGCAGTTAGGTAACTGTCGCATGATCCCTTGCAGATCACTTTGTTTGATGAATGAGAGACATTATTTTGAGTTGCGATTATTTTGCATGTCTTTGTGATATCTGATTCTTAGATATTATGGCACATATCTTCCTTCGTTGTTAGAAGCCTGCGCAAGTGAAAATCCAGATGTCAGGCAGGTTTGTATATCTTATTTGTTCTACCCCCCAATGTACCAAAGTGTTTGGGTAACAGCAACATTTCATCTCTCAAGTCTCAAGAGTGGTCTTTTCAAAGAGTGTGTGTATTCATGTTCAATTTGCTGTTTTCAGGCTGCAGTTTATGGAATTGGCATTTGTGCTGAGTTTGGTGGTTCAGCATTTAGATCTCACACTGGGGGTATGTGTTGTATTTACCGTGAGATAGACTAGTCTATAGTTGCATTTGTCTTTGACATTGTTAATGACTTAATTTATCTCTGCAGAGGCCCTATCCAGATTATACAATGTAATAAGACATCCTAATGCTTTGGATTTGGACAATGCGATGGCATACGACAATGCTGTTTCTGCTCTCGGAAAAATATGTCAATTTCATCGTGATAGCATTGATGCATCACAGGTACCTTTTGCTGCCATGCACCATATGTATTTATTTCCTTGCGGTCACTATAAGGAATTTTATTTGAGATACTCATCTGAACTCAACAACACCAAGACGCCATTACTCTCTCTCTCTCTCTCTCTCTCTCTCAGTATAGGCAAATAGTTCTTCTAGCCTCTGGCCTGCTTCATTGATCCTCAAAGGTCTGATGACAACACAAAAGTCAAAATAATGACATTAAGTATTACCTGTTAGTCGTTGTGTTGCTGCTTCATTAACTCTTAACCATACGATACTTAATGATCGTGCATCACTTGTTTTATGTTACAGGTCATTCCTGCTTGGTTAAGTTGTCTACCAATAAAAAATGACTTAATTGAGGCCAAGCTTGTCCATGAACACCTGTGTGCAATGCTTGAGAAGTAAGTGATAGTCACAGTTTATATCTGTGGAATTATGTGCTTTTTCTGAGTTCATGATGTAGAAACACGGGCATTTAAGTCCTTGTCAGCATGTCTAAACTGTTTTCCTTTTACTCTATTCAAAGTTTTTCTTCATTTGTGTAACCAACAGGTCCGAGAGGGAGCTTTTGGGTCATAACAATCAGTATCTTCCAAAGATTGTCTCTGTTTTCGCAGAGGTACCTTTTTATGTTTCTTTGTATTCTCCCTTTTTGTTTTGATTTGCCCCTAATGATCTACAGAAAATGCAATGCAACTACATGCAAGGATTCCTACCTACATTTAAAAAGTATGCAATTTGACACCTTAGGGCCTGTTTAGATGAGGGGGATTGCTCTAGGAATATTTAGGGTTTAGTTCAAATCTGTACCAAGTCCTAAGGGTTTAATCCCAACCCATGACTGAGTTTTACCTGTCAGTTTGACTCTGTAACCAACTAATACATACCTACCTGGTGAAATCAGTACACCTTGGCCCTTGGGGTTAAGGTTAAACCCTGAACAGGGTAGCCGTATATGATAGGTCTTGATGAGGGTGCTAGATGATTGCCTACTTCTGGCCTTGAAATGCAATAATCAGTTTGGTGTACTTCTGTGTGACCTTGTCTTAACTTCTGAATCTACTGTCATGTCACCTTATCTACAGTGTCAACGCTTAGCTTGCCTTTTTTGGTGATTGCCATGGAATACGTTTCCAAGGTTGCATCATGTTATCTTTTATTTGAAATTGTTGGTTGCCATGTTAACACAATCTTCTTTCATTCCATTTCAAGAAAAGGTTGTGTGTTGGCTATCTACGAATGATGTCCTGATTTTCTTAATAATTTATAGGAATTATAAATATACAATGTGAGTTGACCATTTAATCTTTTTTACCTCATCTGATTTTTTCACATGATAATTAAATATCTTGTGAAAACTAAAACAAAAAACATAGCATTTGCAATTTTTATTTAATTTCAGTGGATGCTGCCACACCAGTATGTTAGTTTCATCCGCCTAAATCCTAGAGAAAATTTCAGCTTAAAGGCACAGAAAGCTTAAGATCCTCCTTGAAGGGACAGAAAGCTTAAGCTCCGCCAAAATGTTCTGTAGCTTCTTGGGCTCTGTAGAGAACCTTAAGCCCATTTTATACCAAGAAGCTGAAGCCCCTCTGCTAAGTTCTCGGAGAAGCCAGCTTCTGGAGGAAGCTGGGCTCCCTAAACAGGGTCTGAATGGCTTTAAACATTGTTTATTTGTTTAACTTTGTCTCTCTCTGTATGGGATGCAGATATTATGTGCGGGCAAGGATCTGGCAACAGAACAGACCGCTAGCAGGATGATTAATCTGCTAAGGCAGCTTCAGACAACATTGCCTCCTTCGGTATTAGCCTCGACATGGTCCTCTTTGCAACCACAGCAACAGCTTGCTCTACAGTCTGTGCTATCGTCATAGCTGATCAGAGTAACCTCCGTGGTGTAAAACATATGGCCTTTACAGCTTGCCTTTTTGTGTTCTATTTATGTACGAGGGGCAAGGTGTTGCACTTGGTGTGTATATTGTTGCAGGAACGACATGGATGTTTATGAGGCTGAGTTATCTGCACATCACCAATGAAGTTGTAAAGCTACATATTTCCCTCACTAGTGATTTTAGTTGGATTGAAAGAAATGTAAATCAAAACAATTTTGATAGTGGATTTTGATGTCATATTCTGTTTCCCCATGAACTTTTGTATCCATCTCGTTGCCTTTTCTGGATTTTTTGGGTAGAATGTTACATTTGCTTAGTTTCAGTTTGCTCTACTGACTCTAAAGAAGAGGTGAGCCCTTAAGCATAACACTCAAATATGCTCAGGTTGTGGCTATTTGGTGCTAATTTATTTATTTTTTTGCAGAGTTCAGAAGATAATTTGCTCTACAAAGCCCTGCAAGGGGGAGGTAAGTGCTCGAGTGCCACCCAAGGAGCCAAGCTGTAGCAATATGTTCAGTATTGATAGCTTGTTTGTTCTTTTTTTTTTTTTTTTTTTTTTTTTGCATATTTTGGTAATCAACCATGAGCTGGGAGCTCCATGGCGGATTGTCAGCAGGACCTAGTCCCAGTGGGCAAGGGTGGAGCCAGAGGTTAATTTGTGTGGAGTAGCGGAAATTGCAAACGAAGCTATTTTTTATCTTGGTTTCTCACACCACGGAAAATCTTGAGATGCTTTTGTGCGGTTGGGATTGTGGAAGTCTGGATCGAAATGAAATTTGTCACGCGTTGAGATAACGTTAAGCCTGTTGGTTTACTTCAAATCTTCGCATCCACAACTATTTGTATCATCTTTGATTCCCTAGTCCTTCTCAATATCTTATTAACTGCAGCATATGCAGTTGGTTCAGAACACTAGAGTAGTTTCGTAACGTGTCAAATATCCGTTCATGTAGCTCCTTTTTTTTTTTTTATTCCTTGGTTATTTCGATATTTTGGGCACATTTAGTTTGTTTTGGGACTTCTATCATAAGTTTACTAGTAAGTGTTCACGTATAATTAATAATATTATGATGATAGTATGCTGTCTGCATATGAAATCAGTAATATTGTATCTATAATTAAAATTTTAAACAAATTATGGTGTAAAAGTTTACAGTCGTTTATTATACTATTTAAGTAAATTATAGTGTAGAAGTTAATGATCATCTATTAACATTACATATAACTGAAGTTAAATAATTGATATACTTATGCATTTTTATAAGCTAAAATATGCTTAGATGGCTTTAGAATATGTAAAGGAGAGAAATAAACGATAGAATAGTTATAAGTAAAAATAATATCATAACTAATATCTTGTTTCGGACCATGCAGTATCTGATCTATTTAACAAATTCTTATACGATTTCAGGGATGTTGTCTTTATAGTCACTCTCTTTGTATTTTAACAGATCAATCAAGAACTTTTTTAGTTTGTGTCTATCCTGTAAGTATATTATATATTATTGTAATTGTTAAAAAAGTACAAAGCCAGATGACAAATTGTTTAATATAAACTATAATGTTGTTGAGAATACTCACAGTGTAAATCGTTGGTTGTAGTTGTTGATTGTTCCACGTGTGTATGAAGTTAATAAAAAAAACATGATGTGAACCTATAGAAATAAATTGTTACATCTATGTGAACAATTTAATTGATTAAGGGCTTGTTTATTTTTTATTATGATTTTGAAAATCCGATTCTAACCTGTGGATTTTAAAAAACTAAATTGTGAAAAGTTAAATTATAAAAAGCTGAATGATGTTTAGCAACCCTAGATTCTGAATATCTTGGATGATTATTTTTTATGTGTTATGCCTATAATACTCCCAACTATTGAATTGAGATTTAGAATATAGTTAAGACATCAATCTGTTGGAGCAAGAGTTCACCTTTCCTCAGTAAGTACGATGAGAGTTTCTTTTAAGGAGGAGACTTAAATTTGGAGATAAAGTTTGAGAGGAAGGAACACCACAAACGTATTGATAGTAGAAAAATAGATCGGTCTGGAGGAGTATCACAACGTGGTTTAACACTTGGGCACCTTTTGTGTACTGCATGTTGCTTTGAGCGTTCTCCTTGTGACCTCCCCTTCCAGATGACTTGGGGTTCCCTACGCGCGGCTGGCGTCATGAGGGCTGCGTCAGGGGCACTGGCGGGGTCTGCACACTTCGGGGTCTTGCGCCTCCTCGAAATCCTTTTTTGTCGGAGGGGCCCGAGGAGAACACCGAGTAGACAGATTCTCTGAAGATATTAGCTCGCACGGGGCATCCCAGGTGCTGTCGAAAGAGACACCTTGGCATTAAATCCAGACGGGAACATTCCTGGGTTCGACCGCCCAGACCCACTGGAAAGCGGCCTACCTGGCCGCGACCTCTCCTGCTACAGCGAGGTCTTCACCATGCAAAGGTCAGAAGGCCTCCGTGCCGTCTGGAGTTTCCTTACCGACCCAAGGTTCTAGGTCGGTCAAGGTCGGAAGAACGTCGTCCCATATGGCAGCAGGACTGGAGGGTACACGTGGTGTGCATGGCTGAGATAACCACACATATGGTTGCAATGGTGGATATGGCGGCTAGCGCGTTGGTGGTTTTTTTGTTTTTTTGATCTCTACCTCTCTTTAACACTTTTGTGTTCGTGTCCCCACGGACGACACCACTGTTGTAGCAAGAGTTCATCTTGCCCCAGCTAGTACGACGAGAGTTTCTTCTAAGAAGGAGACTCAAGCTTGGAGATGAAGTTTGAGATGAAGGAACACCATAAATGTATTGATAGTAGAAAAATGGATCGGTCTGGGGGAGTATCACAACGTGGTTTAACACTTGGGCACCTTTGTGTACTATGTGTTGCCTTGAGCGTTCTCCTTGTGACCTCCCCTTCCAGATGATTACTATTCCTATTTATAGGGTGATACGTAACTTAGTGTGCAAGTTATCACGATGTATAAATATCTAGGATCTGAGCAAATTACTGGTCCTTATCTCGGATAACTACTTTTTACCTTGTACAGAGGATACATATCTACCATGATAACTATTATGGTGCATGCACCCTAAGGGATGAGTTGGTCGCTAATTACAGTTTGGCGCCGCACTGTCAGGGGTGTCAAGATAACCTCCATTGTACTGGGATGTCAAGGCAGCGTCCACTAACCTAGGTATTTAATGCCAGTCACTTCTTTGCATGCAAAGGATGACCGGTGTAGGGGGGTGTTCTTTTCTTCTCTGATATTATCTCCAAAGGCTGGCTGCATCTTTACGCTTCGGAAGGCCACATGGGCACTGGGGGTGGCCCGAAGGGGTCCGTAGCTTCTGAGGGCGAGGCCTCCTGTTGAGAGTTCGAAGGCCGAATGCTCTGGAGGGAGCTTTAATAGCGATCATCAACCATTATCCTTAGACTGATCTATTTTTGCTAACAAAACCTAATTTCAGTATATATGTTTTCCATCTACTACTAGACGAGGTACCTCGTTACCCAGGATAGTGACACAAAATCTTCAATGATTCCTCTGA
The DNA here is from genome assembly GCF_958298935.1 of Phragmites australis. Taxonomy (NCBI): domain Eukaryota; kingdom Viridiplantae; phylum Streptophyta; class Magnoliopsida; order Poales; family Poaceae; genus Phragmites; species Phragmites australis. The sequence continues at coordinate 40,903,215 of NC_084923.1, forward strand.
AAAACGTGATGCCCAGAAACATGGACAGCTGTGAATATCACGTGAATCTGGGCATAGTGCGACACATGAACAAAGATGGTGTCACTTCCAGACATACAAGAACATCCATAACACGGTTTCCAAGCAGAGAATCCCACATTCAATTTAGAAAATATATCCCCATCATTTTGTTCAATTTGCTTGCATCAAAGCCTGGCTCGTTTTCCACAAGAATGATCGAACAAAACTGAAATGTTCAGCTTAGCTGTTTGGTCATTCTTTTCGATGCAAATAGTCAGTAACGTAAGACTTCCCAGTAGTGTTTCCCACGATTCGTATTATCTGAATATGATTGTAGTTTTGTCCCTAGAATATATCTAGACATCAAGAATAGTAATAATCTACTTTTTTCATAGAAAATAAAAAGTTAGCAAGATTATCATAAAATATATTTATGTCTCTATTTTCGTCTCCTAATCTATTACCACCACCTCTTTGAGATGAAGATGATTGAACCTCACTTGGGATATAGTTTACGTCTTGATCACACCTCTTAAAGTCTTTATCTATTAAAACGCTTTCTCGAATGAAGTTGTGAAGAGCTATGCATGCAATAATTATTTTTTATTTGCTTAACCACATGATAACTTGGCAAGTCCAATAATATTCTTCACTTTATCTTCAAAACTCTAAATGATTGTTCAATCACATTGTGAAAAGATGAATGCAAATAGTTAACTATTTTCTTCTTACCACTAGGATACATGCCTTGTCGAAATTTTGATAAATGGTACTTCACTCATTTGAATGGAGCTAGATACCTCACTCGATTAGGATAACCAAAGTCAATGAGATAATATTTTCCTAAAAAAGAACATGTAATATGATAAATATTTATGAGAACACATTAGTGAAACGAGAGTAGATAATATGCAAATATACCTTGTGAGGGATGTGGAAACTCGTCGCAATATTTGTGTAAAGCATCATTGAACACCTTCATTTCATGTACCGAGCCTAGCCATCCAGCAACAACAAAGGTAAATCTCATATCAAAGTCACATAGACCAACACATTCTGCGTTGAATATCCATAGCGTTCCACAAGTGCAACAACCCTAGAGGAAGGTACAACAACAGGTATATATGTGCCATATATTGCACCTATGCAATTGTTGAAATGTGGCAAGAAAAGGGGATCTTCAAGTCTAGGATGTACGGTCTTGAACTCTGGATCTTTTAGTTTGATAATATCTACAGCAAGGAGGTTGATACTATCCAATACTTGAAGGAATTTCCTACTAATAGTTTTAGTTGACCTCTCGAACCGGTTTTTAACTTGGCTACATGATTGTGGTGCCCTAATAGTCCATAAAAACATGTCTAAAGATTCAATAGAACTCACAACTCTAGTTGACTTCAAACCATAATTTGACACCAACAAGTCATATAGCCTATCAAACAATGGTCTAATCATCCTAAACATGTTACAGCACTCCCTCAGATTGTTCAAGGTGTTCATTACCCAATCAATATCTGAAAGAATAGATTCTCTCCTCTTCCTCTTGTTTAAGAACTTGTCACCATAGTACATACCCAAAGCACATGATATCGCTCCATATTGTTCAATATGATGTTGTTGAATAATTGCAATCTGAAATATTGCATCATCATCACTACCACTTGAACTCATCTACAAACAATAGATGAGGAGAAACCAATATTATTTATAGATGGTTCAAATAATAGTAATACATAAAGATGGTTCAAATAATAGCTATACATATAGATAGTTGGTTCAAATAACAATAATACATATAGATGGTTCAAATAACTACTTCTTATTTCCTCGCACCACCTCTTGAACCAATTGAATATCCCTTCTTTGGTGTTTAAAGTGAGAAACATATCACGATTTTTAGCTTTAACAAAAAGCTTACTAGCCATAGAATGCTCTTCACTTCTTTAATGGATTCTGACCTCATCGAACCTTGCAGCACCTTGTTAGATACTGTACTAGAAGACTACATATTTTCCAAAATACCTTTCATTATCTTAACCATAGGGTTCTTCCTATGCTTCTTGGGGCTATCAGTATTAGGAGGCGCACTTTGTTTCAATTCATTTGTATCCTTCCTATTGATGTTGCTTTCCTTAAGGCCTTCACCGTCATCCAACTGTTCCTTGTCGGCTTCTTTACTAGCATCTTCACCCACTCCTTCACCCGGTGTAGCGAACATGGCCCTTTTAGGTATGTATGTGATTTTAGTGATTAATGGTAACATAGTCAATGAGACTAACATATTTATCAAGTATATACTTTAGTAGATCTCATAGATGCTATACATGAAGAAGCCACTGGAGCTGAACTCAAGAAAGATTGAATTGAATAAGTTCGGATAAGATTGCACTCACCGGATGGTTTGGTGCTCAGAAAAGATAACACATCGGATGGTTCGGTGCTCTGAAGGTTATACACATCAGAGTATTTTTTAGCTCAGAGGAGAAAATAATGACTACACCGGATGGTCCGATGCTCAATAAGTTGTTCACACCAGAGTATTTTCCGGGATGAATATTTTAGTACAGAAGATTTGTACACACCTGACAGTCCAGTGCTCAAAGAGGATTACACACCAGAGCATTTCTCCAAAGAATTGTTGAAGACAGAAGATCTACACGTAAAGTACAAGTCGATAGTCTCCATCATCTACAATAAAAATATTATTAGTAAGATGACTCCAAGCTATCACCACTCATGAAATGACCATGAGCATGAAGGTTGAAGGCTCATCCTTATCCGATGTCAAGAACTTTGCCTTCATAAATAAGAAAGATCATTGCCCATACATGAAAGAGAATATGAGAAGATAAGAGCAAGAGCCAAGCTCAAGCGAAGATGACAGTGATGAAGATGAAGAGAGCGATAAAGAAGATGAGCAAAACACCTCAAGTGATGAAGAAATAGATCCCTAGATCGCCAAGCTCATCTCAAGATTGTAGAAGGACCTCAAAAGTATCAATGCTACTATTGATCATCCAATCTCCATAAAAAATTTGGTCAACACAATTGATCATATCAAGAAGTAGAAGAAGACCAAGAACAAGAGGGAGATAATGAGAAGAAGCAAAGCATTTGCATGTATAGGAAGATGGGTGAGTAGAGATGAAGAAGCTCAAGTGATGAGACATTCACCATCCACTCCTCCAAAAGAAGATCTTTCTTAAGGTCATCATCACGGAAGTCGTCATCACACAAGTACCTTATAACCAAATGTATGAAAATCAATGTAAGTGATGATGAATCCGATGAGGATTCACACTCTCAAGAAAAACTTCTTGAGTTAGTCAATGAGCAACAAATGGTATAAAGAAGCAAGCTAAAAAACTTAAGAAATTCAATGTCCTTAATGATATACATGCTTCTTTCGTTTCCAATTATAAATAATTGTTGAGCAAACTCGAATTCCTAAACAAAGAGTATGAAGAGCTTAAGATAAAACTAGAGGGCATTGAATCTCAACCTAAGGTCCATTTGAAGCAATCTACCTCTCTCTTTGATTTTAATCCTAAGATAGATGCTTTCATTTCTTGTGATGATTTGATTGATCTATCTAGCTCACACCTTTGCAATGAGACATGTGTTAAATTTTGTTATAGAATCATATAATGATCTCATTGCACAAGAGAATGATGAGCTTAAGCAAAAAGTGGATAAACTCAAGAAAGACTTAGCAAGATTGAAGTGCAAGAATCATGTACAACCTCCACAATATAACCGTGATAACATGGTGAACAAGTTTGTGGAGAGGTTCACCGTGACATGATTCAAATGACATCAAGAAGACCACAAGTCCTTCCAATACAAACAAGTCAAGAAGGAGACTAAGGAAAAGAAGAAGATGATGAACTTCTTAAACAAAACCTCCGACATCTACATCAAGCCCAACTACAAGATCAAAACCAAGAGTAGCCACTACAAGCTCAAGAAAAATGATAATGGTAAAGTGGTTGCACACATGGTTGAGAGAAAAGATTGGAGGTGAAACCAACTCATTTAGGTACCAAAGAAAGTCATCACCAATATGAATGAGCTCCAATCAGTTTGGGTTTCAAAGAAGACTTGAAGTCCACGAGCTGGCTGGAGGGATTTGAAGACTTAGAACATAAAATGAAGTGAATGTTCAAGCAAGAAGTCAAATGAACAAAATTGAGAGTATTGATGAAGACATTAATCGTCATATACCTAAATCCCACATCTAAAGGTAAAAGAGATAATGATAGCTAGATTTTTGTTCATGTTTCTTATTTTGCATCTAGTATCATTGCCTTATCTAGGATTGCATGTGTATATATCATTTCTTTGCAATGCCTAATGTAGATTGCTTATATAGTAGGTTGCTTGTTTTTCTCTCTAACTCATGAGAAACCTACACGATTTATTAGTTGTAGGTTTTATACATAGCACATTTCTTCAAGTGGTATACTTTATGTGCCATAAGTCCAATCTATAGGATAAATTTCTCATTGTTATCAATGACAATTGCATATCTCTCACAAGTATTTGACATTTGTATGCACATATATAGAGGGAGCATATATATGGGTTGTGATTTTGAGACTAATATGTGTTGCAATTAATATCTTTTGTATTCTTAAGGAGAAATCTATAAGTCCTCGGAGATATGCTATACGTATTCGCCAATTAGTATTATTATCAACTCATTCGATCTTTTAAGGTACCTTCATGCATAATATGACTTAAGCTTTCTATCTTATCATTATTGTCTAGTTGTGCATATATTTCACTCTCATCATATGTATGCACATATATAGACGGAGTTTAGATCATTTTATGTAAGTTTCATAAATTATAATCCATGTGCTTCATTTCAAATAGTATCCATGTAGCTCATCTCAATTGCATTCCTATAGTTGGCATGCATACCTACGATTGGTATAATTTATCCTATAGTTACTTTCATTCCTTTCAATTGGATTTCTACAAGTGGTATCATCTTATTGGATCATGGTTTATGAAGCTCTCTCCCGTATGCTCTAATATTTTTCCTTGAATTCAACATGTATTTGTAGCCTTTTTGAGATTGTTGACAAATGGAGAGAATTTTAATGACCAAAGAAAGTTTAAGCCACATGATGCAAGATTGTTGACAAAGAGATAAGCATGATGCAAGAAGTGCATATGAAAGGAATACAAGTGATATCAAGATAAGAAGCACGTAAAACAAAGAGTTCTTTTTTGAGTCAATCAAAAGAGATAGTGGTGATAGAGAAAATGTAGAATTGTCTCCATAAAAGTTACAACAAAAGAGGGCAAAGTGAATGTAAGAACAAGGTATGACAAAGATGAGATCTTTCCTTTATAACTGATCCATCTTCAGTTGGTATCTTTGGTGCACTTTCAAATTATATCATTAGTTTCCTCACAATTGGTACCATTGGTTATTATTACCATGCATCCAAGCAAAATGGTAAGGTCGTGTGCACTTCATAAATTGGTGTCATTCATTATTTGTGCACTTCATATTTGTTATCATCTATGTTTTGCCACTTGCTTTGGTTGTGTTGTCATCAATCATCAAAAATGAGGAGATTGTAGCGAACATAACCCTTTTAGGGTATATATGTGATTTTGGTGATTAATGACAATATAGTCAACGAAACTAACATACTTGTCAAATATATGCTTTAGTAGGTCTTATGAATGCTATAAATAAAGAAGCCACCGAAGCTAAACTCAAAAAGAATTAAATTGGACGAGTTCAAATAAGATTGTACTCACCGGTGATCCGATGCTCAGAAAAGATAGCACACCGGATGGTCTAGTGCTCCGAAGGTGTACCGAACATGCCCTTACGAAGATTGTAGTGAAACACCTTTAAGGCATGTGTGTGATTTTGGTGATTAATGATAACATAGTTAATGAGACTAACATGTTTGTCAAGTATATGCTTTAGTAGGTCTCATGGATGAAACAAAAGAGAAGTCACCAAAGCTGGAACAAAGGGAGAAATGAATTGGATTTGTTTCATAAATTTTGATATGATTAAATTGGATGGATTTCTATATAATCTTATATAACTCTTCATAAGCTTTTCATAGAGCCTAAGATCATCAAAATCGGAGTTCGAAGCAAAAAAGTTATGCCCAAAATACATAACGTTGTTCTGCTGAAATTTGCCTGACCAGATAATCTGGTGCTCACATCAAAATTAGTCCAGTGCTACACTGGATAATCCGGTGAGAATAATGAAAAACAGTCTAGTGTTCACAGAAAGTTTGAAGCGGAGTCTTTTGCCTCGCCGAATGATCCGGTGTTCACAAAATGAATACACCGGACTATTATTTCCAAAGAGCTCCAAAATGAACATGTGCACATAGGATAATTCGGTGCATTTGTTCGGTGTTCAGTGAGTCATCACAAGATAATCCGGTGTTCAGTGAGGTATTGAGTGGAGTTCTAACGGCTAGTTTATGAAGATGTACTCATCGGATGATCTGGTGTTAGTACTACTGTTCTCACCGGATCATCCGGTGTTAACAGATTTTCTGAGCCGTTGGAAAACCGGCTAGTTGGTGGGTTTGAAGTTATAAATACCACTCCACTCAGTCATTTGAAGATGTAGCATGCTGCTGAAGTCTAGAGGAAGCTCATGCATACTTAAGAAGACATCCAAGCCACCAAAGTGTTTAAAGTGATTATCTAAGGCAATAAACACAAGATTAGTGAGAGATGAGTGCTTATAGGCATAGAGAGAGTATTGCTAGGTGATTGCTGTCTAGAGAGTGGATCAAGGAGTAATCCTAGCTTCTACCAAGTGGTACGATGGCACCTTGGAGTCTTGGTGACTTGCCAACAACTTGAGCTGGAGTTGCTCAAGCTTGTTGACCCTCTGACTTGGTGTGGAGCGGCGGCAAGACACGTATATGGGGGCGCGAAGTCCCTTGCCTTGGTGGCTCAAGCTCTCAAGTGATCACGATGGTTAGTTATCAGAAGATAGGCTAGTGGTAAGAGTTTATCTTGATGGCTTGGTGGCTCATCCGGCTTGAAGTCTTTCCTTGGTGGCTTAGCGGCTCAAGAGTCATGACTAGGTGCTGATCAGGAGCATATCCTTGATAAAGATCTAACATGGACTAGGGGTAGCACTCATACCATCGATACCATAGGATAAAAATTCCTTGTGTCGAGTTTGTCTATTTACCTTATTTACGTTTTCGCATTTAACTTCTTGCAATTTACCTCCTTAGATAGGTTGCAAGCACTTCGATCGGTAGAGTAGACACACTAGATAAACCTAGAACACATTTAGATATAAATTGATATAGATGTATCTTGTGTTGTTTAGAGCCGAAATAGTTTTAAGTGTCCTAATTCATCCCCTCCCCCCACCCCACTCTTTTAAGACATCAACGATCCTTATGTTTCCTTCTCATCATATATATGCACACATATATGGGGAGTTTAGACTATATTATGTAAGTTTTATGAATTATGATCCATGTGCTTTTATACATTTCAATTGGTATCATTCTTTTGTAGTGAGATTCCTACAATTGATATCATTACAATTGATATCATTTTTAATTGGATCTTGATTTGAGAAGCTCTCTCCCATATGCTATAATATTTTTTTCCTTTAAGTTCAACATGTGTATATAGTTATTTTTGGAAGATTGTTGATAAAGGAGGAGAAGTTTGACGATCAAAGTAAAGAATGCAGGATGAACAATAAGGGGAGATTGTAGCAAGTGCAAGAAACATGAAGGTTAACAAAGGGGAGAAGCTCTTGCTTGACAATAGAGAAAGGGGGAGCCATAACAAAGGGGGACTAATTGGTAAGAATATGCATCCAAGCAATGTAGTAAGATTTTATACTCATTTATGATCTTTACATGTGGAATCATTTGTTATTTGCCACTTGCTTTGGTTATGTTGTCATCAATCACAAAAAATGGGGATATTGTAGCGAAAATGACCCTATTAGGCTATGATTGTGATTTTTGTGATTAATGGCAACATATTCAATGGGATTAACATGTTTGTCAAGAATATATGTTAGTAAGTCTCATGGACGCAATACATGAAGAAGTCACCGAAGCTGGGGCAAAGTTTGGTTGAACTGGAAAAAGTCCTAGAAGAAATGACTTCACCTGATGGTCCGGTGTTCACATGGTTGAACACACAGGAGCATTGTGTCCAAAGGTATTTGACCTTACTGGATGATCCGGTGCTCAGAGGAGGATACACACTGGAGCATTTCCACCAGAGAAGGTTGCAGCTATTGAAGATCGAAGGTCAACACGTCGGAAGGTCCGGTGATGAAGAGAAGTGCACAGGACAATACACCGGACAATAAACAATACAAAGAAGAAAAAGAAGAAGATTCCATCGCATAGTCTGGTGATTGATTTGAACACACCGGAGGAATGCACCGAAGCATTGTTGACAAAGGGGAGAATGAAGTGACCTCACTGGAAGGTCTGGTGCTCTGAAGATTTGTGCACCGGAGCATATTTTTCAGAGAGGATTGCATTGGCTCTGCTGGCAGAGGATAACGCACTGGATGGTCCGGTGATGAATTGATGTGCACCAGAGCAATTTACACAGAGAAGATGTTGGCTCAGATAGCTAAGGTATACTCACCGGAAAGTCCGGTGGTGAAGGTGGAGTATATACCGAAGTATCCAGTGTTCACAGAGGTTAAGTGGGGTTCCAACGTCTAGTTTGTGATAGTGTAATTATAGGATGATCCGGTGTTAGTACTACTGTTCTCACCAGATCATCCGGTGTTAACAGCTATTTAGAGCTGTTGGGTTAACGGCTAGTGCGCGAGTTTGAGGTTATAAATGCTCCTCCACGCAGTCATTTGAGGGTGCTAAAGTGCAGAGAAGTTTATGTACACCTCAGAAGACATCAAAGCCACCAAAGTGTTTAAAATAATTATCCAAGGCGATTAAGCACAAGATTAATGCGTGATTAGTGCTTATAGGCCTAGAGAGTGAGTTGCTAGATGATTGCTGCCTAGAGAGTGAATCAAGGAGTGATCCAACAGTGTACCTCTTGGTACGTCGGCACCTTAGTGTCTTGGTGACTCACCGGTAAGCTTGTTGACCCTCCGACTTGGTGTGAAGCGGCGGCAAGACGATTGTGCAGGCACGCGGAGATCCTTGTTTTTGTGGCTCAAGCTTCGAAGTGATCACGACGGCGAGGAACCGGAAGAGAAGCTAGTGGTGAGACCTTGCTTTGGTGACTTGGTGGCTCATCCGGGTGGAAGCCTTATCTTTGTGACTCAGTGACTCAAAGGCCGTGACCGGGTACCGACCAGGAGCATATTCTTGTGGAGCTCCAACGTGGACTAGAGATGATATTCATGTCATCGATACCGCAACAAAAAATCTTTGTACCGAGTTTACTCTCTTTACCTTATTTACGTTTCCGTATTTACTTACTTGCAGTTTACCTTCTTAGATATGTTACAAACGCTTTGCTCGGTAAACTAGACACACTAGATAAACATATAGCATATTTAGATAGATATTAATATAGATTTATCTTATATTATTTAAAGTTAAAATAATTTTAAATATCCTAAATCACTCTGTCTTAAAACATGACCGATCCTTATAGCTACCCAACGCTCTACCACTGCACCTCAAACTTTTTCATCTAGTTCCGGTTGGTCCACCAACAAACTTCCTTGGAGAATTTTTTTTAGGTACACACGAAGAGATCCTTGGAGAGTTCAAGTAATGCAAACTCGCAAATCTCGCGAAGCTGAATGGGGAGGCGAGAAAGCAACCAAGGAAGCCCTGAAGAATAGGAGGCGCGGAAAAGAAAAGCCATCGTATCTCGTTTAGAATCAGCCATGCAGCTTAGACAAAGGTTAAGAGATGGGCCATGTAAATATTATTGCCTGGCCGAACAATAACCATGGCAAGATATGGGCCTTGGGCTGGACATATCAGCAGGCAATATGTAAGGCAACAAAATGAACAAAATCAAACCAACTGGTTAATACGGTAGTTTAATTAACAAGCCGGCACGTATTGATCTACCAGTAACTAACAAGCCTCGCTCCATAACACACCAATACTCTTGAGGTACACACGAAGCATGCATGCATATAGGTGCATATCTGTTCCAAATTAAACAATCCTACTGCTAGAGCTACATACGTACCAAGCAGGCAGAGGCAGGCCGTAACCATGTCTACTCGCTCACCACACCAATGCGCGCATCTATGTAGCAGCATACCATACATGCGTGATAGTAACAATGCAAGAAAAACTAATCAATAATAATACTACGGGATCGCTCCTAGTGTGGATGGATGCTTAATCAGAACAGAGTGGTTTAATCAATAATAATACTACGGGATAGTTCCTGTATTATTGAAGTGGAAGAAGATAAATTTTCAGACGAAGGAGATGTCTAATATGAAAGTAAATAATAGGTGATTGATAGTATTTTTTAAAGAAAAATATGATCTAATTTTACACGGTTTCATCAACATGGGTGACATGAATATTGTTAATATAAAAGTATAGATGCTATAACTGATAAATTATATATAGAAGTATAGATGTAAAGATTCTTTGGTTACGACCTCAGAAGCTAAAATAGGTCACCTAATTACCAGTTATCTGGACACAAACATTTCGGCCTTTTGGGTGAGCATTAACCTTTTTTAGCAAGTATACCAAACTGAAACAATTCAATAAAGGATGTTCATGAAAACAGGAAAACCAACTGATGGCCGAGTCCAGCAATGTCCAACAATAACAGTATTTAAACTCTAATCACATTATCTTCGACAATCGAGTAACTAGTGAAGCAGTTCAGGTTCTTCGAAGTGAAGAAGTTATCTGAGTTGGGAATAAATTACACAAGAATCGGACTCATGCCAAGAATTGCCAGCATAAAATCGGTAATTCAGTGTTCTCATGACGCTGCCACTAACCGAAGCGTCTCTTCTGAATTCTTCTCGTTCTGCTCCGCCAGGAGAGACTGCAGATCACTACCGTTGGCCAGGCTGTTGAACTCCACTGATCTTGAAGGATCGGTTGGGTACTTCCTCTGCAGAAATGTTATGAGCCTCTTCACAGACTGCAAGTACTTTCCGGTGGTCTCATCATTCATGAAAGTGGTTTCGTTTTTAAGTCGTGGCGGAAGTTGCAGGGTCGAGAAAGTTCGGCTCCGTGTTGGATCGGAAAGACGAAAGAGGATTTGGTGAGCCGGGAGGAGGGAGAGGAACAGGGACCCTTTCGAGTTCTAGCGCGAACCTTCTGGATCCGAACTCCGGATGCGGAAGGCTTTGGTGACTCGTTGATGATTTTTTTATTTTTTAAATCGAAAATTTGTAAAAATAGATATTTTGAAAAATCGCGTATCTAAACTGTGTCGGACTGTGTATAATTAAATTTATTTTTTCTCAGTGTGCAGATCATATTTCAATTGTTTTTTAGCTAGTATAATATTTTTTACACCATATATTTTTTTTAAATTATGACTATTTTGATAGTGTTTTAAATATTAAGAGCATTAAAATATTCTAATTTTATTTTTTAAACCTGCCGCTCGTTGCTCGTTGGAAGGATAACATGCACTCACTTCCAACGGGAACCATAGTCGAGATGTGCGATTTTTCAATTCATATTTTTTTCCAATTTTCCGAATTAATAAATAAAAATATAAAAGCGCACTCGTAGATTATGTAGTTTTGGGCTGTTGGCCCAACCAAACTCGGCCGGACGCCCTGGTAAGGTGAGCTGGGTGTAGCTGGACAATATTCCGCCTTGACCTGACACCGTGACACGCCATTTTCAGGTGGGCTGAAACTAAAGTTTTCCAAGCGAAACTAAGAAGTTCCCATTTGAAAGCAGAAATTTGAGTTCAAAGTTTTGACACCTCTGGATCATAAGCGTGCGTTTGGTTCGCTGGATGAGTCCATTCCAGAGTTGGTTATCCGGTTTTTAGTTGTTTGGTTCAGTGGATAGGACGGTCAGGCATCAAGCATATTTCCTTGTATGCTGGACGGCACAGTCCAATCCAAATCAGTTGGGTGGGGCTATCCAATTTCGATCTCGCTTGTACTTTGGTTTATTGGCTCCCGTTCATGTTTTTTAATTAAATCGCGATTTTATTTAGAAGTGTAAAAGTGGTTTAAAAATTTAAATGTTTTTATGAGTAAATTAGAGCGAACTAGCAACCCGTTTTAATTAATTTGATAAAAAAATATGAGCCAATATTTAATTAAAATTCTCCACATAAATCTACTTTTTTATCATCCTATCCACTCTAATTTCATAAATCAAACAGAAAACTAGCTCATATCATCCACCATAATTCTACCAACCAAATAAAAAATTAATTTATCTTATTAAAAAACATAAATAACCTATCTCATCTAACCTCGAACACACACAACCATACGATGAGAAACATCTGTGTGTGTGACGATCGCACTCGCTGGCTAATGGCTATGCTATCGTACCACAGTACGACCCTTCAAGCGTTACGTAGTACTCCGACGACAAGCCAAAAAAGGCGGGCTCAAACGCGTACTGGAGCTCTGCCCTGCCATTGCCTTTCCCAAAGCCTCGAGCCGTGTCGCCGAGCAGCCGCGAGGAACACGAGGCGCTGAAGGCCTCCACCCCGGGAACCAAACCAACCGAACCGAGTCGGACTGCTTTCACGCACGTTGTGATCGGCTCGATTAGTCACCATACCACTTCCTCGTGATCCACTGCCCCCGCATCCGCCTCGCCCCAAACTCTAGTTAAAAACGCCCCGCCTCCCTCTCCGCCTCTGCTCTCCGCCTCTGCTCTCTCTCTCTCGAGACAATCGCGCGCGCAGCTCCATCGCCGCCATCTCGGCATCCCCTGTTCCTAGCTTCGTCCAGAGCTCGATCTCCGGCCATGGCCGCGGACTCTCCCTTCGACTGCCTTCTCATAGGTAAGCAGTAAACTCATCACGAGCTCGATCGTGGCATAAAGCGATGGCTGCTCTTCTTGGCGGTGATGGCGCATGCCCCTGCCGTGCCCCGATCCAGCCATCTAACTCTTGACGGTTCCCTGTCCCGTGCAGACCTCGACGACACGCTGTACCCGGGCAACACCGGCATCGGGCTGCCCCTGAAGCGCAACATCGACGAGTTCCTCGTCGCCAAGCTCGGCGTCACCGCCGAGAGGGCGGCCGCGATGCGCGTCGAGCTCTTCCGCACGCATGGCAGCACCCTCGCGGGCCTCATCGTACGTACCCACACTCCGGCCTGCCTTCTCCGACGTGCCTCGATCGCCTTTACTTTTCCTTCCTCCGTTACCTAATTGATTTTGGGCTTTGTCTCCGATTTCGGCAGGCGCTCGGCTATGACGTGCACCCGGACGAGTACCACAGGTCAGCACGCAACCAATTCACTATAATTTTGCTAGATTAATCTACATTTCTTTTTCAAATGTAACCAAAATTTGCTTTGAACTGTAGCTACGTACACGGCAAGCTGCCGTACGACCGGATCACTGCCGACCCGCAGCTAGCGCGGCTGCTGCAGAGCATCCCGCAGCGCAAAGTGGTAACAAAGCTGCCCCATTTTTTCCCGATTAAAGTCACACACACATCACATTACACGGCTACCACTGGTCAACTAATTTTAGGATTAAAATTCGAGTACTGATTGGTAGAGTCGTGTTTGTGAAAATTCAGTATTACAAATATGATGCTAGTTATATAACGGCACCACTGGTCAACTAATTTTACATGTATCCGTGTTGCGGGGCGCAGCTGTTCACGAACTCGGATCGCGCGCACATGAAGCGAGCGCTGGAGCGGCTGGGTGTCGACGAGTCCTGCTTCGACGCCGTCGTGTGCTTCGAGACCATGAACCCGCACCTCTTTGGCGAGGCAACGGAGCAGGGCGCCGACGGTGACCATCCGGTCGTGATCTTGAAGCCGTCGGTCGACGCCATCGTGGCGGGCCTCCGCATCGCCGGCTCCAACCCACGTCGGACGGTAAGTTGGGAATTGACTGCTCAATCCTGTTACCATTTTTGTTGAGTTCGTAACCTGGTTTAAATGGACATTAGAGTCTGTATTTCCTGGAGTCGTAGTATTAACTGGTGAGGAAACTTTACATGATTCTGAACTAAACAAAGGGAAGCGACTCATGTACGCTAAGATATTCTAAACCACATGCCTTTCACAACCATTGCACTCCCTCCCATCGTAAACACATAACATTTTGGACATCATCCAGTCAAATTTTTAAAACTTTAACTATCAATAATTTTTAAAATATTTAGTTTTAAAATATAAAAATTATAACTGTGAATTTATCTTGAAAAATACTTTCATAATCTCATAAACTTATTGACTTTATAAATATATTTTAGTAAAAAATAATGATAGTAGGTACACATATTTAAAACGTCAAGAATTTTTTATTAGAAGGGTAGTTAACTATAGAAACTCAAAAGGCACCGTCTAATGTGAACACCCTCTTCTTTATTAAAAGATTAAACATGGCAAGGGAATATATATGTTGGAAAGTGGCATTAGGTAGTACTACTTAGTATAATACGAGCCCAACGATTTGAAAATTAGCAACTAGTCGGGCCCTAATCAACACTTGCTTTCAGTGTAAGCAAAGCCTGTCAGCTCATTTTTACGTGCTTCATTTCCCCCTGTCAATGATCACAAAACTAACACATTTACTGATCTTTCTTGCTCTACGCGACAGCTCTTCCTAGACGACAGCGAGAGGAACATCGCCGCGGGGAAAGCTCTCGGCCTCCGCACCGCCCTGGTACGTAACTAACCGACCTCCAACACCTTCCGCCCTGAACCGGCTGCACGACGCAAAATGTTAGGTAGGTCGGTCAGGTGGGCGGCCGGTGTGCCGCGCACTGCTACCCACCGGCCGGATGCCGATGGTGATCCGCTGCTCTTGTCGGACTAGGAAAGGATATTAAAAAGGAAATTCTATTAGATCTAATCTTATAGAAATATTTCGTTTTATACATGTTAAGTGTTTTTTCATTCTTAGTTACACGTGTCTTTTTTTTTATTCTCAGTTACATGTGTCAGTCGTTAAATTAAAAAATAATAATATGAATCAGAATCTTTCGATGATTTTTTCCCCCGCATATCTAGGCCTCCGTGGCAGATAGGAGATGACTCATTCATCTCTCTCTTTTTATTTTTCTCATTCATCTCTCTTTTTATTTTTCTTTCACCTCTTCCCTCTTTCTTCCTTTCTCATCTATGCTACAAAATTGTTACGAGACTCAAAGGGTTCCATTAACTGCAAAGTGGTAGAGGCCGCCGCACCGTGTCTTCGCTTAGGCGCACCACCGGTCTCGCGTTATTGGGTTGTCTTGCGAGCGTGTGCATGCGTTATTGGGTACTCCAATCTTGATTGCTTTCGCTCATGCGCGCTTAGCCATATAATTAGTGCCTCTAGTACTCGTGGCTGGCAACTAGGGATGAAAACGAACGGGAACGGTCGGGAAAACCCCCTAACCGTTTTCATTTTCACATTTTCTCTCGAAAACGGAATCGAAAACGGGAAAGCCGGAAACGGGTACGAACTCGGAAATGTCGGGATATCAAAAACGAACCAATCCGAACATAAATATACGGGTATCAGTCAGGAACCGATAATTTAAAATGAGAACACTGATCCGTAGAATAATGATTTCAAGCATCGGCGCGACACATAATTAATTCACACCAACAAAAATAATTTATATCATACACAGATAAACCACATAATGACATAAGTATCAACTGAAAAATAACTATCATGTTGTAACTCGAGTACTCGGCATAACATACAATCATACAAAGACTAGAATTGTAGGTGGTGCAAGAGCTTGAACAACATCGGTAGGTCAGCAGCCGACTGAGACTGGACCACTGGGATTTGGTTGAACTTTGGGATGGAGGTTATGTTTGGACTGGCCGATCGGGCTTGGTATGTGGGCTACATTGTGATTTGTGAAGTTTGATCTCAATTAGAAAAACGGGAAATTCTAGATTAAAAACGGGAAATCCGAAAACGGTCGGAAAAACCCCATAACCGTTTTCATTTTCACATTTTCTTTCGAAAACAGAATCGAAAACGGACAAGAAAATATAGAAAACGGATCGGAACGGAACGGGATTTATCCCGTCCGTTTTCATCCCTACTGGCAACTAGTAGGTGGAAAATGATATCTCTGGCATGATCATGCATCCAACTCGGTTGAATCCGTAGCTGGCTATTGCTTAATAACTGCACGAGCAATATGAAAGATTTTTTTTTCCGAGCGAACATACAAGAAAATTTTGCTTTTGTTTCCCTGTGACATTTTTCTGTGTCCAATCTAAATCGCCAGAAATTTGGATTGAACAATCCGATGCACGTGTTGCTTGAACAGTCGTCCTGGCCAATGAACAAACCAGTGCAGAACAAGGAAAAAAAATCTCTTCATTTTTTAAACGGCACGAGGAAAGGAGGAACACTAACCTATACCATCCATAATCATATTCTTTCATTTCGTTCTTTTTTATTCCCCTCCTCATTCATATTTTCTTTATTTTTTCTTATCTTTAACAGCTTTTTTTAAAGAAATTTGTGAAGAGAAATGAGATAATCCTATTTTAAAGAAAATAACTTTAGAATATCTTTATAACAAGAACCGTGAAAAAAACGTTGAAATGCTGAAAGAGAAAAATCAACTAGTGAAGGATTTAGTCCCTGTGGGATTCGGTTGGATGGTCTTACCCACCTTTGATTTGTAGCCATAGCGTGTCCATAGTAGTTGACCCGTCACGTCAGTCACAAACTGCCTGCCTTGTCAGACGACCAGGTCGATATATCGACACGGTACGCACCACCCAACCAATTTAATTTAGACATGTCAGATTAATTTTGGCTTTGCAAATTTCTTCCGTAAGCTACCATTTCGAAGATTTCCTCTCTGAGTACTGACGCCAATTAATCTCGTATGTCAGGTTGGCAAGAGGGTGAGGAGCAAGGAAGCCGACTACGCCCTGGAGAGCATCGGCAGCCTCCGGCGAGCCATCCCGGAGATATGGGGCGTCGCCGGCGGCGAGAGTGAACACACAGACCCTGGCATCGACAACAAGATTATGAGGTCCGACCTGGAGTCCATCATCCAGCCAACGTCAATCCAGGCCTAGCTGATTGGGCTCCTGACCCTGCACATCTTCTATAATCAAATGACGCCGCTAATAAAGCTCTCTCTATCTCTCGTAACTAATTATCATGTAAATTGTTCTCGATTCCTGACGTGTCTCTGTGTGTTAGTGTGAATACATGTGTACTTAGCTGACAGGCATGTACATACATTTCTGATCAGCACTGGTTGTCAATGTAAAACAAGTGCAGGACGAGTCATGTTACGTAATACCAATATGTGATCATTGCGTGTTTCCTTGCATATATTCCAAGTGACAGATTGCCAAATTGTACGCACTCCACGGAATGGTTCCGTATGAAACACTTGTGCCCTGGTTGTTTCACAAAATCAAAAGTCAATATGATCACATACTAATTGGGCGGTGGCTTGATTAGTGGCGCGTCAGCGATGACGCGGACGGACGGACGGGAGGTTTTAGAATTATCCGTCCTCTCCCCGGCATCGCCGCATCGGCATGTTAGTTTATTCTCTCTACCGCGTCATCGTCCTCCTTGACCCCTTGTCACCTCGCGCTGTCGTCGCTGTCCAGACGCCAGACAATCGGTCTCGTCATCGTCGTCATCTTCTACTACTTCTTCTTTTAATTTTTCTTCTTCTCCTTCTTGTCTTGATGCACGCTAACGTCACCGTGGCAACATGCAGAAGATATGGCCAGTCAAAATCGAACCAAAATGTAAAATGTTTTTTGTCCTCATATAAAATAAAATCCTAATTATAGAGAACTTAGTAAAACGGAAGTGGCTGGGAAATCAAATTTATCCGTCGTGTGATAAAAAAAAACGAGACTGTCATACACCTATGCAAAGATTATATTTAAAAAAAATGTATGCACATCTCACAATAGATACACCTCCATAATTTACTGCAATCCACTCAGTACCAGACACTAATTGGTTGGTGGAGGATGATATAAAAAACTGACAAATAATTTCGGCAAGATCTTAATGGTATAGTGATTATCTTTTGGTGAAATATTTATAAAAAATGATTGAAAGACACTCCAAACAAAACAGAAAACGCACCGAGGGTTACACAAACAACTAGAGATTAGATAGAGGAATTTTACATAGCGATATTCTCCGCTTTTGAGTTGCGTTTGCATGTTTCTTCGAGGACTCAAGTTATATTCTAGCGCGTTGTATCGACTTTTGGCTTTATGTAGCTAGCTGCATATGATTGTTTCTCTTTTGAACTCTTTTACTCATCATCTAATAAAATCGGCCGATGTCTTTGCCGTCCGTTCTTTAAAACCGTCGCCGTCGCCCTCAACGTACGCCGGGGTCGCTTGAACGAGAGAAGCGACGAATTAATCTTATCAAGTCTGACAAAATGTTTCGCCGGGAGAGCAGTGGGGACGAGTCACGCTCACACGTTGGGCTCTCAGCTCTTGTCCGGGCGATGCATTCGGATAGAGCCTGCCGTACATGTAGATCAGTATTTGCCACTTTGGCGGTGGATCTTTGGGCTGTAGCGTGTCCTGAAGGCTGAAACGGAAGAGACGTATGCGTCAGTACATGCGGGTCAGTATCAGGATTGTTGGATTGGGGAGCCGAGTGTACATGCATCAATGCATATGTCCCTGAGTATGGTGCGATGTGTTGAAAGTGATTTGATTGCAAAAGTAGTAGACTACAAATAATGATTTAAACTCCTTTTTTATTATTAATGATTGTTATATATATACACATATGTAAGGAGGTGTCCATTCCAGAAATACTCCTCCCGAACGGACATCTATGTAATGAATGGGCATATGCAACCGTTTGGGAGGAGTAACTGCTCGGCGGTTGTCCGGCTTGTATCACTTATTTCTAACATTTTTTTATTAATGTCGGTCCATTTACATATATAATTTATCTTGTAAGCTCTTTAAGAAATCATGTGGGAAAAAATATGATGAGAGTAATAATGATATATTGTTAAAACTCATTTAAAACGCAATGAAAAATTAAGTAAAAAATAATATATCATATATTGATTATTATCTCTTTGTTAATCCATATGAGGAAAAAACTTTAAAAGGGAAAAAACCTATAAGTGAGTTTAGAGAACAACAAATATGTCTTTGATGTCTCCTTTAAAAACCCTAGTAGGAAAAATAAGAGATATGACATATGATCTTGTCTTAGATATTGCTTTATTAAAAATCTTTTATGAGAAACTTTGTAAATAAAACTTATAGACGAAAAAGAGTACAATATGATGTATGAATAGATTAAATTCAGGAGGAGACTCCTCTGATTCTTATAAATCTCGAAGTCATCGCATACCAATACTATGAACATATTTTTTTAATGTTAAAGTTGGTAAGGACTTTGTGAATAAATCTGCGAGGTTATTCCAAGATTTAATTTGCAATATGTTTATTTCCCTCACTTTGTTATAAGTCATGAGGATATAAAAATTTAGGAGGCAATATGCTTAGTGATATTGCTTTTTTATGTAACCTATTTTTATCTGAGCAACAAAAGCAGCATTATTTTTACAGATAATGGTATGCGATTCAATGAGATCAATACCACATAATTGTTGTACGTGGTTGATAATTCTGCGAAGCCACATGTATTCACGTGATGCGTCATATAATGCAATTATTTCAGAATGATTTGTAGACGTTGCCACTAGAGTCTGTTTGGAAGACTTCTATAATATGGTTGTTCCATCATATAAGAACATGAAGTTTGTCTGTGATATGACATTGTGAGGATCTGATAAGTAGCTAGTATCAGTGTATCCAATCATATTTGAATCTTGATTTCTTCGAAATTGAAAGAATAGACCAAGATCTTTGGTGCCTTGGAGATATCAAAAGGTATTCTTGACTCCCATCCAATGCTGTTTAGTTGGAGCAGCGCTACGTCTAGCTAGTAAGTTCATTACAAATGCGATATCAGGCCTGATACAATTTACAAGATACATGAACGCTCCAATAACGATAAGATATGGAACCTTGTGTCTCAGTATCTCTTCTTTATCTTTTCATAGTCTAAATAGATCTTTTTCCATGTCTAGAGATCGAATAACCATGTGGGTTTCAGATAGATGTAATTTGTCCATATTGAATTTGTCTAATATTTTCTGGATATAGGCAGCTTGGTGTACCATAATTCCTAAGGAAAGATGCTCGAGTTGTGGACCCAAGAAAAATTTAATTTTACCTAAATCCTTCATCTCAAATTCCGTTTTCAGATAATCACGTGCTTTATTGATATCTTGTGCGTTGCCAATAATATTTAAGTCATTAACATATGCTGAGATAATACAAAATCCCACCGAGGATTTGTTGATGAATACGCATAGACAATCATCATTGTTAGAGTAACCTTTCTGCAGAAGAAACTCACTAAGTTAGTTGTACTATATTTATCATGACTGTTTTAAGCTGTACAGTGACTTATTGAGTTTTACATAATATATGTTGTGACTTGCACTTGGATTCGGGATTTGGATTCCATCGCGAATATGAATGTATATGTCCAAATCAGGTAACCCATATAGATATACGGTCACTATATCTATCACCTGCATAGATATATATTTTTGAACTACCAATGAGATAAGATATTGGAATATGATTTCACTCATGACTAGAGAATATGTTCCATTGAAATTAATGGCTAGTCTTTGTATGAACCTTTATGCTATAAGTCTTGCTTTGTATCTATTATTCTCATTCTGTTTTTGGACGAAAGCCCATTTGCATCCTACAGGGAAGACATTTTGAAGGTGTATGTATTACTTTTGTAAATATCTCTTTTTTTTTGAGTGAGGCTATTTCTGCTTGATTACAAACAATGATTCAAACTCCTTTTTCATTATTGATGATTGGATTGCAAAAGTAGTAGATTACAAACAATGATTCAAACTCTTTTTCATTATGATGATTGTTACACATATATATACGTAAGGAGGTTTCTGTTCGGAAAACGCCTCTCCTGAATAGACTTCAATCTAATGAACAGACATATGTAACAGTTTGGACAGTTGCTTGGCGGTTGTCTAGCTTGGATCACTGATTTCTAACACGATGGTTGTAAAGTGGGTGACGATAAGGATCGCTTGGTGAGCTGAGTGTACTTGCATGTGTTAGTTTTCAGATGGCGCAAATTCTACTTCATTTGTTAGTTCGATGGGCAATCGTGAATCTTCAGCGTGTTTGGTACTCCTAACTACGTACCTCCTTTGCTCACTCTTTTGTTTTTAGATTTTTTTTAAGGAGCTTCATTTACTAGTTTCTATCAGGATTACAACATGAAAATAAACACTCATGTACCGGTAGTGGTGCAAAGATAAGTCACTCATCGCCAACCTTAATATACGATACTTGTTTTATACATAAATGTGTAGCTTTATTACAAACATAATTAGCATGAAAAATAGAAAAAAAAATCAAAACCCTTCAGCTAAGCTTCTTGATATCATTGAAGATTAACGAAATATTGAACATCTCTTGCTGAGAGTTGTTCCGTAGGTCAGCGATTACTTTACTGTCTATCTCCATGATCACTTTCGTTATCCCCTCTATATAGCGAACAACAAACCATCTCGATAGGCCATAGCCTCTATTGCCAGTGCATTGAGTGCATTTGCATACCTAACAATAGTTGTGACATGAAAGCTTCCATATTCATCTTGGAGTGTACAACCTGTCACACCAGTAGATTGAGATAGAACGCACCATTAATGTTGCACTTGATGCACTCTGTAGAGGCTTCTTCCACACGAGTTATCGAGGTATCGGCTTCTTAATACTCATAGAATGGAGTATTCGCTAAAGATCAAATGTCATATATCGGGCCCAATATACTATCTAACTCATAGACATCGTTATATCAGCATGCCTCTTCTTATTTCTTGCCATCCACATTGTCCACATTCCACACAAAAATGATGACAACTTCTCGCTTCAAGCATACATATTAAACAACAAATTCTGAGCGGGTACAACTTTGGAAATTTCACCCCCTATAAGCTCAGTTGTACAACTCCAGAAGCATTTTGATCCCGTTGCTTGACGTGAAGTTTGCTCACTCTAGGCCTCTTGATGTGTCAAACTACTGGCCTAGTCTGCTGATGGCCTGATGCTGCCTAGCATTACCACTGGACTACTACTATACCAGGCTCAGGCCCATCTTCGCCGCATTTTCAATATCAAGGCCTACTTTGTTGGGCCGAAGTTCTGAGAATTGGGCTTCAGAAGAAAACCAAACGCTTCCAATTGCAAGACAGAGTATCAAAATTTTGCCAGAAAAATCAAAGCAAACACTGGCCATAACTGCAGCATCGGCAGCATCAGACTCGAGAGGACTAGAGGAGTCGTCCGTACAGTTACTGCGAGCGGAAGCCGGAATCAAGCCATGGACGCGCTCTACCTGCTCCCATCCGCCCCGCCGTCCTGCTCGACCGGCTCCGCCCTCTCGGGCCCGCGCGAGCTTGCGGCCGTGCGCTCCTCTGCCGCTTCCGCTCTGCGGCTGCGGCTCGCTGGGAGGCGTCGGCGGCGAGCCGGCGTGGCGCGGGCCGGCGGCGGCGGCGACGGGGAGGGGGGCAAGAGCGGCGCGGCGGCGTTCTTTGGGGAGGACGGGGTGGTGGAGGACATGGACGGGTACCTGGACTACCTGTCCCTCGAGTACGACTCCGTCTGGGACACCAAGCCTGCCTGGTCCGTTTTCTTGCCTTTTTCCTTGCAAGTTACACTGAGCGATTGGGGTTGAGCAGAAAATATTGAGAGTGGAATTGATGAACCTTATGGCGCGGATATATTATTTTTTTGCTAACGCATACGGAGAGTGTCTCAGTTTGAGATCACTATTGTTGTGCATTGTAAGTTGTAATAAAATATTACTCTGTAAACTGCTTTAACACTGTTGTAAAGGTTAGTTCCGTTCAATGTAAGAGTCAGCTCCAACCCTGACAATTTTTGATTCTGTGTTTTCTGTGAACAAGTCATGACACAATCGATGTATTTACAAACTGGAGAGGTGCTGGCGCAAGCCAGATTCTTTCAACCGGCTAGGTTCTCTGCTATGGCCGTGTTTCTTTCTTTTTCTTTGGCTGGTGCCCAATTTGGAAGATCTAGCTTTTGTAACCTTTTTCCCTTCTACTAATCAATGAAAGTAGCAGCTCTCCAACTTTTCTTTAGTCGAAGAAAGTACTACTTCCGGCCTCTATACTCGTGTCGAGCCTAGGACTCGGAATCCGGGTGGGCAGTTCCACCACGAGGATCCTTACCAATTGAGCTATGCTCAGTTCACAGCAGCTCTCCGGCTAACCTTTTAAAACATGACTAATTGATGTGTGCCTGCCGATCCATTTTCTTGATTGCCCTTCCAAGTTCCTTTTTGTTGAACATTTACAGATTCAACTTCTGTGACTACAGCCATATCTTCCTTAGCCTCTTGTCAGGTTCTTACGACTATATTTGGCTGCCCCTTTTCAGGTGTCAGCCTTGGACAATATTGCTTTCTGGAACTGTTGCTGTTGCCTTCAGTTGGTTGCTTATCCAATCCGTTGTGATTACTGCAGGAGTTTCTTTTGTAACATGTGCGTGGTGGTACATATTTCTCTACTCTTATCCTAAGGTTTGTACACCGTTTTTCTAACAACTGTTTCTTTGTACAATTCTGTTTTGTCAAGAAGATTGCTTAGAGGTTCCTTTTTGAAACATGTGTAACTCAGGCTTCAATTTAGTTTGTTCCACAATCATGAATTTTTTTTTTCAGGATGCCATTTTATTAGGACAAAATCTCAGAATGTTGGTCAATGAAGATGACACATTTGCTTGATTTCAATGTAACACATTTCCTCTGACTTAGATTTAGTAGCACAAAATACCATATTGGCATTATGCATTTTCAAACTGCAAATGCTACACTTGAATTTCTTGCCCTGCTTGAAAACATCCCAGCACACTGGACTACCAGATACAATTTGTGTTGCATTGAGTCAGCACAAATAACGTCTATTTTGTCAGTCTAATTGCATCAGCTTCAGACTTCTGTTGAAAACTGAGCGATAACTCAGTTGATAGAGCCTCCCGTCGAGGAGGCCACCCACCTGAACTCGAACTCGGGTGCTCGCAGCAGGTACCTCTGTGAGAAATATGGTCTCAGCGTGATCCTGGCCAGCCAGGGTTCAGTACCCCCTACCTAAAAAAACAAAGCCCGGGGAACGTCTCCTCCCCATGGCCGAGGAAAAAAAAAAGATTCAGACTCTTGTAGTCTCAGACTCTTAGTCCTCACTTGGTCGAAAGCAATTCCTGTTCTGGCAAAATCAATTGATGCAGATTTACCTTGTCTAAGGGTAACAACTGCTTGGTGCAAACTAAAATCATACACAGCTTAACTTTAGCTACTAATGAACCTTCAACTGACATAGCCTGGTCTAAGGGTAACAACTGCTTGGTGCAAAGGTTTGACTTATGATTGCCTGTACGTGCTGAGCAATTTTTCTCACCATTTCAGTTTTTCCATATGTATATAATCGCTTCCTGACTTCCCTAAAAAAATATTTTTTTGCTGACTGGCTTCAAACCTTCTAATTTTACACATCAAACGGCTAGCAAGTTAGGAGGGTTCTGTGGTATCAGTTCCAACCGGAGCTTACAGTCATTCGCGTCTCATTTCCTATTTGGATTGAAAATCCAAATAGCTTCAGTGCGAATTTATTTATTTACTTTTAGAAAGCAAGGGCAAGGGCTCTGCCATTCAATTAAGCAAGACAGCACACTTATGATCCTGTTTGTCACAGCTGAAACCTATGAGCTTTTGCTGATAGCTGCTTATGGCTTTTATTCAATCCAAATAGCTTCAGTGCGAATTTATTTATTTACTTTTAGAAAGCAAGGGCAAGGGCTCTGCCATTCAATTAAGCAAGACAGCACACTTATGATCCTGTTTGTCACAGCTGAAACCTATGAGCTTTCGCTGATAGCTGCTTATGGCTTTTATGAGCAATTTTTAAGTTCAAAGCACACTAGCTTTTCAAAAAACCACTCTCAGCCAGTTTATTAGCTTTTAGTTCATTTCATTATAATCTAGTTTTTCAGTTTTTTAAAAGACAGCAATAAGTCAGTCTATCTGTTTTAGCTTATAGCTTTTGAGAAGCAGAAGCCAGCAATAAGCTGTACCTGTTCGAACTTATGCTCAACATTATTTCTGTAGTGTTTCTGCTCCGATTGATTGAACTAGCCCTGTGACTTCTCAGGCATACACCGAGATGATAGCTGAGAGGAGGAGAAAGGTAGCTAGCGGTGCTGAAGATACCTACGGGATGGAGAAAATCCAGTGAAGAATTCCCAGCAGTGCTGCTGCACGTTCAGGCTCGTGGTCCATGTAACACCATTGATTCGTAGAATGTATTCGCTATAAATTGCAACATCACCATTGATTCGTAGAATGTATTCGCCAGAAATTGCAACGTCACTATTGATTCGTAGAATGTATTCGCCAGAAATTGCAACGTCATGGAGGAACGAGTCATGCTGCTTTGGTGGTTCAAATCTTCAGACTTGCATTCGTGTTCGTGCAATCGCCCATGGAATGATCTGGGCCGCTTGTGACTTAGTGACCTGGATTCTGGGCCAACTTGGCCCGGTGCGGCGCGGCCCGGCCCGGCCCGGCCCAGGCAGCCTAATTAGCACGCGTTGTAAACCAAACCCACTCTCTCAACGGCGGAAGCGTTCTTGGAAGTTCGAACTAACCATGGGAGCATGAGGGCAGCGGTCCGCACGAGGCGGCCGGTGCCGCGATCGCCGGTGCCGCCGGCGACAGGGACTACTCCGGAGAAGGCTCTCGCTCCCCTAACCCTCCCGCTAAGGTCGTTCAAGCTCCGCCTCGCCAGCGGCCCGCCGCTGGCGCCCACGGCGAAGGCCTTCAAGCCCTACGCCGAGACCTGCGCCTCCCTCCTCCGCCTCTGCCGCGCCGCCGCCCCACCCGCTTACTCCTCTCACTCCTCCGGCTACCTGCCGCTCTCCCTCTCGCTGCACGCGCACGCCCTCCGCTCGGGCCTCGCCGCCGACAGCTCCGTCGCGGCGAACCTGCTCACCGCCTAAGCCGCCTTCGCGCGCGCCGCGGACCGCGACCGGGCCTTCCGAGACTGCGTCTCTGCCGGAGCTGCCTCCTCCTTCGCGTACGACTTCATGGTGTCGGAGTACGTCAAGGCCGGGGATATCGCCTCCGCTCGCAGGCTGCTCGACGGAATGCCAGAGAGGAGTGTCGTGACTTACACCACCATGGTCGACGCGCTCATGAAGCGCGGGTCTGTGAGGGACGCATTTGATCTGTATGAGCTGTGCCCGCTCCGCTCGGTTGCCTTCTTCACTGCAACAATTGCTGGATTTGTCCGCAATGAGCTCCACGGCAGTGCCCTCCCTGTGTTTCGCGAGATGCTAAGCTGCGGCGTGAGACCTAACGTGGTTACACTGATTTGAGTGATCAAGGCATGTGCGGATGCAAGTGAATTTGATCTGGCCATGTGTGTGGTGGGATTGGCGATCAAATGGAACTTGTTTGAGAAGAATATTGAGGTTCGTAATTCTTTGATCACATTGTATTTAAGAATGGGAGATGCAGCTGCAGCATGCAGGGTGTTTGACGAGATGGAAGTGAGGGATGTTGTCTCATGGACTTTATTACTTGATGTGTATGCTGAGTTGGGTGACCTTGAGGGAGCTCGAAGGGTTCTTGATGCAGTGCCTGAGAAGAATGAGGTCTCCTGGGGTACTTTGATTGCAAGGCATGAGCAAAAAGGTGATGCCGCAGAAGCAGTGAGGCTTTACGGTCAAATGCTCGTTGACGGTTGTAGGCCAAACATTTCCTGCTTCTCCAGTGTGCTCAGTGCTTGTGCTACCCTTCGGGACTTTAGAGGAGGAACAAGGATCCATGCCAATGCCCTCAAGATGGGCTCTAGCAGCAATTCTTTTGTATCCAACTCTCTGATTGACATGTACTGCAAATGCAAGCAGTGCACAGGTGCACGAAGGATTTTTAATTCCCTCCCACAAAAGAACATAGTATGCTGGAACTCTCTCATTTCAGGTTATAGCTGGAATGAAAAAATGATGGAAGCTGCAGAGCTCTTCAAGAAAATGCCTGCACGGAATACAGTTTCATGGAATACGATCATTTCTGGTTACTCAGAAAATCAATGGTTTATTTATGCTCTGAAATCTTTCAGTGAAATGTTGGCTTCAGGGCAGATTCCAGGGAAAATTACCTTCTCAAGTGTTCTTTTCGCTTGTGCAAACTTATGCTCCTTAGAGATGGGCAAGATGGTTCATGCTAAGATTGTCAAGCTTGGAATTGAGAATAACGTCTTTATGGGGACTGTGCTTAGTGATATGTATGCCAAGTCAGGTGATTTGGAGAGCTCCAAGAGGATATTTCATAAAATGCCTGGGAAAAATGATTTCACTTGGACTGCCATGGTTCAGGGACTTGCAGAAAATGGTTTTGCAGAAGAGTCTATTCTGCTTTTTGAGAATATGATGGCAGCTGGAATAGCACCAAATGAGCATACATTTTTAGCTATTCTATTTGCTTGTTCCCACAGTGGCTTGGTTGAACAAGCCATACATTATTTCGAAACAATGCAGGCACAGGGCATCCCACCTAAAGAGAAGCACTACACTTGCATGGTTGATGTTCTAGCTCGAGCTGATCATTTGACAGAGGCAGAAGAGCTTCTCATGAGGGTTCCAAGTAAATCAGAAGCGAATTCATGGGCAGCTCTTCTGAACGCTTGCAACACTTACAGGAATAAGGAGATTGGTGAGAGGGCTGCAAAGAGACTTCGTGAGTTGGAAAAGGATAATACGGCGGGTTATGTGCTACTCTCAAACATGTATGCATCTTGTGGAAAATGGAAAGATGCAGCTGAGATGAGGATACTGATGAAAGAGGCTAGCCTTAAGAAAGATGGTGGGTGCAGCTGGTTGCAATTAAGGGGACAATATCATGCCTTCTTTTCTTAGGAAGCGAAGCATCCATTTTCAATGGAAATTTATGAGATATTGGATTTACTGATGTGGGAATCAACCACTTGAATTTGTTGCGATGGTTGGTCGCCAACAGGGAGAGTTTTGAGAAAATGAGGATTACTGTATCTTCTCCAATTTCATGAAGATAAAGTAGCAGTGTAGAGCTGTTTATGGAGAATTATGTGAAGGAAACAGAGTTTGACATCCAGAATTATGGTTCTCTTGATGCACTGAGTTCCACAAGTATTCAAGGATATCTGCTTCTAAACAATGATCAGCAAATTCTATAGGCAGACCATGAATGCTTTCATGGAGGAGAATGATGTTATAGAGTTATTGCAACTGAATTCGTTGGTATTGAACAATGTTATCATGACGCTCTACTTCACCCAGTTCCTGAAGCATTTGGCAATGCATGATGGTTCACATGATTTGATGTAAACCAGCTTCAGAAGAACAACAGAGAAAATGCAACTCTTCCTTTCGGAAAATTTTAATTTGTTTACTGCACTGTTCCTGGGCACCTCTGCTACTCGCTCAAGTGAAGATTACAGTGGTGATGCTCTAGGGGATGTAAATATCCTGCAAGAGGTGTTTGTTCTTATGTCTAAGCATAACTTGCTGCAATGGGCTGGCTGAAGTGACATGTGACCCTGATTTGGTGCTGTGGATTCACTTTTGAGGTGGATAAAGTACCTATGAAGGGTTCCATTATTCCAGTTGGACAAAAAGGAATTTCGAATAAAGTTTGGGCAGATCTTCAGAACTTGAAGCATCATTACCACGGAAGTCAGGTGCGTACTTTGTCATCAGTATGCTGATCATACCTTCTGTTGTCTGTGTTGAGAAATTCTTAAATTTTAATGTTTTCATGGGTTCCTTTTGCTTTGGACCGGCTGGCCCTTTGCCTCACTGTGGGCCAAGCCCATTCATCGGCGTGTACAAGGGAAGGTGTCGGTCTGCTAGGGCAAAAGGCAGGGTTGGAAACCGTGCGTGTGTAGGGAGAGAGGTGGTGGCGGCGGCACAACTATCTCCAATTCCTTCAGGGTCGTGGGTTGGATGGCATCGTCGCTGCCTCTATTTGGGGTGGCCGACTCCTCCCTGGACATACACAGAGGAAAACTCTTTTCCCATCCGCTCCCCACTGCTTTCTCTGATTTGGTCCGTCGATATGAGCTTGAGCCGAGTGAAGCTCGGTTTTGGTGGTCAGTGCTTCGGTGCTTGGGAGATTGAGTGGTGGAGCTCCTGTGGTGGTGCCGGATGGTGTTGTGAACGCCGAGGCTCGCCCGCACGCGCCGACACGGCATGGTGAGGCCTTGTATCTCCGTCTTCCTCGCCGGCGGCAATGGTGACGAATGGGATTTTTGGGACAGCGGCAGGAGTGTCGTGCCTTGTCTTGCCTCGATTCTTAGTGCATTTCAGCGGATTGCACTGTGAGTATTGTCCTCTTTTTTTTGTCCTGAACAGTATGGTTGCTTGTGTTTCTAAATGCTCTGATGATGAATTTCACTGAATTTGAGCATGTAGTCTAAGTACAATAGACAGAATTTGTATGGTACTTCGATTTCTTAGCTGATCCAGGCAAGTTGTGAGAGTTGTGGTTTTAAACTCTCTGTTTAATTTCTGTATACCAAGTTCTTTGATTCGGTTATCTCTCTGTGCACTGCTTGCTAACTTGAATTTTCTGAATATGGTGCCACTGTGATTGTTTAAGTAGTAGAAATTGATGGTCTATTCTCAGTGTGATCAGTTGGTCTGCTGCTCGATTATTTCAGTTTTCACAGTACCGTTTCCTTCTGTAAATCTGAAACTGTTCAGTAGCTTTGTCCAGAAAATCTTGTTAAGCTTCAGAGGATGGTTGTCAGATTCTGTTTCTATGTGTGATCTTAGTTACATGCCCAATTATTGATGTGGATTATGTGCAGCTAGGGAGTAGAAATTTGTAGTTCTAGGGCCAGCTGATTAGAACCCTCTGAGAGCAATTTTTTTTTAGTAAATCAACTTGTTGTTCAGTTTCTTATTTATACATGATGAATGATCTCTTTGTTTTTACACTGGTGGCTCATTCTTGCAAGATCATGATTATCTTATATGTTCTGGTCTGCTCTTTTATTGTTATTTATGGAATGTGGTTATTCATGCTCATATTGTCGCATTATATACAACAGTCTGTTCATGGATCAATGAATTATGAGATGGATGTTCTTATGCAGGCAATATTATCTGCTTTTATTTAGTGTAATTTTTGGTATAACTGGACTTGTTAAAGATAATTCATGCATTTTTATTTGATTTAATGCATCCAGTTTGAAATCACTTGTCATCTATTCAGTCGAAGGCTTGGAAAATTGCAATGGAGTGTGGACTGATTACCGATTCTACAGTAAGTTGTTTTGAGTAAAAACTTTATGGTTGATCAATTAATCCGTATGCTTACTGCATCAATTACTCTAGGCGTAACAGTTATATTGAAGGTTGAATTGAATCATAGCTGCGAAAGGATTTCTATTTTGGAAAACTAGCTTTTATTTTGGAAAACTAGCTTTATATGCTTTCTGCTCGGGGTTTGAGTCTTTCAGATTTGAAAACATTCATATGCACTAAGTATCAGTTGGCGGCTTGGAGGATCAGTGGAACCCACCCAACCAAGCACCGAATGCTATTGCGTCCTATGAGTCTATATTTGTAACCATATAGCCCTTCAGGAAAAAAAAAACTAGCATCATTTTCTCTCTAAAAGAGTAGTTTCTTGAAACATGAATTATTAAGTTTGAACTATTTGCACATGCAGTAACTACTGCTAGAGGAAACCAACTGTTAATATATAGAAACTTGTATACAATTGTGACTCGTGGTGCGCCTTAGCCACACTGGGTCAAACCTAATTTATAGGCTATTTTTCACTCACCTTTTCGTACAGATTAATGTTTTTTATACATTCAGCTCTGGTCTTTGCCCACATAGGATGATCTCTGGGACTCTGCAGACAGCAGGACTCTTTGATTTCTAAATTGCATCCAGTTAATAAAACCCAGATGCACACATGTACTCCTAGAATTTCAGCAGTCCAAGGCTCCAAACAGTCGGTGTCTCGTTGCACTCTACTGAAGCAGGGACTGAACCGCCGTTGGTCGGTGGCAGGCAATCCATGTGCTGTGGTGTGTACGCGCGGCTTGATTCTCGGCGCCAGCCCAACCCATCAGGCTGGACACCTCAGCAGCTCGGCGGTTCACGTCGACGGGCCCGCTCTTTCTTCCGAACCTTCGCCGCCCTGCCCACCCCACGCGCAGTCAGCGTCGGCCGAAGCAAGCAGAAGTGGTGAAGGCTCGTAACGCGTCGCCCTCACGTCAGTCGTCAGGTCCGCTCATCCCCCAGTTCCTTCCGTCCCCTCCCCTCTGCACTCAACCACTGCCACTTACACCAGATCCACCTTTACCGATCCCTTCTGTCGTTCCAGCGAGTGTTGATCCCACCTAGCCGGTCTGGTCTGGTCGCTGGTGCAGAGCCAGGGCGAGCGGCTGCGGCGATGGAGCCCCTGGAGGTGGCCATAACGATCGTGTTCGATGCGCTGCTGCTGGTGTTCATGGTGAAGCTCTTCTTCGCCATGTTCCAGATGAAGCTCGTCTTCGTCCTCTTCTGCCTCGTCATCCTCCTCTTCGCCATGGCCTTCTCCGGCCGGGCACCCAGTAGCTTCTAGCTCGTAGCAGGGAAAGCAGGTGGCAATCTTTCTTTTCCCTCTTTCGTGTCTTTTCCTTTGGAGGGTTGACCGGTGGAGTTGTGTGGTACTTCATCTTGTGAAAAACCCTTTTCATCTCGGTTTTTGGTTAAAGACTAATTTACTCAAAAAGTATGCATGATCCAAGGTGACTTGAAGAGAAACTATGAGCCCAGGGTGCAATTCACGTGAATTTAGTCAATCAAGAGTTTCACTTGTAGCTTCGCACTTCTATTTCTAAGCAAATTCATGCTGCACCCTTTGACAGGGTACTTTTCTTGTGGTTTCCTGCGTCATGAGCGGATGGGAAGACAATCAGTGACAGTCTTGCTTGCGAAATTCTCGCTTTCTTCTTGAAGAAAGCATACCGTAATATGAGTTAACAATTTCGTTTTTTTGCTCGGAGATGGAATGCTATGGATTCCATTAAACCAAAGGCAGTAGCCAAATCAGTGTTTACATTACATTTGATCAGAGTGCTCCAATTTCTCCTAGAAACCATAAGAGCTTATACGGCAGAGCTTCCAGAGTAACTTTCTGATTAAAATTAGGGAAAATTTTGTCAAACAGCAGCTTTCAGCTTCTCGATGGAATCAAAGGAAGTTCTGCTAAATAGTGGAATCCATGAGAGTGATTATCTAAAAACTGAAGTTGGAGAGTTGAAAAAAAAACAACTTCCTCTGATTCACTTTTCGTATAGAATCATTTTCTTCATATATTTTATTTTAGAGAATTATTTTCAGATAAAAAGAACTCTTATCAATCAGGTTCTAGATCTCGCCGTGTGGCCTCGAGAAGCTCACGAAAATGCTGAAGCGGTAGACTTTCCCAAATTCACGCCACTGAATAAAGAAAAAGGGAAAAAAATCGTCATCTAATAGGCTATCACCAATGACTCTTTGTGGTCTGCATCATATTTAAAGGACTGCCTTTCTTTTATGCAAGCCTTTATGCAAATCGGTGGAGCTTTATATAAGCACAATACATTCTCGCGATAGCGAATGCTGATGCTAAATCGATGTCATACTGAAGCAAAGAGAGCTCTCATCCGCACCACAAAATAAGCAGAGGCGGATCCACAGCGGCGGGGTAGCCTCCTCCTCAGCTCTCAATTTTTTGAACATAGAAGAGTAAGAAAAGAAAAAAAAAAAGAAGAGGAAGAAGAATAAGAGCTCCTACTTAGCGGCTCTAGATGCACTACTACAAATAAGTGTATACCGGCATGATGTGCACTAATTTGCGGCGTGGGAATTTCATAGTGATACAATCACTACGCTTATCCCTGAGAACTCGTTCGTGCGATGACAACTCTCCTCGCCTCTGATAAACATTCCTTTTTTTCCTTTTATTTTGCGAGATCAGATAAACGATTCGCTGATACCAATTGCCACAAATGTTTTTGCAGCATAACCAATTTGTTTGGGTGAAAATAAAGAATCAAATCAGAATATTACAGAAAAACACTACATTGCAACAGGAGTTTAAAATCATTAGTCCATAATAATGTCATGAGTAGTAAGCTCACTTCTTCCGCTGTTGACCTATCACTCTGCTTTCCCCTTGTTGGCGCTCTTCTTGCCCTTGGCGGCGGCGTAGGCGGCGCCGTGGAAGTCGAGGAAGAGCGCGAGAAGCGACGCGTTGAAGACGGCGTTGAACACCCACCCTGCCACCCCCTCGCACCCGCCGCGAGCGAAGTGGAGCCACAGCATCACCACTGACGCCGCGAAGCTGAAGAGGAACTGCACGATCTGCAGCTCCGTGACGGCCCGCTTCCACCGCCGCGGCCAGCGCCAGCCGACGCTGCAGCTGAGGTAGTAGGCGTACATGACGACGTGCACGCCGGCATTGGTGACGAGCGCGATGGGCATCAGGGACTGCCTCGTGGCGAGCCAGAGGTAGCACATGGCGATGACGACGGCGTGGTGGTAGACGTGGAGCAGCGTGAGCGGGCGGCGGCCCAGGAGGATGAGCAGCGTGTCGCCGAGCTCGTACACCTTGGAGAGGTAGAACACGTGCGCCCAGAAGAAGACCGGGCCCGACGCCTCCGTGGCGCCGCCGGGCGGGAAGCAGAATGGCCACGCCCACTGCGGCGAGGGCGCCGTGGCGACCGTGGAGAGCGCGCACCCGGCGGCCATGGCGGCGGAGAGCGCCAGGAGGACCGCGTTGTGGGCCGCAGAGGCCGCGCGGAGCGCCCGCGGCGGGAGCGGCGGGAGGAGTGGCAGGATGAGGCGGTGGAGGAGGAGCACCGCGGCGAGGTAGCCGCAGATGACGGCCGCGGTGAAGGACGGGGTCGCGCCGAGGGTGTGGCCCGGCTGCCAGCGGAAGGAGGACACGGCCGGGTGCTCCACCAGGAGCCACCGTGCGCGGCTCAGCAGCGCGGCCATCGGGCTCTGCTCAAATCGTGGCAGCCGCCGAGCAGTCTCCGAATCTCGCCGGGCTCGTCGCTGTGTGGTTTTCCACGTGACACGTCGAGCAGGAGGACGCAGATTGGAAGGGGGAAAATCCTATAGGACGTGGTGCACAGCCCTCCTCATGCAGCACGCCCCGCATGCCCGCCACCTGTAAGTATATATGCATCTCAAATCATCCGCGCGAGTCGAGCTCTAGCTAATGGGCTAAAATCTAAAATTATATAATATATACGATGTATTTAACAAAATAGATAATATATCATTATATGTATAGTTTTAATATTCATATTTGATATATTATTTATCAAAAATTGACTTTTATTATACCGTACATCGAAAAAACGTGAGTTTAGTCATATTTAACACACGAGGTACAAAATACGATATTGTAGCCTATTTTTAGCATATCATATATCAAAAATCAGATGTATTCAGCATACGAAGTATCGAATATGCTGAATATGATATGTAACAGCACATGAGATTTCTAGTATAAAATGATAGCATCAAAGTGCACACAGTCGGTACAGGCTATATTCGGCACACAAGGTACCGAATACGGCACTATAGCACATATTCGGCACATGAATACACTTTATTTTCGGCATATGAGATGCTGAATATAGCATATTCGGCACCATGACTGGACCCGTGTTTTTCAGTGTACGGTGTACCGAAAATTAGTTTTCATTAAATGAAATATCGAATACGGATATTAAAATTGTAAATATGATAATATATTATTTATTTCGTTAAATATGATCACGTATGTTATTTAATTTTAAATTTTGCTCTAGGAGCACGAGCCGAGGGTGCGACGACTAGCTCTGAAGCACGAGCGCGCCACAAATGCATCTGAGCCGAGGACCAGCCCTGGAGGCTGGAGCACGAGAGCATCCACATGTAGACGAGCGTATCTGAGCCAGATTGACGGGCAGGCCTCCCAGGTCCAAGTAGCGCGCCGCCAAGGTTTGCTTGCTACCCAGCGCGCGCAAGATCGAACCACCAATGAGATCGCTTCCCGTCGAGCACGCCGGCGCCGTCGAGATCACCGAGGCTGCCGCCGCTAATGAGATGACGTTCATCCCGGCCGGGCACGCCGACGCCACCGAGATCGCCGAGGTTGCCGGCGCTGATGAGATGAAGCACGTCCTCGCGGATCAGGCCGGCGCTGCTGAGATCGCCAAGGTTGCCGCTGTTGATGTGATGATGTTCGTCACCGCCGAGCAGCCGGTGTCGTCGAGATCGCCGCCCATTTCAACAAACAGGAGATGTGCGTGAATATCCATGGAAGTTAGAACTAACAAATCGTAGCAAGATTCAGGGAAAAATAAACTAGAGAATTGATTTGTGACAAGAACACAAGCACCTATGAGCAAATACTGCAGAACGTAAATCAAACGTTCCTCACCGCGCGAAACACAAGCAGCTGTAAGAACACAAGAAGTTGTGAGCAAATACCGCGGAACACCGCCGGCAGCGAATCGAGGGCGGTTGCTGGCTCGGCGGGGGCGTCGCTTCGGTTCTCATTGGCGGCGCATTGACGGCGGCCCGCGACCATGACTCAGCTGGCTGGCTCGAGCGGCGACTCGTTCGCGATGGCAGGCTCGGCTGGCCGTGAGAGCTCACGGGTTATTTTCCTTGTCTGACGCTGTTGTGCTTCGGTACTTTGAGATTGGTTCTTGGGGACAGCTGGCTTCCATCCGCCTGGTCTGCAGACAGCATGGCACCATAAAATTTTCTTCCCAGATTGGATTTTTTGAGAGGGTAAAGAGAGGACATATACTTATCCACGTACACTACACTTACACCACACATATACTACCATTAAATATTATATGTATCCTATATACAGTCCAGCACTTATTTCAAGAACAATTGAGAAATACATCCTCAGTGAGCATTCACACAGGCCTTTAAGGCTCGAACGCAGCCGGACTCGATCACGCACCAGCGACTTTGCCACCCGAACTAACCCTCAGTCTCTTCCAGATTGGACAGTGGCGCAGGTAGCCAATCCGTACGCCTAGTGAATCGTCCGCCGTCACGTGGTGGGCTGCGTGCAGCCGTGGGCTTGCAAAGCAGGAGGATCTCGTGTTACTCGTTGAACGGACTGGACCTTGCTCTTACTTGAGCCCACCAAAAAAATACCACCGAACAATACGCGATACCTTTTGGTATTCAAATCGGCCTATCAGAGCTTGTGTAGCAGTGTATGTGTATTTATTTTTTTATTTAATTCTCGATTTTATTTGGAAGTGTAAGAGTGGTCTAAAAAATTATAAATATTTTTATGAACAAACTAGAGCTCACTAGCAACCCATTTTAATTGGTTTGATAAAAAGACTAAGCCAATATTTAATTAAAAAAGACTATTTTTTAACTTCTAACAATTTTTAATGACTCAAATAAATTCCTAAAAATCAAGTAAAATTTATTAATATTCTTCTCGATTTTTAACTTCTAACAATATATTAACATTTTTATATATTATTACATCACATAAGAGAAATATTACTGACTTTTTTCTGATTTTACGAATTTATTTAAGACATTAAAAATTGCTAGAAGTTATCAAAGTAGGATTTTTTAGAGAATTTTAATTAAATGTTGACTTAGTGTTTTTAGATCAAACCAATTAAAATATGTTGCTAGAGCTCTAATTTACTCATAAAAATGTTCACAAATTTTTGAACCACTCTTATACTCTCAGATAAAATCAATAGTTAAATAAACAAAAATACACATGCACTACTACACAAGCTTTGTACCAGCACGAACCGATAGGCCAATTTGAATACCAAAAGGCGTCACTCACTGTTCGGGCAACATCTTTTTGTGGGCCTGCTGGCGCAAGATATCGCTCATTTAATGGGCGAGAGCAAGTTTTCACCTGCTAAATGAACGACACGTGGTCTGATCGTATTTTTTTGTATTTTTAATCTTTTGATCGACGAGTCCTATAAAATCTCATTCACTCAATGGATGAGATCTTATTCTCATCCGTTCATCGGACGACGGTAGCTTATTCTTATAATTAATTGAAATGAACGTGTATTCTTGCAAATATTAAAAAAGAAAATGTATAAATAAAAAAAAATTCAGGAAGCGTCAGGTGATGATGAGCCCAAAAGGCCCAGAAAGCCCACGTCTTTGTCCTTGCAAGTGAAACCAACAGGCCGTGACCAACCCGTTTCCAAAACTCTAGGAAAAAAGAGTCCATCTGACATGTTTCGACTATTGCCCGAGTCCCCGATTTCCCTAGTCAAACTCGAAAACCAAACATTAAACACTCCTCAGCTATTGAGACCGGCGAAATACCCCTTGGGCTCATGCAAAGGTGGTTTTGCTCTGCGTGGTGCTGATGTGGTGGTGGTATTGACAAGAAAGTGGCCACCACACCAGTTTTCTTCGCATGTGTCATCCCAGTCGGTAAAGATAGTAAATACAGTGGCGGAGCTTCATGGAGGCCACACTGGACTGTGACCCTTTGCCCTTCAGCCCTCTGGCCCACCCACCCTCGGAAGCACAATTTGATTCTCTCCGACCCAACCCACTATGCTGCCCCTATTAAGATTGGGCCCAAGCTACGCCACTAGGGCCCGCATGTCATACTCCGATCCAACCTTCTTCCTCCTCTTCTCCACTTCTCGCTTTGAACTGGGAAGCGAGGGTACCTGAAAGCAGGGGAAGTTGGAGAGGAGAGAGGACCGGCCAGTCTAATAACCCGGCAGCAGCCCCCACGCTCTTCGCAGTTGACGCTTCGTGGCGGTGAAGGAATTTCGGGCCCTTGACGATTTGGGCGGCGGCGGCGGCTCTGTGAATTCCGTGAAAAGATGGAGAAAATGTAGGAGGAGGCGACGTGGATTGTCAGCGTGAAGGCGACGCGGGGCTCAAGCCTCAGGCACTTGCTGTAATACCAAATTTTTGGAGGAAAAAAAAATAAAAATAAAAGGAATTTGACTACTTTTTTTTGACTTTTTGATCCGAGGCTCGTATGGATGATCGGAGACCGTGGTTACGTTCATCTCGTCGAAACGAACCCATTTTGCTATTCATATGTCCGTTTCGGGCACTTTGTGGCCCGTAGCAAGCCCAATAAATTTAGACCGTTCGTTGTTTTAAAAAAATAAAATGAAAAAAAGAGAGGATAAGTACCGGAGACCGATCCATCCAGACACTTCGCTCTCGTTCGCGTTTGCTCTCTCTCTTCTCGTTGCTGAGCATGTCTGTTGCCGCTGCTCCTGCCATCGCCCGCGTGCGCCGCCGTGCGCTGTGCGCTGCTGCCCCGCGCCGTCCGCCGGTCGAACCCGTCCTCCGGCGTGCCGCGCGCCTCGCCGCGCCACCGGACCAGCTCGCGCCGTGCGCCTGCACCGCTGTCGCCGCTGCCGCGCGCCGTCCTGCGCCTGTGAGCCGCCGCGTCGCGCGTTGCCGAACCACCGCCTGCCGGCGCCGCCGCCGTGCTCACTCTCTCTCTCTCTCCGTGTGTGTGCTAACCGAGAGCTAGAAAAGAATCAAGCACCGGAAAAGAAAGGAAAGGAGAGAGAGAAGAAGAAAGAAGAAAGAAAAAGAAAAGAGCCGGCCGGGAGAGAAGCCAGGAAGAAGGAAGAAAGGAAAAAAAAAAAGAGAGAAAAAGAAAGAGAAAAGGAGAAAAAAAAAAGAAAAAAAGAAAGAAAAAAAAGGGGAAAAGTTGGAAATTTCGGATTTTCGTCGGATTCGTCGTCATTTTTTTCGAAGGCGATTTCTCGGTAATTTCTGAACATTTGTGGTTGGATTAAATCAAATCAATCAATTCCTGTCGTATTATTTCATGTGATCAATAGTCTGTTTCGTTTCGATAATCATTATTGATTCGAAGATACGATATCTGAGTCGAAGTATTCAATTCATCGAAGCGAAGTCTAATTAGTGAGAATTTTGGTTCGACTCTGAATTGGAAATAATGTATCATTTCATGTGATACGGTTTTCTGTTCGATTTTTCAAAATATAGGCGTATACGCGACGTTTTCAGGCGTAGAATTGACGCTTCATATTTTATGTGTTTTAAATGTGTTTTAGTTCTAATAGTATGCCTGTACAGGTGGTACTATTTTCGGACGTTCTTGATCGAATTTTCTTCATCGTCGGTAAAGGCAAGTGAATGTATTGTATGACTATGCTTTAACCTAATATTGGGTTGCCTACATTCTTTAATTACAGTGCATTCATCTAATCTGAATGACTGATTCTGGGCTGAGTACTATGTTGTTTACGTTTTCAGAAGTTTACTCGATGATTGATTTATGAAGTGCAGTAGGCACGATATGTCATTCTGCAGTTGTTCATTAGTGTTGTATGTAATGTTTTTTTTGAAGTCTCAAGCATATTCCGGAAGTTATGTTGGTTATGTTTGAAGCACGTCATACATATACATCTCATGCATTGGAAGTTTGTCGTCGTCTTCTGGCCGCGACCGTACCGGTACAGTACCGTATGTCACCCGAGGAGGGGTACGGTGCACACCCTTACGTTACCCGAGGAGGGGTAAGGGTGAGAAGAGCATGTCATGTGCATGGTTATGTCTTCTTGTGAAATTTAATGAATTATTCATATCAAATCTTATTTTCTTTAGTTAGCTTGTATATAGATATATATGCGGCTCTGAAGGCTTATACCAACCGAATGTTAAAATATTTAATGTTATCGTTGGACTTGCTTAGTCATAACTGTTTCTCCTAGTGTTGGCGGTCTGTTTCTTTACTAGTTTCTATTTAGAATTGTTAGCACATTCAACTGTGGCTAAATAGCTGTTTGTTAAAGTACCTTTCACTTGTTGAGATTTTCGAATCTTACTCGTGCTTTCTTTACAGGTATGTTTAGATGTTGACGTGCATTTTGGGGATGGATCTTGGTAGCTGCACACACTACCTCATCACCATGTTGATAGCTCAACCGGTGTTATAAATGGTGTTTTTGGTGGTCTGTCGTTTGCTTTGTTCATGTTGTGGTAGACGCTGGTAGCGTCATAACGGTTTCTATATATGCTGGTTATATCTGATTCTGTCTGCCTGAGATCTTTCTTTTGGTCAGTTATACCTCTCTATAGAGGAAATGCTGCCAAAATATCCTATTTTCATATAAATAGGCTGAGTTGTAAAGTAGGGTGTTACACTTGCGCCGCCGCACTGATCCCCAGCGGATTCGACGCCACGCAGAGCTCGGCCGGATTCCCAGTTGCGGCCGCGGCCGCGCTTGGCTCCTCCTGACCGGTTTCGTTGAGGGGGTCGTCGGGCTAACGTGGGGACCTCCACCTTTCCTCTTCCTCGTCGTTCTCTCTCTCTCTCTTATTAGCCTTGCGGCCTTTGTGACCACGGGCTCTCCCAGGTCTGCGAGCACAACATGGATGCCAAGGAGCCCTCGCAGCAGCATCTCGTCGGCAGCGGTCGTGTTGGTCTTCCCGGCACGAGCGGGCTGGCAGGCGGTCTTCACGACAATAGCCTAGTCGGTGGCGCGCACCAAAAACGGCGGGCGTCGATGCCATCCTCGCCGCGCGAGCGCGCACGTTGCCACGTAAGGTCTTACCTCTCCGTGCTCTAGCGGCACCGCCTCTTGCACCAGCTCGTCCTTGCGGCGGACGGGTCATCGCCGTGACGTCCATGTCGAGCGCAAGGCAGCACGCCGGGGAAAGAAGATCCATTCGACTAATAGGAGAGAAGATAGAGGTGGAAGATGACATGTGGTCCCACGAGCTATTATTTGCTGAGAAAAATGTTTTTTCTTAGTTATTGCCATGTCAGCATAAAAGAGTAGTCCACGTGTTAGAACCGGTGCCACATCAGCACCTCGGAGCAAACCACCTTAGAATAGGCTTGAGGGGGTTATTTATCCGGTTTCATTAGTTGAGGGCATTGATTGTCTGATACCGGAGTTTAGGGAAGAAAATCGAACTCGTGCAATAGTTCCAGAGGTAAAATAGATTTTTTCCCCCGAATTCTGGGCATTTTGCTTCCCAAAAATTGATGTTTGACGAGAACACACTGCAAAGGAAACAATCGCATATTGGCAATTCGACCAATTTCACCGCAAACCTGACCGAGGACGCTACAATGCAATGGATCAAGATGTTCCTGGCATGATTAGATATTTGGATGGTTTGCATGCGAGTTGAGGTATTTTTCACATCGAATCAACTGAAAACCATCCAAGCAGCGTGTTAGCACAACAATATAGGACTATTATCGTGTGCTCATGAATGCTAAAGAAAAACAGAACACTCCCTTAAATGGTCCAGTTCAGGGTTAGTTTTCGTGTCGCTCCTGCTGTTCACTTGGAAATCTATGGCAGCAGCAGCAACTAGAACTGTAATCCCTCATGGTAGTAAAAGTGATAACCATACCTAAATTCCATTGTTTTACCTGAAGACCCAGAAGATGGCTCTAAATAACTACAAGACTGTTATAAAAAATAAAAGAAGATATACAAGATTGTACACAGTTCCTAGTAATGCTTGGATACCACCCACATTAAGCAAAGTTCACAGGCATGGCTCACTGTTTTGTGTAATTTCAAATTTCACAGCATGAGAGAATGCAGAACGATATTAACCAAATTTACATGAGCTAAAGGCACGCCCTAAAATACAAGGCATCTAAGCAACATCACCAGCAAAAATGTATCTACAAATCAGTAAGAAAGCCCCATTGAGAAACAGAAGGACATATGCTTAACAGGGGAAAAAACCGCATTCAGAAACAGACGGGAACGCCTTGCAGATTAGCTCACATTCTGACTGTAAGGTAGATGATCTTAGCCCTTCAGAGTTGAATTGACTAAACTGGCTTCTTGCCACACCTCTGGGCCCTGATATCGTTGTGTCAAAGTAATCAAGAGGCAATCGCTTGTAAAGAACCATTTACTACTCCAAGGGCTGAAGGCATATATTCAGGCCATCCACACTAACCCCTACTCACCTCTTGAAACCATGCCTCCAGCTTGATACATGAAAACCTACCAACGCAAAATATCTTTTGAAGTTGAGACAGCTTTGAGTTGCTCATCACGTTCAAACATGTTCTTCAGCTAAATAATAAGGAAAATAACCTCATTTACTACTCTTGGGGCAAGATCGAGCTTGTCCGATGCCATGCCCACAAACACGCGCAAATCATATTTGTACTATAGTTCCTTAAAACACCATATCATAATGAATCATACTTGGCAAATAATGATACACTGGAACATTAGAAATTTAGTTACTTAGTTACGGCTCAGTATGCTGCATATCAGAAGGTGGTCAACCAAACTCTAGGATATAATGTATTAGCGTTATGGCGACTCTGAATTTCAGCATAGTTTTGGCATCACCCATGCCATATCATCGATCTAGCCTCTCATAAATGTCCCTTTCATCCAGGAGCATAGTAATAGCACAGGAACCAAATTTTCATTTCATCAGAGCACAAATAAAACCACACTCGTCGTAGAATTCATCAAGCGCGATACAACTACACTGAATTAACCTCAGCGCATCACCTCTGGCATAGAAGAGGTAGCCCACAAGAAGCTCAGAAGCAGCACTCGCAGTCGAAGGGGCACAGCGGGGTGCCGCCGGCGCCGGCCTTGCCGAACCCGAGCTCCTCGGCGGAGTATATGGTGAGCCCGTCCGCCGTGCGCCGCCGCGGCCGCTTCTCCTCGACCTCATCGTCGTCGTCGTCCGGGGCCCTACCCTTGTCCTTACTCCTCGGCGTCTTGTCCTTCATCTTCTTCTTGACCCCCTCGGCCCCATTCTTGGACATCTTGGTCACCTTGCCCTCTTCCTGCTGCGGCGGCTTCCGCTTCTTGCCGGACTTGGCGGCGCTGAAGATCTCGTCGATCTCGTCTCTCGCCTTCTGCTTCTTAGGCTTCTGGTCAGAGGAGGGGGCTTTGGAGTCGAGAGGCGGGTTCGGGGCGGACGGCTTCTTCTTCTTGTGGGATTTGGTGGCCATTGAATAATACGGCGTGCGGAATCGGCCGCCGCCGCCGCCGCCGCAGGACGAGGAGGAGAAGGAGCTGGCTGATGAGGCTTGGTGTTGGGGAGGGCGGCGAGAAGGGTTTGCGAAGGAAAACGACGAGCCGGGTTAAGTTGGGCCGGCCCATAGATTGTCCTGACTTGTATACTTGATCGGCCTAACTCAGCATTCCAGATTTCTTTATTTTTCTTCTCTTTTTTTCCAACCTGGAAAATATACATTCCAATCCAAGTTGAGTAGGCTGCAGGTCA
Source organism: Phragmites australis (assembly GCF_958298935.1). Taxonomy (NCBI): domain Eukaryota; kingdom Viridiplantae; phylum Streptophyta; class Magnoliopsida; order Poales; family Poaceae; genus Phragmites; species Phragmites australis. The sequence continues at coordinate 40,946,757 of NC_084923.1, forward strand.
GAGTTGGACCCTGCGAGATCCCAGTGTGTAGCAAATACGTTCAACGCAGCTCTTGTTTATGTCAAGCAGATATATGCTCCATTATCCAGAATAACTAAACGAAATTGTTCATAACTTCTGAACAATCAATAGTTCACAATAAAACATGTTACCATGACATATGTACAGCTGATGCAAGGAGGCTTGTATTTACAACTTGCTGATAATCGCACATGATCTGGCAGACTGGCACCATTGCTCGTCCGCAACTACAGTGCCTTCGTGACAAACTTTGTGAGCAGATACGTCCAATCACCCATAAAAAATAGGGACAAATGAAACAATCCATCCCTTCTGAACAATCAATATTTCATAATAAAACAAGTTGCAATCACATATGTACAACTGACGAACGAGTTTTGTATTTACATTTTACAGATTGCTGATCATTCCACATCATGATACCAGGCGCACTCACAGTGCCTTCATAACAAATCTGGCAGACGCGGCAGCACCCTTCGCTGCCACCTTCAGGACATGACGACTCTTGTACAACCTGCATCCAATCAAAAAGTAATAGTGAAAAGAAGAGCCATCAGATATGCTTCGTACAAATTATTTGCATGTGTAGATAATTAGTCTTTTTATACAAGAGTCGCTTTAGCATCATCCTAACATAATTATATCATTTAAAAGATAGCTGAAGCAAAAGTATGATGATAAGAAAATAAAAGGTCAATAGATCATAATATTTTGCAAGTATTAGTGCTACATTCCATCAGAAGTATTTAAGATGACGAATACCAATAGTAGGTTAGCATTGCATAATTACTCTAAGCCATCACCTAGCAAATAAAGAGAAATAGAAGTTGAAAACAATGATACACCAAAAAGGAGGCAGAGTGGAGTAAACTTTTGGGTGTTCAAACACTTGATATAGCATTCAAGAGTAACGTCAGATGTACAAAATAGGCATGATGAAAACTTTACCCTACTAATGTGATTCCCCAAGTAGCCAAGATATAAATAACTTTTCCAGCCTCCCAAAGAGTTGACCATCTCCACCGAGCTTTCATGCTATCTAATGCCTTTAAAACAGCTGCTTACAAGTTAAAACCCAAAAATACATTAAATCATGCCAGAAGACAGTTGATGCAAATTAGTCCACATTCTACAAATAAACAAACTGACACTGACTAGTACAAACTGAAAGCAAAGTTGAACCTACTGTTTAATATTCATGTTTACCACCCAGTCCATCTTCTAGGGTTGATTTACTCTGAATTCGAAGATAAATAATATAACATACACTAAATCTGCACTGTCATATACAGAAAGGCGGAAACTATTCCTTCATTACAGCCACACCATACCATCTAAATTAGAAGGTTAACATTCCCAATCTGGCCTTCACCAGCATTACCTCATCAAATATAGCTATCTGAAAATCAAGCCTTCACAACACATACACAACCTTGGCCAAAGCAGCAACGGCTCCTTAAATTGTGACGTCTAATTTAGCAAAGTTATTTTCTCTATGAAGATATTATTAGCTTATGCTTAGCAACGGTGTGCATCGTACCCTAGAGCTATACAATCTCAAGTATCATATGGATTAGATGCGCTAGAGGGACATCTTTTTACAATGCAATATCTGATATATTCTCAAGTAATTCAATACATGCAAAAACACAATATGGTGATCACATAAGCATAGTAAGATAAACAGCAGGGGAGTTGTGTTGCATAACGTTGCTAATTGCATGTGAAAATAGAAACAGTAATAGTAGCAAAACTTTAGGCAACTATTCTGAAAAGATGAATCCCAGTAACCTGGACAACTATTTGGGGGTGTAATATTTAACTTGAGTGACAGCATAGAGGATAGCCATACCCTTTTGGAGCTCCACTGGCGATAATGACTGAAGGAAACATAACAGAAAACAATTAGAATAGAACAACATGGCAGTGCAGGAGAGGGGATGTTCATCAATCCTTGATAGCTCCTCTCAAAAGAACTCTTAAAGAAGCAAGTACCTTGGACTTTGGATATTCAAGAATGCACCTAGCAACAAAGGTGGCAATACCATCGACTATGTCGTCTTCATTGATTATCACATAATTTTCATCATCAATTCCACTAATTTCCTCCAAATTAGACCCAGCGGCATCACAAGCAACCAAGACCCATGATCCTTTCTTCCCATTACCCATGTTGCCTGGAATCTCTCCAACTTCCACCTCTGGTTGTCATTAAAGCAGAAAATGGAGAGGAGTTAAGTTGTTAGCACTTGGCAGAATGTATTAAAAGAACCAATAATAATTGTCATAAAACATAGTACAGAAATAAACTTTCCCAATGTGTAGCGAGGATAAACCTGTCATGTTGCCAGAAGATAGTTCAGTATGTTGACTTGTTGACTCATCCTGCAGTTTCGCAAGATGAGCAAGGAAGCTAGCGTTATTGACGGCCGCTAGAAGACGATTATACAGCTGCATCGTAAAAACACATCCGAGAACAACAAAATCAACCCAACATAAAAGATGAATCAAACAGCTATATGCTGGATAAGGCATGTGGTTATATCAAAATGAATTTCGAATTATTGTCTATTGATTCTGATTGGATATCACGGATTGAATAGTCCGCAAGCATCACACAGCACGCTTAACTTATCATGATGTTCTTAAATCTCGGCGTTTAGATCTACTGGTAATAACGTTTAAAGGATGAAAGAGGCACGATAATTCACATGCCCCTGCGAATTGCGGATATACATACTGATAACTATGTACGATCGTGCCAATTTCCATAGGATAAACGTAATAATCTGCAGCAGCATAAGACAAAGAGGTGCAACTAATTTTAAGAGGCTCACGTCGGGAGGGCACTCCTGGGAGACGCAGGGGGCGCCGTGGAGCTCACGGAGGAGGGCGAGGTCGTCGGCGAGGCGGGCGCGGAGCATGGCGTTCTCCTCCCGCAGCCGCGCGGCCTCCTCGCCTGCGCACCCGCCATCGTCCCCCGCGGGTGGTGTGGGAGGGGCGCCGTCGTGGGCGGGGTGGTGGCCGGGGCGGTGCTCGTAGGCGTAGCGCGCGACCTCGGCTATCTCGACGAGGGTGTGCGCGACCTCCAGCGGGATCTTGTGCGCCGCCGAGGCCAGCGCCATCGCCGCCGAGGGCGATCGATCTGTCGGTCGTTCGTTCGTCTGGTATCGTTAGGGACGCGATTGGGGCAGAATTGGGAGGAGGAGGAGGAGGAGGACGAGATAAACCCTAGGCCACGCAATACGCAACCTCGCCGTCGTGGCAATACGCAACCTCGCCGTGGACGACGAGGTCGATTGGGAAATTGGGGGGATTGAGTCACGTCCTGGTGGACCCCACATTTTTTTGAGTAAAAACGCAAAAAAAAAAGTGGGTTGTGAACTCGTCTCAGTCCGCAATCTAGTTCAATATGAATTGCTAGTAGTACTAAATAAGCACTTTCTTTATTATTTACTTATTACTTATTTTATCAATATCTAGTAGCATAAAAAGACATGTACTTTTTTTTACATGCCATAGTGTACACACTACACAAGACAGGCTGGCTTTAAAAATAATCTTATTCATCAGGTCAGCTGCATCTAATGACTTATAGATTTTGCAAGTCATCTTCCTCTAACAATGGAGCGAGTTTTGTATATGTGCATATACTCACCCTAGTCCAAAATCTAAGTCGTTTAGAATATTGACGCGTCTTCAAAGTGGCAATTTGTAGTAATTCTTAAGAAAAAAATATATTATAAAAGTATTTCTCATGATGGATCCAGTAAAATCAGTCTTGCCTTGTCAATCTCAATAATTCTTTACATGTTGATTGTCACAACTAATAAATTTGATCAGAACAAATTCTAATACGATTTATATTTTGGATAGGAAGGAGCACTAGTTAAGGGAAAATTGTCCAAGGTGGTCGTCTTAGTGAGAGAGTGAAGGAAGCTTAGTAGGTTAAATTTTACACAATGTACTTTCTCTTTTGTCCCTAGAGCTTGTAATTCGGTAGCCGACTCCATAGCAGCTGATGGAGCTGGTGACTCCATAGCAGCTTATGGAGCTGGTTTGCTTATGTCCTGGCTGCCAACGACTTAACTGGTACTAGTGATTAATGGAATTTTCTTCCATCTCAAAAAAGAAACCATAGGCCACCCAGAAAATTGCCACTATAGTTATTGCTGAACCATGGCCACCGAAATATCTTCGAACTGTGACAATGACAAGTGGGCTTAGCTTCTCGTGTCATTGACAAACCCAGCAATATTCTAGCACACTGTAACTTCACCAATGGTATGAATTCGTCTTACACGACGGATAAAAATGAGTTCAACAGAACAAGCAATGAGCTATAGTGGTCACGCACGAGCGCACGCACAACCAAGAACAAGCAATTCGCTGGTAGGATGCTATTCAGTGAAGCAAGTTAGCGTTGCACCCAGGTACATAGCCGCAGTATGCACTCCATTTGCTTTACATTATGTGTACATTATATGCCAGCTATGACAGGACTACAAACAAAATTCTAATGGGTTCCCTACTTGGTACTACGCCATCAATCATTTACAGTATATCTCATACACTTCTTTGGTACCGCGATTTCAGGGAAACTGATCCTTTCCTGTCATTAAGTGCGTTAAGCGCTTTCGGACCCGAAGAATCAGAGTCTGCGCTGCTTGGCCAGACTAGGGGGATCAGCTGCTGCTGGTAGGTGTTTGTATTGTCACTTACTCCGAGCTTGACAATGAATGTTGCAGTGCAACCTCTTCCTGTTCCTTCACTTTCAAGCCAGATGTGCCCTCCCATGAGGCTAACAAACCTGAAATAGATTTTTTTTTTCAGTGGGTTGTTGAGTTATAGTGTGAATGAATGAATTGAGTTATCACTAATAAGTCCTGCACTACAATGTAGTAAATCTTTTTGTGCCACTTAAAAGGAAATTGAGTTACCAAAAACAAGACCATGCAGAAAAAAAACTACTAGGAGATGTAATATTTAACTACCTCTTGCAAATGGCAAGGCCAAGACCACTACCATTGAACCCTTGGTTTCCTCCACTTTGAGTATGAGCAAACTTTGTAAATACATGAGTTAGATCCTGGGGACTAATACCACAGCCTGTATCTTTTACCTGCAATAGTGTACCATAGACTGTAAAGCGATGAAAACTGAAAAATAATACCTAAGCAAGTAAATAAGTAAAACTCCGTTTCATGTGTCCATGGCATGTTCACAATCTGGAAGCATGAAGCCCTTTTCCAGTTATGCACCCAGGAACACTGGAATCAACTAAATTGGAATTTTTATTAGTATAAACATCTGAGTTTTGTGATAAAATAGTTTGAGTACATGTTGTGATATCTTGATTTGGCTGATCTAGAGTTGATGTAAGATTTGGTTTAATGCTTCCAATCGAAGGCTATTTCATCTTTAGTAAATGCAATTTAGGTCTACATCAGCACTGGGAGTAATTCAATTCAAGCAACTCAAAAAAAGATGCAGCAAATGACTACAGCCAATGAGCCAGCAAATGTCACATGGTGTAAGGAGCAGAGTTGGAGAAACTAGATTTCAAATTTCTTTGAAATTATCTCTCAAATTTCTTTGAAATTATGTATAAGTTACACCATACAACACATAAGAGTATGTATGTACTAGATAGATCAATAAGAAACCTCACAACCAACAATTATCTACCGGCAGCTACAGTGCTACCGTATCCACCGGCAAAACTGATAAGCGGTCAGTTACCAACTTACCATTAGTTTTTGTAACCTTGGTAGGACGACCTGGAAATTATGCATTGATCTATACAAAATTGAAGCTACAAAGTGTATGGACAACTGGACTATCAAGCAACTGAACAGTCCAGCCAAGTTTGGTGATGCAGATGCAATGAATGATCATGACCGGTAATTACCAGAAGTATGTAATTTTTCATACTTGAATGCACATGTTAGTTGGAGGGTTTTCAGAAAATTCCTCATATGCCACTGAAACTGTGAAATATCTCATTGTGATAGTGGGTCCAAATCCCAATTCCATGAGAAATTCAGTAGCATATAAGAAGATATGACAAAATTTCTTAATATTGTATAAGGAATAACTAGAAGTTTTTCGATATGGTCGCAAAGAAGTACAATCAGGGTTCATGAAACTGCTATGGGGGACGACCAAAACATGGCTGGTTCCGGTTTCATTTGTGAATTTTGAAACCAAAAAGTGGTAATGAAGGGCCAGTTTTTGGAAACCTATGCACAATGCATACGAGTGTTTGCAAGGAAATCTTCTTGAATATTTCTGGATCCAACGTTAAGACCATGAGCACATAGCCTAGCCCAAGATTAATAATTCACACAAGCCTCTCTAGAATATTTACCTGAACTTTCAAATAGAAATGGTCATCACTTGCTGCTGGATGAAATTCTGGGGTTCTGAACTCTCTCAAAGAGTCAGGCTTCACAATAGAAGCTAAAAGTGTGATGTGCCCCTCCTTGGTAAACTTAACAGCATTGCCAGAGATATTTAGAATAGTTTGCATAAGTCTCTTTTCATCACCAATAGCACATAAGGGCAAATCTGGTGACAGCATAACCGATACAGACAGTCTCTTGATGGCTGCAATTGGTTTGATGAAACTCATCACCTGTAAGATTCAAATGGGAGTTTCAGTTAAGTGCACCAAACATATAGGTACTAGAATAATCAGAAGGCTGATGTTGAATACCTCTTTGAAAACAGCATGAAGATTGAATGCTTTAATCTCCAATTCAAGGCTTCCATCCTCAAGTTTGGAAAGATCCAACACGTCATTGATGAGTGTTGCTAAAAGATTGCTGCTTTTCAGTACTGTTTCCACCATTAGACGCTGCTCAGGAGTAAGCTCAGTTTCCAAAAGCAAGGAGGAAAGGGCTATTATTGCATTCATCGGTGTTCTCATTTCGTGATTCATAACAGCTAGGAAGTCATTGCGAGCACGGATGGCCATCTCAGCTTCTCTTCGAGCTAAATCCAGGGCAACATTCTGCTCCATTAGTAAATCACGTGCTCGCATGGACTCTTCAAGAATAGCCGCATGAGATAGTGCAACCGCTACCTGAAGAACAAATTAAAAAATAATAAATAATAGATATGCTTGCAATACTTTTAATAATTTATTAACTTTTTCAGAAAGGCATCGAGATTGATAAACAAGCAGGGGGCCTTTTTTTTTAGCTTGCTACTTGGTTTCAGTGATCACTACATTGTACTTCTGAATACATGGTTCATGAGCATGACTTTGAAAAAATATTAAACACACAAGTCATAATAACCATAGCAAGAGATAGAGCACTAACCTGATCAGCAACGACCTCAACAAGCTCCAGTTCATGCACATGCCATTTCCTTGCACTATCAGATGGAAGCATCAAAACCATAATTGCAAAGCTTTTCGCTGAAAGCTCTGGCCAATCATTTATTTGGAAATTTGAAAGATGTAGAAGAGGTACTCGCACAGCAGCCACCTCTGGTGGAACATATCGCCCTGCAAGAGCTCGAATCCGTGCCAAAGGAGATGTGTGGGGTATTATAATTGCCCGGTTGCTACTGAACACTTGATTGACAACAGGAAGATTAATCGGTACAGATGACCCAACAGTAATCTGGTGGCGCAGAGTATGAGAAAGTTGAAGACTTGAACCACTTCGTGATGGCATCCACAAAGCACATTCTTCCAGACCTAAGGTCCTTCCTAGCTCAACAAGAGTAGTCTTCAAAATTGTATGCCTATCAAGTGTGCTTCTTATTTCATGAGTAAGCATCCTAACATGTCTACCAGTCTCCTCCTGAGTCCTTATCAAGCCCATCTCCCTATCAAGCTCTTCAGCTTTATTCTTCAGGAACAACTCCCTTGTTTTCACGCTCAGCAAGTCGGGGATAATATGAACAAGCATCAAAGCTGTTGCACAGGAAACAACTGCCGTGGAAACCTTGGCTACGGTCATGACAATAGCAACGGTCTTCGTGTGTGTGGTGAAAGTCCACAGGTTTATCAGATGCGTCGCTCCACAGAGAACTATAAACGCACCAAACTGAATTAAAACCCATCTGTACGGGAAGAAGGACGACTTCTTCACGAAGTAGATCAGCTCCAACGGGATCGAGAAATACGCGAGGGCTATGAAGAAGTCCGAGATGTACTGATACTTGACTAGGAGATCATCGGTCGGCCATTGTGGCTCGATGCAGTCACATCCGTCCATCCAGGAGTGTTAGTATTGCATCAGTTCTCACAACATTTCCTACAGAAGAAGAAACATATAAATGAGTTGCCCAGCTCCATAACATCCAGCCCTATTGAAAAATCATAACATTTGCCGATGTCAAAGATGTCGTAGCAATTGAGAAGGCCACGAACACAGAGCATACTGATAGAGCCCCGCGAATCGCACAAGATGAACCAATCGCCACTCCAATTCCCATTTGCAAGCGACCCTCAGCCCCCATTCCCGTCATCTAAAGCAAGGTTTCAGTACTCCCATCCCAAGTCAGCAACATCGCAATAGCACGTTATCCCAAATCATGCCCCTTTCCCCACTCCAGCAACACAGAGCAGACAATCACTCCCCACCTAGGCGTTGAGCACAGACCCCCCCCCCCCCCCAGCAATCGGAATCAAGAACGCCGAGCAGCTCAACAGCCAAGCTGCCGCACCTCCGGATGCGTCCCTGCGCCTACCCTAAAACCCCCCACCCCAGATCAATCCTGCCTCCAGATCAACCCATGAGAAGAAGAGAGAACACCAGATCTGGACAGCGCGGGAGGCGAGGGGGAGAGAGCAGGTGCAGTACCTCGATCTGCGGCGGGGAGTGGCGGCGTCGGTGGGGAACGGCCGCCCAAAGGTTGCGGGGGAAACGAGCGGCGAGGAGTGGAAGGGAAAGCGGCGCTGGAAAGGGAAGGGGAGGCAGCCAGATGCGCAGACAGGTGAGGCAGCCAGCCAGGGGAGCCGTCGAGTCTACCACCAATCCACCACACCACCTCCGGAAGAAAAAAAAAAGGGGGCAGAAAGAAGTCCACCCGCGACCGGTAGACGGTACTAGTAGTATAGAGTAGTACTTAAGCCTCTCTCCTCTGCCGTGCCCCGTTTCCCCTTGGTCTTTCTTTTTCCCGAGCCGGTTTGTCTCTAGGTTGGGTTGACCGGTTGAGCGGCTACGGAGCAGCGAGGCGGACAACGACGGCCGGCGCCAGGGCGGCAGCGAGCTAGCGCCTGGAAGCGGTTGTGTAACGGTGTTGTTTTTTTAGGTATAACGGTGTTGGGGTTAAGAGAGCGAGGGCAGGGCACATGCTCCTGTTTAATTTCTTATTTCCAGTGGATTTTAGTAGATTTAGTTTTTTCTAAAAGTTGTAAAGATCTAATAATTGGTATGCTCCTGTTTAATTTTTAAGTTAGATCTATTTCAAGGGATTATATCAGTTGGGGCTTCGGAGCGGATTTCTTTTATTTTACGAGGGAAGGATGGTTGTGCTACGGGAGGATACATGGTTTCGGCAAGCAGGAGCGGAACTAGAAGGTACGGTGTGCCTAGCACATCCAAATTTCAGAAAGTTCAACCGGAATCAGTTCTTCATTTTACTTTTTACCAACTCTTAGCAACCTATTTGCAAAACACAAGGCCCACAAGCCACATACATAAGCTCCTCAAGAACCTAACACAATAACAAAGTGTGCATGGTGTGTCGCTGGCGACAGGAAGCAACCACCCATGACCACAAGCTGACGAGCGCATCGTAGTCACCACGTTGGTGTGGACGCATGTCACTCAGCGGCCAGTGGCAGTGAATCGACAACCTGGCCGCGTGGGTGTGGCTGAGCAGTCCGTGCGTCAAGTGCGAGCAGTAATCAATCAAGCAAATTGCAGCCTTGCAAGTAGATGATTTAGCTCTCAATTTCACACAAATTATTTCATTATGCCTTCAATTTTAATTTGAAACCACTTAGGAATTGAAGTTTTTTTTGCCTTGTCGATTTGTGATTGTAGAGTTCATATTTCAGAACTAGCATTGAAGTATGAAGAGGAACATGGGCATTTGGTCTTCATATGGGGATTGAAATAGGAAGTCAGCAAAGATTTGTGGTGGAGAAACTCAAGGAGGGGAAACTCATGAGGGAGGAGGAAGAGGAAATGAAGGAGATACTACTCAGTTAGTATTACTTCCTTCTTCAGTTCCATATGAGAATGCGCCGCCATCCCAACCCTAGTCCCAAAGTGAAGAAAATGTAACTAGAATGGGAAATTTTATAGCAAGAGCGTAAAATTCAACTCCTAGTACTGAACAATCAATTTATGATGCTGAGCATCTTCCACAAGGTCCAGGGAAAAGAAAACCCATTGCTAGCTATCATGTTAATGATCAATTTGCAGTTCGGAGGGCATATGTTTAGAAAGGATCATGCCAACCTTTTGCACATGATTTTCCTGTAAGGGTCATATCAAGTAAAAATTGTCACTTTAGCAGTAGCTGGTTTGATAATACCATTGGATTGAGTATAGCGTTAAAAAGGATGCTGCATTTTGCTTTATATGTTACTTGTTCAATGAAAAAGCTAGTGGAGGTGATAGTTTTGTTAAAAAGGGTTGGACAAATTTCCAGAGATATGATGCATTGGACAATCACAGAAAAACACATGTCCATAAAGCAGCACAAGAGAAATACAACTTCTTTGTGAAACAAAAAAAAATCAATTTCTCATGCTATGGTCAAGATTTCCAGTGAGGAGAAGCGCACTTACAAGGCACGATTGACTTGTTCACTTAGATGCTTTAGATTTATTATGTGGCAAGGTTTGGCATACCGTGGTCATGATGAAAGTGAATAATCTAATAATAAAGAAAATATTCTTAAACTTGTGAGATGGCTTTCAAAAAATAATGAGGAGGTCGCTAAGGTTATCTTACAAAATACCCCAAGAAATTGTAAGCTAAATTTCCCTGCAATACAGAAGAATATTATTAATTCTTGTGCTAAAGAAACTACTAGACACATGGTTATTGAAATAGGTGATGACTTTTTTGCTATTTTGGCTAATGAGTCCACTACCAAAAAATTATTGATAGCAGACGGTGTGTCACAGACGGTTTCTTAGTACCCGTCACTAAACAAATATTCTCAGACCAATGCTAAGACAGACGCGTCTGTAACAAGACAACCGTTTAATTGTGCTGAACTTATAGACAATTTTTGTAAATCCGTCTGTTTGTATCATACAGACACAGACGATGTTTAGAAAAAATCGTATGTGATATTATCACAGACAGTTTATTATAAGTTTCATCTATGCATATATGATAGACACAGACAAATTTTATGAAAACTGTCTATATTTAAAGACCCGTGAACTATTTCAAATTTGATCGCTCATCTCCCGTGACTCTTTTGGCTTTGCACACACATAACCCGCTCGTCTCGCTAGACTCTTTTGGCTCTCCCCCACACACAACCCCTCGTCTCTCCTTAATATAAAGCGACGAGAAATGTTCTTCTTCCTTATTCGTCATATCCAAGTGTTCCATTGCACTGATAAGCGTCCTCACTCGCCATCAGTGTCAGAGAAGTGAGATCTCGACATGGGTCGAATCCCTTTCACTGCACCAAGGTGAGTATTGTATGGTTCTCATAGTGGTTTAGTTAGAGTTTGTTAGGTTTTCATTGCTTTGATCTATAACTGATGATAGAGAATTATTTCTATTATAGATATGCAATGTCACAGTTCACGGTAATCAGGAGGTGGCAGGATAGGGTTGTCCCTATAGCAGCTTCGACGGCGCGGATGATTGGCATCGACTTTAGCCAGGTGAACTTTGTCTTCTTCTCTACTATGAAGGCCCTCTCCATCGACCATGTGCATGTTGTCAAACGCGTTCTTCATTTTGTTATTCCGGATGTAAATTTCTCTATTGTTGTTCGTTACAATGGAGACATTTTTGTCAACTACAAGGCATGCTTGAACGCCCATTTCTTACTGAACAATGACTGGCAGTTTGGCAGGAACGCTATCTGATTCTAACTCATGCGTGAAATAGTCAAGGTGCAGCTAGATCCGGATGACTACAAGCTGCTCATTGAAGATGATGCTCGGGTTGACATTGTGCTGAAACGCAGTAGGATGAGATGAAGTCTATCGTCTCATCTTTTTTTAAAGATGGCATCGATCGACCCAAATTTGTCGATTACTTTTTGTCTTTTTAGAAGATGATGTTGCCATGATATCAATCATTTCATCCTTTTGGAAGATAGCATCGATTGACCAATAATGTATAGCTAGGGATTGTGTTTAACTATCTAGGTTTATGTGCTCTGAACAAAGTATGATGCATATCTATTTGATATTCTTAACCTTTGTCATTTGTAATGCATGTGTTTTGTGTTCTGAATAATGTGTGATTAATATTCTAAATAATATATCAATATATTGTTTAATTTATGAATCATAAAGTGTGTATATATGTGACCATTTTTCCCCTATAGCAAATTTGCTTATAAGTGGGAAGGGTCACACAGATGATTTTTTTTAAAAAAAATTATGTATGTGACAATTAATACATATGGGTTTAAACAAAATCCATCTGTGACTATAACTGCATACAAACAAGTTTCAACAAAACTCGTATGCGAACCTTATTACCCACATACGGCTTTACATAAAATTTGTCTGTGTGTAACTCTATGGCAGATGATTTTGAAACTGTCTGTAACAAGGTCGATACCACATACATTTTTGTAGAGACAGAACCTATAACCATCTATGATAGAGTTTAAAATATATCTGTAATAACCCATTCTGGAGTAGTGGTCCAGTGATGTGTCCTAGAAGGAACAACTAGCACTTTGTTTATGTTATGTTGACAAAGAAGGAAGGATATATAAGCGGTTCCTTGGGGTAATTCATGTTCATGATATCACTTCTTTGTCACTTAAGAATGCAATTGAGACCTTACTTATGAATCACTCCTTAAGTCTTTGTCAAATCCGAGGACAAGACTATAATAGAGCTAGTAACATGAAATGTGAGATTAAAGGGCTAAAGACATTAATTATAAAAGAGTCTTCTTCTACTTATTACATTAATTTCTTCGCACATCAGCTCCAATTAGTTCTTGTTGCTGTTGCTATGAGGAATAGTGATTGTTCTTGGTTTTTTAATTCAAGTATCAAACTTGTTGAATCTTATTAGAGTTTCCTGTAACCAACAACAAATGCTTAGATATGTCAAAGCACAAGAAGTTCTCAAAGCACTACAATCGGGTGAAATTGATAGTAGTTAAGGCTTGAATCAAGAGATGGGGTTGACTAGGCCCGGTGATACTAGGTGGGCTTCTCATTATAGAATTGTTTTGTGTATTATTGGTATGTATTTTATAATACGCAAAGAACTCATAAAAATCCCTCTTAGAAGTCAGATAGGGAGAGAGCTCAAGCCATGGTGGCAGCATTGGAGTCATTTGATTCTGTTTTCAGTGCACACTTGATGCTACAAGTACTTGGGTACACAGATGACATGTGTCAAGCTTTGAAAGAGCATGACCAGGATATTGTAAATGCTATGTCACTTGTTCATTTGGCAAAGGCTAGGCTACAACAAATGAGGGATCATGGATGGCAAAAATTTCTCGAGGAGAAGGTTACAGCGTTTTGTGTGAAGCATCACATTAAAGTACCTAAGCCAAATGGAAGATATGTGCCTTTTGGGAGATCAAAGTACTTTTTCCCTAAACAAGCAAATGATGATCATTTTAGAAGAGAGGTGTACCTCGGCACCATTGATAATGCTCGTAAAGAGTTGGACAATTGCTTTGACAAGGTTAATATGGAGTTTCTTGTTTGCAAATCAACATTTAATCATCTCAACTCATTTGCTTCATATGATCCAGAGAAATTTCTTAGCCTTGCCAAATTTTATCCTAATGAGTTTTCAAGTATAATTTAGTTAGGCTTGAATTCCAACTTAAAAACTTCATCGATGACATGCGAACTGATGAAAGATTCAATAATTTGAAGAATTTGGGTGAGCTTTCTGTGAAGCTTGCTGAGACCAATAAACATGAAATTTACAGGTGGGTCTATTTGCCTCTCAAATTGGTATTGCTCCTACCAGTTGCAACAACAAGTGTTGAAAGTGTAATTTCTACCATGAGTTATGTGAAGAACAAGTTGAGAAATAGAATGGGTGATCAATTCTTGAATGATTGTCTGGTCACATTCATTGAGCGAGATAGTTTCATGAAGGTTAGTGATGATGATATAATTCATCATTACCAGGGTATGACAGATCGTAAGGTTAAATTGTAATTTCGATGACTTCCCCGCACTAAAAATCATCCAGCTTTGTAGAACCTTTCAGAAGGGATAGGACAGCCGCAACAAAGAGGGCCTTGGGCAGACGACGAGGGCGTATGCGTGTGAACGCTTGGTTCAAGCTCTTCACATAGACATGATCTCGGAAGACTCGTTTTTAGACCGAAGCGATTCTTTGAACCGAGACCTTAGTGTTCTTTTGTGCTCTCATGTAGTCAAGTTCATTTAGCTCATGTAAAACTAATATCATTTGACACTTCAACTATTTGTATTGTACATTAAACTTGTATGCTTTATTTCTATTTTACTGTGTGTGTGTGTGTGTGTGTGTGTGTGTGTGAGAGAGAGAGAGAGAGAGAGAGAGAGAGAGAGAGAGAGAGAGAGAGAGAGAGAGAGAGAGAGAGAGAGATGAACTAGATGTCAGATGTGTGTGGTTTGTTGGATTGGCACGGTTTGTGCACACCCATTGCTGATTTTCTAGCGCCACAACTAGTTCCAAGTGTCAATGGAAGACAACACACAACAGGTGTACCCGAGCGGTAGGCTCTGATAGTTAGGCTCCAAGTCAGGCAAGTGGTGCTGTCAGTTGACCCCGTCTATATGTCAGGAATTTCGTCGGAACTCTCAGCACATTCTCTTGAAATATCTTCATTACATACTTCATTGGCCCCATGAAGTTTGATGATGAAAGCTGGGTTTGTTGTAGTGGTGTTCAGTTGTGACGGTTTGCATGGAAGGTGAAGGGTGTCTTATCTATTTTGAAATTGAGGAAAGGGTGTAACCCTCTCTTTTTGCAATAATATTTTTTTTCTGAGAGTTGTTGTTATATGATATTTAACTATTTTATGAAAACATGAGCGTAACTGTAGCAACATTTCTACCCACATACGGTAATCATGTGAAAAGAGGTTAGCCATTGTAGCATATAAATTAGGAGGCATTCTGGTCCATTCTTATGTTTTCTCTTTCTAAGAATTAGTGTATCATTGGTCACACTACCACAAATATCATCAGATATTATGAAACATAGGAAGTACACTTTGGGAGCAAAATAGGTAACTCTCTCCTTGATTGTCCGCTATCTTGACAATGCTTCTTGTTGTACAATCCTATGTCTAGACAAGAACCATAAGCTTTGTGTTTTTTAAAATCAAACACTAAAAACATAATGTGGTAGAAAAACAAAGGCTACAATTTATATGTGTTAGCAAACCTATGTCTATAAAGCGTGGAATGTCACCCAAAAAATCAAAACCTCATCCAAAATTCAACATAAAAAAGCAAAAACATATTATGTTTGGTTAGAATATCTATGCAAAATCTTTGACCAACATAATTTTTTCTGGAAGATTTCTAGATATGAGACTCAACAAAGTGGCAATTCTGGATTTGTTAGTGAGGCATAAAGCCGTGAATTCTAGAGTACCATTCTATCAAGTGCCATATTTTAAATTATTTCTTTTCTTTTCACAACCCCACCAAGCCATCACACTTAGCTAGTGGTTTCATCGTAGAAGTCACCTATGTCACTTCCTCCCTCTATGGGCGTAGTAGGATTAGTGGTGATCAACGAATGTGGCCACACTTTAAAGATTGCGTATGAGCAGTTGATGGAACTCATATTAATGCAACACGACTTCCAACAAGCTATATGATCTTTGATTGTGGCATCTCTAACTATTCGAAGATTTTATTAGATATATTGGCAGATCAAGTAAAGCAACGCATAATATGATGGCTGAGGTTGATTTTGACATGTGTTTTACATATGCATCTATTGATCTACCAAGGTTTATACATGATAGTAGTTTGCTCTACCATGGCATTAAAGTTGATGAAAAGATCTTTCCCTATCCTCCTTGGGGTAACTACTCATTTTATTCCTTCCTTTCTTCTTTTTCATTCAAGTTGTGTACTGTCAGACCCATCTAAATCACACTCGGCTTAATCGTCAATTTCAGCTATCTATAAAGATAAGAGCTAGCACACACCCGTCATTGACGTGTTGAGTGCTAACACTTATCTAAAAACATCCATCATAGCTACTATTCAATTAAAATGAGAGAAATTCTGGCAATCCCGACATATGCTCAACAAAGCCTAAGATCACAGCATATACCATTTACAACATAGTTTCATCATAAGATATGAATAAAGTGCAAAGGTTTAAATTTTATTACATATCTTGTTAACAAGTTTCTACTTGCTATTAGAGTTCTCATACACAGCATAAAAATATTAATAAAACAAAGGCCAATGGCGCCATTGCCCCAGAATGCGCTACCGGGATTAGCTTAGACATTCCTTCTCTACTCCTGTCTATCATCGGCATCGGCAGGATAGAAATATCCATACACAAGTTCGTTGTTACCTACATCAACTTAAAGGTAGCACCCTGAGTACAAGGTACTCGCAAAACTTACACAATATGGGTATATACTATCCCAACTCTAAGGATAATGAATTTAGTTGAATAGCAAGGAATAGTCACAAGGTAAATTGATTCAGCGAAAAAAAAAACACTTTAGTCAACATAATGACCTGAACAACTAGCATTAACCAGAAAATAATCATAATCTCCAAAAACGTGTAGTTGCTTAACTTAATTAAGCATCAGCAAATGCTACTCAATAGCCCACATATATTCCATCCCCCCAAACTGAACGAAACTCTACGATTGATGTCCAATGGACATTAAGCATGCTTATGACCAAGAGCGTGGTAATTTAAATTGATCTTACACTCTGCAAGGGAATACTTCTTTACCCACACGACATGAAACCATTCGGTTTTTGCAACCTACCAGCTACACAAATGGTTACCCATGACAATCTTTTCTAAATAAGCCCCGATCGATTAGGACATGCACCTCTCGGTGCGGAGGACAACTAGGTCCACTTCTAAAGCAACCTAGATACCTCTAAAAGCCCGCTCGACCACAACACTATAGACGTTCAAGCCAAAGAGTCACTGCAACATAAGGTATTCGGGCATCTTTACCACATTCCGATATGTGGTTAGTACGGAAAGTGTTTAAGCCAACAACACAAATGATCGGTGCTTAAATGATGCAAGTGGTCTATGATACCCGGATCTCCTCTCCCGAACTGCCCCTGACACCGCTCACATCTCGTTTCAAACTCTATGGCACCCGAGTCTCCTCTCCCGAACTACCCTAACATTGCCCACATCTCATCTCCAATTCACCAACTCATCATCACAACTTGTCATTCCTTTAAAACAATAATAGAAGGCCTAATAGCTCACGAACGATGGACGTACCACCGCTCGACTTCTATTGGTGACCTATGCATTGCTAAGCATTCCAAACTTCTTTTAAGTTGGACATTAACATGGTTATACTCAGGTTACAAGGATAGAAATCATCAATATATCAAGGTAGGGACACATGCATCAAATAGGTTCTACCTGATTCCCGACATCGACTCGCTAAAAAATGCATATATGACTCATAGCAATATCTAGCAAATTGACCAATAATTCACCAAAATATAGAATAAATATGATAGATATTTGCCTGGTGCTTCCTGTTCTTCACTCACAAATTCCACTGGTTCGTCCCTGGGTTCAAGTACATGACTCTACGATACGTCGTTTTCTAATTAAAGAAACGATGCATCGCATTGAGTATGGATGATTTATGGCGAGAGATGCTCTACAATGCATGAAAGGTAGTGGAGACGCAATGCATTATGGCATGAGTCTATATCATCGATAATTTCTCAAATTGGATTATTGTTAATTGTTTAGCATTTTTCAGGATTAATTAAGCTTAAGCCAAAGCTTAATCCTAAACAGAAAATTAATTATTTTTTACATGAGGGTGAGTATTTTTTTAATAAACATGACATAATAGAATAAGATTAACAAAATTGGGTTCACTAATTTTGGACTTACCAATAATTAATTATTAATTATTAAATCTTAAAACATTTAATTAACTAAATAAATTTCAGTACAAATTTCATGGTTCCTAGTATTTTTAATAATTATAGTATGACCATATGAAGATGAAAAAAAATTGGTTTCACTAATTTTATATCAATATTTAATTTACTATACATTTTACAAGGTCCAACCGAATTAACAATGTAAGAATAAAATGATTTTGATAATTTCAAGGATTATCCAAATATTAAAATCTCTAAAACTTTTTGCACCCGGGCTCATCTAGCTACAGAGCCTTGAGGCCATGGCACACAGTGCTGCCATGGCCAGCCGGAACGATGGGCTCGATCCGGCATGCCAATGGCTAGGGAGCGACAGAGTTCAATCGAGGAGGGAAGGAGGAGCATCAGTGCACGCACGCAGGATCATTTGAGGCATGCACAGACGAAGGCGATGACTGGAAGGTGGTCTACGATGGCGTACAGTGGCATTGGTACTGCGGTGGCGGCACGCGCACGGGGACGAGGCGGAGGAGTGCAGCTATTAGATGGCCATAAGCATGGGTAGCTGCAGTGTGCTAAGGGAAAAGTGGCCAGGTGGTTCTCAAACCGAGGGCCTAGCTGTGTCACGACCGACGGCGTGCGGCTAGAGGCGGTGGCGGGTGGCTCATGCAGAAACATGTGTCGGCGACAGACCATGCATGGTCTAACACGTGCGGAAGACTCAAGAGGGCACGGGGGAGATCACCAAGGGGGCGGATGACGCGATGAGGCAATAGTGAGATGGCTCGATGGTGAGGGGAGGGGTGGAGCCACCAGAGTTGGGGAAGGAGCTCTGTTCGGTGGGGGAAACGGTGAAATCGGAGAAAGTGGTGGAGAACGTCAGGTGAATCTCCTCGAGGCTTCACACGACTTGGGCTGGGGCTGAAAAGGGCTCAGGCATGGTGGATTTGGCGGTGGCGGCACCGTGCTGTGCTGTGCTCGATTTGATTACTCGCAGCCAAGAGAGAGTGAGTAGAGAGAGAGAGAGCAAGGAGAGGGAGAGAAATAACGAAGGAGGGGATAAGTTGCCGACCGAATTCACTGGAAGTGGCTCGGTGGCCGGCATCATAGTCAACAACAATGGCCGGTCTCATAGTCAACAAGGGCGCCTAACAACAGAGGCAGAGAGAGGGAGGTCGGTGGAGTGGATGACAAGTGCGCCCGAAGAGAACAGTGACCAACACATGCTAAAAGATCTCCTTTCTTTTTATGATCCAACGGGAGACCTTCCCAAGCTCTAAAAATTCTAGGACCAATTTTGTGTGATACTATAATTTATGTGCAACCTATTTTAACTAGTTTGGTCTAAAAAGCCTAAGCCAAAATTAAATGAAAATGCTTCAAAGTTACGACCTTTTCTAACTTGCTCTAATTTGTAAGGACTCAATTTAAAGCCCAAAAATCTAGGAAAAATCACTAATATTCTTCATATGCCATATACTAATTTCTAAAATTATTTCAAGCCCCATGTTATATAGAAATTTTATGAGTTCCTTCACAATGCATCACTTCCCATTAATCTTAAAAATTTACGTTTAATTTTAAATGCATTCAATTACTTGCTTAAAACTTTAATTATGATACTAATGATGATCATGAATGCTTAATGATATGTTTAATAATTCTGGGATGTTATAGAAAACACGTCCTTAGGGAGATTGTAGCATTTACTTTAGGGCATATATGTGATTTTTTATGATTAATTACAACATAGTAAATGAGACTAACATGTATGTTAAGTATATGCTTTAGTAGGTCTCATGGATGCAATACATAAAGAAGTCACTGAAGGAGGAACAAAGTTTGATTTCATTGGAGAAGTTCCATAAAAGTTGACTACACCAGAAGGTCCAGCGCAGAGGCATTTGCACACGTTAGAATGTTTCAGCCAATGGAAACAGTACATGCCGGACAATCCGGTGTATGAAAGTGATGAACGCCAAATTGTTCTTACAGAAGAAGGAGAAGAAGGTGTACATGCCAGATAGTCCAGCTATCTGAGTTGTACACACCAAATGATGCGCCGGAGGATTTCTTGCAGAGAAGGTTGCAGAGGCTAGAAGATTGAAGTTCTACTCGCCGGATAGTCTGGAGAATGAAGAGAGTGCACGACAGAGTGTTTTTGCTCAGAAGAGAAGATCAAACAACATACCGGATAGTCTGGCACTATGAATTGAATACACTGGACAATACAGCAGAGTATTTTATGCAGAGAAGATGCCAGTGGCTCGGATTGGCTCAAGTAGACACACCGAATGTTCCGACGATTGCGATAAAGATCACACCGAATAGTCTAGTGTTCACAGAAGTTTTGAGTGGAGTTCCAACAGCTAGTTTTGGAAGATGTACACGCTGGATGGTCCGGTGAGTACTATGTTGTCTATACCAGATCATTCGACGTATATAATGAATTTGAGCCGTTAGGTCAACAATTAGTTTGTAAGGTTGAGACTATAAATACCCATCCACTCGGTCATTTGAGAGTTCTGGAGTCCAGAAGAAGCTCATACACACTTGAGAAGACATCTAAGCCATCAAAGTGCTTAAAATTATCATCCAAGGTGATTAAGCACAAGATTAGTGAGTGATTGGTGCTTATAGGCCTAGAGAGAAGAGTTGTTACGTGTTCCTACCTAGAAAGTGGATCAAGGAGTGATCCTATCTTGTACCTAGTGGTACGTTGACACCTTGGAGTCTTAGTGACTCGCCGGCACCTTGAGCCGGAGTTGCTCAACCTTTTTGACCCTCCAACTTGGTGTGGAGTGACTGCAAGACTTGTGTATGGGAACGTGGTGACCCTTGCTTTGGTGGCTCAAGCTCCGAAGTGAAGATGACGATAAGTGACCAGGAAGAGAGGCTAGTGGTGAGATCTTTCCTTTGTGGTTTGGTAGTTCATCCGGGTTGAGGTCGTGTCTTTGTGACTTGGTGGCTCAAGAACCGTGACCGGAAGAGTCTTGACAACCGAGAGCATATCCTTGGTGGAGCTCCAACGTGGACTAGGGGTGGCATTCATGCCATTGATACCATAGGATAAAAAACCTTATGCGAGTTTGCTCTCTCTACCTTATTTATGTTTTCATATTTATATACTTGTAATTTACCTTTCTAGATAGGTTGCGAGCATTTTTGATCGGTAAAGTAAACACACTAGATAAACCTATAGCACATTTAGATAGAAATTGATATAGGTTTATTTTGTGAAGTTTTTGGAGCCGGTTTAGTTTTTAAGTGTCTTAATTCAACCCCCCTCTTAGGTCATCATCGACCTCTATAGTTAGTATCAAAGCTAGTGCTCACATCTAACTCTACAATTGTTGATAGAGCCTCACACCATTCACAAGGTTTCTCCAATTCAGGTGGCATTTGAGCCTTAGTCTCATTGTGATCAGTTAGGTTTCACCGTTTAGTGAGTTATGTTGTCCGGGGTTAGAATAGATACCATAGTGCTCCAAGTTGGAAAATTGTAATGACCTATTTTTTACAAGCCAAAGGTTTAGATATTTGGAAAGTCACCGAGGTGGGGATGAGGCCGCGCATCACCAATAAAGAAAGTCAATCCAATGCAATGGCGAGAGTATAGTTTTATCATCTCTATGCTCCGATGTATTCAATAGAGTTTATTCTCTCACCAATGCACATAATATTTGGAATAGTCTCATTGTAATACATGAAGGCACAAAGAATATGCGCAATGAAAAATATCTTGTGCTAGTTACTAAGCTCAATGGTATCAAACAACTAACCTATAAAAGTGCTAATGATATATATTCTCATTTGAATATTCTTATTAATGAGATTAATGGGCTAGGTTACGCAAATTGAAGATGATGAGCTCAACCAAAAAGTGGAGAAGCTAAAGAATGACTTTCGAGATTAGATGGCAAAGAATATGTCCAACCTCCTCAAGATATCCATGCTATCATGGTGAATAAGTTTGCAGAGGGGTCAATCGTGATATGCTTCAAATGCCATTAAGAAAACCACAAGTCCTTACAATGCAAGCAAGTCAAGAAGGAGACCAAGGAGAATAAGAAGGTGATGAATCTCTCCAACAAAACCTTCAACCTGTACATCAAGTCCAACTACAAGATCAAGACCGAGAGCAACCACTACAAGCTCAAGAAGAAGAACAATTATAAGGTGGTTACACATATGGTTGGAAGAAAAGATCAGAGGTGGAACCAACTTATTTGGGTGCCCAAGGAAATCATCATCAACATGAAGGGGCCTCAATCGATTTGGGTTCTAAAGAAAACTTGAGACCCGAGACAACTATAAGGATTTGGAGACTTGGCTCACAAGATGGAGTAAAAGTGATGGGATTGTTGGCCTGATCTTCCGATAGGTAGCGATAAGTCGGTAGGTGGAGAACTTGACGTTGATGATTCAAAGGCTTCGACCCGAATAGATCGTCTCCCTTGCAATCACTACACCACAACTCCGTTGGTTATCAACCGTGTCGCGCGGTTGACCTCGCCAAGAAGACTCAATCCCTGCAAGCGTACCGAGAACACAAGCAAGAACGTAGAAGATGCAATCTGAAATATTATGAATAGAATTCAAACACTCAAAGTTGGGGTTCCACAAACACTTGCGGCGACCTAGTCGGTCCGGAACAAGAGCGAAAATCTCATAATCTGTGTGTAGATCAATATCTAAGCAAAACCCAACCCTAATTGGGGCGGCGGCTAATGTATATAAGAGACTAGGGTCGGCAAGGACCCCTGGACGCGTCCCTAATGGACTCCAACACGTTACACGGCCCAACGAGCCAAAAGATGGTGGCGCAGCACCCTGACAGATTCTGAACGTCCACTTGTTTCAACGATTCCTGTTGACTCAGAAAGAATTTGGATATGGGACCAGTGCCGTTGGAAAGCCTATCTCCTTAGCTTTTCAACCATGTGTAGAACGTCGAAAACGGAGTCCGTATGCGTCTGGGGCGACGATTTTAGTGCAGTCTGGTTCTGGACTCCGAAACGGACTCGAACTTGATTGGACCTTCACCTTGGCTTGGGCGCCCTTGCTGGTCTTCTCCCGTGTTCCTAAGTAACAATACATCATAATTATTCAGTAGCATCCCATCCTTATCAAAATATAAAGGAACACTAAGGAACGAGCTAAAACCTCATGATTTAGTTGACGTGCACGAGCTCATGTCAATGGACCTATTGTTGGAGGAATACTCGGTGTGTGTATCCGAAAGAGTGATATCCTCATCAAAAAGCTCAAGCAAAGAAACCAAATGTATATGATTGGGCATGTTAATGAAAATCATGATCATCACCAAATCCACATCCAAATATAAAAGATGTAATGGTAGCTAGATTTTTTTCATACATTTTGTTTTGCATTTAGAACCTTGCCTTGTCTAGGATTGCATATGCATATTTTAATTTATTGCAATATCTAGTATAGGTTTACAGATGGTAGGTTGCTTATATTTTTCTCTATCTCATTAACAATCTACATGGTTTATTAGTTATAGTTTATTTACATGGCATATTTCTTTAATTGATATATTTTATGTGCTATGAGTCTAATCTATAAGATAATTTTCTATTGTTATCAATAACAAATGCATATATCTCATAAGTATTCAACACTTGTATGCGCATATTTAGGAAGAGTATATACTATATGTTGTGATTTTGAGACTAACATGTGTTTTCAAGTGATATCTTTTATAGTATCATGGAGTAATCGACAAGTCCTCAGAGGTATGAAATGTTTAAAGGCTTCAATTGATATCTTTGTCAAATCTTTTATTCATTTAAGCTACCTCCTTACATAATATGGCTTAAACTTTATATCTTGAAATATTGTCTAGTTGTACATATGTTTTTTCTCACCATATGTATGCACACATATAGAGAAAGTTTAGACTATATTTTGTGAGTTTTATGAATTGTGATCCATGCACTTTTATTTTAATTGATATACACATATCTTTTAAGTTAAATTCCTATAAGTGGTATCGCTTTATTGGATCGTAGTTTATGAAGCTCTCTACCATGTGCTCTAATGTTTTTCCATTGAGTTCAACATGCGTTTATAGCCTTTTTGAAAGATTGTTGACAAAGGGTGAGAATTGTGATGACCAAAGCAAGTGTAAGATACATGAAAGTTGACAAAGTGGGAGAAGCTCTTGCATAGATTGATCAAGGGAGATAGTGATATTGGAGAAAGTGAGAGCCACAACAAAGGGGACTAAGTGGTAAGAACATGCATCCAAACAATATGATGAGACTTTGTGCTCTTTACAATTGGTATCATTTATTACTTACCACTTGCTTTGGTTGTATTGTCATCAATCACCAAAAAGGGAAGATTGTAGGAAATATACCCTTAAGGAGATTGTAGCATTTACTTTAGGGTATGTATGTGATTTTAGTGATTTATGATAACATAGTCAATGAGACTAACATGTTTGTCAAGTATATGCTTTAGTAGACCTCATGGATGCAATACATGAAGAAGCCATCAAAGTCAGGATAAAGTTTGATTGCATTAGAGAAGTTCCACAGAAGTTGACTGCACCGGAAGGTCTAGCGTTAAGGAATTTGCACACACTGGAATGTTTCGGCCAATGGAAATAGTAGGCGTCAGACGATCCGGCGTATTAAAGTGATGAACGCCGTAGTGTTCTGACAAAAGAAGGAGAAGAAGGTGTACACGCCAGGTAGTCTGGCGATCTGAGTTATACACGCCGGATGATGCGCTGGAGGATTTTATGCAAAGAAGGTTGCAGAGGCTGGAAGATTGAAGTTCTACTCGCTGGATAGTCCGACAAATGAAGAGAGTGCACGCCAGAGCATTCTTGCTTAGAAGAGAAGATCAAACAACACACTGGATAGTCCTGCGCTATGGATTGAATACACCGAACAATACGCCAGAGTATTTTGTGCAGAGAAGATGCATGTGGCTCAGATTGGCTCAAGTACACACATCGGATGGTCCAGCGATGGAGATAAAGATCACACCAGATAGTCTGGTGTTCATAGAAGCTTTGAGTGGAGTTTCAACGGCTAGTTTTTGAAGATGTATATGCCAGATGGTCCGATGAGTACTATGTTGTATACATCGGATTATCTAGCGTATATAGTGAATTTGAGTCGTTGGAGCAACGGCTAGGCCTTGTCTTTGTGATTTGGTGGCTCAAGAGTCGTGACCAGAACAGTATTGACGACCAAGAGCATATCCTTAGTAGAGTTCTAACGTGGACTAGGGATAGCATTCATGCCATCGATAACACGGGATAAAAATCCTTGTATCGAGTTTGCTCTCTCTATCTTATTTACGTTTCCTCATTTACATACTTGTAATTTACCTTCTTAGATATGTTGTGAGCTTTTTTAATCGGTAGAGTAGACACACTAGATAAACCTATAGCATATTTAGATAGAAATCGATATAGGTTTATCTTGTGAAAATTTTGGAACCGATTTAGTTTTTAATTGTCCTAATTCACCCCCTCTTAAGACGTCACCGATCCCTACAGATGTTACATGTACTCACTTTGCAATTGCATATGTTAGAAAAATACTATCTTGTTAATGTTGAATACCCAAATAGATCAGGCTACCTAGCACCGTACAAGGGTCAATGGTACCATGTTCCAGCTTGGAGAAGTGGCTCTGCTCTTAGTGGTGAGCAAGAGGTATTCAACCATTTGAACTCAAGTATCTATAATGTTGTCAAATGCACGTTTGATGTATGGAAGATGAAGTGGAGAATTTTTCTCAAGATGCCAAGTTATCCAATGATCAAGCAAAAGATGATTATTGCAGCAACCATGTGTCTCCATAACTATATTCGTGAGAATCTACACTTGATGAGGATTTCATGTTTTGTGGTAAGTATCCAAATTATATCCCCACCATACCTACTAGATACAAGAAGCACGTCCCACCTCAAAATGCATCAGATATGTCTATCTCACATTCCAATAATAGTGATATGAATAAGTTCCGTAATGACATCGCTAGGGCAATTACTCTATCTAGATGATGATTTTTCTTGTACTTATCGGTGTCTTTGTTCTGATTTGAACAATTTAGTTGTAATATCTATATTATTAATGTCATATTTTAACCATTCGAACTATATTTATACAGTAATCTTATGTAAATAATGGTTCTTTATAGTCACAGTTTATTAGTGTAACAAAAGAAATATGGCAAGAAATAGTGCCTTATACAAATCGGGAGTCAACCCTGGGTAAAAAGGACAATTCCAGTACAATATTCTCTTTCAGTAATCAAGAATCAGCTAGCTTGCCAAACAATTTTAATCAATTCTACCACATAATCAATTCCATAGTAGAATGAGATTATAGAGCAGGATAATCAGGTTTGCAAGCCATACCAAAACGGCCATATATCTTATCTACCAACTTTTTATAAAGGCCAACCAAATATAAGCTGATCGAGTTTATATGTGATAGAATCCAAGGTGACGACGGTCATGGTGGCCTATTTCTGCTAATATTTTCTTCACATCTCTCTTCAAAGCTCCAACACATCAAAGCCATGCTTGCTGGTGGCTTTCGTATTCTTCGAGCTTCCTAGGCTCCTAGGCCCATGGAGCCTAATCAAATATTGGTCACGGTTAAATTTGGAATTATACAAATTGAGGTTAAAAAGATGATGTTTGATTCGTTATCAAACTAAATTTGATATAGGTGTTAAAATTAGAAGGAAAATAGTGTTTGGATGGTAGCCATATCAAAATTTGACAAAACTATTGGTATGACATGTGGATCTCACTTGTTAGTAAAATTTTCTTTCAACAAAATACAGTTATCTGAGAATTTTTTTATAATCTAATTATAAGGAATATTATGGTGCAAAAATGTTATAAATTGGATAAAAAAAACCTGGTCCTCGCTCGGCCGACAAATTGGCTTGTAGGACAACTGGGCAAGGCCAAATTTATTTCGGCCGGCCAATTCTGGGCTTTCAAGCAAATGGCTGCCAAATCAGCTGGGCTGAGCCAAAGTTTGGCTTAGCGGAGCACTGAACCAAACAGCGCTAGTCGTTGTGGAGGATGTTGCCTTCTTTGAGCTACTTGCAACCATGAAACACGTGACAAAGGGGATGGCCTTCAATATAACACCCAATGATATTGTATCTTAGGCCGTCTCTCGCATCCTTGCTCATGGGTAGGCCATCGATAGCACAAGAGGCGTTCACAGATATTTCTAGAGTGCTCTCTCGACATCAGCCACGATTTGAAAATGACGAGGAGAGCAAGACCGTTAGGATGGAGTGTTTCAGGCGTTTCTGTTTGTTTGAATATAAAATCGTCGCTGTTTTTACTACTCGATAGAGTAACTTCGACATGTTTCTTTTATGGACACAGCTAAAATCTAACTGTGCATGATATAGTAGTTTAGCATGCATATCTATATTTAGCATAATTTAATCTGAACGCTAATTCCTCTTTTCATTTTTTGGATATTTAACATTCATTTTTCACTGTACGACCTCCTTTTTGTTTGTTTGGCTACTTAGCATCTGAACCCTAAGCACATTGTTTATTCAACTTTACTATGCGGTAAAAAAAAATCCATATGTTCTTTACTGATTCACCTAGATAGATAAACTTTTTTGTTAAAAGTTATAAGCAAATCAGAATGAATTCAGAAGCAAGTTGGAACAAATGTGAAAGCAAATATGCATGAATTCAGATATCACAAAAGCAAAAAACTCATAAAGCAAGTTTGTTTTATTTACAAGTAAATTAATCCATACAGATTCAGAGGATAAATTTATTTCAATTTACAAATATAAATCCATAAACAAAGTCAAAAGCAAATGCATACCAAATCCAAGAGTAAATTTGTTTAAACCGAAAAGCAAACCGAAAAGCAAATCTAGCGAGCTCGTGACCGGTGGGATGGATAGGAGAGGAGGGTGTATGCGTCATGGATGAGGCAGAGGGCCATCTCAGAGTCGGGGTGCTGGTTGCTGGAGCCGAGGAGGAGCGTGAGGCGGTGAAAGGCGCAAGAGATGGTGGCTTGGTTGGCGCTGGTCCCGAAGGCAACTAGAGTACGATGAGCAGATCGAGGTGGGCCGAGGTGAGGGTGTTCTGAGAGGCTGGGAGGACGTCGGTGACGACGGGGAGCTCGTTGGTGCTAGGGAGGAGCGGGTCAAACTCCAGTATGCTAGTGCATTCGCTCGGTGAATCCTCAGTGTACGGCCTCAACGACGGCAAGCTCATCGGGATCAGGCTCCCTGACGGCGTCAAACTTTCACATTTGGCAGCCCACGTGGTTGTTCTTTGTGCACAACCATGAGTCCTCACCGCCCTCCATGATTTGCAACTGTCACATCTCCCCTTCCTCCTCATTCCTCGCTAGGATCCCACCACCACAACTGAGGAATCCAAAGCCAATGCAGCAACGACGGCGAGGGCGAGATTCAATTCGGCAACCACTATGGCGTCCTGGTGCGTTGCTCATGTAGGTGGCTGTCACGTTTGGAGCAGGAGAGCTGGAGAGGAGGGGTGCTTTGGAATCTATGTAGGGTTTAGGTTGTTGCTGTTTTTTAGGCACTTTTGATCCGCTGGTGAGTCACTACATTGCAAATCGAATGGTTGATCAGTGTGCGAGCGGGAAAACCAATGTTCGCACGCTCGGAAATTACATGTTACCTTCTTTTATAAAATATCCCTCCTTCATGTCCTAAAAAAACAACTCTTTCGTGAAAATTAGTCTTGAAAAAAGAGAGAAGAATAGAAAGAAGATAACATCATTAGCCACAGGGTTGGGACCGATTTGAAATTTCCTTCTATCCACTCCTCCTTTCGACCAATCAAGTTCTACGCCGCAGTAAGAAAGAGGGGTCTAGTAGGGCCAGCACGCCCAGATTAAAAACGAATGTTCAAAGGATCCTACGTCATTCTCCTCCATTAAAAAAATCTTCAACGTGGACTCAATTATTGCTCACATGTCCCACGCGGCAAACCGGCAAGGCTCCAAATCCCAAAGCCAAGCCCCGGATTAGATTCCCCGTCACCGTCCGCCGCCGCCGTCGGTAGTAGCGGCAAACTCACCCGCGTTCACGCACCCGCTCCAGAAGTAACCGCCCGGAGCCGGACCGAACCCACTCGTCCCACGCGAACAACAGCGCGCCGAAAGTGCCGCCCCCGCCGCCACCCACGTGCCGCCGCTCGCTGGCTCACACGGGAAACCTCGCGCCCGCGCGGGCTCGATCGCTCACGGCTCACCCCCACCGCGCCGCCCCCGCCCACATGCGCATGGTTGCCTGAGCAGGTGCTCGCGCATCGCACGGCCGCACACACCTGGCGGATCGAGGCGAATCCCCCCGCCCGTCGACCGTCGCTTTCCATGATTGACGCCGCCGAGAGGCCAGCGAGAGTTGCCCCAATCGCGGGGAGTTTAGACGGGAAACGCGAGGAAAAATCTGGGCGGGTGCGGGGGCGAGGTGGGGGCGTGGCGCGAGCTGGGATTGGTCGGCGCCAGTTCGGCCACCCGGGCCGGGCGCGCAACGTGGTGGTGGTTCCCGTCCCGCGGTTCCCTCCCCCACCGGGCCCCAGTCGCCTTCCGCCCCTGTCCCCTTCGATCTCCTGCCCCTTTCCCCTCCCTCCCTGGCGTTCTCCTCTCGTCTCGTCTCGTCTCTATACCTGGAGGCTGGAGCTGTGATCCTCTCGCTGAGGCGGGTCGGATAGGGCGTGGCGTCGGCTCCGCGCGATCTCCTTCGGCCGCGATGAGCTCCGCCTGCGCCCTGTGAGGTACGGCTTCTCCTGCCTGCTTGCTTCGCTTTGCTTAGAGATGCTGTGACAGAGGGTGCTGGCTGATGCGGGGTGGCGAGTTGCGCCGGAATTCAAGCAGTTCGGGAGTGTTTGCTTTGATCCAGCCTTTAGCAGTGACGGAATTCAAGCAGTTTGGGAGTTTCTGCTTCGGCCCAGCCTTAAGGTTGGTTGGGTGGCGCTTTGAAGGAGCTTTTGGAGCAGTAATTTTCCGTTTTGCTGGGAATTTTGATTCTTGATAGATAGCTAAGTGTGCATAGAGAGAAAGGACTTTTCTTAGATCACTGTGTCAACAATTCTTGCTAGCTCAGTAACTGCGACGTTATTACTGTGCAAAGCCAACAGAAATGCCCAAACAATTTGATAAAAGTGGCGTATCAACCAAAAGAATCTTCATGTAACGGCAGAAATGCAAATTTCAGTTGCACGTCATGAAGCTTCCAGGAGACTCTGCACTCTTCAGTCCACGTGCCCTGCTCGCTAAGACGTTTTGCTCAAGGCGTTACAATTTTTTCTTTGACATGGACTAATACGAGGGTTCAATCTAGTTTGGATTAGGTTCCTTTTTCCTTTCCATTGGCGTTCGTTTTAAATGCGTAATGAACCACAGTTTTTTCCATCTTGTTTCAGATCTTGCTGGATGAATTCTGACATTACTGAACTATTCCGGTAAACCTTGCATGGCTGGTGCAGAGACAAGCAAGGGGGACATCCAGAGGTGTGCTAATTCTCATTTTCACCATAAATATACCTTTTGCTTGTTTCAATGAAAGGTGATTCTGTGCTTTTTCCCAAAAACTGTGAAACACAATAGAATGGCAACCGGATTTGTATTCATCCACAACTGCGCTACTAAACATGCTACTCTACTATTTTCCTTTTCAGCAGTTGTTGGAAAGCTGGGAAGCACTACTTGATAAAAATTTGAAAATAAATATTGAGTGCTGGTAGCCTTATTTTATTTTTCTGATCAGGGGGAACAACCTTCCGAATGGCGACATCTACGTTGGCAACTTCGCTGGTTTGGTTCCTCATGGATTTGGAAAGTATATGTGGACAGATGGAACTCTTTATTATGGTGAGTGGGATACAAGCAAGATGACTGGTCGAGGAGTAATTCAGTGGCCATCAGGTGCTTTGTATGATGGCGATGTCCGTGGAGGTTTCATTGATGGAACGGGAACTTTCAAAGGAATTGATGGCTCTTTTTATGAAGGTTCTTGGAGGATGAACAAAAAGCATGGAATGGGCACAATGGTTTACGCTAACTCTGACATTTATGAAGGTTTCTGGAATGAGGGTTTGCCAAATGGATTTGGTAAATATACATGGGCTGATGGCAACATCTACATTGGAAGCTGGAAATCAGATAAGATGAATGGCAGAGGAGTGATGCAATGGACAAATGGTGATACCCTTGACTGTAATTGGATTAATGGATTGGCTCATGGAAAAGGATTTTGCAAATATGCATCAGGAGCATGTTACATCGGTACATGGGATAGGGGACTCAAGGATGGCCATGGTCTATTTTATCAACCAGGAAGTAAAATGCCTTGTAACTTTGAAGTATCTGAGTGTGTAACAGATCATGATGTTGCAAGTGCTTCAAGTTCTAGTAATGAAAATATCAATAGTGGAGTACTGTTAGTAATGCAAAAACTTTGCAACATGTGGAGACTACATAGCCTTTTCCATTGGCCCAGGCGTATTTTTAATGGCACCACGCCAGTTTCTGATGATAATTGTGGAAACCATTTGTCACAAGATTCATCTGCTGACCCCTTGTCAACTGATGAGTGTCTCCAAGACAGTGGAGGTGATAAAATATTGGTCTCCGAACGGGAATATGTACAAGGAATACTTATCTCGGAAAAGCCAAAAGGCCATGATTCAGGAATGCTTGATAGTGGTAAAACACAGGAGCATACCTGGCAAAAACAAGCTAGGGGTCCCATGGAGACTATTTACAAGGGTCATAGGAGCTATTACCTTATGCTTAATTTGCAACTCGGCATCAGGTAAATGCTTAATTATACCGACATATGCCTGCAATTTTGTGCGTCATAGGAATTAATTTCTGTAGAGAATTATATATTTTGGTTGTTTTACTTTGCTGGTTTGTATATGTTTATTTAGGAAATCAGCCTCCATTGAGATATGCTTAGTTATATATTTTGGTTGTTTTACTTTGCTGGTTCGTATATGTTTATTTAGGACATCAGCCTCCATTGAGATATGCTTTTACTACATCTGAAAGCAGCAAGCTATGCAAGTAGGATTGGCTCTCTTTTACCTTTTGGATTCAGAACACGCATTCAATTCTTTGAGCGCAGCATTGCTTATTCAAGAATTAGTAGCAGTGGGTGTGAAAAACTGAGTTAAAACGTCATGGTACTTTAATGGCTATGGAAGGAATATCTTTTGAAGAGAAATGTTCACTGTGGTAGATTTTTGTTGTACAAAAATGGATAATTTTGTTTTGGGGGAAGAAAATGTACTGTGGTCTACTTCCTACATTCACAAAAAGTTGCTATTTTCACATTTCCTTGGCATATTTTCCGACACTGCCCTAACTAATTGCACCCCAGTTTCTTATCTTCTTAATAGTACTTAATTGTTTCTTTGCCCTTGTGATGTAACAATATTTTATCCTAAACATGATTGCTTCAGTACACTAATTTAGTGGTCCATACATCTACTAGAATAGATCCACTATGTACTGGTAACCTTTGCCTATGGTACGCACTTCAGTAAGTACGCCCCTGGTAACAGTTCTTTTTATCACTTACCACACGATATTTCTATTCAGGTATACTGTGGGTAAAATCACTCCTGTACCTTTGCGTGAAGTTCGTTCAAATGATTTTGGACCTCGAGCACGGATAAGAATGTACTTCCCTTGTGAGGGCTCGCAGTATACCCCTCCTCACTGCTCTGTCAATTTCTTTTGGAAGGATTATTGTCCTATGGTTTTCCGGTATGTCTAAGTCTCTTTCTAGTTTGATCATTGTATACGAATCTAGCATTTCATACTGTTCTGCACTTCTGCTATTAGTAAATCTAACTTGATATTACAACTATATGGTTCGTCCATCCATCATTAACTATGGGTTGAGCTCCGTGCCGTGGTTCACCACTGCAGCACTGCCTAAGGAACTATAGAAGCTGACGAAAAAGCTAATTTGAAAAAGGGCTGGTTTCTTTAACAAAAAAAAAAAAAACAGTATGTGATGGTTACTGTCGCCATATCTCAAACTAGCAAGAATCTTAGACACCTCTGAAATAGTTTGGCTGGTCTAAAGCATGAGTCATCTCATAAGTGCACTTCTCAAATTGAAGATAATGATGAGAGTAATATTTCCATTGTTTGCAGTATGTTTTTTCTATTAAACTATTTTTAGTTGTTTTGAGCATATAAGCTGTACGGGCACAACAATAGTAGAAAACAGTGCAGTATGATACAGACTCTAGAGAAATTCTCATTAACTTGGAACTTTTATAGATTCTACTGATTAATTCATCATTTTTCTCCATACCTAATTAACTCATAACTTTACAGGAATCTCCGAGAAATGTTTCATATTGATGCTGCAGATTACATGATGTCTATATGCGGCGATGATAGTCTAAAGCAGCTTTCTTCACCTGGGAAAAGTGGCAGTATTTTCTATCTTTCACAGGATGAACGTTTTGTCATAAAAACATTGAGGAAAAACGAACTGAAGGTATTGTCCTTAAGGTTGTTTGTGTGATTTACCTGTTCTTAGTATGTAGATGAGACATTAATATATTTACAGAGAGGCACAATGTTAATACGGTTATGAGATTGATATTGGTAAACACAAACTTTCTTAGGAAATAAAAAGTATTTATATCATTATTAAGTGATAAGATATGCCTACTGCAGTCCTCAGATTGGTTTGATGTAATACGTGCTGCAGATACTGTTGAAGATGCTTCCAAAATATTACAATCATGTCAGAGCTTATGATAATACACTCATTACAAAATTTTTTGGCGTGCACAGGATTACTCTAAAAGCCAGGAGAAAGGTGCTTGTTCATATTCTTGTTGCACTACTGTTGTTTAGCCTTTATGCACATGCATAGTTATTTATGGTACCGTTGCAGGTTCGCTTTGTTGTGATGGGCAATATGTTTTGCACAGAGCTGCGAATTCACCGGAAGTATGACTTGAAGGGTTCTACACAAGGCCGATCAACAAAAAAACAAAATATAAATGAGAACACAACGCTAAAGGACCTTGACCTATTGTATGTTTTCCATGTGGATAAACCATGGCGGGAGGCGCTTTTCAGGTAAGCTGCTATTTTTTTTCTCCATTTATTTTCTAAACATAGTATCAGTCTCTGTTCTGGTATTATATGTTGTACTTCTACAAACCTTAATGTTTGTGAAGTTACTGATACTTCCACGTTGAAAATACAAACCAGAGGAGTAAAAGATGAAAAATACAGACTATAGAGAGTAAGAAACATATTTCAGATTACTACTTTAGGCCTAAGATTTGGTTCATGGAACTGCTGTACTATTTGAATACTGACACTGATGTATTTTCCTTGGACATATTACAAATGCATACATTGAAGAGTTCGTATTGGTATTCTTTTTGGGAAAGTAATAGATCAAAGAGGGCCAGTGAATGTGTAAACATTGCTTTTGCATGTGTATGGTTGTTGGAATGGCATGCATCTGGTTAAATCTGACACTTACTGCATCATTTCTGCTGCAGCATTTGTTCTGGAATCAGTTGGGACTTGGGTAGTTATGATTAGTCCTTAATGGAATAATTGGAAGATTGATGATGAGTATTACCTGTCTGCTGACCATTTTCAGGCAAATATCACTTGATTGTATGTTCCTGGAATCCCAATCTATAATTGATTATAGCATGCTGTTGGGAATTCATTTCAGAGCTCCCTATCACCTGAAAACAGCTTCATCACATCAGAATTCCCTTGAAAGATGTGGAATTCCAGGTATGTACCCAAACTCAAGTACATATGAGTTCTATTTGTGGAAAATTTTGCTTTTGCCACTAATCAGGACCGTATTCTTCAAAATGCCAATGGAATTTTGCTCATTACGTTTTGCCACTCTTCAGTTAGGTGATATCGCCTTTTCTGCCATCTCCGTCAGTTTGGCCATGTTTGACTGAGAAAAGGCACGCCAAAGTTTCATCATGAAAACCTAGATATCCTTCATAAGTGACAATTACCACCATAACATCGTTGCTATTCATGGCCACTAAACCCATCTTCGGTCATTTGGAAATGGTCTTCTCATGCCCCCTTACTGACGGCATTGGGCCAAATGGGTAAAAAGTGGCAAACAAAAATAAAGGAAAAGGAAGTGGCAAAAAAGAGACTGAAAATTTCAGGGGGGTAATGAAGAACCGGTTTGCCCTTATTGGCGAAAACAAAATTTCCCTTTAAGTTATGTTATGTTCCTCTAGTTGACCATTTCTTAAATTGGAATAATAACCTCGGATTGACACGCTTGTACACTCTGTGTTGTTCCTTAGTTTTTTCTATTGGTATTGAACTACTGGTCACCACCTACCATCAGGTTTTGATTTTGTTACCTGGGAGTAATAAACTGTTTCTTTGTTGCGTTAACCAGATAGTGATCTGTTGCAATATGAGGAGAAAAGTTCTTGGAAGGGATTTCTGCTCGTTGCTCATGAGCCAGGAAATACAGTCGGTGGTTCCCACATAAGGGGAAGCATGGTTAGAGCATCGGAAGCTGGTTATGAAGAAGTTGATCTTGTTTTGCCAGGCAACGGAAGGTAGTTTTTCT
This sequence comes from Phragmites australis, assembly GCF_958298935.1. Taxonomy (NCBI): domain Eukaryota; kingdom Viridiplantae; phylum Streptophyta; class Magnoliopsida; order Poales; family Poaceae; genus Phragmites; species Phragmites australis. The sequence goes on from NC_084923.1 coordinate 40,982,650, forward strand.
TGAATTTTACTTACACATTTGATGATTCAGCTTGAAACTTGAGATGTCGCAATGCAGAGCTAGAACACGTATCCTAGAGTTGATACACTCGTTCAGGAATCACATATAAGCCTGCAAAATCACTGTGTTAAATTAATTTGGGAAGGTTACCTGCTGAGTTATGATGTTTTTTTTTCTTCTTGGCCAAACGTGCAACGAATCTGTGAGTTAAACAAAAAACAGGTTGGTCAAATATTCTTGATTAGTTCTTAGCGTAGCAAAAATGGATCCTACACTTCACTTATAATTATTTCGGTTCTAATTTTACATAGTTATTATTTGTCCTAAACAAGATGAATTCTGTTTCTTATTCATGCTTACTGTGTAATTTGCTTCCAGATTTCGCGTGCAGTTAGGGGTGAATATGCCAGCTCGAGCCCAAAAAGTGCGTGAGGACATGAATACGGAACTCGGAAACCCGGAGACCATTGAGGAGTATGATGTTGTCCTTTACCTTGGTATTATAGACATATTACAAGAGTATAATATGCCAAAAAGGGTCGAGCATGCAGTCAAATCACTCAAGTTCGACCCTCTTTCAATATCAGCAGTTGATCCTAATTCATACTCGAAACGATTTGTAAATTTCCTGGAGACGGTTTTCGCTGAACAAGACTGAACGCAGACCTAAATAGTAAATAGCAGTACTGCAATGTTCAGTTTTTCTTGTAAATAGGTTAACATATTCTCCATTGGAATTACTCAGCACGGTTCATGTGCGGCTCCAATATATTATTATTACTATTCAATTTCACTGGGTATTTTCGTTTTGGTACTTACAAAATAACTCTCCACTTTAGTACATGCTGCAAGTTGTTTTTCTTTTGAAAATTACAATGCCAGTTGGATAGTCATGGAGAGGATAAACAAGCACCATCACCGCGCAAGAAGTCTCATGCCGATTTCTCGGCTGGGACATGCAGTGTTTTCATAACTTAGATATCTCTACTATATAAAATACGAATGAATTCCGCATAACATCTTTCTCTACTTTCTCTCATCTAATAAAAACATTTTAAATTTTAAAAATTTACTCATTTTTATCATCTATTCTCATCATTTAGCCTCACTAACTTGTTACCGTTACCGGCTACGGATAGAACTCATTTTACTAATACAAATAAATTAGGATAAAAATTAATAGATAATCTGTTTTTCAGATCTCATCTAAAATCAAACTACATTACTACATTATTATTTCTAACATATTCGTTTGCCGACACTTTACATCCACATCTCTATATCTTAAATTTATATTTACTATTACTATATACAATATTTATATTTTCGTTACGACGCAAGTATTTAGATAATTATATTTTGTATCAGAAAAAGATAGAACCACATGTTTTAGAAGACAACTTCCGCATTTATATGCTCGCAATGGCCTCATTCGTACTGTCGCCTTTGAGGGCCATTCGAACAGAGGGTTCGGGTAAATCAGCACTAAATCTAAAAATTTCATAAGGAAGCCCCTAATCTAAACTGGTGCTGGTTGTTTAGACGGACTGCAAAGCCTGCTACCGCTAGGCAGCGCAGAGCCGCAGAGGCAGTGAAGAAGATACAAGGATCGACAGTGAATATATGGTCTCAACGTCAAACAGCCCAAATAGCAACATGAAAACACATGGCTTAAGATAACAGTGTGAGAACTCGATAGCAATACACACACCGGCAGTCCCAACAAGACGGCAACTAAACTGATATCGAATGCAGAACGCCTAAGTGCCTAGCTCGTAAACAAGCATGCCTATTGTGCCTCCTCAGGTGCAGGCTCGCCACCATCAGTAGCAGCTTCCTCAGGTGGCTTGGTTGGGTCATCATTGATCGCATCGTTGACATCCAAGACTTCATCCATCAGCTCGTCTTCTGCGGCCATGTCCTCCGCATCCTCATCATCATCATTGCCACCCTCCTCAGGAATCCGCCGAGTCTTCAGACCATGCTCTGCCCTGTGCGTGTCCAGCTCCTTATCCATTTCTTGCATGTTTGCAGGCCCGTTCCCCCTTCGTGCGTTCCGGGCATTCTGGATCCTTTCCAGCTGCCTCTCAACATTGGAGAGATATTGCTCCTCAACTTGCTTCTGAAATTGAGTCAGCTCAGCCCTGCGCTCAGATTTCCATTCTTCAAATACCTGCAGAATTAAACAGAAGTTAGGTTCATCCAGAATAATGGATCCAAACGACACTAATACATGACTAAAACAAATAAATATGATAGACGTCGTCTCCAAATTAAAAGTTGATATTGGGAAATCTGCAAGTACTAGGTGCAAATAAGACTGATCTGATAGCATGTCAGACAGTATGAACATTCATGCTCTGAATATGTGTTGCACTTGAAAGAGAAGAATGTTACTGTAAATATAAGGTTGATGCCAGGAAATTCGCGAGCACATGGTGCAAATGAGAATCTCATCTGATAGTATGAGAGATGATTACAAACATTTTGCTCTTAATCACCTTGCACTCGACCAAGTGATAGGTGACTACCAGCTACCTTGGCATGCTCGCATGTCAAAACTTCAAGCGAAGAGCATGACACATTTAAGGAGGAAAATCCATATACAATTATACACCTCCAATGAGTTTCAGTTAACAATACTACTCACAAGCTAGTTGATTCTATGAATGTGCAGATGACTTATCGGAAGCAAACAACACAGTTTCCCTGGTGAAATTAGAATCCATGGTAATAGCAAAATGGAGCTACAACATAAAATTCTGCACATTGAATTTTATTTGTCAATACATGGAAAATGCAATGAACCTTATTAAGAAAAATTAGAATGATAACATAGTGATCATCGATGTCAATGTTATGAAGAAAATTAGCCACAACAGCTAGTTACAGATTACAGTTAGTTCCCAGGAAAGGTTCTTCCAAGTGATTAACGACACACCAATTACAGCTGCTTTTTATGCTGTTCTCAAACAAATTTCATAATGAGGGAGAATTTTAAAGCTCATTGATTTGTTCTATTCTTATCAGGGACCAACTATGTTGCAAACAATTGCATTTTGCCATAAAAAAAGGGTGCACCCAGTGCTGAAAGCTCCCACATATTGTAGCATCTGGGGAAGGGAATTTCTAGGCAGTCTTACCCTTGCTTTTTTGCAAGGAGGCTGATTCAAACCCTGTGCCAGGCCTGCCCTTCTTAAAAAATTGCATTTTGCTAGGTAAGGTTAAATCATTACAAGTCCAAATAAATCATCAAAGTTTGCAGGTGCATCCTGGGGTTTTTCTTTATATCTGTAACTGGGATCTGAGATCGGTACACACAAACACCATAGCAGAAAATGGGCAATTTGGTATCTATTTGTTGTTGGCATTATCATTAGGCACGTTTTTGTAGTGTTCCCGATTCCAAGTGAGTTGTACAAAATATAAAGATGAAGTATAAAGGAATAGGCAAATAGTAATGTCATCCTTAAAAAATGTTTCAGTTATCCTTTAGAGTACATGAGTATGCAAAAATTATGAAGTTTTTTTTTTTTTTTAACTTGAGTAGGACATACCTTTTCCTTGTTCTGCTCGACAATAGCCGGATCATCAATAATTGGTTTAGTTGGCATGTAGTAAATAGGCGGTTCAGCTTTTGTCCTGCCCAACACAAGGGGATAAACAGATGGAGTCAAACATGGAACAAATATTATTCGATATAATGTAAATGTAAATAGATACACTAATGGTCATCAAACATCAAGTCTGCATACAATTAGAATGTATCTTCCCTCAATTTAATTGTCAATATGGAGACTTTTGGACCAGAAATAAAAATAACCTGCAGCATGCAGAAAATAATAGATCCATCAAAAAAGAAAGTAGAATAACTACACAAGTATGCAAAACAACTCAACCAAAGAAAATAAGGATCCTGATTGTGGATCTAAGTCAAAGTGAAGAATGATGCAAAGCAGCAAAGTCACCTTAGGAAATTGGACAGCTTTTTATGATGCTCAGTCCACTGAATGTACAACAGCTCCAACCTCTTTTCTTCTGCCTTAGCAGCTACACGAGCGCGAAGCGTCTAAACAATAGAATCCAAGGATTAAATAGTTACCGATAAGAAAAAGGGTTAAATAATTACAATGTAAACACATCAATTAAAGAAGTGTGTGTAATTATGACATACGAATACAAGTCATATAACATTGCATAAAACTTTACCATGTCACGCTTACGCTTCTCTGCAATTTGCTCTCGCTCTTGCTGTCGCAACCTTTCGCTTTCCTCACGAACCTTTTGCTCAGCCTACATTCAACCAATTCTTTCAGTATGCATAATATTTTGGGTATAATACAAAATTATATGAATTTCAGTCATCCAACGTCTCAATCTCTAAAGTATCTAATGATATCTGTGGGACTCAGAAACTTTCAGAAGAAAACGTTGAATTCATTGAAAATATAAAAGATACTGTGACTTATGGGCTCTCTCTGTAGGCACAACCACATTTATTGAAGATGGTTCAAAAGTGGTGCATTGTTCAAAAGAATACCAAAATATGCACATTTATAAAATAGCAAGGTCAAATTCTTCCATACTACAGTTAACCAAATAAACAAGTTTCTTTTTGCTTGTTATTCCATAGTACGGAACTACGGATGAATTTCAACATGAAAAATTGGGAATTGACATGTGTGTAGGATATTATTTGTATACCACATTTACATTCGTTATTTTTTCCATAAGCTGAAACAATGCATGGTGCACTTTTCACAAAATTTCACAAGGGTGCTGTGCCATAGGCACACCAGGTGCATTCTGATACTTTATGCATATACAAAAATTACAAGACAAAATAGCACTTATTACATGGCAGGAGTAGCTCCTATTAAAGACCAGCCACTAACATAGAAAATGAGATAGGCACGGAGAAATGAGCAAAACCTTTCGCTGAGTCTCCGATCTGCGCAGATAAGCCTCGGAGCTGGAAAGTTTTTTGTCCTCTTGCTGAAATTTCTGTATAGCAAGCATGGGTAGAATCAAGAATCAGATAAATTAAAGTTTTCGCAACAGGGATGTACACACCCAAACAGTGTACAAAGTGGCACACAGCTAGTGATTGGCTTAAATAAAATAATGATAGCCAGTGCAACAAGATGTCAATGTCAATCTCCCTCTGTCGCTACACAGTACCTCCACCTCTCTAGGTGTTTGATCTGACTTAAAGAGCAAATTTTCATTTTGGTTAATCATAATTGGACTAGGACCATCTTGTAGGTGGCCAAACTTGCAAGAAAGAAATGGCACTTGAGGGAACGAGGGCTCACATGCCTTTAGCACTTTACTATGCAATTAAATTTGTAACTTAGCTGGCAGGTTTATTAATATGTTCAAGGTCACATTGGCCAAGCCACAACTAATCAATATAGACTAAAAATTGTTTGAGGAATAATAAAGAACGAAATGTAAAGGAATACCACGACTGCTCAAACATGTATACTTGCAGAACTGTGGACTCATTACGCATAAGAAGATTGTTTTACCTCTAATGTACCGACAAGAAGCTGCCCCAGCATCCTCTTATTCCTCCTCACCAAGTTCGGGTCCTCATTTTTGGGAAGCTCCCTTGGGGCAGGCTCAGGCAGCGAATTATAGTCCTGCAACCATACAATAGCATCTAAGCTACACAAAAGCACATATAACCCAACGTCTAGCAAACCCACAATCCATCTCCACTTCGCTCTACTCACCACCCTCCTCAGCAACCGCTGGCTCCCATCCCTCCTGAACCCGCCATTGGTGATACCCCTCCTGTCACCGCCTTCAGCGGCACCTGGACCCTCCTCACGCCCCTCCGTCTCTGCATCCTTTGCGCCTTCCTCGTTAGCTTCAGCGCCATCCACCTCCATACATCACGCGAACCAACGAAGACAAAAAATTAGGGTTTCCGACGAACAAACCATAGCAAAATATAGAAACAGAAGAGCGATCAAAATCCAAGGGGGATACCTTAACGACAGCCGATAGCAGCCGCCGCTTCGGCTCAGGCTGGTCTCCTGATTCCGAAGCCTACATCAGAGACAATGAAAAAAAGATAGGTCTCGCATGAATAGAGAAAGCTAATGGAACGGAATGGGAAGAGATGTAAGCGAGAAGCGTACGGGTCTCGCGAAGCCGCGGAGCGGGCGGGGCCCGACGGGGACGGGGCCAGCGGCGCCGCGCCGAAGGCCGCGGGGGTCGCGCAGGCGCTCGGTGATCTGCGAGGGGGAAGGGGAGCACGAGAACAGGTCAGGGCAGACGCCCCCAAGACTACGGAAGCTTCAAGAAGGGTCGGGGACAGCGGGAGGGGTACCTCGCGGTGCTGACGCTGGAGCTCCTGGAGCTCGCGGCGGATATCTTCCGCAGTCTTCTCCGTCGCGGCGGCCATCGCCGTCGTGGAGGGAGGCGCGAGGGTTTGGCTGCGCGGAGCTCGGGGTTTGGGTGCCCTATTCTAGGTAGGGTGCGAAGTCTGGCCAGGGGTGATCTCAGCCGTTGGATCCTGCATTGCCTGTGAACAGTTGCGGCGCGCGTGCGGCACGGGCCCTGAGCCGGGCTTCCGGTGCCTGTTCGTAGCGATCGGGCCATGGTCTGGTCAGGTCATTTGGTCGGGCCAGGTGCACACAACCGGTGCAGTGCAGTTGCTTGGACCTTAGAGAGGGATGCCTTTCAAATGTCAGGCCCACACTTCTAAACTTAGACCGAGAGCTTTAAATTGTGTTGATTAAATCATCAAAATGCAAGCGAATTTTCATATTTTAAATTACAAGAATTGTGTTTTGCAAATGAGGTTTTTAGGAAAATTTAGGTTTACCCCACTGGTTTAATTGTCGTTTCAGTTTTTGCCACCACTTTTTGAATTATTAGGTTCATACTACTGGTTCGTAAAAATTCTTCAGTTCATGTAACTAGTTGGTGTGTTTGGATTGAAAAACTTGTTTGGCATGAACCAAATAATTACAAAAGCGATGGAAAAAGCCGGAACTGCAATTGACACGATATCATAAACCTTAATTTCTCTCTCTTTTTTTACTATAACAACACTCATATTTCTAATAGATGGCCACAAAAACCACATAAAATATCACAGCAAAGCACCCATTGAAACTAGTCCCGGTAAAATGGCACTGCTCAAGTTCTATCACTACAATAGAAACAATCATCCGAGCTGGGTTATTAGTATTGGCTAGGATAGAACCAACACTAATGAAGTATCAGTGATACTCAGTATCAATGTCGGTTCTTGGAATAAACTATCACTACTTCAGTGTCGGCTGGTAACCATGAGCTGACATTGATAATGAGTATCAGTATCAGTTCGTTTTACGAGTTAGTACTAATAAGTGTACAGTTTATAAAAGGCGTATTCTTCTCCGCAAGCGCGAATAGAACAAAGAGGGGCTCTGTTCTACTCGGCTCCCGTCATTTGTGCCCAATCTTGCACTTGGAGACTTCAACATTTGGAGGAATCTACGTGACCAAGGTGCTCTAAGGTTAGTAAGATTATCTATATTTTATTTTTTTACTTAGATTTACTTGCTAGATTGCTCTGTGTTTGAAAGTATGTGATTGCTCCATATGATGAATTTTGGGAGGACCTAATTGAGTAAGAATTGAGCTCTAATTGAGTAAGAATTACAATTTTCTCACTGTAGGACACATAGAGATGATCTATGACTTTTCATTTGTGGCTAGATTTGTTTGCTTGATTGCTCTAGATTTGAAAATATGTAATTATACCACTGTGACCTAGATGTCTAATTTTCTAGTAGTGATTTAAGAAAAAAATGTTAACATCAACTCTAAATAGATTAAAACCTATTTCTAATTTTTTTAGTAGTGAATTAGTAAAAAAGATTAAAATCACATCTAAATAGATCGACATATTGAATATGAATATTGTGCTGTAGGGATGGCATATCCACCCGCTAGTCGCAAGCGGATGTGGCAGTATTTAGAAGGTGGGTCCTCCAACCCGAACCAAGGCCGAAAGGTGATGGGTCATCTAACATGGAGCAATCAAGATACAAGGTTATTTAATAAATTAGATGTGTATTTTGAAATATTTCATGGTTTTTTAATGATTGCTAAAACATAATGATAATCAAACATTTGCAGATGGACCAGATATGGATGTACAAGGCTGAACGTCACAGACTAGAGTTCTTTCAGGGCGTGGATGCTTTTTTGAGGGATGTCGTGGTGTAAAAAAGCCAAAAAAACAAGCGTGATGATCACTATATATGATGTCTGTGCGTTGATTGCAAGAATGAGAAGCAATTCTTAGCCATAGAGCAGATCTGTGCACTCTTGTTTCACATGGGTTTCAAGTCTGGCTATATCCACTGGACCGAGCACGATGAACATAAGGAGGTTGTGCATAAAGAGTAGCCCTCAGTCGAGCAAGATGGAGGCAACAATATGACGTCTAACAAAAACATCAGTATGTCGATGTTCGAAGATACTTTTGTCGGTAACGATGATGATGACCTAGACGAAATGTTGCGCAATGCGGAGGGAGACTTCACCAGTGATAAGTAACACGAAAAGTTCTAGCGCATGATAGAGGACTATAAAGCACCGGTGTTCCCAGGCTGTAAGAAAGAGCACAACAAGTTGCATGTTGTGTTGACATTGGTGCAAAGAAAGTCTAGCAATTGTTGGTCTGATAAGAGCTTCAATGAGTTGTTACGATTCTTGAGGGATTTGCTTCCAGAGGGCAACGAGTTGCCTAAAAATATGTACCACACCAAACAGATTGTCTGCCTGTTGGTGTTGGAAGTAGAGAAAATACATGCATGTCGAAATGACTACATGGAAGAGTGTCGTGTTTGCGGTGCATCATGGTACAAGCGCAACATTGATGATATCAATAGCGATGACGTAGGGGAGAAGGGTAAGGATAAAAGATCCTCAGTAAGATGGTTTGGTATTTCCCTATAATCTCCTGTTTGAAGCAATTGTTTGTTAACAAAACGAATGCCGAGTTGATGCGATGACGAAATGCTTAGACACCCTGGTGATAGAATGCAATGGAGGAACTTCGATACAAAATACAGGAAATTCAAAGCTGAAGTGAGGAATATAAGATTCAGATTGAGTATGAATGAGATGAATCCTTTTGGCAACATGAGCAATAGTCATAACACTTGGCTCATAACTCTCTATATCTACAACATTCTATCTTGGCTGTGTATGAAGTGGAAGTTTCTTTTGATGCCTTTGTTGATCAGTAGACCGAATCAACCTAGCAACGATATCGATATGTATCTCCAACCATTGCTTGAAAATCTCCTTGTACTATGGAAAGATAATGTATGGGTGTGGGATGAATACAAACGTGAGCATTTCACCCTACGCAATTCTGTTCACAATGATCCAAGATTGGTATGCTCTTGCTAACCTATCAGGACAAACTTTAAAAGGCTACAATAGATGTGTATGGTGCTTGGATGAAACAGGGGGCTATGGCTGAAGAACTATAAGAAAATAGTCTGCATGGGTCATTGTAGGTTTCTATGCCCGGATCACCCATACCGTAGGAAAATGGTCTACATGTTGTGCTCTGAAGATTCACACTAGGAAACAAGTATATAAGATAGTAAAAAATCTTAGAGTTATCCTTGGAAAGGGGAAAGACATTATGAAATTCCCAGCTGGAAAACTCACTCCTATGTTTAGAAAGAGATCAATATTTTAGAACCTATCTTATTGGAATCACTTGATGGTCTGACACGTAATGGATGTCATGCATTTGGAGAAGAACGTATTTGATAGCTTGATTGGTACCTTACTAGACATACCTAGCAAAACAAAAGATACATTCAATGCATGTTTGGACCTGGAAGATATGAAGCTAAGAAAAATTATGCATCCGAAAATCCTAGGCAACATAGTAAGTGAACTTCCCACGGCTTGCTACACCCTGAGCAAGGAAGAGAAGATTAGCCTGTGCAGTTGCTTGCATGGAATCAAAGTTTTAACCGGTTACTCCTCCAATGTAAAGAGATTAGTGAACATGAAACTTTGAAGTTAGTTGGCATGAAGTCCTATGATTATCACATGATGATGATACAGTTTCTTGCTATTGCAATTAGACGTATACTGTCGGATAAGGTCTGACACCCAATCATAAAGTTGTGTTCATTTTTCAATGTAATTTCACAGAAGGTCATCGATCCGAGCAAACTAACAAAGATATAGAAAGACGTGGCCCATACTATATGCTAGCTTGAGAGTATTTCCCCTCCATCATTTTTTGACATAATGCCCCATTTCATTATTCACATCGTGCATGAGATAAAGTACCTTGACCTCGTGTTTCTGCATCAGATGTATCTTTTTGAAAGGTTCATATTAGTTCTGAAGAAATATGTTCATAACTGAGGTCAGTCGAAAAGTTACATGGCCCAAGGCTAGGGAATAGAGGATGTTGTTGAGTTCATCGTCAACTACATGGATCTGAAAATAATTGGTAAGCCTGTATCTCGCCATGAGGAAAGGCTTAAGGGGAAGGGACGCTAGGTCATAGTACAATCCGTTCCAACGATTATGTTTCATTCACCCAAGCACATTTCGCAGTTTTGCAATCAATTATAGTGGACTCGTATTTCAATATGCACGTGCAAATGTTACAGTCCACAAATCCAACAAAGTTAGAAGATTGAATTGCAAGAGAGCATAGAGATAATTTTAGCAGTTGGTTACGTAGACACATGATGGATAAAGATACAGATGATGCACTATTGGAAATGCTGGCTAATGGGCCATCAACTATGATTCATACATACAAAGCATACGATATTAACAGCTATACATTTTATACGAGAGCACAAGATATCAATAGCATTAACCAAAATAGCGGTGTCTGTATTGATGCCCATGACTGCAATGACAACAAGGAGAACTATTATGGATTCATAATGGAGATGTGGGAGCTTCAATATGGAGAACAGTTGAAGATCCCCCCCCCCTCTTCCGGTGCCAATGGGTCAGACTCCTATGTAGAGTGAAAACCAACAAGTACGGTATGACTACCGTCAACCTCAAACTCGTCGGATATAGAGAAGAACCATTCGTGCTTGCCAAAGATGTTACACAAGTCTTCTATGTAAAGGACACGAACCCAGTTAACAAGGAGGAGTGCCATGTGGTTCTTCAAGGAAAAAAAAATATTGTCAGTGTTGAGGATGTCGTCGACGAGCAAGACTACAATCAATTTGATGACCTGCCCCCTTTCAAAAAGAATGTCATCTTGCCTCTTATTGACTACACTAAGGAACCTACCTACATACACCGCAATCATAATAAAACTATAATCGTTAAATAAAAGCGGTTTTGATGTAATGATTAATTCAGGATTCGTTGTAATTTGTATCAAGGATATATACTAAGTAAGAATAGGCTTTCTTTTGTATTAAGTAAAAAGTTTATAGCTATCATTTATGCTTTAATTAGTACAAATAAAGCTATTGTATGATAGTTATAGATCTAATTCGTATCTACTAAGAATATACCTTCATTTCTATTAAGTAAAAAGATTTATTTTTTAGTAAACATACACATTGCCTTATGTAACGAAGATGTACTACACAAAATATAAACCTAATATAAAATAAATTACCTAATATACAACAAATTACATATCTATATGTACAACAAAATGTTTTTTCAAAAAAAGGAAAACAATATCAGTGCTGATTATAGGAAAAAAAATCGGCACTAATAGCCCTAGCATCAGTGCTGGCTTAGTTGTAAAACTGGCACTAATTACTTGTATCAGTGTCAGTTGTAGACCACAACCGGCACTGATACTCTACACGCTAGATGGTCTGGCGTGCATACCGAATGCTTCGAGGTGATGACACACACCAGATGGTCCGACGTCTAAAATTTTCTACACAATGGATGCTCCACGGTTTATAGTGGCTGTGGACTACACACACCGGATGGTCTGGCATTTGGAGTCTGTGCATGCCAGATCATCCGGCATTCACTACCTCACTGACACCATATCAATGCCAGCTTGTTTTTACAATCAGCACTTGTAGTCCATGCATCAGTGCCAGTTGTAGAACACAGCCGACACTAATACTCTATCCCTATATATATTAGGACTTAGCCATAGCTTCTCCATCCCTTGCACACCTGCCAATTCCATTGGCTCCCCGACGCCGCCGTCCTTGGAGCCTCAGTGTCTCCCTAATGTCGTCATCCCCAGTGCCTTCCCCGTCGCTGTCCCCGTAGCTTTGCCGTCCCCGTCCCCGGAGCCCCACCGTCCTCGTTGCCATCCGTCGTCCCTGTCCATATCCCTGTTGTCATCCCCAGAGCCCCGCCATCCTTATCCCTATCGCCATCCCCAGAGCCAACGCCCAGCCCTCTGACGACCCCGAGCTGCCCCACGCAACAGAGGACCTCGACACCGCTGACCGACACCATGGACAACCATCATCAATTCGAGGCAAGAAAGCAGTGTATGCTTCAATTGCCTCCGGTCGTGCTTGCCCTTGTCACTGTACGTGTGTGTTGAGCTCTGTTTTTCCCCGGCTATCACCACTGTTGGGGTGCAAATAATGTGTTTCGGCACATGTGCATCTTTGTCGCCATTGGAGTGCTTCGATGCTCCAATGTGCGTCGCTGGCATGCATACTGCTGTTGTGTTTTTATCGTCTGGGCCTCCTCTTTCTGACCGCTATGCCGGTTGATCATGTTTGTCCGTTGTGCCGGTTAACCATATTTTGCAACCTGAGTCATCATCTACAACTTTAACACATTACAACGTTATATTCTTTGCAGGCTGCTTCCCAATTGAACCGTCCCACTATCATGTGCATAACAGTTCCATATTCTCATCTACACCAGTAAGCACTGATTGGACTATAATTTATTGTAAAATTTCTCGTTGATATGTATTTATGTTTGAAAAATAGATCTGATTTTCTTTAGAACACTATCGCGGATATTACAATTGTAATTTTATACGGTTGCAATGGCTCTAACATTTATCCATTAAATCTCCAAACGAACACTAACTTACATTTCATATGAGGGGCTTGCGTTATAACAAACTAAATTAGAATATATTCAACATATCGAAATAAGACATAGATGTAAATTTATTCGATTTGTGACATGGAAATAAATGGATATTAATTTCATCTTACAAATTCTATGCTCATCGTGGCTTTCTTCTTAGGCTATTAGTACTTAATGGTTTCTTCTCCGGTATAGCCATCTAATGTACGAGTAGCTGGCCTTCACTGCAATGTGAGTGTACTAACACCAACACCATGAAGTTATCCACTACGCTATCATGTCGTACTTGCAATTTTATGGAGTTCCACTACCACCTGGCTCATATTAGTTAACAATTGTCCTCCATCCTGACAAAAATATGCATTCCTCTTTATGATCAGATTTGTCTTATTATCTGCCATTTATGCTTGATCCATACTACCCCGAGAATAATATGAAGGCCAAAGACCATAGTGCTGAAAATTACTGGTAAATGATGAATATCCAACTTGTAAGGCAAGAACGAGTCGATGAAAGCTTCCATTTTTTTCGACAAAGTTTTATAAAGTAGTGATTATTCTTCCAAAGGAATCACTAAGAAAACTGATAGAGCACAAGTGAGATATAGTTTACTAACAATATTCAAAATATACTTAAATTAGGGAATTAATATCACCAAATAATGCTGCTTTATATATTTATATCTATTCATGGAACTCAAGTACAATTAGACTATGTGAGTACTACAGTGCATACAGTAACATCCTTTTATGTATTCGCAACAACTATACTCTATTCGCAAATACATAATTATGTATTTTAGATCTAGTTTCTTTGATTTGCAGCAAATACCAAGAGATTAAAACATGCTGCAAATTAATTTTGTAGGAAAGCTTGAATTGTGTTAATATGATGGAACCTAGTATTAGTATATAGAGTTAGTATTTTAGATCTAGTTTCTTTGATTACACTTAATTTGGATATTTCAGCTGGTATGCTAGCTAGTGTTTGATTAAGGTGCACCAACCATTGAACTAGATGTGTTTGACCTAGGCCAACTTGCTAGTATTACAACTTGCTAGTCTATTTGATGCATTTAAGCATAATCTGCTAGTTGCTATTTTTTTATGTATCCGCTAGCTGTCATATAAGTTAATATCAATATTGCAAGAAATTTGAATAGATAGAATTTTTATGTAGGAATTGTACGTATAAAATCAAGTCACCGCCCACAGACGAGCCCACCGATACAAGGCCCCTCCTCTGACTAGGAGCCAGTCTCGGATGATGCTCGGGAGCAAAGCCCGAGTGCATACCTCAATTTGAATGAAGCTGACGCTAATGCTCCAGAGGGTCTGACCAATGATGATGCGCTCTCATCTCCAACCACTGATGCTGCGCCGGTGGGTCAGTTGTCTAAAGAATCGAGACGTGGCCGAGGTCCCAGCAAGATGCCTAAGGGATGTTTTGTCACCACGAAAGTCAATTTAGCTGGGGAGCCCATAAAAACTTTAGATGTACTCGAGCCATTCAAGACACCACGTCGTAATTAGTTATAGAACTTGGAGAGGCAAACAAGGTGACAAGTGAGCGGTTCCCGATAGCATTAAGGATTTTATGTGGGACAAGTTGTCGAAAAAAGTCTGAGTACCCTGGAGGATGCAACATGATCATAGCGAAGCATCGAGCCATAGTCATAATGGGCAGAATTTTTAAGAATTTTAAGGGTAAATTGTACAGAGATTATCACTTGAAGGGTCGAACGCTGGACTGGGATGATTATTCGACGGTGAAAGATTTTTTTGAATGATTTCGTGAAGTACAGGGATTCGGAGGAAGCAAAAAAGACAAGTGAAGCAAACAAGGTCAACTCCAAGAAGAACTTATACTCCCACAAAACCAGCTCGTGCGGGTACGTTAGGAAACTTGACGAGTGATAGAAGATGGAAGAAGATGTAACTAAAGTGTGTCACACCTGTGATGGCTAAGTGGATTCCACGAGTGAAGAACTACTTGTATGGGAGAGGGGTTTCTCTTGCGACTGATGGAAGCTTATGTTTCAAAAGTGAACGAGAACTGAAAGCCACACAGAAGATTAGAGATGCCCACGTCTAGTGTTCCTAGGGCTCTTTCCAGGCAGATAGGGAGAACGATGAGCTAACCTTGGTACTGGGAAATAAGAAACACACTGATCACACACGAGACAAGGGTTTGAGGCCTTGGAAGGTAGGATTCAAACAAAACACCAACACTTACAAGAAACGAAGAAAAGAAAATATTGATGAAATGATGGTCATTCTAAAAGAAGAACTGCAAGAGGAGAGATGGATGACAGGCGCAAAAATAGCAGCAGCTATGCAGCAAGACATGGAACAAGCTAGACAGGAGTAGTTAGTCAACACAGATAATGATTTGTTCATGAGCCCAAGTGGTCCCCGGAGCAGTTGCGCATTCACGGAGAAACCTTAATCCATCACCCTATGGACGACATCACAGAAAGCACACCATACAAGCTTGTTGTGCCCACCTTGGGTGTTCCCACCACAGTGGGTAGGGATCTGGGTGCGCAATGGGTGGAAGGGACTCTCTTCAACGGTCATTCGATACCACAGGGATACGCTAGGGTATACGTGGACAGTGTAATACATGTGTACCATAAATCTAAGCTAGACTACCTTGGAGATGCGGAGGAAACGAGGCTCTCAAAAAATGTAGGCAATTACGTCATGTGGCGTAAGTGTGATATATTGTTTGATGAAGACACAGACGAGTCTGAATCTAATTCAGAGTCGTCGGACCCACCCAGAAGATCTCCGTCTCCTCCGCCATTGCCTCCACAACTATCGGAAAGATCTCCACCTCCTCCATCGTCACCTCCACAGCCACCCAAAAGATCTCTGCCTCCTCCGTCGTCGTCTCCACAGCCACCCACAAGATTTCCACCTCCTCAACCATTGTCTCCACAGCCACCTAGAAGATATCCACCTCCTTCATCGCCTCTACAGCCACCAAGAAGATCTCCAACACCTTCGTTGCCACCTTCTATCCCACTTCAGAAGCCGGTGGCACCTGCACAAACTTAGAAGTCAACATCATCTCAGAAATCCACTTCGTCATAGCAGCGAGCAGTAGCTAAGAAGCGGTAGACAACATCTAAGAAGCCAGCATCTCCTCTCTCTTATGATAAAACTGATGAGAAAACCAGAAGGAAAGTGAATGCCGATGTCACTGCACACTTCAAACGTACTGAGCTAGAGAAGAGCTCTATCGATCCAGCAACGGTCACCAAGTTTCTTCAGACTTTGGCAAGACCTGTAGACCCATTGCTAAAATCTAATTATGTGCGCATCATAGGTGAAAAACAGTTGAGGAAGGCGTTGATCGAGAAGGTAAAAAAACAAAGAGCGCTATAACAACAGGAAGAATCAGAAAGAAACTGTCTAATTGAGGACCAAATGACAAAATAAGCATTTTATGATGAGTCCAAGATTGAAAAGGCAAAATCTAAATAACAATTTAAGCTTGGTGAACCATTGGTCGAGTCTCTACCGGAGCTAACCACCCAAATGCAGAGATTAAATACTTGGTACTTTCAACAGTTAAAAGTCGATAGATAAATTGTTCCAATACAAATATTGTGATTTCCTCTATGGGGATGGTGGAATTTGGATTCATTTTGATGAAATGTATCAACTATACCACAAAGACGCCCTCGGTATTCAACTCATAAGTTTGTGGGCTCTATAAGTGTCTTACATATATAATTCATACTATATATTTTTGTACCATTAGACTGAATGTCTTACCTTCTCGTGTATGTAGGATGCAGATATATACATGTGGTCAAAAGGGCATCACTGAAATAGGATTCCTTGACCTAATGAAACTAAATCAGACGATGGTTGTCACCAGCCACAGATAACCGAGGATTATGCACTTGAATTTATTCAACATATCAATTAAAGAGATACATACTTTTACCTTATAACTTTGGTTACATGTTTTTCTCCATCTTTATACCACTCTTTTTGAGCATCACGATGTTAGCACTTAGGACTAATTACCTACAGTGATAGATATACAGATTTCACTGGGTCCTCTTTGTTATCCAGATTGATTATAGCATTATTGTTGTCTTCGATGGGAAAAGAAATCCAAAAGCCGAATACCAACCCGTCATAGACTTGCTACAAAGGTAAACTAATTATTTCATTAACGCTTTAGTAAACTTCAAATTAATTGAATCTAAGTCTAGTTACGGTCAATAATCACACATGTACAGGGTATACGTGCACTATGTCAAGAGGAAAGGACTCCACCTTCCGTTCTGAAAGGAATGAAAAATCGTAACAAGCTTTTCTTGTAGGATTCAGATAAGGCAACAATTTATGTGACTACTATGTATGTGACTTCATGCATTGATGGACCGAAAATAATTATAGTATCGTTACCAAAGCTAAGGTAAGTGGTATAGATATTGATGATTAATTTTCAATTCCTACTCATGTTCAAATTGATTGATTTCTTCATTTATGGTAATTGCAGGACCTCAAGCTGAAAACAAGTATCCTCATGCCGCGGAGAATCAATGCAATTCAGGAACAACTCTGTGAGTTCATCAATAAACAATTCATTCCAGAGTCCTGGTGGTACCATGTTATCAAATGATGCTGTTTGGACGCCGTCCCTTCACCTAGCCTTTGGAGTTTGTTACCTGATTCTTCAAAAGGCAAAATGTGTAGTTTAGGGTCTTCAGTCAACAAGAACAATTGAATGATATCGCTTCTTAAGTTTTTGTTGCATACTTCTGTTAATTATAAATTTTTTTTGCAAACTTGTATTAGTTATGATCCCTAGTTATGACATGTGAAATAACATGGTTACATAACCATGAATAAGATGAGATGTGTATATGTGTGATATTATATATGTTGAGATAATTATATGTGCATGTGAAACTTGAATGCATATTTATCTTGTTGTATGTCTATTTGTGTTGTTATCGGCAACGACTAGATTCTGTAAGGGGAGAGGAGCCATCATTGCTGGCTCATGACAAAATGTCGATACTGATAGTTGAATATTAATACCGATTTCTTGTTATAAACTAATACTGATAGTCTCCGTATAAGTGTCAGTTTTTTATGAGCCGACATTGATATTCAATATTAGTGTCGTTTCAAAAATCACATTGATAGTCCCTTACTATCAGTACCGAGTAATAAGTACTGGTTCAAAAATTATCATTAATAATATTTTTAAATCAGTACTAATGATTATTTCTGTAGTAACTATTCTCAGGGAAGTTTTCACCTCTAAGGCTCTTAATAAACCCATCAATGTAGCTTTCATTGAGTCCCTTGTCAGCCGCGATCTCTTGCACCTTCTTGGCATTAGCTGCAAAAAGGCTCTTGCCTTTTTCCTCCACCATGGGCTCGGATTGCGCTTGCGACGCCTTCGCGGTCGAATGACACGTCGATCTCATCCCTTGGCACTTGCACTCCTACCTTCTTCCCCTCCATAAGCCGCGCGTTCGGCCCTTTGTCCCCGTAGAAGGGCAGCACAATCAGAGAATGCCCAAACAGAAGCCCTTCAATGATCGAGTTCCACCCGCAGTGCGTCAAGAAAGCGCCCACGGCGCTGTGCGCCAGTAGGCTAATCTGAGGAACCCACCCCATGGACACGAGCCCACGGCCATGGGTGCGCTCTTGGAAACCCGGAGGAAGGATGTCTGCGTCGAGGGCGCCACTGGGCTTCCTCAAAGCCCAGAGGAAGCGCGTCCCAGAAAGCTCCAGCCCGACAGCCAGCTCGTGCACCTGCTCCACGCATAGCTGCACCTCGCTTCCCAGTGCGACGTACACGACCGACTCCGCTGGCTGCGCGTCCAGCCAGAGCACAGTGGCGTCCTCTCCATTCACGCTGGCCTCGCAGCTTCCGTCAGGCGACAGAGGCAACAGGCCGAGGGGGACAACCGGCTTGCCGCCGAGCGTTGCCGCAAGCGGGACGGATTCGGGCTCCCACTCAACACAGCTCCGCATGGCCCCGAGCGTGCACCGCTCGAGCATGAAGGAGCAGCGCTGAGCGACAGACGTCTCCGACCCGCCGTGGTTGGTGTACAGTCGTGCTGCCCGCTCCGACTCGTAATGAGGCGGTGCCGCCGGTGGTCGTTCCTGCACGGCGGTCGCCTGTTCGTCCGTGGCTGTAGTGGGCTCAGCACGCTTCGGTAACTGGCGGGCCTAGCCAGCGATATTATTTGCAGCGCTTAGGAGAAGCACTGCACATGGCACCTAGTATTGATTAATAAAGTAAGATGGATTGAAATATGGAAGAACCTGCTAGGTAGACCGTAGACTGTTGGAGCAACTCACACAGGAACATGCATGCGAGATGCAGAAGCAAGGAGAAAGCTAGCTAACATAGGAAGAGAAACACACAGAGTCTTTCGGGACGGCACAACACTTATTCATCTTTTCTCTTCAACTCAACTGGTTATAATGGACTAGTATTTAAACACACACACACGCTAGCTAATGGCCCTGCTGTTCCACGACGTGCTCAACTGGCCACAAGAACCGGACAACAAGCTAGCTAATCCCTACACTAATGCAACTACATGCAAGCATCCTAGACAACAACTACTGTACGTCCAACAACTCTCCTGGCCCATCACCGATGCATGCGTCCATGCAAAGCCTGACCGCTTCTTCCTCCAAGGACGTGCCCCACGACTCGGCCAAGCAATACTTGCACCTGCTGACCCTCCTGGACATGTACACACATTCAACATCAGCACAGCGGCACTTACGCCACAAATCTACATGCAAGTGCACTCACTAATAACTCACTGCTGATCCACTCACTGCGCTGTTGATCCGCACACTGATCCACTCACTCCGCTGCCGATCCGTACACTGCCGTGATGCCACATGCATCTAAATACTTGAACCCAGCTACTACTCATGCATGAACGTGCTACCATGCAACACTAAGACACCAAGAAAATGCAACTAAACATGATGAACACTTAGACAACAAGATTAATATCTGACATTCACCCCCTTAATCTTGTTGGTGTTATTTGAGCATCTCCATGCTGGGCTTCAAAGTAGCGCAGGCTCATCATCGGCGTCCGCCATAGTGAGATGCACCTCATTCTTCTTCTTCTTCGACTCATGGCATTTGTTCTCCCAAGAGTAGTACCCATACTCTTGGTAGTTGTAGCAGCGCACCTTCGCCTTGTCGAAAGTGCTCTTCTCCTTGTCGTTCTTCTTCATGCGAGCTTTCCACTCCTCCTCTGTGAGCAGCAAGCGACCACCCCCTGCTACAGCTTCATTGTTATCAATTTTATATCTCTCCTCCATGGACTTGAGACGGCCGGTGAGCTCTTCAACGAACAGTTTCTTCAAATCGATCAGCTGCTCGATGGAGATGGCCACAAGGGTGTACTTGGAGGGAACCACACGAAGGAATTTCTTGACCATCACCTCATCTTCCATCACACTGCCTAAGGTACGGATGTTGTTGACGAGGCCTGTCAGTCGCATAGCAAAGTCATCCACGGACCCGCCTTCCTTCATGCGGATCAACTCGAACTCCTTGGGCAAAGACCGCGTCTTTGCCTCACGCGCACACTCAACGCCCATGCGTGTGGGGAACCGTCCAAATAATATTCTGATTAATCACCAGGAGGATCATTATTCATAATCACAACCTCGATGATTAATCAGAATATCATCCCGGTAGTCCCAGCACGTGTTTTGTGCTCAAGATCAGAACACATGTCTTTCCAACATATACATCACAATAAAACTTAAGAAAGAGCGAGTAATTAACATTATATTACAAGTTCTTAAGCATGCAACAAGTTATCACAATTTACAGCAAAAGAGAGCTAGAAGGAGACTAAAACCTGCTCAACTCCTAACCAGCAAAAGAACTAAGCAGCGGAAGACTAAAAGCTATACAACAAAAGGATATGGAGCCACATGCCCTTAGGCTCCATACCAGAACACTGAGTTCGGAGTAGAGTGTGCTACTCCTACCCGCCACCCTGATCGGCAAGCACAAAGTAGCCAAACACCGCCCCCTCCTCGCCGATATGTGAACCTGCATCAACTTAAGGGCAGCACCCTGAGTACGAAGGTATTATCAAGTCTTACACAATATGGGTATATAATATCCCGACTCCAAAGATTATTCATTGAGCTGTTAGCAAGAGTTGGCCACAAGGTTAAGTAAAACATATGCGGTAAGCAACCTAGACATATGTGTGAGCAACTAACTTAACCAACATATATGAAATTATCCTGCAACTACCAACTGGTCATATGAAACTGAGCCCACATTAGTATCAATGTCTAACAAGTGCCATCTCGACCACCTCCCACATATCCGAACCATACAACCGAACCAACCATAAGAACTCTACGAATGGGTGCAAATGAAACAATAACATGCTCATGACCGAGAGCGCGGCAGTTCGAACTGTTTATACACCCTGCAGGGGATACTCCTGGACCCACATGACACGAGGACCATACGGCTTGTGCCACTGGCCAAAGTGCACACAAGGGGGTACTCGTGACAACCTTTCCCAACCAGCCCCAACCGTGTGGGGCATGCATCGCTCGACGCGGTGATACTAGAACTACTCTCGGAGCAAACTAGTACTGCTTACAAGCCTGCCTGCTCACACCGTCGATGTCCACGCCCACAAAGCCACAGCTGCGAAGGTCTTCGGCTCGCCTTACCATTAGATCGATATGTGGGGAGTAAGGTAAGTGCTAAAGCCAACTACCCCGACGATCGACCTTAAATGATGCAAGCGGCCTACGGTGTCCGGGTTCCCTTCCCGAAGTATCCCCGGACTTTCCTTGAGTGCAAATGACACCTCTAACACCGCCCACATCTCGTCTCATACTCACCACTCGATCAACCAACACCAACAACACATCACGGTAACCATTGTGAAAGTAATTTAACCTATAGCTCACGAACGATGGGATGTTCAACCGCTCGACTCCACCGAGGACCTATGCATCGCTAAGCATCTCGCATCACTTTTAAGTTAGACCTTATCATGAATAAATCCATGCTACAAGGATATAGATCAACGATAATTCAAGGTAGAGGCAATACGATCAACATAGGTTCTACTCATAAAAGCCCAACATCAACTTCCTATACATGTAAACCTATACATAAGCATAATTTATCAATATTTAGACTTCATTCAATTCAACCGACAGGGTTCGATATGATAGAAGCTTGCCTTGCTGTTCAGGTGGCTGCCCAAAATTTCCCTCGCTCTCCTGGATCACCGGGTCGACGTTCTCTAAAAAGAATAACACGTGCAATACCATGAGTACGGATAAAATGCAACAATATACCACAATATACATATAATAGATGAAAACATTTTTCTTAGATACAACAAGTCATAAGGAAACTAGCAAAAATGGATTCATCAATTTTGGACTTATGATGAATTAACGGTGAATTAATGAAGCTTTAACCTAATTAATTAATCATAGAAATTTAATTCATTATTTTATGGATTAGTATATTCTTAATGGGTAGAGTATGTTATTATGAAACCAACAAAAAAAATTCATAATTTTTGGAGCTACAGAGAATTTTTTATGAATTTTACAGGTTTTAGCAAGCAGTAATTGTGTTGTCTGGGTATACAGCGGTCAGACCGCAGGTATATTGGCGTTCAGACCACCAAGAGTCACGGTCAGACCACCGGAAACGCAGTCAGACCGCCCCCGTACAGAGGGTTTTGGCCCCTGGCGGTCTGACCGACCTTGGGGTGGCGCTCAGACCGCTGGGAGTCGCCGGGGGCACTTTGGGAGCTCACCGGCGACGAATTCAGCGACATTTGGAGTGAGGACTTGGACTTAGAGCATCACATTGACTTCCTCTACCGTGTAGGATAACATATATACGCTGAAATCGACCAAAACTCGGCTATTTCTTCTAATTCATCAAGAACTTATGAACTTCAAACCCCTAGCTCAAAATTCGAGATCCAACCATCCAAAAGACGGATTCTTGCCATGGGAATTTAGGGGACTCACCCAATGGACTTTACCGAGATTGTGGACTGCCGATTGAAGGAGGAAATGGAGGGAAAAGCTCGGGAGGCGAAGAAATCCGGTGTTCTTCACATTTCAACCCTAAACACCAAAAGACACCAAATCCGGCTCAAATCCTCTGGGAAAACAAAAATGAATTGGAGGGATGGATAGCTCATGAGCTTGTGATCGCAATGGTACCACATACTCACCTCAAATCCCTCTCTTGAGCTCGGATTTTGGAAGAAAAGAGAGAGGGAGTGAGAGGGAGAGTGAGAGGGGAGGGGAGCACGGTGGGGACGTGGGGGAGTGAGGGAGGAGAGAGAGGACTGCCACTCTAGAGGGAGAGAGAGTGGGGTGGTTGGCCCACTCCGGTGGGGCCCACGTGTTTTAACTGTGAATTTCATTCTTTTCTCTCCTGAATTTCTTCCTCTCATCCAATTGACTTGAAATGAATTGCTTTAGAGTTACAAAACAAATTACACAAAATTAAACATAATGCTTAAGAAGCATAATTATGCTTAAATATGTGATTAAGGATTCGGGACGTGACAATGCGCATTGTGCGCACGGTCTCCCATGCCTCCTTTGCGGAGTTCTTCACCGCCAATGTCTCTAACATTTCCGACGACATCATTGGAGGATGGCTGACAATGCCATCCTATCGATCCGGTACTCCGCGCCGCCAGGCTCGATAGCATCCCAAATACCTTGAGCTTGCATGTTTACCTTCATCAGGAATGACCACTCGATGTAGTTGCAGCTCGTGAGCACAGGGTAACGCACTATCACCCCTACCTCCTTCATGTGTTGCACAACGAGCTCACGGTCGCCCTCATTATCGTTGCGGATCCTAGGACGCAGTGGTGTCGTGGAGCGTCAAGGCAACTTGGAGCCAGAGCCCGACATGGCGGATCAGGATCATGTGGCTCTGAATACCAATTGTTAGAGCAACTCACACAGGAACACGCACGCGAGATGCAGAAGCAAGGAGAAAGCTAGCTAACATAGGAAGAGAAACACACAGAGTCTTTCGGGACGAGACAACACTTGCCCCTCTTTTCTCTTCAACTCAATTGGTTACAATGGACTAGTATTTAAACACACACGCACACGCGGCTCAGTTATTAACTCATGTTAAGGAAAATCTTAACATGCAAACACATATTTTCTTGTGTAGGACGTATCTTAAGAGGATCTTTAAAATTGATTTCACTTTATTTAAAGTTTTATTAATTTCTCCATGATTTTTACTAAGTTCACAAGCATAAAGTGAACATGTTAAGAAACAACACTATAATTAACTTTTTCGTGTCTACCATTATTTTTCCTACATAAAGTATAGTATAATAAACTAATAAAAGTGGTTTCACTAATTTTAGAGGTGTGATGTGTCAGTTATGAATTAATCTAGTCGTAACATATTTACACAATCTTGCATGTTACAATAACTAATTCATGAGTTCATGTATTTTTAAAAGATATATGATCATATAAGAAGACTAACAAAATTAGTTTCATGATTTTTGATTAGCAAAGAGTAAAGTATGCATTTAACTTGGTTTAACAAATACATTTTCTCACAGAAAATTTTCACCTTTTTTATGAATATAAATACTTTTATCATGTAGATCATGGTACAAGAAAACCAACAAAATTTGTTTCACTTGATGTGAAGCTCAGATGAATTAGTTATTGATTTTACAAATTGATCCAATTTTTGGGTTTTTTGTTTAACTTCACCGAAAATTGAGAAAACCGCTCGATAAATCGAGAAAACCAAGCGGTTACCGATAAAACCGAGCTGTTACCGACAATGCGAAAAATTCGAGAAAATCGCTTGATAAATCGAGAAAATCGGTCAGTAACTGGTCCAATTCGACCGGTTACCGAACGGAGAATCTGGCATTTTTTTGTCTAAATTTCAAATTTAACAAATAAATTTTGTATGAATTTCAGCCGAATTTCGAGCAGTAATCGCGATAACCGCGTATTTTCGGTTACCTTTTCAAAAACAGTAAGTAAAACCCTGGTGCTAGCTACCCCAATTATAAATTTACAGCTAGGTTAATATTAGGGTCTATTTGTTTCAGACTGTTTTTGGCTTCAGCTTTTGTCAGAAACTCAGAAGTCAAAAATCCAAACAAACGGGTTTGCTGAAAAGTAGTTTTCGAAGAAGCTAAAAGATTACTTCTGAGAAAATAAACTAGAAGCTGAAAAACTAGTTGATAGTAGTTTTTCTGAGAAGTAGTTGATAGTTACTTTTTTAAAGTAGTGTGCTGAAAAGTCAAAAAATTATTATAAAATTTAATAGTTAAAATTAAAAGCAACTTTTAAAATATTAAAAATATAACTCTTCAGAAAAACAAAAACAGAAGTTCGAACAAACCTCTCTATACCTTTGTTTTGTTCTGTTGCCTATGCACAATGGATAAGTTCAAGATTGTCGTAACTCAACCACCACCCCATTGAAAATGAACAGAAATCAACGTGTACTGCTGCTTAAACGTCAGGTGTGACGAACTCAGCTCAAACAGAACATGCTTGCCTGTTCCCGGAGCAGATGGACACAACCAAAAGAGGCGCACGCAAAGCCGCAGGTCCGACACAGATCCTCTGCACGTTTCAGCACAGGATCCCATCATCCCATGCTAGTCGGGGTCGCGTAGGGGCTGGGTCGAGCCCAGCCAGCTCAGAAAACTTCACCTGGCCCTACTGAAAATGGCCACCACCTGGCCACCACCTAAATAACTGCCATATGAAATAACTGACATATGTTCTCAATTTAAATCTTAAAATAGTAGATCTTATCTAAATAAAAAATTACCCTATATACTCTACTTGACATATATAATGAACGTCGAGCAAATCTTATTTACCTTTTTAAGATTCACATTAGCGTTAGAGGGTGACCTTCAAGAGGCCTCTGTTGCGTAGCATTTTTTTTCCTAAAATGTGGCTCCACTTCACTACGATAATGTCTGTCACCTCGCCCACGTTGTCAGGTGCTCAAGTATGCAACTCGACACTCCACTAGCATTGGGTCATTGGCCGGCGGCGAATCCGTCAGAGACCAACAAGCACCAGTCATCAATCAAGTCACGTCGTTTCCGGTGGCCACACTCCGCTATACCATCGGTGAAACCGAGAACGAGCCACCAGAGCGCGCGGCGACGAAAACTTCGGCCTCGTTGGAAGCTCAGCTCAGCTCAGCTACCTAGCTCCCTCGCTCACGTCGAGATCGGCGGCTTACCGAGATGGACGGCGGCTCCTCCCGGTCCCGGCTGCACGTGGTGATCTTCCCGTGGCTCGCGTTCGGCCACCTGCTCCCGGGCCTCGAGCTCGCCCGGCGCCTGGCTGCGCGCGGCCACCTCGTGTCCTTCGTCTCCACGCCGCGGAACCTCGCCCGGCTCCCGCCCCTCCCGCCCGCGCTGGCGCCGCGCGTGGACCTCGTGCCGCTCCCGCTCCCGCACGTGGAATGCCTCCCCGAAGGCGCCGAGTCCACCAACGACGTGCCCTTCGACGCGTTCGAGCTCCACAGGAAGGCGTTCGACGGCCTCGCCGCGCCCTTCGCCGCCTTCCTCGACTCCGCGTGCTCTGACGAGGACAAGAGGCCCGACTGGGTCCTCGTCGACAACTTCCACCACTGGGCCGCCTCTGCCGCTGCGGATCGCAAGGTGAGTATCACGAATTCTCTATCTGAAATGAGTTGGCCGATTTGTTTCCATCAATTGTCGTTGGATTCTTGCTCGAATTCTTGATCGACGTGATGGGTGAATGCTCTGACGATCAGTGGCGGGCCTAGCATTTTCAATTTGGGTGTACATACCCATCGTGATCGTGCCCGCGCGCAGCCGTGTGCGCCGCGCCTCGCTCATGCCGCACCGTCACCGCGCCCCGCTTAGCGTTTGAATTCTCTCAAAAATATTTTGGTTTTAGATTCTCTCTGAAATTTTTTTTTTCAGTAACAACAATTGACATATATATACAATATGAGCATCATCTTTGATCATTTTTGAACAATTGTTGCATGCATTTGCATTTAATTGGAATTGATCGAATTCATGAAAAGTGAGGTTATATGAAGAAGCTTGAAATTTCACTATATAACTTAGATCGGGGGATAATTTTAGAAATTAGCCCATTAATTAAGATGAATATTGGTGATTTTTCCCTTATTTTTGGAATTCTTTTAAAGCTCTAAAAATTCATGAAATGTGCAAAAACAATCAACTTTAATGAATTTTAATTTGGATTCTGTTCTAGCTTTTTAAGTGCAACCAGTTAAAATGGGTTGCTTATAGATTATACAACCTACACAAAAATTGGTAGATTTTTTGAAGCCTTTTAGAAAGTCTAAACTTATAGGAAAAAGATATTGAAAATATAAATTTTTAGGATATTTGGGTGTACATCTGTACACCCATGACCTCACGTGTGCCCGCCCCTGCTGACGATGAGAGATCTCGTAGGTGCCATGCGCGATGCTTCTCCACTGCCCTGCAAGCATATTTGCAGCGTTCGCTGGCCAGCCGCAGCCCGAGCAGGCCGAAACTGGGCAACAGCAGGGAGCCGGAGGAGAAGGACAACCGGCGGCAGCACCTAGGTTTGAGACAGAGCAGAGCAGGATCATGTACAACACCGAAGGCGCCTCGGGGATATCCGTCGCCCGGCGCCTCTTCTTGACCCTGCAGCGCTGCAGCCTCGTCGCCATGCGGACCTGCGTCGAGCTGGAGCCAGAGGCCCTCTCTCGCCTCCCGACGCTCTTCGGCAAGCCGGTTGTCCCCTTCGGCCTTCTGCCGCCGTCACCCGACGGAGGCCGCGCCGCCGGTAAGGACGGGAATAACGACGACATCGTGTCGTGGCTCGACGCTCAGCCGGCGGAGACGGTCGTGTACGTCGCGTTGGGAAGCGAAGTGCCACTAAGCATCGAGCTGATGCACGAGCTAGCTCTCGGGCTGGAGCTCGCCGGGGCGCGCTTCCTCTGGGGGCTGAGGAAGCCTCACGGCGTCCCAGACGCGGACATCCTACCTCCAGGTTTCGAAGAGCGCACGCGTGGCCGTGGGCTTGTGGCCATGGGCTGGGTTCCTCAGATCAGCATCCTAGCGCACGACGCCGTGGGCGCATTCCTGACGCACTGCGGGTGGAACTCCATCATCGAAGGGCTTCTGTTCGGGCACCCGCTGATCATGCTGCCGATCCACGGGGACCAAGGCCCGAACGCGCGGCTTATGGAGGGGCGTAAGATCGGAGTGCAGGTGCCAAGGGATGAAAATGACGGGTCATTCGATCGTCGAGGCGTCACTAGAGCAGTCCGTGCTGTCATGCTCGAGCAAGAAAGTAGAAGGGTCTTGGTGGCCAATACCAAGAAACTGCAAGAGATCGTGGCGGACAAGGAATGCCATGAGAGATGCATTGACGATTTCGTTCAGCGCTTGAGATCTTACTACTCCAATTGAAAGAATGTGAGGGGTGCTTACCAGGAAATGTGAGCACTGCGACATGGGCGTGAGGCGGCCAACCATTTCAGGGACTAATTTGTAATATCTCAAAATGACTGTACTTTGTCTCGTATTCTGCGGCAACATTGTCAATTGGTGTGTTTGTTGTTCCCACTAATCCACGAGGTGGCTGTGCCACCGCTGCTACAAGTTATCGATCGCGAATTATTGGAAACCAGTAAGGTGACTCATATTAATTATGTGGTTAGTTTTGCTGTAATATTTTATTGTGATAACTTTTGATTAATTGTATTTTATATGAACTCTTTATTTAGGTATTTGATTTTTATAGTAATTTGATTTTTCTTCTAAGACTATATTTGATATGGATCATTATTTTTTCTATTATAACCCTAATTTTAATTATTATTTAATTTATTTTATTTGGACTCTTTATTTTGATGTTTTGCTTCCCAAATCATATGAAAATTGAACTGCTATTTTTTCATATCTTTTAATTTTAAATTTACCTATTTATTAATCATATTTAATATAGACTATTTGGTTTAATCTAGACTATTAGATAATCATAACAGTTAGTGGTCTAGATTCTTTTCTTTTTTTAGATTAACGTGGTAATTTCGTAGTTTTGAGATCGAATGCGGTGGCTTATTTCCCCTCAAATATTAAGATAGCTACCAAGTAGACCCGTGCAAATTACGCAGCTAGATATAATTTTTCTTATAATATATCATCAATGTTAAATGTATTTCTTTAATTGTAGTTGTAGCATAAATAGTATCAATAATCAGAACACATAGTTTTTCATTCATGGGTTGAATATTATTTTGGCGTAAATATTATATCTGGAGTAATAATATATGATTTGATTATACACGATTGGTTTTGTGTGGACTGTAGCGTGGTTGATTATATATATTTTTTTTGTTCTTGTTGTATAGATTAGGTTGTTTCATTCTAATTTTTTAAAATTTTCGCTGTACAATTTTTATAATTTTTCTTCTGAATTGGGCTCATTTGGTTTGTAGTTTTTGGAAGTAACAATAAAAGGAAAAAATAGTAGTAGGAAAGGATTTAAAGTTTAAAACACATCTAGGATTTTTAGATGGAGGACTGTCAGATTAGCTGTACTTCATGTGTTTATTGTGGGCTGCAAACATCATAAGCATACCGAAGTGTACTCTTCCTCTCCCTTTATTTTCCTCGCTATCTTAGCTTCTCAATACAACTAAAATCTCATCTGATCCGGCAAGCTGGAGCAAAGGCAATACATGGTGAATGGGTAGATCTGCTCGGCGAGATTCCAGATCCGTGGTATAGCTGCGCCGTCGAGTGGCTATGCGGCATCATGGCGTCTTTATCCCTTTTTTTTGGCAACTTCCTCGACACCGGCCGTGTCGCCATCCCTGTCCAACTCCTCGTCCTGGTCGCTACCAGCTTGTACTCCTTGTGCGCTCTGCCACTAGTTCTCTCCTTTGTGAAGCCGATGCTGCCCGAGGTGTCGAAGATGCCATCCTCCACGCGCAATCTCAGCTCTCTGCCTGGCTGGTGGTCCTCTTGTTCTTGGAGATAGAAGTCCCAGCGCCCCGTCGCCGCTCAACCATTTCCAGGTGATTAATGCGTCCCAACACTACCCCTCCTAGTTGAAGAGATTTCTTCGATGCGTGCGATGTGAGATGGACGCGCTCCCGGCGGTGGTATACAACGCGCGACGGTGGTTGCTCGAATCGGTTGCGCTGGAATCAGTGAAACTTGCTCCTTTAGTGGATTGATTCTGCGAGAGCTAGATACGAGATCCAGTTTTGGAAGCGGCTTTAGTTCCGTTTTGTCGTCCTCGCCGATGCCGCTCTGGTCGCCTATGACCCCGTCCTTCACGTCCTGGCCGTCGCTACCAGGTAACAACTCAGCTACCGCCTCACTCCCTCCGCCTTCCAGTTCTTTCGAGCTCTTTCGACTCTTCCATCGTTACTAACTAGTGGCTTGCGCTCGTCCCTGCGCACGGGCGTGAAGCCTTGGTAACAAATTCTCTTGATAATGCTCACTCGGCCACAAATTTTGCTTTCCATATTTAAGCAGGTAGATTTTTCAAAGCGCTTTAGTTGAGAGAGTGAAAAAATAAAAATTTCAGAGACATAAAGAACAAAGTTTTGAATACTTGCCAAAGAAGTTAGTAGTCAATATTCGAGTATCGAACCATAGCTTGAATCAATAAGAAGCAGAAAAAACATAAAGAGCTCACTAAGTACCTGAAAAGCGCCTTTTCAGCACCAGTATATGGAGAATGGAGGCAGGGCACTTTGCAAGATCCGAAAGACCGCCAACATGAGAGATTAGCCGAGCTCCAACAATTTCACCAATCAAAGGTGTCAGATTTGGTGCAATATCATTCATCTTCGTTACCATATACTCATAGAGCTTTTCACGGTATTCGGATAATTCATGACCCTTTGGGCAAACTATTGTACATTGATCAAATCAACTGGTGAAAGATCCTGGCCTGCAAACACAACAGAGAAAATAAGTAAACCATAAAGATATCACTACTACAGCTATTGCAAAATAAATTATAGATATTTTTGTTACCCATAGATATATTTGCCGTTTCAGCAATTTCTTTTGCCTTGTCCTCGTCTCCAATGAGATCTGACAAAGCTGGAATATCTTTTTCAGCTAGATCAGATTTATTCACTACAAACTTGGCAATGTTAGCATAAAGGTAGTTGTCATTCATTATTTTCACCAGTTCTGGAAAATGCCACGAATACCTCTCCCTGCATTATGGTTAAGCAATAATTTAGTCATAACAGAGAATATACTGCTGGGCTGATGAGTTAGATGATCTCTCAATATCATATAGCCTGGGATAGACCAATGAAGAATGTCCTGAGAAAAGAATAATTTGCAAACCAAGTGTATGCTCCATTCATGAAAAAAATAAACCAAATGATGCTCCATTCATGAAAAAAATCATGCATACATGAAGTAATATTTCACATGAGTTCACTACATTTTGTAAGATCCTTCCATAAGAAGAATCCTAAGAAATATTACTTCCGGCCGGCCGGAATTTCACCTTGGCCAGATCGGTGCAAAATACTCCAACTGTGAAGCGACTTCAGGTAAGTGCCACATGGAGGGGGAAGGCCGTGTTAGCTGTTCCTATGTTCTACGGACTAAAAATTCCAGTAGAGATACATGTCACATGGCAAACATTCTCAATTCTTTTTAGGGAGGAACACATGGAAACCAACATTCTTTAAACAAAAGAGGCGATGGTAACATAATTTACCGTAAAAGAAAGCTTCAAGATACCGTTTTCATGCATACTTGTCCCTTGGTGTCAAGGATTCGACCCAAGACCTTGCAAGAGTTAAGAAAATAGCCAGGGTGCCAGATAAGCAGAGTGCTTAGATGGTACAGTAAGTGTTTGTTTGATATTAGAGGTAGATGACAATCGTGCCTCATGACAGGATCCATAAAGGTCGAAAGGAATGTGTAGTAACCACTAACCAAGCATCAGAAAATGGCCTGACCAGTCAAGGATGACTCCAAGTTCAACCTGGATGAAAGCAGAATAAATACTAATGAACTTCAATTGCCAGGCAGCCTGATGATAGCTTTGCAAAGGTAATGTAGCTTGTATGAAGTGAAAATTAGTGTGTCAAAAGAAAAACAAGCAAGTTTTCAAAAGTCTACCTACTTAAATATGGAAGGCAAAATTTGTGGCCGAGCGAGCATTATTAGGCCCAAAGTTTTCACCAGGGGTCCAAACTGAATTAAATTCTGCATATGCACATTTTCGTAAATATGGATGCAACAATGCTAAGTTTCTGGTTCTTAGTAGAATGCCTTAAGTAGTAACCTGGAGAAATTGCCGAAGTACTGAATCCCCAAGTTTCTGATGCTAAATAAAATACAATTTATAAGATAAATAAAAAGTGGCATAATGGTATATCCTATAAATAATTCAAGTTACCTGCATTGACTGAAAATTAGCAAAGAGAAGCTCATTAACAAAAGTTGGCGAAACTTTCAATTAATTACTGCGATGATTCTGCCTATAGAATTAGAAAACCGACGATGGGCTCTGTTTAGCATTATAATACCAGGCAATTAGAATCATCAATGAGGATATAGGATAGCATAGGTACACATTAAATCTGGCGTAATTAAAGAGTGCAAGGAAAAAAATAGACAACACCTTATAAAAATAGACACCCCCACGGTCCACGTCACTCGCTGGTGCACCCCCCACGTCAAGGTCAAGGAAACAGTTCGCGAAGAAACATCTGAATGAGAAGAAGAAACAAAACAACCTAATCATTTGGACTAATAAATTAGCGCCAAGGTGAAAGATGTGAAGCCAGGCCGATTATAACTAAGAATACATCATTTGGGTGTAGCAAGAGTTCACATCCACCTGCAATAACAAAGCAAACATTGTGATGCATGAACTGATATTCTTCTAGGTGTGACTTTCTAAATCTATGTAAGTATCCATGGGAGCCGACGGTTGAATTATGAGAGCTTGCGGGCCATCAAACAAAGCCTGAAACAAGGCTCGCATCACGTGGAAGCAATGAATGAAAGAACTCGAACAGAAAATGCATATATGGTGAGAGTATTGTTGGAGCAGTGCATCAACTGATACAAATCACAATCTAAAAGAAGCATAAAGCACTTTATAACTTCCAAGTTCCCAGCCCCATTGCTCCCTTTCCTCCTCTGCTCAAGATGTGGCACTCCGCTGCGTCGCTGTGGTGGATATCCCCACTTGTGTCTCCCCTCCAGCTTAGGAGCTCAGCCTTGCCCATCAACACGGTGGAGCAGGCACGCAGCAAGGGAGCCTCAGACCCAGTTCTGCGCCTGCACAAGCACGGCTGTACTACACCAGCAGCCCGACCTCTCCTCACCATCCTCCTCGCTGCGTGGACTTCTCCGGCTCTCTGCCTGTCCCTCGTGCCTTAGCGACCACCGGGCACCACCCCAATCTCGGCCACCTTCCTAGCCACACCGTCCGGATCTGGTGGAGAGGGGCGTGGGGCAAGGCTGTTGGCCGTATCTGAGGAAGGGGAGATGAAGGGGCGATGAGGGCTGCGGCTGGCTTGGGAGGCAGAGAATAGCGTCGACCGGGAGAGGCGGCGCGTCACGGGGAGGGAGTGGCCAGGCAGGGTGGCGATGGGAGAGAAGGCGGGGCGGTAGTAGCAGCGGTTGGAGGAGCTTCGCTGGGAGGGCGGGCCGGTGGCGACAACAGTAGAAATAGGAGGAAGGAGAACGACGGCGCGAGGAGGACGGATGTGACGCGACGGCGGCATAAATTGCGTGTGGCCATGGCACACCACCGTTGGCGGGACGACTTGTGGGCGACGGGTTGCGGCCTCTGCGTTGTGGGTCCTGGCTAGCGTCGAGGCGAAGCGAGGTGGAAGCGGCGGGGCTGTGCGGACTGGCGGGGGTGAAGTATGGTGTGGACCGGCGTCGAGGTGGGGGGGTTCGGGCATGGGGGAGAAGCGGGGCGAAGCAACGGTAGATGAGGACGGTCTACACAGGACGCCGAGGTTGGAGGTGAAGCGGGACGGAGAGGAGGCAGAGGAGGATGAGCTGGCGGTCGGCCGGCGCACTAAGCACGGAGGTGAGCACGACGTGGGTCTTAGGAGGGATTTTTTTTCACGGAGTCGTACATCAACGTACACGTAGCGTCCACTAGCTGCTTCCAGAAATTTCACCGTGGTGGATGCACCAGCTAGTGACATGGATAGCAGGAATATGACTCCAAGGCGTCCCGCATGCCTGCAGCTTCGATCGAGGATATGCATCAGCTATTGCCATATGAGTTTTCGTCGCTGGTTTTTCTGCTCTATAGTTTCTACTTCACCTCAAATGGATCTGACCCTTGTTGAGATCATACGTTTGAAATATGGAAAGGTCCCCGCTTGCTTCGGCGATTAATGGGTCCAGCGTTTGTACTGCGGTGCTGGCACCTGCGAGCAAATAGCTCCAAAGCTACTATGGTTGCAAGCTAACTGCTGCATGTATCGATGAGTAACTAGAGCTGCACACAGCAAGTTGTGCATAGACATATGAGTATCTCTACCTAGCTAGTATGCATTAACGCAAGCATACGTGCATGTACTCTGATCCCTCATAATTTTGTTCAGTATTTACGATAATTTTATTCCAGCTTACCGTAACGGATGCATTTCAAATTGTTCAAGTTTATCGTAAATGCTCGTAGACTCTGTCCAGAATATTATCTTTATAATTAATATATAAATATTTTAATATTTATATTTAATAGGGTCTCGTTTTTAATTTCACCACTAAAATCTCAGAAGCGATAATGAATATTCACATCACAAAACAGTTTCGATCGTACGAACGTACCGGCAAGTCGAAGCAGGGAAACAATCAGCAGTTCGCGCGTGAGATAGGCGATGGCACCGCGGAAACGTCAAACCTAGCTTGTTTGGACAAGCGTCAGGCTCAGGACAACTGCATTTGATTGGGACCGTCGTACGTCTGGGGTGTCAGTGTGCTAGTCGACGCTGCGCTGCACGGACTCCCATGGTGATGGTGATGATTCCGACTCGACAATCGTCAACTTGTCATCATGCAGATGCAGATGCCAGGCGCAACCCGGCAACCGGTCTCGGTCGCCCCCTGTGGGCTGTGGCCCTGTCCCGTTCTCTCTCGCGTGCGCCCGACGGCAACGGCACGGCGACTTCCTGCTTCGGGGTGCCCGATGGCATCGGTCTGTGCTTGCACTCCGTGGAAGAGACCGGCGTCGCATTGAGCGATGGTATCGGGATTCGGGACTCGGGAGCAGGCAGATTCTGCTGGTGACAGCTTCGGCGCAGCGAGTACATGCACCTCTCGGCATCGAGCGGCAGCTATCGCGGGCGGAAGCCCATCAAGTACCGATACTATAGGCAGTAATGAAAACATATATATTGTAAGTAATAATATAAAACACAAACTTAAAGTATGAAGGCGTTGATACATCGTGAGAGCGTTGCCGGACGAATATATCGAGAGCGATGTTGTAATTTGATTTTAAATGAGATAAAAAAGATATTATCCGCTAATTTCTCTCGTAATTTCTTTATTTATTTTTATTAGTAAAACGAGTCTCATATATGTAGCTATTAATGAGGAGAGGAGGCAGGAGGATGAGAGTGGATAGCAAAAGTGAATAAATTATTCAAATTTTAGAGGTTTTTGTTAGATAGGAGAATAATAGGAGAAAGAGGTGACGCAAAAACCAACTCGTATTCTATATACTAGAGATATGAGTTTGCAGATCTTTTAATTCAGTTGGAACCAAGTCTTGGGTATCCTCAGTCCAGTGATGCTTTCTCGGTTTTGGAATACTCGTGATCCACTAAAGAGGATACCCTAAAATGAGGCATATATGGTCTAAATTAATGTGTATAAAATCTTAGTGTCAGGGGTTAATCTCTAACAATGATTCTAGGGTGTTCCGTGCGACGGGTATGTAATCTGCGTTATTGGTGTGTACACGGGAATGTATGTGTATACTGCTTAAGAACACGAGAGATTATCTAGGTTCAGATCCCTTGTAGAGTAATAGTCCTACATCCTATGTCTTTCTCTCATAGAGTCTGTTTTTGTGTTACAAAGATCTCTCTCCCTCTCCAAGCCAGACTCCCCTCCTTTATATTCCAGAGGGATACGAGTCTTACATATGAGCCTAATAAAAAGACCCATGCATGCCTAGATGGTCACACATAGGCTATCATTACAGGGGTACGCATGTGATATGCCTGTCCTGGAGCATTGCGATGCTCATCCCATCCGTCAGCCGTATTCCCGTTTGTCGCTCCAGGGTCACCTGGCCTGCCCTATCCTATCATCGGTTTCTCACACGGCCTGCCACGCTCCCTATTGCGTCTGCGAGCCTGTCCTATAGCAATTAATACTATGGCATGGGACACGAAAGCTCTGCGCCGTCCTCAATTGCCTTAGCCGAAGTGGAGCATCTAGGGAAGGAAAACGGCATGAGTAGCGGTATTAAATGAGAGTCGACCGGTTAGACGAGTACTTGTCCCATGACCAGTAGAGGCTGGTCGCAGGAATTCCAGCGAATGTGAGGACCGTGGTCGCGGTGCCAAGTGGTCGCGCGATGGGCCCGAATTAGAGAAATAAAACTGGTCCTACAAAAACTGGCAGTTGTGGGCCATCCTGGTAAGGGGACCCTATATTCTTTACATCGACAGTAGTCCCCAAGCTCCATCGTGGATACGGTGATCTGAGCCGATCCTCATACGGACGTAGTTGGGACCGATCATACTACTCAAGCCCAGGGAGAACCCAAGCTTTGCCCAATGAGTGATTGGCGATATGGTCCACTTTCGTGGCAAGTTCAGAAAGCCGCATCCTGAGAGGAGGTTAAACGTCCATCGAGAGAGATCGTGGGAGAGGAAAAAAAAACAAGGGCGTGCGCAAGGGAGAGAATTATGGGAGAGAGAAACCTTGATGGCCACTGGACTTTGAGGGAATTTTGGTTCTCCATCCGGCCCCTCAGAACCCGAGACGGCGGGACGGAGTTGATCCCATATATCGAAGGACAAAGAGCCCCTGGAAACCCCTCCGCACTCAAAGCCCTTGAGCCAGAGCCCATCTCCTTAGATCTCCACCCGCGCCTCTCGCCAAAACCACTGCCGTAGTCCCATGGCACTGCGCACCAAAAAGGAACCTGACTTCCCCAAGTCCAAGTGCGCCGCCG
Organism: Phragmites australis; assembly: GCF_958298935.1. Lineage (NCBI taxonomy): Eukaryota > Viridiplantae > Streptophyta > Magnoliopsida > Poales > Poaceae > Phragmites > Phragmites australis. The sequence continues at coordinate 41,019,972 of NC_084923.1, forward strand.
TAAGCTGAAGCAGATGTATGAGAATCGCCTACTTCCGCACCGCCGATCCTTCGGATATCGCCCTAGGGGGGACATTCTTGCTCCCAGCTAGGGGGAGATCGTGATCTTTGCCTCGTTCTTCCTGGTGGGTCTCGTCCCCTCCTTCTCTAAGTTCTTTAGCACCGTCATCTCATTCTACGGTATCTGCCACCTTCATCTCACCCCAAACTTCATCATCATGCTGAGCATCTTCACTCACATGTACGAAAACTTCATTGGGATCGAGACATGCCTTGATCTCCTCAGGTTTTTCTACACAGCTAGGTTGCAGCTCGAGCCAGCCATTGGGAGTTACGAATTTCATCTCCGTGACGGCGTCACGAGCTCCTATATGGAGGTGAATCTCAAATCGTCATGGTCAGGCTGGAGGGAAGAGTGGTTCTACCTCACAATTGATGACTCTTTAGACAACCTCCATGTGCTAGGTGCACCGGAGCACCTTGTAGAGAGTTGGGGAATCTCTCCCACGCCGACCATAGAACTGTTGTCCCTTGCTAGCCAGGTTAAAATGCTCGTGGAAGTTGGCTTGTCGGGTCGAACATCATTCACGACTTCATCAAGCGCCGGGTGTGTCCCTTACGGTGGAGAGCACACCCGACCTACTTGTACATCGGGAGTGATGATGACACATGGGAGAGCTCCATAGGTAACATCACAGTCGTCCCCCTACCTCTAGATGTTGGTCGAACGGTGTCATATTCCTCTATTTCAGATCTTCCTGACGAGATCATCGACTTGCAGGTTAGATTGTTGATGGCGGTGGCAGCTAGGAAAGGTGGCCCTCCGCGTGTCACCTTGTGTGAGCTCCCACCTTCGGAGAGGGCTCGGGTTAGACTTGTATGTTTAGCATTTTTCCAGAATTTCCTACTCTAAGCCTTTTCCTTGGTCAGGGTCTCATGGTTCCAGTTATTTTCAGCATCTTCCCAAGGTCTATGTCCTGCGACCGATAGTCGATGAGGTCGAGAAGGTCATCCAAGAGATTGAATGTGAGGGCCCTGCTCTCCCCATCGCCTATCTCTGCCCCGGATGCCCACCAACCTGGTCGGGACACAAACTCGACTGAGCTGGGAGGCGGCCAGCCTATTCACAGTCAAGTAGAGGTCGCGGGCGGTGGCCCTGAGAGCGACGCCAGCTAGTAGAGGGCCGACCTGCAACAACCTAACCAGACTCGCCACGACCGGGCGCCCCACGACCAAATTAGGACCGACTAGAGGCCTCACGACTAGACCCGCGCTGACTAGACGCGTACTAAATAGATATCCCAGGTCCACGCCGATCGGCGCACTCCAACCAGACCGTCGAGGACTAGGCTTCTATGTAGGGTGGAAAGAGGCCGACTGAGGACTCGTCTACTGCAGAAGCGTCCAAGCTCACTCGTGGGACTGAAGTACTGGCGGCCCAATCGCGGGGTTGTCTTCTCCGACCAATCGATCCAGTGGCTTCATGAGGAACATACTTGTACTTAGCTCCCTATCGTCACAGTAAGTTTTTCTGGGTAGGCATAGATGCCTTGAATTTCCTTTCCTTCCTTGATTCCATAATTCTGTTGTTTGTCGCAGGCTCTTGGCGACTCCTACAGCTCATGTCACAACTCCTCCGATGGCGCCCCTGCAAGACATTTCGGTCCCACCACTCATGCTGGTTTTGACCCTTGGAGTATTGGCGGCAGCTTCGGTCCCAGCGAAGCCGGTCGAGGAGCTCATGTCGGCCCCTAACTTGCTCACCCTAGGCAGCCGTATCCCGGCTTCCATTCGCAGACTGGTTAAGAAAAAAGAAGCAGCGACCAGTAGGTGCGTTGAGCTGGAGAAACAGCTGGCCCAAGAAAGGGAGGTCAGACACTTGCTGCAGCAAAGGTGTGGAGAGCTCCAGCGAGAGAAGGCTGTGCTTTCCGTCGAGCACTCTCAGCTTAAGGAGGACGAACGCACTACCCACATCATTCTCTAGGATTCCTTCAAGATGCTGGTGGATCCCCTAGGGAGCCTCGAGCTGGGAGCCACCGAGCTGAAGGACAACCGCACAGCCCGGGCCTAGGCCTATGCCATTAAGGTCCTTGTGGAACATTTTTCTGAGCTCCCAGCTACCTTGGCGCTGAGGGTGCAGAGGACGTGGCGCAGGCGATGAGGGAGACTGCAGAGTACATTCTCCAGTGCTACCACAGCCGTGACCCCAACTTCAACCTGGACCTTGTGCGGGAGGGAGCCGTGGTTGCCGGACCTAGCAGGAGTATCAAGGGGCGGTGGATTATGTGATGTCTATCATCTGGGTGGAGGCCACTGAGGAGTAAAATCTGATTGTAATTTAGGTTCTATAATATATTTGAATGACCCCCCTTTTTTTGTTCTCTGATGAGTTTGTATCGTTGTGGTTGTAGAGTCCTGGAGTGTTTGAACCATCTACCCATACTGAGCCCCAGCCTACGCCGACCAACACCCAAGTTCTCGTTGAACCCTCGAACATTCCTACCGACGATCCTGCCAACCGGCGCATTTTGGAAACGACGGCCAAATGCAAGCTGGGGTTTATGGTCGAGCAAGTGAGTACGCCGAGCGATCTTCAAGGTGTGTTGTTCCGACCACCTGAGCCACGTGCTAGCCCTAGGCTACCCATGTAAGACTCGACCAGCTGACTCATGTGTGGCTTATGACCTGTTTCTTAACCAGCCTGCCGGGAGGAGCTACTCGCGATGCAGAGGGATCAAGAGCGGGTGACCAGGGAAAGCGTCCTACAACGAGAGGAAGTCTACGACCGCTTTAGTCGTTGTTGGTGAAAGTGCATCTAGCCCCTATGTGTGGTTTTGGTAATTAATGACAATACCTATGGACTAACAATGGTGTTAAGTTTGTTAGTAGATTATTCCATAGGTGATGCATGGATGAGAGATATGCATGAGCTCTAGGTAAATGGGGAGATTGAAAATGCATCAAGATGAAAGAGCTCTAGGTGATGCTCGGGTAAGTGATGACAATGCATATGGACTAACAATCATATTGAGAAGTGCTATTAGGTTATTCCATAGGAGATGCATAAATAATGAAGCATGAATTCTTTAAGAAATACCATGAGTTCAAAGAATTGCATCAAAAGTCACTGAGTTTTTAGTGATGCTCATAAGAAGAAGAAGAAGCTCAATAAGATTAGCAATAAGCTTGAAGGCTAAGTTACTTGTAGAGATTAAGTAACTAAAGGTATGCTTGTCAATAGAGTTTTATGGACTAAACTGTGTGCTATGTGTTTAAGAATGAGTGGGGTTAGGTTCTATATGAAGATTGACAATATGCATGAAGGCTAATAAGTTACTTGTGGAGATCAAGTAACTTAAGGTATAAATGTTGTCATTTAGGTTTTATGGACTAACCCATGTGCTTTGTGCCTGAGAGTGAGTTGGGGTTAGGATCCATAAGAAGGCATAAGTTGAATTGAAATCATATATGCCAAGAGTGAAGAACAAGAGGGGACTCTATATTTGATAAAATGAATTCCTTGAAGATGTCGAATACAAAATGGTTTTCTATGGCAAGACGGTGAAGGGAAAGCAAGACTCGGCTGCGATGGACCATCCAAGGTGAAGGGCAAGCAAATGGCTTGGCGCCGAAGGACCAATGCGGTGGTGAAGAGAGAGTAAAGGCTTTGCGCCGATGGACCGTGCGAGGCCATGGGAAGCTATGGATGATTCACATCAATCATATGAAGAATCAAGAAGAGATGGAGTGAAGAATATATGAAAGTTGGCAACCCTCAAGGTTTGAAAGAACGAAGCGGTACTTGAAAGTTTTTCAAAAGCTCAAAGTGGTTCAAACGAGTTTTATCTTTGAATTTGAGTATAGGTATGCCGCACTATTAATAGGGATGCAACGTGAGCTAATTGTCGAGTCTCAGTGCTCAAGAGTTCCCAACCAAACCCAAAGTGAGAGTTTCTTGTTAAGAGTCCGAAGCGGAAAGTGTGGAAGTGTCCAAAATGGGTTTTAGAGTGTTCATAATTTGATCCTATGTGTTTTAGGTCATGAATTCAGTTGAGATGTGTAGCCCTCTGAATAAGCTTTCCATAGAGTCCAAAATCGTCGAAATCAGACTCTGGGATTAAAAGTTATCGCCGTTTTTCGGAGGTTAGCTGTGCTGTACTCGAAGACTCCGGTGAAGACCGGATTCTCCGGTACCTGGAGTGGCCGGAGACTCCGGTGTAGGACGGATTCTCCGATAAAGTCCAGAAAAGAGCCTAACGGCTAGTTTTTTGAAGTGGGCTATTTATACCCCACTCACCCCATCCTTTGGGGCTGCTGCAAGGGCACGAAAAGAACATCCTCTAGAGCCAAAAGAACCTCTCCTACTCCATTCTAGTGTGTGATTTGAGAAGAAAAGTGAGTTGGGTTGAGAGATTGGAAGATTGAGTGCAAGTGAGCTAAATCCATTCTTGAGCACTCGAGTTCATCGGCAAGAAGTTCGATTGCGTTTGTTACTCTTGGAGGTGAAGCCTCCTAGCCGGCTAGGTGTTGCCCGGTGAGCTCCCGCACGTGTGGTGAGCCGCGGGAAAGTTTGTGAAGGTCGATCTCGCCTCCGAAAGGGAAGAGATAAAGCTAGTGGATCGAGGAAAGCGGTTGAAAGAGACCCGGCTCGTTGGAGCTTCCTCAACGGAGACGTAGGATTCACGGTGGTGAATCCGAACTTCGGAAAACAAATTTTGTGTCTCCTTTTTGTTCCTCTATTTTTGAATTCTTGCTCAAATCTTTGTGCATATTGCTCGATCTACTTGTTTGTGTGTGTTTGAGTGTAGGTTCTCCGTTGATCTACTTGGAATCATCTCCAGGAACACACGACATCGCTTGGTTTGAGCTAGAACTCTCTACCCATCCTTTATACTTAGTTTCGGGCTCAGTTCTGTACAGAATCCGGAGAATCTGGACTTTACCGGAGATTCCGGACCTGTATAACCCGGAGACTTCGGTCTTCATCGGAGTATCCGGCAAATAGTAATTTCAGGCATATGAACAGTGTTTTCAGCCTTTTTCAATTTAAGTTTTATTGCCTATCTCTTGCTAGATTAGAGTAATTTTTGTCACCTTAGGATTGTAATTTCCACACTTATTTAGGGCGTTTGTGCACTAGTTGAGCCTAGCATATTTAGGTTTTTCACTTGTGAAAAACCCGCTAGTTTATATTTCGCTGCAAGTTTAGGCCAACGGTAAAAGGGGATGATTTTTTGTAAAAATGCCTATTTACCCCCCCTCTAGGCGACATCATTGTCCTTTCAGTTGGGAGGATTTGCTCACGATGCGGAAAGACCTCGAGCAGATGACCAAGGAGAGCGACAAGCGGTGAGTAACATTCTACGACCACCTCAGCCAGGCCTTTACCCCCTTCGACTCATTGCTTTGGTTCGTTGGTGTTCAAGTTCTCCCAACACCCGGGAACACCATGATTCGTCACATTGAGTGGCTTCTGGCGACCTTTGAGGAGGTAGGTGGCCGCGAGCAGAGGATTCACAAGACCATTCACGACTACCTTTTTGAGGTCAGAGTCTCCGGCACCTGCCTTGCCCTTGCCTGTGCCTGCGACTATTTCCCCGACATGGACCTCCTGCCGGTAGTCGCTGCCGGCTTCGAAGGTACCCGAATGACCATGGAGGAGCTCAACGCCTGTATTAACTCAATTTTGTATGCCGCTTGTTCCTGCCGTTGGACCGTTCGGTTCAACCTGCTTAGGGGTACCTTTGGATCCTAGGAGTATTGTCTCGAGGTCGTCTAGAGCCAGCCCCCGGACCTTATCCAAGTGGTCACTTTGTAACAAAAAGTGCTTGTCTTTATGTGGATTTTTTCTATTCTTGGGTGGCGAGTAGCCTCGGAGTGCTCATTGTGCCTGAGGAGGATCGCGTCGACCCGGTCGCTAGCTAGGTTCCCAGCACTAAGGATGACCTTTAGCACGACAAGCCTTTCGGTGGCGTCCAACGCTCAACCTGAACTAGGACTTGTGACATAGTGGTCATTAACCCTCTAGTGCCTTCCCCTGACATCGTGTGAGCGGTTAACTTTGGATCTTGTCCTATCAACATGAGAGAGTGGGCTAAACAAACCTGGCTGCAAGAAAACAAATCACATATCCTAATAGCTCTAGCCCTCTAATGTCTGGTCGGTGGAAGAAACTGCTGACCAGGCGGTCAAGTTCTTAAAATAGAAAGGCTTACAATTTGGTGGGAGATCGTGTTTGTCTGTGATATCCTGCAAAACCGAAAGGTTGTTTTGTTGGATTTGAAATACTTACAAGTCATGTTTCACTCTCGTCCGGAAGGTCCTAAAAAATAGAAAAACAGGCTCGTCGCCTAGCAGCCTTATACACAGAACTGGCGTTTCACGAGTTGTATAATTTGCGGCCAACCTCCTTGGCTAATAACCATGTTAGGCTGGGGAACTGTAGGTTGCTTTGTAGCACCTCTCCCCCTCGGGAGGAGCTTCTTACAACTTACCTTACCCTAGACTGAACCCAGGTCAAGGTCGCCTATGACCCGTGTCCATTCTCCCGCCTAGTGGTCGTGGCCATGCCTGAGGCCTTGTTGGTACCGGGCCGCTCGAGGCTTTAGAGCATGTTTGCGAAACTCTTCACTCGAGTTTTTACCGTTGTCCCCGTGTGGCCACCTGGTTAGGCCTGAATGGCTGGCCATTTGAGGCGACCAGCGTGCGATCTCCAACTGGCGAATCGAGTTCTATTGTCCGTATTTAGTTTGTAGTACCTGGGCTGGTAGGTTGGTATTTCGGCCGTGGTACTGGCATGACTCGCACCGTTTCACCTGCTCGCAAGCATCCTGGAGGGCAGTGTGAAGTTCAGCCTTCACGTATGCCTCCGAAGATGTTAGGGAACGCCGTGCTCCCCCCATCCCAAGCGATGTATTTTAGTAAAAAGTCGCTACTCCTTTGGTGGTAGATGTGTCCCTCTACCAAGGAGAAATCTTGCGGTCTGCCCGTGTGACCCTTTCTATTGACACATCGTTATCAGGGGCTACTTGATTCTGAAGGTAGTCTAAGATCTGATCTGTCCAGGTCGTATCCGAATCGAACAAAGAGACCACATGATGGTCACCCGAGGTCGTCAGCACCGAGGGAGGCATTGCCTCCAAATGTGTTACCTCTGGTGTTCCGTTTCCAAGCGAAGTATCCCTTCCACGTTGGCCCGAGACCACAGTGGGTGACCGTGTGAATATTTTTTTAAAGACTCTGACCAGGGCAGGTTCCCAAGAAGAGGCTAGACAGGCTAGCTCATCGGCCAAGGAAGTAGTCCTTGCAAGGGACGTGCATTACTTCCTGGTCGATGGCGCATCGCTATAGCTTTCTTACTTCGAGGAGGTATGTTGTCATCGTCTGATCCGAGCACGAAAAACCCTTTGGCACTAGGGTTACACCTAACAGCAAGTCCCTCATCGCTAGTAGGTATTTCTCCCCCCGTGCGGGTGCTGCTCACATTCCAGATAAGAGGTCCTCATACTTCGCAATGCCATTATTAATTGGAAAAAACATAATTGAACCTTGTACCTGACGATGCATGGTCCTGTGCTCGTTTGTTCCTGGTTGGGGGAAGCATGCCTTGCTTGGAGACCAGTACTGCGCCCGTGACTACTTTGAAATCCTACAAGAGAGGATAAAGATTCCCCCTTCTAATCATGGGTGGTTAGCACCGCAGGAGGAGAGGGTTACCTTTTGATATCCTGGTAGGCTACCTTCGTTACTGGTATCCAACAGGAGTGGTCATTACTCATGTCAAAAGTTTGAAGTGTAGACCCTTCTGTTCGTCCTCGAGTTGAACCTGCTTGAAGAAACAACACACCTAGTTAGTTTCTAGGTAATCTTTTATTTGATCGAATCATACCTGGCTGATGGTTTCGATTTGCGCCACAGGGCTATGTGTTGGCTGTCTCAACGTAGTGAGCACTCCTCTGGGTGGGGCTGCCATTGATGAGGCTAGTTCCCCTCAGGGCTTACGGTCCGTGAGCTCCCCTCGGCGTCAGGAACATGGATGCCTTTGCTGCCCTCCGTCGAATCCCGAAGCCTTCGGATCCTGATCCAATGTCTTGAATTAGGAACATATCGGGCTCATTTGGGTCATATCCAATGAAGAATACCTCGCAACGACTCAGGTCCTCGGAACGTGATTCAGCGGTCGTCGGGGATTCGAATATGGGTAACCCAAAACAAATTAACAGCACTTACCAGAATGCGAAAACGCACCCCCTACCTGGCACACCAAATGTCGGGGGTTAATCTCTGACAATGATTCTGGGGTGTACCAAGCGACGGGTGTGTGATCTGTGTTCTGAGTGTGTGTGCGGGAATGTATGTGTATGCTACTTAAGAACACGAGAGATTATTCAGATTCAGGTTCCCCATGGGGTAATAGCCCGACATCTTATGTCTTCCTCTCATAAAGTCTGTTTTTGTGTTACAAAGATCTCTCTCCAAATCCAAGCCGGACTCCCCTCCCTTATATTCCAGAGGGATATGAGTCTTACATGGGTCCAACAAAAAAGCCCATGCCTACCTAGATGGTCAACATATGCTATCATTACAGGGTACGCATATGTTGTGCCTGCCCTGGAGCACTGCAATGCTTGTCCCATCCACTGGCTGCATCCCCGCTTGTTGCTCTCGGGTCGCTCGGCCTGCCCTGTCCCATCGCCAGTTTCCCACATTGCCTACCACGCTCCCTGTTGCGTGTGCGAGTCCGTCTCACAACAATTAATGTTGTGGAATGAGACATGAAAGCTCTGCGCCGACCTCGATCGCCTCAGCCGGAGTGGAGCGTCTAGGGAAGGAAAACGGCATAAGTAGTGGTATTAAATGAGAGTCGACCGGTCAGACAAATATCTGTCTCGTGACCAGTAGAGGCTGATCACGAGAATTCCAGCGAAGGTTAGGGTCATGATCGTGCAGTGCCAAGTGGTCACGCGATGGGCCCGGATTAGAGAAAAAAGTTGATCCTGCAAAAACAGACAGTCGTATGTCATCCTGGCGGGAACCCTATACTCTTTACATCGACACTTAGGACTAAATCAACTTACCTTTCTAAAATATTGTGGTTCGTCTAAATAACCCACTTAAATATAAAATTAGATATCGAGTCTCTAAACTATTCAATATCTATTTAATATCGTGGCGGTTAGCGACAGATTACGTGGCATTGACTTAGCAAAGTTTGGCTAATGTTAACAGAATCAGCATACATGAGCTAACTGCGTACACGTAACGACGAAACTTTCAGGCATCTTATTGCAAGGTCAACACACAAATTCACATGTTAGCTAAGGCCCAACTAGGAAGGCAGCAGTTTCGCACAAAATTTACAGAAAACAGTTCAGTTCTAAATGGCGTCAAACCATAGCCGTGTAAAGCTTTTGTTTTGTGTTCCCCTGCAGCAACCAGCAAAACTCTGCAGCCATCTAAGTTAGCCGAAGACCCTCCAGGGCCTTGCCGCCTCGCCGCCGCTCCCAAAGGCTTGGCGCGTTGACGTCCGTCACTGGACGCCTCACCACCGGCAACGGCGGGTCAAGCACGCGTACTGCCGCGGCCGCACATCCACCATGAGATCTCCGGGGCGCCGAGGCCGACCCACGCGGCACGTCACTGACCTTGGCACATGTCCGCGACAACCTCCTGCTGCGCCGCTCGAACAGCCCGAGCACGAGCCTCGCCACCGTGCCGCCGCCGTACCCCGAACCCCTCGAGGCCGGGCCGCGCGCGGTTGAGCACCTCTTGCTCCTCCCCTTGACCTGCCCCATGCAGCTGATCCTCGGCGACGCCGGCAAGCCGCGGACGCGTCCGGCGTCGCGTCCATCGGCTTTACTCTTCATCTCGTCCTGCGCCTTCTGCCACGCCGACGGCGACAGGAGGAGCGGCGAGTAGAAGGCCGGCGCGGGCCTCTTGGCGGCGTCCCTCGGCGGCTGCTGATGCGTAACCTTAACGAGCAGCCACGTCGGTGTCAGGGCCTTGATGTGGTGCTGGTGAAGCGTCGCCATGGAAACCGATCGATCAATTAACGCCGCGCGCGCTCTGTGCCGAGCTAGCTAGCTCTCCTCCGCAGCGGCGGTCACCGGTGCAACGACGGCTGCAACCGCGCGGATGCCGTTTTATACGTGGCGAGAGGGACGATCAAGTCCACTGACCCGCAGCACTAGTTTGATGAGGAAATTAAAAGATTGGAGTGGCGATTAACTTGTTCCAAAGTCAAGTCCTTGTAGCGACGCAGCGATCACGTCTTGAACGGGGAGCAGGGGGTGAGCGAGCGTGATTGGCCCGTGCGATTACTCGGTCGTTAACTTGTGTGGAATTGTAGAGAAGTCGCTTCGCGCGCGGACGTTAAATATTGAGGGCACTGGACTTCCTCGCGCGCACGACACGTCAGTCCCTGCTTACTTCTGGTGCCTGTCGGACAATTTCTTTGGTCTTGCTGCCTCCCTCTCTCTCCTCTCTCTCTGCTTAGGTGTAACCCATGGTTATCGATGGCCGGGCACTGTCTTAGACTAACTGATGTTACTTTGTACCAAATTTAACCACCTCATCTGTGTGTCAAAACTGGTTAACCAACCCAACGTCGTGTAGTCCAGCGTGCGTACATGTACGGATTGAGATGTGTGTTGTATCCGTGAACTGTGAAACATGCATGGCTCACACTTTATCCGAAAATTTTTGTTATACAGCATTTCCGAAAAAAATGCATTGCTGAGAATCTGAATACACGTATTCATCTGCTGAATCATTCTTGTTGCACATAAATGAAAGAGACCAATTTTTTTTTTCAAAAAATAGTCTATTTCACCACCTTCAACTACTGCCTAAGTCTGATTGTCCTTCTTAACTCAAAAACCGGACATCCAACAACATCCAACTCTCGAAACCGTCCACTTTACCCCTCTAACAAAAATAAATCCAGTTTTTCTAACATGGCATCTATATTGACGGTGGTTTCTAACACATAGATTGGATGTATCTGATTTCTGGCCATCCACATCATCACTTTCTTCCTCTACCCCATGCCCCCACCCTCTCCTTGAAGCTTAGCCGTGGTTGCTCTAGTCACTAGATGGGATCCTTCGCCTTCACACCCATTGCTCTCGCACACGACTACTGTAGGCGCAGGTGCCATCGCCATGGCGACCTCCTCTTGTCCTCCCCCTTCGACCTTCATGCTACGACATCCTTGCCGTTGTTCATCACATTAAACCGCCAACCGAATTTGGGTGCTGAGAAAAAATCATGAAATAAACGTTTCCACTAGAATCCTTCTACGACAGCAAGAGCAGGGAGATGGACCGTAGGCGCGGAAGGCGCCGAGGGTAACTTTGATGCGGCCATCGACCTCCTTCTCTACCTGGTGCTCCTTACCACTCATTATGGTCGCACCGACAAGGCATTATGGCTTGCGAGCCGTTCCATAATTCGATTCCCCAATGCGCCATGGCGAACCAACGACCAACTCTTCCTCATCAGTTATCACCAAGGGGAATTTTTTGAAATAATATGGTTGTCGGTCAAGGGGAGCGCCGACTGGCTTGTCGGTACTTGGAATGTGGACGAACCTGTCCGCAAACCGAGTACCAACAGATGCCATTTCGGTCATTTTTTTGATTTTTTTAGTAATATTATTTATTAATTCAGGAATAATCAATTAATGAGGTACAAGTAGAGTAAAAGTCAGTGTACATATGTCGGAACTAAACAATACCGCTTGTATTATTGAAATGTTGAAGTGCTGGAACCACCACATGCCATACACGACTGTAACAACAATGGTGGCATGTTTGGTATATTTTTCACTCCATCATAGACATGTACCGATAACAAATATAACATGCCTTAGGAAATTTAAATAAGACACACACATAAAGTAACGATGATATTGACATGTACGGTACAATTTTAAAAGTAACCTAGACATGTATCGATTCTAAACCTAACATGTCTTAGGGAATTGAAACTAGCCGATTACTACTGACACTCTATTGAATGCAGTGTGGGTACTTTCCCTTCATCACCGCCTTAGGTCCAGCTTCACGAGCTCAACATTCCCTCTCACGCTTTCGCTCCCTATCTACCTCATGCGCCTCCGCTTTAAGGCGGTTCCGCTCCTCTCTCCTCTTCTGTTCTTCCTCCTGCATGCATTTGTGGGTCACCTCTCTCCTCTCGTCGGCTTCTATTTCATGGAATCATCTCCATGCCGCCCAGTGTTGTGTGTGCAGGAGGAACACATTTGCTTCACTCTACTGATTATTGATCCACTGTATGAAGTCGCATAGTGGCGACAAAGAGTAGGAAATAAGGAAAAATTTGTAAGTGGTAAATGACAAATAGTTGTATTTTAGTTTTGCAATATGTGAGTACATGGCTGCGATAGCCACCATGGATGTTACCCCTCCGATGGGTCGTACTCGTAGTTGAAGCATATGAAGAACTTATTGCCATAGGTGTTCGAGAAGTCATTGGACTTCCGAACCCTACATAGATCTCCACACCTCTCTTAACCCATTATAGGAACTACAACCAACTATCCAATAGACTCGCGTTCCACAAATGCAAACGTCAAAGGTAAAACCTGGTTCTCAACATCTACCCCGATAGCTGTGAGCCTTTGTCCCTTGTATTTTCTTGTGAATAATATCCCATCCACGCACATCACCGACCAACAATGTCGAAATGCCTCAATCATACATCCAAATGACCAGAATGACCGTTGAAGGACTTGATCCCCACTATGATTGATAAAATCATGAGTAGAAATGTAGGTTCCCGAGTTCCTCTCCTGAATATGCTATAGCAATGAAGGTAGATTATGGTATGAGTCCTTAAATGTGCCAAAACTCTTCTCTAATACCTTCTGTTTCGCTCTCCAAACCATGCCATATGAAATGTCGTACGCAAACCTGTTGTCGATAGCATGCATAACTTCAAATGGAGACATAATAGTCTTCTTCACAATCTCTGGGTATATCTCTTTTACAACAAAATCAGTGGTCATGTTACTGTATGCGCACAGAGGTCGGCTCAAGTTGCAAGTATGCGGCTCAACAATGGCGTTAACCATACAGTGTCACACATCGTCAAAAACCCATGTACTCGCCAAGTGCAACATTTAGCTAAACATTTCACGTCGTATGCCTGAGAATTGGAAATTACCACATTGAAATGCCTCTTCTCTGAGAAATACCATCTCCTCACTGCATGCTGTAGATAGACCTTGCCATGAAACATATGCCCTTTGATCACCACAATGGAATCATACTGACTTGATGACTCGTGTCCATCGTTCACCGTCAATTTCTCCAATGCAAAATTCGTCCATTCCTCTAAAATTCATGCACCGTAGTCCACAGATGTGCGGAACTTGTCGTCATCTGCCTCCATCTAGTCTACAAGTCTCTAGGCTCACAACCATGTAGGAAGTCGGCACTTGGAGTGCCGACAGATACCTATTTTTGTAATTTTTTGAAATTGGCTATTATTTTTGTAATTTCTCTATAAAATAATATTATTAAAAAATTCTCTCCCCTTCTCTCTTTCTTGACCAATTTTTGGGTTGCTCCGGACTCTAGTAGATTTCTGACTGAGGTACGATATAGCTTGGGCCTTTGTGGTTAAAAGGAGGGCAAGCAAACAGAGAGTTGGAGCTGAAAACTTTTGGGTTTTTGGGTCGGGAGTGGATTGCTCTCAAGCAGATGGAGAGAGTGAGAGAAAGACGGGTGGAGAAGGAAGAGATAGAAGACAGGGAAAGAAGAAAGATGGCTGACATGTGGGTTCATAATTTTTTTAATTTTCTGGCTTGACTTGTGGCATATATTTTGCTTACATGGATGCTATGTCAACCAAGCATAGACACGTAGTTGCCAGGTAAGGCAAAACTAGGGTGGTTTTGCATGAGAGGGGGGTTAAAGTGAACCGTATTGGAGGAAAATCGGACTGAAGCAGAAGTTGAGAGGGTCAAATAGACTTTTTCCCATTTTTTCACGTCATCCGTCGGGCCTCCACAGCCTGCACGAGTCGCCCAAGGCTGGCTCGGACGGCGTCGGCGAGTGGCACAACTTCACCACGCCGGGCTCGTCCAACCCGGACCGCCCAGCCCCAGCAAAGGCTCCTGGCTTTACAAAGCACCTCAGGCCACACGACCCAGATTGCTTTCTTCAACAAGAAGTGCTCCAATATCGCTGAAGTGCGTATACGGCTATACGTCATCGGCACGAGCTGTGACATCATTAGAGAAAAGGAGATATAATGCAACAGTTCAAATTTTCCCTAAGTTCACATAACCTTCTGTCCTTACACAGATAATCTTTTCTTCATCTACCTTAATCTATGCACACATGAATCCTATTTCGTTAAAATGAACTGCTCAGACTTTCTTCTGGCATGGCTTCACAAATCAGATGGCCTAAAACGCCCGGTTCATCCAACACTCACGGGCCCACGATTGTTTCGTCTCCTCTCTGAGTCTTGAACGCGATGCTCCTCTCCCGATTCGATTGTAGCCGCCTGCTCGGCGCTCTACATCCTCCCACTGCTTGCTCTTGGCGCTCCTCCCCCTCCTCGCGGTCGTCAACCTCGTCCTCGAGGATGGCTACACCATCACCACCGCCAGTCGAAGCCCTCCCGGCCGCCCCTGGCCAGATTGGCCGCTGATGGAGCTCTCCCGCTCGCTCCCAGTTGGCTCCGTCGCCCACCCACCACTCCTCGGTCGGATCCGCCTTTGCCCCATCCAATTATGCCTTCACTCTGGCCGGATCCACCCCGGACGCTTTGCCTCTACCCCGGCTTATCTGTCGCTACCGCGGTCCAGAGGTCAGCCATGCTACCCCTTTGCCCAGCCAGCGTTGAAGAAGAGGAGAATGACTTTCCTCGTCGGTGCCAAGCGGTCGGCGCAAGTGGGGTGTGAAACAATAGACCCTCTGTGGCAGGCCGCCTTTAGCCGCGTGGTGAGTGGAGAACAACAAAAACGAAGGAGAAGCTGGGTGGAGCCCTGCTTCTCGGGCCTACACCCCAGCTGCCCACCATTGACGCACAGATGAGGAGAAGCCGGGCAGAGCCCTGCCACTCGGGCCTACACCCTGGCCGAAGTCCCGCCGTTGTCCACGGTGGAGATCAATTTTGCAGGTGCGCTGACTCCTCGTGATGAGGACTGCCACGCCCAGTTCGGCCACCACCCGCCATGGAAGAGCGAACATTGGCCAAAGGCTTCGCCGTGTTGAAGCCCTGCTGTGTGGAAGACTCGCCACCGTCGTCATTGTCTACAGAGTCTGGCCACCGCCGCCGCCAATGATGTCCAGGACGGCCTGCAGCCTTGTGGTCGTTGCTGCTCCACTGAACTTGTTGCTATGCCCCTGCTGTCGTGCACCGCTGACGTCTTCGCCACGTCGCTGATCCTGCTGCTGTGAAGACCGACCAAAGGCCATGATGGTCGCTGCCTTGTGTCGACTGACCAGAGCCCCTTGCTACTGCACTGAGTCAGTTGCGCCATCCTGCTGGCGCATCTGCCGTCGAGCCCCTCCTGTCACCGCACACCGAGGAGAAAGGGCTCGAAGGATCCCCTGTTGGCCACCGCTTTGTTGCACAAGGAGGCCGAGGTGGGAGCCATGGAGGTGTCTTCCTAGACCAGACTTCTCTCTCTCCCGTCCCTCTAGTCACGATGAGGGGAGGAGCACCACCGGGTAACTGAGGCACCCATCGACCCCGAGCTCATCTCCGCCACCGATGACCCCGACCTTTAGTCGGCCGCTGAGTACCACTCTGCTCCCGATCTCCCTCAGGCCGCCAACAACATCAACCTCCCTAGGCCGCTGAGGAACCCACCATGCCACGCTACCCTAGTCCGCTGTCGCCACCGCATCGACGGGTCCATACCATCTCGCAAGGAGGCCGGTGAGGTCCAGTTCCTGGAGGCTTGATCCTTGCTGCAAGTGAGTAATTTCCAATTATTGCTACTTCCATACATCATGATCCTTCTTATTTCTTAAATAGTCTGTTGAAATTGCTAGAAGAAAGGAACGAGTAAGAGAAGCTCCAATTGCTGAGCACCCTACAAAGCTTCAGCAGTCTGAATCTAAAATGATAGAGCACAAAACAATCATGGTTGTTCTAGGAAAGGAAGCAGTTGCTACACTTGCTATTGTTGAATCTCAGCAGCAACGGGTAACCCTTTAGCGGTTGGTTGGCATAGTGAGATTGCATGCCTATAATATGTGATCATCTATTTGCATTGGTTTCTTGCATTCACTTTCAATTATTTATTATCCTTGGTCATTCGTCCTGTTGAAGGTAGAAGCAGAAAAGTTATTCCATTTGAGGTTAGCTGCTATACTTGAGATGTTGAAGCTGAGGTGGAGTTTAAACTTTTCACTCTGATTGTTATGATTAGTTGTCAAAATTTTCTTGCATTTCTATTTTTTATGTC
Organism: Phragmites australis; assembly: GCF_958298935.1. Lineage (NCBI taxonomy): Eukaryota > Viridiplantae > Streptophyta > Magnoliopsida > Poales > Poaceae > Phragmites > Phragmites australis. Next base: position 41,036,421 of record NC_084923.1, read on the forward strand.
TTCTTCTTTGTAGGTGTCCTCCGAGAAGCAAAAGAAATAATCTGGACCACCTACTATTCCTTCTCATAAGCGCGCTGAGAAAGCCTAATACTTCCTTGCTGAGGTGAAAATGAGTAATTGGCAGTAAAGAGCAATTTGGGAGTGTTCGATTCACTTGGTAGTCACAGTAGCTATCATTTTCGCGTATGGTTAGATCTGGGGTTAGTGCTTGAGTCTGAGGTGGAATATGTGGTTAATTCTATGTATGGTTCACTTGATTGGATTGAGTTGTGGTGGATCTGACGCAAAATTGTTCACTCTTGTCCTAGTTTTAGGTTTAGAGCCTATCACTGAGGAAGTGGATAGACTGATTTGCTCTACTTTGCTCTTTCTGTGGTCATTTTGGATGGAAGGGTAAATAGTATTATAGTGAGATATTCTTTTGAAATCGCGATCCATGTTTAGTCCATTTGAGAAAAGCCTTTCTTGTGTTGTGGCATTTTAGTGGAGCTTGTAATTTTTTAATCCAATTACTTAGGTCTCCCAGCTTGAGTGCTGTTAATAGTTTGCAATAGTTGTAGCTTGTTCATACACGTCTCATTCTTTTTTCAATCAGAAAACTAGCAGTAACATTATTCTGTTGTATATCTTAATCAATTGATGGTAGACATGAGTTAAACAGTCTTAAAGTTGTTCTACAAATAACACAAATGCGGTAACTTGAACAATCAAATCATGTGTTTATATTATGTTATCTTTTTGCATCTATGACCATTAGAGAGAACTAGGAACTAATGTAGGCTACTTAGATAAAGTTCAAGCCCATGAAAAATTGCTTAAATGAATGCGTTATTGCTGGAGGTCGATGATGTGCGTCGTGGATGGAGTCATGTGGTGACCAGCACGATGGATGGTGATAGAGACCGATTGATGGAGTTGTTGTTCCTAGTGTCGGAGCCGAGGTCGGAGGAGACGTGTGCGAAGATGACGAATAGCGGTGGGAGATGCAAACCGATCTTTGATCGGAAAAAACAAAAAAGAAATATTGATCAACAACCAGTGAGAGAAAAATCTGATGAAAAGATCGGAAAAAGACTCTCGAGGGCGGCCGATCAATAGGATCGGCAGCGCGAACCCTAGGTACAGGGTACGGGTGGCACTGCCCCCAACGGAGATCATAGAGATTGATCTCTCGAGGGGCACGCGGTGCGGAAGCTGGTGACGGATAAGGTTTATGGCCTAGGAGTAGAAACTTAACTCGTGATACCATGTGAGAGAATGAGGATTTGTGGAATTGTTGTATGCTGTATTGAGCCTCGAAAGTGGAATATATATAGTACAGATACTTGGATATCAATTAACCCTAGATATAAGGATAGTGACTAATCATATCCTACCATAACAACCAGATTCTTGTGTATCATATTTCATATACTCTAACACTCATAGGGACAGCTTTATATTGCATTGTCAAGGGGTGTGTCAAGGCAAACAACAAGAATTTTGACCAAACCAAAAAAAGAATTAGACCCCACAGAAAAGAGCACTGGGAATATTGTATATAAAAACGTCATGTACTGGTGAAAAATAGTAAGTAATAATCCTTAAAAATGACAGTATCTTAATAAGTGCTTCATACTTATTTGTCACGACACAATCAGTTATACGTCTAATAAGTCCATCATTCTGTTGACATTTTCACAATTCCTATTAGCTGGCACATACTCTCGGATTGTCCAAATAAAGTAGGATCAGAGAAAGTTGCTTGTCATATGGCTTCAGAAGAAGAGTGGAGGTGGAGGGGGCTTTGAAATTCAATTGCTTGATTAAAGTGCATGTACTATTTTCATATCAGTGGCATACACATATTGTTAGAAACCATATAACGATAAATGTACCTGCTCAATGCATGCAACAATGAAATTTGTTGGATCTCAACAGTAGATTGTTATTCTAGCTACAAGATGAACGTGTGCGTACATGTATCTTCCAAACTAATTACATCAACTCACCACTCCAAATCTTCCAAACTAATTACATCAACTCACCACTCCAAATGTCAGGATGAAACTTCAGGAACAAAATTACCATCAATTTGCACGGTGAGTAATCTCATTTATTTAGTACTTGGTCCATACCATTATATAATTAATATTTTCTAACAATGATCCATAATAATGTATATACATGATGGGAATATGTTGAGGACTAAGTTCTTGATAGATATATTGAAGTATAATGAGAATAAATTTAAAGATAATATTTCTGAAGTTATACATGAATTTCTTAAGCGCATCAGGATTTAGATGGTTTCGATAGATACAAAAGTTGCAATGCTATTTTACGTATGTGGCTATGTATTCAACAATATAGTGAGTTAATAACTCTCTGTATCATTCCAAAATATATATTGCCTTTTGATTATTTTATTTGCATCACTAAATGTTGTTGTAGTGTTAGCACGTGTATTATACTAAGTAGAGAAAAAGAGATCACTCGAGTAGTTTGGGCTTTGCTTGTCACACGTGTGTGACGGAAGGTTGACACAATGGTTGGTCTACATTGTGATATACTAATAAATGTGTGGCCACGGTAGTGGTATTACAGTTATTAATTATTGAAGGAAGATAGGATACAAATAAACTAGGCTGGATAAATAAAACTGATCAATGTACACTAATGTGAGTAGACATGGGAAGAGAAATCAACATGTGTCTTTTTTAATGTTAGTGTCAAACCTTAGTTTCCATGTTGCATATGCTCAATATTCTCATTACTAATATATGTGTGGTAGTCTTTAATTAAATATGAAACACATAGTTACATTCTTCTTGTTCTTTGTGTAGACGACGTGCAATCCCAGATTTGTGTAGACAACCAATCCGTGCCATTGGATATGCATCCGACTGCCCAGGAGCCCCCACGTCACTCGAACGCTCTTTGGCAAAGGAAAACCCACCGCACTTGCCCTGGCCTTTTCGCTCGACACTCTCGCAGCCCCCAGCCCCACCCGATCTGATTCAGCCGACGCCTCCGCATCCTCCTCCCCGGCGCCGCCCTCGCCCCCGTCCCACCCCTGCGCGACGATACGGAGCGGCGCAGCGAAGATGATCGGCAGGCAGCTCGTGCTGACCTACCTCTACCTGCTGATCTACGTCTGCCTCTCGTCGGGCGTCATCCTGTTCAACAAAGTAGGCTTTTCCTTCCAACTCGGGTTTATGCGCTCCCCTGTGTTTGCCGTGCGTTAGATTGGTGGTGAAGGAGGATATGGTCCGGTCTGTAGCGAGTGGCACAGCAATCGAGGAAAGTGACGCTGTGGTGAACCACTGTCCATTTTGTTCCCGAATCCAATTCATTTGCGAAGGGTCTGTGACATCAAAGCAGATTTAGTGTTTTGCGTCTAGTGTGGTTTATATGGTTACGAAATGTACGGGTTCTACTTTGGTTGGGCATGCTTGTTAATTGTCAGTTTGGTGAACAGTTTATTTCAGTGCTTAATTTCTATAGGATCTTTAAGCTATCACTGTTAATTGAACCAGGGTTTTGCCACAACGCACTGTCACTGTCAGTAATCTGTATTACAATGTGGTTGTAAGCACTCCGAAGAGGAATTGCATCCTGATAATGCTACATCTTGCATTATGCATATATATATTTTTGGTATGTGGACTTCGGTTATGAACTTATGCACTCATATTTTGTGACTGCAGTGGGTCCTATCTCCAAAGTACTTCAAATTTCCCTTTCCGATTACCCTTACAATGATTCACATGGCGTTTTCTGGAATCGTGACATTCTTCCTTGTTCGAGTTTTTAAGGTGGCCTTCTCTGCGCTATTTTCCTGTTATAACCTTCCATGGTTGTTGTATGCCATGTTGTTCAGTCTTATGATGCGCCTGTTTCAACCAAATTACATATAAAATATTATTTCAAGTAACAATTTATTACTGTGCAAGAACATATAGGGAAAACTTTCTGATTGCAAGCTTTGGTTTAGATTGTTTGGCTGTCTGGTAATGCCGTTTAACATTTCCTGGAGCTAATGGACTTGTTTTGTCATTATTGGTAATGCAGGTTTTTACACCTGCCAAGATGACTTTCCAGATGTAAGAGCACTTACTTCTTGTTCCCTTATTGTTTTTGAGTTTGACTATTAGTTATTTGCCCCCGTTAATGCAGATATGCCACTTGTGTAATTCCAATTAGCGCCTTCTTTGCGTCAAGTCTGTGGTAAGCTAAACGTGCATAAATTGGTCTTGATCTTCCATTTCTTTTATGTTTGCAAGGGTGTGTTTTATTATATTCCTGCATCAAAAGCATGCCTATTCAGGCATGTATAAAATTATGTGACTTAATTTGCCCAAAACGGTAAAACATCTTATCTAAATGTGATTATCAGCTTTGCACAAACTTTATGATACTTCCAGTGTTGGTGCTTTGTAATGACCTGGTTGATTGCCTTATGATAATGTGCTGCACTCCTGCTAATGAGGTTGTTTGCAGATCTAATTGTTGTTATAAAGTTCTTGTTGGGCTTGTCTTTTCAAACCATTTACCTGGTATACCAGTTGCTTGAATAATGACTTATATCATGTGAAATTATCGACATGATTACAGGTGTTATACAGTAGCAGGTTTAGTTATGCTATGTTGCTTTATGGATGAAGATGTGATCTTTGAATGGGCTTTATCTTGACTTACTTTTGTTCATGTAACTTATTAAATGATCAATATCAACTAGGGAAGATCTAGATGTAATAGTTCTAGTGTTCTAAAAATTTGCAAAGCGCAACCTGAGCAAAAAAGAAAATGCTTAACTGATTCCATTACCATACTCAATGGAATTTGTTCATTCCCTCCCTTTGTATGCGATCTAGATGACAACTTCAGAGTCCAGAACAGATCTGCAAATTGAATGTCGTACCAACTATAACTTTGAGTTTGTTGCACTAGTATAGTAGTATGTGGTGTATTATTTACTAATTTCCCATTATTATGCCTTAGCCAATTTCTTAGTGCTATGGTAGAGTTGTCTTGAATCAGAAGCATAAAGGATGTCTTTCCCTTGTATAATATCCATATTTGATTTTGGTTGCTATTTCCAGGTTTGGCAACACAGCATACTTGTATATTTCAGTCCCCTTCATTCAGATGCTCAAGGCCTTGAGTGCGTTAGCATGCAACTTCCTTTATATTGTGCTACAAAGATCCATCCAAGAGCTTATACAATTCTATTGTTATGATATGGTAACTGACTTGAGGTGCTTTGAAATGCAGTGCCTGTAGCGACATTTATAATGGCTGTTATATGTGGTACTGACAAATTAAGATGGGACCTCTTCTTGAACATGGTGTTGGTCAGTGTTGGTGTTGTAGTTTCATCATACGGCGAGATTCACTTTAATGTAGTTGGAACATTATACCAAGTAACTGGCATTTTTGCGGAAGCCCTCAGGCTGGTTCTAACACAGGTCCTCCTCCAAAAGAAGGGTTTAACCCTGAATCCTATTACAAGCCTGTATTACATAGCTCCTTGCAGGTACCATAAACTATCTCTGATTCTGAATGCTTTCTTGATTGATAGAGTTTGCGGCAGAGAATGTGGAATGAGATTCATATATTATGATCTTGTTCTCACAGAATACTTATAAAGAAACTCGAGAACTGCCATTTTCTTAAATTGCGTCATTGGTAGCAATAACTTCGAAACATGCATAACTAGAAGTCTGTGACATTCTAACTTCAATCATTTTATTTAATTTCAATGGGTTAGTTGCATCAAGTCATTTCAATACAATATTATTAACTCTGGTATTCTACATTCTCAAAATCTGTAAGATTGCATTTGTGTTCATTGTTTCCACATCTCAAAATAACTGAATATGGTAGTGAAATCAAATGTTGGTCAAATATGATCATGAACAGAATGTCCTTAATAATAGATGAACTTGTTCCTTGACAAAGACTTAGTAGGTAATTCTTCAATAAGAATGTTTCTATGTTCAAGGTAGATGCTATGGTAGGACTTTGTAGCTACTATTGTAAAATAATTTTTTAAGTGAAAGCACCTGAACTATGTAGTATAATTGGTTCCCCTGTTACAATGGAAAGTGTAACAGTAGTTTTTGTACTCATTGCTGGAAATTTTCCAAAAGTAAATCACAGAAGCATGCATATGCCCCCACTTAGGCACATACCTTAATTTCGAAATGACCGTTCAGAGAAGAACAAAAGCGGTTTTTAGGAATAGGCATGTGCTTTCTTATGGAGCCTTCAATCTTTTTGATGATTCAGTTCAATAGGTTGCAATCCTTCTTTTTTTCGAATTTATTGGTGGACTGTATGCACTATAGCTCCCAACGGGTTTAGGTCGTGTTAGTTGGGTACAAAATAAGCTGATCCTAGCAATTCAAATGGCTCAAGTTTATTTTAGCTTAAATATGCTGTGGATACAAAGTGCAGGGCCTCCATGCTGAAGAATCTATACTCTGTTATCTTTTATTCCGTTCCCATGTCTTTCATTGCAGGTTTGATAGTTTAGAGTTGTTATGCAAATTGTTTTTCCAATCCAAGAAACTATTTTATGCTCTAAAATCTAAGTGTCTTTAATATACTTATCCCTTTTTATCTGCATGCAAGTTCGTGATTGTGTTGTTTATTCATGCAGTTTCATCTTCCTGTTTGTTCCGTGGTATTTGCTGGAAAAGCCAGAAATGGATGTGTCTCAAATTCAGTTCAACTATTCGATATTTTTCCTGAATGCACTTTCTGCATTCGCATTGAACATATCCATATTCCTAGTTATTGGAAGAACTGGAGCAGTCACCATTCGAGTTGCAGGAGTTCTGAAGGACTGGATACTTATTGCCCTCTCAACCATTATCTTTCCTGAATCTATTATTACAAGCCTCAACATAATTGGATATGCAGTTGGTAATTATGTATTTGGTTTTGCATCTTGAATAATATGTTTATATTTTGTTATTTTAAATATGCATGTTGTTATCAGTCTTATCTATTAGCATTAATTTGATGTGCAGCTCTCTCTGGTGTCATCCTGTACAATTATTTTAAGATGAAAGATGTCAAAGCAAACCAGCTTCCAGCAGATAACACTCTTGATAGGGCTACAAAGGTCAGGAAAAGTTCCTTGCTGCTGTTTATGTATTTAGTTTTCTTGAAATTTGTTAGGTACTCCCCTTGTTTATTATGTATGCCAAGAGAGATCGTTAATCTATCGCTATTTCAAAGAGGTAAATGAGATAGGATAGTGCTTACATGTTTCATTTTCTTAACCTTGTTTACTCTTTTCCCAGCATTTATTTCGTTTTTATGTAGAACACTTAGGAACAATTCTATTTGTCTTGCCTCAGCCATGTGCATTACTTTGTTGTCGTACAGGACATATGATACAAGGTTTTGGACCAGAATTAGTTTCTCTCTTCTTCTCCCTTTATTCCTTTGTTGTCTTAGCAATTGAGACATGCCTTACCCCTCTTATCTCCAGTTTCTTCATCTTATTCTTGTTCTGCTATAATCTAACCAACTTCTACCAACTATCATCGTAGTGCATGGTCTCAAAGGAAGTATGAGACACATGCAATTTCTTCCACTTAGGTATCACTGCAGTTGAGTGCATAGCTCTAATTTTTACCACTAGGACTGTCTCCTGTCTATGTGATCACAAACCACCTTGTAGCCTGTAAGGTGTAGTTTTACCACTTTAGTCTTTGACTGAATATAATAAGTTGTATACCTCTTTAATATAGCTTGAGGATCTTCCGATTTGATGCGAAAGTGAGAAATAATTGGTGAAACCAAATTATTACCTTAAAATTGTAATGTTTCCACTCAATTGCTGAAATGTCTAATCTATTTGCAGGATAAGAAAATCTCAAGTACATACAGGGCTGACAATTCGATGGACAGCAATGATGGGACTGTCATTGGAGGCGTGTCATCAGAAGCTGCAGCAATTGATGAGGAAACCCCTTTGATTCCTTCGTCGCGCCTCTCCTATGTTACACGGACCCAAACAGGCAGCTTAAGTAACAGATGACCATCGTTTGCCTAATTTTTTATCGGTTGAGGTAGCAAATCTCGTTCCAGATTGACTATGTTTTTTGTCTCGGGGAGGCTCAAAGAGTCAAAGAGGTGCACAAGCCGATACACACTTGTGAAAAAAAGCTATTTTTGGGAGCTCTGGCGAGTAGCCTTGCATGCACCTCCTCTCATACACGCCACTTGGACATCCTCCCATTTGTACTTTTGGCTGATATGTATTTTTTTTGTGAGATACTTGGAGGTGAATTAGAGTAGTTGCAGAGGTATGTCATAACTTTTGATCAGTATTTGGAGAAAATCCGGTAGGTCTTGTGTTGGATATACGTTATTTCTTAACCCAGCATATGGAAATGCTGTCAAACCATAGATGTTGTAAAGCACTCCTATAGATGCTAATTTGAACTGTACTTTTGTTACCTTTTTCCAGTCAGTGTTGCCTTCACTACCGCCAAGTGTGAATCCCACAAACTGCGCAGTTGCCTGCAGTTACAAGCAGACGGTAGTCTGAAAAGTTTATCAACCGCATGCGCCTTCTGTCTCATATTATATTTACATTTCCAGTATGTGAGGTTTCTGTTAATTTTCCATGATAATCTGAACTTAGAGATCTCTTTGAACATATATTGCTGCATTAACTGCGAGGGATGATCCCGTTTAAGGTACGCAGCATGATTGTGTACGGTTATCCAGTACTATTGCTGATAAAAGAGATGGTCTGAGCCTCTGGGAGCAATATTGCGACCTGTTTTTTTTTTTCTCTGATAACGGAAGCTTTTATGAATTCAGTCAATTACATAATCGTACTTAGAACACTTTTATTCTCTGTATAATCAAGATGTACACAACTTAAAAAAAAGAGAAAACAAATAAAGTTTAACAAAGATGAAAACAGGAGATGCTAAGGTGCTCTGATCCTCTGACTAGGCTGTCACACATAGACATGAGTAAAACACTCCTTGACCACCATTTTTATATGCTGATAAGCTGCTGTAATTGTATCATGAGAATCCAGCTTATGTAATATAACCTAGGGATGGAGCTAGTGAGTACAAAGATAAATAATCTATAAAGGAGATAGCATATTTCTTTTATCAAACACCATATCATTCCTGCATAACCAAAGCGACCAGTAAATAGCAACCGCCCGTAATAAGACTTTCAGTTTCAACTCTTTCCTAATGTCCCGTAGCCAAGTACCGAACATATGTGATACACTACGGAGTTAGAGTAGTCCGGAAGCCACTTGAATGATATACCACACAGTGTGGGCAAAACGATATTCAAAGAAAAGATGTTTAATTGTCTCTTCACAGTGACAAAAATAACAGTTTGTACTCCCTTGCCAATTACGTTTAGCAAGATTATCTTTTGTCAAGACTACCCCTTGGGGAAGATACCAAAGGAAGATTCTGATTTTGAGAGGCACCTTCAGTTTCTAAAGGTGTTTATTAAGATTAGGAACATCACTATATACTAAGGTAAGATAGTGAGATTTTATCGAGAACTGTCCATTCTAGGTTAAGTTTCAGCGAAACTCATCTTACACCTGAGTAAGCACAATATTAGTGATTTGAGGAAGCAAAGCATTCCATGCACATAATTTTGGCCCTATAAGGTCCCTTCTAAAACAAACATTTAGAGGGGAGGTTTGAATGACCTCTGCTACTATATTCTGTTTGTTCCTTATTATATTGTATAAGTATGGATACTGTTCTCACAGAGGTGAATTTCCCAACCACTGGTCTTCCCAAAATCTGATTTGGGTGCCATCTTTGATAATGAAGGTACCGAAGCTTAGAAAATCTCACTTCACCTTCATAAGGTTGGCACAGAAATGAGAATCCCCAACTTTCCACTGGACATGTGATAAGGGTTTAGAACCAAGGTACTTATTGCAAATTAGCTGTTGCCACATTCCATCAGACGTGAGCAACTTAAAAAGCCATTTGCCAAGTAAGGCAGTATTCTCAGTATCAAGATCCTGAATCCCTAGTCCCCTTGATCTCTGGGTCGACACAATATGTTCCATTTAGCAAGATGATTTTTTTTTCTTCTAATCGTCGTTTTGCCAGTAGAACCTAGATAAAAAATAATCAAGTTTTTTAAGCACCCCCTTGGTATAGCAAAGAAAGATATCATGTACATGGGTAGACTGCTAAGCACTGAATTTATCAATGTCAATCGACCACCAGTTGAAAGGTGTTTTACTTTCCAACTATTGAGTCTCTTCTCCAACTGTTCCTCGACCCCTTTCCAATCAACATTCCTCAGTTTTCTATAATGAATAGGAATGCCTAAATATCACAAAGGGAATTCACTAGTACCGTAGCCAAAAAAGCTTGATGTATTACTCTATCATGGCTTGGGCGTCGCCAAAGCAAAATAGTTCACTCTTATAAGACATTGATCTTAAGATCCAATAATTGCTCAAAAGCACAAAGCAGTAGCTTCATATTCTGAGCTTTCTCAAGGTCATGATCCATAAAGAATATCATATCATTAGTATATTGTAGAATAGAGATATCATCATCTATAAGATGATGCATAACTCCACCTATTAGCCCGTCCGCTTTGGCCATTTTGATAAGGACAACTAGCATGTCAACTACAATATTGAATAATATCGGGGAAAGAGGATCTCCCTGCCAGAGTCCTTTTTTTGTTTGAAAGAAATGTCCAATATCATCATTCACTTTAATTGCAGCACTACCTCCCGAGACGAAAGTCTCAATCCAAGAGATCCACTTGGACGAGAATCCTTTCATCCGAAGAGTCTGTACTAGAAAGGGCTATTTGACCTTGTCATAGGCTTTCTCAAAGTCCACCTTAAAAATAACCCCACTAAAATTCTTTTTGCGCAATTCGTGAATTATTTAATGTAAGATGACGACACTCTCTAGGATATTTCGTCCTCACATGAAAGCTGTTTGGGTTGGATCAACCATATGGTCCGTAACGGAATTAATCTGATTTGTGGCCACCTTTGTGAAGATCTTGAAGCTGACATTCAACAAACAAATAGGTCTATATTGTTGGATCCAGTTTGCCTCTTTGATTTTTGGCAGCAGAGTTATCACCCCAAAATTGAGGCTAAATAAAGGCAGTCCGCCCACATACAATTCCTGGAATAGATTCATCAAGTGTATTATCACCCCAAACTTGATGACATCCTAGAACTCTTGGTAAAATTCTACTGGAAACCCATCTGGATCGGACACTTTATTGTGTTCCATATCGAACACAGCATCCCGCACTTCATTCTCCGAAAAAGGTGTCATAAGGAAATCATTCTCCGCCTCCGAGACCTAACAGATGTCCTCTTTCATGGACTCATCCAATGAGAAGGAATTGTCCTCCGACGGCCCAAGACTTATCATAATTAGTAATATATGCTTTTAGAGCGGTGTCGCCTTCGATTTTACCTTCCTCTTGATCTAGGCTAAAGATCCATTTCTTCCTATGTTTTCTATTGGTAACCATCTGGAAGTATTTGGTGTTATTATCACCAAGTAAGACTTTCGCCACCTTCGCCCGTTGGTACAACTTGATTTCTTCTTCACAAAGAAGTCTGGCCAACCGATCTCTAAATTGAGCCAACTGTTATCTCTCAACATCGGTCAGATCACGTACCTCAGTGGCAATGTCCAACTCATCTATGGTGGACTGAAGGTTGCACTTTTCTTGTTTATAAGTGCCACTGGTGTGGGCCATCCAACCCCGGAGATGTCTGCACAAGGCGCTCATCTTGTTATTCTATCGTTGGGTATGATTACGTCCTTTTACCAGCTTATTTCAGATCTCCACCACTCGGTCATGAAAATCATCCCGAGTGAACCAGCTAAGTTCTAATTTGAACTATTTTTGTTTCCCTAGGAAAGTCGGTGTTCCGGTATCCAGCAACAGGAATGTGTGGTCCGAAACACCTCTATCTAGAGCATGTATAGAGACCAACGAATACTTGGATTCCCATTCTATAGTCATAAGGACTCTGTCTAACTTTTCATAAGTTGGATTAGGAAGGGAGTGTGCCCAAGTAAATTGATGACCTGTTAAAGCAATTTCTCTAATATCAAAGCTATCAATGACAACATTGAACAGAAAAGGCCATCGGTCATTGTATCTATTGTTGTTCTTCTTGGTGCTATTCCTCAGGATATAAAAATCCCCGCCAATCAGGGTTGGTAAGTGATTTTGCTGGCAGGCCCGCACTAGCTCCGCTAGGAAGCTAGTTTTGAAATTGTCCTGTGCCGGACCATAGGCTTCCATAAGAATCCATTTAAATTTATCTATCTTGTTGCTTAAATGGAATTTGACAAAAAATTACCATTCTGCAATCAGAGACAAATCTAAAGTGAATGTATTAATTCTGAGGAGAATGCTGCTAGACCTACCGCGAGGAGGAAGGCAATGCCAAACAAAATTAGCGTCACCAAAAAGACGAGCTTGATTCATTATTGACAAACCGTGCTTCCCCATCTCTAAAAAAGGCCACAAAATCCAAATTATGTTCCCTAATACCATTAGCAATGTACCGATATTTAGCTAAGTCGGAGAGACCTCTGCTATTTCAGAAGATGCTTTTCATTGGGAAACATTTTTTTTTTGATTTATTACCGTTGTTCAGGGCCTTTCTCCCTTCTGTCTTAGTGGATGATTTAGATTTTCTAGCAGTAGCTATAAGGACACAAATTTTTGTGCATAGCTCCACCTCATCCCAATCAACCTCCGACACATCCTTAACCAAGTGAGCGAGTAGAGCGCCATCCGGTTCGGTGTCCTCGTCATCACTTCCGTCAAAAGGATTAATCTCTTTTGTAGAAACGTATTTTGGTAGTTTATTCGTTGCATTGGAATTAGTAGCTATCTTCATTCTATCTACTTATACATGTTTCAAAGCATTTATAGATAGATTTATTTCATTGCTACAACTACCCAAAGAGACACCTAATTTACTAAAAAAGAAGTAAATTTGTCCTTAGGTACCGAAGCAATAGAAAAGCTGGAAGCAGATTGTGACGTACCTAGATTAGAGTCCCGAGGAGTGGTATCCAAGCGTGGTGACTTGGTGAAGTCAGTCATTGTCGTAGCCCTCATTGGAGAATCCAGATAATGGGCAGCCGCCGGCTTCATGGCCTTGACCATTGAATCTTCATCTACCACAGAAATGCCGTCTGGTGAGAGGACCGTGTTCGAGCGGCAACTGCGGCGAAGGCCCTCAGATGCCACCAGGGGGACCGCCATGGTGTGTTGATTAGCATGCCCCTCAAACACGCCACTCGTGTCCAGGGACCCAGGTGGCCCGGTCAGTTGTGCCGAACCAGCCGGAAGTGGTGTCGCAACCATCATAGAAGGCTCGGCCACCACATCCTTCTCCAGGCACTGAGACGTTGATTCTTTTGCAGTTGATTCATTAGCCGGTGGAGCCACTTGTGCCGGCATAACCACCTGAGCCATTCAAGTGTGCACATGCGCGAGCATTGTCGAGGAGCTCAAGCACCCGTGCCTGCTTGCTAGAGAAGTCACTGGGCCCCTAGACCGAGATAGCTCAGGCCAGGCCGTGACGTCCAGGATGTGAACTTCCCCTGGTGCCTGCTTGCTGGAGGACTGCTGTAGTGTCCTTGCCGTGTCCGAGCTACCACGGACCGGTGTAGCGGGCTGGTTTGGCACCACGGGACCTTCGGAAGGTTCCTTGCCGCCTGTGTTTTTGGCGCTGGGTGTTCTGGTGCCGTTGGTGATGGGGCAGCCTTTACTACTTCGGCGGCAGTGTCACCACAGTCCAGTAGCACAGCTATGATATCTTCTTTAGCCTCTGATGCGTCAGCTGAAGCCTCCAAAACGGCTCCCAGAGGCGAATCCAGAGCCACTTGCTGAGGTTGATCTTGTCTTGTCACAACCCTCTTACCGAAAGGGGTCACCGCAACGAGTCTTGGGAACATTGGACCGTACAGAGAGCTGGCCAAGAAGTCCCATCCACCTGCATAGGAACCGAAGCCTGATTGTTTGTGTTAGATTGAGAATTATTACCTTCAGCTTTCTTATTTGCTTGGTCCTATGATGTACTGTGGTCACCATCTAGTAAAACATTCTCATCACCATTAAATTCAGCATCATCAGGATTAGACATCGGGCCATCGTTAGCGACAAAGCCTTGGTCTTCGAGTGTAAAGGTGATCTCGTAGCCAATATGACCTAGAACTACATCTGACTTAGTAGGCAGCAAGTTGACACCCATAAGATCAATTTTGACTCGAACAATACCGCAACACCTTAGGCATTCCATGTCAATTTCCATCGGTGCGCCTAACACCGTCGTGATAGCCCAAATTGCCATATAATGCCGAAAGGTCGGGGGAATACCCATTATATGCACCCAAACTAATTCCAGATGGAATAGCGGGCTCGGTTCAACAGATGGCTTCCATTCTTCGATGGGAATAGTAGCACCTTGAGCTTTGAGATAAAATTTGGCATTCACCATCTTGCTCAACTCATCCGAATTCGAAAAAACCACAAGATAGCTATCTGGACCCTATGAAACTGCTTCCCAGTTCCAGTCGGACCGGATTCTTCGCCGAAGTTCATTTTGAATGATTTCTGCTGTTAAAAGGTTGCCTTTAACCTTGACCAGCACTGTTGGTGGTGGTTGTAGGTCCATACCATTGTGACCAGATTGGACAACTCGTAAAAACCAATCTTATCAGCACCAAAACCGAGCATCGTTGCATTCGGCTTCGGGAGCTTCAGAATCGGGCACTTAGCAGATAGATGGTCATCATGCTTATCGCAAATGATGTAGTAGAGAACTATGTCACACACCTTCATCGAGTGTCCCTTCATCTTGCATTGGAAACAATAGATTTTATTTTGTCACTACTTGGTTTCCTTTGCATCGGTAGCCAGAGGCAACGGCCCGGAACCGGATCTTCTGACTTGAAAAAGTGAAGTCACCGATGAATAGTGTTTTCTATGAGATGGTGAACAGTGATGTGACTTTTCTGTAGCAAATATATTGTATATGGAAATACTGTAGTGATTCTACTCTAGTATATTATTGTAGCAGACATGTAGCGATCGATCTCGTTCGTTTATTTCCAATCCAACAGTTCACATAGGGGTAAAGTCACAGGTACTGTTCACATGTGACTTCACTCTCCTGGAAAGAAATCTCCCAGGAGTCCAGGACCACCAAAGATTCCGCCCGCCTTTGGAAGAGAGGTCCATGCCAAGGACGCGTCAACCATCCCCGGCTCTTCCCAAGTCGCCGCCCATTCCTAGGTGCATGAGCAGGCATTGCCGGATTCACGAACGCCGCTTCACGAACGCCGATATGCGCGGCAACGGCCTCAACAATGCGTGAGGCCAACTCTGGCGTAGCATTGCCGTCGACAATACTCTCCTCCGCACGGCGGATGTCATCATCCGAGAAACCAGCAGAGCGTGCCGCCTGAACGATCTCCGACGTTGACGGACTCCGCAGGTCGCCGTAGTCTTTCACCCATGGTGACGAACTGTCCACCATGCCAGAACCTCCGACGGCGATAGGGATCAGCAAGGTGAAGGAGAATAGCCCGACTGCCCGAGCGGGCCATCGGTACCCGCAGTCTGACGCACAGGAGGGACGACGGCGCACGCCCGTGTCGATGGATCACCGGAGATGCAGATCCAGGAACGCCACCGGAATCGCCTCCGCAAACCCGGGGTTCAAAATTCAAAACTTGGATTCATCATATGTTGCGACCTGTGAGCTTGTTAAGGACAGCAACTTCCATGTTGATGGATTAGTCTAAAAAGCTCAGCCTCCAATTGCATTGCCTCTGATCTTGATGGATGATCTAAGCCAAAATAAAGGAAGGTACTGTCATACAGGGACAGAACGAGAGGTCATGGGCAGCGGATAGACATGGTACGAAGCTATTTACGTACCGTTACGAGGAAGGCCATTCCAATCGTTTGTTACGAAAGTAGGATGGATTCTGACTTTCCGGTCATGTCTAGAGCTAGAGACTTTGAATTGAAGGGTGGATTCGTGGGTTTTCCTCCGAGAGGCCTTCCGCGCAATGAGAACAAAAAATTATGAAGTTAGACGGAAAATTCTGTTTGACACCAATGGTTCGCCTTGCCGTCAAAGTTGTGCACTTTTGTAATTTTGCCACTCTTTTGCTTATCTTTTAAACTAAAAGCAGGAGCACTGCTATTTCATTTACTAGAAGAAAGTAAGCCAGTTTTACCGCGCTTCCGTTTAAGATACGAGGCGTTTCTGTTCAACTAGCTACGTGGAACAAGTGAAGTCGACAATCAGCACATCCCCCACAGGCCCCAAAAACTTCTGATCTGAGCGCGTGCTCTACTTCATCAACTCGCGCATGAGTTTGTCTGTCGCGCTGGCGCCCCACTGATCTCCTTTCACCCTTTCCTGGTCAGACAAGTGACGGGTTTAGGATTTTCAATTTAGTGTAAATATTATATTATATATAGCTAATTTTTCTATAAATATAAATATTAAAAATAACAAGATTCAAAGTACAAATTGTTCATAATAATAACAATATCTAAGGTAATATAACAAAACTACTAAAGAAAGTTTGAAAAAAAAGTGAGCATGTGAGCATATGATAATGTTAAGCATAGGGGCATATGGACATTGAACAAATACAAAAAACAATACAACAAATAACCTCGTTCAGATGATGAGTGATGATCAATGGACGTTCACTCTTGCATTTTCAGTATAGACTAATAGAATTAAACAAAGTTCACTCCAATCCTCCTTTTTCTTCAACATGGTGACATTCCAACAGTTTCAACCAGTGATTTGATACTTTTGGCATCACATTCAAATGGAACAATGATCAACCAAGGCTACTCAAATTAAACTTCTATCGTGATCAGATCATAATTCATATAGCACAAGTAATTACCAACAGAACCAATAAACATGCAAAGGATGCAAGCCACTAGTGTAAACACTGGACAAACACAAGGTTCCACCGATTCCACTTCTGGAGCAAGAAGCAGAAGATTAGGCCTATGTAACCACTGACATTAGTTTAAGCAACAATCAAGTGCATCACTTTGGACCTTGGGGCGATTAACATAATGCGGCAGTTAGGTACCATCGCATAATCGCATTATACTCCGGACCATGAATTAAACAAGCCGTGACATCACACAAAGCCATTTCATCAGACATTGACATCACAAAAGTCATACCAAATAGGCAGATTTCAGTAGAATATAACTGGATCTTATTCGTTGTGTTCTGTGTATAAGTCAACATAAGCATTATTGGACAACATCAAGCGCTCGAATTACTAATTATTAGAAGAATGGTACCACATGGGCCTCCCTTCGTTGATTTCGGCCACACTGGTCAATCCAAAAACCGAAATAGCAAGGCTAGTGTCAAAGTAGGGATGTTTTCCTTTATGCTCTGCAGAAGTTAGGGTCAAGAAGGCGTAGCGAAGCCCAAGGGACAACGCCCGAAGGTGAGGTCCGAAGGGGCGCGGCAAGGCCCAGAGCATGATGAGGCCCGAAGGACGAAGGGTGTAGCGAAGCCCCAAGGCCGAAGAAATGTGGTGCGAGGACCTTCGGTGACAAAACAAAGGCTCATCTAAAAAGGAGCCCGCAAGTTAGCTACCCGACTAGGAAATGGCCCGAGGGAGAACGCCAGTAGCCTGGACGGAGGGTCCACTGCGCCCCCCCCCCAGGACATATGTCAGGATTTAGTTGCTTAGGGTAATACAGATAGACAATGATTGTAATACCATTGGGATATTCTCTAATATTAGAAGAAATATTCCTATAGATAATGGGTAAAAATGTAACGCTGAAGAGAGTGGTTGAGGTGTGTCTATAAATACCCCCACTCATCTAATGTAATAACAAGAGAGGAACAATTATTACACCAATAGTTACAAGTACGATTTACTGTGTTGCGGTCATGATCACAACATTTAGCGCCGTCTGTAGGGATCGAATCCACGACCATGTGGTGATCTCATGCTACCAAAGACTAGGAAAGAAAAAGCACAAGCGTCTACGTATAGTGAGGGAGGCTCGAAAGTCCCTTCGCAGTAGGGAGGAGTTGTGGCGACCGAGGGGGTCAGAGCTTTGGTCGAGGGCCCCAAGGTTGAAATACCTGGAGTCGACATGGTTGTCCAATTGGGAGTAGGAGGTTTGGGGTGATTGCTCCAGACGTCCATGATGGTCAAACAACTACGCCGGATGCCCCGGAGCATCATCGGGTTCCCCCACACGTCCCAGGGGACCATGGAGCAGGAGTTCACGATGACAATGACGTGTTGTACAGCAACTAGATGGAGGAGGCCAACAAGCAAATCCAGAAGCTATGTGAGGAACTCAAGTCCCTTCGTCAGCCCCTCTTATCTCAGCAAGGGGCCCCGGAAGGCCTCAGCGGTAGCAGAGACCCATAGCTACTTCATCAGCGAGGATCAGAGGAACCCCATTGATCGCGGGTGGTAGATCAAGTCTCCCTGTTGGCTACGAGTTTGCAGATGCGGTCATGGCCTCTGGTGTTCAAAATGCCTTAACTGCACCTGTACAATGGCGAGACCGACCCAAAGGAATTTGTGATGAGTTTCGTGGACGAGATAGAGTTCGCTGGGGGAGATGAAACTACCATGGCTAAGGCTTTCGTCCTAGCCATCAAGGGAACCACGCTCTCATAGCACACCTCTCTTCCAGCTAGAATGATATTCTCCTGGAAGCAGCTTTGGGAGGCACTTTTCTCACATTTCCAGGGCAATTACGTGGCCCTAATCATCATAGGAGATCTGATTGCAGTAAAGCAGAAGGAGGTTGAAAGCCTGAAGGAATTCACTTGGTGCTTCGTTCGAGTGAAGTGCCAGACTAAGGGCTTCAGTGATGATACAATAATAGATGCCGCGTGGCAAGGCCTTCGTCTTGGGGCCCTGGCCTTGTGCCTAGCACAGAAACCGGTCAGGGACGTGGATGTGTTGTTCACCAAGATGGAAGAGTATTCGAGGGCCAAGGAGGATGAGCTTTGGAGACACGCTGATAGACCGACCTCTGAGACTCGGAGCAGCAGGGTAGGCGAGGAGAAAGCATCTCAAGGAAAAGAGAAGGAAGAGCGTCTGAGGGAAGCCCACTGGTTCTCGGACCAGCACAAAACCAACCATCGTCTTTTTCACCAACCGAGGTGCCACAAGCAGGGGGTGCACAACATCGAGGGGAGCTCAGATAAAAGCAAGCAGAGAGGTGGAGGCTCGATGAAGGGTCAGGGCAGCAGCTCCGAGTGGCCCTGGCAACTATATTGTACGATACACGGTGAAGACGCGAGCCACACAACCAAGTTGTGTCCTCATGTAGTGGCCCTAAAGGAACGACTAAACCGGTAGTTATCTGGACCTTCAGGCTCGGGGTCTTCGCATGACCCTCAAACAGTGCACCACGTGGAGATGTGTAACAACCCAAAGTCTCAAAATCAAGAAAATTAAAAACTTTTCCAAACAAAATAAAAGAGTTTGCAAAAACTAAATTAATCCTAAGTGTGTATGTGTGCTTCATGCATATCCACATATATGTGTATGTGTGTTGTATGTATAAATACATATATACATTGAGGGATATTTTCTTATAAAGGAATATTTATGGTTACATATATATATTTTTATTGTTTGGTTTATTGGTTAAGTATGTGAGTGTATAAGGGGATATATATACACACTATATATATGTATATATACATGTGTATATACATGAGAGAAAATGGAAAGGTTAAAAGGAAAAGCTTTTTGAGTTATTTAAGCTGAAGCCCATTTCATTTTCTCTCCTTCTTTCTTTTCTCTCGGCCCACCCAACCAAACCGACTCTACTCTGCTCGGTAGCTCAGCAGCATCAGCCGGCCACCACCCACATAGACGTCGCCACGCCTAAGCTGGAGATTGACCATCCAACCTCCAAACAAGATCTACAGGACTTCTAGAAGCACGAGTCCGTGTTGGATTCGACAGAGCCCGAGCCATTCATGAGAAAGCCCCAAGAACAAGTCCGCCAGCCGCACAGTATCTAAACCAAATTCGAGAATTGCGTTGGAGATAAGCTACAGAGTAAAAGGAGAAAGAATCTAGCAGGCATACGTGAAGTTTTGCCCACTAGATAAGAGTCTGAGCTCATTTGAATCCTCTGAATCGCGTTTGAGCCGCCACCACCTCTCTTTTCAAATCTGAATCGATTTGGAGATATGGTAGCCACCCGTGTATAAGTATGAGACCCTAGAGCTTCCTTACACCATTGCGCAGATTTTGTCCATCGAGCCGAGGTGAAATTGTCGACCAGAGCTTAGCTCTGACGAGAACCGAAGCTTCAAGCCGCAGTTCACCATCGGTAGCCTCAACCACGCGTCACCGATGACAACCTGTAGCCTTGTCATGTTTTCCATGAGCAGATGGTCATGTTCCGCCGCTCGCCGGAGGGTTTGGAGCACGACGACAAGCTTTTCACCATTCGCCAGTGCCGCACCTATAAATGCACCGAATCAATTTAAAGAAATCTTAACAATTAACGTGTGATGACCTGAAACTCCCAAAAATTTGTATCACCAAGACTCCAAATCCGTGCCGTTGATTGATGACTTATGGCTTACTGTAAAAGTGTAAATCTTACTAATTAGGTTAAGTCACCTATAGAGATAATAATAATCTGATTACTGCAACAATGCAATCGATCCAGTTATCACGTGATGATGTGCTATTGTGCTTATTCTATAATCTATGAAGTCATTACTGCAAAAGTGTATGTTGCTACTTTTGTTGGATTGTGATCCGATTTTTGTTGGGCCATATAAGAGACGTCTTCGGCCTATATTTCAGAACAGTCCGTATTAGACTCGAGTCGTATGTGTCCACCTCTATAAACATATCTTGTAAGCTGCAAAGAGAGTTAAGACACTCATTATAATCCTCTGCATTGTAAACATCCTTGATATAGTGAAGATCGTTGATTGACGTCTATGGTTTTTTTTTTCCGCAAGGAGTTTTCACGTAAAAATTATGTCTCGTGTTTGATCTTATCGTGCTTGTTTTCTTACAAGTAGTACCTGAGCCAGATTGAATCTACACGAGAAATACTAAAAAAAAAAAAAATAGATCGGTTCTTTTTCCATCGCCTCGGATTCTTCTCATCGAATTGACCGAAGCGCTTCTCGTCGAATCGACCAAAGACGTCCGGCGCACGCATTTGCCGAGACCAATCTGGAAAAGGAATCTAATCAAAGTTTCGAGGTGACATCTCAGCCAACACCCAACGTGAAAAAAAGAAAAATCAAATTTTGCTACATGCATCCGAGGAAAGGAACCAAGAGATTTGTTTCTGGTTTGATTGCTGTACGTACACGAAGTATACAGGATTTCTACAGTTTATTGCTTCGTGCACACATGATTGTACCAGAGGGTTGCAGCCTATTTTGTTGCTAATTATTCTTTGCCATGACTTCTTTGAAGTATGATATTCCGCTACTAGATCGAGATATAAGGTTTACTCTATGGCAAATCAAGATGCGAGCTGTTCTTGCGCATACTGATCTGGATGATACGCTTTATAATTTTGGAAACAAAGATCAAAAGTCTTGATCCGATGAAGATAAGAGAAAGGATCGTAAGGCTTTGTCACGAATTCATCTTCATTTATCAAATAATATTTTGCATGAGGTTTTGCAGGAGAAAATTGCTGCTGCTCTATGGTTAAAGTTGGAATCAATCTGCATATCAAAGGATCTGACCAGCATCTGAAGATGAAGCTGTTCACACACAAATTATAAGAGGGTGGTTTTGTGTTGAATCATCTTTCGGTCTTTAAGGAGATCATTGCTGACCTACAGTCTATGGAGGTAAAATATGATGATGAGGACTTGAGTCTTATTCTTTTGTGCTCATTGCCGAGTTCTTTTGCAAACTTCAGAGATACCATATTATACAGTCATGATACACTGACTTTGAAAGAAGTCTACGAGGCTTTGCATGCCAAGGAAAGATGAAACAGATGGTGTCTACTGATGGCTCGACTTCCAATGGAGAAGGTTTGATTGTGTGTAGCAGGACAATGGGAAAGAATTCGCATAATAGCCAAAGAGGTAGAAGTTTGAACAGTAACAGAGGTCGTTCGAAGTTCAGAGGTAAGAAAACATTCTGCAGGTATTGCAAGAAAGATAATCACGATATATCTGAATGTTACAAGTTGAGGAATAAAGAAAAGAGAAAAGGTAAATCTAATGAAGAAGGTAAAGCTTCTGTTGCTACTTCCAATAATAGTTCTGATGGAGAGACTCTCGTTGCTTTTGTTGAATGTGCTAGTAGTGGTGATGAATGGATTATTGACTCTGCCGCGTCTTTCCATATATGCATACATAGATATTGGTTTACCACTTATAATTCTGTTCAAGATGCTGGTTCTGTTAGGATGGATGATGACAACCCACGTACAATTGTTGGAATTGGATCAATTATGATAAAGATGCATGATGGTATTGTTAGAACATTGACAAATGTGAGGCATGTTCTAGGTATGAAAAGGAATCTTATATCTTTGAGTACTTTTGATAATAAAGGGTATTATTGGTCAGGTGGAGATGGTATTTTAAAGGTGAAAATATGTTCTCTTATTGTAATGAAAGGTGATTCAAAGTTTGTCAATTTATATCATCTCCGAGGCACTACAATCACAGGTGATGCCATTGTAAGTTCACATTCATTATCAGATTCTGATGCTACTAATCTATGGCATATGCGTCTTGGGTATATGAGTGAACTTGGTTTGGCAGAATTGAGCAAGAGAGGTCTTCGATGGACATAGCATCGGCAAGCTGAAATTTTGTGAGCATTGCATTTTTGGCAAGCAAAAGAGGGTGAAATTCAACACTTCAGTTCATACAACAGAAGGTATTCTTGATTATGTGCATTCTGATTTATGGGGACCATCTCGTAGGCCTTCGCTAGATGGTTCTTGTTATATGTTAGCTATTATTGATGATTACTCTATGAGAGTTTGACCTTATTTCTTGAAGCATAAATCAGAAGCATTTAAAGCATTTAAAGAGTGGAAGGTTATGGTTGAGAGGCAAACTGAAAAGAAGGTAAAGAAACTTTGCACTGATAATGGGATGGAATTTTGTTCTGATGAATTTGATTCATATTGTAAGTCTGAAGGTATTGTGAGGCACTACAGTGTTCCTGGTACTCTACAACAAAACTGTGTAGCTGAGCATATGAACAGAATTATCATCTCAAGGGCCCGTTGCATGTTTTCTAATACAGGTATGCATAGGCGTTTTTGGGCTGAAGCCGTTTCCACTGCTTGCTATCTTATTAATCGATCACCAAACATTGCCATTGATAAGAAAACTCCAATTGAGGTATGGTCTGGTTCTCCAGCTGATTATTCAAAATTGAGAGTTTTCGGTTGTCCTGCTTATGCTCACGTTGATAATGGTAAATTGGAGCCTAGAGCTATTATGTGTATCTTTATTGGTTATAAATATGGTGTTAAAGGTTATAAATTGTGGAATCCTGCAACACAAAAGGTGATGATTAGTAGGAATATTGTCTTTAATAAATCTACTATGTTGCCTAATGCTCATGTTCAGAGTCAGCAAAGTTCTAGCGTGCAGGTGGAGTATTTTATTAATGCAGAAAGTACACTAGATGCTACTGTCCAAGATGCACCTATTGCTAAAAATTTATTTATAGACTATGATTCGTCTAGTGTTCCACCTTCTTCTCCCTTTGTGTAGCCTACATAATATTCTATTACAGTTGACAGGCCTAGACGACAAATTAATCCACCTAAGAGGTTAATTAAGGAGTGTAATATTGTTGCATATGCTTTGAGTTATGTAGAAAAAGTTAAAGATAATGTAGAACCTTCTAATTATAATGAGGCTATTACTTCTTCTGATTGCAATAATTGCATGACTGCAATGCAAGATGAAATAGAGTCACTTGAAAAGAATGGTATTTGGGACTTAGTTAAATTGCCAAAAGAAAAGAGCTGGTACTTGGGACTTAGTTAAATTGCCAAAAGAAAAGAAGCTTGTTCGTTGCAAGTGAATTTTTAAAAGAAATGAGGGTATTTCTTCTAATGAAGCAGCAAGGTATAAAGCAAGGCTGGTTGCTAAAGGTTATAGCCAGATTCTAGGTATTGATTATAATGATGTCTTCTTCTCTGTTGTGAAGCATAGTTCTATTCGCACTTTACTCAGTATTGTTTCTATGCGTGATTATGAATTTGGTCAATTAGATGTTAAAACTGTATTTTTACATGGAGAGCTAGATAAAGATATTTATATAGGTCAACCCGAAGGTTTTGTTATTCCTGAAAAAGAAGACATTGTCTGTAAATTAAAGAAACCTCTTTATGGTTTGAAGCAATCCCCTAGACAGTGGTACAAGAGGTTTGACTCTTTTATGCTCTCTAATGGTTTTAAGCGTTCTGATTATGATAGCTGTGTCTATTTAAAGACTGTTAATGGTTCAGCTATTTATTTGCTTCTCTATGTCGATGATATGTTGATTGCTGTAAAGGATAAATCAGAAATAGCCAAATTGAAATTACAATTGAGTAGTGAATTTGAGATGAAGGATTTAGGTGTAGCAAATAAAATTCTTGATATGGAGATCATTAGAGATAGGAAAGTTGATAAGTTATATCTTAGTTAACAAGGCTATATTGAGAAGGTCCTTCGTCGTTTTAATATGCATAATGCAAAATCAGTGAGTACTCCATTAGCTGCACATTTCAAATTATCTTCAGCGTTATGTCCTGAGTCCCATTATGATGTTGAGTACATGTCTAGAGTTTCATATTCAAGTGCAGTTGGTTCACTTATGTATGCCATAGTCTGTTCTCGTACTGATTTATCTCATACACTAAGTGTTGTTAGTAGATTCATGGCTAATCCTGGCAAATAGCATTGGAAAGCTGTTCAGTGGATTTTCATATATCTGCGTGGTACTTCTAATGCTTGTTTGCATTTTGGAAAATCTAAAGATGGACTTGTTGGTTATGTTGACTCAGATTATACTGGTGATTTGAACAAGAGATCTCTCGCAAGTTATGTTTTTACTATTGATGGTTGTGCTGTTAGTTGGAAAGTATGTTTGTAGGTTACTATTGCTTTATCAACTATTGAAGCTGAATATATGGTTATTTCTGAAGTATGCAAAGAAGATGTTTAGCTGAGAGGTTTGTACAATGAGCTTTGTGGAGATAATTTTTGTATTAATATTTTCTATGATAGTTAAAGTGCTATTTGCCTTACAATGGATCAGATGTTTCATAAAAGAACAAATCACATTGGTGTGATGTATCATTATATTCGAGATGTCATTGCTCAAGGTGATATTAAAATATGCAAGATAAGTACTTATGATAATCCTGCTGATATGATGACAAAGTCAGTTTTTCTACTAAATTTGAGCTATACTCAAGTTTAGTTGGTATTACAGTTTGAGTCCTAGAGACTTTTGGCGCCGATGATATTTATTATTGAAGGGAGTTCATTGATGATTCTTTATTTGCTACAAGATATAATTCGTCTCAAGGTAGAGTTTGTTGGATTGTGATGTGAATTCTTGTTGGGTCATACAAGGGACGCATTTGGTCTATGTTCCGAAACAATTCGTATTAGACTCGAGTCGTATGTATCCACCCTTATAAATATATCTTATAAGCTGTAAAGAAAGTCGAGACATTCATTGTAATCTCTGCATTGTACACATTCTTGATATAGTGAAGATCGCTGATTGACGTCTGTAAATTTTTTCTCATAAGAATTTTTAATGTAAAAATCATATCTCGTGTTCGATATTATCATGCCTGTTTTCTTACAACTTTGCTAACAGGTTGCATGTAATTTGATTACTGCCAGATGCATGTTTTACAAAAGTGCCCAAATTAGTATATTACCTTTGAAACTTGACTGAGTCCTGCTCCTGCTGCAGACCTGCAGAGCGACTTCTGCCTGCAATGGACCGGCGGTAGATCAGGCTGGCGACGACAGCTGCCAGACGATGAGACGGGGTCACGAGGAGACAAGAAGAAACGACGATATGGTTTTGTTTGGTATAATTTATTGTTGATTTTTATTTTTTAAAATTTATAAACTGAAATAAATAGATTGGTTTATTGATGGCTTTTGAAAAATTAAAAAGCTAACTTCTGATGAAATAAACTAGAAGCTAATAAGCTGGCTAAGAGTAAATTTTCTAAAAAACTAGTGTACTGATAACTTAAAAATTTCTCGTAAAAACCAACGGTTTTTAACATAAACTATAAACAGCTTTCAACGAAAGACGTTTTCCTATAAAACTCAAAAGTTTTAGCTGTATCAAATATGACCTATAGGCTGAATCTAATGCACTCATGCATGATTTGGACACCTCTCAAGGCTGGCCGTAGTTTGGCTAAATGGGTTGATCCTAAATAGATTGATATATATATATATATATATATAGGAAAACTAGTATGTACTCCTGGGTGTATATCATAATTTGCGTATATACTTCTTTTAGGTGGTATACTAAAAATGATAAAAGAGTATAAAGTGTTTGTTTAGGTGGTATATTGCATGTGGGAGTACATACTCCTAGGAGTATAGAATAGGTGTCCTATATATATATATATATATATATATATATATATATATATATATATATATATATATATATATAGTTCATTATACTAGGGGTACTTATTTTTATTTATTTTATTGTATAGGATGATACAAACTGATATAATCATGTTGGTTATATATGATCATGTTTTTCAACGAATCTGCACAGATATGGTGACCTTCTCCCTTACTTTGGTGAGTTTACCTCCGTGGATATATGTGTTGCCCGTTCCCTTGTTTCAACGATTTTTGCACCATTTCATCGTTGGTAGTTTTCACACAAGTATTATATGCAGGATATGGGGAGACAAACCATATTAGCACTAGGAAACAAACCAAACATTAAGGATGCACTGTTACTCCAAATAATAAATGCTCAAGCACATCAACAAAACATTTGAAGGATCAGAATTATAGCTTGGTTTTCTCCAAAGAGAAAATATAGCTCTCAGTATGTTCACTGTCGATCATCTGGGGAAAGGATCATCATATCCTCAGTAACAAGCCCAAGTAAATTGTAGAATTAGAACTCAGATCTTGTAATGACAAGCAATAACTCGTCAGCAACATCATACTGACATACAAGTGCTTTCCATTAACAATTTGTGGCCCAAGTGCCAGTAACATACAAGCACTCAGAACATTAAACTTGCATAACAATACCAGGTTCCAAATTGACGGCCTTCTAACATAGACTACCTTTCTGCAGGAAGGCAAACACAAACTGATAGCCTTGTAACACAAACACACTATCTACCTTTCTGCAAGCCAAACACACTCAACTGACTTCATCCAACCGCATGCAAGAGAAGTTTCAATTGAGACAAAAGATCTGACCATGGAAACATAGACTACCTCATACTACAACTGACCATGAACCACCATCGGTTAAGTTACAGAAGTTAGCAAAAAATGATGTGTCACAGTACCTATGGATCCAATTCTGCAAGGTGTTTCTTAATGTACCTAAGGACCCATATCATTTTTCTTGATAGAGGCAATTTATAGAATGCTCTTTCTTGCGAAGGATTCTCACACAAATATGCATAGTAGTGGTTAAGATGAGCCTCTTGGAATGCTGGAATACTCATCATATCACTGTAGAGCCCCTTTTGAACATCATCATCGGGAGTTGTGACCTTTGCTATGGCTACAACCATTTGACCAAGACCCTGCTCATTGTAACCACCAAGTTATCATCAACACCTGTCGTGGCCCTCTTTGTTGGTGGTGGTCTAAAACCTGAGCTCTCCACAACATTGTTCCTTGACCCGACTTCCTCTTCACCAGGCATTTGTTTACGGGTTGTTGTATCAGCTGCAATGCCTGTGGGTGGTAGCACATTGTCTGCTGTAATGACCTCTGTAGCAAGAGGCTCATTAGGTCTCTTAGCATATGCATTGGTTGTCAAGCTATTACCAAAGATAGTGGTCATCTCATGATAGTACTTAAGTGGGGTGTTAAAAAAGTTGGCATCATCACGGTGGTCCTATAAGAACAAACTACATACAATTAGCGAAGTTATAGAGGTAGAGTTTCTAGCTAGAATAAATAAAAACACTGCCTTTATATGACCAATGTAATACTTTGGCCCAAGACTTATGATGTATATGCTTTCATCCCAAAATACCCCACTCAAGTTCTTCAGCTTCTCAATCTTTGCATAAATCTTTTTCCACTTTCTAAGGTGGTTGCTAATCTACTAACCGGTCACAACAATGTTGAGGTTTTTATTCAAAGCCCTTGCACAACTATTAAGATGAACTTGCTTGAAGCCTGATGAAGTTTTAGTGCCATTAGCCACAAGCTGAGTCAAGTAGGTCAAAAAAAAAAAGCTTGGCATCACACTTGTTCATACAATCTAGCCCCACCACCTGCCAAGTTCTTCCCATTTTGTTCTGGGTCCATGTCGTACCAAATAGTATCCATTCGATTTATATGAAACAAGAGCACACGAATAAACAAGACTTCATTAATAACCCAGAGTCAATAGTAAGCAAATGGATACATCACAACATCCACAACTTAACTAGTACATCGAATATGATAAAAGAAAAGTCTCCCAGGGTTGCGGTTCAATAGGTGGCATCTTCGGGGGTGCTAGAGGTGGGCTTTGGTGATAGGCTGGGGACAAGCGGTGTCTCCTAGGGTGGTGACGGCTTCCTTCAGCAGATGACGTCTCCTGGGCCCCTTCCTTCTATGGACTACGAGTCGGGTGGTAGGCAAAATTACAATAAAAATCATTATCATCTAACATTGAAAACTGGAATGAGATTCTTCCTCATGGTAGGAACATAAACTACATTATTCAGTCTATAAGTGAAGTCACTATCATGAACTAATGGAAGGGATCTAACAGCTTCAACTTCAGCTTCCTTTCCATTGGCCACTCTAAGATTTTGCTCTCACTTTCCTAATATTCTCATGGTAAGGAACCCCTGTAAGGAGTTGGTAATGTGCACAGTGACACCTGAGTCAATCCAACATAAATTAAGAGAAAATCAACATAAAGAGATTCATCAACGAATGTTATTAAATCATTACTTCTTTACGAGTCACTTCAGAAAACCAACATAGTCATTTTTGTAATGGTACTTCTTGTGGCAGAAATAGCATCCATCATCCTTACGTTCTTGAGAGGCAAGAGCAAAAGGAGTAGGTGCCTTGGGTGCCCTCTGCGTTGTCTTGTCTTGCTTAGCGACGAAATATAGTTTCTTCTTAGAGTTGAAATCTCCTTGAAATTTTCTTTTCTTTCTAGGGCTGCTAACTTGATTAACAAAATATTTCCTTTCAGCCCTCAACCTCTCTTCCTCTTAGACACACATCGCGATCAAGTCGCTCATGGTCTATTGCTCCTTTTGAGTATTGTAGTTATTCTTAAAAGGAGAAAACTCAGAAGGAAGAGAGGTCATAATAAAATGGACAAGAAAACCATTAGAGATTTCTATATCCATGCTCTTGAGTTTGGCAGCCATGTCTGTCATCATCATGATATTTTCTCTTATACTGTTGGACCCATAATTGTACTTAGTGTTGAGGAGCTTCTGAATAAATATACTGGCATAAACCTTGGAGGTGCCTTTGACTTGCTCCTCCACATATGCCAAGTACATCTTAGCCTTTTTGGAGGTTGGGATTGCTCCCCTTATATCTTTTGATATCGAGTTCCTCATTATTATAAGAGACATGCGATTGGACTGCTCCCACTTCTCAGAAAGAGCATCATAAGTTTTCTTTACTTTATTATAATTCTTCACGCCAATGGTGGTAGCAATGGGGGCGTCAACCCTAAGTGCATAGTCAAGGTCTAAAACTCCAAGAACAACAGTCACTTTAGTTTTCTAAGCAGGAAAGTTATTCCCCGTAAGTTGCTGGATAAATTTTCTAATACATGCCGTCAATTGTGGCGACAACAGAGTAAGCGTTAAGAGCTGGAGAGAAAAATTCGGGCCATACTAGAAAAATTATCATAAATAAATAATTTTCATGAAAATAACCCTATATTGATCTGATTAAAATCATGCAAAAATTAAAACTCTAATCCGCATAACTGTTAGGCAGAAAATGAAAAAGAATTTGAATGAATACATAAAGTGGCATATAATTACAGTCAACTTTGGTCATAAGGCAATTATGAACCCACATCAATTGAGTGTAAAATTCTCTAAAAAAATCTTCAAGTTGGTTCCAATTCATTCAGAGAATTAAATCATAATTTTAGTGCATAAAACATTATTATTTTGGGTTGTAAATATTAATATATCCAGTGCATGAATTGAACAACATTAATACTCACTGGATACATCATTAAAAGGAAAAAAAGGCCCAAAACATTAAAAGGAAACGACCCAATCCAGCCTATTCGGCCGCTCGGCCCACGTGAGCACGCTCTCACCCTGTGTGGCCTAGCCAAAACGCAGTGGTGGCCCAACACGCGCGCCCGGCCCGCAATCATGAGCCTGACTCCTTTCGAATCTCTTGATCATTATCGACAGCTCACCGGTATTTTCGCTGAATCAAAACCACCGATTAGCCCCTGGAACCCTAATCCTAACCTCACTCCCCCATCTCTCCTCCAAAACAAACACGGCCATGCGAGAGCGAGAAAGAGAGAGAGAAATGGCAGCCGCTGTGAGAGAGGAGAGAGCGCCGGAGTCGGCTCCGATGAGAGAGAAGAGGAGCAGAGAAGAGAGCGTCACCATGGGTAGGTCTTTGGTGGTCTCGTGAAGGCGACATGCACGCGTGCGCGGAGAAGAGACGTGCTCGTCCTAATCTTCAATGCTTGTAAGGAGACAAGCGACGGCACTAGGAGGTCCAAGCTGGAGGATCTGCGCGCGGTTGAGGGATTGGAGGGGAGATCCCGCCAGAGAAGAAGCTCTGATGGGTATGACAGCATTGAGGTGTGCCAAAAAACTGTAAGCCCCCTTCCCTTCCCATTCTTTCTTGATTTAGGTATCTGATTTGAGGATTTCTAGGGTTAGGGTTCTTGATTTGGGAAAAAAAAAAGGCCATATAGGGTTTCGGGGATTTTGAATTGGTAGGGATTGGGCAATTTATTAGGGTTTTGCCTTAGGATTTCTTGATTTCCCCTATTCCCCTCCTTACTTGCTTACCCGAGCTTGATCTCCCCAAACCGAATCTAATTAGCACACAAGCATACACACATGCATAGACATGACTAAACATGATTATTTGACCCTAATTTGAGACATAAAAATATTAATTCACATTAATCTGTGCCTAATTTGATTTTGAAAACACATAATTGAACACTAAAAGATCTAAGCCGGAGATAATTAGGCCCAATTTCATCGGATCCAAAACAAAAACACTTAAACTGAGAACAATTAGAGCCAATTTGCCACTAATTAATATGATTAAATCTAATCATTCATAAATTGGGGTCATTCGAAACTAATTAAGCCTAATTGGGTCTAAGTTGGGACTAACTCGGCTCTGATACTATTGCTAATCACTTAAAATCATCTTAGATCACCATTATCCCTAAAACAGACACATCTTGATTGCGGAAGCGTGAGTATATATCGGCGTTCGGGGATACCATCAGATGAAGGTGTAGGATGTGATCGTGTTGGTGTAGTTGTGGATGAGATTGATGTAGACCGTTGGTGGAGCTTGCGTGTAGTAGATGTAGTGGTGGCCGGCTCGGTGAAGACGAAGGTGACGCGTAGGAGCTCGATGTAGTTGCAGCGGCGTTGTGGTGTGGACAACGGCGACGGCCTTCGCTCCACTTCAGCTCCCAGATGATTGGTCTAGGGTTTATACGTGTAGGGGTGTGCGTTAGCTGCGTGAGATTGATAACCCACGAGCCCCAACATAACTCTCTTTATATTATAGCATTGTGTGGAACGGAACTACAACCAATAGGTTGGTTAGCCCCTGATCAGGGCGCGTGAGAGGAAATGAACTCCCTCTCTTTCTCGGTCACATTAGAGAACACGTTAAAACATAAAACTGAGATCAATTCCAACATCATCAACCCTGCCACCAGTCAGCCTAACGTAGCTGGGCTAATATTGGCTGGTTCTGCTGATTTTAAAACAGAGCTGAGCCAATCTGACATGTTTGATCAGCGCCTACAGGCCAAAATACTTAATGTTGTTGATGTTTCATATGGCGGGGAGAATGATTTCAACCAAGCCATTGAGTTATCCGCTGAAATTCTAGCAAATGTGTAGTTCATACAGGAGAAAAAGTTGATTGGGAAGTATTTTGAAGAAAATAGCCAGATACAGGGAAGTATATCTTTGGTGTTGATGACACACTAAAGGCTCTTGAAATGGGTGCTGTGGAGACGTTGATAGTCAACAGATATGTGCTTAAGAACAGTACAACTGGAGAAAATATGATAAAACATCTGAACAAAGAGCAAGAAGCAGACCAGAGCAATTTCCGTGATTCTTCTACCAATGCTGAGTTGGAAGTTCAGGAGAAAATCCCGCTTTTGGAATAGTTTGCTGACGAGTACAAAAAGTTTGGCTGCACACTTGAGTTTGTTACCAACAAATCTCAAGAGGGATCGCAGTTTTGTAGAGGATTTGGTGGCGTTGGTGGCATCTTGCGCTCTCAACTGGATATTCTTTTGATGAGCTTTCTGATGACGAGGGTGTCTATGAAGACTCCGATTAAGCAATCGATCAGACACATGCTTGTGCTAGACCCTGGAAGGATGCAATTGCTACAAGTTCTAAAGTTTGCTAGATTATTCAGTTTGGATTCGAGTTCTTAAAAAGACGATTGTTTCGTTTTCTCTGCAACAGCTTATATTTGCACTGTCAATCACGTCATAGCAATCGGTCGATATATCCTGTTCTGTTGTTTTACAGACTATGTTTGGAGTCCGAGTTTTAGCAGATGCTCGAGTGGTAGGGCATTGCAAAGACACGTCTTTTAAATGTGATCTCTTGTAAGTCACTTCTCTTCATCTTCAGCACTTCTCGGCAACATGCTTTTTGGGAGCCCATGGTGCTTATGGTTATGGTTTGTGTAACAACTTGTTTACATTTTTTTCTCTTCAAATGATGCTAGTACTTTGCTTGGGATATGTTTCTTCTGCTTCTGGATTGTGGCAATATGCATCAGAAAAACCGTTGGTTCCCATGCAACTCTGAGTCTGATTCAGCAGCATCTAATTTGTACCAAGATTGAACTGGATTAAAGTTTCTTCTATTCATGTATCATTACAATGCTCTACATTATACAAAAAATCAGATTGAATTCTACATGCATGCATGGATCATTTCTTTGGCAATGCCTTCTCCCATCCCCCACAGGAATCGTCGCAGCAGCTCTCCTCGCCGATCACCCTGTTGATCTTCCTCCCGAGGCAGCTTGCGGACGCGCACCCGCCGTCCCTGGCGTTGTCGAAGTCCGGCACGAACCCCATGAATATCGGCGGCTGCACGTCCCGCCGCCCGTTGGTCACGGTGCCTCCCGCCGTCTCGTACAGCTTCTCGACGCCGCCATCCTTGCGGAACCTGATTGTGCACCCACCGATTTGCTCCGAGCAGAAGAGGTTGTCGTGGCCCGGGTTCCCGAACACCCGCACGCCGTGCGCCCAGCACCGGTTGGCGCCGCGGTACGAGCACAGCACCTCGAACACCTCGTCGCCGCTCACGGCGGGCAGCGTCAGGCGCGCCGCCGTGCCGCTGGGGATGTTGGCGCGCGCTGACCACACCGACCGGCTGTGGTTGTGCTCGCTGAAGCCGTGGCACACCAGCTGCACGTTGCCGTCGGCTAGGTCCATCTCCTCGCCGACCTCCTGCTCGTTGCTCACCACGATGAGGCGCCGCGGGGCGCCGGCAGCGAAGGGCGTCGGCAGGTGGCGGCACCGGTACCGGGAGAAGACGCTGAGCACGACCGCCGCGGCCATCGCGGCGGCGAGGGCGACGATCTTGACGGGCGCCGTGGCCATGGCGATGGCAATGCGACGGCGGTGGCGCGCGAACGGAGCTTACGATCGTAGGGGCCGAGCCGTACGTGTCTGGTCGAGGTTGGCATGCAAAATGGCGCGCGTTTGGTTCATGCATGTTTCGATGTGGTTTTGGCTGAGGCCAGAATGGATTTGCCGAGTGCAAACTTAGACAGCGTACAGAGAGGAATGAGATTGTTTGCTTGCACTCCAGGACGTACACTGCCTAATTTTGGGAGCTCTTTTACGGTGGTAAATGATACCAATAGCTTAAGATATCATAGATTAAATCTAATTGTCTATTGGCCTAGGTATTTTTGTAATTGTTTCATTCAGTGATTGAATTACGATCATTACCTTTGAGGGTTAATCTCGCCATGCTCATCGGGAGCGTCATGGCAAGAGACCAGTGCAGCACCTGCGCGACCGCCCTCGCCACCCACCTCGCGCGCTGGCTGCGACCGTCTTCCAGGAGTGCACACAGCAACAGCAAAGACGTGAAGACGCAGATGCTGGCCAGCTGCGACGCGAAGACGGCCAGGAGCACGTACTCCTCGCGCGCCGCCAGCTGCGCCACGAAGGCGGCGCCGGTCACCAGGACCACCAGCGCGAGCGTCCGCGTCGCCGTGGGCGAGACGCGCTGGACTGGAACGCCTCGCAGCCACTGCAGCCGGACGACGGCTTCTCGCCTGCTGCTGCCACGGGGAGCAGCAACGGCTGCTGCTTCTCCGCGTCGGCGGCCGATTCATCCATCTTTGATTTCGCTTCCATTGCGCATAGTGGCACGTGAATAGCAATGACAAATCCGAGCAAATAGCACAATATATAATGGATACAGCGACGCCGTCGCCGGCTATACTCTAAAAGCAAAAATGCGATAAATGCATAAGCAGATAAGGGCCACCGTGCGCGGAAGAACCAAGAAAGACACGTAACAATAAGCCGATAATCCATAAGCGAGCGAGCTTTACAAGGCCAAGAACCTTTTTATACATCTGAGTATCTGAGGTAGCGACTGGAGATTAGATCAAAGAGGCAATGGAGTCATAATTGGTAGATCAAACAGGACGGGAAAAGAACAGAGTGCATGATGTGATCCCAGCCTAAAAATGCTGACCAGCAGCTTACAATAGTAGATGTGGACGCCCCGGCTGGCCATCAAGTCTTATCCCATTTCTCTCTTAAGCACAAGTCATGTCTAAGCACACCATTGCATGGTGACCGTCGCTCGTTTGGACAAGCACGCTTTTGATAAATCTCGCCATGATAGCCTATGACACGACTGGACATTTGCTGGACCACTTCTTTGCACCTTATCTTAGCTGCCTAGAATTCCAATGATGTAGCTGAATCTCTGAATGCAGGGCAAAAAAACAAGGTGTCTTATCAATTTGTGAGCATGACAACGTTTAGTACAGCTCAAATTGTCGTTGTTTATATGTAGCCATTCGATTAGTTATGGTTTCAGAACAAAAGCACTTGACAGTACAATGTAAATAAGCACTGATCATGCAACAGATCAACTGCATGGTACTGATCATGATGAGTTGAAGGAGGCTTTCCAGACGCAAGCAAGAAATGCAGCACAACCCTGTTGAACTGAACTGATCAAACTCAAGTGGGTGGATGGAATGGTGGATCCATTCGTTACCTGCACGGCGTGTCGGATCACGAAGTCGGGTAGCCAGGCGATGGCCTGCCTACGGTAGAAGGAGAGCTCCATGAGCCGCCGCGCGAAACACGGCGGCAGAGTGGCCGCAGAGGGAGCATCTGTAATACACTAATACCCCGTGTTTTGGGAATTGTAATGTGACTAGTGTAGTACAAAAATTATAAAAGAAATGGTGTTGACAGTGCGATATTCCAAATGAGCAAAAAATCAACTTTTTGATCTGTAGCTCGGATCCGATCGGAGACCGTAGATGCGTAGATATAGATGAGACGAATCTATTTTACTATTTAAACATCAATTTCAGATACCATATTATTCGTAACAAGTACAATAAATCTAGACTGTTGGATAGAAAAAATATCAAACCAATCGACTGACAGATAAGTCTTGATACTTAGATATTTTTCTTTAGCTTCTAGAAACCAAAGTTAGCTTAGGGTAGAAGAAATCTGAACTACTGTCCAGATTGAGTAGTTAAAGAAAATTTGACTACTCTAGTCTTGTAGCTCAAGCTTTGAGCAGATAGGGAGGGGCTGACCCCATGCTGGATCAGCAGAAAAATCCTTTAGAACACTACTCTTGTAACTCTTTAAATAGAGGTATACACATAACAGAAAAGGCTGCCAAGTTTTACAGCACCAAAACACCTTGTCATTGTCTCCTTTCAGTGTGTGTGTGCTGCCCAAGTTCTGCAGAAAGGGCAGAGAGGGTGCTGCTGTGTTCCAGCAATAGCCAAAGCTAGAGCTGTCCTGTGCTTGCTTGAGCTCTAGGGGAGGTGCTGTCCGTGAGGTGCAGTAGTGTGTTGGAGAGAGTTTTAGCCAACATTTGGTATCAGAGCAGGTTAGAGAGGATCTTGAGCCATGGCGTCAAGGTCTGCACCACGTGGTGAGGCGTCAAGGACGCCGCCACGCCACGAGCGTCGAGGTTCACCTTCACCAGTTTCGCGCAGACCACGACGTCGTGACGACGATGTGCGTGAGGTTATCGTGCAGCGGACCGTGAGGGAGCTCGGTGGCTCGGCAACCTTTCCCACACTCACGCGCACCAACTACACAGAGTGGTCACTGATGTTGAAAGTGATGCTGCAAGCCCAAAACCTCTGGGGGGCGGTAGAGCATGGCAACGCAGATGTCTAAGAGGACAGGATGGCTATGGAAGCCATCTTGCATGCAGTTCCCGCTGAAATGATCCCGACCCTCGCCACCAAGAACACCGCGAAGGACGCCTGGGACGCCATCAAGATGATGCGCGTCGGCGTGGACCG
Organism: Phragmites australis; assembly: GCF_958298935.1. NCBI lineage: Eukaryota > Viridiplantae > Streptophyta > Magnoliopsida > Poales > Poaceae > Phragmites > Phragmites australis. The sequence continues at coordinate 41,073,478 of NC_084923.1, forward strand.
CGTGAGGAAGGCGAAGGCGCAGCAGCTGCGGAAGGATTTTGAGTCGATCATGTTCCGTGATGGCAAGGCGATCGACGACTTTGCGCTACGGCTTACTGGCCTCGTCGGCTCCCTCAGTACGCTCGGCGAAACCATTGATGAGCAGAAGGTCGTGGAGAAGTTCCTCCGCGTTGCACCGCCACGATTCGCGCAAATAGCGCTGTCGATCGAGACGCTCCTCGACATCTCAACCTTGTCGATCGAGGAGGTCACCGGGCAGCTCAAGGCGGAGGAGGACAGACTCGAGCCCGCTGCTACGCAAGGCGCAAGCAGCCAATTGCTACTGACTGAGGAGCAGTGGCAAGCGCGCGCGCAGGATCGGCAGGCCGGCGAGTCTTCGTCAATGGCTGGCAAAAGCGACAGCGGGGGACGCCGTCGCACGTGCGGAACTCAGAGGAGGTATGGCGGCAACAGCAGAGGCGGCGGCAGCAGCCACGGTAGGGATGTTGTGCGCAACACCCCACGCTACGCCACACGCGATGACAAGTGCCGCAACTGCGACAAGGCTGGACATTGGGCGAGGGACTGCCGCCAGCCCAAGCGGGAGCGCGCCAACTTCGCGCGAGGACAAGGCGGCGAAGAACATGAGCCTGCGCTGCTTATGGCGCAGGCCTGCGCACTCACGGAGGTGGAGACGCCGGAGCCAAGCCTAGTCCGCCTCGACGAGCCACGTGCCCAAGTGCACCTCGGCACCAAGGATTCCGGTGAGAAACATCAGGAGGGGTGGTACCTGGACACAGGCGCAACCAATCACATGACAGGGCGGAGTGAGGTCTTCTCGGAGTTGGACAGGGGCGTCGTCGGCACTGTCCAGTTCGGAGACGGCTCCGTTGTCAACATCCAAGGCTGTGGCACCGTGCTCTTCGCTGGCCGGAATGGCGAGCACAAGGTGCTAAACGGCGTGTACTTCATCCCGCGCCTGAAGACTAACATCGTCAGCGTGGGCCAACTCAAAGAGCACGGCTCCAAGGTGCTCATCGAGGACGGGGTGTTGAGGATTTGGGACCGGCAGCGTCGCCTGCTCGCCCGGATCGCGCGCGAGCACAACCGCCTCTACGTTCTGCGTTTGAACTTGGCGCGCCCAGTGTGCCTCGCCGCACGGCGTGACGACGACACCTGGAGGTGGCATTATAGGTATGAGCACATAAGCTTCAAGGCGCTCTTCCGGCTGGCGCACCATGGAATGGTGAAGGGGCTGCCGCAACTGGACCACGTTGAGCAACTCTGCGACACCTGCATCACCACGAAGCAGCGCCGCAGTCCATTCCCTGTGCAGGCAAAGTATCGAGCAGACGGCCTCCTCGACTTGATTCACGGCGACCTGTGCGGACCCATTTCGCCAGCGATGTCGGGAGGCCGACGCTATTTCCTGCTGTTGGTCGACGACTGCAGCCGATACATGTGGCTTGTGCTGCTGGGATCGAAGGCTGATGCGCCGATGGCAATCAAGAGATTTTAGGCGATGGTCGAGCTGGAGAGTGGACGGCGGCTCCGAGTCCTGCGCACTGATCACAGCGGCGAATTCACAAGCGTGGAGTTCGCTGAGTACTGCGCAGATCGGGGAGTTCAGCGCCATTTCTCCGCGCCCTATTCACCTCAGCAAAACGGTGTTGTTGAGCGGCGCAACCAGACAATCCTCGCCACGGCCCGCAGCCTGCTGAAGCAGAGGAAGGTGCCTGCGGAATTCTGGGGCGAGGCCGTTACAACTGTGGTCTTCCTCCTCAACTGAGCCCCAACAAAGAGCCTCGATGGCATTACCCCGTACGAAGCGTGGCATGGCCGCAAGTCGGATGTCAGCTTCTTGCGCACTTTCGGATGCATCGTGTACGTGAAGGATGTGCGCCCGCACTTGAAGAAATTGGACGACCGAAGTGCCGCTATGGTCTTCATTGGCTATGCAGACGGCGCCAAGGCATACCGCGTCTACAACCCGCGAACGTGGCGTGTCCAAGTGACGCGTGATGCGGTGTTCGACGAGGATGCATGCTGGAGCTGGGAAACAGAGGCTGGCGGAAACCCCACACCATCGAGCGACTTCACAGTTGAGTACTCGATGCAGGAGCCCCTGCAGCCACCGTTGGCCGGAGCAGGGGGTGCGCCGGAGTTGCATCCGCCACCAAGCCCGCCGACGTCCACTGTGCCGTACGCCAGTCCAGCTGTAGCAGCCTCCGACTCCGTTCCAGAGTTCGTCTCTCCACCGTCTCACGACTCTGCCGCCTTTGACGCAAGCCACGGTGACAGTCCCGTCCGCTTTCGGACGGTGGACAACATCCTCGGCAACGATGATGTGCCGACCGGATATGCACCGCAGGTGCTCGACGGCGACCTCAATTTGGTGAGCGGCGAGGAGCCAAGCTGCTACAATGAAGCAGAGCAAGACGAAGCATGGCAAGCGGCAATGTGGGAGGAGATGCGCGCCATCGAGGAGATTGGCACCTGGAAGCTGGCGAAGCTGCCGCCAGGGTGCCGGCCCATCGGACTGAAGTGGGTCTACAAGCTAAAGAAGAATGAGCTCAGCGAGGTCGTCAAACATAAAGCCCGGCTAGTTGCCAGAGGCTTTGTTCAGAGGCCAGGGGTGGATTTCGACGAGGTCTTCGCGCCTGTCGCTCGGATTGAATCAATCCGCCTTCTCCTAACACTTGCAGCTGATGAAGGGTGGCCTGTCCACCACATGGACGTCAAGTCCACCTTCCTCAATGGCGACCTACGCGAATAAGTATACGTAACGCAGCCTTCAGGATTCTTGATCGCCGGCGAGGAGAGGAAGGTATTGATGCTGCACAAGGCCCTATATGGACTGCGTCAAGTGCCACGTGCATGGAACGAGAAGTTGCATAGCACGCTGGAGTCCCTCGGCTTCGAGCAGAGCGCTAACGAGCACGCCATCTACGGTCGAGGCTCGCAGGACGCGCGACTGCTCGTCGGCATCTATGTCGATGACCTCATCATCACAGGAGGAGACTCAGAAGAGATCGAGCGGTTCAAAGGCGAAATGCAGGCTCAATTCGAGATGAGCGACCTTGGCCGGCTCTCCTTCTACCTCAGAATCGAGGTTCAGTAGCACGACGACGCTGGCATCTCTCTCAACCAGTCGCATTACGCTCGGCGGATCCTGGATTCGGCCGGGATGATGGACTGCAATCCATGTGCCACTCCGATGGAAGAGAGGCTCAAATTGAGCCGTGACAGCACGACGTCTCCCGTCGACGCGACTGAGTACCGGAGACTCATCGGCAGCCTCCGCTACCTCGTCAATACACGACCGGACCTGGCTTTCTCAGTCGGGTTCGTGAGCCGCTTTATGGAGCGGCCTACCTTCGAGCATATGACGGCCATGAAGCACATCCTCCGTTATATTGCGGGGACAATTTCTTTCAGCTGCCACTACAAGCGGAGAACAGCGGAAGCGGAAGCTCGGTTGATCGTCTACAGCGATAGCGATCACGCCGGTGACGTTGACACGCACAAGAGCACTTCTGGCCTCCTCTTCTTCCTCGGCAAGAGCCTGGTCAGTTGGCAGTCCCTCAAGCAGCGCATTGTGGCGCTGAGCTCTTGTGAAGCAGAGTACATTGCTGCTACGACGGCAGCCAGCCAAGGCGTTTGGCTGGCTCGACTGCTCGGCGAGCTCAAAGGAAGGGAAGCTGACACCACGGAACTGAGGATGGACAGCAAGTCCACCCTGGGAGTAAGAACCCTGTTTTCCATGAAAGAAGCAAGCACATTCAGACTCGCTACCACTACATCAGAGAGTGTGTGGAGAACGGGAGCATTTGTGCTGGTTTTGTCAGCACAAAAGACCAGCTTGCAGACATCTTGACAAAGGCTTTAGGATGAGTCAGATTTCAAGAGCTGCGCACTAGGATTGGCATGGTCCAAATCAGTGTCAAGACTTAGGGGGTGATTGACAGATAAGCCTTGATACTTAGATATTTTTCTTTAGCTTCTAGAAACCAAAGTTAGCTTAGGGTAGAGGAAATCTGAACTGCTGTCCAGGTTGAGTAGTCAAAGAAAATTTGACTACTCTAGTCTTGTAGCTCAAGCTTTGAGCAGATAGGGAGGGGCTGACCCCATGCTGGATCAGCAGAAAAATCCTTTAGGACACTACTCTTGTAACTCTTTAAATAGAGGTATACACATAACAGAAAAGGCTGCCAAGTTTTGCAGCACCAAAACACCTTGTCATTGTGTCCTTTCAGTGTGTGTGTGTGCTACCCAAGTTCTGCAGAAAGGGCAGAGAGGGTGCTGCTATGTTCCAGCAATAGCCACAAGCTAGAGCTGTCCTGTGCTTGCTTGAGCTCTAGGGGAGGTGCTGTCTGTGAGGTGCAGTAGTGTGTTGGAGAGAGTTTCAGCCAACACCGACTGACTGAGTAGGTTTGGCCGGTGCTTAAATAGGTCTTGAACCCGACCTGACTTACCGCAAGCCTCAAACTCCAACCTTAGACCCCAAGCCTCAAACCCCAACCCTAGACACCGATCCGCCGCCTCCTCCTGCTGCATCTCACCGGAGTTCTTCGGAGTGTAGGCCGAGCTGCTCCAGCTACTCAGTTCGATTGCCGGCTAGTGGTCTGCTGCTGCTTGTCGCTTGCTGCTGCTGCCCTTCTACTGTTGGGTGACAAGGGAGCAGGGAAGGAAGAGAAGAAGAGGTAGGAGACGCTGCTGATCTGTGTGCGGCTGCTGCTGCCGCCGTGCGACAGGAAGAGGGCAGCAGCAAGAAACAGAGAGGAAGCAAGGAAAGAAAAGGAAGAAGGAAAAAAAAAAGTGAGAAAAGGAAGGAGGGGATTTTTGGTGGATTCGTCAGATTCGTTTCAAATTTGTGGTTCACCCTACAAGGTTAACCTCTAATTAGTCCATATATGCGTCATTTTACAAATAGAAATCGAGTTTAGTCATGGGCGGTTAGAATTTAATCTTTTCAACCGTAGGCTAAGATGCTATTTCGAAATTTGGTATTAATCCATTGGGAATCGACTAATGTGGTCTAAAGGAAAGTTGGACCCTTGTCGATATCTTTCTTTTGGTGCTGGTCTCGATCAATTTCGATAAGCGGTTTGAAAGTTATCACTGAAATAGTACCATTGTCCGGATCCAAAAACCTACGCAGCAGATCGTCTTTTTAATTCTTGGAGCGATAGAGATAGAATTAGAGTTTTCGCACCAGATTAAAGTTGTAGATAATTTTCTCTAAATACTCCGGATGTATTTATTTGTCATGTCTAGTGTAGTGGTTTAAAAGATATGTCCAAAACAGTGCAGAACAGGGTTTTAGACGTTTCGCCGGACTCCAGGTTAAGAAATTAGTGGCGGTATTCATCTAGTAGTCTCGCGAATGTACTGGAATAGCTTTTGAGTGTTCTTGTACCATCGGTGTGGCACCAGATTTATTGCCAATGTTAAGACAAGTGCATGACGAACTATTTGATATGTGATGGATGACTGGTTTGCTCTGTTTATTTTACTTTTGTTGTTTTGTTATTCATGTGATACCGTATTATCTATCCTTGTTTCATGGTATTGTTCTTGTTATTTATTCATGATTCTTGATTCTTGACTCTTATCCTGGTTAAATAATTCAAGTGACATGTGTAGCCATGGAAGTGCAATTTGGTTCTTCATTCATGTTCCTGTGAGTAAGCATTGGCCCTGCTTGCTCAGCTTTACCTGCAAATGCTCAGAATGTATTCTCATATGTCTGGGATGAAAATTACTATTTCAATTCAAGTTTTGTCTGTTTCAGGCAGAAACTACAATTCATTGACGTCAGGACCCATCTAAATTATATTTAAATTAACCATTAGGGTGATCATTTATATAGATGAGAGCTAGCACACACCCCCGTCTCTCGACGCGCCACGTGCTAACACACATCTCATCACAATAATCGCAACCCCCAACGATTAAACCGACTCTAATTCCGACAATCCCGGTATGTGTTGCCTGGTAATTCCTTGGAAAACTACTACCCACAAATACTTTTACCAACATGAATATCACAACATCATGATTAAACTAGGGTTCAAAAGATTACAAATTGATACATTAGACAAAAGACAAGGTATTAACTAGCATAAACATACACAAATCGTAGCAGGAAACATCTAAAGAAACAAAACCGGTGGCATCATTTGCCCATAAGGCAATCAACTGGGTTAGAGGTAGTATACCGATTGTTCACCACCACATCGCTCTCGGTGGGATTCAATAGCCAGCATCTATCATCACCTAAAAAAACAAATAAGCAGCATGAGTGTGAAGGTACTCGCAAGACTTGGTTCATATTTGGTACATATAATAACTCAACTTCAAGGATTATGCATTTGCGTGAAGTAGCGAGAAATCGGCCATAAGGTTAAGTGAATTTACATGCAAATAGCAACGTTCGACTCAAGTGTGAGAAACTACAACCTAAAACTTGTACTCTACTATCCTTAGAACATTAACATAAACATAATTGTAACTTGATACATCTCATCTCATCATCTATCATCACAAACACTTCCCAACGTACCATAACCCAACCTCGGAACTCTACAACTGATGCGGAAGGACATAAGCGTGCTTATAACTGAGGGCGCGACAATTCGAATTGATTTTACACCTTGCAAGGGGTACTCCTTTGCCCACACGTCACGAGCCACCCTCCATACAACCCATTGGATGCAAGCGATGATTCACGTGACAACCGTTCACATACTCACCCCGAACATTTGTTCCCATCCCGAGCCATGTGGAGGCCAATTAGACCCTAAGCGTACGATGACTTACCGGCCCAACCTTAGGTACCTCTACAAGCCTTCTCGCTCACATCTCGGTGCATGAGTCAAATGAACACGGCGACTTATGATACTTGGCTTATCTTACCATTAGATCGACAGTGGTAAGTATGAAAAAGTGCTAAAGCCAACGGCACTAACAATAGGTGCTTAACTGATGCAAGCAGTCTATGGCATCCGAGTTCCTCTCCCGACCTACCCCTAGCACCGCCCACATCTCGTCTCATCCTCACACTCATACAACTCCAATATTGTTTTCATTGTGAAAGTAATTAATTCTTATATTCGCGAACGATGGAACATTCCATCGCTCCACTTCTACCGGTAACCTATGCATTGCTAAGCATATCGGATAATTTTAAGTTGAACAACGACATGTTATACTCGAGTTACAGGGATAGGTGTCACGTCCCAAATTCAAAATCGCATGATTTAGTCGAATTATGCTTCATTAGCATCATGATTAGTTTTGGATAATTTATTTTAGAACGCTAGTGTAATTCGTTTAAAGTCAATCTGATGAGAGAGAGAATTTCGAGAGAGAAAAGAATGAAATTTGCAGTTAAAATGGACCATTTTCTCTAACATGTGGGCCCACCTAGCCAGCCTGACCATCTCTCCCTTCGCATGGGCAACAACCCAACCACTCCCTCAGCTCCCTCACTCTCCCTGTGCTCTCTCTCTCACTCACTCCCATGCTCCTCACCGGCCATAAGAGCAAGGAGCTCTCTCCCTCCCTCCCTCACAAGCTCCCTCTCCCCTTCTCCCCAAAATCCCACCTCAAGGGAAGGAATTGAGGTATGCATGTGGTACTCACGTGATCATGAGCTCATGAGCTATCCATCCATCTAATTCATTTTTGTTTTCCCGAAGCATTCGAGCCGGTTTTGATGTCTTTTGATGTTCTTGGTTGAAGCACAAGTAGCACTGGCGTTATTCCTCTTTCTGAGCTTTTCCTCCTTAAACCAACGGTCCCCAAGCTTAGCACAAAATCTTGGGTGAGTCTCCTAGGCTCCCATGGCATAGATGAACGATTTGGTTGGATGAATCCCGAGTTTGAAGATTCGGTTACAAAGTTCTTAAGTTCTTGAGCTTTGGAGCTAAAATGAGGATTTGGGTGAGTTTTGAGTTAGGACTTGTGTTGCTAGGTTGTTAAGTGAGTTCTAGACTCTATAAACTCTCTCAAACATACTTCCCTTTGGTTGGGGGAAGCTCGCAAATCAAATCGGTCGAGATTTCCCTCTTGAAGCAGTCTCTCAGGACAACTCGGATAATCTGGATTGACCCGGATACTTCGGGTAAACCTGGAGAAATCCCATTGAATTTTCCATGGGAACTATGGTGTTTTAGGGTGCCATTTGAGTCTAAAACCCTTTGTAGAGTGTATATCCATGTTTTGCTGGAATAGATTTAGCATGCAAGTTGAATCGGCTGGGGAAAACACTTTAGAACTTAACTCGACCAGAACTTGGATAGTCCTTATCAACTCGGAGTGTCTGGTCTAATCCGGAGAATCCAGACTCGACCCGGAGGGTCCAAATAAATAGCCGAGAGCCTCACTCGGAGCTTCGCCCAAAGTGTCCGACCTAATCCAGAGTATCCGGACTCACCCAGAGGTTCTGGGTTATATCAAAAATGGTTAACCGAGAGTCCTCACCCGGAGGTTCCGAAACCCAGATACTCCGAGTTTAACCCGGAGTCTCTAGCCTCTTGTTATTTTTCTGGTGTTGTTTAGATCGCAAGATTCGTTATTCCCCCGAATGTCTTACATATTTAGCTTGTTGTTATGCATATTGTAGCATACATCATGCATTTCATTCATACTCATCATTGCACCTATTCTTCTTTAGTGAATGAAGAACTGGAGCGTGTCGCGACTGTGGTTGAAGGCGACGCCAGTCTACCGAAGTTTTGCGAGTGTTGTGTGGGTAGCATAAGGCAAACACCTGAGCAGCAAAGCAATCATCTAAGCATATTTCTCCTAATACTTTGGATCTCGTATGATGTGATAAATATACGTTATGTATGTTATACATGAGTTCGAGTCGATGTCAGGTTATGATGAGTAGAACCTATATTGATGCACTAATTCTCCTATCTTGAATAATTGTTTATCCATATTTTTGTAGCCTAGGTTTAATATGATATTGTCTAACTTAAAATGTTATTTGTGATGCTTAGCAAGTGCTTAGGTCCTCGCTAGAAGTCGAGCGGTGAAATGTTTCATCGTTCGCGAGCATAGGCTTTAATTACGTGTACAATGATCATAGTGATGGGTTGATAGTATCGGTTGGATGAGTGGGGTGAATGAGACGAGATGTGGGCGGTGTTAGTGGTGTTTGTCCTGCCCGGATGTGGAGTTCCCCTAGGTAGGTCGGGAGAGGGACCCAAACACCATAGACCGCTTGCATCATTTAAGCACCGATCGTTGTTGCATTTGGCTTTAGTACTTTCCATACTTAGTACATGTCATATATGGGAACGATAAGTTGATTACCTTTGTAGCTATGGCTTTTTGGCGTGTGGGTCGATGGTATCGGGTATGAGGCCGGTTGGGGTATCCAGTTTGCTTCGGGAGTAGTTCTGGATGACCCTCGTACCTATCGGCTCATGTTCAAATGATCGGGGTTTATTGAAAAAGGTTGACATGAGTACCCCCTTGTATGGACTTGTGTGATCATAAAAGCTATATGGTACTTAAGTCGTGTAGGTAAAGGAGTACCCCTGCAGGGTGTAAAAATATTTTGAAATACCACGCTTTAGGTCATGAACATGCTTTTGTCCATTTGCAATAATCGTAGAGTTACGAATATAGTTTGGTATGGTTGAGATGTTGAGATTATTATTATAGATGTTACTACTATGGTTCCTTTTTTATTATGTCAGTTGATGTTTATGGGCTAGTTTGTTACTTTGATCAAGTATAGATGCTCACATATATTTATGTAATGTTAATTACTCGCTCTTTCTTAAGCTTTGTTGTGGTGTCCCATGTTGGAAAGACATTGTCGGTGATATGGGATCCGAGGGTTCCCGAGTCCCGAGGCCAGGACAGCGCGGTGCCACATGGCACCTTCCCTCGGGGACCACCTCCCCGAGGACCCGAGGGAAGCATGATCCGGGAGTGGGTGCTCGGGGTTAAGAACAGGTGGTCCCCGAGCATCCAGAGAGCCCCGAGGACCCGAGGGAAGTAAGGTCTGGGAGTGGGTGCTCGGGGCCAAGAACAGTTGGTCCCCGAGCACCCAGAGAGCCCCGAGCACCCGGCAAGCCCCATGCCGGTGGACCCCGCAGGGACTCCACGATGAGGTGTCAGTCGGTGGGAGGCCCAATACCGCATTTAATGGGGAGCGTGGACGGTCACATCCAACCACTCTCCCCCATGCCTCCTGTACTGAATACGCCAGTCCCTGCCGTCGCCTAGCAGGAAGGCGTGGGCACAATTAATACGGCGGGTCCCATCGCATGTCCCCTGGCGGAGCCCATGAAGAAAGACGGCTTGAAGATATCTTTGATGAGCTTGAGGCTTATCGCTTATCGCCCTGTTACATCAGACCGTGTTAGACTTACTCTGACCAAACGGGCATGAGAGAGTAGTCAGAAGCTAGCCAGTGGGCGCCCCTGCGCCTGCTAAAGCTGGAACGCGAAGACCGATGGAACCGTCCAAGGGATGTATTTTCAACCCTCTGTAACATCAACTGTAGACCAATGATGGTCACTTTCCATTTATTGTTCACGGGAACTTGTGCCCTCGTTCTGGGCACTCCCTAAAGGGCCTCCCCCCGGTAGATAAAGGGGGGAGCACTTCGTAGAGGGAGAGATCCGAAGAGATTGGAAAAAAGAAAAGGAGAAGAGCATTGATAACATACTGGACACACAGGAGTAGGGTATTACGCCTCCGTGCGGCTTGAACCTGTCTAAATTCTTGGTGCATTCATTTCTACTATCTGACGATCCATCCCGCCTAAGTCCCACTCGCATTAATCTCATGTACGAGGTAGTTCCAGGCCAGCCCCCCGGCCGAATCTCAAAGGGGGTCCCTCAGGATCCCTGCTCGCGGTGTTCATCCACCGACAGACATGTGTTCATATTAGGCACAAAACACGTGTTGGGACTACCAGAGTAGTATTCTGATTAATTGTTGAAGTCATGATTAAGAAAATAATTGATTTAATGCTTAATTAGACTACTGTTTGGACGGTTCCTCACAATAGGAAACATCAGTAGTTCAAGGTAGGAAATGCATCAACATAGGTTCTACCCATAAAATTCGACACAGACTCACTAACATGCATAACATACATAAAGCAATAACTTATCAAATTATACTCCACATGATCTAAAATATGAGGTGAAATATGCTTAGATGCTTACCTTGGTGCTCAGTTGCTTCTCACATAAAATCACAATCAGGTTACACCTCAAGAATACCCTTGTCGCTCTCTTGTTCATCGATCGCTAAAAGAAAAATGATGCATCACAATTAACATGACGAAATGCTATGATACATGCACTGAATATCATGAAAATATAATAGGAGATGAGGTACTAAATAAAGAACATGATGCAACAAAAATCATATGAATTGAAGTGCAAAAGCTCATGGTATAAAAGCTCATGGTATCAAATTCCGATCAAAAAGGACCGTAATTAAGCTAGCTATCAAGATTAAATGAGCTTCACAATTTAAACAACACTTACATACCAATGTATTTTTTTTTTCTACATAGCACTAATCATAACATGAATTGTCCAAGTGGTTTCATAATTTTAGGACATGGTATTAATTAACTATGATTTAATTGAGCTAAAATGCATTTAATTAATTATTAAAAAGTATTTTCTTGAGTTCTAACATTTTTAACATATAGTTCACACTCATACTAAGCTAATGGAACTGGTTTCATGATTTTTTTTAAGTTCATATGAATTAACTACAAAACATACAAGCTATCAACAAAGTAAAAAGAAAAAAGAAAAATGTCTCATGAACAGTAAATTTGGAAGTTTCGGGTTAAGGTCGGAATTCCGGGTGAGGTTCTGAGGGATGGTTCTCGGTTAAATTTGCTCGGCAGAATGCGAGTTTTTCGATGATTCGATGGCTGATTCGATTTGCATGTTAAAATCTAACTCATATAAGCATATATTGGCACTAATGCATGGATTCTAGACCTGAAATACTCACTCCACAAGCACGAATCATTAGCTCTATCTCATCCAAACCTCTCCCACTAGCTCCATTTCTCCAAGAACACAAAAGTAATTCACACTACAAGAACGCAGCTGCAAAAATTCAAATTTACCCCCAACCAATTTATGCATTCACGCCATGGGAAAACTAGGATACTTACCAAAGGTCTTTGTCAAGGTTTGTGACCGTCGGTTGGGGGAAGAATTGAAGGGAAAAAGCTCAGTGAAGAGAGGGCAAACTGCAGCTTCTTGTTGCTTCAACCAAAGAAGAGAAAGAGCTCAAGAACAATGAGGAAATCTTCGTGCATGCAAAAAATACTTGGATGGATGGGAAGCCTAGAAGGTAGGGATCACGAGGGTACCACATGCATACCTTGATTCTTGCTCTTAAGGAAGGGATTTGGGGAGAAAAGAGAGAGCTTGAGGGAGGGGAGGGGCAGCAGCTCCAGTTGTATTTGGGGCTACTCGTTTGGAGTGAGGAAGCACGTGAGAGAGAGTAAGGTGGAGGGAGAAGGGTGTTGCTGGTGCTAATGAGAAGGAGAGGTCGTGGCCGGTCAGCTCATGTGGCCCCCACTTTCTAGAGATACAACACCAACTCAGCTACAAACTTATTCCTTTTTCTTCTCTCCTCTTAGTCTTCTCTCCTTTAATAACCGAACACGAGGTTCTCTAGTGATCCAAAAATTCTAGGAATTTTTGTGCCGTGATTGCAATACGAGATGAACCCATTTTAATGGATTCACCCGTAACGCCGCAACGCCCAAGTGGAACTTAACTAAAAGAAAAACTCTAACGTCGGTTATTACCAAAGCTCCCCCCCCCCCCTTTAAAGAATCTAGTCCCGAGATTCGGGTAAGCTTAGGTGAGAGTTTGGCGAATATAGGAGCTTCATGACTCATGCGGTAAAAGAATCAACGTGGATACATCAAGAAACTGCGCGGTGAGAAATGGAAACTAATGCAACACTCACATGTTGAAGAAAAACTCATGATAAGCAGCACGAAGTCGATCCTCACGTTCCCACATTGCTTCATCTTCGGTATGATTGCTCCATTGAACCTTGAGAAAATTAAAATAACTGCATTGCATCTTCCATTTGGCTTCATCAAGAATGCGAATAGGGTGCTCGTAATAAGAAAGATCGGTTTGAAGGTCTTGGTCACCCATCGACACGACTTCGGTTGGAACGCGAAAACACTTCTTCAATTGTGAGACATGGAAGACGTTGTGCACAACGGAGAGGAATGGAGGTAGCTCCAGTTGATAGGCCACTTCGGCAAACTGGGCATAACTTGGAAAGGGCCAACATAGCATGGCGTCAACTCCCTTTTGACTTGAAAATGTTGTGTCCCTTTGAAAGGAGACACCTTGAGATAGACGAAATTCCCAATGGCAAACATAAGCTCTCATTGGCGGTGATCTGTATAGCTCTTCTGTCAAGATTGAGCTGTGAGAAGACACTTACGAACGGTCTTGATGTGTTCTTTTGCTTCTTTGACCAAATCCGGACCCAAGAAAACCCTTTCGCTAGACTCAGACCAATTCAGTGGCGTTCGACACCTCCTTCCATAGAGAGCTTTGAATGGAGCCATCTGGATACTGGATTGATAGCTGTTGTTGTATGAAAACTCTACAAACGACAAGTAAAGTTCCCACCTTTTCCCATAGTTGAGCGCACAAGCCCTTAACATATCTCCAGGATTTGATTGACTATCTCGGTTTGGCCCCCAGTTTGTGGATGGAAGGCAGTGCTATGGAACAATTCAGTTCCCATCACCTCATGGAGGCTTCTCCAAAAGTGAGAGGTGAACTGAGTGTCTCGATCAAAAATGATCTTCTTTGGAATTCTATGAAGGCAAACAATATGAAAAAGTGCTAAAGTCAACGACACCAATGATAGGTGCTTAACCGATGCAAGCAGTCTATAACATCTTGATTCCTTTTCCGACTTACCCCTAGCACCGCCCACATCTCATTTTATCCTCACACTCATACAACCCTAACATTGTTTCTATTGTGAAAGTAATTAATTCCTATACTCGCGAACGATGTTACATTCCACCACTCGGCTTCAACCGGCGACCTATACATTGCTAAGCATATCATATAACTTTAAGTTGAACAACAACATGTTATACCCGGGTTACAAGGATAGGAAACATCGGTAGTTCAAGGTAGAAAATGCATCAACATATGTTCTACCTATAAAACCCGACACAGACTCGCTAATATGCATAACATACATAAAGCAATAACTTATCAAATTAGACTCCACATGATCCAAAATAAGAAGTAAATTATGCTTAGATGTTTGCCTTGGTGCTCAGTTGCTTCACACACAAAATAGGTTCCACCTCAAGAATACCCCGTCTCTCTCTGGTTCATCGATCGCTAAAACAAAAAATTGTGCATCACAATTAACGTAATGAAACGCTATGATACATGCACCGAATGCTATGAAAATATAACGAGAGATGAGGTACTGAGTAAAGAACATGATGCAAAATAAATCATATGAATTGAAGTGCAAAAGCTCATGGTATAAAAGATTACTAAGGTATGTTCAAAAAGGACTGTAATTAAGCTAGCTATCAAGATTACATGAGCTTCACGATTTAAACAACACCAATGTATATTTTTCCTAGAAAGCACTGATCATAACATGAATTTTTCAAATGGTTTCATAATTTTAGGACATGGTATTAATTAACTGTAATTTTATTGAGCTCAAATGTAATTAATTAATTAATTATAAAAAATATTTTCTTAAGTTCCAACATTTTTAACATGTATTTCACACTCATATGAAACTAACGAACTAGTTTCATGATTTTTGAAGTTCGTATGAATTAACTACGAATACAATCTATCAGCAAAGTAAAAAGAAAAAAGAAAAATGCCTCATAAACAGTAAATCTGAAAGTTTCAGGTTAAGGTCGAAACTTCCGGATGAGGTTGAGCGAGGTTTCTCATTTAAATTTGCTTGGATTAACCCAGAACTTCCGGGTAGGGTTCTCGGGAATTTTAGCTAGGATTACCCGAAACTTTCGAGTTGTAGTAGAACGAGAGTTTTTCGATGATTCGTCAGCCGATTCGACTTACATGTTAAAATATAATCCACATAAGCATGTATTAGCACTAATGCATGGATTTTAGACCTAAAATACCCACTCCACAAGCATGAATCATTAGCTCTATCTCATCCAAATCTCTCCCACTAGCTCCATTTCATTAAGAACACAAAAGTAATTCGCACTACAAGAACGGAGCTGCAAACACTCGAATTTACCCCCAAGGAATTCATGCATTCACACTGTGAGAAACCTAGGAGACTTACCCAAGGTCCTTGTCAGGGTTTGCGACTGTCGGTTGGGGGAAGAATCGGAGGGAAAAAACTTAGTGAAGAGAGAGCAAACTGCAGCTTCTTGTTGCTTCAACCAAAGAAGAGAAAGAGCTCAAGAATAGCGAGAAATCTTCGTGCATGCGAAAAAATACTTTGATGGATAGGAAGCCTAGAAATTAGGGATCGTGAGTGTACCACATACATACCTTGATTCTTACTCTTGAGAGAGATATTTGGGGAGAAACAAGAGAGCTTGAGGGAGGGGAGGAGCAGCAGCTCCTGCTGTCTTTGGAGTTGCTCAGTTGGGAGTGAGGGAGCACGTGAGAGAGAGTGAGGAGAAGGGAGAAGGGTGCTGCTAGTGCTAATGAGAAGGAGAGGTGGTGGGCCGGTCAGCTCATATGGGTCCCACTTGCTAGTGATACAACACCAACTCAGCTACAAACTTATTCCTTTTTCTTCTCTCCTCATATTCTTCTCTCCTTTAATAACCTAACATGAGGTGCTCTAGTACTCCAAAAATTCTTGGAATTTTTGTGCCATGATTGCAATACGAGATGAACCCATTTTAATGGATTCACCCGCAATGCCCAAGCGAAACTTGACTAAAAGAAAAACTCTAACGCCGGTTATTTTCAAAACTCTACGCAAAGTTAAGCCGCTATTAGAAACTAACAAGCACTCAACAAATAAACATAATACTCAACATAAAACATGATGCTTATGATGCATGATTATGCTTAATACATGTTTACGAGAATTGGGATGTGACAATTGATGTTTTAAATGCAAAGGAAAATCATATCGGTCCGTCTCCAACGGGACTACTATCTTATTGTTGTTTTTTCAAGAAAAAGGAATACTTCACTATTTCTCGTTCTTCATTGACGTTGTTGATGTGTCTGTTCTTCTGGTACCACACTATACTTACTATGTGTTTTTACTCACTCTTTGTTTCATTTGGTTTTTCGGTACCACTAGTCGTGACATGTTCAGAAGGGGAATTAGCATCACGTAGTGGCAAGTGATCACGCTAAAATTATTACCTAGTTGTCTCCATAATACCTTAGCGATGTAACTGCTGTTGATCAATTTTGCAGCCGGTGGTGGTTTTGGTCAAATGTATCGGATCTAGTTTTAGACTGTTATGTTTACTTTCCGCTTATGGATATCATGCTTGTGGTGTATGTGAAGTTTTTGCTTGTGCAGGGAAACGATAGTTTCAGGAGAAACTCTATCGAAATTTCTAATAATTTATAAACTTGTTAGGTTTTAGGTGAGAGTTGATAGCAATCCGGGTTTGTAGAAATCTGAGGCGTTATAACAGCGGAAGGAGTTTGAGGTCATCGACAGATGCCCCCATCGAGGTCATCGACGTCGACCGCTATTGCCTTGAAACAACATAATTCAAAATTATGATTACTACTTTGTCCTATTTAAATCCAATTATTTACAAGTTTGATAATCATTCTATTTTCATTAGTACCCCTATGATACCATGCTAATGATCTAAACCGTCCGATCGAGAAATTAAATGGTCCATATTAATTGTTGTCCACCGTAAAAGTTCTCAATTTTGGGGTGTTGTTGGACTGGCTACATTTGCCAAGATGGGTTGATCAACTCTTTTTTCTAAGAACTACTGTGTCAAACTGTCCAATAACATCCAGGCAAAAGAAGATTTTAACAGATCTGATCAAACAAGAATACTCAAGATCACACACATCCTGGTTAAGCACTTCAAATATGTTCAGTGAACAAGATAAATAACCACAGCTCAAACTCCAGAGAAACATATTGATCGCATTTTGACCATAACATGGAATGCACAATTAATTGGACTGTCTGTTTATCATCTTTTATTCCCATTTCCATAGCGTAGTAGAGAGCTGACACTGAATCGTTGTGCCATCCAAACACTAGGCAAAACTTAACAGAATGATGACTTCAGGTTGGTCTCTGAGTCTCAGTGCTTCTGTAGCAAGTCTCTGAACCAGTAGGCCGATGCCTTTGGGTGCCGTTCAAGTTTGGGCGTGCTGAAGTCGACGTAGACGATGCCAAATTTGGACGTGTAACCTGACAACCACTCGAAGTTGTCAAGGAGAGACCACGCAAAGTAGCCAGCCACGTTTGCGCCCTGATCGATGGCTTTTTTCAGCTCGGTGAGGTAGCTTCTGTAGAATCGCACCCTTGAGATGTCACGCAAGTACTGGTCGCGGGTCAGGTTTCCAGGTTGGTCCATTCCTGGTACAATGTCAACAAGATTGAGATGTTCATCGCTTGATACACAGCATATTCATGAAAATATGGATTCAAGGGATATGAGGTTGTATTGGGTACCGTTCTCAGTTATGTAGACTGTTGGATTTCCATACTTCTGATTGAGGTAGTTCACACATCCGTACATCCCCGTCGGGACGATGTAAAGCCAATTAGAATTTGCCTGCATGTTCATGCATTACTTAGCAAGGCTTTATCGTGTTATTTTTGAATTTGTCGGTGCTGGTATCGTAGCATGTAGTGCTAGTTAAGTAAGCAATGTTGGGAAAGGTTGAAGCGAAGAAATGCATACCTGTGGTCCAATTGGTTTGCCGTTTCGTGCAACTGTTGAATTTAGAGGACGGGGGTTTAGGTGAAAATTTCTGAAGTAAATACATTTAGATAAAACAGAGTTTTACGGCAAGAAACTTACAAACATATTGAACCTGCCAATCGGCCGAGTAGCTAGCCGGAGTCTGCTGGAGCAATTTCTGGCCCTTCATATAGCTAGCTGTGTATTGATTGATCCCAATGTAGTCTGCTGAGCCCTTGACCAATTTAGCTTGCTCAGGAGTGAATTTGGGCAGCCTCTCTTTCACAAGATCTTGCATTATCTGTGGATAATGTCCATTTATTAATGGATCAACAAACCTGCATCAGATGCAATTGTCGATGATATTAGCACTTGAACTTTTCTTTTATTAAAACTTAGGTTTCAACAGAGGATACTCTTACCAACCAATATGGAAGTCCCTGGCTCTTTGAGCCGCAGCTTGGTCTTCAGGTGAGTTTGTGAGAGCTTCGTACCAATTGAAGTCCAGAACTATTCCAACCTTTCCTTTCTGGGCAGCCTACGTTTTGAAAATTTATATGTTCTTCGATCAGAAATTTTGACAGGAAGATGTAAATGAGAATTGACAAGTCGTACATATCTGACAAATTGGACATGCTTACATACATATTGCATGCCTCTTATATGTCCAATTATTTAGGAAAGAAAGTTGCCGCATTTCATGAGTTAGGATAGAATTAAAACACGACAGTATGTTGAGCATTGTTCCAAGCATATAGATGCCACACTTCATATAGTAAAAGAAGATAAATTTGGACTGCACTCCTAAAAGCTGATCGTAATATAATACAATTTACTCCATGAACAGCTCTATAGGTTTTTTTTTTTCAGGGGAATTCTATGAGATTCTTTAGTAAAATACCTGATACTTATTACGGTATCTTGCAACTGAAGCAGCATGTGCCAAGAGAAAATTATGACCAACAATATAAGGTTCTGTTGCTGAATTCCCACCAGCAGCGCATTTGGTGCACCTTTGAGGAGGATTTGACCCCACGTCATAACCAAGTAGCGCTACTATCCTTGGCTCATTGAATGTAAACCAGTGCTTTACACGATCGCCAAAGGTCTTAAAACAGAAGTCGGCGTAGTCTGTAAACAGTTCCCTACAAAACAAATTGTATAGACATATACATATAATGGGATGTTTGCCCTTCTATAACTTGTGACATTAGAAATATAGAGATATAGCATGACACATTTAGCTAGGCCAACATATATTAACCAGAGCGCTTCTATATTGTGCTGTCTTCTTTTGGTAAAACAAAGAGAGTACAAGTCAAGATGAGGAGTCACTTTTTAAGACTCAGAAACGAATCTCAGCACATGAATAGATATAAACATTAATTAACTTTTAGATTGACTTACGCCATCTTTGGGCTTAACCACCCTCCATATTTCTTCTCAAGTGCAAGAGGAAGATCATAGTGGTAAAGATTGACGTAAGGAGTCATTCCTGCTCAGTTTTCAAGGACACATTCAGACATGAGTGAACACAGGTTCCAATGGAAGTCTCAGATGTAAATTTTTTTCTGTTCCAACTTATGTTATACCTTTCTGAAGCAGGTAGTTTATCAAATTATTGTAATAGGCTACACCTTCTTGATTGACTCTTCCCTCGCCATCTACAGATGCCAAAGATGCATCAGCAGTAGTAACACTGATGCATTAGTAACACCTAAACACTTGTGCTCGTATGCTACCATGCTACGTACAACTCATGCAAGATTTATGTACCTGGGAAGATCCTAGACCATGAGATTGAAAACCGGTAGGCATCAAAATTCAGACTTTTCATGAGATCAACATCTTCCTGTAGCAGAAAAAAGGGCTAAATCACACCTCAAAATTCACCTGCATAAAACCTAGATGGGTTTTTATTTACTTCTCGTGGTCATATGTACCTTGTAGTGATGGTATTGATCCACTGCAACGTCTCCATTTTGATTCCCTGCAATATTTCCTGTTCATGCAACACAAAATAGAAAGTTTTAATTAGCAGGAATTTAAAAGGTTGGAGCAGATATCAACGTGCCATTCCCAAGTTTGACGGATCAAGATTAGACAACATCATTTTGAAAATAGCTTACGCTAAACAGCACGCCAGAGTAATAAGGACAAAGATGCATAGACCAAGATCTTTATCAAATACTTGGGACGCACCAACCAACATCAGATTAGTCATTGTCCAACAATCCATTTATGGTGCATAATTTTTACCTAGATGCATCTTGTCCTACTCGAGTGGATGATAGCTAGGAGGATGACTACCCTTACGTATCAGACTAGTCGAAGCAGAGCTCAGTAGCTCAGGTGGCACAAAACAAGTGAGGTAACCAAGAGGTGATTACTACCTGGGGTGTGCGCGAATGCATCCCAGATGGATGGCCCCCGGCCGCCGGAGGACGCCATGCCCTCGACCTGGTACGCCGACGTCGCCGTCCCGAACACGAACCCCTCAGGGAACGACGCCCGGCTGAGCCCGCCCAGCCAGTTCGCGCCCCCCGCCGCGGCACGGGCGCCGAGCACCCCGCCGCACGTGACCAGCACCGCCAGCAGCAGCGCCACCCACCGAGCAGCCATCTCGCTCGCCCCGCGGCCGCAGCCCGCAGCTCACGGGCCACTCGCGCACTCACACCGCACTACTGCCAGCACACAGCTCGCAGCAGCGGTGTGGTACGCAGGTCTCCTATTTGTTGGTCACCACCTCGCCTTATGAACTTATCTATCAATAGGTGTCGGTGCAGTGGAGCGGGCGAGCGGGGGCATCTTTCTGATGTGGACTTATCCCCGCGCGCGCCCGAGTTTTTTTGTTTGAGGCCTCTTACTTTAATGACAAGCATAATATCAACGTATGTCTAACAAACGTCTACAATACACGTACACATACACATCTAAGCACATACCTAGGTCTATATCTACACATAGAAATAAAGAACATGTACTTTGAAAAGATCAACGTTGTGGCTTCACGCACGCGCCCGAGTGAGGCATCTCCAACGAGGACAGATCACATATCAACATTTCTCTTACGTGGAGAAAAGAGAGTTGAGATAACATAATTAGCTCTTGTTTAATACTAGATAGTCTATAAAAATGAGAAATAATATGTAAGCATAAAAAAGATAAAGATACAAATTTATAGACAATCCATTAAAGATACTATTTTTAATATAACTAGCAAGGTGGCACACGTTAATAGTGTGTTTGGTCTCGCTACCATATTTTATTATGATAACATTTAATTAAAAATTAGTATCTTTATTATTTTATGAGGTTAGTGTCATTTAGTTACAAAACATATAAAATTAGAAGAAGAAATAAAATTTCTGTTAGTAGAAAAAAATTATTTATGCTCTAAACTTATATATGAATTATATACATGTATTGATTCAATTTGTATATATTTTAATTAACTGTCAAAATTATATGTCAGATGTAGACAGCCCAATTAAAATCATAATAGAATTGCATTGTTTGAGTGTTGTTCCTTACCTACTTACATGCTTGATGTGACGACTTTAAATTACATGGTACTTCTTAATTTATTATCTTAGTAGGAATTTTTAAAAAATCATTATTTTTTAGAATTATATTAGCTATTGATTAATTGTATTTTATATGGACTCTTTATTTGGGTATTTGACTTTTATAAAAAAAAATTATAAGACTATATTTGATATGAATCTAAATTTTATCTAGTCTAACCCTAATTTTAATTATTATTTATTTTATTTTATTTAGACTCTTTATTTAGATATTTTGCTTCCCAAACCGCATGAACTACTAATTTTCTATAATTTTTAATTTCAAATTTAGATATTTATTAATCATATTTAATATAGACTCTTTGGTTTCTGAATTTAGCTATTTGTTAAGAGTAAATTTCGCAAAACTACATATATTTTGATAAAATTATCGTAAAACTACAAATTTAAGCAATAGTTTCATAAAACTTTAGTGCCAATTTTATCGCAAAACTATAAATCTTTAACAAAATTATCATAAAACTACAGATTTAAACAACAATTTTACAAAACTACAGATTTAGCGCCGATTTTATTGCAAAACTATATATTCTAGAGGAGTTGTTTACAGCCTCGTTAACATGACAACCGAGCCTCACTTGCAGTCTCACAACAGCTGCCAGCTCATAAAACGGATCATCCAGGAGCTCATGAAGCTATGCAAAATAATTGCAAATCGTAAAATTATATATTTAAGCAATAATTTCACAAAACCACAAATTTAGCGCCGATTTTATCGTAAAACTATATACTTTATTGCAAACCTGTTAACCAGACGAATGAGTCTTGCTTGCAGTCACATCAACTCCTGAATAGTCTGTTTCATGAGTTGACAGCTGCTATGAGACTACAAGCGGAGTCCGATCGTTACGGTAACGGGACTATGAACATATTCTCTAGAATATGTAGTTTTACGATAAAATTGGTACTAAATCTGTAGTTTTATGAAATTATTGCTTAAATATGTAGTTTTGCGATAATTTTATCAAAATATTTGTAATTTTGCAATAAAATTACACTAAATATGTGGTTTTGTTAAAATATTGCTTAAATATGTAGTTTTGTGATAATTTTGTCAAAGTATATGTAGTTTTGCAGAAATTTATTTATTTATTAATCATATTTGATATGGACTCTTTGTTTTAATCTAGACCATTAGATGTTTATAATAATAAGTTGTCTAGATTTTTTTTTCTATTAGCGTTGTAATTTTATGATCTTAAGTCTTTTTCTCCTCCAAATAATAATATAAAGATATATAGATGATATATCTTTATATATCTAGTTAAAAGAATATGTACACTAGCGTGGGGACCGACACGGCCCGGCCGGTGCAGTGGAGGGGTCGAGCGGGGAGCATCTTTCTGATGTGGACTTATTCCCGCGCGCGCCCGAGTTTTTTGTTTGAGGTCTCTTACTTTAATGACAGGCATAATATCAACATATGTCTAACTCACATCTACCATACACGTACGCATACACATCTAAGCACATACCTATGTCTACGTCCACACATAGAAATAAAGAACATGTACTTTGCAAAGATCAACGTTGTGGCTTCACGCACGCGCCCGAGTTAGGCATCTCCAACGAGGATCACATAGCTCTCATATCAACATTTCTCTTACGTGGAGAAAAGAGAGTTGAGATAACATAATTAGCTCTTGTTTAATACTAGATAGTCTATAAAAAATGAGAAATAATATGTAAGCATTAAAAAGATAAAGATACAAATTTATAGATAATCCATTAAAGATATTATTTTTAATATAACTAGCAAAGTGACATACGTTAATAGTGTGGTTGGTCTCGCTGCAATATTTTGTTATGGTAATCTTCAATTAAAAATTAGTTTCTTTAGTATTTTATGATGTTAGTGTCATTTAGTTACAAAACACATAAAATTAAAAGAAGAAATAAAAATTATATTAGTAAAAAAGAAAATTATTTATGCTCTAAATTTATACATGAATCATATACATGTATTTGTTCAATTCGTATACATTTTGATCAATTGTCAAAATTACATGTCAGATGTAGGCAGCCCAACTAAAATCATAATAGAATTGCATTATCTGAGTGTTGTGCCTTACCTACTACATGCTTGATGTGACGACCTTAAAATATATGGTGCTTCTTAATTTATTATCTTAGTAAGAATTTTTTTAAAAATTATTATTTAGAATATATTAACTATTGATTAATTGTATTTTACATGGACTCTTTATTTGGTGTTTGACTTTTATAAAAAAAAATTATAAGACTATATTTGATATGAATCCTTATTTTATCTATTCTAACCCTAATTTTAATTATTATTTATTTTATTTTATTTAGACTCTTTATTTAGACATTTTGCTTCCCAAACCGCATGAACCGCTAATTTTCTATAATTTTTAATTTCAAATTTAGATATTTATTAATCATATTTGATATGGACCCTTTAGTTTCTAAATTTAGCTATTTATTAAGAGTAAATTTTGCAAAACTACATATACTTTGACAAAATTATCGCAAAACTACAAATTTAAGCAATAGTTTCACAAAACTACAGATTTAGTGCCAATTTTTTCGCAAAATTACACATCTTTGACAAAATTATCATAAAACTATAGTTTTAAACAATAATTTCACAAAACTACAGATTTAGTGCCGATTTTATCGCAAAACTACAGATTCTAGGGGAGTTGTTCACAGCCCCGTTACCATGACAACCGGTACCTGCTTGCAGTCTCACAACAGCTGTCAACTCATGAAACGGATCATCCAGGAGCTCATGAAGCTATGCAAAATTATCGCAAAAATCGTAAAAATTACATATTTAAGCAACAATTTCATAAAACTACAAATTTAGTGTCGATTTTATCATAAAACTATAAATTTTATTGCAGACCTATTAAATTGATGAATGGGTCTCGCTTGCAGTCACATCAACTCCTAGATAGTCTGTTTCATGAGTTGACAGGTGCTGTGAGATTACAAGTAGAGCCTGATCGTTATGGTAACGGGGCTGAGAACATATCCTTTAGATTCTGTAGTTTTGCAATAAAATTGGTACAATAGTTGTTCATAATAATAAGTTGTCTAGATTTTTTTTTCGATTAGCGTTGTAATTTTATGATCTTAAGAGTCTTTTTCTCCTCCAAATAATAATATATAGATGATATATCTTTATATATCTAGTTAAAAGAATATGTTCACTAGCGTGGGGACCGACACGGCCCGGCCGGTGCGGCTGATTGATTAACCCGAGCGCGTGGGCCGCGCTCCTGTCGCTGCTCGGTGGCTGGCGCGATGTTTTCTGGGAACCGGCGCATGTGGAGGGTTCGCGTGCGCGGCTGGCGATGGTGCGTATGCGTTCCTCGAACCTGGCAGCTAGCGCGACGAATATCTCGCGCTGCGGTTCGGGCTCGGCGACCTCCCTGCTGCCTTGTGTGCGCTACGTTTTCTTCTGACGCAGGAGAACATCATGGCATTTTTCTAGAGGGGCTCTGTCCGACCGGCCGACGGTTATCGTGTCGTTCTCGAGTTATCAATCGTACACGCGAGCTACCTCTCAATCATCCGATGGTCACTTCGAATATGATACTCGTCCACGCAGCCATGGACCAGCGATCACGAATCGGGTGCTCAATTCGCTCGTCATACATGAAAACTCTGTACTCAGCAGCCACCACGACACGTTTAGCCCGGTACTCACCACGACGAGCAACTCTCAAACAGCATGAAACTTGGCTGTTAACACTAGACATTCAAAGAGGCGTCTCAGGCGAATCAATGCAGTGCAGACACACGAAAAGCATCGATTTATCCGTAAACATGATATCCGTACAAAGCTGGCTCTGAATCCTCGCCAAAAAAAAGCAGCGCTGAATCATAGTCCCATTCGTACGACAGGTCTCTCGTCGCTGCAACATGTCTCTAAAACAAAAATGCCAATGGCGGCTACTACATATTCAGTACTGTTACAACAGGGGAAAAGATTTAAATGGAGGAAACCATGAAGATGGCGGGAAGAACAGAGCACAATGAAACCAACAGAGGCAGTAACGATGGGCTTCTTGAGGCGGCTGAACCAGCCGGATGAGTGCCTGAAGTTTCTGAACCAGTCTGAGGGCTACTGGCTTTTGAACCAGCCCCTGAAAGCATGTCCCTGAACCAGTAGGCCGAGTCCTTGGGGTACCGCTTGAGCGTCGTGAAGTCGACGTAGACGATGCCGAACTTGGACGTGTAGCCCGACAGCCACTCGAAGTTGTCGAGGAGAGACCACGCGAAGTAGGCGACCACGTTCGCGCCGTCGTCGATCCCTTTCTTAAGCTCGGTGAGGTAGTTCTTATAGAACTCGACCCTCACGGCGTCGTGGAGGAGCTCTTCGCGTGTGAGGTTCCCGGGTTGATCCATTCCTGGTATTCATGGCACAATGATTTGTAGATGCAATTCAATGAGCAGCAGAGCAGAGCATGTAATAATAAATCTTTTAGTGTACCATTTTCAGATATAATTATTGTCGGATTTTTGTACTTGTCCTTTAGGTAGTTCACAACCCCGTACATGCCCGTTGGGACGATGTAAAGCCAATTGGAATTCGCCTACAAAGGGCATTGCATGATCACAGATTATCATGTTAGTTTTGCACTTGCCAATCTTGTAACACCGATAGAATAAGTTAGGATTCAACATGGTAAGAGGAAGCAGCTTATACCAGTTGCCCAATTGGTACGCCATTTCGTTGAACTGCAAAATTCAAAAGGGAAAGAAGAAAGTGATGATATATTCAGTAACGGTAGTGATATATAAAAATCCATAACCATAAGTTGGTAACTCACAGTTGAATGAAACACCCCAATCGGCTCCGTAGCTTGTTGGTGCTTGCTGAGGTGACTGTTCGTCTGACATGTAGTAAGCAGTATACTGATTGATCCCAAAATAATCTGCTGAACCCTTGACTAGCTTAGCTTGTTCAGGTGTGAAACTTGGTAGCCGATCTTTCACAATGTCCTGCATTGTCTTTGGATATTGTCCATTTATTAATGGATCAAGAAACCTGAATTGTGATCGTTTGATTTTGTTAATATGGGTACTTGTGTTAACCGAAGATCTTGAGATTTTTGTCACAGATTGCCATTAAGATCTTACCAACCAACATGGAAGTCCCTGGCCCTTTGAGCTGCTGCTTGGTCTTCAGTTGAGTTGGTAAGAGGTTCATACCAATTGAAGTCTAAGACTATCCCGACCTTGCCTTTCTGACTTGCCTAGAGGGGAAATGAATTGTTTTCGATCAGCTAAATCACTTTTTTTTTTACCACTGACACAGTTAATGCCCTTGTTGTTGCTGCTAGATTGTAGGATCAATAATCGACCATAGCTGTAAGCCAGCAGATGGTGAAGAGGTAATGTTACAAATACCGATTTAAGGAGGTAAGCATCACGAACAATTAAAAACTAACGCTTGGTTGGGTTTAGTTTATGCAGACATGCTAATAATTCTGCTACTGACACTTTCGGTGTCAGTGCATCTGTTTCTATCTTTGTTGCAGATATGAAAATTATCCAGCTACTAACACAGAAAATGTCAGTGGAAGTGTTTCTATTTGTTTTTTCTTCGTCAGTAGAAAATACCTGGTACTTATTGCGGTATCTCGCAACTGCAGTAGCATGAGATAAGAGAATGTTGTGAGCAACAGTGTAGGGCTCTGTTGCTGAGTTCCCACCAGCAGCACATTTGGTGCACCGGTTAGGGGGGTTCGTCCCAGTATCATAGCCAAGTGCTGCTACTATCCTTGGCTCATTGAATGTGAACCAATTCTTGACTCGATCACCAAATGTCTTGAAACAGAAATCGGCATAGTCTGCAAATATGTCCCTGCAAAACATATTATAAAGAAAATTTGCCCACCATCAAATGTGCCTCGAGATTGATGCGAAGTTTCAAAATTCAAACCGCCATCCCATTTTATAATCATTGCAATAGGACAAGTGGCATTTCTTTAGTACAACTTCATATCTTTATCAACAATGAAGTCCTCTCGTTATATATATAAAATATAGGCAAGGTATTATGGTACAATAACAATATATATTTTATGAACATGTAGTAACAAGATAAGCATACTATTAATCTGACTTACACAATTTTCAGGCTTAGCCAGCCCTGATACTTTTTCTGAAGCGCCAGTGGAAGATCATAGTGGTTAAGGTTGGCATAAGGAGTAAGCCCTGCTCAGTTTTGACGGAAACATTCAGAGAGCAACGCACTTAAGTTCTCATAAATCTATGAAGGTTAAATTTATTTTTGTTTGAAGCCATACCTTGCTTAACCAAGTAGTCTATCAGATTGTTGTAATACGCTACACCATCTGCATTAACTTTTCCCTCACCATCTACATGAACCAAAATGCATCAATAGATCTAGTAACCAGCTCATCCAGGTAACCAGTTCAAGTAGATGCTATACTAGAGTCAAATCTATGTACCTGGGAAAATTCTGGACCAGGAGATTGAAAACCGATACGCATCAAAATTCAGGCTTTTCATGAGATCAACATCTTCCTGTACTAGCATAAGGACACCAAATATCAGACTGAAAAAAAGTTCAAAAGATTTCTTACTTGGTTGTTCAGCTTTCGTCTCAAAAAATATTTGAGTTCAGCTGGCATCCTCTATTTTGTCATGTTTGTTTATGTTCGAAGTGAGTATGTATAGCAACTACATATATGAAAGCATCATCATGTCCAGGAAAGTAAGTATTCTGATCCATCAATCAACTAGAAGAGTAAGCAATATTTATTTAAGGAAAAAAAGACTAAGCAATAAATTTTATGTACATGCAACCTAAATCGGTTTTAAGAGCAGGGGTGGGTTCCATTCCGTTGGCACGTACCTTGTAGCGATGATATTCATCGGTTGTGACATCGGCATTCGCATTGTCAGCAATGTTTCCTGTTCATTACGCATAAGACAAAGTTAGCATCCATGATTTTCGTAACTACGAGCTTGTAGATTCCATCCCACAGGCTCAGATTTGTTTCCAAGTGTTTCCATCCTTACTTCTATATGAGCCAAATGGCAATGCCCTTGCATCCGTCTTCGGTCATATTAGGAACACTGGCTACTGTATGTTGCTCAGATACACGCGAGAACCAACGTGCTTAGCAGTCAATGAAGGATCTGCTTTACTAACCAGTCCACTAGTCACTATTACTGGTGAGGCCTTACCTGGGGTGTGGACGAAGGGGTCCCAGATGCAGGGTCCGCGGCCGCCGGACGCCGCCATGCCCTCGACCTGGTACGCCGACGCCGCCGTCCCGAACACGAACTCCTTGGGGAACGCCGCCCGGCTCAGCCCGCTCGTGTCCGCCCCCATGGCACGGACGCGAAACCCATGGCCACCAAGCGGCACGAGGGCCAGGGCAAGTAGCAGCAGCTGCAGCCGGCGGCAATGCGCCGGCGGAGCCGCAGCCGCTCCCGCGGCGCCCATCAGAGCAGCTCAGCAGCTGGGTCGCGAGCGGCAGGGGAAGCTCAGCTCAGCTCAAGCGTCTCCTTGCTCTCACGGTCAGTCACTCTCGTCGGTGGAAGAAAAGCGAGCTTTCTGCCTTTCTGGCAGCGTGCGATTTGGATATCTACCGGTCTATACCAACCCCGGGCGGTCGGTGAGCTGATTCGCCGAGGCTGCTCTGCTCGGTTGCTCGGCGCGCTGATGATTGGTTGGAGCGGGAGGCGTGCGTCGCGAGGATCAACCATATTACTTTTGGTAAAGACTTCGTTGCAGATACATAGGAGTTTGCTCACACACCTGTAAACCTGTCCTAGCTGTCCGATCTAACTCCTATCCATCCCCTCCTATATCAATCCCCTCTTCATCACAGACTCATCCTTTCTCTGCAACAGATATTAACTCATCTTTTCCGTCTTCAATCCCCTCCTCTCTCTCTCTACAACAGATCAAAGAGTATAAAGCACACCGGCCATCCCCTCGGTATGGAGTAGCTGGATCTAGCCACCCTAGCAGTGCGGTGCTGCTTGAGCTCTCTCTTTCTCTCTCTCCAACAGATCTAGGCGCATGGGAGCTTATCGGCCATCCCCTGCATCCAGTTTGCTGGATCTCGCTGCTCTCATGCCTCAGTGCTACCTTGATGCTTCCACCATCTCGAGCGCGCCCTCGACTCGTCCTCTCTCTCCAACAGATTCAGACTCATAGGGGCTCACCAGCCATCCCACGCATCCAGTTCGTTGGATCCATCTGCTCTTGTGCCATGGTGCTGCCTCAGTGCTTCCATCGTCTCGCACGTGCGCCCCTAGGTGACCCCGCCATCACTTTCATGTGAGCGCTCGAGAGGCAGGAGGTGACTGCAAGCCCATCTGTAGTGGTTCACTCGTTGCCCATAGTGGACACAGGGAGACAGCTGGTGTCCGCCTTCACAGCCTCGGTGGTGCCAGTTGCAGAGGAGGTAACCCATGTCATCCTAGCGATCATGGTCTACGAGGCCCTGGCGCGAAAGCTGGAGGGGCTTCGTCGCTAGAGGTCATGGATCGAGTGGCCACTTCCTCGTCGATAGTGGCCACGCTCCTCCACATGCGCCTTGACCCTGGCGTGTGACCTCACGGCGCGATGACCTGATTCTCACACACGGGTGCATCTACCTATTAGATCGCCGACCAAATTGCTTTTTTCTTGCAGAGATGCAACAAATTGCTTATAATTTCTGATCGATTTGCCTTTTACATTTGAATGAATTTGTCTATACAGTGCTTCAAATATACCGAGCAAATACATTGAATTACTTTTCAATTTTGTTTTACAATTCGGTTGTTGGTGGCTAGGGCGCATCGGGAGGCACTCTAAGAGGAAGCTCAATTGTTGTTGCGGCCTACACGACAAGTGTTCCTGTGGATCGTCAAGCTTCAACAGTATCACCATTTTGTGGTGTGTAAGCGATCTACACGGTCCCGCATGTATCTTGGTGATGCAGATCGACCTGGGCTTAGATGGTGTCTGTTTGGAGCAGTAACCTCATCCTTGGTCACGAGTTCGCTAGACTTGCTTGTCGATTGAAACAAATTTGCACTTGGATTTGCTCCGTGAGTAGAAATAAATTTGCTTTATAATTTTATATAGATTTGCTTTTGTAAATTGGAACAAACTTGCTCTTTTTTGTTTGGATTTGCTTGTAAACTGAACAAATATACTTCTAAGTTTGTATATGAATTTTCTCTCTGAGTTAGCATGAATTTTGCTTGTAAATTAGAATAATTTTGCTCTCTGAATGTGTATGAATATGCTTGTAAACTAGAAAAAAACTTGCTTTCGGAGTTAGTACTGATTTGTTTGTAAAATTATCCAGATTTAATCTTTATGTCTTATGGATTTTGCTTTTATAAATAGTGACAATTTGCTCTATAAAATTATAGGGAAATAGAAATACTAACGTATTATAAAGTTGATGAAGACACCAAGAGAGGTAATGAAGCTAGTAGGGAACGCAAGATGTCTAATCTAGGTAGTTTGTCTAATGAGAAACACAACTAATTAAGTATACTTTCTAATTAGAGGTGTGCGGATAGTGAGCATTAGCATGCACGTGTATGTGTTAGCCTGATCTATTCCTTTTATTTTATTTTCTTTCTGATTTTTCTTCTCATTCTTATTTATTTTATTTTATCTCATCTTTAACAGTTTCTCTTCGAAAGAATTTGTAAAAGAAAAAAAGAGATAATTCTGTCAAAAAAAATGATCTTAAAAATATTTTCATAACAGAAATCGTAAAATAAAATTATTAGAACATTAAAGAAAACGAAAATCTCAACGTGAAAAATTCTGTGAAAAAAAAAACTCTTATGACGGCAGCTCAGCCCTGTCGGCGCGGCCGTGTCGCGTGGGTGTGATCTGGCTAGGTGGTCCGTGGATCCGCCAGCGCGGCAGCAGCAGACTTCGCGGCTATGCCATCGGCTCTGTGAGTTGTGATGCACGGTATTGTCGTACCGTACAGCTACAGCCTCAATCTTACCAGTCGTTACTAACTGAAGAGATGGATCGGTCCGTGCGTTGTGGTGCATTGAAGATTTGTATAGTGCTTCAGACCGTAGACGGAGCAACGCCGCGTGAGGAGCACGACCTGGCAGAGCTCTGGGTTTTAAGAATTTTTTAAGTTGATTATCTCTAGTTTTAAATATTTTTAGAACTAAATTTATTGATAGGTTAGGAATCTTTAGTTAAGATATTTTATTTTAAAAAATAAAAATAAATATTTAAATCATTTTATTTTATCCTATAAACTTCAAGTTCTACCAAACATGATCTAAGAAGAAGCAAAAATCATTTCATTTTTTTCCAGTAATAGCCAAAGCAAGACTCAACAAGTTGAGCAGATGTAAATAATACTTCATTCGATCATAAATATAAATCCATATAGACTTCTCCCAAATAAACTAAATATAAGTCCATCACAATTCTAATACATCTTTTTACTTTATTATTGTACTTTAATCAATACAGTAAATTTAACACTCATCTTAACTCTAACAATCTAACAATAATTGATAGAAAATGAGGTCTTTGTACTCTTCGTCCAGTGGCGGAGCTTGAAAAAAAAAGGAGACGGCCAATCAGATTAGGGGGCCAGATTAGAGACCTTAGCAATTTATTAATAACACTTAGTAGTAAATTTAAGTATTTCTTCAATAATTTTTCAAGGTTAGAGGGGTTATAGCCCACCTTAGCCCTCACTATCCTCCGCCACTGTCCCCATCTTAATTCTTATGTCTAAGTCCAAATAAACTTATATTTAGGATAAGAGAAAGTAGTTTACACCAATGCTAGCACAAACGACAAGCCTCGACTTCATCACGCCGGTGCTTGAATCTATTTAAACACCTGAACCACCTGTAGCACCTGTTTCTAGCTTTTCCCCTCTACAGAATGAGATTGGTAAACGCCTGAACCACCTGACAACTAGCAATACATGCAGACAAGGGATGCAAATCATCCTTATATATACACAGTACAGATACAGAGATCCATCAACATGAAGTGGAAGAAAAATAGTTAGCAAGTTTCAGACTGTCACCAATCTGCCATATATGTCAGCACTGAGATGATACGCTGAACCTGATGTTCGATTGTTCGTTATCTGCCAGCGGACAGCTCGACGGCGTTCTGGTTGTAGATGGAGTCCTCGCCCCAGTCGAACCGCTGCTGCATCCGCTCGTAGTCCTGCCTCCTCGTCACCTCGACCTGCTGCCACTCTTCCCACCGCTCGGCCAGGCCCTCGCCTTCGAGCATCCGGACGACCTCGGACATGGACGGGCGATCCTCGGGCGAGGCCTGGGTGCAGAGCAGCGCAATCTGGATCATCATCTCAACCTCCTGGTTGTTGTAATTACTGTTCAAGTTCCGGTCAACGATGGCGTCGAGATGCCCTTCTCTTTGCAGCTTCTTGACCTGCACATTTGTAGCAAAACCGTTAGTGTACTGCCAAGAAAAATGTCATGTGTTGCGTGCACTTTCATCGAAACAGTGAAATCAAGTCCTGGGTTTATCATGAAGCTCTTCATAGAAAAAATTAACTTCAAATAGCATATTAAATCAATCACTTATAGAAGAGTTAAATGGGCTCACATGGTCAAGTAACAACACATCGTCTTCTTCCTCCAAGCGTGAAAAGTCGATGGCGCGCTGTCCTGTGACTAGTTCAAGAAGCATTATGCCATAACCAAAAACATCGGTTCTCTCAGACGACTTTCCTGTGGACAGATATTCAGGTGCAATGTGACCCATAGTTCCACGGACTTGAGTAGTCACAGATGTCTTCTGTACATCCACCAGCTTGGCCAAGCCAAAATCACCAACAACGGGTTCAAAATCTTCATCAAGCAAGACGTTGGCAGCCTTGACGTCACGATGTATAATCTTAGGATTGCAGTGCTCGTGCAGATACTCCAATCCACGTGCTGTGCCTATAGCCACTCGCTTCCTTGCAGACCAATCTAGTATTGGTTCCCCAGTTTTAAATTCTGAATCATTCGATACAATGAGCACATGTTAGACAAGAATACATATTACTGAAAAAATATTACTATGGAAGGGAAATAGCAAAGTGGCAAAAGTTTTCCACTCACTGGATGCATAGAGTCAATATATATCGATGCAACTAGCTATCTACACATGATATCATGACATATCTAGGATGTTAGAGATAGCAAACTGACTATGACCTGTCCAGTCAGCAAAAAGAAACAGTTCTTGTACTGACAAACAGTTAATAAGCACATATCCTCAGCGAAAGAAGCAAACCTATGCATCCTATACTGTCAATGATCATTTAATGAACACCGAAAAATGGATTTTACAGACCAGCTGACCGACCCTTCAACACTTCACTAGGTGATAATCTCAAACATCATTTGGCATAACAAATTGGTGTATCAATTCTGTACGCTGGATTTATTTCACCTACTTAGTAAATTTTAGATCATTCTAACACTAAATTAAAAATCAGTTTTGCATGGACTACATCTTATGTTGGTCCAGGAAACTGAGCATATGAATGTATATTTCAACAAGGAGCTACCAAAAGGCACGACAGAAGCTACAAGGCTAATGCATTAGTTGCATAATCTATAAGCATATTCATGGTCTGAGGAACTTCATAGAGTAACACCAATGTAGAATTGTACGCAACGAAACAAGATTTATTGGTTAAGAAAGCAAGTACCTCGTAGACGGTAGGCCACACTAAGATTCTGCATGAAAGGATAAACAAGTAGACGCTCTGTTTGTGTCGTACAGAATCCAATCAATCTCAAAAGATTCCGGTGAACTGCAACACTAATCAGCTCAACTTCACGCAAGAAGGCAGCCTCCCCACCAGGGCTTTCATAATCAGTCAACCGTTTTACAGCAATCTTAGTGCCATCTGGAAGCGCTCCTTTATATACTTTCCCAAAACCCCCTTGTCCAAGAACATTTTTCTCATTGAAATTATCTGTTGCAAGTTGTAATTCTCTCCATGCAAATCTTTTCAACTGGCCGAATGCAATTCTTTGATCATCATCACCTGAGACCATAAATTATCAGTCAGTTAGTTAAATGCAAATGCATCCCACTTGTGCTTTAAATTCTAAGATTGACATGGTGTCTCATAAACACAGCTACATATGCTGTTATGAAACAATTACTCAAGGCGCTAAACATTAAGAGATTGTGTATATCGCTAGCTAATTTTTTTCACTGTGCCAACATCAGTATCAAACTGGTGCAGTAAGCAGAATATGCCAGTCAAAAGAGGCTTGTTAGTGTTAGGAATAGCAACTTATATTTCCTAGAGGCTATAGGTCAGTATATATATGTGTACAGGTGGCAATATACAAGGAACTTCTTATAAGATAGGGATATTACACAGAAGACAATATATATCTAACACCCCCCCCCCCCCTCTAACTCATGGGTGATCAACCACATTGAGTTTGGAGAGTTAGAATCTGTGTTGAGCTATACTCTGAGACTTCATGAATAAATCAACCAACTAAAGCTCTGCAGGAACATAGTGAAAAACAATAACCTCACCTTAGAGATTT
This sequence comes from Phragmites australis, assembly GCF_958298935.1. Lineage (NCBI taxonomy): Eukaryota > Viridiplantae > Streptophyta > Magnoliopsida > Poales > Poaceae > Phragmites > Phragmites australis. The sequence continues at coordinate 41,108,524 of NC_084923.1, forward strand.
GTCCGTGTATAAAAAACATCAACACCAATATGCTTGGTGAGCTCATGTTTCATCGGATCTCGAGCGATACTAATAGCACATGTATTGTCGGAGTAAAGATGAGTATATACGGGAGATAAAACACCAAAATCCTTAAGTAACCACCATAACCAATTGAGCTCTATTGTCAACAATGTCATGGCTCGCAACCCAGCCTTTGCACTGGAACGAGAAACTACGGTCTGCTTTTTAGTCTACCAAGCAATGAAAGAACCACTAAGGAAAACACAATAGCCAAAAAGAGATCGACGATCAGAAGAATCACTATCCCAAGTAGTGTCAAAATAAGCACGAAGCTGTAAAGATCTGGAACGTGAAAATAAGAGATGGTCCCATGAAGATGACGCAAAACACGGAGAAGATGACTTTAGTAGAGTTGAGTGGGAACAGAAACAAACTGACCGAGAATGTGCACTGCATGAGAAATGTCAGGATGAGTGAAACCAAGGTAAACAAGACTCCCAACAAGATGACGATAGCGAGTAGGATTTGCAAAAGGCTCACCATCGGTGGACCGAAGATGAAGGTTAAGCTCTATAGGAGTCTCAACAGTGTACTCATCAGTGAGAAAAGCATGATCAAGGAGATCCTCAATATATTTCTCTTGGGACAGAAAGAGCCTTAGATGTAGAAGAAATCTCAATCTCAAGAAAGTAATGAACAGGACCCAGATCGAACATAAGAAACTATTTATTGAGACGAGCCTTGACAAAAGCAATATACTGACAATCATCTCCTGTAATGATCATGTCATCAATATACAGAAGAAGAAGAGTCCAACAACAAGATAAAGTGTGAACGAAGAGCGCAGGATCATGAGCAATAACAGAAAAACAAGTAGCAATGATGATAGAAGAAAGTGCTCAAACCAGCAGGATTAAAAGGTCGAATCGAATGACGATCATGAAGGGAATAGCAAGGAGAAGATAGAGGAACTAAATCGGCGGAAGGAGACGGCTCATCAAAAAGAAGCACAGCAGGAGGTGAGACTGCATGGAAATGGCGAGTGTAGTGGAAAGGAAAAGGCTCAACAATAGCAGACGGGGGTGGAGCTTGTGAAGTGGGGGCCAAAAGCGTGGAAGGCACAACAGGACAGGGCGTTAATGGTGCTCAGGAAATAGAAGAAGAAACAATTATAGGTGTGGTAGGAAAAGTAAGAAAAGATAGTGGCTCAACTAAGGAGGCTGAAGAAGTGGAAGGAGAGGTACGAGGATAGAAAAGACAAGACTCATCAAAAATGACATCACGAGAAATACACATTCGGCAGGCAATAGGGTCCTAACACCGATAACCCTTATGCTCAGCATTGTAGCCAAGAAAGACGCACTCAACAGATTGAGCAGTTAGTTTAGTATGTTCATGGAGGGTGAGAAAAACGTAACAAACACAACCAAAAAGACAAAGACAACAATAATCAGAAAGATGCCCACATAGACGCTCAAAAAGAATGTCACCCTTGAGAGCAGAAGAGAGTTGTATGTTGACCAAGTAGGTGGCAATGGAGACCCCCTCAACCCAAAAATGAGGTGGAACAGAAGAGACAATCATTATCGCACGAGCTATCTCAAGGAGATGACGATGCTTGCGCTCAGCAACGTCATTCTGAGCATGAGCACGAAGACAAAAGAACTGAGACAACGTACCATGCTCAGCAAGAAAGGAACGAAGATACCTAGAAATAAATTCGCCAGCAGAATCAGCTCGAAAAACACGAATGAGAATATCAAACTAAGTGCAAATCATAGTGTCAAAGCACTTATATATAGATAACACCTCGCTATAAGAAGACATAAAATAAATCCAAGTGTGACGAGAGAAATCATCTATAAAGATAATATAATAGCTATGACCCCTTTTGAAACGAATGGAGCCGGATCCTAAACATCAAAGTGAGCAAGATCAAAAGGTCGTTGAGACACTGACTCACTATAAGGATAAGGAAACTGAATATGTTTTCCAAGCTTACAACACTGATAATCTAAAGACACGTTTCCTAAGATACACCCTAGAAAACCACAACGAACTAATGAAGACAGACGCGACCCACAGACACGACCAAAACAACGATGCCACTATTGGAAGGAGTCAGTAGTCGAGGAAGAAGAAAGACCGACGGCGGTAGCAGAAGGAAGATGAAACCAGTTAAGTTCCCATAGACACTAGGAATCATGGCACCGAAAGCTAGTACCAAACAGAGCACCCACACGACGATCTTGAACACATAAAAAATCAGAATCTAAAATAATGCGACAACCATGATCAACAAGCTGACCAACAGATATGAGCACGTAGATCCAAACAACACTGACAGGAGCGGCAACCAGGAACACAAGGAGAGTCCAACTGACACCACACTGCCGACATCTAAGCATAAAACACATCAACAATCGCATCATCCTGTTGAAGAGGCTGCTTCTGGCGAACAACAGAGAAGTAGAGAGCATCCCCAGAAGGCTCATAGTTCTGACGAAGACGAATCCACATCTGAAAGGCAGTAGAGAACTAAACAATCTCAGAAGAAAATCGTGGCTCAACACTAGCAACCATACTAGAAGTTGCACGAGCATCATCATCCATCCACTTAGCACAATGAGACAACTGATCTCTATACAGCTCCAAGGCATCTTGATAGGCGGAGACAGCTTTATCATAAGCAGCAGTGGTGGCTTCAGTTGATGCTTTGTCTCCTTTGTCGGCAGAAGGCTACACATGCTTCGTCTGAGGAACAGGGAAAGGCAAACAAGGAATGTCGCCAGAAGGAACACCCTAAAGGCAAAGCCCACGCATGTGAATGAACATATGCTGCACAAAATCCTGATAGTTGGCACCATCAAAGATCACCGCGCACCGAGGAACCGAAACGGTGCCTGACGACATCATGTAGAAGGGACAAACGATGGCGAGAGCGTAAAGAAGTAGCGGCGGGCGACGACGAGAGTGCAAAAGAGTAGTGGCAACTGCTGCAATTTTTTTACAGCGACGGTGCCTTGGCATTCAAAGCATGCACACGCGAAGACGGTTGGCGGCACGCGAAGAGCGGCGGCTGGCGGGGTCCCGGTGCGCCCGCACGAGCACACGGCGAGATCCGGCAGCGCGTAGCGAGTTGGAGTCCGGCAGCTACGATTTGGATCTAAGCCGGCGACAATTTGGAGGCAGTCAGCAGATCCTCTATGTCAATTTGTGCTTGGGTCAGCGTGCCAGATCAGACGCGGCTCGGGCAAGCTGAGTGGTAGCGCGAATCGAAGAACAATTCAACAAACACGAGCGTGAATCAGCGCGATGCGAGCCAGCGGCGGCGACGGGAGAGGTGGCGCACTAGAGGTCAGAATTGATGAGGGAAGAGGCAGATCCGACGGGGGCTAGCCGGATCCGATCGAGGAGGAGCCAGATCCGGCCAGGAATGGATACGAGACTAGATCAGGACAAGTGGATGCGTCAAAAAAAAAACTAGCTCTAATACCATGTTAGAAATAGCAATTTGTATTCCCTAGAGCCTATAGACCGGTATATATATGTATATGTATATATATGTGTATATATATATGTGTGTGTGTGTATAGGGCAATATGCAAAGAACCCCTTATAAGACAGGGATATTACACTGAAGGAAATATATATCTAACAGTTAGCATACATAAACCAGTACAGGAAACCCTAGTTTGCAGTATATCTACCTAAGGCCCCTATTAAAAAGAAGAAAAAACTGTCAGTTCAGGAAACCATATGCCTGGTTGAACTTATTGGTCTACAGTTTAATGCATGATGAAATCATGATAGTGATTATATCTTTTTCATTTTAAGAAAATACAATGAACAGGACTTAAAACCTTTAGCTGCAGTAAGGTGACTACCTGATACATCCACAAAAACTTCACGTAGATGGCTTTTTCTCCTTCCATTACAGATAATAAATAGAGCCCCTAGGAAGAGTAGCCCCATCACTCCACCAACTGTTCCAAGGACGATGCCTATTTTTGAACCACGAGATGAACCTATCAAAAAGTGAAAAGATTATCAGATGCCCGAAATTATTTGATAGACGTCAAGGGTCTGTACTATGTGCTATTTGATAAATATACAATAAAGAACAGAAAAGTATGGCTTGTTACCTTGGTAAGACACATTTGAGGCACAAGGATTGAGGAAATTTGCTCCACAGTTCAAGTTATTACCTGAAAAACTGTGAAGGAGATGAACTTTTGTTAGACCTCCAAATTAGCAAACATGAAAATAAATGTTACAGTGATCGCACAGTACTTGTAACGTGCAACTTGAAACAGTTGAGCAGGTATTTGATCAGAGAGGTTATTGTAAGCTAGCCGACTGCATCATAAAAAAAGTTAGTCAGTGTATGACAAGAATGCATATATATCCTCTTGTGAGCAAAAATCACTAATATTAGTATTAATCCTTACATGTCTGTCAAGCCTGGGATGCCTCCTAAGGTTTCAGGAATAGATCCATTGAGATTGTTTTGACTCAGTATCCTTATTAAGAAAAGGAAAGGGAAAACGGAAACGTCAAATCATTGAATATTCATAAAACAAATGGATAAGGGTCCCAGTACATACAGAAGCTGCAGCTTCGAAAGCTGGCCAAGGGAAGCTGGTATTGCCCCAACTAATAGGTTGTCTTCCAAATCTAAGCTTGTCAAACGAGAGAGGTTGCCAAACTGCACTGGTATGACACCGGTGATCTTGTTACCAGGCAAGGACCTGTAATATCATACACTACAGTGATTAACAAAAGCTGAAGCGACATAATAACACAACCATTACTTCATCTAGCAAGCAAAAAAAGCAAACAGTCAGGATTTGTCGCAGACTAATCAGTTACAGAATCCTAAGATACAGGAGCACTATCAATCTAGAAGAGTGCACTTACAGAACATTCAAATACTCAAGCTCTCCGATTCTTGGTGACAGAACTCCAGTAAATCCCATAGAAGCCAATGTTCTGCAAGTGGGCATCAGATAAGGTAAACTCATAACAAACTGGATGTCCTATTAAGGAACGTGTAAAACAAGGTCAAGAGAACCGTGTAGTGGCTTACCAAATACTACAGATGGGGAAAAAAAAGTAAGGTAAACATGCTTTTACCATTGTCCTATTAAGGAATGATGAGTTTCGCACATAAGTGCATTGCAGAGAGCATGTGCATGTGCATGTGCATCAAAATTAATAACTACATGCTCAAGAAAATGCCTCTCAAATGATACTTGTGTCAGAAACCTTTAGAGCCCATTGTAATGAACGTAGAATGTAAATGGAGATCAATCACAGCTCCTAGCTAAATGATCTACAGGTAACTAATAGCAGTAAACAAACAAAAAAATGAGGGTGACGAGAAACATGGACAGCTTCAACTTACACTTGCACAACATTGTTGTTAGTATCACAAATAACAGAATTCCAAGTGCAGGGGTTAACTTGATTTTGGTTCCAATCAGCAAGCTGATTGCTAGTAGCATTTAGTTTCAGCTTCATATCGTACAGCGCATCACCTAAGTAAACAAAAGACAATTCTTTGTTATTCATGAAAGGCTTGCAAATTATGCTGTGGTTGTAAAAGTGAACTAAAGATGTGAAGTACATAAATAAATAGGCATGTAAGTAAACCTTGTCGATCAGATGCTGAAAACGGGAGCAGAGATGCTATAATTAGGACGATGCTTAGCAGCTCCATCTTTCTCCTATTACTACTGTAGCATCAAAGGAATCCAAAATTTGCCTGATGAGAAAACACACGCAAACTGATCATGGTAGTACCAACCCCAGGATTCCCTGGCTGACCCTGTTAACAAACTAGTCAGTTCATAGTGGAGCACACAATAAAAGAAGAAAGAAGGCATGGATATTTCAAGTGGTCAAGTAAAATTTACAAATATCATCAGAACAGAAAGAGGGCTTGGTACAAGATAGACTAGTAGAATTTGTTGTGTACTTGTTTGAAAGACTTTACATTTCGTATCCATATAGGAGTAGCATCTCATGGAGTCACCAGAAGGTTCAATTAGTTGTGCTAAAATAAAATTACTTTCCTGAACTCAGACTAGAGCACATTTGTTTCACAAATAAGCAGAGAAAGATACTTGAATGGAGTAACCGCGGTTATCGTTCCGAAATACTGCAGGACATAAGCACATAGTTCCATTCTAGGTAGGGGTGGGACATGACCCCCCCCCCCCCCAAGATGGTATGGAAATTTGGATATACACACATACAGCCCCTGAACTTCCAATTTCCGAACCATAAAAAACCCCAATTTCTATTACCATGAAGCAATAACTTTAGCGAGACTCGAATTTATTTCGGGAGCTAATTACCATGATCGAATTACAGACTTAACAGAACGAAACTGATTCCAGAGTTTAGCAGAAAACTGCTTCCCAGCGATAGCATCATAGAATTTGAGTCGATCAAGCTCTAATTTGAGTGGGAACAGGGAACAAGGTTAAGATTTTAGTACCAAATCTGGTTTTTTTTACTGGTTAGTTCCAGAGCCCCGAGACAACAGAGAGAGAGAGAGAGAGAGAGAGAGAGAGAGAGAGAGAGAGACGCACCGAGCACCAGCCTCCGGCTCGCCGCCGCGCTTCAGAATTCGCAGCCTCACGCCGCCTCCCCCATCTGCCTCGCCGCCGCCCGTGTGAAGGCGTAGGTGGAGTGGTGGACTCGGCTAGTTGACTACACCGACCCGGGGGCGCCGAAACTGACCGCTGCTGCTGTTCCAAAACGGAAACCCATTTCTTTTTGGCGCACGCGCGAGTCGGTTGGTAGTCCAGTAATTGGTGGGTGGGTGGATCTTACGAACCTCGCTTTTTCTTGGCTTCGGATAAGATGGTGGAATTGGAAGACTTTGGCGGATGCTGCTGCGAGATGGAGCAGTAACTTTTTCTCGACCAAATTAGACTTTCTGTGCCCATCCGGCTTTGCAGATTCGCAGAACGGACGAGATTCATCAGCACCTCGCTGCCCTGTCTGCACTGTGCAGGGACGTCCCTTTCGAGTTGGGTTGGGCGCATACTTTTTGTCTTGGTCTGTGTCTGTGCCCTGTTTTGTGCTGTCCGGTGGGGCCCCTTCGAAAATGTTGTTGTGCTTGTACCTAATCCGTTTTCCCCCAAGGTGGAAACACGGTGCATTTAACTAGGGGAAAACGGCTCCGAATGTGTGGGAATAAGGTTTATTGTATTTGAAATATTTTTTAAAAAAAACGAATTCGAATACGGATAGTTCAGATACGAATATGATCACGGATAATATCATAAACGAATACAAAAGTAATATGAATTGAAAACAAATACAGTTGTCAAATATTTATCGAAACATAAAAGACCACTCAAATTGTATATAAGATCATAATAAAAATAAATAACATATTCATACTAAAAAATTACTACGCAATAGCTAAGATAATATAGTCCATACAATTTGTCACTTAAATAATAAACAACCTAACTTAGTTTATTATAATGTCGCAAGCTCACACTTTATGCTTAATATTAAATTTACATTATATTTAGACTTAATACACATTTAAATTTAGTTTATTATAAACTCATAAGACTAGTGAAATAGTAAAGATAATATGCTGATTTATTATCCCAATATGGAGCAGCAATGTGCATGACAAACAACGTACTGACGTTGTTGTACTACCCCAATATGAAGCACGGGGATGCAATGTCTAGCATATCAGTCATGTTTCGGCTGTAACAACGATGTCACTTGTTGCAAGCCCTGCGACGTGGGCATGCACCGACGATACACGGGAGGAGGTACAGTACGGCCCCATGAGCTGGCGCGGGGAGTTGCGGCCTGCTGGCCATGAGCCGAGGGAGCGACTGATGCGCGAGCGCGCGCGGCGACACCTCCAAAAGCGCGCGCCCTATAGCCAATGCGACGACGCGGCGTGGCACCGGACCCCGGACGCTAATCAATTCGAGCGGCACGGCTAGAGCCGAACAGCGCCCGCGGCATGAAATAGAAATTCCATGGGCGGCCACTGCCATGTTCCATGGGCCACTGCCGGCATGCCATGGACTGGGATGGGCTGCTGGGCGTCTGGGTCAGTAGGATAATATTCGAACTTAGGTACTTTAGATATCTGTTGATGATTTTATCGAAAACTACTACGTCGATTTTGATGCCAATTTTTGTAAAAAAAAATGTCTAATACCAATTTTGAAAAATCTATCTATTTTTGATTCTGAGTTGGATCGGTTCGAAATTATCAAGCAGTTTTCACCCCTATATAACTGTTTGTCATCATTTTTTAACTAGAGGTAGGAGCATTGCTATTTCATACAAAAAGAAGGTATCTTATATTAAAGGAAAGAGGCGACGACATACAAATGCGCGGTTAATTAAGGGACACTAGGCTAAAACCGTAAGAACTATGGACGAACACCTTAACTAATCTAGGATCGAAGTACCTAGAATGGCTAAGTCGATGCACCAGATCAACTACCTAGTTAAATTAGGTCTATTGTGGTCAACATCACCACTAATTGGACCAACAATGGACCCAAGCCGGCAACCCAAATACAAGGAGGGACCTCCAAGGCGACGCCTCCAAAGAGGATGCACCATCAAGGACGCTGTCGTTGCCCATCCGAAAGCCCGAATTTGGATTTTCACACAGAGAGTTCCCAATGAATGGTGGGAGACACCACGAAAACACCTCCAAAGAAGTAAGCAGCGCCTAAAGACGCCGCCATCGTTAGAACCAGCAAACCAGTATAGGCTTTCACCCAGAGCCCTCCCACCTCACCCACCACGATTCAAACCGCAAACCCGTACCTCACTCACCATGATTCGATCGGCACACCTGTAGACACAACCGCCAAAGCCGCCTAGCAAGCTACCGATGACAAGTTGAGCACATGCCACCCATAAGGCTGCCACCAGCCATTGGACTCCCCACAAGCAATTTGGTGGGAAGAAGACTGATCGGCCAAGGGAGCCCAATCGACACCAGGAGACTGAGATACTAAGGGTCCATTTGGTTGCCTGCATGGCTCAGTCTGTTTCATATCTAGTGAGTCATGCTGAGTTTAGCTAGGCTAGGAAGATGCAATATTGTCTATTTGGTTAGCTGTATGTGCTCAATCTGGTTAAGAAGAGATTATATTTGATTGCCCGTATAAATATATGTTGCATGAGATTCAAACAAATTAAAACGAGCACAAATTGATTGTGTAGCATTTAGATAAATTTGTGCATACTTGAGTTTGTTTTAATTCAAACTTAATTAAAAAAGAGAATATCAAATAAACTAATAAAAATGTATATAAATGTAGCATTACAAATGAACTCACTTTTTCACCGCATAACTTAGGGTTGGAAATATTTTTATAAATTAGTACATCACATGATAAGAATACTAGTGAAATTTCCCTGAATTGGGGAATTTATTTGAGGCATAAAAAATTGGTAGAAGTTATAAAAGTATTTTTCTTTAGAGAATTTTAATTAAATATTGGCTTTGTCTTTTTGCATCAAACTAATTAAAATAGGTTGCTAGCGAGTTTTAGTTTGCTCAAGAAAATATTTAGAGGTTTTGAAATACTTTGATACTCTCAGATAAAATCGAGTGTTAAATGAAAAACAGACTCACCAGAAATGGAGATGGTTTGCATTTCCAGTAGGCCTAGCTCGAAACGGTACGGTTGCATCCACTTGACCTGGCCGAGCGATCAATCAGGCAATGAAACAGCCCAACTTGTATCGACTCAGACTGACCGAGCGCTCGACCAGCAACCAAACGGGCCTTAATCGGACCCGCCGCATGTGCAATTACTAGATCCGATGAGGGGATGATCTTCCATCACAAATATTCTCAAGTTGCATTCAAACAACTCTATCTTTAACTCTCTCATACTTATATTATCTTCATGTGCGACTTGGAGTGTGTCACATATTATCCTAGCCTCGTCAAACCCGTCCACCTTGTTGAACTCTTCAGGGCTCAATGCGTCAAACAATACACTTGCAGCTTGTGCATTGCGGTGGAGGTTTTACTCTTGTTCGGGAGTGAGGTCTTTAGCTCCATCTAGAAAATCATAATTTGTGCAAACAATCTTCTAAATACTTGGATGAAGAGAAATTAAATACAATTTTATTTTGTGTTTCCAAACGGCATAATATGTACCATCAAAATAAGGTGCACGCACGGATGACACAGATATATAAGAATTAGATTCATTTAATTTATCATAATTGAACTCAAATGTAGCTCCCTTACCTTTACTGTTACCTGATGTCGAAACATCATTCTTCGAACTCTTTGGGCTTCCCGCACCTTTCAAACTTTTCTCCCCGGATCCTGACATCTTCAAATACTCTAAGCGGTGAAGCCTTATAGGAAGTTATGCTCTAATACCAATTGAAAAGAATCTGATGTTGTGCTAGAGGGGGTGAATAGGCGGAACCTAAAATTTTGATAAACTAAAACACAACGGATCAGTAAAATGCAGACTCTCCATAGATTTTTGTGGACTCTCTGCAAATATGCGGAGGCTCCGTAGAAATGTGCAGATACTCCAGATATTTCTAGAAGAACTCGAAAATATGCCTATGCAACAACAACGTGAATCAAATCCACAAGTTATCAAGCAACAGAGGGTGTGTTCCAGCCTTTTTCTCCAGATACCTGCAGCTCAAATTTTATAAAGAGATGTATCAGGTCAAAGCCCTGAGAATCAACAGAAACAAGATTATGTAATAAATCATAAAAGATTGACAAGTGAGACACAAGAATTTATTCCACAAAATTCGGCTACTCCAAAAAAAATACCTACATCTCCATTGAGAAACTCACAAAAAGTCAGATCTCTTCCAACTCTTTTCTCACCCAACTCTTTTAGAACAAACAACTAACCTAGTTGGTTACAAAAAAGTTATAGCGTTCAAATCGTCTTACCGGCAAAAAAAAAAAAAATAGAAAATAATATTCATTGCAAACTCTTGCCTTATTTTAGGTTGAGTCACTCTGATACTACTTGCTGATGGAGATTGACTATCTCCAATATAAATAAGTAACTGAGACGACTTTAAAATACAAAATAATTATTTTAGGACCGACTCTATGCTAGGACGATAAGGGCGCCAGCCTAGGGCCCATCCCAAATCTGCCGCCCGGGACTAGGTCCTAGCAGTGGACCCTCTTTCTTTTCTTTTTGTTCTGGAATGGGCTAAAAGAGGTTTAAATTTTTAAGGACCAGCGGTTCAATTGACGTACACACATCAGGTGTAAACTCCTTAGTGCAGTTTTGATGGCCTCCCATTGTGTAGCCGCACCCAAATCTCACGTGATATGCATAGGACTTTTGGAGAATGCAAAGCGTATATTCGTATAGAATTCAATTTATTGTACATAAGAGTGTGGTACAGCTGAAAAATCGGAATTATCTATACCACAAGAAGTATTGAATGGTTTGGTCATGTTATACATTAAGAAGGATATGATAAACGTTATTAATCGTGACATCGATGCTCATCCTTGGTTCAGAGTAAAGAGCATCATGTTGGAACTGGTATATCTGTCGTATTGCTGGAAGCTGGAACCTATTTTCTATCGAGTTTTATGCTATCATTATCAAAATTTTCAAGTGAAAAAGTGCATTATATATATTTTTTTCTAGTTTAGGCGATGGGCCCATACGAGTTCACCCCCGGGCCTTCCAAACATAGGACCGTCCCTGCACGGACCCGTCCCGAGTCCCGACCCCAACTCGACGCATGGTATTGTATGGTCGCGTGGAGCGGCACGTTGCGCGCTCCGGCTCACCGGCTCCTCCTGCTGCCGGGCGCCGGCGACACGCGGGCCGAGCAGGTCCCAGTTCCAGCCGCCGCCCGGCGCACGCGGGCCCTATGCTGTGCCGCCTGCCGCGTCGCTGCCAGCCGCGCGTGGATCGTCTGTCTCTTACCCTCCACCGCGCGCCGCGCCGGATGTCGCGCGTTGCACGGAACGGGGTCGAAGTGCGCACCGGGTCGTCCCCTCATCTCATCCGGCGTCGCAGTGTCGTGTCCGCGCGCAAATGGCTCTGGCAGGTACCACGTAACGAACTCGATGGAGTACGGTTTGCAAGTGAAAAGCAGGGCCGGAAAAAGTCCCCTAGCTTTGCCGTGACTAGAGCTAGGACTTTGGGCCGTATTTTTTGGGCCGGCTCGAGCCCAGCACGGCCCGGTGCAGCCGAAGCCTGATCCGACCCAAGCACTGATGGGCCGGGTCAGCCCAGCCCGATTTATGAGCTGGGTCGGGCCTTGATATGGGGCCCAATGGGCGCTCCGGCCTGGTACAAAAAATGGGCCGGGCCTGGGTCGGCTCGGTACGAAAAAAGCCCAAAGCACGGTGGCCCAGTTCGTCATATACAATCTGTAAGTTGAGTTGTGATATGGTGATGTCAAATAAAAGAAAAAAAAATTGGCTCTGCTCGGTCACATCTTTTAGGCCATTTTCCTGCATGGCAGAAGAAAATGGTCATGCACTCATGATATATTGAACATTGAGGCAAATGAGAATATGCAAGGTTCAGTACCATAGATTTGAATTAGAGGCTGTAAGTTAAAAAGCTAAATAGTTTATGATTATACACATCCCTGCAGGATCAAGAACTGTAGTGATTTACAACACGAGCACAGGAATCTCTCAATCAAACTTCACAAGCAAGCAGTACTACTAAGCTACAAGCAAACTTGACATTAGGAATACGAGGCATACAACCAGGTGAGCTAGTGGGCATAAAGTGACACAATGAAGTGACTCATCAAGTGACACAATGAAGTGACTCATCGACTTTAACTTTATGTTGTGAGCCTATGACTCACAGAGTGACAAAGTGCCAAAACAAAGCAACGGGCAAGAGCAGAGTAAACAGCTACTTCTTTGCTTCTATTTAATCGTCCAGTCTGATCTAAATTTTTTTATCACACCGAGTCACCAAACATAGAACAACTATGCTGCCTCGTTCAAAGTCATGTTTTGTTCGGAGCAAGCGTGCTAGAGCCGTCCAACGCTCCATTAGCCCCCCTCCAGCTCTCGACCCTCGCTAGTTGTCCCCGAGCATGGAAGATTATGGTATGGACGACCGTCACATGGATGGTCTCGAGGGGTATGAGGACGACCATACCGACGCAAATCAGATGGAGCCTGATGATGTGAATCATACCTCTGTTGGTAACACGTCCACCTCGACCGGACGGCGATCACAAGCGTGGAAGCACATGAAGTTGGTTGAGGAAATACGGGGTGGTGAGAAGGTATGTATCGCAATTTGCAATTATTGTAGTCGTGAATTATCTGCGTCTACAATAGCAGGTACCGCACATTTGAATCGACATTGGAAATGGTGTCAGGAAAAGATTGCTGCAGCTGCGCGGATAGCTGGACAACCTGTACAGACACAACTTACCTTCGCGCCTGACGGTTCGGTAAGCACATGAATATTTGATCCTTCAGTAGCTCGTCAAGAAATTACTAAATATATAGTTTCTGAGGATCTACCAATTAGAATGGGGGAAAGCCTAAGTTTTGAGAGAATGATCCAACATGGTTTTTGTCCACAATATCAACATGTCTCTAGAAAAACTACTAAGAATGACATTTTAAAATTGTTTCATAGTCAATTAGATGCTTTGAAACAAAACTTCCATAATATGACCTACTCATTTGCTTTAACATCTGATATTTGGACTTCATCACATCAAAGAACATCATATCTTAGCATTGTCGCACATTATGTAGACAACAACTATAACCTAAATAAAAGAATAATAGGGTTTAGAATCATTGATGAGTCACATACAGGAGAAGCCATTGCCGCACGTGTGCTAGAGGTTGTTAAGAAATTTAAAATAGAAAATAGGATTATTTCTATAACTTTGGACAATGCATCAGCCAACTCAAAAGCAATGGAGGACCTAGAACCTCACATACAGAGCTACATTGGTGGGTATGTTCTCCACCAAAGATGTATGTGTCATATCATCAATATCATGGTGCAGCCAGGTATGACAATGGTAAGTAGATATTTGAACAATATTCGTGGTGTCATCCGTCTCATCTCTACTTCGCCTACAATATTTAGTAGTTTCAAGGACTACTGCAAGGCTCAAGGTAAGAAGCCAAGAAAATTCGGACTTGACATGAAAGTGCGCTGGAATTCAACATATACTATGTTGAAGCAAGTGAAAGGTTACGAGGGAATTATTACTGTTTTCGTAAATGCTCAGAATGGTGGTTTACTACTTACAGAAACTGATTGGTACATTGCTACACGTTTACGACTTTTTCTAAAACCTTTTTACAAGGCAACAGTGCAGTTGTCCGGTGTTTATTATCCTACATCTTGCTTAGTGCTAGAGTGGCTCTGGAGAATTGCATACACATTTAATGAAAATAAGGATGACAATGTTTTAAATCCCATTGTTGAACAAATGAAAGATAAATATCTAAAATATTTCTCTGCTATCCCACATCTCTATTGTTTTGCTGTTATATTTGACCCGCGTAAAAAGTTGGGTGGTTTAGAGCTTGCTTTGCAGGAAATAGGTGACTTGCTCAACCTTAATTTCTCGGATGCCTACAATCATGCGAAAGAAGAAGTATTTCGGGTTTTTCAGTTATACCAGGGCAAATTTGGAGGTAGCCCCCTGGTCCTGAAGTCTACACAGCGGCCAATTTATGGAACAAGATCAAAGGCAAGGGATTCGCATCATCATCTCAGCAGACAACTAGGTTATCTTGGAATCCCGTAGCAGAGCTTAACCACTACCTTGAGCAAGATCTTTACACCCATGATCCAATGCTTGTGGACAACAACACTGTCAACCTTCTTGCATGGTGGAAAGATAAAGAGCGATTCTTCCCCGTGTTGTCAAACTTTGCACGGGACGTTCTCCTAGTTCTAGTGTCGACCATCTCGTCGGAAGCGACATTCAGCATGGTGAGGAGAATTATTGAAGAGCGGAGATCATCGCTCACTCCTGAAATGGTAGAGGCAATCACCTGCCTCAAAGACTGGGAGAGGGCGGACGCTGGCACACAACATCAGCTTGAGGATTTGGAGATCGCGTGGGCATTAGCGGACCTTGAGAACCTTGATCTAGATGATAATGAGTAAATTATGTGTGTAACGATGTATTGTACTCTTTTTCTTACCGGAGGAACTCCATATTGGAGTGTAAGGTTTTTAACGAGACAATCACATTGTAACACATTATTTTATAAATTTTTTTCTCTTTTTTCCTCCAAAATATTTGATGCATCTATTTTATGCATTATATTTTTTGCGCCATATTCCACCATTTCGCGCCGGTGTAAGAAAATTTCGCATCGCTCGTCGTGCCATTGCACCGTTTCTCGCGCCAACACGCGGCGCTCGCACCAAAGTTTCCCGCTCCAACCCGCGCCACGCCCGCGCCACACCTGCATCCGCGGCTCCGCGCTGACACACGGCTCGGCTCCGTGCCTCCGTCCCGCGCCAAACGCCGATCCCGCGCTGACACACGGCGCCCGCGCCATGTCTCTACGCCATCCCGTGCCAGCGCCCGCTCCTGCGCCGACACGCGGCGCCAGCTCCCGTGCTGTCCCGCGCGGCCGCGCTAGCTCCCACCGACGCTGTCCGACACGTGGCGCCAGCTCCCGCGCTGTCCCGCGCGGCCGCGCCAGCTCCCACCGACGCTGTCCGACACGCGGTGCCGCGCACGAGCCCGCGCCGGCACGCCCTCACACGCGCTGGAGTGCGCCGATCCCGCGCTGACACACGGCACCTGCGCCAGATCTCTGCGTCGTCCCGCGCCAGCGCCCGCTCCTGCGCCTACACGCGGCGCCAGCACCCGCGCTATCCCGCGCGGCCGCACCAGCTCCCACCGACGCTGTAGTGTAGCGGTGCTGGGCCCGTGCCAGCCCGGCCCGACGAGGCTCGTCGTGCATTCGTACCGGGTCTGAGCCTAGCTGACGGTGGCTTGGGCCAGCCCAACCCAGCCCGAGCAGTTTCTCGGGCCATCCTAGCACGGCCCGGAAGGCCCAAAGCCTGAAGGGGCCGGGTCAGGCCAGCCCGACCCGGTCCAAGTCCCACCTCTAGCCGTGACACCTTCGGCCGGAAAAAGTCAACAGATGCTCGCCCGGTCTTTTTCTTATGCGGTGCATGTGCTCATCTGGCACCATTGCTTCACTTCCCCAAGTGCCTCCATGTGACTGCTAACTCTAGACTGTTGCATGACAATAGTCTAAAACGCAGGTGTACCCATACGTACCAACAATATCATAAAGAAAAATGCAAGCGCCACTATCGCATTATATTGCCCATTGCAAGATCTCAAGCAACTCCTATACAATTGTACAAAAGTTATGCGATTATTATGCTAGAGAGTAATTAATCACCTGTATCATTCTGTACATGGAGAGGACAGGATATGAACTGTAACGTAACAGGTCACTTGACAAAAGTTATCGAGATTTCGTTAAGCATATATATACAAGCAATAGGCTGTCTTCCTCTTCCAGCAAGCGGGCGCGTCGCATGAACATCTTGTTAAACCTTAAGCCATTCCCCTGGGTAGACTGCAGCAGCCTTTCCTTTCTCTATGTTCTCAGCCCTTGAGTTGCTCTGAATTGGTTTTTCAGAAAATGATGGTATAACTGTCGTGAAGCTTCTCTCCTTGCTTCTCCTGCAGCAGTTTGTGTGTAACGGATTATGCTAGAGGACCTAATAATGCTACTTCGCATCGAGTTTGTGTGTAATGCGAACATGATACCGCACCTGAGATGGAATATGAGGAACACTGCGGCGATAAGGGTAATTCCTCCAGTAACTGACTTCAGCAGCCCTTTCCCTGATTTGGGAGCATCACCCTCGGCCTTTTTAGGAGCGATGCTATTCTTAGCTATATCGTCTGATTTCACCAGTTTATCTCCAGCATCATCCTCAGTGCTGAATTCAGGATTCAGCTCTCGACTCAAGCTACCATTTGTCATCCCAGTAACAGGGATTGCTTTATCCATACTTTGCTCTATATTATTCGTTGAATCTTCAGAAACTATCGGCAATTTGCCCCCTGCAGTATGTCTTGGGGTCAATCCTGAGCTCAGGTCTGACAGCTCACCATTTAATCCGTATATGGGGACTTCGCAACTTGAACAAACGGACTCCCTATCACAGGCAAGAGCATCACAATGTCGATCGATGGAGCCAGTGTCCTTTTGGAGGTCAACACTTCCTTTTTTTGGACTACCAGCAAATCTTTCCCCATCTCCCTGAATAGAATGATCTAGAGACAGGACATGTCCATCATAAATCCTTTCTGAATCTGCGACAGGGGGAGAGTCCAACTCCAAATCATTATTGACACTGTCAACTGCCAAATGACTGTTGATGGAGTCCGACTCTTCCGAGCTTAAGGAACATTTACTGGTTCTAGTTCTTGAACATTGGTCAGTTGCAGAATGAGTAGAACAGCAAGATTCTTTATTATGACCTAAAGGAGTTGAATCCACGGACTCAGAATCCATAATGCTGAAGCTAAGCGATCCCACTGATTCAGCTAAAGATTTTTTTTCATGCATGTCGTGTCCACTTTCTCCATATCCTCCACTTCCTTCCTTAGTGACATCACTTAATTGCGAAAGCATGTCTGCAAAATTGTCTTCGTCAACTGAGTCCTCATGTTCTAGAACAGACAGCCTGCTTTCTGCTTCATCAGAGTCATAATGCATGTCTCCATGCTGGTCGTTCTGTCTGCCAAATATTCTCTATGGAAATAGATATCAAATAAGTAAATATTAATTTCGATGTACACGATCAATCAAGCAAAGCATGACAAATACAATCAACCCTTTCCAAGAGCTTGCCTTCTGCTGTAATGCTTTAGAATTGGCACGTGGACTGTATCCACTTGAACCGGATGAACTGTATTGTGGTTGCTCCAGACTTCTACGGATACCTCCAACAATATAGTTGGGCATGGATATTGTGTAAGTGACTATATCAAAATCAGGCACCTATTGCCACAGAGCAGAAATGTGTAAATTAATGCTATAGCAGTAAGTATAGTCAATGAAAAATGCATCTCTTATATATGTTACATTAGAATATAGGACTTACATTTAGGCGCATCATGTGGGACCTTTTAGATACTGAACGAATACATATACAGACTTTCCGAACATTTCTTTTCTCAACCACATCAGAAGGGGTGAATAGATCAATCCCAGCTAACCCAAGGATTTGACATATCTGGAAAGAACAAAGATTATGAATTATCAAGCGGCCCTTTCAGAAGAAAAGCAATATCAAGACAGTCAAGTATACGCAACTGCATTCAGTTTCGGTGTATGAAGCAATTCATCTAGAAGCTTAAGCTATCGATGTAACATGGGCAGTAAACTTGAACACTCCCCCACACATCTAAGCTTCTGTAGTCCTAGGACGTGGCTAGAAGAGGGCCCCAATGTTTTATTTCTTTTTTTGTTAAAATTCCAACAGGTCTCGAACTTAGGACATTTGGCCTTTTTTGTTCACCCAAAAGGTGGCTGCCATCAGAAGTAGCAAACTAAACAAGATCCAGCATCTATTCTATCACAGAAACGATATCCAATTTACATAAATTGCAGCTTTTTATTATGAATTTATACCAGTTACAGTTGAACTATTAAACAAACTTGGGAACTAATAAAATTATTGAAGTTAACTGCAAAACAGCCAAGATAAACAGAGTTGTGGTCATTCCCTAATGCTTCTTCAATTACTTTGCAACAGTCTTAGCCAATAGTGCATCGTAACTCACAGGGAAGTAGTACAAAACACCAGCAATAGCAGATTCTTTTTAGAACTTTTGATGAGGACAATTTACACTGAACAAACTCCACAGTGTTAAGAGTGGTTCGAAGTCAAAGCTGACAGATATCAAACTGGCTATTTGCAATGGAACTCATGGTAGGCAAATGTTTCAATCAAGCTCCTATGATGAAAAATGTTATTTTCAAGGATTTCTTCCAATTCACTTTTACCAAAATAAATGCACTTCAAGTTAAAATCAAGAGAACTTTTGCTCAAAACGATATTGGTACAACTGAGCTGTTAAGAGGAGAAATGTGCAATGATCCATACCTTTAGAAAGGAGTCAACTTTTGAATAAGGCATGTATTTTCCATTGCTCTTGCCGAAGGATAGTCTCTCATAAATAAACACTTTTGATTGCTTCAATTGTTCTCTGTTCTTTTTCAGTAACCATTTCCATATTACTTTGGAAACTTGAAACCTGTCAGCATTAGATATAACGAATGAAGTAATCAGAGCCTTGGGGTGGGGGGGCAACACAAGTAGACTCGTTAAAATATCGGTGAGAAAAAGTTGCACACTTCTATAACAGCAAAGAAGGTGATTCAGAGCCTTAGGGGGGGGGGGGGGGCAATCACAGGCAGATAGCTGACTCATATACACTAGAAATGAAGAAAACAAACATTATAGTTCTGCTTATAGCTACTCCAAACATGACGTACTTCTATGCATCTGCTGAGGCAATGTCTGCAGTTGTTGATAAACAGACTTTTCTGTAGTCAACAATTTTCCAGAAGAACTATGGAACCGAATCTCTTGCTGCACAACAATTTTCTATTGACTTGAGCTATACAGAATTAATCAGAAAAGAGTTCCGATCTTCCAAAAACCAATTATTTTAGGCGTTCTTTCTGCTGTCAATTGACTTCATAATACGTAAGCAAGTAGACACTTGCAAAGAGCCAAAACTACATCTGAGCAAAAGTATACCAATCAGTGAGATCGAAGATTTCTGTAATTCCACCATATGTACGGTTACAGCATTCGAAATCTCAATCAAAAGGCTACCAAGTAATAGAAAAGTACGAAGATGGGACTGTAGGAAGTACCAAGAAACACACACACACACAAAAATACACTACTTTTGCGCATGCAGGGAGGACTGGTGAAGAAACAAGAATCTTACAGCAATTCTCCGTCAGCAAGAAGATCTGCAACTAAAATGTCTTCATCAAACCTAAGATGTAGAACTTCACCAAGCCAGATTTTGGTTTGTGTCTGAAACAAAAATGAAAATAAATAGAGATGTCAAAATATACAATAAATAAAATTAGGATACCATGCATAATCTTCTGATTTACAGTAGCGGGATAATTAACCGAATGTTTTTTTGAAATAATAACTAACAAAAAAGTTTATTTTTTGCATAATTATCTGCCATGAAAGATAGTATCAAAGTACAGGAGAAGGAAACACTATACTTCAGATAAGCATAGTTGTAGGGTGTTAGGATGCATATTCAATACTACAGCACATTGCACACTTCAATTTTGAGTTGTATATCCAGTGCACTGGAAGTTGTAATCAGTAGTAATTGAATTAGCTATTCCCCATTCTATTGTATTGTGCTATCTTAACAAATCTTCACAGATTGAATGGAACATATATACCGTATTTACTCATAACTTAACTTATGAACATAAATATTTTTTAAAAAAAATTTAAGGTTTGTCCGTTTGTGGGAGTATGAATTCACATCGCCCAACGTCCCCTAGCACTGAAGTAGCTACAGGCAATGACCATGGTCATGCGCTTTACCATAATTTGCCAGCAGTTAGAGAGTGAAGCAGAACTATGTGCCTTTTACGAATTCTGTTGATATGAAGAAGAAATTGTCCAGCAAACATAAGCCATTTTCAACACTTGTAACAATTTTAATTTCAAAACGAACCGGCAGGAGAGCTTCATGTTATATGACAAGGAGAACTTTTGACAGCAAACAATGCGAAATAAGAAAAAAGAAAAGCGAAGGCTGACAAACCGTCCTCGCCAGCGAAAAAGGACTACTCTCCATGAAGAAATTGGCCCAAGCGCCACGCCCCTGGCAAGGGACCAGAGGTCCGCCGCCTCCCTAATTTTGTGAAAGATGGTGAAGGGCGGGTGTTCTTTGCTTTCAAAGACTCTGGCGAAGGCCGCGCGTTGCTTTTGAACACTTGTCACAACTAAGCATGGCAAAATATTAAGCCTATCAAATATACTAGTTGAGTATCACCTACCCACTGATCGATCCGAAATGCGTTTTTAACATCCCAGCATATGTGAGATTCATATTCTAAGACTACCCTTCGTGTGCATTTTTTACGAGAAAATATATAGTGAAAATCGGAAGCAAATTCTATAGGACCATGTTTAGAAAGATCCTCGTGAGACCTCATCTATGCTATCTATTCTGTGATCCAATGGTTATGCTAAAAAGAAGAGAGAGGGAGTGGACACATATCATCATAGGGGAGAAGATCTTTCGTAGGACCGGATCCTATAAAATTTGCTTCCGTGAAAATCAATTTTTAGGTGAAACATGGAACCACTCCATAAAACATGTTTAGAAGCTTTAAAAAATCCCAAAAAAGATCTCATGTGTAGAGGAGATGATATTGTACAATAATGTAAGGTATCGTACGGTTTTACCGCAATTTTAATATCTGGAGACACTTCTCCATGCAATTCAAAATAGTACTCTACTCAACAGTTCACAGTCCAAACGCCTAAAACCGTCCTTACAAAAAGCTCCAAACAGCCAAAAAGAATGTCATGCAAACATACTGACATAATTCACTCGGCAACTAATTACTCCATCGTTGCCCTCTTTAGACAACTGCATGGTTATTTTTCTCAAAAAAATCGATTTCACAGACACGGGATTGTATCGTAACATCTAGCGTGCGCACCCGATGAATCAGGAGGATCCCAAACAGATCGCATGAGACTCCAGAACGCAAGAATCACTCGACCACCAGGCCGCAATGACACAAAGGCGGCCCAGCACCGGGTATGCCACGGGCGGAGGCCACTCCGCTAGGACGGCCGGTGGCGGAGCTCCGAGCGAGCACGCTCACTGTTCCATTAGCCCCGAGTAACCTCACAGGCCACAGCACCAAGCCCCCAACCACACAGAAAAGCTCCGGGCGCTCACCTGTAGGAAGGCGTCGTCGAGCTCGCGGAAGGTGGACGCGGACGACGCCTCGTCCACGCGCAGCGCCGCCGCCGGCCCCTGCCCCTGCTGCGCCCTCCTCATCCCCCTCCAGTACTCCACCCCGTCGGCTCCCGAGGTCTCGGTCTGCTGCTTTGCTTAGGCTTCAGCGGCGGTAGTACTAGTACCAGGGTGCGTGCGCTCGTAGGCTTGGGTGGGGGTGGGGGTGTGTAGGCGAGGCGGCACGGCAGCCGCGTGTCGCGTCCTGCGCCGGAATAAGAGCGGCGCTGCGGCATTTACTCGCGTATTTTCCTCGCGGGGGACGGGGACATGATTGGATTTTGCGGTGCGGTGCAGTGCGGTGGCGATGTGCAGCCTGCCGAGAGGGCGCCCTCCGGGACGCGTGCTGCCCTGTTTAATTTCTCCGGCTCGGGCCGGGCCACATGATTGGCGCCCTCCGGGACGCGTGCTGCCCAGTTTAATTTCTTCGGCTCGGGCCGAGCCGGTGTTTGACGGTTTTGCTCGCGCAGGCGCCGGAGTTTTTTTAAATATATTTTTCATTAAAAATTTAAATAAATAGATTTCTGTAAAAAAAATTGTAAAACTAGACGAGAGAGCGATTAGGTCTGCTAACCACCCCTGAGAGGGCGGGTACGGCTCCTTGCCGCCCTCTCAGGGGGCGGTTAGGGGGGTTGCCCGCCTGCAGCCGTCGGTCTTCACCCCTCCACCATCCTCTATAAAAGGGGCTAAAATTAGGTCAAAATCACATTTTATTCAGAAAAAAGAAAAATTTGTGAAGAGGAAGGAGAGGGGAGGAAGAGAGTCTGGCGAAGCACTGTTGCATTTGATCCGCGAAGTTGAGGATCACTTTTCGGTAAGTTCTTTTTCTTTTTATTGTTATTAATTAGTGCAGTAGTAGTATATGACATAGGTTTTAGACATGTATGACCTAGGGTTTAGAAAATGCTATGTTTGGTAGAAAATTGTCAAATTTACTTAAAACATGGTAGGATTGCAGTGAAATATAGAATATTATTTGTACTATGTTAGTTTTGAAAATATAGATTTTATAGAATAATAATTGTAGGGTTGTATTGTGCGACCTAGGAGCTAGCACTGTATGATAATAGACGAACCTAGGATGTAGCGTTTAGAAAATGGTAGCGTTTAATTTCCACACGGTAGAATAACTATTAAATGTAGATTGTACAGAGTAATATTTGTACGTAAGTTTGGGTAGGACTATTATTGAAAATCTATTGTTATGTATGAATCGGTGTCGGTAAATTATTTTCTCCGATACTGAGAAATATAGTTTATCGGTCTTAACATTGGTTATGTTTGTGGGTGTTTCCAGGGATGGCAGATAAATTAATTTTTCAGATATATTATGGTGAGGGTGAAATTAGGTACAGTCCTAACGGTGTAGATCTGTCTGGATTTCGTCATGTCATGAAGGGTCTTAGTAAAGCTAATGAGAGGACCATTGTGAGTGTATGCAAATGGCTCATGTGGTTTTTCCAACTGGATCCGCAGCAACATGAGCTGAAGTTGAAAGTTGTCCTCAGCCATGCTAGTCATAGATACTTTGGCGAGCTTGTGCCTATCGAAGCCACATCAATTTGGAGGCAGTGTATAGATATATCTTGTGAATGTGGCATGCTTCTGTTTTTGTTAGCTGAGGCGTACCTGAAAGATTAAACTGAGGTGAACTCTGCGGAAGCAGTA
The DNA here is from genome assembly GCF_958298935.1 of Phragmites australis. NCBI lineage: Eukaryota > Viridiplantae > Streptophyta > Magnoliopsida > Poales > Poaceae > Phragmites > Phragmites australis. The sequence continues at coordinate 41,132,260 of NC_084923.1, forward strand.
GCAGGACCAAGTGAGGCAGTGGAAGATGAATCGGACCAGGTTAATGTCGGGACCAGGGAAGATGTTGGAGATATTCCAGAGATGCAACCGATGGGTGTAGCCGATGAAGGGGAGCATATCCCTAGCATCATTGAAGAGATGGAGTTGGAGGATTAAGAGTTGGAGGAAGGCCTTGCCGATGGGGATTCGTCTGACGAGGAGGGTAATGCTCCAGTTCCTGCAAAGTGGAGGGATCATGAATTTTTGAAACTGGTGGTTAGCGAGGCTGACCGGACACCATGGCAGTACCATGAGAACGAGGTGTCACAGGGTGCTATGTACTCTACAAAGGAGGCAGTTATTGATGCAGTGAAATTCTGGTCGTTATCTCTTCGGAGGCAATTCAAGGTTGTTAAATCCAGTAAAAGGGAGTACGATGTGAAGTGTTTGGTGCTGCAGTGTCCTTGGCGGGTGCACGTATTCAGAGGGAAATGGGTAGACTACTGACTGTGCTCAATAGTTAAGGAACATAATTGTCACATTGAGGAAATAGAGTTCGCCCACTGGAACCTGTCATCTGCTTTTATTGCAAATGTTATGTACGGGGAAATTGTGGACAACCTAAGTTATGAGCAACGATCAATAATCCGTGCTATTGAGCAAAGGTTCCAGTACACAATAAACTATGCGAAGGTATGGAGGGCGAAACAGAAGGCTATTGAGATGAGATTTGGAACATATGAAGATTCATATCACAATCTACCTCGTCAATTAGCCACAATTTGTGGAAGGAACACAGGCAGCTACTATGATATTAAGCATTACCCCTCGACTGATGCGGAATACAGCGGGAAAAGAGTATTGCAGCGTGCTTTCTTTACATTCGCTGCAACATCAAAGCATTTCGGTATTGTTGACCCATCATATACCTAGATGGAACATTCCTGACTGGGAAGTACAAAAAATAGATATTGTCCGCAATTGGGGTCGACGGTAACAACCAAGTCCTGCCACTGGGGTTTGCTTTCATGGAGAGTGAGAACGGGAACAGCTGGTATTGGTTCCTTGAGCGGGTCAAACATGTTATTGTTCTTGACCAACCAGATGTGTGTCTGATTCATGATAGATATGCAGGGTTGTTGTAGGCTTTACTGGATATGCAACATGGTAGTGTTCGACGGGGTGTAGCAGCACAGTGGCCCGACCTAAAGAGCGGGTGGTGCATGCGCCATATGGGTGCGAACTTCTACAGACAGTTTAAAAATAAAAAGTTGATGAAGCTTTTCAAAAAGTTGTGCAATCAAAACCAGCAATGGAAGTTCAATGCCCTATGAGCAAGACTTGATGAACTAACTCTAAAACAAACAGCAGAGGCTGCACCAAATGGTGATGAACTAATAGCTCTTGGACCTCTCCCAACAGATACTTCGTAGATAGTAAGGCGGTCAGGGTCAACTATTAGGAGCTTCTCACAGTGTATACGTAATGAGCCAAACGAAAAATAGGCTTTGTTGTACGACAGTGGTGGTGCAAGGTATGGAGTAATGACAACAAATCTTGCAGAGATTTATAACTGGGTCTTGCGAGGAATGAGGTTTCTCCCACTTGTTGGAATTGTAGAAGACATTTTGCATGTGACTTGTAAGTATTTTATTGATCGGTACGCAGCTGCTAAAAATGTAATGGAGGACAATCGTATGCTTTATGAACGGATGCTATATGAGTATATGGAGAAGGCCACTAAGAAGGCCCACATGCATCGTGCAAATCAAGAGGGGACTGCGGAGCACAAGTTCAGTGTTCTTTGCCAGGATAAGGGTCGGAGGGGTGGAAGATGTGAGCGGCATATTCAAGAGTGTGTGTTAAGGAGTGGGACATGCATTTGTAGTTGCTAGAAGCCACAATTACCCCACAAACCTTGTACACATGTAATGGCTGCTTGTGCGGAGCATAATATGCTTCCCAGGCAATATGTTTCAAAATACTTCATGAAGGATCAAATACTGAACACCTGAAATCATGAGCTATATGGTTACGACATTGTTGACACTTTTACAAGTAATTCAGGGCTTTCAAGAATCTATGTGCCTGATTTGGAAAAGATGAATAACGCACCTGGCCGCAGACAAACTCGGCGGATTCGCAACGATATGGATGAATCCGAGGTGGGTCCTAGGGTCAAGCGATGCAATCAGTGCAATGAAACAGGTCACACGTACAAATATTGTCCTAAAAATACACCTGTTGATGCACCTGTTGTCTAGGTGAGTATTATGACGCATTGTAGTGTGATGGTTGCATATGGTTGTATATTCAATTTGCATTCAATGTATATTGTTTCTGTCTACATCTAGCAATGCATTAATGTACATGTCTTTCAAATGCAGATATGTCGGAACCTGCGACCCCGATCTTCTAGACCCTGCAGTGGACAAGAGGCATCGCAGCTTCTTGTCTGTTGAGCACCAAACGAAGTTAGGAGTGTTCCGACCATGGGGCCTTGGAGAGCTGCTTCCCATCGACGATCGATGGAAGCACAGGTACTTTGATACTTTCATACGAAATTGCCATATCACTGATATAATTCCATATTATTGATGTACTTTGATACTTTTAGATTGGAAGCGGTGGGACTCCTACCGCTTTGCCGTTTGGTTGAGGCCCAATCGACGGAGAACCCCGAGGCAGCAGCGCGTCGTTTCTACTTTGACCGGTCGCTGATAGTAGCACTGGTCGACCGATGAAGGCCGGAGACACATACGTTCCATCTCCCGTGCTGCGAGATGACCCCGACCTTGCAGGAAGTAGCCAACCTCTTAGGCCTACCTTGCGCGGGAGCTGCGGTTGGGGTCATCGATATGGATGCTGACTGGATCAATGTCATGCATCAGCGCTTTGGCCCGGTTGAGCGGAAGGTGGACGCACCCCCTACGTGCCTGAGTTCTTGTCCGATGCACGAGGGCCAACGAAGAAGTGGATCCTACAGTTTCAGGTTCGGTACAATACAACCTAACATTTACTATTCAAGTATCTAGTTATGATCATTATTAACACCTGTCATATTTGCAGCCAGCGTACATACACCCCCAGGCCAACGCATACTTGGTCTCTAGGCATTTGGAGTCCTATCTGCTTTGGCTGTTTGGGTGGGTTATGTTCACCAGCGGCCAAGGCCACCTGGTTGCTAGGACACTTGTGCCGTACGCCAGGTTGATAGCGGATGCTGATGGCGAGGAGGCACCGCAGTTCAGTTGGGCATCTGTTGTCCTTGCTGCGACGTATCGGGCGCTCTGCGACGTGTGCACAAAGAAAGAGCCACTAGCCACTTTTGCTGGGTGTCCACTTCTTTAGCAGTTGTGGTCCTACGAGCGGTTCGCCATAGGCAGGCCAGTGGTGGACCGCTCCCCATACCCAGAGGAATGGTATGGTGAGCCGGAGGAGGACGCACCTACCATGGCCTCGATGTGGTGCCATCGTCGGGTACGCACTTTTTATTAACACTTTGTTTGGCACACTTGTTATCTCTAATGATTTCTAACGATGTTTCTCACATAGCCACACTAGGCGCATGAGCAGCCTCCTAGTGCTTACGGGCATTTTTGGTCCTAGTTCGACAAGCTACGTCCGGATGACGTGGTATGGCAGCCGTACAACATCTTGGCCGTCCAAGGCCGTGCAGGTTTGGGTTTGTCGCCGTTGTGTACCCGCGACGAGGATTACTAGCTTATGAAGTCACCACTTGTCTTCGACATCTACGTCGAGGAGTACTCACCGCACCGCGTCATGAGACAGTTTGGCCGTCACCAGACATTCCCTCTCGTCCACATTTGTACTGTCCCCGTGCACGTCCACAAGTACATATGCATAATTAAAATTTTCGTAACCTTCGTCTTGTTGTGATTTACATTTATTATGGTTCACTTGCAGGTACACACGCAAAGGCCAACCGGCTGGCAACCTCTGGGCAGATCGTTTGGCCCCTTACGTGGCAGCATGGGCCCAAGCGCTACAGGATGTCATGGAGGAGGCTCGTCCCTTTGACGAGAGGAGCTTCAACAACTACCTACAATGGTATGTTCCATGTACACGCACATGGGTCACCTACACCCCTGAGGGTGTCCGGCCCCACATCGCATCGACTACGGAGGCATACCCGGTCCATTGGGATGAGGACGCTGCATTAGGGTATATTTTACTTACAAGTCAGTAGTCCATACTCAAGGAACAAAATCTGTACATTTTAATTGTTTTTTCTTGTTCGTATCCGCAGGCTGATATCATTTACGATGTCTATAGGGATGCAGCTGGTGCCATGGATCGCCTTCGGCAAGGCCAGCACCTCAGTGCGTCGGATGTCGCGGGCTTCATCAAGAGGGTTTTCGATAAGATCCCGCGCGCCTTGAAGCTTACCTTCTGCCGATCCACCACAGATGTAGCTGGAGCGCCTCCCAGGTCTAGTGGGGTCCACACCGAGTCGTCTCGAAGGTCAGATGTGCACCGCCATTCATCGGTGTCGGCACCCACACGCCCCCTTTTACCATGTCATGCAGGCTCGGAGCAAGTAGGTACGAATTTTTAATTCGCATGATGTTGAAATATATTCGTTTCTTAATGGTGCATTGATTATTAAACTTTTATTAGGTGCACCTACACAAGCCTCGACGCAACCTCGTAGACCGAGCACTGTGCGTCCACCCTCAGGTACTGGGCTCCCCCTTCATCCCCGTTTTCAATATATTTAGCAAATTAAGTTAATATTGCGCACATGTTACTTCGGTGATGAGTCTGGGCTATCTTCAACGGCCCCACGCCCTATCCCACCAGCACTGTTCGAGCCATACTACGGCACGCCCACCTGGCCATCTTACACCGGCATACCACACACGTACAATTGTGTATTTTTTACTACTACTTTCATTTCCACATTGTTCATATCTAGTATAATTATTTGTTCGTAGGCCCCTCCAGCCAGTACACATGGACGCCAAGAGAGCCTTCACAGTCCTCGTACCCTAGTCAGGAGGATGAGGCTGGTCCGGACCCCGCGTACGACCTCGTTCGTGACTTCTTTGGGGGCACATCTGACTACGACGTCCTTCAGTGGTCCCAGGTACCCAGTGCTCCCCTTCGGACACAACCCACGTAGGACAAGGCCTCGACACCGGTGCTCCCTACTAGGCCTACCAAACAGGTCGGTCCACCCGACCCCTCACATACTACAGGGGCCACGTGAGGGTCAACCAGCGGCATCGGTACCACGATGGGGGGCACGGCCGACGGTAGCGGGGGAGATAGCAGTTGAATTTTAGATTTATTTTTGTAACTTACATATGCATATTCGATTCACGATGTACTCGTACGTATTTAGACATGTGTACTTTTTATGGTCCACTTAGCATGTCGTAACTGCAGTTCTTATTCCAATACGATGGCATCCTAGTTGCATTTCTTAATCCGACATGATCACACGCTACATTCTATCGTTCTCACCAATGTATATCTTACAAAGCTAATTATGCAAGAAGTGGCACCTCGCTTACTCTGTCGGGAGTGTAACTTTAATCACGAAGTGACTACACTACTGAACTTTAACCATGACATGACAACACATATCTCCTTGCGCAGGCTTTAGACAAGAAGTGACAATACCGAACAGCTTTTACCACACAATAAATGACAACACAAGTACCAATAAACATGGAATCTCTGTCCATCATCAATGACACAACTTTTCCATTCTTCAAGATGGAATTCAATGCTCCTGCCATCATCTGAGCCCTTGTACTCACTCTTTTCTTCAAGAGCGAATCCAATGCTCCTGCCTCCCCAACCATAAATAGCCGAACCTCCATACGTTGATGCACCACTCATTTCTCAGATCTCTCAAGTATAATGTCTTCCTCAGCTCCACCAAAGAAACATTGGGGGATTTTCATCCCTCAAGGTATCGAACCACTGATGTGCTTCTGTGGTGACCTTTGCAGGCTCCGCGAGTCGCATGACATCTCATACACCTATGGACTGCGCTTCTTCATGTGTGCCAACTACGAATATGACAAGCCTCAACATGGAACATATGAGTATCCACCGATATAACAACAAATATCAGTCACATGTCTACCGATTTCGCACCCTGGTTTACTAACCACTCATCTTGTTTTATTTATTCAGTCCCCTCCACCGCTCTATGATTTTATTTAATGGCTCGACAATGAGCAAAATGAGGAACAAAAGCAGTGGGTCGACATGAACATGAGGTGGAGAAGGGAAGCTTACGCACGTCAAGAGTACGAGCAACAGTAAGAGGAACTTTGCCTAAAACGGGTGGAAGAAGAGCGCATGAGAAAGGCGGCGCACGACCATACCGTGGTTCAGGCTCGGAAGGCTGAGAGGGCAAGGAAGCGGGAGAGAGCCCACCGTGCTAATGCGGCAGGTCCCGATGCCCTCCAAAAGGGAAAATATCCTAGATGCACTCAGTAAAGAGTATCTAATGTAACCCGATATACTTCCACTCTCTAAGGCATGTTATGATTAGGAGCGACGCACTAATAAGTAGGTCTTAGTGCGAACTGTACATGCCACCTTCGTTTCCTCGTCATGTCGTCGTGTTTACAGTCTTATGTAATATTTTCACCCTATATTTAATACTATGTTTGTCGCCGTTCGCACCTCATACCCACGTAATATGCTGCGAGTGCTAATTACTGATTTTTTATTCTCCGACTATTACATAACCTACTCTAAATTCTCGCTTCCTCATTATACCGTTTTCACTCCCCTTCAATATTTTTAATTTCAACTTTTCTTAATACCCTATTTTAATTTTTGCTGAAATACACAAAATTTTGCAATTTTTGAGAAAAAATGTCATTATCGCCTCCTCAGAGGGCGGCTGTCGGTGTATCAGGAACCAGGGGTCCCTAAATCCCAAGGCCAGGCCAGCCATCCGCCACATGGTGCCATCCCGCGAGGTCCCTCCTGTAGGATGAGAAAAGCTCAAGTCCCGGGAGAAGGTGCTCGGGGCCACAGTCAGTGGTCCCCGAGCACCCCAGTTCCCTGATGATCCACGGAGTCTGAGTATCGGGAAGAAAGTGCTCGGGGAGGTGTCCGGTCACCCCCGAGCACCCTAATCCCCCGACGATCAGAAGAGCTAAGTTCCGGGAGAGAGTGCTCGGGGCTGCGTGCGACAGCTTCCGAGCGCTCGGTTCCCCTAGGATCCGTACGAAAGTGCTCGGGAGAGAGTGCTCGGGGCTGCACATGGCAGCCCCCGAGCACTCGGCTCCCCGAGGGTTCGAGCAGGAGTGCTCGGGGATGTGAACAGTACCCCCGAGCACCCGGTACCCCGAGGACAAGGATAGGCGTGCTCGGGAGAGAGTGCTCGGGGATGTGAACAGTACCCCCGAGCACTCGGTGCCCCGACGACCCAGAAAGGCCCCCGAGGGGCCCGCCGATGAGGTGTCAATCAGTCAGAGGCCCGAGGCCGCATTTAATGAGCGTGCGTGGCCTGACACCTCCAACTGCTCCCGCCGCAGCGTCAGTTCCTGCCATGCTTTGACAGAGAGGCGTGGGGTTATTAATTGCACGGGTCTCGTCCCGTGTCATCCGGTTTGTCTTGGGATAACATCGCGAGGATCAAGGCGTTCCGTCTGCCGCACTGCTGTGGCAGAGGAACAAGACAGGGCGGGCACGCCGGGTTGCTCTGCGGCTGCCCGGTGGGCCCTCTCCACGGCGCCCGTTGCCAGGGCGTTTATGGTGACAGGTGATCGGGCGTGCGACGCATTTTCCACCCCCGGTCACTTCACCTAGAAGAAATGATGACGCATTTTCCAGTCATGGCGTCTTGGAACTTGTGCCCCCTCCTTCCCGTTCGGGGCATGTCTCGGCCAGCGGGTACTTAAAATAGCCGGCAACTCAGAAGCAAGACGAACGCTCTCAAAAAAAGACTCTCTCGGAGAAGATCAACAACGGCGTAAGAACACCAACCACACAACGAACCAGACCAACGAAGAGAGACACTGTGAGCAAGGCTGAGCACAGTTCCAGCCGAAGAACAAGGAGCCTCAAGCTCTTAGTTAGGCCAACATTCTTGTAACCAGCAACATCCTTGAGGGACTTCCTCAGGATAGCTATAGCATCCATACAGGAGTAGGGTATTACGCCCCCGTGCGGCCTGAACCTGTCTAAATTCCGGTGCATTTACTTCTCCTTGCACTAGGTCGACACTCCCGCCACCGACCGTTGCATTCATTCCCATTTATTTCTCCGATGAACTTATTCAGGATCATCCCCCGGCCGAATCTCTAAAAAGGGGTCTCTCGGGATCCCTGCGACAGGAGTTAATCCTCCGACAGCGGCTAGGCTGCTAACCGCACTCCCAGGCCCTACCCACCCCCTGAGAGGACGATTAGCCCCCTTACCGCCCTCTGAGGGGGCGGTTAGTGTTTGTAGCCCTTTTAGGGACTGCAGACGCCTAGTTTTATAAATTTTTTTCACAAAGATCTATTTATTTAAATTTTTAATGAAAAAATATAAAAATAAAAAAAACTCCAGGCGCCACGTGTGTGGCTGCCCGCGAGCGAAAGAGACCCGCGCGAGCGCTCACGAGCCGGACAAATCCGTGGGGCGTAAGGAACCGGGCTCGAGGCGTGGACCCCTGATGCGACATCCGGTTCGTATGGCCGGGGTTACTATAACTGGTGTACAGGACAGGATTGCGCTAACGCTACGGTTGTGCACTTGTACTTGAGGCTATTGCGGCAACGAGGATTACAACGATGCATCTATCGGTCTACGCAATGCTCGAGCGCCACCTGCACGTCGAACTGAGAGATGCTGCTGGTCGGCCTTGGCCGTTTGCCCGTCTTGACATTTTTGCTTGGTGCACAGATCGCACGCCCGGAGTAGATTGCGTGACAAGTTCTGGATGGATACGAGACTGGCACACCGAAGCGCTACTACTCCGCTACAAGTCTATGCGCACATAGGCCGTGTACTGTAACAATACTTTTTAAAAAAAATAGCACTACTTCTTTGAAGACGGGGTCGACGAAGCCGCTCCGTGCACGTCCGCTCTGTACATGTCCGTGCAAGCGTTCAGACTCAAACATGGATTGGCTCGAACGCTCGCGCCGTACGAGCACCGTCCTCACCAACCGAGCTAGCACCCAGATACTATTGTAATAATACTAGTTGGGTTACATTGAGCTTTGTCATTTTTTTAAGGGTAAGAGGAAGAGTGTGCTTTGCCATTGACGTTAAGAGGACGGCGATCGGCTGCCATTGGATGTGGATTTTAATTTTAGAAAAATCGGGATTTGAGACTGCGATAGTTTCTAAATTTCAATTTACGAGGCTTCAACTGATTTTCCAATTGGCGCCGTACTTGCTGGCGTATCTAACGAAGCAACTAAAGGTCCCATAATAATGAGACTTCCCCCCTATTATTTGCAGGCAAAATGTCTATGACGCCATGCATAAAACCTCGCCGAAATTCAATTGTTTTATTAAACTTACTCCACCAAATTCAACTAAAGACCCAAGGTAAAGTTACAGCCCGTTTGAATTGAGTCCCCATGTGGTCAGACCGACCATCTGATATTAAAACCTAGCGACCCTTTTTCTTTTGGCCATGCCATCCGACGCAAAATCAGCGGACGACGACGCGGCCGCGACCCGGACGGATTAATCCAGCAAAGTAAACACGCCGCTGGTCCCCAAAAAAATGAAGGAAATGTCACTCAACTTAGAGAATATTAAACCGATTATGTTTAGCCAAACCACATTAATTTAGCAGGCATGTACCATGTGATCCTGAGGATCAGAATCATCTAATTTCACCGATTTAAAGTTATGACTTCACTCTAAAACATGTTCAGAAGCTTTCAAAAAATCCCAAAAAAGATCTCATGTGTAGAGGAGATGATATTGTACAACCATGTAAGGTATACTACGGTTTTACCGCAATTTTAATATCTGCAGACACTTCTCCATGCAATTGCAAAATAGTACTCAACAGTTCACAGTCCAAACGCCTAAAACCATCCTTTCAAAAAGCTCTAAACAACCAAAAAGAATGTCATGCAAACATATTGACATATAATTCACTCGGCAACTAATTACTCCATCGTTGCCCTCTTTAGACAACTGCATGGTTTTTCTTTCTCTCAAAAAAATCGATTTCACACGGGATTGTATCCTAACATCTAGCGTGCGCATCCGATGAATCAGGAGGATCCCAAACAGATCGCATGAGCCTTCAGAACGCAAGAATCACTCGACCACCAGGCCGCAATGGAACAACGGCGCCCAGCACCGGGTACGCCACGGGCGGAGGCCACTCCGCTAGGCCGGCCGGCGGCAGAGCTCCGAGCGAGCACGCTCACTGTTCCATTAGCCCCGTGTAACCTCACAGGCCACAGCCCCAGCCACACAGAAAAGCTCCCGGTGCTCACCTGCAGGAAAGGCGTCGTCGAGCTCGCGGAAGGTGGACGCTGACTATCATATGCAACAAACTATCAAAGTGTTACGCATCGACAGGTCTATTTACAACAGAAGACAAAACGTCAACATCCTGTGTGACAACACATCATGTTCTTGAACAACAGCATAGAACCCCAAAATTGGCCCTTTCATATCCATACAACAGGATGCAAATATGAATACCCAGTTTCCTATCCTCTGGTTGTTGTAATTTGTCAGCTAACTTTCTATCAGCTTCTACCTGAATTAGTTGTCAGTAACTTTCTCTTTGATCTCAATCTCAGAGTTACTTTCCTTGAAAACCAAACTTTTCTGAGCAGCATTTAGATATGGATCCCGCCTTCCTACCTTCTAGTTGTTGTAAGTTTTCAGCTAACTTTCTATCAGCCTCTACCTGAAATAACTTGGCAATATCCTTTGGATGCATTGATACCACCTAAGAGGCCCCTTTGTTTGAACTAGAGAACACTAAGAGCCTTCTGAAACTTGTTTATCTCTCCCTTCCTCATTCTTAAACCTTTTTGGGCCTAAGAGTTCAATTATATATGAAAGCATAGATCTCTGCTAGACTAACAGCATAACCTTTCCCGTTGAGGCGCGCATGGTACAAAGCCACGACGTCACCACTAAGGTTGAGTATAGGTGAACCAGAGGTTCCTTTCTCGCCAATGATATTTAGCTCAACAAGCTCCATATTGTAGCCCATCGATCGGTCTGCTGTGATCTGACTGTAACTGCGATGATTCACAACCTGCCCAATAACAACTGTACCTCGGCGAAGAGATGGCCATGATATCATGACGACATCATCAAGCTGTGCGGACTGGTGTTTGGCAAGCTGTAGTGGGGGATGGGGATATAGGCAATGATCAGCATACAGAGTACCATGAAGATCCGCCAGATCGATCTGAAGAAGCAGCAGGTCTCTGCTTTGGTCAAGTTTGACAACTTGTGCTTTCGTGTAGTTCCTTGGATCGCGATCCAGATTGTACAGGTCAGGATAGTTCTCTTCCATGTAGATTTCATTGTGGCAGCAGACGATCATGAACTTAAACATACTAGCCAGCAGGGTGAGCACTTCATCGTTTGTGTAGAATTCCTTAAGCAGGTGACAACAGGTCAACACGAAAGTATGATCCTCATCCTGCTTAATGATGAATCCTGTAGCACAAAAAGGGGTTGAAACAATAGCATCTGCTTGTGCTGCTGTCTTTTTGAGATTCTTTGTAAGGTAGTTGATAACCCTCTGATGACAGTGTGGCCTTCTGAGCACTTTCACAAAAAGGACTGACTCCCTGTTCTGGTCGTACACTAATTTATGTGCAACATTTGAAAACTGATTTGGTGGGCCGAAATCTGCCATCTGGTCCACAATAATTCGTAAGTATTATAAATATACAACATATTTGAACAAAGTACTTAACAAAACGCTACAAAATAAATTGATGAGAGAAAACACATCTAAATTCACAGTAAAATTAACAAGTACACATGAGGTAAGAACAAAAACAAGTACACAGGATGTATCAAAGTATGCATCCTAAATGATACGTGAGAACATCAGACCATCTAAAAAAAAGAACCAAACCATTTCATCCATTTGAGATAATCATGAACTTTTGAAATGAAACAGGTACAATATTCTATTACATACATCAGAGCATTTCTCAATCTGATTTTTTTCTTATTTGATATATGCTAGCTAGCATAAAACTAGCGAGGCTATAAATTATCAGAAACCTTTGCTGATCACACAGTCCTTCATCCCTAGATACCAACTGCTCTCCTCTTCACATAAAACTGTAAACCGACAATGGCGTCAGAAAAGACGATATCTAGGATAGTGTCTGATATATCTAAAGTTACCATGATAGTGTGCCCATACGCATGATGAATTCAGTATTAGGAATAAGTCCAGTTACTTGTATGACAGTGGTAGTACTAAACACTAACAAAACAAAGGAGTATGACATTATTGAAAGAGCAAGCTATACAACTATACATGCATATATACATAATGATATGATGCAGACCCTCATATCTTTCACAATAAAAACTAGGAGGACCCAGGATTCTTCTACACATTCAATTTTTGAGAGAGGAAGAGCATGACGATCATGAAAATGAAACAAGAAAACCAAAAAAGCTGGAGTATGGACTAACTAGACATAGAAGAGCAAGCAGTAAGTTTATACAATAGGAATTTTTTTCTGAAGAGCAAGCAGTGAGTTTATAACCAAGTACAAATATAAAGCATAAACTGAAGATAAATGACAGATAATTACTTGAACTGTGAAGATAGCCGCAGCAATTCATTTTTGCAGCTTTATAACACACTGTAGGCATGTGTGCAAAGGAAAAGGGCACTGGGGAATGAACAACTATACTAGCTAACATTAAAAAAGAAACTACCCAACCCTTTTCTATCAGTTCTTCTCATCACACATCACTTAATAATCAAACAAAAGCAAGTATATCTCAAAACAAAAGATCACGAACAACAGCAGAAGCACTACGTTTCATGTCCCCACTGTAGGATAATAATGATGAATCGATAAAAGAACTGGGTACAAATTGCAAACTCTTTTAGGTCCCAATAACTTTCAACCTTCGAAGAGGTTTCAATCAGAAGATGGCAACCACAACAGTGCAAAATGATTTCAACAGCAATCTCATGTCTATTTACACGCATATATGAAGCAAACAATATCATAATATCAACCCCTCCGCAGGTTCAGCACAGGTTAGCAAGCAGACCTAGCAACTACGCATACAATTCGATCCTGGTTGCTGTGAGAACAATTCGACCCCGACCAATAAACCACAAACTAGCAAACTACGAGTACACGAGGAACCGATACTGGTTGCCATGCTAACAATTGGGTACCGAGCCAAGAAGCAAAAACTAGCAAAGAATCAATTCTTGGCTGCAAGAAGACCAGGAAGACGAAGAAATCAAGAAGAGGGAGCGAGCATGACGATACGTACGGTGTACTCGGTGCACGGGTAGCCCAGCGGCAGGAGCAGCTGCTAGCAGAGGCCTCCAGCGGCGGCGCGCGGGGCGAGCGACAGAGCGCGTCAGCGGCGAGGAAAGGGCGGCCCCACCGGCGACGCAGGAGAGGAGCAGAACGACGGGGCGCGTCGCCGCGAGCTGCGCCGTCCGGGCCCGATCGGCGTCCTCCGCGAGCAGGCGGCCCCGACCGGCGTCGATCGGTGGCGAGGAGGGGAGGGGGAGCCGCCACCTGCTGCTTCCTCCCGTCCGCGTCCGCTGACGCCGTGCTCGAATGGATCGAGGAGAGCACGGTCTCGGCTCTCGGTTTTGTGCTGCTCTGACACCACGGCCTGAACCGGAACCGTTCTCAACCCGAAAAATTGAATCCATCCAAAACCAAACAAGGCCATTCTATTTGTTAGCCCAAATCGAACCAGCCCAACGGCTATCTCAACTCGGATTCCAGCCCTTTAAAGAGCGGTAAGAATGTTACAGTGACACTGTCATTCCTTATTATTTTCTTACATGTCAGGTGAGACTCACCATTATACCCATCATCCTTACCGTCCTCTCAAAAAACGGTTAGGGACCGTCCTACTCCACTACACCACTATATAATGGTCGAAATTCAGCTAAACTTCTCATTATAATCTGGAAAAAAGAAAGGAAGATAAGAGGAGAGGGGAGGAGAGTAAAAGGTGACGGTACCACCGTGACATCCTTACCGTCCTCTAAAAGTATTACAACACTTTCAAAGAGCAATACACGTTTATTTCTGCAAATCTGGTCATCAAGAGTCTATTTATTTAAATATTTAAAATAAAGAAATAAAAAACTCCCTATTTCCCACCAAACCAAATCAGCACTACTTTAAAACCAACCCACTAAACCAAATTAATCAAACCATTAGCAGGTTTAGCAACAGTAATAAGTTGGTGGTGCAGAAAAGAAAGCAGAGCAAGGATAACAATAGGGAAGAATAACCTGATGCCTATATGCTTGAGATGATCATGCTATTGCTGTTGTTTTCCTTCTCCTTGGCCATCCCTCCAGCCCAAAATAATTAGGTGTTGTCGACCAGGACAAAGAAATATTGGATGAAAACAAGCTGCATGCTGATGCTCTCGTGTGGCTGCAGATTGCGCTGGTGTGCTCCATTTTCTTGCTCTTAGATGAACTGGTTTGTGTGTGTTTTATACTCCAAAAAAATCGTGGGCTTGGATATTAGTGATGGTAAGATGGAAGCATATTGGCCTCTTTAGCTTGGTGACCAGGACCAGAAGGTCTTCCTCTAGCTCTCTGAACTTCCATGCTCTCTCCCCAATCCTAAGCAAGTTTGACGTGGCGCAATGGTGAATTGTTGACATGCATGCAGTAGGTGTTGAAAGCTTTTGCTTTTGGTGAAAACGTGAGGAGATGACATGTGTTGATATACTGGGATAAATCGTGTTTTGGGTTTTGGTCTTTTTTGCAGAGATGGTATTTGGTAGAATAGTATGAGTAAAAGCATGACACTTGTTGGGATTGAAATATCAGATAAGGTGGATCTTTGCTCATGGAATTGTCGAAGGGTCCTTGAGGTGACACGTGTTTGGGATGAAATTGTTTCGATATCCCTCTCGGGCACAGTATGACTCTATTTATAGTCCGTACTCGACCACTCCAGACGTGGTTTACAGTTCCTACCCCCTTACCTGCTACATTCTCGAAATATTCGGGGGTATTATGGTACAATTAAGCATATTTACATAATCACAACTCTGCCCTGAGCGACCAAAGCGGGCCCCGCTATCCAGTCGTGATCTTCGGCTCTGGAGATCCGCCGAAGTCTTCTCCATTCCGTCGTCCGCGGGATGGCCTTCGGCTTCGGAGCAAAGATCGGCTGCTACCTTCGCCCGCTGCGGTCAATCAGGACCGCTGGCACGGACTTCGGCTTTCGGCCGAAGGCTCGCCACCGTCTTCACCGACACGGGAAGCTGGGACTGCGGGCACGCCTACATCCTTCGACCGATGGTGCTTCGCTATCTTCGCAACCTTCACATGCAGTTCCTGAAACGAACATGTAGTGACAAGCATGTGGTCTTTCCAGCAGACTTCGAGCTATCCTCTGAAGAGGGGGGCGGGAGATCATCCCAACAATAGCTCCCTACGGGTAAGGTTTATCTTTGATGGGCCGAACCTGTAGTCTTTAAGATGTATCTCAACGCCCCCCTTCAGCCTGTCGAAGTCTACTGGGGCGGATGCACTTCATTCAAATTGCCTTATATATATATATATATATATATATATATATATATATATATATATATATATATATTACAGCATGACCATGCGGCCCCTGGGTAAATGTATCGTTGACATGCATTTAATGCCTTTGAGGTATACCGAAGCATCATTTTCCTCGTTGGTTCAAGTTCCGATGCGCATCGTTTTAACCGTTGGCCCCTTTGCTATAAATACCGCCCCACGATCACTTGTTTTTACTACGCGTCTTTGCTGAAGCTTTTGCTCTCGTACGAAGCCTCTTACAGCCCTCTGAGTCCTTCTCGGATGAAGCCCCTTACAGCTCTCCGGGTCCTTCCCTGTTCAAGGCTTCTCTGTTCATCCTAATGGCACCGAAGGTCAGGTCTTCTCGCCTAAAGACGTATTGGATTGGGCAGTCTAAGGTGGATGATGAAGTGTTGGCCAGCCTCGTGAAGGAGGGATTGATTAACGATGTTTCCAAAGTTCGGCTCCCTGGCAATCAGGAGATACCAGAGCCTGCTGACGACGAAGCAGTTGTATTCGTTCATTATTTCCGAGCAGATCTTCGTTTGCCATGCGATGACATGGTTGTTAAAGTGCTGAAGTTGTTCGAAGTTTATCTTCACCAGCTCACGCCTAATGCAAAAGTGAGGGTGTGGGCAACATCATGGGATATGTGTTGGTGAAAGGGCATGGCAAACGGTGCACTAGTTGGCTGGGAACGTCGATGCCAATCGACTATAGCATGGCTATCCGTGACGGTGACGACCGTGACGGTGTAGATCGGGCTTTGGCCGAGGCTAGGACTTGGCTAGTGACTTAGTATAATGCTAAAATAGTAGTAAGGGAGGAGAAGAAGGGTTCCTCACCTTGTTTTGATGGTCGAGGAAGGAGGATTCGCGGAGAAGACGACAAGGTAGCGCATCACGGGTGGCGGCGACGCACAGACAGGGCAGCAGCGACTTCTAGGTTTTGTGGCTTGAAATATGAGTAGTAGAGGGCGTGCAACTCATATTTATAGGGCTAGGGGCGGCTGGTTGAGGTGGAGTACGACCGAACACGAATCGGATTTGAGTTCGAGTCGGTTACGATTTCCTTTTTCGTAGCTCTGTATTCCGAGGAAGATATCTCTATCGTCCGGACTTCAATTGGCCGTTTCTTGATTCGAAATTGTAGTACTCGAAAAGATCTACAACTTTGGTAGTCATTAGAACTTCTGAAAACTCCATCTTGTTTTTCAAAAATACACTACAAGATAAACTATTTGAACTCAGACTTATCTGCGCAACACTGATTTCGGTGCTCATAACTCCTAGCTCCATTATCCAAAAGAGGACTTCTGTAGATTCAAATCGAAGCTCTCGATGAGAACTACAACTTTGGTATTGTCAGGATTTGCGTTTGAGGTCTTTTTAAACTTTGAAACATCATGGGAAGATGAGGCTGTTTAGGACTCCACGAAAATTTATAAATTTTGTAGATCCTTCGTTGGGCCATCTAGAAGACTTAGCTAAGGGTTTGGACTTGAGCAAGATTAAGCCCAAAGACACTTTATGTATATTTAGGGTTTAAAAAAGAAACTTTTGTAGAGAAATTTGAATAGGGTTTGAATTTGAATTGAGCTTGGAGTGAATTTAAGATAAACGAAAAATGAGGTTGAATAAGAATAGGAGCATATAAGGAATTTGAATTTGGATTTGGGTAGAATTTGAGAAATAGGAGAGATTGGCTTTAAATAAGGATTTGGATAAGATTTGAATTGACCCGGAGAAGGATCTAGTATGATCAAGAATTGAATAGATGATGAATTCAAAGACTTTGAATTACAACCATTAAGATCCTTAACTTATTCACCACTGAGTTTTGTAAAAACCTTTTCAAAATCTTTTTCACTAATGCATTTACCTGCCTCCTAACAAAGAAAAGGAAAAAGAACTCTAATGCATTTACCTGCCTCTTAACAAAACTTAGCATGCAATGCATATAAAATAATAACCTATATTGATTGATTGATTAAGAAAATAGGTTTTAAACCTATACTACTATTGAAGCTATTCAATAATCTTGAATTTTTTAAAAAAGTTGTAAATTCTGAAAATTAGGGTGTTACACCAACCTTTCATGCCTAATGGCTTTGTTCGGCATGAAGTGGCTGGCCGTGAGTTGAATATGCGATTGATGGTGGGGATAGCAGCCCCAAGAAATGAAGACATGGCAATTGTGCACATCGACCCAATGCTGGCCCATTAGGTTCTTTTCTCTGCTGTTTGAGAAGTTCTTGAGGAATTCTTCTAGCATAAGCGTGTTCAGGTTCTAGACATCCAACACTACCCTTTTTCTCAAGCCTATGTAAAGTTTGCCAGAATCTTTGATCGAGAATTACTTATCAATAACTCGCTGCGTCACTTTGGTCTGTTAGATTTCACCCTAGTTAAACATGATCAGGGACCTAATTGGAGAGCCTTGAATTTCAACCATGAATGATGATTAATGCTCTTAGGTTTTCCTCTCAATTATATGAGTAAACAATACATAGAGGCTGCTATTAGTTCTTTTGGACATCTGGTTGTCTGGGAACAAGAAGAACATTTTTTGGCAAGAATTATCTTGAAGGTTAGAGTGGTTGATTTGGAGTTAGACCCCCATTTCATTTTGTTCATTGAAGGGGAAAGCTTTCAAAGTCAAAGCTAGACGGTGCAGTGTGAAATTATTGAGCAACAATTACTAGGAGCTTTACCCCCTAATGAGGATCCTATTCCTGAGCTCAATGTTGTTGATGGTGCCTGTGATTTCTTTGGCTTTGGGCAAGTGGGCCCACAATAGCCTCTTCCTGCCCCTCAAAATGGACAAGGACACAATGGAAATTTTGATTTAAATTGGGACAACCAGGAAGAAGGGAACAATGAAAATGATATGATTTAGAATGATCAACATGGAGGGTTAATTGATCTTAACATCCTAGTGGAATAAGAAGAAGATATCCCAGAAGAAGAGAATGTTGACATTGAAGATTGAAGAGGAGTTTGTGGAAGATGAACTTGAATGGCCAGAGCTTGCACCACCTCAAAATCTTGCACAAATCAGCTTTTTAGTTTTTGGGAACTCTATGAGGTCGGTTTCTTCTAATATCTTTGGTTAGCAGCTACCTGAACGCAATCATTCACATGCACCTGACATTGTTTTGGGACTAGCTATTGTCCCTCCTGTGCCCCGACTAGAACCAACAACTTTTCTTCCCCTTGAGGTTCAACACCATGAGTTAATGGAGGTGGACAAAGAAAACCTATTGGAGAATAATGACCCCCAAGCTACTGATACAAACCTTCAAGTTGGTTTCATGCGCTATCTGTCATGCCCCAAACATAGGGCCACGCAACAGCCGTCACATAATTATGGATTAAAAAAATAACCATGTTAAGGCAAAAATATTCAAATAAAATCAGTGGTTTACAGAGCAACTAACAGAAGCTTTATTTATATGAGAAGTCATAATTTAGATGATTAAGTGTATGCTTATACAACTTATTTTGATGTAAACAAAATATTAAACACTACATTATTGATATATCCTAAAACTTCCCACGCATAACACCTAGTTGTCGATATCTTGATCATGAGCTTGAGATTCTGCGTTTAACACCCAAGGCAAGTATGAGTATAAAATACTCAGCAAGATAAAAACATTGTATGTATAAATAAACTTGAATTATTCTATTATCAAATTTTCATTGTATATTAACTTTGCAGAGATCATCTAATCACTAATATCACATCATGTTTTATACCACGATGGGGCCTGAGCTTTTCCTATGGATAATCCCAAATGATACATTTAATGCATGTGCCACACCATACAAGTGAATAAGATAGTCCCGGCTATATAATTAGATCTTTCACTAGGCACTCTTGGTAACTCAAAATGTATCGATTGTCCATGTCAGTATTCACTCTACCATTAGTGATCGGCAACAGTATAAATAATTAATTAAAATGTAACATCGAATTGTAATATTAATGAATAATAATGTGTAATAACAAGAAATACAATATTGAAATATAAACAAACAATAATTCTGATATAAATGTGTTACTCGAAGAGGTTGTGAACGCATCTTGCAGATAAAAGCATAATAGTAATAGAGTAGGGTGCCAACTCAGCTTGCCTCTTACTAAGAAAACCAAAATTCTGACTAGATATAGTGCATTTGTCCTGATATGAAATTTTGGCATAACCGACGCTTGAAAACTAATGTTTAGATATCTCGACGAAAAACCTGGACTATAACTTGACAGAATACTCGAACTATAGTTTATCTATAGGCTATAACATCCTAATGGCACACTAATAATCTTGACTAATACTAATATATGGCATACATATATAGGTGTGTGCATGTGTGTGTTGTATGGAGAAGACATGAGCGAAGGTGTGTGAGTGTTGAAAGAAGACCTTGCTTGTGTGTATGAGTGAAGCAGTGGGTGGCCTGCTCTTTTTATAGGTGTAAGTAACTTGGCCACTACGAAAAGTCATCATGATCTAAGGACTTTGATTGGCTGCTACTCCAGCTAAAGCTTTGTGCGCCAATAGAATAAGAAACCAACATTCTTTGATAGCCTCGTGAGTCAGGGATTCTATTTAATCGGTGGACTCAGCACCAGCCAATAAAAATTGGGTATTCTATGTGCATCAATTGATTTGGACAGAAGTAAAAGCAGCCAGCTGATGTGCTGCTTGTTTTTGGCACATAGTTTTTATCAGGTTTGGATATACCTCAGCATCAATGGGTCACTCAAGGAAGTGTCTCACCTTATTTAATAAATGATGGAAAAGCTAGGAGCTAGTTCATTTATTGTGGGTGCTGTTATGTGGAAGATAAATATAGTGAAAGTAACCATGTGCTGGCTTGAGTTTATCCATACAACAAAATTACGCTTGCTCATGTGTGGCATACATGTGGGCCTCCAAGTTAAAGTATTTAAATTACTATACTCATCCATATCCAAGGTGGTTCTAGAAGAACTCAAAATTGTATATCCATGGCAGGTGGGCCATATGTAGACTTTACGTTCTCCATTTAAGCTAAATAATTAATTAATTATCATATTTAATTAGTATCAACAGATTATTTGGCTAATTAAATTCATTTTTTTTCTAAGTCGATGGTTCCTCACACTATTTGAATGACCAAGTTGCTAACCCAATATTTGAAACCTTATGGCAACAAGATATCTGGTCAAACATCTACAAAACTAGTGCAAAAACCAGGAAAGTGTGGAGTACTTTCTTCAGTCCTACCTGTACTCCTGGTATTTTTGTCACAGTACCCAATGTGGCCCCATTCTTCACAAAGTTTCTTTATCCCCATCTCATTTTTATTGGGCTAAAAATATAAATATTCCAAGGCATGGCAAATTTTAGTCCCACAACCAGAATCGGATTCTTCATTTCACTTCTCTCTTCCATATGAATGTCCTAAAGATTTCAAGCTGAATTGCAGTCAAAATTATGATGATGTGGATATGGAACAAGATTTTACACTGCATAACTCCACTCCCATTCCTCTAAAGAAAGGTTTCCTTCCTGTAGTAGACACTGATATTAGAAGAAGTATGAGAAACAAAGAAAAAAATGGTGGCTACAAAAGCAGCTCTTGCAAGGAAATTTTTTGATATGCCTGCAATGTAAAGCCTCCAATTATTTATAGCAGAGTTATCAAGAATTTGGGACAATGTTTTTGTCAGATCAAGCCTAAACTTCTTTCTGACTCCAAATTAGCGGTAAAGGATAATTTGAAGAAGGGGGTGGGCCAAGGAAAAGGTCAACCAATGAAGCAGGTTGCCAAGCCCAAGAAAACAAATAAGCCCAATAAAGATGACCAACCAAACAAAAAGGCCAGGAATTAAAAGCCCATGGAGGATCCTAGAGCATAACTGGAGGCCTAACACTTTTGGCCCCTTTTGGAATATACTTTATTTTAATCTTCTTTCTTCTCCACGTAGACATATCTCAATTGTAATATATGATGGCATAAGTCTTTTCTAGAACACCCTTCTCTGGATACGTGTTTATCAGTTTCAGCTTCTATGTGCTTTGGATCCCTCTTTCTGTTTATTGGTTATATCCCCATTTATTGCATATCTGGTTTTGTTAATGTCCCTTATTCATCTCATGGATGTACAACATAGATCTACCTTTCGTGATTGGAAAGTTCTGTGCTGGAATATTAGAGAACTCAATGCTGGAAAAAAAGGATGTAGTTAAGAGTAAAATCATTGAGACATGTTGTGACAATGTCTGTCTTCACAAAACAAAAAGAGCAACTTTTAAGTAACTACATCAAAAAAAAAATCTACCCTACACAATTTGATTGTTTTGAATTCTTACCATCTAATGGTGCTTCTGGGGGGATCCTCACATTTTGGAAAAGTCAGAACTTCACGTGCCATTTATGTTTCCAAAATAAAATTTCTCTTTCAGTGGAATTCTCTTCACTTGCTTCTGCGAACAGATGGATCCTAACCAATGTTTATGGTCCATGTACACTGGATAGGAAACTTACTTTTCTAGAGTAGCTAAAGGGTATTGAAATGGATGATGATGTGGATCGGTTAATTCTTGGTGATTTTAACTTAATTCATTCTCCCACAGATAGAAATAGGATAGGCGATGATGTTAATGAGATGTTTCTTTTCAATGAAGCTATAAGCAAACTAGAGCTAGTTGAATTACCTCTCAAGGGTAGATGCTTTACCTGGTTTAATAAGCAACGTAGTCCGCTCTTGGAAAGACTTGATTAGTTGTTTACTTCAAATTCTTGAACCCTAAACTACCTAGGTACAATTGTTACTCCCCATTCAAGAGACATCTCAAATCATGTACCCTCTTTAGTTATTATTGCTACTAATATTCCAAGGGCCAGAGCTTTTCGGTTTGAGAACCACTGGATGGAACATGGTGATTTTCTCCAAATGATTCAACACGGTTGGTCTGTCCCAGTGCATCAAATAGATAAAGCAAAGACAGTTGGAGCCAAATTAAAGAACCTAAGAAGAGTACTCAAAGTCTTACAGTCTAGCCTCTCCAACTTGAAAACTATCATTTCTAACGCAAAGCTGGTCATCTCTCATATTGGCACATTTGAGGAATTTAGAGATCTAAGCTTGGAAGGGTGGAACTTCAGGAAAATTCTTCAATGTCATCTGACCACTCTCCTTCAAAAGTAAAGAATCTACTAGAAGCGAAGGGGCACAATCAAGTGGATGAAATTTGGTGATGAAGGGACACAATTTTTTCATGCAAATGCTACTGTAAAGCATGGAAAGAATTTGATCACAAGCTTAACTGACAACATTGGTCACATTCGTACTTCTCATGAGGACAAAGTTTCTCTCTTATGGGAGGCTTACACATAGAGACTTGGCACCTCCAATTTCCAATTCTTACATTTTTATTTATCAAGCCTTCTTGCTCTTGTTACTGATTTGGGTTGAATTGAGGCAAACTTCACCAAAGAAGAAATTGGCATTGTTGTTGCAAACTTCTATTCTTTCTAATCCCCAAGACCAGATGGTTTAAACACCGATTTCTTGAAAAAATGTTGGCCAATAATTGCTCCAGATTTCTATGATCTATGCCAAGCCTTCTGTGATAACAGTGTCTGCACTCAAAGTATAAATAGATCATATATCACACTAGTCCAAAAGAGGATGCTTCAGTTTCAGTGGGAGACTTTAGGCCTATCTCTTTACTAAAGTGCTCAATCAAAATTATTACAAAAATCTTGGCAGACATGTTGTAGCAAGTCATCCTCTCTCTTGTTCATCAAAACTAATATGGATTCATAAAAAAGAGAACTATCCATGATTGCCTTGCTTGGACTTTTGAATATCTTCATATCTACCATAAGACCAAGAAAGAATTGATTATCCTCAAGCTGGAATTCGAAAAAACTTTTGACATGATAGAGCATAAAGTTATTCTAGCTATCCTTCAGTATAAAGGTTTTGGAAACAAATGGCTCCATTGGATGCAATCAATAATGTTTTCAGACACTTCCTCTATTCTTTTAAATGGAGTTCCATGCAAATCTTTTCATTGCAGAAGAGGAGTAAGGCAAGAAGATCCTTTATCTCCCCTTCTTTTTGTGCTAGCTGCTGATCTTCTTCAAACAATCCTTAACAAAGCTAAAGATCAGGGTCCTTTATCTCTTCCTATTCAGGGAGCAGGCTCATAGTTCCCAATAATACACAATATACATATGATACTTATCATTATGGATGCTTGTCCTAGACAACTTTTCATCCTTAAGACACTCTTGAATACTTTTGCAGACTCTACAGGTCTCAAGATCAATTACCAGAAATCATGCATTTATCCAATCAATGTGGATGCCTCCAAGATGTTTTTGCTATATAATACTTTTAACTGCAAAAAGGACACTCTTATCTTTACCTATCTTGGCCTCCCCCTGGGTCTCACCAAACCTAAAATTGAATATTTTGTTCAGAGAATTGAGAGAAAACTGGTTAGTTATTCTTGTTTTCTTACTCAATGAGGCAAGCTGGAAATGGTGAATTCTTGCTTATCTTTGTTGGCTACCTTTTTTATGTGTACATTCAAGCTTCCTTCTACTGTGATTGCACAAATTGACAAGTATAGAAAACACCTTCTTTGGAGAGGTTCAGACATAAATGCTAAAAAGCAGCCTCTAGCAGCTTAGAATATGGTTTGCCGGTCGAGAAATGAACATGGTCTTGGCATAACTAAGTTGACTATACTCAATGATGCCCTTCTTTTGAAGCATTTGGATAAATTCTTAAATAAACAAGATCTTCCTTGGGTCAAACTTGTTTGGAATAATTACTACTCTAATGGTACTCTTCCAGGAATGAGAAAAAAGGATCCCACCAGTGGAAAAGAGGGGATAAAATAACAATCCATTTCTGGTCACTTGCCTTCTAGTCAGTAACAAAGGTTTGGCAATAGCGAAAATAGGGGATGAAATAACAATCCATTTCTGGCAAGATATTTGGGGAGGTCTACTTCTAATGCAATCTTTCCCTAAGCTCTACTCCTTTGCAAAATCAACATATATAGCACTTGTTGCAGCTCTTAGCAGTCCACACCTCATTGATTTTTTTTTTCTAAAATACGCAGGAGAGCTGCGCATCTTTGTATTAAGATGGAAGGAACAATGATTGTTATACAACGACCTTAGTTAGGTCTAATTTCAAAAAATACAATAGGAGATTACAAAGATGTTAGAACAACCAAACTGTGACTATGTGTTGATTAGGTGACGGAGCTGTGGGAGCACAACCGTTCCTTTAGAATACTAAGGTGTGTTGCACTGGCGTCACACCATCGAGCGATGTCATCTTAGATTATAGACACCAAGGAGTCAAGGGAGATGCGATAGTTGTTGAAGATGATGTTGTTCCACGACAGCCAGAGCCTCCAACAGATAAGAAGAGTCATCGAGTAAAGTCCTTTTCTGTAGATTGTGTCCACCCTTTGTCGGAGACGAAGCCACCAATCAAGGACTGAGGTGTTCGTCTGGGGGGTCTGAACTCCCAGCACTCACCACCATGCCTAACACGCGAAGCTGTAGTGCAGAAGAAGGTGGTTTGTGGTTTCCGACAGCTGTGAGCAATGCGTGCATGAGTCGCCAGCTTGGAGACCATGCTGACATCTTCTAACCGTTGTCCAAAGTCTACCATGAAGCACGAGCCAGGCAAAGAACTTGACTTTAGCAGGTGTCCATGTCTTCCATACCAGATTGGCTCCCTCGAAATGAATGCACCCTTCAAACATAAGATGATATGCTGAGTGCGCAGAGTAGTGGTTGAAGGGGGACCATTTCCAAATTACTCGGTCTTCCCCAGCACACAGGAGTACAGAATCGAGTTGCTCCCATAAGTGCAGATATTTGCTTAAAGCTAGTATGGATAAAGGGCCACTAATGTCCCGGATCCAATTTTGATTGTTTAGAGCATCATGCGCTGTTCTGCTCCTAGAGACTGAAGGACAACACAACCGAATAGTTGTGGGGCTAGGAATCTGATTGAACGACCCCCTAACCAAGCATCGGTCCAGAACAAGGTTGATTTGCCATTCCCAACCACAAAGCAAGTGGAAGCATCAAAGAGCTGGACAACATCTTTGTCATGTCTCATCGGTAGAGCGGCCCAGAGTTTGGATGGCTGGCATCGCTACCACCAGAGCCACCGTAAGCGCAGAGCCACGTCTGCCAGTCATAGATCCTGAATACCCAGGCCACCAAACTCGATCAGTCGACACACTGCAGACCAAGCAAGAGAAATGCGGCCACCAGACATGGCATTGTCATTTGCCCAAAGAAAAGCCTTCCTTAGTTTGTCGATCTCCTTGATCACCCATGGCTGAACCGTAATGGCAATGAGCATGTGAATGGGAGTGAAAGATAATACCGACTTGACAAGAGTGGCCCTTCCTAGTTTTGAGATAAGCTTAGCATGCCAAATAGGAAGTTTTGAGGCGACCTTGTCCACTATTGGTTGGAGGTGAGACTTGCGTAGCAAACCAGTTGTAAGAGAAACTCCCAAATATTAAATGGGAACGTTACAGTCCACAAGGAAGATTATCCTGGAGAACAGCAATTTCATCTTCCGTACAGCTAATTGGAACTGCCGCACGTTTGAGCAGGTTCATTTTTAGGCTGAAAGCTGCCCTAAAGAATTGAATAATGGACAAATGTGCATGGATATCTCTTGGGGTTGGCGAGAAGAAAAGGATTGCATCGTCCGTGTAGAAGGAGCAGCGGTGCAAGATCGATCCATGCCCCATGGTGTCAAGGATTCCAGCCTCACCAGCTGTGGAGAGAATACAGGCGAAGATGTCCATGACAAGCATGAAGAGGATAGGGGATAGCAAGTCCCCTTGCCTCAGGCCCTAGAATGATAAAGAGTTGGCCCGAGAATGCCATTGAAGTGGATCTGAGTTGAAGAAGATCCAAGGATACCCATGATCCAATTGCACCAAAGGGGACAAAAACCCCTATGCCCGTAGAACTTCCAAGAGGAAAGCCCAGTTGACAGAATCGAACGCTTTGGAGATGTCCAATTTGAACAAGACTTTAGGTTGTTTGGTTTTCTTGAGCAACCTGATAGTAGAATACACCAATTTGAAGTTGTCGTGGATCGATCATCCAACGATGAAAGCACTTTGGCTGCTCGTAACCAGCGATAACAGCCACAGTGCAAGCCAGAGAGCCATCACCTTTGTGATGAGCTTGCCGACGCTGTGTATTAGGCTTATGGGTTCAAAATCAAAAGGTGTCGACGCTTCCATCTTTTTTGGCAACAAGGTGATGAGAGCGTTGTTTAGACAATCAAACCCCCTTTGGTTGTCCAAACCAAAAGCGCAAATGGCAATAGTTACATCTTTGCAGATGACCGGCCAAGCAACGCGATAGAACTCCACCGTGAACCCATCCGGACCAGGAGACTTGTTCAGAGGCAAGCGCATAATGGCATTTAGTATCTCGGCCTCATAGAAAGGTCTGTCCAGGGCTTGCAGGTCCAATGGAGTGATTTCGATCGCTTGGAGATCTATGGAGAACTCCCTGGACTAGGAAGCACCAAGTATTGAGCTGAAATGGTTGAATATGGTCTGATCCATTGCCAACGGGGAGGAGACCGAACCGTTCTACCGTGGAGAGAGAGGCGATGGTATTCTTGCGCGCTCGGAAATTGGCAAAAGAATGGAAAAGCCTAGTGCTGGCATCTCCGTCCTGGAGCCAGGCTGCCCTAGACCTACACTGTGCAATCGTGTGCTCGAGGGAAGCCAATCCAAGACACAGAAGCTTAAGATGTTTGCTCAGGTCTGACTCTCCAAACGTGAGGACCCTAACTACCTAGGCAGTATCAAGGCGAGTGATGACTTCACACGCAATAAGCAGCTGCTCTCTGATATTCTTAATATTCTTGCTGCTCCATCGCTGGAGCTCTTTAGCAGTGCGCCTGAGCAACATGTCCAGCCGGAGGAGAGGGGGAGAAGATTCCTTGATAGGAGACAGCCTCCAAGCGCTCTACACAACAGCGAGGAAGTCGGGCATTTTGGTCCAGAAGGACTCGAAATGGAAGCGGTGCCTCTCTCGGTTCAGGCCTTCTCCCAAATGCAGTCTCTGCAAGCCATAATTGATAGGCTGCTACTCTCTTCATCATCTGACACTTGAACATATATCTAGTGTAATTACCCACATTCTTAAAAAAAGTCTTACAAATTCCTTATGGTACATACCCAAATTCACCGAGCTCATAAATGGATTTGGCAATCTGCTTCCCAGAAAAACACACAAAGTCTTTTTGGCTGATACTCAAAGATAGACTCAACTCGAGAGGTATGTTAAGAAGGAGAAACATGTTCTTGGATGACTATAGTTGTGAGCTATGGATTTGGCAAATGGAGGAGACTACTACTCACTTATTTCTAAATTGCACCTTCGCAAGAGCATGCTGGTCATCTATTGGTATTACCCTACCTTCCTACATCCTAATTGACCAAGTTTGGGCTCACCTCAAGCATAACATCAATGAGTCTTTCTTCATGGAAATAATTATCCTCATGTGTTGGAGCATTTGGACAATTCATAATGACTGGATATTCAATCATATCGACCCATCAATTGTGAGATGCAAAACTAAATTTCTTCATGAGTTAAGTTTGGTAACTCATAAGGTGAATAGAAATTGTCTAGATCAGCTTTCTCAATGGATAGAATCCAATATGTAACCTCTTGGCTTTACTTTATCCCCCCACCCCTAATCTCCCTTTGTTGTACTGCTACTCTTTCATACTATAATTATAATCTGTAGGGACACAATCCCTCCAATTTTCCTCAAAAAAAAATGTCAATTCTGCGGAGAGGATGAGAGCATTGATCATGTTTCCTTATTGTGCTCTTTTGCTCATTTTGTGTGGAACGTGGTGAACGTAGTTTTTGGATTTAAACATAGTCCAAGGTTTATTTCTCAGTCATTTGATAACTAGACGAAAGATTTTAAAGGGGAAACAAAAATGCCTTTGATGAATATATATTTTAGTTGTTTTTTGGGCAATCTGGAAAACACGGAATGCTACTTGTTGTAATAATAAAATGTCAGATGATCCTGTGTTGTGATTTACTACATTTGTCATTGGTTGACTATGGTCGATTTCTGCAGAGAAATCTGCAATGCAAAGAAACATTGTGCAGGGAGCAAGACTGCTAAGACACATTGCAGGTGAAATATTTGAAGCTTGTAAACCATCGTCTCCAATTACCAGAAGAATCTGTTGGGTAACGGACATACTACGCTAGCCTAAAACAAATTTTTTCTACCGTATTCACCCATAAAATCATGCTAGTAGAAGATCATAGATCGTTATCACTTGACATGCAGTGCAGCGAAAGAAGAGTTGGAGTAGACCAATCTAACGTCGTGCGCGTCAAACTCCTCAAGCAGCTTCTCAATCAGATCTACAGTCAGCCCCACGTAGGTGGTCACGCTCCTCGACCAACTCCGAGTAGGTGGTCATGCTCTTCAACCAACTCCGAGCATGTGGTCGTGCTGCTCGACCAACTCAGAGCACGTGGTCGTGCTCCTCGACCAGTTCCTCGACTAGCTCTCGATCAGGTTTGTCGCGTCCTCGACCAGATCGAGTGGTCGCATTGTGCTCCGCGATCAGACGAGCAGGTACATCGACCAGTTCATCACGGTCGGCGACCAGTCCCAAACATGTCGCGATCAACTCGCCAAGAAGATCAGTGCCGCAATAGCAGTAGTGCCTCTACGGTATCCACATATACTGGGCACAAACGCAGAGCGCCGATGTGCTAGCATCGCACACACGGCTAAGGTTTTAAGAGATCATGTAGAAGGCTGCGGCTAGGGTTTCGAAGTGGCTCAACCTTTGCACGCCCTACCCACACCTCTTCTTATATAAAGCTCGCCAATGGGCTCCCACGTTGGAAGTCCTTTAGGACTCTAACTTCTCATGGATCACAATCCAATCAAAACACATATACGAATCCAATTCACATGTTTTGTTCTAACCAATTAAGTGTGTGACATGTTAGATTCATGTACAAACGGTTACGACTCAGAAACCCTTTCCAA
This sequence comes from Phragmites australis, assembly GCF_958298935.1. Classification (NCBI taxonomy): domain Eukaryota; kingdom Viridiplantae; phylum Streptophyta; class Magnoliopsida; order Poales; family Poaceae; genus Phragmites; species Phragmites australis. The sequence continues at coordinate 41,162,093 of NC_084923.1, forward strand.
ACCGAAATCAATAGCAGTCCCTAGCAGGACATGTTGATTCCCGAGTGTACACAAAAGATCATATCGGCTGAACCTTGATATACACATGCACCGATCCATTCGTCTCACAATACCAGTCAAGCTTAAGGTGATATACATGCCACTCTTGTGATAGCTCGACCATTCACTCGATAAAGTAGTGGATTCATCATGACTAACTCTTTAATTATATTAGCATGGCCATGCACTTTCTCGATCCAATTACCTCGAGGGTCCCAGAGATATTTCTCCAGTTAAGAAGGTGCAAATTTCATCTTGATCGCTCACACCCCACGACATATTTCATGACAAGCCTGAAAACTACATTTATGACTATCCAGCCACGGAATAGCATTTGACAGCCTCAAATGATGCAACTACACATTCTGAGAATCAATGACTTATCTCAGGTCTAAGGATCCTACATGTGCATCATTTGAGATAACAACTGATACACATCATAAATAATAATCCTAACAGTATCTCAAGGTGAGTTCATCCAACATTATGTTCTCTAACATAAATATCCACATTATTAGCTTATATCTATATACCTATGATCTATAAAACGTGATCATCAATCAATACATGTGCTGATCTTATGTATCATCACAATGATATGCGACGAAGGATCGATTAAGAATAACATCATGATATAAACAAATAGTTTTATGAATAAGTCACATACTTACCAATCAATATAAAATGTAGCTATTTTTGAAATAACATATTATTCAAAAGTATATTAATATAAACGTGTGATATAATTATCTTTTTACTGTCTCCGGAGCATATTACCTTCAGATTCCAGGGTGCCTGAGTTGATGACTGTTGGTGTAAGCTGGCTATCTCTGCCTGAAGTGGACGATTCTGTGGGCAATATCGACATGAATGTGTTCTTTTATGCGTTCTGATGTAGCTAATGATGATGATTGCTCTGTCTTAACTTGTATCGGCCTGGGAGGGCGGCTGGTTTCAGCCCCTTTCTCTCTCTGTACCATTTTCCTGTATTTTGGTTGTACTGAACAGTTTATGTTAATATAAATCGGAAGGGGCGTCTAATCCCTTGATACTTAAAAAAAGAGTGAGTAAAAGAGTACTTCTGGGAATTCATTGGAGCCTCCAATGTTAAATATTCTGAAATCTATAAGCATTTTTTTTCTCTCTAAGGAAATGATTATTTTGCAAAATGTCCAGAACAAAGAGATATATTTGCAGCAATGGCTCTGCTTGATTTTTTATATAAAACTGACTTATGAAATTATTTTGAAAATCCTAAATATTTTTCCTATTTGCATGGAATTCCATTCCTCTTAAAATTGTGCCTTGACTGGTTTGGCGTAGTCCCAATAGTGTTTGGAAACTCAAAAGGTATTTTTCTTTAACGTGTATGGATTGTAGGTGGCAACATACCAGAATCCTGAAATCTTAACCATCGAAAGTAAAGGGAAAAACTCCATATTACACTCAACTACCAGGTTTGTCTATTTTTCACCCTGATCTCTTACACCGTCTGCTTAAGGACCCTGAACTTTCAGTACTAATTTTCACCAAAACTCTGTTTGGATACACAGTTTTCTAGAGTTTTTAAATAAAACTATGGTATTTGCACCAGGGAGGGATTGGCCTCCGCATGGGCGGCAGCGAGCCCGTCAAGCCCGCACCTCCTCAACTTAGCAAGACGGCTCACATGCTACATTTGCCAGCAGAATCCCCGACCCACAGTCCTCAGTAGGTCAGCCCATAATGACATTTTTCTCTATTTGGTCATCAAGATGCACAAGGCATGAATATGATTTTTTTTCTATATTTCTCTACTATTCTAGTTGCTTCAAAATAAACCATAGGATATGAGAAATAACACATAAAAAGATCAAAATATATTACTGGAGAGATTTAAAGTATATGTAGGAACAATTTAAAAATATGTCATGAAACATTTCAAAAAATGTGGAGGAACAATTGAATTGTACTATCAAACAATAAAAATTTCACAGGCAGAATAATTAAAAATATACCATGTAACACCTCAAGAACTCTATGGAACAATTTAATTATTGTTATAGGCAAATTTTAAATTATAACAATAAAGAAAAGATAAAAAATCACAATGGTATGTTGAATACAAAGCAAAACTCTATAGAAATATGCTAGAAAACATAAAAGAGAGAAAAAATAAAATAAAAAGAAAGAAGAAAAAAGACACAAAGTAAACTAAGGGTGGTAATTGTTCGGGTCGGGATCAGGTAAAACGGGAATACACCCGACCCGAAACCCAAAACATCAAATCCGACTGGCCTCCAAAATTCATTCTGGGTGCAAAAACACCCTTGGCCACGACCCTAGCGGGGACCTAAGACCCGATGGGGGATCCGAAACCTGATGGTACCTGATGGCGTAGAGGAGGAGCCATCGCACGCTCACCGTTGGACCCCCCACCCATTCCAACTTGGATCTCACTAGCACGACATGGGACGCGGAGCTTTGAATTTTGTATATGTTTGAATTTTGTTTGAATTCAAATTGAATTAAAAGAAAAATATCACATGAAATGATAAAAATGCATATAAATAGAGCATTACAGATGAATTCACTTTTTCACCAAATAACCTAGGGCTAGAAATAATATTAGAAATTAGTCCATCACATAAGAAGAATATTAGTGAATTTTTCCAGATTTTTGAAAATTTATTTGAGGTACTAATAATTATTAGAAGTTATAAAGTAGATGTTTTGGAGAATTTTAGTTTAAATTCTATATAGGCTTTTTGAGTGAATCCAATTAAAATAGGTTGCACATAGATTATAAAATACGTAAAAAAGTCCTAAAATTTTTGAAGTATCAGAATATACTATTATAAACAGATAAGATGGGAGAGGAACCGAAGCCTACAGTACTTCTGTTGAGTACTGTTCACACATGGATAAGTGAACTGTTTATCTATCTTATGAGACGACGGTAGAGATCTACTTCTGTAAACATTTTTATTCGAAGTATATTTATTTAATTATTTTTCCTCATGAGAGGGCGGTAAGGACAGTGTTATCATGGTGGCACCGGCGGACTGCTTACCTATCCTATAAAAGAGCGATAGATACCTATTTTTTAAATATTTCTATCCGAAATATATTTATTTAATTATTTAAATTAGAAAATATATAAAAAAAACTCCACAAGATTGGCGCACGCACTACGCCGCCGATCCAAGGCCCCCAACTCGCCCTCTGCTATAAAAAACGCTCAACACGTAACTACCCCAACCCTCCCCTCCTCCTCCGCCTCCTTCGGACGTTTAGGGGTGCCGGATTCCGGACGGGCGGAGATGCGATCGGGATCCACGCCCGATCCCGGAGGCGCTGTGGGCGACGAGAGCCATGGCACGGCACCGTCGGACTACCTTTCTGTGCCCCCATCGCGGCTGCCCACAGACACATCGCTGCCGCGGCTTCCCCCGTGGGCACCACCGCCGCGGCGTCCCCCGTGGGCACCGCCGCCGGACGTTTCGGGGTGCCGGATTTCCAGACGGGCGGAGATGCGATCGGGATCCACGTCCGATCCCGGAGGCGCTGTGGACGACGAGAGCCATGGCGCCGCATCGTCGGGCTACCTTTCTGGGCCCCCACCGCGGCTGCCGACAGACACATCGCTGTCGCGGCTTCCCCCGTGGGCACCGCCGCTGCGACGTCCCCTGTGGGCACCGCCGCTGCAACGTCCCCCGTGGGCACCGCCGCCTCGGCGTCCCACGTGGGCACCGCCGCCGCCGGACGTCACGCTCAACACGCAACCACCCCAATCCCCTCCTCCTCCGCCGCCGGATACCTCGGGGTGCCGGATTTCCGGACGGGCGGAGATGCGATCGGGATCAACGTCCGATCCCGGAGGCGCTGTAGGCGACGAGAGCCATGGCGCAGCACCGTCGGACTACCTTTCTGTGCCCCCATCGCGGCTGCCGACAGACACATCGCTGTCGCGGCTTCCCCCGTGGGCACCGCCGCCGCGGCATCCGCCGTGGGGAAGGAAGCCGACGGATGGAAGGACACCCAGCGCATCGCCACCGCAGCATCCCGAAAGGCAGCCGACTAACCTGAAGCGTTCACAAAACTTCAACTCTGACTCGGAGCCGACGCCGGAGAAAAGGACGGAAACCTCGTGCATCCCCATTGCAGAGTCCTCCGCTACCCGCCCAGCAGTTGATAATACGCCAACAACATCGGCGAAGAGGAGGAGAAGAGAACCAATCATGTCGAAGAGCAGGAAGAAGGTTCTGGATGATGGCATGGGCCGAGAGGAGGCAGCACAAGAGCACCAACTGGGTGAGGGCGTGGTCCGAGAGGAGGTAGAAGTAGAACAAGAGGAGATGGGCTCGGACTCGGAGTCCTCCGCATGCAGCTCCCCGCTCCGTGAGCCGCAGCCTCCACTCGTACCTATCTGGACGAGTCCTGCCGGGGAAGTGTACCACGGCTTAACTCGTGATCGAGCGGCTTTGAACAACTACAACCACGCTTATCGCAAGTATGAGGAGAAGCAAGGTCCGTTTTATTTCTATGTTTAAATCAAGAGCAAAGAGTTACTTGTGCACTTGTAACGTAAGACCACAGATTTATAATTCTTTGCTCAAAACCACAGGCACTAGGGCTGCGTAACAACATAGCCACAAGTACACCCCGGTTACACTCGCACTCGCAAGCACTTGTCTCCCCTAGGTGGATTATGTGGACAATACATGGAAAAATGGCAATTAAAATCATGAACAACATAGCTGGGTTGGATCGGTTGGTTGGAATTAGGGATTAATGTTTGGGTGGTCACACTCGCACTCGCAAGCACTTGCCTCCCCTAGTTGGATTTTGTGGACAATACGTGGAAAAATGGCAATTAAAATCATGAACAGCATAGCTGGGTTGGGTCGGTTGGTTTGGATTAGGGATTAATGTTTGGAGGAATGCATGGCTGGATGGAATACTTAAAAGGTGTTTAAGTTTTGTCTTAATAACTTTTGAGTCATCAAAGGTGCTTGCATGTGTACATTAGAGCATATTGGTTGTATTTCTAATGTGCAGTTCTTAGGGAACATTATGTTCCTGATTTTGTGTAAAGAAACGTATGGTTTTCTGTTACACAATCTCAGTTCCTGCGATTTTGTGCAAAAAGTTCTAAAATATGTGGTTTTGTGTTACAAGCGCACAAGTACCTGGTGTTTCTTGAAATTTGCTCTTAAATCAACTAAGATGTTAATTAAGTTTACCCGAAGTCTTTTATGACTTATCAAATATTTGTTTGTATACAGCTCGTCAAGAAAAATTACTGACACTTAGGCCATCTCACTCTGTTTCAAGTATTATGGAGTGTTATAGTCCAAAACAGAAGAAGACATTTCTAAGAGTTGCCAAATCAGTCTTGAAACTTTCAGCCTACCTTGGTAATGTTCTAAACTTCGTTTCTCTCAATAGAAATATAGATTGATGCAATTTGTTAATTTTATCTGTATATGCAGATGACAAAGAAATTAATCAGTGCACCGGTCTGATTCTTGAGTGGGATGAAGTAAAGGGATCCGGTATCATTCTCACTTCAGCCTGGCTCATTTGCACGAAGAAAACATTTGATGATTGGTCGGAGAAGGAATATGCTCCCGAGGCGAAGGTAGTCCGCTCCTTCTCCTCTGTTGTATTTTGTAGACCTACCCAATACAAGAGAAAAGAACACCTTTTATGCAAAATGGCTTGGGTCGGTATGTTTTGGCCCCTCAAAGGTGATATCATTCGTTGCTGTCCACACTCCACGCCGCCCAACTGAAAGCTGCAAACCCAACACAACTACTGATCTGAACCTGGAAGCCTTTGCACTGCCCATTGCACAAATTGTCGTATTAATATTATGTTTATCAATGCATCCAAAGCAATGACCAATTACAGAGATGGTTAATACTTCTAGCCTGGTCACACATTGATCAGTTTTTATTACCTTGCCATCCTCTTCTAGCCTAATGATCCCTTGTAAGGATTGAGTTCCAAGATATCAACCACAAGAAGAACTCGATCTTCATTGGTAAATTGTATTCCCACATCTTCAGTTTTGGGTATCTGAAGCTGCCCATGCAATGTATTGTACATTGGCATGACTGTATACTTCCTCTTCGAGTCCCATTACCATAACAATCCATCATTCATCAGTTAGGTTGTATTGCTCTACCTTTGTATTAGCTGATACAATCTGTCCATGTTTTCTGTTGATAAGTGTCTTCTGAAGCTGACAGGATTAGTACCGTCAACCACCTTATTTACTGTAGCCTCATGATTAGTTGCAAAATATAATTCAGGATACGTTAGTCCTAACTCTTGACCCATCCAGGTATCTCCCAAGAATCCGACTATACTACCTGTACCTATTTTCCAATATCCTTCATATAACATAGTTCTCAGGTTTAAAATATCACCCCAGCTAGGAGAATCTGACTTTTTGTGCTCGAGTTGAAAACAAGAGTTGCCATGCAAATACTGCAAGATTATGCTGTCAATTATCAGTCCCAACCTATCTGTGACGACTTTTGTGATGATTTTAGGCAGCTAGGTCAGTATTGCTGAATTCTGGCTGCTTCTTTCCTTCTGGAAGTAATGTGATGACTCCGTAATTTAATCGAGCAATGTCTAAGTCACCTTTATTAAGAAGAAAAAAACTGCTGCTTGGGATCACCCTGAATCACATCCCAACAGAATTGATAAAATTCCAGATAGAAAAAAAAAAGAATTGATGAAATTCTGCTATGAACTCATCAGGGCCCACACTTTGTTTTTCTGCATACTGAACACTGCCTCCTCCACCTCGTCAACAGTGAATTGTTTGATGACTGCATTAAACTTTTCTGCATATGTTGGATGACTGAATCAAAATTCATTGTATTCTTTTCTGAACTGAAACAAATGATATTGAAGTCTCCTCCAGCAATCAATGGGAAAGGAGCATGGTGACAGAAAGAAGCTAATCCAGTCAGGAATTTATCCTTCTGAACAGCTTGGGTAGCTCCATATACATTTAGAAGATACCATTTCACCTTCAACTGAGTGTGATACACATTGGTTGGTGCTCTCCTTTTTTTTCGTAGAGGAACCTAACCTCTTCTTCTTGGAAGAACTAATCCTCCTCTTTCCTTTTAATTGATGGAACAAATCCATCAAACAAAGATTGTCATCCTCCTCCAAAGATGCAATAGCTTCTGTTACAGATCCTTCACCATCATCTTATAGTAACAACACTTCTTTTTTTGCAGTATAAAGTAATATAGAATTAACATTTTCGAACGCTTGAAGAATACACAGACTAGGTCAAATATAAATTGTAGAGATAGAAATCACTTATATACCAGGATCACTCATGATGCTTGAAGTATCAGGATAAGAGGGGGATGGGGAGAGAGAGGGGCTCTTAGGGTTGCGTTAGGCTGTGTTGTGCCAGCCCATGCTTATCTGATCACACATGACATAGGGATATACGCCCTCGATTCTCCTAGGTGTGCCACGGATATTGACAGTTTCCTCACACAATAGTGTTACCATCGAATTTGTATTTGGAAGTACTTCTTGTATTGTCATGATTTTGTACTTAGAAAAAATAAATGAACAGTCAAAGTGTGCATTATGGAAATGAGCAGAGTATCTTTCACATTATTTGCTTTTAATCTACTATTTCTTTTTAACTTCAGGTCATGGTTCACCTTTTTGATGGCTCAACTTTAGAAGGTCAATTGCTATACTTCAGCGAGCATTATGACATTGCCTTCTATAGAGTTTCTGGAGGCTCGCACTTGCAGATTTCACCCCTGGAAACCAATTTGGAGTATGAACAGAACTTATGTGTGCTAGCCAGGGATAAGAAGATGGATTTGATTTGTAAGACGGTCCAAGTGAAGTATTTAGACCCATGTGAATATCAACATAATCACTATCTATTCATCAGCGATTCTATTCCTAAGGTTATGATTATATTTATTCTTTTGATTTGTTTTTACCTAATAATTATAGTTTTCCACGATTTAAATCCTACTCTGTATGCAGTGCGGAAGTGGAGGTGCATTGACAGATTTTAATGGAAAACTTGTGGGGCTGCTATTTAGCATGCTGCCACTTACTGCTTTCATTCCAAGTTCTCTCATTCTCAAGTGTTCAGGATTGTTGAGAAAATTCGGGTATGTACCATCACCACCACTAACTGCAATATTTTGGGTAGTAGAGAATTGCGGATAGCATTCTAGTATAAGAGGTTGCAGAGATGTAAATGATGTTTATTTTCATTTTTAATTGATGATGCTTATTTTGAATATGTGTTAATTATATCTGTACAATACATTTAATATATAATCATAACGACATAACCTTTTGTAGGCGACTTGCTCGACCCCAGCTTGGCTTCAAGCTGAGGACAGTGGGTTTTTTAGACACGTCACATATTGAGTCTCTGTCCCGTAACTACGGTGTCACCTCTGGTCTCATCGTAGGAGAGGTATGCCTACTTGATTAAGTCATTTATTTTTGCATTTAAGTTAGATTATTTTTATATATGCCACTAAGGTAGTGTTTGGTTGGAGAGCGAGGTGGGATGGGATGATTCCATTCATGTATTTAGGGATGGGATGGGATGGTCCAGAATCAGATGTTTGTTTGGTGGGTGGGATGGAACGACTCCATTTTAGATTTCGGGCCCACCGTCAGTGACCCGTCCCAAGTGGGATGGCTGCGTTCAGTCTTTTTTCTGGAACGGATCCGTCCCGAATCTTTGAAGAATATTCTCTGATTCAGAACCATCCCATCCCACTGAACTCCAACCAAACAGCTCAAAAACAGGATGGATCCGCTCCGTCCCACCTCATCCCACGAACCAAACACTACCTAAGTTCTCAACATTTAAATATACACATATGTTCCGCAACATTGCATAAGTTAACAAAGCACAATTTTCACAAATTTAGGGTCCACTACCCTATACCAATCTACCATTTCTCCTCGACTTGGTACGCTGGATGGAATGCTGCTTTTAGTAGTTTTTATCACTCCCTGAACTTTGATCCGATCTTCAAATTTAATTTTGAACTATGAAACCAAATATATTTTACCATAAACTTTACAATACCACCTAAATTTCACCATAAGCTATGAAACCAGATATATTTCACTCTGAGCTTTACAATACTCAAATAACACCTTAACCGATTTTGGAGGACGGTTTTGCCTATGTGATGGGTATGCATGAATGTTTTTGCCACAAGGGCATGCTGACATGGCTGATTTAGTCCAGTTCACCGTCCATCTTACAGAGACGTGGCAGCATAGACACTGGCAGCAGCCCGTGTTAACTCGACTAGACATTGAATAATAATGAAGCAACATGACTGAGTCAATATATGGCAAAACCAGTTGGAAAAAAAGAGAATAAAAACAAGATTAAGTGACATGTAGCACAGACCCCGGCGGCAGCCCGTGTTAGCTCAGCTAGACGTCAAATGATGATGAAGCAACATGATCAAGTCAATACATGCCAAAACCACTTGGAAAAAAGAAGAAGAAAAACAAGATTAAGTGGTATATCCAAAGAACCAAACACACTTGTCTTTAAGATTATACGCATCCACCAAGCTAGACTGGGAAAAATTCGAGCAACCAAACACACCCTTAAACATAGCTTAACCGTCAATGCAGACTTGCCACATAGGTAAAACCACCCTTCAAAATTGGCTAAGGTGTTATTTGAGTAGTATTGTAAAGTTTAGGGTTAAATATATCCGGTTTCGTAGTTCAGTGTGAAATTTGAGTGGTATTGTAAAGTTCGGTATGAAACATATTTGGTTTCCTAGTTCAAGATGAAACATATTTGGTTTTCTAGTTCAGGATAAAATTTGAGTGGTATTGTAAAGTTTAGAGTGAAATATATCTGGTTTCATAATTCAGGATGAAATTTAAAGATCAAACCAAACTTCAGGGGTGATATGTAGTTTTCCCTTTTAAAATTGGGTTGGCTTGGATTACTTAGATGTAAATCAAACCAGTGAAAATGCTTTCTAACATTAGATATATCTCTTTTGAAATTCTACTAGGTTTCGGCAGAATCTGTTGCAGAGAGACTTGGCATTAGAGTTGGTGATGTTATTCTTTCATGCCAAGGAGAGAGTCTTTCAAGTGTAACTCAGGTATAGATCTCAGTCCTTGTTGGCCTTCTTTTGAGAGGTCTGGATCCCAGCCCAGCCAATCCAAACAAGGCCTAAAAGTCTACATCTGTTCCAATTTATTTTACAGTAATTTGATTGTGCATTTTTGTTTCAGTGGGAAGAAATACTACTCGGTATTGGCGAAAGGCATCTTGAAAAGAGCAATGATCTCAGCTTGAAAGTTGATGTTGAGGTAAACCTCTAGCTGCATACAAAGCATGTCAAAAACCGTATCATTGTATCTGTGTGGGTTAGGATTATGGATTGGAGATGATCCCTTTCATGCCATTGTGCTAAACTAGAATCCCTGATCCACCACTGCAGTATCACCTGTCTCTTCAATGCCACCGAGCTTAAATTGTAATCCCCTCAACGCCTCTACTGTTTGATCTGTTAGGGCTGACTGCTAGTCAATCTGCAAAATGACCATCCTCTCCTCCTTCGCTGTTCGTTCTTCTTTATTCTATTGATCAAGTCGAAATCAAGCAACAACTATATGGATTGCACATTTTATCGACCAGCTATAGACCCCAAAAAACTGTTCCTTTTTGGCTTCATAGGTTGGTGTATTTCTTGTGCGCAAGCGTACCCAGAGAGTCATCCATTTAACTGTGGAATTGTCTGATGGTATTGAAGTCTTTCACTCAGGTAATATGCCTTTCCCTTATCATGTTGTTATAGCGTTAAGCACAGGATGATTATCTTTCCGCCTTTCCACCGCCTCTATGTTGTTGCTATTTGTTGTCCTCGTGATGCTTACTGCCTTTTTCTCCCCCTTCCAGGGTCGTAGCAGCTTTGATAGGGCGGCATGTTAATGCAGGACACGAGTTGCTTCGCAACGATAACTGATGTCTCTTCCCAAGTCCATATAATACATTCTTATGGTAGATGAATAAGCTAGATGCACAAATGTTTGCGGTAATCAATGTACCTTGCAAATCATATTTGTGTATATTCCAAAAATACTGCTGTTAAGTTTTTTTAGGCGGATATTTGTGCACTGCTATACAAGCCACGTGCTATCATGGCCATGTATCATGCCTTATGTCTTGCGGCTTGCGGTGCAATCAGATGTACCACTCGCTCATATTATATGATTCGGAGTTTACCTTCGGACACAAATATGATTGTTTGCAGTCTTGGTTATGAATACAGAATGAATAAAGATCGAATTGAATAAGGTAATGATTATCTAGCCAGATATTTCTTTTAAGAGTTGTGTCTTGTACAAATGCAAATTGTTATGGTAATGGTACGTTCTTGTCAGAGACATCGACGTGTAAGCAGCAAATGATATATATGGAAAATAGATTTACATGGATAATAACATCAGAAAAGAAAGTTTCTCCTATGAAGAAAAACAATAACACCAGGCAAGTCAATGCTCCAAGTTGCTTTTCAAGCAACAAACCATGGAGTAAAGAATAATTATGTCAAACATTTACAAACATCGGCTAACGCTGCATCATTCTATCACAGGCAATTCCAACCCCTTTTACCTACCAAGTGTACAAAAATCTACTGAATGTCCTCAAGAAAAAAACCCTTTGCCTAATGAAGATTACCCAAAGAATCCAATAAAACACAGCCAATGATGAAAGCTCGCCAACCCTACTAACTACACGTGCTAATCTCTATCCTAAACAAGTCCACGAAATTTCTTTCTGGCACCAGGAGTAGAGATCATGAAGATCTGCGAAGCATAGATGATACTGATCAAATAATGTTTAAATTGGTGAAAAAATATATTTAGCTAAATAATCTCGAAAGCTGAGAACATGGAAGCCTGATCATTCCTCTGGTAGAAAGAAAAACTTACCAGTACCTGACCCGATCATTGGCAGGGGGAGATGAAGATTCGAATGAAGCTCGCAGCGGCCTGTTCACAAATGGGTGCTCCAAAAGTTGTGATGCAGAAGGCCGTTTCTCTGGATCAACTCTTACACACTGGCCAATGAAATCTTGAGCTTCTTTTGACAGGTAGCTGGGAATAGGAGGTTGTTCCCCTCTTCCAATCATGAAGAAAGCATTTGTCTACAAGTAGCCAAGTAACTTTAGCGGATAGATGGAGGCCAGTATTGAGACCAATGAGTTAGACAGAAAATTATTAAGGAAGAAGCAAATTTAGATAAATATGATCTCATGCACTAGCAAATGCGATATCCTGACCCAAAAGTGCTCAAAAATCAAGACCTTGAGTGAGGCAGCAGCGGGTCCAATAAATCTTTCTAGCCACAAGGATATAATTGATGTAATTTCATATAGCCACAAGGATATAATTGATGTAATTCCAATATATTACACGAGTTGCAATAGACTGGCTTGGAAGGAAAATAAACAACGGGTTCCCTCTATTCTGCCCCATCCCAATTCACTTATTTAACAGAAAAAGGAATATTTCCTTTAAAAACAAACAGAAAAGGGGGAAGCTGTTAACATCCTAGTGCTTCCTCATTGCAAAATCAAATAGAGAACATAAGTTTTTCTGCAACGTAATTTCTACACTCATTCAAACTTTTAATATTCTAATCATCAAATACGGCCTAACACAATAAAGAAAATTTAGGGCCTGTTCGGTTCATATACTAACTTTGCTACCATTTGCCACAATTTTTTGCCACACTCGCCTAAGGTTAGTCGATCAAAATCTTCATCACACTTTGGCACGCCTAAAGGAATCTTCCACACTTTTTTGAGTCACTGACGCGTGGGACCATAGTAACAGGAAGATAATCTTGTCAAATTGTGGCTACAATAGTAGCAGGAAGAGAATCTTGCCACAATCTTGCAAGTACATGAAAAAATATGGGGTAAATCAATATCACATAACCATAAACTATAAAGTTGAAACATGACATACCCACTCCACATTAGGAAACGGTACTTGACGGGTTAGCATTTCCAACACAGTGCAGCCAAGGCTCCATATATCAGCTGAAGGACCATACATTTTTTTAGGATTAATAACCTGGAAATGAGAAGGTGCATTCACTTCTGGTCAAGAGATACCACACAAGTATTGTTCAAATGTGGAAAAATAACATCAAAATGGAACATGCTCACTACAAAGAATGATAGTTACATAAAAGTAATAAGAAATGCTAAATTGTAACTCTTACCTCAGGTGCCATCCAGTAAACACTTCCTTTGCATGATCTTAGCATATTAATTTTTGACATCTGAAATTGAACGAGGAAACTACCACCATAAGACAATTTGTCATTGAGAACGTGCAAAAAACTGAGCAGGACGAAGGCTAACCTCCTTTGCCAATCCAAAATCTGCAAGCTTTACAGATCCATTTGCATGAACCAATATATTGGCGCATTTGATATCTCTGGATACGAGGCAATTGTTTCAGCTCACCGAAAGTAATGTATCAAATGGACATATCCCATGCCCCCAAAAAGGAATGAACAGCATTAAGAAAGACAACACACTATCTGATTTATAATGTTTCACAACTATCAGTACCAAGTTAGCTTGTATGTTTAGCCAAGTTTTTGAACAATCCAAAAAAGACTGCCTTTTGCCAGGTTCCGATAAGTAATTTAAGTTTGTCATTGATCTGGAGTACCCAAAACGCTGATTATGAGCTAACCAAGCGCTCAGGTGCTCACTCTAACAGGACTAACCTACATATGCTTACAACCTATGGTAATACTTCGTTGTCAGAAAGGTTAACTCCATCTCAATTTGTGTTAGTGGGCCTCTTCAAGGGTTCACAGCCCAAACTCCGTAGTGTTTAAGACACTTATAAACTCTAAATTCTATAAAGATAATTTACCAACTCTGCATCTCAACCTCACACGCAACCCAATAATAGATGCAAGTAAAAAGGAAGGATATGGTCCTATATACAAATAGTTTCTTTTACAGGGTACATACAAATAGCTTTACTTGTTTACTAAACATGAGGAACAATATAACTTCCAGCCTCCAGGACTCTGCAGTGCAGGGTTGCATGCAAAATCCTTAAGAAGGTGTACTGCTTGGTGTTATTTCCAGAAGTCGATACTGGAAAGCATATTTGTTCCCCAAAATATGCTAATCACAATAGAAATAAATGATACATGAGCTAAAAAGTTCATTTTTCCTGCTTCACATTATTCTTTGTTGGATACGAGGTTTAAAAAACAATCTGTTACCGCTACAACATCATAAGCATTAAACCCAATAAATATTAGAAAACGGGCAGCTTAATACCTGTGGACCACATTTCGCTCATGAAGGTAAACCAATCCATTAAGGATCTGCCTTGTGTATGCAGAGACTTGCGATTCTCGTAGTTTATACTTTTGATAGAGGGATGAAAGAGAACCTTGTGTAACAAGCTCAATAAAAATATAGAGTTTAGATTCTTCCTGCATTGAAACATAAACAGATCACATGGCTGAAAAATATTACTAGATATGCATTTAAATAGATTGTACAAATGACAAATGATTACTTAAATTAAATAATCTTTAGAACTAAAAGCATAACCAGGCAATATCAAAAGAACTGCAAAGTACCTTGTCAGTTCCATAATACTGGACTATATTTTCATGTTCAAACTGACTTAGGAGTGCAATTTCCTGAAAACCACAAAAAAATTAGAGCTGTGCACAAGTAATGACAGGTGTAGCTGCAAAGACAACAGATGATATTATAACACAGCCAATAACAATCAAGGTCAGCAGCTATAACCTGTTCAAGTGCAAGAATAGATTGTTGCGCATTGTTTCCTTGGTCAAGCAAAGATACTTCCTTCACAGCAAAAAACGCACCCTCACTGCATATATGTCATTAAAATAAATTAATCTTTTCAAATGCACGACAAAAAAGATGAAGAGTGCACTTTACACTATTCTAAGTGGTGCTTGACTTAAACTTCTATAATCAGGTGAAATGCATTCTCTTTGTCACTCCTAAGAATCTTTCGAAGATGAATCAGGCATTAAATTCCTTAAGTATTTTGCATGAAAGAAATTCGTCTGTACATTGGTAATAAGTTAGCTACATCTTCCAAAGGTTGCAATTTGCAACTAAAAAGGATCTTTTCAGGACAAGTTACCATAAGGTTGCATGTAGCAGGATACTGATGGCAAACAATTGGAAATCGATCAATAAATGTCTGTTGAGAGTACTTGTTCCATACCGTACTGTATGCTATAATTTCCCCAAACTCAACCTACATCCCTAAAGTCTGTCTTAAGTTTGCCAGATTGGCGAGACAGTAAAGTAGTAAACAAGATAAAGCACCCAATATATTCAATCACAGACTGACCAGGTTAATAACTTAATATGCGCTCTTGGACTGCATGGCAAGAGTGTGTACAGAAAGGATGCTTGTTACATGACTCTTCAAAATAAGTCAAATCAGAACTTATCCCTTAGTCCTAGCAAATTAGATAACATCATTTACATGAGATACCAGAGATACTAACTTCACAAAGGCTATTTCATGCTATAATGGTAGTGGCTCCAGCGCTTTATCACTTCGCCACCCATAATTCATATATTAGGCAATCTATAATACAGTGGATTTTGCATAAACAGTGTTCATATGCATGTTACACTCGCACCATCACAAGGTACTTGCAAGATGTGATATGGTACATACATATATAAGGTTCAGAGAACTACAGTTAATTGTCCTAGCCTCTGTGTCTTCTCAACATGTCCATGTTGTGTGGGGCAAATTTTTTGGATTTTTCTATTTGTAAAGTGATTTTTTCTTAATTATATGTCACCTTCTTAGCCATTAGATTAACACCCAATCAAACAATCCAGTTATCACCATACAAATCCGATGGTCCCAAAAAAGTGACATAGACTTAAGAAAAAACCAGGCAACTTAAAAATAATAATCTGAGCATTTTTTTCAGAAAATAATAAACCAACAAATGACAAATGTGGTGACCGTCGCTCAAAATCACTAGAACAGGCCAAGGGGTAACACACTTATATGTCGGCCAACGCGTTGTTAGTGCTTTGGATATAAAGGGATCATTGGTTGTTAACCACAGCTTCAAAAAAAAAAAAAATCTTTCAAAAGGTGTCAATTTGTTGGTAAGCAATAAACATCCTTCTCGATGACATATGGGATCTTTTGACCTACACCAGGTTTTAGCAATGGCATACACATTGACAGGAAATGACAGGAAAGTGGTCTACCCTCTTATGCTGCCAAACCATGTTTCTTTAGAGTTCTATAGCATTCCGATTTCCTTGATGATCTATAGAACTTCAGTTTAAAAAATTAAAATGAATTACAAAAATCTAACGTCCAGTTGCCTACCTAAATCATGATTGGAGGTAAATTCTAGGCACCAAGTGAAAAAGTTGTGCCAAGTTTCTACAAAAGAGGATATTTAGACTAGCTAAGCCTATCTTTCATCAAAATAACCGAAGAAAAGGCTAAATACCAGGACAACTTTTAATATATAACTAAATTAGACAGAGGGCTGCAGTACCTTTTTGATAACTGATATTAACAATGCAAACGACATGAACATACAGTAAAATTCAAACTAGCACTGATACTTACTCACTGATCCCCTCGTACACCATCCCGAATGAGCCGCTTCCCAGAAGAACACCACGCATCCATGACTTAATATTCCGCTTGAACTTCCCATTCGGTGAGATGATGAACATAGCCTCCGTAGTTGTACTGGATGCATCGTCATCGTTCGTTGTCGACAATGAAGATGTTCCGGTGAACCCTTCGAAGGTCTCTTCTATTCTCAACTCTTTCAGCTCCCTCTCCACCGCTGCCACCCCATCCTCAACCTCGTCCTCTTCCTCTGTGTCCGACATGTGACCAGTGTCCACACGTTCATGAGCCCCTCCCAGTTCACTTCTCTCTTCCCTGGGAGCAAACGACTGCACAATGTCCCAAGCCGACCTAGTCACGTCATCAGCAACAAAGGACCTCCTCACCGGCGGCGACGCGAGTGCCGTGATTGGTGGAGGCGGGGAGAGCACGGGTGGCCGGGCGCCCCGTATCCCGACCTCCCCTCTTCTTCTCCTTGGCGAGGGGAGGGGCAAGCCCGCGATGGGAGCCACAACAGCAACGGCTGGGGCAGCCTTGGGGGATTTCTCGGGCGCCGCAACAGAGGGCTCCTCCGCCGAGTCGGTGGCGGTGGAAGTGGACGAAGAGTGGAAGGACTCCTCAGGAATGGGGGCAGGGACGGAGAGTGGCGGCTGGACCTCGGGCGCGGAGACCGAGCGGGCAACGGGCGAGAGTTCGTCGGCAGGAGGGGACGGGACTAGGCGGGAGCGCGGGAGGTCGGAGGAGCGCGCCTCCCAGGCGGCGACGGGGATTGCGAAGTTCTCGGGCCCCGCAACAGAGGGCTCCTCCGCCGAATCGGTGGCGGTGGAAGTGGACGAAGAGTGGAGGGACTCCTCAGGAATGGGGGCAGGGACGGAGAGAGGCGGCTGGACCTCGGACGCGGAGACCGAGCGGGCGACAGGCGAGAGTTCGTCGGCAGGAGGGGACGGGACTAGGCGGGAGCGCGGGAGGAGGTCGGAGTTGGAGCGCGCCTTGCGCGCCTCCCAGGCGGCGACGGGGATGGCGAACTCCTCGGGCCCCGAGAGCCCCAGGCTGCGGCAGAGCTCGTCGACCTCCCCCTCGGCGCTCCCGCTGATGCGGAAGTCGGCTCCGGGAGGCCCGGGGGCCAGGTCGAGCGAGCGAGACGGGCGGAGCCCCAGCGACCGCTGCTGCTCCATCGACGACGAGGACGACCACGACGCGCCCGCCGACGAAGACGCCCCCGTCCCTACCTCGTAGTCGATGTGCTTCGCCGCGTTGCGGCGATCCAGCCGCGGGCTCCGTCCGCGGCTCCCGCTGCCGCTGCCGCCGCCGCTGCGGCTGCTGGAGTCCATGGAGGCGTCCGCGCCGCCGCGGCGGCCCAAGGAGGAGGATTGCTTACGGCTCCACGAGAACATCTGGATCCATACAAGGAGTGAAACTCACACCTGCACACTCCGCTCCATGGGAGCCGGTCGGAATTCGAACTCAATTTCACAGCTGCGGTTGCGCCGCAGCACCGAGGAAGGATTGGGGGGCGGGGGAGCTCGGCTGCTTGCGAGGAGGGCAAGTGGCGTATGAGGTGGCGTCATCGAATTTTCAATATAAAAGGGAGCACGCTTTAGGCCAATGCCAGGTGGGTCCACATTTCAGTGGGGGCCAACATCAGTGAAGTGGAGGTGGACGGCTGGCTCTTTTGTGGGTGGGTTTAAGGAAGGGGCGAAAGACTGGCCGGACGCGGGTTGACTGCGACGACGAGGGGGGGGGGGGGGTGCGGTAAGAACTAAGAAGGGTCGATTCAGGCTCGCGTGGGTCCCGGATGTCAGTAGGGGAGCGGAGGGGTAAATAAACGGCTGCCGTTGGCGTGGATGTGAGGTCAGTTGGGGCGGGGGCGTGTGAACGGGGGCCGTTGTCTGATCCACCGCCTGTCAATGGCTGGGGCGCTGGCGCGAACGGCGCACGGCGGCGGTTGCCGGTGAGGCAGGCAAGAAAATTTTGCCCGGGGAGTGCGATAGCTGCCTCAGTCTCGGCCGTTGGATCGAAAAACAGCACGTGGGATCAGCGGCGGATCTTCGAGATAAGGCTATCTAAACAAACTCCAAGCTCACGTCCTACTCAAGTTCGACTAGTTATAGGTTTGATTTGAGCTCAGCTCAATCTTAAAACGAGCTAAACTTGAGTCCGGATCAAGACTCGCGAATCTCGCAAGCTCGAGTTCGATAAAACACGAGTTAAGGAATATTACAATTTTTATTTGAGTTTATCACCTATTAAATTTATAGGGTTTTAATTTTTCTTACGTATCTCTAAAATCTAAGAAGACGTTGCAAGGATCGTAAAGGAGGAATCATCCTCAAGCCTACCTAGATGATCACGTTACAATAACTAACCAAAACAACAAAACCTACTTGAGATTTCTTTCGTTATCGAGCTTAGACGAGCCGAATTTGATCCTACTCGAACTTAACTTGAGTCAAGCTCGGGCACATCCCCAAACTCGATTGTCATGTAGATTCGCTCGAGATCGACTCAACCTTTTATCGAGCTCGAACCTGACAGAATAAGCTCGGCTCACTGACTGACCTCCTTTTAAGAAATGCCTCCCCCCCCCCCCCAATTATCGGCTGCCACTCACATATACCTTTTCAAGCCTCCTTCTATTGTTATGCAAGACTCTATCCATAACTTTATTGTGTCTGCCACTGCGTGGGACCATGCATTTATGCTGGAGTTGTTGGAATTGGTCTCGGCCTTATCCCTAACGTGACCGAGATAAAAGAAGGTTCGTTTTTCCCTCCGTGCGCTCTGATCGGGAGCCCCAATCAACAAATAGTGGTGGTCCCACCTTGTGCTGCGCTATATAAACCAAGGGGGGAGTCCCGTAGAACGTGTGATCATAATTCGCATGTTAGGCTAATCTTCCTCCCACAAACTCTAATCCGATCCTAAGAGAACGCAGTAAACAAGATGAAGGCTACTGCCGACGTCATCATTAACAACATTTGCATCTACACCGACACTCTCCGACCTCACCGTCAACCCCTAATGTCATCACCGAACTCAGGTATCCATATTCACGCTTCCGCTTTAAGTTGGTGTTTGATTTAGGGTTAATGATCTTGTTTAAGGCTTGCTTATGTTACTAACAATGGTAACAGAGCCATCTTTAGCCCTAATCAGACCAATTAGACCTTAATTAGATTAAATTGTGTTCAGTTGATGTCATTTTATGATCAAACGGGCCTAATTGTTTTCGGTTTACAACAATTAGCTTTAAATTATGTTTTTTAAGATGAATTAGGCTCGGATCAATGCTCCTATTCATGTTTTAGGCTGTTTATGTTTCGGATCAATCTTAATTGAGCATGTTTAAATGATAATTAGCCCCAATTAGACTCGGATTAATGTGAATTAGTGTTTTATGTCTCGGATTAGAGCCATTTTGTCATGATTTAGTCATGTTTATACATATATATGTGTTTGTGTGGCATGGGTTGGCACGGTTTGGGGAGATCCTACTCGGGATTAAGCAAATGATGCTCAATAAAGCAATTAGAAGGAGGGGAATTGGGGAGATTAAGAAAAACTCTAAGAAATCCCCAATCCCCCCGCCCCCCAAATCCGAACCCTAAACCCCAAATTTCCCCAAAATCCCGAACCCTAAGCCCTTTTTTCAGAAATCCTAGAGCAATAGAAGTGGCGGGGGCGGGGGTGGAGGACTTACGGCTCCGGCGCCTTCCGTCGCTGTTCATGCCCGTCGGAGTTCTCCTCCGGCGGGATCTTCCTCGTGCGCGCATGCGGTTCATCCGGCCCTTCTCGCCTCCGCTGCGGGACGGGGCACCTCCTCTCTCCACGCGCTCACCACCACCTCCTCCCGGGCTCCACCGCAAACCAACCGACGAAGGCGCGCGCGATCTCGGTCGCACGTGCGCTCCGGCGGATTGGCTCACAGAGGCACCCTTGCCCTCTTCTCTCTCGGGCGGCCGTTGTCGCCGCTCTCTCTCTCTCTCTCTCTCTCTCTCTCTCTCTCTCTCTCTCTCTCTCTCTCTCTCTCTCTCTCTCTCTCTCTCTCGACCGGTGGCTTCCGTCGCCAGTGAACTCTCGAGCCGCCACTTTCTCTCGAGTCGGGCGGAGTTTTTGGGGAGAGAGAGGGAAATGAATTAGGGTTAGGGTTTTGGGCGACGGCCTTTTTATCTCGTGCATTTTCGTCGGGCAGCCGTCGGATCGCGATGGACGGCTGAAAAGCTTCGGGCCAGCGCGCACGCGAAGACAAAATGGGCCGGGCACGGTGGCTGGGCCGCACCCTCGGCCGGGCCGGCGCACGCGCGAAAACAGAATGGGCCAGGCGCGGTGGCTGGGCCGCGCCCTCGACCGGGCCAGTGCGCGCGCGAAAATCCAATTGGGCCGCGCACTGGTTTCTGGGCCGCAAGGCAAGTTTTTGGGTCTTTTCCTTTTTCCCGGAATTTCAGTGATTTATTAATGTTTTATCTTTTATGCACTGAAATTTCCATTGAAAACTGCCCAAAATTAATAATGCTTTATGCACAAAAAATTATGATTAATTCTCTGGTTTAATTGGATCCAACGGGGAGATTTTTTCGGAGAATTTTACGATCAATTTATATATGTTCATAATTACTTTCTGACCAAAGTTGACTGTAATTATGTGCTATTTATGTGTTTATTTAAATTCTTTTCCGTTTTCTGCCCAACGATGATGTGGATTGGAGTTTTATTTTTGCATGATTTTAATCAGACCAACGTAGGGTTATTTTCGTGCAAATTATTTCTTTATGATAAACCTCTAATCTGGCTCAATTTTTACTCTCCAGCTCTTAACGCTTCCTCTGTTTCCGCCACCATTGACAGCATAGAGCAACTTACGGGCAATAATTTTCCCGCTTGGAAAGCTAAAGTGACTGTTGTACTTGGTGTTTTGGACCTAGACTATGCACTCAGGGTTGACGCTCCCACTGCTCCTGCCATTGGCATGGAAAATTATAATGAATTAAAGAAAACTTATGATGCACTTTCTGAGAAGTGGGAGCGGTCCAACCGCATGTCTCTTATGATAATGAGGAACTCAATATCAGATGCTATAAGGGGAGCGATCCCAAACTCAGAAAAAGCTAAGACGTACTTGGCATCTGTGGATGAGCAATTCAAAAGCACCTACAAGGTTTATGCCAGTACACTGATTCAAAAGCTCCTCAACACTAAGTATAATTATGAGTCCGGTGGCATAAGAGAACACATCATGATGATGACAGACATGACTGCCAAACTCAAGGGCATGGATATGGAAATCTCTGAGGGTTTCCTTGTCCATTTCATTATGACATCTCTCCCTCCCGAGTTTACTCCTTTTAAGATAAATTATAACACTCAGAAAGAGAAGTGGAGCATGAGCGACTTGATCGCGATGTGCGTCCAAGAGGAAGAGAGAGTAAGGGCTGAAAATAAAGACTTTGTGAATCAAGTTAGCAGCCCCAAGAATAAAAGAAAATTCCAAGGGAATTTCAAGTCTAAGAAGAAGTTGCATTTCGTCGCTAAACACGACAAGGCAGCACAGAGGGCGCCCAAGGCATCTTCTCCTTCTGCTCCTGCCTCTCAAGAATCTAAAGATGACGGATGCCACTTCTGCCACAAGAAGGACCACTACCAAAAGGACTGTGTTGGTTTCCTAAAGTGGCTTGCAAAGAAGGGTAATGATTTCATAACATTCATTGATGAATCACTTTTATGCTGATTTTTTCCTTAATTCATGATGGATTGACTTAGGTGCCACTGTGCACGTTACCAACTCCTTACAGGGATTCCTTACCGCGAGAACATTAAGAAAGGGGGAGTGAAGTCTTAGAGTGGCCAATGGGAAGGAAGCTCAAGTTGTAGCTATCGGATCCCTTCCATTAGTTCTTAATAGTGGCTTCACTCTTAGATTAAATAATGTAGTTTATGTTCCTTCTATGAGGAGGAATCTCATTTCAGTTTTGATGTTAGATGATGATGGTTTTCATTGTAATTTCGGAGACAATAAATGCATTCTTAAATTTAATTCAGATGTTATTGATCTTGCCATCCGACAAGACAAACTTTATACGCTTCCTCTTAATGAATCCTCTGTGACGATGAATGTCTATGATGTAAGCCATAAGAGAAAGAGAAGTACAATTAATGAGACTTCTTCGAAACTGTGGCATTATCGTTTAGACCACATTTCGAGGGGGAGAATGGAGCGTCTCATTAAGGAAGAGATTCTCTAACCCTTAGACTTCTCCGACTCTGACCCCTGCATAGATTGCATTAAAGGAAAATGCGTTAAGCAAATAAAGAAAGGGGTCACTCGGAGCACATGATTATTACAATTAATTCACACGGACATATGTGGTCCTTTTCCTATGACATCAGTTGACGGTTTTGATTCTTTCATTACCCTCACTGATGACTTCTCCCGTTACGGCTATATCTACCCCATTAAAGATCGATCTGAGTCTCTCGATAAATTTAAGATATTTAAGGCTGAAGTAGAAAATCAGCACAACCTGAAGATTAAAGTAGTGAGATCGGATCGCGGGGGAGAATATTATGGGAGGCATGCCACATATGGGCAAATCCCTGGTCCCTTTGCCAGATTCCTTCAGGAAAATAGCATAGTAGCCCAATATTCTACACCTGGTGAACCTCAGCAAAACGGGGTAGCTGAGCGACGCAACCGCACGCTTATGGATATGGTGCGAAGTATGCTCAGCTATTCTAGTTTACCAGTTGGACTGTGGATGGAGTCACTTAAAACAGCCACACACATTCTTAATCGGGTTCCCAATAAATCAGTTCCAAAAACACCTTATGAATTATGGACTGGAAGAAAACCCTCTTTAAAGTATTTACGCGTGTAGGGCTGTGCAGCTAAAGCTAAAGTCTTTAATCCACATATTAGAAAATTAAATCCTAAGACAGTTAGTTGTCACTTTATCGGGTATCCGGAAAGATCAAAGGGGTATCGTTTTTACTGTCCAGATAGTATCACTAAGTTCGTGGAAACAAGACACGCTGTGTTTCTTGAGAACGGGGATATGGATCCGAGGGAAGTTGATCTTGAAGAAAAACAAGTTTATGTTCCTACTCCGCTGATACAAGAGTCATACATCCTTGTGCCTCAGGTGGTTGCACCTTCAGTAGAAACTAACGTCAGTACACACCCTGTTGAGGTCTCTGAAATTCCTAATGATATACCTAACAATGAGCCTCAGCAGTCCCCTGCAGTATCCAGTCCTTGTCCTGCAGTGCATAATGAACCGATCAGGAGATCACAGCGTGACAGGAGACCTGTCATCTCGAACGATTATGTTGTTTATATGAATGAGGATGTTAATGACATAGGAAAGACAGAAGATCCCAACTCATATAAAGAGGCCATGATGAGTAAGCATTCGTCTGAGTGGCTTAATGCCATGAATGACGAATTAAAATCTATGAGCGATAATGATGTGTGGGACCTAGTAGAAATTCCTGACGGAGCCAAAATAGTAGGCTGTAAATGGGTCTACAAAACTAAACATGACTCTAATGGGAACATCGAAAGTTTCAAAGCAAGGCTCGTAGCTAAAAGCTTCTCGCAAAGAGAAGGAATCGATTATAATGAAACTTTCTCTCCTGTATCAAGTAAAGATTCTTTCAGAATAATTATGGCGCTCACAGCGCATTATGATTTAGAGTTGCATCAGATGGATGTAAAAACGACATTCCTTAATAGTGACTTGGAAGAAAATGTTTACATGGCTCAACCGGAAGGTTTTGTCATGAAAGGCAACGAACATTTGGGATGTCGCCTTAAGAAATCAATTTATGGTCTAAAACAAGCGTCTAGGCAGTGGTATCTCAAGTTTGACAAAGTCATCAGAAATTTTGGCTTTAAAGAAAATGAAGTTGATAACTGCATTTATATAAAGTTTAAAGGGGGGAAAATTCACCATCTTAGTTCTTTATGTGGATGATATCTTATTGGCCAGCAGTGATAAGGATATGCTGTTTGAGACCAAGAGATTTCTTTCTTCTAATTTCGATATGAATGATCTCGGTGAAGCCTCTTATGTTCTTGGCATTGAAATTCATCGAGATCGGTTCAAAGGAGTATTAGGTTTGTCTCAAAAGGCATACATTGACAGAGTACTAAAGAAATACAATATGCATAAGTGCTCTGCCACGCTTGCTCCTATTGTTAAGAGCGATAAGTTTGGGACATATCAATGTCCAAGGAACCAATATGAAATTGATCAAATGAAGACGGTTCCTTATGCTTCAGCCGTCGGAAGCATTATGTATGCTCAAGTTTGTACACGCCCTGACTTAGCATTCGTGACCGGGATGCTTGGGAGATATCAATCAAATCCAGGACCGGACCACTGGAAAGCCGTTAAGAAAGTCATTCGCTATTTGCAAGGCACTAAGAACTACATGCTCATATTTAGAGAATCCGATAACCTTGAAGTCATTGGTTATTCGGATGCAGACTTTGCGGGGTGTGTAGATACTAAGAAATCCACGTCAGGTTATATCTTCACCCTCGCTGGAGGAGCTATCTCGTGGAAAAGCTCCAAACAGACACTTACAGCATCTTCAACGATGCAAGCTGTGTTTGTGGCATATTATGAGGCTACCGGGCAGACTGTATGGCTAAAGAACTTTATCCCGGGACTAAGAGTGGTCGACAGCATTGCAAAACCACTTACATTATACTGCGACAATCAACCTGTAATTTTCTATACGAGTAACAACAAGTCGAGTGGTGCTGCCAAACACATCGACATTAAGTATCACGTTGTGAAAGATAGAATTCAGGATCAAACAATAAGTGTCAAGCATATAAATACTAAGTCAATGCTTGTGGATCCGTTCACTAAAGGCTTACCACCTCATATTTTTCGTGATCATGTTGCCGGCATGGGGTTATTGGAAAGTCTATAATTCTGGATAAGATGACCATAATGCAAACCAACTCCCATTAGGAATAACGAATTTTCATTTCGAGATGAAATAGTGTACTATGGGTTTTGGATTTCAGTGGCATTTTATGAGCCGCTGTAATCTTTTGCTTTGGTGTGCTATTTCATTAAAAATGGGGCTTATGATGTTAGCCTTTCGATCAAGGGGGAGAATGTTGGAATTGATCTCGGCCTAATCCCTAACGTGATCGAGATAAAAGGAGGTCTGTTTTTCCCTCCGTGCGCTCTGATCGGGAGCCCCAACCAATAAATGGTGGTGGTCCCACCTTGTGCTGCGCTATATAAACCAAGGGGGGAGTCCCGTAGAACGTGTGATCATAATTCACATGTTAGGCTAATATCCCCCCCCCCTCCCCACAAACTCTAATCTGATCCTAAGAGAACACAGTAAACATAGTGAAGGCTACTGCCAGCGTCATCATTGACAACATTTGCATCTACACCGATACTCTCCGACCTCACCGTCAACCCCTAATGTCATCACCGAACTCAGGTATCTATATTCGCGCTTCCGCTTTAAATTGATGTTTGATTTAAAGTTAATAATCTTGTTTAAGGCTTGCTTATGTTACTAACAGGAGTACCATGCGATCTTCTTTACATTGGTTTCAGCTACTCTATCGGGCAGGACTCGAAAGGATTAGCTTCTCTTTTGCTTTGGCGAATATCCAAAGGATTAGCTAATGGCTTGCAATTACAGTTAGATCGGATCTTATGTTTATGTTCGAGTTCCTGTAAAACTCTTATGGAACTGTTCCCGAAAAAGAAAATCTTATGGAACAAGCTGTTACAGAGGAATTTTGTAAGGTTACAGAATCACATTCGATTGTTTTGATATTCTCCTGTTTCCCTATGCTACAAAGAGGGCTTTTGTCTTTCATTACTGGACTTTCGATCCAACAGCTAGCTAAAATTTGAACAGTGGTATGTACTACCGAAATTCCACAGCTTATCGTAACCATGTTTCCCTTCAGTTTCCTTTGTGCGTGAGAGAGTCCGGCCGAACTGTATTCAACGTTCTTCGGGGAGCCAAGTTGGTTCACGTGTCAACGACGAGGTATGTGTACAGTTATGTCAGAGTATCTTTTCGTTCTCCGGTGAGGCCTCTACACCTACAGGACTTCTTTTCACCAGCGGAAGTTCCTCGTGTGAACACCGATGCTGGCGCGATGCGCGAGCGTCATGTGCGCGCATACGCACGCCCCCCTCCCCATTTGTAGTTCTGATGATGCTGGTGGCGCGGCACGTGGCTAGTCCATCGGCTCCTACGAGTTCTTTGCTGTGACGTTCCTGTCAGAGACAGCTCTTTTCTTCTCCTGTGAATAATCTTATACCAGTAGTAATATAGTTTATCTCAATAATAAGGAAGTGTTTTTCCCTTCGAACTGTGCTGGCCTTTGATGTTTTACAAGAGTGACTCACACGATGGGCTTGCCCCACCCACGTCTCAGTATCAGAAATTCAGGTTGCAAAACCTGTGCGTCGTGCCACGCTTTAGAATCAATACGTCGATCCTGTGTCATAAGTTGCAGCCGGTGGTGCAAGTGCAATTTTCTTTCATGTCTTAGCAGAAGTAAATAATTTTTCTAGTGTATATAGGGAGAATATTTGTCATATCGATTATCGGGGATGAAACCAGAGAGCTAGCAGGAGCCTTCCTATATGGTTGATGATTTTCTCTATATAGCACAAAACATTACATGTATAATAATAAAATTTCTCTATTTAACATCCTTAATACTTAATTCATCCTAATTAACTCCCTTTTAATTTTTTTAGCTCCGTCCTTGTCTATCACAATTCACAACTTGGAAGAGAGTCACAGTTCTCCATTTGATCTTCAGGGTTACGTTCTTCTTTTCACCAATGTAAAAGCATACCGAATAAATAACAAGTCTAGCTGGTGTATTCTGGTAGTATTAACTAAGAGCTTCCTTTCTGATGAAATTACCTAGCTACACCAATGACCATTCAAGAGATCCTAGATATGTTTTCTCCCACGCTAGTCAAAGCATCCCATAACACTAGTCTTCTATTTCCCCAGATTTGATACCAGCATTGTTACTTGCCTTTCACGCCCTTAATTTTCGTATTAACTAATGGTTTCTTCCGCGGTGAGATTAATCCGTGTTTAACAGCTACATCTTCCGTGTGGTGAGAGCGACCGAGCTGAACTGTCCTCGCAAGCTTAGGATATATTCCCTCTACTTCAAAATAAATATTATTTTTTATTACGTATAGTTAATTATTTTAAACTTTAGCTACGAATTAATTTTTATATACTGAATTTGTATACTTAAAAATAACACATGTAGATTCGTTTCGAAAAGTATTTTTTAAACAATATACTTTTACAATACTTTATCAATATATTACAATAAAACAGTAATTAATATTATATTTTGGAGACCTTATCGATATTAAAATAACATTTATTTGGACGGAAGGAATTATGTTTCATGGCGGCCACGGCTACCGATCGATCGATCCCATGCAATGGGCAGAAAACTGGTCCCAACGTCGTTGCGGCGGCTCGGCATTTCCAGCAGCAGCGGCGACGGCGCGGGGGCCAGCAGCAGAGAGGCCCGCCGTTGCTGGAATGGGGCAAATTGAAGGCGGGACGTCCCGTCGCCAGCGCCGGCAGCGACTTCGCTGTACGATACGCGAAATATCCGTTTGTTTCGCACGTGAACTAACTACGTGCAGGCCAGTGCGGCAGTGCAGGGATTGCTTACGTGCACTTGTGTGTTGGTAGCAGATGGGGATCAGGAGGAGTTGGTGCTCCAGGTTGCGGTCCTGCGCCCGGCTTTGGATCAGGACGATTAGGGAGAACGCCTCATGCAAGAAAGGAGATCAGGCAGAGGCAGTCGTCAGTGTAGGGAACGCGGACTTTTTTCTAAAAAAGTTTTAGAGGGAGGAATGCGGATATTAGATCCATTTTTAAAGAAACATCGTGACAACTTAAAGACACACGTATATATTTACATCATTATACACACGTACTTACATAACATCTATTAAAGACACAGGAAATAGAGTTTAAAGATTGATGAAATCATCACATATACTTAGACAATCATAAAAAAATCACTATAGTAAAACACAAAATTATGCAAACTTAGAGGTTAATCCCGGTGAGTAGAGCCACCTTTTTCTCTAGATCAATTTGATCCGATGCGTCGACTTGTGGATTCTTTGATTCGACTGAGGGGTGGGCCTTGGGCCTGGTGCTGGGCGGAACGAACATCCGGTTTGCTGGGCCTGGAACTTGTACTGCTGGGTGCTTGTGGCACAGCAGAGCCCGACGGCCTAGGCTGTGCCCGAGTCTGTACGGCCCGGAAGTAGCACAACGATAGAGCCCAGCGCAGCAGCCGATGCTACATACCGTATCAGGCACGGTGCACGATCTGATCAGCTCGAAGCTCGAAGGAGGCATGCAGCCGAACATTAAAATCACACATGCTCTTTGAGCTAGCAGCCTCGTAAAAAAATGCTTCAGCTTCATACAGTATGGTAAGAAAAACTTCAATGGTTAAATAGTGGGATTCCTAAACAAAGCGGTTTGAGATCAAGTCAATTCTGAAGCCAGACATCGATAAGGAGGAGACCTGCTTATGTGTGATTTCAACGTGAAGGGAATCAATCCTTCAGTCCAAACATGTACGATGCATGTGTATGAAGATAAAAATTCGGCTACTAATAATGTAAATGTACAGTACATTAGCATTAACATCAACAATTTGTACCGAGTTGAAGCTCAAATTACATCATGACTGTAACATTTAGCAGCTTGTATATTTAAGTTTTTTATACATACAGCGAGCAATGTGCACCATAAGTTACATCGTTACCTTAAAAACTCTGGAATTAATCAGATTATAATACCAAAGAAGAAGCTTCTTTTAAGCCTTGACTGGAGCAAACCTGCTAGCCACGAGGAACAAATGCGAGCAGCCGGTGAGTTTCTGTTACTCATGCTTTTCCACACCAGCTAGCATAATAGGAGTACTTCTCTTTTAGCCTAAATAATTTTTTAAACAATTTTTTCGCATCCTTTGCAAGGCATGACCATGGTAGTCACCAATTCTAATAGAGATATATTACAGTCTTAAATAATAAGTATTTTATCTGGTGCATAGGAACATTAGCACTATAAGTTAAATCAAGGTTTTAAATTAAAACGACACATCAAAATTCATGGTAGCATTGCTACGTCACATCGCGACAGATCAAGTACCGCTAACATTTGGTTCCTGATGTTTGCTAACCAAACAAAATAAAAAATTACAAGAAAAAAATAGAGGATCGACCAAGCCATATCCATTACTGAAAATTTAAACATACGGTTCCGCCACTTCATGAGCCACTACTTTATATATTATATATACTAAAAGCGAATACAAACAATCATATGTCTATAAAAAATGTACATGAAATAATCAACACCCTTAGATACATCCCCATCAATCTAATACAACAACAAAGATTTATTTGACGTCGTTCCGCTGCACCTAACAGCTCATGTGCGCAGATGGAACATTCACTGGCCCATTCACCGCAATCAATTTGAAAACATCCAATTAGTTTATATATGCAATCAATTAAATGATACTATCAATATTAAATATCCTTAATACACCATTATTTCATTCCATATATATCCAATAATCAAATAATCTCCTTCCAAAATACTGTCCAAATCAATTAATCTTCTTCTAAAATACCATCCAAATCAATTAATCTCCTTCTAAAATAATACCCCAATCAATTAGTCATGATTAATATGAAAACCTCCTCCTCTCATAAATCTTTCCCGCATGTCACAATTCTCTCATCACCTCCTCACATATGCGTTTATGCCGATCTCCTACGTCACTCCACCTTTGTCACCTCTAGGGGGGGGGGGGGGCACGATCATCCCACGCCGCCATTGCACATCCATAGATGTCCCATGCCATGATACTGTGTCGGCAGACACCTCCTTCCAACATTGCAAGGTGAGACATTCGTTCCGCAATTTGATTTACAGTCTGCAGGATTGCTTGTGTTCTTGTGTACCAGGATATTTTTCCTTGTGTTTTGTTGGTTCTATCTTCCATGGGCGCTCATGCACATCTCTTGTTGTTGTTGAAATTTCATAATGTCGAATCCATATGCCGAACAAAATCTATGTGAAAAATGATCGTTATTTGCTATGTTATATTTAGGTGGTCATGGATCAAATGCTTTCATTTTTTTCTTGTTATTTTCAGATTGAAATTGAAGAATAAAAATGAGCCTATAAATTATAGTGAAAGATACTAGCTAGCATTTGTTCATGGGGGTATGTGAGACACCCACTTAAATTTTAGGGTCAAGTTATTAAACTGCAAGTTCAAAGGTGTACGTGAGACAACCACATAAGTTCAAAGGGCTTAGAAAATAAAGTGCATTTTTAGGAGGCTAGGCTAGATAACCACACAAGTTTAGAGCCTATTATACAATTTTGTTATGCTTTTAATGTGCCTGTGTAAGGTTAGATTAGACCTAGCGATCATCGTATTGTTTCCTTGCCGCACGGTCATATTATTGCATGCAACGAAAGAGTTATCTACAAATATATTATGTATTATTTAAATTCTAGAAACTACAATGCGTATGTAAGCAATAATAAAACTAATAAGAAATTAGATTTGTCCTCATGATTATTTTAGCTTATTTTCTCACATATATTGCAAATAGAAATATAGTTAGAACAACAATGAGTGTCCCCGATCCAATGGGCCTGGAACTTGCACTGCTGGGTGCTTGTGGCACAGCAGAGCCCGACGGCCTAGGCTGTGCCCGAGTCTGTACGGCCCGGAAGTAGCACAACGATAGGGCCCAGTGCAGCAGCCGATGCTACCTACCGTATCAGGGATGTTTTTTTATTTTTATATTTTTTTATTAAAAATTTAAATAAATAGATTCCTCATCGAAATAATTACGCAAATAGGCGCATGCAGCCCTCTGAAAACGCTGCAGCCCTCTAAAAGAGCGGTTAGGCCACTCGCCCTCTCAGAGGGCGGCAAGGTTGCTAACCGCCCACCTAGTGGGAGGGTGGTTAGGAGCCTTGTCGCCCTCCCAAGGAGCGGTTATGAAATATTATTTTATAAAAGTTGCAAAATTTTGTGTATTTGCTCAAAATTTGAAATAGGAATTTTGCAAACTTTGGAATTAAAATGGTTGAAGAGTACTAAAAACGGTATACTGAGGAAACGAGAATTTGAAGTAGATTACGTATTATTCGAAGGATAAAAAATCAATATTTGTGAACACATTATATATGTGAATCACTCGAAGCATATTACTCGAGTATGAGGTTACGAACGGTAACAAACATAAGATTAACATATAGTGGAAAACATTACATGAGATTGTAACCATGACGACACGACAAGAAAAAAAAGATGGCATGTATGATTCGCATAAAGACCTACTTATTAGTACACCGCTCCTAATCATAACATGCCTTAGGGAGTGGAAACATGTCGAGTTACATTAGATACTCTCTACTGAGTGCATCTAGGATATTTTTCCTTTCCCAGGGCATCGGGACCTGCCGCCTTAGCGCGACGGGCTCTCTCTCGCTTCCTTGCCCTCTCAGCCTCCCGAGCCTGAGCCACGGTATGGTCGTGCATTTCCTTCCTCATACGCTCTTCTTCCTGCCGCTTCAGGCGAAGTTCCTCTTGCTGTTGTTCGTACTCCCGATGTGCGTAAGCTTCCCTTCTCCACCTCATGGTCATGTCGATCCACTGCTTCTATTCCTCATTTTGCTTAATGTCGAGCCATTGAATAAAATCACAAATCGGTGGAGGGAACTGAAAAAATAGAACAAGATGACATGTTAGTAAAACAGGGTGTGAAATCGGTAAAGATGTGGCTAATATTTGTTGCTATACCGGTGGATACTCATATGTTCCATGTTTAGGCTTGTCATATTGGTAGTTGGCACACATGAAGAAGCGCAGCCCATAGGTGTATGAGATGTCCTACGACTCGCGAAGCCTGCAACGGTTACCACAAAAGCACATCGGTGGTTCGATCCTTTGAGGGATGAAAATCTCCCAATATTTCTTTGGTGGGCTTGGTGGAGCTAAGGAAGACATTGCACTTGAGAGATCTGAGAAATAAGTGGTGCATCAATGTATAGAGGTTGGGCTGTTTATGGTGGGGGAAGGCATGAGCATTGGATTCCCTCTTGAAGAAAGGAGTGAGTGGAAGGGCTTAGAGGGTGGCAGGAGCATTAGATTCCATCTTCAAGAATAAGAAAGTTATGGCATTGATGCTGAACAGAGATTCCATGTGTATTGGTACATGTGTTGTCATTTATTTTTTGGTAAAAGCTGTCCCGTGTTGTCACTTCTTGTCTAAAGCCTGCACAAGGAGATATATGTTGTTATTTCATGGTTAAAGTTGAGCGGTCATATCGTTTCTACAGATTACGCCAGGAAAGAGGTGATGTCGTTTAATGGTTGAAGTTCAGTAGTGTGGTCACTTCATAAGTAAAGTTAGACTCCCGACAGAGTTATCGAGCGGTCACTTCGTGTATAAGTAGCTTTGTAAGATATAATTTTCTAGGTCTGTCGTGAACGGTTCATACATGGGTGATGACGATAGAAAGTAGCGTGTGGTCATGTTAGATTAAGAAATGCAACTAGCGTGCGATCACATTGGAATAAGAAATGCAGTTACGACATGGTAAGTGGACCATAAAGATTACACATGTCCGAATACATAAGAATACATCGCGAATCGAATATGCATATGTAAGTTACAAAAACAAATGTACAATCCGACTGCTATCTCCCCTGCTGTCGTCGGTCGTTCCCCCCATCATGGTCCCGCTGCCGCTGCCGTTGGTTGACCCTCACATGGCCCCTGAAGTAGGTGAGGGGGTCGGGTGGACCGACCTGCATGGTAGGCCTAGTAGGGAGCACCAGTGTCGAGGCCTTGTCCTGCGTGGGCTGTGTCTGAAGTGGAGCACTGGGTACCTGGGACCGCTGGAGGACGTCGTAGTCTGGTGTGCCCTCGAAGAAGTCCCGAACGAGGTCGTACGCGGGGTTCGAGCCAGCCTCATCCTCCTGACTAGGGTACGAAAACTGTGAAGGATCCGCGGGCGTCCATGTGTACTGGCTGGAGGGGCATACGAACAAATAATTGTATCACATATGGAAAATGTGGAAATGAAAGTAGTTGTACAAAATGCACTATTGTACCTATGTGGTATGCCGATGCAGTAGAAGATGGCCAGGCGGGCGTGCCGTAGTAGGGCTTGAATGATGGTGGTGGGATCGGTTGCGGGGCAGCTGAAGACGGGCTGTCCTCATCACTGAAATAACTTGTGGACAATATTAGATGTATTGCTGAATATATTGAATACGGGGATGTAGTGTCGCCCTGTACCTAAGGGTGGAGGCACAGGGCTCGGTCTACGTGGTTGCGTCGAGACGTGTGTAGGTGCACCTAATATTTTTTTAAAATCAATGCACCAGTAAGGAACGAATATATTTAAACACCGTGCGAATAAAAAATCCATACCTATTTGGTTTGAGCTTGCATGGCGTGGTAAAATGGGTCGTGTGGATACCGACACCGATGAACGGTGGTGCACATCAGACCTCCTGGACGACTCGGCGTGGACCCCACTAACCTGGGAGGCGCTCCTGTGATGTCTGTGGTGGACCGGCATGAGGTAAGCTTCAAGGCCCGCGCGGTCTTGTCGAAAACCCACTTGACGAACCCCGCAACATCCGACGCACTGAGGTGCACCCCTTGCCTGAGGCGGTCCATGGTACCAGCTGCGTCCCTATGGATATCATAAATGATATCAGACTATGGAAACAAACAAGAAATAACAATTTCAATTTATAGTCATTGTTACGTGAGTATGGAGTACTGAAATGACATGTAAATTACACATACTACCGATGCAGCGTCCTCGTCCCAATGGACCGGGTACGCCTCCATAGTCGACGCGACGTGGGGCCGGACACACTCTGGGGTGTAGGTGACCCGTGTGCGTGTACGTGGCACGTACGACTGTAGGTAGTCCTAGAAGCTCCGCGCGTCGAAGGGACGCGCCTCCTCCACGACATCCTGAAGGGCTTGGACTCATGTTGAGACGTACAGGACCAAGTGATCTGCCCAGAGAAAAAGAAAAGGATAAGCAAGTTGATCTAATATTTTGTGTAAATTATTATAAATAGTTGAATGCTTAAGAACTTGTAATTTAATGTTAATTACTCGATCTTTCTTAAGCTTTGTTATGATGTTATATGTTGAAAAGATATGTGTTCCGATCTTAGACACAAAACACGTGCCGAGACTACCGGGATGGTATTCTGATTAATTATTGAGGTTGTGATTACTAATAATGATCATTCTGATAATTAATTAGAATACTATTTGGATGGTTTCTCACATTAAGCCTCCGGTGTGTACACTATCTATCATTGGACTATCTGGTGTGTACAACTTTTCACACACACCATTTTGCAACACCTCCTGGAAAATGGTCCGTGTTGGGGATCATCTCCTGCCACCCCCTGACTCGAAGGCAACCGCGAAGTTTACTGGAGATGCTACGTGATAGCTGTCGTGCTGATTGCAGGAGTTCGTCCGTCAGTCAGTCGCGGAGATCATGGAGCAAAGTTGGTCGAAGGGTGCGGGCGTCCACGCACCTTCTGGTCACCGAATCGGCGAAGGCGGTGGCTAATTGACTTCGACTGTCGAGCGAAGCCTCGGTTCGCATCCCGCATCCTTTGAAGCGAGCGAAGGCACGACCTAGTCTTCGCTGGGGGGGGGGGGCGAAGGCTGCCCGTCATGCGGCCGGGCGAAGAGGGCTTCGACACCCTTCGAATGGATGGCCAGCTCGATAGTGGGCTCGACTACGGTTGTCCTGGGTACTGTTGTAATTATGGGATCACGCTCATTTGTACCATATTACCCTTGGATATTCCGGGAATGTAGCAGGTTAGGGGGTAAGATATGTAAACAGGACCCGTGATCGCCGGGTACGGACTATAAATAGAGCCACAGTGTAACCGTAAGAGGTAATTGAAAACTATTCCACTTCCAGTACGTGTCACTGTAAGGGACCTTCGATACTTCCACCTCCGAAGGCCCGCCTTGTCTGGGACTTCGATCCCAACAGTTGGCGCCGTCCGCGGGATCGAACCCACGAAGGCATGCCACCCAAGAAGAAAGCGAGGCAACCCGGAGGAGTGGAGGCGTTACTGGAACCCCCAGCCGCGGTCGGACCTTCGACCGACAGAACCACTCTGGCCGTACCAGGATCAAGTAATGCCTCAGCCGGGGGGGGGGGGGGGGGGGCTTCGGCTGGACGAGAGCGGCATTGCGAAGTTGATACAGGGCCACAACAACCTACCGATGGCCGACATGATGACGCACTTCGGATGGACACGGAGAAAATGCCTGTCATGGAACCAATGGATCACACTCGCTTCGATCTTCCAGAAAAAGAAGGCGAAAGGGGGCGGACTGAAGAATGGGAGGAACTCGGCAATTTCGCGGAGTTTGAACATGAGGAAGAAACAAACGAAGAACGAAATGCGAGGCTAGAAGCCGAGGAGTTGGAAAGGAAACTTGCGCACAAGAAGCGCATGTTGGATGGCCTAGCAGCGAGCCGGAAAGCCGCAGAGTACCGCAGGTGGGCAGACGAAGCAAGAAAAATGTTGGAAAATATCCAAGAGAAAATCGATATACTCCAAGCGGAGGGCATGTCTCGCCGGCCGACGCCACCGGGAGATTTGATACGAGCTTCGCAAGAAGTTCAGCGAAGATCTTCCACGGGAGATCCTAAGTCACCCCTAGCAATGGACCTGCAAAATCAGCCATGGCCGCTAGGATTCAAGATGCCCAAAGTGGTAATGTTTGATGGAGAATCAGATCAGAGAGAATTTGTCATGAGTTTCGAGGCAGCTGTAGAGTCAGCTGGTGGGGACGGTGTAACCTTGGCGAAGGCCTTCGTATTGGCGATAAAGGGAATAGCAAGGTCATGGTACTCCGCCCTACCCCCGGGGTCCATATATTCATAGGAACAGTTGCGCACTGCGCTATACAGCAACTTCCAGGGGAACCGGGCAGACAACATCACCGCAACCGACCTCTTCGCGCTAAAGCAGCAACCAATAGAAACTTTACAGAGCTATATGCGTCGATTCGTACACATACGTTATCAGGCGAAGGGGTTGAGCAAAGATACGATCATTGATGCCACAATACAGGGCATCAGAGGGGGCCTGTTGGCAGGAAAGCTCATCAGAAAAAGACCTGCAAGCGTCCAGGAGCTGCTCAACAAGATGGAAGAATACTCAAGGTCTGAGCTCGATCATCTCCGAAGGAAAAATGAATTTACGGCCTCAAAAGTAAAACATGCACCACCTAAAGAGGCAGGTGGTGCCAATCAGAGAGACAGACCTCAATGTCCAAGAAAACCTGAAGGTCCTGATTATCCAAGCCAAAAAGAAGTCAACCAGATTAACCCCAGCCCACCCGAAGCAGTCCAAGGATCGTGCGAAGCCTACAACTCGTCCAATAGAGGAGGCCGGGCGGGCAGGGGAAGAGGCCACAGAGGTAGAGGAGGACGGCCTCCGCACGACCCGGCAACCTTCTACTACGAGCTGCACGGCGAAGGAGCTGGCCACCGGACTAAACATTGCCCACAGGTCGTGGCTATGAAAGAAAGTTTAGCGAAGTAGTCGGTCGATAACGGAAGGACAGTTCACCATGCAACAAGCTTCGCAAGAAGCGAAGGGTGGCAAAACCACAGTCAGCACGTGGTGTTTCCGAACCAATGGCAGCAAATTTCAGCACCACAGTATGCACCCGCACCTTCAACTCAATTTGATCAAACTAGGCAAATAAACATTCGGGGCGACCTACCCCCGCCACCGCCAAGACCCGCAATCAAGGCACCACCAGAAAGTAGCAAATCAGTTAATACTATAAACCATCGGTACAATGTGGTACTGGCCATTTCAGGGGGGTCCAGCCAACAAACAGAATCCAAGAGACAACGAAAAGAATACGTGCGAAGGGTTAACCACGTCGGAGTGGGACCAACGTACGTCAATTCAAGATGGTCCAGCATTCTCATACATTCTCGCAAGAGGATATGAGGGTATTAGATTATCCGCACACAGATGCCTTTGTCATTACCGCGAACATCTCGGGAAATGAAGTACATAGGATATTGATCGATGGAGGAAGCTCCGCGGACATTATCTTCGCTGATGCCTTCGATAAAATGGGGCTGCGAAGAAGTGACTTAAAGCAAGCTGGATCGCCGTTACTAGGCTTCGGCGGAAACACAATCAACGCTCTGGGAAAAATAACAATTCCAGTGTCGTTTGGCGAACAGATGAATTTCCGCACAGAAGAAATTACCTTCGATGTGGTGGACATTAGCTACCCGTACAATGCGATATTTGGGAGGGGGTTCCTCAATACATTCGGAGTAATACTGCACCACGCATATTTGTGCATGAAGATGCCTGGCCTAGAAGGAGTCATAAAGGTGTTGGGAGATCAGCGAGTTGCTAGGCGAATCGAAGTGGGAATAGCTCCAGAAAGAAGAAATATCCACAACATCGCAGACCCTTCGACGGGTCCCGAAGCAGGCCACAACCAGCCAAATATAGGAAAATGTGCGAAGGCTGCACCAGAAGGAGCTACCAGAATAGTACAACTAAATCATGAAAAAGAAGATAAAAAGATCACAATAGGAGCAGAGGCCCCAGCAGAGGATCAGCGCCAACTTGTAATGTTCCTTTGCAACAACGACGATGTCTTCGTGTGGTCCCCAGAGACCTGCAAGGAGTAAGTCGAAACATCATTCAGCACAAGCTAAATGTGGACCCCAAAGCGAAGCCAAGGAAGCATAAGCTTCTTCGGGAGAAAGAGAAGAAGCAGCAAAGGCCGAACTAGAAAAACTACTCGATGCCGGAGTGATACGCGAAGTTATGCACTCGGAGTGGTTGGCCAACCCTGTATTAGTAAGGAAAAGCAATGGAAAGTGGAGAATGTGCATCGACTTCACAGATTTAAATAAAGCTTGCCCCAAAGATGACTTTCCACTGCCTAGAATTGACCAGCTCGTAGACTCCGCAGCCGGCTGCAAGATGCTAAGCTTCTTAGATGTTTATGCAGGGTACCATCAAATATGGATGGCAAAGGAAGACGAAGACAAAACGAGTTTCAGAACCTCCTTCGGAACATACTATTTTGTAAGAATGCCTATGTTGATGACATAGTAGTAAAAAGTACCAGGAGGAGCCAACACATCGAAGACCTCCGGGAAACCTTCGATAATCTATGAAGAGCAGGTTTAAAATTAAACCCAGAAAAATGCGTTTTCGGAGAGCAATTCGGAAGACTCCTAGGGTTTCTGGTGTCGAAAAGAGGCATCGAAGTGGATCCCCAGAAGATACAAGCAATTTTAGATATGAAACTGCCACAGAACAGAAAACAAGCCCAACGCTTGACAGGAAGGCTAGCAGCATTGAACAGGTTCATTGCAAAGTCCGCCGAGCGAAGTCTACCATTCTTCAAGGTGTTAAAAGGTTCTGACCCTTTCAAATGGGGTGCCGAGCGGCAGGCATCCTTCGATGAGTTAAAAATCTACTTCACGAAGCTTACAGCACTGACCAGCCCGGATCCAGGCGCAGATTTGCTGTTATACATAGCGGCATCCCCCTCAGCAGTCAGCGCTGTTCTTGTACAGGAAATACCCAAAGACAATAGGCTGCGCCAAGCACCGGTGTATTATTTATCCGAAGCGCTAGCAGGCCCAAAAAAGTCATACACAGAGTTGGAAAAAGTAGCGTATGCACTAGTAATGGCATCCCGCAAGCTCCGCCACTATTTCACTTCTCACAAGATTAGAGTGCCAACTTCCTTACCCCTTCGCGACATGTTCGAAAACAAAGAAGCCATCGAAAGAATAGCGAAGTGGGCAACGGAGATCGCTCCATTCATGATCGTCTTCGTGGCACGAACATCATTAAAATCGCAGGCGCTGGCAGATTTTGTGGCGGAATGGACACCTTCATCTGAAGCATTGGATGACGAAGCACCAGAACCTATCTGGACCGCGTATTGCGACGGAGCTTGGGGAGCTACAGGAGCAGGAGTTTCGGCAGCAATGTTTTCACCTTCGGGGACGAAGCTGCGATACGTGTACTACTGGTACTTCGCAAGGCGAAGGCTTTGGGAGCCAGAAGAATACTTGTCAAAACAGACTCAAAGGTCGTAGCAAGTCAAATTGAAAAAACATTCCAGGCAAAGGAACCAGAGCTGATCAAGTACAGAGCAGCAGTGCGAAGAATGGAAAAAATACTTCGTCGGATTCACAGTCAAAAGTGTATCAAGGAATGAAAACAACGAAGCAGATGAGCTAGCGAAAGCGGCTTCGCAAAACCTGCCCATGCCTCTAGACATTTCTATCAGAAGCTAACTGAACCGGCCCTCGAGGACAGTTTCAACCAAACGCGCCTGGTTGCAACAATCGAGAGCGAAGACTGGCGTTTTCCAATAATGGCATATCTGCGGGGTCAGAGAGATATCGAAGATAGGGTCGAGGAAAAGCGCATGGCTCAGAGGGTCAGACATTATAAAGTTATAGACGACAATCTGTACAAAGCAGGAGTCTGCGCACCATTCTTGCGATGCATATCTCAGAAAGAAGGCCAACAACTGTTAAGCGAAATTCACAGCGGGTTGTGCGGTTCTCATATCAGAACAAGGGCTTTGGTAGGAAAAGCAAACAGGCAATGCTTCTATTGGCCAACGGCTGTAAATGATGCGGACCAACTGGTACGAAGTTGCCAACAGTGCCAATTCTGGCCAACGGCTGTAAACGACGAAGACACAACTCATTCCGACGATCTGGCCATTACGGCGGTGGAGAATTGACATTGTTGGACAGCTGCCGCCAGCCCCAGGAAATTTGCGGTATGCGGTGGTGGCAGTGGAGTACTTTTCAAAATGGGTAGAAGCAATGCCACTTGTGAGCATAACGTCAAGAAACATACAGAAATTCCTATGGCGGAATATTGTATGCCGCTTCGGAGTTCCAAGCAAAGTAACCGTGGACAATGGCACTCAGTTCGATAGCGCGGGTTTTAGGGATTTCTGTAATGGTCTGGGCATAAAAGTAATTTTTGCACCAGTATACCACCCACAATCTAATGGCGCAGTTGAGAGAGCAAATGGCATCATCTTCGCGGGGGTCGCGAAGCGTCTTCACGAATTGCCAAAAGGAAAATGGGTCGAAGAACTGCCCAAGGTACTATGGTCATTAAGAACAACGGTTACAAGACCAACGGAATACACGCCATTTCGCCTCCTCTTCGGCGAAGAGGCCATGACTCCAGAGGAATGCAAAACAAAATCATTCAGGGTCGTGAATGAACTAGACCAATGCAAAGAACTATCATCGAAAGATGCCCTTGAAGAAGTAAGATTGCAAACCGCAAAAAACCTGGCCACTTATCAAAAAGAGACAAGAAAATAGAGAGATGGGAATGTATCCGAAAAGACCTTCGCCCCTGGGGACTTGGTGTTGCGAAGATTCGGTACAACAGCATCGGTTGGAAAACTTCAGAGTAAATGGGATGGCCCTTTCATAGTTAAAAGATCTCTGAGACCTGGCTCTTATCATTTAGCTAATATGGAAGGTGAAGAGCTTCCACACACCTGGAACACAGACAACCTTCGCAAGTTCTACGCCTAAAGGTCGGCAACTAAAGTCCGAGACTCCAACGTAATTTTTAATTTTCAATTTCGTAGTATTTCTTGTAATCACATTGTAAGGGTACTGCACTCTTTTCCTCACAGGGGGACCCCTTCACCAGGGGGTGAGGTTTTTAACGAGGCAGAAACCCATGTAAACAACGATAGTGCCACCCCCACAAAAAATGTTGCTGGTCTCGAGTACTAGTAGTTTTCGTCGAAGTGCGCCAGCCTAAAGATAGATTGGTGCACCAATCGACGACTAGAACGCGGTGCGAAGTGTAAGCAAACAAACGTACACTTGCGACCTTCGCGGGATTGCAAAAACCGCTAGGGGCTAAGAGTGCCTGGCCCTGCACCGAAGGAAAAAACAAACATTCGGGACAGAAAATAATGAAGTGTCGCTGAGCCAAAGAAACGGCAACGCACTTCACCAAAAGTCGGGGGCTAAGAGTGCCTGCCCCCGCACCGAAGGGAAAAACAAACCTTCGGGACAAAAAAAATGAAGTGTCGCTGAGCCAAAGAAACGGCAGCCCGTCTCGCCAAAAGTCGGGGGCTAAGAGTGCCTGCCCCCGCACCGAAGGGAAAAACAAACCTTCGGGACAAAAAAAAAAGTGTCGCTGAGCCAAAGAAACGGCAGCGCACTTCGCCAAAAGTCGGGGGCTAAGAGTACCTGCCCCCGCACCGAAGGGAAAAACAAACCTTCGGGACAAAAAAAATGAAGTGTCGCTGAGCCAAAGAAATGGCAGCGCACTTCATCATAAGTCAGGGGCTAAGAGTGCCTGCCCCCGCACAGAAGGAAAAAACACGCCTTTGTAAAAAAAAATGGGGGGGGGGGGTGTCGCTGGACCAACGAAACGACAGCGCATTTTTCAACTAACTCGGGTGCAAATATCAACGGCCCCCGACGTGAAGTAAAATCAAGCCTTCGAGGCTAAAAGTCGGGGGTCAAGAGTGCTTGCCCCCCCAAAGGCCGAAGTTACCTGCGACTAAAAGTCGGGGGGGGAGGGGGGGGGGGACGGCGTTTAAAAAATATATAATAATAATAAAAATATTAGCCCCATGCAATCGCAGGAAA
The DNA here is from genome assembly GCF_958298935.1 of Phragmites australis. Lineage (NCBI taxonomy): Eukaryota > Viridiplantae > Streptophyta > Magnoliopsida > Poales > Poaceae > Phragmites > Phragmites australis. The sequence goes on from NC_084923.1 coordinate 41,204,678, forward strand.
CTGCGGCGAAATTCGGGGGGAGGGATTCGCCAAATACGTCTGACCCGAAGAATCCAACTAAGGTTCAGAACGCCTCGAATCGTAGAAAACGTTTCGGGCGCCATGCCGCTAAAAGTGTAACAAAAGAACAAATCATAACACAAACCCGATTTATTCCGCTTCAGAATCAACATTTGGATCAAAAAAAATCCTTATACAAACGACTAAAAGAAAATTGATAAGCAATGCCTTCGCTGGCTTGAAAACGCGACAATGGGGCTGGATGGGCCCCAACTTGATTACAATATGACGGTGACATAGGGATATCGTTGTCACTACCACTTCGCCTCACTACCTGCGAAGAGGGACCACACCGATAGCAAATTTGTGGTCTGTGCAAAACCGGCTCTTCGTTCAGAGGTTCAATCTTCGGCTCAAGGAGCACCGATGTGCCTTCAACATCTCCTTTCGCTACACGGCGCAGATTCCATTCAGTTCGTCGACTAGCTAGCGTCGAAGGACTAACAGATTTCCAAAACGCTTTTGTCCTAGCGTTCATACCATCATACGACCTACACTTCGCATGCCAATACCGCTCGAGCTCGATATCGGCATGACGTCGGTGAAATGATTCCCAGCAGGACCAGGACACATAAAAATTGTCACTCATCATAGTCAAAGGCACAGCTTCTTCGGCTACCTGTGCAGTGTCTGAAGGAAGGACCTGCGCAGGGAGCGCAAAAAGGTCAATAACACTTCGATATAAACATAAAATATATTACACAGCCAATGTGTTACATCGTCAATTACAAAAGCGAAAGCATAAACAATACGACCCTTCGCGCCAATTCAACCCACCTTCCCAGTATCTTCGGCTGTCGTGGTCGTCGGTTTTGACGAGGGGTCATCCCTCGCCTTGGCCTAACAAAAATTAATAATAATAAATACATTACTACCACACATAACCCCTTTTATAATCTTCGACCAGACAAAACAAAAGTTAAGTCAACATACCCTTTGTCGGTTCATTTCGGCTTCTCGAAGAGCGAGCTCGCGGCCGTGCTTGCACCAGTGATTGGTGGTGAATGATCGAGTAGTGCTCTTCGATGCCTTTGTAACGGCCAAAGTTGAAAGATCCGAAGGGTACTGGAAGGAAGGTCTTTGGAGAGCAGTATGATGGTTGCAACCCATCATCTCGACAGATTGCACGAGACTTCGGGCAGCAACCATTGCGTAGAAGTCACCGTAAAGTTGTGCGGTAGGAAGGAGGCTACCACTGGTCTCATTGATCCAACTAATAAGTCTACCCAGCCCTACGAGTTCGATTGATGGGGGAGCCGCCGAGGCGCCAATACCTTTGAAGGTATGACTGATTGCTTCGCACGCGGTGACCGCCTTCAGCTCAAGCTCCCCAATGACATTAAGAGCATCGTCGTTGTAAGCCTTCGCTTCGCTTAGTTCAGCCTGCAGCCGCTCAGCTTTCTCTTTCTCCGACGCGCAAAGTGCTTGCAGTTCGCACACTTGCGCCTCGGAGGACTGCAGGTTCTGCCGAAGACAGCTTACTTCGCTGTCCGCAATCCCCTTCTCCGAGCGAAGGGTGGTAACCTCCCTTTTAAGCTGCTCTAATCTTAACTCTACATCCTTTGCATGCCGCGACATCTCGCGTTTCTGGCCCTTAGCTTTTTCCGCTCATTTTTGCAACAAGTCAATCTGGACCTGAGCGCTTCGGGCCCAGGCTTCGGATTTTTCAGCTTGTTTACGTTGAGCTCGTGAGAGGAGCAAAACCTGAAGTATTGAATACAAGTCAGCAAAATACCAAGTTTTTTTTAATATAAGAAAATATACGATATACCTTCGCTATAGCCACATCGGATGCATCGATCAGCTCTCTTGTAGACTTCTGGGCAAGCGGAATCTCGAGTTTAGAAAGGACGAAGGTTCCAAACATCTTTTTCACATCACTGACCTCCCCGATACTCGGTTCAAATATGGCGGGCCGCAACGCCTGAGGCGCAATAGCCTTCGCGTCAAGCAGCCCGCCGAGACCCATCAAACCCTTCCCTCTGCAACGGGGCGCACTCGGCGTTGACTCTTCGGTCTCAGAAGATGAGCTCGAAGGTGATGAGGGCGATGAGTATGCCGCCACCTCCATGTCATCGCCACCTTCGGCTTCGGGCTCCTCCTGAATGGCGGGCTCAGTTATTGCGCCCGTCTCTGTCAATTCCTCATCGTCGCTCAGAATTAACGTCGGAAGATCAACGCGCGAGCAAAACAAGGACTTCGGCGCCTAGACCTCCTGCACGCCTTCAGAACTCTCTCAACGGGCCATGTCGCGCGAAGCAGCAGAGCCCTCAAGAGACGTTTCAGTGTGAAAAACCTCGAGCGTGGCTTCGCGTGGTTTTTTCCGGAGGGCAACAGCTTTCTTGGTGCGGCCCGCCTTTGGTGACCGCTCTGGGCGCTTCCTTTTCGTCGAAGGGCCAACAGCGGGCTCTTCGCCCGCTTCCGCTGCTGGGGAGCCCCCCGCGTTACTTTGCAGCACAGCGGCAATCTTTGGTGGTTCAGCATATGACAGACCTCGATACTCGAAGATTCTGTTCAGTCTGCGGGTAAGTCCCTGGTCGGCGCACAGCTGCGCTCCGCCAGGTGTAATCTTGCCAACTAACATTATAGCCTTTGCCTCCACCTCGGCGACTGACAAATCTGGAAAAAATCATAACCGTTAGGCAAGGAAATTTAAATTATGTAAAAATGCGCGGACAAGAGGGCACCTGCGAAGCCGTCCAGAGTAGGATGGGGCTGGCAAAGCCCCTCGGGCCCCTTCTCCCCAAATTCTGGAATAACCCAGCCATGGCTAAGAGGCCAGACTCCGGCAGCCAAGAACTCCTCCACCAAATCACGGGTAGAAAGATGCTTCGCACACCTAGCGAAGGCTTCAAGGGTGGTTTGCTGCGATGATTTCAACCGCACATCTGGTGCACGGTTTCTCTTCACTTCTTCACATTTAGATACAAGGTATTCTTCGGCCTCCACCTTGTGGTAAAACCACCACTGAGTCCAATCACTAGGCCACTTATTCTTGTATACAACCGCGGGAGTAGACAAGCCAGCGCGATAGGCGAAGTTCAGACACCTGTAGTGGGCCTCGCTCTGCACTCCACGGGCGAAGACCGGCTTAGGTTGGTGATGCAGTCGGTGCGCGGCGGAGAAGGCCCTAGCGGACGCCTTAACCCCCTCCGAGCGGGCGGCCCAGGCGAAGAGACTCATTCTAACTATGGCGTTAGGTGTCAATTGATGCAAATAGACCTTGAAGAGTTTTAATACTTTGATCACCATCTCGTCACAAGGAAGCCGAAGGCCAACCCGAAAATAGTGCACAAACACAATGGCCTCATCGTCAGCGGGCTCCGGTATCTCTTGTTTGCCGGAAAGCCGGACCTTCGAGACATCGCTAATCAAACCTTCTCTGACAAGGCCAGCCAGAACTTCACCGTCCACTTTAGACTGTCCAATCCAGTAGGTCTTCTGTCGGGAGGATCTAAGCTTCGAAGCCATCTAGTCCAAGAAATTCCTTCAACAGCGCGATGGCAATCGGGGGCTTCGTTTAGGGCATCCGAAAAACTGTAACTTACTTCGTACGAGAGCGACAGCTTTTAGCAAGGGCACGGTGAAAAAAATTTTTTGACAGCAGCCCGGTATTTATAGGGTGAGACGGCCGCGGTTACAACTTCAAGCATTGAAAATTGTACCGGCACCGAAAACCATGCTCGGATATCCACCATGAACATTAAATGCAGGCAGTTATAGAGATCGTTGCGTCGCCGCTAAGGAGCATTAAAAAACCTAAAAATTAACAACGTGCATTGAATCCAGCAAACTTCGACAGGCCGAAGGGGGACGACGTTTAGATATCTCGAAGACTACAGGCTCGGCCTATCAAAGATAAACCTTGCCAGTAGAGGGGCTACTATTGGGGATCATCTCCCATCACCCCCTGACTCGAAGGCAACCGCGAAGTTTACTGGAGATGCTATGTGATAGCTGTCGTGCTGATTGCAGGAGTTCGTCCGTCAGTCGCGGAGATCATGGAGCGAAGTTGGTCGAAGGGTGCGGGCGTCCACGCACCTTCTGGTCACTGAATCGGCGAAGGCGGAGGCTAATCGACTTCGACTGTCGAGCGAAGCCTCGGTTCGCATCCCACATCCTTTGAAGCGAGCGAAGGCACGACCTGGTCTTCGCCGGGGGGGGGGGGGCGAAGGCTGCCCGTCATGCGGCCGGGTGAAGAGGGCTTCGACACCCTTCGAATGGATGGCCAGCTCGATAGTGGGCCCGACTACGGTTGTCCTGGGTACTGTTGTAATTATGGGATCACGCTCATTTGTACTATATTACCCCCGGATATTCCGAGAATGTAGTAGGTTAGGGGGTAAGATATGTAAACAGGACCCATGATCGCCGGGTACGGGCTATAAATAGAGCTACAGTGTAACCGTAAGAGGTAATTAAAAACTATTCCACTTTCAGTACGTGTCACTCTAAGGGACCTTCGATACTTCCACCTCCGAAGGCCCGCCTTGTCTGGGACTTCGATCCCAACAGTTCGGTAAGCCTTCGACGTTCACTACTTTGAGCACCGGACAATCCGGTGAGTGTAACCCCACCAGACAAACTATTTTGCACCATCTCCTAAAGAAATAGTCTGGTGTGCACATTGCCCCATCGCCGGACAATCTGTTGTAGTATTTGATTTTCTGTTCTGAGTCAAAACCCTTTCGGTGTGAATTTCTTCTGAACGTCGGATCATTCGGTGTGTACAAAATTTTCAGCGTCAGATCATCTGGTGAGTGCAAATTTTCCAGACTCAGACACAAACGCCAACTCCATTTCTCTCCATCTTTGATTAGTCAAAATCATAATCTTCCAATGTAATACATAGACATACTCATACAAAACCAAAAATCATCCAACCAAATAAAAACATTATCAATCACTCATCGCATATAAAAATAAGACACATCTAAACTTGATTTCTCTTATAAATTATCAGGACTGTTTAGTTACATTGATATTCATACTGAAAAAGTAGATAAAAAATTATAAAATATAAAAAAAAATCGATAGATAAATATATATGAGATGAAAATGATAAATTGACGAGACAGCATGTATATTTACGCTCTCATACGAAGTTGTCTTTCCCCAAGTTGCATCACATATTTGTAGATGACTGCACTACAAAGTCTTCATGTTGGCCGTCACCAGCAGCCGGAGAGAGGCCGGCCCAAGTCTCACTCGGACCTCTCGGTCAAAAGGACAGATCCCACCAATCGACGCACCGGATCAAACAAAGACACAGGAAAAAAGAGAAAAAAAGGAACAAAAAAACACGACGCGGGGAAGAGAAATTTCCACGAGATGGGTCATGCACGATGAGTTGCATTTCCCCGCGGCACAGAACACACAACACCGCACCACCGCCTCCTCCCCCTCGTCCTCCTCACCCCATGAGGCCGCCTCCGAGACATGCCTCGTAGCCCCGGTAGCAGCCGCCGCCTCCTCCGCGTCTCTCCTCCGTCCGAGCCCCCCGCGCCTCCGTAGCCATGGCCATGCCGTTCGCGCGCCGCGACATCGAGGCGGCGGGCGCCTGCTCCAGCCAGGACGACTCGCCGGCCGCCAAGAAGGGGAAGCCGGAGGCCTCTGGGATGCGCCCCACGCTGACGCGGTCCGAGGCGTTCGCGTTCGCAGCCGTGCTCGCGCTCTTCACCGCCGGGATCTGCTGTGTCTTCCTCGCCGCGCCCCGCCGCGAGTTCGGGCAGATCCTACGCCTCCCTCGCAGCCTCGCCGACGTCCGCCTCCTCAAGTAAGCCTACCCCTGCCGGTTGCTCATTTTGTTTCCTGATCGGCTTTGCATTTTGGATCGAAGCTGTTCGTGTCTGAGAAAACGTAGTTTGAATCATACAAGCAAGGTGTCTATTGATTTACTCTTGCAAGTTTTGGGCATGATTTCGGCTGCCGATTTCCAACGATTAGGCTGTACTTCATCATTCTGAGAATTTGATCGAGATTTGGGATTGGTGAGATCGAGTATGTACGCGCGTTAGAATCAAACGAAACTGAAGCCATGTTTTAGTAGATGCGAACTCAGAAAATTAGGAATACACGGCAAGGTGATTACTAATTTCTTGGAAGAGGACAAGTGAGGATCGCTTTCCTGGTTGATTCTTGCAGCGGTTACAACAATGGGACTTGGTCCAAGTCAAAACATCGTTGGAGATTAGGTAGGGTTAGCAGATCTTTGGCTGTGCGATTTTCTCTAGGGCCCTTCGATTTGCTTACTTTCTTGCTGGAAAATGTATCTCCCAAGAGTCAGCGCCACTATAGTTGTCAGTTCAATTAGCCGGGGAAGTTTGCAAGTATATTGGCCTTATGTGTCTGTTTTTCATATCTTCCCTTTATCATCATCCATACAAGACGAAAGATATTATCCGCATTTATGTCTGGCTCTACATGTTAGACAAATACGTAGTTGAAGGTATAAGTACTGAACAATGCCTTTAATTGTAGTACCAAAATTAATATTTATAGTTCTGTGAACTATTATCTCCTTATTGGTTTAATTTAATAAACTTAACATTTTCATTTAACCTTAGTATTTAGTTTAATAAACAGGTTATGATTTGTTGTGTAATCAATAAGAAAAATTCAATCTAGTAAACTAGTATCACTAATACATAAATCAGCTTTAGCCATTTCAAATATAATGCAAAAAATTATGGATTTGTTGGACAGAAATATAGTCAGTGGAGTTCTGTTCTTTTGTCCATATTGTTGAGTCTTTCATAGAACAGAAAAGAACATTTGACCTCCCGTCAGCTAACTTGTATGTTATAGGATTGTTCCTATTTCTCCTTTTGTTCTAGTTTACTAATTTGACAAATTAAGAAGATACGATCACTGAAAAGTTACTACTAATTTATCATTTTTCTGATGTATTAGGATGTGGCTTTGCATATCTGTTGCAACCATCCAACCGCTCACCAAACTGTAGCACATTCAGTTGTGTTTCTTGTTCCAACAGCGGACCACTCCTTTTCTTTTTTTTTGCTAATTCGACAACTCGATTAAACGACCAAGACATTAATATTACTGCATCACTTGTTTTCCTGTACTAGAATGTGGCCACGATCTCCATTGTAAATGCTTAATAAAATTTAGCAAACTGAGGTGTGTTTCTACGATGTTACTAGTTACCAAACCCTCGTCTAAAAATACAAGCTCAGTGCATCTGATACTTTTTTCCTGTTTGAACATTTGTCTTATACTGGCTTAACCATAGTATTCTCAGACTTTTGAGTCGTAGTACAGGCGGTACTAAATACATAGCCAATTCTTTCTGCTTGATTTTCTACTCGACCTGTTATTTATTGGATTAACAAGAAAATCTTGCTATCTTCAAATTCATAGTGATGACTGTAGTAATTGTTCATGTCTGCAATCTTTATAGAGTATGGTAACAATGAAATGAGTGGATATTGTTTGTTCTGGAATATGACATCTGCTGCTACTGCTAATACTGTAATACGTTTCTCTGAAACTTACAGAGACAATCTCGCTGTTTATGCAAGAGATCATCAAGCAAATTTTATATTGGGGTATTGCTCAATATACATCTTCATGCAGACATTTATGATCCCCGGAACAATATTCATGTCTTTACTTGCCGGGGCTCTTTTTGGAGTGATTAAAGGTGGCATTTTGGTCGTCTTCACTGCCACAGCTGGCGCATCATCTTGCTATTTTGTCTCCAAGTTGATTGGAAGACCCTTGGTTAGTTGGTTGTGGCCTGAAAAACTGAGATATTTCCAGTCAGAGGTAATCTTCTGCTATGTCTGTTGGTTAGCATTTTCTTAAGATCCTTTCTGCAAATGGCAGAGTTCAGCCAGTTCTTTATTCATACAACATTAACTTGGTTTGTATAACAAAATTTTTGTTTCTAATGCAGATTGCTAAGAGGAAGGAAAAGCTATTGAACTATATGCTTTTTCTGAGAATAACACCAACTTTACCCAACACATTCATAAATATGGCGTCATCCATTGTTGACATACCTTTCCATATTTTTTTTGCTGCAACGCTAGTTGGTCTCATCCCAGCATCTTATATCACTGTAAAGGTAAACATCTTCCTAACATCTTATATTTTTTTTATCTCATCTTTGTAGAGTCTGTATAGAATTTTCTTGTGGCCAGAAACAGGATTTCTAGCGTGTAGTGCCCATATCAGACTTCTATGTCTTTTGTTGAAATAGCAAGTCCCCACCTTTGATCATGTTGCTTGCTTTTGGAAGCGTCTTCTGTAGTTTCTTTTCCCCTCCTGATGATGAGTTGGTACTTGCTAATGATTGTTGTTGCTATTGACCTGCAGGCTGGTAGAGCTCTAGGCGATCTGAAATCAGTTAGAGAGTTGTATGACTTCAAGACATTAGTCGTTCTGTTCCTCATTGGATCTGTTGCTGTTGTTCCAACAATCCTGAAAAGGAAGAGAACATACGAATGAGGCCTCAGCGCATCTAATACTGTCTCCAGATGCTCGAAAATGTATTAGCTTTTTTTCCCCCTATCCTTCTTGTTTTCTTGATATTGTATACCTATTCAATTCTAGCTGTAGAGATGTAACATCGAATGCTTCCTAATACCAGATGACGCTATTACTGTATCTGCTGGTCTCATGTGCACTGCTGTTCTGTATCACTCTCCGCTGTGCACTTTGCTTACTAAGACCATCGCCGAGTGCCTTCGTGGATGAGAATCCCTTAGCGAAGGGATTTTCGTTTCCTTTTCAACGGTTTTTTTTTATATTTCTCGTCATGAAAGGATTTTTAAAGCTATTTTTTTTAGGATGAGATTCTCTCTCTTTTCCTTTTATAAATATTTTTAAAGTGAAACTGTTAGAAATGAGAGAAAATAAAGGGAACAAAAACAGAGAGAGGAATCAGAAAGAAAAAAAAATAAAAAAAAATATATAGTTAGAGATGATCTAATTGTGTGAACCGAAACCAAGAAAGAGTCTTTATATGCTCGATGGATATGTATCCTCTCAGTATTGCTAATAATGTTATCTAAAAAATATTGACAATTATATTATTAAAAAATAATGTATTGCTAATCAATTTTCAATTTTTTTTTTAGGGAAAGACCCGAAGGGTTTAGAGTGCTCCATTAATTCCTGGAAAGCAGAACCGAGTATACACCCCTTTTACAGAAACACCCTTGACGAAAAAGAAAATTACAAACATACCCTTGGGAGTTCCTGGAACTGATGGCTTCGTTGTGCCCAGCGGCATCTGATATTCTTCTCCGGATGCCTGCGCCATAGCTGGACGTCTGGACCTGGCCCTTTTGCTTAGATTGGGGGACTTGACATGCTTGTCCTAGTGGGGACTTGACATGCTTCGGCCTTTGGGATTTATAAGGCCGAACTCTCTAACCATTTGGGCCTCGTAAAGCCCAAAAGAAGCCTCTCCGGCAAGGCTCAGGTCCGGGTCAGGAACAGCCTGTAGCAACCTTATCGGCATCCCCGTCGGGTTCTTTTCTATCCGAGACACAGCGCGCACACCTTACCCTCCGCGGCTCGACAGGAGAGCAGCAATGGCGACCCTCTCCATGGTCTCCGTCCCCATCGCTCCCTCCTCCCTTTCCCTCTCCACCCGTGGCCGCAGCTCCTCCCTCTCCTTCCCCGCTCCCAAGGTTAGTGCCGACTTCTCCCGCCACCGCCCCCCTCCTCTCCTCCCCGTTGCGACCGTTTGCTTGTACGTGCCATTCCTGGGTGTCTGCGTGCCCTGTGCCTGTATGTGTTCGCTCGCTTCACCCTGACACCTGCGGCCGGAGAGTGTTGCTATTCGGTGCGGCTTGTTTCTTGCGTTTCTGTGACCTTGTGCTTGGAACGAAAAGGGACCAAGGAGCTAGTGCTAGTGTGGTGTGCTAGTAGTATGTATATGCCGCTTATGTGTGACTTTTTTTTATATATTTTGACCCTTTTTGAAAACTATTTTTAAAAATGAACCAGCAGCAAAACTATTTCTGGCGTGAACATGGCCAATATTCGCGCCATAGGCCATAGCGCAGACCACAGGGGTCAAAACTGGGAATGGTTTTGACGACACCACTTCGTGCCACGGCCGATGGCGTGGATGTTGGCCGTGTTCGTGCCAGCCATGATGGTGCGAACACGGTTAACATCCGCGCCATCGGCCATGGTGCGGACCCAAAGGTCAAAACTGGAAATAGTTTTGCCACTGGTTCATTTTCAAAAATAGTTTTCGAAAATGGTCAAAATATGAAAAAAAAACACCTTATGTGTGCAATTGTACGGTCGTGTTCAGGATGTTGGAAGGATTGTCTTGTGTGACTTGGGGGATTCTCGCCACAATGGTAGGAATTGGTGTATTATGTTGATTCATGCATATGAACCCCCTGCCCCTAGCAAATTGTTGAATAATGCCCCAGCATTGTGTATGTCTGATTCTGGTAGCAAAGGAAAGGATGGTTCGTTTAGTTGGAATATTGATGTGGATGTGACGATCGGAGTTGTTCTTTGTTATTCTCATTATGATGACCCTTCATACCCAGGGTCATGTTGGTAATTCTTTTGTGGTTTTGATTCTTCTGTTGTTTGTTGGGGACCTGACAGAAGGGAGGAATTGGTCATAGTGGCCTGCGGATCGAGTGCATTCGTATTGGTGGTGTTGAAATTCCAAACCACAAGAGGGTAGAGTACTCGCTGCAGTACATCCACGGCATTGGGCGGACACGCTCCCGACAGATCCTTTTGGACCTCAATTTTGACAACAAGATCACCAAGAACCTCTCTGAGGAGGAGGTCATCACCCTCCGTAAGGAGGTCGGCAAGTACATGATTGAAGGAGACCTTGTAATGTCCCTGAATCCTTTGCTAATTCAACACTAAAATTCTTTGATTTAGAAGTTCATGCATCATGATGATTAGCAATTTTTCTGGTTACCCTAATTAGCATATCAATGATTCCTTGAAAATTTGGAGGCTTCAAGTTCATCCTGCAGACCTGTATAGTACTGTTGTACTTTCGTCGATGATATCTGACAATTTTAGCTTTATATTGTTGCTGCCTTTAAAAGGGATGAAAATACTGAATATTGGTGCACTGTTCTTTGGAATGCTTTACAGAAACGTTTCAACCGTGTGGCGATTGAGAGGATGAAGGAGATTAGGTGCTACAAGGGCATCCGGCACAAGCTTGGGCTTCCGGTTCGTGGCCAGAGGACAAAGAACAACTGCCGGACACTCAAGGGAAAGAGGGCTTCAGTTGCCAAGAAGAAGTCGCCTGCCTCCCAGGAGGAATAAGTCACATTGCCATGTTCTTAAATCCTGTTTGGTTTTTGTGTAACGTCACCACTGCTTGGTATTTCATTTCGAGCTTTGATGCTGTCATAAATGAATCATGGGGATATGATCAGCTGCCGCGAATTTTATAGTTGTGAAATAGCTTATATGAATCGATGCTAAATCAAGGTTGCATTTGTGTTTTTTCACATTCATGATCCACTCACTCTCTCTCTCTCTCTCTCTCTCTCTCTCTCTCTCTCTCTCTCTCTCTCTCTCTCTCTCTCTCTCTCTCTCTCTCTATGATGCCCTATCTGTGCTTGATGCTAGGAGTTGAACCTGCTCCTAATGTGTTATTATTTACTAGAATCGGTGTTCCAAGAATTTTTCACCTGCCACTGTATTGACAACCAAATTTGATATGTCAGAGTCTAAAGTCTAATTAGTTTATCAAGTATTTTAGTGGCCGAATTATTATTGTTTATTAGCTTAATTCGATCGCCAAATGAATGGGTAGCCGAATATAAATGTTCTGGTTTAATCGGTTGATGGCTAATTAAGTTAATAATTAGTTACTTAAGCCGATTGATATGTTGAGTAGGAAACAAAAAAGTAGAGAGAGAACTTCATGGTTGCCAGCATGTTTGGAAGTCTAATGTTTAGCGTGTAGACCGTGGAATTCGGCACAACAATGAATTAGTCAAATTAGTGGGAGTCAATTATTTAAGGTTAATTTCATTTGGCTCTTAGGAGAGTAATTAGCCAAATAAAAGAAATACTCATGTATTTATTAGCAAAAAGTGACACGGCTAGGATTTTTTAACACCGGATGTTCTGATGCTTGGGCTATGTCATTACCAGATTATCCGGTGGGTAGAGTAAGTTAGTGCAAATTGAATTCTGCAGAGAGTTTGGTTCTCTGGAGATTAGTTAGGTGAAGTCTTCGGTAAAAGCATCGGATTATTCGGTGAATATAATATAAGTTTTTGTAGAGAACTCAAATTTGTTGAAAAATAGTCCCGTGAAACATCCGGTGAGAGCATTGGATTATCCGATGAATACAAATAGTTTTTTTAGAGGGCTTAGATCTCTTGGAGAATGTTCCAGTGAAACCACCGGTGTAGCCATGTTATATGCCGAAACATCTGGTATTCATTAAACAGAGTTTAGTGTTTTAGCCTGGTTTAACTCGTTGTATGTTCTGCAATCAGAATTTTATTCTCACCGGACCATCCGGTGTTCAGTCCGAATCTGACTCGATTTGGTTTTTTTAGATTTGTTTAGATTCTTTTGGTATTTTTGATCGAACAAGGTATGTGTAGGCAGGTTTTAAGGATGAGATAGAGTCCTATTCTATAAGGCCAAGTCTAAGTCATCCTTATAAATAGTTGAGAGAGGTGAAAGCCGATTGAATCATCACCAATAGATCAAAACACAATCGCATCTATCTTTTTACCCAGCTCTTGTAGTCCTCTCTTTCCAGCCTCTATTGCTGCCACCCTTGATCTTCATGACCCAGGGCAAGCTGTCAGCCAACCGTGCCCTGACAGGGTTCCTTCCGGGTGCGATTTGCTGACGAAGATCCATCGTCGTAGTGCCAGATTTGGCTTCCTAGGGGCTGCTTCGTCGGGTTAGTTATCCTTTGTTGGTTTACTTGTAAATTGGTCGCTCGTTGCCGCGATAGCGTAATAGTCTTATCCACTGATGTACGCCATGCACATGGTGCTGGGGATTGCACACGAGGTGCTCGTGTGTTGGCGTGAGAATCCATATTTTTACGCTAACACATTTTGGCTACTCCACTGGTGTCGGAGGGTTAACTCCTGTCGCAGGGATCCCGAGAGACCCTTTTTTAGAGATTCGACCGGGGGATGATCCTGAATAAGTTCGTCGGAGAAATAAATGGGAATGAATGCAACGGCCGGTGGTGGGGGTGACGACCTAGTGCAAGAAGAAGTAAATGCACCAGAATTTAGACAGGTCCGGGCCGCACGGGGGCGTAATACCCTACTCCTGTATGGATGCTATAACTGTCCTGAGGAAGTCCCTCAAGGATGTTGCTGGTTACAAGGATGTTGGCCTAACTAAGAGCTTGAGGCTCCTTGTTCTTCGGCTGGAACTGTGCTCAACCTTGCTCACAGTGTCTACTCTTGCGCTGTGTTCTTCGTGGGGTTCGGGTTCTTTCGCCGTTGTTCTCCAGGATGGCTCGATCCTCGCTGTGGTTGGTCTGTTCTTCCTATCTTGGTTCTCTTGCTTCTGTGTTGCCGGCTATTTTAAGTACTCGCCGGCCACGACATGCCCCGAACGGAAAGGAGGGGGCTCGAGTTCTGATACGCCATAAATGGAAAGGGCGTCATCATTTCTTCTGGGTGAAGTGACCGGGGGTGGAAAATGCGTCGCACGCCCGGTCATCCGTCACCATAAATGCCTTGGCAACTGGCGCCGTGGAGAGGGCCCACCGGGCAGCCGCAGAGCAACCCGGCGTACTCGCCCTGTCTTGTTCCCCTGCCACAGCAGTGCGGCAGATGGAACACCTTGATCCTCACGATGTTATCCCGAGACAAGCCGGATGGCACGGGACGGGATCTGTGCAATTAATGACCCCACGCCTCTCTGCCAAAACATGGTAGGAACTGACGCTGAGCGCTGCGGGAGCAGTTGGAGGTGTCAGGCCACGCACGCTCATTAAATGCGTCCTCGGACCTCTGGCTGGTTGACACCTCATCAGCAGGCCCCTCGAGGGCCTTTCTGGGTTGTCGGGGTACCGAGTGCTCGGGGGTACTGTTCACATCCCCGAGCACTCTCTCCCGAGAACTCTTGCACGAACCTTCAGGGAACCGAGTGCTCGGAGGCTGCCACGTGCAGCCCCGAGCACTTTCTCCCGAGCACTCTTGCACGAACCCTCGGGGAACCGAGTGCTCGGGCGCTGCCACGTGCAGCCCCGAGCACTCTCTCCCGAGCACTCTTGTACGGATCTTCGGGGAACCGAGCGCTCGGGAGCTGCCGCACGCAGCCCTGAGCACTTTCTCCCGGAACTTAGCTCTTCTGATCGTCGGGGGACTAGGGTGCTTGGGGGTGACCGGGCACCTCCTCGAGCACTTTCTTCCCGGTACTCGGATTCCGTGGATCATCGGGGAACTGGGGTGCTCGGGGATCACTGACTGTGGCCCCGAGCACCTTCTCCCGGGACTTGAGCTTTTCTAATCCTATAGGAGAGACCTCGCGGGGTGACGCCATGTGGCGGATAGCTGGCCTGGCCTCGGGATTTAGGAACCTCTGGTTCCTGATACATCGACAACTGGGGAATCAACTTCCTCTGCCATGATGAAGGATGTTGCATTATCATCCATATACATCAAGCCCGAGGTATAATTTGCAATTGTGTTACCCGTTTCTCAAGTTTATTTTGCAAATATAATAAGTAGGTATGTTAATACTGCTATGCTTGTGTTTTCTAGTCGTGTGAGTGCTATGCAAGAGTTATATTGTAGTAACGATATATAGCATTCCATGTTAAATAATGATAGTGCTCCAATTTTTAACAATGTCAGCATGCCACAAGGATTTGTGCCTTAATTTATCGGTATTATTTACACCCTTTAGTGTATCATAAATTAAAGTGCCGATGAACAATCATTATGGTTGAATTGATACAATAGGTTTGACCAATTGCTTTGAGTCATCTTATGCTACATCAAATGCCACTAGATTGGAGGAAACACCTTTTTTTTTTCACCATCATATGCGACGTTTAACATATCTAATTCGGCTCCATATGTCACTAAAAATTATAGCCGAATAGATGAAAATTTAGCAAGCATGTCGGATGCCTCCATATAACATTGTAGTATATAGTGTACCTCCCATACTAGCTCTAGGCTCAGGTATTACATATGGTTTATTATCGGATGGTAATTTTATTAGTTCTTTGCAACATATACCATATACGAAACCAAATCAAGTGTCACAATATACTTATAATATGTCACAACCTAATTCTTTTAGGCTGTAACAATCAATTGATGTGACACCTAATTAGTTCACAACCAAACAATATATAGGGTCTAAAAGTAGCGGGGGCAATCTGATTTGAACATAGATGAAGTACGTAGGATATGTGAAATATTTTTAGATCTAAAGGTAGAAAACAACTGATTAATAGGATACGAGAGATTTTTAGTTCTTATAATTCAAATTTGGATTCACGAGACCAAAGACCAGCTCGTGTTGAATTGTCGGCTACGGTTGAGAAAAAGAAGGCTATAGTGTAATCGTTTGAATTTTGTGCCAAAACAACTGACAAGACAAGAAGAGTTGCCAATTGCTGGTGATGTTGTTGGTAATGGTACTATTGCGCTCCAGATTGGTGCTATAGTAGTTGTAGCTGACCCAACTAGCGGTAGCACGTCACAAGAAATTGGGCAAATTCAGGGAGTGGCAAGGAGGAAAGAGGCAAAATTTTCGATGGTAAATAAGGAATTTTCTCCAAGAAATTAGTATGGCCGAATTGCTGTGCATTTCGGATGAAAAGAAAAATCACATTGCCACCACAGGTAGCAGTCGAGTTGATATAGTAAATAGCTATAGTGCCAAGATAGCAGTTATAGTTGAGCCACAGGAAGGTTCGGACATAGCAAAAAATACAAGTTCTGTTGGTGGTCGTCATGAGTTTCAGAAGGTAGCCAGGTTCAAAGGAGGCTTGGCTGATAATCAGTGTGGAAAAAGGAAAAATTCAGCGACTATAGCCGAATATGGTAGCAGTTCGTTTGTGTCAAAAAGTTCAAGAAAATTGTTAATGATGTCCGGGGCCAAACCGCATATGCGGAATAATTTTCGCATAGAACCTAAAAAGACAGCACATGTATATGAAAGACTGATTGTATTGATACGTCCCACACCCACAAGGATTTAAAATGCCACAATTTATAAAATTGATAGGTGAGGATAATAGAACCACCATAGAGCATGTCGGTCAATTTATTGTATAATATGGGGAGGCCGGCAACAGCAATGCATTGAAATTAAAATTATTTCCGTTGTCTTTGTCAGGTATTGTATTTATATGGTTTACTTTACTCGCTCCAAATTCAATTCATACTTGGTTATAGATTGAGCATAAGTTTCATGGTTATTTTTATATTAGGGATAGAAGATTGAAGCATGATGACATTAAAATGACCGATATTAATGTAGTGGAAAATAGGTCTAAGACATCGGACAAGGCAAGTATAAACAAAAGTATAGCCGAATGGGTAGATATTAAATCTGAATCATTCTTTGTTTAACGTTAAAGCATTTTCTATAAAAGAATTGGCTAGACAAGAAAAAATATATACATTTGATATGACTAAATGTGATCATATTTTTTATATTTTATTGCAATAAAAATATATTAGATTACTTGATTATTATATTATACCATCACATGAAGAGTTCAATTGGTGCTCATATTGTAAATGACATAATTTATTTACTCATGTTACTAATAATTCCAATGTGTTTCACCGACAAATACAATCAGTTATTAATGAAGGTTGATTGAAATTTGCAGACTGTCCGAAGAAAGTGAGCATGAGTTAGATGAAAAATTCTCCCATACAAGTGTGCTTAATTGTGGGGACAAGAAAATATTGATTCGACCAGAGCAGGCTGATGCAACCAAAGGCAAAAAAGAACTGATAGATTACAAGCCTATTGATCATGAAATCAAAAAGGCTAACAGTTTTTTGGTACAAGCAAGAATATGGTTCAGTCCCTAAAGGTAGTAAATAGGTTAAGGGAAAGGATAATGTTCAAGTATCGGCTGCTACAATTATACAAAATACAACGCCAAAAGTGACATTCAAACAAACTTTGGTTAAATATGAGAATAAAAAGACCGATCAATATGGTTTAGATTAGGCGAAGGGATCCAAGAAACAACCGCAATATCACAAGCTTGCATCTAGTTATCAAAACCATTGGCGACCACATCATCTATATACATTACCTGCTCCACCGGTACTTGTATCATGGAATCCATCCTTAGGTATGTTTGCTTATCTTCTATGGTTTTGATATGGTCCTTGGATGCGATTTTATGAATATTTACATTCTAGTTAGGTATTATCAAGACAAGACAAGATGTATATGATCGGCTGTTATGGCCATGTCAAGAACATTGTTATTGGATATAACTACTTATTAAAACGCCAAAAAAACTGGGGGCAGAAAAGTGATTTTGTTTGGAAGGTTATATATGCTAGAGTTCATTTCGGCTACATATAGATGCTTGGTGAAATATATATGGCTAATGTTTTATTATTTATCATCATCTTAAGAAAGAGCTAAAATGATCAATACATTGTTTATGGTCATGATTAAGATGCAAATTTGTTTTTTTGGTACGCAAGCTTTGCCAAAAAAAATAGGAGGTGACAACCAAATTTTACATGTCATGGTCTAAAGTCTACTTAGTTTATCAAGTATTTTAGTGGCTGAATTATTGTTGTTGGTTAGTTTCATTCAATTGCCAAATGAATGGGTAGCCGAATGTAAATATTTTGGTTTAATCGGTTGATGGCTAATTAAGCTTAGTAATTAGTTACTTAAGCCGATTGATATGTTGAGTAGGAAACAAAACAGTAGAGAGAACTTCATGGTTTCCAACATGTTTGGAAGTCTAATGTTTAGCGTGTAGATCATGGAATTCGGCACAACAATGAATTAGCCAAATTAGTGGGAGTCAATTATTTAAGGTTAATTCAGCTTGGCTCTTAGGAGAGTAATTATCTAAATAAAAGAAATACCCATGCATTTATTAGCAAAAAGTGGCACCGCTAGGATTTTTGTGAACATCATGAACATCAGATGTTCCGGTGCTTGGGCCGTGTCATCACCGGATTATCCGGTGGGTAGAGTAGGTTAGTGCAAATTGAATTCTATAAAGAGTTTGATTCTCTTGGAGATTAGCCTGGTGAAGGCTCCGGTGAAAGCTCCGGATTATCCGGTGAATACAATACGAGTTTTTGTAGAGAGCTTAGATTTCTTGGAAAATATTCTGGTGAAACATCTGATGAGAGCATCGGTGATTAGAAATTTGTTCTCACCGGAATATCAAGTGTTCAGTCTGAGTCTGGCTCGATTTGTTTTTTAGATTTGTTCAGATTATTTTGGTAGTTTCGATTGAACAAGATATGTGTGGACGGGTTTTAAGGATGACATAGGGTCCTATTCCATAAAACCAAGTCCAAGCTGCCCTTATAAATAGTCGAGGGGGGTGAAGGCCGATTGAATCATCACCGATGAATCAAAACACAATGACATCTATTTTTTTACCTAGCTCTTGTAGTCCTCTCTTTTCCAGCCTCTATTGCTACCGCTCTTGATCTTCATGACCTAGGACAAGCCGCCGGCCGACCGTGCCTTGACGGGGTCCCTCATGGGTGTGATTTGCTGACGAAGATCCATCATCGCAATACCAGATGTGGCTTCCTAGGTTCTAGTTCACCAGGTTAATTATCCTTTGCCGGTTTGCTATAAATCGATCGCTCATTGCCGTGAAAGTGCAATAGTCTTATCCGTTGTTGTACGCCCTGTGCGTGGTGCTGCGGATTGCACAAGAGGTGCTCGTGTGTTGGCACGAGGATCCATATTTTTGTGCCAACACACTGTGATTTGTGAACTACTGCAAAAAGGCATATCAGTGTTGGTTGAAAAATGGCTTCACTGCCGGTTTTTCAACAGGCACTCTTTACTCGGCACTGATACTCGGCTAATATCAATGCCGGTTGACCACTCGGCACAGTTATCATTTTCAGAGAATAAAAAAAGAAAAAAATTGGCAGTGGGAGCAGCATCCGAGCTAGCTCGATTTCGAGCCAGCTCGGATGCGCCACTGTCGCCGCCACTACGTTGCCGCCATCTCCGAGCTTCCTTTCTTCCTCACCACTGAAAGCATCTAGGCCCTAATTCGTGTTTTGGTAATTAATAACAATATATCTTTATGGACTAACTTATTTGGTTGATTTATGAAAAGGTTAGTTACAAAGATGTTGCGGAGCTAGAAGATGTATGAGTGGAAAGCATGAAAAAGACTAGCTCAAGGCAAAGGTATATTATAGGGCATTTTATTTTTCCGATCAAAGGAGTTTAGAGAAGAAAATTGACCAAATTTATAGGATAAATACCGTACTATTAAGAGGGATTGATATGTGTTTAATTAAGGCTTCTGTAGTGCCAAATTTGCTCAAACTTGCATTCCACGTAGAGTTGAAAAATGTAGTTTGAGAGAATCCGAAGAAAATACTGCCTTTGGGAGTTTCTGAGTGTTGGTGGTCTGACTGGCCTATGAGGCGGTCTGACCACTGTATATGAGTCAGGGAAGTCCTGTTCTATCTCGAGAGTGGTTGTCTGACTGGCCCTTCGGGTGGTCTGACCGCTGTATAGCTTCGGTAGATTTTGTTCGGACCTCATGCCCGATCTGACCGGTTTGTGTCACGGTCTAACCGCCGAGGAACAGAAGGCTCTAGAAAGCTTCTGCTCGGTGGGCGGTTTGATCGCGGGGTCGGCCGGTCTGACCGCCAAGGTTGAGACGGTCTGACCGCCGGTGTCTTGCCGGTCCAACCGTGCGCGAACAGAAGGTTTTGGGGGTTGGTGGTTCGACCGAGAAGGTTGACGGTCTAACCGCCAGCCTGTGTCCGAAGTCAATTTGACCATTGTCTGTAGCCGTTGTACGAGGGCGGTCCGACCGCCATTTGTGATGCGGTCTGACCGCCACTTACGCAAAAGTGTCAAAACAATAGTAACGGTCGAATTCTGGGTTGAGGGCTATAAATAAGGGCTTGGCTGGTTTCATGAGTTGGCTTTTGCACTCTAGCACTTCAGTACAACACTTTGAGCTCTTGCCCTTCTCCTATCTCTCTCTTGGCTTAGTGGTTGCATCTTTGAGAGGTTGAGAGCATCTAGTGCATAATTTCAAGAGTTTGAGCAATTAGGCACTAGTGATACTTCAAGTAAGCGTCATCAGCTTATTACTTTTGGAGGTTGCCGCCTCCTAGACGGTTTGGAGGTTGTGGCATCGTTGAGCCCTTCAAGGAAGATTGTGAAGGAGCCATGGTGGTGATTGTGATAGGCTTGAGCACACCTTGCCAGAGCGGCAAAGTGCTTAGCTAGTGGAATCGAGGTATTTAGTAGTTCTTGTTCAATTTCGGCTTAAGGTCAAGTTGCTTGGTATAAGCCCTTTCTCTTGTGAGAATTGAATACTTGATAAAGAAACGGATTGAAGCTCAAACTCACCTCAACGTGGATTAGGGGTGATCGGCAAATAACCGATACCACGGAAAAAATCTCTTGTGTTATCTTTGAGCTATTTACTTTATTGTTGAGCAATTTACATTAAGCAATTTATCTTCCTAGATTATAAATTGTTGCATTTCACCTTAGGTTTGTAAACCTCAACATAGCTCTTAGTTGTCTTTCATATTGCTCTAGTGATCTTTAGTTTATTTTCGCAAGTTTTCTTGATTGCTTAGCAATTAGTTTTTTAAAACCGCCTATTCACTCCCCCCTCTAGCCGGTATCCTTGATCCTACAACCGTCCTCCTCCGCGCCTCCAAGTGCCCCTTTCTTTCCTGCCGGTCGAGCTCAAATCCACCACACCGAGCTCCACATACACAAGCAAGAGACATTGCAACCGAGAGAGCGCGACGGACGGTCGCTTGCCCTTCCGTGTCGCGTTGCCCGGTCGTAGGTCGTCGGCCTATGGGTGCAGAGAGGGGCAGGGGTGGGAAGCGGGGGTAGAGAGAGGGGAAAGGGTCGGTCGACGCCAATGAAAAAAGAAAGGAGAAATAAAATGAAGAAAGAAGAAGAAGAAGAAGAAGAAAGAAAGAGAAGAAGGAAGAAGACGAAGAAGGAGGTAGAAGAAAGGGAAGGAGGAAGAAGAATAAGAAAGGAGAAGAAGGTGATTTCGCGGGTTCGCTGGATTTTGCTGTTGATTCACGATCTCGTAGCAAATATGACCTCTTTGTAGTCCTTACATACTTGTAGATAGTTGGGATCAGTCATTTTCGTCGTCGGATTAGTGTTTTAGTCAATTCATTGTGTGCAGTTAAAAATGGGAAAAATGCAAAACCTCCCCCCTCCCCCAAAAGTCACTTGGATTTTGACTTCCCCCAGAAGTTTTGTTGCAAAAAAAACTCCAAAAGTTTGACCTTGTTGCAAAAAAACTCCTCAAAAATTCAAAAAAATAAAAAATCTAAAAAAACTAGAGACAATTCGAAGACCTTCTGTGAAATTTGTTTTCAAAAATAATATCATTTGCATCATATTTCATGGAGAGGAAGTTTGGAAGAAAAAAAAGAAAAATATGCAACTCATTTATTAACTCATATTATTTTAACTTTGTCGTGTCTACCATTATTTTTTCTACACAAATAATTGTTTAATTAAACTAATAAAAGTAGTTTCACTAATTTTGGTGTTATGGATTAGTTATGAATTAATCTATCTGCAACACATTTACTCAATCCTGTACGTTACGATAACTATTTCAAGATTTCATGTATTTTTAGAAGATAGAGGATCATGTAAGAAGACTAAAAAAATTAGTTTCATGATTTTTGGATTAGTAAATGATTAACTATGCATTTAACTCGAATTAATAAATGAGCTTCATGTTTTTCTTTTTTTAAAACTTCCTCTCCATGAAATATGATGCAAAGGATTTTTTTGAAAAAAAAATATTAAAAAAGATTTTAGAATTGTCTCTATTTTTTTTAGAATTTTTTGTGAATTTTTTTAATTTGTTTTGAATTTTTGGATGTTTTTCAACAAAATCAAACTTTTGGGGGTTTTTTTGCAACAAGATAACTTTTGGGGGGAAAGTTAAAATCCAAGTGACTTTGGGGGGGGGGGGGGTTTGCATTTTTTCCATTAAAAATTGAAGTTCAATTGGTGAATTCCATGGTGACGTCCATCTTCGCCCAACCCCTTAAGTCTAGGTCGTCGCCAAACCCTATCTTTTCTCCTTTCCCCGGAGTTCACGCCACCGTTGGGAAGGCACTCGTGCAGGTGGCCAACATGCCACCTAAGACTATACCCAAGGGATTCTCATCGCGGGCAAAAATCCTGTCGTGAAGGGATTTTCGTTCCCTTCAGCGCTCCAACGGTTTTCCTTCACGATTTTCGTCACGAAGGGATTTTCAGGATCATTCCTTTCAAGATGGGATTCTCTCTACTTTCCCTTCGCGATTTCCCTCGAAGGGAAGCTGTCGGAGATGAGAGAAAATAAAGGGAATGTGAATGGAGAAGGGAATCAGGAAGAAAACGAAATGAAGGGAATATAGTTGGAGATGGTCTAAGAAGGTGGACCTAGCCGAACCTTCAGCCGCGCCTCCGTTGTGGAGACTGATGTTCCCACATGTCAATAATTACACAATCATCAATTATGTGAATTGAAAATATAGCAACTAGATGTTCTTCTAGGTAGCCCTTAAAGTTTACGAGTTCCTACAGTTTGGGGGCTGGAAATATGAACGACCAACAAATAAGGTGAGCAACACAGTGACCTCCTTCGTTGGAACAGCCAGTTGGAGACCAATTCGTGTCATTGCTTTCAGAACCAGGAAAAAAAATTGTAATGTCTTCTGGAACTGCAATGGGCTACATCGCCGTGAATTCTCACTGTAGTTTTGGAGATCAAATCTGGTAGTTTTGGTGACACCTTCGCTATCGTAGGAAAGTAATGCATTCTCTATCTGATTCATTGACCTCTTTTAAAGGCTAGCCAACTTGAAGTGGTCTGAGTTACTGGCGGCAGAGGCAACAATGCAAGAGGTTAGCGTGGGAGTGGGTCGGAGATGAAGAAGAGAGGAGAATGAAGGAGCGGGGAACAGCGTGCTACTGCGATGAATGGTTCCGCGGAGAAGGTGTTTGCTGACAGGATGTGCCGCCTGATAGGGACGAGGACATCGATGACAAGGCAATGGGATGGTGTGCGAGATAGCAGGCGGCCATGGCCAATTGGGGTCGAAGAGAAATTATGCGGTGGGCCGAATTCGTGCAGGCCGTAGGCTACGCTAAGCGTAAGATACTTATAGTCGTGATACCTATATGATGTTAGATATACGGATCTAGCCTATTATATTTAAAAAAAAATTTAAATAAATCTAAAAGATCTAACTAAATAAAGGTGAGATTGTATCTTTTAGTCTCATTTTGCTAGTGAAGGTAAAGAGAGATCAACTTTAAAAAAAATTGTCTCATTGACATACTTAGGGGCCGTTTGGTAGAGCTCCCAGAGCTGATTCCCGGCTGGAATCAGGGGGAGCTCTGCCAAACAGCAGAATCAGGTTTTAGCTCCCCGGCTGGAATCCGTGGGAGTGATTCTCTGATTCTGCTGATTCTGGGGAGCTGAAAAAAGTAGCTTCTCCTGATTCTGATTCTGTTGAGAATCATTTTCTCTGGCAAATTTTTTTTAGAGAATCACTCCCACCACAGAATCACTCCCACCACAGAATCAGGGCTTTGGAGAGCTCTACCAAACAGGCCCTTAAAATGTGTAAATAAGAAGATAGAAGAACACGTGTGCTCATCTCACCTCATCAGGCCAGGCTGGGCTGGGGCAAGATGGCCTCCTTTTGCTGTTTTATCAAGCTTTCGGCAGCATCTGGCACCATCAGCATGGGCTATGTAAACAGCCTTTTAAACGTCCCAAGAATTAAAACAAAATTACAAGGCCTTTTAAATGTCCAAATGAGTCATGCCTACTAAACCGATCTGAAACACGACACTGTAGGTATGACACAGACACGACATCTCTAAAGCCGAGACGAATCGGGCCGGCACGAGGCCATAGGCTGTGCCTGGGCTGAGCGCACGGCATGGCGTGCCAACACGACACGCCCAACCAGGCACGATTCGGCCCGGCACGCATAGGCTCGACTATTTTTTATTTTCTATATTTTTTAATTTTGTAGTTATTTTTTATCTATTATCTATATTTTTATCATATATTTATCTATTTTCTATTTTTTTTAATATATTTGCATGTACTATTTACAAATTACAACAGGTACCTACTAAAATCAAAAGAACCAGAACGTAAACTAAAGCACTTGTGCTGCGACCCAGGCCCAGGTGGGGTAGCAGTTAGGAACGTTAAATCACTCTTCCTAGCACTGATCTTCCTCAAGTTTTCGATTATACTACAAAAACTTGAAACCACAGGATTAGTCCAGTGTGCTCTGATCTTCTCCATCAGCAACCTACATCGATCATTGTCAGTGGGAGGTAAATCCCTTGGAACCGGAGGGTTGAGAAAAGGGTGCTGAAGCAGTTGAGGTATTCTCCATCGTTCATCTCGGTCCCAGGCAAGGCACCTTTCCATTAGATCAATAAGCCATGGGTTGTCAACTGGTTCATACTTGATCTTGTGGTTCCTATCAGTGACTTCTTTATATTTAGATCATCTCCAACAGCTACCTTAAATTTTAATCCTCAAAATACTATTACAGCATCCATTATCACTATTACAGCATCCCTTATCCCTAACACTGTAGCAGTACTGTATCGCTGGATAGAGGATATGATGAATTTCTTAGTGCTACAGTAAACCGTAATGGAGCACTAGAATTTGCAGGTTTGAGGAGTCTGTTGGAGATAGTCTTAGCCCAGAAATTCTTGTAGTCTGCAAATGGTGTCTTACCATACACCATTTGATAAAGAATACAACCAAGAGACCAAATATCAGAGGGGCGTCCACACTTAATAATGTTACCACCCGGGTCCTGATCATTGCACATTAATGCTTCAGGTGACATGTAGTTAATGTTCCTACCTGCTCATTGCAGAAGAGAAACTGCAATTATCATGCCTGAAAACAGTATTTATAACTGAAGATATTGGTATTCTTATTAATCCACAAGTCAATGCAACAATAGAAAAGCAACAGCTGCGTGTGCTGGTGCGGGCATGTGGCAGAGTGTATCTTATGGTACCTGCACATCACGTTGAATATTTGTTGTGTCATTCATTATAGCTTTGGCAATGCCAAAGTCAATAAGTTTAAGTGAACCCCTCACCAGCATAAAGTTGGCAGGCTTTAAATCGGAGTGCACTATCCTTTCTTCATGTATTGTATTGACAGCTTCAAGCATTTGCTACAGAACAAACAGAATAAAGATTTGAAGGCATTGGAATGCCTATGCTATGTCCTACTTTATCATGTAAATACAACACCAAGTTGCACAAATTGCATAGAGGTTTTAGTGCCTCACTTTATTTCAACGGATTTGCTCCATAAACTGCAATGTTATACATAAATAGGTGCAAATGAACCACAGCAAATTTCTAGCTATTCACATATAAGCATATGCATTGATATGGTGAGCATTAGACAACAAGATACGTCAACTTATTATATGTAATTCTTTTTTTAGGGTTTTGCACAAATCAAGAGGCAATACCTAAAAATCTAGAAGAATTCTCAGGTAACAACATCAATAATTTGCTGAACAAAGATAGACCAAATAGTAAGCAGACACTAAATATGTTTGGTCTAACAACCTACCTAGCAGTCTTAAAAAGTTAAAACCAATGAGACTAGCCATGAAGGGTAAGTACTATTATGGCAAGTTGAAGTACATTTTTTAAAGATCTCTTTCTATAAAGAGTCAAAGATATGATTATTATTTTTGTTTGAAAACACTATAGCAGAAGAGGCTTCATCTTTAGTTACAGTTCAAACTAATTATCCAGTATTCAAATCCCTCATTTCAGTCTAGTTCTCATAAAATGAAGGTTACCTGCCAATAAAAGCGTAGCCAATTTCCATATTTGAGTTGTTCCTCTCCTTCCACTTCTGTGCAACCATATAAGCTAAGTCAATTTCTCCATACTCAAGGGCCATGTAAATGCAGTGATCATCCTTAATTTTTCCATCGATTCTGGGTGACATGGAACCTTCTAGAAGTAAACTTTTATCAGTGACCTGGTAGATGCAAAATTGATAGGCGTATCAGACAATGTTGTCTCTAGAGACAAAAAGGATCATATGTGTAGATAACTACTACTCCCTCCATTTGTAAATATATGACATCATAGCGATACTTCTCGAGCATTTGATAGTTTTTGAATGTTGATGTTTCATTCTAAAATATGGTAATCTTGACAAGTTCGAGTCGCGTTCTTTCGATGGTATTTTCTTAAGGTATTCTCTTCATGACCATTTTTATAGGGTCTTTAATCTTGACACAAACACCATCATGGAGACTTATGATGTGACCTTTGATGAATCAACCCCTTGTGTTAGCCCTATCTTCGAGTGTGCATACGACCAAGAGATGAGCAAAAATATCTTTGTAGATGGTAACCTTCCAGCTTTCGGGTATGACGAGGATAATCCATTGCTTCCTATTACCACACTTGCTCTCAAGTTGGTTCTTGCCTCTTCTACACCGGTAGAAGGTCCTGCAGCCTGCAGCAGCAATGTTTGAGGAGGAGATCATCTCACAGCGCGAAACTCCTCAACACATTTAGCGGCGACATCCTTCACAGATGATGATCGGTGACATCAATGAAAGGGTAGCAATGTCCAAATCTGCTCATTTATGCTCATTTCACTGATTCTGTATTTGTTGCTTCCTTTGAGCCCTATGATATTGGACATGTTTTATCTTATTCAAGTTGAGTCGATACAATGCATGAAGATCTAAAAAACTTTGAGAGGAACTAAGTTTGGGTCCTTTGTAGCATCTAGGTCTCTAGATAAGTGGTAAGTGTTTCGGTGATTAATGACAACTATATCATTGTGACTAATGCATATGTTCTGAAGGAATTCAAATTCTTTAATTCACAATGATTGAATGGTTTTCTTGATCCCTCATGAAATTCTATTGATCGAAAAGGACTTTTACGTTAATATTAAGGACCTTCTAGTTCTAAGTGTCACAAGGTGATGAAGGACAAATGGAATAGTTATAGGTCAACTTTTGTCTTTTGACCGTACTATAAAGGGAGGCTAAGTGTTGTAGCTTGATCTAGTTGAGTCTAGACATAGTTGGATGCACACTTACGAAAATTTAGCACTAGATAGCTCAAATAAATCCATGAGTGAGAAGTTGAGAAGTTAGAACTCAAAGCCGATTGAATTGGACGAGTTTCAGGAAGTTTGTTCTCACCAGATTGTCCGGTGTAAGAAGGATTTTTATTCACCGGACTATTTGTCCTTTCTGAGAAGACTTCAACTGAACTCACCGGATTGTCTGATGATGGAAGGAACTATACACCGGAGCATTTAATAGAAGAATTATTTTTCAGAGAATTGTGAAGTTATAAGCGCCGAATTGTCCGGTGATCTGAATGGTTCATACACCGGACCATTTAACATAAGCTCGATACTTTTGAAGAAAATCAGAGTTTAACTGATCGGGTTGTCCAGTGACTTAAAGGAGTCATCACTGGACTATTTAACAGAAGCTTCGTATTTTCGAGGAAACAGAGTATAACTCACCGAATTATCCAGTGATGCTATATGAAAGAACACCGGAGCATTTTGCAACGGCTATTAACAAGTGTCAAATCAGCACACTGAAAAAGTTAACTCACCGGATTGTCCGGTGTTAACAGAGACGTGTGCACCGGACCATCCGGTGTTTAGAGAAAAAGTGAGTGGTTGGGCAACGGCTAGATTTGGACCTCTAGCCTATATATACCTCCTGACTTGGTTTCATTCCTCTCTCTTGCAACACAGAAGCATTCATACATATTGTGTCATTTAGAGGCAAGAGAGAGCACTTGAAGTGATTTTCAAGTTCTTAATTGAAGATTAAGGGCTCCATTAGTGCTTCAAGAGTAGTGAGTGTGCATCTAATTATTGTTTTAGGCTTGATTGGGATCAAGTGAACCAATTAGCTTGTTACTCTTGATGGTTGGCAACACCTATCCAGTCGTGGGGATTGGAGGTGTTCTCGGTGACCTCTTGGAGGTCTTGTGAGAGCCCCAAGAAGCTCTTGTACTTGGTTTGATGCCCGCTAATTCAAAAATGAAGAAGTGGCAATCACTAATGAGCATTTGAGTCTCGGTAACTCAAGGGAGGGCGATATCCTTATGTGGATGCTCCAACAAGGATTAGTGGAGAGTGCCAACTCTTCGATACCTCGAGAAAAATTTGGTGTCATATTTCCCAACTCTTATTACATTCCGCATTTAGCTTATAGTATTTCCTTCATGCAAGTTTTAATTCCGCACTTTACTTATGTTATATGCTTGCATATATGTTTTTATCTTTCTAGCTTGCTATATCGTCTAGTTGCTTTTAGACTAAGATCATTTCTTATTCTAGAAATCGGTAGTTAGTTTAATTTTAAATTAATGCACTATTCACCCCTCTCTAGGGCCATTAGATCCTTTCATCATTGTAGAGCCACCCTTAAATGTTGACATCATAGGCACCAATTGGGTTTTCAAAAACAAACAGGGGTAGGATAGGTCTATAGTAAGAAACAAGTCTAAACTGGTAGCTCAGGGTTTCACTTAGGTAGAGAGGATATATTTTGGAAAGACCTTTGCACCAATAGCTAGCCTAGAAGCCATTAGGATCCTCCTTACATTTGTGGTATCCCGAGATTTCAAGTTGTATCAAATGGTTGTCAAGAGTACTTTCCTAATTGATTTCATAGAGTAAGAGGTATATGTTAAGCAACTCCTAGGCTTTGAGCATCCCAAATACCCTCGTAGAGTATAAAAACTTCAGAAAGCTTTGTCTGGGCTTAAACAATTACCTAGGGCTTAGTATAATAGGCTTAGGTCTTTCTTGCTAGAATATAGGTATGTGGTGGGGTCAGTTGATAAAACTTTGTTCACTCACAGGTAATGCAATGCTTTCTTATTTGTTCAGATTTATGTGGATGATATAATTTTTTTAGCTATTCTCATGCACTTGTGGATAAGTTTACAGAAACTATGAATAGTAAGTTCAAGATGTAGATGATGGATGAGGCTCAACTTCTTCTTTGGACTTCAAATCAAGCAGTGCAAGCAAGGCACCTTTGTCCACCAGGCGAAGTACACCAAGGATCTACTAAAGAAGTTTGACGTGAGCGATGAAAAGCCATTGGCGACATTGATGGCTACCTCGACCGTGCTTGATTCGGATGAAAATGGCAAAAGGATGGACCAGCATGAGTACAGGAGCATGATCGACTCCCTCTTGTACCTGACAGTGATAAGATCTGAATCCCACTTCGTCGTATGCTTGTGTACTCGCTTCCAGGCTTCACCGAGGATGTCTCACCACCAAGTGGTGAAACACATTCTAAGGTATCTAAGCACACTCTCGAGTATGACCTTTGATTTTCTGCATCATCTTCGCTTTCTCTTCGTAGCTTTTCGAATGCAGATTTTGCTGGTTGTAGAATTGACAGGAAGAGTATCTCTAGTACTTGTCATTTCTTGGATACTTCTCTTGTGTGTTGGTCTTCTCACAAGCAGTCTAGCGTTGTGCAGTCTACTGTTGAAGCTGAATATGTAGTTGCTGCTAGCTGTTGCTCATAGATTTTATGGATGGTTGCTACTTTTAGGGATTTTGGGTTAGATTTTAGGAGCGTGTCGGTTTTGTGTGACAACACTAGTGTTATAACCTTAGCTAATAACCCAGTTCAACACTCCAAAACCAAACACATAGATATGAGATTCCATTTCCTGAGAAACCACAATGAGAAGTGAGACATTGAGTTGAGCTACATAGATACCTAACACCAACTAGTCGACATCTTTACCAAGTCTCTAGATGTAACAAGTTTTGCATTTCTAAAGGAGAGCTTGGTGTGTAACATCCTTATGACATTATGTGAGAGGAAGTTGCTTTTGTATATACTCTATCTTATTTTATTGCATTTGCATTGTATAGTATTTTGTAAGATAATCATGTTAGCAAGCCTCACTTATATGTTCTTTGCATTTCTTGTACTAGTTGTAAATTTATGCTAAGTATAGTGTATGTATAACAATTTGTGCAAGCTTAGACTTTTTATTGAAACATGATATAAAATCTGCTGAGCAAATTTGTCTTTTCTAAAAATGAACTCATCAAGAGGAGATTGAGAAACCAAGTGGAGATTTAGAAAACAAGTTGAAATATGTCTTGGTTTACTTGTGATGAGTGATTGATATTGATACTTATTTGGTTTGATGATCTTTGGTTTTGCATGAGCTTTGATGTGATTTGAATTGATCTGAGATTTTATTTGAGCATATTGATTATGGACTAACTGAAATTAGAGTTGAAGATATATGTTTGCTTGTCTCATGGTGTGCAGGTGATGGATGCAACTTGGCGGTTAATGACGGGATGATCAAGGCTAAGCGGAATACTTGGTGCCGGATGATCAAGAAGGGCGGGTGGAGTCAAGGGTGATTCTAGCTGAACATGTGGAGGTCAAGCAAAGTATGAAAGGAGGATGAAGACAACATGTTGATAAAGTCAAACGAAGGGGATGCCGATGCAAGTGACAAGATGGTCCGAGGAATCAGGAGCGTGAACAACTTACTAGTGGTCAGGATCGCAAGACGGAGTACACGTGTCGACATCGAAGGGCTTGCTTAAGGTGTAAGCAAGTGGGAAGTCACGTTTTGAGAAGCGTATTAGGATTTCACGGTTTGATCTTAAAATCACGGGATGACTGAAGGAGTATGTGGTACCATCGCGAAGCTTGCATCGAGACGAAGCTATGTCGTGAAAGCGCCGCAGTCGTCCGATGAATAGAGAAGAAAACGGATCAAAATACTCTTGGTGGTAGGTAGGAGTGTACTATAAGAGATATATTTTTTTAAAAAAAACTAGAAAACTTAGGTGTCGAATTTCCTAGACTTATAAGTAGATGAGTAGGGCTATAGAAGGAGTTGAACCAGCTATTTTGAGTCTCTTATGCCATCTATATGAGAGTTTTGTGCTAGAGTTTTAGATGAAAAAGATGAGTGCTTAGCATATGTATTAGATGAGTTTTATGAGAAAAAAAATCTTTATAATCTATCTAAAATATTATTGACTTTTGTTATAATAAAATTTATTTTTCTTCATGTTATTGTGCTCAACTCCTTCTAGTTTTCCTCTATTTGGTCCCCTGCATGTTTGCAAGTTTTTCGGAGTTCGAATTTGATTTTTGTTTTGATTTTTGACTAAAATTTCGGCACCTTATGATGTCATTTTTCTTATTTTATTGTTAGGGATATAAAATTCGCATACAAACGCTTATGTGATGGAGTCTTAAATCCTTACATCTGGATAATTAACTTGGAGAGTTTGGTTATTTGGTGTTTATCTTTTTTTTGTATTTACAAGTTGTGATCTTTCAAGTGCTAAGATATATGAATTTATTTTAAATGTAACTTATGATTCATATATTATTTATGGAGTCGTATTGTTTTAATTTTCTTTTGTTAAAATTTCTCGCTATTTTTACCTATACTTAAGTTTTGAGATACGTTAGGTGACCTAAATAGAAAAAGTCATCAATTTCATAAAAAATTTATTAAAACGCATATTCACATATATCTAATTACCAATCTCGTTGCTACCCTATTCCAATCAGCCAATCAGACCTGTTGCACAGTCAAAAATAGCACTTGTAGAGGAAGATGCCTCGCGAAGAGCATCATCCGTTCCGACGCAGATGTTCTCTCAAAGCGGCAGACTTTTGCAGAGTCTTGCTATACAAATCATCTAGCATCTAGTATAAGTTAAGCTGGTCCATCCAAACTTAATCTCTCTACCTGTACTCCATCAATAAGTATGCTTTCTACTTCCAACTCCCGGGGAAATCAAACCTGAATTGCTCCATCTGCAGTCTCTGTTTCTGCTGCAGTTTGTCCTACTACTGCATGCAATGATGCAAATCAGCAGGATGAAGTAAATGGTTTAAAAAAAGTGATAAATCAAGTCAATATTTTTAGCACGCATATCTTGATCTGAACCTTCGACCATTCTATCGGACGGTCCAAAACGCTCGCATCGGGTCCTGGTGCAGAGTCTTGTTGTTTTCTCCTCCCGAATCGCGTATTCGCGTGTCGATCGTAGTCAGGCGGATTGAGATATTTGATAGGTGCGAATATTTGTAACCTGCGTCCTGTAATATAGTGCCTCTCATGAGTCATGATCTCGTCTGCTTTCTGGCGTTGGCCTTTTGTAAGGGCATCGGCAAGCCAGGACTCCACGCTTTGCTTAGCCGCGCGGAGTTCCCTCTCGCAAGCCTCTCCTTTTGTAAAGATGTCCGGGAATCGTACGAGTGGATCGATCGCGGTGAAGGTAGCACGCAGGGGGACACACAAATGCGTCTCCACACAAAAAGACTATGGGCATATATGTGCATGCTGCTCATCTCTACGCCTCACGTTTTTTAATCATTTTATTTATATAGAGAAAAAAGTTGCAATAAGCTAACCTGGTACTCAGGGATGTAGCTCCCTGGGGGCAACCGCGGTCTTGACCCGAATGGCGGTCCATATTCTGTTCTTAATTCTCCTATAGCTTTTATAGATCATCAAACTTTGATGGATTATATCTAGACGTGACTTAGATGTTGAGTCAGGCCTAGCTCCGCCTCTTCTGGTACTTACATGCATAGCGCTATTATACCTGCACATATTGTTATCTCTGCATGCCTTCCGCTATAAGAATCCAATGAACAACTTCATTTGGAGATAAGTTGTGATAAGGTAAGCTGGTAATGATGGATGATTTAAAAAAGAAAAACAAAAGGATGAATGACTTCATTTGGAGGTTAGGAAGAACTAGCTAATCATCCGTGCACTGTAAAAAATATATAAATATTTTACACAGTAATATCAGTTATAAACTTAAGGTATAGAGATGTAGATATACCACAGGAGCACTGCTGAACGAATACGTCAGAAGCGATACCGTAGTTTAATTTCAGATGAGATCTGAAAAAAGAGGCGAATATTATCTGCTAATTTCTCTCCTAATTTCTTTCTTTATTTTTATTAGTAAATGAGTTTATATCTATAACCGGTAATGAGAAATGGAGATTGTAGGAAAAGGGTGGATGACGAAAGTGAATAATTTTAGTGATTTTTATTAGATAGGAGGATGAGTGAGAAGATGTGACGTATAACTTATTTATATTTTATATAGTAGAGATAATTGGCTGGTGGCAATTGCCAGTGTAACTCGCGCAGAAGTTTATAAGAAACTCTTCAACTGAGCGCATAATGACCTACTAGCTTAACCACCCGGCCCCGGAGAACTTAAGACGAAGAAAAGGCAGCACGAATCCATTTGGCGCCACGGCTCGAGAGTGGAGACGGGGGACTCAAGTTGGCCGCGACAAAAGCGAGACGCGTGTGTGGTGGGGTTGGAACGGACAAGACAATGGGACATCTGATGCTAATCGCCGTGACGACGTCTGGCACCTCGGTTCCGCGCGCGCAAACGCGGACAGGTTGGAGAGTGGTCCCGAAACTCATGTAGCGCACGCGAGAGGAGCGAGAAAAGCCCCAGAGTGAACGAGCGAACAGTTCGATGGTTCAGTCGATGGTTGCGAGCGTGTGGCCTCGGAGTTCGACTTTCGGCTCTTACGTTTGCGCCAGCGGCCGAATTGGTGAGGTGTTTGTGGCGCCGCCTCACCCGTCCAAGTTCGAGTTTTTAGCGAACCAGAATTTTCCTCTGATAGTTGTAGTTAGTGTGTAGTGTGCAGTACTTTAAAAAAAAGCCCCAGAGTGGCAGGCGGCCTGATCCGTTGCGGGCGGCATGGGATGCGCGTGTTGGGTGGGTTTGGTACTTAGGTGTGCTAGCCGATGAGTAGCACAACAAATCACGGCGCGGACTCGCGCGTCTCGCTGCGTGAGCGTTAGCACTCCCCGGCCGCCGGACACCACGAGTCGGTGGGCTTTCCACTGCGAGACGCTTGCTATAAAGGTGAGGTGCAGCATGCGAGTTTCTGTTCGTGTCGCACATGTCGATCAGAAGTATCGAGATTTCTTCACAGAAGGGGGGGGGGGGGGGAGCGAAGAGAATAGCTTCTACGATGGAGGTGAGCTCAATACCAAAAGGACCATTTTGTTCTGGTTAGGTCTCCTTTTCATCGTGGGGCAGATTCCTATGCGCCTTTTCGTTAGTGTATATCATCACTTAGAAGACTAGAACTTCTTAAAAAATTTAATCCAGTTTTTGGTCTGTAAAAGTTTTTATCTAAGGATGGGGTGTTTGGACCAAAGTTTTTACTTCAAGTCCGATGGTTGTGTATAGTCGTGCGCAACCTACGTACTAGGAAGTCAAAGTTATCATTCGTTACCAATCGTTCGATCATGTGCGACGATGATGTCTCAGTTGGTCGATCGAGGGCCGAGGCAGTGCTGTACACCACCTGATCGATCGGCTCGTTGTATGCGCGCCACGCATGGGCTTTCATGGCCTCTACGAGAGTATTTTTGTTTCCAATCCACCCCTAGCTCCAACATAATGGCCGGACGAGGGGGCACTCCATCACGTGCAAGTTGCAATTCGTCATTCTGAACTACGGTCAGCTCCCACAGCCCCACACACGTGCGTTCGTTAACGACCAGACGTGGCAGATGAGTGTCGCCGGCCGGCCGGCTTTGCTTACCATTGCACACACAACGAGCGTGCGGTGCAATCAGCACGCTCGGCCCCAGCGCGGTCGCCAGTAGGGATGGGGACGGATCTATCAATCTATCTATTGATTCCAATTCAACATAATTAACTAACTAGATAGGATCAATAGATACCACACACATCAGCGTCCCATATATCAGCGCCACGTGGTCTTTTAGATGTGTTCAAGGAGCTTGATCACAAAGCTCCTTTTGTCCCATGAAAAAGAAGGGTTAATTTAGGTTAGGGCTAAGAAGTGTGTTATTTAATAGCAAATTATAGTCAAAGCAACTTTAGCCCTATAACACTAATATATTACTATTAGTTGGTTACATAGAAAGCACTATCATCTTTCTAGAATCGTCTTCTCAATGTGACTTCATCTACTTTGTTCCTGCTGCCCCTTCTAGCTTCCAAAGCCACTCATCGCATCTTCTGTACCACCGCTTCCTAAGCTGCACCGCTCCTCCCCACCCCCACACATCACCCAACAACCCAACCTAGCTCAACTAGGATCATACATATGGCAGGTGGAAGCTACCGTCGTCTCGTCCACCACCTCTATTTGGCATCTGTCGCCTCTCCTCCCTCCCTGTGTAACCACGACATTGGTGCCGATGACGCCATCAGTGTTGGTGACATGACCTCCTTCCTATCGCCGGTCATCATCCTCAAAGGTTGCAACCTAGCTCATGGCACAAGACTTACCAAACATGATCAAATTATGTTAAAAAAAACTCCACGATTTATTTGCCAAATCAATGTGCCCATGCTAACCCCTATCCCGCAACGACTCCCGCTATATGCAATGAGTGCAGCTTCAACTTGCTACTACTCGAAAACCAAAAGGAGTGCTCGTCTCAAGAGTCTCCCTCTCCGCGCTACAGTTAAAAGAGATCTCGAGAAGTCTCCAATCGCGAACCGGATCTGGCCCCTCCCCTTCGTCTCTACCTCGCCGCCGGTGTCGTGCAAGGTGAGGGATCCTTCTCTTGTATAGCGGTAGTGTAGATCTAGGCTCTTTTAGTCTAGTTTGTAGGTCTAGGCTTTAGCTGCCCCGACGCATCACCTTCCTTTGGAGGTGATTTATTCCTGTTCATTGTCATTTGGCTGCAGCTTTGGCTTGATCACGATTTGTTCCCCCTGTGGTTTGGATCTTTTCCCCTAGCTTCCTTTTTGGGTTTAGGCGTGATGCCTCTGTTGTCCGCCGTCGGACTCCTCCCCGGCATGCGTGTTTTCTCCCCTCTTCTTGTATGTATTTTGTTGCTCCGGCCAAGGTGCAACAGGGATATGCTTGATGTTGTGCTACCGCTCCTGTGCATCGCCATGAGCGCTTGGTTCTCAGTTGGGGTTGATTGCTTCATGCTAATCCCCACAATCAACTGGAGAACTCCCTGTCGGTCCAACCCGGTGAAGCTCCCTCCAGATCTATAGCTGCGACCTTTGCTACCTCGCCTGGTGCTGGATTTGAGGCGACGACCGGGCGGACTGCTGGCCAGTCAATCGTCCAGTGCTGAGAGGCTTCTTCCCATCTACGACGTGGTGGTTTGTCATAGGCTTGCCGATCCCACTACATGGTCCCGTTTGTGGATGGAGGCAACCATGGTGGATGGCCAGAAGCCACAGCCTTAGCGAAGTACTTCCCCGTGCTTGGAGTGCCTTGGTGGTGGCCAGCTTCCAGCTTCGTCACCGGCGACGACGCCAGTGACACTCTCTGAAGGACTGCAGTGTAATTTTCAATTCTCGTTTAGGTCCTTCAAGCCTGCCAAAAGTGTATGTGTGTAATTCCTATCTCTAGCAAGGACCTTTGTGTAAAATCATAGTGTGCCTTATGGAGTAATGGAGTTTTTAGCCCCTAGTGGGCATTTGTCCGTAAAAAGAATGACTCACGCAGAGTCGCAACCTGAGCCCAACGAGTTGTGACCAAGTAAAGGCAGAGGCAGAGCTCGCTGAGCCCGTTAGAGTAACTCCAACAGACTAGCCAAATTTAACTAGCCATATCTTCATTTGGCTATTGACTCCAAAAGATTCCCCCTCCATATTTCTGCACACTCCAACAGACTAGCCAAATCACACACTCAATATTCTCATATATTATATTTTATTCGCAGCGGCTGTTTCTTGCAACGGCTTTATTCTAACAGCTTTATTCCCAACGGCTATATCTCCGCTCTATATATGGGCAGCCATCCAGTTGCTCCTCCTTCACATCATTCTTCCTCCTCCTCTCTGCTACTCCCCCTACATCATTTCAGAAATGAGTCGTCGCGAATTAACCATGCAATGTGTGTTGGATTCGTTGTCGTCGGATGATGATGATGAAGTGCTTCTTGTTGCAAGGCAGCTAGCCCGTCGACAACACCAGCTTGATAGCGCTCGACGCCATGGAGGTTCCATGCCTGGATGGCAGGAACTTCAACGCGATAGAGTTGGAGGGCATGCAAGACTATACCAAGATAATTTTTCAGATAATCCAACCTATGGCCCAACGTTCTTCCGTCGCAGGTTTGCAATCTGTCCATGTAGTTTCCTTCACCTTGTCTGCTGAACCTCATATGCTCATTTTTCGTTTCACCACAGGTTTAGAATGTCACGACATTTGTTTTGCGTATTGCACAAGTCGTAGAAGCACATGACCTATTTTGTGCAGAGAAGAAATGCAGCTGGGCAACTTGGGTTATCTCCTTTGCAGAAGATTACTGTAGCTTTACTTCAGCTAGCTTATGGAGTACCAGCAGATGCTACGAATAATTATGTTCGTATCGGAGAAAGTATCGCTATAGAGAGTCTTAAAAGATTTGTTAAAGCTATTGTTGAAGTCTTCAGAGGTGAGTACCTGAGATCTCCAAATGAGAATGATACATCTAAATTACTTGCCATTGGAGAGCAAAGAGGTTTCCCTAGAATGCTAGCTAGCATAGATTGCATGCATTGGAAGTGAAAAAAATGTCCTTCAACATAGCAAGGTATGTATACTGGCCATGTGCACGAGCCTACAATTATTCTTGAAGCTATTGCTTCACACGATCTTTGGATTTGGCATGCTTCTTTGGATTACCTGGGTCTCACAATAATATCAATGTTCTTGATCATTCCCCGCTCTTTGCAAAGCTAGCTGAAGGTCAAGCTCCACAAGTGAATTATATTATCAACGACCACAACTATACAATGAGATATTACCTTGCAGATGGCATTTATCCTACGTGAACAACATTTATGAAGTCAATTTCATCTCCTCAATGGAATAAGAAAAAATATTTCAACCAAGCTCAAGAAGCAGCTAGGAAGGATGTGGAATGAGCATTTGGAGTTCTACAAGCTCGTTTTGCCATTGTTCGAGGATCATCTCGGTTTTGGAATCAACAGACACTCGATAACATCATGACAGTTTGTATCATCATACATAATATGATTGTTGAAGATGAGGCGGCAGAAAAACATGACTTCCATTACCATAGAATGGGAGAAGAAGCGATACATTCTCATGAGACTACACCTGGACTGGAACAATTCATTCAAAATCTTAGATCTATTAGATTCCAAGATGTTCACTCTCAGCTTCAAGATGATCTAGTTGAGCATATGTGGCTACGTTATGGAAGGGAGTAGTATATTGTAATTGTAATAATGTATTCGGTTCATGCATCTTATGTTTTCACAATGTATGATTTCCAATGATTCATCTATGATCCATAACATATGATCCCTATGTAACTTAAGGTAATTTCTGTACTGTTCACAGGAAATGATAAAAATGTGTATAAATGAAGCATTACAAAGTAACTCACTTTTTCACCATATAAGATAGAATTGCAAATAATTTTAGAAATTATTCCATCACATAATAAGAATATTAGTGAATTTTTCCAGATTTTTGGAAATTTATTTGAGGCCCTAAAAATTCAAATAATTTACAATAACAGTCAAATTTAGGGAAATTTCATTTAATATATGTATGAGATTTTGAGTTGAATCCAGTTAAAATGGGTTCTTTGTTATTTATTCTATTAGCATAAAAATTTTAGAAGCATAATTTAGAAGTAAATATTGAATATGCTTCAACAATCTGAACAAGTAAATATTACACTGAATATTGAATATGTGTTATTACACTTGCATATAACATATGGAGTTTAGGGGTAACTGAAAGAAGCAACATGTTAACTAACCTTATCTCTCTCTGTAACCCCACTTTGACTTCTCCGCTGAACCTCATCAACACAAGAAGCAAACTTATTAATAGCTTTTTGAATATCAGGCCAACAGTTCTAGAGGGAAGTTGGATTATGATCCGACTCGAAGTTCTTGTACTCGTGGAAGTAAGAATGAATTCTCTTCCAATAAGTAGAGTGAGATTATTGGGTCCCTTGGGCTGCATCCATACTTATATTTAGCCATACGGAGACCAACATTTTATCTTCCTACTCACAATTTTTTTATCTTTTGTTGTTTGGTCTCATGGAGGGAGGAGGTGTTTGAATTGGTGTTTCTTGCTCCTCAACTACATGCCAATCTAAATTTCCATCCCAAGCATTTTCATTGTCTCCATCAGTCAAAATGGTAACATAATGATCCATATTCCCTAGCAATTCAACACAACGCATTGCCATTGCTATATAAAAGGAAAGCTAGTTCAATCTAGAAACAACATGATCGCATACAGAAATGCAAGGTATTAACTTGTTCTACTCACTAATTTGTTGCAATTCATAACTGAACCAAATATCAGTTGAGCTGAGACTGACGTGCGCATTTAAATTCAGGCAACAATATTTAATCACAATGATAATTGTTAACTTCTTAATCTACTCATAATAGTAGAAGCATCATTGATGGTGTTTACGAAAGGAACAAATAATGAAGTGAACAATTGAAAGGTTAAATTATCAACATGTCAAATCTTTGAGAATCAAGGGCCAACAAATTTCATGCTTAGTTCATGCCAAATAGATCATTCTCTTCTATTAGCTTGGACTAGGAAACATGAAAAACAGTCAAGTTCATATTATGCGTTTAGTGTTCTCCTACAAGAAAAACAGATACAATACACCTACCCGGCATCTATGCTGATAATGCAAAGATGGAAACATTACAAACTTTTTTCAACATGTTGAGCTCATCCGAAACAAGTGGCATCATAGACACACACTACTCTGATTTTGACTCAGAAAACTGATCATTAAGGTTATATATGCATTGCATTACAACAAAATTGACACAAAAATTGGCTACAACAACAGCCAAAATGGCCACGAACGATTTCATGGACTGCAAAATCAATAATTCCATTGTGATGAGAATTTGTAGATTTTAGAATGCACAAATATCCTTGCAGCAGCCATTGGTTCTAAGAGAAAAAATAGAGCGGGACAAACAAACTGAGAATATGAGCTCCTCACTCTCATTCTCAAGCCAGTCGTAATTTGTAATCTTTTCTCAGATTAGACAAGTTATCCAGTCAATCTAATTGCCAGTAATCCAGGTATGTACCTTACTTGTTTTGAAAAATAAACCTGTTCTGCTCAGACCAAAGATTCCGCACTGGAAGAATAAGGCCACCATTCAGGCATTCAGATTAAATGGTTTCACAGGACAAGACAGAGATGTGGAGGGGTTGTGTGGCACTGCAACAAGCAGCCAATGCACAGGCAAAACTTGCTCACACAGGATTCGACGTCGTACCTGTTCAGCCAAGAAAAGTAACTGGGCTCCGCACAGCGTCGAGTCGAGTTGAGGCTGAGGACCACTGGTGGAAAGTGGGGCAGCCTGAGGAGGAGTCGACGACGTCGAGCAGCACGAGCGGGCGGTGGCACGTCTCAGATCCGCGATGGGGCTAGCTGCTGCGGCGACGCGGAGGCGGAGGAGCTTGGGTACGGCGTGCCGTAGGCTGCTGCGGCGATGGTGGAGACGAAGGAAGCCGAGGAGGGTGCGCCGTTGGAGCTCGGTTGGGCGAAATCAGGCTCTGTTGGGCAGCCTCCTTCGGCCACTGCGTTGGCGGACAAGGGAGCCGAGCCCAGGGATGGCATGTGGCGGCTGGCC
The DNA here is from genome assembly GCF_958298935.1 of Phragmites australis. Lineage (NCBI taxonomy): Eukaryota > Viridiplantae > Streptophyta > Magnoliopsida > Poales > Poaceae > Phragmites > Phragmites australis. The sequence continues at coordinate 41,245,656 of NC_084923.1, forward strand.
GTGTCGGAGGAGGCTAGGCGGAGTCCGAGGAGGCCGGCCAGTGTGCAAAGCTTTTGGGCCGACGCGGGAATGAGGGGAGGAGTTAGGGAACAGAGGCGGGAGCTTTGGAGCTCGGGATAGCGATGGATGTTGGCACGCTACATTTGCCTAGTTTGGAGGAGGGGATGGTGAGTGAATAGGGATACCGATCGCTTTGACCACTATGCTAGACCATGATATTCTTCATATCTCGTCAAAAGTAACGATGACGAGGAAGAAAGCTAGGATGCTGGAGATGCTCTCAGCCAAAGGCAGAGTCGTGTTCCCCTTTCGCCCTTCTCTAGTGGCGGGCCTAGGATTTTCAATTTGGGTGTACATACCTGTCATGCTTGTACTAACGCCGTAGCCACCGTCGTGCCCCGCCTCGCTTGTGCCCATATTGTTGCTGCCGCTACAGTATAAATGAAAGGTTGGAGTAAATTAAACAATAGATATGAGATAAGATCATGTAGTAAAGATGGCATTATGTAATTTTGCAGTAATTTAACCTTAGCTGCAACTCAAATATCCGTTCAATCCAACTATCAGCATGGCTCCAAAACTGTAAGATGATGTCAAACAATGCAAAAAGACTTCTCATAATCCCTTAAGACTGTTCACCAAGGAGGGACTTCTCCAGAATGGATGTGAGATACTTGTCATGTGCCATGAGAAGGTCATCTAAATCCTTTGCCGCATCCATTTCATCAGAGAAATGGGCCCATGAAACCTCCAAGGCCTCAAACATAATGTAGTACCGGAAATTGGTCACAAAGTGATTCATTTCATTGAACAAAACTTGGCATTTGCGGATAACTGAAACAAACGGAGCTCGGATGCTTGTTCCTTCCTTGTAAAATGGCGAAGAAAGAGTGATCAACACGCTTGAGCTTCCACAAGAAATTGAAAACCTTCAGATACATCTTCATCACCGAAGCCATGAACACAGCTGGGCATGCCCATGGATCGCACCAGCCATAGTGCCTCCTCTCAATCCCTGGCATCCATCAACCAAAACAGCCATCAGACGCATCCTCACAGCAGGCTCAGCAAGCCACACAGAAAGATGTCGCAGCGAGAGGTAATTACTTGAAACGCTTGAATCAGATTCATGTGTTGGGATTGGATTCAATGAGTATGACTCGAGAACGGTGAGGATGCTGATTCAGCGGCTGTCGCTTGCGCGCATAAAGTCCACCACCTCCACCCGCAACAGTCTCGCGGGCTCGCAGCGCAGGCGGGCGAGGAGAGTTCGCGGCAAAAGCCAACAAGAGAAAAACCACAGAGTCAGTCTCCATGCAGGCCGAGGCGCCCGTGCGAGCCGGCCGTCGTCTCTGCCGCATCCACCTTGCGCCTCCTCCTCGGCCACCGTGGCACTTCCCCTTCCTTGCATCGTCCGTCTCTTGCTTCCTCTTCACCGCCGAGCGTGCCACAGTGGCCAGCTCCGCGGCTAGCCTTCGCCAGCGGCCGTGCACCGCACCCGACGCCCGCGCCACAGCTACGGCCGTCGCCGTGCTTGACGGTCCCACCCTCCATATCGATGTCGAGCTGCTTCTAGGTTTGGTAGCCGCCAGGACTAGGAGAGTGATAGTGGGAGATGTGAGCCAACGTGTTCGTGTCTTGTCATGGGGAATGGCAGCCAGCATGGGCCTTGGGCCGGTGGAGTGCAGAGATGTTCGGGCGGGACATTTTCATACGGGCAGCTGGGTTACATCTCGCCGATGGTAGCTTATTAGCTTATTTTCAGTAGCACAGGACTTGAGATTGATACATACAAACATACTAATATATATACTAATTTTTTTAAAAAATATTTAAATGTACATCTGTAGACGCATGCCCCAAGTGCCCACCCTGCCCTTCTCTTCTCCCCATCTCCCGGCGTCATTTAAACCCCTCACCCACCCCCACCGCCCCCCGAATAAAATGCGTCCGTTCCCAGCGCAAAAATAAAATACAATAAACCTAAAAATTCCGCTTCCCCTGCCGCCTCCACGCCGGCAACCGGGGCGACCGCGCGCGCCCCCGCCGGTGCCGATCCCGACCGCCCCATGCACCCATTCTGCTGCGCGCCCCTCGTGCCCGTGTCCCCCGCGGCCTCTTCCGCCGCCTCCGCGGTGGCGGGCGCCCCCGCCGTGACGCCGCCGCCGCCGCCGCATCCTCCGCCGATGCCGCCCCCGCCACCGCGCAGCAACTCGGCTGGCGGCGAGCGGCGGGTGCGCTTGGCGGGGACTAGCGGTGGCGGAGGAGGTGGTTCGTCGCTGCCCGAGGGGGTGAAGCTGAACGAGATCGTCGGCGGCGGCATCTCGGGAATCCTCTACAAGTGGGTCAACTACGGGTGCGGGTGGAGGCCGCGGTGGTTCGCGCTCCACGACGGCGTGCTCTCGTACTACAAGATCCACGGGCCCGACCGCATCGTCCTCTCGCGCGAGACCGAGCGGGGCGCCAAGGTCATCGGCGAGGACTCCATCCGACGCCTCGCCCGCCCCTCCACCTTCTCTTCTACCCAGTCCAACGGACACCACCAGCCTCGCAAGCCCCTCGGTGAAATCCACCTCAAGGTCGTCAGTTCTGTCCGCCTCCATGATCGCCAGATCCATTTCGTCCGCTGCTGACTTGCTAATGGTGTGGCTGCGTGTGCAGGTGTCAACCGTGAGGGAGAGCAGATCGGACGACAGGAGATTCTCGATCTTCTCGGGGACGAAGAGGCTTCACCTTCGGGCGGAAACCAGGGAGGACAGGACCGCGTGGCTGGAGGCGTTGCGTGCGACCAAGGAGATGTTCCCGAGGATGTCCTCGAGCGAGATGGTGGGGCTAGGGGACACCGCAGCTGCCGTTGCGGTCTCAACGGAGCGCCTAAGGCAGCGGCTGCAGCAGGAAGGGGTCAGCGAGCCGGCCATTGCTGACAGCGAGAGGATCGTTCAAGCTGAATTCGAGGCTCTGCACAAGCAGCTTGTGCTCCTCAAGCAGAAGCATGCATTTCTCCTGGAAACCCTTCGCCAGCTAGAGGTACTTCCATTAAACGTACTTGTGGGTCGAACATAATTTGGTTGTGCATGACATGGGAACAGTTGCTTTTTCATTGCATGGTGTGTCATGATGTGACATTCATCCATTTTGTACATGCTCGAATTAGTTGAAGGAAAAAGTACGAAGCTACTTATAAACATTGGAAATTTGAATTCATTTGTAACTCTATGGGTCGTGCTGTAAGTTTTCATTACTTCTAATTTTCTTATGCTGTTGTTTCTGTGACTTGGTCGAATGTACTGAACATTTATTTATCGAATGTGCTACCAAAGCTATCTGATGCATTCTATTTAATATGTTTTGTCAGAAGGAAAAAAAACAAAACCAAAGTTCAATTAATAGTTTGATATGTTTGTTTTGGTTTTGTTTTGCCTGCTTCTTTTGAGATACCAAAGTTTCAGGGGGTATATTGTAGACCTTTTATCCCTTGCTTAGAAGATGCTTTGTCTTGAGTTTTGGTCCTTTAGAGGACAAAATAGGACACTCGTTATTCTGTTAGCTTGCTACTTATATTTTTCTGGGCTGATGTCGTTCCTCTTAAGTTTTAGGTTTCCTATTACTAACATATGTAAAAGCTATAACCGTTATACTCATCTTTCATTAAAAAAGAAAATAAAATCCTTGATTGACCTTTTGTTATTTTAATCTAGTAGGCATTCTTTTGTTTTACTGATGGCCAATAAGCACAATACATTTAATCTTAGGATCTAGCTATCTGCTTTAGGATATTTGTTGCGTCAAGGCCCGATATAAATGAAACATTTATTCAGTAACACTTGTTTTCGTTTCAGCTCAGGTTGACTGGCATTTGGTTGCTGATAAACTTCTGTATTGAGGATTTTTATGACAAGTTGTGTACTTGTGTCAAAACACTGGTACAGAGTATTGACCCCCTGAATTGATGAAAATAATTAGTAATGAGGATGCCAAATTAGTAACACTGGTCAATGCCCAAATCTTAAAGAGGGTAGTCACTGCAAGAAGAACAATGGTGCTAGTCGCTGACTATGTATGAACAGAGGGTACTGCGAGGAGGAGGGTCGATGCCCAAGCTGTGGTGCTGTGGTACTGGCTATTTTGAAAGAGGAATGGGTGGAGGGTAAATAAGACATGGAGGTGTCCTGGTTTTAGGATATAACAAGTAGGATCAAAGCTAGCTGTAAAGGGAGGACGAGTGAAGGTATTGCTGCCAGCAAGGAGCAGGGAGAAGGAGTTAAATAGAATAGATGTTTCATTGGATTGGCATTTGGGCAAATGTTTGATACATAAATTTTTCCATTATCGAATGTAGTGGAAACCTTTTAGGCCCTTGTAATTGGGCATTAAGAATTCCCCCTGAACCTACCAAAAGTACACTCCATGTCCATCTGGGATTCAGATTTCCATGTCAACATCCTGATAATACCATTCAATTCGGCATATAGAATGCTTAAGTGGTGAAAATGGAACATTCTGGGAACTTATAGGTTTATACACTGCTATTCTCAAATAATACTAGTAAATGCAGTGCATGCTTTTAATTAGGTGAGGTGTTGGTGACTAGGGGCCACATCACTTGTGTTAATGCTACTATTGTTGGAGGATCGGATGGATAGGATTGACCTGTGCACACTGCTAAGGTGGGTGGCTGTAGAAGAGAAAGCAACGGGTGACTTTTAGTATAGATGAACAAGTACGCTCGTACAGAGCACATGAATAAAAAGTCAGGGGCCACATCACTTGTGTTAATGCTACTATTGTTGGAGGATTGGATGGATAGGATTGACCTGTGCACACTGCTAAGGTGGGTGGCTGTAGAAGAGAAAGCAACGGGTGGCTTTTAGTATAGATGAACAAGTATGCTCGTACAGAGCACATGAATAGAAAGTCAGCCAGTTGACTAGAGCTTAGAAGGTAAATCGGGCAAATAATTCTTTGTTGTGCAGAAAGAAGAGAGTATAACCAATTACCTTTTTATTGTTTTCACTCCCAAGCTATCTTCCTTTGTTGTATTCATGTAAACTAGTTTTGCCATTTGCAAAATGAGAGGTTTTAAATTTTCTTTCTTTTTTCTGCCTTCCATGTTCACTAATTTTTAAGACCTGTATTTTGATGTTTCCTATGGAACTTTCTACCTATAACAAGTTTAGGTTGTGATATCCTCATCTGATGAAGTATTCCTTTGTTGCCTTGCTGTAGACAGAAAAGGTCGATTTGGAGAATACCCTTGTTGATGAGAGCCAAAGACAGTCAAAAGAGTATGGATCTGCTTCTAGATCAAGGAATGAGAAATATAGTGGTATGATAATTGGTGGAATGGTTTGTCTTGTCTGGCTGCTACACTTGTTCTTGAAATGTACTGTACCTTTGTGGGTCAAAGTTGTTGATTGTTATGATGCATCCATGTTAATATTCCACTACAAAAACAGTTACATGGAGAAATGCCACTCCAATGTTGCATCTTACTGGTCGAACTTGTTTCCAGCGGTATATAGCAAAAAATAGTTGTAATTCAGCCGAATTTTAGTCAATTTAGTTGGCTATGGTTTATATCTGATTGAGCATAGCTGGGTTGGTTGGCCCCAATATTACGAAGCTAGTGGCGTCCATGTGTAATTATTGTAAAAGCACTAGGAAATTTCAAACCATAACAGATAACCATTCGCCTTTCTAAACCACTATAATAGTATAATGTTTTGGCTGTTATATGAACTATGAAGTCCTGTTGCTATTATTGCTAGAGCCAAAACTGAGCTTAGTGATGGCAAAAGTTATGTTAATTCACTCATGAAATCTCCTTTCAATTTTCCATTTTCTCTCGAGGACACATTATTCCGAGGTTTTTAAATGTGCTATGCTGGCATGATCATATCTAAAATAGAATCATATCTAAAAAAAACAAATCTAAAATAGAATCGTTACTGAACGATACTTCCAGCGTCCTTCTTGTATGATTGTCGATTGCCATGATTCTTGTATGCTAATTCATGCACCTTATTGGGCTTTTTAAAAAAATTTACTAGGAGCTTTGACCACCCGATTGACTGTATGAAGTCTCTCTGACAGAATTTTTCTAAAGGAGTGTAATAAGGGTTGTCTCTGATAGATTGCATGAGTCGTCCAATAAGAATTATTATTCTGTGTGACCTTGGTCAACTCTTGTAAAACATAGTTTCAAACATTCTTCGTTATCTGAATGTGTTTTAAATTTGTAATTGAATCTATGAAGGGTTGATATCCTATCCAAAGGGCTTTTGAGATGCAAATAGGTTCAAAGTAAACCATATTTGTTCACTTACAAAATAATTAGATTGTACTTCATTGACAGCGCAGGTCCACTTCAACTCATCACCTTTGCTCCTACTTACCCGGTCTGAGTTATAGGTTGTACGTTGAAGTGCTCTTCTCATTATCCCAAGCACAAGCCACCAGAAATAGCAACCACCCCTCCGGCCATCACCACTGGCTGCAGCCACGACAAGTAACATCCCCGCTAACTACCAACCCATATTTAAGCATTGTGACAAGCCATCCAATTATCACACAGCGACTAGGCTCTGTTACTTTGGAAGAACCTACCAGACCCTACCTTGATCCTAATTAATCACGTGCTTTGATGGCAATTGTGATCCCTCCTGTTCGGGAAAGGAAGTAATGCTCAGATTTGGATGAATTTCTTGAATGTGCTGTGCATTTAGTTTGGTTTTATTATGCATAACTTGATATTCTTCTCTTTCGAACACCGTTTACATTAAGTATATCTATTTGGTTTGCTTTAACTGGCACATTGAACTATCATTTTCCTTTTTCAGAAGGAAGTGCTAGTGAATCTGATGATTATAATGAACCACAAGATCCTGCTGAAGAAGAGACTGACGATGATGAGAACATTTATTTTGATACTAGAGATTTTCTATCCTCGAGCTCTTTTAAAAGTAGTGGATCTGATTTCCAAAGATCTGAAGGTGGTTCGGATGATGAGGAAGATTATCCAATGGATGGAATTGATCCTTCCATGAAGTCTGTTGGAATTAGTTATCCATATGTAAGAAGGCGTAAGAAGCTGCCTGATCCAGTTGAAAAAGAGAAGGGTGTAAGCTTGTGGTCAATGATCAAGGACAACATAGGAAAGGATCTCACAAAAGTTTGTCTGCCAGTATACTTCAATGAACCGCTCTCATCATTGCAAAAATGTTTTGAAGATCTTGAGTATTCCTACCTTATTGATCGTGCATCTGAATGGGGGAAAAGGGTATTTCTTCTTCCTCTCCCTGTTTTGAGCATTTTTAAGCTCACACTGCATGCATCTTTTTTAATATGTTGAATGCAAGTAGCTATAGACATTTGATGTGTTAGATTTTGCATCATACCATCTCCAACTTGCAACTAATCCATTCACTTAATGATACTCTATCCTTCCTTGTGGCAGATGTCTAATTTTAACTAAATTAGAATCTCTTTGTTGTGTTCCTGACTACAGAAAAATGGGGACCAGGTACTCTTTTCTTTGTTTCATCTTTGCCAAAGATTACAATACCCCTCACGTAGCGAGTATCCTAACAACTTATGGAAGCTAACTTTTACGAATCCTAACAATATAGAAACTAATTACGTGAATGATATGAAAAATGATAGACATGGAAACAGATTAAGTTTCCTTGCTATCATGTGGACTTCGTCTTGCCGTGCACGCCTTGCCCCACACTTAATAAAAAGATGCAGGTTAGCAGTTTGGTTCATCTGTCACCCCCTTGTTTCAGAGGAAAAAAAAATAGTGGTAACTACTTGGATGTGCCTGATTTTCTAACTATCTGACTAATAAGAGCAACGTTCCTATTGGCTGTTTTGTTTCATAAATTAATTCTGGTGCATCTGCCATACTGGAACAATGTTCCTGCACTGTTGTTTAGTATATTTGTGCCAAGTCTTCCACCCACCAACCATTGGGTTTTCTCCCACCGTTGGGTGTCGTTTGACAATAGAAATTTCACTTGCTACACATTGTGTATGATTACTGACAACAGCCAATTACAAATAACGATGTTTAGGTGCATATTCATATAAGGAATAATCACAGTTGATGCATCTCACGTCTCTATTTTGTGATGAATACCCAGGGGAATAGTCTTATGAGGATTCTTAGCGTAGCAGCATTTGCTGTTTCTGGATATGCATCTACAGATGGGAGAAGCTGTAAGCCCTTTAATCCCCTTCTTGGGGAGACATATGAAGCAGACTATCCAGACAAAGGCCTTCGCTTTTTCTCTGAAAAGGTCTGTTAATGAAGCACAATTTCTTTGTTGAGTTGTCATATTCATGCCTTTTTTATTTGACCATGCTTTTTCGTACAGTATGCCAGTAAATAAAACTTTTTCATAAATAAACTTGTTATAAGTTTGGTGCTTATTGAATTTTCCCTATTATCCATGCTTTTCAAAATGTGTAACAGTCTAACAGAATACTGCAATGGAGAACTTCAGAAAAGTGAGGCTTTACAGTATGATTTGTCTAGTTTGGTTATGTTTTTTATTTTCTTAAAATGGTAAAACAAATATGGGTTATCCACATCATATAGTTTATAGTGATTCACTTTTTATGTCTTGCTACATGCATTGCTTCTTGTTGAACATTATGTTGTTGCCTGAGGTTTCCTAAAAATTCTTTGTTGATAAATGGCTAACTGCAGTGTCAATTAGCAATTGGGACATTGGGATTGACATTATATCTAACACTGCCATTGATTCTTGGTTTTTGTTTACTGCTCTCTCTGTATTTGTGATAGGATCGTGTTTATGCCATTTCTTTACTTGTGTGATATACTGGACAAACACTATATACCTGCTGGTTCTGATTTACTGCTCTGTACCTATTTGATCCTCAGGTAGCATATGTTGTATAAGACTCACAAATCATGACTACTTGAGTGTTGAGAGTCTACTGTAGGATTTCTGCAAGATTAGATCTATTTGCTTTGCATTTTGATTGATGAAGAATCTTAAACACCACTTTCCAGGTCAGTCATCATCCTATGGTCGTTGCATGCCATTGCGAGGGAACTGGCTGGAGGTTTTGGGCTGATAGCAACCTAAAGAGCAAATTCTGGGGTCGTTCCATTCAACTTGATCCTGTTGGTGTGTTAACACTGGAGTTTGATGATGGTGAAGTTTTCCAGTGGAGCAAGGTACTATAACATAACTAGCAATAATGATTGAACTGTCAAATTAACTGACTGGATATATGTTAAGGTCACCACTTCAATTTACAATCTCATATTGGGCAAGCTATATTGTGACCACTATGGTACTATGCGCATACAAGGTAATCGTGAGTATTCATGTAAGCTGAAGTTCAAGGAGCAGTCAATAATTGATCGCAACCCTCATCAGGTAATTATCATTTTTGCTTTAGCACTGGGTTTATTTGGTCGGCATGTCAGTTCTTCCCATTTTCTTCTTTAGTGCATTCCGTCACAGTTTGTTTTTTTCTCGAACGCGTAGGAGAGATGCATGTCATTTTATTAATAGGAGAAAGAACAAAACCAGTACAACATAAGAAAACACAAATAGAAAAAAGAAGAAAAAGAAAACAAAAAGGGAAAAACACACAACAGACAAACACAAACCGAAAAAGAACTGAACAAATAGAGACCAGAGGCCTTTAGCCCCATGGCACACCAAAGAGCAACCTCATCTTCCAACTTCCTCAGCAACTCACTACCATTTGGGGTCTCTTCATTGAAGATGCAACCATTACGGTGCTTCCAGGTTTCCCAAGCAACAAGAGTATTAGGGAATTGAGACCTTTCCTGAGCAGTTTAGCAACCATCTTGATGGCGCGACACCACCGGTTGGAGAACACAGACACACCCGGCTGCGGAGCCACCAGTTGTAAACCGACTTTTTGAAGAATATCAAACCACACTTGCCTGCCAAACACGCAAGACACTAGCAAGTGATGGATTGTTTCATCTGCCTTGATCACAAAGGGGGTAGGACACCAGGTGAGAGTCCACGCTTGGCCAAGTTATCCGCCGTCCCACAACGATTATGAGCAACAAGCTAAATGAAGAATCTGCAATGTAGAGGCACCCAAAACCTCCACACTCGCTTCCAAGGTGCAAACTTAATCGAGCCAACAAAGAGAGCATTGTAGGCCGACTTACTAGAGTAAACCCCAGAACCTGAAAGCTTCCAAGAGTGTTGATCTTGCACCTCGGGTTGAAGAACACAATCTTCCAACAAATCTCAGATCTGGAAATACTCCTCAATTGTCCTCACCGAAAAGGTTCCCTTGATACCAGGCACCCAAACGCCTATTTTCAAGAGCCTGGGAAACCGTCCTATGGCTGATCGCCCTTCGAGAAATTAAAGAAGTGAGATGGGGAACCAAATCAGCAATAGTATGACTATGCAACCAACGATCAGACCAGAACTTGGTATTGATACCGTTGCCAACCAGAGTGGCAGTAGCCATGGCAAACATAGCTTTTGCATTCGGATGAACTTGAATTTGAAAACCAGCCCAAGGACACGATGGTTCCGTCTTTTGAAGCCACAACCACCTCATCCGATGGGCCCAGCTAAGAGTCACCAAATCATGAATACCTAAGCCACCAAAATACAAAGGCCGACGCACCCGCTGCCAAGACACCAAGCAATTACCACCTTTAGCTTGTTCTTGACCTGTCCAAAGAAAGCCTCGTTGTCTTTTATCAATAGCTTTGAACACCCACTTGGGAAGATCCATGGCGATCATTTGGTAAATCAGTGTCGCTGCGAGAACCATGCGCACCAAAATGAGCCTACCAGCACGATTCAACAAAGAAGCCTTCCAGCCAGGGAGATTATCTGAGACCTTGTCAACGAGCGGTTGAAGGACGACTTTGGAAGGTCTCCGAACTGTCAGCGGGAGGCCCAAATAAGTGCACAGACAAAGCTTTACGTCACAAGGCAGAAAATCCCGAATGATCACCAAGTCCTCCTCACTGCAATGAATTGGAGAAACCGAGCATGAGGATGTTGGTCCTAAGACCCGAAACCTCACCAAACAGCTGAAGAATTTGCTTGATTAAGTTGAAATCTTCAGCGACCGGCCGGAGAAAGAGAACCGCATCATCCGCATACAAAGAGACCTGATGTTGAATTCCCTGGGTTGAGAGAGGCTGCAACAACCCTTCATCACTAGCACGGTTAATAAGAGAATTTAGAACATCCATAACAAGGATGAAGAACATAGGTGAGAGGGGATCACCCTGCCGATGACCCCTTTGATGCACTAATCACCTCTCCTGGCTCCCCATTTAATAAAACACGGGTGGAAGAAGTAGATAGCAGGCTGCAAATGAGATTGCACCAACAACGACCAAAACCCAAATGATGTAATACCTCCAGCAAAAGAGACCAAGAAACCGAATCAAAAACTTTAGAAATGTCCAGCTTGATAAGAATATGAGGTTTCTTTTGACTGTGCAGCCGCTTCGTCGTTTGTTGGACAAGCATAAAATTATTTTGAATGCAACGCCTCCGAACAAAAGCACTTTGATTAGTTGAGACCATGGAGGAAAGCTTCGGCGCCAATCTGTTAGCCAAGACTTCTGTGACCAACTTGGCGAAACTCAGAATCAAACTGATGGGACGAAAATCATTTACTAGCAAGGCATCCACCTTTTTAGGCAATAAAGTGAGGAAGGTTGTGTTTAGCAACCTCAGCCTGGCTCCCTTTCCTTGATGAATTGCCACCAAAGTGCCCAACAGATCCATTTTGATAATAGACCAGCAAGATTTGTAGAACCTTCCAGTAAAACCATCAAGACCTGACGCTTTGTCCGATGGTAGGTCCTTGTTTGTTACCCAAACCTCTTCGTCAGTGAATGGCCCTTCTAAAGACTCCGGATCATAGGAGTGTTGATAAAAACTAAGATCCAAAGTAGAGGTACACTCAACTGCAGAGCCCATCAAATTAGAATAGAACTCAAAAACTGCAGCATGCTTCTCCTCATGACATGTCATGATCTGATCATCAACTTGTAGTTTGGAATTGAAATTTTCTCTTTTGAAACCTAGCCTGTTGGTGGAAGGAGCGCTCCAAAGATGTCAAACTAAGGCAGTGAAGTTTCAGCTTCCTGCGCAACCAGTCTTCTTCCACACTAAGAGCTGGAGATCACGCGCAATCTCTAGCCGATGAAGGATCTCCTTAGCCATGGAAAGCTGAGATCGAATATTACCCACCCTCTGCTGACTCCAACCTTGAAGGCCTCTGCTTAGCCGCGAAACTTGATAAAGAAACGCTCAACGGGGTACACAGCCGAGACCGGAGCATCCCAATTCTGCTGCACCGCATCATGAAAACCAAGAAGAGAAGGCCAAAAACTCTCAAAATGGAAACACCGTTTGCTGCGGGTATTGACCTTGAGACCAAGAATTAGGGGACAATGATCCGAGGCCATAGAAGCCGAACTTTGCAGCATAGAATTCGGGAAAATATCCTCCCATTCCATCGTACAGAACACCCGATCCAACCTTACAAGAGTTGGAGAAACACATTAATTGGACCAAGTAAACTTTCGCCCAAAAAGAGAGATTTCCTTGATCGCAGAGTCATCTAATAGACGGCGGAAATGACCCATTAGTGCACGGTTTAAGTTAGAATTATTCTTATCCTCCGCCTGATATATCAAATTAAAATCACCCGCCACAAGCCACAGGCCAACGCATAGAGCGCGGATATCACGCAGCTCCTGCAAAAACAACTTCTCTGCATCAACTTAGGGGTCGTAGACTCCTGTGAACCACCATAGATGCCCATCTTGATGAGCGAACTGAACCAAGGTGGAATAGCTGTCAACTCTAGAACCAAGGGCCTCACAGACCGCCCCTTTCCACGCGATGAAAATACTGCCCCTTGTACCAACAGTTGGGAGGGCAACATGACGATCAAACTCAGTACCAAGCACAGAGAGAAGCAGCCGAGAAGAAATAGAGGCCACCTTCGTCTCCTGCAAGCACACAATGTCTGCTTTAGAGGAAAACACCACTTCACTGACAACATCATGTCTCACATGCTTGTTAAGACCACGCACATTCCAAATCAAAATATTACATGAATTCATTGAAACAAAATACGAAGAGCGACCAGAAAGAAAACACACCTAGAGACAATCAACCCAACACAGAGACCTCCGCCATCCTCATTTGATCAACATCCTCAAAAGATCAACTGAAAATGGCCACCAAGGCAGACAAATGAGCCGGAGTGAGGCTGCTCAAATAACCTGCCATAAGAATCTTGAGCACATTGATCAAGCTGCTCCTTATCAGACAAGAGCCCCAATTTTATCATGATGTTGCGCCGAGTACCTCTAACATTAGGCCCCGGAGACCACAGAGCAACCCCTGCCACACGTCTGCTACGCCTTTGCAAGGAACCCAGCGGCAGACCCTTCTGAATCTTTGGAAGAGGTAGGAGACTATCAACTAACTTGGAAACTTGAGCAATGAACGTGTGAGAATGATGATCATTAGGAATACTTAGCGAAGAGGGAGAGGAACTAGAGACTGGTCTAGCGACTGGGGCACCCTGCCTCCCAATCTGGCGCCGTTGTCTCGAATAAACCAACAAAGGCTTAGAAGGAGCACCTGCAGACTCTCCCACGCCAAGAACAGGCAGACAATGGAGACAAACTAGCTTGAGCAGCAGACGAAACAAACACAGATGAGGCCTTGAACTGCAAAATAGCCCCAAACTCCCCCGTGACTGTATGAAGGCCCGAACAAGGAACCGACCCACACGAAGTCGACTCCAGTGCTCCCACAATACATCACCTAGGGAGGAACAGTCACATCCATACCCCGATCAACAACCTACATAGAAACACCAGGACCCACCGCAGCGTCACCCATAATAAGAGAATCCTCATCCAACCAAATCGAGGGGACAGAGGCGTAGACATCTCACATCGCAGTGATGGCAGCCGCAGCCAAAGACCCATTGCGCCCTGCGTCCACCTTGTACCCCCCGAACAAGCCATAAATGGCGAAGACTGGGGGTAAAGATGTCCAAATGGGCGGCCCGGCCCGGCACGGCACGGGCCCAGTCAGGCACGGCCCGTTTTGGGCACGGCCCGTTACAGCCCGTTAGCTAAACGGGCCGTGCCGTGCCGGCCCACGTGCCGTGGTTGCAGCCCAGGCACGGCCCATTTAAGATCGGGCCGTGCCGTGCCGGCCCGTGGCACGATAGGCCCATTAGTATTTTTCTGGCCTGGCGGCCCGTTAACACGTGAAAATCCCGAAAAACATCAAAAAACCGCCGAATGCAGGGATCGAACTCAAGACCTCGTACATGGGAAGCAATGACTCTACCACCCTGTTAAGGATCTCTTTATGTATTAGGGATAAATAAATTATATAAAACCTTAAAAAATAGAAAAACTTAAATGGGCCGTGCCGTGCCGGCCCGGCGTGCCGCGGCTCCAGCCCAGGCACGGCCCGCCTAACCGTGCCGTGCCGGCACGGCCCATTTACTTTCGTGCCGTGCCGTGCCTGGGCCGGGCCAATTTTTCCGTGCCGCGGGCTGGCCCGTTAGGCCCGGCCCAGTTGGCCATCTTTAACTGGGGGGAAGCAACCGAAGCGGCAGCAGACAACAAAGTAAAGGCCACATCATCATCCGAAGCGACAGGAGCCAATGGCGCCACCCCAGCGGCCACATGGACCTTTCAAGCGCAGCTAGGACCCAACTGCAGCTGTACGGGGACGCGAGCTGCGACACCACCAGAGATGCTAGAGCCTCCCGGCGCACCAGCACCGCTCGGCGAGGGCCCAAACCGCTGGTGACGCTGCCTATCCTCATTGCCATCGTCATCAGGAGAAAGCAACGAATCCAGAGAGGGAGAGGGACCATGGACAACCGCAAGAACAATATCAATCTTATACGCCAATGTTCTCTTCACCGGAGGACCCTCACCAGACCCGACCTCCGTTGGCTCTACAATGAGAAGGTCCAAATCGGAGGGAAACGAATGTAGATGACCGGACCACGCCGACAGACGAAACAAGGACAAGTCTGAACGGTCCGCCGTTGAAGGATGTAGCTGCTGAATCCAACAATACCTCCCTAGCAATTGCTCCACGTTGACAAATCCCAAGCATGAGCCAGAATCCCATGAAGGACCAGATCAACCAAGTAAGGCAAGACCTTCTCGACCGCATGAGCTTGCCTAGTCTAGCGCTTAACGAGCAAAATCAGACCGGAAGCTTGAACCGGCCGACCACCATTAATAACCAGATCAACCATCGCGTCATCAGGAAGAAGGAAGTCTTCCGGAGCCGAAGGATGGATAGACAAAGAGTTGGCGTCCAAACCAAATTTAACAGCAATGGCCTCAAGCACATCCCACGGGGAGACAGAATGCTTGGTACCGGCAACCGAAACAAAGACCGCACAACGGAGTTCCTCCTCCACCCCCACAATACTCTGAGAGCGACTAAGCACATAGAACTCCCTAGATGGGTTGTCGACGACGATTGGCGCAGCCATCTCCACGCCCTGCCGAACAGGGCACCCCGGAGCTTCACCTACCGACGAAGAAGAGGGCTCCGAGGGGCCAGCGCCCCCAGAACGGCGCCTGCGAGGCCTATGGCGAAGACGATGTCCACCCTGAGCACCCCGGCCATCAGATGGAGCAGAACGCACCGCCGCAGACACACCCCCAACTGAGGGCGCACCTAGACGCGGCCAAGGACCACCAAAACTGGCATGCCCCAGTAACAATGGAGGCGAGACGTGACGCCAGCCGAAATGATGCTTCTCCTGAGAAGGGAGATGGGCCCCAATGTCGGGCAACGACGACTGCGGACGAAAACGTGAGCACTCGAAGGATCGGTGTCCAGGAGCAAGGCAACGGAAACAGTGAGTTTGCTGACGACACCGAGCAGCGCAGTGGGACTTGGAGAAGCAATTGAAGCATTTACCTCGTAGATACACTGAATTGGTCTGCGAAGTTGCTGTTGAGGACGCAGACGCCGCCGCCTGTCACGACGCCCTACCACCAGCTGCCACTCGTCAGTCTTTGATCCACCGGACTGGAACTGCACCACAGTAGGTCGGTGAGCAACAATTGGCGGGACCTTCGAGGTGGCCGGGAGGACCGTCGCCACCTCCACGGGAGCCACACCAAGCAACGCATCGCAAAATGAAGCAGGAGCATGGAGCTCCGAGCTTGGGCTGGTAGACATGGGGGAAATCGGACTAACATCACGCCACCGCAACGCCTTCGGGTGACCCACAAGAAGAAAAGGCTGTGCTAGAGGAGATAAAGGGTAACACGGTGCAAGGGAAGGAGAGGCAACCTGCCGCAAAGGGGAGGGCAGGGCCCGGTCGGTGGCCGCCGGAGCTGGAGGAGACGCCGATGTGGGGCTGTGGGGGTGGGGGGCATCGGGGAGAGGAGGGGGTGGAGAGGAGCGGAGGTGGGAGGCCATCGGTCATTGTTCATTCAGGTGATCCTGACTAAATTATATTTAATCTCTCTTTTAGCTAGGCAAGTGATACATACTATGGCAAAACTTCTTAGTTTTTATCAGTATGGGAAAAGTTTTGAGTTTCTAGCATGATTTTTCTCAAATTTTGTTCAGAAGATTGCATGGGAGCAAATCTTGGAAAGCTCTAGGCTCTGTGGAGTGTAAAGTCTAGCTTGAAATAATTTCAGCTGCATGAGTCTTAAGCATGTGCACTTTAACTGTTGTAGATTCGCATATCTGAAAAAGCTTATACAAAAAGGACAAATTCATACAATAAGAGCTTTGTTGTGCACTAGTGATTAGTGAACAATGATTAACGATCTATCAACTTGGTAAAAAATTATTGGTAACAATGTATATGCAGATTGTAGAATCTCTCAATTCAAATCGGAGCAGGGTTCAAAGAACCAGCCAATTAAATTGGTCGGTTCGTGCTGATAACCGGTGAAACCTGCTGTGCCTGGTTTTCAGTACCCACTTCAGCTGGTTCACTGCCCTAAACCCGTATTCGAAATCTAACTTGTAGACCATTAGGTTGGTCATTGCATCTTTTAATCTCCCAGACTGTTTGCAAATAGGAAAAAAGGAAGGAAAAAAAAGCAATTAAGATATTCTGTTTTTGTCCTAACAAAAGGGCTAAGGAAACTGGAATCGGTCAGTTCCAGTGTCCTTAACTCTGACATGGAGCAATCAATTGGATACATTGACATGGTATTTGTTAGGATTATTCTGTTGCGGGAATCAATTTCTTTTTATCAAAATTAAATTGCTTTTGGAAATTTGAAGTGAGTTTTATGGCAGTGGTAAAGAGTGCTTTCATGATTACTTGAATTTGTATATAAATGCATGTATCTTTAGGTGTCTGGGATGTAAACTGATTGAAAATTAAAATGCTTTCTAGTTAGTTAGGATGCTGTGTGGGGATATACCCTGAAAGGGTGCAATTTAGTTAATTTGCATATACTCGCCAGTCCAATTATCAAATATGACCTACTTCTGTAAATGAAATGGTGATAATGCAGAAGTAGCCACCAATTCCCAATCCCAGAGCATCCTCTGGTTCTCTTTCCTCCATTTCCTTTCCCAGAAACGTTTTAAATGTAAACTCATTTCTAGGTGTAGTCATGGTCCCCTTCATTCCCATTTCACCCCACCTAACTTCACAAAGAAAATACACCCTTTAGAAAAGGAAATGAATCTGTAAAAACTGCTATTAGCTTGCTCAATCACAGTTGAAAAATGATTTTCTGTGAAATTTAGACCCATTATTGAATTCGGCATTAGTTCTCTACACTAAACATTATTTTTTTAAGTACACAACTTTCTGATTGTGCCATATGCTCACATATATGGACTTAGTTTACTTTAGCACACTTGATTCAGTTCAGCCGATGCAAATGCAGGTGCAAGGTGTTGTTCAGGATAGAAGTGGTCGAACTGTTGCTACACTATTTGGGAAGTGGGATGAAAGCATGCACTATGTAATGGGTGATTGCTTTGGAAAAGGCAAGGGATCTGAACAGTTCTCCGAGGCCCATTTGTTGTGGATAAGAAGCAAACCACCTAAGTTTCCCACTCGATACAATTTCACTCGCTTTGCAATTACTTTGAATGAACTTACCCCTGGATTGAAGGTAAGGATGATTATGTCTGATATCAAGTTTCATGTCAAGATCATATTATTGTGTTCAGGCTCATACTTTCAACATGTAAGCAGGAAAAACTGCCACCAACAGATTCAAGATTACGACCGGATCAGAGATGTCTAGAGAATGGTGAATATGAAAGGGCATATGCTGAGAAGTTGAGGCTTGAACAGAGACAGCGGCAGGTCAGTCTATGATCTTTAACTTTCACATGCTTTATTTATTAGACTTTGGACTATCCATTGGTAATTATTGCAATTCAGGCACAACAAACATTCCTCAAGCTGCATTGCAGATTCAGCATTTGCCATATTTTTAGACATGTTCTGGAACACATTCGTGTTCAGTTTGCATTTTATGCATGAAGAAAATAAGGTTGAATGAAGTTTGCATAGGTATACTATGAAAATATGGTTACAAATTAATGTGCTGTATATTAAGATTGTTGACTGAACTATATAAATATCGTCTTAATAGCCTCTACCTTCATCTGTCCCTCTTTCCAAATGAACATACTAGACTGCTTCCTTTCTCAGGTGCTATTTAGTTTTCTGCTCTCTTAGCTAGGTTTGCTGCTCGCGGATCACACTGCAGCAGCCACTTTTCCTTTGTGTCAGGCTTGTATCGTGCTGATTGAGTACACATACCTCGGGCCACTATGGGTTGGGTGTCAGTTTCCACGACAAGATTTGGATAGGTATTATTTTTAGTATATGGAACTACATCTTTTAAAGTGAAAGTTGTGTTTTTTGGTGGCACTTTAATATTTTGTATGGATGTGTGGCAAGTTCTTTTTGAGAGTGAACAGGTAGATAAAGCAAGGCACGCTGGTGTCATTATGGCAACAGCAGCAAAAGATACTGTTCCACATATATCTGCGGTGTCGTGAGTGTATTGTTCGCAAACATGCATTAAATTTCTGTTTTAATTAACAACCTGTGAGAAATGTCCCGAAATTACATGACCTACTGTGATGATGGTTACGTGCATACGCTTTGGGGGTTTTGCACTTGTGACTTGCACGGGACAGTATATGTGATCCTAGCAAACTGGATTGAGAAATCTGTCATAACAAATGTTTTCAACCATGATAACATGTTGAGAAGTTAGAGAACAAAAGGTAAAATGAGTCAGAAAATGAGAAACAGCGGAAGTTAAATTTCTAATTTCTACTGTGATAGACTTGTACCTTATCATAACATGTTCGCTCAGTTTACCTCATTTGGATTTAATACTATTAACTTGGGCAGTTTGACCTGATTAGTTTTGAAGGCTAACTGAGCTGTACCAACTGTATTGCAGGCACGAAAGATGCAAGAGAGCGGGTGGAAGCCTCGGTGGTTTGCAAAGGACAAAGCTACTGACACATACCGTTACGTTGGTGGTTACTGGGAATCCAGAGAAAAAAGCAGCTGGGAAGGCTGCCCCGACATCTTCGGACAATTCCCTAACGATCTGATGATAGCTGACTAGGTTCGTGTAGGTTACAGGTCTTTTGGTTCTCTGCCCACTATTTCTTCTTTTTGGGGTAACTTGATTCCTGATTTTTAGTGGTTTATATTAGAGCAACTAATGCCCGTTGATCTGTAAGCAAAGGCAGTGCTTCAGATATATTGGTCTCGTACATAATAAGAGAATGGTTTGTCCTAAATGTCACCTTAATTTTTCGGAAAAGTAAATGTTTTCTTGTGAGGGTCTCATCCTCACAAGTTCAGAGTGGTGTCATGTGGGCCATCTGTATATTCATATGTTGGATATGAAACTATGCATATAAGTGCACGAGGATGTGAAGTTGTGCGTCATGATGGTGTGATGCTAGTGAAACCATTTGAAGGTTGATCGTTTGCATGCTTGACTGGCAATAATGTATTGAAGCAGCAAACAATACGTGAGCATCGTCATGATAAAGCTCTGCAGTAAGAGATACGGATATATTCCCAAAGTTTCCCTTAGACGATACAAACATAAGTTTCATAATGTTCATAAGTGATGGCGGTGAAATGGAATTTAAATTGTTGGTCATTCTGGTTCTAGTTTTGCTTAGTGGGTAAAGCTCCCGGGTGCTTTGCTGCCATTCTATGGGCTGCATGGTTGAGACCTTCATTTAGAAGAAAGAGGCAATAGGTTTGTATGTGTTCTGAAAGGAAAAAGTATATATTGCTTCATTCAAATATTGCTCGAATCTTGTTTTCCTCTTCGAACTGTAAAATCAGGCATCTCATATTTTTTTAACGGTTTAAACCAATACAATTTTCCTATTTAATTGGTTTTAATGGTGGTTTAATCATAAGTGGCAAGGAGCTGGAGGGGATGGAGGCCAGAGGGGAGAGGTGCGACGGAGGAAGAGAGGACGGTGAGACCGGGCGGGAGAGGTGCGACGTCTGATGCCTGGTTTGGTGGTGCACCTATTGGCACGTGTGGCGATGGAGGCCAGAGGGGAGAGGCGTGATAGCGCGCGGGAGGAAGAGGGGGTGGTGAGACCGGACAAGAGAGGTGCGATGCTTGACGCTTGGTTTTGTGGTGCATCTATTGGCGCGTGTGGGGAAGCCTAGATCTTGAGGCGCCCTTGTCGTTGACGCGAGTCTCCGGTGGCAGTGGGCTCTGCTTCGTCGCCGCAGTCCCCTGAGCTGTCGACGGGTACGACGGATGGGAGATCTGGCAGTCAGCATGGAGCTGCAGATCCCCTAGCTGCGCGGGCACGACTTGCTGATGTGAAGGTTCTTGAGGGCAGTGGTGGTGATGGGCAATGGGTACGTGGATCCCTTCCTGCGCCCACAGCAAGCGGCGGTGTCTACGTACGTCGCATTGCAGGGGGACTACGGGCAACCTCAGGCGCAGTCCGCTCTGCGGTTGCTGGGTTGTCCATACTCATCGTCCATCTCTGCGCCGTCGGTCTCCGCGTCATACCATTCTTGGCCTCCGGCGACGTTGCCTCGGTTGGTAGGTAGCCCACCTCCCGCGTCCCCTCCACCGGAGCCATTGCCGCCGTCACCGTCGGCATTGTCGCCTCCCCCGCCTGACGCTCCTGCGTCGTTGCTGTCATCGCTCATCCAGCGGTGGCGCGAGATCGAGGCCATGGGGCCCACCACGCCGCGCACCTGTGACCTGGCCTCTAACTCCGACGGTGGCTCCCCACGCGACCGCGTCAGGTGCATCGTCAAGAAGCTGAGTGGGGCTCGTCGTCTGGACTGTGCGTGGCCACCGTGCGATGGAAGAGCTGGTTGCCAAGATGGCTCACCGTCGGAGGCGCAAGGTCGCCACGCTCGCCGAGAGGCCCGTCGTGTCCCAGTTCGCGCACAAATTCAGGATCCTGGTAAGGGCCTGCTTGGCAGAGCTGTTAGAGCAGCTTCCCGGCTGGAATCAGGGGAGCTCTGTCAAACAACAACTTTTAGCTATCTTAATGAAATCTGTAGGAGTGATTATCTGAAATGAATTAGAAGTTGTGGAGCTAAAAAAAATAGTTTCGTCTAATTCACTTTCCGCACAGAATTAACTCCTCTATATAATTTATTCTAAAGAATGACTAAAAAATCACTTTTAGCCACATAATCATTTCCATCAGAGAATCACTCTTCCAAAAAAAAATTTAAATTAGAAAGAGCTCTACCAAACAAACTCTAAATAAGCTTGTTGCATAATGCATTGTTGGATCAAATTAGCCGTGTCACTGTTGCTCCATTTCCCAGAGTGCGGCATCATCTCCAGAAACGACCCCGAGGGAGCTCCGCGCCATGCCGCCGGATCAGCAGCTCGAGATCTTTACGGCCACCCGCTGGGGCCGCTGCGCGTACAACAACATCCAGATGTTCATCCAGTTCCAGGTCACCATCAACGTCGCCGCGCTCGTCATCAACTTCGTGTAGGCGGTGACCACGGGCAAGATGCTGCTGACGACCGTGCAGCTGCTGTGGGTGAACTTGATCATGGACACCATGGGCGCGCTGGCGCTGGCGACGGACACGCCCACCAAGGCGCTCATGTGTCGCCCGCCCATCGGCCGCACGGCGCCGCTCATCAGCAACGCCATGTGGCGCAACCTCGCCGCGCAAGCCGCGTTCCAGGTGGCCGTGCTGCTGGTGCTGCAGTACCGCGGCCGCGCCATCTTCGGAGTCAGGGAGAAGGCCAACGACACCATGATCTTTAACGCGTTCGTGCTCTGCCAGGTGTTCAACGAGTTCAACGCGCGGGAGATCGAGCCGAGGACCGGGTTCACAAATATGTTTGGTGTTCGAAAATCGGTGGTCGGCGGTTACCGAAAAATCACGGTATCACAAAAATCAGGTAAAAATTGGTAAAAATTCAGATAAATTTATTTCATTAAATTTGCAAATTTAGCGAGAACTCAGACCAACGAATTAGTAACCGGTTGGTTTGAATCAGTTACCAACCATATTTTATGTTTTATCGACCGATTTTAACGATTACTGAACTGACATAAATTCAAACGAATTGGTCAAAAGTCGACCATATTACAGCGGTAACCGACTGCATTGTTCGAATTTCGACGAAGATGAAGGAAAATAAAAAAACATAAAAAACTAGAAAAAATAGGGAAAATTTTGGTATGGGATTTGGTATGTTTTGTTTAATCAGGAAATTTTTTGGTATGATATTTGCTATATTCTGAATATTTCTAAGGAAACAAATAGATACTAATAGTAATATGGGTATGACCATATAATTATTTCATCAAATATATGCATACATTACATAAGTAGCACATCAAATTAATAAATATATTGAATTGTCCATACAAAAGTTAGAAGCACAATCACATGCCATCCATAATACTTACCAAAGCGATGATCAATATTTAAAATGTAGTTTGCATAGTATCCATACCATATGTAACCTACGAGGTGAAAAAATTAGTATAATACCATGGTATGTAAATAAAGTAGTTGCATAAAGTAAATTATCATCACCTTCAGTACCACCAATTTCTAACGGGGGCGACTAAATTCAGTTGTATTGTACTCCTTAGTGAACATGAGCATTATTCATCGTGTAGATAGCAACTTTGCCTTAAATTCTACCTAACTTTTCCTCGTCCATGCAAAAGTGGTTGACTATTGTCCTTACAATATGACATAAAACTTGGGGTCTTACCACTCATAGATCCACTGAATAGGAGGCTCTGATTGAGCATCAGGGACATGATAATTTTACGGATACGATCCAGAACTATTCTCCATGTCATAGTTGCTGGAATAGCTCGCACTATCTTGTGGTCCATCATACCCCCTATATGACATGCCTTTGTGAGGATGGGGCATCGCGGTCCTAGTCCTGTGAGGCATGCGAAATCTGACTCTCACTAGTGAATTGCACGGGAGCAACAGCAAAGGATGGGTGTGGAGAAGCACCGCCTCCCTAACCATCATCGCTATCTATCTTTGAGCTGCTCTCATTAGACTCTTGGTAAGTTTGGCTCTTTGAGGCACTATCCGTACTCTCATCGCTTGGTACTTATCTTTTTTACCCTTACCCTTAATCTTCTTGCTCTTTTTTGATGCACAATTTGCTTCTTTCTCTTTCCCATGTGTGTGTCATCTATCACTTTAGCAGCCTACTGTGCTAGTGTATGTTCCTCAGTCTGCCGTTGTAAATCAGTTGGGTTCACTGTGTCTATAACTAGATGAGTCGGTAGGGGTATGTCACTATCTGTGTCCTACTCATGAAGCTCTGCGATAGCATTTGATCTACCCCTCTTCATCCAGTCCCGGAGCGGATTATTCTCCTCATTCAGTGTGAGCTCCATAAGCCGCTGAAATGGATCATAATCAACAATAGACCTAATGCATGCATCCAAATCATTATGTATTCTCAGGTTGTAGTTTAAATATACCAACTTATGAAGCTTTTTTAGCTTAACCGGTTGCAAACTTTCATGTGAATAAATGCAAATATACTCCAGTTCCTCTCACACCCACTAGATAAAGCGTACTGAGACACTAGGCGCATGGCAAGCATCATTAGAATAGGTGTACAGAACATAGACCACCATTGCGTTGCAAGTAGTAAAGTGGTCTAACGTTTAGAAAATTAGATAAAGTGATGTAACAGTTAGATATGTCAATGCATTTCGTACCAGGTGGAGTCCTGCCGTCACATGCCATCCGTGAAGTGAGTGGATCAGCGAACGATCGAGACTTTGTTCGATATATTTTAACCTCATTAAGTGCTTTCGCGATAGTACCAACATCGGTTCTCTCGAATGCCTTCGGAGATCTTTAAACAAGTTTGGACCCATGTCGTATGCATAATGCGTGTGAGGATTCAATGCGCCCGCTGCAAGTTGATGATCAAAGCATTATTACCATAAGCATTAGTATAATAAGAATTTAAGTGGTAAGAGTGTATCACCGGCATTCACGTAGGTCCCATTCGTTAGATCATACATTTTGCAATCGACAATTGCCATGTACTTTTCAAAGGTACTCCTATCATTGTGATACAACGAATCGTACTCCTGCTTGATAACGGTGTATCTCAGGAGCACCTCACTCAATGTTGGCACCTTATCTTGATCAGAAATTGGAGGAAGACATACAACGGCTGAACGGAATCAACAATCATTTTAAGGTTCTTTCTACATGTTAAGCTGGATAGGCAACCATGTGCATATCTCCCAATGTCAGAACCAATGTAGCGAGACTACTGCAGCTCACTAGATGCCATCTATTACATGAACCTATCCCTTCGGCATAGAAAGCTTTCAAGAAATAGATAATTTGTGCCAAATCTTGTGATATTCCACCTCACCAACTCTCCACCAATCGCGGTCTTCATCATTTCATGGAGCTTTGAATGATTGTACAGCCATCGCGATATGGACCTTGTACTTTGAATGAAAATGTCGTGGTCTTTAAATTCACCAATTGATTTCAACATTAAATTTATCGTATGCGTCACACAAGGTTGCTACACGATAGCAGGATACTCCCTTCTGAGAACCTAACATGCCTTCTTATAGTTGGGCCCGTTATCAATCACGATCTGCACAATATTTTGCAGCCTCACATTATTGACCACTGATCTTTTCTTCTGTATAAATGAATCAACCAAATAAATATGCAACAATTGCAATACTAAGTTACCAACTCAGCAAAATAATGTACCTTGTTTAGATACTTGGCATCTTGGCTGTAGCCAGTCGCATCTACAAGCTTGTGAAAAAACACACGACCATTGCAATAGAAAAGGAAATTAATAATACTCATATGCGTTGGTCCAGTCCAAGAATCACACATGATGGTCACACCATACTCTGGATATTCTAGCAAATATCTTCTTTAATACACTCTCATTCTCATCCAGGTACTTACCATCTATATCCTAACCAGTTGGAGATGGGACACCCTCTCCTGATATAGAACATATGGTCATAAGTCAAAATGAAAGGAATATGAAAACATTAAAATTCATTACAAACTTTATCACTCACCTCATTTATGTGTTTCTTTCACTGCAGCAACAAAGAATGCGTCATCCTCCCTTCTACCAGGAATACCTGAAGTGGGGAAAAATTTGGACCATGCCAAACCAATAGCTTCATTTGCATTTTTCCCTTCGCACTCCATGCCTCGGTGTCAATCCTCTGCTGCATAGGGGCTTTTGATACAGCAATATTATAATCTCTGATACTTGGTGGTGTCTCCCTGGTTGAAGATGACCTCATAAGCATTCTCTTTAAAACATTGTCTCCTTTGGCACTTCCACTACCACCTCCATGCTTGTAAAAATCACTTACCCTCATCCTGAACTCTTCCTCCTCCCTAGACTGAGCCATGGCACACTGCACCTATTCCTCTTCCGTCTCCTCATTATCGCTTGTCAAATCTACCTGAACTCTTGCTAACTCTTGCCTCCGAAGCCTCTCATTGTACCTTCCCTTCCTCTTATCTTTTGTCCTATCAAGCTCACGCCTGAAGTAATCACACACATCTGAACATACCTTACCACAACTTATAACATTCGTTCCGCGCCCTGCCAAATGTTTTTTCAACCTTGTGGCACCACCACCTTTCTTTCCTTCTTGCAGTAATTGCACTTAAACCCCGGGACCAAATTGTCCCTGTACATCCACACCACATCTCTATCCATCATCGATTACTGCAAAACAACATATATCATCATATTAACACTCCACAAATTTCAACTATGAGTAAACATTGAACCAAACCAAAGCTAATAATACTCTGTGAACGAAATGTATCAATCTATTTTAAAGAACCTTCAAGGGAAATTAATTATGTACATGCATATTAAACTAATAAACATGTGTTGTCATGTTACTAGCCATGCATAAATGTCTCAAGAAACAATTAACTTCACCAAAATTAACTACCTTTGCCAGTACCGCGTATTAACCGAGCGCATCGGGCCAAAAACCAAGCAAATCAAGCAATAAATCGACCAGCTCCACCGAATCGATGACAAACTGAATCGCTGCTCTCCTAAGCAGCACATCGAACGAATTATGCAAAAAATCGCTCGGGTTAAGTCGGTTACTGATCAAATCGCGCCAAAAATCGCTCAGCTTCAGGTGCTTCGCTCAGCTCGACAAATGTGGTCGATTACCACTCCTTTGTGCTTGGTTACCGACCCTTCTCGCTTGATATTTTAGCTCTCTCCGTCGGATTTCCGTGGCAACATCGTGGATTTGGCCGGCCGCACGACGGAGCTTCGGTTCTTGTTGTGTAACGACGTGAGGGGAAAGTGAGTTGTGGAACGACGTGATGAGAAGAGCTCTTGCCCTTATCCCATTGAGCTGGGATGAAACGGGCCGTTTGCACTGTGCATTCGGGCCGTTTTGACCTTTTCTTTTTTGGGCTTTTTTGAACTATCAATGTTTGAGCACATATTTCGTGATGCAAACGATAATTTTTTTGAAAATTGTTTCATAGATAATCTTAGAATTGTCTCTATTTTTTAGAGAATTTTTTTTTCAATTCTAATTTGAATTTTTTTTATTCAAATTAAAAAACCAGTAGGTTTATAAAGTCGATGCGGCTCGTTAAGGTCAATAATCACGGTTACCGATCGATAACTGGCGATTTTTCAAACCCTGGTCGGCGTCTTCACCAGCGTGCTCCGGAACAAGATGATAAACAAAACAAGGGAGAGAGAGACTGACAGTAGGCCCCACTGCATGTAATACTTTATTTGCTGATTGTTTTGCCACCTTGAATAAAAAACCAGACTACGTGGCATCATCGCTGCATTAGCGCTCCACATCAGCGAAACGCCGCCAATAAAGTAGGTTGAATTGTTGCCACTTGGGACAAAGGAATTGTTGCCATTTGCAGAGATAGCAAGGGAAAGTTTCAGCAGCCACAGTGCTTGTGTTTGATGGATTGGTGGAACCTGCTACATTGGAAGCAGCTGCCTGTGTGGAAGCTCTGAATTTAGCTGCTGATGTCAATGTTCGGAAGATGCTGATAGCTTCAGATTGCCTCGAGGTGATCAAGAACGAGCTGTCAGAGCCATTTGCAGAGATAGCAAGGGAAAGTTTCAGGCAGCCACTGTGCTTGTGTTTGATGGATTGGTGGAACCTGCTACATTGGAAGCAGCTGCCTGTGTGGAAGCTCTGAATTTAGCTGCTGATGTCAATGTTCAGAATATGCTGATAGCTTCAGATTGCCTCGAGGTGATCAAGAACTTAGAAAGCAATCAGACATGCAGCTATGGTATGCTCCTGGCTGAGATCCGATCGAGAAGAAATCAGTTCCAAAAGGCAGAATTTTGTCATGAAGGAAGGGCAAAGAATGCAGCGGCTCAGAACTTGGCGAAAGACCGTTACGTTAGCAGTAGGCCAGTCTATGTTTGGTGCATGTATCCCCTGATATCACTTTTGTACCTTGGAGCATCAATTAATAAATAAAGCTCTTTATGCCGCTCTACCATTCTTGGCTCGGGTCGTTGTCTCTTGCGGCAAAACAAGGATTCGGGACCTTTCTGGACCTGTCGAGGTGCTGGCATCCCCGACTAGGCTTAGCGGAGCCTTCGAGAGCAGAGAAGATGAGCAAGAAGATCTCTGTGTTTTCCCATGTAATTTTGGTCATTGACAGGGTCTCTCTTGCAAAGTCAGGGGGACGTAAGCACAATTACCTTTAATATAATCTAGGGTCTCCAGTCCCTTTCTCCAAAAACATAAATAAAAATAAAAACAAAGCCCTAGCCTTCCTCTAGAAAACAACTAAACACCAATCAAGTTTTTCTTTTCCTTTTTTTTTGTGGATTCGTCTATCAATTTTAAGAGCCGAAGTGTGTGACACCCACCCCCTGTTCAGCCCATGCACATGAAGGCTTAGATGTCACGCTGCTCACGCAAGCACGCCGCATCATCACGTAAACAAACTCGCCCGCCATAAAGCCCACCACAACAATGTTGGAGCTCCAGTAAATTCGCAATAAAAATCCTGCCGAATCTCACAGGTTTCTGCTCTCACTATGCCGCCGGCGCGTTCAACTTCAATGCACCACCACCACCACTGCAACACAAGGATCATCGCGCGGCGCCCCTCCCTTCCGTCCGCCGTGCACAGCAGCTCCTCCTCACTCTGCGGCATTCAAAACCCTCTGCTTCTTTCTCTTGCCTGAGAGAGCCCCGCTCGGTTTAATGCTTGGCACCTTTACTTGCTCTGAAATTAATGGACTGGACGGGCGAAGGAAGAGTGATGTAGAGCTGCCTGCTCTTTACCGCGGCAGGCCGGCCCGCCCGCCGGCCACCTTTCTGTTGCGCTGGCCCGGCCACTGCCGCGTGAACCGCCGGCACCGCGGCCCCACATGGCATCGTCGCGTGGCAGGGGAGTTAATGCGTAGGGATGGTAACGCCGTAACGGGACCAATCCTCACCCGGGAATGCTTTCTCATTCCCGTTCTGATTTAGTTATCGGGAGAAAATTTCTTCTAACCTCATCGTCGTAGGGAATTAATACAAGACCAGGGTAATTAATACAAGATTAATTAAATATTAATTAAATATTATAGATTAAATAAAAAATATAAGAGTAATTTATTATTTACTCTATATAATATAATATTTATATATTTATATACTAAGAAAAAAAAAATATATATAAGAGATATAACGAGAAACGAAAACGGGAAGTGTCCTTTCCCTATCCTCGTATAAGTTTACAGAGACAAAATCTTTCCACCTCCGTCTTACTAATAGGAGAACTCTCTGCAAGAAATCGAAGATCGGCTCCATATTGACATGCCTATCAATATGGCAGGTCGCTGCTCGGGCCGCCAACGAACCGTCTGTCTCGGGGTCGCGGTGCGAAACCTAACCTACCCGAAGCTGGGCGCAGCTCTCACTTGGCCTCCGATCGGGCGTTGGGGGGACAGGGTCGCGACGCGTGCTCGGGACGCGTTGGTACTTGCGATGACGGCGACGAGATGGGAGCGAGCGGCGCCGTCGCGTCGGGGCTGCCCGACAGCGTCGCAGCCGTTCGTTCATCCGTTCATTCCTTCGAGGTACGCTTGCTGCCAGCGAGAATGCATGTGCCGGGAGCCGGGGCAATAATATGTACGTGACGGGGCACCAATAAGCTAGTACGTATATGTCGGCGAGCGGTAGTGCATGGCAAGTGACCAAGCGTGCACCGTCCGGTTGACCAACACCAGCATGTGCTGTGCTTGAGGTCTGGGTCCCGCTCGCCTGTCCTCATTCGTATGCTTCATTCACGTTAATGCTAGCATTATTTGTTGATGAGTAGTTAAGTGATAGTAAATCGTCATGGGCAAATGTTTTTTTGGGACAAACATTAACGATCGACATCGGTACAAAGTTTTAATAGTCACGCAGAGATTAAGCACCGGCAAAAGTTGTCATGATTCCGCCTTGACAGGGAACAGGAGACCTCTATCGCAGGCAATGGAACCTGAAGGCTCACACGGTCGTCGATGAGGCTGCGGCTGCTGCGCGCATGCACGCACGCACGCACGAGGTAACGGAGAAATGCACCGGCAATTCAAGCAGTGGGTATACTGTAGCGCAATAACAACAGTGCAGCTGGGCGGCAAGGCAGCCGGTGCGAACCTGGCCGCGGCGCCTGACACGGATGCTGCAGGCGGGCGCGCAGCGCAGCGCAGCGAGCGCAGTGCCCTCAAACAGTGGCTCGGCGGCGTGTTCGCCGATGTGAAAGACCGAAAGGACATGGCGGGCTTTGCCGTTGCCGTGCGCGGCTGCCTTGCCGCGCCGAGTGAATTCTGAATCTGACTGGCTCGATCTCTGGAGCTGTAAAGCATGTGTGTTGTTGCTTCAGGCGCCAGAGGAGGCCAGAGAGCAGCTACGCGCCAGCAGGATATATTTGTCCGACTGGGTTGCTTTGCATAAAAGAGCAACCCGCTGCTGCTGCCGAGTGCTGAGTGCCGAGCCAGGAGCCATGAAAGCGGGAATCTGAGGCTTGTATGTCTCAAAAGAAACGGGAAACAAAAAGATACCTGAGACAACAGGCCCCAGGTGAGGCTCCGCGAGGGATGGAAGAACAAATATAGTATGCGAGCAGAATTTGAAAGGCTGAGTACGTACTGTCATGCATCCGGCCGTTGTTAGATACTCCTGCAGTTCATGAGTGATGCAAATCATATTTTCGTACCCATCTGGCTGTGATAATTCAGGCCATACTCCAAACGGCTGTGTGGCACCACAATATTATAAAGAAAATACACGAGACTGCTATGATCCTCAAGAAAATCATTCTTGATCTATTACCAATGATAGATCCAGAGCTAAATTTTAGAAGGCTTAACTTCTTCTTCTTTTTCCTTTTTCTTTCTCTTTTTTTTTTCTCTTCCCCTTTTTCTTCTTTTTTTCATACGGAAAAAATATAGAAAATTTTAAGAGACTCTCGAGTGTTTCCGAGGTGGAGGGCAAACCCCTAGCCCCTGAATCCGGCCCTGCCTACTACTGTGTAAATCCAAGAACCAAAATTCTAAACCCCTGTGTATGTGCAAACTAGTACCATCCCCAATCATGGAAGCATAAAGGACGAAGAGTTTTCGTCGACGCGTGCTTTGCACAGTTCTATCCATTCGGTCCAACCAGGGACTGCACGAACCGAACCAACTACGTCCAGGCCATTCTCGAAAGCGGTTTGGACGCTCTCTGGAAAATAGCCACGTCCATCCATGATCCATCAGTCCGCCCGGTCACCCCAGTACTGCCCGCTACGCACCACCGCGGTAACGATGCCATCTGCGCCGTGCGCGCGTCCGTGTGCGCACAGAACGTGGCTGCATGGTGAAGGGAACTGAAATGATGCCCTTGGCTAGTGCATGATTACAGCCGGCACATGATTCACTTGCTCGCCACCGAGCCCCATCATTAGCGCCGAGTAAAACTGCACTAGTAAAAAATGGGAGCTGTTATACCGGTAGAAATAGGGATGCAAACAGAAGATATGAATCCAATAATTCATTTTTTATATTCCTATCCATATTTTAATATGAATAATAATATAAATTTGAATACCTTCGAATATGAATATGAATCGGATGGTTCGAATTCGAATCGCATTCGGATATCTACTCGATCAGGTTGTATATAAATATCCTACACCTTTAATGATAAGAATTTTTATTTTGGTGCGCAAAATATTCGTTCAAAATTGGAATTACTCAAATTTTAGAAATTATGTTCCAAATTCATGTTAGAAATTTATTTTTTTTATTATCAAATTTGACTGAAATTTTATCAAATTTAATTGAGCCAAAATATATAAGTCCGTTCACCTCTGAAATGTGTAAAAGTTTAACGAAATTTGGTTCTCTAATTGGCGAATACAGATATTATCTATTTTCACATCCGAATTTGAAGCAATTCGAATATCCACGTTAGAATCCGAATCTCAATAACAAATTTGGATACATCTATTTTAATATCCGTTTCAAAAACAAATACATATATCTATATTTATGTTTTAACAAATACTAGCTATTCATTTTTCCACCTATAGCCACGTCAGTGCTACGTGGCGGCTAGCTGCATGACGTACACAGGGACAGAGCACAGACCGCTCGCTTGTGTGTCGTCCAGTTGTCCGTCACTGTGTACAGTGGTGTGCCCGGATTGAATTGATCAAGCCCAGCCTTTGAGCTGTCACCTTGAGGGCCCCGCAAATGCATGCAGGATTGTGGGGCCCACGGTTTTCTAGCATCTCACTCTGAAAGCTCCGAAGAAAAGCAGCTCGCTAGAGAGAGAAAGGAAAAGAAAGAATGGGACTGTTTCAACCGGAGAGAGAGGGGGTCCAGTGTAAGTAGGGGTGTGTTTAGTAGAGCTCTGATTCTGTAGTAAGAATAATTTTGTGGTGGAAGTATAGTGAAAGTGATTCTGTGGTGAAAGTGATTCTATTTATAAAATCGTTATGTATATTAGTGGTGGAAGTGATTTCTAAAAGAATATTATGTTAAAATCGAAGAGAATCAGTTGAAAATCAGGTAAAAGCTAGATTTTTCAGCTCTCACTTTGTAATACAAATCGTGGAGTGATTTTCACGCGAAATCCGCTCCCAATCAGAGCATTTGATAGCGCGATAGCTAATTCCCATACAGAATCACTCTACATAGCACTATCAAATGAGAGCTAGATAGTGAGAGACAAAGTCCATATGCTGGTGGTCCCTCATCGCACTCAGGAACCAGGACTTAAGTTGCGTGTTTAGGCTATTTTTATATATATGTACTTTAAAAATTTATCATCTATAATATTATTATAATATTTATATTTTTATTTTTAACTACTAATTTATTTCTTACATTCTATTACTTTTTTCTCCTTTAAATCCATAGTCTTCTCGCTACAGTGTTGAGGGAGCTTGTACTTGCGGCGACGGCGAATTCTCCGTTTTCGAGTACTACAGTCATATAATTCCAACACTCGAAAATGGCTCCACTAGAGAACGATTGCGGGCGGCAAAGCACTATATCAAGCACTGTAGTACTCGATACATGCCTGCTGGAGACGGCCTTGGAGCATGTTTGGCATGATTCAGATCTAATTTTTTTTAAGAACAGATCATATCTAGCTTCAATAAATTTAGGATTTGGAACATCTAGAATCATTCAGGATTTGGAGCTATAAGTGAATTGATAGTATTTGATTGAGTCATCTGGTTTTTATTTTAAATAAAAAATAAAAATTTAAACTATATATTTTTATTATATAAACTTCGAACCTAATATGATTTCGGAGTTATAACTGTACCAACGAGGCCGCTAGGCTCTAGCTGTAATGCTCCACAGCTCGATGCATGTAAACAGGTCTGGCTCTGGGAATCTGTACCATGCAAGCCGCCCGATCGGCTGGCCTACGGCGCACAGACACTCGTTTTCAGTTTTCACCAAAGACAAAAATTCCAATCCAAACTCTGTAGTGGCCGTATCAAATGGACGGTGCAAAAATGTTCCAGACCGTCGCTGAGATTCCAGCTCTGAGCCTCCTCGATCAGCATGGCACATGACTGGCAGAGCTACACAGACGACAGGCAGTAGCCAACGGACGGCTAGGAAGCCCCAGAAGCAAACCGTTGTTGCGTGCAGGCATGGACTTGTGCAGCCACAGCTCTACTATGCATTAGTAGAAGCAAGCACGTATGTAATGTGCAGACCTGTAGAACTCGACAGCTACTGTACTTAGGAGCAGTAGCCCTGCACGGTGCTTGCATGCCCTGTAGACTGCAGCAGTGGTAGTGGCCACACTATGGTCGTGGCAGCTGCGGCTAGGCGTATAACGATTTTATGGCACAAAGAAAGGCTCCAGCCAGAGTCCAAAAAGAGACCCATTTAGGGAGATCAAAGACGCCTGCAAAGCTAAAGTTGGTGCTGCCTAGGCTATGCATTGCTGGGAGGAAGGGAGGAGAGAGAAAAGCAAGCAGGAGATGCAGATAGAGTCATACTAGTAGCATGCACAACGAATTGAATGGGCTTTTGGAGCCTGCCTGCTCCCTTTGCTCAAGCAGTGGTGCTGGTGCAGCATCGCAGCTCAAGGTGGATCGCAGCAGGTTGGGTTAAAAGGATGTGTAGATTCTTCTAAAAAAAAAAGGATGTGTAGATTCTTCTAAAAAAAAAAGGATGTGTAGATTCTTGCTGGTCAAAAAGAGCAAAGGATGCCACTACTACTTAATGCATCGTTTTGGTTAGGTGTAGTATAGTACGGAGTAGCAGCAGCAACTTTGAACCGTGCCGGCCGCCAAAAGCTGGTCAGGAACTCAGGATCCGGCATCCCCCAGACCGGCTCTGAGGATGGATGCTGCCTGTGATAATGTTTGTGGATCGATGCGAGTTTTGCATGGGAGTGTTTGCTGAGGGGCGAGCAGAGGCTCTGATGAATCAGCCAAAGTCGTGCTGTTACAGGTAAGATATGGGCTGAGATTTGTTAAAAACCGATATTCCAAAGGATAATAGTGTCAATTAGACTATAACTACATTAGACGATTAATCAATGTAAAGGCACTTGTTAGGGTTACCGACATCCCTAACAGGTGCAAATCCAGTCTTTTCAATAGCTATATATGTAAACATCCACACAGTTCATGAATACAAAAATTTTATTCCCTCAACTCTACTTTCTAGTCTACTATTCCCTCTATTTTGTAACACAATATATTATCACGCACATAGCCTCTACCATCGAACGGCAAGAACAGAGGCCAATTGGCCAGGCAACAAGCAAGCACAGAGAGGCACGACGACCTCTCCCCGAAGGTAAGTGTGGCAAATCCATTTGACCCATTCATGGCATACCCGCATCTTCCTTCTTCGTCGTCATTGTTCGGCCACATCATCCACGCCGTCACCGCTCTCGTTGTCGTTCGCACCAAGGTGCTACTAGTCTCCGTTTTGGCTGCCACAGCAGCCCTGTGAGTGCCGAACCCCCTGCGGTAGCCTCTCCTCCCGTCTGGCCACCACCCTCACTGCCACCAGCCTCCCTGCCCTTGCCGCCCTTCTCTTTTGGAGTTCGGGCACCTGCAGCGCCGACCACAAGCGTGGGGTCCTTCACGGCGGCGGCTACCACCACGACGGTGATTGGCTCAGGACCACCACCAACTATGGTGGCCCGTCGAGGTGCTCTCCCTCTCTTGGACAGTCCGACAGCGGTGGTGTCCTCCTCTTCCTCGGAGGATCTGGAGGAATACACCCCGCTTACTCCTTCAACGGACGATGACGCCGCACCCACGGCTCCCTCTGACGAGATGGCAACACTGGTTTCGGTGCCCTCTGACGCGACTATCACCCCCCGCAACTAGATCTTCAGAATCCGTCGCGGCAGAAGCCTCCCTAGAGCCATGGTGAACACGGCCCCGCTTCTTCTTCCCGCGGCTTCAACTTAAACATGCCAGCCGAGTCATCCTCCTTCGCGTCGGTCTTCATCGACTCCAGCCTCGATGTTGAGGAGACGCCCTCCGACATGTCCTCTACCTCGGCCTCCATCGATGACGTGCCGTCCGCATTCGCCTTCGGCACCAACGGCAGCACGATGGTGGCATGACACGGCAATCCGACGTTGACCACTGATGCGACCACCAGATCCGCTCACGGCGACACCGAGGCCGTCCCTAGTGCTTCAGCCCGCAACATCCTCTACCGCTTGTGACAACGATGACCAACCATCATCTAGGTCTTCGCCTGGGGTCATGGGCTCCTGCAGCCTTTGGCCTCCCCTCCGAGAGCGCCTAAACGCGCCCGGGCGCGCGCGCATGCATGAGGAAAGGGGGGTTTTGGACCCCATCCTGCACACGTGTGTAGGGGGAGGGGGGAGGTGCACCCCCAACGACGGTGACCTAACGGCGGCACGACAATGTGACTCCAGCACGACTTCACTGTGGTGCGGCCTTCATCCTGGCACGGATCAGCTATGGCCCTTCAACAACGGCGGAAAAAATGGGGCAGGCGGTTAGGGTTGCAAACCCAAACCGCCAGCTCGCCCATTTTATATGACGTGGGGAGGGGTAGCGCCTGGCTGGGCCATGGGCCGAAAGGCCTAAAAGGCTTGAGCCCAGGTTGTCTTGGTCCACAGGCCGAGATCTCTGATGGACTGGTTTTTTTTAAAAAAAAACCCCGTGTTTCTTCATAATTACAGCCACGCCCAATATTTACTGTTTACAGTACTGTCAAATTATGTTTTAGCTATTGTATTTAACTGTAATTGTATTCAGTGATGTTTCATGTTGTAAATTGATGTTCTAGACCCTATTTTATCTAGAAATTTATTATGTCTCATGTGTTTGCCCTTGTGCATTCTCTATGACATACAATTATGTTTACAACTTTGTCAGTTTTGTAATTGAAATTATATTTCTTGCAAAAACACTTATTAATTCAAGTAGAATTAAATAATGCAAAATAAGTGACTACTTGAAAGTGCATCTAGGCCCATTGTGGGTTTTGGATAATTGATGACAAACGATTAAGGTACTAATGGTTTTATCAAGTGTATGAACATGTTTTAGTCCCGTTGAAAAAGGATAAAAGATGTCCATGCCCCTCAAAAAGAAAGAAGAAGTGACATGAAGAGACTCTTAGAATCCAACTATTTTTAAATTTCAATATTGAGTCTTAGGAATGTCGTACTATTAAGATGGATGCTTTTTGTAGTTTTGGTAGTGTCACAGTGCTCAAAGTGCTTTATGAAAACCAATTTATGAGAGACACCATCATTCACGAACACCGGGATCAAATGGCAGTTTTGTCTGGTTCCGGAGTCTCCGGATTGGTCCGAATACTCCAGACTCGGTAGGTGTTCTGGAGTCTCCGAGTGAGACTCAAAGTAGAGCTCTCGGTTAGGCTGTGTTTCTGTTCCCAGAGTCTCCGAGTGAGTTTCCGTAGAGAACTCTCAGTTACGATTTAATTTTTTAAATCCCAGAGTCTCCGAGTTCGTTCAGATACTCTGGATGTTGCTGAAGTCCTGGAGTCTCCGAGTGAGACTCTGAGACAGGCTCTCGGTTAGGTAAGATTTTTACCTGGAGTTTCCGAGTTGGTCTGGAGTCTCCGAGGTCTGATGCTTCCGGTTCTTTCGGGCATCCCCCGAGCTTGAGTTATAGCTGATTTTTCTCTAAGTGTTACCCGGAGACTCGGGTGAACCTGGATACTCCGGGTCAGTGTAACGGCTAGTTCTAACAGGTTAGGAGTGCGGTTTTCTGTGCAACCCGAAGACTCTGAGTCTGCCCGATTTGCACAGTAACGGATAGTTTTTGGGAAGAGTATAAATACCTCTTCACCCCCTCTCATTTAAGCCTTGCTGAACCACCAGCTCATTTGCTCTCTCTAGTGCATTCAATAGCCTTCCCAACTCCCTAGTGCTCAATCTTTGTAAAGTTTTGAGAGTTTGGTTTGGGGAGTGAGATTGTGAGAAAGAGAGCAAAAAGAAACCCTTTGAGCATTTGAGTTCTTGCCAAGCTTCGAATTGCAATCTTTTCTCTTCAAGCTTTGTACTTCTAGACGACAAGAGGTCACCAGTAGAGTACCCAATCACTGTGGAGTGCCACAGGAAGTTTGTATTACCCTCGATTTGAGTAAGAGCTCTAGCTCAATCTTTGTGGTCGCTTGGAAGACGATAGGGTTGGAAAATACCCGGCTCTTGTGAGCTCCTCAACGAAGATGTAGGCACTTCTTTGTGAGGTGGCCGAACTTCGGATTTAAATCTTGTCTCCATTTAAATTCTTGCAAGTTATTCATTCATATTGCTATTTGAGGATTTGCCTAAATTCTATTGCTTGCGAGTATTTAATTATACTTTTATTGTCAAGTAGAAAATATCCATCTTAGAGATACTGTGATAGCTCATAATCTTTAGTAGAATCTCTTAAGCTTACTTTATTTTCGAAGTTCCTACATAGTTCGGACAATCCAAGTTAATTCAGAGTCTCCGGACACTGTTTAATCCGCTGCTGAGTTTTAATTTTCAGAAATGACTATTCACCCCCTCTAGTCGACATCAAGGACTTTCAATTGGTATCAGAGCCTAACCTCCTACAAGGTTTAACCGTTTGGAGGAATTAGAGATGTCGGCATCTGGAGAGAAAAGCTCGAGAAGCCCCAAAGGTGAAACCTCGGGTGGTTATTCTAGAAGACAAATGGATTTGTGAGATGCGTCAACCGCTGGTGGCTCCATAGATAGAAAGGGAGTTGAAATCAATTTTGATTATAGCAAATTAAATTCCCCTTCTAACAACTTCATCTCCGTGCCGTCCGGGCGTGCACCATTTTTTGATGATACTCATTACGCCGCTTGGAGGCACAAGATGAAGATGCATTTAATATCGTTCCATCCGAGCATTTGGAGAATTGTGTGCGTAGGTATTGATTTTCCGGCCGAAGACATGGAGCTCACACCCGAACAAGAACAAGCCATACATAGAAATGCCCAAGCAACAAGTGTCCTACTTAGCGTCTTAAGCCCCGAAGAGTTCAACAAGGTGGATGGGCTTGAGGAGGCTAAATCAATTTGGGACACACTTCAAGTGTCACATGAAGGTACAACTAGTGTGAGGGAATCCAAGATTGAATTACTTGAATGCAAATTGGGAAGATTTGTCATGGAGGATGATGAGACTCCACAAGCAATGTATGATCGGATGATGGTGCTTGTGAACAAGTAAGAGGACTTGGGAGTGAAGAACTCGATGATCACAAGGTTGTGAGAAGGTTACTTAGAGCCTTTGCTCCAAGAAATCCAACCTTGGTCACCCTCATCTGGGAGAGGAGAGATTACAAGAGGCTCACCTCAAGTGATGTTCTTGGGAGAATACTTGCTCATGAGCTAATGGAAGAAGAAGCAAATGAAGTGAAGAACTTGCCCAAGCAAAGCTTCTCTTCTAAGAACAAAGATATAGGTTTCAAGGCAAGCAAGAGCAAACAAGTTGAAGAATCTTGCTCCAGTGAAGACGAAAGCTCCGACGATGAAGAAATTGTTTTCTTTGTAAGAAAGTTTAAGAAATTCATGAGGAAGGGAGGATATAGCAAATATAAAAGATACATGTCCAAGAGAAGAACTTCCAAGAGGGTGTGCTATGAGTGTGACGAAGTTGATCACTTCATAGCGAATTATCCATTCAAGAAGGACAAGAGCAAAGCATACAAGAAGAAATATTTCGGTCATGCTCATATTGGTGAGGAGTGGGATTCAAACTCCGACTCTGACTCCGATGATGAAGGAGTCGCCACCATCGCCATTCGAGCCCCTGCACCAACAAAATCATTATTTGGGGAAATAAGCGACGACGACACCCCCACATGCTTCATGGCAAAAGGGCGAAAGGTAAAATCACATTCTAAGCCTTTAGTTAGTGATAGCGATAGTGATAGTTTTGATGAAAGCATGCTTAAAGGTCTTAGTAAAAAAGCCATGATTAAATTAAAAAAACTTATGGAAAATAATAGAACGTCAAGAGGAGATCCTCGAGAAGGAAACAAATACTAGAGAAAATTCCCTTTTTATCAGGATTGCACTACACATACATCAAACTCGTACCACATGTTGCGTATAAGGTAATTTTTCAGAATGTTGACACATTCCAAATATGGCATAATCGCTTTGGTCATACCGGTGTCGGTATGATGCGAAAAATTATCAGCAATTCAATTGGTCATGGCATGACTACTACCAAATTCTCATAATCCTCGGATTTTGTGTGCACTGCATGTGCCACAGGGAAATTGTTTTTAAGGCCCTCTTATTTAAAATTCGAGCTGAACCACTCAAATTTCTTGAACGTATTCAATGCAATATATGTGGTGCAATCCAACCATTATCTGGACCGTTCAGGTACTTCATGGTTCTAATATACATATCTACATTATGGTCACATGTGTGTCTTTTGTCCACACGAAACCATGATTTTGCCAAAATAATTGCTTAAATTATTAAATTACGAGCACATTGTCCTGAACATATGATATAATCCATTCGGATGGACAATACGGCTGAATACACCTCACATGCTTTTAATGATTATTGTATGGCCCTAGGAATTTAAGTCCAGCATTTAGTACCATACGTCCATACTCAAAATGGTTTGGCGGAATCTCTCATCAAGAGAGTCAAGCTCATCACACGACTATTATTACATGATTGCAACTTACCAACTTCATGTTGGGGTCATGCAGTCTTACACGCTGCTAATTTAATTCAATTGTGACCAACTGCATATCGTACTGCTTCCCCGCTGTAGTTAGTACGTTAAAATCCTCCTAGTATTTCCCATCTGCGAAAGTTCGGTTGTGCTGTATACGTACCGATCTCACTATCGCAGTGTACATCAATGAGCTCACACAGGATATTGGGGATCTGTCGATGTAAAGAATATGGGGTCCCCCACCAAGATGGCCCACAACTGCAAGTTTTTGCATGACCAGTTTTCTTTCTCCAATCTGGGCCCATGGCGCGACCACAGCCCTGACCTTCGCTGGAATTCCCGCGACCAGCCTCTACTGGTCGCAGGATAGGTACTCGTCTAACCGGTCGACTCTCATTTAATACCGCTACTCATGCCGTTTTCCTTCCCGAGACGCTCCACTCCAACTGAGGCGATCGAGGCCGGCGCAGAGCTTTCGTGTCCCATCCCGTAACATTAATTTCTATGGGACAAGCTCACAGACGCAACAGGGAGAGTGGCAGGCCAGGCGACCCAGGAGCGATAAGTAGGGATGCGACCAAAGAATGGGACGGGCATTGCAGTGCTCCAGGGTAGGCACAACACATGCATACCCTGTAATAATAGCCTATGTTGACCATCTAGGGAGGCGTGGGCCTTTTGTTGGGCCCACATGTAAGACTCTTATCCCTCTGGAATATAAAGGGAGGGGAGTACGACTTGGAGGAGGGAGGAAGATCTTTGTAACACAAAAATAGACTCCATGAGAGGAATACACAGGATATAGGGCTATTGCCCCACGGGAGGCCTAAACCTGGATAATCTCTCATATTCTTAAGTAGCATACACACACATTCCCACGCACACACCTAGAACGTAGATCACGCACCCGTCGTCCGGTACACCCCGAAATCATTGTTAGGGATTAATCCTCGACAGGATCTATATGTTGTATAACTCTTTGTCGATCATAAAATACCTTGAGCCCCTCACAGGGGACCAATTTACAGCCCAATACGCTGACTTTATATTTGATGAGGATCATTTCCTGATATTAGGGAAAGATTTCAAATAACAGAAAGAATACCAGGAATTCAATTGGAATGGCACAGACATTTCCTTCTTGGATCCACGTACTCAAGAATCTGAACTCTAAGTTAAGAGAACCATAAATTTGCAATATATTACAAATAACCTTCTAGACGCATTTACTGACAACAAAGTGTCGCCAAATCCTACATTCCTAATAGGAATGTGCCAAAAATAGTGGAAGTACCAAACAAAACCACTCAACTCTCAATCAAAATAAGAGGAGGAGAAATACTATCATAAAGGATAAAGCTTCTTACAAGCTACCGCGGAAACATAGAAATCCCTCCTCCAAAATAGTAAATGCAAATCAACATCCACATCTCAACTCAACCATGCACATAAGTATTGATGCTGGGATATCGAAACACCCCGACTCTATCGTAATGAGAAATTATGATGGGTAAAAAATGGTAGACAAAATTTCCATCAATTATATTGATTATGAAGAATCATTTGACCGAAAGACTACAATTGTCAACATTTACTTCTCCTCAAAGATTGCAAACGACCTTCACAATGATTCAGATCCCAAGACCATAGTAGAGTATCGTAAGCGCTCGGACTGGACACAATGGAATGATGCAATTCAAGCAGAATTGTGCTCGCTCTCCAAAAGAGAGGTATTCACATCAGTAGTACTACTCCTCGTAATATTTTTCCTGTGGGATATAAGTGGGTTTTCATCTGCAAACGAAACAAAAATAACGAGGTGGTGAGATATAAAGCGAGGCTTATAGAACAAGGGTTCACGTAGAGACCCAACATTGATTTCAATAAGACCTATTCTCCAGTAATGAATGGAATCACATTTCGATATCTAATTTTATTGGCAGTTCAAAATCATCTATCTATACAGTTGATGGATGTAGTGATCGCATACCTATATAGGTCACTTGATTTAGACATATATATGGAAGTCCCCGAAAGACTAGAAATTCCAAATCCAAACGCAAACCGCAACATGTATTTTGTAAAGCTCAAAAAGTCATTATATGACTTAAAGTAGTTGGGAAGAATGTGGTATAACTGAATGAAAGAGTTCCTTCTAAAAAAGATACTCCAATAATGATGATTACACATGTGTTTTCATAAAGAAATCCTCAATAGGATTTTGCATTATCTCTATTTATGTTGATGATATAAATATTATTGGAAATACATAAGATATATATGAAGCACACAATCATCTAAAGACGGAATTTGAAATGAAGGATTTGGGTAAAACCAAATTTTTCTTGGGTATATAACTCGAGCTTCTTCCTTAAGGTATTCTAGTACACCAAGCCGCGTATACCCAGAAAATATTAGAGAAATTCAATATGGACAAATCATATCTATCCAAGACTCCCATTGTTGTTCGATCTCTTGATATGGAGGAAGATTCATTTAGACCACGGGAGGAAGGGGAAGAGATACTGGGACCCCAGGTTCTTTATCTCAGTGCCATTGGAGCGCTTATATATCTTGCAAATTGCATCATACCTGATATCGCATTTGCAGTGAACTTACTAGCTAAGTATAGCGTTGCTCCAACTAAACGTCATTGGGTAGGAGTCAAGAATCTTTCAATATCTCCAAGACACTATAGATCTTGGTCTTTTCTTTAAAAGAAAACAAGATATAAATATGATTGGATACACTAATGCTTGCTACTTATCAGATCCCCAAAATGCCAGATTATAGACATGCTTCATATTCTTACACGATAGAAAAGTCATTTCATGGAAGTCTTCAAAACATACTCTAGTGGTTACATCCACAAATCATTTTGAAATAATTGCATTATATGAAGTATCACGTGAATGCGTATGACTTCGCGGAATAATAAACTACATATAACAATCATGTGGTATTGGTTCTATTAATTACCAACCATTATCTATGAAGATAATTCTGCATGTATTGCTCAAATACAAACATGATACATAAAGAGAAATATAACCAAACATAACACCCTTAAATTGTTTTATCCTCATGAATTGCAAAATAATGGGGAGATAGAAATCTCGTAAACTAAATCATGTGATAATCTCGCCGATTAATTCTCTAAGTTCTTATCAACTTCCGCATTCCAAAAATGTATTTATCGAATTGGTATGCGATGACTACGATATTTGCAAGGTTTAGGGGAGTTGATCCCTGAATAATAACCTATTAATTTTATATTACAATTTTTTTCTTTATGAGTTTTTCCTATATAGTTTCTCATATAAGATTTTTAATATGGTAATATTTATCATATATCTTCTATTTTCCAAAAGATTTTTTGAGATTTTAATATGATCTATAGATCATAATTATTGTTCTCTAAGCTTAGTAATGTGTTTTTCTATCTAGATTTTTCATATAAGCTTACAATAAGACAATAATTAATATGTGTTATATCATTTTCTTCTTACCTTTTCACATTGAGTTTTAAAGAAATTTTAATAAAATATCAACATATTATTTTCTCTTATATTTTTTTCATAGGGTTTTTAGAAAAGCTCTAACAAAAAGTTTATATTCGGGATAATTGATCATGAGAGAGTGTTAAAAAGCAACATTTCAAAGGATAATAGTAAGATCAATTAGACTATAACTGCATTAGCCAGTTAATCAATGTAAAGGCACCTGTTGAGGTTACCGACTTCCTAACAGGTGCAAATCCCGTCTTTTCAACAACTATACATATAAACGTTCACACAGTTTATAAATACAAGATTTTGATTCTCTAAACTCAACTTTCTAGTCTACTGTCCACTCTATTTCGTAACACAACAAGGCTAATGGACTCGTAGCCACCTGCTGAAACGCAACGCTTGCAGCTGCGGGGAATAAAGGGCAGAAACGGAACGAACTCAAGTTTTCCAGGAAACGTGATAAGCACTGGAGATCATATATGGATAAACGTGTCGCTTCAAAAGGTTTCATGCTCATTTATAGCCACATTTCCTCCTTCAAGTTAACAAATTCACTGCAGCACTCGATAGAGTTCCTTTCTCGTGCCCACACGCTCTGCTGCCACCAAACGCACAAAAAACGAGCAGCGTACCTCGCCGCCGGCCGGCCATCGATCGGCCCAGAACTCCTTTGGCATTTCCTCCACTCCAAA
Source organism: Phragmites australis (assembly GCF_958298935.1). Taxonomy (NCBI): domain Eukaryota; kingdom Viridiplantae; phylum Streptophyta; class Magnoliopsida; order Poales; family Poaceae; genus Phragmites; species Phragmites australis. The sequence goes on from NC_084923.1 coordinate 41,290,129, forward strand.
CACCGGCCCGGTGATGCATGTGATTCCGTCACACGGCGTCTCACTAGAAACTGACCGCGTCTCACCAAAGCCATGCGTTGGACGCGATCTCAAAGAGAAAAACAGGGCGAAATCACGGGGTCGATCGGTGTGAAACGGCTGTAGTTGCGTACGTAGCACACGCACGAAACCATTGGAGTTTGACACGAACTCCAAAGACAGCACGTATAAGATGCGCTCATCCTCCGTGTACGCACGTATGTACATTCTTCCGTGCGCGAGAGGCTCGTGCGTGTAGGCAGATCTGGCCAGTGTGTATAGTGATTAAACTGGAGGCACGTACCACACTAACTGCTGGCAAGTACCGCATGCGTGTACTGGGGCCTCGACTGAAAGCTTCACGTGAACCACTGCCCGGTGGTGCAAACGTCAAGCGCAGCCATGCTGATATAGTGGTCGATGCATGCATGCATGCATGCGTTGCTCAGTGCTCCTACGAGCTAGTAGGTGCATGCATGAACCGGCGGCCGTGTAAACCAACGAAGAGCTAGCAAGCACACGAAACTTGGGCGAATCATTACGCATCAAGCATGGCAACACGACGATACGCGCAGCGACGAAACACACGACTGTACTTGCGATGCTGCACGCATCTGCCTCGTTGCCGCGCTCGTGCGCGCGTATAAAAGAGCCATGCGTCCAGCCCGGCAGTACGGTATGTCAGTACGCGCCACTCTGCCGCGCATCCGTGAACGAAGCGCGCCAGGCCACCACTTGCATGAGACGATACCGTGCCCCTAGTACACCCCGTTCAGCGTACCGCGGGTAACATGCGTGCTTACGTGTTCACTCCACGCATAAAAATCCCGGCCGGCCTCTCGCGTACCACGGTTTAACTCTTACGTGTTCATTACATGCATGCTTACGTGCAAAAGTTACCCGGCCGGCCTCTCGCGTACCACGGTTTAACTCTTCACGTGCAAAAGGATACCGCTTCCAGTGCGTAACTCTCGCCGTGGGAAAAGCAAGGCATGGACACATGGTTTGACTTGTCCATCTATTCATCCCACTAGATATTATCTATCATTAATTTTCTCATATATTTTTATGATTTTTCTTTATCCATCTCTTCTATATAAATCTTAATGCAAATGAACGAAGATCTTAATAGGCTATACCTGCATAATGGCTAGTGTAATTTTTCCCTCCCTCTCGCCGTAGGTGTGGGTCCAAAACTCCAAAATGGGCTCTTCATGCAATGGTGGTGAGCTCATTTATAATACCAGTAGTGGCTCGATTAACCTGATGCCTAATCTCATGTCGTAACCTTGCGATTGGCAATGACAGAAACAAATGTGCACAACTTCAGATCAGGGATCAACCAGACGAGAACGCGCTGGAACGAGGAGCCCGCACCAACTCTGCCTTGGTCCACGTTCCGCGACCCCGTGGGGTGGCACCGTGCTCAGGGTTTACAAATTCAATAGACCTTCGAAAACCGTTCGGAGTTGGTAACCACATAATAATTAGGTAAAAATTGGTCAGATTTTGTTAATTTTTTTATTTTTTTAATTTTAAATTTAAGTTTGTTCAGTAACTGTTCGGTTTCTAAATGTAGTGCAAACCGAATTAACTGGTAACCGTGATAAACAAGCTGTTATCGTCGTATTTTTTTAACCTGGTCATGCTTGGCGCAGCGGATCCGTAGCACCGAGCCCCCTCCATATGGAGGCGCGAGAGGCACTCACTCCAGGCCTAGTGCTTCACCCAAAAAAAAAAAAACAGGAACAAGAACCAATACCTACATAAAAATCCCAGAAACAGGTGACCAAATCCTAGAATCTACAGCATGACCACACCACTCCACTCCACGCTATTGACCCAACCGAACCAAAAACAAGTATTTTCCCCGGCATGGCCTGGGATTCGCATGGATCTCCCCTTCTGCGTGCGCAGATACGAGCTGTGCTAGTCCACGATTATTTTTCGTACGAGTACAATCCCTACGGCGTATCGATGTCGCATCAAACCTCGTGCTGCTTATAAACCAAGCGTTTGGTCGAGTGGATCTGTGGATGCCATCTCCATTGCCGATGCCGATGCAAGCGAATCGTTTGCTTGTTCGGAGACATGGGCGAGCAGCAATATTGCAAAAACAATGCTGGGCTCGTAAAACAGTGCCAAAATAAAAGGTTTAGAATGGTCAAGGCATATGCTGATATGCATAAAGTGAAGAGAGGGGATACGGTCAGATGGCGTGCATAAACAGATAAGGGAGGAATGTGATACTTATAGAAGTAACCGTACGGAAGGGCCTGTGCGCTGCCATGGACTTTGAACTGGTTGGTGTGTAGAGCTGGAGCAAAAAAAAAAATCTGTAGTGTGGAGTAAAAAAGAGCTACACGATGCTACATTTCCAGGTTGCTGATACAGTCTGATTGATTAGGTTTTTGTTTACTCCAAAAGATGCAGTGGTCAGAGGGAAGTGGATGGCTCGTGTTGAGGCCGAAAGATGAAGGTGGTCCTAAGCTGAAAGACGGTGTCATCAGGGGTCGAGATTATTCTGTACACGGTCATCCTTCGTAAGTGTTACAAACTCACGGAATGCACGATGGTGTCATCTTTACTATATATCTTCTAGTTTTGGCACATTAGTAAAATTTTACATGGAGGAGAGGTAATAAAACGATATTTTAAGATGTCTCTGAGCTAAGGAAACGTATTTTGGAGATTATGCCAGCGCTTTCTTGGATGGTTGGCGTGACAAATAGGCCTTGATGGATTCATCTAATCACCCAGCTTAGAACAAACATTATTTTCTTGCACTCCAGGGCAAGCCACCACTAAACTTCCGTCCACGTGGCATCCATCTATAGGCACTTGCACAACCCCCCAAAGAGTCAGAGGAGAGATTCCCATGAGGCAAAAAAAAAGAACTTTTTGACTGAAGTATTTTGCTGGCAGGCAGTTCTAGATAAAACACCCCCTAGTAGGAGCAGTGCAACAGCATTAGCCCTTAAGCATGCCTGTGATAATATTGTGAAGAGTGGGCCACGACGCCAAATCTGGTTCGCATCTGCTGGCCACAGCTCGAGACGCTGGTACAGCCCAAGGAGGCAAGGACCAACGACTCTTCGCTTTGATCCCGTCTGCATCTGTGGGGTGGGGTCGATCCAAATCCGATAGCCTTTGGGGAGCGAGGACCAAATAGTAGTAGTAAACCGAATTAGCAGTGGGTATGATAAAGAGATTCGAAGCTTGGGCGTTATACGAGTGAAAAGGATAGATAAACCCAATCCAGCCATTTGTTGTGTTGTGCCCTCTTTCTCTTCTTTTCATGCTCCCCCTCCCCTATCACTTTTCCCCACTTCCAAACTCATCTCTCTCTCTCTCTCTCATCCATCCTCAGGTCAAGGAGTTGCAAGCTTCCCTAGTCCCTCTCACTCACCACCCTGCAAAAAGCTATGGCAAGGTCCAATAAATACTGGGAAAGGAAGAAACCAACAACACTAAAAGAGAGGGAGAAGCAGTGCACGGGGCCCCACAGGCATGAAGATGCCGAATTAAATTCTAATCCACCCATTCTCAGGATCAAGGTGTATCTGTACATGATCTTATTATTCACCGCCTGCCACAGCCTTTAACATCCTCTTTCTGGAAGCAACAAACCCCCTTACTCTTTCTTTAGATCAGACCGATATATTAAAAGTGCGAAAAGGAATCCTCTAACAAAATTGAGGAAAAAAAACTACTACTACGGAGCTGGAAGAACCAATCTCTCACCCACCGAATCACAAAATTTACAGAAATCTTCATCCAATCTCATGGCTGCGTTTCAAAATCCAGCCACTCCGATGATTTTGCAGAGAATTCGAGGCAAATTCGCTTTGCAACTCGATTCCCTGCGCTGCTGATCGAGGCTTTGACGTTGGTCACCCAGCCGGTGAGCTGCTTTACCGGATCCCCATAGATGAAGATGATTCTTGGCAGTTATGGAGCTTCTTTACCACGCACAAAAAACCTGTGGAAACCATCTTCGAATCATTGCAGGTGCTCTGGCTTTCGTATGGAATTCGAGTTCCATGTCCACCCAATGCCTAGCCATCTTCCACAAAAATTCTGCCAATGAAATCTTGAAACCTTTTTGAGTAGAGCTTTGGGTCCACGGCAGATATTGAGTTGGGGTCTGTTTGAAGTGACTTGTAAGCATGCTCTAGCTTCTTTGTGATGTCATAATCCTGGAGAATATCGATTATCCCGAAAAACAGAATCACATCATGCACTTCACCAGTCTGGTTTGGGAACAAGAATCCCCCACCAGTGAGGAGAAGTGGGTCGAACTCGCTCCTTCTGGATGCTTGCTCTGCCCGGGCTGGCATGTGCGCACCCAGCCTGAAATTAAGACAACGTTGCCAGACAACATTAGAGAACCAATTAAATGGCTTGAATTCTGTGTTGTGGAGCATTGGCTGCTTTTAAACTAGAAAGAACAATCATCTCTAAACGCATCCATGTGTTAGCCAAGTGGACGGCAATGAAGCTTGCACTATGATGACAGCTCTAAATCTCTTATGAGATGGAGACCAGGCACAACTTATGAGAGCATGAATAAAAGTATCAGGTCTCACGGCAAAAAGCATAAATTCTGCTTTTATCTGCAGAGTGGCTATGAATAGATAACAGATCCATGTATTTCCTTGACATCAATTAGAAAGAAGAATTAACGGATTGCATTTCTTATACTCAGGGTATTGCAGTTGATTTATCTTACAGACCTAAAACTGCTACAATCTGCTAAGATGTATATTCTAAAAATGATACTAGTTCATTGTACACCAACATAAAGAAATAAATACAGAACAGCAGAAGCAAACAACATTTACCCTCTTCAACAAACAAATGTTCAAAGAATGAGTAACGTTCATCCTCTCAAAAAAAAAAAATGGTGGAATATACTAAATCAATTCTCAGATAATGTAATGCAAATTGACATGCTGCTTAAAAGAGAATTACCATAGTTAACAACGATGCCATGGAGTTAATTCAAGACAAAATGCAATGCATAGAAGTCACAACAAAACAGAGATGCGTAATTAAAAACACTCCAACATACCTGCGATCAGGTATCCGATCAAAATCATCATCTGAGAAGCACAGCTCTAGCGTGCCATCACCACCTTGAAATGACTCACTCTTCGTTAAAAGCTCTGGTAAAGGATAATTGCTTTGGTTAGAACAGGTCGCTGACATTGTCAAGGTCCAAAACGAACAACCTTTGACTTACTTGGAGAAGCAGTAAAAGTATACGATCCCATCTTTGAGGCGGGCATATCATCACAGAAATGAACTCCTACCAAGAAGCTGTAATCCATAATCCCCTCCGATTCCAAAAAATCGCAGTCTCGCCTCAGTTGCCTGCACAGTTAACTCCATTGGTATTAGCATTGTTATTTCAGTAAAAAGTCAAAATTAATGCACTAAATGTTGTAGAGGCTGAACTTACTCATGGAGATCAGTGTACCAAGATCGTTGCAACCGAAAGACAAAGTTGAGGTCCAAGTCCTTGAGTGTGGTTGTCTCATCAATCTCTTCTTCAAACTTGTCTGCTGTTCGGCCATAGGATGAGCCTTTCAAATCAAAACGGCGATGAATCTGGTACTCCGAACAGAACAAATTACCCATGACGATAAATCGGACCTGAAGAAGGAAATTGTCAAAAACCATTGACTGCTGTAAACATTCGCAGTAAGGTCATAGTTGTAAATATCACACACCTTCTGTCCATTAAGGGGCTTCACACAGTGTACACCATAGAACCTTGTGATCAAAGAGTCCTTGTATCGACTGACATGTTGGTCGTAGCTATTTAACATTCGAATTAGCAACTGCACCAACAAAATAGCAAGGTAATTAGACAATCTATAGACAAGCAGGAAAGATAAGTTTTTCTTGTAACCAATTACACTTAGTTGCAGATTTTTTTACTACCATAAAAGCACAAGAATTAAGTGCATAAAACCAAAAGAAAGACATAAATAGGCAAGGCAGGGAGCTCCACCGGAAAACATCTTCACAATCCAATACCACCCACAATGCAATTTAATGACAAACACAAACCAAACATCATAACCTATAGAATCCAATGATTCTGATAAAGAATTGTACAATTGCATGCAGATCATTAACATGCTTATATCAATGATAAACAGAAACATTACCTTGACTTCTGATTTCTTCACTGTCTTAATCATGAAGCGGTCATCCTGGGTAAGGTAGAAGAAGCTCCCACTTTTCCCAGGCGAAGACAGCTCCCTCAGAGCATCATTGCCACAGATCGCGAGCATGTAATCTGCTGGATCAACAGCGAACAATTTCCTCAAATGCCTGCAGAATTCAACACCGCAGTAAATAATACAGTATGAGAGGAACCACATCAAAACTACAGTACACATCGATAAAATAGTGAGGCAGACAAACACCTGAAAACCATGGGACAGTAGTCCTTCCACCGGAACTCCGCAGAGGAATGTGGTGGTGTGACCTTAGACCCCTCGGGTGGGAATCGTGTCCAGAACTTCTCCCGTGGGTCGAAATCTGCTTGTACCAGCACTCGCATCGGCACCGCCGCAGATTTACCCACCGAATGTCTGCAAGATGCAGAACATTTAAACACCCCCAAATCCAAGACCACAATGCGAGGATTTCACCACACAAAAACCTAAAAAGAACGCACCTGATGCCCAATTGCAGCTGCAGCATGAGCTCGTAGTTCTTATGTCCCTTGGAGATGGTCTGCCCGGGTCGCTTACACTCCGGCGTAGTGGCCGCCGAGGACGCCCAGCGTGGGACTCCGCTAGCTGCTCGCCGGGCACTCCTATGTGGCAGTGCCCGCATGTACGTTGCTCCACCTCCGACGGCCGCGGACTCCTTGTAGAGCATGGACGCCTCGAGCGCGTCCACGATGTCGCAGGTGATGTCCCCGGCCTCGCCCTCCGACTCCCAGATGCAGATCCGCGGCGCTGCCTTCCCCCCTACACCCTCCACGGAGGACCTCTTCCTCACCGCACCGGCATCCCCAGCGCCCACCGGCGGGAAGAACGTGCCGCTTATGGCAGGCAGGTCGACGCAGCTCCGCGGCCAGGAGCCGACGTACCGGCTCCCGTCGGGCCACGTGAAGACGCCAGTCCCCCTGGGCACGCCGTTCTCCCAGACACCGTCGTAGCGGCTCCCATTGGCCCAGATCAGCACGCCGCGGCCGGATATCACCCCGGCGCGCCACTCCCCGACGTACTGGTTGCCGTTGTCCCAGACGTACCGGCCGTGGCCTTCCTGGAGGTTGCGCCGCCACTGGCCCTCGTAGTAGTCCCCGTTGGCGTAGCTCTTGGCGCCGACCCCGTGCCGGCGGTCCGCCACCCACGTGCCACGGTAGGTGGCGCCGTCGGGGCCGACGAACGCCCCCAGCCCCTCGATCCGTCCGCCGCGGAACTCCCCCTCGAACGTGCCCCCCGAAGGCCACGAGAACCGGCCCTTGCCCGACGCCTTCCCGCGCCGCCACTCCCCCTCGTACATGCACCCGTCCGCCCACACGTACTTGCCCTTGCCGTGCGGCGCGGAGCCGGAGAACCCACCGCGGTACACGTCCCCGTTCGGCAGCGTCTTCTCCACAACCCCCTCCGCCGCCCCCTCGCCGTCGGCGGCGATCATCGCTGGCGCCACTCGCCTCATCTGCGCACGCCGCCCTCACACCCCCGGCATTGCAGATCGGGACGAGGCTAGGGTTTGCGATTCGGGGCTCGGGAGTTATGCTCCCTCCTCTCCCAAGCTTTTCGCCTCCCCCTTTCCTGCTTCGAATTTTTTTCTCGCTCTAGCTCTCGCTGGCCACTTGGTCGTTTGATCTGGGCTACGAGTGGTGGCAGTACTGTCCTAGTAGTAGTTCTGCTGGAGTGGAAGGGGTGGGGCGTGTGGGAGAGTAGAATGGAAGAGGAGCCGGGGGCGTTTTTACGGTTCTGCCCCTGGGCATCGGTGAAACCAGCGCGGGTCCTCGGCGTGCAACGGCCGGCACGAGTCACGACTCACGAGTGGACCCCGTCGTCGTCGTCGCCCGGGTCGGTGGGCGGAACCTGGCCGCGGCCTGCGGCCGAGGATGCCAGGCGGGTCGAGTTGGGTTTGGGTTTGGGTTTGGAACTTTGGACCCGAGGTGCTGGGGCCCGCCGACCCTACGGGGACAGGTGTGGCGTCACTGACCACGGGAGTCGGTGAAGTTTGTTTCTTGGCAGCGTGTCCGTTGCCAGGTTTAATTTATCGTGAGTAATCACTCGGTGGTTATTATAGTTACAGAACGATTTGATCCTATCGTATTTATGAACCGAACTGTTATAGATTAAATTCAAATTAAAATTTTTAAAAAATAAAAGTTTAATGAAATTTGACTAAATTCTACTGAATTCCACCGAATTACTGTACGATTACCATGGTAACTGCGGTTACCACCAGCGGGGTGTTTCGAGGTCCAAACACATTTGTCAACCTTAGGGTAGGCATGCTTTGCTTGTTGGGTGGCTAATGTCGAATAGACGGTGGGAGGCTTTAAATAGCTACTATGTAATAATAATGCAGATAAAGAGTAAGGATATCTATAATATATATTTTAAAAATTTATATCCTATAGTACTATTATAATATATCTTTTTTCCATCTCCTAGCTATATTATTTTATAAGCATGTTTATTTCAACTATGGATTGTGATAATCAGCTTATAAATTGTGGATTGTAAATTGTAAAAAGTTGAATTGTGAAAACTGAATTGTAAAAACTGGACAATCTATTTTTTACAATCCATCCTATTTTTCAGCTTACAGATTATGATCACAATATGTAATCTACAAGTTAAAACAAATATGGTTTATATCTTCTATCATTTCTTATCCTCTTAGCTATTAGGTACTTTAAAAAAAAGGGCCATATCACTATTACCCAGCTACACACGATGTTTTGAGGACACTACTGGAGTTAGTTGAAGGATAGTTTCTTGTAGTAGGAGTGGATGTTGCATAAGCGAGCTTCCAAAAAAGAATGGTTTTGGGTACATGTTTTATTAGACCATTGTGATTTTGGTAAAAAAAATTGCCATCAAATAATATCTACACAGTGTTGGAATAAATCAAGCAGAAACATCTCTCGGGAATATAGAGAAAAACAAAAATGCAAACGTAATGGATGAGTGGATTTTGTGGACTCGTGAGATTCAAATCTGGCAAGAGTTTTGTTAGTTTTGAAATATACATGCCGGGTATTCATGAACATTTGTGATGCAAAACAATATGTGAACGTCAAACATAACGACAATATTTTTTCCAAAGGCAACAATTGCCACGCATTTGTTTGTTTCTAGCGCATAAAAGGAGAAACTATAGATGGACCCATAAATTGTATAGAACAATCCAATAAAAGCAAAATGCTGTAGAACCTTTTTGTGTTAATATTTTATGGCTAATAAAATAAGCAAAAGGACGAGCCTCTATACGGAACATACAGAAAAATGAAAATATAAAACATAAAACCGGCGGATATTGTCTGGTAGCTTCGAATTTGACTAAATTCTTGGTAGCATATACACGAACATGTACATCACGACAAGACTATAGGTTATAGGTAAAAATATATGTAAGGAACGGTGATGTATAAGAGGGGTGGGTTAGGATATTTAGAAATATAAATTAAAATTGGTTTTTAAAATTTTACAAGATAAATCTATCTTAATTTTTATATAAATGTGTTTTATATTTATCTAGTGTGTCTACTCTACCACTTAAGAGAATTGCAACCTACTTAGCAAGATAAGTTATAAGTATGTAAATACAAAAATCTAAATAAGGTAGAGAGATAAACTCGGTACAAGAGATTTTTATCCAACGGTATCGATGATATGAATGTCAACTCTAGTTCACATTGGAGTTCTACAAAAGATATGCTTCCGGTCGCCAAGTCTCTTATGGTCACGACTCTTGAGCTACCAAATCACTAAGACAAGATCTCAAACACGATAAGCCTATCTTCCGGTTACTTACCGCCGTAATCACTTTGGAGCTTAAACCACTAAGACAAGGGTCTCCGTGTCCTTATACACGTGTCTTGCTGCCGCTCCACTCCAAGTCAAAGGGTCAACAAGCTTGAACCACCAAGGCCCAAAATATCGGTGAGTCACCAAGACTCCAAGGTACCGGTGTACCTCTCGGTACATACTAGGATCACTTCTTGATCTTCTCTTCAAACTACAGCACCTAGCTACAACTCACTCTATACCTACAAGGATTAAATACTCTCTAATCTTGTGCTTAATCACCTTGGATGATCATTTTGAACACTTTGGTGGCTTGAATGTCTTCTCAAGTATGTATGAGCTTCCTCTAGACTCCAGCAGCATACCACACCTTTAAATAACTGAGTGGAGTGATACTTATAGTATCAGACCCGTCAACTAGCCGTTTTCCCAACGGCTCAAAAAAGCTGATCATTCGGTGAGTACAATCTCAGAAACAAGCCATTGGACTTTCACTCAAAGCCTCTGTAAACACCGGACACTCCGGTGTACCTTTAAATCTATCACCGGATCTTCTCGTAAGTTATCTTGAGCCATCCGAGTCTTTGCAGCCTCTCTGTGTAAAATGCTCCGGTGCATTCATCCTTAGAGCACCAAACCTTCCGGTGGGTTGTTCTTCATTCTTCAACACTTGCATCTGACTTTGCCAGAAATGCTCCGGTGTTATACTCCAGTGTGTACAAACTAAGCACCGGATCGTACGGTATGTTGATCTTCAGTCTTCTGCACTTGCATTCTTCTCTGCAGAAAATACTTTGGTGTTACCCTGTGTAGATCACCAGACTATCCGGTGAGATCCTCAGTCTTCCCCCTCCTTTGTCAGAAATACTCCAGTGAGTTCAACACATAGAGCACCAGACCTTTTGGTGAAGTCATCAGTCTTCACTTTGCCTCTGGACAAATACTCCAGTGAGTTTATATCCTATTCACTTGACTATCTGATGAGACTATTAGTCTCTGTGCATAATGCTCCGATGAGTGCAAATTTCTTTGTATCGGACTTTCTGGTGGGGTAAATCTTCTTGAGACTTTTTCAATTCAATCAAATTTTATTCCGGCTATGATAATTTCTTGATATATTACATCCATAAGACCTACTAACATATATTCTTGACAAACCTTTTAGTCTCAATAGCTATGTTATCATTAATTAATAAAATCATAATAATAACGACTATTTTCACTACGATAAAAAACACTAAAAGGAACAATAAGAATTATCCAAAAGAGATGGTCATCAATTATGGGTAAGAATGTTGTGTTTCTTGTGTGAACAAGCGGAATAACAGAGGGCGCACAGATCAGTGGGGTCTACAACTTTGGCATCTAACTATTATCGTGCACGTGCCGTTACACGTTACATTATGGTAAAATTGAATTCCTGCAGAAGCTTTTCGATTGGATTTTCAGTTGGCTATCAAACTATTAGCAACAAAACAGTCCCAGATAAGTTCTAGCAAGTAATTGCATCCTTGGTTAATCCTAAAAACCAAAGTAGATCCTTAGTTGGGCTCTTGGTCGATGTCAATTCTGGATGGCGCTTAATGTCAATATTGCTGTTAAAGGTTAAAAGCAGTGCATGTTAGGTGCACAATGCATTGCCACTTATAGGATCTACCTTGAAGAAAGCATGGTGTGAACTGCTTGTTTAAGTCATGGAATAATTTGGTGGATTTATTTTATCCGTGGGATCAAGTTGGTGTAGATTATGCCCCCATGAATTATTGATGATTTTCTTTACAACTTTTTTTACGCTTTCTTCCACGCACACGTCACTGGGGATGTTCATATTGCTGCGTCTTCCAACTGACGCCTGAAAAATTGCCTAAAATCGTAGCGATTCCTCCCTAGTGGACTGTTACTTCAGTTCTTGCTTAAAACAGGGGAAAAAGGTTCACATGTCCGAAATGAGGTCCTATAATTTAGTTGCCTTATTGATGCCAACACAGGAAAGCACCGACCGAACGAGATCCAGATGCAAATCAACACACAACCCCGATCGATTCCTCATCTAGCCGCCTGGGGAATTTTTGCCCATAATGGCAACCTCGGATGCAGCTACGCTCGCCCACCCGCCCTCGCTGCCGAAGGCTGATTATGAAAGGCAACGACGCCGATGCGGCAAGAAGGCACCAAAGCCACCTTGATCCCTGAGCCCAATCTGTTCCACCCGCTGCTGATTCGCCGTGCCGCGCGCCCACCCGATGCGATCGCGACGTGCTCCTCCTAGTCTAGGACAAAAACGACGTCACGCCATGCCGGGCTAGTTTAATTTTGTCTCGGCAGCCACCGTGTCCCAGGCGCGCGTCGCGTCGTGCCGTGCGAGCTCAGCTTGACTCCATCGACAAGGAGTGGAAAATGACGTGAGGGTAGAACCAAAGCGCTTGCTCGCGCGTGTTCCCTTGACTACTGATTTAAGCATAGTCGTCAGTTGTTATCACATGGCGTCAGTAGAAATTACTACTTTTATCGAATGAACATGCTTTGGAGTTTAAGCCTTCAAAGGATATGTTGTTGGTGATTCCCCTTGGTAGTACTGATTGCTGATTAGTCGCTATCGAAGCCGAAGTTCAGTCTGCCTGGTGACATTTCCGAACCTGGAAACAGTTATGCATGGCTATTATTGGCCAAATGGATTGGCTAGGATAGTTCTGGCGGTAGGAGTACGATGTGCTGTATGTGGATTTCTGCATGTGGATTTCTGCAGAGACTCGCTTCCGAAAAAATTGTTTTTCGGGCTTGTGTATTGTTGATTTTACTTAATAAAAGCTTGTGTCCAAAATATCCATTAAGATAGAGAGATAGAGATCAAGCATGAACCCCTCCAGGGAACAGAGAGGAACATCGAATAGGAATAAACCAGGGGCAATGTTGGAGAAATGCTAAGCTTCAATGATGCTATCAATCATCTTAGATTTGTTGAGCTTTTTTTAAAAGGTTGAATCTTTATCTAGTCTAACAATCAGTAAGCTTCTCTCCGTGTCGGACTAGACTGTTTTTTCACCTCTAACTCTTAGACCTTTAACTACCCGGGAACCATGGTTACCCTCTTTCAAGGAATAACTCTGACCATGTGACTTGTCTGGTAAACATTGAAACTAGTATTCCTAGATCAAAGATCTTTAGGTTTGAAAATTATTAGATGAAGCATGAATAATTTATACAAATTGTGCAACATGAATAATCACTTCCTACTAATCTCACTAATAAAGCCAAGATCATCGTGGCAAAATTTTAAAACCTCTGAAGGTCTCCAGACATTGGCAAAAACATCTCTCTAGCCTAGCTACTACAATTTTCAAACACTAAAATGATCATTCTTCTGTTGGACACTTTGAGAAATTCAGAGATTTGACTATTCAGGAATGGAATTTTAGAGATATCCTTCAACATCACTTGGCTCACCTTCTAACTCAGCAAAAAATATATTGAAAACAAAAAAGATCTATAAAATGGATTAAGTTTGAGGATGAGTGTACACAAATCTTTCGTGCTAATTCAACCATTAAATATAAGAAAAAAAACTCTATCACCTCCTTGACTCATGCAACAGGTGCAAGCTTCACCTCTCATGAAGAAAAGGCAAAACTTCTATGGGAGGCCAAGAAAGAGAGATTGTGAACAGCTGAATTCAAGCAAATGCACTTTGACTTAGCAGAACTTTAAACCCCTAGGGGCGATTTAGATTGGATTGAATAACCTTTCACCAAAGAGGAAATTGACAATATTGTGGCTAATCTACCATCTAATAAATCTCCTAGCCCTGATGGCTTCAATGAAGACTTCCTGAAGAAATATTGGCCTATAATTGCCCAAGACTTCTATAATCTATGCAATTCCTTTTATGAGGGAAATAACAGCATACAAAGCATCAATGGATCTTACATTACTCTAGTCCCTAAAAAAGATAGCCCTTCTCATGCTGGGGACTATAGGCCCATTTCTCTGCTCGATCCACAATTAAGCTGATAACAAAGGTTCTGTCTGACAGGTTGCAACATGTAATCCTTCAAATAGTCCATCAAAATCAGTACGACTTTATCAATTCAAGGTAAATTCAATATTATCTTGCTTGGTCTTTTGAATACCTGCATCTTTGCCGTAAATCTAGAAATGAGATAGTCCTCCTGAAACTAGACTTTGAAAAGCCTTTGATAAAATTGAGTACCAAGTTATTTTGAATATTTTTTGGCACAAAGGTTTTGGACAGAGATGAGTTACTTGGATTAATAATATTCTTAAGTCTGGAACCTCGGCAGTTCTTCTCAAGAGTTAATTATAACAAATCAATTATGGTGCTTATCAATGTCTCTGACGAAAAGATGTAAATTCTCTCCAAAATTTTCAACTGTCAAAAGGATTCTCTTCCTTTCACTTATTTGGGACTACCTCTAGGTCTCACCAAGCCCAAATTCGAGTAGTTTATACCCTTGATTCAAAGGGCTGAGAGAAAGCTGGTCAACACCACAATTTTTCTCTTTATGGCAGGAAGACTTGAAATGGTAAATTCATCTCTCTTCTCTCTGCCAACTTTCTTCATGTGCACCCTTAAAATTCCAGCACTTGTTATCAAGCAAATCGACAAATTTAGAAGACATTGCCTTTGGAAAAGCTCAGATATAAATGTAAAAAGTCACCTTTAGTTGTATGGAAAATGATTTGCAGGCCAAAGCAGGAGGGTGGCCTCAGGATAATCAATTTAAGGATTCGAATCTTCATAAGTTCTATAACAAGAAAGATTTATCTTTGGTGTACCTAATTTGGGATAATTGTTACCCATATGGATGTTGCAAGCAAATGTTAAGAAATGTTCCTTTGTGAAAGTCTACAATTAAGCTTGTTGGTATCTACAAAGATATTGCTTCTGCTCAAGTGGGAAATGGCAGCACCATCCTTCTATAGGAGGACCTTTGGGTTGGCACCATTCTTCAACATGCTTACCCTAAGTTGTATTCCTTCACTAAAGATAGAAGACAAACTCTCCAGTCTGCAGCTCATATGGACAATCTTTATGATGCTTTTAATTTACCCCTATCTGTCCAAGCTTTTGATTTGCAAGTTCTTTAAGAGCACATCAACAATGCCAACATTGGTAGCAATGATGACACATGGACATATATTTGGTGTAATATTGTGTTCTCATCTAGCAAGGTCTATAAAGTCTTTATTGGTCACACTCAGGTTCATCCCATCATTAAATGGAATTGGAAAAGTTATTGCTAGATGACGCACAAAGTATTTCTCTGGCTTCTCCTTAAAGATGGGCTTAACACAAAGAGAGTTTCTCCACATGAAAAAATGTAGCTCCCTTCTTACACATGTGATCTTTGCATTCTACAAATTGAGGAAAGCATATTACACATTTTCCTAAAAATAAGGGCAAACATTAATTCAAAACTTGTCATTAAATACTATATAGTTATTGATAATTTTATTTTTGTATACCAAAAACCAAAATTTATCTAGAACACTAGATTAAAGCTAGCTATTTATAGTAACACATAATTAAACCTTGATCTATACTTTAAGCTTCATATATACCTAGAACAATAATATATTCTAGATGATCATGAAAAAAATCTAAATCTAGAATATGTACATATAGTTGACCTCTTAAGACTAAATTAGAACACAAATCTACATCATCTAATGAATAGAACAAAACTATATCATCATGGAAAAAAAATCTAGATCTAGATCTAGCTAGCTCTCCAAACCAAATCTAGACCATCTAAACTAAATTAGAACATAATACTTACCTTGTAGTAACAAATGGCAATGAATCTTCAAGTTTTCACCGAAATCTAACAATTTTTTTTATGAAAATTGTCAGTCTCTTCCTCCAAAAGCTCCCACTAATCTTCACTGTTTCGGCCAGCACGGTTCTGCTTCTATCTGGAGGTAGGGGATGATGTACTGTTGTAATATTATAGACGGTTTCAAATACGAAGCCATTTGTACTAAAGTGTCCCACCTCCCTAGGCTATTTTCTCAGATGGCTCGTGTTTGGAGCCATCTGTATTAAGTTTACGAATGTCTCATGTTTAGAAATGTTTGTGATAAAATGGATATCACAGACAGCTTCAAATATGAGTCATCTATATTAATATTACAGACGGCTCCTTTTTTGAATCGTGTGTGAAATTCATTTTATTGCAAACGGCTATAAATACGAGTCATTTGTAATAATTGTCTGTACTAATAGCGTCCCACCACTCCAGGGGAGGGTCTCATCATTATCCCACTAAATCATTTCTGTAGTAGTGAACAGAGTTTCTCCACATGAAAAAAAATGTAGCTCTCTTCTTACACATGTGATCTTTGCATTCTACAAATTGAGGAAAGCATATTACACATTTTCCTTCACTACAACTTTGCAAAAAATTGTTGGGCACGTATGGGGCTTCAAATCAATAATAACCATAGGCCCCCTACAATCTTTGTGACTCTTTAGGAAAAAAAAGCTTGGAGTTCCTTTTGCAATGGAAATTATCACACTCATGTGCTGGAGTATCTGGTCAATCAGAAATGATTGGATCTTCAATGAAGCAGATCCAACAACGCAATCCATCTGGAGTCATTTTAAAAAAGAGTTTTACATGGTTATCCATAGGGCAAAGGAATCTCGTGCAAAACTAATGAATCAATTGCTTGCATCTTTAGAGTAACTTCTTTAGGTCTTTTTTTCATTTGTGGTTTGTAATTCTCCTTTGTACTCTTGCTCTCTTTATATTAATATATAACTAATATGGGATGATCCTATTGTTTCATAAAAAATAGAGAGGAACACAAAATTGCAAAGGAGGGGTGAAGCATCTAGGCCTCTAATTCATTTTTTGATAATTAATGAAAATAAAGAATTGTGGGTTAACATGTTTATATTGAAGTATGAAAAAGGTTAGTCTCATGAATGTTGCGAAGCTAGAAGAAGCATGTGTAGAAGATATGCAAATGGTTAGCTTAAGGAAAAGATATAAAATGTAGGATATTTTCTTTTACTAGTCAATGATGATTAGAAAGGAGAAATGACTGGATTGATAGGATAAGTACTGTACTATTAAGATGTGTTGATGTGTGTTTAATTAAGATATAAAAAAATGCCATAATTGCTCAAACTTACATTTCATCTAGAATGAGAAATTTAGTTTGAGAAGAACAAAAAACACTGTATTTTGAGTGTTCTGTGGCGTGGCAGTCTAACTGCTAGCAGTGGTCAGTCTGACCGCTGTATAAACAAGGCCGAAGTTTTCTAAGTTCTTAAGTCACGATCTGACCACAATGTGTCTCGATCTGACCGCCAAGGAACAAAGAGTTTTTTACTCTCTGCCCTAGTTGGTAGTCTGACCACTAAGGAATAGAGAGTTTTGGTGCTCTGTTCGAGGCTCGCGGTCTGACCGAGACCATATCACTATCATCATTACACTTTTTGTAGCCGTTAGATTAGCGGCAATCTAACCGCTAGATGTGCAGAGTATTCAAACTTTAGGCAACAACCACATTTCGAGTTGTTCGCTATAAATAGATCCCTTACTGGTTCAAAGGCAGAGTCTAGCACTTCATTTCAATATTCTCGAGCACTTGACATCCTCCTCTCCCCCTCTTGGTTTAGTAGTTGCATATTTGAGAGTGTGAGAGCATCTAGTGCATAGCTTTGAAGAGTTTGAGCTTTGTGGCACTAGTGATCCTTCAAGCAAGCGTCGTCGACTTGTTACTATTGGAGGTTGCTTCCTAGACGGCTTGGAGGTGGTTGCACCGTAGGGTCCTTTAAAGAAGCATGTGAAGGAGCCACTATGGTGATTGTGAGAGGTCTTGAGCACGCCTCGCCGAAACGGTAAAGCGCTACTCTAGTGGAATCAAGATTTTAAGTAGTTCATTATTCTATTCCAGCTTAAGATCAAGTTGCTCGGTGTGATCCCTTTCTTGTGGTGAGAATTGCACACTTAATAGAGAAGCAGTTAGAAGCTTGAACTCACCTTAATATGTATTAGGGATGATCAGCAAATCACCAATACCACGGGATAAAATTCGGGTGTCATCTCTTGTGCTAATTATATTAATGCAATTTACCTTATATAATTTATTTTCTTAAAAATATAAATTGTTGTATGCCACCCTAGGATTTCAAACCTTGACATAGTTCTAAGTTGCTATGATCTAGTGATCTCTAGTTAAATTCTGAGTTTTATTGATCGCTAAATAATTAATTTTAAAATTGCCTATTCACCCCCTAGTCGGTATCCTAGATCATACAAGTGTTACCAGAGCCTAGAACTCCTTTATAGTGGATTTAACTATCCCAGAGTAGGATTATGACTAGTGATGCTCATGTTAATATGGAGAAACCTCCATTTTTTTAAGGGGTCAAACTATGCCTATTGGAATGCTAGAATGACCGTCTATCTTAAGGCTATGAGTGGTAAGCTATGAGATATAGTAGATAAAGATTTTGTAATTCTTGATCCTACTAATCCTACCATTGAATATATAGATAATACTCTTGCAAATTCTCAAGCTATGAAGTTCTTTATGGTGCTTTAGATCTTAATGAGTTTAATCGTATTTTGCAAACTTGAGACCACTCATGGAATTTGGGAAAGACTAAACGAAGTCTATGAAGGGACAACTGTGAATAAGAATGCAAAACTCTTTGTTTACAAAGGGTAACTTGAGAAATTTGCTATGTTACCAAACGAAAACATTACCGAAATGTTCAATCGTTTGAACAACGTAATGAATGAACTCTAGGGGCTTGGAGTGGATGTAACCGATGTTGATTTCTCTCATAAATTTCTTAGAGGTTTACATAACAAATATGACATATTGTGATTTTGCTTGTGAGATTCAACTTGAAGGATATAACTCCAATGCAAATCTTGAGTGAAATCCTCACTCATGCTATTTTCAAAAAGTCACAAGAAGATCTTCATGATGATGCTACCAATGCCAAGAAGAAAAATATTACCTTCAAGGCTCAAGCATCAAGAGACAAAGATGATCATGAAGAGAGTGATGATGAAGATGATGATAAAATCACTCTCTTTGTGAAAAGATTCAGGAAGTTCATGAAGAAGAAAATATATCAAGGTGAATATAGCAAAAAGTAACAATCTTCCAAAAGGAATCCATTGGAAGAAAGAAGATATTTTAAATCTGGTGAAAAGAGACACATTGCCACATATTGCAAGAACAAATAAGAAGAAAAATATACTAAGAAGAAGAAGGAGAGTGATAGCAATAAATCATTGAAGAAATACTACAAAAAGAAGAAAAATGATCAAACATGTTATGTTGAGTGGGATTCGGATGCAAGCTCAAGCTCTAACTCTGATAAAGAAAAGTCATCTCAAAAGAGTCTTGCAAGTGTAGCCATCACCGAGGTACCTTCTGTCATGTCTCAAAACCCGTAATAATGTACTTAAGCATAATCATACAACATTCAGCAATTTTATTTTTGAAGCACTAGAGCACATCGGTTTGGGTAATAAAAAAGAGAGAAAGAAAATAGGAGAGAAAGAATATAATTTGCAGTTGAAATATCTTGTTTCTCTGACGCATGGGACCCACTAGAGTTGGTCAACCACCCCTCCCTCTCCCTTAGCTATAGCCCCACCCCTCACTCCTCCTCCACGCCTCCTCATCCTCTCTCCTAGCCGAAACAACAGCAGGAGCTGTTGCTCCCCTTCTCTCTCAAGCTCTCTCTCATTCTCCCCCCAAAATCCCACTTCAAGTAGCCAAATCAAGGTATGCATGTCACACCATGGTGTTCCCTAGATCATTATCTTCCCATCCATCCAATCCTTTCGCGTAAGCATGAAGGATTCGAGCCGTTCTTGACCTCTTTTGGTGTTCTTGATGTTTGGAGCTAATTAGAGGAGTTCGAATGAGTAGGAGCTAGGAAAACTCATGTTGTGGAGTTGGTGGATGAATTATAGTGTAAGACCCATGTTCTCGGGATCCCTTATGTATCCTGTATTAGTCCTTAGATTAAGTATCTGGTACGTATAGTATAACAGTTATAGTACCATAGTCAAACTTTGTACATATGTATTAAGGTTTAGAGTACAAAAGGTTTACAAATTATATAGTATATTACAAACCTGACCAATGGCCAATAAAACACGGTGGAAACAAAGACCCGGGCCACAAGAAACTAAGGTGCTAATGCGACCTCTAAGACTACTCTTCATCCTCGCCTTCACCTCCAGCGAAGTCGGCATTGGCCTCCTCAATAAGAGTGAGTATGAAAGGTACTCAGCAAGTCCTATACTATTTCAAGGGGTTGATAGATGCATAAAAGGGGTAATTCAAGGATAAGGCTCTACGGTTTTAGTTTTAGCATAAAGCAGTTTTATGCATGTATTCAATTGCATCATCGACTATTGACTTTAAAATAGTTTGAACAGTTCAAAACAATGTTAGAAGTTATATCTGGGGGGTTTTGGTCCTGGGAGGGGCTACACCTCGCTACATAGTCCCTATCATTACATCCAGTGTACCTCTAGTACCACACATCTCCTAGTGGATTGAGCCAGCAATCTCATCACACGAATATCTAATCCATAAACTCACTCATCAAGACACACTCACCCAGAGTCTAGTAAAAAGGTTCTGCCATCGCATGTCCATGATCATGCATTTGGCTATTTGAATAGGTTTACACCTTGTAGAGGCTGTACATTGTACCTACATGATATACTCAGTCTCCAAATGTTTCAAGCGAAGGAGCGAATCAAACTGAGACCCTTCAATCGCCTTTCCCGTCGGGCTTTTCTACAAGAGTTACGCCCAAGTACTAGTTGTCTTGTACTGAATGCTATGTTCCCTTTTTAAACATTTGTCTGTCTCCGCATGTTCAAACAGAGAGCCACATAGTCATTTGACTGCTCGCTACACCCAGCCTCCTAGTATGATGTCTAACTCAGTTCTGGTGAAAGAGAAGTTAAGTCCTACCCATTCAGGATGCATGGTTGCATGGGAGTTGCTTAAGTATGGCGGCGAATTGACTCGGTCCTTAAGCAACAATGGCAGATATCTTCTGGCAATGATAACTTAAGCCCCCAGGAGCATCCTCGTCCAGAGTACTACTTCACCCGCCCCTATCAAAATAGTTTTCACCAATTTTTTACACATCACCCTCCACATCCAACACGACATCAAGGATTTCACAACCATCAAGGATTCATGGTTCATGATTTATCATGGATAACAGTAAATCTCATCTCCGAGGAGAGGTGTTTTAAAAGCGACGTCTCTGGATAGACGTATTCAATCCTAAGCATGCTAAATATCAAGACATTGTTTGTTATTAATATAGATAACAACATATAATCCTAGGGTGATATGTATTTTGGATGATAACATTTGTAGCATGACAAGTGCTAAGGATTAACTACTACATGCAGTTTTAAGGAAAATATGATACATAGTACATGCGATAATAAGTCAAATTCTAGTTGATCATGTAGATTACATGAAAAAATAGGTTTAATATGATTAAGGAGATATGAGCACTTTCCTTCTTTGAAGTTTTCTTAAAGGTCTTGGTTGTAGTCAGGATCCTCCTCGCTTTTGATGCTTCCTGCGCAACACTCGTAGAATTATAGTGGTTCTGCAGTTGTGACTATGATGAATAATGAACTATATTATAGACCAACCAAATAATACCAATCGAAAGCTAAATAAGCCATAATGGATATCACACTATGATATATGAGTAGACCTCGAATTTAGATAAATTTCGGTGAAAGAAGCACTAAAATTAGAGCCAAAACGGAGAAGTTAAAACCCTCGAAAGATTTAATCTAAAATTAAATTGAGAATATATGAAATAACACTATTTATGAGTGGCCCCGCATGAACAGTGCCCTGTTGGGCTGAATTAAGCTCAAATTTGGGCCGGGTCCGGGCCTGGATGAGCTGGGCTAGGGTTGGTCTACATAGTTCCAGGCTACATAGTACTGGCCCCACATAGTTCGAGTCGGTTGGTTCACGCGCTGCGGAGCTAGGCCGACCCACTAGGGCACGTCCTGTTGGCAGCTACGGCTGGCCAGTTCAGCTGGGCCACACAGGCACAAGCATGGCCTAGCCACACGTGTGCGTGCACGTGGGCACACCGGCCCGAGCAGAGTGGCTATGGGGGGATCGACGGCAAGTGATTGCGACAGAGCGGCACCGGAGGGCTCACTGGAATCACTCACCCGCTAGGGTTTTACGACGATGGATGGTCGTCGGGCTTCTACACACGATGACGAGTTCATCTGGGGCTTATCGATGGTGGGCCAGGGCCGGAGCGGCGCCAGATGGCGGCCGGAGTAGGTCTAAGTGGCGGCGCAGAAACCGGGCAACATCTCCCTCGCTCTAGCATGCTCTGGGCCACCTGCAAGCCTATGGCTAGGTCCACGTGACTAACACAACGCAAAGGCTGACTCAAGAGAGGGCTAAGGGTCACCAGTGGCGAGGAATTATGGCGGCGGTGGGGAAAACTCACGGCCGCACACAGCTATGCGAAAAGAAGGCACGAGGATGACTGTACGCTAGCTAAGGGGATACATGAGTGGATGGGGATGTTCACCGAGTTCAAGGCCGGCGAGAAGTTGGCCGGCGGCCGGCAATACGATAGAGCGGTGGAGGCTAAGCGGCTCAGCTACCGATGCGGGTGACCTCCTGTCGGGCTTCTGGTCGATGGAGAGCGGCACAGGGATGACAGCGTTCTCCGGGTGCTCTTCAGCAGCTCATGTGGGCAGAACGACGACGATGGAGCTGCAGCGTAGAGGAATGGAGCTACTATAATCAAAAGATTTTGCATCTAGCTCCATTACCTCTTTTATCTTTGGATGTGGATTTGGGTATACAATGGTCATAATCTTCATCCATATTCCCAATTTTATGTACTTGGCTTCTTTTCTTGAATCTTCAAGCCATCTTGTAAGTCAAGTCTCCAAATCTTCATAACTGCCTCAGGTCTTAAGTCTTCTTGGGAACCCAAACCGATTTGAGCCCCTTCATATTGGTGATGACTTTATTGGGTACCCAAATGTGTTTGTTCCACCTCCAGTCCTTTCTCCCAATCATATGTGCAATCACCTTGCTATTTTCCTTCTTCTTGAGCTTGTAGTGGTTGCTTTTAGTCTTGTTCTTGTAGTTAGGTTTGGTGTAGATGTTGGAGGTCTTGTTTAAGAGGTTAGTGATCTTATTATTCTCCTTGATCTCTTTCTTGACTTGTTTGCATTGGGAGGACTTGTGACATTCTTAATGGCACTTGAAGCATGTCACAGTGGACTCCTCTGCAAGCTTCTTCACCATGATAGCATAGTTATCTTGAGGAGGTTGGATATGGTTCTTGCCCTTTAATCTTGCTAGGTCCTTCTTGAGCTTCTTCACTTCTTGCTTGAGCTCATCATTCACTTGTGCAATGAGTTTATTAGATGACTATACAGTAATATTCTCAATACATGTCTCATTGCAAATGGGTGAGCGAGAAAAATCGATTAGATCATCACAAGAAGTGGAAGCATCTACCTTATGTTTGAATTTAAAGAGTGAGGTAGATTGCTTCAAAAGGGTCTTAGTTTGAGATTCAATGAACTCAAATTTAGCCTTAAGCTCTTCATGCTTCTTGTTTAGCAAATTTGATTTTCCCAATAATTATTCATAATTAGAAACAAATGTAGCATTAATGTTATTAAGTGCATTGAATTTTTTAGCCTCTTTTGGTTATTTCTTAAGGACCTTTTGTTGCTCATTGTTCAAATAAAAGAGTTCTTCTTGAGAGGGGGAATTCTCATCAGATTCATCATCACTTACATTGCTATCCATATCTTTAGCCGTAAGGTGCTTGTGAGATGACTTGCGAGATGACTTGTGTGATGATGCCCTTGAGTAAGAGCTTTTCTTTGAGGGCAGGATGGTGAGTCTTTTATCACTTGAGCTTGACTCATTATCGTTGCTCACCTATCTTCCTATGCTTATGAATAATTTGACTCTTCCTCTTGTCTCCCTCTCGTTTTTGTCATTTTCTCCTTCTTGATATGATCAATTGTGTTTTTGGTCTTTTTCTCTAATTTTAAGACGAGCTTGGCGATCTTGGGAACAATTTTTTTATCATTTGATGTGCTTTGATCATCCTCTTCATTGCTCTCTTCATTTTGATCATCATCATCTTCGCTTAAACTTGATTTTTGCTCCAACCTCTTCATCTTTGCCTTCATGTGTTGACATTGAGCTTGTTTGCTTTTGAGAGCAAAGTTCTTGGTGTCAAATGAGGAAGAAGCTTTCACCCCTATGTTTATGATCATCTCATGGGCGATGATCTTGCTAAGCATTTGACTTGGAGTCATCTTTTTGATGTCATTGTTGACGTAGATGATGAAGACTATCAACTTGTATTTCGAAAGAAGAGCTTGAAATATTCTTCTCACCACTTGATCATCGTCAATTGACGTCAAACCTAGTCTATTGATCTCATTGACAAGAATATTCAAACATGAGTACATGTTATTACATTTTCATGAGGTAGTTATTTGATGCCATTGAGCTTAGTAACTAACATATGATATTTCTTATTGCGCAAATCATTTGTGCTTTCATGTATTTCAATGAGACTAGTCCAAAATTATGTGCATTGGTGAGAGAATAAACACAATTAAATACAATAACATTTTAACAATAATAAAAGGATACTCTTCGTCAATGCATCTAATTGCCTCTCTTTGTTGGTGATGCGTGTCTCATCCCTTCCTCGGTGACTCTCTAAACACCTAAACCTCGGGCTTGCAAATAATAAGATATTAGAATTTTTTATCAGGAGAAATTAGAGTTATCGAAGAGTGGAGCACTATAGGAATTCATCCCAACCCCGGATATTACAACTCTAGGCGGTTAAATCTATCAAAAGCACAAGGCTGATACCACTTGTATGGATCAGTGACGTCCTAAGAGGGAGGTGAATTATGACACTTAAAAAGCTAACCTAATTGGCTCTAAAAACTTCACAAGATAAACCTATATTAATTTCTGTCTAAATGTGTTCTAAGTTTATCTAGTGTGCCTATTCTACCGCTCAAAAGATTTGCAACTTATAGTCAATCCTAAAAAACTACTCTAGAAAATTATATGCACAAAGGTAGATTATAAGAATGTAAATACAGAAGCGTAAAGACGGTAGAAAAAACAAACTCGACACAAGAGATTTTTACCACGTAGTATCGATGATATGAATGACACCCCTAGTCCATATTGGAGCACCACCAAGGATATGTTTCTGGTCACCAAGACTCTTCCGGTCATGACTCTTGAGTCACCAAGTCACAAAGACAAGACCTCAACCCGAATAAGACACCAAGCCACAAAGGTAAGGTTTCACCACTAGCCTCTATCTCAATCACTTGTGCACTTCGGAGCTTGAACTACAAAGGCAAGAGTCTCCGCGTCCCCGTACATGTGTCTTGTCGTTGCTCCACTCTAAATCGGAGGGTCAACAAGCATGAGCAACTCCAACTCAATGTGTTGGTGAGTCACCAAGGCTCCAAGATAACAGCGTACCACCTGGTATAAGCTAGGATCACTCTTTAATCCACTCTCTAGGCAACAATCATCTAGCAACACTCTCTATAGGCCTATAAGTGTTAACCACTCACTAATCTTATGCTTAATTGTCTTGGATGATCAATTTAGGTACTTTGATGGTTTGGATGTCTTTTAAAGTGTCTCTGTGTTTCTATGAACACCCATCACTTCAAATGGATGAGTGAGCGAGTATTTATAGCCTCAAACCTACCAATTAGCCGTTGCCCCAATGACTCAACTTTACTGTAATCACCGGATGTTCCGATGTTAAAAGTGGTACCATCACCAGAATATTTGGTGAGTACATCCTCAGAGCTAGCCATTGAACTTCCACTTAAAGCCTCTGTGAACACCGGATACTCCAGTGTATACTTTATCTCTATCACCAGACTATCCGGTGAGTTATTCTGAGTCAGATCGCACCACTTCTCCTCTGTACAAAATACTCTGGTGTAAGCCTCCAGTGCACTTCCTCTTAACACTGGACCATCCGATCAGTTCATTTTCATTCTTCATCACTTGGAATCGCCTCTGCAAGAAATGCTCTGGTAAAGCCTCTGTTGCACTCACTTCCCATCACCAGACCTTCCGGTTCGTTGTTCTCAGATCTTCAACACTTGCAACCCTCTCTGCAAGAATCGCTCCGGTGTATATCTTTCGCTGATCACCGGACCTTCCGGTGAGTTCAACTTCTTCTGTCCTAAGCCAAAATACTCTGGTGTGCATCTTCCATCAACACCGGACTATCATGTGGCTTTTTAGTTCTACTCTTCTCTGCAGATAAAGCTTTGGTGCTATACCTTGTTGAGCACCGGACTATACTGTGAAGTCTTCAGCCTTCTCTCCCCCTTTGTGAGAGATGCTTCGGTGAGTTCATTTTCTTCTACACCGGACTATTAGGTGAGTTATGTTCCTGGGACTTGTCCAATTCAGCCCATCTTTATCCCGACTGCGGTGGCTTCTTAATGTATTGCATCCATAAGATATACTAAAGCATATACTTGACAAACATGTTAGTCCCATGACTATATTACTATTAATCACCAAAATTACAATCACAGCCTAATATGGTCATTTTCGCTTCAGAGGAGCTTCCAAAAATCATATTTGGCAATAGGTTAATATTTTAATTTTGTGAATTCAACAACGGAAATTTGCAGTAGAAGTGCATCCACAGAGAACTTAGCGGAAAGCATAAATATCTAAAACATCATAGAGGAAGACAAAAATACCACATAAAGGAGGGCCAGATATTGTCTCGGCTTTTGAGCTCCAGGAAACGAAATAGTTTCTTTTCTAGCTAGTTTTAAGATAAGTATGTTTGATATTCACGAACCTCATGAATGCTAAAAGATTACATGCAATAGTGTAAACACTTGAAGTAAGAATAAGAATTAACTGTGTCCAAACGTTGATTGTGGGGTAACTAATGTTATGTTTCTTGAGTGAACAAGCGAAATTAATGATAGTGGGTTCAAGATCATCGGTCTGGTGTACGTAAAATTACACAAAAGATTCCAATAACGGTGCATTATCACCAGAAAATCTTTTGTGTTGGATTTTTCTTTTGTGGGCTATCAAATTATTACTAGTTTTTCTCTACCTAGGCAAATTAGCAACATACAGTTTGGGGTTAGTCTTTTAGCACCTATGAACTGTAGCTACTATCAAGTAATTGAGTCCTTTGATTGTCTAAAAAAAAGTAAAATTAGATCCTTAGTTGGGCTCTTAGTCATTGTCTGATTTGGATCATTGGATGTCACTTATTGTCAATGCCGGTGTACTACTATAAGCATCTCATGATAAGAACACAAAGTTTTGCCACCCACTCCTGAGAAAAAGAGTACTGCGCATGCCAATCCTAGGAGCTAGCTCACCTTATGAAAAAGCATGGTGTGAACTGCTACAGTCACGAAATTAGTTTGGTGGACTTATTTATTAGTTCGTGGGATCGAGTTGGTGGATTATACTCGATGAACTACAAGTGAGCAATTATTCATTAGGATTCTAAGTGTTGTTGACGAGTCTCTGTCTGATTTTCTTCAAAACCTTTTTACTCTTTCTTCCATGCTCACGTCGCTAGGGATGTGATTATATTCAGATGGCACCCTCCAATTGCTATGGTAGGATGATCACCACATGAATATACACTTTTAGTCATTGTTGTTTTTTCTAGAACAAGGACATCATGTGAAGGCCCTCGCGTTGTCTCTCTAAGGCGACTTAGGGGCGACTCTTCCCCCGCCACACCTTGCCTCGTTGATATGTTCGTTGCAGCCGCCGCCGCCAGCTGCCGTCGTGGGCCTTTTCTTGTCCACTCGTTTTCCCCCTCTACTTTGGTTCTCCTCTGCTTATTGCCTCGGAGCTGTTGCACCCGGCTGGGTTTGTGCATGTCCAGTGGCATGGTCGTGCATTGCGCTTGGTGTTGTGCGGCGGCGCCGGATCTGTTGCGCTCCGTGGCGGTGCTGGATCTATCGCGCCCCGCGCTGGTGCGCCTAGATCTGCTCGTCTGCGCCCATATCCGCTTGTTGGCACTGGGTTCTACCGCGGTTCGCCTCAGCAGCGGTCGTGTGCTGTGGTGCGTGGCACTATGCAGTGTGGCACAGGTGGCAGCTCTGCTTGGCTATTGTCGTTGTTGTTGTTGTTGTTGTTGCCAGTTGACACCCTGCTGCCAGAGTTGATGCTATTACGACCTTTTGAGGTTGTTGTTCTTCTGGTGCTCGATGCCAATTTGTTACCGATCTGCTCGTTTCTGCCCTGTTGATGTTGTCCCTTTATTGTTGTGCTGGTGCCTCCCTCATATTGTTCTAGTGCTGCTAATGCCGTTCTAGACTACCTTTTGCCGATGGGGATGCTCACCGCCAGTTCTGCTATCATGTTCTATTGCTGCCGGTCTGCTTGTTGCTGCCATATTGATTGTTCCTCTGTCGCCGTGTTGATCTATTGTGGTGTTGTGGTCGCCAATGCTCGTGTTGATATGTTGTTGTGTTGTGGCCGCCAATGCCATCTGTCTGTTTGTCATTATTGTCTGCTCTATTGCTGGTTCGTGTTGCTGTCAGCCTACCATTGCATGTTGTCGCTATTGCCGGCGGTGGCGGTGTGGTGGTGCATATGCTGGCATTGGTGCTGCTCGTGTGGTGGCCGGTCGTGGTTCGCAGTGGTTCCTTGGCTCGTGGCATGGCTGTTGTCGTCGGTGCTTCGGCACCCACGGTTGTTCTCGCCTGCTAGCCTCATCACGTTACATGTGCTCCTCCCCTTCACCGAATTTGTCTCCTTCCCCCGGATTCAGCCCATGGGCAGCGCGACAGCTTGGTGGAGCGTTACGCCATCGTCGGTGGCTGCCCTCCTTCCCCTGCTCCGGTCGGCGTCCGGTGGTGGTGGCATTGTGCTAGGCGCGGCTCCTGGCGTTTGCGTTGCTGCTCCCCTTGCTCGGCCTCCTCTTCTTCTGCAAGTTGGGCTCGTGAGGAGCTTCATGATGTTAGGATGGTCGTGGGATGGCGCGACTACAAGGTGGTGGCGTTGTGTCTGATGGTGACGGCACCGTGTCGGTCCTGACTCCTAGCGTTTGCATTTCTCCTCCCCTTGTCCAATTTTCTCCTCTTCTACAGGTTGGGTCTGTGGGGAGCTTCGTGGCACTGGGATGGTTGTGGGACGACACGACTAGGAGCATGGCCCTTGCACGAGCTAGCTGTGCGTGAGGGGCGGGAAGTAGGAGCTGCTGGTGAAAGCCTTGCCTAGTCTTTAGCCGACATCGATGACGGCAATGCCTTCAGACGCCATTTCTCCTCCATGGAGGCATTGTTAGGGTGTCTTCCCACTACCCTCCCCTGGAGTCTCTGGGTGAAAACCTAGTTCGGGCAACCGGACGGGCAACGACGGTGAATTGACGTCATATTCTCCTTAAAGGCGTCACTCTGGAGATCAAGTTCTCGCGCCACGGTGACCGTCGGCTTAGTGACGGCGTGGTCAGGTTCGGCATTGGCACTAACTACACTTTGGAGGAAGCCCACAAGTTTCGACAAGGAAGTCGGAGCTGCCACGCCGTAATACGAGCTAGGCAACGATGACCTTCATTGGATGATGTCTGTTAGTAGGTTCAGTGTCATATCAGTCGTTGTTGGGTCAGCTTTGTTCCGAGGTCGTCAAGTTGTTTGGGTTTCTCGCCGGTTTCTGCTCAAATAAATCGTGCAGTTATGAGGTTTTCTCATCCAATTTTCCTAATAAATTGAGTCAACTCTCTTCCTCTTTAATAAAATCGGTAGAGTTACTGTCGTCCTTTCGAAAAAATATTGTTTTTTTGGAACATGTTTTTTTTTTTGTTTGCTAAAGAGGCAATGATCCCTTAGTTTACCTTAAACATGTGTGCAGTCAAACAAAGCCATTAGCCTCTTCACAGGTGCTGCCCCATTTGTTCATGAATGATTCTTAGAAGAATCTCCCAACTAAACGTGATCCAGATAGAGCTCAACAACAAAGCCTTAAAAAGTCTTCGCCATAAGGGGAACCTCCGTTCTTCTGTCACCGGAATTGTATCCTCTGACTTTGCTGAGGATGAACAGTATCATAATATTAGGTCTCCCGTTACCGTATCTTCGTAAACAGTATCATAACATTAGTAATAACATATACTGTTTACCCAGACTCGTGTTACTATACGCGTGCTCCGCCGCCCGCCCTCGGCGATACCATTATTAAAGGCACGAACGCACGCCGATCGACGCGGCAAAAAGGCGTGCTAAGCCAACCTGATCCCTGACCCCGGCCGATTTGTTCCATTCGCCCCCATGCGATGCGATCGCGACGTCCTCCTCGTCGAGGACAAACACGGGCGTCACGCTCGCGGCGCTAGTCAGTCGCGTCTCAGCGGCCATCACGCTCCAAACGCGCGCCGTGCGAGCTCGGCTTGACTCCGAGTCTCTGACTCCATCGACAAGGAACGGAAAATGACTCCAGGGTAGAACCAAAGCGCGTGTTCCCTTCACCGATCTGATTTAAGCATCATCGTCAGTTTTTATTGGCGAGTGAACATGTATGCATTGGAGTTTAAGCCTCCCAAAGGATATGTCCCCAGCGATTCCCTTAGTATCACTGATTAGTCGCTGTCCAAAGCAGCGCCTAGTTTTGGTTGGTGTTATTTCCAAACTGGGTAGTAACAGTTGTGCATAGCTATTATTGGCCAGATGGATTGGCTAGGGAAATGAGAGGTACGTGCAGTACTAAAAGTTAAAAAGGGTCGATTCGATCTGATGATCGGTCTGAGCTCAGCTAGCTTGAGGCTAAGATTACGAGAAGGTCCCTTTCAACATCAACCACCAGGCTAGGATCCGTAGTTGCCTGTGTCGAAATATCCAAGGAGGAAAATTACCATATGTCATATATGTCTTCACTTGCATGAAGACGAGGCACTTATGGTGCTATTACTATTACGGCATGAATATATAATCACTATAGATGTACAGGTCCCCCACAATACCGAGCAAGTCTAGGGTACTACAAGGAGCCCTAGAGATCTCAGAGGAATTATGAAAAACAAAAATCTACCAGGAACAAACTTCCATTTCCCTTTCTCGTCTTTGCTTGGAGAGGAATTATGAAAAACAAAAATCTACCAGGAACAAACTTCCATTTCCCTTTCTCGTCTTTGCTTGGAGAAGCCAAACTAGGCGCGACCCAAACCAATCTGGAATGGTTGGGAAATGTGTCCTAGAGGATCCGATTTCGTTTGACAACGCGAAGATCTCAGAGGAATTATGAAAAACAAAAATCCACGAGGAACAAACTTCCATTTCCCTTTCTCGTCTCTGCTTGGAGAAGCCAAGCTAGGCACGACCCAAACCAATCTGGAATGGTTGGGACATATGTACTAGAGGATCCGATTTGGTTTGACTACGCGAAGGGTGCTCCGATCCAGTGAGGATTTTTCGCCATGTGGACATAAAGAATGGAGATCCGATCTAACGATAATGCACCTTGGCGTGGTGGAAAAGGACATGCCGAGGTGAGTCAGGCGCACGTACCAAGAGCTAGAAGCGCATTGAGCCAGCACTTGTCCTGTGAAAAAAATAAAAAAACATCCAATGCGAAATGCCCTGGAAGTTCGTGGAGAATCCATCAGCTTTCCTTGTGAACTGCTTTCACAAATCACATCCACAAAACTAATGGTAGTCCAGCGACTTCGTTAGAAATTAACTGCACACTGTCCGGTAGCAAGAAAAATCAAGATGTCAAATCATACCGATTGAACTACCCAATGATTGGCATTTGGCAGATGATACAATAAAATAAAAAAGGTAAGCAAACGTTCGAAGGTGCTTGCAGTGACAACCAAAGAATCCTGTGCATGCATGCATCTTCCGTGCGAAAAAAAAGGCTGCTCAGACTCATGACTAGCTCGGGGGCAGAGACATCACCACAAGATTGTACCGTTCATGTCCTTGCCCGATTTACAGTTCGTACCAGTTACTGCATATTTCTTGGGTCTTTCTTTTCCCGCGGCACCGACTGTTGGGGTAAGGGCAACAGTGCGTGCACGAACGGCGAGGCATGGCGCATCGACGCACGCGTGCGAAGCAGCACAGTGAGCAGCAATTGCTAGGCGCAGGTACTGCTTAGCGATGAGAAATCGTTGCGACAACCACCTACAGCTTTCAAAGGAGAGAGTACACTACACCATCAGGCAGGGGAGGGCAGCATCTCGAAATTGTTCGCAACTTACGAAGCGTCCGTAAGGCACCGATCATTCCCTAAAGATACAGCGTACACTGCACGCACGGTCAAATACACACATGCTTTTCCTTGTCTACCTGGGGCCGGGGCTATTGTTTGCAGAATCGAAAGCCCAACGATCCTACTCATTTGTTCTACAACACTCATAGTCCATATGGATCTCCGTGCTTAAGGATCTTGTTTACGAGAATATTGGTAGGTTTGATATCAAAAGGCATTGACGGTTAACATCATGACATACAACTTTTCACGTACTCGAATGACTCGAGTGTGTGAGACTGTTTGTTTGTAACCAAAGATTTCCCTCGGGAATGCCCATCACCATCGGAAAGCAAATTCTAGGCTTACCAGTCGTACATCGTGTTCACTGTTATCATGGATGGATTCACGGCCATGGATCCGAGCTCTTCTCGAGCCTCACATCGGAGTCTCACTTCGCGCATAAGGATGGGCGTGGGCTGGTTCGGCCCATTAGATCATTGATCCGCTCCACAAAAATGTTCCTAACGGGTATGTGGTTCGATAAAAAAAAATATTGAGGGGCTCTGGTACAACTCAGGGAGAACTGTAGGGCCGAGCGGATCGACCCGTCTCTCCCAGAGAGACCTTTCGATACCCTGCTGTGGCGCCACCTCATCCAACACCACATCATCCGTCGCCGAAGAAAAAAAGTAGGAATAGCAAGATGAAGCCATTAAGTGTTGCATACTTTTGGAGACCTATTAATTTTTTTATAAGACTAGAAAAGATACATCTAGTAATATATGTTAGTCTTAAAATCATAACTCATAGGATATACTCTTCTAAATGTGTACATACAAGTGTTAAATACTTACGAGATATATGCACTTTTTATTAATGACAATGGAAATGTTATCCTATAGATTGGTTTATGACACATAAAGAAAATTAATTGTGAAACTAGTGTCATGAAAGAAACTTACAACTAATAAACCATATAAGTTGCTCATAAGAAAGAAAGAAACACAATTAACATACCATGTAAAAATCTACACTAGGCATTACAATAAATTGAAATAAGCACATGTAATCCTAGATAAAGCAAATAAGCTACAACAATTAAAAGATTTTGCATTAACTTTATTACCTTTTTTTACCTTTGGATAGAGAGTTGGGTATATGATGATCATGATTTTCATCAAATCGTTCAATCTTATACACTTGGCATCTTTCCTTGAATCTTCACATTATTTTGTGAGCCAAGTCTCCAAATTCTCATAGCCGCCTTGGGCTTCAAGTCTTCTTTGTAATCCAAATCGATTGTGGCCCCTTCATGTTAGTGATGACTTCCTCAGTCACCCAAATGGGTTAGTTTCAACTCTGGTCCTTTCTCCCAACTATTTGTGCAACCATCTTGCCATTGCTCTTCTTCTTGAGCTTGTAGTGGTTGCTCTTGGTCTTAATCTTGTAGTTGAGTTTGGTGTAAATATTGGAGATCTTGTTGGAGAGATTTATTATTTTGTTCTTCTCCTTGATCTCCTTCTCAACTTGTTTGCATTGGAATGACTTATGGTATTCTTGATGACACTTGAAACATGTCACAGTGGACCACTTCGCAAACTTCTTCACCACGGTAGTATGGTTATCTTGAGGAGGTTGGATATAGTTCTTGTCCTTTAATTTTGTCAAGTCTTTTTGAGCTTTTCCACTTTTTGCTTGAGTTCATCATTTTCTTGTGCAATGAGATCATCACATGTTTCTATAACAACATTCTTAACACATATCTCATTACAAAGAGGTGAGCTAGATAGATCAATTAAATCATCAAAAAAGTGCAAGCATCTACCTTATGATTGAAATTAAATAGAGAGATAGATTGTTCCAAAGAGGCCTTAGATTGAGATTCAATACACTTAATTTTTATATTAAGCTCTTCATGCTTCTTGTTTAGCATATTGAATTTACTCAATTATTGCTCATAATTAGAAACAAAGATATTGAATGTCATTGAGGGCATTGAATTTCTTAAGTTCTTTAGATTTCTTCTTAAGGGTCCTTTGTTGCTTATTGATCAAATGAAAGAATTCATCATAGAAGGGAGAATCCTTATCGAATTCATCATCACTTACATCACTATTTATACCTTTGGCCATAAGACACTTGTATGATAACGACTTGCGTGATGATGACCTTGAGAAAGAGCTTCTCTAGAAGGAGTGGTTAGCGAAGCTCTCATCACTTAAGCTTGAATCTTCATCTTCACTCACCCATCTTCTCATGCTTACAAATATATTGGCTCTTCCCCTTGTCTCCCTCTTACTCTTGGTCTTCTTACCTTTCTTGATATGATCAATAGTTTTGACCAAGTCTTTTATGGAGATTCGATGATCAATATTGATATTGATCTTCTTGATGTTCAAGAGATGAGCTTAGCAACTTCAGAGTCTATTTCTTCATCACTTGATATGTTTTTCTCATCATTTTCATTTTTCTCTTCATCTTCATTATCTTCGTTTGAGCTTAACTCTTACTCTTGCCTCCTCATCTTTGAATTCATATGTGGACATGGTGCTTGCTTGTTTGTGAGAGTAAGGTTCTTAGCGTCAGATTAGGAAGAGACTTTCACCCTCATGTTCATGATCATCTCATGGGTGGTGATCTTACCGAGCACTTGACTTAGAGTCATCTTTTTGATATCGTTATTGTCATAGATGATGAAGACTACCAATTTGTACTTCGGAAAAAGAGCTTGAAGTATTCTTCTCACCACTTGATCATCATCAATTTGCGTCAAACCTAACCCATTGATCTCATTTACAAGAATATTCAAATGTGAGTACATGTCATTAGCACTTTCATGAGTAAATTGTTTGATGCCATTGAGTTTAGTAACAAGCACATAATATTTCTCATTGTGTACATCATTTGTGCCTTCATGAATTTCAATGAGACTAGTCCAAATATCATGTGCATTGGTGAGAGAATAAATACGATTAAATGCATCAATATTTAAAGATGATAAAAGGATACTCTTCGTTAATGCATCTAATTTACTCTCCTTGTTGGTGATGCAAGGTCTCATCCCTTCCTCGGTGACCCTCCAAACATCTATGCATTTACTTTGCAAATAACAAATAATAAGAATTTTCCATCGAGGGAAATTAGTGCAGTCGAAATATGGAGCGCTATGGGTATCTATTCCAACTCCGAATGTCACAACTCTAGACGATTAAACCTATCAAGAGCACGGGGTTCTAATACCAATTATGAGGAACGGTGACGTCCTAAGAGGGGGGGGGGTGGGTGAATTAGGACACTTAAAAACCTAAACCAAATTGGCTAACTTCATAAGATAAATCTATCTCAATTTTATCTAAATATGCTCTATGTTTATCTAGTGTGTCTACTCTACCGCTCAAGAGGATTGCAACCTACTCTAGCAAAGTAAATTGCAAGTATGTAAATACGGAAATATAAATAAAATAGAGAGACAAAATCTGCACAAGGGATTTTTTATCTCGTGATATCAATATCACGAATACACCCTTAGTCTACATTGAAGCTCCACCAAGGATATGCTCTCGATCGTCACACGGTCATGACTCTTGAGTCACAAAACCACAAAGGTAAGTCCTCAAGCCAGATGAGCCACCAAGGTAAGATCTCACCACTAGTCTCTCTTCTAGTCACTTACCATCGTGATCACTTTGGAGCTTGAGCCACCAAGGCATGGGTCTCCGTGTCCCCGTACACGTGTCTTACCGCCACTCTACACCAAGTCGGAGGGTCAACAAGCTTGAGCAACTCTGACTCAAGTTGCTGGTGTCACACCCGGTTTTATAAAGGGACAAAACCAGATGCAAACCACATATATGCTAGGGTCAAGTTTCATATATGCCAGGGTCAAGTTTCATAGATGCAAACCACAGTGCCATTATTACAATATTTAACTTAAACAAATTATATAGACCACAAAGTCTTTAACTAAAGCGCACAAACTAAACACAGCGAAGCTCCCATCTTCCGCAGGCAATTGATCAGGGGATCCACCAGCCTAGCAATCTTCAACTTCATCGATGTAGAAGTCTGGTTCTCCTTCAATGTCTTCATTGTCTG
This sequence comes from Phragmites australis, assembly GCF_958298935.1. Lineage (NCBI taxonomy): Eukaryota > Viridiplantae > Streptophyta > Magnoliopsida > Poales > Poaceae > Phragmites > Phragmites australis. The sequence continues at coordinate 41,326,575 of NC_084923.1, forward strand.
AGCAGCGGTCTGATGCACATTTGGATGAAAATAGCAAGTGTGAGTACATATCGTACTCCACAAGTGTGAGAAATATAGGACATGCAAGCTTGATTAAAGGATTTGGCTATAGCAGGTAAATTTGCATAAATGCCAACTATGCTATCGTAAAAAGAGTTATAAAAGCATCATATTTAACTATATGATTCATCACTAGACTTCCAACTCCTAGGAATATCTCTACATGTTTCCCAACTACTTGAATTCCACATCAGGTTTCCAAACCAACCAACTTGATACACATCACAGGTAACCAAGAACCATCCACTGGTATTTATCCTTCACATGTAACCAACCAAAACAACTAAACCAAACTAACAAATCATATGAGGATCCAAGTCTCTCATGACCGTGAGCACGACTGATATATCAGATTGTACACTCTGCAGAGGTTGTTCAGCTTTCCCCACGAGTCGTGATTTCCTTGTTGCCGTGCCAGCCAAGAACTTAACACACGCCAGTGGTGTGTCGCCCGGAAAGTCATTACAAGGGTGTTACAAAGCATCATCCCAACAAGAATAAACCCGCTAAGGTTTCACCCCCGTCAAAAGTGGAGTCACACCACCCAGAAGGCCCCTCACACGCCTTGTAGCTCCGGAAAGAATCACTCTTCCCTTCCACTACACCACCAGTGGCTCATTCTATGCTGAGGATCCGTTAATTACTAAGCCAGGCCGTACCCATATAAGGATCATGGATGGACGATAATTCTTGGGTTGTCACTTCATGAACCGGTCCTTAGGACACCGAGCAAACACTACCACCCACCAAAGTGTTTCACACACTCGTGCCTCACACACCATCATCAACCAACCTTCCGCTCGACATCCCTAAGTTCTATGTTTCCACACAAGTTATCATAATTCATAACTCATAGTTGCATAGTTCATTAATCATGTTTAACTGATAACCCATCCATACTCTTGTGCAAAGCTAAGCATAAACTACCCATAAACCACTATTGATAGCTAGGCAATAAGGAATATATCGAATATGGTACTATAAATAAATAAGATTCAAAATTAATAGCATGCATGTTTGAAATAAAGAACACAATCGAAAACTGAGATCAAAATATTCAAAGACACTTGCCTCTTCCAACTTGCTGCTCAGGCTCTTCAAAGGCTTAGTCCTGGAGATTCTCGAACTGCTCTTCGCCTGCTCTCGGAACACACCAGAAAAGTACACATAAAAATAGCTAAGAACAGTACACCAAATAATATCTAACATCTAAAAAAGGGTACTAAAAGATAGTACACGCTGCTACAAACGCGAGAGCGCAAAAATCGGCTAAAACAGAGCTAAAACGAGAAAGTTATGCTAAAAACAAGTTTAGGGTTAAATCTGAAAAAGGAAAGGACATATTTTGAATTAAACAGAAAGTTTAGGAGCCTTTTGTAAAAATAGGGAGACCTATTTGTAATTATGGGAAATTTTAGGGGTTAAGATGTAAAAAGATAGGGGATTTTTGGTAAATACAAAAAAGTCCAGGGGTTTATTTCAAAATTGGCTTCTTTCCCAAATTAAAACAAATAGAAGCTGACTGTATAAAGGCTTTGCTGATGTGGCGTGACACATAGGCGATTTTGATGAGGTGGCCCGCTAACATGGCATGCTAAGGTGGCGGTAGTGCTGACTGGCTTAAAGAAGCCACGTGTCATCATGGGATTGGCTCGGGCGAAAGGGTATAAATAGATCTAATCTGGGTCTTCCATCTTGGATCCGACGGCTCAAAGATGTGGGAGGGGATCAACCGATCGGCGGCAAGGGGAAGGCGGCGGCGGGAGGGGAACCGCGATAGCGGACTCGCTGGAGAGAGGCGGAGACCTCGTTGGTGTGCACGGATAACGATGGCGAGCGGCGCAAAAGACTCGGGAGAGTGAGGGGTTTCCGTCTGATGGCTTACCTCGGGCGGCGCGGTCCGAGAAAGTAGTCGGCGGCAAGAGGGGCAGCGGCGGCGCACAGGTCTTCATCAACGATGGTGTTTCGGTTGTGGAGAGGCGACAAATAGTGGCGGAATCAACTCCCCGCAAGCACACGGTCCCGGGCATGTGCTCTGATGCGGCAAAAGGCAGCGGGTTTCGGCCGACAGCGAGCTTGACCAAGCAGCAACAATGGCAGTGATGGAGGCTCGATGTGGGGCGAAGACAGATGAAACGGGGGAGGGGGGGCATGCACTTATATAGGCAGGAGAACGTGGGGAATCGTATAAGGGCGGGGGGTTGGTTGGGATATGAGCTCGGGAGAGGCGGCGCATGGCGTCGGGTTCATCTCGGACTCGGCTGGCGCAGCGCGAGGAAGGAGACGGCGCATGCGAGCGTCTCGCGAGGGAGAAAGCGGCTTTGGCCGAGGCGTCTTCAGCCGGCGCGGACAGAGCGAAGCGGGGCCGAGACTCGCGCGGCCTAGGCGGACGGCGGGGAGAGGAAACGGGCTCGACCCAAAGAGAGAAAAAGGCGGTGGGCTGCCGGAAAGTGAAGAAAAGAAGAAAAGAAAAGGGAAAAGGAGAGATTTCTGCCCAATGGAGAAAATTTTGATTTTTCTTTTATGAAACCTTTTCAATGGTTCGAGTCTTTTTCGATCGGGTAGATCCATATGTTCCGGGGGGGAGACGAGGTGTTTTTTTCAAAAAACAAATGGCACACTTCGTTGTTTTCAAAAATTATTTTTCACACCATAAAACCCTAATGCACCTATACTTAGCATGAATGCAACACAAAAATATAACCTAGAGCAAAATTCAATTTATTTTTAGAAAATTCACCTATTCTGTTGATTTAAACCCTAATTAAATTCTTGCAAAATTTTAGGAAATTAGAAAATTAAATACCAGAGTGTTACAGTTGACGAGTCACCAAGACTCTAAGGCATCGGCGTACCACTTGGTACAAGCTAGTATCACTATTTGATCCATTCTCTAGACAGTAATCACCTAGCAACATTCTTTCTAGGCCTATAAACACTAATTATTCACTAGTCTTATGTTTAATTACCTTGGATAATCACTTTAAGTATTTTGGTGGCTTGAATATCTTCTCAAGTGTCTATGAGATTCCCTAGACTCCAGCAGCATGTTACTCCTTCAAATGACTGAGTGGAGGTAATATGAACAAGGGTTCCCGATCTTCCGAAAGGTTCTGGTAACTCTCGATTTGGTGGAAACGAGACACAAGTCGATCCGGCTTCCGAACAACACGATCCGAAACCCCGCAATCGCAGCACCACGTCTCCTCTGGTTATCAACCAGCGTTGCACGGTTGACCTCGCCAAGAAGGCTAAAATCCTTGCTTGCGAATCGAAAAACACAAGCAAGAACAAGGAAGAATGCAACCAAATTGCAGATGAATGATTAATCTCACGAGTTGGGGTCTCACAAACTGACGAAACGGCGAAACTGTTCTTGACAGAATAATCTAAGCAAAACCCAACCCTAATTAGGGCGGCGGCTACTGTATATAAAGGATTAGGGTCGGCCAAGGACCCCTGGACGCGTCCCTAATGGACTCCAACATGATACATGGCCCAACGGACCAAAAAAGGTGACGCAGCACCGGGACAGATTCTGGACGCTGACTTGTTTCGACGTTTCCCGTTGACTCAGAAGGAATTTGGACCTCAAACCAACGCCATTGGTTTCCTTATGAAATTATCTTTCCAACCATATGTGAATCGTCGAAAACGGAGTCCGGATGCGTCCTGGGCGTCCGTTTTACTGCTCGCTGGTCCTGGAGGTCGAGGCTGATTCGGACTCGAGTTGGACTGGACCTCCTGCTGTTGTTGGACGTCCTAGCTGCTCCTCCACGCCTCCAAACCTTCCTCTATGTGTCTCCTTGTCCTCTCCATGATTCCTAAGCAACACATAATCATTAGGTAGTAATCTATTCTCAAAATTATATAAAGAGTTGCTTAGGAACGAGCTCACCTCTAAATTTAATTGTCGTGCGCGAGCCTTTGTGATTGGACCTTGAAAGTTTAATGGAGGATCATTGTATGTATCCGAGGGAGTGATGTCCTCATCAGGAGGGGTATTTATAGCCTCAAACTAGCCAACTAGCTGTTCTCCTAATGGCTCAGAAAAGTTGTTAACACCGGATGATCCAGTGAGAATAGTAGTACTAACACTGGATTATTCAGTGAGTACAACCTCAAAAACTAGCCGTTAAACTCCACTCAATGCTTCTGTGAATACCGGACACTTTGGTGTACCTTCAAATCTATCACCAGACCTTTTGGTGAGTTATCTTGAGCCATCCGAGACTTTGCAGCCTCTCTGTATAAAATGCTCTGGTGTATTCATCTTCAGAGTACCGGACCTTTCGGTGGGTTATTCTTCATTCTTCAACACTTGCAGTTGCCTCTGCAAGAAATGCTTCGGTGCTATAATCTGGTGTGCACAAACCAAACATCGGATCATCCAATGTGTTGATCTTTAGTCTTCTGCACTTGCATTCTTCTCTATAGGAAATACTCCAGTGTTACCCAGTGTAGATCACCGGACTATCCAGTGAGATCCTCAGCCTTCTCCCTCTTTGTTAGAACTACTCCGGTGAGTTCAACACACAAAGCATCGGACCATCCAGTGGGTTAATCTTTAATCTTTTGCACTTGCATTCTTCTTTGCAAGAAATACTCTGGTGTTATCTAGTGTAGATCATCAGACTATCCGATGAGGTTCTCAGCCTTCTTCTCCTTAGTCAGAAACACCCTGGTGGTCTCATATCCTATTCACTAGACTATCTGATGAGACTATCAACCTCCGGACACAATGCTCCGGTTTGTGTAAACTCCTTTACACCGGATCATTCGATTAGGCAAATCTTACTAAGACTTTTTCAATTCAATCAAACTTTATCTCGGTTGCGGTGGCTTCTTAATATATTGCATCCATGCGACCTACTAACATATATTTGGTTTCCTCCTCACTAATTGATGGAGGTAGTCTCAGCTAATTCGGCTATTAAGTTAAGCCTTTGATTAGTATGGTATTCTTGACAAATATGTTAGTTCCAACGATTATATTGTCCTTAATCACTAAAATTATAATTAGAGCCTAATAGGACCATTTTCGCTACACAAGGGCTCCGTGGATGACGGCAACCTCACAGCCAGCGGCGACGAGGATCCCGCCCACCCGGATGCACTGATTATCTTACCCGGATGCGCTGATTATCCCTCTTGGGGATTTTGAACTTTTCCATCTTGGTAGATTAGATGCCATGTGAGTCTTGCTTGACCTTAGCTAGTGTACTACTACGAGTATAGCTTATGATCTAATATATTTTAGTACAACCTCCCTAGTCCAATATATGTTTTGTGAATTTTCAGGTATTCCCTCTGAAGTTTCTCTTGGGTAGCAATATCTTTTATCTTGCATTGAACTGAAAAATGGAAAAGCGCATGCTTATGTGTTGTGCATGGCATCTGAAACTTTGTTTGATTCTAAGCTCAGTATTTAGCATTCTAGGTGATTCTGGTTATAAACTATATTGCTGAATTGTGCACTTTAGGTCACATATATGCTATTGGAACATACACTAGTATGATGGTGAAAATAACCAGTTTTGCCTTCCACCTCCGTCAGATCAGGATTGGATGCGAGCTTCTCATAAAATCAAAATATATTTGCAATTCTGTATGGAAGCTATTCCTGCCTTCAACACACATTCAAGATGAAAAAATTTATTCTGAAAGTCTTTTGGGCAGGTTCATCTCATCTATGTATGGAAGCTATTAATGACTTTGTTGAGAAAGCTGATGAATCTGAATGACCTACTGAACCAGGTAATAATGAGTTTTGTCTTTTTTTCATTTGTGATTCTTATTACCCATTTCTCCAGCTAGACTAAATCTATTATCTGAGTTCAATGATTGTACCTGGTAATTGCCTTCATCAATTTGAAGAAGTCTCTAGTTCATGGATAGAGAAAGCCAGAGCTCAGGATGACACATCAAATTAATTAATAGCAGTTTCTTGTGTTTCCTAAGCATGGATTATGTCATGGTTCTGTATCTCATCACTCATTAGTAATCCAAACACTTAGTAGTGAGCACCATTCTACAAAAGGCACACTTAACTCATTGTATTATAAGTTACCATAGTAGTATTGGGAAGAGATAGCAGTGGTTGCAGACATGAGACAATTTAGCATCTTGCTTGTAATCTTGGTAGATTAGATGTCCTATAAGTCTTACACGATCTTAATTAGCCCGTATTTTCTAGCTTGTGACCTTATCTATTTTAGTACAACATCCTCCAGTCCAATTTATGCTTTGTGATATTTTGGTATTTGCTTCTGAAGTTTCTCTTGGGTAGCAATACCAGTGAGGTATTTGCTGAATTGTGCACTTTTGGTCACATGTATGCTGCTAGAACATACACTGCATGTATGATGCTAATTTTACAAATTAATTAACTTCATTTCGTATCTCCATGAATCTATCTATATGGCAGAACCAATATAATTGAGCCCAACAACAGAGAGGAGTGGTGGAAGGGGGAGAAAGATGGAGGTGCCTCACTTGCTAATGTTTAGGCATTTTTCATATTCAGAAAATGAATAACTAGTTGTATGGAACAAATGGTCCACGAGGTTGTGTTTTTTTTTCTATCTAGATCATCCATTGGTCCTATCCATGATTCATCATAGGTGTCTTAGGTCTACCAAGATCATCCACTGAGCTAAATCTGTAATTTGTTATTACATATGTTTTATGGCATGATACGATGTTAGTCCTTCCAGCACGTTTTTATACCGTCAGTGATTTGGTGTATTTGCAAGAAGACTATAATCTAGTTTTTTACTGCCTCCCTGCCGAAGACTATAAGTGATTATGGTTTTGGTTTGATTGATAGTCCAGTTATGGACCATATGATTTTTTGAAATTGAAGATTTCTACACGTTGTTTCCTGTTTATAAACAGATGTATGGAACATTTCTGTTGCTTCTTATCGCCAAACGCTACAAATTTTATTTAGAAAGACTTGATGACATTTTACACAAATTGCGTACATATGATTGTGAGAGAAAAAGTCATTATACATCAGTACATGTATTGGCCCAGTTGTACAGAAGTACTCAAATTATTATACGCTACAACAACTGATCTGTTGTCTAGCAACAAGCAACCCACGCCACCTCTTAGAGCTCTGAATATAAATGGATCGATCCACGGTACCCAACTATTGAAGTAGCAAATTTTATGAGATCTTAAAAGAAAGATCTATGTGAGACTTTTATCTGTACCATATATTTTGAATCTAACGGCTCACACATGTGCGTACAAATATAATATAAGACACGTGTCATATAAAGATAAATCTACGTGTGGTCTCACACACCTCAACACGTTGAATGGATCGGTTTGGGTCGCTCCAGGGTTCAACCACGGCCACCCTTATTCGCGCAAATGTGGCTTCACGCTGATCCTTACACTTGGGTAGAGGCTAGGCACGGGCGGCGCGTGTGCGTGCGCGCTGTTGCCGCAGGACGAGCATGATCCGAACACGTGATTTAAGGAGAGAGGCGTCGTGAATCTTTCTCGGCACCATCGATATGAGCGGCGAGCCGCGAGCAAGATGGATTTATCAGCTTCGATGCATGCTGGTATGAAACGCCATAATGAAGACGTACGTCGTTCCCTTTTGCACGCTTCAGATCAATATACAAAATTTCGGAGCGGCTGTCTCTGGAGTGAAATTTTCTAGTGCTGCTTCGTCGGATTTGCAAAGGCTAAAACTGAACTTTTGAATGGTGTAGCGTCGACCGACGTCAGGTCGCATGTGGTTTCGGTTCCAACATCAGGTTATTGAAGACTACTGCAAGCTTTGGAAAAGTTATTTAAAATAAATTTCTTTAGACCACTTAACCTGGATTCTTTCATAGAGCTTGGTGAAACATTTCCTTCTTATAGAAGTAGTGTTGCCTCATTTAATAGGCCAATGGCGGCCCACGGCCTTAAGGCCTATTCATATGCATGCGGCCAACCCAAAGGCGCCAGAAACCACTGCAAGAGTAGTAGTGCCATTCGGGCTTTCCTGACCACTGAACTCGCAGCGTGCAGAATTTGGGCTCTCCGTTTGTTGCACGAGTAGCGAAAAGTCGAGCTTTTAGTTTTTTTTTATTTTTAAATTTTCTAACATAAAAAATCGTTTAAATATATCTTAGATGAAAAAATTTATAAAAATAGGCATCTACCACCCTCTCAAGAAGCGATTAGTTACTTACCGCCAATGAAATTTAATTTCCCCTCCTATCTACTCTGTTTAAAACAGTGATGTTCTGTTACTCCAAAAATCCTAAATTTTTTTGTGCGTGTTACATAATCCACATGCAACCCATTTTAATTGAATTCACCCAAAATCCTGTGTAAAATTTAAACTAAAATTCTCCAAAAAAAGACTACTTTTATAACTTCTAGCAATTATTAGGACCTCAAATAAATTTCTTAAAAAATGGTAAAGTTCACTAATATTCTTCTTATGTGCTGTGATAATTTCTAAAATTATTTTTAGCACTATGTTTATATATGTTTGAATTCAAATTAAGTTAAAAGAAGAATATCACATGAAATTATAAATATACATATAAATAGTGCATTACAAAGGAATCCACTTGTTTACCATATAATCTAGGGCTGAAAATAATTTTATAAATTATCACATCACATAAGAAAAAATATTAGTGAATTTTACCAGATTTTTAGAAATTTATTTAAGGCCCTAACAATTGCTAGAAGTTATAAAAGTAGCCTTTTTTTTTGGAGAATTTTAGTTTAAATTATACATAGGATTTTTGGGTGAATTTAATTAAAATGGGTTGCACATGAATTATGGAACACATACAAAAAGTTGTTGAATTTTTGAAGCAACAGAATATCACTATTTTGAACACAGAAGATAGGAAAGAAAATTGAACTTCAGAGTACTGTTCACTCCGTGTGACTGCTTATCGCCCTCTCAGCGGTTGGTAAGGCCTGACCGTCCTATGAAAAAGCGGTAGATGTCTATTTTCATAAATCTTTTCATCCGAGATATATTTAAATAGCTTTTTATGTTAGAAAATATAAAAAAAAACTCGCGAAAAGTCCAAGGTCGAGCAGACATGATGCCTGGCTTAGGCCACAAAGTCTGCCCAGGCCCATCTCGCAAAAACAGAAGACTGATCAAGCCCGTGAGAACCCACAGTATAATAACACCTTTCGGCCTGGATTGGCCTTATCTACCGAGTTTTGGGCCCAATACACCACCGAATGCCCAGAGTCCTTGTAACTTGGAAAAAATCCGTACCACGAATGCCCAGAGTCATTGTAATTAAAAAAAAAATTTGTATTGTCTCTCTCAACTATTGCTCGAATCTATTTATATTTTTAAACCGTAAAACTAAATATTTTATCTTCTCTAACTATTTAAACTAGTGTAATTTACCTCCTTAATTGATTTTAATGATGATTTCGTCCTATGTGACAACAACTCAGCATGCTGACTCAGCCAAAGAGTTAAATGGTTTTGATGATATTGAAGGTGTAACATCCTGACTTTTAAGCATATGAATTATAGCAAAATTAACTCCAACTTAAATTTTTTATAATTAATTAAACCAAATAAAATCAAGGGAACATGTATATGAATTTATGTATATATTCATATATATTAAATTAGCTAAGTATTCCGATTACACTAAATTAAATTCTAAACTTCTTCATGCATTAATTGAATCATATGCATGCTTATTGCTTTTACGGTTCTTTGAGTAGAGATTTGAAATTAAACGTCTCTTAATTTCAAATCCATTCTTAATTTCCTTTCAGGTCAAATCCAATTTAAATTCAAATCTTTTGGACTCAAATCAACTTCCAAATCTCAGATCCTTACTCCCATTTCATAATTCAAATATACCTATTCAAATTGATACCAAGTCCAAAGTCAAATTCAAATTCACATCTCTCTTTTGAATTTGTCCCAAAACACTTTTCCTTTTTTCCTTTCTCCTTTTTCCTTCTCTCCTCAGGCCTAATCTCCTCTCCTTCTAACCGAGCGGCCCAACTGGCCCGACTTCTCTCCCCGCACCCTCCCCCGTGCTCGGCCCACAAGCGTGCGCCATGAGGCCCAGCTCAAGCACATCCGCGAGCACGAGTGCATCCGTCCACGCATCGGCCATTCGGCGTGCGCCCTCTCCTAGCGAGTGCCCATGCCCGCTCACCCTCGCGGACATGCGGGCCCACCGACGCTGGTGTCGTCTTCCTCCTCTAGTGTGATGGCATCACACTGTCCGCCCTGCCACCGTGACGATCAGCGCATTCAATGCACCGGTGACTTCCTCACCCTTTGCAATATCTCTCCATGTTGTCGCTCTCTCTCCCCTCTCTGCTCTCTCACACACGTGCCACCCGAGTCGTTTGACACCTCTTGACTTCGGCTCCTGTCTCATGTGTTGGTCAGCATAGAGCCGCTATACCGCGAGAAATAAAGTGGGTACCGTCACGCCACCTTGCTGCCATCCCTACTCATTGCGGACAGTACGACGCGCCGCATCGCATCTCTGTTCTTCTCCCTCCCTCTATAAATGAAGCAGTCGTCCCCTCTTTCTCCCTTTCTTCCAATCTACTCTGTCACCACCGCCATTACTCTGTCGTCGTAGCTCTACCGATGTTGTTTCCTCCTAGTGAGTTGCTGAGAAGCACCATAAGCTCGCCATCCTCCATCGCCCAGGAGCCTGATAGGAGCACGCCTGAGCCGGAAGCCAAGCCACGTCGCCACCACCACACTGTCGCATCACCGGCTGCCATCCAACCTCTCGTTGATTCTTAGCTCGGTGAGCATCCATATCCCCCTTTGCACCTTCCTAGATAGCGCATAGATGCTCTCGTGCTCTCTCTTCTAGCGGTTGCGTGCAGCAGCGTATTTTTCCTCCACCGCCATGCCATGGTTACGTCGACACAAATCCGTCTCTACCGAGACGACCTTCATGCCGTGTTAGCCGCGTAGACCTAGTCGTAGGCTTGCAGGTGGCCCAGAGCGTGTTAGAAGAGGGGAGGTGCTGCCCAATTTCTCTACCACTGCCTTGACCCACTCCGACCATCGTCTGATGCTGCTCTGGTCGCCTCCCCATCAACAAGTGCCCAGTTGAGTCGCATGTATTCCGTAGATGCCCAACATGTCTTCATTGTAGTGAATCACTGGCGGGAGCATGAATCTGGTGAGCTCACCAGTGTTGCTTCGCCGTAATTGATCATCGTCGTTGCTCCCCCTTTGTTGCTCCACTGGGCCAGCACGCCCGCGCACCCACGTGCGCGTGGACTAGCCACCATCCATTGGCATGACCTGAGTGAGTGGGCCATGGCTCTACCCAGGCGCGGTCGGCCTGCCGACGCGGTGGCACGAAGACAGTCAGCCCAATCTAGAACGGGTTGGCTACTATGTAGTTGGCCCAACCCGAGTTACTGTGTAGAACCCACTTGTGAATAATGCTATTTTTTAATTTCTTGATTTAATTTTAGATTAAATCTTTCCTAAGTCATAACTTCTCCATTCTGACTCCGATTTCGACGATTCTTTCGCCTAAATTCATCTAAATTCTAGATCTACCTTTCTATCATGGTGTGACATCCATTAGGACTAATTTGGTTTTCCATTTGATGTTAATTGAGTCTTCTATAGTATAGTTCGTTATTGATCATAGTCACGTTTGCAGAACCAGAAAACTTCGCGGAGTACCCTGTCTAGGACCAAGGCTTAGAGGAAGACTTCAGAGAAGGCAAGTCCTATCCGCTTGATCATATTGAACCCATACTTTGCAATAATCTACATGCTCAACTTAAAACTGGATTATTATCGCATGTGCTATGTGTTGCGCTATTTAAACTGCTTTCAGTAGTTAAATCCTATCAAATAATTGCCATGCCTTAAAATATCATCATCCAGAATACATATCACTCTAGGATTACTTGTCGTTATCAATATTAACATTGCAAGACACCTTGATATTTAACATGCTTAGAATTGAATACGTCTCTTCAAATCTCTTCAAAGATATCACTTCACTGTTTATCAATAACTCATATGTCATGAGTCATTGATGGTTGTGAAATTCTTGATGTTGTATGGGATATGGAGGGTGAGGTGAAAAAATGGGTGAAAACTGATTTGACAGGGGCGGGTGGAGTACTCCTTCGGTTGAGGATGCTCTTTTGGGGGCTTGAATCGTCTTGGTGGTGATTCATTGCCAACAATAGATACCTGCCTCAGCCATATAAGTACCAAGTCATTCTGCAGTCATGCTAAGTCACCCTAGTGCAACCATGTGTTCTTTTATTGGTAGGATTTGATTTTTGTTTCTCCCAACCAAGCTGGGCATCCTACTAAGGGGGCCTGGGGGGGCAATGTTGATCCAAGCGTCTTCAGGTTGTCACGAAGGAGTTTTCACCCAGCTAATCTTGGGGGTTTGCCCTCTATATGAGACCTGAAGCACTTGATGTATCATGTAGTAGTGTTCGGTAAGGAAAGGTGATTGAAGTGTTTCGGTACGATTTGCTCCTCTGCTTGCAACAGTTGGAGGGTGAGCATATCGTGTGGGTACACTCTGCAAAGTGTAAATCTATTCGAGTAGCCGTGTCCACGGTCATAGACATACGAAGCATTGGTCACACTTTGATTAGACTCAGGGTGTCTGCGTCTTGATGAGTGAGTGTGTGGATTAGATATCCGTGAGGTGCAGTTGCTGGCTCAATTCACTAGGAGCTGTGTAGTACTAGAGGTACATCAGATATGATGGTAGGTACTGTGAAGCGAGGTGTAGCCCCTCCCAGGATAAAAAAACCCCACATATATACCTTGTCACTTGGCTTTCTTGTTCAAACTATTTTAAATGCTAACAGTAAATAATCCAATTGAATACTTCCATAAAACCGTTTTATGCTTAAAAATAAATCGTAAAGCCTTGTCCTTGATTCAATCTTTTATGCATCTATCAAACATCTTGAAGTAGTATATGACTTAGTGAGTACTTTCCGTACTCACTCTTGGTATCATTCAGATGAGGAAGCCGATGTCGACTACGTCGAAGAGTAGAGTTAGAAGTCAAGTTCACAACTTAACTGCTTATGGCTTTGTTTTTTGTTGTTCTTTTGTTGGCCGTTAAGACAAGTTTGTAATATATAGTTTGTTTTGTAAACCTTTTGTACCCTGAAACCTTAATACTTTATGTATAAAGTTTGACTGTGATGCTACAACTGTTATACTATGCGTATCAGTTACTTAATCCAAGGACTAATACATGAGGCATAGGAGATCTCGGGTTTGGGTTCTTACAGAAGGCCACCACAACATCAAGAACACAGACACAAAGTCATCGAATACAAGCCGATCTCTCATCGATCACGTCGCTGTTCCCGTTGAACTCATCGTTGATATGCATGTCATCGTTAACCTCCTCGTTGTGCCGTCACATCGGCCTTCAACTCCCTCCATGAGATGCGCAAGCATGAAGCTCATCGCAATAGTTAAGAGAGGCAATCTAGGAGCTTGTTGGAAACAGACGACGCCTAGATCGAGCAGCAACAAGGGGCTCATGGTGGCAGCTCGCTCGGGACTAGCACAAGTGAAGTGGCCGATGGCTACGACATTAGTGGACGACCGCAGAGCTCATGGTGTTGGCGAATCGGATGGAGCGACGTCGATACGATGGGGGTGACGATGGCCTGAATGACGGAAGCAGGGGACGCCACCGTGGGTAGGCTTCCATGGCGCGTCGCGGCAGCAACGAGCTACATGGTCGGCTTCGTGGCCTTACGAGGACGGTGTCAGAGCGAGGAATCAGGCGGTGATGGCTCCTATCGGCGGCACGACTGCTAGCAGCGGTAGTCAAAGCAGGGCCACGTCGACAGCTTTGCACAACGGTTCACCACCATATAAGGGACATCAGGGAGATTTGTGGCGTCCTGGAGATCGTGCATGCGTGATGAATTTGCCAGACATGCACCCGAATCGGTGAGGCGTCGGAGAGGGGTGGCGACCGAAGCAGGGCGTCGGCGTTGGAGAAGATGGGCTCAGTTCCGATCAAATTGAGCATGGCAGTGGGCGCATGAGCATCACTTTGACACGAGGAGTCGATTTCTAAAGCTAGCTGGTAGCGGAGTGGCTCCGGTGGAGTTGCCCATGGCGGCCCAAGGGTAGAGAGAAGGTGCTACGCAACGGCAGTGCTATAGTGCATTCTCAGCCAAACTAAAGGGTGCTTCAGCGTTGCCTCGATGCGATGAGTGAATCCCCTTATCGAGATGAGCCGAAGCTTGCCCTGGTTGGACCGTCCACAGAACCCCGACCTTGAGCATGATCAGCGCCAGGCCTTCCATGTTTAGCACCGCCACCGCGCAAGCTCCATGATAGCGACGTGCCTCCCACTGGCGGCGGCATTGGAGGAGCTGCTTCGCGCGTCCGCCTACGCCATCGGCCGCACGTGCCTCCCTTGCACGCCGAAACGAGGGAAGAAGAAAAGGACGAGATGCCATATGACATATGGGGCATACTGCCACGTGTAATCCACATCGGATAAAACCACTATCCAAACCTACTCTGGGAGGAAAAACAAATGATTTTAATTGTTAAAAGAGTCTGTGTAACTAGTTTTCTAGTTTTCCAGTTGAGGGAGCAAAATTGTATTGAGCCAAGAGTTGAAGCAGCCAAAATAGACTTTTTTCTTGTAACTTTTCTGATCAGCCCATAGGTTAATGTGTGCAAGGCCGAATAGCTGAAAATTATTGGTGTGTGGACGGAAAAGGTCGGCCTGCATCAAGCCAATGTCGTAAAAGGGCTGGTGTGGGCTAGATTCTACGTTTGCTCCATAGCAGAAAATGGGTCAAGACCATTTGTCGACATAAAAGGACCCACCTAGTCCAGAATGTTAAGTTGTCGAGACGCCATTGCTTCACCAAATCCAAACCTCTGGGATTGAACAGTCAGGTATTTGCAGACGTACCCTCCCAGCCTCCTTTCGCATTCGCCGAATGCCCCGCTGTTTAGCTTTGGAACACTATCTTCCAATCTGATTCCATGAACATGGCCAATTGAGCGGAGCAGCTTGCTAGGTGCTGGACCTTCAGCGACAGACCAACGATATTGGGACAACTAACGCGAAGCCACACGGCTGACCTACTGCAACTAGCCTTCCAACTAGACTGCCTTCCAACTCGACACACATATCCAGATCACATAACTAGGCCAAGTTAACAGAGACGATCCAGTTCAAAAGATGTGCATTATTATTTCCTAAGGGAAAAAAGAGAGAAGATGTGCACTAACAATACAAACCACACGAAAGGAACCCGAGTTGCCATTCCACTAAGATCATCTCTAACTATATTTTCTTCATTTTGTTCTCTTTTCGATTCTCCTCATTATTTCTATTTTCTTTATTTTCTCTCATCTCTAACAATTTTACTTCGAAGGGATTCGTAAAGTGAAAGGAGAGAGAATCTCATTCTGAAAAAAATAACCTTAAAAATCTCTTCGTGATAAGAACAATAAAAGAATATTAAAATGCTGAAAAAAAATCTTTTTATGAAAGGATTTTGATCCTAACGGGAATTCGTTAAAGATCTAACAGCCAATGCCCCAGCCCCATCCAACGAACGTAAAGGACGCTGGCCCTCACCGGCCACCACCGCTGGTTTGGTTGCTGATCCAGTATGCCCGGCCCCATCCAACCAACGGTGAACGAAATGCATGACTTCATCGATCGCATGTGTTGCACGGCCCTCCAAGTCGATCCACAGCCGATCGGGTCTCGACGTACGTGACGTTAGCCGGGTGGCCGGTCCTGCCTTGCTTAGGGACACAGCATGCGGGCGGCTGATCGTGCAAACCAAGCCTCCAATTTTATTTCAATCCTCTAATTTTATTTAGGGCCTATTTGGTTTATATATTAACTTTGTCACCGTTTGCTATAATTTTTATCACACTCGTCTAAGTTTAGCGGGTTAAAATCTTCACCACATTTTGATATGTGTAAGTGAATCTTACCACACTTTTTTAAATCATCGATACAAGGAATCATTGCAGTAGAAAGAGAATTTTGTTATAATTATTGCTACGAAATAAATAGATATCTAAAATGATCAAATCTAACTAATCTTAAATGTGACAGATCATGATAAATTTTGATTATGAACAGACCCTTACATACGTGCTTTGGACACAACCATATGTGTAGGCGTGAGTGTATGTGCAGGCGTGAGTGTATGAGTGAGTGCGAGCGCGCTAGACGCAAGTGCCGTGTGCGTGCGATTAACACCTCGCAACTTTGGCGCACGGGCTAACAAGTGCATGCGCGCGTCACCGCGCAAAAGGCGCTGCATTATTTCACACGCGCCACGGCGTTGCCGGGCCAAAGGCCGGCGTCGACCCCGCGCCCAGGGGTTGGCTTCCGTCCATTGGTCGGTTTGCCTCTTTCCCGTGTCAAAGCGAAGCCAGCCACAACCAACCAACCCGGCCCGCTCCTCGTGGCCTTGTGGTTCCAATTCCATCGACCGGTGGGGAGAACGACGTCTGCACTGAGTTCTTGCTGAGATCGGTAGTGGTAGCTGTAGGTGAGTGTGGGTCTCTCGGTTGTGCGGGTTTGTCGGGTCGGCAAGGAAACGCCAGTTCTTCGCTGGATCGGGGGCTTTAGCTACCGCTGGGACCCGTGCAGATTCGTGCTCGTACAACGAGACGTCCACGACAACGTGTGAGGGACGTGGAGAATATAATTGCAGCAGCTAGTGTCAATTCACGGTGGGATCATAAGTGAGATAGCCTGTCACGATTTCTGTCCGTAGATGGGGCCGGTCGATCTTGGTTGTACGATCGTAGCTAGGGACAGCGGGCCAGTGCCCGGCCACTTGAGTATTTTCCCCCCTATTTTCACCTTTTTGCAAACTATTTTTAAAATGGATCGGAGACAAAATTATTTTTAGTTTTTGACCCCCGCTCTGCGCTAGAGGCCCTAACGCAGATGTTAGCCACGTTTGCGCCATCATGACTGGCGCGGATGTTGCGGCTAGCATGACACAATACGAGGAGCAATGCTAATGGGATCTAACGTGGCACATGTTCTGCGCCAAGAACTCTGGTGCGGACCTTTCATGTCCCGCGCTAGGAACTCTAACGCGGACCCTCCTACACTCAAAACACTGTTGTCCCAGAATCCAAGAATTTTCCACTACCCTGGTGGGGATCTAACCTGGCACATGTTCCGCTGCCCTCTCTTCCCTTCTCCACCCCTCCTAAAATCCAAGAATTTTGGGCGATTTGACTGTAGATCTGCTTGGGGATTAGGTCTTCAAGGTAATCTCATCCATTCCTTCTTGTTGTTTGTCTCGATTTGTGGTGATTTAAGGCGAATTGGGTGTGAACCCAAGAGGTAGGAATCCATGAAAAAAACGCTCGTTTTTGGGCTTTATTTGTAGTTTGGATTCATGTGTGGGGCAATATAGGTAGCATATAGGTTGTATATGTAATTTGGTTCAATTTCGTTTAATTTTTTTGGTTATTGGTAATTTAGGGTTGTATATCATTGCAATTTAATTCAATTTTTGATGAAATTTATATGTATGTGCATGATAAATGTAGATTTATTTTGTGACTGTGTTAGTTCATTTGAAAAGTGAGGGTTTATTGTTATGCATTGATAATTTTTGATATTGTGTCTTCATATGATCCTATGTAGTGTATACATGTTGTTCGACACATCATAAATATTGTGTTTTATTGTTGCCAAACAACTTATGTGCTGCGTTTCGATGTCCAGATATAGATGGAAAGAATAGTCAGTGCACACTATGATGGTGAAATTTTGCAAAGTGATGATGGAAGTGCTAAGTTTAGCAGTAGTATGAGATTGAAGGTTGTAGTTTTCAAGAATCAACTCAAGTTTGTTGTGTTGGTAGAATGAGTGAAGGAGGTGGTGGGGTGGAATGAATCAGATGTAGTTATTGAATTGCAAGGAAGGTATGACGTGGGTCATGACCATAGTCACAAATTAATGCTTGACTTGGAGGGTGAGGTAGAGTGGGAAGCATATGTGGACACGATGAAGGAATCTCATTGGAAAACTCTTGAGGTGGTTACGACAAGGAAGGTGGTTTAGACGCATGCTGAGGTTGGACTAGATTTAAACTAGTCTCCATGTCTTGAAGCCATCGATGCAATGTGTTGGGCTGTCAAGTGATTAGATACCGAGGTTGAAGTAGGTGCAAGCCAGCCTTTGCCCTGGGATGGTGGTTCCCAACCTACAATTGCAAATGCTTGTGAATAAGAGGTATTGAAGAGTGATTTAGTGTGTTTGGCACAAGAGGTTGGTATGTTCAATGCATCAATAGTTGGTGGTAGGGACGATGCTGATTTAGAGGAAGCAAGTCGTGCAGCTAAGAGGGAGTTGGTGCAGAATGACTTTGATCTAGCAAGGGTATCTGATGAATTGGACCCTTGTGTATTTGGCGACATGACAGCGGACGATGTCCCTTATCAGGCTAAATATGAGGAGGACTCCGATGATGATGGTCCCGTTGGCGACATGAGGGAGGAGGATTGCCCGAGTCGATGATTAGCCGCCATCCTCGTGTCTCTGAATTTAGGGACCTTAGTGGGATCGAAGGTGCTATAGTAGATGGAGGTCATAATACAGCCTTGATACCTGACGTTTCTCAAAGACTACTTGTGCAGAAAGGTATTGAATTCCCCACAATGCTATCCTTGAAGATGTGGCTCAAAGAGTATTCTGTGAAGCACAACCGGTCACATAAAGTAGCTCACTTTAATTGTAATATGCGATACATTATGCAATGTGAGAGAATTGGATGTGCGTGGATGGTCCAGGCCCACAAGACAGACCGCAAGTTAACCCAACAAAAGACTAAATCAGCCTATCAAAGTGCGGTGTGCTTTGACAAGAAGTCACGGAAGTATGAGGTAACTGAGCATGGTGGCAAAAGTGTGGGTGGTGAGCAATATGACGGTCGGGTATTCGTGGCCGTTCTCTCTACAAATCAGTGAAGTTGCGAACGACCCCAAATATATCACCTTCCACGCTCCCATTTGATAACACTTTGCCGTATCCACAAGTTGGACTATTAGTCACCTTTACGTGTGCCACTCGAGTTCTCTTTAGATGCTGTCATTGAAACACGATCACCTCGCTTTGAACCGTACCTTGATCCTACGTAGTGGACCCAATACAAAGGTCGCATATACGTGACAGATGATACTCTCTTGGTCAACACTAGGGGAAGACGAAAAACTAAGCAGTTGCCGAATAACATGGATAAGATGGGGTCATCACGAAGACAAAACAACTTGGACTACTTTTTGTATGATGGCACCCAAGACGAATGCTCACATTGCCATAAGAAAGGGGTAAAAAGACGACATGCCCTAAACGTGAGAAGTCTAAGAGGAGAAGAAGAGGTAGTAGGTGTGGGGCATGCCGCAACAGGACGCCTAGACAATCTTTGTGTTTCTCATTTACCGTAAGAGATAGAATTTATAAAATGTCCTCCAATTATCTATCTTTCTTATATTTTTGTTATCTAATTGTTTAATATTTTTTTTTCAGGATGGCGTATTGACTAGCCTTGGAGGAGCACTACGATGCGACACACCGGGCGAGGAAGGTTGCCGGAGGAGAGTAAAATTTCAAATGCTACTAATGGCATTATCTCTTTCGTTATGTATTTTGTTTCCTTCGTGTAATTCTTGTTCTTTTTTTGTTGCAGATGCCACCGACACTCCGCATATGAGGTCACCCCGCTATGGAGTATGACGAGCGGTACAACCCGTGCCTGCAACAAGCGGGCCTTATTGGTTTCTCCACTCTTTTCCAGCATGGAATGCCTACATACAATGCATCAGCTCTGTCTGCCCTTGTTGATAGATGGTAGCCCGAGACACACACCTTTCACCTGCCGTGTGGGGAGATGGCTATCACGCTTGAGGATGTGTCCATGATGTTAGCTCTTCCTATCAGCGGTGAGCCGGTCACGGGAAGCACGACCTCAGGTGGTTGGCAGGATATGGTGGAGGAGCTGCTTGGTCTTCACGCCGACATGGACTCACATGAGTCGAAGACCTCTGGTGTTGCTCTCACGTGGCTGGAGGCCAACTTTTAGAACTTGGATGAGGATGCCAACGAGGAGACTATTGAGCGGTACGTGAGGGCGTATGTGCTGCACTTGTTTGGGGCTGTTTTGTTTCTAGATTAGGCCGTGATGTTGTGCCACTACTCAGAGATTGGGAGGTCGCAGAGACTTACAGTTGGGACCAGCATCCCTGTCATGGCTTTATCGACAGCTGTTCTACGCATGCCAGTGAAGCAGTGTGAATTCTAGCTTGGCTGGTTGTGTGTGCCTTCTTCAAAAGTGGATGTGGCTTTGGCTTCCAATGGGTAGTCCTTGGGTGGAGAAGAAGCATTGGATGTTTATTATTGACGACAGGAAGCCCACAACAGCTTATCTATACGATAGAGTTGCCGTCTCAGTTGGCCGAAAGAAGATGTTGTACAAGTCCTACACAAATGAGTTGGACCACCCACAACCTGGACATGTAAGTGTTGGTGCAGAAGGGTATCATAAGTTATGGTAATTTTATGTTTATTTAGCACTAATGGTTTGATCACACTTGTAGGTGGAATGGACGCCATATCAATCTCAGGCAGTGCAGGCAATGGACTTGAACATCTTATGTAGGCGAGATTCGCACTTGTGGTTGATGAGATGCCCCCTGATTTGCTTCTATGCGGTCGAGTACCACCTCCTGCATAGGGTCATGAGGCAATTCGGGAGGTGGCAACCTTGTCCACCGGTGCCGTTCTCTACTAGTATTGATCTCCACAAGTACGTCTAATGTTTTCGTGTCTCCCCCTTTTTTCGATGTTACTTCATCGTATTGACGACTCCCTGTATGTATGACAGAATGGATAGGCAAAAGTTTAAGAAGATTACAGATTGGCTTCACAAGCACCAGCGTTACATTAATGAGTTCCATCAATTTGAAGCCAACAATGTGCATCCCATTGAGCATGATGTAGGACAATTCAACCGGTACCTTCAGTGGTATCATGCAAACTACCGTGTTCACTTGAGGCCTAGACAGACACAGGCGGATATGTTGGAGGATGAGTCCGATGACGAGGCGAACAATGCATTCGACAGGGGAGTTCGTGAAGGAACTGAAGCAGAGGGCGCCCCAGTTGTAGACCGGGTGGTAAGGCTTACTAATCGTCTCATTTGCACTTACATACTTTTTGTGTTACCTACATTAGATGTTTCATGTGAATTTGTAAATAGGCACACGAGCTGCTTAGGACTGTCAATGAGGCCGGGCTTGCTTTAGGGACACCCATTGGAGTTCCCAACGAGTCGATTACTCTTTGGAATTTCGTTGAGGTACGTCAATTTACACGTGTTTTTTACCATGTGTTTTGTGATCATTATTTATAGTTCTCACACCATACATTTCGTGATTGCAGCGTTTGCGTTCTAGGTGCTGCAAGATGGCTGCCCGTCTTGGATGTCGTGGCCTCGTCGATGATGTTGTCCTTCCCCCACAACTAGCAGCCAGCGGGTCGAGGTCACAAGGTCCTTCCCGTTCAGCAAGTGCTGCCACCTCGGGAGGTTCACGCCATAAGGGACCCTCATCGAGTGAGTACGAGGAGGAGTGAGACGTCAATGTGTACGAGGATGAAGAGGCCGAGGAGGAACAAGATGTGAAAGGCCCTGAGGAGATCGGACCATCCTAGCTTGCTGATACACCATTGGGTTCTCAAGTGTCGTAGGTAGGTCCTCACAAAAAGCCTCATGACCGTTATGTGGATCCATTCTAGTGATTCAAGGGGAGTGTCGTCATAAGCAGCCCAAGAAGTACACTCCTGGTACACATGCTCTGCGCTGCCGCCGTAGGCAATAGGTGAAATGTATGTGCTATGAGTATGACTATGTCACTATGGCTATGTATGAAGTATATGTGTATGACTCTATCTAGTATGGCTCTATCGGAATGTGTATGACTCTGTATGAAGTTAGTATGAAATCTGTTAAAACAATGAGCTCTGTAAGTATGCAATGTTTTGGCTTGAGAAACTATGTCTGTGACTCTACTGCTGCTGCCAACATTATGTGTAACAAGTGTCGGAACGTGCCTTTGCCAGGAATGCAAATGGCAAGGATTTGCCTAGAAAGCAGGAGTTCGGTGCCAAAGAAATTGGCATGGTGCCATGGAGGTTCCGTGCCAAATCCTTTGGCGCGAACAACTCACCCAGCCAACCCCCCACCAAACTCTCTGTATCACTGGTGCTGGACTGTGAATCCTTCGCGCCAAAGAATTTGGTGCGAAAGTGCTGACTCTACCCAGGTGTGTGGCATGAGGTTGACGATACATTAAGCTCACAAATCATCAATGATATGGTTCATAGTACAATAATCAATGATTACACATTAAGATCACAAATAGTTCACAACATTACGCCTAACAAATAATAGGTCCAACGCAACCACATACCCAGCCAACTAACCCATAATACCAATTGTCTGACCCATCATAGATCAACTCATCATCATCATTGTCTGGGAGAAGCATAGGAGAATTAGCAATAAGTGCCTTCATTGTCTCCATTTACACCGCCTTAGTTGCTGCCTCTTGACCCTCCATAGCTCTCCTTGGATGACGTGGTTCTATCACCCTTTTGCCCTTCACTTTATCCTCTTCCTCCTCTACCTATTCACCATCGAGACCATACAACAAATCTCGAAAGTTACAAGTAGCACCACGGCGCTGCATTCAAATTCATGAAGCAAGGTACATGCCATCTAATTCTATCTCATTCAAATTGTAAACAAACAACAATGTCCAGTTTTTACCTTTGTCATCCCTTCACAACGGAAGTAAGAAAATTCCCCAGAAGGTTCACAAAGCATGCTTCACTTCCCACAGTTTCACAACAGAGGATCCGCTATACGTTTTCCCCTCAATTCCTTTTTTTCTTTATCTGTCAATTTTGGTGGATTTGGTGGAGGCAGAACCCAATGAACAAACTTGTCATATGACTTTGAATACTGAGTAAATCGTTTCACCTTCAGAATCCTCGGGTCATACATATCAGGCCCATCAATCCATTGGAAGAAGTAGCACATCTCCCACTCCTATAAATTATTAAAACATCATGTCATCAAAAGTAATGTCATATGCTTCTACCCTAACCCATAACAAATATACACTCACACGATAATCCTTGCACAAGTAGTACGTACGGCTAGCAGTATCTTTATGTAGGGACTGAAGGACCACGACAGGCTTACCATAGTCACAAGTCAGGATGGGAAGAGCGGGAGGAACGGGGGCATCCTTACAACTAATATCGTGATACTCCTTGCCAATGTGTGTCCACTTTTGTTCATGCCACAAATGGTTCATCATATCATACAACTGCATAAACACCAATCCATTATGAATTTTACATGCACCAAACATTTTTACATTCAACTCTACCGAATCCTATGTGATAAACTTAGTTACCATCTTTTAAAAAATCATTGCACACAACTTCAATCCACAAATTCACTGTCCACTACTTCAGCAAGCAAATTCATTGCACAAAAAATCATCAATTTGTTCTATGCCAACAATATAACCCATCATAACATCATATTATACGGGCATTTAAAAATAGTATCAAATTTTGTTCCAGAACAAATGTTCAATCATATGCAACCTACATTGCATTTCTAACCATTCCAAACCATAATTCATCAACTAGAATGGGCAATTTCGTACCACAAATTACATCTAGAGTTTCCACTTAAACCCACCCGAATATAGTAAAATCGGAGGAGAAAATAAGGGAAGATGAACAAGTTTACCTAGACAAGACGATTCCGATGACAAATCACGGTTAAAACAAAAAAAAATATGGATTTGAGAGGGGTGGTGAAGAGAGAGGGAGAGGGGAAGCCGTCCCTGTTCGCTCTCGAACAGAGAAGAAGATGGTGGAGAATAGAAGGAAAACATGTCTGTGAGGTGCTTTAAGTGTAGCGGGGTCCACGCCAGAGCTCCTAGTGCGGGACATGAAAGGTCCACGCTAGAGTTCTTGGCATGGAAGACATGCAATGTTGGATCCCTGTCAGCATCGTTCCTCTCAATGTGCCACATTGGTCGCAACATCCGCGCCAGTCATGATGGCGCGGACATGGCTAACATTCGCGCCAGGGCCTCTGGCGCGGACCCAGGGTGTCAAAACTGAAAATAGTTCTGCCGCCGGTCCATTTTCAAAAATAGTTTGCAAAAAGTGTCAAAATAGGGGGGGGGGGGGGGAATGCTCCACTTGATTTGCAAAGTTGGCTCGGAAGTAGGAAAAGTCTTGTTCACCATGGAGAAAAAATAGAGTGACTGTAGCAAAAATGGTCATATTAGGTTATGATTATGATTTTGGTGATTAATGACAATATAGTCATTGAGACTAACATGTTTTTCAAGAATATATGTTAGTAGGTTTAATGGATGCAATACATAAAGAAGCCACCGTAGCTGGGATAAAAATTGATTGAATTAGAAAAGTCTCAGGAAGATTTCCCCACTAGAAGGTCCGGTGCAGAGCAGTTTGCACTCACCGGAGCATTGTGCACAGAGGCTGATAGCCTCACCTGATAGTCCGGTGAATAGAACATGAACTCACCAGAGTATTTTGTCCAGAGGCAAAGTGAAGGATGATGATTTCATCGGAAGGTTTGGTGCTCGTTGTGTTGAACTTATCGGAGTATTTTTGATAAAGGGGGAGAAGGCTGAGGACCTCACCGAATAGTCTGGTAATCTGCATAGGGTAACATCGAAGCATTTCTTGTAGAGAAGAATGTAAGTGCAGAAGCCTGAAGATAAACCCACAAGATGGTACAATACTTGGTTTGTGCACACCGAAGTATAGCACCAGAGCATTTCTTGCAGAGCCAACTGTAGGTGTTGAAGAATGAAGAACAACCCACCGGAAGGTCCGTTGCTCTAAAGGTGAATGCACCGGAGTATTTTACACAAAGAGGCTGCAAAGGCTCAGATGACTAAAGATAACTCACCGAAAGGTCCGGTGATGGATTTCAAGGCACACCGGAGTGTCTGGTGTTCACAGAAGTTTTGAGTGGAAGTCCAAAGACTAGTTTCTGAGATTGTACTTGCTGGATGATACAGTGTTAGTACTACTATTCTCAACGGATCATTCGGTGTTAGCAGCTTTTCTAAGCCATTGGAAAAACGGCTAGTTGGCGGGTTTGAGGCTATAAATACCCCTCAACTCAGTCATTTAAAGGTGTGGCATACTGCTGAAGTCTAGAGGAAGCTCAAATACACTTGAGAAGATGTCCAAGCCACTAAAGTGCTTAAAGTAATTATTCAAGGTCATTTAGCGCAAGATTAGAGAGTGTTTAGTGCTTATAGGCCTATAGTGAGTTGTAGTTAGGTGTTGTAGCTTGAAGAAGGGATCAAGGAGTGATCCTAGATTGTACCGAGTGGTATATCGGTGCCTTGGAGTCTTGGTGACTCACCGATATTTTGGGCCTTGGTGGCTTAAGCTTGTTGACACTTTGACTTGGTATGGAGTGGCGACAAGACACGTGTACGGGGTCGTGAAGACCCTTGCCTTGGTGGCTCAAGCTCCGAAGTGATCACGGCAGCAAGTGAGCGGAAGAGAGGCTACTGGTGAGATCTTGCCTTGGTGGCTTGGTGGCTCATCCGGCTTGAGGCCTTGCCTTGGTGGCTTAGCGACTCGACTGGGTGCCGACCGGGAGCATATCCTTTGTGGAGCTCCAACATGGACTATGGGTGGCATTCATGCTATCGATACCATGAGATAAAAATTATTGTGCCGAGTTTGTCTCTCTACCCTATTTACATTTTCACATTTACATATTTGCAATTTACCTTGCTAGAGTAGGTTGCAATACTCTTAAGCGGTAGAGTAGACATAGTAGATAAACCTAGAGCACATTTAGATAGAAATTAAGATATGTTTATCTTGTGAAGTTTTTGGAGCCAATTTGATTTAGGTTTCTAACTGTCCTAATTCATTCCCCTCTTAAAATGTCACCGTTCCTCATAATTCGCATCAGACCCTTGTGCTCTTGATAGGTTTGATCACCAAGAGTTGTGACGTCCGGAGTTGGGATGGATACCCATTGCGCTCCACTTTTCGATGGCACAAATTTCTCCCGTTGGAAAATTCTAACGTCTTGTTATATACAAGCCAAGGGTCTAGATGTTTGGAGAGTCACCGATGAAGGAATGGGATGTCGCATCACCAACAAGGAGAGATAATTAGATGCATTGGTGAAGAGTATCATTTTATCATCTTTAAATGTTGATGCATTTAATTGTATTTATTCTCTCACCAATGCACGTGATATTTGGACTAGTATAATTGAAGTATATGAAGGCACAAAGGATATACATAATGAGAAATATCATATGCTTGTTACTAAGATCAATGGCATCAAGCAACTACCACATAAAAGTGCTAATGACATGTACTCACATTTGAATATTTTTGTCAATGAGATCAATAGGCTAGGTTTGACGTCAATTGACGATAATCAAGTGGTGAGAAGAATACTTCAAGCTCTTCTTTCGAAGTACAAGTTGATAATCTCCATCATCTACGACAATAATGACATCAAGAAGATAACTCTAAGTTAAATTCTCGGCAAGATCATAGCCCATGAGATGACCATGAACATAGGGGTGGAAGCATCTTCGTTATCCAACGCCAAGAATATTGCTCTCACAAGCAAGCAAGCACCATGCCCACACATGAAGGCGAAGATGAGAAGGCAAGAGCAAGAGTCAAGGTCAAGTGAAGAAGATGGAGATGTAGATGAAGATGAAGAGAGCAATGAAGATGATGAGAAAAGTACATCAAGTGATAAAGAAATGGACCCCAAAGTCGCCAAACCCATCTCTCAAGTTGAGGAGAACATCAAGGAGATCAATGCCAAGATTGATCAATGAATCACCATAAATGACTTGGTCAAAACAATTGATCGCATCAAGAAGGAGAAGAATACCAAGAGCAAAATGGAGACCATAGGAAGAGCCAAAGTATTTGTAGGCATGAGAAGATGAGTGAGTGAAGATGAAGATTCAAACTCAAGTGATGAGAGCTTCGTCACCCACTCCTCCAAGAGAACCTCTTTCTCAAGGTCATCATCGCACAAGTCATCACATAAGTGCCTTATGACCAAAGGTATGGATAGCGATGTAAGTGATAATGAATCTGATGAGGATTATCCTTCCTATAATGAACTCTTTTATTTGATCAATGAGCAACAGAAGACCCTTAAGAAACAATCAAAGGAACTTAAGGAATTCAATGCTCTTAATGACTTTCATGCTACCTTTGTTTCAATTATTGAGCAAATTCAATTTTCTAAACAAGGAGCATGATGAGCTTAAGGCTAAATTTGAGTGCATTGAATCTCGAACTAAGGTCCCTTTAGAGCAATTTATCTCTCTATTTAATTTCAATCTTAAGTTAGATGCTTACACTTCTTGTGATGATTTAATTGATATATCGTGCTCACCCCTTTGCAATGAGATATGTGTTAAGAATATTTTTGTAGAACCATCTAATGATCTCATTGTGTAAGAAAATTTTGAGCTCAAGCAAGAAGTGGAAAAGCTCAAGAAGGACTTGACAAGATTAAAAGACAAGAAATATGTTTAACCTACTCAAGATAGCCATGCTACAATGGTGAAGAAGAGGGGTCCACCCAGTGGCGGATGGACCATTATGGCGAGGTGTGGCGGGCGCCATACCTCGATTTTGACTCAGCCCATAAGCCTATCTCCTCGTATGGATATGACCTTCAGCAGTTCAGCAGTCCAGTACTGATTCGATGAGGATTGAGCTCGTTCGATGCTGGCCATCCGTGAGTCCGCCATACCTCAAATTTAATACTGCCTCCGCCACTGAGTCCACCATGACATATTTCAAATGTCATAAAAAAGGTCACAAGTCCTTCCAATACAAGCAAGTCAAGAAGAAGATCAAGGAGAAGAAGAAGATCAAGCACCTCTCCAACAAGACCTCCATCATCTACACCAAGCCCAATGATAAAACTAAGACCAAGAGCAACTACTATAAGCTCAAGAAGAAGAACAATGGCAATGTGGTTGGGAGAAAGAATTGGGAGTGGAACAAACCCATTTGGATGCCTAAGGAAGTCATCACCAACATGAAGAGGCACCAATCAGTTTGGGTCCAAAGAAGACTTGAAGCCCAAGGTAGCTATGAGAATTTGGAGACTTGGCTTACAAAGTGAAGTGAAGGTTCAAGCAAAGAAGATAAATGTATAATATTGGGCGCTTTGATGAAGATCATGATCATCATATACCCAAATCCCTATCCAAAGGTAAAAAAGGTAATGAAGCTAGATGCAAAATCTTTCAATTATTATAGCTCATTTGCCTAATCCTGGATTGCATATGCTTATTTCAATTTATTGCAATAACTAGTGGAGATTTTTTTCTATGGTAGGTTGTTTGTGTTTCTTTATTTCTTATGAACAACTTACATGGTTTATTAGTTGTAAGTTTATTTCATGGCATTAGTTTCACAATTATTATCTTTTATGTGCCATGAACCAATCTATAAGGTACCATTCTCATTATTATAAAAAAATAAGTGTATGTCTCGCAAGTATCCAAAACTTGTATGCACACTTTAAGGGGGAGTATATCCTATAGGTTGTGATTTTGAGACTAATATGTGTTGCTAGATGTATCTTTTGTAGTCTCATAGAGAAATCAACACGTCCCCGGAGGTATGCGATGCTTAAATATTTCAATTGGTATCATTGTGAATTTATTTCTATATTTAAACTACCTCCATGCATAATGACTTAAACTTCATACCTCTACTTATTATCTAGATGTGCATATATTGCTACATTCCTACAAGTGGTATTCATAAGTAGATCTTATTATATGTATGCACACATAAAGGGAGAGTTTAGATTACATCATATGAGTTTCATAAATTATTGTAACACCCAAAAATTCAAATTTTTGCAATAATTTAAAACTTTCTTAGAATTAACTTAGGTGTTGCAACTTAGCTCAATAGGAAATTAATTTCTAAAATTAACATGGCCTAGGATAATTGTTTGATTGCATTCATGCCGTTGTAGATGCAATAAGGTTTTATTGGGTTGAAAAAGTTTGCAAAATTTCGCTAGGTTTCGCCGCTTTAAAACCCCATTGGAAAATTTGTTGAAATTCAATTGGAAAAAGTTTTGGAAAATCAGAAAGCGCTCTCGGGCCGAATCCTCCTTCTCCCTCGGCCCAAACCCCCCTCCCCCTTCTCCTTCCCTCCCGCGTGGGCCGCCGACCTCCCCTTTCCCCGAGCCGGCCCACCGAAGTCCTGAGCCAGCGCCCGCTCTCGCTGCCGTGTGGGCCCGCTGAGCCCCGAGCCGAAGCCGGCTGCGCCGAGCCAAGCCGACGGCTCCTTTTCTCCTTCCTCTGGCCACGCTCGTGCTTCAATGGCCGCCGGCCAATTCTCTCTCTCGGCGCCCTCTCCTCTCCCTGTAACCGCCGAATTCAAACCCTTAAGCTCCACCAAGCGTTCCCCGGCTGTTTCCCTTTCGTTCTCCCTCTCTATTGCGCGGTGATTGCAAGAAACCGCCGGCCATTAAGGCCATGGCCGCCGCCCCTCCCCCTTCAAATTCCGGCCACCCCGCTCACGTTTTCCCCTATTTAAGCCGCCCTCTACCACCTCGGCGAGGTCCCGCACGTCGCCCACCCGCTCGCGCCTCATTTTTCCGCTCGGAACGCCGTCACCGCCCCCTTCTCTTCTTCGGCTCCGGTGAGGTGCGCCGCCGTCGTCGCCCATCGCGTGCGCGCCCTCTCCGGCTGAGCTAACCGCTCCTTTGGACCTGCAGGACCATCCAGAGCCGATTCTTCGGGTCGCCGTCGTTGTTCGGGCGCCGGAACTCCCCTTCTACCGCAGCACCGACCGCCACCATCGTCCTTGTCGTCGGCCGGTCACCCCGACAGCTCTCCGATCTTCCTTTTGCTCGGGGTAAGTTCGCCGGCTCACCCTCATCGTTTTCCGCCGCTCACCGGAGCATACCGGCCACCGGAGCCTGATTCTCGGCCAAGTCCGGCGGCTCCCGCCGTGCCCGCCGCCGTGCTGGGCTGTCAGCCCCTCTGGTCCATCACGGTCTGGTGGACCAAGGGCCTTCCCTCCGGTCCACGGCCTGTGGACCCGGTTCTCATGTTTTCCAGTAGCAATTCTTTTTAATTATGACGTCAGCAGGTGCAATAAATAGGATTTTCAGTATAAAAATAATTCGGTAATTCTCTGAAATTCAAATAATTTGCAGAATAGCCCCTGGAACTTCAAAAGCTCATAACTTTTTGCTCGTAGCTCCGATTTAGGCGATCTTTGCGCTCATATTCTCGTAGCGACGTGTAGAATCTGTTTATAGGGTTTTTCTCTAGATTTAGGAATGTTTGGTGTACTGTTCTCATGTTAGATTGTGTGCTCGTGTAGACGATTCAGTCCAGGAGTTTGGCAATTTTCAAGAAGAAGATTTTGAAGGACCTGTGCAACACTTCGACGAAGGCAAGTGTCTTGACCATGTTGCAAACCCAGCTTTTACATCAAGTAGTCTTTCTCAAAATATGCATGATGCTTTACAAAAATGGGTAGAATAGCAAATACTAGTGTTGGATATAGATGCTTTATCCATACAAGATCATCATGTTTTTGCTTAGCCATGCTTTAGATGAACATGTAGCGTGTAGGATGATAAATCTTGAGTTATGAACTAAAAATTGATATAGGAAGAATATCATGGAAAATTAATGTTGTTAAGGGAGTTAACAACGGAGATAATTGGGGTTCTGGGCAAGAAAGGGGTACTTTTCCCGACATGGTTGGTTGTTTGGTTGTTGGGTAGTATACCCTTATGGGGTTATTGGAGGTCTTGCCCAGACCATTTTAAGGACCGGTTCGTGGAGCGAACACCCATGGCAAACAAGGCAACCACGAGACCAATATGGTACGGCTTGGCCTAGTAACTAGATGTTCTCCCAGGGTTGTATGAGCCAATCGGATGTGTAGATAAGGAAGGGTTACTTCCCGATTCTACCCGGCACAAGAGAGGGCCTCTGGGGTGGAGGGTTACTCCACTTATGTACGGCGGTGAAACCTCAGTGGGCAAGTGCATTCTGGGAGACTCTCTGGAAAAGCCTCGTAGTGATCTCTTGGCGCACACCCCGGAAGTGTGTAAGGTACCATCAGGTGCCGGCAACAGAGAAGATCACGACTCGTGGGTAAAGTGCACAAACTCTGCAGAGTGTCAAACTGAATATTCAGCCGTGCTCACGGTTATGAGCAGCCTGGACCCTCGCATGATTAGTCGGGGTGGGTGTTTTTCTTGGTCTGGGAATTGGGGTGAATTCCCGGAGGTTAAAGAAAACCTTTGGTACATCTTTTCTCGGTTAAAATAAAATTTTGTTTCCGTAGTTCAGGGCTAAAAACCAGCTTTTATGCAAATGAAACCCTAGATTAGGAAAACCTTATCTCAAGCCACCATAGTAGATTCATTTGTTTTCCCCCACTTGTTGAGTATTGGAAATACTCACGCTTGCTGTTTCAGAAGGTGACGCATTTGAAGATTTTCCTGAGGATGACTTCCCCGAGGATGGCGCCGAGTTCTAGGCTTGTGGAACCTCTCGGTCGGCTGCCTGTTGGTTTGGGGCTGTGCCGTTCCCTTTTTCCGCTGTGGTGTTCTTTTTTTTAGACCCGTGGGTGGTCATTTTGTAATATTCTAGCGTTGTAATAAGAAACACTGTGTCTGTTACACTAATGAAGTCGCTATATGTATGAATAACTGATCCTGGCATACATATAGTTTACATCTGGTTTTGGTCTTTAAACCGGGTGTGACAATTATGATCCTTATTTGTCTCTTTCAATTGATATCAATGTCTCATATCCTTACAATTGATATACCTTTTCAATTGGTATCATTTCATTGGATCATGATTTATGAAGCTTTCTTCCATGTGCTCTAACGCTTTTCCTTATTTTCAGCATATGTTTGTGGCTCCTTTTGAGATATTGACAAATGGGAAGAAATTTAATGACCAAAGCAAGAAGCAAGATATAAGATGTCTAGAAATACCGAAGTTGACAAAGAGAGACAAGAAGAAGATATAAGAAGCAACATGATGCACCTAGGTTGACAAAGGGGAGAAGTTTTTGCATGGGTCAATAAAGGGAGATAGTGGCAATGGAGAAAGGGGGAGCCACAATAAAGGGGACTAAATGGTTAGAACATGAATCCAAGTAATGTGGTAAGGTTTTGTACTCTTTACGATTGATATCATTTATTATTTGCCACTCGCTTTGGTTGTGTTGTCATCAATCACCAAAAGGGGGAGATTGTAGAGAAAATATCCCTATTATGCTATGATTATGATTTTGGTGATTAATGATAACATAGTCATGAGGACTAATATGTTTGTCAAGAATATATATTAGTAGGTCTCATAGATGCAATACATCAAGAAGTCATTGCAGTTGGGACAAAGATTGATTGAATTGAAAATGTCCTAGGAAGATTTGCCCCACCAGAAGGTTCGGTGCACAACAGTTTGCACTCATTGGAGCATTATGCATAGAGGCTGATAGCATCACCGGATAGTCTGGTGAATAGAACATGAACTCATAGGAGTATTTTGTCCAGAGGCAAATTTAAGGCTGATGACTTCACCAGAAGATCTGGTGCTCTGTGTGTTGAACTCACCGGAGTATTTTTGATAAAGGGGGAGAAGGCTGAGGACCTCACCGGATAGTCCGGTGATATGCATAGGGTAACACCAGAGCATTTCTTGTAGAGAAGAATGCAAGTGCAGAAGATTGAAGATCAACCATCGGATGGTTCGGTGCTTGGTTTGTGCACACCGGAGTATAACACTGTAGCATTTTTTTTTTTGCAGAGGCGATTGAAAGTATTGAAGAATGAATAACACCGGAAGGTCCGGTGCTCTGAAGATGAATGCACCGGAGCATTTTACACAGAGTGACTGCAAAGGCTCAGATGGCTAAAGATAACTCACTGGAGGGTCCGGTGATGGATTTCAAGGCTCACCGTAGTGTCCGGTGTTTATAGAGGCTTTGAGTGGAAGTCCAACAGCTAATTTCTGAGGTTATACTCACTAGATGATACGGTGTTAGTACTGTTGTTCTCACCGGATCATCCGGTGTTAACAACTTTACGGAGCCGTTGGGAAAATAGCTAGTTGGCGAGTTTGAGGTTATAAATACCCCTCCACTTAGTCATTTAAAGGTGTGGTATGCTTCTAGAGTCTAGAGGAAGCTCATACACACTTGAGAAGACATCTAAGCCACCAAAATGCTTAAAGTGATTATCCAAGGCAATTTAGTACAAGACTAGAGAGTGTTTAGTGCTTATATGTCTAGAGTGAGTTGTAGCTAGGTGCTGCAGCTTGAAGAAGGGATTAAGGAGTGATCCTAGCTTGTACCGAGTGGTACGTCGGCGCCTTAGAGTCTTGGTGACTCGCTGGCATCTTGGGCCTTGGTGACTCAAGCTTGTTGATCCTCTGACTTGGTGTGGAGTGGCGATAATACACCTGTATAGGGATGCAGAGACCCTTACCTTGGTGGCTCAAGCTCCGAAGTGATCACGACGGCACATGACCGGAAGAGAGGCTAGTAGTGAGACCTTGCCTTGGTGGCTCATCCGGCTTGAGGTTTTGCCTTGGTGGCTTGATTGCTCAAGAGTCATGATCGGGTGCCGACTGAGATCATATCCTTTGTGAAGCTCTAACGTGGGCTAGGGGTGATATTCATACCATTGATACCACGGGATAAAAATCTATTGTGCCGAGTTTTTCTCTCTATCCTATTTACATTTCTGTATTTACATAATTGTAATTTACCTTACTAGAGTAGGTTACAATCCTCTTAAGCGGTAGAGTAGATACACTAGATAAACCTAGAACACATTTTGATAGAAATTGAGATAGGTTTATCTTATGAAGTTTTTGGAGTCAATTTGGTTTAGGTTTCTAAGTGTCCTAATTTAATCATCTCTTAGGACGTCATCGTTCCTCACTGTGACGAATAAACTAGTGGAATGGAATGCCCTGTGGCTGCTGCTGGGGAGAAAGTTCTTATCCCTATTATTCTCAGTTTCTCATGTATGATGTGCGTCATAATTGTTTTAGCGTCAAGAAGAAAATAAGACAACACAAAAGATTACATATATGTTTTCTTTTGACTAAAATTTGTTGGTTCCTGTTTCATTATTACATCATATCAACACGAGGCTGATAAAAGATAAGAAAATAATAGACCACATAGTGAAATATCATCCAACATAAAGCCTATTGCTAAATCACCACCCATTATTAGCGAAGAAATCCCTAGCGACCATCTCCAAATGTTGGCATGAATTGCTTATATCCTCCCTTTCTTTCTCCTTCTGTAGTAATCTTTAGTATCTCAGCGAATAAGTGTGTCTGAAAATTGATTGCATAAAAATATAATATTATTTTTTGTCAAAAACAATATCATTGAGATATAGACAAATAGCCCAACAAAGGGTAGCTACCCGACCAAGATCTTTTTCTTCTTTATAAGATCTATGTTACCAAGCCAATGCCCCATCATATGAATAATACTTCTAGGTTTGCTTATGCCTAGAGCAATCCTCACAATAATCCAAACTAAACTAGCAAATTGGCAATCAAAAAAGAGATTTTGAATGCTTTCATTTCAATTACAAAAGATGCACTTTAGACCTTCATTTCAATGTCCTTTTACTAGGTTATCTTTTGTCAAAATGACTCCTTTGCTAAGATACCAGAGAAATATCTTTATTATGAAGGGGAGCTTTAGCCGCCCTAGAATTTTGTGTGATAAGGAGGTGGCATGCATCATCATTTTTTGATACATGGAACTGACAAAAAAAAGGTCATTGACACGTAGCTTCCACTTGAATGTATCCTTTTCTTGACATAAATTGATGGTTACTAGTTTATACACTAATGATTGCCATGCAACTAGTTTATCTCTTATAATCAGCCTAATGAAGGAAATATTGAGTTGCATGGTACTCATCACCTCTGCTACAGTGCCATGTTTTTTTCCTCACAACGTTAAAAAGAGCTGGATATTTTTCACTCAGGGGTATGTTATCAAGCCATATGTCTTCCAAAAATCTTAATTGTAAACCATCTAGTATCTGGAAAGTCCCCCATTTTAGGAATTTATTTTTGGCTTTCATAATCCCTAACCAGAAATATCAGTTTCTGGGTTTGCCTTCAACTTGTGTGAGGTTTTACTTCCAAGACACTTATTTCTGAGCAGGTGTTACCACACTTCATCCTAATTTAATAATCGATGGAGCCATTTGATGAGTAAACAAATAATTTGAACTGAGAGGTCAGTAATTACTAAACCTCCTTGGCTTTGGGTTGGCATAAAATGTTGCATTTTCCTAATCTGTATTTTCTTTTATGATAATCACATTGCCAAAAAAAATCTAGATCTTAAATAGTCTAGTTTTTTAGCACCCCTTAGTTATTTCAAAGAATGGCATCATTAACATAGGAAGACTACTAATAACTGAATTTATAAGGACTAATTGTCCTCCTGCTGATAGATATTTGCTCTTCCAGCTGCTTAGTTTCTTCTCAAAGCGCTCTTCAACTTTCTTTCGGTCAATGTTTTTTATTTTCATGTGATGCATGAGGATGCCAAGATATTTGAAAAGAAAAGAACCAATACCACAACTAAATAATTGTGTGTATTAGTCTTCGCGATCCTTTGCAACACCATAACAAAATATTTCATTTTTATGAAAATTAATCTTCAAAACTAGTAGTTGCTAAAAGGTACATAATAGGAGTTTAATATTTATTGTGTGTTCCAAATCATGTTGCATGAAGATAACAATATCATCCATATATCGTAGAATTGACAGTCCGTCATCAAACAGATGGGTATCACACGTGTAATTTGGCCCTCATTTTTTGCTCTAGTTTCTTGTGTAGTATCAAGAATCAACAGCACCACATGTTGGTGGTGCTGGAGACCTGGACGTAATTTGTTCTCCCCGTATTAGAAAATCCACTTTTTAAAAGAAAAAATTGCGCTTCTCTCCCTCGAATTATCACCGACGTATTGGTGCTGAAGATTATTGAAAGCAGCTGGATTCAAATGTTAGACAGAAATGATGAACGCAGGTTTTGATGAAATTACTATTGGCCTATATATCCAATTTAGCACTTGACGAATGGTTTCTGGGAATTGTAATGATCAGCAGTGCACCGGTGATGCAAGAATGTCACTGCCCAAATCCAGTTGCATTTTTTAGATAAGAAAATATGATATATCCCACGCTCTGCATGCAGCCGTAAATCCAATTGCATTTGGATGCTCACCTGTAGGCAGCGGAGAATGCAGGGCCCAAACAACAGAATGAGCAAGTAATAAAAGCTCGAGGCGGTGAGACCCCATTGGCGCACGAAAAAACAGCATTAGTGTTTGGCTCAGAAAACAAACGCCATTAGGTTGCTAAATTGGTCCATTCCTACAAAAGCTCATGTTGCAAAAAGCAGGCCTCTGCTTCGGTCATCTCTCAACTGCGACAGTAGAAGCCGATCCATATGCACCAAGAAACAGACAAAGGAAAACCTGTACTACGTGGATTCTGCTTGTGTATGCATACAGCTAATTAATTACAGGTTCTTTGCAAAGGTTGGATTCAGTGGATATATACACGCAATCGATTTGCTTTCAGCTGTTCCAACAGCAGAGTCAGAAGCCAAAGTACTCCAAGATGTATTCGTTCTTCATTGCTTTCATTTTATTAAAAAAAAAACGATGTGAGCTTTGCGCCTTTTCAGTACCTAATATGCGATATCATTGAACTTATCCGAATGCTTAAAAGTAATTAAACATTGTTTACTCGCTCAGTTGAGAACTACACAGTCGCTGATCAATTGAACCACAAAATTCACGGCAAAAATCCAAAAGTAAACAACGTACACGACCGTATTAATCAAAATAGATAATATATTATCATATTTATAATTGTAGCATGCGTATTCGGTATCTTTTTTTCCAAAAACTATTTTTCGATACACAAGGTGCCGAATATGGGCCGACCCTACTATTTTCGGCACACAGAGGTGCCGAATATAGCACTGCGACCATATTTGATACCTCATCTACCGAATATGACCGAAATTGCCATGCAGTCACGCTTGTGTGGTAAGAGCTCTTACAAATTCTTACAACATGTGTGTTTACGTAGTAATTGCTCTTATAAATTCTTACAACGTGTATACTTATGTGGTAACTGCTCCTGTAACACGTGCGTTTGTGTGGTAACTGCTCTTACAATATGTGTGTTTGTGTGGTAACTGCTCTTACAATACGTGTGCTTGTGTGGTAACTGTTCTTGTAACACATGTGTTTGTGTGGTAAACGCTCTTACAAATTCTTACAATATGTGTGCTTACGTGGTAGTTGCTCTTACAACATATGTGTTTTTGTGGTAACTACTCTTGTAATGTATGTGTTTGTGTGGTAATTACTCTTACAAATCCTTACAATGTATGTGCTTGTGTGATAACTGCTCTTACAAACTTATGTGGTAATTGCTCATAATAGATTCTTACAACGCGTGTGCTTATGTGGTAATTACTCTTGTAATGCGTATGCTTGTCTTATCTAAAGGCTGAGTTAAAGCATAGGTATGAACATATGTCATGGTTTGAGCCTAATCATGATAGTAATTGACAACTTTTGACAAAATTAGAAATTATTTACTAATTTAAATGTACATTTTTAAAATTTCTAATTCACCATGTAGTCTCAAAGGCTGTGAGCAGCCATAACACTTAGTCATGTTTGAACATGCACAATTTAAAATGCAGTAGTGACAATATTCTTCATTGTATCAGTGATCTTAAGATGCATAGTGCATAAGTATTTATTACCTAGATTATCTCAAGATAGCGGTGGAAAGTGGTGACGTAAACTAGTGAAAGAATACCAATTGTGCCAGTCCATGCTATTAGGGTAAGAAGTTTGTCGTCCCCGATGTGGTGAGTGGAAGTTGTGAGGATGGGTAGAAGCAAATCCACCATCATCTTTAGGGTTATTAGTGTCCTCCGGACATGGAGGCCTCGTAGGGAGGGGTCGTTGTGGTATAAAATCATTGTCATCTTGAGCTATCACTGTAGGAGCACGTCTTATTTTCTTGTTGGTCGTACGTCATGTTGATGTGGTGCATGAACGTCCTCTTGCAGTATTCCTTAAACCTTCTCTTGTATTGCTACTGGAACGTCGAGGTATTGGTGGCATCAAATCATCGTCCTCATTGGCCTCATCATTTTTTGGTTGAATAGTAGAGAGCACCCTTGTACCCCTTAGTTGGCTAATCTTTGTCATCTTCTACGCAAACCAGGCATGACACCCATATATATCACCAAGAAGTTTGGAATTTCTTTGTTGATCAACTCAGCGTCTTCCTAGAACGTCTAACGCAAAAGAGGAGCATTCGAATCAATGGAAAAAAGTTAAGAAAGATGACCAAGTAGAAAATGACGAACCTGGATGTGAGATGCATACTGGTCGGGCAACATCACCATCTTTCTTTGCCTCATAGAGAAACCTAGCATGGAAGGATGGTCGGCTAGTTCGCACATCCTGAGATACATTTGACGTCGCTCACGCAAGAAGGCTCTAAGGTCATCGATGGTTACATGTTGGAGTGGAGCGGTTAATGTGAAACAGAAGGGTCTTGTATGTAATGTGAACACAACTTGGATTATGTTGTTCTCCTTAAAGGGATCATCCTTTTCTCCACATATAACCTGTAATGAGGCATTTAATGCTATATCGATCGTTGTAGGTATCCATAAAAAGCTTGTACTAGAAGATCCCATCATAGATTTATTGCTCGTTGACTAGAACGTTCTGACTCTGCACCAAAGCACGAATATCTCATTATTTAAGAACATTAAAGAATTATTAAATATCATAATTAATATGTAACAATGCTTAATAAATAAGTAATAAATAAAGTTATGTGCCATAATTATTTGATAAACATTAAAAAAATTAAATGTAATGACATTAACAATATAGTGAATAAGAAATAATAGAGATGACTACGAAAATAAAGTGAATAATACATGCGTCATGAACAAGTACAAGTGCACTACCTACTCAATGACGACGACACCACACGCGGTCCCCAAGAGTGTCAGCGTCTGACGGATGTATGACCCTCATCCAAGCGACTTACGATAGCCCCCGCCACATGTGCCCTTACTCGTCATCGTCATTGTCCTGCCCAGTTGGACCCCCACCAAATGTGTATCCAGACACGCTAACTCGGCCCTGCATGTACCATGATGAAGGATCCTAATGCGAAAGTGTGGATGCCTATAGTACGTACTCTGATGGAGTCCAATGTGCCGAAGTCTCACCATGCTGTTACCACTGTGAACCCCTAGGTGCATCGGGATATTAGGGGTACTAGTCGCTTGGAAGCCTGCGAAGCTGTCGGCCTGCATTGCAGCAACCCAGTCAAAATCATGTGTGCCGCTCCAGTTAGGTGTCTGTTGCGTGCAATCAATAACGTCCTCGTGATGAGTTGATACTACAGGCGGAGGTGTCATCGTAGTTTGAGGAGATTGTATCCACTGCGAGAGCTATGAACCCAGTGTACATTGCTCGGGCTCAGGAGCCTCTGTGCGCTCCTCGGCTTCAACACCGCTTCGGTCTATATAAGATGAGGGTCATGTAAATAATACGTAGGTTTAACTAATGAAAAACGTTAGAAGTACCGTATCACTTACCACAACATGAAGAAAACGGGCACGATCCTCAGAGAAGGATCTGGAGGCTAGCTCTATAAGTCCGCTGAGTAAGGTAGCATGCGTGCGCGAACGGTACCATGAAAAGTACTCCTAGTACGTATTGTCGTCGTATTGTCTAGTAGGAATGACGACACCCACCGTGGCTGATTTCGTCCACCTATTTATGTGCTCAGCATTAATGGATGACCAGTCCTGCATACCTACAATCCCCTGTGCACTCCTCCTGTATATGACATAAATAGTTATAATTTCTTAACACGTATCACCTAATGTAATAATGGTAGGTACAATAACACACTAACTCGTGCACACATCCAGTGTTTTATGGGGGAGGTACTGGAACCAATTATCAGTACCCGAACTGCCTCTGTACATGTTGAGGAGAATATATTTCTACGTTGTTCATGTACAATAAGAAACATCTGGTCATCCATAAGTGTGATGAGGCCTTCAGTCACAATTTCAGCCACTCGTGCCATACGCCATGGATCCCACTCCATAATATCGGCGCTGAGGATGTCCAGATCACTGATCACATGGGAGTAGTTAACATGGTCTTACTGCCGACTCCATCTCAGTCTAGTATGAATCCACCGATACCCCATCGTAGGCCTTGTGTCATTTGTAACGCCATCAGAGATAGGGACTAGATAGTAGCTCTTGCTCACCTAAGGTCGACAAAATGGGGGTTACTGCCAGCTTCATAGCTGTAACAGGTGTAAGAAGCCTAAAACATATCCCTTCTTCTTTAACCGCTGGGTTACGAGACACAATCCTCTCTACATAGCAGCCAGCACAACCGATCCCTAACTGTAAGATATCGGCTCATAAGGACGTAACGCGAGCTGACGTGCTAACCATACAATATGGGGGAGGACATAATCGCATACCGTGTTGTAGAACATAATGTCTTCCAACAGGATATACAAGTACACCTCATAATGATGCATAATTGTAGCCTCGTCCACATCCGGTGCGCATGGACCAAACTATGGCACGCTATGAATCCAGGACATGGAGAGGCCAGCATCCTTCATGTCATATTCCACACCAAATCTACGAAATGCAGAGGGTCAGTGAAGCATGAATAGCACTAAAATATATAAAGTGCATTACATAACAAATAATTACCTGATCTAAACATAACTCTTTCACTGCTCCTTTGTTGGTTACAGAACTACTAACAGGGCACCCCTGATCGATAGTACGATTAGCATAGCCACGCCCCTCAATGTTACGGCCATCTCGTCAAAAGGAAAGTGGAACGTGTGCGTCTCAGGATACCACCGGTCCACGAGAGCGGTGAGCAGTGATGCCTCAATCAGCGGGAGAGGTGTCCTGCCACCCCCCGCCATGGCAACTCCGGCCATTATGAGAGTGAACGGTAGTAGTCCTACCTGTGTGAGTGGCTCGTGGAATCGAGGGTCTAACTCTCTAATCGTGTGCACACTCCTGGCATGCAACGGAACCAACTACAAAGGTATCCAATATATGTACTGAGTAAGTAACTAATTATCATAGCAATTCAAAAGCACATATAATCGTTATACCTGCTGCCCTATGAAAATCATCCTCCACTATGGGTCTCGTTGTACTGCAGCTGAAGAAGCTTGGGAAGACGACCATGAGGCATGACAATGATTTCAAGCTTCATGGTTCAATAAAAAAATGACGTAAGACAACAACTATTATGTGAATAAAAACAATGTCAGTGCCATACAACAATTCTAATACAATATAGTTCGATCGTAGCCTGATAGTTTACTACTGGGTCAAGCAAATCCTCCCATCATGACCAGATTGTTTACAAATTTTGCACTTGCGTAGGTCGTCAATAGCATCAGCTGCATCCATGTCACCTTGCAACCTCGTGGCTCTAGGCCTTTCAGGATTCGTGCATCGTACTCGGGGATAAGGTACACACTGAAGCCTCTCGATCGCTTTCTGGTTTCTTCTGATGTTGAAGAAATATATCTTTGAAAGCCATGTGCTTCTCAATACATTGATTGTAAAGTACGGTGATACGTACTGTGATCTGTCATTATCACCCTGAAGCATACCTACGATGACACATGACATCAAATTCATTGTTGGCCACGTCAGAGATCCTGATCCGAAGAAAGTGTGCCTTGTTCCTCCTTCTGAATATGATTTCCTCCACCTTCGGTGCGAATGGCGGGTTGCACTCCATAGCAGCTATACCATAGTTTTAAAAGTAGTCTGTCGTTCTATAGAATGTGAGCTCAATGATGCCACACAACGGGAGATCTCGTACACCCTTTAGGACATTATTGAACGCATCCGCTATGTTCGTTGTTATGATGCTCTATACTGGAACTGCGCTCCTCGACATGCTCTTCCTCCTCTTCATGCATTACATGTTGATATGATCCTTCCACGCTAGTCATTGCATCACCTTGCAGCAGTCGTGACATTATGTTTACGTATACCCCCATTTCAAAGTTCTCCTCTAATGCCTTACGTGAGTACAAAGCTCATACGTTGTTCCTTCTCAACTCGAACAACGTGTGAACAACGACCGGGCTGTTTGGAACATGCCGTGACCACACACCCTCTAGGATTACATTATAGAACTGTTGGTTCACACACAAAATACTAATAACATGTGATTTCAAACAATCTAGATCAATAGGTAACTTAACCGTATCCTCTATGTGCTAGCAGTTCTAAATTGATATGAATCTCCCATGCAAAATAGCGAGACATTTTTCATAATAAATATGGATAGTCATAGCGTACCTGCTAAACAAACGTACATGTAATAAAATAATAGTTACATATATGTACGATACACAACTACTTACTCTAATTACTATACTTACTCTAAGTATTAATTACATACATAATATAAGTACCTAATTTATCAACTTAATATAATATATCAAATGTAATTGATTGGATTAAACAATCTACTTGCTCTAATTACTATTACTAATCTAAGAATTAATTACATATATAATCTATGTACTCTAATTTATCAACTTGATATAATTTATCAAATGTAAATGACCATATTAAATAATATACTTACTCTAATTACTATTACTAATCTAAGTACTAATTACCTACATAATCTAAGTACTTATTATAAATGATTTCGCGCTACTGCTCCTCCTCTCTCCACGCTATTGCTCCTCATCTCCTGAGCTCCGCTGCTCGCCTCTGCTACTCCTCCTCACTCCTCACTTTATAGTGGGCAACATGCGACGCAATTAGAATAAAATCCAGCACTACCCAAACCGACCATGTTGAAAGCAAAGACAGCATCAAAGTGACCCACCGACGTGACCCACCGACGTGACGTGACGCGACAACAAGGTGACACGATGTGACCGCATGGCAATCTCGACCATATTCGACACCGAATATGGTTCATAGGACCATATTCCGCACCTCATGTGCCGAATACACTTAATTTTTGACACATAATATGCCATATTCGGCACCTGTGTGTTGACAATGGTGAAGCCAGCTCATATTCGACACATCATGTACTAAAAAGGTTTTTATAAATAAGGTGTCAAATACACATACTAAAATTATAAATACGATAATATATTATTTATTTTGGTAAATACGAACATATATCTCGTCTACTTTTGAATGTTTGCCTAAAATTCACTCAAGACTGGAGGGTGGCAGCAGGAGTTCGTCTGAAACAGGAGGCCGCCCGGCAACAACCGGTCCTTCCGTTTTGCATCACGAACTCATCGTGCTCTGACAACCGACATGCCCACGAACGGATTCAGTGTTCGAATCGTCCAACCTGATTCGATTGGTCCTTTAGAAAAGAAGATGATTTGATCTTGGTGATCATGACTGAGTACATCGTTGCTGATATGTCAAAGATGTGTCGCGCTATGTGAAGACCATCAGTACACAAGTCACATTGCTGCACGCCGGTTTTCGAACCTAAGGATCACGCAACTCTTCTTCGAGATTTCCATACGAATCTTGACTCGGTGGAAAGGATACCCTGCCGGTTGCAATTGATGTAACGCACAGAGGAACAAAATCCTGACAACTGAAGAAAATCCACTATCGGTCACACTCGGAGACTTGGAATGCGATAGTTTCTATCGAATTCATATGTGTATTGACAAGAGAATTATATGTCAGATACATATAATCACTATAAATTATTCAGGATATCAAATAAAATATATTATGAGCTATTGACAAAACGAAAAAATATGTATTTTTGGATAAAGTATTGAGGACATCCGAACACGAGAGTAGATACAGCATGCCTCCGTCGTTCTGATTAAGGGCTGTAGGGTGGGTTCGGCCTGCAGGGCATCATTCTTTTTTAATAATGGATAATATTTTCCAGCAGTCTTATTCATTATTACATTATTACTGCATTATGCAAGCATGTTGAATAGGGCATCATTCTTTTGCTTTCCTTTTTCAATATATTTATTCCTTTTATTTGCTTAGACGCATTATGTTCTTACATCGACACAATGATATGTCTATAAAGCCATTTCCTTATCGTTATGGAACTGTTTATTTAGTGATTTTTAGGGAATATATTTATATATTTCTTATTCACGTTGTTAAATTTGTTTGTCAGTTGTTGCATACTGGATATATATGTTGGATGATCTGTGTTATGAGGGAGCTATAATTTATGAATTTTGTGTTCGACTACTCACTAGCTAGGAATACCAACTAAATACCGGTTATGTAATGTGTTTTTTTTCTCGAACAGGTAGGAGGATTGTGTACCTTCGATGTGCTACATGGACATGACACCGTGAGGGAAACACACTCGCCATAGGAAATGTAACTTTGCATGATTTGCGTCCACATGGTCTATCTTAACTGTTCATCTCTTCTATATAATATTTATCCATGCGTTGATTCTCTTACATACTT
Source organism: Phragmites australis (assembly GCF_958298935.1). NCBI lineage: Eukaryota > Viridiplantae > Streptophyta > Magnoliopsida > Poales > Poaceae > Phragmites > Phragmites australis. Next base: position 41,371,441 of record NC_084923.1, read on the forward strand.
ATAATTATTAATCCAATACGAATCTCAATATAAATAAATGATCATGATAAATCATATGTCTGCATGCTCTAGTGGAATGTTCATGTTCCACTCACCACCACCATTGTCTATAATATCATGCAAAAGCAACAAAATTGAAAGCAGACTTGTCCAAATGGGCCTGACAGGCCGGGCTAGGCCTGGCTAGGCATGGTTCGGTTAGGTTAACGGGACCTGTCGTGCTGGCTCGTGTGCCGGAGGCAGGCTCCACAGCATGGCCTGTGAGTGATTATGCCGAGCCGATGCTAGGCCCAGCGGACCGATGGCACGGCAGTGCACGGTTGGTCCTACAACATGTTCAAAAATAGAAAAAAAATAAAAATAGCTATGTAATTCAAACAATATTTTTTTTATAGAAAATAGGTAAAAATGAGCTTTATTGATTGGTTGCCTCGTTAAAAACTTTTCTAATAGAAGTAAATAAGAGCACAACCTATGCTTCAAAAATTACATAGTTTTATTAGAAACTTCAATTTTTTTAATATGTAATATGCTCCCTCAAGTATCTCATTCCACTTGTAGACTTGTCACATAATTCATGGCTACATATATTACACTTAGCAAATCTTACTTGTTCTCTGTTTATTTCTCTAAAGATCTTTTTAAAATGTTGTCATATTGATGGCCATACACACAAGTTCTCAACGTCTTAATCTATGAATGGGAATATAAAATTGATTTGTTAAAGTGGTTACTGACTAGCAAGTAGAAAAAGAGAGATAGCAAGATAGAGAATTAGAGACATGACCGTGAGTGGTTTTGTGGGTAGTGTCGTGGTGGTTGATGGGATCACTGTAAATTTGGGATGGTGACTATTTATAGATCAAGACAAGATGTGGATGGCGAATCTTTCAAAATAAAATAAAGAAAATCATAAAAAAATAGAAATAATAGGAACACATAATTAATTCTAAAAAAATAAGTTTTATTGATAGTTTGCCTCATTAAAAATCTTTCTAGCAAAGAAAAAAGGTACAACCTAGCTTAAAAAATTAGAAATTACACATTCTCATCAACATCTAGATACAATTTTTTGAATGAATCTTCGATCTCAGTGTTCTCTGCAGTGTGTTGCATTCACGGTTTAGCTTGTTCCTAGTCTTTTATTATGGTGAGTATTTTCACAATCTCACTTGTGAGACATGTTCTTCTCTCTTCGATTATCCTTCCAGTAAGATTGAAGGTAGCCTTTGAAGAAACTGCAGATACAGGACTGTTAATAAATCTCGTGCTAATAGAGGAAACACTAGATAATTCTTCTTGTGCTCATGCTACAATTACAGTATGTTGAAATTTTTTTCTTCATGGCTGATAACATCGTTGTCGATGAAGATTGTTAGCTCCCATCTGGATGCTGAAATTCCAGTGCTCGTAGACGATCGTGAAGAAAAGTATGAATTTCTTGATGAAGAACCTACACCAGATATTTTTTTTCACGTTGTCGTCTCCTTACTTTTTGTGGGTGCTAATGGAGGTCATTGCAAGCGAACTCTGGCATATTTTATTTCAGGTTTATTATAAACATCGAATAACTTAGAACGAACATTAGTATAATAAGTAGAATAATCGTGGCCAAGAGCATCACTTAGAATTATGAGAACTCTATAGAAACATGCAATTTTATCTCTATGATCTAAAATAAAGTAAAAAACATACAACAAAGGAATCTCTTTCTAATATTTTAAAATTTTAGATTTTATAGGAACTACACAATCTCTTAGATGATTGCTATTTCCATTGTTGTTTAAATCAATAGCAATTTGAACAATATTATTCACTACTAAACAAGATGTTAGGTAATAAACTCACAGTTGAATCATAAAAAAATTCACGAAACTCTAGTATCCTTTTGGCAATATACCAATGCGCTTCTATGAGTAAAGTTTGACCCTATGCTAATAATAGTGTGTATGAATAAACACATCAAATATGCTCTTATATGGTAAAATATTTTTGAGCATCAAGAAAATAAAAGTTCTATTTTACTAGAATGTCCACAACAAACTTACATAGACACACACCTATTGTAATACAATACTGCTAATATGCTGCAATTCGTTGGTTAGAGGAGTTCGCAAAATTTATTGTAGTGCAAAAATTATCTAGGTATTGCGTCAACCTCTTTAAATCGGATTTTACTATAAGATTGATAATATGACAAGCGCAATATTTATGTAAGAAAGGTTGAGCATATGTATTAAACAGTGGAGTAAGAATATTTATTACTCTAAAGTTTACACCAGTATTATCTAAAGTGATAGAAAATATTTTATTTATAAGACCAAAGTCTTCAACTATTTGAGATACTTTTCAGCAATATTTTCACCGGTATGTGCATTATCAATCAACCGAAAATCTTTTATTCTCTTTTCTAGTTCACAATTATTATTAGCAAAATAAGCAACCATATTAAGATAATCCTCTTTAGCCTTACCTACCTATATGTCTGAGGTAAAAACAACTGAAAATGTACATATTTCTAATATTTCTTTAAGCTTTCTACAACACACATTGTAGTATTTTATCATATTCCTATTAGTTATTTGTCTAGAAATATGTGTGATCCTAAGATTATGAGTTTGATTTATGTAATTTTTAAATGCAACAGACTCATCGATGTTGAGTGGTAGATCCGCTCTTGCAATAAAGCGGCATAACTCTTTTCGAGTATTGACGGAGTCATACTTCCAATGATGAATAGAGTCATTGGGTTTGTACTGCAGCATCGTCTCTTGCATAGATGCTCCACTCTTTTGCCTGCAAATTGTGGTGTGCATGTTCAAGTGCCACATTTCACTTGAGGACTTTGCAAATAATTCATATTTGCAAATATAGCACCTAGCATATCTGATACTTACCTCATCTTTCTCTCTGTAGATCCTTTCGAGGTCTTGCCAAACTTCAAAAGTAGTGACTCTTGATCTTTTAGAGCCGATGCTTACTGATGTGTGTGCACTTATAAGCCTGCCGATGAAGGTGCTGCTGCATGTGAACCAGCTGGAGGGTCACTATCGAGTCCTTCTTCACCTGCAGCACTGCTATCAAAGAGGTAGTAGTCTCCTGAGAGTTATTGACGAAAAAAATCATGATCGATGGACGTATCATCATGTCACCAACGTCAATCATCAATGTTGAATGACACTGCAAAAAATCAAATATTTGGAGTAAGAAATAATCAAATAATAAAACAAAGAATGAAAGAAACAAGAAAGAACATCGATTGCAAAAAATCACCAATATTTTTTCAACACAGCACGATGACGATGTTAAAATTCTTCGGATTTTTTTGCAACAATTCAAACTAATTTTGCCAAATTAGTGTAAATTTTCAGGAACGTTGAGACAAGAATGAGAGGAGAAAACAAGAGAGCAACTGTTGTTGCCAGTGTGGAATGGGAGGGCAGGAAGATGCTCTATTTATAGGTGAAATGATGATTTTGTTTTTTTTTTTGATTTTTTTAAAGTCCAAACGATCACAAAACGGCTAGAAATTTCAAATATTCAGATTAACGAGTTAAATAGAGTAGGCATAACCTATTTAACCTGTTAACCCGCGTGCTGCCCGTGCCCAGTTTGGTCGGCCCCACATGCCAAAAGCTCCGAGCCGGGCCAGACTTGTCGATCAGGCCATACCGTGTCAAGCCGACCATGCCTAGCCGAGCCGCTAACGTGCCAGTCCAGACCATACCCGATCGTGTCGTGCCTGTACCGACATGGCGTGCCGCTGCCTCGGTCCAGACACGACACATCACTGTGTGCCAGTGGCAGTGCCTATAGTGATAGGTCTCGACCCGTGCCTTCAATAGCGGGTCTCGGACCAGCACAGTAATCAAAGTTTAGTTCGTCAGCTTTAATCGAAAGAGTAATTACTTGCATTCAAATTCGTATATAGCGTTCGGAAAAAAACATATGTAGCACAATCCACATACGATTTTCATTAAAAAGATGCTAGATAGAATACGCTGCAAAAAATACCTGATCTACGATCGTATCCAAACGGAGTGCACACTGTTATACAGTAGTGCACATGTAGGGTGCAGTTCCATGGAGGCAGAGACTGTTCATCGGCAAGATACCCTTGTCCACATCACTCTTTGGCGTTGGTCCTTCGTGCTCTCGAGTCGTTAGGGCTGAGCTACCTCGGGTCCCAGTGCATGGACCTTCCTCGAATTTTGCTAACAGGACCACGGACCGCACCAGCTTTGCTATAGATCACGTTAGATTTGATTACGTTCGACGCTGGGCCACTCCCATAATCTCGTCCAATAGACTGTGCTAGGTTGGCAAAGCCACGCTTTCCCGAGAGGCTTTCCCAATTGCGATGGCCGGTCGCATCAGCAGCCGTCCGATGCAAATCCGACGCTCTATGCCACGGCAGAATGCGAGGGCCTGGGGGACAGCCCAACGAAAGCACCTGCATTCGCAAAACTTCTCTCCTGAAATTTCTGTCGCTCTGGTCCAAATCCAAAGCGAGTGAGGGAGCGAAAGAAAAGGGGAGCGCAAAAGTGAGAGCGTCGCAGGGCCGCTGAGAGAAACTAATCGCAATAATGCGCGCCGGGAATATCTTAGCCGCGTACGCCGGCCGGTTCGCCCCGAAACGAGCGCCTCAGCCGGTAAGCCGAAAGCCTCGAGATGAGATGAGAACAGCCGCCAGGCCCTGAGGCGTCGCGTCAGTGGGCGGTATAGTGGCCGTGGCCCGGGCGGGCAGATTCCGCGGTCGCGGGCGGCGCGCGAACCAAACTGCAATGAGATCGGCTACGAGATTGCCCTCCCGACAAACACCGGTAGCCGGTGACGCGCCTTGTCTTACGTAACGTAGGCCTGGCTATAAAAAGGCTGCGATCGGTGGGGGCGAATGGAGGTCATCTGGATATTGCACTCGTGGTGTGGTTACTTCAGCCCTGCCACGACGGGACAATACGGTCGGTGATTGTGATTTTTAGATCGTGATTGTGATTTTATGATTAATAATAATATAGTTATTAAAACCAATATATTTGTTAAGAATATATGGTACTAGTTTTTACGAATGTAATATATCTAGAGTCAGATGCAATATATCTAGGAGTCAGAGTAGCCGGAATAAAGTTTGATTAAATTGAAGAAGTCGTAAGAGAATTGACCTCACCGGATAGTATGATGAAAAAAGTTTGCACTTACCAGAGTATTGTGCACAGAGGCTGATAGCCTTATCGTATAGTCTGATACTATGTGTATTGAATTCATCGAAGTATTTCTGTTAAAGGGGGATAATGTTGAAGACCTCATCGGATAGTTTGGTGATCTGCACTGGGTAACATCAGAGCATTTCTTGCAGAGAAGAATGCGAGTACAGAAGACTGATGATTAACCCACCGAAAGGTCCGATACTTGATTTATGCACATCAAAGTATGACACTGGAGTATTTTTTGCAGAGACAACTATAAGTGTTGAAGAATGAAGATCAACTCACTGGATAGTCTGGTGATTATAGAGATAAATGCACCAGAGCATTTTACACAGAAAAGAAATAGCGCGGTTTGGCTCAAGATAACTCACTGGAAGGTCTGATGATAGATTTGAAGACACATCAAAATATTTGAGGCTATAAATACCCCTTCACTTAGCTATTTGATGTGTGGCATGCTGCTGGAGTCTGGAGAAAGCTCATACACACTTGAGAAGATATCCAAGCCATCAAAGTGCTTAAAGTGATCATCCAAAACGATTAAGCATAAGATTAGATAGTGTTCAGTGCTTATAGGCCTAGAGTGATTTGTAGCTAAGTGCTGCAGCTTGAAGAAGAGATCAACAAGTAATCCTAGCTTTTAACGAGTGGTATGTCAGTGCCTTAGAGTATTGGTGAATCACTGACATCTTAGACCTTGGTGGCTTAAGCTTATTGACCTTCTGACTTGATGTGGAGCGGCGACAAGATATGTGTACGGGGACATGGAGACCTTTGGTGGCTCAAATTCCGAAGTCATCACGACGGCAAGTAACCGGAAAAGAAACTAGTGGTGAGACCTTGTCTTGGTGGCTTGGTAGCTCATCGTACTTGAGATCTTGTCTTGGTGACTTGCTAGCTCAAGAGCTGTGATCAGAAGAGACTTAGTGACCGGGAGTATATCCTTTGTGAAGTTTTAACTTGCATTAGAGGTGACATTCATACTATCGATACCATAGGATAAAAATATCTTGTTCCGAGTTTATCTCTCTATCTTATTTATGTTTCCGTATTTGTATATTTGCAATTTGTCTTGCTAGAGTAGGTTACAATTCTCTTAAGTGGCAAAGTAGATATACTAGATAAATCTAGAGCACATTTAGATGGAAATTAAGATAGATTTATCTTATAAAGTTTTTGAAGCCAAATAGTTTGTAAATGCCTTAATTCACCTCCTGCATTCTTCCGAATTTTCTTTGCCCAGCCTGGCCGTTTGGACGCTTTTGAATGTGTAGAGAGGCGATTGGTCAAAGAGAAATACTACGAGCTAGCTATGCTTATTTTTTTTCGCTGAAATTTTACGCTATGGTTGGCTTGCTTGGGGTTAAGAGATGCATGGTGAGTGGTTCAACCCGCCAAAAAGTGTCAATGAACTTAATGAAAGTTCTGTGTTTCGTCCGCCCTGCTGCCAAGCTCAGGGGCTACCGCTTCTCGTCCGGGTTTTTTTTGTTATTGATGGTCGAAGTTCTTAGTATTACATGCTCGTCATGGATAGTCTTGACCGTAGGCAACTTATAGTTTATCGTGCCGCTTCTTCTATTCTTCTCTCTCAAGCTTCATGCGATGGTGATCCGCCGTAATGTCTAGGCCATCTCCAAGTCTGATGCGTCAGTGTGCTTTTGGTTGGGTCTAGCATTTGCTCTATTCGGCAGCTAAGCAGGATTGGGAACACCAAGCGAAAGCCTAGTTCGGCGTTCTACCAATGCCAGCGCCAGCGATGTCCTTGGGTATCGTTTCCCTTCTTGGAGGTGGTATTGTGCTATTCCTTTGTGACGTTCCCTCCTTAGAGGCGTCGTCTGGGTGAGACTCTCTTCACGTGCCCGGCTTTCTTCTGCTTCAGGGCATTGTCAACTATCTCAGGCAGAGTCGACACTGAGGGGGGTCGAGCGGGGCGGCCGCCCTGGCCCCCTAAAACTGAGGGGCCACTCCTTGTGTACCTGTGTATAGTATGCATGTCTAACAGTACAATAACATATAGAACTATGTCTAAAGTAACAGGTAGGTCTAGCAGTCCGCACGGTAGGACGCAAGTGGCATGGTTCCTTTGGTCCATAAAAAATCAAGTAACCTGCCTACCTAGCCTATTTTGTTGTTTACCTATTTCGTGTTTTCTTCCGTCCACATAGTCCAGTTTCCTGCATTTCATGGGACCACGACTCCAAGGTGTCCCGCATGCCCGTAACTTCGATCGAGAACATGCGTTAGTCATTGCCATATGAGTTTTCGTTGCTGGTTTTTCTCCTCTACAGTTTCTACTCCACCTCAAATGGATCCGATCTTTACTTAGATCGCACATTTGAAATATGGAAAGGTCTCCGCTCACTCCGGCAATCAATGGGTCCAGCGTTTGTACTGTGGTGCTGGCACCTGCGAGCAAATCGATCCAAAGCTACTATTGCTACAAGCTACCTGTTGCATGTACCAATAAGTAACTAGAGCTGCACGTAGCAAGTTGTAAATAGGCATATAAGTATCTCTACCTAGCTAGTATGCATTAACGCAAGCATACGTACGTGTACTCCAATCGCTCACAATTTTGTTCCCGCGAGAATTTACGATAATTTTGTTCTAGCTTACCGTAACGGACGCATTCCAGGTTGTTCAAACTTATCGTAAATGCTCGTGGACTCTACCAAAATATTATCTTTGTAATTGATATATAAATATTTCAATATTTATATTCAATGGGTCCTATTTTTAGTTTCGTCCTAGGTCACTAAAATCTCAGGACCGGCCCTGATCTCAGGCCTAGTCTAGCTAGACAGATGGTTTAAGAGTCGATGTTGTCTCTACGGTGCTCTAGGTCTAATTTAGCTAGTTAGTTTGCCTACTGTGTCTTATGGTTTTCGCTCAGTTTTCCCTCAATTAACCGAGTAATTCAGTCCATCGGGTTTTATTCTTAATTAATACAATATGCAGCTCTCCTGCCAGTTCAGTTAAAAAAAACTTAACAAAGGTTTTTAAGCCACTAACTAAAATAATGAAATGAGCTAGCCCAGTATTATCTTTTTCCCTTGCTAACCCATCGAAAAAGTTAGATGTCAAAAAATCTTGGTAAGGCTAATCTGATTGGGTTGATGCTAGTCCTCTTAAACCTAAATCAAACACATCATTTGGACTTGTTTGGGACATAGGAATTCTAGAGAAATTTTCTAAATTTTCACATAGAACAATTCAATTCTCGCACGAATTGAAAAAAGAAGAAGTTTGTGTTCCAAATAGGGACTTGGAAGTTTCAAACCTTTGATTGTGAAAACAGAGAGGCAAGTTTGTTCCCATATTTTGCAACATCGTGAATGTTCACTATGTAGCAAACGAGGAACATGAGATCACACCAAGTTCAAGGTTTAGGGTCTCCTGAGAGTTCTTCTTCACTAATGATGTGCAATCACAATAGATTGTAGTTGACACTAGGGTGTGTGGTTTACCAAGACACATATGACTGCAAAATGACAACAGAGGCAAAGGGAATAGACGGTAAAATAGAAAAGAGTGCGACTAGACATCGATGGTAATAATAGTGATACGTTGGTTGCGGCCATATTAGAAGTGTACATTAGGGTTCCGATGAAGGCTAGGGTGAGAAGAGGGTGTCATTAGGTCATCAAATAGTAAGTGATATGATTTGGGTGGAGGCGGCAGTCACACCATAAGACTCACGGATGGGAATGGAAAAGAAGTAATTATAATCTCGTGGGTGAAGTAGAAGGAAAGTAAAAACAAGTGTTGTATGAACATTCAACTAGTAATAATGGCCTATTGTCCATTGATCCTGGGCCACCCTTGTTCTTCTCTTCCGCGTTTATAACTCAATCCTCATGCTTCGATACAACGCAAGCAACAGGAATCTACCGGAGAAAGCAAAAGCATAGCTGTTTCTTCCATTTCCTTTTCGAGCAAAATTTAGCATACGAAAAGGAGCATACATCGTCATATTTGAGAAAGAAAAAAAAACAACAATTTGTTGTCTCATTTGAGAAGAAAAAAAGACCAAACTACGTCAAATCAAACCCTAGCTAAACAACATTACGTGTGGTGTCTTATCCATCTTAAACAACGAGAAAAACTGCGCGCGCGCACGGGCATCTTCGCTTGCGTACGAATAATTTCCGTTTCAGGCGCGAACAAACGCGAGTGCGCGTGCCAAAGCCCCCTGCCGGCCGCCGCGCGGCCTAGACGCGTCATCGCCGGGCGCTCCCGACCGCAGAAACGGGGACTGTGCGAATTCCCTCTTTTTCTATGGGGTCGGGTAGCCTTTCTCTCGCCCGGCTGCGCGGGCGCGGGCGCGGGCATCCGATCTCACGCGGCACATTCCGTTCGTGCCGATCGATCCCACGCCCACTAATCCGAGCGAATCCAACGCCTTTCTGGCTCGCGGGACCGCGGATCGCGGCCAGATCCGCCCCGGCGGCCCATCGGACGGCCGTGCCTTCATGGAGGCGCGCTCCACTCTCGTGCTCCCGCGCGGCTTCACCTCGTTCGCCCACGTGTCTCGCCCACCCAGTGAAGGTTGACGGGTCTTTTCACGGGAAAGGCTGCTACAGAAGCGAGGAGGCCCAGCCGCCCGGCTCGGCCAATGGACGGTGCTTACTGCTCCTGCACCGTGTTTTGTTTCTGTTTTCTCCTGGATCATCCGTTGTGATTGGTTGATCACAATTCACAAGTAGTAATGGCGGCATCTGCGACCTTGCTCAAGTGGATAAACGGTGTAGAATAAATTGGTGAAAGCTTATGATTGCATATGCACGAAGTTTCTCTTTTCTTTTGAAACGAAATACTAGTATATGTACATTGTGCAGAGTGCAGTAATAAGAATGTATTGGAATAATCTAGGTAAACTGAAACAATACAAAAGGTCAATGAAGGATTTGGACTCCGTTAGATGCTTAAATACTGACTCTGTTTGGACCACAGAAAAGTCTAATTGTGCTTAAGCTTTCCAGGCTGGGATTAGGGCCTACCCAGCATTATAATATTGCGGGTATTTTTTTTTTTCAAAATGGAGGTTAATAAACTGATTTTGTTTTGCAGTTGCATGTAACATGTGTTTAGATGAGCCTCTCCAGTGGAAGACAAGGTTACAATCACGATCTTTGCTTAATATTTAGCTGCAGGATTTCCCAAGAAACAAATGTTGCACATCTCGTTGTCTTTCATACTTCTTTGATAGGTGACAAAACAAAATTTCTTCAATAATCGCAAAAAGAAGAAGAGAGAACATATTCACAAACAAGTTGACATATAGCTACTCGGTAAAGCAAAGTATTATTGCAGTTCGTCTAAAAAAAGTGTTACTGCAGTTTGATTTTACGTCGCTGGCTGTGCGCGTGTTCTCCATCAAATAGTTTGATGTGAACTCATTATAATTCATAGTTACCACTCATTCAAACCAACAAATTAGTGATTTTCTGAGATGCACCAAATTAATTTGTGTAATTGAGCTACACACCATGATTCATTAAGAGCATGTACAACAGGGTGTTCAGATAATGTGCTTATGAAAGAAAAAACCCATAGTTTTTTTAATTACAGTAGCATATGTGCTTAGAGGGAGGGTAAGTTGCTTACTTAAGTTTAAGCATCGCTACTTATATGAGTGCTAATGATACAGTTAACCATATTTAAGCATATGTAATCTTTTTTACATTAAAAATTATAATTTTTAAACACATGTAGTCTCTGTTTATATTAAAAATTACAATATTTACATAGGTACTTAACACTTTCCTTCTTTAAGCATCTAGCATTATTCATACCCTAACATGATGTGCACTCTTAGATTTGCACAGCATGGATGCATTTTATATCATATTGTTTGCATGTAATTCAACGGTGTCTTCCAGTTGCTCATTTAACTTAGAGTGTGATTGATTGTCCGTATGTGTTGTTATCCACATGGACCGTATACGTAGGTTGAGGAGAAGCAAACTAAGTGGAGTCATATTTATTGAAAAGAAGATTGTTTGATTGCTTGTATCTGTTAGGACAGGCTAAACTGAGTATCTCTTTGGTTGACTGAATCTGAGGTCGCATGAGCAGACGCAAGAGCTAAGATTCTGATTGGTTGCTCGTATGAAGGTGATTTTGTGATACTAATAAGTGGACCCACCTATATGAGCGGATGCAGGTTGATACATCCACGGGCCAAGCCGCGGACGTATATTTGCATTCGTCGAACTGGACTAAAAAATATACAGGTAACCAAATATGTTTCTATCTAAGATTATATGTATCCACCAAACTAATATCCATTCATACGGACAACCAACCACTCCCTTACCTTCTCAAAATCAAAAGTAACATAGCAAAAGTTCAACTCAATTGTACTTCTTTGTAGTAAAAAGAGTACTAACAAAACAGATGTTTTGCGCTTGGTTCATGATTCCCAAATAAAAAAATTTAAGGACCCAAAAAAAAACTACTTGACATGACTACCCATTGTCTATCTGACAAAAAAATGTGCTAAAGCGTAGAGATGGTATCTCCGTTCCACTTATTAAGAATGGGACAATGAGTAGGGGAAGGGAGAAAAAAGCTACCTATAAACATACAAATATTGTTTGTTTTGATGAAAGTGAGTAAGATGAGAAACAGAAAGCAAATGGAATTCTGTTTCATGCTTTCCCACTTGTGCAAGGAAATGTAGTGAATAGAGTGGTTGTCATTTCAGCACCAGACAGTGACGAAGGATAACTTTCGTTCTTGTATGGAGATGCAAACAAAAAACTTAAAAGCAACAAAAAATGGAATCTTTTAATGCAGTGCTTAGCTAAACCAATATGTAAGAGGGCACAATCATGGTGTTGAGGATGTTCTAGTTGTGAACTGCTGCCCAACCACAAAAATTTTGTTCCTACAAATTCACCCAAGGAAGAGTGGTTTCTGTGATGAGATACTTACCTTGATGGGGGGAAATTAGTACCTACGGAGGAATGATATGCCGCCTACCGCATGAATTGGATGCTCAGTCCATGACGCTCGATTAATCATGTGAAGAACAACCACACTGATGAATATAGTGATTCTAGGGACTGAGACGAAGGGATGAGCAATAAGTGATTCTGAAGGAGAACAGGAGATAACGACATTCCCTTATTTACCGGAACAAATATTGCAAGAAGTTTTATTCAAAAGGTTTCCTTCTTCCTAGGCAAGTAATTTGGTGCCAATGCCAATGTACCCTATGCCGTGCTGACGGTAAAACAACAGGCAATCATGATAAATGTTGGGGAAAATGCCCCAACTATGGATACTCCGACTATATACGATAGCATACTATGGTAACTATAATTTTCAAATTGATATAGCCATGTTAAAGAAGCAAATGACAAAAAAAAAGCCTTACATGATCGTAACATAACTTTAGAGGTCGAATGGTAATTTTTTTGCCCATTCTTTTTATAAAATGAGTCTCTCAAGGGGCATGCAGGGGGCACGATTGATTCATTCATTTTTACACAAACTCTCTATGTCTTTTCCTTTCTTCTTGGCTCACTGTTAATCTCCAAGCTTGAGCCCCCTCCCCATTGGGGGAGGCTCTAGCCGCACTATGTCCGGGACACGTTCTATACCCCAAGAGATGGCGCCGTGGGGACATCAACACAAGAAGCCGCGTAAGGAAGGAAGGCTAGAGCACGCCGTGAGAGGAGAGTGTGAACATCTGAAATTTTCATTCAAAATGGATCACTAGTCACGCGATGGGAAGCTGATGTCACATGGCTCTATGAGTGCTGGCTCTCCGTAGGCCACATCATTGACCGGGGGCCATCGCCATGCCCCGCGTGCTTGTTGCTGCCTGCCGTTGTGCGGCTCCACAAGTGGGAGGCTGCTGGCTCACTGCCTCACGCTTGGGCAGGTCGGTCCGCTGAGGCCTCACCCTAGGGGCCCATCGTCGTGCCTGCTCGCGGGCTTGTTGGTCTACATGAAGATGCACAGTAGGTGCTCGAAGGTAAATAGTAGGCTTCTATACGCCAATAAACTAAAACAATATAGCTAGTTGTATTGGTTGTTCCCTGTCTTGGCCCATAATAAGTTGCAGCATACATAATGGGGTAGCACTGCTCAAGCGTGAGAGGCAAAAGGCTGTAGCACTTTTTGCTTCATATGTGTCGCTTGAAGGGCCTGAAAGCGTAGTACTAGCTACCAGCTAGTTTTATTTTTAATAGGCATGGCTGAACTTCTAGGGACCCATGAGCTATGGGCACGGTCAAGGAAGTCCGCCATGTTTACGACAACATGCACACGGTAGGTATGTCAATATATTTATTACCTTAGCGTACCATGCTCTGCATAATGCAGTGTCGTTAGCCTGTCATGTCTTGTCAAGTTGTTCATCTATGTGCCAATAGACCGGTCATGTTGTATGGTTACATTGGAAGCTAGTACTCTGATGTATTTATTACTAGCACCTACTTGCTACTACATTGATTATTCATGGAGCATCATGCACACGGATGCATGGTGTGTCTTATCCTGTCCACCTATCATAACACTTTATGTGGGTCCGTATGCTTAGACTCTGACGTGTATACGCATGACATGGCATGGCATGGCATGGGCATGCATAGGAGCTGTGACATTATTGCAAGCCTCTGCTAGCAAGGGACAACACTATAAGAAATATGAAGTGTTCCTGTTGCACTATTCTTGTGCAGCGCCTTCGACCTTGTTCGAGTACGTTTGTGAACAACACCATGACCATGCACTTTCACGCCGCAGCCGGAGGAAGGCTCCGTCTCACCTCCGCTACAGGGGTGGATGCCCCCTTCGTGGCTCGGGCCGCCTCCTCACGCCGGAGGCAGGCTTCGTCCCACCTCCACAGCAAGTCCTGTGATGGCCACCACCACTACCCGGGCCCGTTGGCCATGCTCCGAGCACGCCTCTGATTGTGGGCTGGCCCTACTCCGAAGGCCCAAGCAGAAGGGCTCTAGCGACCAGACTCTAGTGCACTTTGGAGGCTCAGGACGCGGGCGGGGCTACCTTCGTCGCAGTCACATCCGCGTCCATGGCTCCGTGCAAGACATTGTTGGTGTGCTCGCTGGGTGTGCCTCTGGCCCACGTGAGGGGTGGCTTAGAGCACCGATGGAGGGCAGCATCAAGAAGGTACCGAGTACATGGCATGTGGGTAACTATTCCTTATTTTTTTTTCATAATTCAAGCTAGCTGGCTGCCTACGCAAATGTTAGCATGTAGCTATGTTCCTTTGTGATGTGCCCAGCAGTGGGACACGCCTATGGAACATGAGATTCAAAATTACAAGGGTGTCAGCTGCCGCACTCTATGACATCCATTTCCTACTTGTTTGAATTGGTTGCCGACTAGCCCCTTTACCAATTGTGAGGCACATGAATGACGAGATGTTGCTAGTACTGGAGTAGAGTGATACAAGCTATTGGCCAAAAAGCCTGCCGCATTTACTATGGTGTGGCGCTACATGGTGAAGCCCGCTCACTGCACCTCTATCGGCTAGATGTGTCCTAGCATGCATTGGTAGAGCCAGCTTTGCTAGCATGCATACATAAGTCATTTAACTTAAGACTGTCCTATAGATTATTCTATTTTGGTATGCTCTTTTCCCTGCTACTAACCACAAATGCAACAACTCGCTTCGCATGTGTGTGGGTAGCGGATGAGGGCGCCCTAGGCTGCCGAGGTGTTGGTGGGTCACAGCCATCTGGCTGACCCCCCTGCTGGCTTCGGCCCGCCTCTGAAGGCCCCCTCCGACTTCAGGCCACCTCTAAGGGTACCCAACGGCTTCATGCCTCCCCCGGCTTCGGGCCACCTCTGAAGGCCCCCTTTGCAATATGGTTAGCCAAGGCCCCAAGGCGCCTCCGCAACGGTGGCCCCACGCCACTAGCCGCAAGACACATCGTCTGGTACATGCTCAATGGTGATAGCCACTAATTAAATACTTCCATACTGCTGCTAGTTGATTGCCACACAACAAAAAATGTGTGGTGCTTGCCTCCACGTAGGTCGAGCTGCCGAAGCACTCCTCACTTAAACCTGCATCACGAAGACTGCATACGGCACGCACGCGCCATATTAGTCCAGCCATTGCTAATATGACATTAGTCAAGTTAGAACATTTTGCAACTACAACATATGTTTTCATGCAAAAAACATGCGACCTTGAAAATATACATGGCTAACCTACGCTGCATATGTTTTCACACAAAACACGCACCGCCTCGACGGCCCTATGCCTCGGCAAAAGCCCACGATGATGGCAAAAGCCTATCACAGTGCACTAGCTTCGCACCTCATAGGCTATAAGCTTTGATCGCATGACGCACTGCCTTGACGGTCTTGTGCCTCGGCAAAAGCCCACGACGATGGCAAAATCCTATCACAATGGCACTAGTTCTGCACCTTGTAGGCTATAAGCCTCGATCGCGTGACATATTGCCTCGATGACCCCATGCCTTGGCAAAAGCCCACAATGATGGCAAAAGCCCATCACAATGGCACTAGCTTCGCACCTTGTAGGCTATAAGCCTAGGTCGCGTGACGCACTGCCTTGACGGCCCTATGTCTCGGCAAAAGCTCACAATGATGGCAAAAACCCATCACAGTGGCACTAGCTCTGCACCTCGTAGGTTATAAGCCTCAGTCGTGTGATTCACTACCTTGACGGCCTCGTGCCTCATCAAAAGCCCATCACAACGGCACTAACTTTGCACCTTGTAGGATATAAGTCTCAATCGTGAGACGCACTGCCTCGATGGCCCCGTACCTCGACACAAACCGATGCCGGTGACATCAGTAACCCCACCATCATGGTAACAACACTTCGTAGGCTATAAGTCTTGGCCATGAGATGCACTGCCTCGATGGCTTTGTACCTCAGCAAAAACCCATGACGGTGACATCAGTAACCCCACCGCCATGGTAACAACGCCTCGATGGCCCTTGGCCTCAATGGACACCTGGACGGATCCGACCTTGGTGTAAATATAATAATAAATAGAAGCCCCTGACTGTGGCTCTGAAAGCCCACTACCTTGGTAGCCGCACCTCAAAGGCTACGAGCCTCAGTCGCGTCAAGATGACCCTCAGTCCCACCCCTCCGTGCCTCAAAGTCTATGGGCCTTGACTGTGTCAAGATGAGACCCTAAGGGCCACATTCCTCGGTCCCACTCCCCCATGTCTCGAAGGCTACGAGCCTTGTCCATGTCGAGATGAGACCTCGAAGGCCACATGCCTCAGGTAGGAGTAATACTTGACCTCATAGGCTATAACCCTTGGCCCAAAAATTCAAAGTCGCATGGGAGGCTGCAAGCCTTGGCAGTTCAAGACTTGGCCTCGAGGGCAATAAGACTCGGTTTAAGGATCTTGCAAGTCGCTCACTCGAAAGCACCAACCGTGAGGGGGTCAGGGGCAGTGTTGCATGTTCTTGTGGTCAGTGAGGTATGCCACCTTAGATGCACCCACCGTTCACTTGAGAACACCGAGCGCGAGGGGGCCGGGGGGTGGTAGGATGCCGGTAACAGAACATAGCACTAATAAATGAACGCGTTAGAAAAACAAGTGTTTCATACTTGCCGAGTCGCTACTGTTGCCACCAACTCTTGCCAAAGGAATCCTGATGGCCCGCCTCCATCGTCTCACTATGCAATGTTGAATCGGTTTTTGCGCTAAGCAAACAAAAAATAGCTCGCCACCTTTTAATTCTTATAAGAGTCAAAAGGCTTGGCCGATCCTACACAAGATGTAGGATTTCACTAGCTCTGTCAAAATGCATTAATTTCAAAGCAATTACAGGACTAATGCAAGGGTCGAGATCCTGATAAACTCGAATCTTGGAGAGCCAACCTTCCCCATCCTAAGGATTTGGGATGATATTTTCCCTAGTTGAACAGAAGTCCTTCCCAGAGACTCGCCAACATTTTATTTATGGGAAAGCGTCGTGAGCATATAAAAAGATGATCAAAAGGAGATGGCCAAGGATTCATATAAATTATCAAACTGATGGTTTTTACATCCCACAGACGCTTACGTGCATAGGTTGCCTCTTCAAGTTCCTAGCTATTTGAGCAACTTGAAAGAAGAAAGCACAAGAAAATGACGCTAAAAGTCCATAATGGCGACGCCTTGTGTCTCCCACCGTGAGGGCCAAGGTAGAAGCCGGCTATGAGGAACTATCCAAACAATATTCTAATTAATCATTAAATTAATTATTTACTTAATCATGACTTCAATGATTAATCAGAATACAACTCCAGTATTCCTAGCACGTGTTTTGTGCCCAAGATTGAAACACATGCATTTCCAGCATATCACATCACAAAGCTTAACAAAGAGTGAGTAATTAAATTGTATTACAAGTTCTTAAGCATCACAATTTCTTACAATTTACAGCAAAAGAGAGTTAGAAGGAGACCGAAACTAAACAACTCTTAGAGCAAAGAGAACTATGTAGCGGAAGCTAAAACTATGAACAACATAAGGAAGATGGAGCCATATGCCCTTAGGCCCCATCACAAAAGTACGACCTCTGAGTAGTTGCTTACTCATGCCCGCCACCACCCTCAGCTAGCGTGTAGTAGCTAAAGAACAGCTCCTCTTGGCAAGAAGCACCTGAAAGAGCAGCATGAGTATGAAGGTACTCAAGACTTAATCCATATTGAGTACTTATAGATAACCCAACTCTAAGGATTATGAATTGATATGTTAGCAAGAATACAACCACATGATTAAGTAAAAATATATGCGAAAACAAAATTTGATAAAAACATGTCTAAGAATCTATACTTAACCAACATAACTATCTAACCCATAACCATCAACTGAACATATATGTAAAAGGAATCATAGTAATAATATCTATAAAGAAACATCTCAACCCATCAACCACGCCAAACCAAACTCGAAACTCTACGACTGCTGCAAATGGACAAAAGCATATTTATGACCGAGAACGTGGTATTTTAAAATGTTTTTACACCCTACAGAGGGTATAACTTTACCCACAAGACTCGAGGACCATATGGCTTGAGTGACCACACAGGTCAACCCAAGGGGGTACTCATGCCAACCTTTCTTAATAAGCCCCAACCATTTGAATTAGGCATCGCTCGGTGTAGAGCTCACTTAGGTTCACTCTCAGAGCAACCTTAAATGTCTCTTACAAGCCCGCCCGCTCACACCGTTGATGTGCAAGCTCAAATTATTACAACTACAAAGGTATTCGACTTATCTTACTATTAGATTGATATGTGGTAAGTACAGCAAGTGCTAGAGCCAACTGCAACAACGATTGGTGCTTAAGCGACACAAGCGGTCTACGGTTTCCAGGTTCCTCTCCCGACCTATCTCAGGGAACTCCATATCAGGACATGAGAAACACCCCTAACACCGCCCACATCTCGCTTTATCCTCACTACTCAACCAATCAACACCATCAACCCAACATTGTTATCAATGTGATAGTAATTAAAGCCTATAGCTCGCGAACGGGGTTGAGCCACCGCTCAGCTTCTACTGAAGAATCTATGCATAGCTAAGCATTTCGGTTAGCTTTTAAACTAGACCATCATCGAGTTAAACCGTGGTTACAAGGATAGGGATCATCAATATCTCAAGACAGGGGATGTAATGCATCAATATAGGTTCTACCCGTACCAAACCCGATGTCGACTCAACAATATACATAACGTATATAAAGCATATGTTATCATATTAGACACATATAATCCAAATTAATGGGAGAAATAGACTTAGATGCTTGCCTTGCTGCTCAGGTGGCTGTCTGATCCTACCCACACAGAATTCACAGAATGTGGCTTGGTGTCACCTTCAACCACACCTGCATCACGCTCCAGATCCTCGTTCACTAAAGAAGAACACGTGCAATGATGAGTATGAATAAAGTGCAACAATGTATGCAACTATATGCATAACAACAAGCTAACAATGCAAAACATGTGAAATAATAACAAACTTTGTGATTGAAACAACTTTGAAAAGTTAATAGGAGGCTGGAGACTCGGGGTTGAACTCAAAACTTCCGGGTTCCGAAGTCTCTGGGTGAATCTCTAGGTAGGGGTCCTCGAGTATTTTTGTTAGGATCACCCAGAACCTCTGGGTTGAACTCGAAACCTCCAGGTTCTAGAGTTTCCGGGTGAACTTCTGGGTGGGGGTCCTCGGGTATTTTTGGTTAGGATCGTTCGGAACCTCCAGGTTGAACTCGGACCCTCCGGGTTCTGGCAGATACATGTTTTGCGATGTCGTTTTGACCGATTCAACTTGCATGTAAAATCTATCCTACATAAACATACATATACACTATACAAAGGGTTCTAAACTCAACTTGCACCTTAAACCCTAACTATTTTTTAGCATAATTCATCAGAGTTTTCACTGGGCTACCCAGACTATCCAGGTTCTACCCGGACTATCCGGGTTGTCCAGAGAGGTTGCTTCAAGAAGGAAAACTCGGTCGATTTGATTTGCGAGCCTCTTCAAACTAAAGAGAAATATGTTTGAGATAGTTCATGAAGTCTAGAACTCACTCACCAACCTAACAACACGATTCCTAGCATAAAACTCATCCAAATCCTCTCTTTTTCTCCAAAGCTCAAGAACTCGAGAACTTTATAAACTTAGCTCCAAACTCAAAATCGACCCACCAAAATGCAAATCCTTGTCATGGGAGCCTAGGAGACTCACCCAAGATGCTTTCTGAGGTTGGTGATCATCAGTGGAAGGTGGAAAAGCTCGGGAAGAGGAAGAACATTGGTACTCCTCGTGCTTCAACTAAGAACACCAAAAGACATCAAAATCAGCTTGAATCCTTCCGGAAAACGAAAATAAATTGGATGGATGAGGATCTTAGTAGCTAAGGAGCGCATTAGTAACACATGCATACATCAATTCCTTCTCTTGAGGTGGGATTTGGGAGAAGGAGAGAGTGCTTGAGAGAGGGAGGGGCTCCTTTCGCTTCACTGGTTGGAGAGGAGAGGAAGCTCAGGTGGGAGTGAGTGAGAGAGAGAGGGCAGGTGGGCTGCTGCCCAAGAGAGTGAGGGGTGTGTCAAAGGGTGAACTCCTCAAGAGGGGATCCGGAGGGACCCCCTTTGAGATTCGGCCGGGGGGATGATTCTGAACCCGCTTCGTAGGTGAAATAAATGGGAGTAAATGAGATGCGGGTGGAGGTAGAATGATCTGATGCAGGAAGGAGTAAATGCTCAGGGAATTTTTAGACAGGTTCGGGCCGCACTGAGCGTAACACCTTACTCCTATGTGTATGCTATAAATGCTCTGAGAATATCTCTCTGAGGATCTGCTGGGTTACAAGAATATTTGTCTAAGTCTAGAGTTTCGTGCTCCTTGTTCTTCGGGACTCGTTGACGTGCTCCGTGCTTCGGCGTTGTCTTGGTCTTTACTCAACTCAACTGTCTTTCTCCAGGGAGCCTGCCCCGCTTATATACCCGCCGGGGTGGTAGCGTGCTCAGAAAGGATGGCACGAGTTCCAAGGCACCATAAATGGAAAGCAACCATCATGGGCTGCTGCGCGAGGTGACGGGGAGGGTTGAAAATGCGCCCCCGTCCGGTCTGGTTCGTCATCATGCCGCTTTTCAACGGGCGCCGCGGGGAGGGCCCACAGGGCAGCCACCGAGTAGCCCGGCGTGCCCGCACGGTCAGAGCAGGTCTGACACAGCAGGGCGGCAGGCGGGGTGACTCGAGCTTTGCGACGCTATCCCGATGGGACCCGTGCATTAAATGTCCCCACGCCTCCCTGCCAGGCCGTGGCAGGGACTGACAGTAAGCGTGGGGGAGCAGTTGGAAGTGACAGGCCACACGCCCTCTTAAATGCAGCGTCGGGCCTCTCACCAGTTGACACCTCACCGTTGGGCCTCTATGGAGACCACCGGCGAAGGACTGCTTAGGCCCTCGGGGAACCGAGTGCTCGAGGGCCACTGTTCGCAACCCCGAGCACTCTCTCCCGGATATGCCCTTTCTTGGTCCTCGGGAAACCGAGTGCTCGGGGGCCACTGTTTACGGCCCCGAGCACTCTCTCCCGGAACTGACTGTTTGGGTCCTCGGGGAACCGAGTGCTCGGGGGCCGCTGTTCGCGGCCCCGAGCACTCTCTCCCGGAACTTGGCTTTTCTTATCATCGGGGAATTTGGGTGCTCGGGAGCCACTGTTCGCAGCCCCGAGCACCCTCTTCCCGGTATTTTTTCTTCTCGGGTCATCAGGGAACTCGGGCACTCGGGGACCACTGCCCGAGCACCCTCTCCCGGAACTTGGTCTTCTCGAACCTCGGGGAGATAACCCCCTAGGGAGGGCGTCGTGTGGCACTCTGCTGTTCTGGCCTCGGGACTCGGGGACCCCCGGTTCCTGTGTCACCGACAGGGTGGTTGGCCCATCGGGTGGGGCCCACGTATTAGAGAATAAGTACATTTCAACTATGAATTCATTTGTTTCTCTCTTGAATGTCCTTCTCTCATCCAATTAGTGCTCTAATGCTCCAAAACAAAATTACTCAAAATTAAATCTAATGCTTATGAAGTATGATTAGACTTAATTACGTAATTACGACTTTGGGACGTGACACTGGCCCCGAACCGCCATAGCTATTGGACGAAGAGGAGCTAGGGGACTCTATGGCCTTCCTTTTTGCCGCCTTGGTCTCCTCCTCCTCTTCCTTCTCCTCCTCCTTGATCTCCTTCTTGAGGAGGTCCCAGTCAATTTCCCCCTCGTCATCTGAGGAAACATCGATGACTTTGGTTGGGGAGCCCGATCAAGCCAGAGGAGGGGATGGGCGGCTGACAATGACCCTTCAGCGATTGTGGGAACACAGCGGTTGGAATTGGATCCAGCACTGGAACCAGCTCTAGCCCTGGATGCACCCCACTTGGATTGCCCGTTCCCTGTGGCACTATGGCCAGTGGAATTAGCGTCGGCATCAAGGGTGACCTAACCTGATAACTCACGCCTAGATTGGGATAAGACGCCATGATCAACGAGGGAGGATTTATCTCTCTCTTGCTCAGCAATAGATGACTCGCAAGGTGAACCTCTGTTTATAAAGCTTTGCTAGTCATAGGCGTGTGCCTAGAGAAGGAAACAAGGTCATCACAATGCTGGTTCTGTGACTTTTCTGATACTACTCAGGGGCACTGGTGACACCCTGGTTAGCACTGCGATGTTCCCGAGTTCCACTCGATGCCTTGGTTTTTTACACACATGTCCCGTCGCATTTATTGTTTGGATTCCTTTCAATGCATGCAAGGGTAGTTGGCATAAGACCCTAGGAGAACAGGCATATTACCCCATCAGATGCGCTGGCATTACCTTGCGTCATCATGTACTTGTGCCACAAAAGAGGAGAATATCTCACAACCACACGAAATCTCTGTTGTGATGGTTCAAATTCCGAAAGACTTGCCGTTAGAGAGCCTGCTCAGACTGCCGAGCCACTGCAGGGCCATTGAGGGGATCACGGCGCCATGTTGCCCCTTAGCTCCAACGTTGACTCTGCCTCTGGCCACCGCCATGGGGCTCTGGGCTACACTGGCTCTATCGAGCCTCGCCGCACCTCGGTTCTGATGACAACTCCACCTCCAGCAAAAGCCGCGGGCCTCAGACCACACTGGCCTCGTCGAGCATCGCTGCCCTTTGGCCCCAACATTAACTCCACCTCCAGCCAAAGCCGCAGTGCTCCGAACCACACTAGCTCTATCAAGCCTCGCCACCCCTCGATTCCAACGTTGACTCCGCCTTTGGCAACTGTCTAGCGGGCCACGACGCCCCTTAGCTCCTGCATCAACTTTGCCTTCGACCACTGTCACGGGGCTTCGGACAACACCGGATCCGTTGAGCCTTGCTGCCCCTCGATTCTGATGATGACTCCGCCTTCGGCAAAAGCCGCAGGATCCAAACCACACTGGCTCTGATGAGCATCACCACCCTTTGGCTCCAAGGTCGACTCTGTCTCCGGCAAAAGCCGTGGGGCTCCAAACCACACCGGCTTTGTCGAGTGTTGCCGCCCTTCAACTCCAACATCGACTCCACCTCCGGCCAGAGCCGCGGGGCTCCAGGCCACACCAGCTCCATTGAGCCTCACTGCCCCTTGGTTCCGACACCGACTCTGCCTCCGGCAACTGCTGAGGGGGTCTTTGTGCAACGCCGCCCCTCGGCTCTAACGTCAGTCAACTCCACCTCCATCAACCGCCTCGAGCCTCCAGATCATACTAGCTTTGTCAAGGCTCATCACCATCGCTTGTGGCCACCGTTGAGAGGGTCTACAAGGATGGGAAGCAGATCGGGATATCCTAACCCTAAGGCAGGGCTGGAGCTAGTTCTCTATGCATATGCTTTTCCCTCGGGACCTCGGAGCCAGCAGATGAGGGGGTGCTGCTGGGAAAAATGCCTGAGCCATGGATACCCCGATGATGTATGATGACATACTATAGTGACTATAATTCCCAAATTAATATAGCCATGCCACGGAAGCAAATAACAAAAAAATAGCCTCACATGTACATGATTGTAACATAACCTTAGGAACGGGATGATAATTTTTTTTGCCCTTTCTCTCTATAAAATGAGCCCTCCCAAGGGGTGTGCAAGTGGGAACGATTGATTCACTCATTTTTCCACAAACTCTCTCTCTCTATTTCCTCTTGGCTCACTGGTCATCTTTAAGCTTGAGCCTCCCATTGGGGGAGGCTCTCATTGTGCTTTGTTCAGGACACGTTCCGTGCCCCAACAATAAATAATCTATGATCACCAGCGGATCCACACGAGGGGGGTACCCCTAGGCACACTTGAGAGCCCCCAACCTTCCTATAATTTTTAGGCTTGGAAGAGAAAGAA
Source organism: Phragmites australis (assembly GCF_958298935.1). NCBI lineage: Eukaryota > Viridiplantae > Streptophyta > Magnoliopsida > Poales > Poaceae > Phragmites > Phragmites australis. Next base: position 41,395,507 of record NC_084923.1, read on the forward strand.
GAGCTCCCCTACCGGGTATATCTGTACATTCTTGGTTCCGTTACTTATGTGAACCGTGTAAGCCAGTTTGAGAAGCCGCATTATAAACATTTGTTTGGATTAAATGTATCTATTCTGTTCTAATGGCTAGAAATTCACAAACGATTCCTTATAAAAGATAAATAATCCCTCAAATTATCTCATAAATAGAGGTAAAGATAAGGAACTTCATCACTTATTTATGGGGCCTAATTATAACAATATAGATTATTCATAGACATATGTAGATATTACAAACTTAGAGTTGCATGACAAATAATAGTGTATCTCGTGTTATGTTGCTACGCGATTTGTTGGTAATTAGGCTAGTTTTTATGGTAACATCATTTTCCTTTGCGCCGCTATCATTGCACTAGCTAGCTTGTCCCATCATAGAAAATGTACTCCATACTTCCACTAGCATTTGATTCTTTTACATTGCTCAAACATTCTAAGAGGAAAACTCAAACAGCACGGACCAAGTTACAATCATGTGAAAGTTGTGTTGTTGGTTTGTTGCTGTAGGTTTTTTAGCTGTGATGTTGCTGTTGTAATGTGAGTTGTTGCAACAATTAGCATGCGCACCTCAGTTGTTCTTACCGACAGCTCACCACAAGCAATGTTACTAGCGACCTTATATCCATAATAACATCAGCAAAACTATTTCATGAGATGCAATGCGTCATGAGTGCATACCCCTGCGAGAAATGCCAAAGCATAACTTGCAAAAAGGCAGAGGAAAACAGAGCATGGTGGATGCATGTAGTGGAGGAGCATGGGGCCCTCCCCTTTGTCCTTGGACGGCTAATGCCCTCTTTTTCTCTCCCCTTGCCCCAGCCTACAAATAGCCCCCGAGCTGAGCAACCACACCAGACATGCTTGCCACAGAGCTAGTGTTGTGTAACAATAGCAGGGTAGATATCTAGCTCAAGCGTCAAGTCTACTATCCAAGACCACAAGTGCCTCCAAATTCCAAGCTTCCCTTGCGGCGCTGCGACGTGCATGCTCTGCCCGCATCCTTGAGGTAAGCAGCCTGCCACGCCGGTTAAGTTGGTTGGTCACTGTGGCTCTTGCAACAAGTCAGTCATCTGTTGCTTACGTCTCTGTACGATTTTGCCTCTTCACAGGGACCAAGCGCGACTGCCACTTCACATCTTTCTCCAGGCGGCGAAGATGTCGGTGGCGGTGTGCCGTGGCCCGGCCGTGCCGGCGTTCGAGGCGCCCAACTGGCTGCACCCGGTTGAGCCGTACAAGCCGGAGGTTGTCGTCGACAACCGGCCTGCGCAGGTGGACATATGGAACTCCATCCAGGCTGACGTGGACAAGGCGGCCGCCGGCGCCAAGAAGGCGTCCAGCAAGCCGTACGTGCACCCGCTCGTGCGCCGGTCGTCGAGCCTGATGAGTCAGAAGAGCCTCGAGATCTGCACCGAGAGCCTCGGCAACGAGACCGGCTCCGGCGACTTCACTGCGTCCCTGGACGTCACCGACATGGCCAGCCTCTTTGACCCGCCGCTGCCGGCGACCGCTGAGGCGGATGAGTCCTTCTGGAAGCATGGCGCGGCGCGCGATTGCTCGGAGGAGGAGCAGTGGGAAAGGAAGGATCTTGCGGCGGTGAACTACCACTGCTCGGCCGGGACGCGGTCGCCGTGCCGTGCGTTCCCGCCGCCGCTGCCGTCCATGTCGCGCCGCGACGGGCCGTGCCTGCAGATGCGCCCGCGCCGCCAGGACGGGCGCCTCGTCGTCGAGGCCGTGGTGGTGAGACCGCGCGGGTACCTCCACGCGAGGCGCCAGGGCGGCCGTCTCCGGCTCTCGTTCGTCGAGTGCTCTGCTCGCGAGCAGAGCGCGGCGAGCAAGATCACCGCTGCAGCAGCTGAGGCGTCGTATTTCCCGGCCGTGGAGCCCAAGAACGAGCAGGAGGAAGAGGTAGCTGTGGAAATGGAGGAGGACGGCGAGGTGGAAGAGGAGGAGGTCGAGGTGGTGGACAGGGGCACCGTCGTGGAGGTCAAGGTGAGCACGCAGCCGCAGACGCCCACCGCGGCCAAGGTGCACCGTTCGACGCTGGTCATCAACAAGTTCGTCGGCAGCACGCCGCTGACCATCGACCAACCCCGGTGCCATGCGGACACGACACACTCTGAGGAAGCCTGCGACGAGACGGCCGCACCACCAACTGGGCTGCGCCGGGTGCCATCATCCACGACAACGCTGGCAGCTGCGGTCGCCGTGGCCTCGACTGGGACCGACGTCCCGCCAGCTCCAGAGGACGACGACGAGTGCGGCGCGCTTCACCTGTCCGCGTCGGCCGCCGCCGAGCCGAAGCAGCTCCTGCTGTTCACGTCGCGGCGGGGCGACAAGCAGGACCTGCTGCAGAGCGTGCGCCGGTGCCGGCAGCTGCGGCAGAAGCCGCTCTTCATCCTCGAGCCCTACTGCATTGCCACCTCCTGAAAAGATCCATCACAATTCAGTGATTCACAACTGCTCTACACATCTGCGGATGCGACACTTCGGTTGCGTCGCTATTGCTAGGCTTTAATTAATCACTAGTAAATCAAGAACGGTCCTAATTAGCCGCTTATAATAACCTAATCAATCCGTCGTCACAGTGGCCGCTGCATGCTGGACATTAGTTCTTTTTGCGACGCATCCTTTAGATGTGTTGCTGGTGTTTTTTTGGCTGCGCGTTGGCCAGTCGCCCTTTGGTCCCTTGCAGTGGTCTCGTGCGACTTGTAATTGTTGTTGTACTAGTAGCTTGTCCCCTGTATTTCCAGTGTGATTTGAGTAATTGATCAATGGATTAACAGATTCGCTGTAACCACTGTTCTTCCCCTGCTAATTACGGAGTGGCTCGTCATTTTCATACGCATGGCGCCTCTGATTTTATTATAGTATCTATATGTGATGGTGGATTCAGAGGTGGATCTACCGTGGGGTTAGAGGGGGTTCAAACCTCTCTACCCCTAGTGCACTTTAAGAGTTCTTTTCAATTTTTTTGATATAGAAGAGTAGTAGTAAGAAGTTTGGTGGTCTAAATTCGCCACTGAATAGATCGGTGCCTGACGCCGGTCCTCCTGTAGATTTCTGAGAAGACGAACGTGCGTACCGAACAATCGATCGAGATAGAGATACGTGAAATAGTATGGTGTGTCTTGTTGAATTGGGTAACCCCTGATGCATCATGGAGAACGGATACTGGATGAACCCCTGATACATAAGAGACATTTCGTTGCAGTTCATACCCTAGACTAGGGGTGGAAATGGATCGAATACGTATAAAATCGAATTCAGATAGTACGATTTATCACATTTTAATCCGAATGCGAATACGGATCCGGATACCTTCCGATACGAATACAAAATGGATAGTCTGAATTCGAATTCGCATTCGGATGTCTACTCAATCTTCGAAATTCATGTCTAAAATTTAAATTTTTGATAAAATTTGACTGAAATTTGATAAAATTTGAATGAAATTTGGTAAAACTTGACTAAAATTTGTTCTAATTTGATTGGGATAGAATTTTAGAAATTTGGTTCGAAATTTATGTCAAAAATTTAAATTTTTGTCCAAATTTGACTAGAATTTGATAAAATTTGATTGAACTTTGATCAAATTTGACTGAAATTTGTTCCAATTTGATTGGGCCGGAATTTCGCTCACCTCTAAAATTTCTAAAACTTTAACAAAATTTAGTTCTCTGGTTGGTGGATACGGATATGAATTAGATATATCTCGAATTCGGATATCCACATTTAAATCTAAATCTCGAAAACGAATTCGGATGTATCCATTTTAGTATCCATTTCAGAAATAAATACGGATATAGATATCCATATTCGTATTTTAACAGATACATATACGAATAATTCGGATATCCAGCTATTCATTTCCATAGGCGCATGGTCCTTTTTTATTTAGGTAAATGGAAGTCGACGTCGTGTCAACGAAAGCGGACACCGTCAAGTTACGTTAGAAAACATAAGTGATAATATTTTTTCTGACAAAAAGCCTGAACTGAAAATACGTACTGGATTTTGTGTATTATGACTAACGAATGCCATGAAAGAGGAAATTGTTGCAGGGGTGGCATACGAACGTTGAGGAAGTTGTCAACGTACATGGGAGCTGAATCAGGTCAGCTCCGCTAGTACGATTGTTCTCTATTACTATAGTGCTAAGGGGTAGCACTACAGAAAAACAAAGATTTAGTTGTACGACCTGAAGTAGCCCAATAACATTGTTGCTTTAAAATTGTAAAGTGGATCACCACCGTCATGTTTGTTCTAAATTTGCCCCTGCAATGACCGGCAGTGGAATATACATACGGCGGTGGAGTATAAATACTGGGTTAAATAACTCGATATGATATATCACTGGGTTAAATAACCAGATATGATATATCATACTGTAGACCGTACGCTATCTTCGATCCACCCTTATTCGAAAAGTTCTTCAGTGTTCCTTGTGCATGTTGGAGGCATAAAATAAGAGAAATTGAGAAATCCTCTCGACCAGAAGAAATGGAGCTCACGTCTGAATTATTCGAGGGGCCAAGGCACTAGGCACCAGCTCTCCAGGTTCATTAGATGACTGAAGATATCGTCTCCACGTCACATGTTTGCGAATTCTCGCCTGTTGTCTCGGCAACTTGCAGGGCCAGTCTTGCAAGGCTGCAATTGGGAGCTGGCTGTGGCTGGCCGCCGGCCGTTTTTAGGGAACAGAGGCTGAACCGAAGGGCCAATCATACGGAGCAGGCTGGATGGATGCTCTTCACAGGGACACAAAATAGAACGAGCAAATTGCATGGATAATTCACAATTTTTTTTAACGGAATGGATAATATACAACTGCGTGTACTGATACACGTCAGCCGTCTCATGCTATACCACTGGGATTGAGAGTGTGTGGAGAGAGATCATTGTTTTAGTTAAAATTTAGAACTATAGATAACTCATATGTTATCGTAAGAGTTGTTATTGCTATACAACTCACAATACATATTTATTCTATGCATAAATTAAGAGCTCGTGTAATTACTATAAAATAATTAAAAGGATAATTTATTATAGAGGTTCTATTAAATATATTAAGATTATATGCCATTATATAAGATGATCTATATAAGACAACACCAATATACTTATTTAAGACCCTGAAATAAGGCGACGTGTATTCATATACCCTGAACCACACAGAAGCATTGAGCCACTGTGGTCTGGGAGCGTGCTGTGAGTTGCTTTCCAATCGTACCATTTCTGTAGGATTCTACTTAGGTGCTCCTAGATCTTTAGGTCGGCAACGCAACCGGCTGCTAGTGTTGCATTTCAAGTAAGGGTCTCTTCTCACATCAAAGTAACAAGGGTTCCCTTAAGATCTCTGCCTTCATATCACATTCATTCACGTGTTCGTCTACGAGGTTTTAGTCTGAAAGAGGAAAAAACGCAGGGTAGAAACCAAATCATTCCTGACGAATGAATGATGATCGGCCATTATTCTTCTTCTCTTCCAAGGTTAAATCAGTCGTTGCAACGTAAAGGAAAAAAGAGGAACATCGGTACCCGAACAGATCGTACGCGGAGATTTGTATAGCCTGCCATCGTAGCACGAACCGATGCTCATCCAGCCGAGAAGATTTTGTCCGTGGTCGACGGGGACGCGGACGTGCTACTGTTGTCACAATCCCGTCGCGCCACGACCTACGAAACTTTTTGTTTCAGCAGGTGGTTGACGAAACCTTACTCTTCATTATACAGAGGAAATCTAGTCTGTATTTCTAAGTACATTTTTTTATTATAATATATCATATAAATAAACTGAATATACTCTTTTATTATTATAAATATACTTATATACCAATTCTAAAATACTCTAATATGAACTACATGAAAAAATAGAAAAAAAGTCTATCAATTTTATTAGATTTTGATAATACCTTTGTATTTATATATAAAATATAATACACTAAAAAATATGTGCAAACCAACTAAAAACTATACATATCACTTACATGATATTATATACTCACATGCTCCATATACATACCATTTATCACATGAGATACTCCTTACGTAATGAGATACGTATGTAGGAGTACATACTACTCCCAAAAGTACCAAATATCCTTTATATATATATATATACACACACGGCAAGTCTATTCGGCGCCTAGGCGCAGAACAGACTTGCGCTGCGCCACTACGGCTACTGAGCTAGCTTCTTTCCACGCAGCCTCGGTTGTAACTCCAAAAACTGTCAGTTACAACTCACTAAGCAGATCAGTTATAACCACGTACATATCCATATCCATCCCACCCACCAGAGCATGCATGCAAGAGATTTTTTTTATACGAATAGTTAAAATGCAATATTTCTAGAATCACATATCCGATTTTCGATCTGTTTGAAGCATATTGTTGGAAAAAAATATGTTTAAGAGAATAAGATCCATGAAGGCTATATTTTGGTAAAATTTTAGAATCGTGAGATCAGTTATTACCAGGATAGTACATCGATTACGATCAAAAGGCAGGGCAGTTGCAACATCAAAAGCAGAGCAGTTGCAACATGCAAGACAGTGTAGTTACTACCAACATAGTATACTAGTTACTACGGGATAGTACACCGATTACGATCAAAAAGCAGGGCAGTTGCAACGTGCAAGGTAGTTTAGTTATTACCAACATAGTACACCAGTTACTACCGGGATAGCACACTGGATACGCTCAAAACATTCGGGATTTTGAACACATTTAGGCAGGGAAGTTGCAACATCAAAAGGCAGGACAGTTGCAACATGCAAGGCAATGTAGTTACTACCAACACAGAATACCAGTTACTACAAACAAAGTATATTAGTTGCTATCGACACAGTACACCAGTTACTACAAACACAGTATATCAATTACTATCAACACAACATACCAATTACTACAAACATAGTGTATCAATTACCAGTAACTGCAGTATAGTACAAAGCGCAACTGGTGACTTACATGGACGTAACTTTTGGCTCGATCGGGAGCGCGCAGGAGGGAGGAAGGCTCAGTCGGGGGCATGTTGGAGGAAGGAAGGCTCGGTTAGAGAGCGCGCAGGAGGGAGGTTGGCTCGACTAGGGCGCGCACAGGGAGAAACAGGCTCGCTGAGTGGCTAGGCGCAACGTGAACTGCAGTTACGCCTAGACACATAATATACATACAGTGTGTGTATATATATGTATATGTGTGTGTGTGTATAACCACAATAAATGATCCTCTGATTATTTCACTTATACAAGGTTTAATTATAAGAGCACATGCATTTCAATTAAATCACGAGGTGAATTTGTTCCTCTATGTTTGTAATCATACTTATAAGGTTAGAATGCTACTAAATAATTCTTATGATATCTTATTACTCAGAAATATGGAAGAAGAAATCTCAAGTTGAATCTTGTTGGGGATTTCTAGAGCTTGTCGGGAGCTTATTGGACTTCAAATTTAGATCCTATCTGTTCCCCTTACGGAACTGTAGGCACAGCCCAGGCACGGCCCAGCCTGAGCCTGGGCCGAGCGCGCGGCACGGCGGGCCGGCACAACACGGCCCGGCCCACGGCCGGCACGGGCATGGCCCGGCTCAGGCACGAGTGGCCCAGGAGGCACGGCCGAGCCGGGTCGGCACGGCACGGCCCGAGAACGGGGCGGCCCATCACGACACGACCGGCCCATCACGGCACGGCCGGCCCGGCACGGCACGGCCCACCATGCCGGCTCGGCACGCGGCGGCCCACGGCACGGCCGGGCCGGCACGGCCCACCGCGGAGGGCACGGCCCGGCCGGCACGTGGGGGCACGATGGAACGGCCCGTTTAACCCGTTAACCCAATATTTTTGAATTTTATAGCCGTTTTGTGACCGTTTGAGCTCCAAAAAATTCAAAAAATTTGCAAAAATCACTATTTTTTACCTATAAATAGAGGAGCACCTTGCCCTTCCATTCCACACCAGTAACACCATTTCCTCTCTTGTTTCCTCCTCTCATTCTTGTCTCAAATTTCCTGAGAATTAGCGATAATTTGGCAAAATTAGTTTGAATTGTTGAAAAAAATCCGAGCAATTCCAAAATCGTCATCCTGCTGACTTGCTATCTTGAGTTGAAGAAATCTTGGTGATTTTTTTGCATCGTTGTTGAGTCTTATTTTATTATTAGTTTTATTACTTGATTATTTCTAACTCTGAATATTTGCAATTTTTGTAGTGTCATTCGACATTGATCATGGATGCCGGTGATCATGATACATCCATAGATCATGATTTTTTTCTCCAAGGACTCACAGGGGACTACGACCCCTTTGATACCAGTGCTGCAGGTGATGATGGACCCGACGGTGAACCTCCAGTTGGTTCACATCCAGATCCAGGTGATGCAGCAGCAGTTCCATCGTCAGGCTCTACAAGTGCGCACACATTAGCAAGCAGCGGGTCTAAAAGATCAAGAGCCGGTACTTCCGAAGTTTGGCAAGACTTTGAAAGGATCTACAAAGAGGAAGATGGGGTAAGTGTCAGGTATGCTAGGTGTTATATTTGTAAAAATGAATTATCTGCAAATCCCTCGGGTGGAACAGGGCACTTGAAGAGGCACGTCATAAGTTGCAAGCGAAAGAGTGGAGCAGTCATGAAGCAGACGGTGTTGCAGTACAACTCCGATGGCTCTGTTCATCATTGGGAGTACGACTCTGCCAATGCTCGAAAAGAGCTATGTCGCTTCATTGTAAGAGCGGATCTACCACTCAATATCGGTGAGTCTGCTGCATTTGAAGATTACATTAAGCAAGCTCATAATCCTAGGTTCACGCATGTTTCTAGACAGACAACTAGTAGGGATATGGTAAAATACTACAATGCGTGTCGTAGCAAGCTTAAAGAAATGTTGCAAACATGTACATTTTCAGTTGCTTTGACCTCGGACATATGGGCAGTTAGGGCTAGAGAGGATTATCTTAGTGTGGTTGGTCATTTTGTTAATAATGATTGGGAATTAGAAAAAAGAATAATAGGTTTTCGTTTGATTGACAACGCGCATACCGGTGAAAATATTGCTGAAAAAATATCTCAAGTAGTTGCAGACTTTGGCCTCACGAATAAAATATTTTCTATCACTTTAGATAATGCCGATGCAAATTCTAGAGCAATGGATATTCTTACTCCGTTGTTTAGTACTTATGCTAAATCTTTCTTGTTACATCAACGTTGTGCTTGTCATATTATCAATCTTATAGTAAAATCCGGTTTAAAGAGGTTGTCGCGATACTTAGAAGATTTTCGTACTGCAATATCTTTTGTGAACTCTTCTAACCAACGAATTGCAGCATATAAACAATATTGTGTTGCAATGGGTATGCGTCCACGTAAGTTTGCTCTGGACATGCCGGTGAGATGGAACTCTACTTTCTTGATGCTTAAAAATATTATACCATATAAGAGCACATTTGGTGTGTTTATTCATACACATTACCATCAGCATGGGGGTCAAACTTTACTCACGGACGCGCATTGGTATGTTGCTGAAAGGATACTGGAGTTTCTTGAATTTTTTTATGATTCAACTGTGAGTTTATCAGGAGTTTATTATCCAACATCTTGTTTAGTAGGGCATAATATTGTTGAAATTGCTACTCATTTAAACAACTATGAAAATGACAATCTTCTAAGAGATTGTGTAGTTCCTATGAAATCTAAATTCTTAAAGTATTGGAAAGAAATTCATTTGTTATACGCCTTTGCCTTTATTTTAGATCCTAGAGCTAAAATTGCAGCTTTCTGTAGAGTTCTAGAAATTCTAGGTGATGCTCTTGGCCATGATTATTCTAATTATTATACTAATATTCGTTCTAAGTTATTCAAAGTTTATAGTAAATATGAAACAAAGTATGGCGGAATTCGCCTGCAACGACCTCCACTAGCACCCACAACAAGTAAGAAGACGACAACGTGGGGGAAAATATTTGGTGCAGGTTCTTCATCAAGAAGTTCAGACTCTTCGTCACGATCGTCTATGGGCACCGGAATTCCAACATCCGGAGGGGAGCTAACTAACTTCATCGACAGTGACGTTATCAGCCACGAACAAGAAAACTTCAACATAGTGCAATGGTGGCATGAGCACAAGACGAATTATCCAGTGCTTTCACTGTTAGCGTGAGATTTGTTAACGGTTCATGTATCTACAGTTTCTTCTGAGGCTGCCTTCAGTCTTACAGGAAGGATAATCGAAGAGAGAAGAACAAATCTGTCAAGTGGGATGGTTGAAATACTCACCATAGTAAAGGATTGGAAACAAGCTGAAGCACGAATGCAACACACTGCAGAAAATACTGAGCTTGAAGAATCATTCCAAAATTTGTATCTAGATGCTGATGAGAACGTGTAATTTCAAATTTTTTGAGCTAGGTTGTACTCTTTTTTCCTTGGCTAGAAAGGTTTTTAATGAGGCAACCTATCAATAAAGCTCATTTTTAGAATTAATCATGTGCCTCTATTATTTCTAAGTTTTTTTTATTTTATTCATGTTTTTTGTTTATTTTTTAAAATACCCCCCGCGGCCCCACCCCCACCTACCTCTCCTCTCATCGTGGCCTATAAATACCATCTACTCCATCTCAAACTCCATGTATTCTCATTGCCCACCCTGCCCACCCATCTCTCTTTTCCTATTTGCTAGCCAAGTAGCCAGTTGTCACTTCACATCAAGAAACCAATTCCATATTTCAATTCATGGATCAAGACGCCGAGAACTCACGTGCATGGTCATGGGTGTGGCAACATTTTGAAAAGGTCTTCAGAGAAATTAACGGGGAACAGGTAAGATTTGCTAAGTGTAATATATACAACATAGAAATAGGTGCCAGATCTCCAAATGGAACGGGACACTTGAGGAAGCATATTAAAAATTGCAAGCAAAATTCTGGGGTTTCTAATGAAACCATGTAATTTTCGGAGCATAATCATAGGTTGTACTCTTTTTTCCTTCTAGTAGAAAGGTTTTTAACGAGGCAACCAATCAATAAAGATGTTATGTATTTATTTTCTATATTTTTTATTTTTTTTTGGATTTTTAGCTATTATTTAGATTTTTTCCTATTTTTTTAAGTGCTGACAGGCCCAACGTGCCTCCACCGTGCCGGCCGGGCCCATCGTGCCTTCCCGTGCCGACCTGGCCCATCGTGCCTCCACCGTGCCGGTCGGGCCCGTCGTGCCAAATGGGCCTGCTGTGCCTCCACCGTGCCGAACGGGCCCATCGTGCCGACCGTGCCGTGGGTCGGCCCGGCACGACACGGTGATAGTTGGGCCGTGCCGTGGGCCGACGGCTCGGCACGCGGGCCGGCACGGCACGGCCCGTAACAGTAAATGGGCCAATCGGGCCGTGCCGAGTTGGGCCCGTGCCGAGCCGGCCCGATTGGCCCATTTGGACATCTTTAGTTCCCCTACACTGGAAAGGTAGGATTAGAATTCCAAACAAGTCAGAAACCAAACCTAGTCGGATTCCAAGGTAATTACTCCTTAGACTCCAAATTCGTTTTGGATACAATAAACAGCCGTGCAACAATAAAAGATATCTCTATCATACATAATCCTATAGAAATGTTTATCTACAGGTTGGAAAGATTATGTCGTGATCTTTGTAACAGATCCAACCTCATAAACATATTGCTCGTGAATGACTCAAAAACCTCAAAACGAGTTGACGCTATAATAGATAGAGTAAGAGTCGGATTTTATTTTCTTACTTTGCTCTATAGCTTTTAGGGGGGTTGCATACCTATATATAGAGGCCATGTGTGATCATAATAGTTGAGTTTTATTGAAACATAGTTTCATCTAAGGTCAAACAACATTATCTCTAGTTATATCTTACGACTACCTAGTTGACTACTTTGCAGAACTCCACCACATCATTCCATCATTTTTTATTTAGATCCGTCATTTCAGATTGCCTTCAATTATTCTTGCTTGTTCTCCGGTTACTTATAAGGATAAGAATTTTATGTTCAGAATGATCATGTCTACAACAAGGTCAATAACATCCAAGAGTTAGTTTAGCGATTGCCAAGGCACTTCGTCATCGTATGAGTGTAGCCAGATCGTCAAAGTTGTCTCTACCAAACTGACTTATGTTTCTCATCGAAAGATCGGGACACCCATATGCATATCAAATGGTATCAGATTTCCACGTTAATTAGTGAGAGATTTTTTGTTTCTCACAAGTTAATTTGTTCTTTTACCTACTGTCTAGAAAAAGCCAAAAAAAAGGTGTTAGATCATCCGCTGTCCAATCCCTTTGTGCTTTCCAATTTTGTTTTGGTATTTGCATTGCTGAACTTTTGTTGCATCATCGTATCGAGCTGCTGATATTTGTGTCTAGCCTTTAGAGTTTCAAGTTCTTATTACGTTTTATCACATCACTGTTGAACATGTCTTTATCACCGCCTCCACGTACTACTCACCACTCATACATTTTTTCTACACAACGCCCAACACCCACCGCTCCACACTTTGTTGTTTTGCTCTTGCTATGCTTTGTTGTGCAATTGATCATATTGTACACAAAGAAGGAGAACAAAATCATTTTGAAATAGAAACAGTTCAAGAGAAAAAGAAAGAGTTTGATTCGGAGGCAAACACAAAAATGAGAAAAGAAAAGAAAAGAAAAATAAAGAAGGAGAATTTGAATTGATTAGGAAGTCGAGGGGAAATTTATTTGGAAAGTTAATTTTGAATTTTGTGAAGGTTGATCTTGTATTTTTTGTTTCCAATTAAGTTTCTGGTGTACTTAGAAAGTAACTCCAACTCTTCATTGTGCAAAATGCTCCACGCTACATATTATCATCTTTTCTCATCATTGCTTCATGCCCACTGCCACAATATGAATTATCACCTTCTTTTGGGCTATGTCGCATTGTGATATCGCTTGTGTCCAGGCTCGTGTCTGTAGTATAGTTTAGCTTGGGTCTAGCAAGCTTGACTAGTACTTTGAGCAAATTTTCAACATTCATTGCTGATGTTAATATTGCTAAACCTTGCAACATATCAAAAGCATTGTCCTAGCTCCTCAAAACTCTACCTCATACGGATTGTTCGGTCGATGGGAATGGCTTCATCCAATCCTCAAGAGGACTTTGATATCGTCAACAGTTGTCACATCCTGTTTCGCTTGGTAAGAACTTGTAAGAATTTGTGAACGGCTTGAGAGTTTGAGCGACTTGTCACCACAACCTAATAGTACATATGAACAATACACTTGTTGTTTTGTTTTCTTGTTTCTACTAACCATGCTAGGTGATGAGGAAGCGCGGTAAATAAGGATTGCGAAAGAACAACTTAGAGAAAACATGTGTTTAACCAAAGAGCATTTGTTCTTGCAAGAAGAAAAGCTTAATGCAATCGTGGTTGCTCAACACACCACTAATGTGACACTTCAAGATATTTTAGCTCATTTACATATTCCTGCAGGAGGACCTTGTGCTACTGTACTTTGTCTACCGGCTGCAAAACCTTTTCAGTAAGCATGACGAATCCCCCTTGCTGCCACGGAGGAGCAAGGACATCGTTGATTACATCGATGGTTCGGAGGCTAAGGAAGACAATAATTGTGATCACCAACGATAACATTTCAATCGCCTATGTATGAGACAAGAACGACCACATCAAGAGGTACATAACAATAATGAGTATGATAAGTTAAAATTTACTATGCCTCCGTTTGATGGTAAGTACAACCCTGATGCTTACTTAAGTTGAGAGATTTTGGTTAATAAAAAATTTGCTTGTCATAGCTACTCTGAGAATAGAAGAGTTAGGGCTGTCGCTAGTGAATTTACTAGTTTTACATCTATTTGGTGGTGTGAACATTGTCTTAAATACCCTAATGATATTCCTACCACTTAGGAAGGGCTAAAACAAGCTATGAGACATGTGTTTGATACTTCTTATCATACTTGTCATTTGTTGAATAAATTGCAACGGTTGAAACAAAGAAATAATTATATAGAAGGTTATTATCAAGAGCTGCAAATTGGTTCGAATCATTGTTGTCTTAATGAATCAAAAGATACAACGATGGCTTGCTTTATGAGTAGTCTCAATTCTGATATTACTGGCATTTCAACATCAAAATTTTAGTAGCATGCATGATCTTGTGCATTGCGCTATTGATGTAGAAAAAATAATTGAGATCAAGAGAAGATCATGGTTGATGGTAATTGCACAATTACTAGTCAAAAATCTTTACAAGATAAAGTGCATCAAAACATATGCGAGTATGAGAGCCAACTAGCCCATTGAGTGAGAGTGCTGAGCAAAGTCAGTTGTGTGATTCCACAATACATGAGGCTGAGAGCATCAAATTTGAGATTGTGAGATATCCACAAAAAGAAACGAGTGAAGCAGAGGATAGCAAAAGTGAGAACATTTCTGAAACTAATGAATTCATATATGCTTCTAGTGTTTCTTACATTGTGCATGTTAATAAAAAAAGAAGAGAAGGTAACTAATCCACCGTCTGCATCACTTGAGGAAGAAGGTGAAGACACATCACCCACAAGATCTACATTATGTAAGGATGGCATGGAAGGTAATGATAAAGGAATTTATTTGGACCTACAACAAGAAAATGCACATAATTGTGAGTATATACCTACTACATTGAATTTATATGAACCTATATCTACAGATTTAATTGATCCATGTTCTGAACTAGTTGCATACAATTTTACTCACGTGAAAATTATTACTCAGAAAGAAGTGCTTTCTAGAATATCCTCTGATGATTCCTTGTTTTATATCAAGTTTGGCATGCCTATTAGATTATCTTGTATGTTGGAGCATATTTATGAAATTGCATCCATGATATCACTTTTGAGTTCCGACACTCAGAAGTATAAATTTAATTTGATTGCAAAATGTTGTGTGGATAACCATCTATGTTCGTAGACTATACATTACATATGATAATCCTGCTAGATTGCATTAAAATCTTATGGATCTGCAATATTTTCTGTCATATTTGGATAACCCTGAAATGGTGCAAATGCTAGTGTTTATTGGATAGAACGGAGTACAGTGTCATGTTTTTGTTATACCCATATATATATATATATATATATATATATATATATATATATATATATATATATATATATATATATATATATATATAGGACACCTATTTTATACTCCTAGGAGTATGTACTCCCACATGCAATATACCACCTAAACAAACACTTTATACTCTTTTATCATTTTTAGTATACTCTAATACTAATTCTAAGATACTCCAATATGAGTTGTATGAAAAAAAATTCAATGTTAGCCTTTCATTTTTGCTATATACTCTTTTTTATACATAAAAGAAGTATATACGCAAATTATGATAAAAATCATGGAATTTCATAAAAAATTTCGTGAGATTTGTATTGTAGTATCTTATAATTACTAATGAAGTATATTTAAAGTGATAAAGAAGTATAACACACGTGTAAAAGTGGTATATAAGAGGTGGGAGTACATACAACCAGGAGTACATACTAGTTTTCCTATATATATATATATATATATATATATATATATATAGGAAAACTAGTATGTACTCCTGGGTGTATGTACTCCCACCTCTCATATACCACTTTTACACATGAGTTATACTTCTTTATCACTTTAAATATACTTCATTAGTAATTATAAGATACTACAATACAAATCCCACGAAAATTTTTATGAAATTCCATGATTTTTATCTTAATTTGCGTATATACTTCTTTTATGTATAAAAAAGAGTATATAGCAAAAATGAAAGGCTAACATTGATTTTTTTTTCATACAACTCATATTGGAGTATCTTAGAATTAGTATTAGAGTATACTAAAAATGATAAAAGAGTATAAAGTGTTTGTTTAGGTGGTATATTGCATGTGGGAGTACATACTCCTAAGAGTATAGAATAGGTGTCATATATATATATATATATATATATATATATATATATATTAGAGTAGCATAGTTAAAACATGCAAGATACTAAATTCAATTACAGCCTTATAAAGTCAAGGGTGACTTTTCTTGGTGAGAGGGGGATGATGATAATTATATGTGTTTTAATGCTAATTTGACATATTCATTATATACCTATTGTTGCTATTCTAATAAATGTTATGTGCACAACCAGAAGATAGCTAAAATAGATGATAATTGCATATATCATGCATATGCATTAGTTTTCTCTTTGTTTAGTACATGTCTAGGCTATCAAAAGCCAAGGACGACTTTTCTTGAAGATGGGTAGGATGATGCAGAGCTCCCTATCAATCACACACTAAATGTTGTTCTATCGATTGCTGTGAATGCTTCAAGTACATCTGAACATCATGAACTCACAAAAAGAGTTGAAAACATTTCAGATCCATACAAAGAATCAATTATACGAGCATGTGCATGGAAATACGAGAATAAGGTGAATCTGTTCCTAAATACTTTAAATTTTGTTCTTTATGAGAATATTATACTACCTAATGTATTTGTTTTTCTTATACTCATATCTGAAAGAATAGCACAATTAAAAGATGAAGAACTTGAGGATAATCAAAATCTTGATTTTGAGGTTGTGCATAACAAGACTAATTGAAGATGAGCTACCGTTGAGGACGACTTCAATTAAGAAGGGGAGGATGATGAGGACATCACTCATTCGGATATGATCACAACAAATGATCCTCTAATTATTTCACTTATGCACGATTCAATTATAAGAGCCCATGCATTTCAATTAAATCATGAGATGAGCTCGTTTCTTTGTGTTTGCAATCTTTTGAAATAGTAATAAATTGTTTGTTAGAAATAGAGGTGTTAATTGTAGTTCTTGAAAACCCTAAGGGAAAAGCCTAATTCTCTAAATTAAATAATTAAATTAGGTTATGTTTTATTTTTATTTGTTGCATCCATGCTGGTGTAGATGAATTAGGGTTTTATTGTGTGGAAATTAGCTTTTGAAAAACTTCGCAGAGCACCGTTTAGAATTTTGGAACAACCAGAAATTGATTTCATAAAAGAAAAACTTTTTCTCCTATGTGCCGAATCTTTCCCTTTTTTTCTTTTCTTTTCTTTCTCTTCTTGGCCCACTTCTCCTTTTCTTCTTGGGCCGAGCCCATTTCCTCTCCTTTCCCCTCTCACCCGTCTGGGCCGATGCATAGCATGCCGCCTGCGCCAGCCCGGGCTCTTTCCGCCTTCCCTCCGCGCGTGACCACCAGGTTGGCCTCGTGCCAATCGTCTCTAACTAGGACTCTGCGCCATCGAGCTCGGACTCGCCTCCAACGACCACCACCGCCCTCTACATTCAAATCCTATCTAACCCTAGCCAAATCCAACTCCACTATGTGTTTCCCCATCTATATAAGTCTGCCCCACCCTCTCATTTTGTTTCCCCAGACCGAGCCACCCCCAAACCCTAGCCCACCATCGCCTTCTCCATAGTCGCCTCGACTATGCTCGTCGTCGGTCGAAATCTATCGTGCATTTCCCCATCCGAGTCACCCTCAATCTTCACCGCTTCCTCCTGAGTGCATTGGTGCGCTCACCTTCTCGTCTCGATCGTAGGAGCATCATCGTTGATGAAGAACCAAGAGCCATCGTCGTCCCTCCCGCTACCGACCTCCTTCCCATATCGTGCCGCCCAGGTAAACCCCCAAATGGAACCCCCTTTGCTTCCCCAAACCACCTACACACTCGCTGTTGAGATCTGAGGCCGGTGATGAGGTCTTCAGGCAACTCTAGCATGTCTGCTCCCGCTTGTTCATCTCCCGCTGCTGTGCTTCTAACCGGTCGGTTCCAGAGCACCCTCAGTCGTCTGATTTTTGACGCACGGTAGAGATTAGATCGGTTTCTTACCACTTTGCCATCCAATCCCAAGCCACCATGTGTCATGTGTAATCCTAGTGAGTCTTGCCACTTCTCTAGCACGTTAGCCACCATGTCAACAACCACCTCACCCGAAGAGCTGACGTGTCAAGCCACATCAGCAGAGCCTTTACCCAGTCAGCCTGATTTTTAAATTTGGGGAAATTGGCAATTTTGCACATAAGTCCCTAAAATTTTCCATATTTATAAATAGGTCTCTCTATTTATACAAAAAGGCACATGTCCTTTTTATATTCAAAATAGGTCATTTTTCAAATTTAACCATAAATTTGTTTTTAGCGTAACTTTCTTGTTTTAGCTTCGATTTAGACGATTTTCGCGCTCTCATGTTCGTAGCAATGGATATTATCTTTTAGTACCTTGTTCATAGATGTTAGGTATTGTTTGTTATATTGTTCTTAATTAGTTTTGTTGTCTACTTTTCATAGTGTGTATTGAGAGCAGACGAGGAGCAATTCGGGAATCTCCAAGATAAAGTTTTTGAAGAGTCTAAGCAGCAAGTTGAAAGAGGCAAGTGTCCTTGAATATTCTAATCCTAGTTTATCAAATGCGATTTTTATTCAAACATGCATGATGTTAATACAGAATCACATTTACTTATAGTATCATGTTCCATATCTTTCTTGTCACCCTAGTTGTTAGTAGTGGTTATGTGAGGTAGCTTATGCTTAGCTTTGCACAAGTATATGGTTGGGTTGTTGGTTAAACATGACTAATGAACTATGCAACTATGAGTTATGAATTCTGGTGTTTGTTGTAGCAACATAAAACATAGGGATGCTAAGCTGAATGTTAGCTAAGGATGGTGCGAGAATGCACAGGTACGTGGAAGCACTATGATTTTGGTGGTACTGTCTGATCAGTATCGTAAGGACCAATTCGTGAAACGGGTAACCCCAATTAACAGTTCAACCATGAGGCTTATATGATTATGGCCTAACCAATTATTAGCATATTCTCAACATAGTATAAGACAATGGTGGTGTAGGAAGGAAAGAGTGATTCTTTCTGGAGTTGCAAGGCACAAAAGAAGGCTTCTGGGTGGTATGATGTCATTTTTATGGCGATGAAACCTCAGCAGACTTATTCTTGTTGGGAGGATGTTTTGTAATCGCCTTGTAGTGAAATCTAGCCGCATACCTCGAAAGTGTGCAAGTGTTGTGATGGCACGAGCATACGGGAATTATGACTCGTGAGTAAAGTTGGACAACCTCGTAGAGCGTAAACTAATATATCAGCCATGCTCGCGGTTAAGAGCGGCGTGGTTCCTTCACATGATTAGTTGGTTTGGTTGGTGGTTGGTTAACAATGATGGGTAACAGTTGGATGGTTGGTTACCTGTGATGGGTAATAGTAGTGGATGGTTCTTAGTTACCTGCAATGGGTATAACGTTTGTTTGTTTGGGAGCCTGATGTGGATTTCAGGTGGTCGGGAAACATATGTAGATGTTTCTAGAAATGGAAGTTTGATGATGATTCACCTTATTAATGATGCTTTTGTAACTCTTACGTTAGCATAGATGATATTTATGTAAATTTTACCTGTTATTGCGTGTTTCTTTATTCAAGCTTGCATGTCATTTATTTCTCACACTTGCGGAGTACGACATGTACTCACACTTGCTATTTTCATACAAATATACTTCAAAATGCTACTCAGACAAGGAAGGAGAACCAAACTACTTCACGGACGAAGATGAATACTGCTACACTGGTGGACCCCCGGTCAATTGCATGTGAAAGATGGGAGTTTCGTTGTGTTTTGCTAGTGTGCTTTGGTTAAGACCTTAAGTTTATTTCTATTTATTTAAATTAAACATTATTAAAATGATACTGTGTGTAATACACTGATGAAGTCGCTACATGTATGAAACTTGATCTTGGTATATATGTAGTTTACATATGATTTTGTTCCTTCATAAACCGGGTGTGACAACTTATGAGGATGAGATGCTAATAAATAATTCTCGTGATGTCTTGTTACTTAGGAATATGTGAGAAGACCGCTCGAGTTGAACCCTTATCAGAGAAGTCGGAGCTTGTCGGACTTCAAGTCTGATTCCTACCCGTTCCCCTACAGTGGGAAGGTCAGATCCTGAGTTCCAAACAAGCTAGAAACCAAGCCTATTCGGGTTCCAAGGCAATCACTACTCAAACTCCAAATTCATGTCAGATTTAACAAATAGTCGTGCAACAAAAGGAAGATATCTCTATCATACGGAGTCCAATGAAAGTGTTTAGCCATAGGTTAAAAATATTGCATCGTGATCTTTCCAACAAATCCAACCCCATAAATAGATTCCTCGTGAGCGACTCAAAAACCTCAAAATGAGTCGATGTTGTAATAGATAGAGTTAGAGTTGGATTTTGTTTCCTTAGTTTGTTTTGTAGCTTATCTTTAGTTGTGTGTTGCGACCAGCTAGTTGACTACTTTAAGGAACTCTATCACATCAATACATCGTTTTTCATCTAGATCCGTAATTTCAGATTGCCTTTAATTATTCTTGCTTGTTCTTCGGTTATTTGCAGGATAAAAACTTCGTGTTCAGGCTGATCGTGCCTATAACAAGGTCAATAACCTTCAGGAGTTGGTTTAGTGATTGCAAATGCTCTTTGTCATTATACAGGTGTAGACAGATCATCAAAATTATCTCCACCAAACTGACTTATTTTCCTCGTTGAAAGATAAGACACCCATACGCATATTATATTGTAAGTTACCCTCGCTTGTGCAGTGGCTCTCTCGTAAGTGTTGTTCATAAAATGTCTGTCATTTGAAATTGTGTTGGTACAGATATTATAGTGCCAAGATAGAATCTACTGTGGACGAACTTAGCCATTTGATGTCGTAGGTTAGTGATATACGATTGCCGCCCACTCATGCCACTAATCGAGCTGATGGTCCAAAGACAAGTAGCTATCAGCTGACCGCAGGTTAAATTCCTCGGCTTAGTGCTCAAATAACTTAGTTTATCTGCACAAAAGTAAAACCATCTCGTGGCTGATGAGGTCAAACTTTATTCTCCATGAATTACGACACTATGATCAGTGGTGGTGTTTGGCTCTTGACCTATATTGGTTGTAGATACACTAGTTTGTCTGTGGATAGCATGAAGATATTTTTTCCCTGCCCAAGGGAACTCCACCCTATCTCCTTTTCCGAGAAAGGATACCCTACGCCAACAACATATACTAATGCGCGGGGGGGGGGGAAAAGCAGCAGCAAAAGGGAGAGATATTATAGGCACGCAAAATTTGTTACTGAAGTCAACTGCATAAACAAGCGAGCGAAAGGGATGCGTGGCGAATGGGCACAGTTGCGTAGGACTTAAGGTAAAGTGTTGGGTTATGATGATGCTGTCATGTTGACCTACCCGTATTGGCAAGCATTATACGGGCGAATGACGTATGGTATTTCAAGGGACCAACTCCCATTGGAATGTGTATATTAACAAGATGAATAAAGCCGAGAACGTGCTGGTAGCACGGTGACAAGTCACACAGTTACAGTGTTACTGATCAGGGTTTGAACCTTAATTTAAAAAATTATCACTGTGTGTCGTTTTTAGGCGGCTATAAAGTCACTTTCAATGATATCTTTGGGTGGCCGGCTTTTAGGTCTTTTTCTCAAACTTATTAGAATGCTATGGGTTGTCTTCCTCATAGATCGAGTTTTAAGATGAATAAAGCTAGGGAAAAGGCCAACCCACTATGCTATGGTATTAACAAAAGCTGCTGATAGTTTATACACTAATGATGCCAGCGTGATGCATCACGACGTGGAAAAGAAGAACATAATAGTTTCCTCTCCATGGCAAAAGTCACTTTAGTTTTACCATTAGTATACTACTTCCTCCGTTCAAAATGTAAGACATATTTATTTGAAAAGATCAAACGCCATAAGTTTTGATCGACAATTAATCAAATTATATACATATTTAGTATACAAATTTTATTTCAATAGATTTGTATTGAAAAGTATTTTTTAATATGATGTTGATTTTACAACAATTGATAATATATTATAAAAGAAATTAATAATCAAAATTTATTTTTGATGAATTTTTCAAAATAAAGTACGCTTTACATTCTTGAGCGGAGAAAGTATCTTTTATTTTTTGTGCGGACATTAGTATACTACTGCCTGCATCTTATTATTGCAGGAAGAACTAATACCAGAATATGGAAAAGTTCGGTTTACCCTCTAACTATTTTGTGCGGCTAGTTGACAGCTTAACCCTAACTATAAAACCGGTACCCGATCCCCTAATCTTTTGATTTCCAACCAAATAACCTAAAATATTTTGAGAATGAGCTTATTTTCTGCAAAGAATTATTTCTTTTTTTTTTTTTTACTTTGTTACGAAGATCTCTGTGTGGGCATGGCATAGCATGTGCTCTGTTTTATTTGTCGAGAAAATTTTAGCATGAAAAACAAATAAAATCAATCAGAATGTTGAGAAAATAAATCGGCCCGAAAAAGAAATTGTTCTCCCTTTGCCGAGTTAGGATTAACCATACGTTCTACTGATGTCAATGTGAATGTTTGGCAGACTCGTGGGTTTCTAATTCTTCGAGATGCGATCTTATCACCATCCGCCGAAGCAAACATTCTCCTTTTCACTTTCAGCGCGACATAAAATTATTGCGCCCTGACGACATTGCATGGCTCACGTTAAACACCGACCGGGGGAAGTATACATATTGGCCAACACCTCGCATCGTCGTCAGATTCTTTTGCCGCGCGCCTACAAAAAGCAATGGTTCCTCCTTCCACTTACACTTGAAATGGACACTGCAGTTGCGAATGTAAGGCGTGAGAACGACAGGTAGTGGCGCGAAGGGTTCCTGGTATCGCTTAAAGGCTCTCTCTGATGAGTTGTGGGCTGTGTCCAAAGAGGCCAAGAAAAGCGTCTCCCACATGCCTAATTGTTGCATATGTGCGATGATTTTGTGTGAACTGAATCCCATGGATCGGTGATAAACTTTCCTGGAATTTGTTCGGCTCCCCTTGAATTATACCGGCGTGACGAAGACAGTACGTAGCTTGTCGCATAGCATCTTTCTTTCAGAACATGTTTGAGCTTTGGTTTTTTTTTTTTTTTTTTTTTTTTTTTTTTTTTTTGCATCTCAGCACTACCAATGCACCACACATCTGAGGTGGCATCTTACTTATTACCGGGCAGACCATCGCAATAACCTGCTATCCCAAAAACTAGCGATGTTACGTAGGATCAAAATTGGTGATCGGAGGAGATGTGAATAGACGTCTTAATGAATTTGTTTTAAAATTGATGGTCTTTTTCTATTTGATCATCTAACGAACCTCAAAACCTCAACGGAAGTAAAAACACTAGAGAAATCATTTAAAAAGGGAAGTTTCATGATAACATGACTCCACAAATGTTATATAACTCATAGGCTCCATTCAAGATCATTCTATATATCTTTGTGCAAACTTGCAACTTTGAATCAATACAAGCTACATAAAAAAACACCAAAGTTGATGAAATAAAGGCAATAGAATTCAATACCCACTTATACACATATGTGTGTGAATTTTATATATCTAACAACAAGGAGAGTAGCCTCAACAAGGTGAAAATATTCAGCTAAAACAGAAAAACGAAAATTAACTTGAAAGTCGAAAAGACTTGCACCCGAGACAAGAGAAAAAAAAGAAACTAAAGGAGATTAATATGAGCGAATACGAGAAAATAAACTTCCCTAAGTATAGAGATCAACCCTATTTTAAACAGATTACATAATATTTTTTTCTCCCAAAAACTCTAACCTTACAAATGTTAAGTCTATCTTCTTCTCTCATCTAAAAACTATCATAAGGCTCTTGAATAGCCAGCTCAAACCTACCCTACAGGCTACAGTCTTACCTCTCGATTTATAGGTCTAAATAGGTAGCTTAGTCTTTAAGGTTCCTTATTCCTAAAATATCCCTTACTTACCATGGCCTCCTACCTATTACTAGAATATTTTGATCCATTTTCTGCTCCGTCCATCCAACGGCTGTGACACCTTTATGACTTAGATTCATCACGACACTAGCTCTGCGATGATGCCATGTGCACTTCACCTCTCCAAGGTTTTGAGACCAAATCGTGAAACCGCATCGCACGTTTCTAAAAGCTTGACTTATAGCTGCTTGCTTTGACCTCAAGCAAGTATCATAATGTCGATACGTGTACTCTGTCTTGCGATCTTGACCACCGTCAAATTTTTCCCACTCTCGATCTTTCGGACCGCATTGTCACTTGCACCGGTATCCTCTTCTCTTGACTTTATCAACACGCTATCTTCATCCTTCCTTTCAAGCTTTGTTTGACCTCTATGTGCACAGTTAGGATCACCCTCAACTCCGCTCAGCCTCCTCGATCGTCTGGCACCAAGCACCCCGCCTAGCCCCGATCATCCTGTCGTCGATCGCCAAGTTGCATCTATCACATACACATCATGAGACAAGCAGACATGTATCTTCAAAACACCATGTAAACTTATCATAAGTTAGTTCAAATCAAATCCCTGTTGAAAAAGTCAATCCAACAAAAAAACGTAAACAATGGTTGTTCCGATGTGTATAGTCTCTAAATACTGGACCATCTAGTGAGTATAATAATTTCTTCTCTGAAAACCTCTTGAAAAACCCTTCGGTGAGTACAAGAGGTTCATCACCGGATCATCCGGTGAGTACAACTATATCAGACCTCATTTTGCAACATGTATGTTAAATGGTCCGGTGAAACCTTTGGTGCTCACAATGCTCATCATCAGACTGTCTAGTGTGCATCTTCTCTCTAGCACCAAAAATAAATTCTCTGAAAAATTATCCAGTGTTCACATCCCTTGAACATCGAACCATCCAGTGCAACATTCAAATTTTGCCACCAAAGAAAGAATACTCCGACGTGCACTGCCTGTGATCACCGGACTATTTGATGCAACATTCAAACTTTACCAAAAAAAACTCTAGCGTGCACTGTCTCTGATCACCGAACTATCTGATATGTGCAGTTTTCTACACATCGAATCATCGAGTAAGTATAATTTCCCTGACCTTAGAGACAAAAATATAAACTTTATTTTCTTTTCACTTTAGATCAGACATGATTATATTTGCAATATATAGACATGCTCAAACAATTTCAAATCGTAAAACTAAATTTTCAAACTTATTAATTACTTTATTATGATATTCCGTGCGGGCCCGTAGGCAGATAGGATCGTCGGGGTTATGTGGCGAAGGAGTGCGAGTAAAAAAACGAGACCGACCTCACCTGTCGCAAAGTTTGATATGAACAGGGACAAACGGTTCTCCATCCATGTAAGGCGGCAGCAGCAGCCTGCATGGCGGCAAGGCGGCGTTGGCTGGGATGCCTTTCCTTCGGAGAACGATGGATCGCCGGTGCAGCGTGGAATTACCGAATAATAACTGTTGCATGCACTGAGTTGGGTGCGGTTGGAGCAGCCGAGCACCGACCGAAGATCTGAGCTAGTGGGGATGCACTGCATCCCAGCGGTTAATATTCACCGGTTTATTCAGACTTTTGTGCTGGGAAAAGCAAGAATCTCTAGCCTATAGGGACATTAACGTTTTAACCCGGCGGTGATGGGATGGTATCCGTTTTGGCATATGCCGATTGCCGGCGACCATTGGAGCGGGGTTATTCTAGGTAGCCCGGAAAACTGTGGGAAAACTGTGGCATAGATAAGCTTATAACTCCACTTAGAGAAGTTCACTGAAGAAGTCACCGTCGCAGCACCGGAGCCGAGGGCCCAAAGGAAGGAGAATAAGAGCTTTTGCAAAGGAAAAAGTTCATTTTATCTTTCTTAACTATTGCCTGCATCCATTTTTTCTCTCGAAGCATAAAACCAGTTACATAAGCTCTTTTAATAATTAAAACCGTTTATTTTTTTCTCCTTGAGCGGGTTTAGACGGTGGTTTTTTTATGTGGATCACACATCAGTGGTCCTGCATGTCATATGACAACTAGCTCTATTGTTCATGGGACCCACATGTCATCCTCTTCACCGAAGTCGTAGGGCCCGCTTTTTGGCCGTATAGAGCAAGAGCATGGCAACAACGACTCTAGTGGTGCTCACCAGTGGTCGGCGTGGCCGGTGAGCTACACAGGAAGCTACAACGCAGGAAGGTGAACTCGAATGGGGGTTTTGCTGCAAATGGGAGTGGCCGGAGTCAGTCGGCGGCGAAGAATGGCTGTGGCCTGGCTAGCTGAGGGTAGCAGCACATTCACTACGCACTGGCGAACCCGCCCGATGGGCACGATAGGGGCGTGGCCAGCGATGGCGAGGCAGCTCGGCGAAGCAAGGGCGTTTGGCGGAGGGCCAGCCGACATCAAGCTTGAGCCAACCTGGTGCGAGAATCAGCATCCATAGGCCGAGGGGACGTCACCGTAGTGCCAATTGACCTAGAGAGGCACTGGTTCGGGTCAACGGCTTGGCGCTCCTTGGCGGCGGCAATGGAGACCAACGGTGAGGAGATCGTCTATGCCAGATTGTACAAGGGCAGATCCACAACAGTGAGCGGTCAAGGAGTAGCATGAGAAGGTGAGAAAGCTGTTAACTAAGATAATTGAGCCCAAGCTCAGCGTTGTGGCAGATTTGGTAACGCGGTGGAGCTCATCACAAGACCGAAGGTGGAGAAGAAGATCCTAGGATCGGCTTCTTTAGCGAGTAGGCAAGGACCTAGTGGCTATGACAGCACCAGAAATTCATGGCGCACCTTCCTGTCGTGTTTTCTTCGACGGGTGTGGCCAAGGATGGTAGCATCTTGAGCTCCTTCTCGACAACTGTTGCTCTACTCGGCTATGGAGAAAATGGGAAAAATGGCGGTGGGAGAGAGGGAGAAGAAGGGGTTAGGGTTTCGGTGCCGATCGACTCCAGTGAACCAGCAAATGGGGGAAAATGGCAGTGGCGAACTAGTAGCTGGTGTGGTGCTCTCCAAAGGACCAAGCGCCACCACTTCCATTCTTTGCCACCAACCGACTCCGGCCACGCCCATCTACAGCAGAGCCCCTATCCGAGTTCGCATTCGTGTGCTGCAAATTTCCGTGCAGCTCATCGGCCACGCTAGCCACTGATGAGTGCGGCCAGAGCCATCGTGGCCGTGCTCTTGCTCTGTGCGTCCCAAAAGAGAGCCTCATGACTTCGATGAAGAGCATGACATATGGGTCCCAAGAACAATAGAGCTGGCTGTCATATAACATATAGGATTACTATCACGTGTGGTTCACGTCGGACAAAACCACTATACAAACCCTCTTAGGGAGGAAAACTCAAACGATTTTAATCGTTAAAGACACTTGTGTTACTAATTTTGCTGTTGAGGGAGGAAAAATGAACTAGGACAATAGATAAATGGACCTTTTACTTTTGCAAACGCCATGTGCCAAGGTGCTAGCGGATTCCTCGCGCGAGAACAGGCGCACTTCGTTTATAGCTTGCACGCATTTCACGAGTCCGAAATGGACGGCCCGATTTAGCTACCCTCACGCGGGACGCGGCAGGTCAGAACTCAGAAGACGAGCGTCCAACCGTTCTGCATGCACACCGCACCGCGGGCCCCTGACGTCGGCGTGACTGCGCTGCGCACAGCTAGGAGAGGACGACTTTTTCGTTCCTGACAGGGCGAGGCGACACAGCGAACGTTTTGGGAAACCGTACCGCATCGAGCGACTTGGGTCGGTCCAGCAAGCAGCAGGGCTGCGGCGGGGCGACCTTTGCATTTGCAGAGCCAGTAAAGGCCGGAGTGGCACGGTTTTTCTGAAGCCAGTTGGCCCACCGTCCTCCCGCGCAGTCACGGCCACAGTTTCCGAGTTCGTAAGTCGGTGTTCAGCTTTCAACCGGAGCGGCCCGCCGCTCGGCGCCTGAAATCTGGTGCGGCCCAGGGGAAAAGCAAGCGGAAAAGCTCGGCGCGTGCAGGCAATTTGGTCAAGGAAGAGAGGCCTGCGTGGGTGTGCGCGCGGCGCGGGTCCACCTTCAATCGGGCCATCCTCCCGTGCTGGTGAAGTGCACACGACTAGCCCGATCGATTCGTGTAACGAGCGGACGGATCGGCACGGAAGTGTAAGCAAGAACTTTGAGAATTTTTTATATTTGTTAAAAATATTTTAAGATTACATGCATGTTTAAAAAATAATGAGTTATATCCCACCGTCGTCCGTTCAATGAACAAGAATGAGGTCTCGCCCGTTGAACGGACGAGACTTTGTGGGCCCTGACTGCTAACGAATTTAATAACTAGAGACAGCAAAGTCTCGTCCGTTCTGCGAACGAGAACTTGATCGCGCCCGTTAAATAAGCGAGACCTTCGTGATTGCAACGCCACATGAGCCCACCTAAAAGGTATCACCCATTTAGTGAGCGAGATCTTTTAAGTATTTAAGCTAGCCCGACAGATTCTGTCGATAGCAACATCTCATTTCATTCCCATTTAGCCAAGAGGAGAGAAGAGAAGAGGAGATGAGAGGGGAGGAGAGGGGAGAGGAGTGAGATTTGTGCGGAAAAATTCTGTTGGAAAAAAGATTTAAATTTTTTCCTTATTTTTTTAATAAACCCGGTAGGATAGCCACTAGTGCTAGGTATTGACATAGGTTAGATGTTAGATCTAAGTTTTATTTTATAAACCTGGAAGGATAATCACTAGATGTAGATTAAAATATAGATCTAGTTTTAGAATTAGGATTACATATAGTTCAGTAATTAGATCATGTTTATATGTATATTTTAGCAATTAGATATAGTATTTAAACATATGTTATGTATTAGATGTAGAATTTAGATATAGTGTAGTCATATTGATATGATACATGTAGGATTTAGATGTGTTTGATGTAGCGAACTAGGAATATGTTGTTGCAGTATAGATTACATGTTGAGCTATTATTGTAATGAATTTTGCATTGTGGATATAGTTTAACATGATTCTTTCTGTTCTGTCGCAATAATGTCATAGTTTTTGTCGATGGTTGTCAGGCATGTCGGATATGTGGCAGTTTAGAATTTTTTTTACGGGGACAGTGAAATCTTATATGGTCCGAAAAGGGTAGTACTGTCCGTATTTCAGTCAATGGATAAGTGTATATCTACACCAATGCACAGAAGTATCGGACACTTGTACCTGGTTGATACGAAGTTTCAAAATAGACTCCAGGATTTAAGAGATGACCATTAGCATTGTAAGCAATCGTTTCAGAGAAAATATGTACCAGGAGGTGTTCCCACTCTAGAAAGATGAAGTGTGAAAGAGGTACATGTAGTATGTTGTGCACAGAGGTTGGCCTTCTATGTTGCTTGTGTAATGGAAGAATAGGGAGGCAGTTGGAGAGATACATGATGAAGGATACACGAAGGAGGAGGGTGATGAGGAAGAGTATGATGAAGATATCGATCCGAATGATGCACATTCATCGGATTATCCGACTGAACCGACCGGTGAGACAGACGAGGGACAACAAATCCCTTCTCTAATTGGACAGATGGAGCGGGATGATCTTCAGACTGATGAAACTCCTTAGTATGACATCTCGGATGATGAGGACGATACTCCGGTTCCCACGGACTGGAACAATCTAAACTTCAACAACCTTGTGGTGAATGAGGGGAATCAAATGGACTGAGAGTATACGCAGAATGAGGTGACCTAATGTGCTAAGTATCCTACCAGTCAGGTCATGAAGGATTATGTGACTCAATGGGTGACCTCGCTTCAACAATAGTTTTATGTTGTCAAGTCAAGCAAGAAAGAATATGATATGAAGTACGCGAATGAGGGTTGTCCGTAGTGGATGCACGGCTTCAAGGGAAAGTGGGTTGACTATTAGGAGGTGTCGATTGCGGTTGACCATACTTGCATGATGGACGAACTTGAGCCTACCCATAGGAACATCACCTCAGCCTTTGTCGCTAATGTAATGTACGCACAGATTGTGAATAACCTAAACTACGAACCAGTGTGCATAATCAGGCAAATTGAGGAAGAGTACAAGTACATTATCAGCTACAACAAGGCATGAAGGGCGAAGAGGAAAGCAATTGAGATGAGGTTCAGGACCTACGAAGCGTCATATGACAAATGCCACATTTGCTAGACCATTGCTCAAAGTAACCCATGGATGTATTACGATATTGATAAGTATACATTTTTGTCCAAACCTGACAAGTACGTCCTAAAGCGATGTTTCTTCGCAATAGGAGCATGTATCAAAGTTTTCAAGCATTGTCGGCCTACTTATGTATGTTTATGTTGATTACTTCATTTTATTCTCTAACTTAGTTTGGTTGCATAGCCAAGTTGGTCTAGCATGTAGATACACCATGCGTACCCAGACTTTGTTCGCTAGTTCAATGAGCTGACGGTGGACTGTGTGCACTGGTGGCCGTACACGGAGGCCGTGGTACTTCAACGCGCTCTGCTTGGACTTTCGGTGCTCTGCGTATGTGACCGAGAGTACTGGCTCACGACTTGCGCCCTCGTCTTCGACAACTGCGTTGAGTACTCACCGCATCATGTGATATTTTCTTCTTTGTTCTATGTGCAGAGATCGATGATCTATAAGAAGTAGAGGTATATGTACCTACATGGAGCTGCTTAGCAGGGGCGTTAGTCAGTTCCCTATGTATGACTTCATCTTTGGACAGATCGACGAGCTCGGTGCGTCACAACTACCGGGCGTGCCACTCCTAGGGACTCAGCCCTCCTAGGATGAGTACGCCACTCCATCTCCCACTGGCCGACCTAAGCGGCCGCTCGTTCTACTGAACTGCCTGACGTACTCAACTCACCAGGTGCGAGCAAGGAGGCACAGGGTCCCCAGGGTAGATGCGACCAGGGGCCACATCCCTAAGAGGGGAATTAACATGTAGGATTCTATGTTATTGTTAGTTTCATTTGTTATGTATTAGTACATTGTGTTATTGTTTTACGTGTACTCCGTGCTAGTATTTATATTATGTGGTTATCATATCATGTTAGATGTTTATGTCGGGTCTTTGTTATCAGTCATGTTTTTATTAACTGTGTTCTCGATCCATCCCAAAGCATAACATCGTGCGGTCATATCCCCATTCACTTTCGAAATAAAAAGCCTTTGCATAAAAAAAACCCTACTGCTACAACACTTGCAACTACAATAAAACGTTACATGACGGGGTACATTTATTCAATTATGAACAACACGGTACAAGAAAATATAACAAAATGTTAAAGTAAACATTATTAGCATAAACAATATGGACGAAATGGCCCTTGAAGTTGTCTGTGCCTTATCTCCTGGTTCATCCGATGATTATCATATTCTGGGGATAGTCTACGTGGTACCGGTGTATACGGAAAATAATCAAAGTTAGGATCCCAGTCATTTGCCTCGTCGTCAGAGAATTTGTAACGGCATGGAGTTCTCTAAGGAGTAAGCATGAAGTCATCATCATCGGAACCAACCCATTCGGTTGTAGCGGAAGCAGTAGAAGCATGTCCTCTTGTGGTGGTTGTCGAACGATCACCTCTTTCACGATGGCTCGAACCACCGCCTCTATCGCAATGCCATGAAGGTCTCGAATGACCACCACCACCTCTACGTCTCCAGTTATGTTCGGGTAGGCAGCCATCACCAAAGAGCAGATGCAACCCTAAGAAGTTCTCGATTGGTTGGTTCAACAACTCTTCATCATGAGGGAATACCTAGTATAAAAAAGAGCATACAAAAATATAAACGTGTCTTAGAAGTACAACCAAACAAATAACTAAGACATGTAATAATGATGAACGTACCTTAATGTATTCCTCGTACTGCTGAGGGTGCATAAATATGGTGTATGCTCGCTTGCTAAAACACTTTGCTATGTCGGGAAGTTTGCAGAACCTAATATATCTCTAACGACACCCTAACAAGTGCGTCTTTAGGTCCATGGAGGTCACAGAGCTTACCATTCGCTGCCATTCCTCCATAGTGAAACATGGAAAACGGGTCATGGTCTATATTCAGGTTCTCCTCCTTGAACACATCGTTACCTTTTGCCTGAGTTTCCCTCATAGTTTGTAGGGCTATCATTGAGAATTTAGATGTCCATAAGAAATATCTACTTAAGGAGGCAGCCATAGTGTGGTATTAAGTATCAAATGCTAGTGCTTTTCGGAAAACTGCGATGTCATGACCTTCTCGTTGCCTCGACCTCGCATTTTATAAGCAGGGACCGATGGCGTATGGACCAAGTTAGGTATGTAATTTGTATATAGTGTATGCATTAGATGCCTTCCTGTAGTGAGCGGTAACTAAACTTTGAGTAGTCGGCAGCGTGTGGTCACATTGCTCTGAAAATGTGGTAATGAGAGGTTACGTCAATCTAAAATGCTGACAGCGACGGGTCGCATCTCCTTGAAAAGGTGGTAGCGAGAGGTGACTTCAACTAGAGAAGATGGTGGCGCGATGTCACATGGGATTAAGAATTGCAGTAATGATATTGTAAATAATAACGTCTGAACATGTAATATATAGAAAGTAGACATGTACGAATATGTAAGACTAGACGTGTCGTATACGCCCTTCGTCACATAATTGATGAAGGCAGATCATCGGAGAAAGATAGGAATATGTGGGGTAAAAATGTATGTACAATAGAGGCCAATAATAATTCATTCGAGTACGATTACATAACACAGTAATATTGCCATATGGCACACACGTCAAAAAGTTATAACTTGATATTTTTGATGTGGGAACTAAGTTGTATTAGTTGTGTATTACTTATGTTTCTTATATAAGGACTATGCGATAATTTATGTGTAATAGTTGTGTTCGATATTTGGAGTTTTTAATGTGTTTCCGTATTGTTGGCTGAGAATTATTATTTTACCAATACATTTTTTCTAGGCCTAATGCTTTCATAGGATTCCCTGTCTTCCATGTAGAGGCAACAATAACTCTTTATAGAAATTTTGCAGAATGAAATGATCACACTAAACAACAATTTTTATATGAAGTCTCTGCCAAGCATCAATGACATAACTTTTCCAATTTTTATAGGAAATCCCATACTCCAACCCTAGGCATGCCCATACACTCAGTCCATACACCAGCCCCCAGGCACCATAAATAACCTCACCCTCAACCATAGATAGACCACTACTTCCTCGACTCTCTCAACTGCAATATCTTCCTCAGCTCCACCAAACCCACCCAAGAAACATTGGGTGATTTCCATCCTTCAGGTGGGTCAAACCGCCAATATGCTTTTGTGGTGACCCTTTTAGGCTTCATAAGTCCCAGGACATCTCCTACACCTATAGCAGACGTTTCTTCATTTATGCCAACTACCAGTACGACCAGCCTTGACATGGACCATATAAGTACCCACCGGTATAGCGATATAGATCACTCATGTACCACTTTACATATAGTTTCATGCACTGTCTTACTAATCTCCCCTCTTATTGAATTTGTCCAGTCTCCTCCACCTATTTATGACTTGATGGAATAGCTGGATATGGAGCAAAATGAGCACCAGAAACGGTGGGTTGACATGGAGATGCGGTGGAGGAGGGAAGCTTATGAACACCAGGAATACGAACAATAGCAGGAGAAACTAAGGCTGAAATGTCAGGAGGAGAAGCGCATGAGGAAGGCAGCGGAGGAGCACATCGCGGCTGAAACATGCAAAGCAGAGAGGGAAAAGAAGCAGGAGAGAGCCCGTCGCACTAAGGCAAAAGGTCTTAATGCCCTGAGAAAGGGAAAATATACTAGTTGCACTTAGTAGAGAGCATCTATTGTACCCAGTCTATTTTTATTTCTTAAGGCATGTTAGTTTAGTAGCAGCATGCTATTAGGTTAGTCTTTAGGCGTACCGTACATGCCAACGTTTATTGTCATCTCTTTATGATTAGAGTCCATCCGCGCAGCGACGAAAAACCCCATATCTGATGTAATGTTTATCAGCGTATGTAAACTTTGTGCCAGGTTATATAATATTTGTGCTTCATAACTACTATTGGTTGACAAATTAGATTTTGTATTCTCACAAAGTCATTTTATAAAAAAAAATTCCACGCACTAATAAATAAAGAAATATCGATAAAATGACATCCAACTAAAATTAAGGATGGAATGAACCGTTTGGACAACTGTATGCACAACTAATATTTTTCGCCGAATAAATATGCAATATCTCTTAATTTACTAAATACAAAATCTATATTAAAAAACTAATTATACATATATTTTTTAATTGAATTACATCAAATATGTCGCCTGATAGGTGGGCGGTAAAAAGTATATCGCCTGTTGTATGGGTGAGATGAAGGTATCGCCCGTTCAACGAGCGAGATAAAGTTTTCGCCCGCTGAACGGGTAAGACCTTCCTCTCTTCAGTTATTAAATTCGCTAGACGAGACCTTATTCTCGTCCGTTTTATATATATATATATATATATATATATATATATATATATATAATCAACTTGTGAATTTTGTCCTCAATATACCGAGTCGCACAAAAGAGATTTTTGGCCCATGCCAAACTTGATATTGTCGACCCAGTCTGCTAAATGAGCATCTATAAGTGATGAGCGTAGGCTGGGCCTTTTGAACTAGCAACAGCATTGGAGTTGCTTGGGCCAAGCCTAAAAGTTTCGTATGAAAGACCAGGCTTTTACCTCGTTCAGCCCAAGTTCGACTCCGCTCCTCATGCCTGACATGTAGCCCATTAAGCCATCTTGTACTGTTATCATCCTCAGAGTTCAAAGCATACTTACATCTTGCCTCGTCAATTCTCAAGTGCTGGAAGGAAATTACAACCTTGCTTTTTATATGAAAAAAAAATGCTAAGCGCATTTCCCTAAGAAAAGATATGCGCAAATTCTCATTAGAACCTTATTCCACTACAGCAAATCTGTTATTCTGTGACCATAAACTTTTATCACTGATTATTGAATATTTGTTGTGACATGAAATTTGTGAGGGTTGTACGACGAAAATTTATTTGTCATATTTCTTGCGTCTCTAATAAAATTTAGTGGCAAATTAAAACTTTTTCATCATAGAAATTATGAAGATATTGTATCGTCTTTACTTTTATGACGTTATGCATTGTCACTGTTGAAACAAAAAACGTCACAAGTTGGTGGCTGCGGTGCTGCCATGTGGATAGTGATCGTCATAAATTCTGTAACCTAGTTACATGGATTGGACATGGTAAAATGTTGTGACGAATTTTGTCGTTATGATTTCGCGAAAAGCCCATGTGATTGCTAAGTCTACGTTGATTGCTGAGCGCAAGTAATGTGAGCTCAACCCATTTTGAGGCACAATTCGGTTTTGACCGATCCCATTTTAAGACCCAATTTGGTTTTCTGCTAAACCCATTTTGAGGCACAAAATGCTACCACCGGACTATCTGGTGAATGCAATCTTTAGAAACTCTAGACTTTAAGCTTTGTTCTCACCAGATAAATCAGTGTAAACAAATTGCTAACGCTAGAGTTTTATGTTTATGTCGTACAATTACTCTAAAGCATTTCGGTAAATCCTTCTTAACACCGGATGTTCCTATGACCTATCAGAGTTTTGCTCTTTGTCCAGTGTTCACAATCTTCCACTGCAACTCCTATCCTCCATCTTCTATACACCGGATGATCTGATGATGACATCGGGGTATTTATCGGACTAAAAGTCAGAGAGTAAACTCTAATTTGGATTCACCAGATGATCCTGCATTTAAAACAAGCTATCACCGGACTATCCGGTGTTGGTATTAATTTTAACCTGAGCCAAATTTAAGTGTCAACACTAGTTTACAAGCCTTAATTTCATAGTTCATACGATTTACAATGGCATAGCTCCCATAGACCAAAATACAATAATAATGTTCACAGGCCCTAGATAGAATGAAATAGCTACAGGTTCATAGAATATATTGTCTACCATGCCTCAAAATCATGGAAATAGAAACCACAACAGTTCACCAAGAGTTGGAGCTACATCAAGCTGATAAGCAGAATCCAAAATTTTTAGGGAGTAGATGGACCCAACCCTGACTAAAGCTTAGCAGTTGACGAAGGAGGATATTAGTTTCTTGTGATGTCTTCTTCAAACTATCAATCTTTCCTGACTGGTTTTTCATTGTTGTTTTCTAATCTTGTGCCTGCTTCTTCAAGGTATCAAACTCTTGTTGCTGAGCATCAATTTGTTGTCGAAGTTCTGCTACTCCTTGTTTCTCGGTCTCAAGTTCAGCCTGAAGCTCTTCTACCAACAAAGAAACGCCACCTCTGAAGCTGTTCTTGGAAGCTGACCGAAGGCCCACATTTTGAAGAAATGTACTTGATTGTAGAACTTGAGAAACAGCTTCAGTAGCAGACTTTGGTTCATATCCATCTTGTACTGGTTTATCCATGATTGCTTCCATATCAGTCTAGTAATAGAAGGATTACAACTCAGACTTCCATCTTGTACTCAAATGTTTTCAAGTGTACTTCATGTAGAAAAGGGAAAAAAATGAAACAAGGGCTTACTTTGCTTTCTTTACTGCCTCACTAAAACCAATGTTCTTGCTGAAATGCCAATCCTTGAAAAGATCAATCGCGGTGGGCTCTACATATTTATGTTTGTCTTGCTTCTAAAATGACGTGCAACAATTTCAAACTGTTAGTTTGATACATGATCAGGATTTCATGAGTAGTGATAATAAACATCATTTGTTTAGTTTCTTACTATGACATGGGCATGTGCAATGTAGCACCGAGAGCCTGCTCGTTGTTGAAACCGGACATTCTCATAGTTCAGTTGGTTTTTGATACACTTATCCTGCAGATGATACATTTGCGTAAGATAGACTAATAAAAATACTAAATACTAAAAAATATTCTAAGGATTCTACTTTCATGAAAATACGGTACAATA
Source organism: Phragmites australis (assembly GCF_958298935.1). Lineage (NCBI taxonomy): Eukaryota > Viridiplantae > Streptophyta > Magnoliopsida > Poales > Poaceae > Phragmites > Phragmites australis. The sequence goes on from NC_084923.1 coordinate 41,432,380, forward strand.
TTTAGAAGCAGCAATGCCATATATTCATGTGACATCCAAGAATGTCCAAACTTTATTAAACATAAAGTGTGCAGTTTAGCAGCAAACATCTTACTTAACCATTAATCTATATGTTCCGGTTCGTGCTAAATTCAAGTGTTCTGAAAAAAATAGTTTTTTGGTTGCACATTTTTTTTATCTGACTAACAAACAACATTTGTAACATAGGAGGAATCCAAATCTGAAACTCAGTTGAACAAGACTCATACCTTGTGCTTTGAGCTTGGCCACATCTCCACTAGTTCTCTCAATTAGGTGTCAGTCATATACTTCGTAGGTGATGCGGTTCTCACTTCATTTGCTAGTACACCATTGAAGTACAATTTTTTCAGCCTGAACCTCATCTGTCGTTGTCCACCCTTTAGCATATCAGCACATGTGTCGGTGTAGTAGGAACCAGGGGTCCCTAAGTCCCGAGACCGAGCCGACCATCCGCCACGCATCACGATCCCGCGAGGTCCACCCTACGAGATAAAAAGACGCTAAGTTCCGGGAGAAGGTGCTCGGGACCGCCGCCTCTGGTTCCCGAGCACCCCAGTTCCCCGATGATCCGCGAAGTCCAAGTACCAGGAAGGAAGTGCTCAGGAGAGAGTGCTCGGGGCTGCACGTGGCAGCCCCTGAGGACTCGGTTCCCCGAAGATTTCCCCCCAGTACTCGGGAGAGAGTGCTCGGGGCTGCACGTGGCAGCCCCCGAGGACTCGGTTCCCCGAAGATTTCCCCCCAGTACTCGGGAGAGAGTGCTCGGGGCTGCACGTGGCAGCCCCCGAGGACTCGGTTCCCCGAAGATTTCCCCCCAGTGCTCGGGAGAGAGTGCTCGGGGCTGCACGTGGCAGCCCCCGAGGACTCGGTTCCCCGAAGGTTTCCCCCAGTGCTCGGGAGAGAGTGCTCGGGGCTGCACGTGGCAGCCCCCGAGGACTCGGTTCCCCGAAGGTCTCACCGGAGTGCTCGGGAGAGGGTGCTCGGGGCTACACGTGGCAGCCCCCGAGGACTCAGTTCCCCGAAGGTTCGCGCAAGATCGTTCGACGACCCAAAGGGTCCCCTCGCCGGGGTGTCAGCCGGTCAAAGACGCGAATGCCGCATTTAATAGGCACGCGCGGCCTGACATCCTGACATTCTCAGCTGCCCACGCCCCAGTGTCAGACCCTGCCATGCTCTGACCGGGGGGCGTGGGTCCATTTAATGCACGGGTCCCGTCCCGTTCCACCCGGGTGCCTCGGGATAACGTTGCCAGAATCGAAGTGCTCCGCCTGCCACCCTGCCCCGGCAGAAGGACAAGACAGGGTGGGCGCACCGGGCACCTCTGCGGCTGCCCGGTGGGCCCTCTTAATGGCGTCGGGGGACCTCCACAGTGGCGGGTGGTCGGATACACGCCGCCATTTTCCGCCGCCCCTGTCACTTCGCCGAAGCGGAATGATGACGCCTTTCTCCGTGGCACGTTGGCACGGGCGCCCACTCTTTCCCATTCAGGATAAGTCGAGGTCGGCGCACCTATAAAAGGAAATGATGAAGAATACGTGAAGAAAAGACGGAGACGGAGAGGTTCACAGAAAAAAGCCCGACAACGCACCCGCTCGAACCAGCTCGAGCCAAGCTAGAACACGAGAGTCTCAAGCTCTCTGTAGACAGCTTACCCCTGTAATCAGATACATCCTTGAAGAATTCCCTTCAAAAAAAGATATAGCACTCACACAGGAGTAGGGTGTTACGCCTTCGTGCGGCCCGAACCTGTCTAAAACCCGGTACACCCATCTTTCTTGCACTAGGACGATCATCTCCCACCGGCCGCTGCATTTATTTTCCGCTCCCATCTATTTCCCTGATAAGCTCGTTCAGGATCATCCCCCCGGCCGAATCTTTAAAAAGGGGTCTCTCGGGATCCCTGCGACAGGAGTTCATCGTCCGACAACATGTATTTCCCACTGCCTTACTATTGGTGTCTATGGTAATTGGCCCTAGTAAAAAGCATGAACATCAAGAAAATAGAATGCAAATGATACAATGAACTTTGACAGAATAAGTAAAATAGAAATTGACTTCATTTTTGGCCAAGAGTTGATCTGCTTACAACAACTTTGCCAATGTAGTTTGTAAGACGAGACTCATTCTTCATGTACTCCTTCCAGTGTGGAAGGATTGGTATATGCTGCATAACTATGATCTCACCCTCTGATGCAAGCTTTGCAGCTTGCATAGGTGCCTCCGGCCGTCTCTTCCCTTCAGAAATATGGATTGCGGTCTTATTGCATAACCCTCTGCTTATCCTATCAAAATCTTTCCTCATTCTTCTTTCCCTTTGCCCTTGTTGCGTACTGGCAGTTGGTGCACCTGACAAAATTACATTCATAGAGTTAGTGTAAATCATTTAGTTGCTATTTGCAATAGTGTAAAGAATATTTGCCTTTCACGAAGGAGATACAATCACTTGCCTTCATCGCTCATCTGGATCTAGTCCTCATATTGGGTTGGACAATTAGCAGATATAAACGCATTGTATGCGGCAGTAGACAAGCTTAGGGTAGGCACTTCTTGTGGATCTAGAGTCGTACCATGGAAAACTTCCTCAGTTGAAGTCAATTCCCTTGTCTTCTGCCTAGTGACTCTAGTAGGTTGCTTTTGTTTCTCAGGTGCCACCAGTCTCTTTGATGCTCTTGTTCCTCCAATAGACATGCTGCCAATCTGCTTGGAACTCTTGTTAGGTAGATCCTTAGAAACTTGTCAGGCCTCAATAGGCAGAATACAAGAAGAATTAGATCCAAATTAAACAAATTGCATAATCAAAGCTAATGAGAAATAACACTACAACAGTGATATCACAAACTTGCACATGCAAAGAAGAATTAATACCTTATCAACTTTCTCTTGTTCAAAGTCCTCGTTCTCTTAAGGGTCATACAAAGAACCTGAATCTTCGGGACTACTACCCTTGCTCTTTGGAAATGTATTGTTAACTATTGCTGCTAATGTAGTGACATCAAGTCTTTGCAAAACTTGATTATTCCTCATCATAGTTTGAGCCCTCATTTTGCCACATTTGGTAAGTGGAGCTTATACGCAATCATATAAAACAAATAAGTATAAGATTATTTGTTTGAAATGCATGTAGAAGCAAGTCAACTCAATGTATGCATCCAAGTATATACCAGTAATGTGTGTGTGCAGTAAGCTGTAAATACAATTTCAAGTTAAATAGCACTATTGTGTCTGTGCATCCAATCTCTATTTGCATTTCAGTAGTATGAAGAATTTCAAATGCATAATCATCACTGTTTCAATATTTTGAAGAGAATGGTACAATTTCAGTTAATAATGATTTACACAGTAACTAATGTAAGCAACAATATTGATATACATTATTTAAAATAACATGCTAATTGGAGATGGCTCTGGCCTAATAGGCTGCTTGGCTGGGGGCCACTTTGATGGGTCAAACAAATAAGCTACAAACATATGAATTCAACATCCTTCAACATGTGAACAGACAAATCGAGGAAGCAAGCAAGATTAAAAAGCAAGAACAAAAACCAACGGCCCTAGTCTTTCATCAATCTACATCCTGCCAACTTCCGTTGAATTGGTGTCACCTTCTGCCCTGGTGCCATCAGGGTCTTGGGAGGGAGAGGGATCGGTCATCAGTGGTCATTGGGAGGGAGAAACGGACGGCGCAGGGGACGACAAGGGGAAGATTGGGGATGGCAGTGAGGGGAAGATAGAGGATAGGGCAGGGAACGATGAGGGGAAGACTGGGTATGGCGGCGAGGGGAAGATTTATATTTTACCGATTGCCCTTAGTTGTTTACCAAAACACCCTTGCTGTGGTGTGGCACATCCAGGGAAGATTTTGGGAATGCGGGCACAAAATAGACATTTCACATATCATTTTGGGTGGCTATCTGGTGTGGTGGCTTTTGGCGCATGAAATTTTGTAAAGCGAAATGTATGCAAAACAGAATTTTGGCGGGGTGGCTTTTCGTGGGCGGAGAGTGAAGTAAAACATGTGGGGGGGGGGGGATTTGCCGAATGTGAAGCTATGGAATTGTAAATAGGGATGAAAACGGAATGAATATGGTCCCGTCCCGGTATCGTATCCCTTTTTTCCAATCCATTTTCATTTTTTCCTGTTCTCATCTATCCCGTTTTCATTTCCGTCCAGCTGAAAAAATGTGAAAGTGAAAACAGTAGGTTGGTTTTCCGACCATTTCCGTTTGTTTTCATCCCTGGCGGACAATCCGGTGTTGTCATTGTTTTGTGCATAGTATTTAGATTATGTGCATTTGTCCAGCATTGTTTTTCAAAATCAGCAAAATGTCTGTTGCATAGAATCCTATTTGCAGTGCCTTTATCCGGCGATTTGTCCGGTGCTTACATCCTATCGTCCGGTGTTCTGCGTCTCATTTAAGCACTATTCCTCGAGCTCTCTGACTCTTTGTTTGGCGTTTTCTTTGGTTATGATGTGCGTTTGCCCGATCTTCCGAAGGTAATATGATAAATCGATTAGTGGAGTTTCGACGTTGATAATCCAAAGGCTCCGATCAGAACAGATCAAGAACCCTCGCAACCACTACACCACTACTCCGTGGTTATCAACCATGCGAAGACGCGGTTGACCTCGCCGAACGCTTTTCCTGCAAGCGAATTGAGAACACAAGCAAGAACAGGTAGATGCAATCTGAATATTGATAATTATCAACAAAGTACTCGAGTTTGGGGTTAACAAACCGATAAATGGTGAAACTGCATTAAACAGTATAATCTAAGATAAACCCAAGCCTAAACTATGATGGCTATTGTGTATATATAAGGTGGCATGAGGAGGTCGACCTAGGGTTGTGCAACCGTGGAGAGAGGCGTGCACAACCTGGACTCCAACTCCGACACGATTACAAAACCCGGTAGAGTTCAAAATAATGACGCAGCACCTTATTCTTTACTCTGACTAAACTATAAGGAATATTTGTTCGAGCTCATATCCATTGGAAAGGGCTCATCGTAAGCTTTCCAGAATGTCTAAGATTGCCTAAAACGGACTTCGTATGAGAGAGTTATGCCCGTTTTACTGACGTGTTGTCCTGAAACTCGACTTTGACCACGACCATGACTTTGACCACGACCATGGCTAAAGCTCAGCCTTGAGTCCGAGTAGACTTGGCCTTCGAGGAGTGATGTCCAAGTAAGGTTGTGGGGCTTATCCCACATTCCAATGCAATAAAATATCACAAGAATTTAGTAGTAATCCATCCAAGGAAACATGAACAGCAAGGAACGAGTTCACCTGGTGGTCTAATTGTCGTGCACGTGCTCTTGTAATTGGACCTAGTATGCTTTGAGGATTATTGGTGGTATTGATCGTATCTGAAGGAGCCATGTGCTCATCAGGTGAACCTTCCGGTGTTATCGTTTTTCACGCCCCACATGTCATATCATTTGACTCATATTGACCAATCGCTCCACATTTCATTCAAGCGCATGTACACCGCCACTCATCCGCGCCGCCTTGCCACCTCTCGCCGTTCTACGCTGATTGCGACCATGGGGGTCTGCCTCACCACCCTCTCTCATCTCCGGGCACTACTACAGAATGAGTCATCCAAAATAGTTTATAACACCTCATCCTCCATGGTTTTGCAACCATTTCCACTATAGTGTTTGTGATAAGAAGAATTAATAGAAACAGGTGCAGGACCGTTTTGGACAGGTCATTATCGGACTCGGTTCCTAGATAGAGCCATTTTGGATAGGCAATTATCAGACACGATCCAATATGAAGCCATTTCGGATAATGGCATTATTGCACACGGTTCTAGTATGGAGCTATTTCTGATAAGTTCAATATCAAAAACGGTTGTATGTAAGAACCATGTCCGATACCCCCCCCCCCCCCTCAAGTGAATAATTTTTGGTACTACAGTTATCTCGATCTCACTCAATACATGCATACAATTAGAAGACAACCAAAACAATTAGGAGATGATGATAATGCATTCATACAATTTATTTACAAACACAAAAGCAGTTCACACGCATACATAAGCTATATACAAACACAAAGTAGTTCACAAGTTAACACGCATCAGCTATATACAAAGATAAAAGTAGTTCTCTGATTACACTAATTGAACAAAGGATTTCCACCCTACCTATTAGGCTTCTTCACCATCTTCAAGGATCCATCATCACCATCCTTCCTATATTTTAGCAGTACCATTGCAAAAGATTTGTCTTCAAGAAACACCTCACTATTGTCTGGGTTTGGTTCCATTCTGACTATCTCATTTATCATCTTGAACCCGATAGTATTCTTGGGCCCAAAACATTTGCCCTTATTCAATAGACAATGACGATTAAACCCAATCTTGCAATTCACAAATATATTTATATTTTCATGGAAAGCAATAGAGAAGTTCCCTTCAAGGATGAAAGATTGGAGAACATGGTTCACTAGAGAGTAACGGTCAATAGTGGTGGCCCTCACAGCAGCGAAAAATACATACTCAACCTTACCAAAATTGATACCAAGCTGACGAATTGTCGACTTAGGAATTTGGACAACACCATCCCTTAGGAGCCTAAGATCACTAAGCAAACACATAGTTTCGATCAGCTTCATTTGTGCTAGATCAGAGATAGTCAATAGATGTACTGTGATGTAACTAAAGTAAAACTGGCGAAGCTCCACCAAAACATAAAAAAGAACCATTTTACTTAGGATACATACTACACACATATTGACATGTAACACTCACGTCAAATCCCTGAGCAATTTTAACATTCAACTCGGGTACAAATGGAAACCTAACCTATCATCCGTGACACAAATCTATATTGGGATTAGATCACCCCATACACTATGGGACTAAGATCAAAGATAGTGCGTTTGATCATTCCACAAACAAATGGACTGTGATGAGCTTAGTAGCATGAACACAATCATGGAAATGAGTAAGAATGGGAGACAGCATAAACAGCTTCCAGAAGCACAAAGTATTATTAACAAATATCAATTAAACATGCAATTGATGATGTGGTTAAGAAATAGGTACTACACATTCAAAAGTTTTATAACTTAAAGGTTATTTTAACAACAAGAAACGTCAACAAAGTTCACTGTTACAGGACAACCACAATTAATGAACATATATGTAATTAGGTCATGTGTCAAAGGAATGAAGCACCTGAAAATGTAACACTAGGATTGAACATGTCTATGGTATAAGATTAGGCAATGACACAACGTATAATACCAGGAGAGCCTATTTCTTGTCTTTGAAGTACAAACGAACATTTTCTACTTTCTTTAATAACTATAGGGGTTGAATAGGGTTCATTTAATTATTTCTTCATTGTGCCATTAGAATCATATTGACCATTGCTCAACATAGAAAATAATAGAATGAGAACATATGAATCACAACAATTTTTGCAATTCAAGAACAATATGCATGTGAAAAATCAAGTATAGAAACATTCATACAAAAGCTAGTCCACTCCAAATTTCCTTTATAAAAAAGTGATTAATAAAAACAATCGGTTCTGAACTCACTAAAATCAGACTGAAATCAGGCAAAGGCACATGTATTTATTTCAGCCTCAAAGAATGTCTAATTGCTAATTGCTCGTCACCTCCATAAAACCTAACACTTGCTAATTACTCATCACCTCCAATTCAAGAATATGCAATGAAAATGCATGTGGCCCTAGAACATTTGGTATCAAAGGAAGGAAGGGAGGAGCGGGTGGTGTACCTCGACAGAGATGGGGGCGGGCCGGACTCGACGACAACATAGGCGGGTGAATGGTCCTCCTCTACGGTCGACATTAGCCTCGGGGATGACTGCGATGATGATGGGGATGATAACAGCCTCAGGGATGACAGCGACGTCGATGGGGATAGGGACGAAGGCATGGAGTGGAGTGGAGTGGAGGGGTTGAGGGATTTAGATAGGGCAATGTGGAGTGGAGGGCGTGGAGGAGCGGAGAAGGTGGTGGCGTGGAGTGAAGGGAGCGAAGAGGTAGAGGAGGCGGCATGGAGTGGCAGTGCGTAAGGGACGAGGAGGTGATAGCATGGAGGGGCGTGGAGTGGAAGGCGCAGAGGGGCAGAGGAGGCGGCGTGAAGCAGCAATGCGCAGAGTGGGGGAGGCGAGGGTGATGCTGAAAATGTAGGGTTCACGAGCCCTCGGGCAATATGTAGGGTTGCAGCATAGGAAATGGCTCTTTTTCAAGGCCATTTCGGATATTATCGACATAACTCGAGAGCACCAAAGTCATTGTACGATACCATAATGTTGTAGGACGTGTGCATTGGGATGCCTGGCCTCCCATGGAAAATTGCAACATTCGCTACAGAACCCCAAGCGACGTGTGACCATTCACACCCTAAAACTAGTCCAGTCTATCGCATATAAATAAGGAACTTACCGTTGTCATCCTCAACATAACTCAAAACTTTGCCAACATTGCCATGTGGCACCCAACCAGCAAAGTTGATGACTCAGCGAAACCACAACGTGGTAGTCATGGATTGGGTAGACCTCCCATGGCTAGCCCTTCGTGCAATCATTGATTGCTTTGACGAGCCAAGGGACTTTGTTTCATTCAGAGTGAATTGCTTTGGGTGGTGCAACAACGTACGGGTCCCCTCCTTCGCAGGTCGTAAAATGCAAGTTAAGACCTTTGAGGGAAGCTATCTGATACGGCTCAACTGCAATAGAGATTCTATCAGCTTCATAAACCCACTGATAGGACAGGTGCTTAGGCTACCTCCGCTGCCAGAGTGGACCCGCTACCGCAACCCAAAGGGTTTCTTTATACGCCCAAAGCTAGGAGACGTCACCCCTGGAGGCACCATATATCTTCGAAGGCAACAATGGGCAATGGAACCTCCCCGGTCATGAAAACTAGATGGCATCCCTGAAGCTCCATAACAAGATCATGTTACAGAGCTGGGATGACACATGGTACATCCTAGACGGAGAAAGGGACTTCATGAGCCTTTGCAGAGGCTGTATTCACTTTCTCAAATGGCTCAATGACCAAGGTAGAGCCCAATGCTACATATGGCAGTTGGACATCGTGGCAAATACCCCAGCCATCGGACAGGCCATCCTCGTAGCACATCAATGGGTGTTGGGCACTTGGTTCATCCCAAGTCTAGAATAGGCTACCACGGCATCGCGATGGCGCCATGCATAGATATATTATATAGGTCACACATAAACCATATTTTGATGCCCATTAGAAAGTACTCGAAAGGTTGATGCAATCAGGCGATTAATGTCTTTTGTTTCTTTTTACACAGCATGATGGTGAAGGGCTATACCCTTTATCTAAATACATATACAATATTTTCCGTGTCCTTTGTTTCATAACAGGCTAAGTCCTACCATTTTTGGGAATTGACTTCAGCTGGTTGAAGGGGAGAGACCAAGGCCAGTGTATCACCTCACCGTCTAAAGATTCTTGGCTTCGGTCCCCCAAAGTCATAATAGAACACATAAACCAAACCAGTCCGAATCAAAATGTGCACACAATATAAATCAGTGTAAACAAAATACTAGCACCGGACTATCCAGTGAATGCAATCTTCAGAAACCCTAGACTTCAAGCTTTGTTCTCACTGGATAAATCAGTGGGAATAAAATACTAGCACTGGAATTTTATGTTTACACCGTACAATTACTCAGTAGCATTTTGAGAAATCCGTCTTAACACTGGATGTTCCAATGACCTACTAGAGTTTTGCTCTTTGTCCGGTGTTCACAATCTTCCACTGCAACTCCTCTACACCATCTTTTATACACCAGATGATCTGGTGATGACACGGGAGTATTCAGCAGACTATCCAGATGATCCTGCGTTTAAAATAAGCTATCACCAGACTATTTGGTGTTAGCATTAATTTTGACCCGAGCCAAATTTGAGTTTCAACACTAGTTTATAATCCCTAATCCCCTAATTCCATAGTTCATGCGATTAACAATTAGGGATAAAAACGGACGGGAATGGTCAGGAAAACTCCCTAACCATTTTCACTTTCACATTTTCTCAGCCGGACGGAAATGGAAATTGGATAGGAGAGAATGGGAATGATCGGGACATAATCAGATGGTCAAAAACAAACCAATCTAATCAGAATAATACCAGTATCGGTTGGGAGTCGAAAACACAAAACGGAAACACCAACCCATGACCAACCGTCAATGCTACTGGGAGCGAACCAACCGAGCTACAGCTCGGTCCTCAAGGCTTATGTTGTTGAATCTTTGTATCTTGTATTATTGGAGTCAAGTATTGATAAAAAATGATATGTCATCTGAATTGAAAAACATATGATATTTTTTGCTTTCACGTGACTTGCTGATTGGATTGGTTCGTTAGACTTATTAGTTTGGTGTTGTCTGAAAATCATATTAAACTTATACATGTTGACATGTCTTGATGGTTCTATGGGTCAGTGTTTTCATTTTTTGTTTTCAAATCCTGACCGATACCGGTATTGTTTTGATCGGATTGGTTCGTTTTCGACCCTCCAATTATATCCCGATGTTCCCATTCCCACATATCCCGTTTTCGTTTTCATTCGGCTGAGAAAATATGAAAGTAAAAACGGTTATGGGGTTTTTTCGATCGTTTCCGTCTATTTTCACCCCTAATTGTAAATTATATGAACTATGGAATTAGGGGATTAGGGCTTATAAACTAGTGTTTACAATCAAATTTTGCTCAGGTCAAAATTAATGCAAACACTGGATAGTTCGATGATAGCTTGTTTTAAACAAAGGATCATCTGGTGAGTTTAAATTGGAGTTTACTCTCTGACTTTTAGTCTGGTGAATATTCCAGTGCCATCACCAGATCATCCGATGTATAGAAGATGGAGGAGAGGAGTTGTAGCAGAAGATTGTAAACACCGAACAAAGATCGAAACTCAGGTAGGTCATAGGAACATCCAGTGTTAAGAAGAACTCCCAAAATGCTTGTGAGTAATTGTACGGCGTAAACATAAAACTTCGGCGCTAGCATTTTGTTCACACCGATTTATCCGGTGAGAACAAAACTTGAAATCTAGGGTTTCTAAAGATTGCATTTACTGAATAGTCCAGTGATGGCATTGTTCACATAGGTTTATCCGGTGTGTACATTTTGATTCGGACTGGTTTGGTTTCTGTGTTCTATTTGGACTCTTTCATATTCTTGCCCGAATACGACTTGTTTATGGCATATAAACGTGTCCTCTGCGTGTGGGAGGCTTGTTGGGTTGGACAATCCCGCATATTTGGGATGTTTTGGCCGAGTTATTTTAGGAAATAGCTAGAGACCCTATTTAAGGACAAGATAGAATCCAATCTTTGATGGAGAAGTCCATGCCACCCCTCATAAATAGTAAAAGGGGTGTAGGCCAATTGAAACAACATACAATCGATCTCATATCAATACAATTTTTCTTTTCGTTCTTTTTTTACCCTAGTTCTTTGATCTTGGGTACGGTCCTCACATTCTTGGCCATAATCAAGTGAACACATATTACAAGTCACAGGTATCGACAAACACACATATATACATAATAGTTCTCACAGGTCACCCCCTGAAAAGTCGGTCAAGTTGAACCAGTCCAGTATCCCTCTACCTCTCTCACGTTGAGCATTGAGTCTTCGCATGGATGGCTGATGGCTTGTGTACGTCCAAGGACGCCAGGCGACCGATGGTGGTAGAGCGGAGGACCTGGCCACATCTGATCTACCGCAGTGTCACCTATGCTCTAGGCTCGCTGGCGTGTCAAGGACATCAAAGTCTGATGCCTGAACACCACTATAGTTTGAGCCTTCGGCCTCCTCCGCAGTGCACTGACAGGCTACCCTATCGTGCTCATCCACAACACACTGATGGGCCACCCTCTAGTTCTTCTCCTAGGTATGCTTATGGGACGCCGCTTTTTTTCTCCTCTGGAGTTCATAGATGATAGGCCAACCTCTGATCCTCCTCCTCCCAGGCATGCTTACGGGCCACTGCTTCTTACTCCTCCTTCGCATCATCGCTAGAAGGCCATTCTGTCGAGGAGTCATCTGACGGTACTAACTTCGAAAGTAGATCAAGGCTAATACTCCGCGATCCCACCTTTTGTCCCGCCTCCGAGGTCAAGAGGCCCGAAGTTAGCACCTGAGAACAAAGGGCAGACCAAATTAGTACAAGACACATTACATTACTTATCCACACATACAAATAGCTTGTCCATACATGAAAACCACATAAGATATCACATATCTAGCACTCCGGTCCCTCTACTCCCCCTAAATGTCTACCTCTTTATCATCAAGGGCTGAAGAAAGGAGGCGTCGCTGTGGCAGTAGAAGGATGAACGTCGAACTTGGAACCAGAGTCAGAGCCAGAGTTGTGCTCAGCCTCGTTAGAAGTAGAAAGGGCATCAAAGTCAGGAGACGAAGGTCTCGCAAAGGAAGTAGGTGTGGTCACCATAACAGGATCCTCCAGAGAAGGCGCACTAGTAGTAGGAGCAAGAGTAGGTACGGTCGCCACAACAAGATACTCCAGAGCAGGTGCACTGACACTAGGTGCGGGAGTAGGTGCGGTCGCCACAATAGGATCCTCCGAAGCAGGTGCAGGAGTAGGTGCAATTGCTAAGACAGAAGTAGAAGTGCTAACATCAGGAGTCGCTAAGACAGAGACCTCATGTACTGGAGAAGCAAGTTACACAGAGCTAGAAACCACAACACCCTGCGTGGCCATCTCCTCGCCTATCTGAGCATTCATAGGCCTAAGTGTTGATTCTATCGAGCTAAGTCAAAACAAAGGAGGTTGAACTAGAGGTGTGGGACCAAATGTGGCACTCAAACCAAGCAGAGTTGGTCGAGGTGTCTCCTCAAAAGTGAGTGGAGCTGTAGACAGTAAAGAGGACGCTTGAGAGGTAACTGGAGGCAAAAAGGGTCCACCTGGTCAAGGCAACGACTCTGTTTGAAGAAACAAAGACAGTGGGATCAAAGACAGGGGTGTCTGGACTGATCCGTCAACACTGGTCGGTGGTGGAGTCAAAGCTGGAGCTGGACTAGGTGCTGGCACGGCAAATTGAGGTGGTGGTAATTCGATGTATTGGTGCACATGGTTGATGCAGCCGGATTGAGAACATGTTGATCATGGAATGTTGAACTGCTGCAAGTGATGCCTTGTGTTGCTACATCAACTGCTCTAGCAAAGCTGTATGTTACTCCTTCTTATGTGCTTGTCACTCCTTCAAACGTCAGGTGTGCTCAACATGCTGCTATTGACCCTCAACCAGTCTCTGAAGAATGCGGCAAGCTTTGATGGCTGACTAGTTGTGGCACGGTGACTGGAGGTGGTGGCAGTGCTGAAACTGGTGCTGCGGAGCTGTCGGTGACATGGGAACCAGGGGTCCCCGAGTCCCGAGGCCAGGACAACAGAGTGCCATGTGGCGCCCTCCCTCGGGAATTATCTCCCCGAGGTCCGAGAAGATCAAATTCTAGGAGAGGGTGCTCAGGGTCATGAATAGTGCTACCCGAGTACCCGAGTTCCCCAATGATCCAAGAAGGCCAAGTTTCGGGAGAGGGTGCTCGGGGCCATGAACAGTGGTCCTCGAGCACTCGAGTTCCCCGATGACAAGAGAAGTCAGTTTCAGGAGAGAGTGCTCAGGGCCATGAACAGTGGTCTCCGAGCACCCGAGCTCCCCGATGACAAGAGAAATCAAGAGAAGTCAGTCCCGGGAGAGGGTGCTCGGGGCCATAAATAGTGGTTCTCAAGCACCCGAGTTCCCCAATGACCCGAGCAGTCAGTCCCGGGAGAGGGTGCTCGGGGCCATGAACAGTGGTCCCCGAGCACCCGAGTTCTCCGATGACCCGAGCAGTCAAGTTCCAGGAGAGGGTGCTCGGAGCCGTGAATAGCGGTCCCCGAGCACCCGAGTTCCCCGAGGATCAAGAGAGGGCATATCCGGGAGAGAGTACTCGAGACTGTGAACAGTAATCCCCGAGCACTCATAGTTCCCCGAGGGCCTGAGAAGTCCTTCGCCGGTGGTCCCCACAAGGGCTCAGCGGTGAGGTATCAATTGGTGAGAGGCCCGATGCTGCATTTAAGAGGGCGCGTGGCTTGTCACTTCCAACCACTCCCCCCACGCTTGCTGTCAGTCCCTGTCACGGTCTGGCAGGGAGGCATGGGGACATTCAATGATCGAGTCCCATTGCGCGTCATCCGACGTGCCTCGGGATAACGTCGTAGGGCTCGAGGTGCGACGCCTGCCGTCCTGCTGTGTCAGACTCGCTCTGACCGGGCGGGCATGCGGGGCTGCTCGGTGGCTGCCCGGTGGGCCCTCACCGCTGCACCCGCTGAAAAGCGGAATGATGACGACAAAGACCGGATGGGGGCGCGTTTTCAACTCTCTCCGTCACCTCAAGCTGCAGCCCATGATGGTTGCTTTCCATTTATGGTGCCTTGGAACTTGCACCATCCTTTCTGGGCACGCCACCCGCCCCGCCGGGTATAAAAGAGGGGCGGGCTCCCCGGAGAAGAGGACGAGTTTTCAGAGCACATCCGATGAACTCCGGACGATGACGATGGAAGAAGCACGAAGCTCTAGACTTAGATAAACATCCTTGTAATACGAGAGATCCTCAGAGAGACATTCTTAGAGTATTTATACATACACACAGGAATAGGGTATTATGCTCAGTACAGCCCGAACCTGTCTAAAAATCCCCTGAGCATTTACTTCCTCCTGCATCCGACCATCCACTACACCTGCATCTCATTTACTCTCATTTATTTCATATACGAGGCGGGTTCAGAATCATCCACCCAGCCGAATCTCAAAGGGGGTCCCTCCGGATCCCCGCTTGAGGAGTTCACCCTCCGACAGGAGCCTAAGCCACCTGCCTTGTGGTCATGTGTGCCTCTGACAGGAGGTAGATACTCAACGTCGTCACTGTCACTATCATTGTCACTATCAAGGTCCACATCAAAGTAAGTAGGCAATTATGCCTCCGCCTCTGCAAGTGTCTAGTCCTCCTGAGCAGCTGCCTCACGCTCCATCTCAGTGAGCTGCTCCTAGGCCCGCCTCATGGCCCTCTAGCCATGGCGTCTATCTCCTGGTGCAGATGGCATGTACAGGTGGAAATGTGTCCTGGATGACTCAGCTGCACATACTCTGGGTGGTGAAGCTGGCTCAGAATGTAAGAGATGAAGTAAGTGTATGGTTGATGCCGGGCCATGCCATTGAAGATTACATCCTCAATCTCACCAATAAGAAAGTCCACAATATCAAACTGGTCATGACTGAGGATGGACAGAAGAAGCCATTGCTGAAGACTAATGATGGCCTGGGCATTGCCGACCTGTGGCAACAAGCTCCTCCTTATTGCCAGGTGAACCACCTTTGCCTCAGGAATAAGCAAGTCAGGCAAGCAATTTAATCCGGCATAGAGCGACTACTAAAAAAGCAAACATATCTGATCATCCATAGGGAAGTTACCACCAACCGAAGCACGGTGAGGTGGGTTAGCATCCACATAGACTATGTTGTGTAGAGATCTATCGCTCTCCTCAACTCTAAGCATCTGAGCTAGCTGAGGTCTATAGAGTTTGAACTGTTAGCCATCAAACACAAACTAAATATAATCTTGGCGCTCAGGAATCCAGACTGTAGCATAGAAAACTTTGACTCAATCCTCAACAAATCTATTGCACTCTGAAAGCAATGCAATCAATCCGGAGAAGCGGTCAAAGTATCCCAGTATGTTCACACCCCTCGAGGCACTATGCAGACCACCCCAATGCAGTCTTGTGGTCAAATAGCTTAATGCACATCAACTTATAGGAGGCATAGAAACTCTCTAGAAGTATAATCCAACACCTCAAATTGGATCAAGTATCACAACCCTATGGAAACCACTTGTCAACCAGCACAAGTCAAAGCCTCTTGATCCTCTTGGAGGTACATCCCCTTAGATCACACAATAGGACCTCTAAGTCATTTGATTGTGCTTCCTTCTGCTCCTCCTCACTGCCCTCCTCCTCCACAGTAGGCTTAGGTGACTGGTGACCGGAAGAAGGTGAAGTCAACCCACCCCATGTACGCACACAACCAAAATGATGAGGAGCTGAGGGAGGTGTCTAACCCTTTGACTGTTGTGTACTCCGAATGGCTCTCTGGCTCCTCTGAACATCATCTGTGGCTGCACAAGTCGCTTGAGACTCTCTATTTTAAGGCACCACCACCCCATGCATGTGCCTTTGTTTTCTTCACCTTAGGCACCTCAATATCCTTTATGTTTCTCTTTCCCGAATCATGACCCATCTGCAAGAGATACTGTAAAAGGTCAAGAAAAATAGGTGATAGACAATACACATATATGAAATGTAACTAAGGATAAGCATGACACAAGTGATCAAAAGGCATGAATGAGAGTTGAGAATAAGGCACATTGCATCCAATTCGATGAAATTGGAATCGACAATAGAGTAGCCGAAACACGGTGGAGATGCCCGATGGCAACGAACCCTATAAGGGAATTATGGGCAAGGGAAAAATGGGCTAGGATTAGGCGGCGGCGGCGGCGAGGACGGTCGGAGGTGAGAGAGGGTGGTGAGGTGGACCCTCGGTAGACGGAATCGATGCAGGATGACGAGAGGCGGCGGGGCGGCGCAGATGAGCGAAGACATATGGGCGCTCGAATGAAATGTGGAATAGCCAGTCAAGATTAATCAAACGATATGACATGTGGGGTTGTGAAAAATGCTACCACCGGAAGGTTTGCTGGGCGCACTGGAGAAAACACCAGACAAAAGTCAGATGCTCAAGGAATAGTTCTCAAAGGAGATGATGAACACCGGACAGTAGGATGTAATCACTAGAAAAATTGTCAAATAAAGGCAATGGAAACAGAGTTCTACTCAACGAACATTCTGGTGATTTTGAAAAACAAACACCGAACAAATGCACAATCAAAATACAGTGCATAAAACAATGATAATACCATATTGTCCGTTGAGTAATACCGGATAAAGACACAGTAGAGCCAAATGGCGCTGCATGCGATATTAACACTAGATAATACAATGTGTTCAACGGACAAATCATCGGACAAGTCACCAAATGGCATTGGAAGCAATATTAACACCAGATTATAGTATTATGGCATCTACAAAAATATAGTCAACTGAGTTCACATCTCATAAACAAATTGCATCACTAGTATTGCAACACAAATGAGTTCATATCTCATCCACTAAAACATAGAACTGAGTTCACATCTCAGTTACAAATGGCACTACATAGTTCACATCTTAGTTAACATAGAGTTAAAATTCAAGACATCAACAGTACGAATACATACCCTGAACAAAATACCACATCACAAGCTACTAGTCATCACTATCAACGTCAGGAGTAATGGGACTTCCATTCTCACTAGCGTACTGCCAGTCAGTTTCATCCTCATCATCAGAGTCGCTTTCATCCAATGCAGCCTCGCTTTGTTTGTGAAGGTCATCAACTACACTTGCAGGAACAATACTACACTCCTCACGAGCCCAACTCGGATTCTCCAAACTATCTACATTAACTTGCACTTGACATATATAAGACTCATCATTTTGGTATGCAAGTCCACTGCCATTGGGTCCTGGTTCCATGTCGGTTTCAGTGACACTCCACATATGCCTATGCTTAAATTTTTGCACAACTCTCTAGTTTCCACCTTACTTAGTGTCTGGCAAGTAAAATAACTTTTTGCTTGTTGTGCTAGAATGAAAGAATCATTTTTGTACCAGTAACTTCCATTGTTAATGCTTTTGAAGTATCCATCATCTTTAATCCTTATCTCTTTCCTTCCAGATCATACCAGTTAAACTGAAATAAAACAATTGATCATTGATGTTCAAACTTGAGCTATAATGCAACTGAATAATTTCTTTTAGAAAACCATAAAAATCAATATTTCCTCCATTATGTGTACCAGCAACCAAACTTCATTATTCTCTGTCCTTTTATTTTTCTCAAGGTCAAGTGTGTGGTATCGAACACCGTCAACAATACGTGCTGAATATAATCGAACTAGCATATAGGTTATCACTAACCTCTTCTTCCTTCACGTAACATAGTGTTGTAATCTGTACAACAAAAATATACAGCATGGTGAACACCTATATACAACCGATCGTAGTTTCATCAAAATTTGTGTAGAAAAACTCACATGATTCTTAAACCATGTGGAAAATGCCTTCTCACACCTTATTTCAAGATCTTAAGTACCATCTTCCACTAACTCTTGCCTGCATAGCTTGCAATACGATAGTTAATTCAAAATTAGACCTAAATCATAGGTTGTATAAAAAATTCAGAAGTGCACAAGGGATTACATACTCCATATATGGCTCAACCTCCGGACAATTGTTTGGCACATACCAAACCATCTTGTCATAATCATCTTCAAGATATGTAACCTTCGAAGCTTCAAGTAAATCAATACTATGCTGGAAAACAAATAGATCACCTTTTCTTAAATTAACATGCTCTCTATTCCTGCCCTCCTGATTGAATCATGTCTCAACATCATTAAAGTACCTTGAGCATATTTCAAGCACTCATTTGCATCATATGCTTCTACAATGGATCCTTCAGGTCTTGCCATGTTTCTCACAAAACGCTTCAATGTACATAGCCTTCTTTCAACTGGATACATCCATGCATATTGTATTGGGCCTCTAAGGATTGCATCATTAGGTAAATGAACAGCCAATAGCCTTCTTTCAACTGGATACATCCATGCATATTGTATTGGGCCTCTAAGGATTGCATCATTAGGTAAATGAACAGCCAAGTGCACCATAACATCAAAGAAGGCAGAAGGGAAAATTTTCTCAAGCTTGCACAAAATGATTAGGATCTCAACTTTCAATTTATGAAAAATATCTAACTTCGGAGTTTTACAACATATTTGCCGAGAGAAGTTTCCCAATTTAGCAATTGCTTCATATATCTCCTTATACATGATTCCTTGGACAGCAGTAGGCAAATTCTTTGAAGAAGGATATGTCAATCATGAGTTTTCAATTTTTGGAGTTTGCATCCATCAACAGCAATACATCTTGCTAAGTTAGAAGTAAATCCATCTGGAAATTTAACCTCTCTTATAAATTCACAACATGCCTTATGTTGGTTTTTTCTCATTGTATACCAGGCTTTTGGCACACTATATGAATCTCCATCAGACTTCAAATGATACTCTGATCTTATGCCCATGTCTTCCCAATCAAGTCTAGCATTAAACGTGCAATTTGTCTTCCTAACAATGTTGAGAAATGTTCCAAGAAGGTTTTCACATATTTTTTTTTTCAATGTGCATGACATCAAGACTATGCCGCAACTTCAAACTTGTCCAATACGGCAAGTCAAACAAACAAACCCTTCGGCTCCAACATTGGTAATCAACCCCCCGCTTCCTATTCTTCCCTCTAGGATGCTTTTCCGGTCTAACATATTTGACCTTTGCCAGTTGCTCCAGCAGCTCCTCTGTACTAAATTCCTCTAGCTTCTCATGTGTTTCAGTCTGACCATTAAATTTTTCCTTCGTCTCCATAGATGTTCTCGTGGAAGGAAACGACGGTGCCAAATATAATATATCTTTTCCTTATTTTCTCTAAGCAATAACCTTTGTCAAAATGCCCATAAGCATAATAACCTTTTGTGACTCGCCCTGACAATGTGCTTAATGTTGGATAATCATGAATGCACCATATAATTGCAGCATGTAGATCAAACATTATACCACTAAATGCATCATAAGTATGGACAGCCTTCCAAAGCTTAAGCAGCTCTTCAATGAGAATCTCAACAAGCACATCAAAATCCTTTCCTAGAGAACTCGGACCAGAGATGAGTAAGGCCATCATTAAGTTGCATTGTTCTGTACATTCATATGGTGTCAAGTTGTAAGGCACAACAAATAGTGGCCACATGCTGTATGAGGAGGTCATGTTGCCAAATGGATTGAAATCATCAGTTGCAAGGCCAAGTCCTAAGTTCCTAGCATCTTCTGCAAACCACCCTAATTTTCTATCAAAGTCTTTTCATGATTCACTATCAGCTGGATGGCTAAGTTCAATCTCCACTAGTTGTCGCTTCAACTTGTGCCATTGTACCCCTCTAGTGTTTTATTAGAAGCAAACATCATCTTCGGTCTTGGAATTAATGGAAAATATCCAAATACCTTCTTAGGAATGCACTTGCTTCCATCTGCATCTTTCTATCTTGATGCACCACATACTGGGCACTCATCATTTTTTTCACGCTCCTTCCAAAATAAGACACAATTACTTTTGCACGCAAGGATTGAATCATATCCAAGTCCAATGTAACGAAGAAAATTGCTTGCTTCATTGTAAAATGCTAGAAGAGAGCAAGCCGGAAATGCTAAGGATAACAACTTCAGTAGTATAGTAAATGCAACATTACTGATATGATACAATGACTTGATATGAAGTAACTTCACAACAAATAAAAATCTAGTAAACCAGCACATACAGGGTAAAGTTCACGCTTTAACTCTTTTATTATACTTGCAAACATTGTTTGCCCACCACCATGGTCTTCAGTTGTGTACATCTCCTCTATCATATCAAGAATTCTATCATCGGTGTCTTCATCCTTATTGAAACGAACATCCTCTTAATCACTAATATGTTCATCCTGAGGGTGTGCATTTTCGTGAACTTCAGCATCAAATGATTCTCCATGATGGATCCACCTATTATATGTGCTTACCTTTCTATAAATATATAAGTGATCTATCATATGTCCTTGAGGTTGATGAATCTGATTCAGACATTTACGACATGGTTAAAGTATTTCTTCATTCTCACCAAATCTTTCCCTAACAAACTTCATAAAATCGCTGACCCCATCAATATGCGATTTGCTAAATTGTCTACCATTTATTTAACCTCTGTCCATCTATCAAACATTTAAATAAGGAAAAATTAATAGCTCATTACAGTGCCCAGAATAAATCAACATTATTATGCATACTTTATAAATCTTTACACCACGCAACATAAATCAACAAAAAAAAAATGTTCCACAAAGATATTCTCATTTCAATTATTTACTAGAATATACTCAAATTAAATAATATACTATCTGAAATGGCATAGACATTTGTAACAATCTACAATATCATAAATATTCAAGAAAAATCTAGGCACTGAGAAGTAAGGAATATTACTGAAACCAATACGGACAAGAGGACATCCATACCTTCGTTGGAAGACTGATTGGACTAGTTGCTGCAGCCGGATGGTTGGTCGCATGGCAAACATTGCTGCCGAGGAAGACAAACCCTTCCAGTGCTACTGTGTTGCCGCAGAGGCGTGGCTACTGCGCCGGCCTGCACCTCAAGGCAACACCACATGTGTGCACCGCCATCTTCGCCGGAATGCGCCACCTAGCTGTGCCGCCACAGGGCGCCGCAAATCTACGCTGTTAGGTGCGCACCATCGCCTCTAGTCTGCGTCACTGGAGTGCGTCATCATCGCCATCGTTTCTTTTTTTAGGGGGTGTGCCGCCGTCTCAACGGTGGGGGAGCGATCTATTTTCTCGCCAAATCCTAAAAACATACTTGTTGCTCTAGCATGAAACTGATAGGTAGGCTGTAGATTTATGTATATATAAAATTTTAGATGTAAGGATTCAAACTCCCTCCATAGTTTAGTAGTAGTACTGACTCTCCTCATCCGACCGATCCTAGATTCGAACTTTGGGATGTGTTATTTGTTTTTCTATTATGTCTCCCTACTTTTCACATCATACATACATCTGAGATCCTGACAGACTGATGGGCCATGCTTGTTTTACGCATAACAAAATTTTATAATAATGAAACTTTGTTACATGTGGAAGTCAAACTTTTATGATAAAATTGTTTTTTCGTAATACTTGGTGTATAGTCTGTGATGATTTTTGTTTGGCTTTAACGATGATTGTACCGGTCACTAAAATGCAAGGTTATAGATTCAAATTAATTCTTATAATATTTTTCTTGAAAAAAATATCATAAACTAATGACGATTTATAGTATTATTATATAGTTTTCTTAGCATGTCCTTGACAACAACAGACTGCGTTCTCAGCATTGCTCACATCCCCATCAGTGTCTGACCATTAGCAGGCTGGGGCAGCACTGCCAGCCAGCAGATATTTCCCACCATGTGCGTGCTCGTGCGAGCGAGAGAGATGCATCGATCAGTCAAACAGTAGGGCAAGTGATGAGGGGGGGCAGAGAGTACATATTAGACAGTAGCAGCGGAGAGACGATGACAGCACCAGCAAGAAATAATTGTCCCTTCGGGCTTCCAATAGCAACACGGGTGAGAGAGAGAAGAGTAAGAGAGAGAGGGAGGAGAGAGAGGAGTCGGAGAGAGAGAGAGAGAGGGGGTGCGGGGGGAGAAGAGAGCCAGTCATGCAGTGTAACGCAGGCTAGGGGACACTCACCAGCAGTAGCTAGGTAGGCTTTGTAGGTGGAGTAGTGTTTGCCCTGCGCACCCACCATGACCATATGCTCGTTACGTACCAAACTCAGATCAGTCACTGCTCACCTATAGCGACAAGTGAAAGCGGAACAGACGCACGTTTTTTTCCGGTAAATATAATTCATTAGATTCCTACGATAAAATTCAAATTTTTTTATTAAATATGATAAAAAATTTACTAGAGTTTATCAATAAACCTTATGAATCAAATATATCGGATATAATATCCGTTTTTTTGCGGTACAGACGCCGGCCGCGCCCAGCGGAAGGCGATGGCCAGCTACTGTTCCCATGCGCGCTGCCAGTCCAGTCCTGGGCTCCTAGCTCGTTGATGGACATATCCATAGCTATTTACTGCTACACTCCCTACCCGTCGAAACATTACTGCTGCCACGCCTAGCCTCTGGTCCAGAATCTATCTATCTGCCACTCTCGTTGCTGCCAACTGTAGGGGCAGGATCATAAACTGGTACAAATATCAAGGATTCAAGCTTGTGAATTTCAGATGCAAGATTCCCATGAAATCATAAATCCGTTTTATGAAAATTCCTGCCTTCTGGTGCATCTTTGGGGCCTATTCGAAACTTCACATGAACTTTGTCAGTGTATGCTTTTATCGTGCGATAGATTGTGATCGATCGATTTCCATCCAAACATCTGTTGGGGATGGAGTCGAACTGTATCTACAGAAGTGTCTGTGAGTGAGGCTAGCTATAAAGCTGGGAGAGCATCATCAGCAGAGTGTCGCTTTCCATGGCTGCTTTAGGCTACAGGAGAGGCAGTGTCCACTTCCCTCTGGCATCCCGAAACGTGTGCCCCAATAACGGCATTGAGACCAGAGGCAAATTCCACTTTGGACGAGAAAGGGCCTGGCCCCCTCACCTCTCTAGCTACCACTCACACTTCCCCAAGAAACAGACCGGTGCAAATTGTGGCAATTAGGTCATCTACGATGATTACCTTTAGCTCTTATTACTGTAGCATAGGGAGATTAGAGAAATGGACGAGATAAAGAGATAAAGGTAAAACTAACATCAAGAAGAATCTTATTGACGTGGAGAGGAATTTAATTTATCTAGCTAAATTTTAACTAAGAAAAAAAATAAAAGATAGTTCTAAATATGATGAGCTAAAAAACTTGAAAACAGAATTTTATAAAAAAATGCGCTGAGAAAAATAAAAAATAGCAACTATCTCTTATGGTTGAAGATACTTAGCCACTACCAAAAAGAACTACACCGGATACTTAGCCACTACCAAAAAGAAAAACACTGTCCAATCAATCCACAGGCAGAGTCCACGTACATGTGCAGCACGAAAACGAAGTGCTGCGCTGCCACTTGCCTGTATCCCAATATTTCCAAACTTCTGTTCTTGATCACGAATCTAGCTATCTGGGCATGATTTGGTTTCAGGAGAAATTAAAGCAGGTTTTATCCACCAAGAAAAGTAGTAGGTTTTAGCGCACTTGTGTCGTCCATACTCCATAGTCCGTGTCGTCAGGCTCGTAACATCTGCGCCACTTATCCATATACTCCTGTGTCGCTGGAAAATATTGTCAATATATTAACGAAAGCAACATTAATGGACTGTACTGCAACCGGGGGAAAAATCTCGGTCTCTCGAAAAGAAATAAATAGAGGTGACTGAGTTGCAGTACAGAGTATTTATGCTTCAATTTCTATTTGTGTAATAAGCGAGAAGAATAAGTAATTTCAATTTGTGTAAAGTAAATAATATAGAGTATTTATGCTTATTTATGTTGGGATCCAAAGAAGTCATTTTAAGTTAGCAATTGGCCTAGGTAATTTTATCGCATGACGCAGACAAAACAAATCGTACAAAAGAAATGAAATAAAGTAATTAACATAGGGGGTGCACGCTAATATATGGGTTGGTATCACATGTATAGATCAATAATACATAGAAAACCAAAATTCAACCCTTGACAAAAGACAAATATTGGAAATAATAGCAAGAATAATTGTTGAAAAGAAGACTTACATATCGATGGATGTTGAAGATCAGCGGGCTGGGTACGTTGTATTCTTTACAGAAGCACTCCTTGACTCCACAAAAATGAGGAAGAAGCACAATAGCAAGCACGCAGCATGTGTAATTCTCAGTTTCTCAGTACTGCTCATTCAATCCATTCACTTGCCAGTTTCAAATATTACTGCGCGACGCGGCGCACCTTACTCTAAGAAATACAATGTGACCTAGCGCTAATGCTAGCTAGATTGATTGTGTGGCCACAACTTTATTTTATTTTTTATTTTGAGAATGACTGTGTGCTCAGAAGTACTGAGAAATACACAACTTCATTGTTTTGCAATAGGGTTTGGGGGTGAAATCAGTTGCCCATGCGGCCATCCACAGCTAGGCGCGCCGGATCGGGATTCTCTGTAATTGCCAGTAAAATGTATTAGATCTGATTTAACCCGTTGATTTTAATATGGATGTATCAGATTTAGCATTACAGTACTACTAAGTAGTGAGCTACAGTACCAGAACACATGCGGATTAAACTGGATTACTGTCGCTGCAGTAAAGAATGATTAAGTAATATGTACACCGTATCACCAAGCACATTTAACTGTATGAACAGTAATCCTCTCAATTAATTCATTATTAGTGCAAGGATCCGGGTCCAGGCGCCCCACACCTTTCTTTTTCTGTAAGAACTATCCGCTGCTACAGGGGTTATGTCTTCGTGCAGCTAACCGGCCCAACAGCACTCTTTGGCTAAAGAGAGCTACATGGCTTTCTGGTCAGAGTGGTCCACTATATGCATATGCATCTATATCCGCTTGCTGTGAGGTATTTAAGATGAGATGAGCCTAACTGTCCAAAAAGTACAAAAGCATTAGGAATATCGTCAATTTGTGACCTTTCTTTGAATTATGTTTTGCTGATCGAGTTGATTGATCGGTAGGTGTTGAGTCAATAACTCGATCGCATTCCGAAAATGAATAATGCCTTTTGCAGTGATGTGCGTGTTTTTCTAGAGCATATGTGTGCAGAAACAGCTGTGAATAATATAATACTTTGTTTGGAAAATTAGAGAATAACATATTTTGTCTAGTTGCTGATCCTTCCTCACGCGGACATTTTTGCTTTATTCCCTTCTTTTACAATATAGTCTTAAAAAGTAAGTGAAATGCCAAAATATTCAATAGCGGCTTCACCAAACTAGATTATCGTAGCTAGTGCCTTAGCTTCCAAGTTGTGTATTGTCTCGAGAATTAAATGGTGTGATCAACTGCATCCAATACTTGGGGTTCGCAAACAATTTTACAACAAATTTGGTATTACACAAAATTAACTATCGTCAAATGATGACAAATGAAACTCCTGATATAGGTTACTCCTGTTCACAAAAAGTAATATTTTGGCAACGCCGCCATCTTCAATACGAAACTTTGGTGTTTGCACGCAATGTAAGTTTGGCCTAACAAATTTATAGCATTATCGAAGTATTTTTTTCTATATAAATCTGCACTCCATTTTCATGCGATCAATCTAATGGCCTACAAAATGTAGGCCAATGTTAAAAATTATTTCACTGCAGCAACCCAAAACGCCACTCATTTTCAAGCAAGCAGTCGTTTTGTGTGATGCCAAGCTAGACCGCTATTAGATTATGTCAACATGATTACAAATGCACTCTATTACAACTCATACAGATCCCATATGCCTAAAGTTGAGAAGACCAGCACACAAATGACCACATCGATCCCCTACTATGTGTTGTACACTACATATAGCAATGGTCCATGTTCAGTGTATATAACTGCATACTCAAATCCCTGTGGATGTTACAAAAATACACGATCTTTCGTTTCCTGAAGAAGGATTTCAAGGAGGCACACCCATCCTACAGCTAGGGCCGCCCTCCCATCTGGCCAATAAATGTCCTACTACGTCACTTGTAGCAAATAGCGTCTCAACATGCACGCAACTTTTCCCCCAATAGTGCAGGTCCTTGTATTCTCCCTCGCCTCGCCTCGCCTCACCTCATCCACACGAACAGGAAGCATTCCTCCCTCTTCCTCTCTATAAGATGGCACATCTCTCTCAAGCTGCTAGGGTAGGGGAGATCAAGTCTCACATCCAAAAAAATGCGAGCCTTCCAAAGCACAATTCTCTAGCTGGTCTCCTATACAAGCTATGAACATGAGCCCATGCCCTCTGGATGTGAAGCTCAAGAGGTTGTACAAGTAGTCCAGTACCCCTCCTCATCTCTCTCTCTCTCTGCACTTGCATACAGAGATGGTCTGATCGATCACCTAGCTAGACCTCTTTAACCCTCTCTCTCTCTCTGCCTGAAACACAAGGCTAGCTAGACCTTATGCATGGCCGGACACATCTGGTTATAGGCCACTCCGCCGCCTGCCGCTCTCCCACTCGCTCGCAGACATACACTGCCTAGTCCCAGGACCTAGAGAGGGGAGAGGCATCAGGAGCCTTGGAGTCCCATCAGTAAAGCACATGTTTCCTTTCTGTGATTCCTCAAGCCCCATGGACTTACCGCTTTACCAGCAGCTGCAGCTCAGCCCGCCCTCCCCAAAGCCGGACCAAGACCAATCCAGCAGCTTCTTCTACTACCCTTGCTCCCCTCCCTTCGCCGCCGACGCGAGCTTCCACCTCAGCTACCAGCTCGGCAGTGGTTCCGCCACACCACCACCCGCCGTGATCGACTCGCCGCAGCTGCTGATGCACCCTTTGATGGAGCAGCCGCCGGCGACAAAGATGGACGCCGGAAATGCACAAGGTGCCGGCGGTGTCAGCCTCGACAGGGCGTCGGTGTCGGCTGCGGCGGCGAGGAAGGATCGTCACAGCAAAATATGCACCGCCGGCGGGATGAGGGACCGGCGGATGCGGCTGTCCCTCGACGTCGCCCGCAAGTTCTTCGCGCTCCAGGACATGCTCGGCTTCGACAAGGCCAGCAAGACGGTGCAATGGCTCCTCAACACGTCCAAGGCTGCCATCCAGGAGATCATGACCGACGACGCGTCGTCGGAGTGCGTGGAGGACGGCTCCAGCAGTCTCTCCGTAGACGGAAAGCACAACCCAGCTGAGCTGCTGGGAGGAGATCAGCAGCTGAAGGGTAATGGCCGCAGCGAGGGGAAGAAGCCTGCCAAAGCAAGAAGGGCAGCGACCACCCCGAAGCCGCCAAGAAAATTGGGCAATGCGCACCCGGTCCCCGACAAGGAAGCGAGGGCGAGGGCGAGGGAGAGGGCGAGGGAGAGAACGAGGGAGAAGCACCAGATGTGGTGCGTGAAGCTTGCATCAGCAATTGACGTCGAGGCAGCAGCGGCTGCGAGGGACAGGCCGAGTACCAACAATTTGAACCTCTCTTCGTCCATGAACACGGCCAGTGCTGCGGCGGAATTGGAGGAGAGGTGCTCATCAACTCTCAACAATGGAGGAAGGATGCAAGAAATCTCAACGGCGAGTAAGGCGGGTGACGTGATCCTAGCCTTCGGCAATGGAGGATACGGCGGCAGCAGCAACTACTTCTGCCAAGAACAATGGGAGCTCGGCGGAGTCGTCTTTCAGAACTCACGATTCTACTGAACACGGGCACTACCTACGTACGGTATTAGAACTACTCTCTGTAGTCAC
The DNA here is from genome assembly GCF_958298935.1 of Phragmites australis. Classification (NCBI taxonomy): domain Eukaryota; kingdom Viridiplantae; phylum Streptophyta; class Magnoliopsida; order Poales; family Poaceae; genus Phragmites; species Phragmites australis. Next base: position 41,460,583 of record NC_084923.1, read on the forward strand.
ACATATCCATCGTTGCCACATCTCCCATGACCTCATCAATAATTTCTTGTGTTAATCTGTGTGTATTTCTCTTTCTTTCCTTCGTAATTGACTGTGTGACGATGAACTTGGTTTGGTCATCGCATGATGTATTATAGCCAGCAATCCAGCATGCGCTGTGCTGATTCATTGATGGAATCTAATCTATGTTGATTCTGTGATTGCCGAACTGAATATGTCTCTAATGAAGGAGATCAAATAATATCTGGTGATGTAATTCAATTGTTTGGTAAAAGAATGAAAAGAAGCTGAAGGCTGAAGCGCATGCTGAAATCGAGGCTTACTAGTTACTAGTACTAGGTATAAGACTCTGATGGCCAATTTCTCTTACCATGATGCCGCTTGTACGAATGTGAAGATCTGCAAGCAATGGCTTTTTTACGCTGTTATAGTTCATGGATGCTCTCATAAAATAATTGCTCCATTTTTTGATCAGGTAAGCGAATCATTTTGTTGAGTTAGAATTGAAGGTTAATTATTTAGTCAAATGCTTTGATTTCCCATATTTTCTTCATGGATTGCAAATCTGGTTCAAACTTCTTGAGAATACTGCACGGTAGTGCACTCATTTAGTATAATCCCTCAAGGTAAATTAATGCTATTCGATCGACATCTCTTCTGTTCTTTGTAATTCATGCTAAAAAGTTGCTTGTATTTTTCGTTTTCAAATTACATTTTTTTTCACATAGAAAAAGATTATGCATGGTTTCAGTTCGCACACCAAATTATCAATTGTTTTTCATTGGACATCATGCAACTGAGTATACGATCTCTCCAACTCTGCTTAATTCCGTCGGCAGTAGCTCATTATTAGCAGATGACCAGCATACATATGGTGAAAGCCAGGTAAGTTGATTAAGCGGTGCATCAATGTGTTAGCTTCAAATCTGGCCAATTGATTCAGTCATGCTACTCAAGCAATAACTATCGCGCGCATATCCGACACAAGTGTCATAGGCCCGTGGAGACAACATCATCGTCAGGTTAAAGTGAGACGTTGGCATCTTAATTTTGTCAACACATGCAGCTAACTTGACGTTAACATTAGAAAGAGTGCATGCAGATTTTCTAGACTTGATGTATCTACACCTAAGTTAGCTTTGTACATTTCAAAAAGTTCTCAAAAAATGTGTGTACATGTACATCATGTTACAGTATGTGTACAACTGTAAACATTTATGCAAAAATAAGTTCACATATGTGCATTCTAAAAAAACGAATAGATGAATCTTCTATACGTGCACAAAGGATAAATTTATCTCAGTTTTTTGTACAATGCACATAAAAAATTATTTTGCACAAAATTTAAAGATGTGCGCATTTAACAAGATGCATACATACAGTTTTTAAAAACATTATTATAAGTGCAGATCTCTAACCTAGTTGCAGATACCACCCCTAATTAAGTGTATAATTGCATTCCCCCCAAATGTGCATGGTACTTGCATAGACAAATCTTGTAGCTTTCAGATGTGAACTCGTTTCTCTTTACAATTTGATAAGATGCGTTATGTCTGTAATTGCAGTTTACCTGGAAAACCACTCTTTCCATATTATTGCTAGATTTGAAGTTTGGTTTCCAATAGTATGTTGTTTATTGTATATAGTTAATTAGCAGCATTCAGGTTATAACATGTACTAATACCATGTTAAAACATGTAAACAGTGGTGATTTATATGGCATACATGTAGGAGAAACCACTTGTACTATATTAATAAAGCAGAAATAGGCAACCAAGTTCGCGTCACGGAGCACTCGAACTCAGGTATTTTAGGTGTACATCCACACCTATGATCAAATGAGCAAGGCTCGGTTCCTATACTGGTGATTTATACATATGCTTACTAGCTGCTTAACCACGCACTATCTAGATCTTTAAAGCCAAGTAGAAACAAATGAGAAACATATATTATTGTGTGATATGGCACGAACGTGCAATCGTCAAAAACAACGTAGGTGAATCACTTGATAGAATGAAAACAAGCAAGGAGAGAAAATTGACAATGTTGAGCGCATACTGTACAGCTTCAGAAGAGTACAATGAATGGCCACTCTTTCACAACCCTGTTGAACTTTCTAGACCCTTGGATTTTTGCACCATACATGAGAATCTAATAAAAATAACTTAATTAGCCTCCAGTCCTATTGTAAACCCTGAATTGCCTCTACTTGCATGCTTTGGATGAGATTGCCTATTGCTTTGTTGTTTTGGTTTGGGTTCATAACTTCTGCCCTTTATCTGAGCACACTTGTCCTTTTCCAAACAGAAGTGGAATACTTCTCCAAACAGGATTGAGAGTACTCTTGCTAAAGAAAAGAATTGGGACTACTAACATTCCTTTCTTGAATTTTTATATGCGTTTATCTGCATAATTTACACTTTGTTTGCATGCAACTATCTTAATTAAAATGTTATAGTTAGTTGATATAAAACCCTATTGTTTTTCCATAATTAATATTCTACAGTTTGTCATTATTCATTGCGAGATGATTTACTACTACAATATGATTACCATGTTTCTTGATAATATTTTCCTGATACTTTTTATTTTTGTGTTTAGGACAAATAAAAAAATTAATCCCTCAGTAATAACATGCATTTTCTTCATTAGAAATCAAGGCAATCAATGGCGTAATTCAAGGTGAACAGACGAACATATCCCATTTTGGTGTCGTGCATGAGCCACAAAACATCATAAGTTCAAAAATAAACGGAAAAGGCAATATATATGTGCAGTTTCCCAAATAAAAATTCAGCGAATATAAAAGAATGCATGCCTCTCTCTACTGCCGTAACAAGAACTGCACGCATGCGATCGATCTGTCACCACGATGGGCCCTAGCATGCAGTAATATATGGTAACTGTTTGTGCACGTAAATTGTACACCGATAGATTAATTCCGCCCACACAATGCAACCTCTCAAAGGTCACATGTTGTACTACAAAGCTTAGGACAAACAGTGTGTGCACACATGCATCTAGTCTTGTCATTCTCAAATCTCAAGTACTTTTGTTAAAAAGACCAAGGCGATTGTATCTATGCAGCAAGGCATACGTACGTACCATATCAGGACTACGTACATTGAGCAGCAAACTGTACCAGAGAACTGTTCATTCTGCAGCAGGCCTATCCAAGGAGATCAAACCAGCTGCACGCCCCACTTGAAATGTCACTTTGTCCATGTATATATCATAGTCATGAGATGGAACCATGCATGATGCATCAGAACTTAGTTCAGTGTGAAGCACTTTAATTTGATCCAAACCTGCGTAGACGTATATAAAGTATAAACTGGTCAATTAATCAATAGTGTAGTTCATCGAACAAGGTTGCCATTCAAGCAAAACTGACCAAAATATTATATCAATCGTTGGACGAGAACTTTGAAGTCGGCATTATAGATATTGGGACATCCATTGGGTGGACATTGACAAAAGATTTCGCCTTGATCTAACTATGTATGCATGGATCTATCTAACATATGTAAAAATATGCTAAACATATCATCCACTGGAAAAAGGCCGAATTGAAAGGATTCACTGTCCCTTGTGTGAGACCAAGCAGGTTCTGCTAGACGCCATACAGCGATGCATGCGGCACATGTAAGATTGCAGACTCCATGTACTTTCACGGAGGTGGTCAAATCGTAGAACATTTTAAGTAGTCTGTTTGTCACAATTAAAAATGTGAAGCCAGAGTAAAATATAAGTGGGATTGATTATTAAAAACCCAGGCATATCATGTTCTGATGTTAATGTTAGATAATTTTTTTATTAATCTTTACTTTTATGCAATTTTGTAAGAGATACGACATGTTCATATGCAAAAGAAATTCACTAGTCTTGTGCTTTTATGCAATTGTCTAAAATAAACATAATACAAGCATGGAGTCGACAAATGACCAAACAAACCAATATGTATGCATCCGCCCTTGACTATTGACTAAGATTGAAACTTCAAGTTTGCTACCAAAATTGGGAGAAAACTGGGGGTAAACATACAGTTACAAGTACACTATGCTTCGGCTATATGACTCATCAGTAATATAAACATGCATACTATTAATCCTGAATTGTTTAAGAAACACAAAATGGTGTATAATAGAGTATGTATAGTACTCCTTTTGATATGGTGTATTAGTACAAACTAAGATCTGAAAAGTAATAAGAATATATATTTAATCGACAAATCAAGTACTGCTAATGTCTAAATTAAGAGAATGATTACCGTACCCCTTCACTAAGTGTTCCAGAAGTATGGTTTATGTGGGGCCATTTATAAATGTTTAAAAGAACAAATAAGTAAGAAAATACTTGAGAAACTAACAGTAAATCTGTGCCTTATATATAATTTTTAACAAGATTGCAAAAGTATGATAAAGTGCTGATATGGAACGGAACATGAATGATCAAGTGGGCTTAATGCTGTTTCAATGCATTGATCACATCAAATCAAATCAATATACTATCCCATGTGCTACTACACAATGATCCAGATCTGCTCTGATAATGCAAACCTAGCTATAAGATATATTGAACTTTGTCCGATGGTCACCTATATATGAAATCTAATTATTCATTTGGTTTGCTTTACAAAACAAGTGCCTCGCTGCGGACAATCTGGCCAAGCAAGGATGACCAAACAACGTACCCTATTTGTCAACTCTGCTATCTTGAGCAGGAAACAGTTCAGCATCAGTTATTAGCATGTTACAGCAACACCAAAGGAGAGGAATTGCAGAAATCGCTGAATGGCTACGAATTGGGGCGTGAAACATATCCGAATACTAACTCACTTGAAAACTCAGATCAGGTTGGAATTCCAAGCACAGTCCGTGCTGTTGGAAAAAATGGCTTGAGAGAAATCCAAGGGTGTTCCAGCAAAACAGCAGTGCCATACATGTCGGATCTGATCAATTTATTAGCATCAAAGCTGAAGCTCTGGTGTCGGTGGATTGGAGGCTAATGTCCTTATGCTGATCATGTGCTGTTGCCTCCCTCAGATTACGCTACTGTAATTCCTGATCACTTTGTACATTCTAGCCTCTTATTCCCCTCGTTTTTGCCCCCTTCTTTTCTTCTGTTTGATCTCAGCCACTTGTATGTCTGTAAATTAATTATTCTATACTTATTAATTAAACAAGCAAGCCGTGGCCTTTTTAGTAAAAGAAATTCCTGTGGTTTTTAGATGGGAAAGTCTAAGCGTATACTAGTTGGAACCTTGATGTACTCTCCACATGATTCTTAGTAAACATGTACACTTGCACATACTTATTATGGTTCCTGAAACATTATTTTTCACCACATGTCACAATTATTTGATTGCTTGTTGCTAATGGTGCATGTTAGAGTTGGTATCCGCTACTCCATGTAATTAGTAGAAGAAAACCATGTAAACGATACTGAAGCATGCATAAGCGCTTCTTGTTGTGGTCTGTGCAGCCTGTGCACAAATATTGACAAGTAAATTGAACGGGAAAGAGTAAATTAAGTGAAATAACTTAGCTACCGGTAGCATGCTATCCAATTCTGTTCACATCGAATACCAGTGTAGATTTATTCAATGGGTCTGAAAAGATGCTATGAAGGTTTTGTCATGCTTCAATCATATAAAGGTCAAAGGGTTAGTTTGTGAATAAAAAAACTCAGTATATACTGAACCCGAAATTGTATTACACCATCGCACTCGCCCTTGATCGTGCTACCTTTCCCCTTGTATCTAGGCTCATGTAACAAAATAAAAGTGTATCTGACAGAAAAAAATAGGGTATGTTTGTGCATGTCTAAACTAAGGACATAGGTACTGGTCGAGTATATGCTACACAAAGTATAGTTGTTATCCATATTTTTTAAATCCATTGTCTTGTTTTGCCATGGGCCGGGCAATATATGTTCATACAAAATTATCTATTACAATTAACCAGAATACCCAGTACATGAGATGGACTTTGTCGTAGACTATATGCGTCTGGAAGTTTGTCTTCCCTTTTTCATTTGCAACTTATAACATAAGTTTATTCTTTTTTAATTTTTGGCATTCTTTTGGGTTAATTTGCTTACGGTTTACATATAAACCTAGGTAAACATTTTGCTGAAATTAAACCTGGACACGGCCACGGGTGTCGGAATCCGACTCGGACTCGGGTGTCCGATTCGGCAAAGAAAATTTGAACACGCGAAATACAACTCGAAATCCGACACGGGTGTGAGAATCCGACTCGGATTCGGGGTGCCCGATTTGACAAATAAATTTAGACACTGACGTCCAGGTAACACTGAGTCATGATATTTATGTTCAACTTGTAGATACACTACTATTTGCTGTTTTATTTATGGGGTCAAACTTTCGAAAATATGACCATTATTATATTTGAACTATAAAGATTTGCCATATAAAAAATATATCACTAAGTTTATCACAATCACTTTTAAAATACCATATTTAATTATTGAGTAATATAAAGTTATAATAAGCATCGGTTAAAGCCACATTCTGGAGATCAACCATAAAGTTGAGTAACATTAACCAGAAGAACAAACAAGATTAAGCTGTCTCAAAATAAAGTGCGCACATGCAACATGTCATAGAGTCAATGTAACACTATATATAGGAAAGAGATGTGCCTTGAGTTGGCCTTGATAAGGGGCCGGGGTCAAACCTTTTCAATTTGTTCGTGTGATCAATTCCAAACACCATATTCAATTAGAAATTATCACATATTCATAAGTTCAGAGATCACCTGGAAAAATAGAGGAAGACTATTAGTCAATGCAAAATTGACTCCAATTGTAGAACAAATGGTTAAAGCATTGCACAATTTACCCACTTTCATGCATGACATAGCGCCAGCTGACTTGCATACATTATATTGAAGTTTTCTGGGTAAATAATATGGAATTAGTCCTATTTTCGTTGGAACAGTGAATTAGTCCTTCGCGTCACTAAAATGTTGTATATTATCACCAAAGACTGATTATTTAACTAACTGATCGATGTGGCCCTTGACAAATGAACTCACCTCGATCGATTTTTGATTTAAAGAAACCAGTTCTATTGTTCTCTCTTTGCAAGACTTCATGTGCTGATATCTTAGTATATAAAGCATATATATGTGGACGTTGTAGGCTAGCTCTTACATATCCTAATACTATGTATCAGCTATAAGTTCTCACCGAACTAAGATGATGCATGGCTGTATATAGTGGTGTACAATATTTTGACGGCGAACTCATGAGCATCAAAAACTGGTTTTCGGTACCGATATGACTAAACCCTAATATGTAGAATATGAAAAAGTTTAGTCTTATGTATAGATAAATATCGGAATTGTATAATCTAACCAACAGAACATAATATTTTATTGGAAACAACATAAGATAGAATTTATATAGTATATATCTACTTCTAGTCTTTAACAAATTGACGTGTAACCTGATCTAAGAGTTCAGGACTATTTAGTATTCTTATGATGACAAAAGGAGGTTAACCGGTTAGACATGTATAGCTTATAGTAGTTGATTAACAATGCTCTTTTCAATTTCAACATTTTCTTTTTATAAAAATATAGGAGCTCTTATCTAATCAATTAAGAAGAAGAGAATAACAACATTAATGACCCCCTAAGTTGAAGGCACCACAGAAAACCAAACAGCAGCCCTAAATTTTAACATTCTTTGAAGTTTTGCCATTCTTAACTACTAGTAAAATCTAATCCTGTCATTTTTCCTCATTCTTTACCGTTTTAATATATATTGTCTCTGTAAAATCAACTATATATATAGTTCTTGTAAATCTCAATACATTAAAGCGATTGTAAAGACAAAAATGAACTTATCTAATAACTAATTGAGTTCGACGATCTGAGCATATATGGTTCTTCAACTTGCTTGATACTAGAATACAGAGATGAAATTGAATATAAGGTTCTCATATAGGAATGAGAAAAATGAGTAGTAAAAAAATGTACTAGAAACTAAATCCCAATTGATGTGGTCTGCCTTTTTAAGGTATAGAGGTGCAACTGCTGTTCTTCAGCATCTTATTATATATAATGAGGAAAAATGTGAAATAGAAAAATGTTATAGGCCGGTACAAGAGCAGAAGTAAAATAATGCATCACTTTGCTAGCTTGCTTAAAAAAAGATCACTTCAGTTGCTACCTTACCTCTAGAATTAAGCAGCTGCGCGAGGATTAAGCAACAACAGGTGGCGCTTACAAGAGATTGACCAAAGCTGCAAGCATAGCCTTCTCGTTATGAAAGGATCCTCCGCCTCGGCCTCCTGGGACGCGGCCTCCGCCACGGCCGCCTAGGAAGCCTCTGTCGCGGGCTCGTGGCCGACGCGAGCACGGCCTCTGCCAATGGCCGCCTGCCACGCGGCCTCCGCCGCAGCCTCCTGGGGACGCGGGCTCCGCAGCGGCCGCCTGGAGCGCGGCCTCGACCATGGCCGCCTGCGCCGCCTGGAGCGCGGCCTTCGCCAAGGCCGTCTGCACCCCAGCCTTAGCTTCCTGGCTCGTATCCGTCGCCGCTGCCAAGTTGATGGACGGCTGTGTTTCGGCTATCTGGACCGTGGAAGCCGAAGCTGGCTGGAGCACGTCCTCCACTGAGTCGTCAGTGTCCGTCTGTGTCACGGCTACCTGGAGCGAGGCCATAGCGGCATCGGCCGCAACCTCTGGAGTGCGTCCTCTGCCGCAGTCAATCCGTCCTTCACGCCCGCGACCATATGACGGTCAGTCCCGGCGTTGGCCGCGAACACATGTCCATTGGTCACGAACCTGGCCCGGCTAGGAACACGAACATTCAGTTTCCTGGAAGAGAAACTAGTAGAGTGACCATCGATCTCCTTCCCACTAGTGGCATCTCTCTCTCTCTCTCAAGAGTGGATATATTGTCTCGGCGTGATGCCTTTTGCCTTCTCGGGCATATGATTCAAAGTTCCTGTAGAGAAAGGCTGCAGATATTCCTTTCTCATCCAGAGAAGAAAACAAAAGAACAAGAAACACGTCGCTTGCCTTTGGATGAAACCGGAGGATGGGGACAACTTTTACTGTTTGCCCCCAGAATTTAAGGCAACGCAAACAGGAAATGTCGTTTCCATGGCGTACGACCCATCAAATCTACAGAAATAATAGTACGAGGCTATCAGCTTGCATTCTTTTTTTCTCTTGCGAGGATTCATACCAGCTGCTTGCTAGGTGTGGTGACTTGTCAACACATGTGGCTTGGCTAGATTTTTTTAACGAGATAACACTCGGTTTCTATTAAAAGTCAATATAGAGTTATACGAAATTAAAATGAAAACGAAAAAAAGATAGCTGTTGCTACCAGCATATCAAAGGAACAGTCTGCAAAACAAGTTCACTGTAAACACACAGCTCACCCCTGAGCAAGTAACACTAAAAACCATAAAATTTATCATAGAAACAGCCATGGCAAGAAGTTAAATTTTCATCACATCAGACATCAACATCTGATTTCTTTTAAAAGATGAAGCCCACATTATAATGGTATACATGGCAACTTCCACCGTTTTCTTATCAACTAAACTGAGAAGAATCCTCCATCTCTGTAAATATGAAATCCCAGAAAAGATGACATCAATTGAGAGCGTAGGAAATTTCTTTTCTATAGCCATCTTATTTCGAACTCTCTAGACCGCCCAAATAAACCCTGAAAAAAGAAAAACACCTAGTTTTTTGAACCTTAAAATGTAAGCCAAACCAATTAGATAGAAAATTATCCATAGAAATAGCTTGAGAATACCACCAAAACATTCTCTGAGACCACACCAGGCAAAAAAGGCTAAAGGACAATTGAAAAGGATATGATCAGTTGTTTCCAAAAGACCACGCAGAGAACAATTCACATTTACTTTCCATCCTCTTTTCTTCAAGGTAGCTACAGACTGCAGTTTATTATGATAAACCTGCCATCAAAAGATCTTGATTTTCAAAGAAAGATTAGTATCCCAAATCAGTCCAGCCCCCTTGCTAAATGCACCTCCAAATATGGTGAATCTATACAAGGATCTAGTTGTGAAATTCCTGGATTTATCTAAGGCCCAAAACACTTTATCATCACTATCATTCAAATGAATCTCTTGGAATCTCTCATACAATTTTTGTAAGTTCACTTGCTCGCAAAAGGTTAAGGGTCCTTCTAAACAAGATATTCCATTGATTCTCCCCACCACAATCCTCCACCAACATCTCAAGATCAGCACATAACTTGTACATATCAGGAAATTATGTATGGAGAGGAGTCTCCTAACCAAATAACTTTCTAAAAGACAACCTTATCTCCTCTATTAACCTTATAACAAGCCCCCTACTTGAAAATATGTTTCACTTTATGTAACCCTTACCAAAATTGAGAAGTCCTTCTTCTCTTTGAAGTAAAGAAATAACCATGAGGTATATACTTAGCTTTGAGAAGCTGACATCATGTCTCTTTACTGTCCTTAAAAATCTTCCAGATCCATTTAACTAGCAGACAATCATTCAAGATCTTAGTATTTGCAATACCCAACCCTCCATACTCCTTCGACTTGCACACTACTTCTCATTTCATCATATGATATCTAAACTTTTAATCAGCACATTGCCAGAAAAACACCTTAGCCTAGCTGTGGCTTGGCTAGATGTGGCATTCGGATGTTCGGTGCCTCATGCATGTGCCACCGGTTAGCCTAGCTTACAATTAAGTTCACATGACCAAATAAGGTGTAAAATGATGGAAAAGAAGGATCATAACACATAACACACATAACCTCACAAGAATCAACTCTGTGGGAATTATTCAACTGTTTTATACGAATTTGTTGGGAACGTCTAGTCTTAGGAGGAAACACGTGAAAAGAAAGAGAGGCTATGGGCGCGTTTGGTAGTAACTCTAATCAGTCATACTAATATTTTTAGCACGCTCTAGGTAATTAGTTGTTATTTGGATTGGCTCAAACTTTTGGTAAGCCTAAGCACGTCCGAGCATTTCTTCAACCGACGTTTTGGTTGCCCAGTTGATGGAAGCCAAAGCTACGTATCAGCAGCTCAGTTCTGCACGGATTCCAAAACTCATATATGAACAAGTTTCAAATTGATATATCTACGAAGCAGTATATCTAAATTATGATCTATTCACACTGTTATATTCTTACAATTAAATTTATAAAATAAAATCTCACTTAAATATGTTTTGTTAGAAAAAACAATGACATATGGATCATATATGCCATTGGCAATGCTGAAATCTAAACATCATTTTTTATTTCACGTTTTAGCATTGCTTGTGAATTAGCAAGGTTACGATCCAAACAATATATTTTCCCGTATTTTGGTATTACTCATGTTTTGATGACATCTAAATTTTGGTAACTGGTTGGGGCTTGAACCAAACAAGCCCAATGTGGAACATAGCTTTTAAGTTCACATGACCAAATCGGATGATTGAAAGTAGGTTCTGCTTTGAAGAAGAATCTGAGTCTCACTTCCAAACATAGGGCTCATTTGAGGGATTTAGAATCAAAGAACTATCCGGCGTCAATGGGCATGCATTGGCTGTGGCATTGAGTAACCATTGGAAATAGTTCTGCCAATCGATTTTCCTCGATGGGCAAAACTATTCATGACAGACACGTTTCCTTGAAAAACCTAATCTCCAACTGGCATTGAGTAACTATTGGGAACACCTTTATCCCTATTGCTTTGAGACTCTTGACGTGGCCACCAAGGAAAAATAAGGATTTTCAACGCCAACACTCACATAATCCGGGTCACTTGCCTCGGCGACACCTCCCAACGCCATTACGCCAACCCTGACACCTGCTACCGCTACTGCCAATAATCACGCCCCCTAGCCTCTCAGCCACAACCTCTCGCAGGAACCATGGCTAGACAACCCTCCCTAATGTAAGGCATCCCCAACGGTTTTGGGCTGTTAGAAAAATCTTGATGCTGGTAACGGTGAGATTATTCATGCAAATCGTTGCATTTCAAATGATGTCTTAGTTAAATACTTCATCCGATTGTAAATGTAGATTATTTTAGATTTATATATAAGAATTAAGAAAGTAAATCAAATGACTTTGTTGCCTCTTATTTATTCTGCATTGAAAAAGATAACGTATTTATTTGCGAGAGTGATAGCATTTATTAAATAAGGGCAAGAATAGAACAAAAGAGAAAAAAGTGCATAGAATTTTAAGAATTACTTATATTTAGAAAATAGTTGAGGAGACTAAAACGACTTATATTTGTAATAAAAAGAGCAGGACACTAGAATGACAATATATAAGAAAATACCTTAGTTTCTTTATTGACTCAGATATATATAGATCAGTGACTACATATTACGTACCCCCTCCGAAACGAGGTGTCTTTTGGGTTATATGCTATTTAAACTTTGGCCATTCGTTTTTTAATATTGAGGTTGATAGACAACAACGATATATGAGTAGATTTGTCTCAACAGTAAGTTAATAATATTATGTTTTTCAATGCCTTTATAATAACATTGCCAAATTTGCACCTTGAAGACCCTATTATCAATATCTAAAACGCCTCTTTGTTTGTTGTGATTGGAGGGGGCTATATATATGTCATAAAAAAACCTTTTCGAATTAACCTGGTCCCATGAATATCATCCCCTTTCTACCGTTTAATTGCATGTGCAATCCACTTTCATTTTTACCATCTAATCAAATCTGATCCGAGGAATGGGATCATTTCCGCATTTAGTGGTGCATCATTCTAGACACACATGTATATCGATCTTTGATTTACAAGTTGAGAGCAAGCTTTGGTGGACTTCAGACACCAGGCCACATGATCAAAGATGATTCGTAACTATACCAATATGAATGCATGCATTTTCGTTTAGAACTCGATCGATATACAGCTAAACAGATGGAATCTACTACGTGTACACATCATTGCACTACAGTAAACCTAATTTTCATACGACACCAAGCATATTCAAGCGTGTACTCATGCGCTTCGAGAGTTGTTTGCATACCCACATGAAAGTGGAACGTGAGCGCGCAAGGGAGAAAAGCGTAATTACAGCTACATGTGCATATGAATCAAGAAACATTGCGCTACTTCAGTATGACTCTAATTTATTTTAGATACAGAGTTCCGTAGTATAGCCACCCATAAATAACGGCAGTACACGTGCAGAAGAGGGTCAGTGAAAGACTGGATTAAAGGTGCATGTATTGCATATTCCATGCGATAATCTTCTATGTATTTCTGAGCACTCAGATGCAGATCACCGTGCTGAATTCTATACTTTGTTCTGGGGAGCTGTATGCCTGTATATGTACCACTGTCAATTGATTCCGCAAGTCTTAACCATCAGGTCTTACCCGTTTCCTCTCCATCTTCTGTGGCAACTGCGCGATCGCTCGTCTCACAGTAGAACGCAGCTTAGCCCCTTCTCCCTCTCTCTCTCTCCATCAGATCAAAGAGACCGGTGGGAGGAGTGAGAGGGGAGCGAGTACGAGGGGCCCCGGACAAAGGCGACGTTCTCGGGCGGGACCAAGAGCATGCGGCGCGCGCCACTTGCACGCGCATCCGCACCTCCCGCACGCGCATCCGCCGGCCCCATGTGGCCGCGCGTGCCGTCCCATCGCGGTGAGCCGTGGCCGCGTCCCATTGGACACGCCAAACCCCAAAAACTTCCGGGTTCAAGCTGCCGCAGCTTTGAGCAGGGCGAGACCGAGGCACCGAGCGTTAGCTCGGATGGCAAGTCGCCGACGAGCCCGCCGGCGTTCGAGCTTGGCCGGCGCGGGTGCTCATCTCCCGCGATGGATTCAGGGTTCGAGCTTTGGTCGACGCGTTCTAAACACACGCTAAAGCATATTAAAAAGCTCTAAACCCTTCTTATATTCTACTAAGCATGCACGCATGTTTAGCGTGAGTATAGATTATGTGCATTCGTTGTACCCTTATAAAAAAAGCTTTGAGCAGTCTGTTAAGCTTGATCATTGCTCCATCCAATCTTAAACATAAGCATGAAGCTTTCTCTCAAATAAAAGTCCAATTTCAATTCACATTTTTATTCTATTTTTCTATATCTACCTCTAGTGAAATACATCGTAATCAAATTTACCAACCACCTTAAATCTAAGTAATGATTGTTGAGCAATATAGTCATCGTGCCTATCACCTTAATTCCTATGCCAGAGTTTAAATAGACTTATATTTAGGATCGAAAATAATCAATATTTTTACTTTTCTATTCCATGTTTCACTTATCCTCTCTTCCGTAAATATTTATACAAATAGCCAGAAATATAAGATACGATTAAAGTACTTTTGATAAAATGTCTAGCGATACTTTCTCCGTTTTACTTAACTGAATATTTTAATAAATATTATTAGTCAAAGTTTAAACAGTAAAAATTAAAAGCAACAATTATTTGTTAATAGGGAGTACTATTATGCTAGTGCTGCGGAGTGCGGACTGGCTGCAGAAGACCGTGCGTACCTTTTCTTCAACTGTCCAGCAGCTCAGCTGTCTGGTCTGCTCTGAATGTTGCGCTGCCTGCTGATGACAGCGCCATCTGGGACACGGCGATCCCGGACGGTCTCCCTCACTCCCCTGGCACTTCGTCATTCTGGGTTCATCGCTTGCGCAAGGCGCCGAGCCGCGAAAATGTAATGAAGTGGAGTGATTATATTATGTCCAAATGTAATACTTTATGAACAATTTTTTGAAGTAATATCATGTGGGGAAGCTCTCCCCCTATCGTTTGCATAAAAAAATATTACACTAGTCAAATCTCTCTGACTTCTCTCTCCCCCTCTTCAACGAACAACGAAGAGCACTGGTAGAATTAGGACCAAATCTAAAAATAGATATGATATTGTATTTATCAAAATAAATAATATATTGATGTATTTATAAATTTAGTATGTGTATTCAGTATCTCGTTCATCAAAAATGTGCTTTCGACACCTCAGATGTCAACTACTGTACTATGCACCGTATTTAAAACCTTACATGCCGAAAATAGCCAGTATTCAGTATTTAATGTACCGAATACAATGACTAGTGCCGTATTCGATACCTCAAATACTGAATACGGTGAGCTGAATATAGCTTCCCGTGCATCGATCGAACAAAGAAGCTAGAAGAAATGTTGCACATGCATGTTTAAGTTTTCTATTTAAATCTCAATTTTATTGGAAAGTATAAAAATAGTCTAAAAATTCTAAATAATTTTACGAGCAAATTAAAGCTCATTAGCAACATGTTTTAATTGATTTGATTAAAAGGCGTAAGCCAATATTTAATCAAAATTCTCTAAATAATCCTACTTTTATAAATTCTAGCAATTTTTAATACCTCAAATAAATTCAAAAAATCTAGAAAAAAATCACTAATATTCTTCTAATGTGATGTATTAACTTATAAAAATATTTTCAATCCTAGTTTATTTGGTGAAAAAGTGAGTTCCTTTGTAATGCTCATTTATATGTATTTTCATCATTTCATATTATATTCTCTTTTTAATTCAATTTGAATAAAAATTCAAACATCCATATGGATGCATAGAATAAAAAATAATAATTTCACTAATATTTTTCTGATGTGATGCATAACGGATTGACAACTAATATTAAGATGGTAAAATCAGATACTTGAGAAGCATATAACATAGAAATTACGAATGTAAATATTTTTATAAATTAGTACATCACATTAAAAGAATATTAGTGATATTTTTAGATTCTTGAGAATTTATTTGAGGCATTAAAAATTGCTAAAATTTATAAAGTAGGTTTATTTGGAGAATTTTGATTAAATATTGGTTTACGCTTTTCCAATCAAAATAATTAAAACGTGTTGCTAATGAGCTCTAGTTTGCTTGTAAAAATTTTTAAAAAAATTTGAACTATTTTTATACTTCCCAATAAAATCGAGATTTAAATAGAAAACTTAAAACACACACTTGCGACACTTCTTCTAGCTGCTTTGTTTGATAGACGCACGGGAGATAGTATTCGTCACCTCAGATATCGAATATAAAAGTGTTCAACATATTTGGTACCTTATATACTAAATACAGACCGTTCTCGGTACGTAAGGTTCCGAATACGGTATACAATACATATTCGGTAGTTGACGTGCCAAAAACACATTTTTTTTTAATAAATATCAAATACCGATGTTAAATTTATAAATATGCTATATTATTTATTTTAATAAATATAATATCGTATGTGTCTATTTTTAGATTTTTACCGTAGAATCGGTTGCGATTGCGAAAGCACATGCGTACGTATACTACTGCGGTCCGTCGCGAGGCGTATGTGGAAGCGGGATCAACAGTATAACGAACAGCGATTTCCATGCTCTAGAACAGGGAAACGCAGCCCGACTGAAGTAGACAGACGGGTGATTTTACGGCACCTTTCAAGTCCTAAAGCACACCGGGATGGCGCACTGGACCATGTGTGATTCGCTCGCAGCTTCAAATCTTGACTCGACCTTAGACTCTCTGTAGATGCATTCAGACCTGAATCCGACAGCTTAAGGCCCTACCTAGCTAGCTGCGGAGTGCTGCGCCAGCACGCATCACAGCTAGTACTCAGTACTAGTAACTGAAGTGTGAGAATGCATCGGAGCTGGCCCGTCAGTAGGTTTATGTAAGGCGTGTATTTCGACCGGTGGTAAAGCCCTTTTGGGACATGGGAACTTCACAAAGATGTTACAAGAATTTCGCGAAAAAACGGTTCAATCGATCAGGCATCGGATCGATCAATTCCAGTAGAAATCTGACAGACTCAATAAAAAATAATGGCTAAGCTACACTTCCATCGAGTAACTTTGTCATCCATAAATAAAGGTTCAAAGATGCAACTACAGTACTCTCAAAACACTGATCCAAGTTCCTGTAACCAGAGTACTCTAGCTCTTCGTCACGTTGATCTGTTAGCTGATGCATGGGAACCTAGGCTCATTTGCACCAAAGCACAGACATATGTTTTGCTGTAGTCGTCCCAACGCTCACAGTGCATAGCACATTTTTCAGTTTTTTTAGTTGATTAGTAGTCATTTTCATGAGTAAGATCATCTCCAATTATATTTTCTTCATTTTGTTCTCTTCTCGATTTTATTTTTCATTTTTATTTTCTTTATTTTCTTCCATCTCTAATAGCTTCTTTTTAAGAGAATTGAGAAGAGAAAGAAGAGAGAATCTTGTCCTGGAAAAAATAACTCAAAAATCTATTTGTAATAAAAACTATAAAAAAATCGTTAGAACGCTAAAAAAAATAAAAATTCTTTCACAACAAGATTTTTATTTTAAAAAACACCCTTAAACATAGTCTAAGGCTGGCTTCAAATGCTATACTCGTGTGAGCCCCTTCGGCCACCATAATTCCACATCCAAGTGATGACTTAAATCGAGTCGCGGGCTCGCGGCAACTTGACCCCAAACCAATGCCTTCCCGTAGCATCTTTATTTTAATTCGCAACGTCACAACATATTATTGACTCCAGTCACCCCAGTACAATTAGAGTTACATCACGAATGATTCCTTGACACCGACCAGAGGCAAAAATACAATTTTGTATAATATACATAGCATATTTATTAAAATAGATAATATTTTTCTGTATTTACGAATCTAGCATCTGTATTCGGCACACGATATGTCGAAAATAGATTTACGGTACACGGTGTGACAAAAATCACATGTATTCGGCACACGGTGTGCCGAAATATCTAATTTTTTTTTCGTGTGGCAAATATGGTCGTGGCTGGCATCAGTTCGTTTCTGTCATCTGATACCGGTATTTTATTATTTTATGTAATTGGCAACTTTCAACTAAATTTGAAACGAGTTATTAATTTAATTGTCATTTTATCTCGGTGAGTTGGCACTTCATTTTATGTATCAGTGTGTTGTTATTTCATATAATTAGTAACTTTTAACAAAATTAGAAATTATTTGCTAATTTAACTATACATTTCAAAATGCATGAGAAAGAAAGCATATAGTCTCTAAGGCGACGGACAGTCTTAACACTTAGGTATGTTTGAACATGCACAACATTAACCCTTGTATCATTGATCATCTCAAGATGGCGGTGGAAAGTGACGATGTACAATAGTGAAAGAATGCCAGTTGTGCTAGTCAAATCTATCAGGGTAAGATAGTTGTCGTCTCCAAAGTGGTGGTTGGAAGTTAGGAGGACGGGTACAAGGAAATCCAACGTCATCTTCACGCTCATCACGGTCCTCCAGAGATGGAGGCCTCGGAGGGAGGGGTCGAGGTAGTATGAAATCGTCATCATCGTCGTTTTGAGGTATCACGGTACGAGCACGTCTTATTTCATTGTTGGTTGGACACCATGTTGATTTGGTGCGTCCTCTTGTAGTGTTCGTTGAACCTTCTTCTCTATGGCCGGTGGAACGTCGAGACTTTGGTGGCATGAAATCATCATCAGTTCTTGTACCCCTTAGGTTCGTTGATCATTGTCGTCTTCTACACGAACTAGGTATCACACCCCCGTCGAAGAGCATATGCATTGCCTAGAAGTGTGGGATTTCTTTGTTAATCAACTCCGCGTCTTCTGTGAACATCTAACGCAGAGTATGAGCATTCGAATCAATAGCAATAAGATAAGTATGGTGACCAAATAGAAAATGACAAACGTGTATGTGGGATGCATGCTGATCGAGTAACATCGCCATCCTTCTTTGTCTCATACAGAAACCTAGTACAGAAGGATGGTCGGCTAGTTCGCACACCCTGAGGTATATTTGGTGGTGCTCATGCAAGAGGACCCTAAGATCGTCAGTTGTTACATGTAAGAGTGGAACGGTGAACGTAGAATATGACGGTCTTGCATGCAATTTAGACACAGCTTGGATTAGGTTGCTCTCATTGAAGAGATCATCCTTTCCTCCATGCACAACCTGTAAGGAGGCATTTAATGCTATATAGATTGTTGTAGGTGTCCATGGGTAGCCAGTACTAGAATATCCCGCCATATAGGTATTGATCTTTGACTGCAATGTTTTTGCTCTGTACCAAAGCACGAATCGCTGGTTATTTAATAAACATTAAACATGTATGAAATATCGTAAATGATATATACAAATGCTTAATAAGTTACTCATAAATAATTTATATGTCCTAATTAGTTGACAAAGATTATATAAATTAAATGTAATTACATGAACACTGCAGTGCATAAGGTATAGTACAGATGAGTACATAATATAGTGAATAGCACATAGTATAGATGGGTACACAATATATTGCACTGGCTCATTAACGATGCCAACACCGTAAGCAATCCCTAGGAGTGTAAGCGTCTGGTGGGTGTGTGGCCCTCATCCTAGCGGCATGAGCTGGCCTCTGCCACGTGTTCCCTTGGTCATCATCTTCATCATTGTGCTGTGTTCCAACTCCACCGAATGTATATCCAGAACCGCTAACTAGGCCCTGCATATACCATGATGTAGGATCGTCATGCGGGAGTGTGGATGCCGGTAGTACGTGTTCGGATAGAGTTCGAAATTCTAAAGTCTCAGCTTGCTGGTACCACTGTGAACCCCTAGGTGCATCGGGATATTGGGGTACTAGTCGCTCAATAGCTCGGTGAAGCTGCTCGCTTGCAATGCAGCAGCCCAATCAAAATTTTGTGTGCCGCTCCAAGTTGGCGTCTGCTGCGTGCAGTTAGTGACGTCCTCGTGGTGAGTTGATAATACTGGTGGAGGTGTCTGCGTAGCCTGAGTAGGTTGTGTGCACTGAGGGGGCTGGGAACCCACTGTACACTGCTCGAGAGCAGGAGCCTCTGTGACCTCCTCAGCTTCAGCACAAGAACATGTCACATGATGGGCCGCAGACGAAGGTGCCTCCCGTAAATATGCCTCATGAGCACTGGACGAGCGCCTGCTGTGGGAGGCACAGGATGGGTCCATGGCGGGTACGTCGCACCCCCTAGAACGCAGGGCACAACCACCTAGACCACGTATCGCAGACAACAAGCAAGACCCTCTCGTCCTCATGTAGTCTCGGAGAGGGTGCCGATCCCTTTGCATAGATGACCCACTTGCTTCCCCACATGCATGCTCCGCATGCATATGTATTTCGTACCCCGCTTCGGTCTGTATTTGTTGAGGGTTATGTTAGTAATACGGATGTGAAACTAATGAAAATCGTTATAAGTACAACATCACTTACCACCACATGAAGAAACCGGGTACGATCTTCGGGGAAGGGTCTGGGGGCTGGCGATACATTACCGCTAAGTAAGGTGGCACGCGTGCATGAACGGTACGAAAGGTACTCCTAGTACGTGCCGTCGTTGTACTGTCCCGCAGGAACGACGACATCCACTGGGCCTGACTCCATCCACCTAGTTATGTGCTCTGCATTAATCTCCGACCAATCATGTGTGCCTGTGTTCCCCTGTGCGCTCCTCCTGTACGTGACATAAATAGTTATAATTTCGTAACATGTATCACCTAACATAATAATGGTGCGTACAATAATACACTTCTCGTGCGCCCGACTAGCGTCTCGTGAGGGAGGTACTGGCACCAATTGTCGATGACCAAACTGCCTCTGTACATGATCAGGAGAATACACTTCCACATTGTTCATGTACAGTAAGAAACATATGGTCATCCATAAGTACAAGTCACGGAAACAAGAGGATGCGATGAGGCCGCCGGTCGCAATTTCGGCCACTCATTCCATACGCCATGGATCCCACTCCACGAGGTCGACGCTGAGGACGTTAAGGTCATTGATCACCCGGGAGTAGTTTCCATGGTCTTGTTGGTGAGTCCATCGCAGCCTGGCATGAATCCACCGATACCCCATCGTAGGCCTCATGTCGTCGACAACGCCATCGGAGATGGGAACTGGATAGTAGGTCTTGCTCACCCATGGTCGACAAACCGAGAGATACTCCCAGCTCCAGAGTTGTAGAAGGTGTAGGCAGCCAGAAATAGATCCCATCTTCGTTGACCGCTGGGTAGCGGCACACAATCCTTTGTATGTAGCGGCCAACACAGCAGATCCCTAACTGTAAGGTGTCAGCTCGTACGGACGTAACGCGAGCTGACCCGCTAACCATACAATATGAGGAAGTATATAATTGTCTGCCGTATTGCAGAACATAATGCCTCCTAGCAAGATGTACAAGTACACCTCGTAATGCTGCATCACTGTAGTCTCGTCCGCATCCGGTGGGCAAGGACCAAACTATGGTAGCCCATGAATCCATGACATGGAGAGACCAATGTCCTTCATGTCATATTGCACATTAAACCTACAAGATGCAGAGACTCAATGAACCACGAACAACACTGCAACACATGAAATGCTTTATGTAACAAATAATTACCTGCCTTGAATATAACTCTTCCACTGCTCCTTTTCTGGTCGTGAAAGTACTAATAGGGTGCCCCTTATCGGGAGCCCGGTCAGCATGGCCACGTCCCGCAAAGTTACGGTCATCTCTCCACAAGGAAAGTGGAACGTGTGTGTCTCAGAACGCCAGCGGTCGATGAGGCCTGTGAGCAGTGACACCTCGATCGACGGGTAGGGGAGTCCTGCCACCACCCTCCAAGGGAGCTTCGTCCATCATAAGAGCGAATGGTAGTAGTAAGGCGTGTGCAAGTGGCTCGTGGAATCGAGGGTCTAACTCCTTAAGCTTGCGCACACTCCTGGAATGCAACGGGACCAACTGAAAAAGTATGCAATACATTTATTGAGTAAGTACCAAGTTATCATAGCAATTAAATTCACTTTCCCCTATGGTTCTTGTCGTACTATAGCTAAAGAAGCTCGGGAAGGTGAACGTGAGCCATGCCAATGATTTCAAGCCTTATGGTTCAATTATAAAACAGCGTAAGACAATAACTATTACAAAATAGGTACAACAACTAATATGTGCATAACAAATTACAATAAAATCCATGTTTCCAATTAACTTCATAAAACAAACTCAATGGCAACAAATCTAATACATTCCAGTCCAATGAAAGTGTGTCTTACTCTTCCTTCTGGATATGATTTTCTCCACCTTAGGTGCAAACCACGTGCTGCACTCCATTGCAGCTATACCACGGTCTCGAAAGTAGTCAGTCGTTCTATAGAATGTGAGTTCAATGATGGCACACAACGGGAGGCCGCGTACACCCTTTAGGACATTGTTGAACACCTCCGCTATATTTGTTGTCATGATCGTATACCTAATATGAAAGACAACAATTTTGGATGGGATATTTTCGTAACCAAAAGTAAAATATGATCTTTCAAACGCTATGTTCTAACCTGGAACCGTGAGTGTCATGGATTAGGGCCCAATGCTCCGCCAGCTTTCCCGCTATCCACTGGCTAAATATAGCATGTGAACGGCTAATGATGGTTTGGCCCCCACCATTTGCGTCCGCAGATGGTCCTCATGTGCTTCCTTCTCTGCCATCATCTTGCGAGTGGTCTCATTTAACTCTCGCCATATCTCTTTGAACTTCGCCTGCTGGTTCTGAAGACACAACCCTTTGAACCTCTTTACAAGACCCTTGTGGTACCTTGAGTAAAAGTTTGCACCTGAGTGTCGTATGCACCACCTTCTCTCCACATCAGGCCATGCAATGGAGTGGTTTGTGTTGTCATGCAGCACTTCCAAGGTATGCAAGAGCTCCTTGTTGCGGTCTGAGATGATGCAGACTCATTCCCTATTGCCGACAACACTTGTCCTCACCAAGGTGAGGAACCACAGCCAACAATCATTGTTCTTACTCTCAACCATTGCATACGCGAGAGGAATGATCTGATTGTTTGCATCCGTCGCTATCGTTGTCATTAGGTTACCATGGTACTTGCCGCTAAGAAATGTGACATCCACACATACCACCGGCTTGCAATGTCTGAAAGCTTCGATGCATTGGGTAAAGGACCAGAAAACCTAATGAGGTATCAGTTGGTACTGATGTATGACCCATCCTCCAGCCTAATCAGCTCATCCGCTATGGCCCACTGCGTCCCTAGATTGATCATGGCAATCTTCTTCAGCAGCCTCGGAGCATAGTGGTAAGACTCTTCGAAACTTCCAAACAACATCTTCAACGCTTCTGCTTCGCTCGCCACGAGGTGTGGAAATTGATCAGTATACCCATCTTAGTCTGCACCTCCTCCATAATGGATTTTGACGACAAACATATGTTCGTGCCAACAAGGGTGATGAGGAGTTGGACTATGAACCTCGCATCAACAGTGTGGTTCACATTCCTAATAGCATCTTCGCTGCATGTATGTGGGGTGTGTCTACTCAGCACAAAATAGTTCTCGTGCTTTGGCTTTTGTGCTCGTACGAAGTAAGGACAATTTGGGTGCTTGATACACCTGACCTCATACTCCGTAGGGTTAGACCGGACGCACTTGTGATCCCTTCTTGTGATTACAGCATAGTTGCTGATAAAGTGGATGACCTCCTCCCTGTTACAAAACCGTTGTCCCACCTGGATGTCGCTATTCTGGTATCCACAGTTAGATAGGGTATTATACTCAACGATAGTACAATCTAGCAGCCCAGCACCATGAAAGTACTGGATCGTCGACACCGGGTCATCATTGTCAGCACCTTCTTTATCCCCACTACCACCCGCTTCATCATCAATGCATCCTGCATCTACCTCACCATGGTCCACTTGAGGTCCCTCTGTACCGGAAGTGTCCTCCCCGACATGCCCTCCCACCTCATCATGCATCACATGATGGTCTGATCCTTCCACGCTAGGCACCACTTCACCTTGCACCAGTCGTGATACTATGTTTACGTACACTCTCATTTCCAAATTCTCCTCTAATACCTTACGTGAGTACAAAGCCCATGCATTATTCCTTCTCAAATCGAACAACGTATGAACAATGAGCGAGCTATTTGGCACAAGCCATGGCCGCACACCCTCTAGGACAACATTGTAGGACTGCTGGTTCACACGTAAAAGGCTCATAACATGTGATTTTAAGCCTTCTAGATCAATAGATAGCTCAACTGTACTCTCTACGTGCTAACAGTTTTGAATTGATACGAGCCTCTCATGCAAAACAGCGAGACGTTCTCCACAATAAATATGGATAGTCATAGCGTCTCTACTAAACAAACATAAATGGATAAATTACTACTTAGATGTATGTACTATACCTACTCTATTTTATCAACTTAATACTATTTAACCAATGTACTCGAATGGAATAAATACTCTACTTCCTCTAATTACATTTTTTAATATAAATATTCAATACATACATAATCTACATACAAAAGTACTGTTACACTACCATAGATTCTGTTACGAGATCATAAAATATGCAAATATTATACCTACACTATTTTATCAACTTAATACCATTTAACCAATATATTCGAACGGAATAAATACTCTACTTTCTCTAATTACATTTTCTAATCTAAATATTAAGTACATACATAATCTAGGATCAAAATTAGATTCTGTTACATCATAAAATATGCAAATATTATATCTACTATATTTTATCAACTTAATACCATTTAACTAATTTATTCCAACGGAATAAATATTCTACTTCCTCTAATTACATTTTTTAATCTAAATATTAAGTACATACATAATCTACGTACAAAATTATTGTTACACTATAATAGATTCTGATACGAGATCATAAAATATGCAAATATTATACCTACTCTAATTTATCAACTTAATACCATTTAACCAATGTATTCGAACAGAATAAACACTCTACTTACTCTAGTTATATTTTCTAATCTAAATATTAATGACATACATAATCTACGCACTTACTATCATAGAAGGCAGACCTCTCCACGTGCTGCTGCTCGGCCTGGCTGCTGCTGCACTACTCCTGCTTGCGCTCGACTGTTGCTACACTACACCTGCTCGCGCTCGACTGCTCCTTCAAGTGCTGCTCTACTTGCGCTCGAATGCAGCTTCACAATGCACAGCAAGAGCCATTTTATAGCTGCGTTGAACGAATGCTGCCAAAAAACTCCCATGCGAGCTAGTCGGCTGGCCGAGCGTAAAGCGCGAAAGTGTAAAGCGAAAGGAATAAAGTGAAAAGTAAAGCGCGACGCGACGTGACATGACGGCACACGGTGTAAAAAAGGAATCTTCGGCATACTGTGTGCCGAATATAGATGATTTTCAGCACACCGTGTGCCGAATACGGCCAACAGTGCCGAATACAGTTGCTAGATTCGTAAATACAGAAAATTATTGTCTATTTCAGTAAATACGGTTAAATATATTGTACAAATTCGTATTTTCGCCCCGACCAGACGCAATCTTTCTTAATCAAACTCGCTTCATGTTGCACGACACTTCACATGTGTCGAGACCAGTTAAAAACAAATCAATCTTATCTAATATACATGGACTTCATCAATGATAACTATTATAATATCTATATTTAATTGAATTAACCTCTTACAATAATTATAGGATTGAAAGTGACGATTAGATAGGGGTGAATAGATACCTCAATAATTTCTTACAAAATAGATAGCATTCTCCTACTTTTAATCACCCAACAAACCTTGAAAACCAGATAAGATAGAAGATAAAGTAAGATAGAAAGTTACAAGATAATATAACTTTATGGATGAAATATGAATCATAGATTTTATTCAAAACTATTTCATATGTCTTTGTGTCCAAAAGCTCACCACTTTGAAGATAGATGAAACACAGACAAGATCATATGGCAAGTAAACTCTCCAAGACGATAGTCTAGAGGCAAGAAAATTTAAGACTCTATCACATATATGTGTACGTGAATTCTATACCTTAACATCAAGAAAAATAACTTTGCAAAGTGTTCAAATTTCAGCTAAAAAGAAAAAACGAAAATCAACAATAAAACACCAAAAACTTACAAACTTGCAAGGGAACCAATCGAAGGAAACTAAAAGAAGTGGAATTCAAGCATATACAAAAACTTAAACTTTATTACTCAAAGAGGTCAGCCCTATTTTAAATAGATTATAAAGATTTATCTCTCAAAACTCTCACATACTACATATGCTAAGCACTCATCTCCTTCTCCTCTAAAATTCTAGCAACAAGTCTCTTATATAGATGGCTCAAGGGGACTCTTCCCAACCAGCTATATTCCTTTATTTATAGCCTAGAAAATTTGACCCCTAAGTTTCATTTGCTGTTCCCAAAATACCCATCTCTTGTAGTACACTCCTACCTATCACCGTAAGCATTTTGGTTCATTTCTCCTCCATCAATCGAACGATCGGTGTCTTCACGAATTAGCTTTGCCTCAACGCAAGCTTCGTGGTGATGCCACATGGACCTACAGTTCTCCCACAGTTTTCAGGCCAAATTGCAAAACCCTAACACGCTTCTCAAAGCGTGACTAGCCGCCACTTACTTCCACCTGAAGTAACAACCGACAAGTCTCTCCCGCTCCTGATCCCTCAGGCCGCCTTGTCACTTGCACTAGCATCACTTTCGCTTGACTTTGCCAACACGTCACCTTCATTAACAATCATCTCTTGCCTTGGTTGACCTTCACGTGTACCGCTAGGATTATCCTTGACTCCGACCGATCTCCTTAATCATCCGGCACCCCGTTTAGCCCCGATCACCTGTCATCAATCGCTAAGTTACATCTATTACCTGCACACCATAAGACCATTAAACATGCGTATCCAAAACCATATAACATCATCACATGTCTGTCCAAATCAAAATCATATTGAAAAAAAATCAGATGTAACAAAAATGTGAACACCAGATGGCCCAACGTTCACACCAGTGCAACATCAGACCATCCAGTGAGTATAACTCCACTGGAACCCGATTTGTATTTCTCTCTGAAAAAATTAGTCCGGTGATCATAAAATCCCAACACCGGACAATCCGGTGAACACCTCAACATTTGCCTCAGAACTGAAAGGCTCTAATGATACCCTCCGATGTTCACACGTCTATCACCGGACCATCCGGTAAGTACATAATCACTGGAATTTAGTTTTTCAATCTCTCTAGAATATTTGTCTGGTGAAGACTTCGGTGATCACCTGTGCACACA
The DNA here is from genome assembly GCF_958298935.1 of Phragmites australis. Taxonomy (NCBI): domain Eukaryota; kingdom Viridiplantae; phylum Streptophyta; class Magnoliopsida; order Poales; family Poaceae; genus Phragmites; species Phragmites australis. Next base: position 41,487,705 of record NC_084923.1, read on the forward strand.
CCGGACCATCCGGTGAGGCTATAGCACCAAACTTTCATATTTACACCATTCTCTGGAAAAATTAGTCTGATGCTCACTCTCACCCATACCAGACCTTCCGGTGAATGAATTTTCACTGCATCTACTCTGAAAATCTCCGGTGCTCACATCTACCACACAACGGACTATCCGATGAGATCAAAAACCCTCACACCGAACTATCCGATGAGTGTAAGCTTCCTGCACCGAGACAACGATACAAACTCCAATTTTTTTCAACTTTGGTTAAATAAAATCAACATTGCAGTATATAACCATGCATATGCTAACAAACAAAAAACACATAAACGTCAATTACTCATCACACTAGATAAAACAAGGCACATCTCAATTTGATTTCTCAATCTCCCCCTTGACGAGTACATTGACAACATCACAAAGAACAAAGAAAGGTTTGAAGATCACACAAGAAGCTCATCCAAGTGAACAAAAACTCGAGAAAGAGCAAGAACGTGTCACTTGGCATAAGAAGATTGCAAAGGCTCGAAGAGAAGAAGAGACTAGCCAAAAAGCAAATAAAAAAATGCAAAAATGCGAAAGATAGTCTCCATATGCTCCCCTTGATGAATGCACATGTTACATTTTCTCCCCCTTTGAGACTTGCTTTCATGATTTCTCCCCCTTTAGTAATACAAATATCAAGGATAAAATATTATGCAATGCATGAAAATACAATCCTAATGAGCTTTCATAAATATACCACAAAGCATTTACAAGAGTTAGAATTTTCAAAGGGCTGCGAAACGGAGAAGGTAGAGCTCACAATTGCATAGAGGCTCAAAAAGAGATAGCGAGACAAGGACGTAAAGCTTTACATGCTAACCCGAAGAATTGGTTGGCGTTTTGAAGTTCATATAGCCGAATCATATTTAAAGTGACCACCACATAAGCATCCACTCGTGCCGACGTAATACGAGCATGAAGAACTAGCCAATTTCAAACTCAAACTAGGCAAACAAGAGTTCAGAATATAGGGCTTTGCAAATGCTCACACATGAAATAAAGTGATTAAAAAGAATTAACATTTATGCACATTTCTCTCCTTTTCAATTTATCCTCAAGTTGCCTCTTATCCAGCAAAGTGCCGCATAACTGGGTACGACAAACACCTTGAGGCTTCAAAACAACAGTATTAGATCACAATTTAGCACGAGAGACATGATCAAGTTAAGTGGTATCTTTGCGACACAAGGAATACATGTTCTCTAAGGTTCTATCATGAGCTAAACATTTAACAAAGACAGAATGGATGCCTTGTAAGGATCAAAGAAACCAGCAGGAGGTGCCCACTGAGGAGGAACTGGCTCTGGAGTTGGCTGAGCCTGAGAAGGAACATAATCCTGAGGTTCCTCATCTGACCTCTATTTAGAATGCGAGGATTTACTTTGAATGGCTTGTATCTCACATGCTTGATATCACAAGATACATATCGAAAGTTGGTCTTTATGAGAACAAGAGACATAATGAAAGGAGCAAAATAAAAATTTGGAGTTACGCTCACTATGATATCATCAATGGCCTTTAGAATGTATTTGATCACATTTATCTTCCTCCTATTCATAATGTGATTAATAATGTTTCAATAGTGATCCCGAGTAGCATCATTGTTTCCACTTTTTGAAGCAAAAGTGGCTCTCACAATCTTATTGATTGTTGCGGGTAATACCTTTAATCCAATAACTGTGCCAAGTATGACTCTAGGAACAACTCCCTGTGGCTCATAGAAGGTACTCCACATATTTTCACCCAAGCATACTTCATCATTAACATCAATGGTGCCATAAACAAGATCATAGGGGGTTCTGATGGTATTTGCAAAATCTCTAAAAGAAGCTTCAAATTTCCTTGTACCTGTCATCCACTCAATTTCCTCTGATTCATGAGAAATCTCAACAGACGTATAGAATTGCCGGATGACAGTAGCATTCCAATTACATTTGAAGCTCACAAACTCATATAAACCTAGCTTATGAAATATATCAGCTAGGCCATTCATGCTAGGTTGGCTCCTCACCTATGCCCAATCTATCTATTTGTGTTCAAAGACTTTTTTTTTTATTGAGAAGATGACCATAGAATACATCTTGCTGGATCATGGTATGAAAATGAGGTTGAGATGCATCACTATCTAGGACATATTGATAAACGTTTCTGGCTCTACTGTATTCAGTAGAATTCCAGGATTTTCTATATCCAACATATGCTTGATCATTAATCTTAATGATCCTCATCGCTTGCATATTCCATATTATGATCAACATTATCAGCAAAAGATAACGTTTCCTCGCCAATATCTTGTGAGGGCACCCAATCAGAATCACCATGATCACCTTCTGACTCTGAATCTTTCATTCTTCTTTTACCCTCCCCCCCCCCCTCCCGACCAGCCAACAACTTTCTCACTTTCCTTCCAAGTCTACTTCCTCCTCCACTGATCATATAATACATCACAATGCATTAGTTAAAGGAAAAAAGAATTGATATATGATAAATAGAGAAGAAATCAGCCTCTACTGCTGCTGACGGTCAGACCGGCACAGGCCGCGGTCTGACCTCGAGCACGTAGACAGATCTGAACTGAGGGATTTTGAAAAAAATTGAAGTTTCAACCGATCAATCTTCGAACATAGCCTAATTTAGACCATAGTATGCTATTGCATTCACTCTTATCTCAAATCCTTGTTTCAAAAGATGAATCACCTCTTTCAAACCCTAGGCATGAAGAAGAACCTTAAAATCCATGGTAAAAGAGAGGGAATCGAGAAAATACCGAGAAGACATGGTGAAGTTATCCGCAGTTGGACCGGGAACGATCACGGATTAATCGAGAATGGAAGATTTTGTCTTCCTTGTGTTTTCACCGAGGTCACGAGTTCGTAAGAGCAAAAGAGGAATGTGCTCGGTTGGACCGGGTGAGAAGGAAAAAGATAAGTATTGGACTTACCAGGAGCTAACGGTCAGACCGAGAGCCGCCGCGGTCAGACCATGGACAGGTGTGGTCAGACCGTGAGAGCATAAAGAGGAAAATTCTTCTTTGTATAGATCGACGGTCAGATCGGAGAGAGAGTTACGATCAGACCACTAGAACATGAGCTTTTTGATCTTTTAGGGATAGAGCTTTAAAGAGAGAAGCGAGATAACACATGATCTTTTGAGATGGAAGAAGAGAAAGAAAGATATGTAAAAAGATATAATCGAGATTATTGAAATGTAAATTTGAATTTAAATATGCAATAAATTTACATATTCAAAGAAAATAAACATGAACAAGATGAGTATGTAAAGCATTGAGAACAAATGCTAGATCATAAAAATGCATAAACATTATGTGTCTAAAGTTTCAAACAATATTTGAGAAGTCGATGATATTAAGCTTATTTCTTAATTTGCAAAAATTGATTCACATAGTTTTGGTGAAGATACCTGCTAGTTGGCCTTCGATCCGAATACTATCTACGATATCACCTTTGCTTACACAATCGCTAAAAAAAATGATAACAAATATCTATATGTTTAGTTCTAAAATGTTAGATCGGATTTATAGCTATTTTCACGACACTCTCGTTGTCATACAAAAGAGACACTATTTTGAAAACAACACAATAATCTAGCAAAGTTTGTCTCATCCAAAGCAATTGAGCACAACAAATACCTGCGAAAACATATTCCGCTTCGACGGTAAAATAATATTTTAATAATATTAAATCAACTCTTTACTATTCACACGGTGACAAACAGTGCTAAATAGTACCTAAATATTAATTCTTGAATAAATAGTACTAAATAGTAATTCTAGAGGACGAGTTAATTCTATATCTTACACCATCTCGCATTTAAAATAAATATTACTTATCATTATCTTATTAGTGAATAGTAACTTGAATTTAAATAGTAAAATAATTAATTAATTTTTAGCCATCATACAATATTGGTATCAAAGCAATCAAGCAATTCATCGAGCAGTCAAATATATACCTATATACTCTTAAGATTTTTTAACTTTATAAATTCTTTTATTTTCTAAAAAAAAGTTGTAACTTTCGTTGTTAGAAGCCACATGGCCCTTTTATGTCTATTTTGGCCTATTATATATATATGGCGCTGCTATTCTTAGCGCTGCGCTAAGAATAGTTATTTAGCGCCCCGGCCTACCCGCGTCCCGATCGTAGTAGGGCTCCCGAGATCACTCTGACACCATACAAATATTGTCCGCAACCGTAAAATTGATGCCAGCAACCGTAAAAATAAGGTGTTAGTCTAGATTCAACACCTCCAACCGTAAAACACAAAAGCCCGCAACCGTAAAAACCCAGTGTTGTCCAGATTCATAACCGTTAAATTAACAACCTTTTTTCTGCTTAACAAATTTGGGTTGTACATGGATTTTGTTGTTGGCTCAGGCACACCTGTAACCATAAAAACGTATCCATGTGACCATAAAATAATTAGAGTAAAAAATTCAGTGTTGGTCCAGATTTATAACAAATAAAACACATCCATGTAATCATAAAATAATTATGGTATAAACACATAGTTGTAATCATAAAAACGCATCCATGCAACCATAAAATAATTATGGTAAAAACCAGTGTTGGTCCAAATTCATAACTATAAAAACGCATTCATGCGACCATGAAATAATTATGATAAAAACCAAGTGTTGGTCCAGAATCATAACAATAAAAATGCACCCATGTAACTATAAAATAATTATGGTAAAAATACATTGTTGTAACCATAAAAACGCATCCATGCAACCATACGTTTTCTGTTTATGACTGAGGCACAGCTATAACCATAAAAATGCATCCATGTAACCATAAAAGAATTAGTATCTTCTCGATTTTATGGTGATGAGTCATTGGCCGTTAAAAATTATCAATTAAAACCGTAAAAGTGTAAGAATAATATAGTATGGTGGTTACAATAACTAGATGTATTACGGTTACAATAACTAATACATCACGGTTGTGGACCGGGCTGGTGAGCAACGTGTCTGATGGAGGGGAGGTTACATATGTACAGTCGTAATGAATAAGAATTTACTTATAGGAGATGATGCGATTAATGGTAACATCCGATCGTAAAATAAGGAACAGATATATAGTTAAAATAACAATTGAATTACGGTTGCAGGTTGGGTGCCTGGTTGGTAGGCAGGGTGGTTCAGGCCTGGTCAGGGTCGGAGGGGTGGTGTGGCCGGGGTGTTGAATAACTATTTTTAGCGCAGGGAGTAGAATAGAGAATATATATATATATATAAAAGAAATTTACATCCACTTATATATTTTCATACAAAAATATATTTAGTTACCTACATAACGAATATAACCTGCATGAGTCATTATGATTATATGATACATTAACTCAAGCTTCACTCGTAACCAGACTGACAGATATACTGCATGCGATACAGTATCGATAAGATCCACTCGTCAATCTCATATCACATGATCATTACACCTATTCATACCAGCAACCAAACATCTTCACATATTCACTCCATCCACCATTACATACACTCGTACAAACAACCATACACTTTTTTCAAAAACTATCATGTTCCACAGCATACTTCCACTCAATCAGGCTACACAATGCAACCCCTCTTTTACAACTAAACACTAAGATGAACAGTTGCAAACTGATAATCTGGCGCAGATATTCGCATTTCTGCTGCAATTGTATGCGAACTAAAGACCCCCAAAAGAGTATATTTTTCTCCCCGAAGAGTATATTTTCTTTGCTATCATTCTTCTTTCAACCAAGGAGGACTACACTCAAACAAGGCATTGTTTTTATTTACATTTGGACAACTGCATACCCATGAGAAGATGCTACCCAAACAAAACTAACCGGAACATCTATCAATCACAAAAGGAAAGGAAGTACACTGATCACATACTTACAGTAGATAATTGGAACCAGCAAAATGTTCATCGGCTACCTTTTTCCCTGCTTTTGGTTAGGCATGATATACTTGTATTTTCCCCATATACGGTGAACCTTTCTGAAGTTGTGCAAACCTCAATCAGCTTAAAGTTGTGATCGAGTCCAAATGCACGACATAACAGAACCCACATGTACAAATTTGTAATGTTTAAGCTGGGTTAGCTAGTGAGGTTTAAACATCATATACAAGCATGCGCTCTTCGATTGGCACACGGCAAATTGGACACTTCTTGCACTTCTCAACACAAGACCTAACGGAAAAAACCAACAGAGATGAAGTCCATTAAGAACCAACCGAGGTAAAGTCCTTTAAGAACCAACAGATATGAAGTCTGTTTAAAATCAACATGTAATATATGATTGGAACCACTGCCCAGCTGAAACGAGCAAATAAGAAATTTGGAGTAAACAAGGGACTGAAACATACTTGCATAAAGTTCTATGACGGCAGGGAAGTAGGACCATGCATATCTCTCCCTCGTAGCAAATCCTACAAAGAATCTTCTCCTGAAACAAAGGAAAAGATGACTGTCAACACAGTAGTGATGATGGATTCGCCAACAGGTTATTATCTCTGCCCCGCATTAAAAAAGCATAACTATCGGTAGACAATAGCAGAAACTCAATTCCCATCACAAAGACAACAGTTTAATTCCTAAATTCGTATACATATAGTCAAGGTTACATTGCCTACAGTCCCTAAAATTGACAGCTTGCACCCAAGTGAATCACTTGCGTAAGTTTAGGGATCTAAATGTCAAGCCCTCACGTGATGTCTTAAGGATATATGGTGGCAATATAAATCAAATGGAAAAATGAGTATGCACAAGTCACAGCAAGAGGCAATACATTTTGAAGCCTCTCATATTCCTGTTTGGTACACTTGGTAATTTCAGATTGCTCACCCAACGCTGCCTGTAGCCTCCAAACCTGGAAGTGAAAAAATAGGAAGTTAATTTTTTTTATTGATTATATCATGTGATGAGATAAACAATTGTATTATAGAAAAAAATTTGATTATATCAAGTAACCTCTTCAGCGAGATCCTTTTTAGGCATTTTCTTAACTACCTCCGGTGGATAGCCACAAAATGTGTTGTACCTTCATCCAAAAAGCAAATAGTCAGCATAGAAAACAAACATACTCACAGGCCTTGTAAACATGAAACAGAATGAAGAATAGCAACAAAAATAGCAATGTAACAAAATTTAAATGAACAGAATGAAACGGCCAAAGTCAATTATAAGGTACCCAGTAGATTCAGTATAAAACAACCGGGCTTGCTCTTCCTTGCTGCCTTCATCGATAGACCACCAACCAAGAAGCCTGCATAACACATAAACAAGCCACACAGTTAGAAGCCTGCATAAGGGTGAATTGCTACTATATGGTTCCAGCACGGTAATAGATACATCAGCAAGAAAAATAAATACAAAATAGCTTATATTAGATATCAGATGGTACCTTGAACCACGATGAAGGAAAGCAAAGCAATCACGGACTTTCGATGAGGCTGTAAGGTAATTAGGACTAACTGGTCCATTCCGTAATAGCAGAACAACCTTCTCCACCAATCTTGCTACAGAGAAAAGGACACCAGCACCTTGCAGAATAAATAGTGGGGAGAAAAGAGCAGGTATTGGAATGTAACGAGCGCTGGGTGGTGTGCCCTGAAACAAAATTGTACAGTCACTCTAATAATCAAGAATGACTAATTGGGTATGCATGCAAAAGGGCCAGCATGTTGCAGTAATGAGAGTTTGAAGCCCACTATTGATACAGTTCAGTGAGTGGTCAAGTTGTTTTCTAATCTATTAAAACAATGTGAGTGATGGTTTCTTAAAAGAGATGAAAAAAAGAATATCAGTGTTCCTGGCAGTTTTCATCCCTGTATAGTGTATACTAGTACATTATATCAACAGCAGCCTTTGTCCCAGGCAAGTTGGGGTAGGCTAGAGATGAAATCCACAAGATCCAACTAAAAAGATGATACCTCCAATCGCATACAAAGCAAAACTTGGAAAGCCACCAGAGGTACTTTCATTATGTGACCTCCGATATCAGGGAGACCACAAAGCTTCTCTTGTTCGTGATCTTCTAGTGATGGGAGGACAAGGCCACTTTCCCAATCACGATATCTAATTGCCGCTGATGATGAGCTAGCCTCTCCATGAGTGGGAGGCTTATGAATCATGGGATTAAACCATCTTGTACAAACAAGAAATGCAAAACACTCCGCAATCCTGAACAAGCAAGGTGCTAAATTAGACTATTTGACATCTCAGAAAAAGAAAGAACGCCATTTGAGACAAGTCTCACCCATAATTTATAAATAAATCCCACCATCCCAAAGCGCCAACATCACCTGTGTTTAATAATGCACTATTACAAAACATAGTGCAATAAAAGAAAAAGGAGGCCCGAGGAAAAAAAATAAACTTCAACATTGTGCAACTTAAAATAGTTACTAGCTCAACTGACTCCTACAAGCTCACAGGGGAGGAAGGGAGATAGTTCTAAACAGAGCCTGTCCAAACTAATAAAAAAAAGGAATGCGCCACTTCCAACTCCCAAATTAATACATATGTCATTCTAGTCCACAAGAAGGAATACTGCTGACCAATTTTATGGATTACTATTAAGGAACCTTATTAAATGTTACTAGTCAAGTAAGGAAGCAAGATCCAATACTTAATGCATCCCATACTACATAGAAGAGACAGAACAATTAACTAAAACATGTCATATCCTCTTTGTTAACTCCATAGTTAAGGTACTTAAGGATCAATAAGGTGCTGCCTCAAATTTGCAGTTTCAGAGTTATTAATAGAAATAGGACATAAGACAAGGCAGCTATCATGGGACAATCACTTTTATATCATGTAGAAGTTGGAAGGCAATTTACAAAACTTACCAGATAGCTTGAGAAGTGTGAATGTTGTAGCTGCTATAAGAAACACCATTGAAATTGCAACCCAAAAATGCTGGTTACAAAAAATAAGGTAAAGTGCCATAAGATAAATGTATAATATTCTACTGTAAGTAAAAAAATGATGCATACTGCAGATGTTCTGAGCTATCATTAATAGCTCTACTCAAGATCAGAAGAGTAGGAACATATATTGTTTCTCAAAACAAGGAGTTAACAGGATTCTATACATTAATTAACTAAACATTCATATGAAACGCAAAGAAGTAAATTTCTAATTACCAAATAGAATATTAGAGTGACCCAAACATGTTTGGAGGAATACAAGTCCTGGTGAATTAGAACAAATTTTAATTTGTTTATGATAGTGAACCGATATATTTGTTCACTGTATCAGTTTTTCATTATGACGCACCAGAACTAGTTCAGCACATCTTACTCCAGAAAGTTGAAAGTTCTAAAATGATACTTTAGTAGAGTGATGCGAGACATTTCAACAGTTGGTCTAATATTGTTGCTCTGGCCTATATAAATTATATCTTCCGACATGATGTGAAAATGTTGCATCATTTGCTTTTTCGCTGTATTCAACCCTGTAGTTCATTTGTGGCACATGCATTACTCCATTCCATTACCAACGAGTATCAAATGAATGCCACTCTATTGCATGACTTCAATTTTCCTAGTTAAGTGATGCTCGTATCCTAAAGTCCTTTGTAGCATCCCCCCTTTTCATGAAATGGAAGGCAATTAAATTAAAAAATGCTTATTTTGCATAGAATAAACATTGTACTGCAATTCAAATCAATGGAAAATTGTGCCTAAGATCCGCTAGTATGAGAAACTTACAGGAAGTGTCTCCCAAATAGCTTCATCGCTCATGCTTTCTTCATCTCCTGGCATTAAAGCTCTACACATTCTGAACAATACAAAACCCATACCAAGAAACACATACATATCAATATCCATAGTAAGTATAATAAAGTTTGTCTGAAAGTAACAGACAATATATCATTTTGGTTGTGCTGCACAATCCCAACTCTGGGTATCTTTTGGCCAATGCGGTTCTTAAGTAGGACAGCTGAAGAAGATCAAAAAGATTCAAACAACAATCAATGTCCTGAATGCATGCCAACATGAAAGTGTGATCAGTGGTGCATATATCTTAATATAATCATCCATAACTTTGACATACAATACTAGAATGCAACCACCCTACTGATGTGTACTAAAGAAAGTAAGAAAATGTTACAATGCTATGGCAAGAGCAGAACAAAAGCAAGATGGGCAGAAGGATCTTGCAAATTAATTATTTTCAGAATGCTGTCAAAGGAACAATGGAAGACCAGCCCTCGATGCTAGATTCTGTGTTCAAATTTGTGCAAGCCTGACTTTTGTAATTTTGCAGCCAATGGAAGCAATATAGCCTCTTCCTTGGTACAGACTACAGAAACACAAGCAATCAATAGCTTAAAGCTTTACTTGGAACTAAAACCAAACTTCAGAGTTTAGACTGGTGAATATAGATAAAAATGATTTAATTGAAATACAAGCTACGATGTAATCTTTCGGCAAGACTAGCTTCACAATAGAGATAATTGAGGTTTTTAAATGTTGTTCAAGAATAAAGCTAGAAGCGTTAAACAACAGAAAGGGCCATCACAAATAGACAAATTACCTTCGATTCATATTATGATAAGCTGCCAGTATACTTGTATTGCTACATTAGGGGTTTGATCAGTTACTAAGATAGTTGTTAGCCCAGCAAATGCCTTCCTTAGACATAATGTGACAATCAATGGAAGTTAGCATGGTGCAAACAAATGTTGGAACTGTGGAATTTGAAAGACACTGAATTTAGATGCTTTTGACGGGTCCATTAGACAATGGAAATCAGGCCGATCATTTGACTACAACAATTCCAAGCATATCCAAAGTAAAGGACGTACTAAGATATATCATAACAGCTTTTACATGTGCAAGTTACCAAGTCAGAACAAACTTGCAATTGACATAACATGTAAGAAGGCAAACTGTTAAGGCAGTAGTAGCTCATGGCCATGGGTAGTGAATTCTCATAGTTAAATAAAAAATATATTATCACAAAATAAGAAACCCCAGGAAAGAAATGAAATAGTTAGCATTGATTACCTAAAATTGTCGATAAGGATAATTGCCTCAAAGGCCAGCAGAGGAAGGAAGACAATCTTCAGATCAACAGATGGGTGATTTCTAACTGGGTACACACAAAGAAAAGAGGTGTGTGGATCACACAATAAAAATGGAATTGATAATAACAGTGAAATGTAGCACACAGTCCAGATTAAGCAATTCCAGGAATCTCAATGTGGTTGACAAGGTTTTATTTCATCCAATGGCTTCAGACCCTACCTCTTATGCTTTCAAGATATATGCAAAGAAGCAGCTCGAATGCAACCAGCAAAGGAGCTGCAACAATCGAATGGCAAGGTGCCCACTGCATGCAAACAGATACATATTAGGTTCAGCGCGTGGTAATCGAACAATGCTAGTGTGCACATATGAAATCAAGCTGTCCAGACGAATCAGTATCTAAATCTTACATGACGGCCATGAGGCAATGAAGGGGCTGGCATTGAAAACCTTCCACGTGCAACAATAACATGAAAGAGCCAAAGCGGAATGAATATTATCCTACAAAATCAAAGTATAATAATTAACATTTCACACTAGCTTTACCACTGCGAATAAGTAATGCACAATCCGGCATACCGAATTCTAGCTAGAAGAGCTCCGAATTTCCGAAAAAAAAACATTCCAAATAGAACAATGCCTCAAATTACCGAATTTGGCATGAATTCTACAGTGATTTATCCGCAGAATAATAACAAACGTGAAACTCTGGCTGGGCATCAGCTAACTCCAAACACTGTAAAGCTGAGCATTAACTGAATACTACCATCAACTCTTCACTAGCCCACATTCAACTGACCCCCAGCCAGAACAGAGATGAAAGCAAACAGCCGAATCATACGCCAGCAGAGCAGATTGCTCCACCACAAGCAACCAACCCTCCATCGCACGCAAAGCGAGCACAGGACTCGCACAGTACCCTAAACTGCATCTGCATCGCAGGGGGAGCCACTCGCCCGCCCAATCACCACACCAACCAATAATCCGACTCCCCCAACTCGCAAAATCCAAACCAATCAGATCGAACCGAAGCGGAGCGGAGCGGGGAGGGTCCGGAAAGGGAGGCCAGTGAGGTCTAGGGTTTAGAGTACGTACCACCAGGAGTAGGTGGTGCGGCCGTCGACCCTGAGCGCGAGGAGGAGCGTGAAGCAGAAGAGCGCGACGTGCGCCGCTGCCGCCTGCGCCGTCTTCCCCACCCCGGTCCACGTGTGCCCCCGCCGCCGCTGCATCCCCCCCCCCCCCCCCCCACAACGCTCCCAGCTACTAATCAAATCTCCTATCCTCCGCTTCCTTGGGTTTGTCGCTGCGAGGAGATGGGCTCAAGCGAGGAAACAAAGGGGGACGTCTCTCTCCCTCTCCCTCTAGCCTAGCGATGGAGTCATGGAGTATGATAAGATGATTCTACTCTGCTTTCCTCTCTCGCCGTCTCTGATTGTAATCTACTATAAGTAATCTATTTGCCTGGTACTGTTCATGGTGGAGGCGGCAATGGACTGGGTTGGGTCGGATTGGGTCGCGCGTCGCCCCTCCCCTGCTCAAGTGGTTCGGGGAAGCCGACGAGCTGGATTTTTTTTCTTTCTTCCGCCTCGTTCCTGCCTCCGTTGTTGGTTTTCGCTGCGGATTCCCCTATTTTTTTAAGCGATTGGTGGCTCCACCCGTCCCGCCCCTGCTTTGGCGTCGCTTGCACGCCAAACCCTCCCCACGCCAAGCCGTCATGCACCGCGACGGGACGGGGCTCACGCAGAGCGGCGCGGGTAGGGACCGAGCCAACGTGCCCGGCCGTGGCGCGCCAAGCTACGGGGATTTGCGAGTTAAACCCATAGGTATGAATGGTTTTCTCTCTTTTTTGAATGGAAAGGGTTTATATTAACATGAAGTAACAGTACATTCCTAAATCCAGGAAATACTTCTTCTGCTCCCAACGATCTCCACCGCTCTAAATGAGCCAAGATCGTGAAGCGAACCTCTCACGTTTAGACCATCGAACAACTCTAAGCATTAGAAAATACCGCAACATTCAGTACTTCGGAATCATTATCGAAGTACATCTAAGCTACTAAACACGAATCGGTTGTTGCATCGCCGGCTCAAACACATGAAAATCAGAATTTCCACTACCACATGCAAAGAAATGTGCGGCCCGGAGCTACAATCCACTAAAGTGATGACACACAATCCCTCCGCAAAACACATACGCATACTACTTCCATACATGTGCCCATACACAAATACATCACAAATGCATACACATTACGGACCCGAACACAAACATATCTTCCACAACTACTCTAGGGAACATGAACAATGAAGGCGGCATCACCGGAGGGAGCATTCAACAGCAAAATCCGGACTTCTAGCCATATGTCTGAGGAGAGATCTCGCGTCGGGGCGATGTAGAGAGTCGGCACCAGAATGGCGGAGACCAAAACCAGACCAAAGATGGCACCAACGACGCAACCGACGCCGAGACCAATAACGGAGACCACAAAAACCAAGATGACGCCTCATGCCGCTTAGACGATAGCTTCGCGCCTTTGGGAACTTCCCGCGGTGCCACGATACACTGGTCCTAGCCACTTGTCCTGGCCGCAGCCTCAACGAGGATGAAAAAAGAGAGCATGTGATCAGAGTTGTACCCGACGTTGACAGGGAAGCTGACGAGGAGGCTGAGCACCTCCTCCTCCCGCAAAGACCGTAGCATACCTTCCGCGAGCATTTCCATCGCTGCTCCCTCTCATAATGGAGCTCAAAAACTTCTAGAACCTAAACCTACATGTGTAACTAAAGAGTAGTAGATCTATATTATGGAAGGTCCCTCACCCAAAACACGTCGTCGGCAAGCCAGAGATGACCGGGGAGGGATCGGATCCGATTGGAATCGACGGCGTCGTCTTTTTCGACTATGTCTACTGTAGCTTGGGGAAAGGAGGAGGCGCTTTCAAATGGTTTCCTATATTTGGCCATCCTACTCCACATATGTATATAATTTTATAAAAACATCTTTAGTTATTTGTGTCTATTATTCTACATATGTAAATATATGTTTTTAGCCTCGTCTTGTATCTGCTTATGTAAACAGGCCCACTGTCGTAAAATCACATTTATACGAACAACTGATCATAATATCAATTCTTATATCCGCACATGTAGACTCAGATTCGATCAATCAAACATCAATCTAACTCAGCATATCTAAACAGATAGAATTAACTAAATATTTTTCTTTTCAATAAATATAACACCACTTAATCTACATATACATCCATTCAGATTAGACTTTTACCAACAACCAATCACACTCAATATTTCACTATGGTCCCGGCTGTAGCAGCAGGAATCCCAGCGCGCTGGTGGGTGTGCACCCGTGGATAGTTTGGTGGGTTCGACGCATTCTGGGACGAGACCATGGCAACGGGCTGTCAGTAGCCGATTAATCATTCATGCGCGGGCATAGCATCACCAGGCATGCTAGTGGCAGTTATCTGAGGCGGAATTACTAGCCTGACCGCCACAATAGCGACTGTTTCCCTTTTCATCGGTGGATTGAGGTTTAGGGCTGTTTATTCTAAAAATCTAGATTCTGTATTTTATATTTTAGAAGAGATTCTAAGTTAGATCGTGAATTATATCATAATTCAGATCTGTATTATTACAATTTATTTCTAAAATTCATTTATTTATTTACATAATTTGATTGTAAAACACAACCCAAAATCTAAAATCCGAAACAAACAAACTCTTACTATCCGTTGCAGCAGTGTGATTTGCCGAAGAAGTGAAGCGAGCTTGACCGTGGTATCATTTTGGAAACTTCTGCCCTTTGTCATCAATGGCTTCTACAAATCAGTGCTAAAAGAATGTGATCGCTCACTTTTTTCTTTTTCTGTCAGGAAGGTGCTCTCGCAATCTCTAACTTTATTAATCATTGCTCCATACCTATTAGAATAGGTGATGTTTTATATCTTTTATAATGTTTAAAATACATGATGTCTTCAATTTTGATGTGACTTTAGCTCAAATTTTTCATTTTTATCTCTCCATTAAGTAACTTTATTCTTGATACATGTCTCATTTGACATGTAATTAATGATATTAAAAGAGAGTATGTAGCATCTAGGCCCTTAGATAAGATGTAAGAGTTTCAGTGATTAATGACAACCGTATCATTATGACTAACGTATGCGCTTTGAACAATATAAAAGAAAAAAAAATATAATTGACAATGATGTCTTGATACTCTTGCCCTTTAAAGAGTTTATATGGATGATCAAATGACCGGTACATGAAGGATAAAGATCTTCTAGTTCTAAGTGTCACAAGGAGATGAAGGACACTTAAAGCAGTATAGGTTCTATTTCTTTTTAATTTTTTAACCGTACTATAAAGAGGGCTTAAGAGTTGTAGCTTGACCTAGGTGAGTCTAGACATAGTTGATGCACACTTGTGACTTTCTATTGCTAGGTTGGCCATAAAAGCTTTTGGTTCAGTATCCAAGTAGTTAGAACTCAAGACGGCTTTGAATTAGATAAATTCAGCGAAAATCCAACTCATCGGATGATCCTCTATAGAAAGAGTGATCTCACCGGAGCAATTTCCTAAGAGTTCTGACTTGAAAATTTGTTGAAGACCACGCCGGATAGTCGGGCGTTCGAGTGGTGAGATCACCGGAGAAATATTCGCAGTGAAGTCTCGGATTAAGTCTACACGCCGGATGGTTCGGCGTAGAAAAGAGTATTCACCAGATGAATTTATACAGAGAGGTTGCAAACTATCATTTGGCCCGTTTCCATGCGCCGGATAATCCGGCGTAAGTCCGGATTAAACGCCGGAGCTTTAACGGCTAATGGAATAGTTAACGGCTATTTTGTCAGGGGTATTAGCACCGGATATTCCGATGTGAAGTGAGTTATTTACACCGGAACTTCCGGCGTTAAGAAAAATTCTGGGTTGTTAGGCAACAACTAATTCTTGATCCTTAGCCTATAAATACCCACTCATTTGGACCTCTCAGCATCTCTTGCAACCCTGTAGCAGCTCATACACTTGGTGTGTCATTTAGAAGTAAGAGAGAGCACTTGTGTTAATTCCAAGTTCTTAGTTGAAGATTAGGGACTTCTTTAAGTGCTTAAAGAGTAACAAGTGTGCATCTAGCTGTTGTCTAGGCTTAGTCTTTGTCAAGTGAAGCTTGAGGCTTGTTACTCTTGGTGGTTGGCAACACCTAGACGGTCTTAGTGATCGGAGGTTTTCTCGGTGAGTTCTTGGAGGACTTGTGGGAGCCCCGGGAAGAGATGATGTACTTGGTTTGATGCCCGTCAATCCGGAGATGGAGAAGGGGCAATCAAGAGTGAGCACTTGAGTTTTGGTGACTCAAGGGGAAGCTACATCCTTGGTGGATACTCCAACGAGGACTAGGGGGAAGTGCCAACTTCTCGAAACCTCGGAAAAAAAATTGGTGTTCTCTTCTCCAACTATTTACTTTCCCGCATTTTACTTTGAGTATCTTTGCTATTGCGAGTCCTTCTTTAAAATTCTCTCTCTTGGCTATCTTGCTTGTTTAGTTGCCTTGTCCTAGTTTAAATCACGTAGTCGCATTCTTTTTTTATCTAGGCTAAGGTTTTATTTGTTTAAGCGGTAGAAGTTTTAATTAGCGCACAATTCACCCCCCCTCTTGGGCCATTCGATCCTTTCAGAGTAAGATTGTCATTTTATTTTTCACCTTAATAATTATGCTCAGCTCTAAAAATTATCTATTTTAAGATGGAGTGAGTATTACCTAGTTCACTTATTAAGAAGTCTGCCTTGTTACTTGCTTATAGCTGTCACAGCTGGCGGCAGAGAATAGCGAGCGGAGCTGGTAGCGATGAGATGTCGCTGAACGCGACCGAGGAACCGTGCGCTTGAACTTGGGCAGCGTTGTGATGGCTACGCACCAGAGCAAGGCACGGAATAGAGGATTGAGTTGGATTCTAATTGCTTCATTTCATTGATTCTCATGTTACATATATATAGATAATCCTGCCAACTCTTAGCTAACTCCAACTCTAACAAATCTAACTGAATCTACTAATTACAAATCTATCTCTAACCAAATCAATCCTAATCTAACTTGCCGGTTAAGCTGCCTCCATGGTTGCCTCATCTCTTGGGCACGCCTAGTGTGCACGGCGTCGCTGGTATGTCTACCCCCACATGACATCTCTCCCTCCCTCGGAAAACAGTTCATCCTCGAGCTGGAATGTGGGATAACGTTGTCGAAACTCTGGAACACGTTCCCACGATGCCTCTGCAGCTGGTTGACCCTCCCAATGGACCAACACTTCCCAAACACCTCGGCTTAGGCGCGAACGCAGGATGATAGCAGGTGTTTGCACAACACGACCATTGTGAATTTGAGGAAGTGGTGGTGGAGCAGCTGGTGGATCACTGATGAACGGTTTTAGCAAGTTGACATGGAACACCGGATGGTGGCGTGCCTGGTGGGGCAGATCAAGGCGATAAGCCACCGTGCCAATGCGTTCCAGAATTTTGTAAGGGCCTTAGAAGCGCGGAGCTAGCTTGCTAGAGGAAGCACCGAAGATGGATGTCGTCGAGTGGTGATGCAGACGAAGCCATACCCACTGGCCAACGTCGAATGTGAGAGGTCAATGCTTGTCTTTGTAGTAGCGCTTGTGGTGCTGTTGAGTTTGATGAAAGCAATTGCGGACGTTGGAGAGGAAGGAATCTCGGTCCACCAATTGTCTGTCGAGCGTTGCCACACACATCGTGCCCCTATCGTAAGTACGAAGGGTAGGAGGATTGCAACCGTAGACGATGCAGAACAGCGTATACTACAGAGCCATGTGGAATGATGTGTTGTAACAATATTCAGCCCACGAAAGCCACTGCACCTATTATCACGGTCGATCTCCGATCATGCACCGCAAATACATCGCAATGACCCTGTTCACCGCCTCAGATTGACTGTCAATCTATGGGTGAAAAGGGGTGCTCTTCAGTAGACGGACGCCGGAGAGCTTAAATAGTTACGTCTAGAAGCGACAAGTAAAGATGGTGTCACGATCAGAGACAATGGTCGCTGGTAGACCATGAAAACGCACCACCTCTGTGAAGAATGCACGGGCCACAAACTCGGCTGTATATGGATGTGACAGGGCAAAGAAGTGAGCGTATTTTGAAAACCGATCCATGATAGTCAAAATGGCTGACTTCCCGTGTACCTTGGGCAAAGCCTTAATGAAGTCCATCGCCACATCCTCCCAAACTTGCTCCGGCACCGACAAAGGCTAAAGAACACCGGTCGGAGGCTACGTTGAGATTTTGTTTTGCTGACAAACTGAACAGGCGCACACGTAATATTCGACAGCTGATCGTGCCCCCATCTAGGAAAAATCACGACAGACATGGTGGAGCATTTTTTGAACTCCCTCATGTCCTGGTTCATGCGCAGGTGAGATGACTAGGGAAATCAGCGGAGAAGAACTAGCAAGAATAATGCGTCGGTCACGGATGATCAAGCCATCGCGCACTGACCACGATGGCCCCATGTCACCATTGTTGATCTTGATCATGAGTTCCTACAGTGCTTTGTTCTCGGCCGTTTCTCGTCGAATGTCATCCAGAAGATCGAAGGTTGGCCCGGAGATTGTTGTCACCAGGCTTATACTGGTTTCCTCGGTGCAACGAGATATGGCATCAGCCACCGTGTTCGACGTGCCAGGCTTGAACTTGACCACAAACTCGTAGCTGAATAGTTTGCTAATCCAGCGATGTTGTGGAATCATCGACAAGTGTTGGTAAAGCAAGAACTTCAGGCTATAATGATCGGTCTTGATGATGAATGGACGCCCCCAAAGATATGGTTGCCAGTGGTGCACCGCATAGACAAGGCCAATGAGTTCCCGTTCATAGGTGACCAATTTAGCATGGCGTAGCGTGATCGGCTTGCTAAAGTATCCAATGGGACCACTACATTAGTGTAAAACAACTCCAAATCCTGAGCCTGATGCATCACATTCCATGGTGAAGGAGACAATAAATCTGATAGTTGCAATACTGGTACTGTGGTCAGAGTGTCCTTCAGTTTGTCGAAGGCGAACGAGGCTACAGCAATCCAGGCAAAGCCCTCTTTATTCAGGAGTTGAGTCAAGGGCTCAACAAGGGAGCCAAAATCCCTGATGAATTTGCGGTAGTAACCCGCTAAAACGCAAAATTCGCACAGCGCATGCACAGATGCCGGACACAACCAGTCCAGCACAACCTTGATTTTAGCGTTGTCCATGGCGACTCCATCTGCTAAGACGACATGCCCAAGATAGGCCATGGATGGTGCACCGAAGGAGCATTTTGACTTCTTGAGGACAAGGTTATGCTGAGGGAGGAGGTGGAGCACCGCGCGTGTGTGACAAAGGTGATCGACCCATGAGCTACTATAGATCAAAATGTCGTCAAAAAACACCAGCACAAAGCATCGCAAAAAATGTTGGAGGATCTCATTCATCAAGGCCTGGAATGTCGTCGGTGTGTTGGTGAGGCCAAATGGCATCATGACAAACTCAAAGAGACCCTCATGAGTGCGGAACGCTGTCTTGTGGATGTCGTCGTTGAACATGCGGACCTGGTGATAGCCGAAACGCAAGTCGAGCTTGGTGAAGAAGCGTTCCCCCTTCAATTCATTGAGCTTAGCTATCACAGGAATTGGAAACTTATCCTTCATTGTCTTGTTGCTGAGAGCTCGGTAATAGACGCAAAAGTGCCATGAGTTGTCGCGCTTCTTAACGATGAGCACCGACGAAGAGACGACCGATGTGTTGTGGCGGATGATTCTGAGTAGCATGGCCCGTGCTGAGCAAACGTGTAGGACTCGAGACAACACTCAGCGCGCTAGGCCATGCCAAGTGACGTAGTGATCACTGTGCCAAAACGTCATGGTCATCTTGTCAGAATCTCAAAGAATTGGCCCGAGGGTGCGCAACCATTGCACTCCGAGGACCACATCGTGCTCACCGAGGTTGAGGGAGTAGAGGCCGACGTCGAAGGTTTCGTCATGAACGCGAACAAGTACGCAACGGCAAATGCCCACGCTCGGAACATGATCACCATTCGCCATGGTGACCCGTAGGCCTGGGTGACCGAGAGGTGTTAGCCCGGCTTTAGATAATGCAACATTAGAGATGAAATTATGTGTGGATCCCGAATCCACGAGGGCATGAAAGAGTTGTCCGCCAATGTAGACTTGGATGTGCATTGTGTCACCGGACTGGACATTGGATAGTGCATGCAGTGAGATTTTGAGCTCATCCCTGGTGTCTTCTTCATATCCGCCACCACCATAGGGGCAGTCTAGGGCGATGTGAACAATTTCTTGCACTTATGCTTTTGTGAGAACTTCTTTGTTGCAGTTGTAGCACAAATCTCTTACGCGTGGTGGTCCGCCATCTTGGCCAACGTCAGGAACTTGAAGCGGCGCGGCCTGGCGGTCACTGCGGTCGCTGGGTCCCCAGTGGCTGGTCACGGTGTTGATGGGCGTCTGCGTGGTAGTTCCGCGACGGTCTGCAGCTGAGCGCGTTGTTAGTACACTCAGGCCAAGTGCATCACGTCCTCTAGTGTCGTCGTGCGGTGAAGTTCGACGTCTGTGCGGAGGGGATCCAGGAGACCCACAGTGAAGATTTGGATCTGGTGGTGTTCGAACATGCCGTCGCAGTGACAGACTAATGTGAGGAATTTGTCTTGGTACTCCACCACCGTTCTGGTGCAACGAAGCAGGGAGAGCTCGCTAAGGTGATTGTCCTGGATGGCCAATCCGAAGCGGCGATGGACATGGGAGATAAAGTTTGGCCAAGAAGGTTCACCGTTGTCCCAGGCGAGGTGGAAGCACCACTGCTAGGCACAGTCATCCATGTGGAATGATGCCAGCCAAACTTTGCGATCCTCCAGGGTGTTCATGCCATGGAAGAATTATTCGCATCGATTGAGCCAAGGCAGTGGATCGACCGTTCTATCGTACTTTGGAAAGTCTAGTTTGTGGTAGCGCGAAGGAGGGCGGTTGTCATCTTGCGGTCCGTCGGTGTGCATGTGTTACGGCCTGTCGCCACGCTTCCCTATGCCGAGCTTCACTCCGTCATCCGTGGACTATCCGGTCTTCTCCAAGCGGGAGATAGCCACATTGTGCATGGCGATCTAGTTCTTAAGGTCGCTGACGTCACCTTTGATCGCTAGGATCTGGCCGACCATCAAGGCGAGGGACTTCAGTTGGGTTGCGATGTCGCTGGTCGTCAATCGTCTTCACAACGTCGGCCATGGGGATTGGAAGAGCTGTCTCTGATACTAAGTTGTCACGGCCGGCGGTAGAGAACACGACTGAGGAACCGTGCGCTTGAACTTGAGCGACGCCGTGATGGCTACACCTGAGAGCAAGGCACGTGATAGAGGTTTAAGTTTGATTCTAATTGCTTCCCTTTATTGATTCTCACAGTTACATATATACAGATAATCCTATCAACTCTTAGCTAACTCCAACTCTAACAAATCTAACCGAATCTACTAATTCCAAATTTATATCTAACAAAATCAATCATAATCTAACTTGCCCGTGAAACTGCCTCCTCACATGACAGTAGCATAAGTCTTTGCTGATTTATGCTGCATTGCTGCTTGAGATATGTTCGTGCACAAGGGCCGATCCATGGGCGGGCTGGCTGTTTCGTAGTAAGTGAAAGTCTCTCTAACAATTTTTCTGCAATGTATGAGGGGTCAAAAAGAAAAGAAAGAAAGAATAGGAGGAAGAGGAGAAAGATGGAGAGAGAGGTGGATGATCCGTGCCTCATCAGCATCCACCACTATTAGTAAATGGACGCACGGCGGTCTCTGATTTGCTTTGTGTCAAGGTAAGGTCCGAGTGTTGAGCCGAACCCACCCGGGCTTCTAAGTCCGGGTGACGCACGGAGGGTTCTGATTTATTTCGGATTTCTTCAGCTTCTCTGGCGTGGCACTACAGAAGGGATTACGACGTGTTCGTCGTCTACAGGATTCTCGTTGGGTCCTGGTGATCTTTGGATGGGGATGGACGCTTTCTTCAAGCTGTGTGTGGTTGTAGGGCTAACATGTGTGCGTGCGTTAGGTGTGTATGGAGTAGGTGCGTATGTGTGGAGTGAGTGCGTGCGTTCATGTTCAGATACTACAGCTGTATTTAATGGTGAAGAGTAAAAAAAAAAAGAATAGAGATATGCCATGCAGATATTTTATAGGAGCAGCGTACGAATCTAACCACGAAATTCTGGAGACAGTGACACCAATAAGCCTCTGCAATAAACTTACCTAGAAAAGCTTTCCTAATTTCCTATGTTACTTAATCAGCTGGGACACTTCGTTAGCGATAGCTTCAACCCTCCATCATAACTTATCCGTAGTGATAGGTTCGACTAAGTCACCAAGAAATCACGTAATCATGCGTGCATAATCTTAGCCAAGCCTTGAATCGGCATGTTCCAATAATATCATCTGAAGAAAGGACTCAAGACAGCCAAACACAACTCTGGCACTTTTTTTTTTTTTGAGAGGACAACTTGGGCACAATAAGAACACAAGATGGAGTCTGGAGGCCAGTGCCATTTATTCACAGAATCGACGATTGTGTCTGCATCTTTTAATGGGCCGTCAACATTGAATTTTTTATTTTTAAAATAAAAAATTACAAATATATGTGTTCATTTTGATACAATGCAGATCTAGACTTTTTTAGGCGACATGGACATGTTTGGTTTAAAAATAAAAAATACATTCCAGTGCTTTCAAAATTTAAAACACTTTAAATATAGTAATGAAAAATTCTGAAAAATATTCTGTGGTGTAGAGGATTTTGTCAGATGTTGTTTATCTAGCCCTTAAAAAAATTCAACTCAAATAATAACTTTTGCAATGAGAAATAAAAAAAGACAAATTTCAGTATCCCTAGAATTTGTCTTTTTTCTCTAATTGTACAAGCCATCCTCTATCTCATATATATTTTTTTATGACTATTTCAATAGTGTTATGATTTTTTAGAGTATTATAAAATAACTTTTTTATTCTAAACATGTCACTCATGATTCCAAATCTACAATTTATTAAAACGGACATATATATTTACAATTTTTTATGTAAAAAAATTCTCAACATTGCTAGTTGCAAATGATTTGGAGCATTACCTGAGCAAAATGCAGGCCTTGGTTTAAGCCGACAAAAATGCCTGGTTTTGAGCCTAAAGAGGCTACCTAGGCCTAGCCCATTAGAGGCATCAGTCTACTTTTCTGGCAAGGCTCAAGTCGGGCCTCGACCCGTACTGAACTTTTTGGGCTAGGATGGTCTTGTTAAGTCTAATGGGCCAACCGGGCTAGGCCTAAATCGAGCACGGACATTCTTTCATCATTGGTCATCAGTCATCGCGAGCGAGTTTTTTTTATTAAAAATTTAAATAAATAGATTCATCGTAGGAGAAATTGCAAAACTAGACGGCTGCAGCTCTCTGAGGGAGCGATTAGGCAACCTAACCTGAGGGGCGGTTAAGACCTTTTTTCCCTTAAAAATGTAATATTTTGTGTAATTCAAGAAATAAAAAGAAAGGGCTTTAAGAAAAATTGGAATTTAAATTTAGAGTAGGTTATGTAATAGTCGGAGAATAAAAAATTAGTAATTAGCACTCGCAGCATTTTACGTGAGTATAGGGTGCAAACGATGATAAACATAGTATTAAACAAAGGGTGAAAATATTACAATACATTGTAACACGCGACGACACGATGAGAAAACAAATGTGGCATGTACGGTTCGCACTAAGACCTACTTATTAGTGCGCCGATCCTAATCATAACATGCCTTAGGGAGGGAAAGTATGTCGGGTTACATTAGATACTCTCTACTGAGTGCATCTAGGATACTTTCCCTTTCGAAGGGCATCGGGACCTGCCGCCTTAGCACGGCGGGCTCTCTCCTACTTCCTTTCCCTCTCAGCCTCCCGAGCCTGAGCCACGGTACAGTCGTGCGCCACCTTCCTCATGCGCTCTTCTTCCTCCCGCTTGAGGCGAAGTTCCTCTTGCTGTTGCTCGTACTCCCGACGTGCGTATGCTTCCCTTCTCCACCTCATGTTCATGTCGACCCACTGCTTCTGTGCGTCATTTTGCTCATTATCGAGCCATTGAATAAAATCACAGAGTGGTGGAGGGGACTAAACAAATAGAACAAGATGAGCGGTTAGTAAAACAGTGTGCAAATCAGAAGAGATGAGGCTGATATCTGTTATCGTACCGGTCGATAACCAGTTGTTGCATGTTGAGGCTTGTCATACTCGTAATTGGCACACATGAAGAAGCGCGGCCCATAGGTGTATGAGATATCCTGCAACTCGCGGAGCTTACAAAGGTCACCACAGAAGCACATTGGTGGTTCGAGACCTTCAGGTATGGTAGTCCTTCAATGTTTATTTGGTGATAGAGCTGAGGAAGATATTGCACTTGAGAGATATGAGAAATGAGTGGTGCATCAACGTAAGGAGGTTCGGCTTTTTATAGTTGGGGAGGCAGGAGCATTGGATTCGCTCTTGAAGAAATGAGTGAGTGCAGGGGCGTAGCCGATGACAGGAGCATCGGATTCCATCTTGAAGAATGGGAAAATTGTGTCATTGATCATGGTCAGAGATTCCACATTTATTGGTACCCGTGTTATCATTTATTGTTTGGAAAAAGCTGGGTAGTGTTGTCACTTCTTGTTTAAAGCCTGCGCAAGGAGACATGTGTTGTCAAGTCATGGTTAAAGTTCAGTAGTGTGTTCACTTTTTCATTAAACGTGTCTGAATACAAAATGAAGTTACGACATGCTAAGTCGACCATACAGTGTAAACGTGTCTGAATACACAGGAGTGCATCACGAAGTGAATATGCATATGTAAGTTACATAAAATGTAAAATTCTACTGCTGCCTCCCTCGTTGTTGTCGCCCGTGCGCCCTATCGTGGTCTCGATGCCACTGGTTAACCCTCACGTGACCCCTGGAGTAGGTGAGGGGGTCGGGTGGACCGACGTGTCTGGTAGGTCTAGTAGCGAGCACCGGTGTCGAGGCCTCGTCCTGCATGGGCTGTGTCCGAAGGGGAGCACTGGGTACCTGGGATCGCTGGAGGACATCGTAGTCAGGTGTGCCCCCAAAGAAGTCACGAACGAGGTCGTATGCGGCGCCCGGGCCAGCCTCATCCTCCTGACTAGGGTAGGAGGACTGTGAAGGCTCTGCTGGCGTTCATGTGTACTAGCTGGAGGGGTCTACGAACAAATGATTATGTTACATACGAACAATGTGGTATTGGAAGTAGTAATAAAAATTGTATAATTGTACCTACGTGGTATGCTGGTGCAGCAGAAGAAGGCCAGGGTGTCGTGCCATAGTATGGCTCGAACGTTGCGGGTGGGGTCGGGCGTGGGGCCGCCAAAGACGGACCGGCCTCGTCACCGAAGTAACCTGAGCACAGTATTAACTTAATTTGCTGAAAGTATTAAAAACTGGGATGAAGGGTGCCGCCAGTACCTTATGGTGGACGCACAGGGCTCGATCTACGAGGCTGCATCGAGGCTTGTGTAGGTGCACCTAATGAAAGTTTAATAATCAATGCAGTAGTAAGTAAAAGATATTGTTGAATATTGTTCAAAATTAAAATTCGTACCAAGTTGCTCCGAGCCTCCATGACGTGGTAAAAGGGATCGTGTGAGTGCCGACACGGATGAACGACGGTGCACGTCTGACCGCCGAGACGACTCGGCGTGGACACCACTGGACCTGGGAGGCGCCCCTGCTACATCTGTGGTAGATCGGCAGGAGGTTAGCTTTAAGGCGCGCGCTGTCTTGTCGAAAACCCGCTTGATGAAGCTCGCAACATCCGACGCACTGAGGTGCTGCCCTTGCCGGAGGCGGTCCATGGCACCAGCTGCATCCCTATGTACATCATAAATGATATCTGCCTGCGGATACGAACAGAAGTAAACAATTACAGTATACGATTTTGTTCGTTGAGTATGGACTACTGATTTCAAAAAACAACTTACCACTAATGCAGCGTCCTCGTCCCAATGCACCGGGTATGCCTCCATTGTCGACGCGATGTGGGGCCGGACACCCTCTGGGGTGTAGGTGACACGTGTGCGTGTACGTGGAACGTACCACCGTAGGTACTCGTTGAAGTTCCGCTCTGTGTGGGGACGAGCCTCCTCCACGACATCCTGTAGCGCTTGGGCCCATGTTGCCACGTAAGGGGCCAAGCGCTCTGCACAGAGATTGCCAGCTAGCTGGCCTTTCCGTGTGTACCTGCATTTGAACCACGGTAAATGTAAGTCACAGTAAAACGAAGGTTACAAAAACTGTAATTTTGCATATGTACCTGTGGACTTGCACGGGGACGGTACTGATGTGGACGAGAGGGAATGCCTGGTGATGACCAAACTACCGTATGACGCGGTGCGATAAGTACTCTTCGACGTAGATGTCGAAGACAAGTGGCGCCTTCGTGAGCCAGTAATCCTCGTTGCGGGTACACAACGGTGACAAACCCAATCCTGCATGCCCTTGCACGGCCAAGATGTTATAAGGCTCCCATACCACGTCGTCCGGACGTAGCCTGTAGAACTGGGTACGAAAATGCTCGTAAGCGCTGCGAGGCTGCTCATGCGCCCAGTGTGGCTGCGTGACAAATATCGTTACAAATTGTTACAGTGAAAAATAACACGAAGCAAAGTGTTAATATAAAATACGTACCTAACGACGGCACCACATCGAGGCCATAGTAGGCACGTCCTCGTCCGGCTCGCCATACCATTCCTCGGGGTACGGGGAGCGGTCCACCACCGGCCTGCCTATGGCGAAACGCTCGTATGACCACAGCTGCAGAAAAAGTGGACACCCGGCAAAGGTGGCTAGTGGATCTTTCTTCGTGCACTTGTCGCAAAGCGCCCAATACGTCGCGGCAAGGACATCGGATGCCCAACTGAACTATGGTACCACCTCCCCATCAGCATCCTCTATCAACCTGGCGTACGGCACAAGCGTCCTCGCAACCAGGTGGCCTTGACCACTAGTGAACATAACCCACCCAAACAACCAAAGCAGAAAGGCCTCTAAATGCCTGGAGACCGCGTATGCGTTGGCATGGGGGTGTATGTACGCCGGCTGCAAATATGACTGGTGTCAAAAATGATTATTACTACATACTATAATAGTAAATGATAGGTTGTATTGTACCGAATCTAAAACTGTAGGATCCACTTCTTCGTTGGCCCTCGTGCATCGGACAAGAACTCAGGCACGTAGGGGGGGTGCGTCCGTCTTCCGCTCCACCGGGCCAAAGCACTGATGCATATCGTTGATCCAGTCAGCCTCCATATCGATGACCCCAACCGCAGCTCCCGCGCAAGGAAGGCCTAAGAGGTAGGCTACGTACTGCAAGGTCGGGGTCATCTCGCCGCACGGGAGATGGAACGTATGTGTCTCCAGCCTCCATCGGTCGACCAGGGCTGCTATCAGCGACCGATCAAAGTAGAAACGACGCGCCGCAACCTCAGGGTTCTCCGTCGATCGGGCCTCGACCAGCCGGCAAAGCGGTAGGAGTCCCGCCGCTGCCAACCTACAAGTATTGCAGTATATCAATAATATGGAATTACATCAGTGATATGGCAATTTCGTATGAAATTATCGAAGTACCTGTGCTTCCATTGCTCGTCTATCGTGAGTAGCTCTCCAGGGCCCCGTGGTCGAAACACTCCTAGCTCCATCTGGTGCTCAGCGGATAAGAAGCTGCGATGCTTCTTGTCCACGGCAGGGTCTAGAAGCTCGGGGGTCGCAGGGTCGGCCATATCTGCATTTGAAAGATATGTACATTAATGCATTGTTAGATATAGACAGTAACAATATACTTTGAATGCAAATTAACTATATCACTATATGCAACATTAACGAAGATTAAAATGGTATAAAACGAGCACAACGCACCATAAAACTCACCTAGACAATAGGTGCATCACCAGGTGCATTTTTGGGACAATACTTGTACGTGTGACCTATTTCATTGCACTGACTGCATCGCTGAACCCTTGGGCCAGCCTCGGATTTATCCATATCGTTGCGAATCCAACGAGTTTGTCTTCGGCCAGGTGCGTTCTTCATCTTTTCCAAATCAGGCACATATAGTCTTACAGGCCCTGGATTACTTGTAAAAGTGTCAACAATATCGTAACCATACAGCTCATGATTCCAAGTGTTGAGTATTTGATCTTTCATAAAATACTTTGAAACATATTGCCTAGGAAGCATATGGTGTTCCGCACACGCAGCTATGATGTGTGTACAAGGTTTGTGGAGTAATTGTGGCTTCTGGCAATTACAGATGCATGTCCTACTCCTTAGCACACACTCTTGAACATGTCGCTCACGTCTACCCCCCTCCAACCCTTATCCCGGCACATAACACTGAACCTGTGCTCCGCAGTCCCCTCTTGATTTGCGCGATGCATGTGGGCTTTCTTATTGGCCTTCTCCATGTACTCACATAGCATCCGTCCAGAAAGCATACGATTGTCCTCCATTACATCTTAGCAGCTGTATACCGATCAATAAAGTACTTACAAGTCCCATGCAAATGCCTTCTACAATTCCAGCTAGTGGTAGGGACCTCATTCCTCGCATGACCCAGTTATAAACCTCTGCAATATTTGTAGTCATTACTCCATACCGTGCACCACCACTGTCGTACAACCGAGCCTATTTTTCATTTGGCTCATTACGTATCCACTGTGAGAAGCTCCGAATAGATGAGCCTGATCTCCTTATAATCTGCAGAGTATCGGTTGGAAGAGGTTCGAGAGCTATTGGTTCATCACCGTTAGGTGCAGCCTCTGCAGTTTGTTTTAGAGTCAGTTCATCAAGTCTTTCCCATAGTGCATTGAACTTCCGTTGCTGGTTTTGACTGCACAACTTTTTTGAAAAGCTTCATCAACTCTTTGTTTTTAAACTATCTGTAGAAGTTCGCACCCATATGGCGCATGCACCACCTGCTTTTGAGGTCGGGCCACTGTGCTGCTACACCCCGTCGAACGCTACCATGTTGCATATCCAGCAAAGCCTGCAACAATCCTGCATGTCTATCATGAATGAGACACACATCTGGTTGGTCAAGAATAATTGCATGTTGACCCGCTCTAGGAACCAATACCAGTTGTCCCCGTTCTTACTCTCCACGAAAGCAAACCCTAGTGGCAGGACTTGGTTGTTACCGTTGACCCGAATTGCAGACAATATCTGCCCTTTGTACTTCCCAGTCAGGAATATTCCATCTGGGCATATGATGGGTCAGCAATATCGAAATGCTTTGATAGTTGCAGCGAATGCAAAGAAAGCACGCTGCAACACTCTTTTTCCGCTGTACTCCACATCAGTAGAGGGGTAATGCTTGATATCATAATAGCTGCCTGGGTTTCTTCCATAAATTGTGGCTAATTGACGAGGTAGATTGTGATATGAATCTTCATATGTTCCGAACTTCATCTCAATAGCCTTTTGTTTCTCCCTTCATGCCTTCGCATAGTTTATTGTGTACCGGAACCTTTGCTCAATAGCACGGATTATTGATCGTGGCTCATACCTTAGGTTGTCCAAAATCTCCCCGTACATAACATTTGCAATGAAGGCAGAAGACAGGTTCCGGTGGGCGAACTCTATTTCCTGAATGTGACAATCATGTTCCTTAACTATTGATCACTGCCAGTAGTCTACCCATTTCTCTCTGAATGTGTGCACCCGCCAAGGATATTGCGGAACCAAACACTTCACATCGTACTCCCTTTTACTGGATTTAACAACCTTGAATTGCCTCCGAAGAGACAATGATCAGAATTTCACTGCATCAACAACTGCCTCCTTTATAGGGTACATAGCACCCTGTGACACCTCGTTCTCATGGTACTACCATGGTGTCCGATCAACTTCGCTAACCACCAGCTTCAAAAATTCATGATCCCTCCACTCTGCAGGAACTGGAGCATTACCCTCCTTGTCAGACGAATCCCCATCGGTAAGGCCTTCCTCCAACTCTTCATCCTCCAAATCCATATCTTCAATGATGCTAGGGATGTGCTCCCCTTCATCAGCTACACCCATCGGTTGCAGCTCTGGAATATCACCAACATCCTCCCTGGACCCGATATTAGCCGCCTCTGAATCATCTTCTACTACCTCACTTGGTCCTGCTACTGCTTCCGCAGAGTTCACCTCAGTTTGATCTTTCAGGTACGCCTTAGCTAATAAAACCAGTGACAGGCCACGTTCATAACATATATCTATATACTGCCTCCAAGTTGATGTGGCTTCGATGGGAACAAGCTCACCAAAATATCCATGACTAGCACAGCTGAGGACAGCTTTCAACTTCAGCTCATGTTGCTGCGGATCCAGTTGGAAAAACCGCATGAGCCATTTGCACAGACCCAAAATGGTCCTCTCATTAGCTTTACTAAGACCCTTCATGACATGACGAAATCCAGACAGATCTACACCGTTAAGACCGTACCTAATTTCATCCCCACCATAATATATCTGAAAAATTAATTTATCTGCCATCCCTGAAAACACCCGCAAATATAACCAATGTTAAGACGATAAACTATATTTCTAATTATCGGATAAAATAATTTCTAAATACTACATCTTAGGTTCGCAAATTATCATATACTGCTATCTCCTACATCGCACATTACAACCCTAATATAGTAAAAATAATATACTAAAAATAATATTCTACATTTCACTGCTATCGTACAATTTTCCAAGTAAATTTTATAATTTTCTAAACACTAGGTCATATACTACTACTGCACTAATTAACAACAATAAAAGGAAAAAAAAGACTTACCTAAAATTAATCTTCAATCCGCAGCTCAAATGCAGCAGGGCTTCGCCGAGCTCTCTTCCTCCCCTCTCCTCTTCTCTCTTCTCCTCCCTCTTCTCAACTTTTTCTTTTTTCTGAATAAAATGACATTTTGGGCTAATTTTAGCTCCTTTTATAGGAGAGACCGGGTGGGGGGGGGGGGGCAGCTGAGTGTGACAGGCGGGAAGGCCCCTTACCGCCCCCTGAGAGAGCGGTAAGGACCCCTACCCGCCCCCTCAGGGGGCGGTAAGGGAGACGGCTCGGGCGGGCAGGCCGTACTCGCCCTCTGAGGGGGCGGTTAGGCCTCCCGCCCTCTCAGGGGGCGGTTACCCCTGAGAGGGCTGCAGGCGTCTAGTTTTGCAATTTCTTCTGCGGGGAATCTATTTATTTAATTTTTTTAATAAAAAATATAAAAATAAAATAAACTCCATCACGAGCTCGGGTGGTTTGAGCGACGAGTTTCGCTCAACCCGTAGCCCCCGGAGCCAGAGCAGGGGCGTAACTGCTCTTGTGCCTAGCACGCCCGTGCTCATTTCGATATGGTTTGGTGCGAATAATTCTCTAATGTATCGCCACGCCAGCACCTGACTAGCGATAACCCAGACGGTCCACATACAGCTCGCACTTTGTGCAACCGTGGACAAATTGGCAATAGCACATGAATGCCGTCGTTGGAAGATAATCGACCATACGGATGACAAGGGTCAACGCTTTAAACTAACTCGACTCCGAAATACTAAACGGTGAAAAATAAAATTTGAACCCGCACCTGCAGGGCACCCATCGAGTTTTGTTGCCCTTCAGGCCGGAAGTTATCCACCACACTTGACTCATCGGGCACGCACGCACAGTCTGTGCTTAAGCATCAACATAGGTGGGGGCAGCAGCTGCCACTGCGCAGCCATAGGGAGCCCTCCACAGCTGCTCAGACCTAGTGCGATCCATGATGGCGAGGCCGTGGCTGCTTGGAACCGCACGACGCACATCCCGGTGTGAGACCATCTCTACGGAGCGCGATGCAGAAGGGCGACACGAAGGGTGGAGGGGGGCAGCTTGCTGGTGTGAAGGGTTGGCGCAGAGGGGGCGATGCGCTGACGGAGGGGCGGTGTAGAGGGGCGGGTTGCCAACACAAACATGGTGCATTGAGGGGCGGCGCGTATGGGGTCGTAAAGGGGATTGACAACACGGACGTGGTCACGGAGGGGGCTGGCGGTGTTTTGACGTGTGAGAGCGCAAAGTAGTGGATAAGCAGAGTGTAGTGGAGAGCAGATGGATAAGGATAAGGTCTAGATCGGTGACGTTCGATGAGGTGTTCATGGGTTAGCCATCTGCTTATGGGCTGAGTAGGATCGGTTGATAGATAGAGAAGTTAGGCTGTCTCATGTGCTCACAGGTTATCTACGAAGAAAATATGAAACCCGCAGCTACACTCGCTATAAGCCAGGTACCGACTCATCAGACCCATAGACAAGATTTAAGATCCAAACCAACATCTATCAAATACAGAACCTAATGATCCGAATCTACAGATGTAACTGCCATCTCTAATAAGTCAGAACTCACCACATGAAAACTATGGTAGAGCAAGCCACCAGCTCGCTACAGCAAGAGGAGAGCTCCACTAGGGGTGGAAATGGATGGCAGAAAATCCGAATTATCCGATTCCGTATCCGTTAAATTATGAATATGGATATTCATATCCGTATTCGTTTTTGAAATGGATACTAAAATGGATATATCCGAATTCGTTTTTGAGATTCGGATTCAAATGTGGATATCCGAATTCGAGATATATCCGATTCGTATCCGTATCCGCCAACTAGGGAATCAAATTTTGCTAAAGTTTTAGAAATTTTAGATATGAACGAAATTCCAACCCAATCAAATTGGAACAAATTTCAGTCAAATTTCATCAAATTTCAGTTAAATTTGATCAAAAATTTAAATTTCCAACATGAATTTTGAACAAAATTTCTAAAATTCCGGCCCAATCAAATTAGAACAAATTTCAGTCGAATTTTATCAAATTTCAGTCAATTTTTTTTCCAAAATTTAAATTTTTGACCTAAATTTCGAAGATCGAGTAGATATCCGAATATGGATTCGTATTCGAACTATCCGATTTGTATTTATATTCAAAGATATTCAAATCTGTATTCACATTAAATTAAAATATAATAAATCATACTATCCAAATTCAATTACATACATAATCAATCCGTTTCCATCCCTATCCACACACACACATCGAAGACTCGGAGGACTAGCTCCGCCCACTAGCTCGGAGGCGCTACTTCGGTTTTGCGGCCACGACGACTGTTTGACCTCGTCGGAACCAAGCGGACCTGTCAACCACCCACCCACACGACACGACGCGAGCGTTTTCGTTAGGAACCATACCCGAAACGCTGCAAGGCTCCAAAGATCTGGCCTCGCCCCGCGCCCTCACCACCACCCAACCCCACGGCGCGCACGAGTTCCACATTTCCGTTGTCCTAAAAAAAAGTTCCAAATTTTCCACGACTACACAGCGATTGAAATATTGAATGGCCCCTGCGCCCGGACGTCAAATAGAAAATTTTCTATCGGACGTTCCGTCCTTCCGTCACAACATCAAAAATAATATTTATAACACCTGATGTTAACGTTTGTAACTAAAAAAATACGTCAAAATAACTTATTTTATATATCCGATTTCAAGAGAAAAATTTCTACCGCAACATCTCGTCACATTGTACGCAATATTTTCAGGCAAACATATATAATGTAGAATTAGATGCAACATTTGAAAATAACTATAACAATAAATTTTTATAACGTCTGAAACATTAAATTTAAAATATATGAAACATTATAGATGTAAAAAATAGAAATTAACTTAAATAGATAATATTTTTAGATATAAATCTGTATACAAGAGATTTCGAAATGAAACATATGAAAATAACTAAGACAATAAATTTTCATAATTTTTGAAAATTTAAATTTAAATGTCTGAAATATTGGAGATTCAAACAAACATAAATTAACTTAAATAAGTAATATTTTCAGACGTTATGAAAACGTCCGATGGCTCGGAAGTACTCCGTATGTAGTCAAGCATTTCCGATATTGAATCCCTCCTCCGGCGAATTTTATCTTATTCTTCTCCTCCCAGCTCCCAGCACTAGACAAGTGGCACCACTGCCTGCTCGCTCCCCTGTAGCAGCATTCAGTACCAGCATGGCTTCTTCCGTCGCGTCCGCGTCGTGGGCGCTGCCGCTGCAGCCGGGGGGCACGGCAGCGGCGAGCTTCTCCTGCCGCGCGATGCTCGCCGTCGTGGCACCTCGCCTGGGCGTTTCCGTGCGCCGGGCGAGGGTCCTCGTGGCGCCCCGTTGCGCGGCGCTGGAGGGCGCCGGCGGGGAGGAGGTCAAGAAGGAGGTGGAAGGGGGGAAGGAGAAGGGCGTGAGGAAGAAGCGGGCCCGCGGCCGGCCGGTGTGGAGGCGGATCCTGTTCGCGTCCAAGAAGACCCGCAGCATCATCATCCTCAACGCCCTCACCGTCATCTATGGTGTGCCGATCTTTCCTGATCTCACTCGCCCCACTTCGTATATGCTCAGCCTCGAGCTCTACTCTATTTGGTTCGATTGCTGCGGTGTTCAAGAACGGCGGCCTATGTGTCATCGTGAATGAGCATAATGAAGATGGATCCGTTGATTGGGATCATTCAACAAATGGATCCTTAGCTTCCAGTTCTCACTGCATACCGATTTCAAGATTACTCTTCATGCCAAAATTTGTCGCGCCACTGTAATTACTTTATTTCGACAATTCGTTGTGAATTGACATTGATGTTAATAGTAAAATCTGGCGCTTTGACAAATTACTGTTCCATTTTTTTTTCGCCAGCAAGTGATATTCCAGTTTTGAAAGAGGTTGAGGCCCTGACAGAGCCTGCAGTCTTCAACATGGTTCGCTTCGTTGTTGCAGCCATCCCCTTCATACCATTCGCGGCACGCGCGTTTGGAGATCGCCGCGTACGTACGGCAGGATTGGAGCTGGGAGTCTGGGTTAGCTTAGCTTACCTTGCTCAAGCAATTGGATTGCTCTCATCTGATGCTGGGCGAGCATCCTTCATCACAGCCTTCACGGTCGGCATCTTGTTTCACGCCAAGTTCATTCTGAATTTTGGTTGTGATGCTGAAATCACTATAACTGACAAGTAATGAATATCTACTGTGAACAGGTGATAGTTGTGCCTCTAATTGATGGCATTCTTGGCGCCTCGATCCCCAAGCTCACTTGGTTTGGAGCCATCGTGTCACTAGTAGGGATTGGCCTACTGGAATGTGGCGGCTCTCCTCCCTGTGTAAGTAATTAACTTCTGTTTTTGTACTGGTGGTTACTACACAGGGAGTAGTTTATTTGGCTGCTGTCATAATAGCATTTCAGGATCTTACAGAATGGTTAAAGATCTCTGGCACAATTTCTTGCTTTCCTGATTGATGTTATCAAGAGTTTTTTTTATGCAATAATAGTCGCACTCTCAGCGAATCTTCTTGCAAAAACGATCATGAACTGACTTCAAAATATACGAAAAAACTGTTATTTCCTCAAATTGAATAGATTTCATTTTTCAAGGATTTGGATATGCTTAATGATATTGATATTATGAACCCGTCTTATTGTTTTCAAAGGTTGGTGATGTGCTGAACTTCTTCAGTGCCTTATTTTTTGGGATCCATATGCTCAGAACGGAGCAAATATCAAGAAGTACTGACAAAAAGAAGTTTTTAGCTCTCCTTAGCCTCGAGGTTGTGTACATCGAGTCTCCCGTACCCAATATATATACTGCTATTAACTCTTACCCAATACAAACATAATCTCACAAATCCTCTAACAACCAGGTCCTTGTGGTGGCCTTCTCCTCGATTCTCTGGTTTATGTTCGAAGATGGCTATGTTGATGCCAGTGAATCCAGCTTTGGATCATGGACTTTTGGTATGCTTTGGGACACAGCAGCTTCATTTCCTTGGATACCAGCATTGTACACTGGAGTTTTCTCTACGGTGTCATGCATGTGGGCAGAAGTTAGTATATTTCTTTGATCGTTCTAGTAGTTTTAGGGCTCTTCATGTTTAAGGCTCGCTTAGTTTAAGCATGCAGAGTATATCCATCTCTTTGTGCAGATGGTAGCGATGGGTGATGTTTCAGCAACTGAAACTGCTATTGTTTATGGGTTGGAACCAGTTTGGGGAGCTGCTTTTGCTTGGTTCCTCCTCGGTGAAAGATGGGACAATGCTGCATGGATTGGAGCTGCTCTTGTATTATGTAAGCTTATGTTCCTTTGCTTAGTTCTTTGCCTTTGCACTTGCATTTCATTTTCAAATACGCAATACCTTGATCGAGATGTTGGTATTCTACCTGTGCTTAAAAAGTGATCATATTGAATGAAGGACTTGAATTAAGTAGTTCTTCGAGCTAATTGAGTACACTCTTACCATCCTTTTCATCAGGTGGCAGTTTAACTGTTCAGCTATTTGGGTCAGCTCCTGAGAAGTCCAGGAAAGTCGAACAGCACAGCAGCAATGCTTTGAAAACCCCAGTGAAACAACAAGACTACTTATCTTTATCTGCTATCCCAGTCGATTCCAGGAAGATCATAAGAAGCCAATTACAAAGGTAACTTCTATCTATTGGCTGTAAATTACTTCTCCATTTGTCCTTCTCCAATCTTTTTGGCATCTCCATTTTTTTACTGATAGTCTTTGCATTTACTTTTGTTAAATTATTTATTTTCTGCAACATAGGAAGAACAAAACAATGTAGCCCAACACCAAGGCAAGCAAGGAATCCTGCGATGACAAGCTCAGAATAACACTCTATAGATATAACATCGACCTATTTTGTTCCGAGGCATCGTTTCTTGGCTCACCAATATAGGGGTGCTCTCAGTATAGAGAATGCTCGCTGTTCCCGTATTTTGGAGCTTACTTGTGGTTGGATTTCTATTTTGCCTCTGATGATTGTGCAAGCTATGTGCTAGAATGCCTCACGCATAATAGAAAATGAGGCATTGCTAGCTGGAAACTCAGAGGTCCACGGCCCGCCTAGATGAAATCACGCATCTACATGTGTTAAATGAGATAACTTAGTAAATTTTGGGATCCACAGTGTTAGCATTGTGTAGATTTCATGTAAATATATGTACACAACTAGATGATTGTATACTACTGATCTGAGCATACCTTTGATTGTATAGTATTAAATAACAAGTAGGTATAACGTATTATTTTGACTCCTTTGGGTTGTAGTCATAAATTCTGGACATACTGTCAATACCACAAAATCAGTGAAAAGAGTGTCACAGAAGTTTTTTTATAATCTATCACTGATAAAATATCCTCAGACGGTTGCTAAGACATACATGTCTGTAACAAAATTACCGTCTGGGTGTGCTTAAACTCACATACGATTTTTTTTTATAAATTTGTATGTTTCTATCGTAGAGACACAGACTATGTTTAGAAAAACATTTATGATATTGTCACGTATAGTTTCTTATATGATCAGTTTGTATCTGTACGATAGGCACAGACGGACTTTCTGAAAGTCTGTTTGTAGTTAAGACCTGAGAATTGATAGCTAGTCTCCCCTAGCTCTTTAGCTTTCCCTATACACAACTTGCTCGTCTTCCCTCCGTATAAAGAGACAAGTGTCCATCTTCCTCACATTACTTGTTGCCATCCAACATTTGACGGATCATAGGTATAAAGATACTGAATCAATAATGTGGATATTCATGTTAGAGAACATGATGTTTGATATACCTACTTTCAGATACTGCTGGGATTGTTATTTACGATATGCCATTAGTTGTTATCTCAGATGGTGTACCTTCAGAATCCTTAGACCTGAGATCATTATTAATTTTCAGATTGTGTAGTAGCATACTTAGGGGTTGCCAAATGATATTCCGTAACTGGATAGTCATAAAGGTAGTTTTTGGGTTTGCCATGAAACATGTCATGGGTGTGAGCGATAAAGATGGAACTTGCTTCTCCTTGATAACGGGAAAGATATCTCTAGACCCTTCGAGGTAGTTGGATTGGGAAAGTGTATGACCATGTCAATATGATTAAAGAGTTAATAATGATGAATCTGCTACTTGATTGAGTGAATGGTTGAGCTATCATAAGGGTGGCATGTATCTTGCTTTGAGCTTGATTGATATCGTGAGACGAAGGGATCAGTGCATGTGTATATCAAGGTTCAGCTGATATGATCTTTGTGTATACTCGGGAGTCAACATGTCCTGCTACGGACCGCTATTGACTTAAGTTTGGAAAGGATTTCTAAGTCATAGTTGTTTGTATATGAACCTAATAGGTCATATACTTAATGGGTTAGAACAAAATATGCGAATTAGATTCGTATATAGGTTTGATTAGATTGTGATTTATGAGGTGCTAGAGTCATAAAGGGTTTCCAACATGGGAGCTCATTAGCGAGCTCTATAAAAGGAGAGGCGTGGAGTAGGGCGTGCGGGGAAGAAAAAGAGCCACTTTGAAACTTAGCCATAACCCTCCAGATGATCTCTTAAAATCCTAGCCGCGCGTAAGGTACTAACACATCGGCACTTGGTGATTTCGCCCAGTACGTGTGGATACCGTAGAGGCGCTGCTACTATTGCGGCTCTGATCTCCTCAACATGTAGATCTTAACGCTGCTTCTCGGCTGGTTGATATTCTTGCTCGACGCTGGTCGGGAAGCGTGATGCGACCACTCAGAGCTGGTTGAGGACGCGACAGATCTGCTCGGTGGTTGGTCGAGGAACTGATTGAGGAGCACGACCACTTACTCGGAACTGGTCTAGAAGCACGACCACCTGCTCAGAACTGGTCGAAGAGTGTGATCACTTGCGTGGGGCTGGTCGCAGACCTGATCGAGAAGCTGTTCGAGGAGTTTGACGCGTACGGTGTTGGATCAGTCTACTCCAACTCTTCTTCCGCTGCACTGCGTGTAAAGTGGTAACGATCTATGATCTCCTACTTGCATTATTTTTTGGGTGAATATGGTAGAATTTTTTTAGGCTAACGTAGCTAACTAGTTCCTCCACAGTGGTATCAGAGTCTACATACGTAGTTTTTGATCTGGATTGGTCACATATATATGATACGTGGTAGTAATAGGTTGGATCTATTATTGTTCTTGTGATTGGTTCATATGATGGATTGATCGATGCACGATTTGGTCAAATAGGGGTAGGATAAGATGTGAGTCGATGAAATCATATGGCCAAGATTAGCTCGATCTCCCACCTGACCGCGCGTGCAACTTGCCCCGACCGACTGGAATCACCATTGAGGCTAACAGCGCGCGCTGCAGCATGGTTGGATGAGCAGCATATCGTGGTTGTATGTGTTGTTGTCGTTTCTGGAAAACCTCACGCGATGATCAATATGATTGATCCGGTAGAAGTTGAGGCATAGTGAATGACTCAGAATTGGCTCGATATGATTAAACCGATGATATTTTCATAGTGATTTCATAGATACGATCTATGTATTTTCGAGAGGTTTTCAGGATGTTGCCCTGAAACCCGGGGAGGCTCCCCCTCGACCCCCACCTGCTAACCGGCTAGCGACACTGCCGTGCTGTCCGGGCCTAGGGCTTTTAAGGATAACATGCTTATATCACCCCGTTAGAATTTGATTATGTGCTTAGCTTGTTTTGCAAAGAATGATGTGAATATATGACATTTATGTGTATATGATGCATGCGTGTAATATTCATGGCCTGCGTGTCATGGTTAATTGCAGCCAGAGGCTAACATGTTATTGTATAACAGCCTGCGTGCCAAC
Organism: Phragmites australis; assembly: GCF_958298935.1. Classification (NCBI taxonomy): domain Eukaryota; kingdom Viridiplantae; phylum Streptophyta; class Magnoliopsida; order Poales; family Poaceae; genus Phragmites; species Phragmites australis. The sequence continues at coordinate 41,527,564 of NC_084923.1, forward strand.
CTGTAATGCTTCCTTTTCTCATGTAATTTGACTAGGGCTATTAGGTGTAATAGAATAGTACATGATCATAGAGATTTGAAGTGTGATGACCCAGAGGACAGAGACCATGGCGATAGAGTTCACCATATGAAGGGGCCAAACTATGTCACAATAAATTTGATTGACTATGATGTTTATCTACATTCCTGCTACGCTATTTTAATCATGTTTTCTACGAGCTTGATATGTTTACATGATAGAATAGTTTCCTTCAGAAAAAATTAAGAGTAATTGATACCCTTTCAATAGCTGCATCTACATAGGTTTTGATCATTGTTTGGTAGGTCTGTCGAAACAAGGTGCCATCATTTATATTGACCAGTTAGGGTAGATGTCAGACATCTATATGCATAGTGTTAGTTTATTTAACAAGCTATCAAAATGATTTTGGGTTTGGGGTATGGTGTTGGGCATCGAGGCATTCGATGACACCCAACAAACAAGAGTCACATAAAGATGTGATTAGTAATGTGTTACTTACTTACGTCACCTAAGTTTCTAGTAGTGATGTCAAAGCTCACTAGAATTTAGTCAAATATGGATCTTGTCCTACTATATGTCGTTAGTGGGGAACAATTTCAAAACATAGAGTGAGAGTATCTTTTGTTAAATTGTTTAATGAAAGGTTTATATAAACATAGTGATGAATTTTGCATATTTTTTCTGTTGTAGATCATAGCATCTACCGTTAATGCCAATTCTAGTTTTAATTTGTATTTGATTCTTGAAAAAGAAAAGCTATCAAGAACAAATTTTATTGATTGGTATAGAAATCTGAGAATTGTTCTCAAACAAGAGAAAAAAGAGTATGTTATAGAGGTTTCCTATCCTGATGAACCTACCGATAATGCATCTACCGCTGATCGTAGGGCTTACGAGAAGTACACCAATGATACACTCGATGTTAGCTGTCTCAAGCTTGCCACTATGTCCTCTGAGCTTCAGAAGCAATATGAGAACATGGATGCTCACGATATGATTGTGGGACTTCGAGGCATATTTGAGAACCTAGTTAGGGTCAAGAGGTTCAACACCTCCAAGTCCTTGTTTGCGTGCAGGTTGATAGAAGATAGTCCAGTTAGTCCTCATATGATCAAGATGATTGGTTACATTGAAAGCCTGGAAAAACTTGGTTTTCTCCTTAGCCCTGAGTTGGCCACGGGTGTGATTCTCCAGTCACTCCCTGCGAGCTTTGAGCCGTTCATTTTGAATTTTCATATGAATAGCATGGGATGCTTAAGACTGCTAAAGAAAGAATTAAGAAAATCTCTAGTCATGTGATGATGATTCAAAAGGATAGCAAGAAGAGAAAGCGCAAGGCCAAGGTTAAAGCGTCAAATGAGATCTTGAGCTCAAAGCTTAAACCTATTAAAAAGTCCAAGACTCGCCCTGCTGCTTCTAATGCTTGCCATCACTACCATAAGCCTGACCATTGGTGGAGGAACTATAAGCTATACTTAAAGAATTAAAAAAAGAAGGGAAGTAAAATTTCCACTTCAGATATAAATGTTATTGAAATTAATCTTACTACCCGTCCTAATGATTCATTGGTATTTGATACCGGATCGATGATTCATACTTGCAAATCGTTCCAGGGACTAAAAAGGACTAGGAAGTGTGTGGAGGCGAGATGAATGCTCGTGTCAGCAATGGTGCAAAAGTTGCTACATTGGCCGTCGATGTTTATTCCTTATCGCTACCTTTAGGATTAGTTCTGAAATTAAATAATTGTTATTACATTCCTGCCTTGGGAAAAAAAATTCTCTTTCCTTCATGTTTGGAAGAAGATAGATATGAATTCATAGTGAAGAGCAAGTGTTGTTTGATTTATTTGAATGGTATGCTTTATAGTAATTGTCTATTGGTGAATGGATTATATATTCTAGATCTTGAGGATATCACTATTTATAAAATTAATACGAAGAAGCCTCGGCTTAATAATTTGAATCTCACTTTTATTTGCATTGTTGCTTGGGTTATATAATTGAGAAGCGCATCCAGAGGCTCCATAAAGATGATCTTCTTGGTTCATTTGATTTTGAATCGTTTGATATATACAAATCTTGTTTACTTGGTAAGATGACTAAGACGTCTTTCACTTGTCAAGGAGAAATTTCTGTGATCTAATCGTGGAGTTGAGTATTTGAGCCATGAGTTTGGTGATCACCTAAAGCAATGTGAAATTGTTCCACGGTTGACTCCGCTGGGGACGCCTCAATGGAATGGAGTGTCCAAATGGTGGAACAAGGCTTTGTTGGATATGGTCCGGTCCATGATGAGCCAATCTTTTCTTCCATTATCTTTTTAGGGATACACTTTAGATAATGTTGTGTTCACTTGAAATAGGGTTCCATCTAAAGCTGTAGAGAAAACACCATATGAGATATGGACCGAGAAGCATACTGTGTTGTCTTTCCTTAATATCTGTGTTGTGAGGCCTATGTAAAACGTTTGACGTCTAATAAGCTCGCCCCCAAATATGATAAGCGCTTCTTCGTGGGGTATCCTAGGGAAATCAAAGGATTCTATTTCTATAACTAGGAAGAAGGTAAAGTGTTTATCGTCCGGAATGGTGTCTTTTTTAAGAAAGAGTTTCTCTCAAGGAACGTTAGTGGGAGCATTGTGCAACTCGAAGAGGTTCGGGAACCATCAGAAAACATTTCAGCTCCTACTGAACCAGAACTGGATGTTGGTGAACATGTTGTGGAGACATCAGCCCCACGTCGGTCGGAAAGGAACAGTCGCGCACCTGAGAGGTTTATGTTTCTAACCAGAGAGCGACGCGATATACTATTGTTGGAAAATGATGAATCTAAGACCTACTCGGAAGCGGTGGTAGAATCGAACTCTGAGAGATGGCTTGGAGCCATGAGATCCGAGATAGAATCTATGCACGATAGTCAAGTTTGGAACTTGGTTGATCTATTCGATGGTGTTAAAGCAATTGAGTGCACATGAGTTTTTAAGAAAAAGATAGATGTTGATGAAAATGTTCACATCTATAAGGCACGATTGGTGGCGAAAGGTTTATGCAAATTCAAGGTGTTGATTATGATGAAGCTTTTTCGCTCGTCGCAATGCTAAAGTCTATCCAGATCATCCTAGCAATTATCACACATTATGACTATGAGATATGGAAGATGAATGTTAAAATTGCTTTCCTTAATGGAAACATAAGTGAGGGTGTCTACATGATACAACTTAAAGGTTTTGTCGATACAAAAAATGCTAGGAAGATATTTAAGCTGCAAAAGTCCATATATGGGCTGAAGCAAGATTCTCAGAGTTGGAATCTTCATTTTGATGAAGTGGTTTTGTTTCATCAAGAATGAAGAAGAGCCTTGTGCTTAAAAAAAGCTAGTAGGAGCGCACTTGTGTTTCTAGTCTTATATGCAGATGACATATTATTGATCAGGAATGATATTCCAATGCTTGATACTATCAAATCTTTATTGCGAAAGAGTTTCTCAATGAAAGATTTAGGAGAAGCAGCATACTTATTGTGCATAAAGATCTATAGAGATAGGTCAAGAAGGCTAATCGGATTAAGCCAGAGTACATATATCGACGAGGTATTGAAAATGTTTAATATACATGATTTCAAGAAAGGTTTATTGCCAATATTACATGACATCACTCTAAGCAAGAGTCAATGCCCTTCGACCACTGATGAGCTGATTAGATGACTACTATCTGGTATGCTTCCGCTATCGGGCCCATCATGTATGCCATGTTTTGAACACACCTAGATATTTCCTATGCTCTAAGTGTTACGAGTAGATATCAATCAAGCCCGAGTGAAGATCACTTGGTAACTGTAAAGAATATCCTCAAATACTTAAGAAGAACTATAGATATGTTCCTAGTCTATGGAGGTGAGGAGGAGCTCGTTGTAAATGGTTACACTGATGCTAGCTTCCAAACTGATAAGAACGATTCAAGATCGTAATATGGTTTCGTGTTCTGCCTCAATGGAGGAGCAGTGAGTTGGAAGAGTTCCAAGCAAAAAAATGTGGCCGATTCCACGATGGAGGCTGAGTATATCACAGCTTCCAAAGCTGTAAAGGAAGCTGTTTGGATCAGAAAGTTTGTTTCTGAGTTAGGTGTGGTGCATAGTACTTCTAGTCCAATGGATTTTTATTGTGATAATAGTGGAGCTATTGCGCAAGCCAAAGAACCTAGGTCGCATCAGAAATTCAAGCACATACTACGACACTATCATCTTATTCGAGAGATTTTAGATCGAGGTGACATGAAGATATGCAAGGTGCACACGAATTTGAATATTTCTGATATGTTGAAAAAGCGACTCCCATGACCAAAGCATGAGGCGCATATGATACTTATGTGTATTATATACTTACATGATTGACTTTAGTGCAAATGTGAGATTGAAAGTGATATGTCCTAGAGGAAATCATAGAGCTGATTGTATCATATATCTATGTTCATGTACTTCTGAATAATGTGTTATTCTTTGGATGGCTAGTATGTAACTTGTTCGTAAAACTTTTGTTTTATATCATGATGTTATTCTGATTTGATCTCTGGTCACATATCATTAGGATGATTTATAAGATCAGCACATGTATTGATTGATGATCACGTTTCACAGATCATATGTATAGAGATATCGAATCAATAATATGGGCATTCATGTTAGAGAACATGATATTGGATAGACCCACTTTGAGATATTGCTGAGATTGTTATTTATGATGTGCCATCAATTTTTATCTCAGATGGTGCACCTACATGATTTTTAGACCTGAGATCGTTATTGATTCCCAGAATATGTAGTGACATACTTTGAGGTTGCCAAATGCTATTCCGTAACTAAGTAATCATAAAGGTAGTTTTCAGGTTTGTCATGGAATATGTCATGGGTGTGAACGATCAAGATGGAATTTTCCCCTGCTTGATAACATGAGAGATATCTCTAGACCTCTCGATGTAGTTGAATTGAGAAAGTGCATGACTATGAAAATATAATTAAAGAGTTAATTATGATAAATCCACTACTTGATCGAGTGAATGGTCGAGCTATCATAAGGGTGGTATGTATCTCATTTTGAGCTTGACTGGTATTGTGAGGCGAATGGATCGGTGCATGTGTATATTAAGGTTCAGTCGATATGATCTTTGTGTATACTCGGGAGTCAACATATCCTGCTAGGGACCACTATTAACTTCGGTTTGGAAAGGGTTTCTGATCCGTAACCGTTTGTACATGAACCTAACATGTCACATATTTAATGGCTTCTCGGTTGGGCTCAAACTTTTCTTTTCCTATAGTCATAATCTAACAAAAGATAGGCAATACGATGGTTGATCGTATCATTATTCCTATTACTCTCTCTCGAGTTTATTTTGTTTCTTGCTGACCAGCAGACCCACAACGGAGTGCAAGCTTTCATTTGCATTGTTGACTCCAGAGTCCGTATGGTTCTAAATATTTCTTCCGTTGACTGGCAATCCAACAGCTATAGTTGAACTTCCATATTTTCTCTTCTCATACTTCTTTCACTCATTTTCATTTTAAAAATAGATGACCCCCATCTTCATCTAATCTGCAACATATTAAACATCTTGTGCCATCATCAATGCCTCGACGAGCCAATCTAGTGCATAAAGGCAGACTTATTGTGTCCAAGTCGCTATAGAAATATCTTTATTTTGTTTGGCACTGGCATCTCCCATATTTTTATCCAAATTGATTTGATACTTTTATCTCCCTCCGAAGTTAGAATATCTCTCTACAGACGTTGATCACACAGTTTGATTCCCAGTTTATAAGCTAATTTAACAGAGAACAAGCCTTTAGCATCAAAGTGCCATACAAGCATGTCCTCGAATTGTCCTTTACCGGGATACATTCAGCATCACTTAGTCAAAAGATTGATTTTACCAACTTTGAGTCCCATTCGGTCGTAATTGGATCAATCAATTCCGAAACTCGATGAAAGATGCATTGGGAAAAAGTGCGTTTGAAGATAAAAAATCAGTCACATTTAATCCCAATCATCTCTCCAATCACCTTTTGCCATGTGTCCCATTCTCTTCCGCAACTGCTTCCTCCACCCGGCTCCATCTCATCTGTTCATAACCACTTGCATGGATCTCAAACACTGAGCTACACTTAGCTTTAAAAAAGGACAAAATTCCGGATCCGATCGCCTCTCCCTCCTGCGGTCGAGGAAACCGTGAGCCCATGAGAAATGGGGACGCGCCATCTGGGCCTGGACTGTCTCGACCATTGTTGGATTTTCCTTGGGCTTGAATACAAGCAATGATGGATGGGTCAAAATACAATTTTTTTGGTTTTTATATTTTGAAAATAAAATTTTTTGCAAAAGTAGATGTTTGTTTGAAAAAATTACAAAAATAGGTGTTTAGCGTATGCTAGAAAGGCAACAGGTGCATGTCGCCCTTCGTTTAAAAAAGTAAACACATCACCCTTTCAACGGATGACATGTTAAAAAAATAAAAATACAACATTCCTATCGAGGGATGATTCCTGACAATAAATCTGGGGTATACTGGACAATGGACGCGTTGATCCAAGTTTCTGGTGGGTGTATATCGAACTAGACTCAAGAACACAAAGATTTATCCAAATTTAGGTCTTACGTGGGATAACAACCATACGTCCTGTGTATTGTCTTATAGATTGAGTGAACTTGTTACAGAGTGTGTTTCGTATCTCTACAAGTCGGGTCTTCACCCCTTTATATACCAGGGAAAATATGTTCATACAAACAAACTGTGCCAAAACAGTAGAAAGACCTATGCCTGACGAAGCCTAGCTATTCCTAGCTCATCATGACGGTGGATAAGCATGCCCACCCTGCTCTGGTTGTCCTGCACACCCTGTACCATCACCGAACACCGTCACACCCACTTTTTAGGCCATCCTGTAGCATTAAATGCTACAAGACAGTACACTGCAACAACACCGCCCGACGACCATGCTTCACCGAAAGAGAGCGCATGGGGAAGGTAAATACTCGAGTGGGCTGCATTAAATAAGACTTGACTGATTAGGTGAGTACCTGCCCTGCGACCAGCAAAGGTAGGTCACAGGATTTTGCTCTGCGACTAGGGGGCCAGTCGCACGAGCCTTACCCTGGTCATACGATGAGACCGCGGTCTTGACAACACGTACCGTCTGCTAACATTTGGAGATCTAGGGCCTGCCTCGTGGGGCACCCCTTATCTATTACACCGACAATAGCCCGAAGCTCCCTCGTGGATGTGGTGGACTGATTGGTTCACTACAGAGGTTTGTGGTTGCTGCACGCCATGTGGTCGTGGTCGGGGTCGGGTCTAGTCGCACTACTTGGGCCTTAGACGATCATAAATTTGCCCAAGGAGTGGTTATCGACGTAGCCCACTTTAGCTGATGATTCAGGAAACTACATCCTGACGGGAGGTTAAACGTCTGGAGAGAGATAGAGAGAAAAAACATGGGAGAGAGAAACATTAATTGCCGCCATACTTGTGGGAATTTTGGTTCCCCATGTGCGACCTTTAGAATTTTGCATGGATCAGACCCTACGATGGTTGAGATACCGTGGTGGCCCTGTAAATTGGAGTACCCACGGTTCCCCACGAATCCTTTCGTCACCTTCGTTAGCTGCCAAGCCTTCACACTCAGAGCCTTTCGCCTCCTTCTCCGTTCTTGCCCTCGCCACATCTTCCATTTTGTTCGATGGCGCGCACCGGCAGCAAGCCCGTCTTCCCTAGATCCAAGTGCGACGAGGCGAGGCTAAAGGCAATGTATGATAGTTTGCTCACCCACCGCCTTCCTCGGGGTCCCGCTTCGCGAAGAGCGCGCTTGCTCCCCGTCAGGGGGAGATCATCCTGTTCATCATATTCTTCTTAGCGGGACTCATGCCGTCCTTCTTCGAGTTCTTCGCCACCATCATCTCCTACTATGACATCTACCACCTCCATCTCAACCCAACTCCATTCTCATGCTGAGCATTTTCACTCATCTGTGTGAGAACTTCGTCAGGGTCAAGTCGTGCCTCGATATATATTAGTTCTTCTAAACTTGCTAGTCAGTGATCGGGCCGGCCACCGGAAGCTGCGGGTTCCGCCTTCGTGATGGCGCTGCGGACTCCTACATCGAGGTGGGCCTCAAGTCATCATGGTCGGACTGGAGAGAGGATTGGTTCTACCTCACGACCGGCATTCCTTGGAAAAACTTCGTGTGCCGAGCGCCCCGGCGCAGGTTACAAACAAATGGGGGAATTCGTCCGTAACTACCCCAGAGCTATTGACCCTGGCCAAGTGGGTTGGCCATCTTCGAGTAGCCAAGTTGACAGGGTCGGATGTCATTCGCGACTTCATCAAGCGCCGGTTGCGCCCCATACAGAGGCGAGCTCATCCGACATTTCTATACTCTAGGCCGAATGATGTCACCCGAGAGAGCGGCACAGCTAACAGCACCGCTATTTTGTTGTTGTCCCTTTTTGTATAGGTATGCGACCTCTCATGTCTCTTCTGTTATTCAGATCTTACTGAAGATGTTGTCGACTCGGGTTCGAAGCTATGCCAGCTTCCCTGAGGAAAGACGGTCCTCTCGCCAGCGCACTTCCACTGTGTGATCTCACCTCGCTGGAGAGAGCACATCGTAGGAGGGTAAGTTTGGCATCTCCCAAAATTTCCACCTCGAGCCTTTTTAGAAGTTAGGTTTTCATGATTGGTGCCATTGCAGGGCCTCCCTGAGGTCGATGTTTTGTGCTTACCCATCGGCGAGGATCTGGAGGTCTTCGATCAGGGGGGGGGGGGGGGAGAGAGAGAGAGAGAGAGAGAGAGAGAGAGAGAGAGAGAGAGAGAGAGAGAGAGAGAGAGAGAGAGAGAGAGAGAGAGAGAGAGAGAGAGAGAGAGAGAGAGAGAGATCCACCGTGACCTCTACCCCGGCGTCCAACCGAGAACAACCCTACCTCCTCCTAATTCATCTGGCCATGTCTTCGAACTGTCTAGTCGTGGCAACAACCAGACTACTCGGGACTAAACTTTGACCCCTGGCAAAGGTCTCGCTATCAATACTGGCCATTTGGGGAGCGACTAGACTCACTCGGAGCTAGCCAGGTGTGATCAGACTGCTCGTAGTCAAATGTCGACCTTGGGCAGAGGTCCAGCGAGCAGAGTTAGCCCGTAGGGGAGCGACCAGTCTCGCCCTGAGCCTGGTGGGGGTGACCAGACTGCCCGCCAAGCCTCCACGCAATGAGAGAAAAGATCGGTGGAGGATTCGGCTTCCGTGGAGGCGCCTAAGTGCGCTCGTGGGACACCGATCGCTCTCAGCTCGACAGCAGATAGGACATCCCCCCGCTTGGTCAACTCAGCGTCTTTGTGAGGTCCAGAGTTGTGCTCACCCCTTCGACCATGCGTTAAAGTCCTCCTCCTAGGTGTAGGTACATTCAAGTTCTTTCTTGACCGTGCAACTTATTGTCACAAACTTTCTTATTGCACACCACAAGATTGGGTGCTCACAAGCGATGCCTAACAGTCTAGGAGCTCCAAGCTCCAAAATTAACAAATGCAGAATCAAAGGATTGACGATGAACCAAGTGAATTGACGATGAACCAAGTGCACAAACGTTTGAGATGAAGCTCACTAGCTCTCACACTTGCAATCTCTCACTCTACTCTCAAATTCTTCTGAGAATTAAAGCTTAAGTGAATGGGGAGAGCTCTAGAGGGTTTTTAATGCTTTTGTCTTAGGTTTGGTCACCACTTCATGAGAGGAGGAGTGATGGGTTATTTATACCCAACCCCCCCAAAACTAGTCATTATTGTGTATTCTGGCCTAACCTGAAACTTCTGGGTTAGCACGAGGCCTTATCAACCAAGGACTCTAGCCCGGAACTCCATCCGGAGGGTTTGGTGTAATACACAAGAATCTGGAGGTTCCGGCCTATCCGAAACTTTTGGGTTAACTGGAAAAACTAGACCGAGCATCGTTGCCTGGAGCCTCATCCAGAGGTTCTGGCAACCTGGATTCCGGTAATCCGGAACATCCGGATTGTGCTCGGAACATTCGGATACACAAAACTTGATAGCACACTCCGGTATACGTGGGGTGACTTGTGTCTCTCATAAATAGTCTAAATAGGTACTTTTAGCGCTGAGACATCTTCAACTCAATCTATACGTATTTCTCTTGATAGTACGACATACTTATACTTAATTTCAAAAATAAAATAAATTTAGATCTATTGATTAGCCACATGCCGCTTATTTTTTTTCCTTTTTGACAGACTCTGGCGTCTTTTAATTTTTTTCATGGAACTAATATCTATTCATAAATGCATTATATTTAATTAGTCCTTTGTTCACTTGCCATCAATTATTAAAAACCTACATAGGTGGCTTAGATGCACTTTTAATTTTTCCCTTTTTGGTGATTGATGACAACACGATTAAGACTTACAAATGATAATTGAATTAAAGATTTTGAATATTAAGATATATGGTGAGCTCCCACTAAATGTGAGCATCAATTAAAATTTGATTTTGACATCAAATTCACATTTTAAAAATATTTTGTGAGAACTCCTTCTACATCTTAGCATATGTGGGGTGCGAAGAGTATGAGTGTACATGATAAGTTCGTGATGCATTTGATTAGATATATCACACAAAAAAAATCAACATTACACCAAATCATCACATAGGCATCACATGCTACTCACACAAGCATAATTAAGTCTTACAAAATAAAGTTCAATATCTAAAACAGGTGACAAACCTATACCTGACGAAACCTAGATATTCCTACATGCCCTGTACTCATCCTGTTTTGGTCATCCTGCATGCCCTGTACTCATTAAGCCATCCCACTATATTAAATGCTATGAGATGGGACACTACAACACCACGCCGTTTTGGTCATCCTGCATGCCCTGTACTCATTAAGCCATCCCACTATATTAAATGCTATGAGATGGGACACTACAACACCACGCCGCCCCACGACCATGCTTCGCTGAAAGAGAGCGTATGAGGAAGGAAAATACTTGAGTGGGCAAGGACTGGTCACATGATTTTTGATTGGTTAGGTGAGTATCTAACTTGAGACCAGCAAGGACTGGTCACATGATTTTGCTCCGCGACTAGAGGGTTGGTCGCACAAGCCTCGCCCTAATCACATGATGAGGTCGCAGTCTTTACAATATCTACTACCGGTTGACATTTGGTGGTGTGGGACTCGCCTCATGGGACACCCCCTTATCTATTACAACGATAATTTCAATGCTCTTAAAATTCAAAATATTATTGAAATAATCTTGAAAATTTCTGAAACAAATATATAGCGTAGAGGATCCTATATTCTAGTTCTAAAAAAATTTAACTCTAAATATGATTTGTATAATGAGAAACAAAAAGGCAAAATTATTGTACATAATATGTCAGAATGTGTACAATAAAATTTATCTTTTTTTTCTCACTGTACAAATCATATTTTTGTCTGAAAGTTTTTGATAGCTAGATTATAGTATCATCTACATCACCAAAAATTTTCACGATAATATCGATAATATTTTGAATTTTGATAGCAAGAGAATAAAATATTTTTTTATTTTTTAACATGTCTCCTGTTGAAAGGGAAACATGCACCTGTTACCCTTACAGCGAGCGACAAACGCCTACTTTTACAATTTTTTGATTTTTAAATATAAAAACAAAAAAATCCTCACATTACGCTAGGCCAGCTGGATTAAATTGGGCCAAGACGGTGTTCCTGGGGTAGGTTCTTTGGGCCATATGCCGGGACAGACCGAGCACTAGCTAAGGGCCCAACCCACTAATCCTCACGGGATGCCGGCCGGGGATGCGTGATCCCGCCGGGATGTGTCCTTCCCAAGTGAGCGTCTAAAGCTGTTGCAACCTCAACAAGTTAACAGCTCAACATGCAGAGCGGTGGAGTAACAATATAGCATTGCTTCTTTTTATCGCAAGTTGGATGCTAAACGTTTAGGCTCGGATCTTGGCAATAGACTTTGGAGACATCTAGCTGCCGCAACTTGGCTGCGGCTCTTGTTTAATCTAGCCCTCGGAAACATGCTGATTGTAAGCAAAACACCGCGTCTAAGCACATTTGAAAACCACACAAGTGGTGGTCCTCTGCTCGCCTGATCTCTCCGAAAGGCGATTTGGTTGGCCGGAGCAAGTTGCCCGGAAATGCGAGAGATTTCCAGGGGCTCTTACTTCGAGGAGCGCATGTGACACAACTTCCTTTTATGATTAACAACACCGTGGCCGTGGGCGCTCTCGGTTGTGTCATTGTGCTAGCAGCAAGGCACAGCTCAGGATAATATCTGACTGTTCCTGTGCGCAAACGCAAGAGATTAAGGCCAGCAGCGCGTGGCGCAAACGGTACGAGCAAATCTTGCCTATAGTTATTGATTTAGATGCCCTCATATTTTATTAACACGAGTGATGTTGAATATTTGACTACTAGGTACATACATATAAAGAGTATATTGCATATAGATATGATATGTTGTAGGCAAATTTAACAACTTCAGATGCTAAATAACCGAATCTGTGATACTTGATACACCCAGAATTCTAAAAGTATACTGCGAAGGTCTCAATTGGTTAGTCAACTAGAGACCGACGGGTATCTAAGTTGGATTCATCTGTTTTACCTTAGAAGACAAGATGAAGAATTCTCTATCGACTACGGCCAGATAGAAGACGGCAAATACATCATCTACAACTCAAGACAAACATCAAAATCATAGGAGATATTTAGCGACATCATCCTTCGTTTAGCGTATATCTGATCTAATCTCTATAATAGATCTAGACATATTATTTGTACTTAACAGAATACATATACATCACTATCAATATATAACATAGGGTATTACTTTAACCGAATATTCAACCCTATCTACATTGTATGTCTCTCCTCGTACTCTATCAAAAAATATTATCAAGAATAAATCTTCGATCATAATCCCTTTACTTAATTTGATATGGGATCTTTTGCTACCAGAAAGGAACTGAACTGGCTTGTCCGGAACCCTCTTCAAATAGGTCTAATGGATAAGGTACATAACAGATATATTGACCCTCGTCCTCAGGAACGGGCTCGATGTGGTATCATAATAAAAAGCCAAATTTTTCAATAACATATTATCGATTTATTCAGCAAACGCACCCTACACATAATACTGCGTACTTGTAGAGTCCAAAGAACGATAGCACCTAGCAAGTCAACATCGACCACTGGAATTGCGATTGGCTATTTCTATCCGTTTTATCCCAAAGCTTTTTTCATAGCATATAAATACCCACGTTTCTGACCCCGGTCTCGGATCTTTTTCACACGGCTTTGATGAGATCACAACCCAAAGTAGTACCGTGGCTGTTGGGCGAGGGCTATTTTGCGTGCGCGCGCCGGGACCGAACGAGCGGCACAGTCCGAAAGCTAAAACTTTCTCTTTTCGGAAAGTTTTTCTTTTCCGTAATATTCAAAAACCTTATCCTCAAACTTATAATAAAAAACTTTTTCACAAAACTTGTTAAAAAACTTGTCCACAAACCTTGTTAAAAAATTGTCCATAAAACTTGTAACAAACTTGTTCACAAAGTTTTTGAGAAATAATTTGCACGAGAAAAGTTGCCTTAAAAGTTTTATAAAAAAATTAACGAAAAAAATTTAGAACTAAATTTCAGTATAAATTTTTTAACAAAATTTCCGACACAAACTTTCTTAAATAAATTTTCACCACAAAATTTTCAACTATGCACAACCCAATCACCGAGGGGCTCACGGGCCTCGCGGACAGCAAAGCTCACGAGCTCACGAGCCATCGGCCTCCCGCGCCCCTGGCCAGGTAAATAACTTTTTCGGCGGCTGATACAATAGGGAAAAGATTTGGCCATCACATAGGTGACCGATGAGGAAAACAGAAGTGAAACAGGTGATGATTCTTCTGCAGTCCAGCTCAGCTACGCGAGTATTATCAGCCCCCGCACCATACGTCCCCATCGACCGGTGCTGCGCCGATTAATTATGCTGCGAACGGGGGCCTGGAGCGACGATTTCTCTGGGGCGGGGCAGGGGCAGCGTGGGCGTATGGTGCGGGAGAGCGACGTGCCGCTTTTTCAATCGGCCATTATGCCGGCGAGGGACCCCCAACGCCAAGCGCCCTGCGCCCCCGTTCCGTTCGTTCTCAGCCCTGGCCCCATCGCACGTTCTCCGCCGCGCGCATCCGCGTCACCGGGTGGTTGTCCTCGATTCCGTTCCACAAGTCCCCCTTCCCGACTCCGGAGCCCAGAATTCCCCGTGCAGCGCGAGATTTTTCGGCGCTCGCGAGGGGTTTCGCTATCCTGGGCCGGAGAACACGAACCGGAGAGCCACCAGATGCCTTCTTTGCGGCGATGGATGGAACATGTATGGCCATCGATAAGATACTCTCTAATTATATATTTTTTTATTTTGTTTTTTTCCGATTTTTTTTCTGTTTTTATTCTTTTTTATCTTTAATAGCTTTCTTTCGAAAGGATTTATGAAGAGAAAAAAGATAATTCTGTCTGAAAAGAATGATTTTAAAAATTTCTTCAAAGAAAAATCGTTAAAATACTGAAAGAATAAAATTCTCTTTGTAAAAGAATTCTGATTAAAAAAACGGTTAGAGATGGTCTATGATGCACATACAGAGGTCGTGGGGAGATGGCGCACGTTGCGACAGTGGTGGGTGCAGAATTTCTGCGGCGAGCTTGACAGGTGCCCTGAACTTGTGCCGTGCTTTGCCCGTATGGCACTCTGCTTTTCCTCGCAAGTCGTTTCGGAACGCTAAAAAATGGAGCTGTGTATAGTAACTGCCACATTTAAGATCAGGGATCAGCCAGCTTGCAGATGTGCGTGCGAAACAGTCAGTCGAGAGCTTTGCGATCGTGTTGGCGTAGCTTGGGTAATCTAGAGTAGATGGAGTCTGCCACTGGTCCCGTAATGTACAGCGCAGAAGAAGGTTAGTACGAAATATCAAATAAGGATGTGTGTTGGTAGCCAGGCACGGGTTACGTATCTCGTAGGACATCATGATTGAAGTCTTCGCATCGTGTTCTTTGCCGGAACATCTACCAATCATCGAGATCAATTACGGTGAACGAGCCGTAGTCTAACTATTCTTTGCTGGAGAGGAGACAATGATATTTTTCATAGTCGAAACAACACGATATATATGTTGTGACTAAAAAAACCGATAAGTTACTCATGCATATGGTAGCTCTTTGTGTTGAAGTCGAGGTAACTAGGAGCGAGATGAGTAGCCGTGATCGATGATGCTATATGTGAGATAGTCGTGGTCGACGTAGCTGTGGTCGAAGAAACCACGGGTGAAAGAGGCACTAGAGAAGAAGACGGTGACGCGAACGAGACGATGGTTGAGAAGAGTTCGATGCCGACATCGACGTAGTCAAGGCTATCGAGGATAAGGCGTGCACCGGGTTTAGCAAGATCAGGAACACGTCGGAGATGAAGGCACGCACCGGTGTTACCAGTACCGGATGTGCGAAGGTAGGGAGCCTAACCATGTACCAGTGTCTAAGAGACCAGCAGAGAACAACGGTCGTTGTGCACAGAGTGGCGAGAAGGAGAGTGCGGATGCAGCCTATGGTTCCCGGAGTAGACAAAGTAGTCGGGGAGAGATTGCGATGTTGGCGACGAAGTTATGCTAGATGAAGGCTATAGAGGGAGGCGGAATCAACGACCTGGAGTGGCGACGTTGGTGTCTGAGAAAGCGTGATGGCGATGCTTGAAGAAGCCGACGAAGAACTCCCAAACAGCATGATAAAGACTAAGTACGCTGACGACTAAGGCGATGACGTGCTGAGAGAGGCGACGTCGATTAGCCGAAGTGTCGTGGCATGTAGGGACGGTGATGTAGGGTGACGGCGAGAGGCTCCGATCGGCTGGACCATGCCCAGGAGGGCATGGCGATGCTGCAGAGGCACAGATTAAGGGCAGTAGCACTGCGGCCTGAAGGCGACGCAGGGGCATCCCCGATACTCGGTTGGAGACACGTGTACTCGTGGAGGACGGGAGCCATGACCGATCTGCTGATCAGAGCGACGACGCGCGAGGCGATCGTGGCAGAGGCATCCCAATTGGTGGAGATGGGGCAGACGAGAATAGTTGTGTGACACTACAGCGACAATGACACTGCAGCAGACTTGAACAGTTCATGTTAACTGTAGCGATGTCGGTACTGTAGCATCATGAATAGTACTGGTGGGGTAGATGCTGATTTGAGTAGAGGTGTGAGGTTGACGGGCGACGAAAACTGAACTTGGATCAGAAAACCAAAGACAAACACTGATCAACGACCAACGAGAGGGAAAAACCTAATCAAGAGATCAGAAAAAGACTCTAGGGTAGCTGATCAACACGATCAGCAGCGCAAACCCTAGGTACGGGCGGTGCTAGTCCTGACGAAGATCATGGAGATCGATCTCCCTAGAAGCACGCGATGCAGAAGCTGGTGGCGGCTAGAGTTTGTGATATAGAATTAGAACATAAACTCTCTATACCATCAAAGAGTATGATGATTGGTTAACGTGGTCGATATATTGTATTGAGTCTCGAGGGTAGAATATATAGAGTATATATGGTTTGGATATTAAGCAACCCTAGAGATAAGATAGAAACTAATTCTATCCTACCATAATAATCAGATCCTTATGTATCCTATACTATATAGTATAACAATTACAGTATGCCTCCTACTCCACAGACAACCACACCTTCTTCAGGCATGGTGATGGCCACCCAACCACAACCAACACCCCACGTGGTGGCTTTATAATTTGTAGGATCCTGTAGACCACTCTAATCATAACTCAATCTCGAGGCTAGCTACAGAAGCGATTCCTCTGACGTAACGTCTGAAATATACGTGATGTCGCCTAGAGGGGGTGAATAGGTGTTTCCTGAAATTTAAAACTTCACAGCGGATTACTGAGTTCGTATACTCCGAATCAATCCAGAGACTCCGGGTTATACAAATCCCGAATACTATGGGTTTACCCGGATAATCCAGATGAAGCAGGAAATCAAAACTTATGAACTTTTGAACAAATCTAAATAAATCTATAAGTTACCACAGGTTCTAAGAGATGGTTAAATACCTTATCACCAACAACCTGCAGTCACACGCACACAAGCAAGAAGATCGGGAAAATCCCCAAAAATCAACTAGAACAAGTGAATGTGCAATAAAGTAAAGTAGACAAGGATTTGTTTCCGAAGTTCAGCCACCTCACAAAGAAGTACCTACGTCTCTGTTGAGAAGCTCACAAAGAGCCAAGTCTCTCTCAACCGTTTCCTCATCCAAGCAACCACAAAGATCAACCTAGAGTTCTTACTCAAATCAATGGGTAATACAAATTTTTCAGGGCACTCCATAAGCTTGGGTGCTCTCCGGGTGAGGCCTTGCCGTCTAGGAACTCAAAGCTCCAAGAGTAAAGAACGCGAATTGAAAGCTTGGCGATGACCTCAAGTGCTCAAGAATGGATTTTAGCTCTCTAGCACTCAATCTCACTTCTTAAACCCTAATTTCCAAGTCTTGCAAGAATCAAAGCTCTAGAGGAGTTAGGAGGGCTATTGAATGGCTTTGAATGAGTTTGTCCATGAGTGGTTTAGCAGCAAATGAAGGAGGGGGTGAGGGGTATTTAGAGTCCACTTCAAAAAACTAGCCGTTACTGTGCATTTTGTACTGACTCGGAGTATCCGGGTTCACTCGGAGACTCCGGGTAACACATGGGCACACAGGCAGAACTACTATCTGGAGCCTGCCCGTAGGTTCCAGAAACTCCAGAACCCGGAGTATCTGAACCAACCTGGTGACTCCGGGTTAAGAACTTAAAGCCTACCCGAGACTCTGGCTCGAAGTCTCACCTGGAGACTCCGACCACATACTAGACTCCAGAGTATCCGAGCTAACCTAGAGACTCCGGGTTGAGCTCTTAAGCTCAAACTGAGACTCTCTACCGGAGTCCCACCCGGAGACTCCGACCTACTGATGAAAGTCCGGAGTATCCAGGCTAACCTGGAGACTTCGGGCTCAGACAACAAAAGTCTTTTTCTCGGTGTTTGTAGGTGATTGTCTCTCAACTTTCGGTTATAAAAGGATACTTGGAGCACTGACACCTTCAAGACTATTAACACGCATAATCTTGATAGTATGGCTATCCTGAACTCAAATTCATAATAAAATGAATTAAGACTATTGAGTAACTACATGTCACTTCTCTTTTTTTTTTGAGAGATGCCAACGTCTCTTAACTTATCCAAAGAGACTTAAAATCTGTTCATAACTTCAACAAACTTATTAGTCCCTTAATCATTTGTCATCAATTAGCCAAAACCCACATAAGAGACATAGATGCACTTTCAAGGTCACTTCAAAAAATTGACTCACATATCAACTATCACGTCAGACCATCTTATTCTGCCTAGCTACTGCTCTTACTATTTTTCTTTACTATCCTAGATTGTGCATATGAGCTATCGAGCTTACACTGGTTTATAATAAGTGAGTATGTCTAGACATCAACCTTCCGAAAATTTCCAACCTTTTGTCACCTTTCTTAGCCCTTTGGTTTTAATGCGAGCCCACAACCCGTGCCACCTCCCATCGCATTGTCAACAAAACATGTGTGAGGAACGATGGCGTCCTAAGAAGAGGGAAGGGATGAATTAGGACACTTAGAAACCTAAACTAAATTGGCTCTAAAAACTTCACAATTATGAATACATATAATGAGACTCACTTATGAATACCACCTGTAGGAATGTAGCAATATATGCATATCTAGACAATAAGTAGAGCTAGGAAGTTTAAGTCATAGCATGTATTGATGTAGCTTAAATGTAGAAATGAGTTGATAATGATACCAATTGAAGCATTTAAGTATTGCGTACCTTCGAGGACATGTTGATTTCTCCATGAGACTATAAAAGATACATCTAGCAATACATGTTAGTCTCAAAATCACAACCCATATGATATAATCCCTCTAAATATGTGCATATAAGTTTTAAATACTTGTTATTAATAAAAATGAGAAGAGTACCCTATAGATTGGTTCATGACACATAAAGAATACCATTTGTGAAACTAGTGCAATGTAAGGAACCTACAACTAATAAATCATGTAGGTTGCTCATGTGTTAGAGATAAACACAAGTAACCTAACATATGAAGATCTACACTAGGCATTGCAATAAATTGAAATAAATATATGCAATCCTAGATAAGGAAAATGAGCTACAACGATTGAAAGATTTTACATCTAGCTCCATTACCTTTGGATGATAATTTAGGTATATGATGATCATGATCTTCATCAAAGCGTCCAATCTTATATACTTGGCTTCTTTGCTTGAACATTCACTTTTTTTTGTGAGCCAAATCTCTAAATCCTTTTAGCTGCCTTGAGCTTTAAGTCTTTTTTTTTAACCCAAACTGATTGGGGCCCCTTCATGTTAGTGATGACTTCCTTAGGCATCCAAATAGGTTGGTTCCACCCACATTTCTTTCTCCCAACCTTGTGCGCAACCACCTTGACATTGCCATTCTTCTTGAGCTTGTAGTGGTTCCTCTTGACCTTTATCTTGTAGTTATGCTTGGTATAGAAGGTGGAGGTCTTGTTGGAGAGGTTCATTGCTTTCTTCTTCTCCTTGGTCTCCTTCTTGACTTACTTGCATTGGAAGTATTTGTGGTCTTCTTGATGACATTTGAAGCATGTCATGGTGGACTTCTCCACAAGCTTCTTCACCATGATAGCTTGGTTATCTTGAAGAGGTTGGATATGGTTCTTGCCATTTAATCTTGCTAAGTCCTTAAGCTTTTCAACTTCTTACTTGAGCTCATCATTTTCTTACACAATAGGGTCATTAGATGGTTCTTAAAAAACATTCTTAATAAATATCTCATTGCAGATGAGTGAGCTAGATAAACTAATTAAATCATCACAAAAAGTATAAGCATCTACCGTAGGATTGAAATTAAATAGAGAGGTAGATTGCTCCAAAAGAGCCTTAGATTGAGATTCAATGCACTCAAACTTCTTAAGGTCTTCATGCTCCTTGTTTAGTAAATTGAATTTGCTCAATAATTGCTCATAATTAGAACAAAGGTAACATGAATGTCATAAAGTGTATTGAATTTTTTTAAGCTTTTTTGATTGTTTCTTAATGGCCTTTTGTTGCTCATTGATTGAATAAAGGAGTTCATCATAGAGAGAGAATCCTTTTTAGATTCATCATCACTTAAATCACTTTTCATACCTTTGGCCATAAGACACTTGTGTGATGATGGCTTACGTGATGATAACATTGAGGAAGAGCTTCTCTTAGAGGAGTGGGTGGTGAATCTCTCATCACTTGAGCTTAAATATTCATCTTCACTCATCCATCTTCCCATGCTTACAAATACTTTGATTCTTCTCCTTGTCTCCCTCTTACTCTTGGTCTTCTTCTCGTTCTTGATGTGATCAATTGTTTTGACTAAGTCTTTCATGGAGATTCAATGATCAATCTTAGCATTGATCTTCTTGATATTTTTCTCCACTTGAGAGATGAGGTTAGAGACTTTGGGGTTCATTTCTTTATCACTTGATATACTTTTCTCATCATCTTCATTGCTCTCTTCATCTTCATCTTCATATCCATCATCTTTGCTTGAGCTCTCTTACTCTTGCCTGCTCATTTTCGCCTTTATATGTGGGCATGGTGCTTGCTTGCTTGTGAGAGTAAAGTTCTTGGCGTCGGATAAGGTAAAAGCTTCAACCCCCATATTCATGATCATCTCATAGGTGGTGATCTTACCGAGCACTTAACTTGGAGTCATCTTCTTGATATCGTTGTTGTCATAGATGATGGAGACTATCAACTTGTACTTCGGAAGAAGAGCTTAAAGTATTCTTCTCACCACTTGATCATCGTCAATTGGTGTCAAACCTAACTCATTGATCTTATTGACAAGAATATTCAAACGTGAGTATATATCATTATCACTTTTATGAGCAAATTGTTTGATGCTATTGAGCTTAGTAACAAGCACATGCTATTTCTCATTGCACACATCCTTTGTGTCTTCATGCATTTTAATGAGACTAGTTCAAATATCATATGCATTAATGAGAGAATAAACACGATTAAATATATTAACATTTAAAGATGATAAAAAGATAATCTTCGTCAATGCCCTTATTGGTGATGCGTGGTCTCATCCCTTTCTCGGTGACTCTCCAAATATCTAAGCCTTTAGCTTGCAAATAATAAGTCATAAGAATTTTCCATCGGGGGAAATTAGTGCCGTCAAAATGTTGAGCGCTATGGGTAAACATCCCAACCCTGGAAATCACAACTCTAGGATGTTGATCCTATTAAGAGCACGAGACTATGATACCAATTGTGAGGAATGATGATGTGCTAAGAGAGGGGAATGAATTAGGATACTTAGAAACCTAAACCAAATTGGCTCTGAAAACTTAAAAAGATAAACCTATTTCAATTTCTATCTAAATATGCTCTAAATTTATCTGGTGTGCCTACTCTACTGCTCAAGAGTATTGCAACCTACTTTAGCAAGGTAAATTGTAAGTATAAATGTGAAAACATAAATAAGGTATAGAGACAAACTCGACACAAGATTTTTTTATCATGTGGTATCGATAGCATTAATGCCACCCCTAGTTCACGTTGAAGCTCCACAAAAGATATGCTCCCGGTCGCCAAGTCTCTTTCGATCACGGCTTTCGAGCTACCAAATTACCAAGACAGGGTCTTAAACACGATGAGCCACCAAGTTACCAAGGCAAGGTCTCACCACTGGCGTCTCTTACGGTCACTTGCTGCCACAATCACTTTGGAGCTTGAGCCACCAAAGCAAGAGTCTTCGCATCCCAGTACACATGTCTTATCGCTGCTCCACACCAAATCAGAGGATTAACAAGCTTGAGTCACCAAGACCCAAGATGCCAGCGAGTCACCAAGACTTCAAGATGCCGACGTACCACTCGGTACAAGTTAGGACCACTCCTTAATCCCTTCTTCAGCCTGCAACACCTAGCTATAACTCGCTCTAGCCCTATAAGTACTAAGCACTCTCCTATCTCATGCTTAATTGTCTTGGATATTCACTTTAAGTACTTTGGTGCCTTGGATGTCTTCTCAAGTGTGTATGAGTTTCCTCTAGACTCTAGCAACATGCCACACCTTCATATGACTAAGTTGAGGGGTATTTATAGCCTCAAACCTGCCAACTTACCGTTTTTCCAACAGCTCAGAAAAGCTTTAACACCGAATGATCCGGTGAGAATAATAGTACTAATATCGGATCATCCAGTGAGTAAAAACTCAAAAACTATTTGTTGGGACTCTACTTAATGCCTCTGTGAACACCAGACGCTCTAGTGTGCTTTCAAATCTATCACCGAACCTTCCCGTGAGTTATCTTGAGTCATCCGAGCGTTTGCAGTCTCTCTGTGTAAAATGCTCCGATGCATTCATCTTCGGAACACCAAACATTCCCGTGAGTTGTTCTTCATTCTTCAACACTTGCCGTCGTCTCTGCAAGAAATGCTCCGGTGCTCTAATCTGGTATGCACAAACCAAGCATCGAACCTTTCAATGGGTTGATCTTCAGTCTCCTGCAGTTGCATTCTTCTTTGCATAAAATGCTCTGGTGTTACTCAGTACAGATCACCGGACTATCCGGTGAGGTCCACAGTCTTTCCCCCCTTGTCAGAATTACTCCGGTGACTTTAACACACAAAGCACCGAACCATCCAGTGAAGTTATCAACCGTCATTTTGCCTTTAGATAAAATATTCCGGTGAGTCCAACCCCTGAACACTGGACCTTCCAGTAAAATCAATTTCCTATAACTTTTCTAATTCAGTCAATCTTTATCCCGTTTACGGTGACTTTTTATGTATTACATCTATGAGACTTGCTAACATATATTCTTGATAAATATGTTAGCTTAATAACTATATTATTATTAATCATCAAAATTATAATGAGAACTATTTTCACTACAACGAAGTGTGACAGCTCTCGCCTCCGTCTACCTTCTACCCCCACACCGATTTTCTTTATTTTATTCGGCGGTGGTGCCACTATCCAAATCAATACAACCTTTCTTCCTCGTCTCTTACAAATCTACCTCCATCTCTTCTGGCCATCATGTCTCCCTTCTTTGTCCCACAACAAGTAGTCCTAGTGCTTACTGCTTAGTATCTTGCATTCTTACTACACTGGTACCATAAGCAATACAAAATTGCATGTACTTATGTTTATATGGCTTATCTCAGTCATCGTTTTCTCCCATATAATACTCATTCTTCTTTAATTCTCTTCACGCACCACTTATTTCTTCAACACAAATCTTAATACAAATTAATGATTTTGATAAGTCTTATGTGTCTAAAGCCATGTGAAAATTTCCCTTTACTAGGTGCATATTGAATGACCGCTACAACACGAGCCTCATTAGAGCTCTCGCAGCATTAAGTTTTGGAACTAGACTTCTATGAATAGTTATCTTAAAAATTACTTTTTTAGATAATAGAATAATTTTTCAGCCTTTGCATCATGATTAATTTGCTTATTAATGAGCTTATGAGCGAAGGAAAGAAAATAGACAATACTACAACATCGTTTTTTTTTTCCTGGACAAAACACGTCCGTGTTCTATGCGTAATTCGTTCATGGAAGCTCAGACCTACACCTACTATTGTGGAGCCGACCAATCGCCACCCGACAATTACCTGCGACCGTGCTGAGACAAGGAGATTTAACAACAAATTCCACGTCCAGTTGCAATTAAACAAGCAAGGATTAAACCAGTGGCGGCAGACACCAATCGTAAGGGGGCTCATTCTGTTCTTCCTCCCCTTCCTCTTCTTTTCATGCTTCACCCGTTCAATCTAGTAGCTGGTGGGTTTCAAGACGTGTGTTGTATGTGGGCGTGGTGAGGTTGGAGGCGGTCAACTTGATGCGAGCCTCGCTTCATTTGATCACTAAAAGAACTCAATAAAAAAAATCTCCAGTCGCCTCATCGCCTGTAATTTAATCGGAGCAAGCTCGCATCTGACGTTGGCATCAATCATGAAACAGTTGTTACGAAACCAACGCCTCATTTGCACCGTCGTCGCTCGACCATGTCCCTGGGTTCTTCTCGTATCTATATGTATAAATTTTCTGCAATTCTATTGCGTATACGTAGCTGTCGTGTCGAGATAACTTTTGCTATTCTTGGAAGATACTTTATTCGCGAGTTTTCTTCTGCAGGCGATTACCTCAGCCACTTGATAGCAAGGCAATTTGTTCTTCAAGGCTCCTAAAGAATTCCTCAAGTAATTGTACTTTATAGCCGTACAATTGAAGGTGTGATGCTTAGTCCTGATGCTAATAGCGGATCGACAGCTATTTTAGTTGTAAAGACTATTCGGTCACGGTACTAGTAGTCTTCATCAGACGTTCTCGAAAAAAGTAGTTTTCATCAGTTCAGCAATATTTTTGGTGGAATGAAACCAGCACAACACAAAACCACTCGTGCATTTCTGGTGTCTGCTCGTTATTGATTCGCCATTTTTTCAAGGATCTCTTGACCGATTGCCTTAGCAACTGCGACTTCTGCAAATTGTTTTCGGTGACAAAGTCCTGCAAGTTGTGTCCTTCTACCGAAAGGATGTGTATTTTAGCTAACCAAGCGTGTGGAATTTGTTAAATGATACGTACATGTTCTTCCTTGATTGGCGGAGCCGGCATATTATATCTGCCGGTACTCCAACTAAAACAATTGCAAATTTGGGATCAGCATCCGGTGTTTAGAATTGCATATGGATCAGTTCATTGAGTATCCTCTGATCATCTCTAGATTTCATTACCACTTGCTTCTACATCCGACCGGTAGGGAGGCCAGAATGACGACATTGGTACGGTTGCAGAAGAACATCTCCCCACTTCGGAAAAGAAAATCGAAATTAAGGTGCCAAACCGATCAGGATAGTATTGTTGAAAAGACCAGATAGGTAAAGCCGGAACGATGGTCTAATAAATATGTTTTAAGAAGATCGATGTTGTGGAGCTCTTGTACATGCAGGGGTGAAAACAGGATATATATATATATATATTTTCTGTCCGCTCAATGGATCGAAGGCTTATGAAATAAATATAAGATATAATAATAGCTATATGATATTTTCTGTGTCCTACTTTAGATAAAAATAATATAATATGATATAAGATGACTAAGTATCTGTTCGAAGTATCTGAATATTAAATATTACGAAAAAAACATATTATGATTTTACTTAAAAATATAATAATATATATATAGATTGGCATACATCCCTAGATAAATAATACTAACCGCTCTTATTTCATATCTCAGTGCCCACTTTAATTGCACCCTTTTATGTTTAATGTCCTGTGTGGATGTGAGGAACCGTCCAAATTATATTCGAATTAACCAAATTATATTCGAATTAACCAAATTGTCCTGTCTTATGCCACTAGCATCACATTCAAGCTCAAACACCTTACTAAAACCTGGAAGTTACAACAAAGGAGCATGTGTCAACTTATCTTTCAATACTGTGAAAGATTCTTCTTGTGCGTCACTCCAAACGAATGGAAATCCTTCTTCGTAAGCTCATTCATAGGTGTGGCAATTGTACTGAAATCCTTCACGAAGCGACAATATAATCCAGCAAGTCCTAAAAAATTTTGCACTTGGGTGATTGTTGTTGGGGTCGGCCAACTCTGAATAGCTTCAATCTTAGCTTTATCAACTTCAATTCCCTACGGGGTCACAACATAGCCAAGAAATGATACTCGATTGGTGCAAAAGATGCACTTCTCGAGGTTACCAAACATATGCTCATTTTTGTAAAGTATCAAAAATAGCACGTAGATGTTCAACATATTTGTCTATAGATGTGCTATATATCATAATATCATCAAAATATACTACCACAGATTTGCCAAGGAAATCACGCAAAACCTCATTCATCAACCTCATATAGGTACTAAGGGTGTTAGTCAGACCAAACGGCATAACCGGCCACTCATATAAACCAAACTTAGTTTTGAACGTTGTTTTCCATTTATCTCCTAATTTCATACGAATTTGGTGATAGCCACTACGCAAATCAACCTTAGAGAACATAGCAGAGCCACTTAATTCGTCAAGCATATCATCTAACTTAGGAATATGATGACAATAACGGATAGTAATGTTATTAACAGCTCTACAATCTACACGCATACGCCATGAACCATCTTTTTTAGGAACAAGAATAATAGGAACAACACATGGTAATATTGTTGATAGCTCTACAATCTACACGCATACGCCATTCACTCACGTACCCTTTATCAAGAAGCTCTTGTTGGCGCTGAATCTCCTTGACCTCCTCTGGATTGGTTCGGTATGGTGCACAGCTGGGCAGCGAGGCACCAAAGATTAGATCAATTTGGTGCTCAACCCCACATATTGGCAGTAATCCCGGTGGTACTTTTTTTTGGAAAAACATCACTATACTCCTGCAAAATGTTAGCGACAACAGAAGACAAAGAAGGAATCGTATCCTCAAATGAAAACAAAGCTTCTTTGCACACGAAAGCATAGCAAACAAAATTACTAGCATCAAATTCATGCATATTAGATTTGCTAGCAAGGAAACTTAACCTTTCGGTTTATTATCTTCTTTCTTAGTTGTAGCAGTTTTATCTTTCTTTTTATGTTGCTCAAATTCTTTTGCTACAATCCGATTCACTTTTAGATGACTCCACATTCTTCTCTCTACTAGCTCTAGTAAGATCATCTTTAACAATCTGCTCGGGAGTCATAGTATGTAACATAATTTTCTTTCCTTGATGCATGAGAGAGTATTGCTTAGTTTTACCATAATGCATACCATCTGCACCATACTGCCATGGCCTACGTAATAACATAGAACAAACTTACATAGACACAACATCACAGTAAACAAAATCACGATATGAACCCAAAGCAAAGTGTACTCTCACCATTCGTGTTACCTTAATCGTACAGCAATTGTTGGACCATTGAATGTAGTGCGGATGTGGGTGTTGTCGTGTAGGCAGCACCAACTTCTCTACAAAATCGATGCTGGCCAAGTTATTGCAACTTTCTCCATCAATAATGATACGAATCGAATGTTCCTTAATGACACCCTCGATTTGGAATAGGTTGTGTCGTTGATTTTGCTCCGCACGGGCTGGTTGAGCACTAAACATTCGTTGTGTTATAATGCTCAAATACTTGTCAGCATCATTAGCAAGGATTTTTTCCGCAACATGATCAATATTGTGACCTTCTTCATTCATAGCAACCATAGCATATGTTTCCTCATCAGAATCGTTTGCTGAATTGTACTAGCTATCTTCACGAATAATCATTACTCATTTACTTGGACATTACCTTGTCATGTGACCGAAACCTAGGCAGCGACAACATTGTGTTCTTTGTCTTCTCGGTAGAAGCAATAAAGGATGAAGATCTCTTGATTGTTGCTACGAAAACGTTTTTCATCAGTGCCGATAATCTTTTCTCTAAAGTGGATGTAGAGGGAGACGATTTGTAGTCCGTATAATTTGATGTTGTAGTATGATTGGACGGAATAGTAGAATTGTGAGAGGTCCATGGCATACTCTGACCTGTAGAAATATTAGTACGATTCATGTTTTGGTGTCCCTGCACTTGACGTTCAGCTTTACAAGCAAGATGGAACAAACGGGTGATTATCAGGGGATAATCCCTGACACTGAATTCAGGGTATACTGGACAATAGTCAAGTTGGTCTATGTTTCTACTAGATGTAAATCGAACTGGAGCCAAGAAACACAAGGGTTTATCCAGGTTTAGGTCTTCCATGGGATAATAGCCCTATGTCATGTGTATTATCTTATGAGTTGGGTGAACTTGTTACAAAGTGTGTTCTCCTTCCCCTATAAGCAGGGTCTTCACTCATTTATATACCAGGGGAAAATATGTTCATACAAACGGGCCATACCAAAATAGGTGACAGACCTACGCCTGACGAAGCCTAGCTACTCCTAGGTCATCATGACGGTGGGTAGGCATTCCCATCCCACTCTGGTCATCCTGCATGCCCTATACCATTACCGAATGTTATCATGCTCACCCATCAGGCCATCCCATGACATTAAATGATGTGTGATGGGTCACTGTAACACCACACCACCCCAAGATAATACCTCGCTGAAAGCGAGTGCTTGGGAAGGAAAATACTTGACTGGGCAACATTAAATGAAACCTAACTGGTTAGGTGAGTACATACTCTACGACCAGCGAGGGCTAGTCGCAGGATTTTGTTTTGCGACTAGGGGGTTGGTTGCATGAGCCTCCCCTGGCCACGCAATGAGTTAGTGGTCTTGATAATTCCCACTATCGCCTCACACTTAGCAGTGTGGGGACCCGCTTCGAGGAGCACTACTTACCTATTACACCAACAATAATATTATTATAATCTTTGAAATCTAATATGTCCTAAATTTCATGGTTTAAACCACCCATAAAATGAGCCATCATTGCATCTTCAGATTCACTAAGATCGCAACGAATCAAACCAATTTTCAACTCTTGATAATACTCTTATACATAATTAGTTCCTTGGTTTAATCGTTGCAACTTATTCAGAAAATAACGAGCATGATAGGAAGGCACAAGCATATGTCTCAATTGTTGTTTCAATCCTTTCTAAGTGGTAGGAATAGAATTAGGGTGTGCACAACAATGTTCATGCCACCAAATAGATGTAAAGCCTATAAATTTACTACTGCCAACCCTAACTCTTCTATTTTCAAGGTATTCATGACAAGCAAATTTTTTATCAACTAGAAACTCCCAACTTAAGTAAGCATCTAAGTCATACTTGCCATCAAACAGAGGCATTGCAAATATTACCTTAGCATAATCGTCATTGTTACGTACCTCTCGACGTGGTCATTCTCGTCTCATACCATGGCGATTTAAGTGTAGCCTTCGACAATCACAATCATTGTCCAAGTCAATGTCTTCCTCCACCTTTGAATATTTGACATATTCAATGAAGGTATCTTCTTCTTGCTCATCTCCCAGTGTACCCAAAGCGTTGAGGTTAGTGCTTTGTTGGACAATGGCACCTGTCATGGTGGTAGTTTGGAGCATTGGGGTAGTATGGGGAACTCGACATGCTCGTTGAAGAGGTTGTCCAACTAGTATAGAATGTGCAGTAGCCTGAGGTCCTACTGGAGGCATATGTAAATGAGACAATATAGCTTGAAGGGTTGCATTAGTTGTGTTTTGAGTAGCCTCGGTGTTAAGTCTTTCTTCCTCCAAGGACAACTGTTTGTTGGTTAAACGGGCATCCTCCGTAAGGCCTTCTGTGGTGATCTTCATTTGATGCTCAAAATGTGATATGATTCCCTTCGTCTAGGGTGAGTGTTGATGTGAATCCTCATCACCTGACATGGTTAGTAGAAACAAGAAAATAATACAGCAAATGTATTGTTCCTATGTACTATTGATGTGGTGACAAGTCGCCCAAACTCTCAAGCCATTCAAAAATTAGTATGTGTTCTTACCCAGCAAAACAAGGAGTGACGGCCGTTGGTGGTACCAAAGTCCTCCTAAAGATTGGATGAAGTGATTGGCCAGCGACCGAACAAAACATACAAGGTAAAATTTTGAGGAGCTAGAACAAGGCTTTCAGTGTGTAGCAGGATTATCAATATTCAAATCAACAATGCACGTTAAAAATCAGCTCAAACTACTAGTCAAGCTTGCTGTTCCTAAGCTAAACCGTGCTAAAGACGTCAGCCTGGACATAAATGATATCACGGTGCAACACAATCCAAAAGAAGGCACCAGTTCGAATTGTGGCAGCAACATGAAGCAATGATACAAAAATATGGTAAAGCGTAGCGTGGAGCAATCTGCACAATGAGGAGTTGGAGGTACTTTGCGAACACACTTGAACCTGAATTGGAAACAAGAATCCAAGATCAAACCTTCACAAAATTCGAAATCAACTTTCCAAACAGGTTTCACCTCGATTTCCTTATCAAACCGGGTTTTCCTTTTTTCCTCTTTTTTTCATTTTTTGGTCCCTTTTTTTTACTCCGAAACAACTCATTCATTCATTCATTCTTTTTTCTTGATATGTTTCTATTCCAAATGACTTCTTTCTCCGTCCTTGTGCACAATATGATCAATTGAATAGGAAAGCACAACAAGATGAGAACAGCAAAGCATGGAGAGGTTGGTGTTGGGCGTTGCGGAGCAAAGATGTATGAGCGAAAGTAAACTATTGAGTGGTACATGGAAGTGATGATGATGCATGCGCAACAGCGACATGATGAAAATTTTACAAGAAATCAAAACTCTAAAGGCTAGACACAAACTCTAGCCAACATGACCATGCAGCAAAAGTTCAACAATTCAAATACCAAAACAAAATTGCAAGGCACAATGGTTTTCGATAGCGGATGATCTAACAGTATTTTTTGGGCATTTTTGGACTGTAGGTAAAAGAACACACTAACTATGAGAAATAAAAATCTCTCATTGATTAACCTGAAAATCGAATAGCACTTCATATGCACTTAATATGCGGATGGGTGTCCTGATTGTTCGATGAGAAACACACGTTGGTTTGGTGAAGATGACTTTGAAGATCTAGCTACACTCGTACGATGCCAGAGCACCTTGGTAATCGCTAAATTAACTCCTAGAGGTTACTGACCTTGCCATAGGCACGATTAACCTGAACACAAAGTTTTTATCTCTGCAAGCAACCGAAGAACTAGCAAGAACAATTGAAGGCAATCTAATATTGCGAATATAGATTAAGAACGATATATTCATATGGTGGAGTTCTGCAAAAGTAGTCAACTAGGTGGTCACAAGACACGACTAGAGACAATGATGTTTGGCCCTAGGTGAAACTATGCTTCAATAAAACTTATCTATCCTGGCCACACTTGGGCTCTATTTATGGGCATGCAAACCCCCTAGACGCTACAAAATAAACTAAGGTAACAAAATCCGACTCTAACTTTATCTGTTATAATGTCGTCTTTTTTAGGTTTTCGAGTTGAAACGAATTTGGAGTCCGAGTAGCAATTGCCTTAGAACCTGACTAGCTTGTTACTACTCGGGATCCGACCTCCCCGTTGTAGGAGAACGAGTAGGAACTAGACTTGAAGCTCGACAAGTTCCCGACAAGCTCCGATAACCCCCGACAAGGGTTCAACTCAAGTTGTCTTCTCCTATATTTTTGAGTAACAAAACATCAAAGAATTATTTAGTAGCATCCTGTCTTCATAATTATAGTTATGAACACAGATGAATGGGCTCACCTCGTGATTTAATTGACGTGCACAAGCTCATGTCATAGGACCTTGCAATGCTGCAGCAACAACTTATTCTGGGCAATTACTTGTAGTGTGTGTATCCATAGCAGTAATGTCCTCATCGTAGGGTCTTAGGGAGCAGAGCCTATAGAGGTCGAGAGGAACACTTGGTTGATGGGTTGAGAGTCGTGACGTGAGACAGAGAAAGTGGTTTACTGTTTAGATGGCGACGGCCGTCACGAGGACATATTAGGGGGGGGGGGGCGCTTGCTGCTCTCTGGCACTGGCTGCTAAGATCTGGAGGCTGTAGGCATGGGAGGAAGAGGAGAGTGTTGGACTGCGGCTGCATGGAATGGTGAAAGATTGAAAGAGGATTAGGTCTTAGACTCGAGTTCTTGATTGCCGGACTAGGCCTGGTTGCCTGGGCCCTAAGGAAGTGACTATGGAGTGATTGAGTGAGGTTTGCTCTCCGCTGGACATTATTTGAGCCCACATGTCATAGTTATTGAAAGGTAAATGTCCGACACAGGCATAGGTATACCTTATCCATACTCGTAATTGTATACCCTTCGGGTAGTGTTCTTCGCCCATGAGCATGCCCGTGAGCAATAAATATGAAACATACCGAACTCCATTAGGGTATTTACCTATTGGTAAATGGGTAATCGAGTATAATTACCATCTCTAGTCATACCCAGGGCTAGCCCTTGGCAAAGACAGCAAGGACGACGGCCCAGGGCCCCCGAAATTTAGGGGCTGCAACCCATGTATGTATATAGTAATAGCCCTATACATGTATAGGCCCAAAGACAACTACACAAAAGAGATATTATGGCTCAACACAAGCCCCCGATAGAAGGACTCGATGCCCTTGCTTGTGCTTTCTATTTGTAACAAGAAAGGTATGAAGATATTTGAGTTAGTTAAAGAATTAGATTGTTATCCTAATATATCTATTGTTTATCAAATCCTATTTATTGTATATGTGACTATAGCATCAACTGAAAGAACCTAAAGCTAAAATTATTTAAAATATATATTTGAGTTCAACAATATCACAAGAAAGATTAGACAGTTTGGCTACATTATGTATTGAGAAGAATTTATTGGATAAGATTGATGTTAATACCATCATTAATGATTTTGCATCTAAAAATACCATAGGGAATTGTTTTAAATGATAATTGTGCACTCGAACTCACAAATGATTTCTTTGTTTTTTCAGGTAACGTATGAATAGATGATGAGCTCTGCTTTCATGCTTTGCTTGCTGCGATTATCTAAAAGGTACTGTATTTAGTAGTCAAATTTTTTAATTTCTACTTCTTAATGTATTAACGTTGTTTTTTGAACTTTTAAATCTACCATATATTTAGATGTAATTGAAATATAAATATTATTGTTTAAAAAGTTTAAATTTTTATTTCGCAATAGGGGCACCAAGATGTCAGACCGCCCTTGTCGTACCACTGTTTTCCTGATGTGATTTGAGACGGGCCATCGCCATTATTCTTTTGGGGCCCCTTTCAACAGCACGGAGCCATTTTTCGAGTTGAGCATTGGAAAAGGTTGGCACTGACAACGTACCACCACTCCACCAGAGGGTGCTATTGACGATGAACATGGCATAGTTGAGTTGTTGAGGTGCCAAACTCCAGTGTTCTTCTTTTCATCCGAGCATTGACGTCAAAGTTCCAGTGCGGGGTTGAAGGGTACATTGATACGATGCTCTTTCTCCTACTATGCAATAAGCTCTACTGTTAGGGCCCGTCCAGGGCTAACTTTGTAATTCTTAGAGCATGTAGGATGAGATGCTTAGAGGAGGTCTCTATAGAAAAAAAATTAGGTTTTCTCCCTCAACTGTAGTAACATAGGTGTTTAAGCGGGTTTAATATGTTAAATATCACTGTTTACACTAGTACTAATAAAATAGTTAACTATATTTAATCACATATAGTTTTTTTACATTGAAACTTATAATTTTTATATAAATATTTAATACTTTCTTTTCTTAAATATTTGATCATAAGCATCTAGAATTGTTCATATCCTTATAGGTTGATATGATACTCGTTCTCCTATGTAGTAAGCCCTTCTGTTAAGACTCGTCAAGGACTGACTTCGTAATTCTCTCTCTTCTTAACCTAAAGAGCAGTGCTCATGCTTATGGTTGTTTGAAAAAAAGAGAAGATGCCCTTTCAAGTGCCTGCCATGTCAGAAAACACGCCTTTGTACAGTAACAATTTTCCAATAAAAGGCACCACTAACTGTTTGAACTTAAATTTATGGCAACTGAAATTGTACAAACTATAGTTCAAATGCGTAACAAAGGTTGGGACATTGATTGTGCAAGCTAGGAAGGCCAAACAAGCTGGGCCATGTGACGTAAATAGTCGCTAGGAGTCTGGGATAGAGCAATGTGAGGCCGTTCAGAGATTGAATGTTTGGGCATATACGTAGTAGCCAGTTCCGAGCTCCTAGCCGGCCATGCATGGGAAGGAATGAAAATAGTTAAAAAAATCATAAAAGACTTAAATTACTTTCAGTTTTATATTTTTGTTCAGAAACGAAGTTGATAACGATAATACTGGAAATGAATATGACGTCGATAATACGAAAAAACAGAGAACGGTGTTATTTTGGAACTGAAACATACCGATATCGATCAAAAATTAAAAATTCAAACCCAAAAATACATATATATATAGAGGGAGAGATAGAACACAACATAACTTCAAACTATCAAACACACAAGCGTCTAGCTTCCTCTGCTCAGTCTATGTCTATTATTATCAAACACAACAATAGTCTATGGCGGCATTTTATCATGAATTTGGGTAATGCACATACATATATTTACATATATATATTTACAAATGTGTATATATATATATATATATAGATAAAAAAAGAAGAAGAAAAGATTAGCTGAGCCTCTTTTATTTTCTCTCACGTCTTTCCTCTCAACAACCATCCTATGCCCCTTCTTTCTCTCGGGCCAGCCCCCTTCTCTCTGGCGCTCCCTCCTCCGCTTGGGCCGGATCGGCTGAATTGGCCTACGTATATAGCCACCTCTCCTCTAGCCCAAGCGTTGAGCTGGCCCAGAGGGCACCAGCCTTTTTCTTCCCTCAGCCACCAGAGTCCGGGACGTACACACCTCGATCTTTTGAAACGAACGCCACCTCCCTATCTCCTCCTCTCCATCCGAATCCAAATCAAACAGAACTTTATCCTTATCTCTAAGGTGAGTCCCCAACTGGATCGACCAAGTCCCCTCTGCAACTACTGCTATCTCTCCCCAAATTGCGCCGTCGAGCAAGATCGTTGCCCGCCATTGGAGTTCGCCATTTGCCACTCCGTCACTGTCACCTTATGCTCTTGGCCCATCGCTGCCAGCCCTCACGAGCTTCGTTGTCATCACCTTGCGCTGGTTGTTCGCCGAGCCACCACCGTTCGTGTACATCAAAACGTTCGGCAACACTAGCAAGATGACGCGTCATTTCGCTAGAATGGATCTCCACAGAGGTGAGCATCGATGGGGTGTTTTAGCTTGAGTCCCTCCCTGTGAGCAACCGTCCAAATTGTATTCTAATTAATCATTAGGGTGATCATTTATGTAATCATGATAACAATGATTAACCAAAATCCAATCATGGTAGCCCCAGCACGTGTTTTATATCCAGGATCAGAACATGAGGCTTCACAACATGATCCATCACAACAAGGTATAATAAAAAGGGAGTAATAAAATTATATTACAAGTCTTTAAGTTATTACATATTTTCATCAATTTATAGAAACATATGCCAAGAGGACAAAAGCACAACTTAACCTCCTAGCCACTTAGAAATACTCTGTAGTGGAATAACTAGTCTTTGAACAATAAAAATAGGTGGAGTCGTTTGCCCTGAGGCACCACCCCAAAACGACGTCATTCGAGCAGAAGGTGCTACTCTCGCCCGTCACCAACATCGGTGGACACGAAGTAACCGAAAACTACCTCTTCCTCACCTGCAAAACTAACCAAAGGGACGTGATTACGAAGGTACTCAAAAGACTTAATCCGTAATGGGTACATATAATAACCCGACTCTAGGGATAATGCATCTCGATGAATTAGCAAGGGATCGACTATAAGGTTAAGTGAATTTGTATGCAAAAGCAAAACAAACAACCCAAGGGTGTGAGCAGCTACACCTAACAACTTATACCCTTCTATCATGAGATCAAAAACATAACATATATGTAACTTGAACCAACTCCAAACATCATCAACCATCACTATCTACTTCCCAACTCATCATAACATCATTTCCCATTGAGACTCTACGATTGATACAAATAGACAGAAGCATACTCATGACCGAGAGCGTAACAATTCGAATTATTCTTACACCATGCATTGGATACATCTTTACCTATATGACACGAGGATCGGCTTGTGTAACCTGCTAAAGTTCACACAAGGGGTACTCGTGACAACCTTTCTAATAAGCCCCAACCATTTGAACATACGCCTATAGGTACGGAGGTCATCTAGAGCTACTCCCCGATCAAACTAGATACCTCTACAAGCCTATTATACCCACAGCACTATAGACTCGCACACCAAAGGGTCACAGCCACAAAGGTATTCAGCTCATCCGTCCCATATATGGATACGTGCTAAGTACGAAAAAGTGCTAAAGCTAACTATAACAAAGGACAGTGCTTAATCGATGCAAGTAGTCTATGGCATCCGAGTTCCTTCCCTTACCTACCACTAGTATCGCCCATATCTCGTCTCATCCTAACAACTCATACAAACTAATATCATTATTATCTTTGTGAACATTAATAAGCCAAAAGCTTGCGAACGATGATCGAACCATCGCTCGACTTCTACTGATCACCTATGCATTGCTAAGTATATCAGATACTTTTAAGTTAGAAAACAACAGTGCTATACCAAGGATGCAACGAAAGGGATCATCAACAATTTATGTTAGAGCATCAACATAGGTTCTACCAACAAACCCGACACAGATATCGCTAACATGCATAAGTAAAAATTTATCGATTTAGACTCCACATGATCCAAATTATAAGGTAGAATATGCTTAGATGCTTGCTTCGTTGCTTCGGCGCTTCGCTCATGAATTCCAATTTGGTGTTGGTTTCGACCACGCGAACCGTTGGCACGTCACTCTCCAAAAAATCAAGAATGCACCGAATAAACCAACGAATGAGAAAAAGAAATATGCTTATGATACATGATCATGAATTGACATGGAAGGTGTCATGTCTTGAAAGCATTTGTAAATGAAAGCTAATGAAACAAGAGAAGAAAGGTTTGGACCTCATCTGAGACAGTTCAATGGGTACTGAACGGCTGGTGGCCAGACCGGGGGTCTAGCGGTCAGACCGTCGAAATCGAGTAGAGAGAAAAATGGTACTGAGTAGGTATGGTGGTCAGACCGGGACTAGCGGTTAGGCTAGCCACGATGACGGTCTAACTCTTGACTATGGTGAGGTCGCTGATGATACCTTCAAACAAAAAAGGTACCAAAACACTCTCAACACTAGTGGAGTGTTTGTAACATGCACCGAACCAAACTCGAGAAACCCCATGAATGGCAGTTAAAGCTAGGGTTGAACTTGGCCAAAACAAGATGGAGATTGGTTAGAGCTCGGAAACAAAGGAAAACGGTACGGGGATCCTCACCTTGACGTTGGGGATCTTTGTATTGGATCAGTTCACCTTGGGGAAGCTCCGATTTGCAGGTTGGGCCTCGAGGTGTTCATTGGGCTTGAGATTGAGAAAAGTCGCGGAAAAGCACCTCCAACGATGGAAAGAGGGAGAGGAACTCGGAGAAGTGCTCAGAAAGTTCGGGGGAGTCCTCTTCGTCGATCTCTGGCCGTTTGGGACATCGGGGTGATCTCTCTCACTCTCTTTCTCTTTTGGCAAAGTGATCGAGTGAGAGTGAAATGGAAGAGAGAGATGAGTGAATGTCGAT
The DNA here is from genome assembly GCF_958298935.1 of Phragmites australis. NCBI lineage: Eukaryota > Viridiplantae > Streptophyta > Magnoliopsida > Poales > Poaceae > Phragmites > Phragmites australis. The sequence goes on from NC_084923.1 coordinate 41,565,022, forward strand.
CGATGGGCTTTAAACCAAAACCCACTTCGCTTTGGCGGCTGGACCACAAGAGGTCTCAGTCAGACCACGAGGGGAGGTCTTGTGCTGAAAACCTTATGTGCCCTGGTACTCAGACCGCAGGGGGTCTCGGTTAGACCGTGAGGGGCGGCCTTGTGTTGAAAATCTTATCTCTATTTTTCCTTTTTCATCTTTCTCCTTGTCTTGTTCTTTTCCAAAGCCTAGGTAGTACTTCTAATTAGCCCTAGACCATTTTTTTCTCACAAGTACAAACATACATGTGACGGAATTTGCACAGAACATAAAACTATGGTGATGCTCACTTAACCTAGATTAGGATTTTTGGGGTGTGACAACTCTCCCTCTCTTAAAGAGAATCTTGTCCTGAGATTTGTCTACTTTAAGGGGAAGGTAAAGAGGGATTTGGAACAATACTCACAGTGTTCTAAAAAGGTCAGGGTAGTCGGAGCGGATTCTATCCTCATGCTCCCAATTAGCTTCATCTTCCGTGTGGCTACACCATAGCACTTTGACGAATTTGATGGATTAGTGTCTGGTCTTACGTTCTGCCTAGTCCAAAATCTGAATTGGCCGCTTGCAATAGGATAGATCCGGTTACAAGTCTTGGTTTGTAACTTCAATGGTTTCGGTTAGGACTCGAATACATTTCTTCAATTGCGAGACATGGAATACATTATGCACGATAGAGAGGGATGGAGTTAAATCCAATTGATAAGCAACCTCGCCTCACCGGGCAATAGTTTGGAAAGGACCAACATAACATGGCGCCAACTTTCCTTTCATTTGAAAACGCAACATTCCTTTGAGAGGAGAGACCTTGAAATAGACGAAGTCTCCGATTTTGAACACAAGCTCACGCCGACAATGATCGGCGTAGCTCTTCTATCTCTTTGACCAAATCTGGGCCTAGAAAAACTCTTTCACCGAACTCAGATCAAATCAACGGTGTTAGACATCTTCTTCCATAGAGAGCTTCGGAAAAGGTGATGTCTTAATACTGGATTGGTAGCTATTGTTGTATGAGAACTCTGCAAATGGCAAGCAAATCTCCCACTTCATTCCATAAGTGAGAGCACAAGCTCGCAACATGTCTTCAAGTATTTGATTTATCCTCTCTGTTCGACCATTGATTTGAGGATGGTAGGCAGTGCTATGGAAGAGTTCGGTTCCTATAACTTCATGAAGTCTCTTCCAAAAATGGGAGACAAAGATGGTACCACGATCGGAAACTATTTTCACAGGAATGGCATGAAGACAAACAATCCGAGCGAGGTAAAGCTCTACATATTGCCTGATAGAGTATGTGGTTTTGACGGGAAAGAAATGAGCCGATTTGGTCAACTAGTCCACAATGATCCAAATCGAGTCATACCCGCGAGAGGTATTAGGTAGTTCAGTAATGAAATCCATACCAATTTTCTCCCACTTCTAAGAGAGAACATGTAAGGGTTGAAGTGTACCAGCCGGCTTGAGATGTTCGGCCTTTACTCTCCGTAAATAACACACTCGGTGACATATTGAGCGATTTCACGCTTCATACGGGTCCACCAAAATCTTAGCTTGAGGTCTTAGTACATCTTTGTACTCCCTAGGTGAATGGATAACAAGGAATCATAAGCTTCTTCCAAAATTTGCTTTCTTAGAGCATGTTTATATCAACTAGAGATTATGAAAAGTAGGTTATAGATTGTGGATTGTAAGAAGCTTTGTAAAAAGCTGAATTATGGATTGTAAAAGCTGGTGGAAGGCGAATTGCAGGATTGTTACAATCTGGACACTGAATTGTAACAATCCAGCTTTACAATCCAATTGTTTGTTTTATTTTACAGAGTGTGATCATAATCTAGCTTTTACAATCTAGTTATTTGTTTCAGCTTGCAGATTGTGACCATAATATAGCTTTTACAATCCGAAACAAATAAGGACTTGGCCCAGGAACCTTAGAAACTACTAGACGTCTCCCAAACCACAAAGTACCTTAATCATCCACAGAAAAATATCTAGCTTGCCCTTTCTCAATCATGTCATGGATTTTCCTCATGCCCGGTTTTCTTTTGTGCTTCATTAATTTGATTGAGGAGGGTGGATTTGACTACCAGATTTGGAAGAAATCCCTCAGAGACTATCTCGAGTCCAAGTCCCCAAAAATCATCACCAAATGTGACATTTTTAGGCTTGACCAAAAGACAATTGCACCGAGCCTTTCGGCTCAAGGCATCGACAATGACGTTCGCTTTGTCAGGATGATAATGAACCTCCAATTCATAGTCTTTGATCAATTCAACCTATCTCCTTTGCCTCATGTTGAGGTCGGCTTGAGTGAAGATATATTTGAGACTCTTGTGATCGATATAGATATTGCAAGAATTCTCAAGAAGGTAGTGGCACCAGATTTCCAGAGCATGCATAACGGCTGCAAGCTCTAAATCGTGAGTTGGATAATTTTCATCATGTCGTTTCAATTGGAGTGAAGCATACACAACAACTCAGCCTTCTTGCATGAGAATGCATTCGAGACCTATGCGGGAAGCATCACAATAGATGTCAAAACCATTGTTCATTTTCGATTGAGCGAGAATGGGAGTAGTTGTGAGAAGATTCTTCAAGGTTTGAAAAGCTGCCTCATATTCATCGAACCACTCGAATATACTTTCTTTCTTCAGCATCTCAGTTATGGGCTTGGAAATCTTGGAGAAGTTCTCAAACCGCGGTAGTAACCTGCAAGTTCAAGAAAACTCTGGATGTCGGTGACGCTCTTGGGCTGAACCCAATTGAGAACCTCGAGCACCTTACTCGGGTCAACATCAACTTTGTTTTCAGATAGGAAATGACCCAGGAAAGCGACTTCTTTAAGCCAAAACTTGCACTTGTTGAACTTGGCATAAAGACGGTGATCTCGAAGTCATTCAAGAACAACTCGGAGATGCTTTGCGTATTTTTCTTCAATCTTGAAATATATGAGAATATCATCGTTGAAGATCAGGACAAACTTGTCGAGTTCTTCCATGAGGACCGTGTTCATCAAGTACATGAAATATGTTTGTGCATTGGTCAAGCTGAACGACATAGCGGTATACTCGTAGAGCCCATAACGAGTAAAAAAAGGCATCTTTGGGATGTCATTCGTTCGAACTTTTATTTGGTGATAACCCAACCTTAAATCAATTTTGGAAAAGAAAGGGGCACGGTCAAGTGATCAAACAAGATGTCAATGTGAGGAAGAGGATATTTATTTTTTATGGTGGCCACGTTGAGAGGACGATAATCGACGCACATCCTCAATGTGTTATCTTTCTTCCTCACAAAGATAGTCGGGCATCCCTAAGGTGAGGAGCTCAGATAAATGAAGCTCTTCTCAAGCAATTCCTTTAATTGTTTCTTCAACTCCACTAATTCATTTGGCGGCACCCGATAAGATCTTTTTTAAATTGGGGTCGTTCCTAGTAAAAGCTTGATGGAGAATTTCACTTCTCGGTCGGTTGGTATTCTCGACAATTCTTCTGGGAATACATTAGGGAACTCGCACACCACAGGAATATCTAGGAGATTCGTGGTTGCAATAATTGTCAAGGAGTATACATGGGGTCCACACTCTCTAAGGTGAAGGGGAATCCACACACCACTTGAATTTTTGAGAGAAACTACCCTTCTTGTGCAATCGATAAGGGCACTATAGCTGGTCAGCCAATTCATTTGTAAGATAACATTGACTCCTCTAGTATCAATCACTATTAAGTTCGTAGAGAACAAAATTTCTTCAATGAAGATCATGGCCAAAGGGATGACTCGATTGGCTTGTAACTGGGTACCGGTGGTGGTGACGTCCTAAGAGGGGGTGAATTAGGACCCTTAAAATTATTCAGCTCCAAAAACTTCACAAGATAAAGCTATATCAATTTATATCTAAATGTGTTCTAGATTATCTAGTGTGTCTACTCTACTATTCAAGAGGATTGCAACCTACTATAGGAAGGTAAATTGCAAGTATGTAAATACAGAAACTTAAATAAGTTAGAGAAAGCAAACTCAGCACAAGGGATTTTTATCCCGTGGTATTGATGGCATGAATGTCACCTATAGTCCACGTTGGAGCTCCACAAAGAATATGCTCTCAGTTGGCAAGACTCTTCTGGTCACAACATTTGACCCACCAAAACACAAATGCAAGGCTCATACCAAGCCTCTCTTCCGGCCACTTGTCACCATCTTCACTTCGAAGCTTAAGTCACCAAGGCAAAGGTCTCCACGTCCCCGTACAATCTTCTTACTTCCACTCCACACCAAGTCGGAGGGTCAGCAAGCTTGGCCACTAAGGCCTAAGGTGCCGGCGAGTCACCAAGACTCCAAGGTGCTATCGTACCTCTAGGTACATAGTAGGATCACTCCTTGATCCACTCTCTAGGCAGCAGCACCTAGCAACAACTCTCTCTATGCATATTAGCACTAATCACTCTCTAATCATGTGCTTAATTATTTTGTATGATCACTTTAAGCACTTTGATGGTTTGTATATTTTCTCATGTGTATATGAGGTTCTCTGGACTGTAGCACATTCAAATGACTGAGTAGAGGAGTATTTATAGCTTCAACCCTATAGACTAGTCGTTCTCCTAATGTCTCAACTTTACTGTATATGCCGGATGATCCGATGTAAACAACATTATACTCACCGGAGCATCCGGTGTGTACATCATTCAAAAACTAGACGTTGGATCTTCAATCAAACCCACTGTGAACTTCAGATGTTTTGGCGTGTTCACTAGCTCCATCGCCAGACCATCTGGCATGCACACTTGAGCCGACCGAGCCAATTCAACTCTGCACAAAATACTCTGGCGTTGCCTTGCTTCACCACCGGACCATCCAACATGTTCAACCATGCCAAACTGGACTTTGACATCTTCTTTGCAATAAATACTCTGGTGAAGCCTCTAGCATGCATAGCTACAGTCACCAGATCATCTGGCTTGTAGTTCATCGGTCTTCAACAGTTGCAATCCTCTCTGCAACAAATGCTCTAGTGTGCACAGCATCAAGCGCCGGACTATCCGGCATGTGTCTTCCTTGAACTTCAACTTTGGAATGCTCCAGCATGCACATCTTCATATTGCCGGATCATCTGGTGTATTCAAAATAGCTAGATAGAAATACTCTGACGTTCCCAACACTTTTGCGCTGGACCTTCCAGCGTTAACAAACTTCTTGGGACCTACCCAATTCACGTGATCTTTGCCCTGACCGTGGTGGCTTCTTTATATATTGTATCTATGAGACTTACTCACACATATTCTTGACAAACATATTAGTCTCGTTGACTATGTTATCATTAATCACCAAAATCACATACATGCCCTAAATATGGTCACTACAATCTCCCTAATGGCATGTTTGCTACAACCGGGTGCATCAATATGATAGAAAGAAGGTAGGGTCTTGGTGACCATATTATGACGCAAGACTAACTCTCCTTGATGAATGAATGGGATGCTCCCGAATCGAAAAGTACAATTGCAGGGTGAGAATTCATGAGTAGCGTACTAACGACCAAGCTATCATCATCTCGAGCTTCTTCGATGGTGATGTGGTTCACTCAACTACACTTGGGAACTTGCGTAGTCTGTGAGGCTTGCTGAAGGGGTTGCATTTGCAGTGGTGGCCTTGGAGTAGTCACAACAGCTCTCGCTTCAAGAAACGCCAATCCCACGCGAAGTGAGCGACACATCCACAATTGTAGCATGGGTCTTTGGGGCCACCAGTCACATTCCCTAGAGATCCGGTAGGTCTTAGGGTTTGTCCTTGCAATGAGGGGTACGAACATCATACTACCCACATTCATCGTGGAGCAGCCAAAGTCGAAACATGAGATGGAGGAAGTTGACTCTTCGTACGCGGGCGTTGGGAGTTCCCACCTACATAAGGTAACGTAACCCTCTTGCACTTCTTCTCCTCCTGGTGGTTCTTCATCTTGTATTCGACTGTGAGGGAGGTGCTCACCAACTTGTTAAAGTCAGCAAACTCGAGAGCTGATAGATGGTCTTGCATCTTGAAGGAGAGACCATTCACAAAATAATCTTGCTTCTTCACATCGGTATTGATCTCTTCTAGCGCATATTGGGCCACGTGGTTGAACACTTGAACGTACTCCATAACATATTTGTCTATCTGCTTAAGGTCTAGAAATTCCTGCCTGTTGATGTCCATTGTCCCCTTGGGGATATGATAGTCACGGAAGGCTTTGCGAAACTCTGCCCAAGACACATGGTGGTTGGCAGCATGCATGGCAAGATAGTTGGTCCACCACGCGCCAGCAAGACCCTGGAGCTGATGGGTAGCAAAGAGAGCTCGCTCGTGGTCCTCGCACTAGAGAAGTGCCAACTTCTACTCAATGTTATGGAGCCAGTCATCGGCATCGAGGGGATCCTCCGCACGTGTGAAGGTAGGCGGTTGAGTTTGAAGGAAGTCCGAGAAGTCATCATGGCGTCTGGCTCCACCGCCTCTATGAGGGGTCATGTTGCGCATGAGAGCTCTGAGAAGAGCGGTTTGAGCCTACCAATTCTGCTCAATTTGCATCAGTACATCAGCCATACTCGGTGGTGGAGACAGTACTATATTATTCTCGTGGGAACCCTCACGGAGATCATTGTTGGTGTTTTGATGGGTCCTCATTTGTTAAAGACGTCAAGGACGAAAAGAGACGAATGATCAAGCTCCATCTAGAGGAAACAACATCAGTTGGACCAAGGCAAATGATGCACATTAACGCATCATATAATAGGGAGAATGCATGTTCAACGATATGATGCAATATAGGTAACCACATAGCCTAGCTCACTGTTCTCATTGCGTTTTGCACAAAGTGTCAATAGTCAGACCGCAGCTTGGCGGTCAGACCATGGGCATCGGTGATCAGACCGCTTCCTGGTGGTCAGATCGTTGGAAGATCCGACGCCCACAGTTCCCTTTCCACCTCCTTTCACACACAACAAAATGGATTAACCATGCAAACACTCGATTCAACACGCACGATTGTCCGTGTAATATGGTTACAACACCTTACACTTAGGGACATAACGTAGCTAGCTTAATCGTACCGAAGTTCACAAAAAGCAACTATCCCGATTACATTGTTCTTAGCTTGACTAACTTAGAACCACCACGATACGGATCCCAAACAAAGTCTTCCGGGAATTCATCCAAAAGGTAAGCTTGAGGAGAACATGTATCGTCAGGAGCATTGGGGTGCATAAGATGATGTGCTTCACCTAACAGCATTTCCCTCATCACGTTCGAACTATGGAACTGGGATTTCACATTGCAGCCGGTTGTAATAAATTCACGTCTCCCATAGCTCAGCCACCACGCAACTGTAAGATTTGTCCAAGGAGCGAACAACCTCTACCATACGGTGCTCATTCAGTGGGGTCGCATCCGGAACATCTTTAGAGTTGTTGACGTTGTTGCCAAGAGAGGGAAAATAGATGAATGGTCATCCACATAGAACCGGTAACACACCACGAAGGCTAGCCATCTCCTTGTACGCCACCACTTGAACGGTCATTTCTTCTGAAATTCCAATTGCTTCAAAGTAGTGAGGGTAGTTTCCACCTTCAATGATACGCGCTCGAATATCCATGGTCGCCATGTAATCTACGAAGTCAGGTCCAACTCCTCAGGAGTAGAGGAAAACCCTCCACACCCTCAGCACGAGTAGCCATCACCATAGCAAAAGCGGTCATCCTTAACCCATGAAGAATGAGACAATTTAGAAAGCAAGTTTTAACCGATTAACCTTAAGCGACAAGATAAGGATAGCTCTAAGACAAGGTGAGGAATAAAATAGAGCAAACACTTAGGATCCAAAGATAAACTTTAGTGGGTTGCTTTTGTGGAGTTAGCGTGTTTTATTAACTCATGTCCTAAGCATTTTAGGCTACTTTATTAAACCAAGCTTTGATATCATATTGTGAGAAACCATCTAAATTGTATTTTAATTAATCATTAGGGCGACCATTTATACAATCATGACTACAATGATTAACCAAAATCTAATCCCGGTAGTCCCGGTAAATGTTTTATACCTAAGATCGAAAAATGAGCCTTTACAACATGATCCATCACATCAAGGTATAATAAAAAGCGAGTAATGAAACTATATTACAAGTCTTTAAGTTATTATAGATTTCATCCAGAAACGTATGCCAGGAGAACAAAAGCATAACTTAACCTCTAGCGGAATAACAAGTCTATGAAAAACAAAAGATAGGTGGAGCCGTTTGCCCTAAGGCACCACCCAAAACGACATCATTCGAGTAGAAGGTGCTACTCTCACCTATCGCCAACATCGGCGTGCGTGAAGTAACCGAAAACTACCTCTTCCTCACCTGTAAATCTCACCAAAGTAACATGAGTATGAAGGTACTCGCAAGACTTAATCCATAATAGATACATATAATAACCTGACTCCAAGGATAATGAATCTGGATGAATTAGGAAGGGATCAGCTATAAGGTTAAGTGAATTTGTATGCAAAAGCAAAACAAACGACTCGAGGGTGTGAGTAGCTACACCTAACCACTTATACCCTTTTGTCCTGAGATAAAAAACATAACATATAACTTAAACCAACTCCAAACATTATCAACCATCACAATCCACTTCCCAACTCATCATAACATCATTTCCCATAGAGAATCTACAATTGATGCAAATGGACAGAAGCATGCTCGTGATCGAGAGCGCGGCAATTTGAATTATTCTTACACCCTGCAGGGGTACATCTTTACCCACATGACATAAGGATAATTCGGCTTGTGCGACCCGCTAAATTCCACACAAGGAGTTACTTGTGACAACCTTTTCCAATAAGCCCTAACCATTTGAACATACGCCTATACGTGCGGAGGCTATCTAGAACTACTCCCTGAGTACACTAGATACCTCTATAAGCCTATTATATCCACAACACCATAGACTCACACGCCAAAGGGTCACAACCACAAAGGTATTCAGCTTATCCGTCTTATATACGGATACGTGGTAAGTACAAAAAAGTGCTAAAGCCAACTGAAACAACAGACGATGCTTAATCAACACAAGCGGTCTATAGCATCCGGGTCCTCCCCCGACCTACCTATAACACCGCCCATATCTCGTCTCATCCTCACAACTCATACAAATCAACATCATCATTATCTTTATGAACATTAATAAGCCCTAAGCTCGTGAACGGTGGTCAAACCACCGCTCGACTTCTACCAATGACCTATGCATTGCTAAGTATATCAGATACTTTTAAGTTAGATAACAACAATGTTATATCAAGGCTACAAGGATAGGGATCATGAATAATTCAAGGTAGAAGTAATGCATCATCATAGGTTCTATCTACATACCTGACACAAATATCGATAACATGCATAACATACATAAGCAATAATTTATCAATTTAGACTCCACATGATCGAAATTATAAGGTAGATTATGTTTAGATGCTTGCTTGGTTTCTCCAGCACTTCGCTCATGAATTCCGGTTTGGTGTCGGCTTCGACCATGTGAACCATTGGCCTGTCACTCTCTAAACAATAAAGAATGTACCGAATAAACCAACGAATGAGAAAAAGTAATATGCTTATGATGCGTGATTTTGAATTGACATGGAAGGTGTCATCTCTCGAAAGCATTCGTAAATGAAAGCCCACAACACAAGAGACGAAAGGTTTGAACCTCATCTAAGACATCCTAAGTTCACTGGGTACTGGACGACTAGTGGTTAGACTGGGGGTTTGGCGGTCAGACCATTGAAGTCGAGTAGAGGGGAAAACGGTACTGAGTAGGTATGGTGGTCAGACCAGGACTAGCGGTCAGACCAACCACGATAGCGGTCTGACTCCTTACTATAGAGTCAGTCCGAGCGACTTAGTCTCATTGGCGATCGGACCAACCCTATTGGAGGTCAGACTGTGGGACCTTGCCGACGCCACCTCGGTGAGGTCGCTGGCGAGGTGGTCGGTGATTCCTTCAAACACAAAAGGTACCAAAACGCTCTGCGACACTAGTAGTGTTTCTAGGGTAGTTTGAACAACATGCAGCGAACCAAGCTCGAGAAACCCCATGAACAGGATAGGATCTAAAGCTAGGGTTGAACTTGGCCAAAACAAGATGGAGACTGATTAGAGCTCGGAAACGGCAGAAAAACTATAGGGGGATGCTCACCTTGGCATAGGGAACCTTTGTATTGGATCAGTTCACCTCGGGGAAGCTCCGATTTGTGGGTCGGGCCTCGAGTTGGTCGTTAGGCTTGAGATGAAAAAAGTCGAGGAAAAGCATCTCTAGTGATGGAAGGAGAGGGAGGAACTCGGGGAAGTCCTCGGGAAGTTCTTAGGAGTCCTCTCCATCGATCTTGACCGTTTGGGACGCCAAGGTGATCTCTCTCTCTCTCTCTCTCTCTCTCTCTCTCTCTCTCTCTCTCTCTCCCTCTCCCTCTCTCTCTCTCTCTCTCTCTCTCTCTCTCTCGGCGAAGTGAGCGAGTGAGAGTGAAATGGAAGAGAGAGGAGTGAACGTCGGTCGATGGACTTTAAACCAAAACCCACTGCATCCTGGCAGTCAAATCGCGAGAGATCTCGATCAGACCATGAGGGGTGGTCTTGTGCTGAAAACCTTCCGCGCCCTGGTGGTCAAACTGCGAGGGGCGGTCTTGTGCTAAAAACCTTGTCTTCATTCTTCTGTTTCCCCATTTCTCTCTCTTCTTCTTTTCCAAGGCCTAGGGGTACTTCTAATTAGCCTTAGATCAATTCTGCTCACAAGTACAAATATACATATGATGAAATTTACGCAAAACATAAAAATATGATTATGCTTGCTTAACCTAGATTAGGATTTTTGGGTGTGACACTCCTTGGTTTCTTTCTTTCAGGTGATGTGTTTGTCAGCGACGAGATGCTCGTCGGTTCCCGTGTTGAGCAGATCAAGGCCCTCCAGCCAGCGGACGCGCTAAGGCTATTAAGATGTGGGCCTTACTTCCGTGCTGTTGGTTGACCGCCTATGAAGCCGTCGCCTTGCTGGCGGCCCCGCTGGAGGTCTCACTCCAGCCATGCCCAGCTCTGTTGAACAGTTCTCCACCTAGCTCTGCGCGTCGCCCCGCTGGAGGAAAAAAAATCAGATAATTACTACCGAAAATTACCGACCAAAAATGAAAAAACGAATGAAAGTGGCCTAAATCGCTTTCGCTATCGTTTCTGTATAATTTTGTCGTTTTCATTTCTGTTTTTCGAAATATCGTTTCCGACTTCTCCGGTTGAAAAACTTCAAAAACGATTACTAAAATTCCAAATTTTACGGCTACCGTCTTCATCCCTATGTATGGGTGGATGTGTGATGGTCAGTGGTCACGGCGATTAGAGCCGGCCAGTGCATACCGATAGCAAATCCGAATCAAGCTTAGCAGACCCAGATAGAGGCGGCTAGCAAGCTAATTTGGCAACCTACTGATAGAACGATGCTTGCATAGCTGATGCGACCTAATTGCCGCAGAAAGCCTGCAACGCCTTAAAGCGTCGAGATTAGCGACCGAATTAGATCAACGACGCCGGTGGCCCCGCTGGTCCACGCTACCGGCGCCATGCAGGAAGGACACGTCGCGCACCCTAGTGTAACGATCCCGCCCCCATGCGCCTCTGTACGTATGGCCCGTTCCGTGCGGCGGACCGGGGCAAAGGCAAGGGAACCCCAGCGCCTGCGCCTACCATGTGACGTGACGCTGGGCTGGTGCGCCTGGCGGGAACAATATGGTGGCATCCGCATCGCAACGCTAGGCGCTGCAGCGCAGTCCGTTGCGGCTGGTGCCGTCACCGCATCATCGCCTTTCGCCGCAGCCCCCACCCCACGTTCCCATCGACCCACGCTGGCACGCGCGGAAGGACGCACCCCACCCACGGCGATCAGTGTCTCGCCCGGGCGGGGGCACGGAGACGCGGGCCGCGCGGTCTGGGGGCCAAACGGCGTAGCGTCCCGTCGCGTCGCGTCCAGGGCAAACGGCGCGGGGGACGGGACGCTGCGCACGTACGCCACGCCCGTGACCGCGACACGGCCCGGGCGAGCGCGATGGGGAACGTGCGTGAGCTGGTCCGTCCGGTGGGGGCGCGCTGTGGCGTTCCCCTGCTGCGGCGTATGGGGCGCGGGGCCCGGATGGCAGCTGGAGGGTCCCGTACCTGGTGTGATCGTACGGCCGTCCCGGGCGGTGGCGGGCCCCGTCGGTCCTCCGCCTGCACGGGAGCTGGGACTTGGGAGCCTACGCTACGTGCACTGCGTTCGTTACACCTGGCTGTTTAATTACGAGTAGTTTAGTGTCGTGAGCGATGATTGAGACGGTAGCAGCCGGGAACTATGAGATTCGTGCTGTTACCCGATGCTAACACGATTGATTAGCGAAGACTACAACACGGAACAGCTTGCCTTAATATCTAAGGCGTTGTGCTAACGGATTTGTTGAAGGATCATAAACAGTGTTTTGAAAATCTTAGCTACACCTAACTTGAGATAAGTTTCTAGTATACGTTTTCTACATAAATAAGTTCCTAATTGTCAAAGATGGACACGTCCAACTCTCTCAACTTGATTGGCATAACAAGGAGCAGCGTTTCTAATGATTTATTCTCAATAGTCTAACTAAAAAGAGACGCGAGGGAGTGGCACTTCCCCAACTCCATTTATAAATTGGAGATGGTCTGAAGTCCATCACTATGGTACAGTATCAATTTCTTCCCGGTTGTGATTCTCCCAGCCATGTACGTACTAGGCTTATATTTGGATGCAAGAACCTCACACTTCATTGATCCGGTACGGCTTGATCTCTCCAAAAGGAGGGACGACTTTGCCTGCTGCATCCCCAAGACATGGATCAATGCATGAATGAACGAACCCTCACAACTTGTTCGTGTGGTGCGTCACATCTGGCTCCATTTAGACGGGTAGGCGTAGCAATTCTGACTCCTCTCGTACAGTCACGTACGCACAAGGCGCACCACCTCAGAGCCGAGTTCACCAACCCAGCTCGGCTGTTGGTTGTATACGGTAAAAATTCCCGCGCGACCGCGTGGTGCACCGTGGACCGATCTCCCCCGGGGCCTAGCGCCCCAGTGGCTCTGGTCCACAGAGACTCGGGCTTCACAGTGATCTCCCAGGGAGCAGCACATGGCGCTGCCTGTCACGTGGCAGGAGCCCGCTCGCTCGCGATAAGGGTTGGCGTCTCGTGAACCTGTGGCTCATCGAGGACCGGACCGGCTAACCCGGATCCCGTCGCGCGAATCGCAGAGCGTGTGGTGGGCTCGCCGGCGACCATCGGTGGCCCACGGCAGCTCAGCCCGCCTGTGATTGGGTTGCCACTTAACTGTACGCAGCAGAAGCAATGGATTCCACGGAATAAACAAAAATAAGTGGAGGCCGGGTCCAACGACCTGCCCATCCCTGAGCCGCCTCTGTACCAGGCAGTCATGTTTGCCTCCCTGTGGCTTTCGGCAAATACTACAGAAACCTCTATCTTTTTGAGCCCAGAGCCACCGTCATGTTTCAGTAATTTAATCCAGGGAGTTGCTCAAAACACTTATTTTAATGCATGGATGAGTTGAAATTCCTTCGGCCTGTGGATGAACCGATGAAGTGCATTTGTGTAATGTAACCGCTAACACGAAATAGATGGCTTAACTAAATTGATCCGAGTATATGTAATTTTGTTTCGACACAACAATACTCAATTGCTCTTCTCAAAGGAGCATTTATTACTATTTTTATATATTTGACTAGAAATATAAATATTTGAATTTGTTTTCCTTAACAAATCCGTCAACGTCGTCTTTACATATTTAATATTTATGATGTGTTAGTAAACAGTGTATTCCAAGTTTGACAACATTCATTTCAAAACTACATCTACTCTAGAATCAGATAGCGTTTTCCCCATCAAACAACACTGCTTCATTTGTTTCAAACTATAGAGCGTATTAGGATTACAATATCTAACTTAATGAATTTTGACCCACAATTAGTCATATTATGCGCATATTTAGTGTATAAAAGATATATTCATATATTCATATTTTATAAGAGGTTGTGGCTAGGAACTGATTTTGACTCACAATTAGTAAAATTATGCGCATATTTAGTGTATAAAAGTATATCAATATATTCATATTTTTATAAGAGGTTGTGGCTACGAACTGATTTTGACCCACAATTAGTCAAATTATATGCATGTTTAGTGTATAAAAGATATATCAATACATTTGTAAGTTTTGATCAGAATAGGTTTTATAGCAACTGCTAATATATTATAAGAGAAATTATTGGTTAATTTATACTTTGAAAGACCTTTTCAAATCCTAATAGTGGGGTACTTGTTAGTTTGTTATGGACATGTGCGTAATTGTATAACTCTTAGTGCGGACCATATAAAACTAAAGCGTAAAATGCAAATAATTTAAAAATGATGGAATGCAATTTGCAATTTGAACCACTATGTAGCACATCTAGTATTGTACCATAAAAGAACTATATAGTGTACAATAGTTTAACAAAGTTAGCATCAACAGCTTAATTCTCAAGCAAAACTACGTCACAAACATGTGATGTGCAAAGCCCTTACGCTGATCACAAATTCTACGACTTATTTTGCTGGTAGCTAAAGTATGGCAAAGTTTATTTCAACTCCTTTTCTTTGGGTTCGACCAAATTCTGGTTCCTAGCCACAACTAAAACGTGTAAACTTTCTCTTAGGTCAAATACACTCCAATTATATGACTAATGATAATAGTGTAACTTGGGGAAAACATTTCGGTATATGCAATCTTTGCTATTACATCCAACAAAGGCAATTGTGACCGAAAAAGCAAGGACAAAAATTGATTCAGTTGTGGCATTACGCCCTAGACACATTAGAAAAGAACACCCAATAGAATTAGGCATCATTGTTTTTTTAGTGATCCTTGGATTGCAAACCGAACATGCCCAATCGTTTCTCCTACTATCCTTTAGCAAGGCCTTATTTTGAGCTGATTGTTTTCATATGTTTTTTTTTCTTTCTACAAGATCATATGAATTCTAGTAATGACCGAAAAGTTCATTTAGGAATAAATTTTTCACATTTCTCCAAAAGTTTAACTCTGATGTCATGTTCCTATTTTCTTTAGAAGTCCAAGGCTGCGATATTGTAGCCTAGCTGTTTGCAAAATGAAAGGGGAAAAAAAAATCAAAGGATACTGCATGAATTTGGTTGCCACAGGCTGGGCCACAGGGTTTTGGCCACAGGCTGGAAAAGAATTCGGCTCGCCATTGGCTTCCAAGATGAAGAAGTGAGCCGTGGACGTAGCTCCCCACTTCTCATCACCCTTTTTAAGTGTGGCGATCTTTCTTTAAAAAAAATATGTGGCGATCTTTGGGGTGGTGGGCGGAGGATTTCTAACTGGATGATGAAGTTTGTCTGGTGAAAAGGATGGCCGCGACGAATCCGTCCATCGATCCAACGCTGTGCGCGTGTTGGGGAGAGAGAGCTGCTTGGTCCCACCTGCAGAGAGAGGCTATAGACAGATGCCTTCCTCTCTGGTCACCTGATGGCTGATGCCTTCTCGCCCTCCTCCCTGCGGCCCTGCCGCTACTAGTAGTTGCTCTCTTTCCCACCTCTCGCCCCCAGCTTCGTTTCCTCCCTCTCCCCTTCCGTTCCCTGCCCTGCCCTGCCCTTCCCTTCCACCACCCCCACTTCCCAACCCTGGATCCAAATCCCAACCTATCCCAAAACCGAAACCGCGGCGCGCAAGCAATTATTAGCTAGGTATCTAGGCTGTAGCTCCGAGATCATGAAGCGCGAATACCAAGACGCCGGCGGGAGCGGCGGCGAGATGGGTTCCTCCAAGGATAAGATGATGGCGGCGGCGGCAGCGGCGGCGGGGGAGCAGGAGGAGGAGGTGGACGAGCTGCTGGCCGCGCTCGGGTACAAGGTGCGGTCGTCGGATATGGCGGACGTCGCGCAGAAGCTGGAGCAGCTCGAGATGGCCATGGGGATGGGCGGCGTAAGCGCCGCCAACGCCGCCGTGGACGACGGGTTCGTGTCGCACCTGGCCACGGACACCGTGCACTACAACCCCTCCGACCTGTCGTCCTGGGTTGAAAGTATGCTGTCCGAGCTCAACGCGCCCCCGCCCCCTCTCCCGCCCGCGCCCCCGGCTCCGCGGCTGGCCTCCACCTCGTCCACCGCCACGGGTGGCGGCAGGTACTTTGATCTTCCGCCCGCCGTCGACTCGTCTAGCAGCACTTACGCCCTGAAGCCGATCCCCTCGCCTGTGTCGGCGCCGGCCGACCCGTCCACTGACTCGGCCCGGGAACCCAAGCGGATGCGAACTGGCGGCGGCAGCACGTCCTCCTCCTCCTCCTCCTCTTCATCTCTCGGCGGCGGTGGCGCCAGAAGCTCAGTGGTCGAGGCTGCTCCGCCGGCGACGCAAGCGTCAGCGGCGGCCAACGCGCCTGCGGTGCCGGTGGTGGTAGTGGACACGCAGGAGGCCGGGATCCGGCTCGTGCACGCGCTGCTGGCGTGCGCGGAGGCCGTGCAGCAGGAGAACTTCTCAGCCGCGGAGGCGCTGGTGAAGCAGATCCCCATGCTGGCCTCGTCCCAGGGCGGCGCCATGCGCAAGGTAGCCGCCTACTTTGGCGAGGCCCTTGCTCGCCGCGTGTATCGCTTCCGCCCGGCCCCCGACAGCTCCCTCATCGACGCCGCCTTCGCCGACCTCCTCCACGCCCACTTCTACGAGTCCTGCCCCTACCTCAAGTTTGCCCACTTCACCGCGAACCAGGCCATCCTCGAGGCGTTCGCCGGCTGCCGCCGCGTCCACGTCGTCGACTTCGGCATCAAGCAGGGGATGCAGTGGCCGGCTCTTCTCCAGGCCCTCGCCCTCCGCCCTGGTGGCCCCCCTTCGTTCCGCCTCACTGGCGTTGGCCCGCCGCAGCCAGACGAGACCGATGCCCTGCAGCAAGTGGGTTGGAAGCTTGCCCAGTTCGCTCACACCATCCGCGTCGACTTCCAGTACCGGGGCCTCGTTGCTGCCACACTGGCAGACCTGGAGCCGTTCATGCTGCAGCCCGACGGCGAGGACGCGGATGACGAACCCGAGGTGATCGCCGTCAACTCAGTGTTCGATCTGCACCGGCTGCTCGCGCAGCCCGGCGCCCTGGAGAAGGTCCTGGGCACGGTGCGCGCCGTGCGGCCAAGGATCGTGACCGTGGTCGAGCAGGAGGCCAACCACAACTCCGGCTCATTCCTGGACCGCTTCACAGAGTCACTGCACTACTACTCCACCATGTTCGATTCTCTCGAGGGCGCCGGCTCCGGCCAATCCGATGCTGCCTCGCCGGGGGCGGCCGGTGGCACTGACCAGGTCATGTCCGAGGTGTACCTCGGCCGGCAGATCTGTAACGTCGTGGCGTGCGAGGGCGCGGAGCGCACGGAGCGCCACGAGACGCTGGGGCAATGGCGCAACCGACTCGGCTGCGCCGGGTTCGAGCCCGTGCACCTGGGGTCCAATGCCTACAAGCAGGCGAGCACGCTGCTGGCGCTCTTCGCCGGCGGCGACGGGTACAGGGTGGAGGAGAAGGACGGGTGCCTCACCCTTGGGTGGCATACGCGCCCGCTCATCGCCACCTCGGCATGGCGCGTCGCCGCGGCGTGATCGGTAGTTTCGGACGCTGATGAAGACGCACGTCCCGAGCATTGGCACACCCTCCCCAGCTCGCCGGCACAGTTAAAGCTAGATGTCAAGGAACTCTGAATTGCAGTGAGCGTCCGGGCCACGGTTCTCGCCGGCGTGATGAGATGGACACTGAACTCCGACCGGACCGGCCTGTTCGTTCTTGTTTCCGATCAATCTCATCCCCCTTCCTTAATCCGTGAACTATCGTAGCCTATTGTTATGTTTAAATGTCTATTACTATTATGTGTAATTCCTCCAATCGCTCATATCCAATAAGGACGAACCTGATTTCTTTAGCTCGAATGAGAATTTTGTATACAAGGCATCTCATCCAAAACTGAGCTTTGTTCATCTGTTAGAATGCTTCAATTCTCGCATGATCACAATGCTAGCCCGTGTATTCATTCTGTTGCTCTATGAACACAATGCTGCAGTGTTCTATAGCCTCATGTATGCAGCTCATGTGTTGCTTGACAAACTGTGGCTTTGCTTGTGAATCCATCAGTCAACGAGGCTTTGCTTGTATTCACAAGACTAGTTAAGATTCTGTTTTGCCCATCATGTTTAAACTTTTCCAATCTCGGGGAGGTACCCATGGATGCGTCCTGCGGCTGCTACTTTCGAAAACATCTCGTTAAGCTACCTTCATTGCATCCCTTCTCCTGTGCAGTCGTCCTCTTAGAGCACCAAGCGCCTCGGTAAAGCCAAATTTGGTGATTTGGGCCAAAGAAGGGCTCCTACCCGCTCGCTATAGCACTCGGTATTTTTAGTAGCTCGCTATCGGCTTCGCCTAGCTCGCCACATCCAGCGAACTGGAGAGAGCTCCTTATAACACTATAAACGATGATTATGGACCAAATCAAAACAGTAGTTTTATGTTGTTCTAAAAACTCTACGAATTTTTTACACGAGTTTCATAATTCATATGCAACTCATTTTAATTGGATTTACGAAAAAACATGTGTAAATTTTAAACTAAAATTCTCTAAAAATAATACTTTTATAACTCCTAATAATTGTTATGGTCTCAATTATTTAAAAAAATCTGAAAAAATTCACTATTATTTTTCTTATGTGATAGACTAATTTTTAAAATTGTATACAAACTTAGGTTATATGCTGAAAAGTGAGTTCCTTTATAATGATGTATTTTTATTATTTAATGTGATATTATTCTTTTAATTTAATTTGAATTGAAATAAAATTCAAACATATACAAAATTTAGCTTTGCAAATATTTTTTATTTATAAGATACTAATAAAATATAGAAGAGTGAAATTTAGAAAGCGAGATTTAGATAGTCGCTTGAAGCATGTAAAGAAATGGAGAAAATAATCTTTTAAAGAGACTATATGAAGATATAGAAAATAGATTTAAAACGTCGATTAGAGACGCTGTTGGCTGTTTCCGATCTAAAAATGAACACGAGCGTTCACATGGGAGCTGCATCGCAACCAAACTGACCATTCCTGTGCAATATTGAATGGTTATCAGCTATGCAATCAGTGCGCCTTAAAATTAACTAGTCTACCACATTGATCAAAAGAGAAATCAGATAGGCCAGTGCATCTGCTCAGAGGCCAGAACCTTATTTAAATTTGTGAGGCCAGAACCTTATTTAAATTTCTGAGGCCGGAACCTTTATATAAAAACAGTGAGAGAGAAGGGGCCCGACCATGACTGTGTGAGTTCCTAGCTTTGACGAGAGAAAGAAGAATCACCAATGGAGAAGACGGGAAAACAACCAGGTTACGGAGGGAGCTATTCCTGTACACGGTGGTGGTGTGCTGTACTAACCCGGCGTAACCACCGCCGTTAATCGCCGGATGGGTACAAGAACTTTTACGGCCTGTCGTGCTGGGATTGGCGCAGAGAGGGGGCAGCAGCGGCAACCTGAGAGGGCACTGCAGGTACAGTACGGCACATTGCCACTTCTGTTGAGGTCGTCCTCCCCTATGGGGCGCACACACCAGCGTGGCCGGCCTTCCCCTCCCGCTTTCAAAAGTTAACCGCGCGGCGCGGTAATTGTTCGCTGGGAGCCTGGGAGCGGGAGCAGAGGATCATTTCACGTCTCCCGTGACCCTCTTTTACAGTACTAATCTGCATCTGGCAGTAAAACGAGCACGGCCTGTGGATTGTGGAATCTCCGCGGCGCTTTTAACCACAAAATTTCCTGGACGATGCGTGGTTAACAGAGTGGCTAGTGATAAAACCTAGGGCTTAAAATTTTAACCCCGTTCTTGATCGCTCTCCTTCTTTTAACCCTGCGGTAAGGCGCGGCAGGGACGCCGGCCAATCGGGTGCGAGGCAGTAGAAGTTGGAGGAGAGAGAGAGGGGGAAGGGGGAGGCTGGCGGCAGCAACAGCTGTCCAATCGGGATCAGGTGGCTCATGTCAGGAGATGATGGAAGGCACCGTGGTGGCGGGGCCCACCCGTCAGCCTGTACCTCTCTCTATCTCTCCCTCCCCCATCCCAGTCACCCAGTAAGCTCGAGCTCTGGGTCTCTGGCTCCTCTCCTGCTTGCGCTGGGGACAGCGAGGGCCCGCCGCAGGGTAAAGAAAACGAAAAGTGGCAGAAAAATACGAGATGGCCATGCCTCGGCGGGGGACGGGACGGGGGCCCCCACCCGCCGATCCGGCTCGTGTGGGCGCTGCGTAGCCGCGGGCGGGTCAATTCGCGCGCGTGACTGACTGACCCCCGACGCGATTGCCCGACCGTGCCGTGCCGCTGCGCCCCTCCCTCTCGCCTCGCCGTTTTCCGCTCCTCTTTTGCGGCCCTCACCCACAGGCGCTGGTGTGCGGCTGCGCGCGCGCGGGGGCCGCCGGGCACGGACACCCGCTCGCGCCGCGGGTGACCTCACGGAACCGAAGTCGTCCCTATCCATCGATCCGTCTATCCCGCGGCGGGTCGCGCTCCGGCCCACGCCGCGGCCGGGATGGAGGCGCAGCGGCGCGCGTGGAATTCGTTGCGCGCTGCAGCCTCGCAGCTTTACGCGTGGAGCCCCGTGGAGGGCAAGGAGCGTGGATCGATTCGGCGGGTCGAACGCGATCAGTCCCAGCCGTGGTGCGCGCACATGCGGTGCCGTGGGGAGGCGTGGTCGTGGCGGGTCAGGGCTCATCGGCAAGGACTACAGGTGTGGTCCAACGCTCGAACCGCTGTGAAGAAAAAACGAACGGGCCTGCGTCAACTCAGCACTCCTATGCTGATATGATAAGGTTGACAAGATGTGATCTTTTATGTGGGAAAAAGAAGAGGGGAATTTGTGATGGCATAAGGTGTAGGGCCTTTGATATTCGGTGAGCAGATGAGCTAGATAATTAAAGATTTGTTTATTTGGTGGTAATGGGACATGCTACCAACTCGAAGCGATCTTGTTATCAAGTTTGGGTGAGTGATTGTGTTATTTCGATTGTTGTGTACCTTTTGAAAGCGACTACAACACAATATGTTTGTTACTTATCATCTCCGATCTTCGTTTCAAAGTACTCATTATCTCCAATCCAATCTTAGTTGCCTGAAGCTTATTGAGGGTGCAACAAGTGATTTTTTTTTTTCGGACAGGCACGGAGCATGGTAACAAAGCTTAAGTTGGGAGCTGAGCCGATGGGTCCGATCCTTTCATTCTGCACTTAGACTCGGATCTCTAATAAAAAAAACTATACAAATAGAGTCATACTATTAAAAAAATAAGTGATTTTTTTGGGGATAACCTGACAAATGATAGAGAGGGGGGGGGGAGATGGAGATTCTCAAGAATTCCTTTAGAAATCTCAATCCCAATTGGTCCGTGAATGATGTCGAATCACACAAATTGTGTTGCTTCCTCAAAAGGACAAATTTGATACTTGCAAGCCTTTTTCAGTGTTGCGGTCAAATGTCAAGCACCAAACAGAAAACGATATTCACCAAGGTTTGATCATGTCACTTGTTGCGTTTCAATCCTTCAATTCTCTGTCTGAACTCTTCGCTACTTTTCACGTCCAGTCATTTTCTTTCCCACGCCAACACGACCAACCTTGCCACACCCATCCAGATCATTCTTTCATTCATTCATTCTCCTCCATATCTTAAGATCCACCCCTGGCTAAACTCCATTCCATCATCTTCACATGCACCAGCGCTTAAAACAATTAAAAAACAGAGGATGCAGTGTCAGCTCCAACCCCGGCGCCCCGGGCTAATCATTCCGGCATTTGAACCCGCCGTGTCGATCGATCGGCACGGCAGGGCACATTTCGAGATCCTCGCAACAAACACACCCTCCACTAAACAAACCGAGCTAGCAGCAGTGGTTGCACGAGGGATAGGCCAAGTTCGTTTACTGAAGATATAATACTGCAAATGCTGTGTACTTAGCGTCCTAGACCGAGCTATTTTTTTCGTCAGAATATATAAGACCAGTGACCTACAGGTGGTCCCTCCAATCAGACTGTCAGAGACCCACCGGCCAGCTCGTATTATCTGCAGAAATCTCATTCTTACGCACGCACAGCGTGGCCTGCAGAGCATGGGATGGCAATGAGGAAAGGGATCCACGCTATAATAATCGGCTAGTATAGTTCTGCAATAATCAGGAGCCTGGAAGTGTACGTAATATAATCAGAGGAAGGCCGGATTCTCTCTCTCTCGGGATGATTAACCTAATCGCAAGTGGTTGGGGGTTAGGGAGCCCATCTAATGAGTTGTTTACGCGAGGCTGCACCTTGGAAAGTTGAGTGCTTGTCCGAGCGTTGGTGTCTCCATTGCGTCTGCAGCTTTGGGCCATGGGGTCTCTGCTGGGGTCGCCGGTGAGTGGTCGCTAGTGGCACGAGGGAGGGACCGAGGGAGAGGAAAGAGGAGACGTTGCATGGCGTGTGTGCGTCTCGGCACGAACCTTTCATCGCTGCTATTTCTGGAGTCGGGATCGTTTGGGTCCCCATATGATGAGCCGAGGAGGTTGTGTGACCGGGCGTGTTTCCGCTTCCTCTGCACATGCAACTTGTGTCTGCTCATGCTGATTTCTAGCTCTTATGGTAAGATTGGACTTCAGGAAATCCATTCACTTGTAAGGTTTTCATTTGGAAGTGGGGACTTTTTGAAATGTTCAGAAGGAAAGGAGATATGAAATCTTCAGTGCAGAACTTGTGTAATAGGTAGAGAAGAACTTGTGTGCTTTCAAAATATGGCTTTTACTTAAAACGTCTTTTTAATAACTATGGAATTCTTCATATGTTTAGGAAAACTGTAGTACATATTTTTGTGTGAACTTCTAATTTTCTGACCAGGTCACAAAGATCTTGGGTCCTTTGAAATTTACAGGGCAACAGGAAAATTACACCAATGTAAAAAATATATATATATCAATCCTACACCAGACATAATGTCCAAACTATGGTGTGCCTTTCTCGTTGCAAGTCAAAGGAAATAAGGAATGGTGGAATCATCTATTAATTGTTTTGGACAACTCTATATTGTTTCGTCTCATCGTGGCCTTAGATGGCACCGCTCATACTAGAAGCCTAGAAGGACAACTTGAACAAGTGGATGGAGTGCCACCATTTGTCATTGGATCGATGGAGAACCATTGGCAAAATATTGCTATGGAAACTACCAGTATATGCTTTTGAGAGTGACCACCAATTAATTGAGAAACACCTACTATGGTGAAAGAGAAAAACAATATCATCGTTTAGTCTATCATAATGCAAATGTTGTAAAATGGTACTTCCTAGAAGAAAGAGACAAATATTACAAATCAGACAGAATTAGTTATTTTCTTACCTGTTGTAACATGTACTGTTGTTTCCCCCCTCGTGTTTACTTTTGTTTGGAGAAACGAAGTAAAATGCCATCGGAATCTGGGTGAGCCAACAAAAACAAATCCTAGAAAGCCGAAGGTGGAGCTAGTGTATGTTGTTGGGTTGCAGAAGATCCGTGCCATGCCTCTTTTTTGCTCCTCTGGCTGGCGATCTCTGATCCGATCTGATCTCCTTGGGCTGCCGTTGATTTGTGTGCACGGGTCGAAACATGCATAGGATAATAGTGAATGATGGTGCGTCCACTATCGGGAGCCGTAACTGCATCCTCCTACAACATTTTAACTATATTCCATTCATATAGTTTTCTGTCTGGTTCTACTCTAATTACTATTTTTTTTATTTTCTCATCTCTAACGACTTATCTTCAAAGAGATTCGTGAAGGGAAAGAAGAAAGAATCCGGCCCTGAAAAGAATGATCTTGAAATTCCCTTTATGACGAAAACTATGAAAAAAAATCGTTACAACGTTGAAGAGAACGAAAATCCCTTTGTAAAGTAATTTTAATCTTTAACAAGAATCCCTTAGAGATGGTCTGACGTGAACACGCGTGCTCTCTTTGTCTCGCCAAGCCCCCCTTTCTGCCGAGCATTTGCAGAAATTGCAGCTCCGGACATTCATCCCTTGTTCCAAGCCAATGCATGTGTGCGACAGCGCGCAACACAATGGCTGGACCATGTTGTCAGAGCCACCAAGCTTTTGAGAAGTTGAGAGAGAGAGAGATGCATGGGGTTCACCATTCACCAAATTACAGAAGTTTGAGTTTTTCGAACGGTCTGAGATATGCATGCCTGAGCGTCAAAACTTTCGTACGCCTTGTCGATTTTCCAGCATATCGATCGTTCTCTCAAGCGCGCGCTCGTACCCAATTCCGTGCCGATTCAGCTGCTGAACGAACCATCCGCGGTGACGCGCGCTCAACCTGGCAGGTCCATTTGTCCGCTCCTCCTCAACGGACAGTTGCTGCTCATATTTTATCAGCAGGTCTTTGACGTACGCGTCTCGGACGTACTGATGATATACATAGTCTCGAGCCCAAGGACACGAGAAATATACCAGAAGACACGAGCTACCTGCACTTTC
Organism: Phragmites australis; assembly: GCF_958298935.1. Classification (NCBI taxonomy): domain Eukaryota; kingdom Viridiplantae; phylum Streptophyta; class Magnoliopsida; order Poales; family Poaceae; genus Phragmites; species Phragmites australis. The sequence goes on from NC_084923.1 coordinate 41,589,645, forward strand.
GTCCGGTCATTTTCAGATTAATGGACTTGGACGGGCCGGGGATCGGAGAGGTATGGGACGCAGAAATTTTTATTCGAGCGGCGATGCGACGCCATCGCCCCGACGGCGACAGGTTGGTCCGGTCGGTTCGCCGATCCATGTCTCTCCAAAGCCGGGTTCCTATCCGAGACGAAATCATGCGCATTAAGATACTCGACGACCGATTTCACAGTTCTGATCAGGATCGGTTGATTGACGGCCGGTCACTACGTTTAATCTGTCGACGTTGCGCCCATTTTGTACACTGCTCTGACCTTGACGCCCGTTCTATCTACCTCTCGAGTTAGGGTTAATGGCCATCACTTGTCCATGTCACTGCTGCGTTTTCGATTAACAATACTCAACTGGAACCAAACACTTGCGAAATGTTTATCTTACATGTCGAGATCTGACGCACTGGGAAAGATTGCAACGAGATACAGGGGGTTGTGTCACTTGTGTGTGTGTGGGGTAGCGTGGACTTGTTGTGGACTCTTGGTGATCTGCGGTGCTCGTCGCCAAACAGAGAGCCCATCCTCAGAAGCAACACTTTTGATGCCTTTTACCCCTGTGCAGCTGTGCCTGTGCTCTCCTCTCTTTCTTGTTTCTATTCCCTCGGGAGCTCGCTTTAGCTTTTGCATACTTTTCCCCATGCACCTTCGTATTGGTTAGGGCTACACTGCCATCTCTTTGATGAAAGGTGAAAGACGTTACAAAAGTATGCACTCGTACTGGAGGGTAACTCGTAACCATGTTAGACCACCCACAGTGTGGTCGTTGCTGAGTTGAAAAAAGTGGGCTGCCCAAGAAAGTAGCTGTGAAGGTGCCTGGAGGTTAAAAAAAATCACGCTTTCTAGAGTTTAAAACGCCTAAGATGTCATACGACTGTATGAACGCTAATAAGTTTAGGGAACAAGTTAGGGTTTAGGATTTCACCAACGACTTTGAAGGTTAAAGTGAGGTTAGGACGGTGGCCGCACCAATAGTGGGTTGTGGCAAGGCACCGGCTCTGATACTGCAGGTAGCAGGAGAGTGGTGGGTGGAGTTAGTGGCGGGAACGATGAAAATGGAACGGTTAGTGCAGCGATGGCATGTTAGTGCGGATCCAGTGACGGGGCATCGCCGGAGGTTACAAGAGGAGGGGTGGGGCAGGGAACGAGCTACATGTCGTGAGTAACAAGCACAATGTGATGAGGATCGGCCCAATCTTTCACGGTGGAATAGCGAAGATACGAAGATAACTAGCATGGTTTTACAATCTGATATGCATATGTAATATCGTACCAAAGAACCTTCCACCTGCGATCACACATAACACGATCAGGAATGGTTGAATCATATAGATTCGACGGGCAACCAAGGAAACAAGTTCTTAATCTGCTCGGCAACTCGATGAATTTTGACAAGCTCTCGCCAAAACTTGATAACAAGGATGAACCCTAATAGCACACGGCCAAGACACATATATCGTGGTCTATTTCATTATCAAAATCTGATTTCAATGGATGCTTGATCGAGCCTTAAATAATTGCTGACACGCATATCAATGATTTCATACCGACCTAGCTAAAATATAGAAAACAAATAACTCGATAAATTTTTCCTAAGGCCAAGACTTAATCTTGCATGCCTCCTCTAACTTTATTAGTTCCTGGACGTGGAGATCTTCACAGAGGGACCCACGGGTCAGCAGTAGCAACGTCTATTCCTGGTGTAAGGACAGCTCCAAATGTTAGAGCGAGCTAACTCTAACATTTAGAGCATATTTTAAAAAAACTTTATACAAGTTTTATCGTTCATAATTTTTTATATCTTATATAGAAGAAAGTTGTTAAGATAGGGCTTGCGAGAAAAGATAGCTCTAAGTATGAAACATGTCCTACCTCAGCACCTCTCTTATAAGTGAGATATAAGAAATTTTGAACAACGGAACCGTATAATTTTTTAGAAGCATGCTCTAATAGTTAGAGCTAACAACTAGCTCTAACAATTGAAACTATCCTAACAAGCTTATTTGGTGTGCCCCATCCTTGATCTTATAGAGATAAACAAGCACGTGATCTCCAAATTAGTTTGGAAACTCCCAGATTCTTTTCTTTAACATAGGAGATTTTTTAAGACAAAAGGCGTCTGCCCCGCTTATATTAAAAGCAACCAAGTTTAGCATACAGGTAACAATTGGGGATACCAGTTTCACAGAGTTTGACAAGAACAAGAGATCAATCAACAGAAACTAAAGAAACATAACATCTTATGGATTTGTCACATTAGCTTTGAATTTCTTAGCCCACTGCAGCCCCTTGCCATCAGATTTTCCACCTTCATCTTGTCCGCCTCCTTTAAGAGAATTCTCCACTTCTGTAGAAAAGAGACACCGACAAATACAATATCAATAGGTTGCTTAGGGAACTCTTTGTTGATAGTCATCTTATTCCTAACAATCCATAGAGCCCAAGCGAGATCTGCAAAGACAAAAATACCAATCAGATAACTCAACCCAAACTGATTCGGAAACCATTTCGACAAGATATTAGAGATAGAATAAGGTTGGTCTTCCTAGCAAAAAATCTCCTTAAGCATGCAACAGACAAAATAAGCAATCGAGCATCTAAAGAAGATATGATCATCTGTATCGATAGAATGGCAAAGAATACAACACTTGCTTCCTTGCCAGTTACGTTTCTTAAGTTGGTGCCCATATTGGATTCTGTCCTGGAAAAGTTGCCAAAGAAAAATTCTAATATTCAGAGGGAGTTTGCAATTCCACAGAATATTCACCAACTTACCAGAGACACCTCCAAAAGTTAGAAAGTGGTATAATGATCTGGTCGAAAATATCTTGTTAAGAGAAAGAGCCCAACTGACAACATCCTCTTCTTGGTTTAGCTGAACATTGTGTAAAGAAGACTGCAGATTAACCCATTCCCCCATCTCCAGACCACCAAAAATTCTTCTAAAGTCTATGTTCCAATCTAAGTTATAGCAGTCAGCCATCTTGACTTTAGGATTGGAACATATGTCAAACAAATGAGGGAACACAATTTTCAAAGGAGTATCCAATAGCCAAACATCATGCCAAAAAGAGGTAAGCCTTCCATTTCCAACTTTATGAATGACACCCCATTTAAACAAATATTTTATCTTATGTAGCCATTTCCAAAATTGGGACCCCCTTATTGCAGAAGACCTAAAAATATCACCATGTGGCATGTATTTTGCTTTGAGTAGCTTACACCAAGTTTCATCCTTGTTGTGGTACAACTTCCAAATCCATTTGGTCATTAAACAGATATTAAAAAACTTAGTATTAACAATACCCAAGCCCCCATGCTCCTTAGGCCTGCAAACAGCCGACCAACTCACCATATGATATTTAAACTTATCTTAAGCCTCTCTACAGAAAAATCTAGCTCAAATACTATCCATTCTCTTGTGCACCTCTACATGTAAGATATAGAAACCCATAATATATGTAGGAAGGTTGCTTAGGGATGAATTTGTTAAAATAAATCTCCCCCCAGAAGACATATGCTTACCTTTCCATAGATTCAATCTCTTAGTCAATTTGTCTGTGACACCATGAAAGACACCCATGCCTAAAACATGATCATAAATTGGAATTCCTAAATATTTCATAGGAAGACTACCCAGCTGACAGTTTAACATGTTGGCAATTTTGTGTTTGTCATATTCATTCATTCCAAATACATAGGCTTCACTTTTATGATAGTTTATTTTGATGCCAGACAACCACTCAAAATAATAAAGAATGAACTTTAAATACATAACATAATTGTCATCTCTTTCAGTCATCACTACAGTGTCATCAGCATATTGAATCAGTGTCAGACCTCCTAGAAGAAAATGAGTCATCACACCCTTGATCAAACCCTTTTAACTAGCCTTATCCAACATGCAAGCCAAGGTATTAGCCACAATATTGAACATAAAAGGAGAAAGAGGGTCTCCTTTCTCAAACCCTGATATGTTCTAAAGAAACCACTCCTGCAACATTAATGTTAATACAAACTTTTCCTCCTTGGATGGTTTGTATTGTCCACTGAATCCATTTGTCAGGAAAGCCTTTCTTTTGCAGCACATCCTGAATAAAATCCTACCTAACTTTGTCATATGCCTTCTCAAAGTCCAGTTTGAGAATCACACTTCTCCTATTAGTCATTCTTAATTCATGCATAGTCTCATGAAGAATCACCACCCTTTCTAGAATATTCCTACCCTTGATGAAAGCAGTCTGGTTTGTACCGATCACCTTATCAACAACCAAATCCAATCTATTTGTTAAAAGTTTTCCAAAAATTTTGAAATCTACATTCAAAAGGCAGATAGGTTTGTACTTTCTAATGTTGTTTGCTTCCTTAAGCTTTGAGACCAGGGTAATCACACCATTATTAAGTCTTTTCAAATCAAGCTTTAGATTATAAAAGTCTTGAACCATAGACATTATATCATTCTTGATCAAACCCAAATTTTTTTGAAGAAAATCACTGAGTACCCATTTGGACCGGGAGCTGAGTCGGATTTCATTCCAGCCATAACAAATTCCACTTCCTTGTCCGTAAAAGGAGAGAGAAGCTTAGATTTATCCAATTCTGAGAGCTGCCCCTGAGAGCCCCAAAAGTTTTTTGATATCCTAACTCCTCTATCAGAACAAGATCCAAAAAGCTCCTTATAAAATTTATAATATGTGCCTCTAAATCACCTTGATCAGAGATCACACCTTGGTATGTTTCCAAAGAAACCACCAAGCATTTTATTCTCCTCCCATTAGTCATACAATGGAAAAAAAATCAGTATTTGCATCCCCTTTAAGTAACCATCTTTGATCACTTCTCTAGTTCAAAAAATCTCCTCCTTGGAGAAAATCAATTCCAATTCTCCTTCTAAAGAATATCTTTCTCTCCATTCCTCTTCTGACAAACCCCTTTCCTCAGCTAGTTTATCCAGCAGATCTAACTTAGCTAGGATGGAATTCTTCATTTATTTCCTAGAGCTAATAAGAGTTGCATTTCAACCTCTTAAAAATTGTCTTAGAAGACTTAGACACTCGTGCCAAACATCTATAGAGTATCTTCCCTTACCCATGGTCTCTTTTATATCATGCCATTTCTTAAAGACAAGATCCATGAAACCCTCCTGCAACATCCATTGTTACTCAAAATAGAAATATTTCTGTCTTTTTATAGAGTTCTTCCTTGAATATAAGAAAATAGGACAGTGATCTGAATCAATTCTAGTTTTTCTCCATGCAAAACATAAAGGGAATTGTTTCTCCCAATTAGTCAATTAGTAGAAACCAAAATCATGTCTAAATTGACCATCACGGGAGCTACTTGCATATTTATCCATATATATTTAGGTCCACTCCTTCTATTTTCCAGCAGCTGATGTAAGGAAATGAGCATATTAGATTTGTTCATCAGATTGTAATCTACATGAGGGGTGTTCTTATCATCTGAAAACCTTATCAGATTAAAGTCACCACTTAGGACAATGGGAAGAGTAGAGAAAAGACATTTCCTAGAAACTAATAAAATCAGAGGGCGTTTCGTGGTTAGCTGGACCATAAACTGTGAGAATCTCCCATCTGAAATTGAGTAATCTATGCCTTAGCACCATGCTTGCATAGAACTCCCCAAGTTCAACATCTTCCAATTCTAAGATATCATCTTTAACCCCCATCAAAATGCCACCAAAATGACCAGATGCTGGAAGCCAATGCCAAAAAACAGGAAGACCGCCAGATAAATCAGCCAACTCCTTGTTGGAAAAATCAGTCTTAATGGTTTCTTGAAGACCAATAACATCTAGTTTTTCCTCCACAATGAACTCTCTGATTTGTCTTCTTCTAGTTGGTTTCCCAAAACCCCTAATATTCTAAAACATGATCTTCATTTCTTCTTCTAAGGTTGTCCCTTCTGATTCCTTAAAGACCAAAAGCCCTCCCTAGCCTGAGAATTAGAAGAATTAGCCACCCCCATGGTGACATCATCAATAGGTTCCATTTGTAGCTCACTTATCAGCTCCTCATTGACCTGTACTTAGTTAGCTTGGTTTTCTAAAAAGGCTTTATAGCTAGCTTTTGCAATAGCAGCCCGAGTAGTTCCTCATCCTTCATGGCACTAATTTGAGAACTCTCACTCGGTTGGGTAGGAAGAAACTCTAAGTCTATTTCTGTCAAACTCATCCAAATTACAACCAGCTTAATTAAGTCGATTAAAATAAAAGTAATTCTGGCAGTCTCAATATATGCTCAACAAAGCCCAAGACTACAGCATATACCATTTACAACATAGTTTCACCACAAAATATGAACAAGTACAAAAGTTTTAACTTTTATTACAGACCTTGCTCCATGTTCCAGTTTCTACTTAGATCAGAGGTTTCATAACTCAGCAAAAAGATATTAATAAAAGAAAAGACCAGTGGCACCATTACCCATAAGGCACCACCGGGACTAACTCAGACATTCGGTCTCTACTCCTGGCCATCTTCAGCACCAGCGGGATAAAAGTAATCGTAAACCGGTTCTTCATTACCTACATCAACTTAAGTGCAGCACCCTGAGTACGAAGGTACTCTCAAGACTTACATAATATGGGTATATACTATTCCGACTCTAAGGATAATGCATTGAATTGAGTAGCAAGAAAATGGCCACGAAGTTAAGTTGACTCAGCAGAAAAGCAATTTAACCACTATACTAGTATGAACAACTAGCATTGACTGACAATAAACATAATACTCAATAAAGTAAACTTGCTTAACTCGAATAAGTACCAGCACATGTTTCTCCCAGAAGCCCACATACTTTCCATTTCCCAAATTGAACAAAACTCTATGATGTTACCCAATGGACATAAGCATGCTCATAATCGAGAGCATGGTAATTCGAATTGTTCTTACACCTTGCAGTGGGTACATCTTACCCACACGACACGGGTCCATCCTCTTGGCTCATGAGAAAACCTTTCTCATACCCAGAACTACCCACTTGCACTTGGCCCTATGGCACTGGGGTTACCGCGAGCGTGTTCTGGACACCTCCGGCTCCTTGCCACCTTGCATCTCCTCATACTTTTTCTATGTGTCATAGGAAAACAAGGCAAGCATTAGCACGACATATGATAATCGGCTTATCTTACCTTTAGTTCGACATGTGGAAGTACAAAAAGTGCTTAAGCCAAATGACACCACAAACGGTGCTTAAACAATGCAAGCGGTCTATGACAATCGGGTCTCCTATCCCGAATTGCCCCTAGCACCCGCTCACATCTCATCACAATTTTTCCAACTCACCAACCCAACATATCATTTATTTGTAACTGCAGTTGAAATTCCTTTAGCTCGCGAACGACAGTGACATCCATTACTCGACTTTTAACGAGGACTTATGCAAGGCTAAGCAATTACTGCATCACTTTTAAGTTGGACCATGTCATGAAAATACCCAGGTTACAAGAATCAGGATTAATAACTTCATCAAGGTAGGTATGATGCAACAAATAGATTTTGCCTAATTCCCAGCATCGACTTCTTATCACATGCATCTATGACATATAGCAAAATATAACAGGTTGACCAAATATTCACCAAAACATATGAGAGATATGATAGATGCTTGTCTAGTGCTTCCTGATGCTTCTTGCGCAGCACTTACAAAACTCTGCGGGTTCGTTCTCAGGTTCGATCATGCAACACTCCGAAGCGTTGGCTTCTATATAAAAGAATGATGCATCGCAATGAGTATAGATGATATGCAATGAGAGATGCTCCACAGTGTATGACCAAAGTGGATATGCAATGCATCATGACAAGAATGTTAAAGCCTCAAGATTTTCTTAATTTGGATTACTATTCAACATTTGATGATTTCCTGGATTAAGTAAGCTTAAAAAAGCTTAAACCTAATTCAGATCTTCATTATACTTAACATGGGAGTAATTATTTTTAATGAATAGGGCATAATTGCATAAGATTAACAAAATTAGATTCACTAATTTTGAACCTACCAATAATTACTTATGAATTATTTAAGCTTAAACATATTTCAGTATTTAAATTAATTTTCAATATACATTTCATGCCTACTAATATTTTTAATATGTAGATCATGATTATAAAAGGCTAACAAATTGGTTTCACAATTTTGGAGCAATATTCAATTTTCTATGTATTTTACAAGTGTTCAGCTGATTTAATAGTACAACAATAAATCAATTTTGCATTTTCTGATTTAATCTGAATATTAAAAGGCCAAAACCCCTTTTTCACCGGGGGGGAGGGACTCTAGCCACTGAGATGACAAGGGGCCCGGGCATTTGACTCGGGTCAAAATCGACCCTAGCCGTGGCTCCACAATGTCGTGGCCGGCTGGCGGCACTAGTTGAGCTCGCTGGTGGTGAATGGCGGCGAAACTCGGCAAGCGGAGAGCAGAAATGGCCACAACGCAAGCACGCAGTACCGTATGAGGTACAAGTGGTCGACGGTGTTCACCGGAAGGTGGCTAGCAGCGGTGAAAAGGCAGTGGCCTTACTGCGGTGGTGGTGCGCGCACGAGGATAGGGTGGAGAAGCGCGAGCTTCGGTTGAACAAGGGCATGGTGGGCTATGGTGTCCTTCGGGGAAACTCCCAAGGTAAGCATCGACTGGAGGGCTTGACTGGAGCATGACTGGCTACGAGCACATGGGGGCGGCGACACTCGGTCATCGAGGACGAACGCACCGGCGTTGGGCAAAAGAGAAACGGATGTGCGCTAAAGCATGTAAAGGGTATGGGGAAGCTCACTGAGCACTGAGTTGGACGAGGAAAGTGTCGCAGCGGTGGGTCGATGGCGGACAGCGAAGGGATGCGCCGAAGAAGAAGATGATGACGATGTGAGCTCCAATCTGGCGGGGAGGTGCTAAGGCTCGCGCGAGGAGAGATTAGGGACGTGTCTCCTAGCTCCTTGGTGGTGGAGAGGGCACGGGGACGACACAGCTACGACGGATTTTGAGCTCGGCGGTGGTGTTGCTATGTGCTCTACCACGTGAGCGAATGAAGCAGAGAGAGGGAGAGAGCAACGAGAGGGTAGGAGGATAAGGGCGTCAAACCCCCGTGAAGCTTAGAGGTGTGCCTCAACAGCCGGCAACATGGCTTGGCTGCAGAAGTCAACAAAACTGGCGGCCGCCCTCTCGAAGCTGCTCGAATGAGAGAGGAGGGAGAGGATGATAGTGGGGCCGCAATGAACAGTGACCAACAGAAAGAAAAACATTCCCTCCTCTACTCTAATCTAAAAACATGTCTTCCCTTGCTCCAAAATTTGTGGGGCACATTTTATGTGAAACTATAATTCATGTGCAACCAATTTTAACTTGTTTGACAAAAAAGCCTAAACCAACTTCAAATTAAAATTCTTCAAACTTGCAACATTTTATAACTTGTTGTAATTTTTATGCCCTAAAAAAATCCAATTTTTTTTGGAAAAAAATCACTAATATTCTTTAAATGGTATGGATTAATTTCTAAAATTATCTTCAATCCTATGTAGTATGGTGATTTTGTGAGTTGCTTCACAAAGCATCAGTTAATATAGACTTTATCAATTTGTTTTAATTTAAATTAGATGTCAAAAATTGCTCAAAACAAGAAACATGATGCTAATTATGCTCATTAATGCTTAATGACATGATCAAGCATTTTGGACTGTCACAATTTCTTTAGCCACATATTCTAAATATTCATTAGATTTATCATTTAAAATAGTAAAGGAGTTAGAGGTTGATTCAATACCTGAGATTTCCATATCACGAACTTGAACACGATGAGTAGCTTTTTCTTCCATGGTCAATCCTCCTTGATTGATAATTCTTGATCTCTTACGAGTGGCAGTCAAAGGACCCTTCCTTTTCGTGACAACCTGATGCTTCCTTTTTGTAGTAGGTTGTAACCATCCTTGGTAAGACTCATTATCCACTAGCTGGTCTTCATCTCCCTAACCAGATTCATTATCTAGAATAGAATCAATTGGAGGATCATTATCCCCATGATCATTATGGTCACATCTCACTAAAGTCCCTCCATGGTTCTGTAAAGATAAACCCAAATTAGGCTATTTTTCAGTCAGCATCAAGTAAAAACCCTCCAGATTGTGAACCAAAATCTGTCCTTCAGGGATAACATTGGTCTTCTCAGAAATCACCAAACATCCCACATGTTTATCTTCTAAGCTAGTAGCTCCCTTTTGCTAAAATTCCTCAACCTAAGGGGCATTGTCCACTTGAAGCTCCTCTGGAGGCCTGTTTTCCACTAATTTTAGGACAAGAGACAAGGAGGTAAGGGGAGATTCTTAACCTCCAGAGAAGAATCTGATTCTTTTCCAACCCTCACTTGTTGTATCTCCTCCCCATCATCCACTAGAACATCAGGGAGATTTGTAAAAGCCTTGGTTAGTTCAAAAGCATCCACTTTTGTATCCTAAGATAAAATCATCACCTTTCTTTCAGGATAGACTACCTCTTAGAAGCCTCACTATCAAAAGAGTTATATGAATTGCAGCAGCATGCTTTAGTCTCCTCCAGCATAGAATTAGTGTTAATCTCCATAGCTCCCTTGCTAGGAGACACACCCTTGTTCTGTACAACTACCACCTTTTCAAAAATATTCACTGAAGAATCATAAGAAACCTGAGAGTCATGTTTTTTATTTTTTTTATCAGCAAAATACTTTGGTTCCTTAGAGACTTTTCCTTTGGGGGACATCCCACCAAATTGATTCAGGGGATCAGAGTAATCCTCTCCATAATCCTTCATGCCATCATCATTTCCATGATTATCATCATTATCAGGTTTTTTGGGTGGAGGGGGAGGGTGATGCTCTTTGGCTTTGTACCCCTCAGCCACAAACCTCACTTCATAACCTATACGATTGGAAAAGATTTTCACAAAACCCCTCAAATTAGTAGGGTCCATGCATTTCATTTTAACTCTAACAGGGCCAGATCTGACAAGGCTTAACTCATCTACAATCAGAGGCTCCCGTGCAAAAGAAACAATCTATTTAATCACCTTGACATCCTTGGCAAAAGAAGAAATACCATAAGTTTTTACCTAGGCAGTTTGCAAGATAGTAGAAGCAGCATGATCAACTTCAGATTTCATAATTTTAACATTCAACCCGTGCAAACTCAGATCCAAACTAGTTAACTTGGAAAAAGTTTCAAGGGATTCTTTCGTTGGGAATACTACCATAAACTCATCAACAGTAAATTTCTTAACCTGCCAATCCCATTTGGCATCAATTTAGTTTTTCATTTCATCTTCAATCTTCTTCTCAGAAGCAAAGCCCTCCGTAACTTTACTACCCCGGAGGCTTTGTTATGGCTTGTATTAGCTTCAGGGATATCTATACCATAGAAACCCTGACCAGGAATAGAAAAGCCAAACATCTGGAAATTGCCCATCTTAGAGTTTTGAGCACTGCACTCTACTGCCATGTGTCCCTCTTGTTTACATTTGTAGCAAATAGGTTCATTCTGACAATCTAATTGATGATACCCAAATCTAGTACATCTAAAGCATTTAACCTAGCTGGGATCAATAAGGATCTCAAATTCCAGTTTTTTACCTTTAAAATCACCTATATGAAAGGATGTTTTCTCCTTTCTCTCCTCTCTTCTTGGTGGAAATTGTTGTCTTCCCTGCAGTTGGTCACCCCCTCGACCACCAATCTTCACAAGGGCTCCCCCTGGTAGCGATCACCTCTAGGCCCCCAATTATCTTGACGGAAACCCTGTCGACCACCTTCCCGTTGATGCAGACTCCCACTTGAAACACCACCACCTTCAAATTGTTGTTGCCTCCAGCATCCATCCTGATTTCGTGCACCCATGCCCTTTTGGAGCTGGAGGCAGATGTCCCACTCTTGCCACTCATCCAATAGGAGGTCATCTTCCTCATCCAATCGTCTTCAATAGGCTGCTTCCATGAGCGGTTTGGGTGTCGATCCCCATCGTGCCCCATCCTGCACACCAACACAAAGGAGTGATCTAGATCTAGTGGAGGACGCTGTCACCACACCCTATGAGTAGTAGCTCCAAATCTCTTGACCACTTCGCGAGTAGCTAGAAAACCTAGTCCCCCTTTCTCGTTTGACTCGTTGAACCTTGTGACCCACACCCAACGGTGGACCGGAGGTGGACTCCATGAATGGTCAAAAATATCCCTGTGAGAGAGGCCAAACTGTGACCCAGATGAAAGCTCATCCCTGTTGTTCATTAGCCTCTCCCCATTGTGGGACCTCAGATGACCATCCTCCTACTTGGTACACTCCTGAGGAACCAGAAGATCCCCATGAGGTTTTGTAATACCGAATTTTTTTGGAGGAAAAAATGAAAGGAATTTGACCGAATTTTGACTTTTTTGATCCGTTGCTCGTATGGCCGATCGGAGATCGTGGTTGCGTTCATCTCGTCGAGACGAACCTATTTTGCTATTCATATGTCTGTTCTGGGCACTTTGAGACCCGTAGTGAGCCCAATAAATTTAGATCGTTCGTTGTTTTGAAAAAAAAAATAAAAAAAAGAGGATAAGTATCGGATGGATCGGTCCTCAACCCGATCCATCCGGATACTTCGAGCGCTCGCATTTTCCATTTCTCCCTCTCTTTCTCTCTCTCCACGTTGCCATGCCTTGCTGTCTCCGCCGGCCTGAGTCGTGCTGCCGCCTGCGTGCGCGTCGCTGCGCCTCTGCGCCACGCGCCTGTGCCGTCGCGCGCCTGAGTATCGCGCCGCTGCCGCGCTCGCCACCGTGCTCCGCTGCTGCGTGCGCCGGGCCACCGCTGCCGCGCCTGCATGCCGCTGCCGCGCGCCGTCGTGCTGCCGTGCAAGCAAGCGAGCCAGTCACCGTTTCCTCTGTGCTAGCATCTGAGAGAAGCAAGCAGGCAAGCCAACAACCGGCCGAGCAAGGAAGCCAGGAAGAAAAGGAAAGAGAAAAGAAAGGAAAAGAGAAGGAAAAAAAAAGAAGGAAAAAAGGAAAAAAAAAAGGGGAAGAAAAAAAAGAGAGGAAAAAAAAGATGGAAAAGTTGGAAATTTCGGAATTTTGTCGGATTCGTCGTCAATCTTTCGAAGGCGATTTCTCGGTAATTTCTGGACATTTGTGGTTGGATTAAATCAAATCAAGCAATTCATGTCGTATCATTTCATGTGATCAATAGTTTGATTCGTTTCGATAATCATTATTGATTCGAAGATACAACATCCGAGTCGAAGTATTCTTTTCATTCATCGGAGCGAAGTCTCATTAGTGAGAACTTTGGTTCGACTCTGAATTGGAAATAGTGTATCATTTCATGTGATACAGTTTTCTATTTAGTTTTCCGAAATATAGGTGTACCGATGGCGTGGACGTTATTCTTTTTCGGTAATTGGTTTAGGTGCTTTTGGCTATTTGGAGTCGGTGTCCGCCGAGGTTTAGCCGTCGTTGTGGCTTATTCTTCGCTCTTTGTCTAAGCTAGAGGGGGGGGGGGGTCTTACTCGGCATCTAGCAAGCTAGTTGGTAAATGTCTTTGAAGCCTTCGGTTGTCGAACGCTGGGTTTTGGCGTATTAGCGTGCATCCTCTTTTATTTCGTCGTTGCGGCGTCGTTGTGCTAATGGTGTGTTTGTTCAGGTGGTGTGACCTCACGTCACGACTAGCGCCCGGCTTCATCGTCGGTAAAGGCAAGTGAATGTATTGTATGACTACGCTTTAACCTATTATTGGGTTGCCTACATTCTTTAATGACAATGCATTCATCTGATCTGAATAACTGATTATGAGCTGGTTACTATGTTGTTTACTTTTTCAGAAGTTTACTCGATGATTGATTTATGAAGTGCAGTAAGTACGATATGCCATTCTGTAGTTGTTCATTATTGTTTTATGCAATGTTTTTTTAAGTCTCAAGCATTTTTCGGGAGTTATGTTGGTTATGCTTGAAGCACGTCATACATATACATCTCATGCATTGGAAGTTTGTCGTCGTCTTCTGGCCGCGACCGTACCGGTACAATACCGTATGTCACCCGAGGAGGGGTACGGTGCACACCCTTATGTTACCCGAGGAGGGGTAAGGGTGAGGAGAGCATGTCATGTGCATGGTTATGTCTTCTTATGAAATTCAATGAATCATTCGCATCAAATCTTATTTTCTTTAGTTAGCTTGTATATAGATATATATGCGGCTCTGAAGGCTTATACCAACCGAATGTTAAAATGTTTAATGTTATCGTTGAACTTGCTTAGTCATAATTGTTTCTCCTAGTGTTGGCGGTCTGTTTCATTACTAGTTTCTATTTAGAATTGTTAGCATATTTTTTTGGGGCTAAAATTGATGCCCTGTAAGATATTGTCAGTGGTTTGGTCGAGGCTTGTACCTCGTTTGCTAGGATCTTATTTTTTGCTAGTGTGATATTCTATATCTGTTCTGTCTGGTTTGTTGTTGCCTGTTATACCTCTACTTTCAGGGGAGGTATTGCCGAAATTTTCCCTTAGCTTTCGGCAGATTTGTAGGTTGGTCTAAGAGACCCTCCGGGCTTGTTTTGGTCCCCGAAGTGTTACAGGTTTGGATTGATCATGCTCTGCCAACACAACCTTCCCAACTGGAATTTGAGCCACGACTGATTCTAGTTGAGCAGACACCTCATCGAGATCACAAAAATCACATCCCAACTTCTTCCTAGGAGCAGATTGGAACAACAATGGCTTTGATTTCACAGGCTTGTTTCTCATGGGTTTCTAGCTCCTTGTGTTCCACCACGTGAGCCATCCCCCATGAAATTGGCAAGCTTCCTCTGCCGCTCTCCACCAGATCTCGCCCCCATGGTACCGAAAGAATCTGAGGTTCGCTCTTCAACTCAACATCCTACGACGCCAGGATATTTTCCTCAGTGCGATCGAATTCGCAATGAATCTCGCACGATTTTCTCAAAATAGGAGATATTTTGTTCCCTAAAATATGCTTTGTAGGTTTTTCTTCTTACGTACATTTCCTTTCCAAATGTGCAACACCGAATTAATGTGATTTCCATTCCTTTGACTACTCGTAACCTTCCTGATCCCATGCAAATACATGCCGACGTCCACTACCATGGCTCGGCTGGAAAGCATGCACATGTGTTCCTTCTCTTTGATTAAAATCCTCAAGAGGCATGCCTTTGTCTTCTCTCAACTAAAAATAATGCGGAACACATACATTTAATACGAAATATTGCATCAAATACTTGTAGTTCATTGATAATTGACTCGTGGAAAACAAGTGTTGATTCTTGAAAAATAGGTTGACAATATGAAATAACTTTAAGAATAGTAGTAGCCGGCTTGGTCGTATCACAATGCATGTTTGGAAGAAGAAGCGCATAGGAAGAAGAAAGGAGCAAAGGCGTCAGATCAAGATTGTACGGTAGACACCAATCGCCTAAGAAAACCATGTTTTCAGGTACCTCATAAATTGCATGTCTGGGTCAAGCGCGCCCAACAATCAAGAAGCTTGCAGAATGGAGTCAAAACACTAATCAATAGCACTCTGGGAGTGGTGGAATGAATGAAATCGTTGGATCTTTTAAGGTGAGAAGCTCATGGAAGATGCACTAATGCATAGGATATAAGAGGAGGTGATGACCTAGACTCTGGTGGGTGCTCATGCTTTGATAGCTCTGAGAGATAGTCGTGAAAATTCATAATTGTCTGCTGAATTCTCGAGTGTATATCACCTTTCTTTTTCATTTCGGCCTTGGACCCAACCAATTAGCCTGTAATCTAAAATGTAGGTATATATGATCTCTTTCTTTCACCCTCTCTGATATAGTCATTCACGTAATGGCTTACATAAATAGCAGGTCCCTAAAAATAGGGCTGGATGTCTCCCGCAACAACCAACTCCTCGTGTTTGCAAAGCAAAGAAGGGATGTGGTGGCGTGAGGACGGGATGGAGGAGCAAGAGGCCTCGATGGCCGCTGCCGTCATCGCCAAAAAAATGAGGGCACATCCCCGACCAATGCAGCGGGGCGGCACCGCGGCAGTCGTGCTCGCATGTCCATGCGGCGTACAGCCGCTTGGTGCCCCTCCACCGCTCACTCCTTCCACCCTACGACCTGCAGTTCTCCACCATGGCACCCGTGCGGACCTCACAGCCGCGTGAAGCCGCATCGGGCTATTAATGGCATCGCCGGAGCGGGAGGAGAAAAAGCAACACCTCGATGAAGTTGGCTTTGAGATGGTGAAGGATTAGTTGATTTGAGCCATGATTTGTTCTATTTACGGAACATTTGTTCGATTTGGGGCTGGACTGGATCGATTTGATCTCGAATTAAGTGGATCTTGTTGACTCGAAAACGTGGCACGCCAACACACCAAGCACCTTATGTGCAATATCCGATGAGCGGCACCCAGGATGCCCTGGTCGTGGCGTTGTGTCGTCGGACCTTCATCGTTACCCATGCTCAGGAGGGACCCCGTCAAAGTACGGGTGACCGGCCGCTTGTACTTGGTTATCGAGATCAAGAACAGGAAGCAATATAGATGGGAAAAGAGAACAGGACTACATGAGCTAGGCAAAAGATGAAAGATAATGTAAATTGTGTTTGATCGTTTGGTTGATGTCCTTAATCGGCCATGACCCTCTCATATTTAAAGAGCAGTAGATCTTAGCCGTAAGAGATTAGAACTCCTAATTCAAACCGAACGAGACTTATAGATATGATTCAGCTATACCTACCTAATCTCCAAACTTTCTATAACAAATGTATATTTCCTATTTGAACACGTAAAACTCTCATATATCTATCCGAATACACTTTAATGTATTTCGGCCTTCTTAGATTTGACCAACTCTTCTATCTATCTAGAGACTAACTGCAGGAAAAAAATCATGATCACTGGTCGCTTGGTCATTGGTCATGACCACTGATCGTGTTCACTGGTCTGAAGTCACTATTCGCTGGTTTGAAATCACTGTTAACTGGTCGAAAAGCACTATTCATTGGTCGAACACTGTTCATCCATTCGCGGTAGTGTCATCTGATCGTGGTACTGTTCATCTAGGCACGGTATTGTTTATCTGGTCGCCCATTAAACCAGTCGTCGCTGCAATAGCCACTATAAATACCAAATCTTGTCATCAATAGATATGATTCTACATTGAGTGGATTTGGGGAGGGCATGCACGGGGAGAAGAGGCGCCATGGACGGGAGGGAGGAAAGGTGCTTTCTGTTTATTTAATTATCATCATAAGGAACTCACTTACGATGGTCCGTGGATCCGATAGATGCAAATATATATCTATAACTTGATTCAGTAGATATAGCCTTCTACATCATCATATATAGATAGGTCTGTGTATCGGTGTCACAAAATCATTTTCATATAAATAACTAATTATAATCTTAACTCTTATATCCACTCATTCGATATCAGATTTGATAAACAAAACAAAAACTAAACAATCAATACACATATATACAACCAACTACCCACTTTTTAAAATGAATATATAACTCCGCTTAATATATATAGTTATTGGCAATCAATCACACTCTTACACAGTGCAGCTGAAACGAGAAATGAAGCATCCATTGTGAAGTGACATTCCAAGCATCCAACTCGATGCCACCACACACTATGGATGCTCTTAGGGTGATGTTACCGAACAATTCGATTAAACTCAAATTTAAAATTAAAAAAATAAAAAATTTGATTGGTTTCTACTAAATTACTGCACGGTAACCGCGGTTATCACCGGCTGAGTGGTTTTCAGAGTTCAAACATATTTGTGAACTTGGTACATGACTATGCATTTAATATTTTTATTTTCAAGGAACTAATCAGGACAGACAGATAAAAAAGCTGCTGGAATCTCTATCTATGCAATTGCACCCCAGGGTGATTTTTTGTTCTCGTTCTTTCAGTGTTATTGCGCTACGTAGCACGCCAGGAGCCAAGCAAAGCTTTTTTTCTCGACGGAATCATAGGGTTGACAAGTGATGTCTTGTCCGGTCGGAGTGAGTGTTGGTCGCACAACACACCTCATCCCCGCGAGGCCGTGAGGTCCTGTCAGCTTTATGGCCCTGAGGTCGTCCAAGAGTCCAGCGCACCGAGACTGGAGAGTTCGATCGATCGGGTGCGTAGTGAAATCAAGCAGATACACGGCGTGCGGGCACCAGAAGCCGATCGAGCCCGAGGCTTGCATGGAATTGGGTATCAGGCCAAACGAGATGGGGAAATAATGCCGAGATGTCTTTGCAGGTTGGGGTCAAACATTATGATGCTGGGGGGCATGCCCAGTCACCGATCACGTCGCTGTCTCTGGGGCCTCTGATTGGAGAGCGAAACTCACCGGCACGGCACACGGTTTCTACCGCGCGCATCTGCGCAGCGCACTGGCACTGGTCATGGCTGGTTGATCGCCTGATTGCTCCTGTGGTGGGCCGGACGGTGTCACAGGTGAGTAGCACGAACGATTGCCGGCTGGGCACGGGGCCAAACTTCCAACCGCCGAGCGCTCGCTGGCGAGGCACGGGCTGATAGACGAAAAGCGACCCAAACCGACCGCGCGGCTTAGGGCTTGGCGCATGCGCCCGTCCGCCCCGCCCGGATCGTCCCGCTGCACGCGCGTACGTGCGTACGTGCGCCTACCCCCCCGTGCCCGCCCGACCCGAGGCGAAGGTGCACGTACGCAACGCACCTGCGCCCACCCGACCCTGCCCGTACAATAATATTTACCGACCATGTGAGCCTGTTCGCTCCGTCGCTCGCGCGTACCCGCCCGTTGCTAGACCACGATCCGCACGGCACATGTAGCCGAATCTGAGGCCGGCATGTAGCTATCGCTTAGCGTAGCTTAGCTAAGGTGTGACCGTGGTGAGCTGGTGCGGGCGAGTGAACCCTGAGCCCGTGAGACTGTGGGTCAGTGTGATCCATCTCGGCGGGCGTACGAGGGGAGGTGGACGGTTCCAAGTGCCGGCCGGACGGACGGAAAAGCAGCTCGATCTCGCCGGCCGAGGCGTGGGGACGGGCACCAGCCGGCCGGCTCCTCCACATAAAAGATGGCGTCGATGGATGCGTGGACGCGTTGCAAGCGGCCCAGATCTGGTCCACGGCACTACAGCGAACTAGATAGCAATTAGCGTCATGTCGTATACTTGATACCGACTAATGGGGATACGTACATTCACAGCTTGTAGCGGCAGGAGCTGAGAAAGATTCGCCTTAGGCAGAATAGTGATATTCAACCGCTCAGGGTTCAGAGAAAATCGAGACCTTAGTTGTCGTACAGTGCAGGCGAAAGAACATGGTCCGCTCGATCATGAAGTTTTGCATTCTGTGAATCCTGATGGCGATACGACGACCACGGTTCTGTTGCACGTCACACTACTACCCTCCTGAATCAATAGAGCCACCTCAGACAGTGATTGCACTGGCTAGCTTGTCACTGAAAAAGCAAGTTCTTGCATCGTCAACAAGCAGGAGATCAATCGATAAGATCTTCGGATCGAGTGAGGGTGATATGATCAGGCAAGGTGGAAGTTAACTGGAGTTGGTTTTGTCGGCTGGCCGGACGGACGCGTGTCGTGTGGCGGTTCAAGCTCGCGTGCTTAATTCCACCGAGAAAACAACTGTACCAACTGAACGAGATACTTGTGCTTGTGAGTGCGAACATACACTGCAACTCAAAGCAGCGAAGTCCAATTGCACTGGAAGGGAGTAGCCATCCATGGATGGCTAGCTACTACCTTGTTAGCCAGTACATGCCTAGCGGAATAGGGGTAAAGAAACGGTGCAGGATGTGAGATGTTCACATTCCATTAGCTTCGTGTACGGTCCCTTTCGACAAAGAACGCGGCCGGTAAAGTTTGTGCAGAAATATTGTTGGGATTTTCATTGTAAAACAGTGAACAGTATACTCATAATTTGATCGCAATACAATGAATAGTAAACTATAATGAATAATAACTCCTAATAGTGAGTGTAATGACTACTCTCTGATATTACATTAGATGAATGATAGTATTTATAGCTATATCTCAATCGTTCTAATCACCATTATATTTATATCTCTTATCCATAGAAATATTCTACCTGATACTAAGAATTATCCTGAAACATTCCTAGGATATTACAGCCAATGTATATTTACAAAACCCTAACCTAACTGAGCCTAACACATGTCCCAGGAGATCCACGTTCGATCTTCCTTCGAAGCTGCTAGCGAATTCCTTCTAGTTATTCTCTCACCATATTCTTGTTAACCCGAGAGTTCCTCTTCAAGTAGGCCTTCGTTCTCTTGTTGAAGGTCTTTTCATTGCATCCCTTCATCCTCTAGACATCGTCATATCCCTTCATCCTTCAAGTTTGATTGTATCCCTTCATCCTTCGGACTTCGTCGTATCCCTTCATCCTACGGGCTTCATCATATCCTTCGTCCTTCGGGCTTCATGGTATCCCTTTATCTTCCGAGCTTCGGTCTTTGCTCTTCGCTTTGTGTCTAGGCTTCGTTGTCCAGGCTTTGCTATCACTTCCGCTCTTTAGTGTTCCTTTCTTCACGTGCTCCTTTCGGAATCATCACTTGCATCCCTGAACATCCAATCCTCCGCATACGCCAGTCAGTCTAATCCCTACAAAGTATAGAGAAAACATCTCTGTTACGATATTAGCCTTGCTACTTTGCCTTCGGGGTTGGCTGATGTGGTTGAAGTCAATGAATGGGGACCAACATAATATCACCCCCAACAGTGGCCTCTTCGCAGTTTTGGTCCTAACTTTGTGGGGTCGAAGTCGAGAATCTTTATATAGTAGGGTGGCACCAGGGTTAACAAATTCGTTAGTTACCGCTCGAAATTCTTGGTAACCGACCTTACCGCTCCGCTCCAATAATATAAACCGATCGGTTACCAAATTTGAATTCAAAAAATTCAATAATAATAATAATAATAATAATAATTCAGAAAAAAAAATCCTAAAAAACTAGAGACAATTATAAGAACTTATCTGAAAAAATTTCAAAAATAATGTCATTTGCATCATATTCTATAGGCAGGAAGTTTGAAAAAAAAAACTTTAAAAGCGCAGCTCATTTATTAACTCAAGTTAAGAAAAAGATTAACATGCAAACACATATTTTTCTTGTGTAATGTGTATCTTAAAAGGATCTTTAAAATCGGTTTCACTTCCGTTAGAGTTTTATTAATTTCTCCATGGTTTTTACAATGTTTAGAAATATAAAGTGAATATGTTAATAAATAACACTGTAATTAATATTTTCATGTCTACTGTTATTTTTTCTACATAAAGCACAGTATAAGTAAACTAAAAAAAGTGGCTTCACTGATTTTGGAGGTATGATGGGTTAGTTATAAATTAATCTAGTTGCAACACATTTATATAATTATGCATGCTATAATAACTATTTCATGAGTTCATGTATTTTTAAAAGACATAAGATCATTTAAGATGAATAAAAAAAATTGGTTTCATGATTTTTGGATTAGCAAAGAGTAAACTATGCATTTAACTTGGTTTAGCAAATACATTTTCTCACAGAAACTTTTCAACTTTTTTATGAGTATAAATACTTGTATAATGTATATCATGTTACAAGGAAACCAACAAAATTTGTTTCACTTGATTTGAAGCTTAGATGAATTAGTTATTGATTTTACAAGATTGAGGCATTTTTTTTTCTTGTTGTACATCACTAAAATTTGAGAAAACCGCTCGATAACTCGCTAAAACCGAACGGTTAAAGATAAAACCGAGTTGTTACCGACAATGCGGAAAATGCGGATAATGCTCTCGATAAATCGGCGAAATCGCTTGGTAACCAGTGCAAACCGAGCGGTTACCGTTCGGTCGATTCAGTTTAAATTCTCGTCAAATTTCAAATTTGATCGAGTGAATTTTGAGCGAATTCTCGCCGAATTTCAAGCGGTTATTGCGATAACCGTGATTTTTCGGTTACCGTCAGGTCTTGGTTTTCGTGCTCCAAACGATTTTGCAAACCTTGGGTGGCACCCCTACTCTCAGTCCCACCATTCGGCCAACCAAAGTCAACCCCAAATTTAGCAGAATGAAAATGTGTTTCGAAAGAAATATAAATATATTAAGAAGAACACACATGGCAATTTATCATGCGATGAAGTCAAAATAGGCCCTTTCGCGTGGTGAAACTGCCCGTTAAGCTATAGCTAGATGAAGCAAAAATACATCATTCACGTGGCCTATATACATCACCCTTTAGCAAGGTGTACTACTTGAAGCTTGGTACAAACCAAGTGTTTGGTGCCATTGAGAGATAGCGGGAACATGCTTGATGATGGTCAAAGCCTACGCTGCGATGTCGCATCAGCACATGTAGTATTAAGCCCTGCCATGGTGGTCTTGCCAGCCAATAAAGTGGATGCAATCTTTGCGAAGGTCTGCGTAGTCCCTGTCTTTCGGGAGCACATACCATGTGTCATCCCAACTTTGCAAGATAATTTTTTCGTGTAGCCTCGAGGCCTGGTGCTAGCCCACACATGTTGAAAAGTTGTTAAGCATGTAGTGATCTATGAAACTGGGTGGTGTTCGCGGAGGCAAGACCCATCGTGCGTTCTCGGGAGGTCGGATCCACAACTTGTTGTTGCGGAGAAGAAGCACTTGGCCCTAGGCCGGATGACATGCGTGTTCTCTCCTCCATCGGGCCATACCTTCACTCAGAAGTCTTCTGGTGGTTTGGAAGCCCATCTGCCTTTGCTGCCACTACGCCACCATCACGCCTCCATGACGCGCACTCCATACTTGAGGTAGCGGTCGCGGTACACATATATGACAACGAAGTTGTATGCTTTGTCCTCTGTTTGCAGACACATGAAGAAGCCACTCGTGAGGTTGCGAAGGGATTGTTGCTCCATCCTTTCGACTGCTCCCATGCTCTGAAAAACCCAACGAGTAAACTAGTACACCGAAGTCTATATATTTGTCCGCGCTGGTCAACTGAAAAGACGTAGCTTTGATGATCGAGGGTTTCTTGGGCGCCCGTGACTCATAGTGCAGTCGCGCCCGGAATTAAAGCTCTGGTGGTGAGACGTCTCGCCCTCCTAACCTGTTGGTCTATATAAATCTTCGGGTGCCAGATCTCAGCTACACTGAACTTGAGTTCGATTATGGATTCTCCTCCTTCTCCTGATTACACGTCCTCTTCTCCTGACTACTCGCCTTCTTCTCCCGAGTACATACCCTTCACCTCTCCATCGTCTCCTATAAAATATGGTTCAGTGGTGAAGGTCATCGATGTTTCCTCCAATGAGGAGGCTGAAGAAAGGGTGGCAACTCGCGTCATACCTGTTAAATACGGCAACCCCCAGAACCTCAGGTCCAAGATGAGGTGGACTGGGACCTTTTGGAGGTGGAAATAGAGGAGGCAGAAGCGGCGGTTGAGTCAGAGAAGAGGGAGGCATCTGGCAGTGTCTCCATTAAAGATGGCAAGACACACGTTATTTTAGTCCATAGCTGGAGCAGTGGGTGGCCAAAGGGAGGCCAAAGGGAGTAGCTGGAGCAGTGGCACCGATGATGGGGTGGAGAGCCAATTCCTCTACCATACCATATGTCATCGGAGATGTCGATGACCAGGTCTCCTTTGTTGGCACCAGTGGTTGGAGAGAGACAAAGAAGTCTCTCCTTCCTCTTGCTGAGACGGTGAAGCTTCGTTGGTCGAAGACACTACTTCCTCTTCACCAGGTAGCTCTTTAGGACTTTTTGTAATTAACTCTCCATTAGATTATCTGTAGAAATGCTAATAAAACTTGTTAAAAGGAAGATTCCGATTTATAATAGAATACATGTATGACTGTGAATCTTCTCGTGATTACTAGGAAACTTTCAAACCAGTGTTCGGCCTTGGTTCCTTCTGAGTAAGTTAGGGAACTTTTAGGGTTTCTTATCAGGATATTCATCGCAATCACTTTAGGTCGGACTCCTAGTGGAAAACATTTTAGCTCTCAGGCTCCTCGGGGACACGATAAGGTTTTTCACGGTTCTCAAAGAAATTCTCTCCCTTTTTGTTGGAAATATGGTGCGCACGACAAGTTTTGTAATCCTAGTATGCATGAAGTCCACGACCAATTATGAGGAAAGGATCCCTGGATGGGCAATCCAAAAAACTGAGTGCGTGCGTGGGTATAAGTTTGCTAATTATGGCTTATCTTAATGTTTTTCACTCTCTTAAGGCATTGTCTTGAAATAGGTGAAAACCGATATATTTTATTTAATTGAAAGATGGATGTTTTCTTAATAGATGGGAATACTTTGCGCTGAACGCTTTTGACAGCATATCGTGGACTTCCTATTCCTTCGATTAGATTGGGACACGTTGATCGCTAGTCGGGACGCTTATTATGACTAGCATTAGGTCCGTTTGAGTGGAAGGCGTCGTAGCCCCTAGTCACTCGTGGAACGCAATAAGGAGACTTTTCGCAATCCCACATTCGCGACGCAACAATCCTTCTCTTCTCGTTAGAAGCTACTTTCAGAAGGTACAAAATATGTTATTTTCAGTTTCCAGTGCCAAGTAATTAGGTTGTGTTTGGTTTAGCTTATTTAGGCTTCTGCTTCTCGAAAGCCAAAAGCCACACCAAATAGCCTAGCTGTTGAGCTGGCTTTTGGAAAGTTGAAAAGCTGACTTTTGAGGAAATAAACTAAAAGCTGAAAAGCTAGTTGAGATGAGCTTTTCTGGCTTTTGGTGTGCTGATAAGCTAAAAATTTATTGCAAAAGCCAATCGCAAAAAGCCAATAGCCAGAAGCCAGAAAAGTAGCTTCTCAGCCAAAAGCCAAATAGCCTCAGCCTAACCAAACAAGTCCTTATTAAGCCCCTAACTATCTACTCAGAAATAAGGTTCTTTGTTGATAGTCAAAATAGCAAAACA
The DNA here is from genome assembly GCF_958298935.1 of Phragmites australis. Taxonomy (NCBI): domain Eukaryota; kingdom Viridiplantae; phylum Streptophyta; class Magnoliopsida; order Poales; family Poaceae; genus Phragmites; species Phragmites australis. Next base: position 41,614,589 of record NC_084923.1, read on the forward strand.
TAATAAAGTAAAGAGAATTCATATTGCCCTTACATCGAGACAAACTTTTTGCCGTCCTGGGTGCATGTTTAGGATGAAGAATCAGAGAAGCGGCTTACCCTATTTGTCAGACATGAGGATGCTGGGAAAGACAAGTAAGGCAGAAAAAGAAAATTGATTGACTTTCTAGGTAATATGATCTTTATTATTATAAGATAGTATTCTTAGGACTTACAAAGTTTGTTGATGATCAACGAGCTAAAAGTATTCTTAGGACTTATAGAGTTTATTGACGATCAACGAGCTATGTAGATATATTATCTTAAATCTAAATGATAAAGACTTGATTAAGTTGATAAGTAGTGACCCTTATTGCCCCCGAGGTAGTGTAGGCGCTATTTCATGGGCTCCGAACTAGTCGTGGAGCTGAGCCCCTCGGGTTTCTGGATTTGCATCTTGAAGCACTATGGTTGTCGTTACGACTGAGGCTTCTTGTCCACTTTAATCCTTGAGCTTTAGGGTTACTTGCTTGGTTAGTGTTGAACTGTCATATTGAGACTTCGCTTGTCGCAACTGAGACTGGCCTTAAGACAACCCCGGACGGTAATGATTCCCTCAGGTCTGGGGATCTTCACACACTGTTAAGCTTAATTCATGGTGGCCATGAGTTTGGAGAGAGTTGGTCTTCCTCGGATGGTATTGTATGTCGTCTCGAAGTTGACCACGTCAAACAGAATTTTTTTCTATTTGGAAATTGTCTTGCTTCCCAAAGTTAACGGGTAGCAATATCAATCTGATGAGAGTGGTCAAAGACCCGAGCACTATACCATGTAAGGCTTGAGTAACTGACTTGATAGCAGACCAAGGGATTTGCATTTCTCCGAGTGTGTTAGTGAAAAGGATGTTTAGGGAACTCCCTCCATCGATAAGGACACGAGTAACTTTGCAAATGTTTAGGCTCGACCACTACCAGGAAGCGGCCTAGCTGTATGTAGTTATTAGAGCAGTCTTCTTGGTCGAAGGATATTTTGGTGTCTAACCACTTCACGGCATGATGACCCTTTAGGATAGTGGCTAAGACTTCTAGAGCCACTACCTTGTACTACCGCTTGGACTCGTTGGATGTGGAACCATCGAGCATATGGTCAATTGTCCTCTCGCCCGGCAGGAAAGACATCGTGTCCATATCATCTTCATTGCCATCCGAGTCAGAATCCCTGCTTTGGGTCGCGACCTGGATCTTCTTTCCCTTAGTTGCTTTTTCGACCTCCACCTTGACCAACTTTTTTCCAGAGGTGGCACTCGTCGATGGTGTGGTTGTCGGTTTGGTGCAAGTCACATTATGGCTTCCCGTCTCATTCGATGTAGCCTTGTGTAAAGCTTCTGCCTCAGGAAGGACTGGAGCGCTGGTTGGGACAAATGCCGAGCAGATCTGCAAAAACTTCGTCAAATTTAGCTTTCTTTCCCTTACCTCCCTTGGTGTTCTTTTTACGCTTGCTCTGGGCCTTGTCGCCACCAAGCTCAGGTTGAGGACGCTTGATACCCTGAGTCCTTTCCTTAATGTAGAGGAGTTCATCCTGGGCCCTAGCAGACGTATCGACGATATACATGATCCCCTTAACCATTTTGAGTTCTTTTCTAGCGGTATCTTCAACGCAACACTGGCTCATAACCCTTTGAGTGAACGTCTAGATGATATCGTAGTCGCTGATCTTGGGGATGGTATTTCGTGTATTACTGAAGCGGTGCACGAACTCACGCAAGGTTTTGTTCTCCATCTGCTCATAGCGGTGGAGATCATTTTTCGTACTGGGGCGAACATAGGTACCTTGGAAGTTAGCTCGGAGCATGTTGCAAAGCTACTCCCACGAGTATATTGTCCCTGGAAATAGATTGGTTAGCCAGGTCTTGGTTGTCCCTTCAAGGGCTGTGGGGAGGTAATTCGCCATTACCTTCTCATCCCCGTCAGTCGCCTGGATGGTTATGGTATAGATCTAGAGAAACTCGATAGGATTTGTACTTCCATTGCATTTCTCAATCGTCCCGGGACGAAACCTTGCATGCCAGTTTACGTTCCTTAGATCTGAAGAGAAGGCTAGACATCCGTTGATGGTGTCTTGCTTGGTTCCAACATCTCCGAGAGTCTTTCCCATGGCGATAAGAGATTGGTCCCAATTTGATCGATGTTGGGATGTTTACCGATTAGATCGATGAGGGGTAGAAGAAGCCTCCTCAGAAACTCCAGGTGTCTTCATCAGGTGTCGATGACCTGACACGAGTCATTGATCAGATGACCCTTGACTGGTGAGGTCCAACGACGGTTATTTGCCTGATTGTGATGTCGGGAAGCATTATTCCTGGGGTTCTAGGTCCAACACGTCTCGCGATGGGGGATTATCTGGCCTGCCTCAATTAGTACTACTTCAAGCTAGGTCTAGATGAGAGTTCTCAGCCTGGAGCATGATCTCTTTTGTTACGTAGCCCACTTAATTCGTTCAATCCTTACTGGCTAGGGTAATCAGATCTATGGTTAGAGGGTGCATGAGGGCCTCTTGTAGAAGAAGGATCCTCTTAGCAATCGCAGATTTAAAGCGGTTAGCCCCCTATTGATAATCGGGAGAGTGTATGACCGGAGGGCCCCGATAATGGCAAGAGGTGGTGTGACCGCGTGAGGCTGACCATTGCCTACTGCCGAGGCCAGAGGAGCCAATCGTTTGCAAGGTCATCGTCATGATGACCCAGATCATCACATTCGTCTCTGATAGCGAAGACTTTTCAAAGGTAATCTCCGCTAGAGGAGGTGTCTAAATCCATCATGGATGCTTCATCGGACTGCTCTGGGTTGGTATCTTGGTAATCTATGTGTCAGAAACCACGGGGATTGATCCTGACTTGCTATGAATCGGACATTCACAGTTGTCTTAGCAGCCGAGTGGTTCAAACTCGATGCATAATCTTTAACGCATTGATCCATATGTCGTCAAGGTGAAGGTCTAGGCCATCGCGATGATTTTGAAGTGTCTCAGTGTCTGTGACCTCATCGAGGAATATTGTGTGGCCATCGTTGGGCCGCTCGCTTTTGATTGGAAGTTTGATAAGCCGCCTCTTCATTTTTTAAGAGTGCAAAGTAAGCATGGTCAGCCCCTTTGATACATTTTCTAGTGAACTATATGGATTGTTTATTTTCCTTGTTTCCATGGAGTGCTGAGGAGGTTGAGGCATACATAGAGGTTCTGCTCGGGACCATACGCACCACATCCTCTTCCTCCGGAAGGTAGATAGAGACAGAAAGATGACACAGGTCGCCACCGACAATGCCTTTGCACTTGCTGCTGCTTCGAAGGTGCCTCATCGCGGCTCTGGGACTTCGAATGAGCCAGGTCCTAAGAAGCGGCGGGCTACCCCAACCGTTGAAGGCCGTGGCAAAAATCCTAGTGCATCGACATGGCCCGCAAACGATGGTGATATAGGGACCATCTCCTCTGCCCCGAGGGTTACTGTGAACTCCTTGATCGTTGAGGTGCCTCTCACCATTGCATCTCCTACGAGCGAGGATGACCCTGAGACGTGGAACTTCCTTCGCCTATTTGATTTAGGCTTGGACGATGAGATCGCTGTGGGCGAAGCCTCACCCCTATTGTGGCCCCGACGTTTGCTCGAACGACTCAGGTGAAGAGAAGATCTCAAGTAATTTCTTGTATTCTCATCTCATTTTTGTGCACGTGATCTTATGCTTTGTTTTGTAGAAGAGAGTACATCTTCGACAGGTTTGTCTTTGTTGATCTCTTCAGAAGGCAAGTTACCTCGGAGACCCTTCTCGAGCTTGGGGAAGCACTTCTGCACATGCAGGTTGAATCGCTAGCTACTTTACCTCCTTCATCCTAATGGACTAGTTTATTGTCGCACAAATGAGGGCAATGCTTTGTGTCTATTTCCTTTAACTTCATTTACCGGCACTGAATGACATATTTACTTTCTAATAGGGCTTGCTTCTAACGCGATGAGCCCGAACAGTTGTCATCGATATTAGATCTCAACTAGAGAAGGCCTTATCCAAATGCAAGCGTGCTGAGGGCTAGGTCGAGGACCTTCAAGCCGTCCTCGAGGAAGAACGTATATGACCGCTCACCTCGGAGGTCACCCTCAAGGGAGCAAGGGAAAAACGGCTCACCTCCGCCTACTGCCCTTGAAGAAGAAAAGAAACTGTGGCTCATTACGGAGGCTATCGTCGGGAAGGAGCAGGAAAGATGACTCGCCTCTAATGCCTCCCTTGGGCATGAGAAGGCGGCCCCTAAGGAGGAGCTAAGTTCTCTTGCAGGGGATACACACGTTGTTTTTACGGCGATGCCCGTGCTCCTTTGTGAGTTGGGCCTGAGTGACGCTACCCCCTTTTAGGCGAAGGGTGCCATCGCGCTGCGTTTTCCCTTAAGTCCTGCGTGCGCAACTTCAGCAATTTCTATGCCAGAGCCTCCATCAAAGCTACATTCGCAGCTTTGAAGGTTGTCAGCTGCTCCCACTTTGAAGCATTTGGTGCGCTGGGCTATGAGTTCCCAAAGGAAGCTGTCGCGAAGGCTGCAAATCATGGGGTGAGGAAGGCCGACTGAACTTTCTTTGAGAAGTATTGATACTCCTACGGCTGAGACAAAGCCTTCGCTGCAACCCAGAACGTTCGGGTTAGTACTTTAGCTTCAGGAGCGGCTATCCTCAGGGGGTCGCCCGACAATGACACAGCGGAGGGTGTTCAAAGTGGAGGAGGTGACATTGGCAGAGCCCAGGTATGAATCTTCAACCCTGGCTCTGCCAATCCTTCCAATTGGATCATAGGATAGGTCGTAGGCCGAAGCTTTTGCTTTCATTTTGTAAACACCTTAGCCCTTAGCAAGTTTTTGTAAGGCGCGTATTTGCTAATGAAACAAGCTTCGTTGATCATATTTCTTACTACATATATTATTTCTTCGCTGTTCAAGTGTTTCAAACGCGTGGGAGAAAACCCTATGGTTGGGCCCTTGTCCGAAGAGGTCGTATTGGATTTATTGCCTTTTGCCATGGAGTACAAATGTCTTTATATGCTTCACACAAATTGGCAAAGATTTCTTCTTTGGCATCTCGACGAGGATTTCAAAGATTATTACCGTGAGCGGAGGGCTATCACGGATGCCTATAACATTGAAACTCAAGATTTATGGGAGAGTGATGATTCTATGCTATAAGCCTGAAGGAAGCTTATACACATGATGTTGTTGTGCTCCAATATGCTGATGATACGATTCTCTGTATACAACATGATGTTGATCGGGCTAATAACCTAAAGTTTTTGCTATACTTATAGGAGCTCATGTCTGGGTTGAAAATCAACTTCTAGAAAAGTGAAGTTCTTGTTATGGGGGTGGGGGGATACTAGAATTTTGAATAGTTATGCTGATATTTTTCATTGTCAGATTGAGTATTTCCCCATTAGGTACCTAGGTGTGCCCGTAAGTCCTAGTAGGCTTTACATTGTGGATTGGATTAAAGTGGAGGAAAAGATTTATAAAAAATTAGATATATGGAAAGGTGGCCTTTTATCCATAGGTGGAAGAATCACTTTGATCAATGCTAGCTTGTCAAATGTTCCTACCTACTATATGTCAATGTATCTGCTCCCCAAAACTGTTATGAACAATATTGATAAAGCTAGAAAAAGGTTCGTCTGGCAGGGTTGGAACCAAGAAAAAAATATCATCTAGTTAAATGGAGTATTATTTGTACAGCAAAGAAAAAGAAGGAGGTTTGGGTATAAGAACCTTTCTAAAATGAATATTTCCCTCCTTTGTAAATGGTGGTGAAAATTGGATAGAAAAGATGGTCTGTGGCAACAGATTGTTAGAAGAAAATATCTTCATTATGATATTCTTGCTGGGGTGCAACATAAACAAGGTGATTCCCCTTGTTGGTGTGATCTGTTTAAAATTAGAGAGTTTTACCTTTAAGGTAGGAGGGTCAATGTTCAGAATAGTAGAAACACAACGTTTTGGGTGGATTCTTGGATTGCTCCAAAACTTTTGTGTGAGCTTTTCCCTATCCTCTATAGAATATGTATTGATTTTGATATTCTAGTTTATAATGCTTATCACAAAAGTTGGGATTTAACTTTTAAGAGATGGCTTTCCAGTGATCTTTAGTCCCAGTGGAATTTCATTAGAGATATGTTAGCATTAGTAATTCTAAATGAGGCTGATGATGTTATTTACTGGGCTTTTGAGAAGAGTGGTAATTTCTCGGTTAAATCCATGTACAAGTGGTTAGTGAGAGGACCTCCTAACATTTCTTTTGAGCATATTTGGCAAGTTAAGATTCCTTTGAAAGATAATTTTTTTCTATGGCTTTTAGAGAATAATGCTTTGCTTACTAAGGATAATATGTTGAAAAGGAAATGGGTTGGTGATGAGACTTGCTATTTTTGCACCCAAAAAGAATCTTGCAGGCATTTATTTTTCCTGTGTCCAGTGGCTAAAGCAGTTTGGGGTTTTGTTGCCATGTTCGTTGGTTCTAACTCTATTCCTAATTTTGTCTCTCAGTTCTTCAATTGGATTGCTGAGTTTCTGCCTTAGAAAAAGGAATTTCATGTGATTGGTTTGGCTGCAGTTTGCTATGCCATTTGGAAAGCAAGGAATTGTGTTTGTTTTGATAAGAAATTAATTTCACTATGATCCCAATGAAATCATCTTTCACATTTGTTCTTTTTTGAATTTCTACGCAAATCTCTTGAAGGGGTTGAGTAAAGACGAGATGGTGCAGGGGGCTCAAGGCCTGCTCCACACGGTGATGAGTGCTCTGGCCAATCATCAGTAGTCCTCATCTAGAGTTCTTTCAAGCACTCAGGTGATCATTTCAGAAGATCAGTTTGGTGATGATGATCAGAGTAATGCTGAAAATCAAGATCCTGCTAAGGATATCGAGAATGCTCAATGTATTTGTTCAGAAACTTTCTCCAGTGGTTGTAGTCTGTTGTTTCTTATCGTGTAGTCTCTAGTGGCTTGGTTCTATCTTTAGCTCTATGTGTTCTAAGTCTTGGAACAAGTTTTATCTCTACTGAACTGTTTTCTCTCAGTTCCTATCCTTTATGATTAGTTGTAAGATACTTAAACGGTGGTTTTGTTGCTTGGTAATGGAGAAGGGGTTTTCCTGTATTAAAAAAGCCCGAGGGAAGCGTAGAGGTGCATAACTTTTTTTAGAGGTAGAGCTTCTGATCCCTAAAGAGGAGCCTATGGAAGAGGATGGGTCGACCGCGCTTAGTGTGTTTGTCGAGATCCCATCCTCTATGTCCCATCGTTTTATGGACTGGTCCAACAATGAAATAAACCTCCTGTCCTCTACATATGCTAGTCGGTCTAATCTGTGTAAAACACAGTGAAAACATATATCTTACGATATTAGGCTTGGTACTTAGGCTAGTCCCAACGGCTTTCTTTCGGGGACCAAAATTCCATCGTGAAGGGATTTTCGTTCCCTTCAGCGCTCTAACGGTTTTCCTTCATGGTTCCTTTTATGACGGGATTCTCAGAGTCATTCCCTTCAGGATAGGATTCTCTCTCTTTTCCCTTCACAACTCCCCTCGAAGAGAAGCTGTTGAAGATGAGAGAAAATAAAGGAAATAGAAAAAAAAAAGAAACGAAATGAAGAGAATATAGTTAAAGATGATCTTGAAATTGATTTATATGGCCAATAGAGGCTAAACCCACCCCCCTCGAATTGAAATTGAAAGCCTATGACCAGAACGAAAGAGATCGATGATATAGTAATACGAATCTGACAAAACAATGAGAACTTGAAGAACCAGCAGTCGTACGTGCACATTAATTGTGGCACACACTAGCACATCAGGTTGATCATTTATTCCTTCGTTTTGTTTGGCAAGCAGGCGACCAGCCTAGCTAGGATATAGCATAGGACTTTGAGATCGCGAAGTGATCGTCTACTTACCGATCTTGTCAAGGGAACCAGTCTTGTCGATAATCGGTATGCTTAGCGTTGTCAGAAAATAAAGCGAGCTAGTACTTACTTATTAGTCAACCATCTAATCGGTTACTCACTCTTCTACTCTGTCTTGCAACACAGATGATTTACATGTTACTGTCAACTTGGACGACAGAGATCCTGAAAGGTGTGGTTCAACAACTGGGAACTATCCAGAGGCTCGTTTGGAGCAGAAATTTCAAGATTGCTACAGTAGCCATATAGTTACCTTTCCTACACAATTACAGTGAGATACCTGAATTTCACACAGGTATACTGACAGAACGAGCCCAACCATCAACACGATTTATCTCGTATAAAGTCACAGTAGCCATTCATTTGCCAGATCAGGTTCATTTTACTTCACCCCTATGAAGTCACGGCGTGACTTCACAATCTCAATTTCATTGAAGTTCAACGTTTCTGATTAGTTATACAACAATTTCTGATTAGTTATACAACAATTTTTGGTTTTGCAACTAGTTCAACATTTTCTATTAGTTATATAATATTTTTAATTTGAAGTGAAGTCACCATAATAACTCTTCAAATGAGTGAAGTCATATGATCCACATTTACCATATACCACCCCTAAAGAAATGTAAAGTAAACCACCACCACCACTGCGGGCGTCACATGTTGTTAGATCTGGCAGCAGAAAGGGAGCGGCATGGAACGCGAAGCTTGTCGCCGAGATGATCCTCGATGCTCGATCTCTGCCTCCGCGATCTCCGCTCGCTCGCACGCACGCTGGTGGCTGGTAAACGAGGGATCTCGCATGCAGCGCTCGCTGCACGCGCAGCGACAGGCTTCGTCCAAGTTGTTGCGTTCTCGGCGGGTGGTAGACCGATGAGATGGACGTGAATAATTCAACAATGCATCCACATGGGTATCGTCCGACCGTGCTGGAGAGTCTAGAGAGAGAAAGAAAGGGAGGGGTTTGTTAGGTGCGTTGTGAAATTAAGAACTTGCCGGCCTCTGACGACAGGCCGTGCCACGTGGTAGTCAAAAAGCACCATGAGGCACACTTGATGCGGCTGCACTGCCGGTATCACACGCCCTGCCCTCGCGCACATTCATTGGCACAGTAACCAGAGGGCTTCGTCTTTACCTCGGACCGTGGCAGGGTCAGTGTGCTTGGCTGCTTGCTTTGGAGTCGGAGGCCTCAAAAACTCGTCAACCAACCTCGAATCCTCTTTGCGTTGGTCCGTTCGTCCGGCGAGGGGAGGTGGTCACGCCCTATTCATTCTCGCGTACAGCCTCATCCCACTCTGAACTGTGGTCACGACGCAGTTCTGTTCATGAATTGTATGCATGGTCCCGGATCAGAGGAGGCTACATGCGCCGAGAAAGATCCCGTACCTAACCGCCAACCACAACCTCCTACGCCTCACGGACGGGCTGGGGTCCCATGGACATGCTGGCTGGTCTTGTTGAGGCTCCCAGTCCCAGTCACAATTTCGGTGATGTTTTCTTTTTTTTTTTTGCGAATAATTTCGGTGATGTTCGTCCGTTCAGCAGTCCCTAGCAAGCGAAAGGTAATTCCAGAAAAAGGGGGAAATTCTACTTTCACGAATTCGGTTTTTCTCGTCAAAAAATATCTCAATCTTTGTGACCACGTTTGGTAAATATAAACTTCTTTTTACTTTCGCTCGAAATTCTATCACACCGGAAAAAAAATGTAAAACAAGTGCACACAACTTTTTTTACTTGAGGGTGGCACAACCTTTTTATCCTAACCCGCTCGTGCAAGGGGGGATGTTTTCTGTGCTCCAGCTTTGCGAAAAAGCGCTGGGGTCTCCGTCCCGTTCAGTTCAGTTCACAACCACACACCGTGCCCTCCGTTCGGCAGAGCGTAGTGGAAGCAAAGTCAAAGGAGCGCTTCTCTCCTCCGTGCGGTTGGAGATCGCTTCTTCACTTCCATTGACAATGAAACGCACTCAGCCCCAGTCGGCCGGTCCCGTTCACGTCCTCATCAAGAGTAGCTGGATGGCTGTCAAAGAGCCGAGCTGGAGCGAGCCTGTATAGCTAGGCTCGAGCTCGATACAATCACAAGCCGAGCTCAAGCGAGCCTAGAATGACCTTCGAGCTTGAAGTGAAGCTTGAGTTCGGCTCGTGGGAAGCTCGAACGGGCTTGAGCTTGACTCTTGACTCGTCTAAGCTAGATAAGCACACCAGCTCACGAAGAAAGTAAAAAATACTACCGGATGGTGAAGATTGGAGCAAATAATAGATGGTCAACTGCTGTCTGTTGGAGACATGCACATAGAGACACACAAAAGAACGAAACAAGCGCACACCTGTGCAAGAAGTAAAAAGATTGTCACTCGTCTGGTCCTGGCTGTGCTTGCGCGCTTGGAAATGGAAGAGGCAAGAGCCGATTGCTAGATGCGGTGGACGAGCAGCGGTGTAGGTCCTTTGTGGCCATGTCCAGCCATGTTACAGATCCAAGCATGATGGGATGAGCTGCGGCCAGCGGCCGGCAGCCTCACCCTGGCGGCGCTGTGAGGGCTTTGGTATGGTGACCTGCAGCGTTATTGAGGAGTTGTAGGGAGAGGACAGGGAAAATTGTGGAGGACCGAAGGGTAGCGTGGCTTGGATGCATTTTGCCCTTTGGCTGCAGCTGGTACGTGCGCATGGGAGATGGGACGGTGGGGGTTCTGGCTTCCTGCCTGGGCAGCTCACACTCCCGCTCCATGGTATCGATTTGGGCGGAGAAAAATCAATGGGGAGGAGGGCAGGTCGCACATGGCGGGCAACGAAATAAACGAGCCTCGACGAATAGCTCGAACTCGGCTCGTTGGAGCTCGCGAGCTTTCACAACAGGCTCGTGCACGGCTCCATTTCCAGTCGATCCGATCTTCGAATCGAGCTCGTGATGAGCCGGCACTGCCGTGTTTGTTAACCTCGCCCGTGTCGCCTCACCCCGTCCCAGTCAAACTAGCAGCTGTTCTCACTACCGGCAATAATTCATCCTAGGCCCCTGACTGGATAGGTGTAACAATTGGAGTAACTAGTGATATCCTAACAGCTGCTCGCGATGGTAAAACTGTGACCTTTGCTTCTCGTAGACCGCCATTGTCAAACCTCGAGGCATGACCACACGACATGGTGCTAGAACCAGCACGGAAATTATAGAATCTCATACACTGCACCTTCCGGGACAGGAGTACGTACAATGTCCAATTTCCTTAGCGTACTAGTTACTGCTAGAACAGCAAGCAGACTAACGAGCTAGGCTAGAACCATGCTCCTGTACACGACCCAAAACTGACCCAACGGCCTAAGCCTAACTCTAACAATCAACGTGTCACCCATTCATTGGAACAGGAATCAGCCTCGGGTTTACTGGCACGTCCATGCACAGGACGGGGTCTATTGTTAAGCAATCCGCGATAGATTAGGCACGCATCATCTGATGCAGACATCCGCTATACTGCTACAGTAAAGTTTCAGTGATAGCAACACCCAACCCACCAAAACCGATAGCAAGAAAAGGATGAAAGGTTCGGCTGATATATACTTGTTTAGCCGGCTAAGCAATTGGGCGTCAGCACATGGCGGCCTAACAGCCTCCACGAGTGACCTCACCAGAGGCACAACCATTTCAGGACGAACCCTGAGAGCTGCATCTCAGAATGGCAAAGATGGATGGATACAGGTAAGCATGGTAAAAGGTTTTGTTGAAAAAGTGTCTGAACAAATAATCGGCGAAACCGATATTATACATGGTGGGGGACCAAGGACAGCCGTAAAGCACATTTTGAAGACATTGTTTACTGTGATCAACTCCCAAAACTTGTGTTTATTTTGCTTTTCCAAAACTTAGGGGATGGGACGAGTAAATTGACTAAACTGACTACAGCTCCTTAAATCCGTTGCCACCAGCAGTGATGGTTTAGTACCTTGTGAGAGTATAAAGCAGATGCAGCAATATCTGTCAGTTGAGCTCTCATGGACTTCCATCCCACCCCCCGGACACGCAGAACTTGTGTGCACACGATCTGAGGTCACAGCTTCATGCAGAAACATCCAATGACTTTGTATTTACGGAAATAACTTCTTTAACCTATTAATGGCAACACTGGCCGTCTTGTTCATTGGCTCTAGAACAAGAGCATGGTTGAAATCTGCAAACAAGACATGACTATACACAATCAGATCCAGTTCATTGAATATCAAAACCAAGTAACTAACAGACATGAATTCCTCATCAGGCACGAGGAAAGAGAACACTGGCTAGTACTCATGACTCAGGAGTACTCTAGTTCATCGGATATCAACCAACAAACATGAGTTTCTTATATATTAATTATCAGGCATAAAAGACTAACCGTCAACAGCCTCCTTATAATAACCCAGCATCTCCCTTGCAGTGCCTCTCCGTAAATAAGCTTTCACAATCTAAAAAGGATAATTAGATTAACATTAGAACATATAGCAAATATCAAGTCGGTAATATCAGCAAATATCACATACTTAATAAAACATCAGCAAGATTCAGAAGCATTTACTGTTTAAAAATGAATAAAGAAATCTACTAGTGATAAAGCTAGCAAAAACTTCTTAGGATGTTTTTCCCCACAGCAGAGCTAACCCATAAGAAAGTTCGAATACAGATTGCAGGGAGAAAGGTTTGAAAATTCTGAATTTCTATCTTGTACTTCCATTCTAGTCTTGCCCAATGTGTACCATAAATACTAAATACATTAGAATACTGTCTATTGCATATCGTTCTGCAAAATTCAGGTCCTAACCTTTGGATCAAGATCGATGGCACTTGTGCAATCTGCCTCAGCCTGACGGTAGCTGAAAAGTCCAAAAAGGTGAACCATCAAGCTTCAAAAAAGTGTTGAAAAAACATTTCTTACATGCCAGATCATCAAAAGATATTGAAGAAACAAATGCTAGATAGGGGAAGATCATGCCTAGCTAGTTCTAGAAAGGCAGCAGCTCTGTTGCTGTAGTATGTGGCCACTTTTCCATTTAATTTGATTGCTTCAGTATAGAAATTTACCGCCTTTTGCCATTGTTTCTCCTTAAATGCAGCATTACCCTGTCAAGAAGCACACACTAGAATGAAAATCCAGTAAGAACAAAACAAAAAACGAAAAATGTAAACCCTAGTAATCATCCAAGATAAATTTGGCTTTTAGTCCAACACAGTGTTAATTCACCACACCTGCTTGAGCATAGTTACAGGTCATGAGAAACAAGTATGCCAAAACACCATATTGTCACAGTAGGATTATGCATCTCGTAAGTGAATTACCATCACTGTCAAGTCAAGGTAATCCTTATGCAGCATTACTAGAGGATTTGTGCAGAAATTAGAAAATTAAAAAGCTACAGCCTACAAGCCTATGCAATAAGGAAACTGACTTTCTCTTTAGCAGCTTCAGCTGCCTCTTCATTCATCGCCTGTTTACTTGAAACATTGGACTTTGCTAGGACCTCCACGTGCTCTTGGATGGTCGCATACATGGTCTGAGTGGTGTCCAATAAAAACCGATCACCACCGTGCCTAGCAATGAATGAAACTGAAATAGGACACTTATCATGTGTACCCACAGGAACAGAAACCTGAAAAGGTCATCAAAACTGCTGCATTAGTAAAGATCTAGAAAAAAGGCTTACTGGAAAAGTCGATGTAGCTAAAGCTAAGGATGACAGTGAAACTCCTCATCTTTATCCAAATTCATGCACTCCCAATTTCCAACATACACCCAAATATGGTAATAATATTTTTCATAACAAGTATGGCATGGGGGTACCTACTAAAAACACGAGGGCAAATTCAGGGCATCATCCATTCCGACACCCACTCCTATTCACATCTAGGTCCAAACCTAACACCTCAAAGTAGTTTGCTCACTTACAAAATAAGCAGTAAAATTTCACCTCTCCGTCACCCAAAGAATTTGAATAAAATAAAGCAATTAACTTTGATGTCTGGCATCTGTAAAGCCAAGGAAATGACTCTGCTACTGACCGTGTGCCCACGTAATAAATCCTATACATCCTTTCCCTATTTTTCATATGTCATCTTATTCTGTTTTTAGCCAAGTGGTAATCTGCTGCAGTTTGGAATAACTTTTGCAAAGCTACTATTTCACTTAAAATAGAGTTTTCCCTATAGTGATAGCATTTGTAGGAAGATCTCTAGAAACTCAATTATTCTGGCATCTCAATTGATGCTGTGTAAAAATCAACTGATCATCACTCTAGGACTCTTCTGGCTCACCAGTGCTTAACTACACACTTATGTCACTCTACAAGTTGTTATGGTTGCTAAAGGGTACACACATTTGGTGGAGTTTATATCCATAGCAGTAGTTGTTAGTCGTTCTTGTTCGAATTTAAGACTGAATGTGGAATAAATTTGCATAAAATGTTCAGCCCTATCCAAAATGGCAATAAGAGAAAGATAATTGCAAGTTCATAAAAAGAAAAAAAAAGAATAAGGTTCAACGGGTCATTGGAGGAAAAGAAAAAAACAGGTATACAGATTATGTGCCGGTAACTCCAATTTCCAATGAAAGATGGTCCATAGAAAGATTGTACCTGGCAACACCCTGACATACTAGCTAAAGATGAAAGGCATAATGTCAGGGAATTGTAGCTTTCAGATGAGAGTTCCTTAGCATTAAGCTTTGGGGGGCATCCCAGAGCAGTTGGAATGACCAAAATCCCATCATCCTGTGGATCAGCACAAAAATAAATTATTGGTACTACCCTACTAATAAATCAGACGATGACAGCACATTCAGTGGTATCTAAACATTTAAAACAAGAATACGAATCACAAAACACAAGCAGTACAGGTAAAAGTGCATGAGAAAGGAAGCAACGCTGCATTACACAGATCAACCAGGCAAAAATTTAAGAAGAACACTTTTCCAACAAAGAACAGTCAGTTATTGCAATTAGCATAAGCAGCATCTTTACAAAATTCTGTCCAAACAACTTTACTTCTCTACAATGTCTCTTTGAGTGGGCGTACAAGCTTGAATAATAAAACATGACACTTTCTAGATTCAACTCTAAACAGACAACAAAGAATGGAATTTGGTCTGACAACAGTACATATGCATGGGTATTGGGGACAAGCAACAGTATCCATACCTGAGAACATAGTGTTTTTTATCACCATCAAAAGTTAATTTAGGGAGGGGGGGGGGGGCATTATCACTTGCCACGGGTTGTCATTGTACACACGTGGAACATGAACACATGATACAAAAAATTCAAGTAAAGGACATATGTTACACCTATGAAAAACCAGGTTTGCTTTCCTATGATACTCCCCAAACAGCAGCCATGCCATGGTTTCCAATGAAATTTATTCAGAAAAACACCATTAACAAAATTTAATTAACATTTCCTGATTAATAATATTGTCAGCAAGCGCTACCACAAGCTCCCAACTAAGCAATAATTCAATCTGAAATTAGTTATTATAATACCTTAAGAAGTGCACTGAGTGCTGAGCGTGCTTCATTTCTCACATCTTGGCAGCTGTCAGTAACCGAATCACCATCGTCTGACAGATTACTGACTATGCGAGCATCCACAGAAGGCTTAACTGAGTTTATCCACTCCATATGCTGGTCTTTGAATTCATGCCTGGTTGGATGATGAAATAACATTATTACGTTGTATGATGCCAAATTGCTAGAGTAGGACAAAAGGAAGAACTAACTATTATGACTCAATACTGACAAATGATTCAAATATATGCAAGTCAAAAATTCTCAGATTACTCATCAATACAATCAAGTAATGAATGCATAGCAATTAGTGCCACAAAATTTCAAAACACCACCAAAACCAAACTAAGACCTAGCACACCACTTGGCAAAAGGGAAAATTAGCAATTATTATGGGGAAATAGAGCATTTGCAATCATGCAACATCAGAATTTCCAACTACACTATGTATGTAAAAAGTTCAACTTTATAGCAAAGTATAGAAGACCCGCAAAACCAGATTCAACATAAGTTAATAGACTACAGAAAACCACAAATCATAGTTCACATCCAACCATCAGTTCCTTATTTCTTTAGCAACAATAGCATGACCATGTTAGAAAGACACATACTTGTGAAGCAATCGCATAGCATTACAAAGTGCTAGCAACGAAGAAAACTTTGAATCACCGTTCTTGTGCCCATTTGAATAGTTCCTCAAGCTGGATATTCTTGAAGCCAAATAATTTTCGAGATTCACATGATTCAGGACTTGTCCTGAGAAAATAAACAAGAAAAGTGTTCAGCAAGAGGAAGTTAGCTGCCAGGAAAATTTCAAAAAACTTTGAAATAATGAAAGAAACTGCAAAGAGTAAAAACATACTTCCAAAGAGCTTCTCCACAGATTTTGTCACCACCTGAGTAAGCCTTCTAGCAGGTATCTTTGAAAGTCCAAAGCAATCATCTGCTATGTAAACGTGTCTAGGTTGGCGAATATCAGCATAAGGAAGTCTCAGAAGAAGATGTCCAACACGGCGCAACACACTTGGATCCCTTGCAAACCAGCCTGTAATAGAAGAAAGAAAATATCGGGACATGATGAGTTCAGAAGTTTGAATTCAGAGCACGGTTCTGACAGAGGTTGCACCACTCAAGACATAAATTCCACACTGAGGAGAACAATACTTTCAGCAAGTACCTATAGTGTCCAGACTAGGGGCAACAGGAATAACACCGACATTGGAAACCACAGCATGTGAAGGCCTGAATGCCAAGACCCCACAATAAGCACCTGGTATCCTTACTCCTCCAATAGAGTCAATACCTGCCGGACCACATTTTTGCTGTATTATTCTCTATTTACGCTCAATAAATGAAAGCACCATTGTAAGAAGCAAAGGCAGAAAGAATGTAGGATAAACAAACATGAAACATCACTTTAAAATGGTCCAGTAGGAATGTATCTTCATAAATTTATACTTCAACATGTCATACATTACTTACTCTGAAGTTCCCAATAATTACCACCAGAAAGGACATGGCTTAAACGACAGTGACAAATCCAGAAGTATATACAGCAAATCAAATATTCAAAATACAAAGAACTTAACAATAGATAACCAAGGTGACAAGAGGAAAATGGCAGTGACTCTGCAGGCACGCATTGTTTGTGATGGTTTATGACCAGATACTTCTAGACAAGTGGAGCAATCGGAGCACAGAAATACTCCTGAAAAGTCATTCATGAAAGTTAGCAGAGAAGATACTCGAGACCTTTTTGAGGAATAGACATTTGAGACCATCTTTAGGGAACAAACTTGAGGCCTCTCAAATGCTAATAAACTCCAACTAAAAGCTATTTTGACACAGGACTGAACCATAGCAAAAGAACATTTGCACCTATCAAGAGATATATAATGGCTCCAACCCTCACCAAAACACTTGAAAAGAAATTTCACTATAGCATTACCTTTTCTTATATTCCACTTTACAAATGATCAGTAGGTTTTAAGCCCTCTTTCAAACAAATAGGGAGGGCAGAGTGTACTAGAAACACCATAATTCCAATGAAGGGAAAACATTAGGGGGAAAGATGAAATATATTATGCAAGCATTTATCAAGCTTCAAGCATGCATTGTTTATTTCACTTGCATGCAAAATGATACTCTTTTTCTTTCTTTCTTGGGGGTTATAGATGGTTCAGTTTGGTACCCATTGCTCACAACATGAAAACGGATTAAGAAGGCTTCAGTCAATAATAATAAGCTTCCTATGTTGCTCCAATAACAAAGCATGTTGCATTTATCAAGCTTTAAGCATGCGTTGTTTATTTCACTTGCATGCAAAATGATACTCTTTTTCTTTCTTTCTTGGGGGTTATAGATGGTTCAGTTTGGTACCCATTGCTCACAACATGAAAACGGATTAAGAAAGGCTTCAGTCAATAATAATAAGCTTCCTATGTTGCTCCAATAACAAAGCATGTTGCATGCACAAGCTGTCCAGAAACTTCCTTATCTATTTACAGATGCATAAAAAAAATTGCTCACCCAGGGCAAAATCTACCATGCCACCAGCAACTGCAACAGCCGATCCACTTGAGCATCCTCCTGGTACTTGACCCGGAGCAGCAGGATTTGTTGGTGTATCAAAATGCTTATGCTCGCCATGGATGCTGAAGAAATAATGTGCGTCAAGTCAAAACACACAACAGACAAACGAGAGCTAGAAAAGAAATCCTTGTAAATGTAAAGAGCATACTGTCATTATAGTATGTACGCAAAAATGAGAAGCAGCAACAGACAAGGTGAGTTCAGGTTTAAGAAACCATATGCCCGAGAAAAAATGTCTTACCTGTATGCCATCTCATCGATAACAGTTTTCCCAACACAAGTAGCACCACCATCTACGAGAGCTGAAACCACTGGAGATGTTTGTGTCGCTGCATCGTGTGTCCTTGCCCATTCTAGGCTGCCAAAACTTGTAATATAACCACTGACATGCAATCTGCAAATCATCAAGTGCAGATATTTGTGCTCAAGGGAAATAATACAACATGAAAAACCAAATAGATGTAATGATCTGCCGGTTTTTAGTTCTAGAAATCATGACATTAGTTATTGCATGCAAAAATCAGAAATAATCAATCTGGTCTCTGGATTAGGTGAGCATTTAATATCAAATTTCTTTGTCATGATGTGTGTACAACAATTAGCATACAATTACAAATCAAAATGTAAAACAAATCAGCAGTCCCCTAAAAAATAATAGATAATGTCACGATTTCAAGATCAAGCACGAGAACTTTTTTGTCCCAAAAGAGAACTAAGAAAGCCACGAGAACATTTTTGGGCAGTAGTGGGGCAAAACTGAAGAATAAAAGCGGCTCAACAGAACTCAGAAAACCAATGGAAGTATGCATTTCCATAAGCAAATTATATTTTAGTGCATAAAAGACATGTTACATTGACATATATTAGACATCTATTTAGAAATAAATGTTAGGCAAGGCTGTAAAGGACAAAGTATCTATTTGCAAAATTGTGCACACCCAAACGTGTGCTGGAAGTGCAACAGGGAATAGTATCCCTAGTTTCCTACGAGAAATAGATATTGCCCACCAGACAGTTCCTAGGATAATAATAACGGTTCAGATACTAGGTTCGCTGAGGGGAAAAAAGGGTGTGATTCACTACACGGCCAAAAGCCTAAAAGTAGTATGAGGAACAACTAACTATATATTTATATCCAAGGTCCAGTGTGGAATATCTTATTCCAAACAAATGAACAATGGCTTCATGCATATATATAGCATCACATAGCTACAATGCCCAGCAGCATTTATACACCATACAGCTGTGAAAGCCATCAGATGGCTGGAATGCAAAATATCATGTCGAAACCAATAGAGTACTATCTCAAGTCATCATTGAACACAGCATGCAGGAAACTAGAGCCCTTCCCTAGTCCCCTTGGGGAAAAAAAGGGCTTACCTAAATTTTTCATTGTACTACAGACATTTGTGAACTTCCATCAAATTGATCCGAAAGGTATGGTATGGCATGCAACCAAATCCATGTAAAGCTAAAGGGATAAATTTCACAACAAAGGGGTTACTAGCTCATTATGATGCATTTATTTGTAAATGGGGTGATTTTGGGAACATGTTTGGACAATGCCCTTACAATAGGTGAGGCCGTGAGGCAGCCTCAACATGCATCAAAATGCACTGCATTGCCTCATGTTATAAATTCACATCACCACAATCTGTGCCGTACTAATGCACCGCAAATGCATCACACTATAAGAGTTCAGGTAAATCCCATCATTAGGTAAGCTCTATTCTAGTCATGTACCCTTGCAAGCCCCTTTTTTCTATCAGGCAACTGATGCATGAAGCTGTCTGGTGTGAGGCAATTTACCATCGATTGCAAGAACATATCCACTTTTGAAAGGCAAAACATGCTAACCACCACACAATCATGTTATGTTGCAATGAATACGAGCAAAAGCATGCTATATTTTGGCATGAAGCACATCAAATGTGCCATGTCGAGTGAATTTCCACCGCAATAGCTCAGTGATACCAGCAAAAACTTCCACATCGCACAACATCAGACGTGATAGTGATACCATGCTACTTTGATCCGAGCAATCGAATTACCGATCATGCAGCTCTACCAAGCTTCCCAACTATTCAAATTCGATCCTAAAACACAGAATCAGCCAAGCACGAGGGTTGGGGGCCGCGAGAGCTTACGCGTCCGCGATGGCGAAGCAGAGGCCGGTGAGCGGGTGGGGCGCCTGTGGCGGCGGCGGCTGCGGTGGCGGGAGGAGCTCGAGGCGGGCGATGAAGGCTCCGTGGTCGGGGCGCGCGGGTCGCCGCAGCCGCCGTGCCGCCAGGAGGACGCCGGCGATGCCGAGGCCGAGCAGCACCCAGAGGTTGGCGACGGCGCCCGAGGACGCCATGTCCTCGCGGGCGAAGGGGCGGTGAATTAGCGGGCTAGGGTTTTAGCGCGTCGCGCGGGGGGGTTTTGAGGCGAGCGCGCGGGGGCGGAGGAGGAAGAGAGACGGCGAGGGGTGGAAGAGGAGGCGTGAGACGGCTGCGTCCCTGGATTGGATAAACACCGCCGCCGTTTGGCTTCGCAAACCTAAATACTCCATTGCGGCACAGAAAAATATACTAAGGGCCCGTTTAGAAAATAAATTCATAATTTACCACTTGAATCACCAAATCAGTGGGTTGAAAGAAATGTTTCATGGTGAAACGATTCTATGAATCGCCTCAGAATCCCGAAACGGTTTGGATGACGTTTCGCCCGTTTCAATGCAGTAGCGATATCAACTTCCCCATATACTTGACCGATATTATGTGAAATTGCCGTCGGCCCACTCGACGGCCGCACGCGCACGCCAATAGTCAGCTCTGGACCAAGTATACAACTAAAAAAGTAAAAAACTTCTCCAATAGTACATATGATTTTTTTTAGATATAATGTGTATAGGAATCCACGTGGTAATCCCTAGATCCATGCATAAGTTCCAAAAGTTGCAAATTGAAAGTTTGCATTTCGTTTCAAACGTTTCAAAATTCTGATCTGAAGTTGAAATTCAACTTCAAGATGGAGGCTTTGATATTATTTTTTTAGAAAAATTGCTAGCTGAAAGCTCTGGTTTTGGTTTGAAGCTACTTTTTTTTATTTGAAAGTCGAACGAAAGGTTACTTATGTTTGGCTTTAAAGTTTTTTATTTCAATTTGCTCGAAAGAGGATGGAGGAAAGTCCTTTATGTTTCAAGCGCTCGCTTGGGTGTGCATGGCGGATGGAATACACATGGAAATTCCTAAATACATGTGTAAGTTCTTAAATTTTGCAAATGGAAGTTTGTATTTTGAATTAAAAGTTTGAAAATTTTGAGGCGAAAGCTGAAATTTAAGTTTAAAGTGGAGAGTTTGAGTTGTTTTAAGAAATTGCTAGATGAAAGGTTTCAAATTTGGATTGAACCTACTAATTCTTAATTTGGAAGTCTAAACGAAAGGTTGTTTCTGTATTCAAAGACTTTTTATTTCAAGTTTGCTCAAATCATCGTTTATCACTTGAGTTCCATGCATCAAGCAAATCACCAAAAAAAACTTAAGCTGTTTGAGTGATGGCGGGTAATATAATTCATAAAAATTACAACCAATGCACGTATAATCTCATTTTCGTCATGTCATCATTAAAACGATACCTTTTGTTTCCCCTACACGATTTTTGTACCTTTTTTTCATGAAAATTGATTACCTCAACTGATATCTTTTACCTGCACCACTAGTTCACTAGCGTGCCTACCAAGTTTTCATTTTCATCATTAGAGGTACTTGAGTTCGTCTTGTTTATTCTTTGGCTTTCGCATTCCTCCATCCCTATGTACTAACGTAATCCATTTAGACATGTAGTTTTCTTTTTCTTTCTTTTAAATTCTACTTGATAGCTAAATTCAAGGGTCATTCGCATGATCGGCCTCTCGTGTAATCGGTTCAATCAAATGCTCTTTGAAGTGTTAAGCAAAATGACAGTTAAGTCCCTTTTAATTAGCATACTACTACTTTATAACGTACTTATTACTTTTGTCCGTACTTGATGGCACTGGCATTTGCTTTCTATTTGTAGCTTCAAAAGGGCAAATCGTTGCACTGAGTATACTTAATTGCTTTCTATTTCTAGGAACTATTCCAGTTCAAATTTCCTGTAAGAGATAAGCTAGCTGTCTAATTCTATATGCCTTTTTATTCTCTCCTAACTCAACGATCTATAGTTCCAACTGATTTTTTTTTCTTCAGAAAAGTAGATAGTTCCAAATGATTGACATGCTAGTTTACCCCCTAACATATTAGTTTAGTGCAATTTACTCTTTACTGAAACTTGTAAAATGCATAATAAATTCTTTATAGCTCTAAAAATTGTGAAACCAATTTTTTGGTTTCATAATAATGTCATATACCTATTAAAAATATCCACATCCATGAAATAATTATTTAATTTTTTGAGATAAATTAATTATGTTAAAGCTTCTTTATTTCACCTTTAATTCTTTACAAGTCCAAAATTGTTGAAATCAATTTTGCTGATCTTCTTATAAAATGTGATAACTAGGAAAAAATATTTTTATGCATAATATAGCATATTTTATTGCATTTCATCATGCTCATGGCGATGCATTTTCCTCTTTTAGTGATCGACCAACCGAAGAGTGATGAGTTTTCTTGAGAAGTTTTTGTGATTGATCTTGATTTGAAGCAGAGCATCAAAGCAAGCATCTATGATATTTCTCCTATATTTTGGTGAATTATTGATCAATCTGTTAGATATTGCTATGTGTCGTATATGCATGTTAGCTAGTCGATGTCGAGAATCGGGTAGAACATATCTTGTTATTGTTGATCATAATCATTGTAACATGGGGATAACCATGATAATGTCTAACTTAAATTTATTCGAGCAGTAGAACTTTTCATCGAGAGTTATAGGCTTAATTACTTTCATGATGATAATGATGTAGGGATGAAGAGTTGGTGAAAATGAGATGTGATGTGGACGGTGCTAGGAGTAGATCGGGAGAGGAATCTGAATGTCATAGACCGTTTACATCGTTTAAGTACCTATCATTGGGGACGTTGGCTTAAGTATCTTTCCGTACTACCACATATCCGTATATGGGATGAACGAGCCAAGTATTATAAGTCGCCGCGTTCATTTGACTCATGCACCCATGATGTGAATGAGAGGGCTTGTAGAGGCACTTGAGATTGCTCCGGGAGTAGATCTAGGCAGTTTCCATATACTCCAGTATGGGAACAAAGATTCGAGGTGGGTACGTGAATGGTTGTCACGTGAATTATTGCTTGCAACCGACATGTTGTATGGAGGATGGTCTCGTGTCGTGTGGGTAAAGATGTACTCCCAAGCAAGGTGTAAAATCAATTCAAATTATCGCGCTCTCAGTCATAAGCACGCTTACGTCCATCCACATCAATCAGTTTCGATGGTGGTCGTATGTAATGTGTTGGGAGATGGCTAGTGAAGGTTTATGTCGGGGAGAGTATGTTCATATAGCAGTTATGGTTATGTTCTTATGGTCATGATAGGATAGCTTAAGTGTTAAGTTAGGTAGGTGCTCACATGTTAAGCTGTAGGTTGAATTGCCTTTCGCATTATTCAATTTAACCTTATGGCCTATTTCTTACTAATTCATCTAAAATACATTATCCTTGGAGTCGAGTATATATATACTCATATATGTAAGTCTTGCGAGTATCTTCATAGTCAACGTGTTTTGTTGATTGTTTTGCAGGTGAACATAGGTGTCGGCTACTTGTATCCCACTGAGAGCAGCGTGGTAATGAGTAGTCACTATACTACTCCACGGGTCTTTGTTTTTCTTTAGATGTTTTTCCGTTGTGATTGATGTAAATGTACATTAGATAATACTTGTCTTTTGATTATTTTATCAATATGTAATCTTTTGCGTGTTTGTATAATCGTGATGTTGTGATATACATGTTGGTAGATATATGTATGGATAATAGCTCTCCTGGGAATTATCAAAGCACACATATCGAGACTACCGGGATTGAATTCGAGTTAATCATTGGTGGCTACGATCGTTGTGATGAGATATGGATTAACACGTGGCGCGTCAAGAGATGGACCTGTGCTAGCTCTCATCTTATTAAATGATCACCCTAATGATTAATTCGAATACAATCTGGATGGATCCTCACAGAGCATGAGGCTCTGCTTATTTCAGTTGAAGATTGTGAAAAATAGTTTGCAGACTGTGGATTGTGAAAAGCTAAATTGTAAAAAGATGGTAGTTATTTGGCAACCTAGATTATAGGGGAGTGGATTGCTGCTTTTTGATGTCAATAGTTTGTAATTCCCTTAGTTGTTTTAGGTGGCTTGTTTATTCTTTTGTGACAAGTTTAACATTCGATTGGACTTGTAATTAATTTTGAAATATAAAAATCCATAAAGAAAATTTAAAATATACATCATTCATACAAACTTGAATATTTTTCGTGATTTTTAACATTTTTATGAGTGCACATATTTTTATCAGATATAGCATGTAAAAATAAAGCCATAAGAACTGGTTTCATGATTTTTAGACAGTTTAAGATTTAACCATGAATTTAAGAATTCATAACATGTTTAATTAAAAATAGGAAATTCAGTGAATATTTCATGCATGCATGTATTTCTTAACATGTAGGACCCATGAATACAAAACTAACAAAAATTATTTCACATTTTTCTGAGTTGTAATTTATGATTTTTACAAGATTGCGAATGCACTAGTTCTAACTTGCATAGCTAGTTTATCTAGCTTTCCACTATAGCAGCTACTAGCACCACTCGTGGGCGTCCATGGTTGGCTGCCGGCATGGCGCAGCTCACCAGCGGTGAATCCAGTAGGGGCTTGGCCAGCGGGAGGGCGGCACCAACACTAGTGTAACCAAGAGTACGATGCTATATACCCCATGGTATATATGAAAATTATGTTCTCATATTCAATATCATTAGCAGATCAAATGAATTGGATAGATTCGGACATATAAGTCCCTAATAGACTTCGTATTCTCAATCTAAATACAAATCGTAATATATATTATGTACAACTTAAGTCACTTCATAACTTCAAACAGTGAAGTTGATTGTGGTATAACTGATTAAATGAGTTCCTTCTACAGAAAGGTTACTCTAACTACAATTATTGCATATGTGTGTTCATAATGAAATCTCAATTGAATTTTGTACCATCTTCAAACCACATATGACAGAGTATGTAATCATCTTATGACGGAATTTGAAATGAATGATTTGGTTAAAACCAAATTTCACTTAAGTCTGCAATTTGAGCATATTCCTTCAGGAATATTTATCCATCAGTCTACCAATATCTTGATGATATTGAACAATCATATCCATTAAAATACTTATGATCATTTAATCTCTAAATATGAATTAAGATTAATTCTTACATGGGGTTGATGATGAAAAGATATTGAACTTAAAGTTCTATATCTTAGTGCCATCAAAATACTCATATATCTTGCAAACCGTAACATGCCTGATATTGTATTTACAGATAACTTGCTAGCTTAAATAGCACATATCTAACAACGCCATTAGACGAGAGTCGAAGATAATATCCACATATATCTTTATAGCACCAAAGATCTAGATTTTTCTATCAGAAAGATAAAGACATGATCATAGCGTGATATCCAGATTCTAACTATATAAATGATTGTCATAATGTCATATCACAGACTGATTTTACGTTGATATACCCTTCTCATAGAAGTCATCAAAACATATTCTAATGGCTACTCTCATCTATCATTTTGAAACATCACATACATATGTATGACTTCGCAGAATGATTAACCACATATAACAATCGTGTGGTATTGATTCTATTGAATCACTAACTTTTATCTATGAAGATAATTCTATTTGCATTGCTCAAACACAAACATGTTACATAAAGAGCAATATAACCAAATATATTGCCCCTAAATTATTCTATCATCATGAATTGCAAAATAATACAGAGATAGAAATCTTGCAAACTAAATATTACGATAACCTTGCAGATTTATTCTCAAAGTCTTTACCAACTTTGACATTCTAATATGTCTATGGTATTGGTATGCGATAACTTTAAGATCTGCAAGGATCAGGGAAGTCTACTCATAAATTTTAACCTACTCATACATCATATTGTACTCTTTTTTATATGAGTTTTACTTACAAGGTTTTCTTATAAAAGATTTTAATAAGGTAATATCTATACAAGAATATATGTCAAATCTCATATTTTTTCCTGTTGGTTTTTTTAAGAGATATCAAAGACATATTTGATTCACAAATCATACATATGGTTCTCCAAACTCGCTTATAGGTTTTCGCTCTCATATGAGTTTTTAATGAAGCAATATTTAATTTATTCCTCCTATTTTTTCAGGAAATTTTTGGAGGTTTTAATATGATCCATAGATCATAATTTTTATTCTCTAAGCCCATCAATGAGTTTTTTCTATTTAGGTTTCTCATATAAGCTTCAATGAAGCAATAACCAATATATATCATATCAATTTTTTCTTATATTTTCTCATTAAATTTTAAAGGAGTTTTAATGGCATATTAACCTATTATTTTCTCCTCAATTTTTCTATAAGGTTTTGAAGGAGTTTTAACTAAAAATTTACACTATAAATAGTTGATAAGTGTTACAAATAGACACTCTTTATGTGTTAGACATGTAATCAATTAGATAAACTTATTAGCAATTACTAATCTCAAGGGTCGCAAACATTACTGTTCATATACTATAAATATATAAACTCTATTCATCAATAAATAGAGAATTATTCTCCCTACTTTCTGTCTCTCCTATCAATATCTACTTGCAATAAAAACGTTACCCCTGACTACTCCAATATTTATTCCAAAATCCGACACGGAACGGACAGACGTCCATTCTACTCTATGGTCCATGTACTACTGTGAACGATACTTTCCTTCTGAACAAGATTGTGTAGATTCTAAATCGGATAGGAGGTTTTTCGGTAAGCCCGCAAATCATAGAATCATAACTATAAGAATAGTAAAAAAAGTAGATTTAGATTTTACTGACAAGAATCGTAGAATCAGTCCAGCCAATCTAGATCGTAATGTCGTAAAATCGTATGAAAAAATGGAGATTTTGACGACCAGAGACATCTGAAGCCTACACAACATCAGACTAAAGAGCAGTTCCAGCAATTGCCGCCAGAAACAACAAGCAGAAATAAAGCGCAGGGCAACAGGGCTGCCACAACAATTTCTGAAGTAGAATGGCTTCGCTTCCACGCTTCACCGAATAGCTAAACTGCTAAAGCTGAATAATGAGGTAATGATCTATTGAGAAGTGAGATACTAGTCCATTAATTCAATGGGTGCGCAGCGAATTCAGAACACATGTTAACAACTGGAGATTTATTGCATGCGTAAATATGAAATATCCAATGACAACACAGTAGCAACGAGAAGTATTTACAAAGTTTGCAGGTGAAAGGAAAACAACATTGCTCGGCAGCATTCCCCAATTTTATTTCATCGACGATAAGCAATCAACACTAAAACCATAACTAGGACCCGCTTGCTGGAATCACTGTTTTTTGCTCCTGTACTGGCGAGTAGTGACTGGTTTAGCTAAGGCACATAAAGCGGTTCAGCGGCAGTTTTCCTCTGTAACCTGATAAAAAAAACATGAAGAAAGCTAGTTAGGAAAATTAGGAAAATCAAAAGGTTATGTTAACAACGGCACCGTGCATCATTCTTGCATGTTTAGGTACTCTTGAATTCTACATGTTCAGCACCGTGAATAAACTGCTTGTCTCCTATTCTAAGACGAGAGTACCTATTTTGTTGAAACACCAACCAAATTACCGCCAGTGTTACACTCTTACCACTATTAGTGACAAACCAAGAGCAACATTTTTGTTGACTGAAACAACATACTGTGTGCCTTTCAGTGATTGGCAGCTTAATGAAACGTGCAACATCCATTAGAAACAAACAATTATATTCAGATGATACTTTGTTTTGTTTTTGTGAGTAACCAAATTGTTAAAGCACTCTTTTTTTACTGCAAAGTGCAAACTACCGAATGTACCAACTACAGACAACTGTGATTTCAGGATGAAACTAGTATTGGACATGTCCGATACAAACATGAAAACAGAATATGACCTGTTTACAAGCATTTCTAATGCGGATAGACAATTATGCCGATACCTTTTAGAAGCAAATGAAAAATCAAAACAGAACTATAAACAGCGCTAGGCAGGTGGTGGGTGGTGCCTAGGGCCTAGGTGATACAGGCGACTATTAGGCACTAGGCAGGAGGGTGCCACCTAGCACCTAGGCACCTGATTTTTTAGATAGTAAATATAAGTGAAACACTCCCCAAAAGTGTCGTCATGAACTAACCAGTTTTCCTTGGACCATTCACATCCTTCAGTATCAACTACATGTAAGCTGAGTGCATGTCTTGACACCTGAGAAAGATTCTCAAAGCTGTACAAGAAAAGCTAAAGTGCATTATTAAAAAATTGAAACAGTACATCACAACTAGGAAACAAACATAATATGAAGGAGAACTCCACCTCTGGTGTATAAGATCTCCATGTATAACCACCAAAGCCCCGGATTTTACTTCCAGTGGCACAAATTCTTTGAGGTCGTAGGATGGAGAAGGGTGATCAAAATGAGTGCCATTTTCATCTCTGATCATTCGCCTTTTCAGACCCTCTGATGCAAAACATTGAAGATAACAGAAATGTTAGATGGTCCCACTTTCCAAATGAATAATTTTTACATCAAGTGTTGGGTGAAAGAAATACTTTTATGTGATCCGGGAATTGCCCATAGACAGCCATTATTGACTGTTGCATCTTCAAGTGCAAGCCACAACCCTGTGCATGTTCGAGGTTCCGTGTAAAGGAATGTACTATCCTGGTGCGGCACAACCTCACCACCAATACCTGGTTGCTACAAAGAAGAAAATAACCCATTAAGGAATCAAGAAATTGCATGACATATCAACAAGAAAGTAGGGTCTGCAAAATCTACCTTAAAGATGTACATAGATTGAATAATTGAAGGCCTCTTGTAGCCTAAAGAAGAGAACAGGCTAGCAATGCTCTTTGAGAAAGAAAACCTTTTGAACACCGGGTCAAGTTCATGTAATGCTGCATGTCATAGAAACTGATGAAGGTTATATATCTCACACATATTATATAGGTCATGCTGCATGGTATTCTTTGTGCGAATGGCTTAAACAAAACATTTACAGAATGAACAATAGTAACTACTGTAAAGCATAATGTAATAACAGAGGAGGTTATATTAGCATCACATTACAAAGCAAACTGAACCACATAAACATTTAAGTTAACCCTCCTCTAGATTACAGGAACTGCAAACAACAGGAACGAAGGACAGTTTAAAGTGGTAAATTAGAATAATAAAAATATAATGGAATGCGATGCAGCACAAATTCTCATTTTAAGAATTGTGTTTAGAAGGTATAGTTTGTCATCTTATGGGTAGATGTGTAATGACATCTGGTTAGTAAAATCACAGATGGTGGATAAATTTCTTGTTTTTTAGTGAAACAGGACGTCTCCTTGCTGTTTCCTATATTGGTGTTTCTTACTGGTCAAATTAGAATATGTATAGCAAGGGAGCAATGGAAGTAGCGAGAAAAAGAGGTAGGCACACTAGTGATGTGGCGATTTCTGAAACCTTAATATATAAAATAATATTGCTCGAACCAACAAAGCATCAGATGAAGGCAAAGCAGCTATATATCTTTCTAGCTGAATGTGATTGCACCATTTACAGACTTACCGTGCCCAACTTTATTAATTGAAAGTTCGTTTGGCTGCTTCAAGCATCCATCATCTCCAAACGCCTTTTCTGTGAGTGAAATAGTGTAGAGAAAATATAAAGGCTTGAAGCTATCAAAATATATTAAATTATATGAACAACAAAAGACATAAAAGTACACATCTCACTGTCCAAGGTAAACTTCCAAAAGTTAGGAAGATGTACAGCAATAACAGAACTCATAATACAGTTACAGTATTACTAAAACTATAGTAATCGAAGAATTTTCACCTTTTTTCTCAAACTATCTACGGATTACTAATACATAGTCAAATAATATAACCTGTACACAGTACCATTCCTAGTTCACAAAACAGAACTGTTACTCATTCCTACAAGAACGGAAATAAAGAACATACCCTCGAAGAAGAATGAGATATTCTCTGCACTCTTAAAGAAGTAGTCATCCTTTAACTGCCGCTGCAACGGAAAACAACATGGCAAATTATTATCAAACTGAGCAAAGATAAATTCCATAGGCCACTTATAAACTGCGACATCCAAACAAACATAATCGATTGACCTTGCGATTCCACATAGATTGTAAACCAAACATGTGTCGCACCTAATGCTTGACTCAAGTCTAGCGAGGCAGTTCTGAAAGAGATCGATAGCTGTACATGCTACGCACCTATACAGTTTACTACACGGAGAAGGAAATAGCGCAAGTAAGGAGGGGTTCAAGATGGTCCCCATCGCGGCGTACGTGATCCTTGGTGGAGAAGATGGTGGAGCTGGCGCCGTCAAACCCGGCGACGAGCTCGGCCATGCGGTCCCGCATCGCCGCCACCTCCTCCGCGCTCGAGAACGACTCCATCACGAGATACCCTGGAACCAACCAAATACGATTAGGACGTAGGGTTTCCGCTTCGGTATGGGCTGCCCAGTTCGCCTCCGGTTCGAGGACCGAGGCCTGAATGTAAAGGAGAGGTGCGCTCACCGTTGGTGTCGAAGAAGCTGAGCTGGTCGGCGGTGAGGCTACCGGCCGGCGGCATAGCGGCGGGCCGAGGCGGAGTGGAGGTTAGAATGGGGTTGACCGGAACAGGTTTGGATGGGACTGTTTGACGTACGCCGATTACGTTTTATTTGCGGGCAAGCGACTCCTATGAAGCCACGGTCCGGTGAGGACGTCGGACGCAGCGATTATAATTTAGTTTTATAAAAAAAATTCGTTCAGCTGCGAAAAACTGAAATTCGTAAAATTTTGATATTTTTTCCACTGCTATGTGAGTCTTTAATAAAAGAAAATTCTGATATTAAATATTTTATTCTCTTTTAAAATTCACAAAATTTTATCAAAATTTTGACAAAATTTTAATCCATAGTTAGACAACGAAAGGAATCTTACGAAACCATCGGAACAACGAACATGTGCATGCGCATGAGGGTGCTAAAGGATGTCATGTTTGGAAAATGTTTTGCAAGAAACTTAATATAATATCCTTAGTTTCTTTCAATTAAGAAGAATAAAGAGTTTATATAAAATTAATAATAGAAAATAATTTAGTCGCATATGTTCCTTGCAACAAGGTTCTAAAGGCAACAAGAGTAAACAAATGTAGACAACCACTCAGATAGCTAAAGTTGAGCTCTAGTTGAGACCGAAACCCCTAGCTCGGAACAAGCTTGATCATTTAGGTATATCAGTTCAAAAAGTCATAATTCACACTCCTCACGTGTATCGCTATCAATATTTGAATTTACACATTTTTTAGTAATAGAAATATAGTCTTTATCTTTACTATATAAAGCAGGAGTTGTTCGCACTCATCCTCTCCCACCCTTTCACACAACCCATCTAATAAAAACCGGATAAAAACCAAACAAAACTGGTATCTCCATCGGTTTGCTCCGATTGCGGGAAAACCACCCATTCAGGGACATGAGCCTTCTGCAGTGCAGTAACAATCACTGAAATATGGATTCGATCCCACGTGTCAGTGATGGTGCATTACTTCAGAGGAACTCTACCCCATTTAGTGGCCTCTCCCCACTCCGCCTCCTCTCCCTCCAGATCCCTAATTCCCCATCACTCTCTCTACTCGCTCCTATGACGCCATCCGCCACCTTACTCCCCCATGCCACCACCGCTGCTCCGCCCACCCCGTGCCATCTCAATCTATCTCCATCTTGATCCCCTCCTCTTCCTATCGGCCGCTGCCGAAGCAACAACATCATCATCATCGTGGCGTCGGCTGAGGGCGAGAAGAAGATGATCACGCTTAAGAGATCCGGTGGCGATGTCAACTACAAGATCCTCTCTAAGGTCATCAAGTACTGTAACAAGCATGTTCACGCCGCCGCTAAGCCCTCAGACGACAACAACGATAATGCCTCCGCCTTCTGGGCAAGGACCTCAAGAACTAGGAAGCGGACTTTCTCAGGGTCGACCAAGCCACACTCTTCGTCCTCATCTTGGTACTCTCCACAGCCCAACCACAATCTTCCCCTCTAATTTTTAGATTTGTCCTAGCAGCTCTTAGATCGATTTGTTATATGATGCTTAATTCTTTTTTAGGTTGCGCTCTAAGATTAGATTAGGGTATAGTCCTAGATTATGTAGTAGATGGCTTTAATTGTGTAGTGGTAGCTATCGGAATCTTGGCCACCAATGTGGGAGGTTGATATCAGCAGGTTTGTGATTCTGTGCTCTTGTATCGCTACAGTATTCTTTCCATGCTTCTCGTCAATCACCGGTGTGCAGCACCAATGATTCTTCGGGCTAGCAGCATGTGGGTTGGCAGCCAACCAAAATTCTTCGGTTCAAGTGTGGGTGTAAACGTTGTGTAATTTCCAAGATGGTAGAACCTAATATTATCGTTAATATTAGACATATCAATTGCTGCTTTGTGATAGCATCAGAGATCCTTTCGTTTTTCTTTATGGAGCCCTTTTTCATTCGATTTAGGAAGATACCTCATTTGCACTTTATCACTTACTTTTGAACAAATTTGCTTATTTGTACACATATATGGTTTCTGTTAGTAATGGAAAATGGGGTAATCCCAGTTCGAAATGTTTCTTTGGAGCTTACTTATACGGCTACACCACATTTGTTGTGAATGTGAAGTATGATCGATTCTTGTAGAGTTAGATTTTGTGTGTTAACAAAATTGTGGTGGCTACTTGATATTGTAGTAAATTATCTGATTTTTTGTTGTTGTAATGGACCTCTGCTGTGTTGTCATTAGAGTCTTATAATTCAGAGCAGTCTCTTAAAAGTGTGCTTTACGAATTCTGATAATTTAGGTGGATCATCTGAAGGAGCCCTGAATTGCATATCATGAAAGACTACATATCCTATTCTTCGTTGTCGGTAATGTCTTTTGTTCAGCATTTGTTTGAAGCCAAATGTGTTGGTTAAGTTCTTCTGGGTGAGGATCTATCATTTTACATATTGCACATAACACAATCTTACCATCTCTTTAATCATGTGATTAGGAATCAATTCCTTATTTCAAGCAGAGAAAACAATTGCATACATAATATACTTATGTTCAGGAATCTAATAGACAGCCATCTGCTTCCAACCCTGCATGGAAACGATTTTTTTAATAATTTTATTTTATTAGAAAATTATAAAAATAATAGTCAAAATTTATAAAATTGCAAGAATAGGTTGTCGGTACGCGGGTACCGACTATTGATCTGTCGGTACTTTGAATGCCGACATCCTACGTGGCACTGGGTCTGGGGACCTATCGTCACACGGTAAGCCGACAAGTGGTGGGCTCGGCTAAAGAGGTACCACATAGGCTTTTCGTGCAGAGTAGTGGTCTGTTGGCATTTCGTGTGCCGACAGGTGACACCTCATGACCTGTCGACATTCAGAATGCCGACAGGTGACACCTCATGATCTGTTAGCATTCTGTGTGCCAAAAGGTGACAGCTCACACTTGTCGACACGCATAATGCCAACAAACCTATAATAATTAGGCGGGCATTGATTTCCCTCTTGGCGTTCTATCTTCCCCATACACACCCGGGCACACGGTGTAACACCTTAAGTTTTAACATTTAAAAATATAGCAAAATTAACTCTGTTTAATTTTTTTAATTATTTAAACTAATATAAAACCAAGAAAATATATATTCGAGGTATATATGCTCATATGTATATATTTAAATATATTATTTTGACTAAGTATTTCAGAGAGCACCAAATTAATTTTCTAAATTAATTGTTGCTGTAATTGAATCATATGCATTTTGGTTTAATGGCTTTTATGGTTATTTGAGTAGAGATTTTAATCTGAACCTCTCTCAAATTCAAATCTATTTCTTATATTCAATTTAGCTGAAATTCAATTTGAATTCAATTCTTTTAAATTCAAACCTCTCTCAAATCCTAAGGCTTCACCTTCAAATCTTTTTTCCTAATTCAGATACCCTTCTTTGAATTAATGCCAAACTCAATTTTCAACTCCAACTTCATATATTATTTTCTTTAAAGAAACCACAAATCAATCCAAATCCTAATTCTATTTAAATTAGTATCAAATTATATCCAAATACAGACTCATACAAATCCTCGGTGATTTCGTATTCGAATGCAAATTCGAGTTGTTCGAGACATATTCAATTCATTCCAGTTAAATCAGTTCACAAACTCAATTCAAATCAAGTTCATGTTGGAATCTCATAATCAAATCCTCGTTCCAAAATCCTGTCAATTCAAACTCATTTGATTTACTCTAGTCCAATTCAATTCAAGTTATGCAATTTGAATTATCATGAATCCCATTTCAATTCAAACCCAATTTGAATTGCCACTAAATCATTTCAAATCTAATACATTCAATTGAATCATTCCATATCCAGTTTGAAACTCAATTACATTCATTGAATGAACATTCAAATCCTTTACCCCTCTCTCTCAAGATCTTTTCATCTCTCACTCTCTGTTCTCTCTCTACCCTCTTTGCTCACCAGCCAAAGCCATGCCGCCACTTTCTCTCACGTTCACACCGGCCATAACTCCTCTCTCCTTAATCTTTTCGCCAAGCAGCACCAAACACCAACTTCTCCTTCTCCTCCACTCTCCCTTCACCTGCAAGGCACGCTCCACACACATACATGCATATAACACGCAACAGCAGTGTCAGCGCTCTCCTCTGCTCCCTCTCCAAAACAGAGCAACCACACCAAGCAGCAAAGGCCAATTGGCCTTCTCCTCTCTCCTCCTCTGATCTTTCACGGATGGCAGAAGCCATTTTCCTTTCTCCGCTCTTTCCTTCACCTGCAAGACTCCCACCTCCACAACGAGCAACCATACATACACATAGGCATACACATGAGCACACAGACCAGCTCCTCATGCCATGCACACAAACACACAAGCATACACAAACACCGCGCTGTCGCGAGCGCCACCAGCAGCAACAACTCAGTCGCATCCTGCCACATCGTGCGCGTCGCTGCCACGCCGCGCCGTCGAGATGTGGTGCCGTCCCACGTCACTGCTCGATCATGCTCCTTCACGATGTGCCCGATCGTGCTTCAAGGTCCATGCTGCGTAGTCATTCTTTTTGCGCCACGCGTAGCCGGTCCACGCCGCTAGGTCATCGTTTCGCCACCGCCACGCATTGCCCTTCCCTGCCATGTTCTACACTGCCTTGCTCCCTCAGTGTCGTTGCTCGCATCGCCTCATCTCGTGTTCTTGGTGAGCACCCCTTGCTCCTCCTCCCCCCGTCCTCCTCTGCTCTTGCATCAGCTCCATGCGCCCCTCGCAGCCGCACTCTACCCTTCCGCGCTAAGCTACTTACGCATGCCACCTCTTGCCTCTGGCGCTGCCCTCTCTTCCTCCTACGCCGCACCGTGCTGTCGCCTGGCCTAAAGCCGAACTATCGCCTACGCGCAGCCACCGACGCACTCCTGTGCGCCGCAAGCTTGGGCCGCTCTATGCTCTCCCTTCCACCGTCCTGACGGCCCAAGGTTGTGCCACTGGCTGCCGCGTGCGCCATCTCCCTCCTCCTATGCTCCCTTCTCCCTTCTCTTCCGCCGCACGCGCCATCTTGCCCCAGCCCGCTTTCCTCTCCACCTGACCGAGAAGCCCCGCCGACTCGACCTTTCTCGCTTGTGCCGTCGGATCTCACCTCGGCCAACCTCTCTCTTCCCAGCCACCCAAATCTGAGCCACCTCCGAGCTGAGCCCGCTCGGCCAGCAAGCCCTACCGCTAGTCTCCTTCCTCCCCTGGTATCTCCCTCCCTCTCTTCGGCCACCTCCCTACCTACTCTAGCCGCCTCCTGCATCTCCTCTGGCCTCTCTCTCCTTGTGGTCTCTCTAGCTCTCTGTGAGCAGCACGGGAAAAGACCTGGCCGGCCTTATCCTCCCCATTATCCACCAGTCCATCGTCCCACTCCGTGGTGGACCACACTCCGAACCTCCCCTCGATCCATAAGCCATGGACCGTGTCCACAACACAGCAGTCTCCGGTCCACGCCCCTTTGGTCCACACTCTCACAAATCTCCCTCGGTTCACGAATCCACGGACCGAGTCTACAGAATAGTGTCCCTTTTCTTTTTTCAAAAATTCCATTCCTGGCAAATCTTTTGAGTAAAGATGGCCAGCTAGGCCGGGCCTAACGGGCCAGCCCGCGGCACGGGAAAATTGGCCCGGCCCAGGCACGGCACGGCACGAAAGTAAATGGGCCGTGCCGGCACGGCACGGTTAGGCGGGCCGGAGCCGCGGCACGCCGGGCCGGCACGGCACGGCCCGTTTAAGTTTTTCTATTTTTTAAGGTTTTATATAACTTATTTATCCCTAATACATAAAGAGATCCTTAACAGGGTGGTAGAGTCATTGCTTCCCATGTACGAGGTCTTGAGTTCGATCCCTGCATTCGGCGGTTTTTTGATGTTTTTCGGGATTTTCACGTGTTAACGGGCCGCCAGGCCAGAAAAATACTAATGGGCCTATCGTGCCACGGGCCGGCACGGCACGGCCCGATCTTAAATGGGCCGTGCCTGGGCTGCAACCACGGCACGTGGGCCGGCACGGCACGGCCCGTTTAGCTAACGGGCTGTAACGGGCCGTGCCTGACTGGGCCCGTGCCGTGCCGGGCCGGGCCGCCCATTTGGACATCTTTACTTTTGAGCACCATATCTCCTCCGTTTAAACTCTTATTTCTGTGATTATTTCACCAATATTCGGATATTCCTCTAAAATCACAATCTTCCACCTTGCCAAATCTTATAACTTTTGGAGTTCGTTTAATTTTATCGTCCGGTATTTATTTTCATGTCACAGTGTTTAACCTAGAATTAGATTTCATTTTTTATTAAATAAAGTGAGATTAGATAATTCCATAATTATGTTAGGTTATAATCGTAAATTAGTCACATATGTTAATCTAGCTTAAGTGTAGGTTTAAATCCTTTTGGTTAATTAAAGAATAGTTTTATATTAACTAGAGACTTATTCTTTAATTTAATGTTTAGAGTAGATTGTTAATTTATGCTTTAATCCATAGGATTTAATATTAAGTATAATTAATGTAGTAAGTTATCTAGTACAACTGCTTAGTAATTAAATACATGTCATTAGAATATAACAGAATAATTAATGTTAGTAATTAATTAATTCAATATCTTTTTAATAATTAATTAATTAGTTTTAAAGAACAGTTTAACCTAGTTAATTAATTACATGCATGCTTTTATGATAACAATAAAATATAACTTAATTTGAGTGGCAATTAAGAAACACTAGGTAATTAAGATTAATTACTATATAACATTAGTTTAGGTTATAGCTTAGATTAATTAATCGGCATTTGAGAACATATAGTTTTAGTCACTTAGAGTTATACTTACGTATATGTGTGTGTATACATGCTTATATACATATAGATGTAAGTATCGCACATATGTTGATGTCGATACACGTGCAGTCACTTACACGTAGAAACCATAAATTATCGCATTCCAGTAGTTAATCTAATAAACGCTCACCTAATTGATAGTAACTTTTTTTTAAGCTTTTTCTTAAGTTTATAAAACAATTAGGCTAATAATTTGATCTGACTTCACTAGATAACCTCGCTAGATTTTAGGTGTCAGTTTCGCATAGCTTAGAGTTGCCGATCATCTTTTCGCTAGGTTAGCTTTTGTCATATCCCTTAGTCGTTCTTCTTTCACTTTGGTGTTTCCTTTGGTTTTGCTCTGATGTTCCATTGCTTAGTCGTTGTGTGCTTTTCGTCGTTAATCTGCTTAGGCTCGAAGTCAATGTTCTAAGCAAGAACAAGAGGAAGGAACTGAAGACGAGGCCTGGCGATGAAGAACCTGGGAGACTCGAATGACAAGACCAATTGTGAATTGACCTTCGTGAAGGCAAGTCATATCTCCTTGATCATATTGAACCCATGATTTCAAATAATCTACATAATCAACTAAAACAGGATTTATTATCGCATGTGCTTTGTATTGAGCTTTTCCAAACTGCTGGTAGTAGTTAATCCTATTGAACAATTACCATGCCTAAAATATTATCATCCAGAATACATATAACCCTAGGAATTACCTATCATTATCTATATTAATGTTAGATGACATCTTGATATCTAGCATACTTAGGATTGAATGTGTCTCCTCGGAGACGTCGTCTTGAAATGCATCTCTTCGGAGATATCACTTCATTGTTTATCAAAGTAACTCATATACCATGAATCCTTATGGTTGTAAATTATGTGATGGTTGTGAAATCATTGATGTCATGTGGGATATGGAGTATGTGATGGTTGTGAAATCATTGATGTCATGTGGGATATGAAGAGTGATGTGTAGAAATGGGTGAAAACTATTTTGGCAGGGATAGGTAGAGTAGTACTCAGGACGAGGATGCTCTTAGGGGCTTGAGTTACCTTTGTTATATCCATTGCCAGAAGATACCTACCCTACTCATTTAAGCACCGAATCTTGCGTCGTCATGCTTAGCGACCCCCGTGCAACCATGCGTCATGTATAGGCAACACTTGACTTTTTTTTCACCGGGCTAGGTTGGGCATCATACTAGGAGGCTGAGAGTTACGAGCAATCAAGTGACTATCTGGCCCTCCGTTTGAATGTGCAGATACCGGCAAGTGCTTAAAAATAGAACCTGGCATTCAGTACAAGACCTTTAGTATTTGAGGAGAAATCTCGTAGAAAAGCCCAACAGGAAAGTTGCTTGAAGTGTCTCAGTATGATTCACTCATCTGCTTAACAGTTGGAGACTAAGCATATCACATGAGTATAGTGTACAACCCCTGTAGAGTGTATACCTATTTGAATAGTTGTGTCTATGGTTATGGACATGCGAAGATATGATCATGCTTGATTAGACTCTGGGTGCATATGTCTTGATAAGTGAGTGTGTGGACTAGATGTCTGTGTGATGATGTTATTGGTTCAATCCGCCAGGATCTGTGTGGTACTATAGGTACACCAGATTTGATGATAGGGACTGTGGAGAGAGATGTAGCCCCTCCTAAGATCGAAAAATCCCTAGATATAACTTGTTACTGTTTTTGGATTTAAAGTTGTTTCAAAAGCTTTGTTGTTAGGTTACGTTGTTTTCAAACTATTTTAAAAGCTTTGTTACCAGATTACCTTTATTTAAAAAGGTTAACAGTAGAAAATATAACTGGATACCTGCATAAAACCTACTTTATGCTTAAAACAATATCGTAAAGCCTTATCCTTGATTCATATATTATGCATCTATCAACCCCTTAAAGTAGAGGGAGTGAGCTACAATGCAGCGGTGGGAGAGGGAGTGGCGACGCGCGAGGGAGGAACTGGCGGCGCCGTACAACTACATTCACTGGTATATTTTTTCTTTTTTTGTTTAGATTAGAATTGGAATAGTAGTAGGTAGAATAGAAAAAATATAGGTAGAGTAGAGACAAACTCGAGTAGATTAAAATTAGGTTAGAGACATAGTTGTGTATAATAATAGATAGAAAATTTAGAGTACGATATTTAGATTGGTTAGAAATTTTATTGTAGGATTTTCACGGTATGGATAGAAAATTTAGAGTAGACCTTCTGCAGTATAGATATAATATTTAGAGTTGAATGTTAAGAATCTTTAGACTAGAATTTGTAGGTAGAATATATATAAATTTTTAGTAGAATATTTAGAATTTTGCGGTACATGTAGAATAGGGAATAATGTAGGCTTATAATTTATGAAATTTCAGTATATTCATAGTAGAAATATTCGATACATTTAAGATATGCAAGATTCGGTACAATGTAAATTAGATATATTTATTTAAAGAGTTGGAAGAAATTTGGTAGTGTTTGATAAAATATTTTTGTGGCATATTATTGATTAGGTGTGGCTTATTGTTAATTTATAGTTTTGGTTAAATTTGGTAATTTTATGTAGCATTGATTCTAGAATGTCACGTCAATATTCATCGATATATTATTAATTTATAGGTTAGCTAATGTATATACAAAATTTAGGATTATAGAAATTTAGATATAAACATAGGAATAGAGACATAGACTTACAGTAGAGAAATGTAGAATATATAAAGTAGAGTAGTTATAATAGAGTATGTTCAAATGTTCAAAATGTTGAAATTATTTAGAATGTATTATGTTGTAGTACTTCATTTTGATTTAGTAGAAATCTAGGATTACAATGTTTAGGGCAATTTAGAAAAATAGAGGAGACTGTTTGCAATAGGTACCAGATGTTGGTGAAAATTATAGGTATAAAATATAGAGAGTATATAGGAATATGTGGTATGTTTAAAATTGGATTTGTCGGTTGGAATATTTAGGTAGCTGGACACAATATTTTTTAGCGTTTTATAGTTATTTTAGTATAATGGGTAAGGTGAATAGAGTTAATTTAGCTAACGGAATATTGATATTGTATATTGAATTAGGGATGTCGACTGTAGTGGGGTTTAGGATTTTTTATAGCACTAGATATGTCATGCATTGTGACTGTGGGATGGATTTGAGTAACTTCCAGTATGTGGATGTATAATTGAATAGTCTGGAAGAGTTGCAGTGGGCCTAAGTGTTAGGTTGGTTGTATAATCTGGTACAACTTAGTTTAGCACATAAGCAGTTGACAGTGAAGATTCTGATTCTTAGACGTCAAGAAACCAGCTGGCAGTGGGAGCCATGGAAGCTTGCATGTTCGAAGCAATGGTAGCAATTTGTGTCACTAGGGTTGAGATGGGGTTTTTTCCACTGCTTGCTTGTAGAAGTGAGTGATGCTGGTTTGACAGAAGTCGGGCCTAGCACCATAGAAGTTGTAGGTGAAAATAATTTCCATGAGCAAGTGTAGGAGAGTGGTTGTGAAGGAAGCCTTGCAGACCAGTGCACCGGTTGATATACAGACGACAAGAGAATAACATAACGACGGGGAAGATAATCAGGCTGCGATGCGTGCGATCAGGGGGAGCGAGACGAGGCATTTGTGGACCAAATGGAGGCAAGTGATGATGAGTTCCACACAATTGTGGACTTGGGTGCAGGAATCCCGAAGGAATGGTCGTATTTTGCATTGGAGAAGTTGATGGTGAACGATGGACACGAGTTGGCATGGGAGTATGATTCCATCATGGTGACCAAAGGCTAGGTGTTTTATGATAAGGTCCATTTGCAGCATGCAGTGAAGAGATGGTATTTCTCAGAGCAGATGGAGTTCAAGGTGGTAATTTTCAATCCTCAGACATACGGTGTGAAATGTTTAGGAGAAGTTTCCACGTGGTGAGTCCATGTATTCTTGTCGATGTGTGACATTGTATGGGTA
Organism: Phragmites australis; assembly: GCF_958298935.1. NCBI lineage: Eukaryota > Viridiplantae > Streptophyta > Magnoliopsida > Poales > Poaceae > Phragmites > Phragmites australis. Next base: position 41,656,274 of record NC_084923.1, read on the forward strand.
GCGTCAATTGGCCGCATACTTGCAACTTGAAGCAACCTCTATGCACACATAGGAACATGATCGTTAATTATGTTGCAAAAAAGATGTACCCAGAGATTATGAAGAAGATAGGTATGTCCCCATTTGGAATTATGAATGCTATCGATAATAAATTTGGGTATGAGATTTCTTACGACATGGCATGGAGAGCAAAACAGAAGGTGTTAAAGAAGAGATTTGGCACATATAAGGACTCATACCACAACCTACCTTTATTGCTAGAGGTTATTCAGAGGAGGACCCCAGACACCTATATTGCTACTCATGATTTTGTGAATCAGGATGGAGATCGAGTCCTTCAGCTGGTGTTCGACTGTATGATGGAGGCATTCCGACATTATCGGCCGGTGATGTGCGTGGATGGGATATTCCTCACAGGTAAATATAGGGGTCAGATGCTCACATGCAAATATAGGGGTAGATGGTGAGAACCAAATTATGCCTTTAGCTTTTGCATTCATCGAACGCAAGTCTATGGATAGTTGGTTGTGGTTCTTACAATGGGTAAAGATAGGTGTTGTTGGTAATAGGTCTAACATGTGTGTTCTCCACGATCGTCATGCAGGCTTGTTAAGCGCTATCAACACATTGCGGAGTGGTGCGAACGGGGTATTGTCGTGGCCAGATTTGCATAGTTGTTGGTGCATGTGGTATCTCGGATCAAACTTCTGCAAATAATTCAGGAGCAAGAGGTTAATGGATCTTTTTAAGAAGCTATGCAAATAGAGCCGAATAAGAAAGTTTGATGCTCTATGGGAAGAGCTGGATAAACTAACTGGTAAGCACATGGATAAAGTTTTGAAGAAGCCAGTTGTATCAAGGGAGGAGGATCCCGAGTGCCTAGAACCTTTACCACTTGAGACTTAGAGTGTGACCAGGAGGAGGAAGAGTGGAAGGAGGGTTAAATGATTCTCCAACTAGATCAGACATGAACCATTGAAGAAATGGGTACTGATTGTGGACACCGATGGTTCATGTTATGAGATTATGACAACTAACCTCAATGGGGTTTACAATTGGGTAATTAAGGGGAATATGTCACTATCATTAGTGGCAATTATGGAAGGAATTGCTCGTGGTACATAGCGGTATCTCCGAGAGCATTACAGTAAGGTCGCGCTGTATATAGGGAACCCGCAAAGGGTGTACAAGTAGAAGTTAATGTCTTACATGGACGAGAAGAGCGGGAAGGGCAAGTCCCACATAGTTCATGTTGTTTGTAACCGTCAGCACGTCTTCGATGTGATGTTGTGTAAAAAGGTTTGATTGGGTATCGAAAGGTAGGAAATTATAATAGAATGCAGGTTGCGGCCAATAGACAACAAGTGCCAGTGCACTTGCAACAAGCCATCACTAATGTATTTGCCTTACTCTCATGTGCTTGCTTGTTGCGCGAAGGGCGTAGAGTTTTTTTCTCGTCACCGTATTACTGCAATGAAGCCATAGAAAGCACTTGGGCTGGCAAGTTGCTTGGGTGGCAGGCGGTAAAAGATTTCACAAACCCGACTGAAAAAGGTGCATATTGGATTCCAGATCCAAACATCAAAGTTGACACAAAGGGACGACACAAGACTCGACGTATTAGGAACGATATGGACGATGTTGAGGGAGCATGAGCCCGCAAGGAGTGTTTGGTATGCAGAGGTCTGCATTTGAGGGGGTAGTGCAATAAGTATTCGATGGACACTCTGGTATCAGGTGAGGAGGTTAGACGTGTCCCGATACGCAAGCTGAAGAAGAAGAAAACCCTTTGAACAAGACTATTATCTGAAGCAAGGGACTACTGTTTCCATATTGTATTAATAATTAGAAATGGGCGACACAATGTTTGTGATACTTGGAGCATGTTGTATTATATGCTATTTGGAGTTAATGGACAACCAGAGTATGTGATGTAATATTTTGACCATATTATATTATGTATAATTCGAAGCACTTAGCAATCTTAGTATTTGGTGTAATATTTGGACCATTTCGGTTATGTTATACTCGTACTACCTGATTGTAATATTGCGAACTTTTAGAAGTACTCATAATTTGTTATACATAATTTATTGTACTATATGATATTTTCGAACAACCTGCTACGTTTCTTCTTATACTGTGTTTCATTTATGTATTATTATTTATATTTTATTTCTCTCGAGTTCAATTTTTATTTTGCATATTCTATGTTACATTATTATGTGCTTATAGTATTCATTATGTTATTCAATACAATATTTTTTTTTGCTTCTAGGTATGGAGCTCATCGACCTAGTGATCGATGTGATGTATTGGACACACTTGGACCGACGCATCGAACACACTTGGATGGCACCCAGTTGTACCCCGCTTTGTGTTTATGTACTCTGGACCACTTCTGTAGGCTTGGCAAGTGCTGAATCCCGAGGTTTTCATAGTAATCTCTACCATATGCGTCTAAATGGGGGTGTGGAGGCAGTAGATCGATGGGGTCATCGAGAGGATGAGGCTATGCCATTGTCTTCAATTCTATGTTAGGAGATGTGAGCAAAGATTCGATTGGGTTTTGTTTATATACAAGAAATCCCAGCAATAGTGGATAGATGTGGCAGCATTGAAAAGCATATTTCTTAGACTGCACCAGCCTATTAGAGGTAGCACTGAAAAATCTATTTGCTAGACTGCACTAGTCTTTTAGGGGTACCACCAAAAGGCACTACAGGCCAGCAGCATTGACTCATGCATTGGTTTGTCCCTGCCACCGCAGTAACGGATGATTATGACCTTACCAAAGTATTCGATGCCCTTCATCAATAAAAGACATTGCAATATTGACTCATGCACATGGTTTTTCCTACCACTGCAGTGATGCACAATTATGACCTTATCAGAGTATCCGATGCCCTTCGTGAATATAAGGCACCTCCATCTCGACTACCTGAACACAACTAACACTAAGGATAGCAGGAAGAGGTAGATGGCGAAGGGCAAATGAAAATATTTGACGGTCATCCACCAAATGATCTAAGAAGGGACGCGTTTGAAAACCGCTTAATATCAAAAGGTATGTTGAGGCTTGAATGCCATTGTGGATAGACATACAATGTTCGATGTTCACATGATTTGGATACCTTCGGGAGGAGGTACTTCTGTTGTTTGAACATAGATGCATTTTTCAAAGAGAGAGAATCTTCTCAGGTAATTACTTTGAAATGACATATTTTTCCATTTACTTCATGTACTAACACTTTTTGTCCGCAGACAACAAATCGCATCCAACCACCAACCGGGTGTGTGCATTTCACCAGTGGATCGATGACTTCATATCCCCCAAGGACCAGGAATGGGTGGATCAAAGGAAGAAGTGGGACGACAACGTGTTGAATTGGAGGCGTGAGAAAGAAGCATCAAGTGATGAGGATTTACTATAGTGCGACTCCACTGTATGCTACCTATTTACTTTCCCTAAGGCGTGTCTACATGTTATGCTTACGTTTTGTATCAATTATGATACCTAACACCATAAAATTTGTAACTTTCGTGTGTGTGTGGTGTATCTCAGTGTAATTGTATTATGTAATCGTACTCGAATGAATTATTACAGGCTGTTATTGTACAAACCTCTTTTACCTCACAAAATCGGCCACAAACACGGGCCGTTAACCTTATCCCTGCTGCGATGAAACACGTTATCTAATTATTTGTTAGTAGATGTTTTTTTGCACCCGACAATTTGTCTTTCCATAAGGCATACTTCATTTAGCGATGGAGTACTACATGCTATTGTAACTTGTCATAGATTGTGTACTACATGTGATGTACTTTACTTTCATCAATGAAATGGCCAGGATTTATTATTCTATCAATACGTTTTTTCTAAGCTCAATGCTTACATATGATTCTGAAAGGACAAATATATCACCTAGAGGAGGGGTGAATAGGCGTTCTTGCAAAATTAAAACATCGTGGTAGATTATATAGAATCTGGAGCTTTTAGGTTTAATCTGGAACTTCTGAGTTCAGAGCTTTGCAACGGATTATACATAATCCAGAACTTCTGGGTTCAATCCGGAATTTCCGGGTTCCTCAGAACCTAAACGTGTTAGGTTCTACTAGTGCTCTAACATCCTAAATGAAGTGTAATGGGTTGAAATCCTAGGGTGATAGACACGCATAACAATTCTAAGCAAGATATGCAAGAGGGTTCAAGAATTAATATCCCAAAAATAGATACAAGCATGCGATTCAATTCTATACAAGATATGCAAAAGGAGATAGAATGAATTGCAAGCAAGCATATGGCAATTGAGTACAAGTGTGAAGGAGACGCGAAGACACTTGATTTATTACCGAAGTTCTAACATCTTCATTTGAGGTTCCTACGTCTCCGTTGAGAAGCTCAGTCACACTTGAGTCGGATCTCTTTCAACCCTTTTCCTTACAAAGATCGATCACACTTGAGCTTGGGCTTTCACTCTTGATTTCTTCCCTTACGGAGGAAAAATCCAAGCCTTCACAAATTTTCCGCAGCACACCACAACATTGGGTGCTCACCGGCGACGCCTAGCCACCTAGGAGCTTCTAGCTCCAAGAGTAACAAACTCCCGAACTCGTGCACGATCAACACCAGGTGCTCAAACACGCGCAACCTATGCAATAATCCGTGAGCTACCAAAAGCACTACACCTTCTCACACCTCTCTCTCTCTCTCTCTCCTCACTAAGCCACTAAGGTGATTCTCACCAAATCTTGTTAGAGAGGGAGAGGGAGAACTCAAAGGTGGAACATCAAGTTCAAAATACCTCACACCACCAGCACAAAGCCAGCCAAGTAACCTCCTCCACACTAGGAGAACAAGGGGTATTTATACCTCACTCTCAAAAACTAGCCATTGGGCAAATTCTGTACAACATGAAACTTTTGGGTCCCAAGAATCCTAACGGTTAGAAACTAGCCATTATAGGGTATTCTTGCATAAACCGGAACTTCTGGGTTAACACAACCTCAGCAACTGAGAACCTCAACCTAGACTCCATCCTGAGGTTCCACCGAAGTATGAACCACAAGCATTCAAGCATATAAGTTGTCTACTGAGTTTGTCTTGATCTTGCTCTTCCAATTTGATATATTGAATATCTTAATTCAATCCATGCCTTCTTATGTAATCTAACCCTAACTCACCCTCAAGCACAAAGCATATGGGTTAGTCCATAAAACTTAATTAACAATTTCATTCCATAAGTTACTCGATCTTCATAAGCAACTTGACATTCACTCTTATTGTCAATATTCATATGGAACTTAACTCCACTCACTCTCAAGCACATAGCACATTGGTTTGTTTATAAAACGTAATTTACAATCTAATACCTTTAGTCACTTCGTCTCCATAAGTGACTTAGCCTTCACGCTTATTGTCAATCTTCATATGCTTCTTCTTCTTCTTCTTCTTCTTCTTCTCATAAGTATCACCTAGAGCTCATTGATCTTGATGCATATCTCTCAATCTTTATGATATTCTTCAATGAATCCATTCCATATCAATCATGCATCGCCTATGGAACATACTACAACCAATTCTCAACACAATTGTTAGTCCATAGGTATTATCATTAACTTACCCGAGCATCATCTAGAGTTCATTCATCTTGATGCATATCTCTTCTCTATACATCACCTATGGAACAACCTACTAACAATTTTTAACAATATTTTTAGTTTATATGTATTATCATTAGTTACCAAAATCACACTTAGGGGCTAGATGCACTTTCATATTCTCTGCCTTCCATGTTGAGGCAATAATAACTCCTTGATGAACTTTTGCAGAATGAAATAATCACACCAAAAAACAGCTTTCATACAAAATCTCTGTCAAGCATCAATGCCACAACTTTTTCAGCTTTTTACAGTGGATCCCTGCTCATTTGTCCTTGTGTATAATACTCCCATGTTCTTGCTACATCACTCCTTCCTCAACTCTATCAAATGAATATCTTCCTTAGCTCCACCAAGTCTACCAAAGAAATATTAGAGGATTTTCATCCCTTAGGGGGTCGAACCGCCGATGTGCTTATGTGGCGACTCTTGTAGGCTTTGCGAGTTCCCATCTCCTACACCTATGACAGACGTTTCTTCATGTGTACCAACTAACAGTACGACCTGTCTCGACACGGACCATATGAGTACCCACCGGTATAGCGATATAGATCACTCTTGTGGTACTTTCTATACTTCATGTATTGTCTTACTAATCTCCTCTCTTGTTTCGTTTGTCCAGTCTCCTGCACATATCTGTGACTTCATGGAATGACTAGACATGAAGCAAAATGAGCACAAAAAGCGATGGGTCGATATGGAGATGTGGTGAAGGAGTGAAGTTTACGAACTTCGGGAGTACAAGTAACAACAGGAGAAACTACGGCTCAAGCGTCAGGAGAAAGAGTGCATGAGGAAGGTAGCAAAGGAGTGCACCATGGCTGAAGCACGTGAAGCAGATAGGAAAAGAAAGCGAGAGAGGGCTCCGATGCCCTATAAAAGGGCAAATATCCTAGGTACACTCAGTAGAGAGCATCTATTGTCACTCGGTCTGGCCTATTTTCATTCCCTAAGGCATGTTATATTTAGCAGTGGCACACTATTAGGTTAGTCTTTAGGCATACGGTACATACCAACGTTTGTTGTCCTCATCTATGCTGTATATAACATATGTGCCGTGTTCTATGATAATTGTGCTTTACTACTACTATTATTCGTGATGTTATTTGGATAACTATTTGCACAACAAACATGTTCGATCATTCAACATCCGCGTGCCTTATTACCTTAGCCTCCGTGTAACCGTAGTTGATATTTTTGATAGGGTTTGACTTCTTTTATATGATATACATTGAGCTCTGGTTGTGTCCCAATAATAATTACATTATATTTTCTAAATAATTAAAAGAATCAACTATAACAGGATATCTTAGCCTATCGACATACAACTTATTGGCAGACATGTTGGCAAACAACACGCTAACAAGCCTATCGGCTCTCAGCTCCGTGACACCTTCATCAATGTCTACCCATAGGCTTGTCGGTACACGGAATGCCGATAGACCCTAGGCCTAAGTATCACATCGGCTGTCGGTATTCGGAGTACTGATAGGTCTCTTGATTTATCGGTACTTCGTATGCCAATAGTTATCTATTCTTGTAAATTTAGCTATTATTTTTTAATATTCTAATAGAATAATATTATTAAAAAAATCCATAGAAACCAACCTGCGTTCTATAGAATCCTAAAAATTCCCTTTTAATTTTACACCGTAACTTTTGACAAAATATGTATCAAAACCATCGATATCATGTTAGGAACATACTCCAGGATTTATGTACTGAGAACCTTGTCATCATTATCATTGTATCCATCATTGAATGCCCACCTGGTCACCGACAGCTTCTAGACCAAAAATATCTCAACAAGAGTAAGTATTGTTTATATTTTTTGCATACTCATTACTCAGTCATTTGGTCAACATCTGTCTGTATTGATGATGGTTCTTACAGTGAGATATCTCAATTCTTGTAGCTGTGCATTGTTCAGTTGACCAGATGGTTAAAACAGTTTACCATGCTTGCTTTTAGATAGTTTCTATATACTGCTTTATCTTTTTTCTGTTTTCATTCAAGTTAGGGTTGGCTTTTGAATAATTTATTTTGTACCGTGGACAAAAATAAAAAGGGAAAAGTTGAACTTTGGAAGGAGAAGGGGATATTGCAAGAACCACATAGAGAAAAGGTGAGTTTCTGTAAATTTGATTGAGTGGCAGGTTTGATTAAATTCTACAAAGTCTCTTCTCTAAATAAAATCTGGAAATGGTGAATCTGTATAAAGATAGTTCTTAGATGTCCGTGTCTTATCTAGGTAGCAGCAGCCCAAATGTAATATTTTATTTGTAATTATGTTTATGATGAAACAATTAAGAATATTGCTATTATATATATTATTTTTGAGTGATATGGTATTGTAATAGTAGGACATGTATTTAAAACAATTAAATATTGTTGCAACGCATGACCATCGTCCTAGTTCCTAACAAAAGAGGAAATAGTGGTGGTGGTAGGTTACTTTTACCTCTAAGGATTTTCTGTTGATTGTTTTTTGTGTGCACATGAATGCGGTGTGAGGATCTTTTGTGGTGGATGAGATGGTCTCCGCATAACCACAATACATATGATAATATCTTCAGCCTATGATATGAAAATTGTAAACTTAAATAAAATTACCGATGCATGATGAGTAGGTCAACATGTAAATTATTGCTAGTGTTTGTAAAGAATTGTAGTTAAAAGCTTTATATTTGAGATATTAGATTTTTAGTTGAAATTTAGAATAAAGTCGATGGTGCATTATGTTGGGATTATCCTGTGAGGCCTTGCCACAGCTCTAACTATGAGTGAAGGTGTTCCTCAACGAAGGGTGTCAGTCAATCCAATGTCATACTGGCATGCCATTATGGGTGGATCCAGTTTAGAAATCGAGCGGATCTATTAGCTACAATAATATTAGAACTACAGTAAACAGTGTATATAGTCTACTGACCTAACAAAAATGAGTGGTATATCATTGGATCCGCTCCTGCATGCCATATGAACATATCACCATTTCAGCAGGTGACATGTATCTATCGCTCTTCTCTCAGCAACAAAAGTCTATTCTTGCCTTTTTTTTCAGAGAGAATTTTTTATTTTCCATTAGAAGATAAGATGATTTTTATTGGTCACTCTATGAAATGAACTTCCTTATTTACCATTGTTTCTAATTTTTATTCTCTCCTCACCACTCTTATCCATTTTACCTATAAAAAAGACATATTTACCCTTAAGAGTCATCGACAGTTAATCAAAGTTTAGGTTATTTAGAAATTGAATTATAGAACATGATATACTAGTGAGTTGTAACAAATTTCTTTATATTTTCATAGAGTTTTTGAACACTGAATTTGGTTGAATAAATCAAGAGATGGATTTTTGAAGTCATGTTGTTTTCCAACATTTGTGTCTATGATTAGGCATAGCAAAAACAAGAATAAATTTTTATGGTGAATACCAAAGTTGTAGAAAATTTTGTATAGATAATTTTACTATACATATTTGTTGTGTTTACTGTTGTAGAAAAATAGATACGAAAATAACAATATGAATTGTTTTGGCTCCTAAGGGCAAATATTTTTTTTAATGGGTAAAATGGATTAAAGTGACAAGAAATAAATGAAAATTAGGAGTTGTGACAAATAAAGTAGTTTACTTTGTGAAGTGGCAAATAAGGAATTACCTTATCTTCTAATGTGAAATAAGAAATTATCTTATTTTTATTCAAATGGAAATATGTTTTTCGAAAATTTGAAAAATATAAATAAAAATCACTCGATTGTGGCCTTGTAGACTATATTGGCTTAACTCCTTGACGGACCAATGCGGAACTTGCTCGACGCAATCGACCAGCTTAGAGAGTATGTTAAATAAAACCACCCCTAAAAGTTTTTCTAAAAAAAATTATCGAGACAGGTTATCAAGATTAGTTTTCTAAATAAGTTAAAAAATTAACAAAAATCTTTTTTTAAAAATTTACTCAGAAAGTTATTTAGAACAGTTGTTGAGAAAAAAATTTCAAAAAGGCGGCGTGAGCAGAGCATAGGCGCGCGTGAAAAAGGATTTCCGCCTAAATGCGCGTGAGAAATAAGCAAGCCGGAACGAAATCCCCGATCCCGAAATCGGTAACCGCCATCATCAAAAAAAAAAAAAAAAAAAAAAAAAGGGCAACCGCCCCGCGACCACCTCTCCTCCTCCACCTCCTCGCCGCGATCCCCCCATATAAACCAGCATCACCGTCCCCTCCGCTGCGCTCCCCACGACGCCACGCGCGATCGCCATGGGGGACTGGACGGGGCTCCACGAGGACCTGCTGCTCCTCGTCGTCGGTCGCCTCCCGGCCCTCGACCTCCTCCGCTTCCGGGCCGTCTGCGCATCCTGGCGCGCCGCCGCCGCCTACTTCGCCGCCCGCCGCGGCAGCCCTCTCCCCGACCGCCCATGGCTCCTCCTCCCCACAGATGTCGCTGCAGACCACGACCGCGGCCGCCTAATCGCCTACCGCGACCGCGAGGTCCCCGTCGTCACCCTCCCCGCGCGCCTCGGTCGCGTGAACCCGCGCCGCTTCGTGCCTCTCGGCTCCGCCCGCGGCGCGATCGTCGCCGCGGATGACCGCGGGGAGATGCACTTGCTTAACCTCATCACCGGCAAGCGCAGGCCGCTCCCGCCCGTTGCCACGCTCCCGCTCATCGACCGCGTCGAGGGCCTCCACGTCCACCACCACGGTGGCGGCGTCGCCCGCATCGACGGCCTGATCCACAAGACCGTCCCGGTACCCACCCCGGGCGGCGGGGTCATGGTGGTAGCCATCTACCGGCACCAGCAGCACCGCAGGCAGTGGGCCACGGCGCGCCCCGGCGACCGCGCGTGGAAGTCCGTGGCGCCGACCAGCATCCCCACCGTGGTCGACGTGGTCGTGCACAAAGGGCAGCTCTACGCCAACACGCGGTACGGGATGATGTACGTCTTCCCCGAGCTGCGCGGTCTGGGCTCTGCGTCCCCCGAGATCATCCCATCCGTGACGCGTCGCCCGAGCGCGTACTTGGAGCGCAGCTTCCTGGTGGAGTCCCCCCGCGGCGAGCTGATGCAGGTGGAGCTTCTCCGCCCCGTGGCGGCGGCGGGCGGGGAGGGGTTCGTGGTGCGCGTGCTCGACGAGTGCAGCGAGACGTGGGAGGAGACGGAGGACATCGGCGACGCCGCGGTGCTCGTGGACGCGACGGGCGCCGTGGCCGCGTCCACCGCGGATTGCCCCGCGCTGAGGCCGAACACTGTGTACTTCGCCGTGGACCTCGAGGGGGAGACGCGGGTGTGGGCGTACAGCCTCGCGGGCAAGCACAAGAGGATCGAGGTCGTGGAGGCGCTCCCCACCGCGGAGGGGTACAAGCCGCCCTGCTTCTGGTTCGCGCCGGTCTATTCGCAGCCGTGAACACAAATCCGCGATGCGTCCGCGACAGTTTGTTGCGTTCTGTATCTTGGGACGAGAGTTTGCTGGTACTGGGCAATTCCTCCTAGGTCTAGGTAACGGGATGATTCGTTCACGAGTTGCTGCGATTTGCATGTATCGCGTTGGGCGACCACAATGTAAAAAAACTGATCTATATGACATTTTAAAGTTATTTATAACTATTGTAAGAGCAATTTATATAATAATCTATAATATGAGCTACCTATATATATATACAAGCAGTTCATAAAAAATAAAATATTATTATTTTCTCTCATATTGTGTATTTCTTTCTAAAAGCAGATTCCACCTTATTTTCCACCTTATTTACCACCTTATGCTCTTTACTGTAACTACTACAACCTGTAGGGGTTCCACCCACTTGATCCATATACATTGATGTTGCCCTTAGCGAGAATAGTGTTGCTGATTGATCTCGATCGAGCACGCTACTGTTGCTTGTTTAGTGCTCTTCAGGTGTTGATTCTTCCACTTCTATGGTTCTGTACACATTCTTGTTGAGTAACGATATAGGGACTATTTTATTATCTTATATTTCATTGTCAGAAGAATGTTCTATTCAGTGTCTTCATAAGTAATTTTATAGATACTTTGTATGAATCAATTTAGTTTCTGGATGACTCCTTGCTACTTAAGTTTGCCACACTAAAGTAAGATAAAAAAACGGCGTGCCACAAAAAGTGTGAAAAACAACGCATAAAAAGTGTGGTAAGATTTTAATAGAAGCTAAGGACATAATATGTAGGACGTAATATAAAAAAATATGGCTAAGTCATAATTATAGTATTAAACTAAACATATATCTAAGAAACTGTGACACGATGTGGCAAGGTTTGACAGCAAACCAAATATAGATTAAAACTTCGACTACCGCAGACTAATTCTGAAATATTCCAATGTCCATTGACATTGCTCATGAGGACTTGCAAGATGCAAGGAACTGAGGACCTTCTTTGGCGCCTTCTTTTGCTAACTGATTTGTTACTTTCCGAGATGTCCAGCCGGCACTAGAAGATGGACGAACTTCGTTGAACATGTCAAGATTTACTGGAATCTCCCTATAAAATCCGTTTCTAGAAAGCTGGAAGAGCTCAAATTATACGATAAGAAGGGGGAAAAAAGAGAAGAGGGCACAACCTCTAGTGGTTGTCCGGCCGACGCACTTCACTGCCCGATCTGCTAACAAGGTTTATTTGAAAGAGTTTTGATAATAACTCTCAAACTGAAATCAGTAGAGCTCTAATAAAAAACAGTTTTTAGTTTTTAGTTCTTATGTGATTCTGTGAAAATAATTATTTAAAATAAACTAGATGTTAAGAAATAAAAAATCAGCTCCTCCTAATTCACTTTCTCAACATAATCAATTCCTCTATTAAATTTATCCTACAAAATTACTTTTAATTATAAAATCACTTCACTCGTAATTTAGATCAGCAGAAACTCTATGACATGCCCAAAGTTTCTCCTTTCCTCCCAAGTCTTTCGCTCTGGACCAAGCATTTGCATAACCCGCGCCGCAAGTATTCGCCAACGCCGGCCTCCCTGTCTCAACAGTGGCCACAAGTTCGCACGGGGCTGGGGATGACTACCACCACCGGGCTCCGGCGCATCGCAGTTTCACGCGGCGGTCGACCAAATCTGGTCCGCTAAATACTCTCTCGCTACAGTTTCTCTTAATTAACAGCTCCATTACGACGAGCTGCGGGGAGGGAGGGAGTTGGATCCTTGGAGGGTAAGCAGGGTTCGCGGCCGTGTGGGAGCGATGGGAACCGTCCTGGACTCGCATTTCTTGGCGCTCACCGCCATCGTCACTGTAAGCCCCCACTCCCCTCCCTCTCTTCCTCTCTTCTCCCTTGAGCAAATATGAAAGGTGCGGTTCTCCGTGAGGTGTTGATACCTTGTTCCATTTTTTCGGCGGTGCCGGTAGGTGGGGTACCAGCTGCTGTTCTTCATCGTCACAGCTGTCCTGCGGTTCGACAAGGTCACGGATTTCGCCGGTAAATGCTTCAGGCTCTTGCCTAATTAAGACTGGAATGAGTTGCAGTGCTCTATTAGTTGGCTCTAGTAAGGCGAAAAATGCGGAATTGCTTGGAGAATTCTAATGGCGAATACGAACCCACTCTGTAATTGTTTGCTCCCGATGTTTGGAGGATATTTTTTCATCGCGATTAGTTTTTCTTCGGAGTATAGTTTGGTGACAGTTAGCAAGATTGGTTCTTTGACTTCTTTGTCACCGTTTGTGTGGCCTTTGTTGCTCCAACAAACCAACTGCTGCCGCCTGACGCGGATCACTGATATACAAATACAATAATCTCTACGGTAGCATAGTTCTCCTACGAATCTTCATGCATCTGGTGTGTGATAAGATTGTTGTGCATGTGAACTTAGATGCAAACTGTCCAATTTTACAGGGCGACCTTGCCTTGTGAACTACCTATCTGATAAACTTGGTTATTTGAGTACGAGTCTGTAAGCTTAGATAAGTTCTGTGGCGAGATAGCATGTTCTGTCCCCCCCCCCCCCCCCCAACAATTTATGTTCACTTTTTTCAGGCAGTACAAATTTTGTCATAATCGCCATCCTGACACTAGCTTTGAAGGGAGCATGGCATTTCCGTCAGGTAAATAATTGTATGCAGTAAACTTGTTCACTTTAATGTAAACATGATCAATGGCTAACTTCATCAGAACTACTGTTGCTTGCTGGATTATATTTTTAACCAACAATTGAAAAAAAATCTATGCGCCAACAACATCTTTGCTAGTAGCAGTTAACTTGATGAATGCACTGTAGTGGATTACTTATACTGAATTCCCGTCTCTTAGTGAACAAGTGACTTGCAGTCGCTGCAGCATGACCGGCAAGCTGTTTGTCTGAAAGTTTAGTTGCATTACGTCTTTCGCTTGGTAATGAATCTTTGGAACTGTCGTGATATCACTAATGTTCAGTTTGGAGATGGTGTATATTGTGGCATTTGCAGCAATCTAGCATGGACTGAAACTATCTCTGCAGTATCAGATATTAAATAACGGTGTTTATAGAGCTCGGAGAATTGCCTCATGACTTTCATTAAAATTTAGATTCTGCAAATTTTACCATGCTTGTGAAGGATCACAATGAAATTGTGTCGATGAGGTGTAGGCATTGTTATCTGAATCCATTTTCGTAGGAAAGACAGGATAGGCCTGTTTTTGTTCCAATAAAATTTCTACTTTTTCTTCATGTTGGGAAAGATATGACAAACTTAGATAAAATCGGAAGATTATAAAATCTCATGGATAGCTTGGTTTCATTTTAGATGGAAATTGAACAAAGGATAGTGAAATTTCTGACATTGCAGTGGTTTAGTGTTTCATAATTTTCTTCACCAGGAAGAAATCATGATTGTTTAATTTTTTGCATTTCTGAATGTTGATCTCCTTTCCAGATTGTGCTGACAGTGCTTGTTATAATTTGGGGCCTTCGCCTTGGACTGTTTTTATTAATGAGGTATTCTATAAATAATCCTTAGCTTGACCAAAAACACGTCGATGTTATTGAGTTGCTCAATAAGTTGCTAATTCATGTCTTGCCTAGTGATATATAGGATTATGCAATGGGGTGAAGACCACCGGTTTGATGATATGCGCAATAATTTGGGGAAGTTAGCAGTATTCTGGATTTTTCAGGTACCTTCTGCAATTTATGTTTTGCTATTAGATCTGATCGTGCCTTTTCTCAAGAAAACCTCACAGTCCATCTTTTTTTTTTTCAATTGGGCAGGCTGTCTGGGTTTGGACTGTCAGCTTGCCCGTCACTATTGTGAATGCAAGTGACAGAAACCCCTCGATTGAAGCCAGAGATATAATTGGTTGGATAATGTGGTTGGTCGGGATATGTGTGGAAGCAACAGCTGATCAGCAGAAGCTTGTGTTCAAGAATAATCCAAGCAATAGGGGAAAGTGGTGTGATGCGGGTGTTTGGAAGTATTCTCGCCACCCGAATTACTTTGGGGAGGTTAGTTCATTCAGTTTGGTCATTATTGGCACATATGAACAGTAGTCTTCATGTGTAGGTACTGAATTTGGCTACTGTGAAGATTTGCAGGCCTTGTATAGCTTTTCTGTTTGTACTAATTCGTATACTGATTTCAATGCATTCTTTTTTTTTTACATCCTCATGAGTTTTGAATGCAAGTACAACATGTTCTACATAGTACATGCACCCTTTATGATGCCGATTCGTGTTATTTATATACATCAATTTTTGAAAAGTGCCTGATATCACTTTAATAATTTAATTTGATGCAGATATTCCTTTGGTGGGGAATTTTCGTAGCATCGACTCCAGTCCTCTCAGATGCTGAATGGCTTGTAATTCTTGGACCTATATTCCTGACACTTTTGCTTCTTTTCGTTAGTGGAATCCCACTCCTTGAGGTTAGCAACTGTTTTCGTGCATTCAAATGCCATAATTACATTGCTTGCAAAACGCTAACTCATCTTATCCTTCAATTTTCTACTGTAAAGTCATCTGCTGATAAGCGCTATGGACGATTGGAGGAATACCGCTTATACAAGAACAATACAAGGTCGTCATTCTTACAATGGCTATTTTTTCTGATACCTCTCCAACCACTGGTTTTCAATAGCACAAAGTAGCTAATTTATGTGCTGATTGTTCTCTGCAGCCCTCTTATCCCATTGCCACCAGCTGTGTATGGAGCCCTGCCTGCATGGTTCAAGGTAGCCTTCCTCCTCGAGCTCCCACTCTACAATCCTGGGCCGGGATCGGACGTGACCCTGTCAGCTGAGTGACGCATGCAAATTGTTCTGCTGGTCTTCAGTTGTAAACATGTTTGATATGTATGTCTGAACTCCATTGTACGTTGTCATTGTGGACGAGCCATTCTTTTCCCTTGGATTCTAACACAGTGAAGTTGATCTGTATTTAACACTCAGGAGGCTCATAAAAGTTGGATATTTTTTGGTGCCCTCTCGTCTCTATGCTCGGATGATCGTGCATTGTTGTTGTGCTGATATCAAGTGAACTGTGAACCTATAGTGAGGTATTCCTAGTTTCTTATGTCATTCCCCCCCAAAAAAAAAATCTGACTTTGGTCAATATATAAGTTCCTGTTTGTTTGTGCTGCGGCTTTTCAAAAAGCGGCTTCTAGCTGGCTGTCCAGACGACCTATCAGCCAAACGGGCTTTGACATCCTGGATTTGTAGCACTGATTGGTTGGTTAAATTTTAATTGAAGGCTCCGGCCACTTGATACGGATCATGTAACAAGATGGGCGTGCAAGCTCTACAAATCTTCACTTTTTTGGGAGATCATTCTTGTATTGTCTCTTGGCACTTGGCACCTACAAGAACTGTGGCCATGCTGCCACCCGAAAGAACCGTGCGACAAAAGGCACCAACACCACAAAGCTGTGTGATCTATCTACTCGCGCCCGGAGCCTCACGCCGGCGCGATGGACACCTTGTCGACCTGCACGACGTACTCCAGCGTCGCGCCGGGCGGTATCTTCGCGCCTTCCTTCCCGAAGTCGGCGCCGTCGTCGCCGAACCCGAGGCTTGGCGGGACGATCACCCGCCGCTTGCCGCCGGCCTTCATGGACCGCAGCACGTACTCGATGCCCTCGCACAGGCCCCTGGTGTACGGCCTGGAGCCCATCACCAGCGCCAGCGGCCGCTTGCCCTCACCGAACGTGTCCACGAACGACGCCTTCCCGCCGCCGGCCACGCGGCCCTGCAGGTCGATCACCACCAGATCGCCCGGCCGCGGGACGTCGCCGCCACCGACGCGCATCTCGTAGTACCGGATGCCGTTGGGCAGGACGATCTCCTGCTCTTGCTCCACGTCCCTACATAGGAGAGACATGCAAGCACCAGGTGAAAATGGCGGTTTCTTAACTGAACTAACGAGTGTGAGAGCGAATCAGCGGCACTGACTTGGTGTTGGCCTGCTGCTGCGCGACCTCGAAGCGGGTCTTGGCTCGGACACCACGCCGACAGCCAGGAACCCCGCCCACGCCAGCCCGGCGCCGATCCCGAACTGCCGCGTCAGCGACGAGGCGACCCAATCCGTCTAGTCCGCGGTACCCGCCGCGCGCTTGGGCCTCGCCGTCGCCGCAGCGCTTGCACGGACTGCTGCGGAGGCTGCCCGCCGGGCGGGGGCGGGCTGGGCGGGCGCGAGGACTGCGCGCAGGATACGTGCGGCTTGGCGACGGGGCGGACGAGGAACGCCGGCGAGCTGCCCAGGAAGGTGGCCATGGTGGTGGTACGGTGTTTCTTGGGTGGCCTAGGAAGATGGAGTTGGATATTTCGCGCTTTCTTTTCTTTTTTTCTCGTTTGCTTTTGTATCTTTCTGAGATTTTTGGCCGTTCTGCTGCGTTACCTGGAGTGAAATGTAACCACACATACGCACGACTTCATGAAGGCTTATCCTGTTGCTTGTTAGATCATCTTTAACTATATCTTTTTATTTTATTTTTTCGATTTTTTTTTCTCATTTTTTTCTTTTATTTTTAATAATTTTTTTAAAAAGATTTGTAAAGAAAAAAAGAGAAAATCTTATTATGAAGAGAATGAGCTTAAAAATCCATTCATAATAGAAACTGTAAAGTAAAACCGTTAAAGCACCGAAAAAAATAAAAATCCTTTTATAAAGAAAATTTAGTTCTTAAAAAAATATCCAAGAGCAGTATGTGACTGCTTCGTCCTCAATGGTCACTTTAAAAGGGAAATTTCCAGAACAGATCACGCATCGGTTATCTAGACAGTGACTATATTTCTGGTATTAATCTTGAAGCAAACCCAAAAAAAAGTTAAAAATAATAGATTTGTAAGTATATCTATCGGTCCGGCTATATTCCAACGAGATACGGTAGTATTATGGTTTTATCAGCCATATTTTTTGGTTTTTTTAACGATGAGTAAATATTTTGATTTTTATGTGTTTATTCTGGTGGGATGTCTATACTTTTTAGTTTTTTAATGTTTCAGTTTTGCATGTGTTCGTTTCGGTGAGATCTTCATATTTTTTTGATTTTTTATTATGGGTAAATGTTTTGATTTTTTATACGTTTATTCTGATAGGATAGTCATACTTTTTAATTTTTTAATGTTTCAGTTTTTTATGTGTTTGTTTCGATATGATAACCATAATTTTTGTTTTTTAATAATATGTAAATGTTCTGATTTTTTTATGCATTTGTTTCGGCTGCTGGCCCAAGAAGGCTTACAAGTGGCTCGTCTACCAGCTCTGCTTGCTCCTCGAGGTGGCTCAGTCTCATCGTGCCTTAGTTAGAAGTAGAGCTGGGACTTTGGGCCATATTTTTTGGGCCGGCCCGAGCCCAGCACGGCCCGGTGAAGCTTAAGCCCGACCCGACCCGAGCACTGATGGGCCGGGTCAGCCCGGCCCGATTTATGGGCCGGGCCGGGCCTTGATATGGGGTCCAATGGGCGAGTCTGGCCCAGTAAAAAATAGGTTCGCGCCTTCACACGCGGTGGAATATGGTGGTACTGGGCCCGTGCCAGCCCGACCCGATAAGACCCATCGTGTATTCGGGCCGGGTTTGGGCCTAGCTGAAGGAGGATTGGGCCAGCCGACCCGACTCGAATAGTTTATCGGGCCATCCAAGCACGGCCCGAAAAGCCCGAAGCCTGAATGGGTCGGGTCGGGCCGGCCCGACCCGGCCCAAGTCCCACCTCTAGTTAGAAGCAAGGCGAGAGAATGGTTGCTGGTACACATGAATTTGTGCACATAATGAGCACTAATTAGACGACAATGGTGGCTAATCAAGTGGCCCAGGCATCGAACTAGCAGACCTCAGCCGCCACTCTGGGGCGGCACGAGCGGTGAGCTCAGAGCTCAGCTGCATGGGATCACGGCGGCTCTCAAGCCAGCGACATCGGCCGTCGAAACGGCGACACACTCGACGGCACCTTCATGCCATCGCTCGCGCTCTTCAGCAGCCACCGCACATTCACCTTCCTCGACGCCGCCGACCCCCACCACATCTCCAGCGGCGGCGTCCACACGCCAGAGGAGCCTTCTTCTTCGCCTTGGCCTCCGCCGCCACAGGCATCTCCGCCTCGTACACCCGTCCTAAGCGCGATGCGGTACGGACCAGGCGATGGATCTGCGGGGGCGATGCGGAGCTTGGGCGGCACAGCACGAAAGACGACGACTGTGGGCGCGAGCACGACGAAGACTCTTTTACCCTTGGCAGCTGGAAGAGAGTGCAGAGTATATTTTCCAGCTATCCGAATCTCAAAGCACACGAACGACAAAGATAAGAGTTCGTGCACATCCCGGTTTGGAGTTGCATTTTATGTCACTTGCACGACGTCAAACAAACGTTGATGTTCTAGGAAGAATTCAAACGAGTTAGTGAGCACCAAAGGAGGGGGGGGAATCACTACCGGATTTCGTGATTTTACCGTGTGCCCAGGGCACACGGCGAAGGCTTAAAAACACTCGGCAAACAGCTGTCGGCATACAACATGCCGGCAAACAGCTGTTTGTCGAGTGTTTTCTATCGCGCACTCGGCAAACTATTTTGCCGAGAGTGAAATCCGACACTCGGCAAAAAAAAACGCCTAAACGGTAGCAGGGCCGTAACGGCCGGTTTGCCGAGTGTCGAGGGAATACACTCGGCAAAAAGTGGAGGGTTTGCCGAGTGCCCTTAAAATACACTCGGCAAACCATTAAAAAAAGAGAAAAAAAAAAGCCACCACAGGAGCAATCTTATCACTGATAGCTCAGCATTAGCACTTTTGTCGAAAAGCAATCTTCTTGCAAGTTTCTTCCTGGAAGATAGCTCAGCAAAGAGGTCTTTATCACTGATGTATGCAAGCAATCTTACCACCTGAAAAATAGCCAATAGCAAATGTAAAAGTTCACATTCATAATTTAATAAAAACAGCAAAAGAAAAGGCAAGATGTACCTTCTCAAGGGCATCTTCAATGGCTTCATCACTGAGCTTTTCACTGCAGCCTTTCTTCAGAATGTTATCACAGAAGGTAGCGAGCAATTCAGCACTTGAACTGCCAGACACCCTTGTTACAGAAGACCTCAAAGGCTTCTTTAAGTGCCTGTAGTGACAGATATCTGAGAATGAGGCATCATCTTTAAGTTTATGATAACAGCAAAATGAAATGTGGGCAAAAAAAATCTCAAGATTGTTGGTAGATGAAAAGATAAAGGGCTTACATTATTATTTGCAGGAAATATGTGCGACAACTTCAGCATGTGAAATGACCTTGTACTATGATTAATGTGCAAAGGAATATGCAAGGAAGGGCCAATCTGATTCAATTCCCTCCAGCAGACTATAACATAGATATTGAGGTGATGCACTCTTTTTCTGTAAGAGAGCTGCTGAAACACAGCCTTACAGGACAGGGGATCAGCAACACCATAATGATCTAGGTAAGCCACTGGGCCTTCAAGGGCTAGTTTGTAATCGCTGATCTGTGACAAAAGAAGAATCAGAAAATAGTGTTGAATATATGCAGCCAAAAAAATGGTCATTTTACTATTTGAATTAGTTGTGATTTTTGTTCAGCATAAAGCAGAAGATAATATAAGTCTATGAAACTCAAAAGACTTCTTGTGGAAGAAGATGCATAGGACCATTTCTACTACCAAGTTTTCTTTTGAGTGCAAAGTCAGTAAAACAGCATTCATTCATCACTGCACTCTCCAAGTTTACAGCTTACCGCTCCCAAGAAACCAGAACATGCTCCCGGGAAACTACTCCTCGAGCTCCCGGCCATGGAGGAGCTCCTGCTACGCCACGGCGGCCTCCCGAGGCCGGCGGCGCCGTGCCAACGATTCCGCATCGTCGCCGTCGCTCTGCGGACCAGGCCGACCAGCCTCGCCCGTGCTGCCGTCGCCGCCCGTGGCCGCGGACGCCGCGGCGGTGCTGCTTGCGGCGGGCGTGCCTCCTGCGGACCTCCGACGCGCGGCTGGGATGTGCCCGCGGAGACCATCGCGGCGGCGCTCCGGTTCCTGATGAAGGAGGCGGGGGTTCCCGCGGCCGACCTCCTACGCGTGCTCCGGCGGCGCCCGCTCCTGCTCGTCTCCCCCGTCGCCGCCCGGCTCCGGCCCACGCTCTACTTCCTGTGCGCGCTCGGCGTACCGGACCTGCGCACCCGCGTGCGCAGCCTCCGTGCGGCGGCGGCCCTCCCCGCGAGCAGCAGCGGCGGCGCGGGGCAGCGGGAGGTGGTGTGCCCGCGTCGCTGTGGTGGAGGTAGGCGGCGTCGATGACCTAGGCGGCGGAGGGGGGGTGCCGGAGGGGAGGAGGGGGCGGCGGGGAGGAGGAGGCCGGGAGGGGGACACGCGGCTGGATTGGGAGGGATTCGAAGATAACGCGCGGCCAAGGGAAAAAAAACTAAAAAAAGCACGGCCCAGGTGAAAAAGGCACGGCCGAGGGAAAAAAAAATATTTCACTGTTTGCCGAGTGTCAAATAGAGGACACTCTGCAAACAGGTTGTTTGCCGAGTGTTAAAATATAGACACTCGTAAACAACTAATTTTTTTTTTTAAATGTCTTTCTTCTTTTTCAAAAGTGTTGTTTAGTTTTTTTTTATTTCTATGTTTTTTTCTTTATTTTGTTTGTTTTATATTTTTTGTTGGTTTTCATCTATTTATTTTTCCGCATCGTGGGGACCGGAGGCATTGGCAAGACAGCTCTTGCGAAGGAAGTATATCGACAGCTGCAAGGGCATGCGCAGTTCAACTGCGGAGCTTTTGTGTATCTTGGCCGGAACCCATCTGTAAAGGCGATTCTAATCAGTATACTCAAGCAAGTAATGCCGGAGTGGCAGTGGCACTACGAAAAGGATTTATGGAGCGGCGACAACTATGACGACATGAGAGCATGGGACGAGAAGAAGGTCGTCGCTAAACTATGGGCATTCTTAAAAACAAAGAGGTAAACCTTATATATCCAAATACATATCGTTTTCACTTTCAAACTCTGTTATCAGGTAGCGCTCAGAAAATATGTTGGTGGTCGAATGTTGCCATTTAGATGTTTTAAATTTCTTTTCATTTCTTGAGTAAAGCCTAAAAATAGACTCAACAACATGAATATGATTTTTCTACCCATTTTTGTCCATTATTTCATACACTTGCAGTACAAATTTGACTTATATCCATTAAAAACCTAGAAATACACTTAATGAATTAAAAATAGCAAACAAACCCAGAAAAATACCAAATTTTAACATGGAATATGCTATGTTGTATGTTGAGCGTAGAAAATGTTTCAAGGTCAAACGATGATTCAACCGTCACTTCAGCTTCGAATCTAATCTGTTACATCTTGAAACCACGATTCTTCCTCGGAGATGCTTCGGTTTCTAAGCATCGTACGTGACAACTTTTGCGAAACTTTCTCAAATTTTTACCACAGCCTCTACGTATCATATCATGACACCATGGCAAGTCTCATGTTTTTCAGACTTCGTTTGCTTTTTTTAGAATTAAAAAACCAATAAGCTACATGTTGGTGGTCGAGTGTTGCCACCCAGATGTTTCAAATTTCTTTCCATTTCTTGGGTAAGGCCTAAAAATAGACTCAATAATATGAATATGATTTTTCTACCCATTTTTATCCATTATTTCATGCACTTACAGTACAAATTTGACTTATATCCATTAAAAACCTAGAAATGCACTTAATGAATTAAAAATAGCAAACGGAACCAGAAAAATACCAAATTTTAATATGGAATATGCTATATTGTATGTTGAGTGTAGAAAAAGTTTCAAGGTCAAACGATGATTCAACCGTCACTTCAGCTTCAAACCTGATCTGTTCCGTCTCGAAACCACGATTCTTTCTCGGAGATACTTCGGTTTTTAAGCATCATACGTGACAACTTTTGCGAAACCTTCTCAAATTTTTACCACAGCCTCTACGTATCATATCATGACACCATGGCAAGTCTCATATTTTTCAGACTTCGTTTGCTTTTTTTTAGAATTAAAAAACCAATAAGAAAACAAAAAGAAAATAAAAGAGAAAAACAAAATAAAAATGTTTGCCGAGTGTCCGTTAGACGACACTCGGCAAAGGACGGACGCGGCGCCAGAGTCCGTGAGGAGGGACACGTGGCGCGGTGTTTGCCGAGTGCCTGACTTTGCCGAGTGTATTTTCTCGAGTTTGCCGAGTGCTTTTCTCTTGGTTTGCCGAGTGTCTACTTATTTACCGAGTGTTTTCTTTTGGCACTCGGCGTATAGGGTGGTTTGCCGAGTGCACGATAAAATACACTCGACAATGTCTTAGACACTCGGCAAACATGGGGATTCCGGTAGTGAATCTATGCTGCTGTGCTGAACAACACTATTAACATGCATAGCTACATACTCTAGTATTCAGCTGAAGAGCAATCCTTACAAAAAACACTATTAACATGCATAGCTACATACTCCTAGTAATCTCTAGAATGTCTGCTAGTAATTTTTGTTCGGTTGCCCTAGTGACCTGAACAGTGGATCTGCGCTTCGATCCGAGATTAGTGTGTGCTCGCTCCGGAGCTGGAGAGTCATTCTGCACTTCCATCCTAATAATTTGGAACATGCATCACCGACTGAATCAGATAGGCCCTGGGAAGATCCCTTCCTCCCTCTGCCTGCTCCAGTCGACGACCTGCAAGTCACAGTCCTAACATCAGATCGATCGAGACTAGGTAAACGGTGCAGCGCCCGGGTACAAGGCACCTACCCAATCCGTCGGGCAGAGAGACCTGCAGTAACGCTGGAACTTGTCGCACTCCGACCGGTGGTCACCGTCCTTGGCCTTCACGCACCTGAACGCAGCCACGGCAGAGTTACTCAGTCACCGGCCACGCCACACGACGCCAGTGAAGCGCGACCCATCGAAGAGCATGCGGAGGAAACGTACTGGTGGTACTCGAGGTAGCGCACGTAGCAGTGCCGCGTCTTGTTCTGGGTCGGGAAGCGGAAGTCCGTCGGCGCCGTGGCCAGCTCGATCACGGGGCGACCGTCCGCCGCGTTGTCGGACGGCGGCGGGGAGTCGGCGACGCTGCCGGGGTCGTGCGGGGGCCTGGGCGCCTGCTCCCCTCTGGCCACGCGCGCCCACGTCCCTGCCGCGCATCTCCTCGTGCGCGTTCAACGCCGAGCTCGACATGGCTGCAGATCTATTTGGTTGTGCCTTGGCAGTTGGCACTACACAACATCCGGCGCTTCCCGGTAGCACCTTGCAAAGGCACGGTGGCGATCACAGCTTCTCTTGTAGTGCTGTGAAACGGTGGGAGCACCGAGCTGGGAGAAGCCGAGCCTCCAGGTGTTTCCGCCGCCCGACGGCACGTGTTGGGGCACCGAGTGAGGCCCTGGACGACACAAAACGCTGTAGCCAAATGTCCATCTGAAACCTGAATCGTATCGAAGCGCCCTACCTTGTACACGAGTCACGACTCGGGTGCCTACCTTGTACATGCTCATCACGAAGATGGCTTCACAAATTAACAGGCCGATCAACTGGACCAACGGACTCGCTCTGGCTGGGAGCTTGTTCAGTTCATCTCAGCATCTTGTCGGCATTCCTTTCGAGAGGTGAAACCTCCGTCAATTCTCAAGTTCCTGCTTTTCGTTCTTAAAGAATGGCAGAACTAGCTATGGCAATGGAGACCCAGCACCCGGCCGGTAATTACTTTATTAGATGCCGGGTATAAGCTAATTTTCATCCCCACGTGTCTGTAAAAAAGCAAAATCGTCACCCTGGGGGTAGGTGCTGATCTGTTCTCTTACTATCCGTATATGTTAACCTATGGCCCCGAGTCACATGTATATCTACAACCACTGAGTTTTTTTATTTTATATTTTTTAATTAAAAATTTAAATAAATAGATTTCTCATAAAAAAAATTGTAAAACTAGTTACCTACCGTTCTCTCATGAGACGGTTAGACACTTACCGGTAAGCAGTCCAATGGACTCTTACCGCCACGGCGGTAGTATAACCCGTGGTGAACAGTACTCCACAGTTTACTCCACAGTTCAATTTCCCTACTATCTTATCTATTTAAAACAGTGATGTTCTGTTACTCTAAAAATTCTAAAACTTTTTGTACGTATTACATAATCCATGTGCAACCCATTTTAATTGAATGCACCTAAAAATCCTGTGTATAATTTAAACTAAAATTCTACAAAAGGCTACTTTTATAACTTCTAGCAATTGTTAGGGCCTCAAATAAATTTTTAAAAAACTGGTAAAATTCACTAATATTCTTCTTATATGATGTGATAATTTCTAAAATTATTTTTAGCACTAGGTTTATATATGTTTGTATTCAAATTAAGTTAAAAGAAGAATATCACTTGAAATTATAAAAATACATATAAATGGTGCATTACAAAGGAATCCACTTTTTTACCATATAATCTAGGGATGAAAATAATTTTAGAAATTATCACATCACATAATAAGAATATTAGTGAATCTTACTAGATTTTTAGAAATTTATTTGGGACCCTAACAATTGCTAGAATTTATAAAAGTAGTCTTTTTGGAGAATTTTAGTTTAAATTCTACAATAGATTTTTGGGTGAATTCAATTAAAATGGGTTGCACATAAATTATACAACACGTACAAAAAGTTTTAGAAGTTTTAGAGCAACAAAACATCACTATTTTGAATAGATAAGATAAGATGGAAAATTGAACTTCGAGTACTGTTCACCACGAGTTACTGTTCATGTATACTGGCTTACCACCCGGCCTTCGCAGGCCGTAAGACTACCCACATATTTTTTTAAATCTTTTCATCGGAGATATATTTAAATAAATTTTTATATTAAAAAATATATAAAAAAAACTCTACAACCACTAGCCTAAATAAGTGATGTATGGCCCAAAACTTTTTCTCTGGAACAAGTACAAAGATGTCATACTCCCTCCGTCCAAAATATAGGGTGTATTAGTATTTAGAAAAGTCAAACTTTATAAATTTTGATCAATAATTAGTCAAATTATATATATATTTTAATGTACAAAAGTTGTATCAATAAACCCGTATTTCATATATCTTTTAATACGATATTAGTTTTATAGCAATTGATAATATATTGTAAAATAAATTAATAGTCAAAGTATACTTTCAAAGCTTTTCTAAATCCTAATACGTCCTATATTTTAGGACGGAGGGAGTATAAAATTAGTGTGTCAAAAAAACCCTAGCACTATTCACCCACCCCACTCCACTCCATGACTCCACCAGCTGCCTAGGGACGAAAGTGATACAAGAAAATCCTATCCCATCCTACGACCATTTTCTGTGCCGAATATGACCTTTGCTTGCCGTGCGGTCACTAATTCGGCACATGGCCATATTTGGCATACTGTGTGGCGAATACGACACTGTAGCTCGTATTCGCCACACCGTGTACCGAATACGGTTGATATTCGACACACGGTGTGCTAAATACGGGCTACAGTGCCCTATTTGCCACACGGTGTGGCGAATATGGGTTTTTCAGCGTACGGTGTACCGAAAATCCATTTTAGGTAAATGATTTGCCGAATACATATGCTAAATTTGTAAATACGACAACATGTTGTCTATTTTGATAAATACGCTTATATATGTTGTTTAATTTTAGATTTTTACCAAAAAAACTACATGTGCTATCGTCTACATCTGATGGAACTGTTGGAAGGAGAGAGATAGAAGATTTTTTTATTCACATGAGAGAAGCCACCTACAGATAGCACATATGGCAAAAGATGAGATTGACATGTATGCAATGGCCTTGGGAGGACTTCTTATTGGAAGACAGGAAGGCGCAGAATCAGTCCTCAATTAGTTGTTTTTTCCTTTTTATTAGTATAAAGCTTTGTAACAATGTTCAATACCCTATCTAGCGAAGGGAGGAGCTAAACAGGGATGTAGCCTCACAAAATTCTACTTATCTGAATGAAGGGCAGAGCTCCTGCCAGCTTCCTTTCAAAAAAACAAGATCACAATCCTCAAGACACTCCCTGAAATGGTTCAATTTATGTTCCCCTCTCTCCACTTTACTCATGTGTTAATCTCTACTCAATACTTCGTTAAAATCACCAGCACATATGACATATCCATGGACCGGACCATTGTGTACGGATAAATCGGAGAAGATCCCAAAAATTGTGACGTAGTTCAGTTCTGGCTCCCCATAGACAAAGCTCCCCCATAGACAAAAGTAGATCTTCATGCATTCTCAGATTCCGAGCCTATAATCACATCAATAAGATTTGGAGGATAGTGTTGAAGTGAAACAGAGCACTCATTGACCCAAAACAAAGCCAAGCATCCACTTTTCCCTTCACTACTCTCAGCAAAACAACCAGAAAAACTGTCGAGTCTGTCCCGAGGCCTCGACAGTTTCAACATAAGAGATTGATGGCTCCCGGCGGGGCTGGGATCCAGTCACCGCCAATGGAATCAGTACAGTGTTCTGTTCCTTCTGCTTCTTTGCCATCTCCTTTCCATCTTCATCAACCTCCTCATGGACTGAACTAGGCGGTTCTGTTGCCTAAGCAACCACCGAAGCCATCTCCATGGGGGCAGTTCCTCCCGTGTTCTCAATGGGTAAAACTCTTTCCGCCTCATGTCGTGAATTTCGCACCTGCTTCCCTTTTCTTTCCTTGATTTGATGCAGTAGGATTTTTTTTTTGGTCTTGGAACAGCTTTTTCCTAACACTCATTAGTGCCTTGGAATTTATTTTTGCAACCCTGTTTTGACCTCTCCTGTTAGGGACTTTGTTTGGCTCATCATTCTCATCATTAGAGCCCATATTCTGCTGTCCTGAGCTACCCATACTCTGTGCTTGATTATTTTAGTGCCTAACATCAGAGCCCCTAACGTTGAGTCACGCCAGCCTGCTCCACTGCCATTTTTCTCTGCTGAAAATTGAAATATAACTCTAGCCATGCTCCTCATCAGACCCCCTCTTCTTCCTGTCGTCTGGAACTCTCAGATCAGCACCATAAGGAAGCATACCATTTTCATCATGTTCAGCTGGTGTAGCGCACTCTACTGAGGAGTGTCCAACAATTCCACACGAATAGCAGTAGCTTGGCAGTTTTTCATAGCGCACCTCATACCACTCGTTTGCCTGCCTTTTTTGTGAGAAAATTGGCACACCCCTGCGTAATGGTGTTGTTATGTCAATCTTCACCTTGTCCTGAGCATCAACTTCTACCTTTTCCTTAGTGCCTAGCTTCTTAGCTATCCATTTTCCTCACTTTCGATTCATCAAACCAAATGGGTGATTGTAAATTCTCACCCAAATTGACATATGATTGAAACGGATACCTGTCGGCCTCATGCTTGCATCAAATTCCTGAATCAGGACAGCCCGCTTACCCACCGTCAATGGCGAGCCATCCAGGACTCGATCCTTGTCCTGCTTCGACCCAAATTCTGCGATGAACGTGCTATCTCCAACCGCCCTCGCGTTCAGTCCATTAGAATTTCCCCATGCATGCCTTAGCAATAATTGTTTGAATGTGTAAGGCTCCTTGAGATAGGACCTTACCAATAGTTGCACAATCCGACGTCTCCTTCAGAGCATTGCTTTCCTCCGATGTGAGCTTCAAGCCGCCAATCATCTCCGCCATTTTGTCTTCCGAAGATCGATCACAAGTTCAGCCCTTAGTCGCCCCGAGCCACGGCGGACGAACGTCAAGAGCAGCGGGAGTAGCAAAAATCCGGTCTGATCGGGAAGGAGGAGCAGTAGAAGTGCATCGCGAAGGGATCACGAGCGCACAGATGGACTCCCGAACCTTGAATCTCGATCTGCAAGAGACGGATTTTTGGTGGGGAGAAAAATCGCCAGGCACTGGGAGTTGTTGCTTGCCAAACTGTTGTATACAACCTAGTAGTACTGGCACTGGAACTCAGAAGATATTGCAGAGCACAACAAGGCTCATGCATGCATTCCATGGGCAGCATCAGAACATGGTAGGGCAGGTCCACCCAACAGACTCGTCTGGCGAGCTGCATCCATGTACTGGTGGCCAACTAACTGGTCACCTCATGATTTTGGACAGCTAAAGCAATCATGCAAGCTTGCTGTTGCTTTCAGAGCATAGCTAAGCACTTGTATCAAAAGCACTCGTTTGTACCACCATAATAAAAGAGAAAGGCACAGCTGATGCTCATCAAACAAACAATTATGCTGTGCACTCAGCACCTCACCATTCCAAAAGACAAAAGCACAGTACATACAGCTAGAGAATATACAGGAAAAGAATAAAAGGAACAGCTAGAGAAGCCCCACTAGAATTACCTTTTTAAAAACAAAAGCCTTTTATACTCGCTCTATACCTGGCACCAAAGCTCGCAATGGCATGTTTCATGTCAATGGATTCCAAAGCTTCCACAAGACATGATTTCTGCCACAAACACACCCTGACACCCCATGGGGGCGGCTCGCCCACCCTAATGCCCTTGAGCAAAGGTTTAGCACCCCAAGAAAACTAAACCGAAAAAAAGAACGTGGGAAGTGGTCCACAAAAATGCTGGACCTTGGAAGGCAAAATTGCTCCATGATCTGCCTTCCAGATGGCGTTGCCAAATCGACTGTCATGAGCACTCCAAGAGGAGCTCCTTTTCCTCCAGGCATGAACCAAACTTCTTGAATGACAATAATAGTTAGTCATCGGCATCTTCTTTTTTTTTCATCGTTGTTGTATGATATCCATTTTCCGTCTGATCTTCGGACATGAGCACGGGACTCGGTAGCTGATCTGAAACCAACAAGAAAGAATTGAGGCTCTAACAGAATTCAATTGGGATAGGAAGTGGTATTGTTAGGCACAAAAATTTGGTGCAAAACTAAGTATTTCGCAAAGGACATGTGGGGTTGCATAGCTTCTTTTACTAAAGTAGTATTTTGTTATTCGTCGTGGATGAATTGAAAGAACTTGTACTATACTAATCTTCATAGAACCTAAACAATGATTGTACTGTAATCCATCTCCATGTGGAAAAGAAAATTCAGCAAACCATCAATACAAAATGCATCATTTTACCTTTAATCCATGTAAGGATGCAAATAACGGGGCGAAAGCTCTCTGGAGTTCCTTGCATGCTGCTCAATCCGTCTCAGGTCTCCAAGATGCTGTAAGATCTCCTGAAGAAGATCAAACCCCTTACCTCCTTTTTTCAAAGACCTCACACACTGTTTTATAAACTCCCTATCTGCCTCCAGAGCATGCAGCCTCTCATGGACTTGATCAATTTCATTAGCAATTGCAAGTTTATCTTGCTCTCTAGCAAGTTCTAATGTGACTTCTGTTGAATGATCTGCCTCGGTATCTTGCTTAGTTAGATGGATGTTTCCATTTTCCACAGTAGCATCATCAAACAGTGGGAGGAGCTTCTTTCCTCTACAGCTTACACCTTTTCTTTTATCATGAAGTTTAAAGCTGATATCGTCATCAGAGAATCCATTTGAGACACCCATTAAATGGTTTTCTTCTGAGAAATGCTTGTCCATCTTTGTGTTATCAGGTTCTTCATCATCGAGATCAAAAAGCCTGTCCTCTAGCAGTTTAAGCTGCTCCAGTATGGAGAGTCTCTCTGCCTCAAAATCAGCTAGTGAGTCATCAAGTGTAACCAGATGCCTAGCAGTTTCTTGTAGAACAATATCGGTCGGAATACTCCCATTGCTTCCATTAAGACCATGGGCAGATTCATCACCTTCATAGAAACTTTGTGAAAGGTCGTCACTGTACTCAGCACTTGATGAAGCTGAGGACGACCCATTCTGGTCATCAACCTTGTGCCTGGACATTTTCCTCACCTTTGCCTCATAGAGATGAACTTTGTGGCGATACAGTTCAAGCTCTCTTTCCAGATCTTGCTTCTCTTTCTCTCTCTTCACAACTAACTCATTCAGCCTCTGCAGCACTTCTTGATCATACTCCGATTGTTCCTCCATAAGCCGCTGGTACTGAATCGCCTCCATCTGCATTGCAGCTTTCTGTTCTTGCAAGCGGTTTATCATTGCCATGGTCTCATCAGCAGATATAGCTGCTGCATTCCGCTCATTTTCGAGTTCAGCATATAGGGTGTTCAATGACTTACGTGCGGCTGCCAAAGCAGATTTTAGTTGATTGACACTCGCCAGTTCAGTGCTTTCCAGATCAGTAGGCGTAGTAGCAATGCTTGAATCTACAGACTTAGTATCAGAAGTCACTGCTTTAGAATACAGCAATTCCTGTGAATCACATATACCTTGACTATGAGTTGGCGTATCAGGAGCTCTCTCTTCTTCGACAACACTATGATCAGGAGATAACTTGTCTAAGTTTGTCAAAGGTTCGCAACAAATTTGGTGTAAGCTTGGTAGAGAAGCTTCTGTTGGATCCTCTTCAGTATCTTCTGTTCAAAATTAAGAATCAGTTTAATTTACACAATCATGATAGGAAAAAAAAACAATCAGAAAGCACCAAACTGGTAGAAATAAACAAAGCACTCTTATGACACAGCATCTTACCTTTCCCTGTGATTGTGTTATCATCAAAAGTGTCGGATACATACTCCAGAGCATCTGCTGTCACAGAAGTTGATTTCTGCTTCACCTCAGCCTGTTCATCATCAGTATGAGCATACGGAGTCACACAAACATGTTCCCCGGAATAAGTTGGCACAAAATCGCATTCTTGTTCCACCCCAGCCTGTGCAGTTCTCTTCCTTTCAAGTTCATCATCAGCATGCTCCCTAGTACATAGTGATACTGAATCCAACTCAGGATTCAGCTCAGCTTGTTGAACCTGCTTCTCCTCAGTATTCTCATATGAAGTCGTGGCGACATGCACAACAACTTCCATTGGCATAGAGCCCAATTTATTCCTTAACTCAGCCTGTTGAAAATTCTCCACCTCAGTACTTCTGTCTAACTTCTCGACAAATTCATGGTCCTTGTGATCTTCCGGCATGGTATACAATTCCTGTTCTAGAGCAGCCTGTTCGACTTGTTCATCCTCAGATATCTCATCCCCAATTGATATTTTCAGATCATTATCTTTCAATCCACTGACCTCCTCAGGAACTGCATTTGATATTTGAAAATAAGGTGAATGGTTTAGTACCTTAAAAAAAACTCAAGCCAAGGGGAGAGACATCCTGAAGGTATTGCATTAAGGTTGAGAAAAGGCACTGAAAGCCGGCTACAACCCGCACGCTATCTCTGAGCGACTGCGCCACGACCACGGGGAACACACAGCGAGGGGCCTTTTTTTTTGCGAGAGCCAAGGTTCGAGCCCTGGTTGGCAGCCTCAAGGTCTTACACTGTGATATTCGCATATTCTTGTGGCTTAGTAACTTGAAATGGCCAAAAAAAACATCAGCACGGAAAAAGTTCAAGGACAGTAAATGACATGGGTTCCTGACTATATTATTAAGAGATCCATTTCACCCTATCAACTTTCTTAGGTTACTTCTCCCTTTTTTCCCTCCAGTTCCACTAAAGGTTCATCGGTTCAAATATGACAGTAAAGCGTGATGGATATACCAGTGCTATCTAAAATCTAGCATCACAAAAAGGAGCATAACAGCACAGCTCAATGAACATCCCAAGCGGAACCACAATTTGATGTGCTAGAGAAAACTACATTGTAGTTCAGCACTGAGATGACTGGCAGAATAAATAGAAATGCAGTCAAAAACGCAGGTACAATAAATACATATGCAGTGAAGCAATTGCAAAAGCTGGTGATGATATTCATAGCCACAGCGCTAAACTGGAATGCTAAAAGGCAATGACTTGCAGAAAAGGTAATTTTATCAGAGGAAGAACGTCTTACACTGCTGATCAGCAAAGCCCTCCACAGTTTCGCTTGCATTTATCCCATCATCAAATATACCTTCCATACAGGTTGGCGCAAGGACTACGGCAGCAATCTGTTCTTCAATCAGCCGATCAAGCACACCATCCACCTTGTCATCATCAGATGTCATCACAAATTTCTCCTCATTGGCATTACCTGTGTTCTCCGGGACCACGTCGTTCCACACTACAACCCCATGATCAACCAACTCCTTCCTTTCACCACCGGATTGAGATGAAACTGCAGCCATGCCGATGGCCAACGAGTCAATGGATTCAAGAGGCACCAACCGCTCAACACTGCCAACAATCTCAGCACACTGAGCCATGACACCGATTGAGTCATCCTCCACCAATGGCTTCTCGTCGAATAGCTCGATCACAGGGCCGTCCTCAGACACAAAGACCACGTCTCCATTCAGACTTGCTGTGACCTCTTCCTTGCGGCCACAATCCGAGCCACGCGGCGGCGACGGCCTGGGAAGCAAGAACGGCGGCGAGTAGAAGCCGCTCTCGAGCGCGACGCCGCAGCAGGCGCAGGCGAGGTCCCGCTCACCGAGCTCGCTCCGCCCCATCCACGACAGCAGCGCCTTCCCGGGCGCCGCCGCCGCCGCCGCCGCGCAGTCCTCGCACATGTTCCCGGCGTCCGCGAGCCGCCGGTGCGCGCAGCAGTACCCGAGGCGCGACACCTCCGCAGAGTGTGCGTTGCACAGCACACGGCGCAGGGGCTCGGCGCCGCCGCCGATGCCTTGGCGGCGGTGGAGGTGGGGCTCGAAGAGGCTGTCGACACCGAGGCGGGAGCAGAGCGCGCACGGCGGCGCCAGGCCGAAGAAGGCGGCGAACCTGGATATAAGGTAGGAGAAGACGCCGTTGGCGAGGAGGAGCGCGATGAGGATCCACTCCAGCAGCGCGTAGGCGAGGACCCTTGAGACGCGGTTGCTCCGCTTGCACAGCGCCGCGGTGAGGTTGGCGCGCGCTCCCGCCATGGGCGCCTCCGCGACCATCTCCGCAGCTCGGTTTCTTGGCAACCGCCGGAATGCCATCAAGACGCCGACTCCGCAACCGGAATTTGCCGTGGAATCCAAGAACGCACAAAAAGCAGTGCTTTCCGTGCCGAATCCCGCCCCGGCGCCACAAATTGGATTGGAGCCGAGCGGAAAACGCAACCCAGACGCGAGTTTTAGCAGAAGCAACCGCTCTCGAGCAGACGGCTCGCCGATCAAAAAAGAGAAAAGAAAAACAAAACTCTCCACAAACTCTTCCTTCCTAGTACTGCGGACTGCAACAAAGACGAGATTTTTACAAGTAGAATCAGGGACAGCTAACGGGATCAGAAATCCAAAGGTGAAATCTTTAAGGCGGCGAGAGGAAGTGGGGAGTTGGGACTAGTGATAGTGACAGGATTACGAGAGCTATTAACAAGAACAGAGAGGAGAGGGGAGGGGAGGGAAGGGGAAAGGGGCAGCGTGGTGGAAAGAGGATGGACTAATGGAGAGGGAAGGGCGACGTGGAAGCCGAGAAATATCGCGAAAACGGATAAAACTGGGGCGGGGTGAGCCAGTAATCCGCATCAGTGGGCCCTAATGACTGTGATTAAGCAGCTCTGAAGAAGAAAAGCGCAGAGAGGGGAACGTTGGGATGGCGCGATAATCAGCTGGTGAAGAGTAAAAGCAGAGCGATTTGCCCCGGCATTACCAGTGTCCATTGTAGACTGGAAGCATTAGGCCGGCGTACGAACAACGGCAGGATTTTTAAATGAGAGTGTAACTGCGAAATTTTCCCGTTGGACAAAGGTTAACGACGATAGGAACCTGAGGCAATCGGTAGTAAACTGCGAGATTACGCAGCAAAGATGAGTCACGTCATTTCTGTCGTTCTATCCCGGAGATGCGTCGCAGCGTCATCCGGACGGCGAGCCGGCGAGCTCGGTCACCGTCGCGTTGCGAGTCGCAACTTGCGACTTGGACGAGCTCGTTTTTTCGAACTGGCGATGCAACGGCATTGGATCTGCACTAGTGGCTAGTTTATTCCGTTTCCAAAACGACTGGATCAGAGACACACATACGGCCTCACGATCTGGAACGGCGGAGGACGAACGTGGTGACACTACTGGGTCGAAATCTTGGCGCCTTTGACCCGGCTTTATTTATCCAAGTCGCCGGTTTTGTTCGTGAGGAACTAAGGATAAGTACCTGCTTGATATATGTTATGAGTTATTAATAATATTTAAATTAAATTGAACTTGATTAGTATGTATTTATTGATGTTCGTTCTTGTTTATGATTAATTTGAGTTGAAGAGAATGAATTGAAATGATTTTTTTTGAGTCTAGGTGATTTGCTCTTACCGTATTATCCGGTGCTGTCGGTGAATCAGGAACCAGGGGTCTCCGAATCCCGAGGCCAGGTCAGCAATCCGTCACGTGGTGTCCTCCCGCGGAGATCATCTCCGTGAGGTAAAAAAGACTAAATCCCGGGAGAGGGCGCTCGGGGCCACAAACAGTGGTCCCCGAGTACCCAGATTCCCCGATGATCTGCGAAGATCAAGTAACCGGGAAGGAAGTGCTCGGGGAGGTGAACAGTGACCCCCGAGCACCTGAGTCCCCTGACGATCAGGAAAGCCGAGTACCGGGAAGAGAGTGCTCAGGGAGGTAGACAGTAGCCTCCGAGCACTCGGTTCCCCGAGGACCCGAACAGTCAAATCCGAAAAAAAGTGCTCGGGGAGGTGAACAGTGACCCCTAAGCACTCGGTTCCCCGAGTACCAAAAGAGGGCGTTCTCGGGAGAGAGTGCCCGAGGAGGTGAACAGTGACCCCCGAGCACTCTGTTCCCCGACGGCCCAGGAAGCCTCCCGTCAGTGGCCCCCACAGGGGTCCAGCGATGAGGTGTCAGCCAGTGAAAGGCCCGATGACGCATTTAAGAGCGCGCGTGGCCTGTCACCTCCAACTGCTCCCGCCACACTCGGTGTCAGTCTCTGCCATCCTCTGGCAGAAGGGCGTGGGAACATTTAATGCACGGGTCCCATCCCACGCCATCCGGCGCGCCTCAGGATAGCATCGTGAGGCCCGAGGCGTTCCGTCTGCCGCGCTGCTGTGGCAGGCGAACAAGACCGGGCGGGCACGCCGGGCCGCTCTGAGGCTGCCCAGTGGGCCCTCTCCACTGCGCCCGTTGCCAGCGCCATCATGACGATCGAAGATCGGGCGGGGGCACGTTTTCAACCCCCGTCACTTCGCGCAGATGCCATGATGACTCCTTTTACATTTATGGCACATTGGAACTCGTGCCCTCCCTTTCAGGGCACGCTACCGCCGGCGGGTATTTAAAGCAGCCGGCAGGCACGGACAAAGTAGGGCGAAGGTAGAGGCAGTCCCAGACAAATAGAAGGTGAATCCAAGCGAACAGAGGGCGCTCTAACTCTCAGACTCTTGCTCAGAGATCAAAGAACACCTTCGTACAGGCATAGAAGCTATGACCACCGAAGAACAAGGAGCCCGAGGCTCTAGGATAGACAAACATTCTTGTAACTAGCACATTCCTGAGAGACATTCTCAGGGCATTTATAGCATCCACACAGGAGTAGGGTGTTACGCGCAGTGCGGCCCGAACCTGTATAAAAATCCCCCCAGCGCATTTACTCTTTCCTGCACTAGATCATTCCACCCCACCTGCCATCGCATTCACACCATTTATTTCTCCAGCAAACATATTCAGAATCATCCCCTCGATCGAATCTCTAAAAAGGGGACCCTCATGATCCCTACGACAGGAGTTAACCCTCCGACAGGTGCCTTGTAAATTGACTTCACAGGATGATTCGGTGTTGTGCTGATGCTGATGTCGGAGGTTTTCAGTTTGATGGCAAAATTTGAAATAGGTATCGGATGATCTGTTGTTGGCTACTTGTATGCTCCAGACAATTTCCAGCAAAGAAGGATGCAAACTACAATTTCCAGCAAAGAAGGATGCAAACTGGGTTCTTATGAGTGCTACTTACTGGACAGTTCGGTGATAAGCTGTGTGAGCACTGAAGAGTATACTAGAGCTTTTCTTGCAGAGAGGGTGAAATTGTGAAGTCTAGTATAGTGGTACTCACCGTAAGGCCCGGTGTGTGCAGAGTTGAACATCAAACTAATCATCGGACCATTTCTTACGTAGGGATTGGAACAGTGTGTTCTGGTAGAGATGAAGTCATCAGATGTTTCGGTGACTAGACAGTGAACACCAGAGTAATGCACTAGACTTTTTCTTGCAGAGGCGAGATTTCAGTGCATAAATGAGTTGGACTCACCGGATGGTCCAGTGTTCAGAGGCAGAAACATCGGAACATCGGATGTTCACGATTTCTACATGATTTGTTTTTATTTGAGGATTTTTGTTTTGAGCTAACCTGGAGATAGTTTGGAGTGGGAGAAACATGTTTGCTTATTTTATAGTGTGCAGGTGATGGATGCGACTTGGCGATCGACGGCGAGATGATCGGGGCCAAGCGGGAGGCTTGGTGCCGGACGATCAAGGAGATCAGGCAGAGTTAAGGGTGATTCTAGTGGTATACGTGGAGGTTAAGCAAAACATAGATGGAAAATAATGAAGACGACATGCTGACAAAGTCAAGTAAAGGGATGCCAATGCAAGTGACAAGGCAGCCCAAGAGATCGGGAATGTGAGAGACTTGCCGACGGTCAAGATCGCAAGACGGAGTACACATGTCGATATCGGAGCACTTGCTTAATGCAAAGCAATTGACGGTTAGTCATGCTTTGAGAAGCGTGCTAGGGTTTTACGGTTTTGTCCACAAAACCGTGGGAGGACTGGAGGGTCATGTGGCATCATCGCGAAGCTTGCATCGAGGTGAAGCTAAGTCGTGAAGAAGCCATGATAGTTCGATGGAAGGAGTAGACACACACTTTGTCGTCTGCTTGTGCGCTCGCTTCGAGGCTTTACCACGGACGTCTCACCACCAAGCAGCAAAACGCATTCTGAGGTATCTCATGCACACTCTCGAGTTTGGACTTTAGCTTTCTGCTTCCTCTTTGCTTTCTCTTCTAGGTTTTTTGATACGGATTTTGCTGGTTGTAGAATTGATAGAAAGAGTATCTCTGGTACTTATCATTTCTTAGGTACATCTCTTGTGTGTTGGTCTACTGCTAAAGCTGAATATGTAACACCGCTAGCTGTTGCTCACAGATTTTTGTGGATGGTTGCTACCTTGAGGGACTTTCGGTTAGATTTTAAGAGTATGTCACTTTTGTGTGACAATACCAGCACCATAAGTCTAGTCAATAACCCAGTCCAGCATTCCAGAACCAAACACATAGATATGAGATTCCACTTCTTGAGAGATCACAATGAGAAGGGGGATATTGACTTGAAATACATTGATACCCAACACCAGCTAGCCGACATCTTCACCAAGGCTCTAGATGCTACTAGATTTGCATTTTTTTAGAGGAGAGTTTGTGTTTGTCATCCCTATGACATTGTGCGAGAGGGAGTTTTTTTTTTACATACTCTATCTTATTCTTATTGCATTTGCATCGCATTTTGTAAGATATTAATAGTAGTTAAGCTTCACTTATATATTCATTGCACTTTCTTGTACTAGTTATGAATTTATGCTAAGTATAGTAAATATATGATAAATTGTACAAGCTTAGACTCTTTTGTAGACATGGCATGAAATATGTTGAGCTAGCTTGTATTTTCTAAGAATGAACTTAAAATATGAACATAATCGCTTATCACCCTTGAGTACTTGCTTTAGTTTGATCAGTGCTTATATTAGGATGGGTTCTGTGAAAAGCTTGTGCTAAGCCGTTTTGTTCAATTCTGAGAAACCAAGTTGAAATGTGC
Source organism: Phragmites australis (assembly GCF_958298935.1). NCBI lineage: Eukaryota > Viridiplantae > Streptophyta > Magnoliopsida > Poales > Poaceae > Phragmites > Phragmites australis. The sequence continues at coordinate 41,695,067 of NC_084923.1, forward strand.
CTTGTTTTACTTGTAATGAGTGATTGACATTGGTATTTATTTGGTTTGATGATCTTCGGTTTTTCATGAGTTTTGATGTGATTTGAATTGATTTAGAATTTCATTTGACCATATTAATTATGGACTAACTGGAATTAGAGTTGGAGATATGTGTTTGCCAAGCACTCCGACGGCAGAATGATCGGAGCCAAGCGGAGTGCTTAGTGCTGGATGATCAAGGAGGCCGAGTGAAGTCAAGGATGATCCTAGCTGAACACGTGAAGGTCAAGAAAAGCATGCAAGGTGGTTAGATACGGCGTGTTGACAAAGTCAAGTAAAGGGGATACCAGTGCAAGTAACAAGGTGGCACAAGGGATCAGGAGTGAGAGAGACTTACCAGCAATCAGGATCGCAAGATAGAGTATACGCGTCAATATCAGAGCGCTTACTTAAGGTGTAAGCAAGTGGGGAGTCACACTTTGAGAAGCGTGCTAGGATTTTGTGGTTTAGCCTCAAAACTGTGGGAGGACTGGAGAAGTACGTGGCACCATCGCGAAGCTTGCATCGAGGAAAGCTAAGTTGTGAAGGCGCCGTGACCGTCCGATGAATCAAGAAGAAAATACCATCGGTGGTGGGTAAGAGGGTACTACAAGAGAGTAGTATTTTGGGAAAAAACTAGAAAACTTAGGGTCAAGTTTTCTAGGCTTATAAATAGAGGGATAGAGCTATGAGAGGAGATGAACCAGCCATTTTGAGTCCCTTGTGCCATCCATATGAGAGCCTTGTGCTAGGATTTTAGAGTAGAGGAAGAGAAGTGTTTAGTCTATGTATTAGGTGAGAGTTTTATGAGAAAAAGTCTTTGTAACCTGTCTAAAATAGGACTGACCTCTGCTACAATGAAGTTTATTTTTCTTCATATTATTGTGTCCACCTACTTCTAGTTTCTCTCTATTGGTTCCCTTGCAAGTTTTTAGTTTCCGATTTGATTTTTGTTTTGATTTTTGGGCTGAAATTTCAGCACCTTGTGATGTCATTTTTCTTGTTGCTAGAGGCATAAAATTCACATACACATACTTATATGATAGGGTCTTAAATTCTTTTGCCTCTAGACAATCAACTTGAAGAGTTTTGTTGCTCAGTGTTCATCTTTTTTTTGTTTCTTTGCAAGTTGTGATCTTTCGACTGTAAGACACATATATTGTTCTTAAATGGAATCTATAGTTCATATACCATCCATAGAGTAATATTTTCTGGATTTTCTTTTGTTAAAACTTCTCTCTATTTTTGCTTCTGCATGAGTTTTGATGTGCGTTGGGTTATCCAAACAGAAGAAGACCATCAATTTTGCAAGAAATTGGTTGAGACGCCTATTCACCCTCCTTTAGTCGTCAATCTGGTTCCTACAAGTTCAGTATATTGGGGGTCTTTAAATTTGTCTATGTAAATATTTAGCTCATAATTAATCTTTGGAAGAGCATGTGCTCTTTTGTGTCACAAAGGCCCGATTTGATTTGACTTTGTGACATATTGCATATCTTGACTCCTATGTTGAGTTAATCAAATAAATGATCAAATGTTTGAACTAAAAATTTAATCTAATACGATGGCTTAAGGCTTCATATGGTTTGCCAAAGAAGTGAACCCGTGGTTGCTTTAAATTCACTTAAGGATAGTTAAATGATCAAATGTCTAAGTTAACTTGTGTTTTTAATGTGCTAAGAATGTTGTTTTTCATCTTGTCAAAATAAGGCTTGGATTGATATGTGGGTGTTTGTATAGCTTGTCGGGTTGAACTTGGTTGTTTAGTTTGAACTTGATATAGAACTAGTTTCCCTAATCTTTGCACTGATAATGAAACGGTGGATGTTTTTAAGTGACATCTTTTATGATAATTGAACAACATGATCAAAACTTGCTATACACCCAGTGCTTGTGACATGGAATCACTTTGAGACTTTGTGCATCTTTGAGTTATATTGTTTCTCCTTATAGTGCTTTGTCATCTCTAGTCCTTGCAAGTGTTTTATGATCTATATGTGTTTGGTAGGTTTGCATTGCATTTGCACATCTTTTGCTTTACCCAAGGGGGAGTAAAATGGGTTTTGCATTCATGATGAATCCATTATCGACAAGGGGGATAGGAAAATGATTCAAGAGGGAGAAAATCGTATATCGTGAGCTTTGATTGCTTCTTTTTGGCTTCGGGCTTTTCTAATTTCATCTTATTCTAAGTGATATTGTTCTTGCTTTTCTTTCGTCTTTGGATCACTTAGATGTGCTTATTGGTTCCCGTGCTTCAACTCTTTCTTTAATCTTCTTGTGTGCTGTCAATGGACTCATCAAAGGAGAGATTAAGAAACCAAGTGGATAAGTGTCTTGGTTGATATGTGTGATGAGTTATTGGCAATGCTTGAGTTGAGTTGGACTTGGTTAGCATGTGTTTGTTGATGCTTGTTCTTGTTCATGACTAACTTGAGTTGAAGGAGAATGGAATTGAAACGATTTTCTCTGAGTTCAGGTGATTTGTTCTCACTGAATTATCTGGTGCCTAGGTAATTGGCTTCACTGGATGATCCAGTGTGGTGCTGATGCTGACGCCATAGGTTTTTAGTTTGGCGGCAAAATTTGAAATAGGCATCGATGGTTCTGATGAGTGGTACTCACTGGACAGTTCGATGATGAGCTATGTAAGCACCAGAGAGTATGCCAGAGCTTTTCTTGCAGAGGGAGTGAAATTGGGGCTCGAACCTTGTTCCGAGATATTTTTGCTGACTCGCGATTTTCACGAGAGAACCAAATCCAAGCGCCCTATGGGGATCATCGAATCGATAGCAATAAGCCATGTTTGAAGGGGTTCATATACGACAGAAAGTTCCGATTGAAATAGGCTCTAAACAAGGAAGAGCACCGTTCCCCTACTCCGCCAAATACGGATCGATTCCCTTTTCAAAGCATGCCGCAGTAGCCTGGGCTCTTCCTGCATGCCACAAATGGCCCACAAAAAAGAAGAATCCTAGAACAAAATGAAGTCTAGTGTAGTTGTACTCACCGGAAGGTCCGGTGTGTGCAGGGTTGAACACCAGACTAATCACCGGACCATTTCTTGCATAGGGATTGGAACAGTGTGTTCTGGTAGATATGAAGGCACCGAATGTTCCGGTGTCTAGACAGTAAATACCGGAGCAATGCACCTGACCTTTTCTTGCAGAGGCAAGATTCTTCAGTGCACAAAGGAGTTGGACACACCGAATGATCTGGTGTTCAAAGGCAGAACACACAGGAACATCCTATGTTCACGATTTCTACATGTTCTTTCATTTGAGGATTTTTGTTTTGAACTAACCTAGAGATACTGGGAGAACATCTAGTTACTTAGCCAAGTCGTACCATATAGGTCTCGTGGTTGTACTATTGTTATGGGTGATTGCTCCACGAACCACTCCTTATTATGGTTTTGACAAGACCGCTAACTAACCAACAAGGGTAATCACCACAATATCCATCCAAAATTTAACCATTCCTGGAACACATCCACAGGATCAACCATCAATACCTTCTTGCCCAAACCCTAGATTCCTTGTTGCTAAAACCATTCACAACATCATTTATCATGCCATACTTCGTATCTCATCTTTTATCCCATAACTCATGATTTATCATCTAGTTACTACATGATCATCTAAAAGCATGGCTAAGCCGTATACTCATGTTATTGTGAATAAACATCTATAGAGGAAACCTATACCGATTGCTAGTGTTTGCTAAACTACCTCAATTCATTACAAAAATAGCATGCATATTTTGTAAATCTGACTTTGAGTGAAAACTAGGTTCCCAACATGATCAAGACACTTGCCTTCATCAAGGTGATGCACGGGTCCTTCAAAGTCTTCTACCTAAAAATTTCCGAATTGCTCCTAAACTGATTTGTCTACACGAGCACAGAAACAAACATAAGAACAACACACCAAAAAGTAATGAAACTTGGTAAAAATCCTATAAAAAATATTCTACACTTCGATATGAGAATTTGAGCTCAAAGATCGTCTAAATCGGAGCTACAAGCAAAAAGTTATGAGCGTTTGAAGTTCTAAGGGCTTTTCTATAAAGTTACCAAATTTCAGTGTTTACTTTTGTACTGAAAACTATATATTGTGCAAGGCTTATTGATGCTGACATCATAAATCAAAGTGAAATATTTTAAAAGGGAAAAAGGGGTGTGGACCGGGCCTATATGGCTGCGAACCGAAAAGAGGCTTCGGTCCACAGGTCCATGGTGAACCAGAGCGGCCGGCGGTGGAGGGTGGACGGAGTTTGCAGTAACGGGGCTCCGGCGACCGGGCTTCTCCGACGAGCGGCGGAAGAGAGGCAAGATAAGCTAGTGAACACACCCCGAGTGGAGTTAATGCTGGGGCGGTGACGAGGCGGCCGGGTGACGAGGACAGGAGGTGGAGATGACAGGAGCGCATCGGGGAGGGGGTTCCGATAGCCAGACGAAGACACAACCACACGAGACGGCCTCCAGGGTTTCCTGCGGAGCCGAAAGGGTTGTTAGCTAGACCAGAGATGGCACGATAGCGCAAAATGACAGTTGCACGCAATACTCATCAGAGACAACAACGACAGCAAACCGAGAAAGAAGAAGAGGCAGGAAAGGATGGATGGGGTGCGGAAGAGGGCAACGAACTCGGTGGTGTAGCATATATAGAGGGAAAGGGAGAGAGTGAGGCGGACGACCCGGCTAGACTTCAATACCAGAGCTAAATCCACGTGGCCAAAAACTGCAACGGGTGACTGTTTCACGTGATTGAAGAGGGGAAGGGCTGTGTGTGCGGCGGTTCGGTGCTCGGGCGGGGAGGCGAAAGGAGGCGGCTCCGATTGGAAATGGTAGCGACAACGGCGCAAGAACGAGGAGGCGAGCGGCCGGAGGTAGGGGATGAGTCGGGGCGGCTCGGCTCGGCTCGGCGCGGCTTGAGCTGGGCCCACGGACAGAGAGATGGGCGGGGTGGCTGGCTTGAGAAGGCTGGCTCGACCCAAGGGAAAAGAGAGGGCGAATGGGCTTCAACCCAAGAGACAAAGAGGGAGAGCGGAGGGAGGTCTTGTGCTGAAAATTTGAGGGGTTTTGGCCCAGGTTGAGTTTATTTTATTTCTTTTCTAAATCTATTTCTATTTCAAATCTAAACCGAATTCAAATGAGTTTTTGAAACACTTTTCACCCAAAAATTCAGAGATGGAGAAAAAGGGGCCTACTACAACTATAGAGCCAACATAAATCTAACATATCAAAATATAACCTAAGTTATTTATTTGATTTATGATAATATTATTTTTATTTTTGCCTATGCTAATGGTGATGCTATCAATTAATTTGTGGTTAAAAATTTTAATAATTGACAAAGCTAAATATTAGGGTGTTACAGATTTTCTAGTTGATTTTTGTTTTTGCCTTTGAGCTACAATTTTTCAACCTTGGGAAGTTATTCTTCCTGTTGCTAGAAGTATAAATATTCATATACTCATGTATTTGAGAAGGTCGTGAATCACCTTGCTTCTGGACCATCAACTTGGATAGTTACTTTTTTCGGTGTCTGTCTTTTTGTTTTTTGTTGAAGATTTAAGCTTCTGTGCTTAAAGACACATGAAATGATCTTGAATAGAGCTTATAGTTTATATTACATTCGTGGAGTCATGTTGCCTTGAAACTTTTTTCTCACTTTGTCTCTCTAAAGTTTATGCTTCTATTTATGCGTTTTTGAAGAGCGTTGGGTGAACTATGAATAGGTCATCTATTTTGCAAGAAATATGTAAGGCGCTGATTCACCCCCCCCCCCTAGTCGCCAATCTCGGTCCTGCAGTTTGTGGTGCTACGCTCAGCACGTGTGAGGGTTACAGTAGTGCCTGCCTCAGAGCATGTGGGTGTCTAGAGCAAGTGTTTATGGATTTTTTTTCTCAACTGCAGTAGCACATGTACTTAGACGAAGGATAAGATACTTATTTAAGCATTGTTGTTTATATTATTGTTAATAAGACAATGAACTATATTTAAACACATTATTAACATTAAAAAGTACAATTTGTATGTGGATGTTTAACACTCTTTTTCCTTAAAAACCTAAATATTATTCATGCCTTCAATCTCAAGAAATATTTTATGAACTAATGAAATTTCAGTCACTGGGAATGAAATACTTGTGTAAGGATAAATAAGATACAACGGGTTAACTTTCCAATCCCGACAATAATTTGCTGAATTCCAAGAGAGTTACGATGGGAACCCGACTTTTTTAAGCTATACTGAGTAATCTTTAGTTTTTTGTGCGAGCTTTACTAAAACACTGCACAGCTCCATAAGGCCATCTCCAACCGATTCTCTTCACAGTTCTCGTCTTCGTGAAGGAATTTTCGTTCCCTTTAGTGCTCCAACAGTTTCTCTTAGCGGTTCCCATCACGAAGAGATTCCCACCTCCATTCCCTTCACCCTGGGATTCTCTATCATTTCCCTTCACGAATCCCCTCGAAGGGAAGCTGTTAGAGATAGGGTGGAAATAAAGGGAATGTGAACGGAGAAGAGAATTAGGAAGGGAACAAAATGAAGAAAAAATGGGTGGGGATGGTCATAAGGATATCGGGATAGGGACACAGATAGCAGGTAAGTCAAGCTAAGTGGATTGTTTAAGGAGTGAAAATTGTTTGTGTGGTTGTTCATCATCAGATACTGCAGAGTTTCGGGAACGACAAAAAATAATGTTAATTTTTTGTAAAACTAACAAATCAACAGCGTGGTACAAATAGCTTAGTAGTATATGATTGGGTGCCCATCTCCATTTGTTGGATTCACTACCGACAGATTCTCACACGTCTGCAGAGAAAGGGCAAAAACGATGTGAGGACCTGACCAAATAGTATTCGAACTAATCATCAGGCGGATCATTAATATAACCACAACCACGACGATTAATCAAAATACCGCTCCGGCAGTCCTGGCACGTGTTTTGTGCCCAAGGATCGGAACACATGCCTTCCAACATATTCATCACAACATAGTTTAATAAAGAGCAGGTAATTAAACATTTATATTACAAGTCTTTAAACATGCAGTTGTTTCCACAATTTACATCAAAAGGAAATAACAACTACGCAGCGAAAGATAAACCTATACAAAAAAAGCCGACGACGCCATATGCCCTTAGGCACCGTCTCAAAAGTACCGAGTTTGGAGTAGAGTGTGCTGCTCCTGCCCACTACCCTGATTAGAGGCACAAAGTAGCCGAACACCGCCTCTTCCTCACCGACCTGTGAACCTGAAACAACTTAAGGGCAGCACCCTGAGTACGAAGGTACTCGTAAGTCTTACACAGTATAGGTATATATATTCCCGACTCCAAGGATCATGCATTAAGCTGGTAGCAAGAATTAAACATGGTTAAGTTAATAAAGCGGTAAGTATCCTAGACATAGGTGTGAGCAACTAACTTAACCAACTTATATGAAACTACCATGCCATAACCAACAACTGAGCATATGTAAATGTAACAACAAGTATATCAATGTGAACAAGTTCCAACTCGAACCACCAACCACCAACCACCATACCCAGATCAAAATCACATGCCCAACCATCATCCACAAACCACAACGAGAACTCTACGACCGGATGCAGATAAGCGATACGAGGACCATACGACTTGTGCCACCCGCTAAAGTGCACACAAGGGGGTACCCGTGACAACCTTTCCTAATCAGACCCAACCGTGTGGGGCATGCATCGCTCGGCGCGGCGATACTAGAACTACTCCCGGAGCAAACTAGTACCGCTTACAAGCACGCCCGCTCACACCGTCGATGTTCACGCCCACAAAGCCACATCTGTGAAGGTATTTGGCTTGCCTTACCATTAGATCGGCGTGTGGTGAGTAAGGTAAGTGCTAAAGCCGACTATCCCGACGATCGGCCTTAAACGATGCAACGATCTATGGTGCTCGAGTTTCCTCTCCCGACCTACCCCCTGGACTTTCCACCGAGGCAGACGACACCCCGAACACCGCCCACATCTCGTCTCATACTCACCACTCACCAACCATACTATCACCAACAACATGTAATTGTAAACAGTAGTAGATCCTATCCTCGCGAACAACCTAAGCATTGCTAAGCATAGTGAAGATCTTTAGACATCGACATCACCTCTAGGCTTCAAGGAGCATACATGAACTCGTGACTGAGGTAGAAGAATGCAACGGCATAGGTTCTACCCAAAGGTACCCGACACAAGCATACATACATAAGCATAGATAACACTTTAGACTTTCAAGTTAACACGGTGCAATATGATAGATGTTTGCCTTGCTGCCCTGGATCAGAAAGATACGACGCGACGGGATCGCCTTCAGCCTCCAGAATCGACAGATCGGTGTTCTCTAAAAAGGATCAATGCGTGCATTGCAATGAGTATGAATAAAGTGCAACAATGCATGTCTCAATATGCACAAGATGAAATGATATAAAAATATGCTTTATAATGCATGAAAACATTTTACCTAGCTAGAACAAGTCATAAGAAAACTAGCAAAATTGGATTCACCCACTTTGAACTTGTGAAGAATTATCGGTGAATTAATGAAGCTTTAACCTAATTAATTAATCTCAGAAATTTAATTCAATATTTAATGGCTGGGGATATTTTTAGTAGATAGAGTAGTTTATTATGAAACCAAAAAACTTGGTTTCATAATTTTTGGAGTTACAAAGAATTTATTATGAATTTTACAAGTTTCAAACAACAGAAAACTGTGCTGAAACAGTTGACGGCGGTCAGACCGTCCGCGTACAGAAAGTTTTGGCCCCTGGCAGTCTGACCGGCCTGAGCTAGCAGTCAAACCATTGTATACAACTGGGGAAACTTGGCGAGCTCGCCGGCGATGATTCTGGCGACCTTTGGGGTGGGGATTTGGACCTAGAGTATCATCTTGACCTCCTCTACCACATAGGATCACACGCGTACGTCGAAATCGACCAAAATTCGACTATTGCTACCAAAACATCAAGAACTCATGAACTTGAACCCTAACTCCAAATTTTTGGATTTCGACCAACCAATTTGCGCATCTATGCCATGGAAACCTAGGAGACTCACCTAAGATGTTTTGTCGAGCTTGAGGACCGTTGGTTGAAGAAGGAAACGGAGGAAATCACTTGAGAGATGAAGAAAACCGGTGTTCTTCACATTTCGACCCTAAACACCAAAAGACATCAAATCCGGCTCGAATCTTTCGAGAAAGAGCAAACAAATTGGAGGGATAGGAAGCTTATGAGCTAAGGATCGTGCGAGTACCACATGCATACCTTAATTCCTCCTCTTGAGCTCGGATTTGAGGGAGGAAGAGAGAGTTTGAGAGAGGGGGTGAGAGGGGGCTGCTCCCTTGCTTTGGCTGGTTGGGAGAGGAGAGAGGCATGGGAGTGGGAGTGAGGGAGCAGGTGCGGCTGCTGCCCAAGTGGAAATGGGGTGGTAGGGTCACATGTGGAGCCCACGTTTTAAGGAAAAAGTCCGTTTTGACTGCGAATTCAACTCTTTTCTCTCCTGAATTTCCTTCCCTCATCCAATTGACTTTTAATGAAGTGCATTAGTATTCTCAATTATAATTACGCAAAATTAAACATAATGCTTAAGAAGTATGATTATGCTTAATTGCGTGATTAAGAATTTGGGACGTGACAAATGGTGAGTTGAAAAGTTTTTTTTTTAGGGAAAGCCACCTGGCGCAGTTTATTGATAGGTAAACACAGTTGCATCGTTCAAGAGTACAGGCAAGAGGAAACTAGGGGGTTCGTCATCCCAAGAAGAAACAGATCTAGCTACCTCATGAGCTGCCATATTGGCTTCCCTTGGACAGTGCTCAAAGCAAGATTTAAACCCATTCGCCCTTAAGACACATTCCTGGAAGATTGCAGAGTTTGCCGTAGCGGAAACCTGCCTTCCTTTAGCGTTTGAATCACCATTTCACAATCAGACTGAAGCACAATTCTCTAAAGCCTGATTTGCTGGGCGAACTAAAGACCATCTCTTGTAGCATATGTTTCAGCCATGAGAGCATCAAAAGTGTTGTCGATCATATAACTCCTCGTGGCTATGAAACCTCCTTTTTCATCATGGATAGCAACTCTCGTAGCACACTCGTTAGTATCCGAATTGAAAGCAACATCAAAATTTAGCATAAACATACCTTCTGGTGGGCATGACCATCCCCCACGCTGTTTAGCTAGTGATTTCTTGTAGATCCTTGTATAATTCATCACAAGTGCACCGATGGACATAACAGTTCTTCGGATTGAATGAACATGCTCACCATGTGTTAGATGCCGACATTCCCACCAAATATACCATAACGTTGTTAGGACAAGTTCACAGACACGAATCTCAGATATAACTGTCGACTGTTGCGTTGATTTAAGCATCTCTTCCAGTACCGCCGCACCTGCGCAATCCACAGCTAGTGCCTTGTCAACCAGTTCCTCCAGGCCAAGCTTCTGCCAAATTTTCCTAGCTCGATTGCATAAGAATAGCATATGGCGAAGATCCTCAAATCCCATCCGGTAAAGAGGGCATTGTCCGCTTGAAATTACATGCCGGCTGGCTAGGATTCCTAGGCACGGTACAACACTATGAAGCACCCTCCATCCGAAAATTTTCATTTTTGTACGGACATTTGATTTCCATAAATTTTTCCAAACCTCGTTTACCCTGGAGCCTCCTACTCCATCTTCATGAACAAAACTATGCCTGAATTTGTGGAGCCATTCAGCATGGTAAGCTGACTTAACAGTAAACAGACCATACTTAGAATCGTGCCATGCAACAAAGTCTTATCTGTCCAAATACAATGGAATAGAGAGAATAGCATGCGTGTCTACTGGCTAGAACACATCCTGAACTAACTCTTCATCCCAAAAACCAGTAGAAGGATTGATGAGTTCACTAACCTTCTGAAGTAAAGTCGGGCCTTTTGGTGTTTGAACTTTCAAATTTGGATTTGTGGGGATCCAGTTATCCTCCCATATATCAATTTGGTTTCCATCTCCCACACGCTAAATATATTCTCTCTTAAAAGTTTCCCAGCCTGCCATGATACTCTGCCATGTGAAAGAGGATCCACTTTTCAATTTGGCTTTCAACAGATTTCCATCCAGGAAATATTTTGCTCTAAGGATAGTCGAGCAAAGTGAGTTTGATTCTTCTAATAACCTCTAGCACTATTTTGCTAACATTGCTAAATTGAAGCTGTGTAAATCCCGAAAGCCCATACCACCACTGAATTTTGGAGTACAAAGTCGCCACCAAGCAGTCCTATGCATCATCTTGTGATCTTGTTCATAACCCCACCAGTAGCCTGCAATAGCATCAGAAATTCCTTTGAGAATTTTTTTCGGAAAATTCTAAAAACTGACATTGCAAAGACCAGCACGGATTGAGCAACTGCTTTGACAGAATTTCTTTGCCCCCTGTCGATAGAAACCTCTCCTTCCAGCCACTTGTTTTTGCACAAACCCTTTCAACAAGATGCTGAAAACAATCCGACCTGTCCATTCCTACCATGGTCGGAAGACCCAGATATTTATCATTCATTGATTCAGTCATAATATTTAGTGTTTGGCAAACTTGAACCTTCGACTCCACCAAGGTGTTAGGGCTAAAAAAGATGCTGCATTTTGCTTCACTCACCATTTGACCAGAGCTGAGACAGTAAGTGTCAAGTATTCTCTTCAAAGTTGCCGCATTTTTGTCATCCGCCATCATAAGAATCAGTGAGTCATCAACGAATAAGAGATGGGATACATGAATAGCATTACGGCAGACCTTCACCCCTTGCAGATCACCACTTTGTTCAGCTTTCATTAACATGTTAGATAAGCCTTCCGCACAAATCAGAAACAAGTAGGGGGAGAGGGGATCCCCCTCCCTCAAACCACGGTTCGGTGTGATAATGTCTGTTTCAAAAGAATTGAATTTGACCCTATATTTCACTGATTTAACACACGCCATCATAAGTTGCACCCAACTTGGTGCAAATCCAAGTTTCTTCATCACTTCTTCCAAAAAAACACCATTCCACAAGATCATATGCTTTGTGCATATCGAGTTTACTGCACAGCACCCCTTCTTTCCTGACTTTCTCTTTATTGAGTGTATACATTCATATGTAACAAGATATTGTCAGTAGTCAATCTTCATGGGACAAAAGCACTTTGGTGCTAACCAATAATATCATGGAGCAAAACTTTCAGTCTATTTGCTAGCATTTTGGAGATAACCTTGTAGACCACATTACAAAGACTAATAGGCCTAAACTGAGTTACCTTTTCTGGGTTGTCAGTCTTTGGTATTAACATAATTATCGTTTCATTCCAACCCTCTGGGATAACCCCTGTGTTTACTGCAGCCAACACTTCTTTAACTAAGTCATCTCCAAGAAACTCCCAAAATCTTTTATAAAAAATGGCATGGAGTCCATCTGACCCCGGTGCCTTGAGGTCTCCAATATTATGAAGTGCCTTTTTAACTTCCTCAACGCTAAAAGGTGCAAGTAAGGCCATATTCATCTGCGATGTCACCTTCGTTTCAACAGTATCCAAAACCTCAGCACTCGATTCATCCACTTCAGACTTAAAAAGGGTGCTAAAATACTCCCAAATTAAAGGGTCCAGGTTGTCAATCCCCTCCTGCCTGATACCAGCATCATCAATCGGGAATTTTATGGTGTTCTTTTTCTTCCTTACCGATGCAAAGTTGTGGAAATAGCTTGTATTTCTTTCACCATGTCGAAGCCAATTTGCTCTCCCCCTCTGAAGCCAATGGGTCTCTTCCTGATCCAAAAGCAACTCCAACTGCATAAGAATGTCATTCTGTCTAGCGTTTGAAGAATCACTTATCGGACCCCTTCGCAGGTTCTCTAGCTCCTTTTTGAGTTCATTAATTCAGTTCCTCGGGCCCTTCAGAACACGTTTATCCCAAATGTGTAAGTCTGCATGCACTATCGCAACCTTCTGCATAAGGCCAACCCCAACGGCCGTCAACTCCGCTCGTTCCCATGCAGACCGAATTACATCCTGGACCGATGGTTCCAAAAGCCAGCGGGCCTCAAATCTCCGAAAGCTCGGGTTATTTTCCTCAGCTGTGTCCGCATAGTACTCCGTATCCAGCAACAACGACCTGTGATCGGATTTTGTCATCTTGCCATTTGTTAAGGCCGCATTAGAAAACATGTGAGCCCATTCTGCATTCATCATTGTCTAGTCTTTCCTTAATCCTTCCTCTTCTCCAAGTGAACGGATCACCCATATAACCCATATCTTTGAGAGAGCAGTCAATTAAAGCATCACGGAACCCTTGCATGTACATGTGCTCCCTAGGCCGTCCACCTTCCTTCTCATGTGTGTAAAGGATCTCATTGAAATCTCCCATTACAACCCAGGGTAGCTCTATTCTCATATGAAGTGTACGTAGCGCATTCCACGTACGTTGTTTATCTTCCCAATTGGGTTCTACATAGATTTTAGTGAATCTCCAAGCCTCCCCATTGTCTATCAGCACATCAATGTAATTGTGAGTAGCACATTGTACAATTACATTACAATCCTTCCTCCAAAGTAGCAAGAGCCCACCACTCCTGCCATCACTCTCATCAATTACCATATGATGAAAACCCATCTTCCTCATTATTTTCCCTGCCTTAGTTTTTCCCAGATGTGTCTCGGAAAGAAAGACAACATCTGGTTTAGATTGCCTTTGGACCTCCAGAAGCGCGCGAACTGCCCGGGTCGACCCCAACCCGCGACAGTTCCAAGCTAAGAGTTTCATTGATCCCGACGGCACTCCACAAGGGAGTCCGCCGATTTCATTAGTACATCGATTTCAAAGCCATTCGCCCCTACTTTCTTCTACCTTTTGTTATCATGCACCTTCTGAGGGGAGCTCACATTGGTTTTCACGATGAGTTGAAAAGTTGCTTGTTCTGTTGTTCAGATAGTGCTCACAGGGATAAGGATGCTTATGTTGGAACCTGTCTATTCACTCAGGTGCTCTTATTTTCTAATTAAATTTTGAAAAAAATAATACATGAATACATAGATATATTTAGTGGTTAAAACATATACTCACACTATGTGATATTATGTCTCTACTTAATAGTATATGTACATGTGAATGTGTCTAATGGTTAAAATGTATATCCGTGTTATTTGAGATTACGACTCCAATCTTATTTAAATATCTGCTGAGACACATATATATAAGTCTGATATGCATGCGTACATCCAATTTGTACATATAACAAAAAAAAATGCTCAGAGCACTGTCTGCAGTCGCATGGTGTAACATTGCCGTAAACAGCAACGTGCGGCTGAGCGCAACTAACATATCCACTTACCATATAAGCCGGCAATGTTTCGGATCTTTAAAAAAAAAACATTTTCACTTACCATGACGTGTACTGCATTTGGTTTCAAGACTTATTTACGAACGTATATTCGTTCTGGGCCATCTAATCAGCTTGCAAAACCATTCAATACATCAAGAGCATAAGAGCTCCCTCCCTGCCATGTTGAGAGTAACTTGAAAGTACAATGGCAATCACATAAATTATCAAACCAATTGTGATCCATCTACGTCGACACTGATTTTCGAGGATATCTTCGAATAAACTCCAAAGTTGACTAAAGGATTAGAACCACTGTTCATCAACACGGCTCTGCATAAAACAAAATCAACTAAAACACGATGAAAACATCAAATGTGACGACAGCGGACATCCAGCCGTTCTAGACTTCTAGTGCCCATTGGGTGGTTTGGGCTCAAAGGATTGCAAGCTGAATAATGCAATGCCGACAGCTCAGGGGCCCCTGACATTTGAATGCACTGATCAGGCGGCGTATGTCGCCGAAAGGGGAAAAAAGGCATTTCAGAGCTGGAATCAAACATTCTGGTGTTGGCAGAAACAAAAACAGCGGGAAAAAGTGGGGCATGGACTTTGTGCTACGTACACGCACACTTCGTCCACACCATTCATAGCACATCCGGATGCAGGTCGAGTTTGCGTTTCACCCGGTTTTGAAGGTCAAGGTTTATTTTCAGATCGAGGTAAAATGAACTTCTTTTTCCTTTTGCAGTACAAGTTTTTTTTATCCAGCTAGCTTGCCATGTTTCTGAAAAAGGAAGCCGACTTAAATCAGCTTAATTTTGCCTGCAAACAGGCACCAAACACAAGAAAACTTTACCATAAATGAGAAAATATTAGTTGCAAATAATTGGTGCAACTCAGAGAGTGATAGCAGTTTGCAGGAAACGGATGTGAGGTGTGAGGCTGTGAGCCCGAATGAGCTCACCTTTTGCTTTCGGCTATTCATCCAGGACCAGGAGTGACAAGTGTTCCTATAAAAAAAAGGAGTGACAAGTGTTTAGTAGCTTAAGCTATAGCTTTCCAACGGTTAATCAACTTTCTAAAGCTCCTCTTTCCTTTGCTCGCACGTACCCCCGCTTAGAAAATTCTGAAAGCATGATCGCAGAAGAATCTGTATTATCTTTGAGAATTATTTCGGTGTTTAAAGACAGAATCAAGGAGAGATGTCGTGATACATGATTACAACGGTAGTGCATGCACGTGTTAGCCCAAACAAAGGACAACTAATATTTAAAAGAAGCCATGGAACCCACCAAATAATCATGTCAAGCATCAGTTAATTTTAACAAATCTACCCAGATGTTGAATACTATGACCAGCCTCCAGAACCAAATGGATTGGTGATGTGTAGTCCTTATTAGAAATAGAATTGAAATTACAGAAATCATATTTCTTGAACAAAATGTTAAACATGACAGATGAAACAACAGATGTAGATGGTTGAGTATTAAACCAAAATATACCATGATGTCCAAAATTGCGTCGGATGGTACACGCTCACACTTGACAGTCAGCGGAATGCCGGAATGTACCACTTAAAGAAGAAAGGAAAAGAAGGCTAAAATGCTAAGTAAAATATGTGATCGTGTTAGTTCCTAATCCTAAGCAGTGTTTCAAAAGTTGGCCGCATAGCCTTTCTGCGCCACCCTTAGCACCTAATCAACGCCTAGCTAAGCGCTTTTTGCAAAACTGATCCTAGGAATAGCTCGTACAGCCTGTACAGATGACTGGATTAGCGGATGCCAAGGCCCCGTTGCCATCAAACAGTTCTACCTCTCACGATGCAAAAACCAACCAAATCAAAACTGCACTAGACTGAACCAACCAGAAAACTTTAGGAAAGTACACCTTCAAGCTTGGTAATGCTGAGTACTGACTGGCCAGCCCACCAGCGAACACAGTTAGCAGTTATGAAAACCGTACTCCAGACTGAGGGTTTGTTTTGGATGAAGTTGTTGAATGTGTACCTCACACCTCAAGAATTTTGTCTAGATAAAGGAAACTTGGAAAGTTGTGATTCATAGGAAATTTCTTTTCCCTTTAACAGTGTTTGGAATCGAGGTTAGACTCATTTGTTCTCTTCCTAACTGAGAATCTTCCTCTTCCACACACACGCGCGCACATACGCACGCATCATTTGCAAAGTTCCATTTTAGCATTCATCCAAATGCGCTATTACTGAGTTTTACCCTTGTACTCTGATGACTTCTCTAACTTTTTGTTGTTCCTACGTTTTGTCCTTCTCTTTATTCCTAGCATGCACTGAAACCATTACTCAAAAGAATGATACTGTAGTAGGTGGAGTTGTGATACAGGATGAGAATAATAGAGATATGAATAAGGGACAAGCAACAGGTCCAATTTGGATGCACATTTAAATAAAAAGGTACCAAAGCCAAAGATTTCCTGATAGGGTCAGGAGTCAGGACACCTGCTTCAATAGATGAATGCACGACATGCACTCAACTTAAGCAAATCAAGGTAAAGACTATATGCATGCCATAACTGATAGGATCAGAGACTGACCTGCCTCAATAGTCGTGTGGTGTGCATCCGCATCAAGTTAGCACTAAGTGTGCTATTGTTACATGTTATATCACCTACATTGTAGCCAACTCTGTGCCTCCTTTGCTTTGAGGAGGAGAGGAGGCTGAAAAAAAATGTTCAGATCATGCTCCCCTCTTTTTTTCTTTTCTTAGAGTAGACCATGCTTGCAAATATTACTCAACCAGGAAGCACAAAACATATCAAACCCCATATGCAAAAAGAAAAGTTGTTGTCACTACATCAAGAATATCTTTCATGCAGACTGATGGCCTACCTGAAACTAAAGGGCCCAGTAATAAACAACGTACCCTGCAAAGAATATGCTTTCAATTGAGGCGGAAACTTGCATATATATACAAGGTTATTTCTCCGCAAAGGACAAAATTAGTCTTCCCCACAGCACTTCTATCATGTCATGCTGAGATCTCACAACAGGTCTAGTAGACTGACAGTAAATGAGGACCTTATTGCCACAAATCCTAATACCAAATGAGCAACTTAGATTAAGAAATATCTGCCACCTTTAATCTAACTACATTGTACTTCAGCACAAACTAGATGCTTAAAAACAACATATGTTTCAGGCATTGTAAATTGTAATGAGAATATAAATGCATTCTGATGTTGGATAGAAGTCATACTGGGATATTAGCACGACAGTATTTCTCATATTCTGATTCTTCAATATATGCACACCAGTGCAAGCACTTAGCCCTAGAACTGCAGATGACACAACCAGCATAACATCACCAAAGAACAGGGATATGGCAAGAAAATATTGAAAATTTACCACCCTGTACCTATCGGAAAAAACATTGCTTTCACCAGCAAAAACAATTTTCTTCTGCAATAAGCTATTTATGATAATATAGTCAGCTCAGAACATGAGGGGGGGAGGGGGAGCAGCTAAATCACTTATCTTATTGATATCCCAGATGACACGATCATATGAACATAGACATACAACCACACAACAATTGCGCAGCATCTCAAGTCGAAAGCAGGATCCCACAATAACCAAATGAAAAGCCCAAACTTTTACAATGAATCCTGCTTTACTTCATCCATTTGCACAGTCTGTATTCAGGATAGGTATTTCTGATAACGGCAGCATGTTTTGACAAGCTATAGCATTTGTTATACTGTAATGTTCCCCACAATTCATGCTCAGGGTAGCAGGATGAATTCAGACATAAAAGTGAAGCCATGCATTAAGATGGCTAGGGAAAAGCAATAACAATAAAAGTGCTCACAAGGAAATGTTATTCTTGCACCGCTTACAAGTACAATAGCTTCTAATTGACAAAAGGGATAAGGTGAAATGGCTGAAGCTACATGAACTAGCTATCATTAGCAGTCAATTAAAAATGGTACCCACAGCAGGAAGCCATATGAACAACAATGCTGAAACCATAGATTATTATGCTGCTGAAATTATTAAACTAGACAATAATACCTGTAGAGGTGTACAGGCAAGAATATGATAGGCTTGCTAAAGCAAGGGCCAAGCTGAGCAAGACATTACAAAAGCATAGCATAATAACCTAGCTTCTATACAAATGGGGCAAAGGGTCAAAGCATATCACCAAAATCGCCAACCTCTGCCTCAGTGCCCAGCCGCTGTTGCATCCTCAACAAGCAACCTGAGCCTCCGACTCAACACATCAAGTTCATCCATCCTCTGCGCCCTCCACCGCTTTGCAAGCTCGTTTTCCTCAGCACTCCCGTCCACATTGCCACCACTGATAATGCCGTTAGCCTTTGCCTCCCTCAAACACTCCTCAAACACAGCCAGCACAGCATTCGCCATATGATGCTCATTGTTACATGGCACTACCATTTTGTTGTTCCCGCTCATCTCATTGCCAAGTCCATTGTTCCCATTCGGAAGAGCAGCCACAGTCTGAGGCTGCTCCAGCACAATACCACCAAAGTTGCCATCAGTCACAAGAGCGGCACCTTCGTGGTCGCCCAGGTGCCCGCTTTCCTGCTCAAGGTAGAACATATCCTCGCCATTGGAACCATCTGGAAACAAGCCAGGAGTGGCAGAATTAATCCCATTGTAGTCATGGGAATTGCTATCCCCGGAAGCAGCAGGGAGCGGAAGCGGAGTGCCGCGAGGGTTGGCGCGGCGTCGCTTGTTCCCAGAGGACCCGGCGTTGGCCGCAAAGGGCGACGTTGCGGCGTTGGAAGGATCCCAGAGCCGGGAGCAGAGGTGGAGCACATCGCGGTCGTGCGGCGCGAGGCGCGCGGGGTCGAGCCCCCTGGCGACGCGCGCGGACATGCTGCGGAACTTGTTCTTGAGGCGGCGGAGCTTCTCGGATAGCTGGGAGCGGGTGTAGGGCTGGGGCATGGACTCGGAGAAGCGGTCGTAGAAGACGTTGAGGTCGCGCGGGAAGACGAGGCCCTGCGCGCCGCAGCCGAGGAGGCCCTGCAGGAAGCGGAGCTCGTCGGACTCCGACCAGATGCGCTGGAACTTGAACGGCGGCTGCTGCTGCTGGTCGGATCCGGCGGCGGCGTGGAGGGGGTCGGAGGAGGCGGGGGAGGAGGAAGGCGAGGAGGACGGCCGCGGGGAGCGGCGCTTGATGGGGAGCTTGCGCGCGGCGGAGGCGGTCGGGGTCGGGTCGGCTGGCGCGGTCGGGGTCGGGGTCGCGGTCGGGTTAGGGTTGGGCGGGACGGGGACCGGAACCGGGAGGGCCTGTTGGTCCGAGGCCATGGCGCGCACGGATCGAGGGCGCGCGCGGGCGGGCGAGCCCTCTCTGCGAGGTGAGGTGCGACGAGAACGAGACGGGACGGGGGAAGTGGCGTGGTGGATTGGGTCGCGGCGCGGCCGGACGGGGCTGGGGGGGAGGTGGTGCCGTGGTGGGATGGAGACGGCTAGGACGGGACGGGATAGCCGATAGGGGTGGAGGTCGAATGGTCGAGTCTCGAGTGATTGCGTAACGCCGGGTTGGCGGGTTGGGTTGGGAAGTTGGTTGGCTCGGCCGGAATTCGTGGGTTCTCACCTCTGCTCTCTGACCGGTGGTGCTCGGCTCGAGTGGGTTTGCGGGTGCAGGTCAGCGGGTGCACCCGGTGGGTTGGTGGGAGGACGGCGTGGGCGCGTGACTGACTGACGCGCGGGGCCGGGGCGTTGTTTGGTGCGCATGTAGAAGGACGGAGTCGGAAGCAAATTCTACGGTATCAGTTTTTATAAAAAAAAACTTTTTTCTATTATGATATGTGTTTTTTCTTTTTTTTTCAGCTCAGTCGTGGGAGCAGAGGATACGTGGCTAGATCAGAATCTCACGAAGATCTTTTATAGAAAAATACTATAGAATTTGTTTCCTCTGGCCATTCTCTATATTTGGTTCATGGTTGGTTTCTAAACCGTGCCATAGCAGTTAAACATTTGTATTGCTGAGTTTTTAAATGTAAGTAAAATAAATGTCCTACGAATTTATTTTGTTCAGTTAACTGTGAGCAACATTATAATTCAAATGGTTTTCAAGCCAAATACCGGTTTGGAAATTATTTTCTTTAAAATATTATAAAATACACTAATCTTCACCGTTCGCTAGTGAATCTCTTAATAAAACCTTTTTCAAGCAATTATCTCCTTTATCCAATATGTTTTTTTAAAGAGTTTAAATTTGCATGAAAGTTCAGAAATTTTTTAAAATATTAGATGCACTAATTTGTGAATAGCGCACTTAAGAAACATGATAATGACATCTAGTGGTAGAATACATCAAAATAATGAAGAATTGTTTACGCTTAAATCTTGTCTCTTTATGCTTTGCAGCTAAAAAAAGATATATTATGATATTACGTATGCACTGTTAGTTTGTTAACAAGTTTCAAAAGATCTTGTTAGAGTTTAAACATAAAGTTGATGGTCTGCTCGTCAGTGGATAACATCACCTGTGACAAAAATATTCTAAGAATCTGTTTGATAAAGCTCTCTCTGATTTAAATTTTTTATGGAGAATAATTTTTTGGAGAAATAATTTTATAGCTAAAAATAATTCTCTAGTGATTCTTTAGAATGAACTATATAGAGCAAGTGATTTTGTGCAAGAAGTGAATCAGAAAAGCTGCTTTTTTCAGTTCACTAGCTTCTAGTTTATTTCAGATAATCACTCTCACAGATTCTATTCAGGGAGCTAAAAGCTGAAAGTGCTGTTTGGCAGAGTTTCCTTGATTCTAGCCAGAAAGCTGCTCTGAGAGCTCTGCCAAACAAATCCTAAATGCTACAAGCACATCATATACAATCATGTGTTTTAAGTATTTCCATTCGTATCTGATATCATCCTAAGTTTTGAGCCTCAGATTTATTGGCTGTAACTATAGGTGCAACGTTGTACATATAGCAATGTTCACCAAACAGAGATGTTTATAGAGCATCTTCAGTCGGTTTCCTAAATCTCACTCTATATAAGAGCATATCTAGCCCACTCCCTACCCTATTTTTTAGCAAAAACACCAAAAAAAAAACCTCCTTCCCTCGCTCGCTACATGCGGCTCGCTATTCCTCCTCCCTCACTCGCTACATGCGGCTCGCTATCGAGCAACTACCGGCCACAGGAAACTCCTTCCCGCCAATCCCCGCAGGTAGCGCACCACCCTTCCTTCCTCCTTGCTCCCCAGATCCACCGAGAAGGAATCACCAGGAACTCCTCTGCTCGCCAAGAGGCTCCTGGTTCTCTCCCTCGCCATGGAGCTCACGTGCGCTGCCTTCTTCCTCAAGTCCAGCAGCCGCACCAAGCTCGACTTCTCTGCAAAATATGTCTACTCCTGTGAGATCCAACTTGTTTCCCTTCGTGTATATCTTCCTCACTCACCACCACACTTCTTTGACCCCCTCTCGTTGTGGATCCACATGCACCCGCGTCGAAAACGAAGATTTCCCCACCGCCAAGCTCTGCCTTGGCTGTAGGAGGACCTCACTACTGCCAGCTCGAACCAGAGGCGCTCTAGCCCAATCAAACCTAGGGTGAGCTCCTCCCTGGGCATCTCCACAATCGACGTTGTCTCGAGCTGACGTGGGGGGAGGAGCTGGAGATCGCTGCGCTACTCTGCTCGCTGGGGCAAGGCGCCATGGTTAGGGACGAGATCCACGCCCTCATCACCGCCACGGACGTCGATGGCCTCGCTATTCCTCCATGGCTCCACTGTTCCTAGGACCTACCATCCTACCGTCGCTATCAAGTGCGATGGGTGGTGGGGAACGAGGGGGCGGGAGAGCGCGGTGGAGGAGGAGGAGGCTCGGGGATAGGCAATTTAGCATGGTAAGAGAGGAGGCAACGGGAGGGCGCGGTGGGGGAGGAGCGTCGTGCTGGGGAGGGAGCTGTTGATACCATGGGATCAACGAGGATCGATGGAGCTGCCGGAGAGGCAGCTCAAGCTGAGAAAGAAAGAAAGAGAAGATGAGATGGGATAGGAATTAATAAAATAATACTAACAGGTGGGATCCAATATTTAGGGAGCCAAATTTAGAGAGTTGGTTGAAACACGCTGAATAATAGAGAGTAAAATCTGGATAGGTATTTGAGCGAATAAGGAGCCATAAATAGAGAGTTGGTTGAAGATGCTCTAATGAGCCTTTCCAAAAGGTTTTCTCTCTATTTCTCTATATGCTCCAACCGACTCATTAAATCTCGCACTCTAAATTTCACTCACTTATATTTTATTAATATCTTTATCGCTGAGGGTCTTGACCTCACCTTCGGTCGCAACATTGCCTAGGCACGACACACGCTTGAGCTGCAAAGGGCCTCATCCTCACCAACGGTAGTGGCACCGCCTAGGTGTGACTCATACCCGCACCGCCCCACGGACTTGTTCTCGCCACCAGCCACGGCACCACTAGCGCATACTCTCGTCATAGCTACAGTACATGCCCTTACTGCTCCTTCTATGACACCAGCCAAGACCGACTACCGTTGAGAAAGGCCTAGGTCGGATCCGCCCCCACCCTAGATAGATCTGCCACGAAGGAGGCCAGATCGGGCTTGTTCCCGTGAGGAGATCACAATAACTGGTTGGATTTGGTGTGACGAGCCACGACACTCCACACCGCAACAGTTGAACCTCGTGCTTAAAGAAGAAAGGGAAAATAAGGGAGAAAACTACAGCAAAAAGACCCTACCGCTGCTAAGGAAGAGCTTGTTGGGCGCGATCGAGATCCACTAACAACTGCAGAGGGCTACAGTAAAACACATAAG
Source organism: Phragmites australis (assembly GCF_958298935.1). Classification (NCBI taxonomy): domain Eukaryota; kingdom Viridiplantae; phylum Streptophyta; class Magnoliopsida; order Poales; family Poaceae; genus Phragmites; species Phragmites australis. The sequence continues at coordinate 41,718,246 of NC_084923.1, forward strand.
GATCTTTTTTTTCAATCGTCAGATCAAAATTAACGGATCAGATTGAATGCTACAGTAACCGATAAACAGTAGAAATCATCGCTACAGTATAATGGGATACTGTTGCTGCAATATTTTGTCTACAGTACTACTGCAAATTATTGTTCACCTACTCATATTTTACTGTTTCAGCTGCTACAGTCTCCACTGCAGAGGATCGGGGTCCTTGTTGGGCGCTAGTCTTCTGGTACGACGATGTATCACCCACTGAGTCACCCCTGATGACACGAAGGAGATTTCACAAGAGAGGGGAACCAGCTGTTGTCGATGACAAGCGTTATCCTCCTTCCTTTGATGTGGCGAGCGAGGAGAGGCGATACCAAGCCTCAATTTTTGGTGACACCGATATTGAGCTGGTTAGAACTGGGTTTTTTCACGAACTCGTCATATTTAGCTGTAAAGAGCCGGCTTGAGATGCTGTAAACCCCTCAAACCCCAATCTTCGATCCATTCCCCTTTTCCCACCCAGCCCGCCTCCATGCTCGCCTGACTCCCGCCGCTACTACGGTACTATCCGTCCGCCATGGCCTCCTCCAAGCTCCTAACCTTCACCCTGAGATTCTCCCTGCTCTGCTCCTGCCGTCTCGCCTCCGCCTCGCTCCTCCCCGCACCCTCCCGCCGCCTCCCGACCCCACTCATCTCCCTCCGCTTCTGCTCCTCCTCCGCCGCCGCCGCCGCTCCCGCGGCCGTCGATGTCGCTGACTCTGCTCTCGTGGTCGTATCGACTGGCCACCCATGGCCGGAGTGGGGTGACTTCCTCGAGAAGCTGCGGGCCAAGGGGCACTTCGAGCGGGCCGCCCCCGCCTCCGGCGCGAGCGCTGGCGAGGGCCCCGGAGATGGCAATGCAGCGGCGACGGCCGAGAACGCCGTGGCTTCGAATGACACTTACCCTTCCAGGGACCTGAACAGGATGAAGAACGCGTGCCGGTCCGGGGTTCGACCTCCGGGCGTGCACCGACCTCCAATGTAGGCCCCGGGCAAGTGGACCCGGCTGTAAAAAAAAAAAGAACGCGTGCCTAAAGTTCGCGCGCGAGCGCTTCGATCTCCTCAGGTGGAAGAAACCTTGTGCTTCTATTGTGCTTTGCTTATGTGCATGAATCAAATTTGTTTCATTCGCGTACTTAGCGTAGTAACTAAAGTTTCGCGTTAATTAGAATACATATCTCTTTGAATTCGAATTGTTGGAGGCTATGCAAATAATTATTTCAGTGAATGAGTGGAAACGCAGCAACGGTTGCTATTTTGGGATTTGGCGTGCTTCTGAAATAGGATCCCAACAACAAGAGCCAATAGTTCCTTCTCTTGCATGACGTTTATTGTTAGACTTTCTGCATTTTAGTTAGTAGGCTGAAGAATTTCTGCTACATTTCTGCCCTTCATTTGAGCATGTTTGGTAGACAACATACTGCTGATGATAGTCTTCAATCATTGACCCCTTTCCTAACTGCCAATTTATGTTGAACATGAGAATTGAATATTGTGCAGAGAAATCGTAACGATAGTTAAAAGGTGAACATTTAAGCCATGGTTGTCATCGGTGATTAGATCAGTTACGGAGTCTTCGGATCTTTTTAATTGGATCTTGTGAGTTTCATCTCTAGCTTACTCCAACTTATTTGGGACAAAGGTTGTTGTTGTTGTTGTTGTTGTCATCGGTTATTAGATCAGTTACGGAGTCTTTGGATTGTTCATGTCTACGACCTGGCAGCAAGCATTTTATATTTCTGGATTAATTGGTTTTTTATTTGAGTCCTTTACTATTGCAGCTACCTTCCCAAGCAGGATATTCAAGCTATTGTCGAATGTGTCTGTCCTAATATCTACTGAAAGATTGTCAATTCTGCAAAAAGGCTGAGACGAAGAAAGAGATGTAAGTTTAACTGCCATTTCTAAATATGTTCTCTCTCTGTAATGGTTTAGTGTTTTCTTTCTAACAAGTAACACCTTGCCCTCTTCAGTCATTAAATTTGACTTCACAATAACAATATCATTATTTCGTACTCTAATACCAGGCATGCAGTGCTTGCAAATTATGTGGATCTTGTGATAAAGCTTATGTCATTCCTAAGGCTGAGGAAGGAGCTCAGACCGGTGATGTTGTTGCATACTGCTAAGTTATGCAATAGATCCAACCAGCCTTTTTGGAGAAAACTCAGTTAACGAAGGCATGCAAAAATCTGCAAGAAAGCTTCTCTCGGGGCTTACTGCACGTAGCGACACAACAATTGATCCATCTCTTCCTAAACCTGTATTTCAAACTTCTAGCAAGCAGGAGTCAGCAACCAAACTTTTTGACAAGAGCAAAGAGTCAGTTGCTAAGGCTCAGGGTTCAGTTGGGAAGGGGAGATAAACAACTACGACTGAAATGAAGAAGGGTGATTGGCTGTGCCCGAAGTAAGTTCTTTATGCTACACAAATCGAGTCGTTTGCTGCACTGTCTGCTTTTCTTGTGAACTTCGTAGTCCGTTTCTTTGCAAAGCACTGTAAGATTACTTACTTTAGATACTTTGTTTTTCCCCTGGGAAAAGCTATTTTGATTCTTATGACACATTCATGTGATGACTGAGAATGAGCGTTAATTTTATCTAGTTCTATGTTGTTTATGATTTCTCTCAAGCTATTGAAAGCATAAGCTAGGGACTATTATTAGCATGAGTTATTTCTGCATGGATTTAACTCCTCTCTTGAGCTGTGATTGCACTATTTGTGCTTGCAACAGTAGAAGAGTGTGGCATTTTACTTCATATCATTTTGCAGAAGGTCATCTTTTTAGCTATCCTTTTTTTTTGTTGGTTATTGATCATTAATTTCCATTAGAACACCAACATTTCATTTAAAGTAGTGGTTCTGTGGACGTGGTTTCCATTCTTACTTAGGACTTGGCACACTTTCGATTGTTGATAACCTTCAGTGCACAAGTTTTTCTGTTGAATTTTGCTACACCCATTTTGTTGAACATTCTTATCGAACTTTTCTGTTGTTCCTATCTGTTCCAGTATTTGTACTTTCTGTGTTTGATTTCGCGCAAGTAAAATGTACACTTACATATTGACCCAACACATTTCTTTGTTAAAGGCATCAAGTTGCTTCCTTGTCATCTCATAAGAATGTTAAAATTTTCAATCCTGGAGCATTGTGGTGTAGCATCCTAAGATATTATGCTGGACTTGCACTGTTAGCAAAGAATATTTGTGGACTTTTGTCATGTTCACTTCACTGTTTTTCTTTTCATTCCTTCGCGCGCATGTGGGAGTTTGTTCGTAGCTGGTTATTTATTGTTATTCCTTGATAATGCAATATTTGTTGATGGTATCCTGTTCTAAATCTCTTCTTATCCTGGCAGTTGCAACTTCTTAAATTTTGCTCGCAATCGTCGCTGCCTTGAATGCAAAGCAGATGGACCAAAGAAGATGTTGGAAATTAATCTTATTTTATGATAGATTTAGTTTTGATATGCAAGAGAGTTCATATAAAGTAGAGAGTTATAGTAAGATTAGAGTTATAATAGAAATAGGATTGTATCGGAGTAGGATTAGAAGTCTAGTATTTGGCCCCTATATAATTAAGGGAGGGGGGCACACTATAACGTGTCCCGGAGAAGGGAGAGGTGCCGTATAAAAAAAGAGTCGTGTCCGTGAATTATAAAGTGTGCGTGTGTGAGAAATAAAGTAGCAGTGTGTGTTGAAAAAAATCTCGTCGTTCTTTTGTGTGTTTATGTTCTTCGTGGTTGTTTAATCTTGGTGAAAAAGTCAACAGAACATAGAATTAGCCACCACTGAAATGAAAATGGGCGACTGGATCTGTACACAGTAATCTTCTAACCTTACATTATACCTTTTTCTTCTTTTGCTGTTCCAGCACTATTTGATTTGCCTCACTCTCTGTGCTTTCCTAGGTGTCACTTTATGAATTTTTCTCACAATAAAATATGCTTCAAATGCGAAGAAACTCGTCCGAAGAGGCAGCTCAATCCTGGAGAGTGGGAGTGCCCCTCGTATGCGCCGACCAAATTCTCTTTGTGATTGTTCTCAACTCAACATTCTAATCAGACATTATCTCCCTTTATAGATGCGAGTTTGTTAACTTCCGACGCAACAGGTCTGTAAGAAGTGCAATCATGACCGTCCTGAGGATGACGCCCGGGATGATCATCTGGGACAGAGAAACATGAAAGGTGCTGTCAGGAATAGAAAGTTTTGACTATATTGATCAGGAGAAAGACTGACGACGATGCAACCCCGTACAGAGGGGTCCGCAAGCATCCGGTGGGGAGCATGAAGGAGAAACTGGGACCGAGTAGAACCACCGCCAAGAGTAGAAGTGTTGGCTTTGTTGACCAGGAGGATGGTCTCCTCACTGCCGAGAGTAGAATTGCCGTGGAAGGCGAGGATGACAACGTATTGCCATACGAAGGGGTGCGTAAGCATGTTGTGAGCTCAGAGGAGGTTCAAGGCTGCTAGAAACCAGTGAGAATACCAGGCAGCTGTAGAGCTTCGATATCTGTGCTTGTAACATATTTCATGTAGTGCATACTAAGCTGAGGACTCGTGAAGTAACAGCGTGCCGGGAATCTAGAAACGATCTTTACAACCTCATACTCTCTGACGAACGATATAGAACATATTGGCTTTGTAGTGATGACAGATTACCAGGGAAACCACATCGATACAACTGTTCCTTGACAAGGTTTTCTTTGTCACCATTCCTGTGTAACGAGGTACACATGATCGCCGTCACTGAGACGACTCTTTTGTTTTTCACAGTCGTCTTGGATGATACAGGAGGGATGTTGGGCTGGAGGTTTGGGCGCTCTACAACGTTGGAACGTTACACAAATCCTAGGACGTCGGCGATGCATAGGATATCATATTTCCTCGAGAGAATTTAGGGAAACAGAACAGGAGAAAATAATATGTCAAGTAGCTATCTAGAAACCATGGATTGTATCTGCATGCAACTTATGAGTAACGAAGAAGATATAAACATGGTTATACCACATAGCGGCACAACAGATGAAGGGAACTACCATTTCTTTTAACACTGGAACTGAAAAGGAAAAACTAAAACATTCGTGGCACAATCCTTCACAACGAAAGCAGAGTAACTAGCAGAATGAACTGTAAGATTCATGCTTCAAGCCCTTTTCATCCAGCCTTCATTTATTCCAGCATTGCCAAAAGTGAAAGACACGCACACCCACACATACTTTGCTTATCAACATCAAAAGAAAGACACAAGTACACCTAAATGACTTTAGGTCAAAGTCACGAAGATCTATTGCTCAAGTCACAACAAGTAGCACGTCCCGTTACTCCAGTCTGCAGATCACGTGTCAACCTAAACTTGAGAGTTCAGAGCGTTTCCCTGATGACCAAGTTGATGCCGAATGACGCCGTGCAGATGATCAGCGCAATCAACGCCAGGAAGTTGAGCCCCCTGCAATCAACTCACCAAGTAAGAACTGAGAACCACTCTTAACAAAAGATGCCATGAATCACTCGCAACAACGTGAGCTCTGAGCTCAGATGTCATTTACTGCGACTTCAGATAACAATCTCGTTCAATTGATCCTTCGCGTAACCCATTTCAGAGCTTCCGGATAGTCGCTACTCACTAACAAAAAGTGGGTGGGATTACAACTTGCAATGCCTAACAACCAATGGCTCACTCAACAACAAATTAGCGACGGGGCATAACGCATGCAATTGTGAACAACCCTTAATTACTAGCGCAAGTTGGAAAACTACTGCAGTCAAGTAGATAGGACCTTGACTACAAATGGCAATAATAATACGATGATCAAGAATTCAGCACAAAGGGTCGTATAAAATCCTAAAAAAATGTGCACAAGTTCAACAAACACTTGAAACCCACTCCACGTTATTGCTGAGCACCAACAAATGCACCTTTGACATCTTAAATGGTCTATTCTATACTGACTACCGAACACTGGCTACCTACTTACCAGCAGCATTCAGGTATGAAAACCTTACTGACTTCTTCCTGGTGCCTATCCAGTCCAGTATCTATAAAATTGAAAGGAACCGTCGAGCCACATGCATATATAAAGTAGATAAAGTTTTTTTTTTTGTGATGTGGCTCACTCATAAGGATGATTTAGGGAATTTGTTACAACTAGTGGATCACTTACCATATGGGATTCATGGACTGAAGTTTTCAAAACAAACCGTGAACATCTACAAATTGTCCAATACATGATATTTTTCTCCGAATGGACCAAAATGTGTATGTCGTTATCACTTTATCAGCAATCTTAGGCATCTAATTTCACTACGCATGCACAATTTAGTGGGGAGAGAGAACAACAGGAAGCTACTACTAATTGCCAAGGAAACATACCCAATCTTGAGGCGGTTATCCGGGACGCCGGTGGAGTATCCCTTGAAGTAGAAGAACCTCGCGACGGTATAAAGGGCCCCCAGCCCGGCGGCGATGGTCGGGTGCTGCAGGCCGCCGAGCAGCAGCATGACGAAGAACAGCGGCATCATCTCCAGCGAGTTCTGGTGCCCCCTCTGCGCTCACAACCACAAAAATCCGCAGAAAAATTTAGCGCTGCCTCTCCCTCCCACGAAATCAACCCCGCAGGAGAGCAATTAGCAAAACGAGGAGAGGATGGCGGGAATCTTGGGGGCACCTGCACGCAGTTGAAGAGCTTGGCGTCCTTGTTCTCCGACTCGATCGCGTACATGGTGGGGTAGAACACCTTGTACCTGAAAGAGAACACAACGAAATCCATCAAATCCCCGGGAGAGGAAATGGACGGAGATGAACGAGAACAACCACGGCGACCAACGGTTCGGAGGGCTTACTTTTTGCGGGCCTTGCCGACCTGGAAGCTCATCCAGAAGTTGAGGAAGCCGTAGGCCACCAGCACCAGCACCACGTACCCGTACTCCTTGGTCAGCTCGATCGCCACCGCCATGGCTTCCCTGCTCTCGTTCTCCTCGGTTTCTTTCTTTCGTTTCTTGGAAATGGAGATCGGGAAGGATGTGCTGCTGCTATGGTATGCGTCGGAGGCACTGAGGAATGGATAGACATCTTATAGAGATACGAGGCTTCTAGAAGGTTCTAGAATATGTGGCTACCCTCCGGCCCAAGAAAGCTTTGACCGATTCCCCGTGGCCCATCTGGCTGCAAGATGCCCATCGGGCCACATTATTTTAATCCTTTTTCTTGTTTATTTTTCTGTGAGGATGGGTATGCTGAAAAGAAAATAATAGTTTTTTTTCTTGAAGAAAAAGAAAGAAAGAGAGAGAGGAAAGGATAATTTTTTGACATGAGAAACCGTTGGTAGAGATGTGAAATTTAGTCGAGTCAACGAAAGATTCGTACGTCATGCATGATGTATGCTTCGTGATACAAGAATATCCAGATTGTCAAACCAAGTTAGGGAAGCACGTGTCCACTAAATGGCTTAAGATCGACATAGAAAAAAAAAATCAAAATATCTCCTATGAAGATCGCAACTTTGAACGTATCGGCGGTATATATTTCGTTCTGTTCGGAGAGGCCAAGGGGATAGAGAAGTCGAAGTCGTTTGTTTGGAAGCCGTTGAAACGGACGATGTTGAGGCATGTATTTTTGTATACACAGCTGGTGGTGCTCGCAAGGTGTCGTGCCGACGTTTTTGTTTAGCCTTTGAGAACTGACCAGAAGCAGAAATATTCACTAAACAACGAGATAGTAGATATACATAAGTTGATCCTGGGTGGCACTCGAATTCAAGTGGCAGTGAGGTTATTGGTTGTCTGCTACTGCTCCTGCTTCTGACAATATCAAAGTCTTACCTTCTAGTACACTCTAAAAAATTGTAAAGTGGTTCTCCACGATGCCAAAGGAAAATATTAGGAGATCATAGGACATCTTCGGTCAAACTTATTTTGATCTAAATTTTGTAGAGAGAGTAATTTTCTAAGAAAAGTGATTCTAGGTTGAAAATAGCTTTCTAGCGTAAATACTATGAAGGAAATGATTCGGTGTGCAAAACGAATCAGAGAAAGCTATTTTTTTAACTCCTAGTATTTCTTTTATTTTAAAAAATCATTCTCACATATACTACTTAAATTGCTAAAAAGTAAAAAAACTTGTTTGACAAAGTTCTCTCTAATTTGACTCGAAGAGCTGCTATAAAAGGTCTGTCAAACAAGCCCATAATAAGAGAAATATGAGGCTCAACTAACTACTCGGAAATTACTTCAGTGTTCAAACTTCAGATCTTGAACCCTTGAACAGATGCATAGCAGACTGAGATGAGCTAACAGCATGCATGCTGAAAGCAAATATTCAGACACAACATGCCATTATCAATGGTTACATGAAAATCAAAGCATGACACAATTCACTCCAGGACAAGCACATCGAGTCAGTCAACACTGAACACAGAGTCACACACTCACTGAAAGCAATCTCCTAGCCTAGAATTGAAAAGCCAACTGCCACGCCAAATTGGCTACGGATAGTTGAAGTGAAGGAGCCAGATGAGATGCGGTATAGGACATCAGTCCGTGATCACATGACCGGCCAGACGGACGAGAGTTTCCCAGTACATGCACCAACTAGCTTCGCCCCTAAGGCCTAAGTACATGCTAGGTTTCGTGCTTTTCAAAGCTCACAGCATCCAGCATTCATACATCATACATGCCATTTTTATCCAATCTAATGGTCCCTCTGCATACGTTGATCTCGATGCTTGGTAAAAAGCATGTCATGCTGAGTAGCAACTGCTTTGTCTACTGGAGCAGAGACCAAAGAGGAACACAGGAGGAAAATCGTCTGCAGTTTCACGAACATAGGTGCCGTTACTCTGCATCCGGACCGATGCTTTACTAGATTCACTCTGAGATTGTTACTAGCCCTACGCCATGAAGTCCCCATTATTGGGCCAATGAAAAGTTGTTACGTTGGCTGGCAGCAATGAAGCCACGATTCTGCAAGAGAAAATGTGTGTTTCTTGCTTCTGCTGCCATAGAGCTAACGACAACACTGCAAACTCAATGCTTTCCGTCTTGTCTGCGGCTACCATGTCGCCTCACAACCTCACAGCCTCTGCTCGCCTAATGCTGCACGACGCACCGCCACGCTAGTCATGCTCCCCCCCCCCCCCCCACTCGCCGTTGGTGCGTGCCGCTGGTCGTAGCTTCGCACACCTGCTGCTCATGCTCGTCTGCGTCCATGCTTACTTGCTGCTGGTTCGAGGGATCAAATCTGCAGTGGGAAACGTTGGGAAGCAAACCAGGGTGAGCTCAGAAACAAAAATTGTGACCATCGACAGTAAGATTGATAGATCAGGCACCAAATCGGCCAATACTGTGTCAGTGTAGAAGCGAGCTACGTGGGAGAAGTGACGACATGAATGAGAGGCAATCATGTATGTATCGGGCCTATCCTGAGCTAGGAAGACACGAAGAAATGAGCATCGTGGGCTTGAAGGGTAGTTGCAGTTCTGAAGGGGGACATCACCGTCGTCGAAGTTTGATGCAATGACGAGGATAAGGAACGGCACAACGATTTTCTTCCACTCCTACACATTATTTTGTTACAATGGTAGTGAATGCCCAAAATTCAGCAGTGCTACAATGCAAGTACTAGTATACTACCCTTGTGAAGTTATGGAAACACCATCTTCAAAGGGTTTCAGTCATGATACCCGTTTCCTTTGTGGTCTCTTTCCCATCACGCGCTCCAACAGTTTCTCGTCGGGAGTCTGTTCGGGACGGAAGAGGAGAGAGGTTCCTAGGGCACGAGACTCTCTCTCCTGTCCCTTCATAGAAACGATGAGCGGACCGTGGGCTCACGCGCTCAGGCAGAAGCGAGGGGCGGCGATGATCGTGTCGAGTAGAGCAGCCAAGAGCAGAGCACAACGCCACCGAGTTGCCTCCTCGCCGTCATCTCTAGCCATCGGTTGCCCGGGGTCCATGACAAGTCGTGCAGGACCTCATCCTTGACCCCTCCCTCGAGCCGAGCTGATCCATAGCCACCGTGTTGGTCACACCTTAAGCTCCGCCGCCTCAATGTTGACCCATCGTCACGGGCCATCCCCACCCAATCTAGAGCCACGGTGAGCTCTGTCGTGCTTCACAGAAGCTCTTCGGCCCCTCCTCTCTCTCTTTTCCTCACCTTAGCGCACCGCCGCCGTTGTCACAGATCGTCATCGCTGCCATCACCGTTGGCAAGCTAGCTCGTCGACATGTATGTCACTGCCGACCATCCAAATAAGTTCACCTCGTCACGTTGGTCCTGTTGGTACCCTTCCCCGGCAGAGTCCTACCACCGCTCGGTGCCGGTGAGCTAGTCAAAGGTTGGTCAAACCTGCATACCCCATCCGATTTTGATTTAGGTCCAATTTTGACCTGGTCAAGTGGACATCCGGACCCACCAACATATGTAGGGTTAGATGGTGTTGTGTAAAAAAGAATATTGAAAGTTATACGAAAATGATAGAATATTAGAAGCTTGTTGGATAAATGAATGATGAAAGAAATGATTTTAGAGTATAGGAATCTAAAGAGAATAAGTCTCGGGAGACAATCTCTCCTAGAAGAGATTTTAGGTTAGAAAAAAATGGAACGAAGAAAAACGGTTAGGATGGTTAAGTTACTTCCATGAGTATGATCAAAGCAACACGCTGGCAAAGGAAAAAGGTAAAAGGTACGATTCTTATTTTTTAACAGAAAAGGTACAGTTCTTGATGCAATGAGACGCGAAGAAGATACAGGACTGGTGCTTTGCCTCAGCAACTCGGCAAGTGTTCAAGAGCTTCCGCGTGGGGCTGCCGCACCTTCCTCCGGGCGCTGGGCGGCATGTGGCAGTCAGGCAGAGTCGTCTTGTCATACTCGATCTGGATGGCAAAGATCTGATTGAATTTGAACGGCTCGGAGTGGCCTACGAGGCGGTCCTGTCCGTGCGCCACTCGCCACCCATCGTGGCAGGCGGGCGTCGGCATGCACCCCACGTGTAATATTTTAATACGGTGAATATAATATTATCTTAGTAGTTTACATAAATTGGTATCAGTTTATCAACTTTTATGCTCTAAATATTACAGTACATATTTAGATTAACTATTTTAAAGAAGTGATGACAAAAGTGTAAAAAAATATGGTATGTATATGGTCTCGCCCTATAGTGGGTTAGACTATAAGAGAATTGTAAAGATAGAGGATTACACTTCACTATCCTGAATGTATTATACTGTACAAAATCTTACCCGCTTCTCAATACATGTTTGCACCGTTCGTGACACTACATGTTTTGAAACTCAAGGATTAGAGGTTTTTAAGATCACTCACGAAAAGAAATTGTTATGTTTTGTTGTAGGTCAGCCAACACATAGATCATCGACAAATAGTTAAGCACTTGTAACTGCTCTACGTGGCTTGGTGCACGCCTTCAAAAACCATGGCAACGTATATTACTTTGGGACTAGACGCTGCACGCACATCCCTGACAGTTCGTCCATCCTTTGGATGCAACTTGATCAATACACTACTATTCGTATTCTGGTCAACAAGCGGGAGACGATCGCACCACCCTCCCTAGTCCCGCCGGAGTTCCGGCGCTCAGCACGCGCCGTGGCACACGACGGCACGAGGGACCGCGCGGAACGCGCTTGAGCTGCGGACGGGCTCTGAAACCAGGCCGCAGGGGATGGGCTGCGCAGGCTCCTTTGGAGGCACAGGCACTAGCGCTGCATGCTACCTGTTTCGGCAGCCATGGCGCTATGCATGCCGTCCGATCGGGAGATTCTGGGCAGAGCGGCCGCGTCGTTCAGTAGGAAAATAATTTGGCTTCAGTGCAGATAGAATCAAAGTATACGCCATGCGACGATAGGAGTTACGGACGAAAACTCGTGGAAAAAATCCCGTCCTGTTTTTTATATTTCTTCCGACTATTTTCAGATTTTCGGGACTTACGTGAAAACAGGATGAAAACGAAAAACTTAACTTGAAAACGAGACCGGAATCAGTTTTGCTATTTTTTGACTGTATTTTTAATTCCATTTTTAATCAGGAATTTCTCGCAAGATTTCCGTTTTTCATTTGAGCCACAAGCCCAAAGCCCACAGGCCACAGCCCCAATCTCTTGTACCCCTGTGTCCTTTGTTGTGTGCGAAATTGCGGAATGTACGGCCCAATTCTTAAGTTGTAGTATCTATTTAGTGCGGTGGTTATATGGGTAGCCAGTGTAAGACCGTGACTTGACCCCGCCGCATGTGGCCCTCTCATCGTGATCTAATTTTGTGCTGATTAGTTGCCGAGCTTTATCTGATCCAATAGACGTAAGTAATCAACATGTGGAGTGTTATTAATCAAGAGGCCGTTTGGGGCTACCGAGATTTTTCATAGTATACAGTAGTAGTTGATGGTAACACTAATTGTTGTTTGTCATAGCTCTATTTACAAAAGGAAAAAAATGTTGAAGAAATCAAATGCACTACTGCTCCACTTACTTGTTGAACTAGTTCACTTTGTAGTTTTATGCTCAGAGAAATTTTACGGAGCATTGATTTTCTGTTACAGATTGAGCTAGCCAGTTGTTTAGTGTCACGCTTGCGTTTTCTTAGTCAATCTTGTTTGTCATTTTTATCCTAATTTTGTAGATTGAGCTATAATCACAAACAAAACTACTATATGCCACTAGCAATCTGGAGTGCGTTCAACTGGAGTGGTAGTTTCAGTAACATGTACATGGTTCTATGATCAGTGTTTCCGTTTTAAATTATTGATATATAATCAAGACGGTGTGTTTCCGTTCAGATTAATTCATTTTTATATCTCGATATTCCTGAATTCGTACTCGTTTCCGATTTTTCTATTTTTAATTCTATTTTTAAAAAATATGAAAATAAAAATGGTTAGAAAGTTTCTCACCGTTCTCGTCCACTTTCATCTCTAATAGGAGTAATGAATCGCCAAGGTTTCGCCCAAACAAAGCATAAACCTGTCGTATTACACACGTCAAATGAAACACATGGTAGTAGTACATACAGCCGAAGCAAGGCAGCTGCATGGTTTTTATTCGGTTCCTCACATCAACACACCCACATCAGTACATTACTCTGTTCTCCATAGTGCCAATCTGTCAGACCTAACTACTAACACGCACGTACGCGACGACAAGGGAATACGGGATTATTGAGCAACAGGCACCGTTTGATCGATTAACTACGACTTCGGGCGTTGGAGGAAAGCTAGATCGCCCACCCGCCCGCGCGGTGCTGCCGCCGACGCCGGCTGATCCGATCAGGCGGCGGTGACGGCGATCTTCATGCCGGCCTGGCAGTGTCCGGGGATGCCGCAGATGAAGTAGTTGGTGCCGCGCCTCAGCGTGACGCGGTCGTTCCCGGTGGTGAGCACCCTGGCGCCCCTCGGCGTGCTGCACGATTTGTACCCCGCCGCGCTCACCGCCACCACGTTGTGCGCCTTCGGGCTGTACCTGAACACTGCACGTACGCATGCCATCCCGGCTTTTACTTCTCACAGCGTAGCGAAGAAAAAGAAGTTGTATATACTTGACATGAGCACTCACCGAGAACGTCGCCGGCTCGGAAGCGCTTGCCCCTGGGCCATCCGCCGGAGTTAAAGCTCCACCCGCCGCGGTCGCCGACCGTGTACACCGCCGACTCGGCGAACTCGCCGTGGAGGAGCACGCAGAGGAGGACCAGCGCCAGCACGACGGTGGTGTTGCCACGAGCAGCACTGCCCCTTCCCTGAGCCATATCGCGGTGTCTCGCAAAAACGGAAACTGTATACAAAACTTAGCTGGTAAGCTCAGGAAGGGACGCGCTATAGCAAAGCGAGCGAAGACGAGTGATGACTGTGAGTTGAGCTGTAGTGCTCAGGGCACCGAGGACCTCCTTTTATAGGCAACCCGACACCTGCCATAAATCAAACTTGCGGCTATTTTACATTGCTATCACACGGTGTATTGGGTTAGTGGTCTACGACGCCGTGTGAATGCCACTGGTCTTCGGCTAGCAGCCGGCGGGTGAGAAACTAAGGGAAAATTCCACTATCTCTTACGAATGCATAGGTTTATTAAAACCGTTTATTTATATTGTAATTCATGTTAAGATATAGACGAAAAAACTATAGAATAAATAAAAAAATTAACGAATAAATAAATATCAAGTAAGTGAGATAAACGGACGAGACAACATGCGAACACGCCTTGTGAAGTTTCCCTCCAAAGTGTGTTATAGTAACAGCGGCGGTGTCAGAAAATGGTGCCCCACACCGATCTGCGAGCTAGCTGGGGGAGTTTGTGTAGCACACCGTACTTTTTAAGGGAGAATTTACTTTGGTAGAAATAGGGGTAGGAGGCCAACCACTCACAAGGACAGGAGTGGCCATAACTTTGGACCGGGAGCCGGCGAGGAGAACGAGCGTGCAAAGCGAGTCAGCGACGCGCGGAAAGCGACGAGTGGGCACCGCCGAGAGTTGGGGAAATGGAGACCCCCGTTGCGGGGCAAGAGGCCATCCGGTGTGTCTCCATTTTCGTCGGACACGGAGCAAAGTGTGCTCGCATTGGGTCAAGGCGATTTGCGTTGTAATAATGGGACAATTTCAGGGTCGGTCGGACAAAGGTGGCCAGCACCGAGTGTTTGGAACTTTGGATGTTGGCGACAGTCGATCGACAGGTGCTGCTGTAACTATCCAAGTACATCCAGACTACTCCAATGAATGTACTGCACCAGACATGTCGGAAATGCACCGGTGCACCGTAAACGCAGTAAGAAACTACTCCCTTCAATCCTAAATATAAGTACTCATATCCAATGCATGTTTTTGCTTCGTTTTGTTACGAAATGTGATCAAAGAGCAACCGTCCATACCTGTATATATCTACGACGAGATCAATGAATGAAACAACCGATTTCAATCTCTCTACTCTCGAGTTCATTTTCTCACTGAGTTCCAACACATTCTTCAGGTTCTTTAGTGCACTACGTTCCTGTACTATGTGTAGTGTGAAGCTGCCAAAGAAAGCAGGTCAACCCGAGCTTGGAGTGCAATTTTTCAAATCACATTGAAGACAAACGTACGGTTGGCTCCCGGAAAAACAGATATAGAAAACTCGGGCATGTCTGAATCCTGCGAGTCCTATCCCATGCTGTTTTTTTTAGACAAACAAAAAACGTTCTGGACTTTTGTATCTGAGAATGCATATAATTTTTGTTGGATTATTACATCAATCGTAGTTTATTGTTGAAAACGAAGCGAAAAGTGAAACATATTTTAGAGAGTTTACATGATATTATCCGGTCCATTATCTCATGCTATTAAAGCAGGTCTAATAATTAGAGATAGCAATAGAGATAGCTTCAAGTATAAAATAGATTTTTTCTTAGCACATCTCTCTTCTACGAGGAAGAATTGAGAACAGCGGAATTTGCATAAATTTTTTTAAAAATGTGCTCCAATAGTCAGACCATTGTAGCTGCACTTATGCGCTAGAACCGAACTTTCTCCAGGAATTTCGTGGTCAACTTATACTCACAAGAGCAGGACGAAGTCATTGTGGTGTCGGTTGGCGGTGGCAACCCAATCCCAACGTCGATGAATGCACACAAGACCGGAGAAGAAGACTGTGTGTTCGTTAAAGTTTCACCGAACTCAATGGCCCAGTCGTATACTCGTATGGGTGTTGGAATTTGGAAGTTCGCTGTGTCTTGTTTGAACTTTCGGCTTGGCCAGTGCACAGGAGGCTTGCGCTTGCGCTCGCACTGCACAAGCTGAACTCAAAAGCTTACGTCTGTCAAGTGTTTTGGGAACTGGAAACTGAATTGAGGGAAATGTGTGTGCGCACATCAGCATGTCTGCCTGATGTAATCATCAGTTGATCACATCAGGCGAATCCGCAATTGACAGGTAGGGCGTTCGTCGTTTATCGGTAAGGTGCTCCTGAACAGCTGAATTAGTAGTACGCTTAGCTAACAAGCTAGGTTCTGAGTAGTACGTAGAAATATCTGCATGCCGACTACCCAATTGCATTCCAGAGGTATGGCTAGAATGCTAAACAGCGCTAAAACATCCTTGATTACGGGTGTAATTAAAGCTCCTACTTTGCGTGTGCTCGCCTAATCTGAACCACAAGCTACTAGGTACTCCTCTATTTTAAAATACTGAGCACGATTTAACTTGACATAGTCTCTAAAACTAAGCTTAAAAAAACTCGACCGCGCGTTCAAGGCCGGATCAGCAGCCTTACAACTGGAAGACTTATCAATCCGCGCGTTCTAAAAACTAAATTTTGAATGTTTATTTCTCTTATTGTATATTGTTGATAGTAATAAAATCATACTCTTAAGAAAGTACATTCAAATATGAATCTAATGGTATCATATTTGTATCCCAAGTCCGCATATCGTTAGATTAATCGTTGTTAAAATATTATAAAGTTCGAATCTTGAAATACTTAGGCGCCTTGTAAAAGGAAATGGTAAAAGATTATAAAGTTTGAATCTCAATACTAGTGGCATATAATTGGCGGCCTCTGCTAATGCGACGCGACGGACTTCACCTACCCCCGCAAATCAAGCAATACGACGAGTAGACGCTTCCTGACGTGCCGGCCTGCCCTGATGTGCCGCACTACACTAGCCAGCGAGCGCGCCACGTCCGCCGGCGGACCACGTTGACCTGCAATCCAAAGCAATACAAAAAAAACCCTCACCGAACCACACGCGATCTCCAAAGTACATGTCCATCCGCACTTGGATCTGCATCTGCCCCACGCACTACCGGGGAAGGAAGTCTGAATGGCCGTCGCCGTCGTCAGCTTTGCCCAGAGGAAACGGAGAAAAGGCGCGGGCGAAAGGAGGTCGAGGATGCAGCGCCGCGATGCAATCACGCGACTGTTAAGTGATCGAACGGTAGTGGAGGGGGTTCGGTGAGGCGTAGCGTAGCGTGCGTGTTTGCACATCGTTAGAGCAGGTATAATGGTGCTCACTGCCAAGAGCAACTCTAATAGACTAATTAAATTTAACTAAACATATTTTTATTTAGTTATTCACTTCAAAAGATTCACTCCATATTTCTGCATACTCAGATTAAGTAAATCACACTCTTCATATCTCATACACTGTATTTTATTCGTACCATAGCCAAAAGTACTGGATGAACAATACCAAACAAGTCAAAAATAAAAATAATGGTATTCTGTTGCGTCAAAAATTCTAATTTTTTTTACATGTTCCATAATTCATGTGCTTAATTTCTAAAATTATTTTCCGCCTTAAATTATATGGTGAAAATTTGAGTTCATTTGTAATGCTCTATTTCTGTAGAAAGAAACTCAATTTTTCATCATATAACTTAGGACTGAAAATAATTTTAAAAATTAAGTACATAGAATACGTAAAAAAAATTAGAATTTTTTAGCAATAGAAGACCACTATTTTGATTTTTTAAAATATCGGCACTGTTCATCAGGTATGTACACGGGTATTTTTGGACGTGCACAGGAGAAACAAGCGATGGACATGCACAGGAGAAACAAGCGATGGCGAGCCGCGAGGGGAGCGCTATTTTTGCCCATCTAAGGAGGTGAGATGGCTAGACAACAGTGATGGAGCGGCGTTTGCGCGGTCGATGGTCAAATTTGTCAATGGCGAGGCTGCTGCCGATTCTGCTGGAGCTGCTCCAAGAGGATGTGCTTATGAAAAAATCGGATTTTTAAAATTATATTGGCACATATTTTTAGATGGAGAGGTAAGTACTTATTTAAACACTGCTGTTTATATTAATGTTAATAAGATATTTAATCATGATTAAATATCTATATTTACATAAGTGACTAACAATATCTTTTCTTAAACATCTAGTATTGTTTATAAAGAAAATTTCTTATTTACCATCGGAAGATATATAATTTCTTATTTGTCAACCTACAAAATGAACATTTTTATTTATAAATGTTTCTAATTTTTTATTACTTTCTTGTCACTATCGTGCATTTTACTTATAGAAAAAACACATTTGCCATTCGAAGGAGGACGGCAGCTTTGGGTGTGGCAGTCGGTAGCTAATCAAAATTTAGGACTCTTTCACGACCGAATCTTGGAATGTGATGTAGTAGAAAGTTGTAGATAATTTTTTTCTGCCTTCATAAGGTTTTTTTAACGCCGAATTTAGATGAATATATCAGAATATGAAAATTCGAATTCGTGTTGTTTGTAAACCATTTGGGGAGCTCCATGTGTACATTTGTGACTATGATTAGACATAGCAAAAACTAGAATTAATTTTTATGGTGAATACTAAAGTTGTAGAAAAATTCGTGTAGATAATTTTAGCGTGCTTATTTGTTATATTTTCTAATAAGGTGATTGACTGCAGTGGATGTATTAGTGCCGTGCGATGTTACATGAATACAGATACGGGTGTCAAAATTCAACTCGGATTCGAGTATCTGATTTGGCAAAGAAAATTTGGACAAGCGAAATACAACTCAGAATCCAACTTGAATTTAGTGTGTTCGATTCGGTAAAAAAAAGGCACGAGTGTCAGGTAACATTGGTGTTGCAGTTGTTTTTTTAATATGATTTAGTTTAATGTTATAATACTTTCTAACTAGAAAATATAGTATATTAAGTATGGTTTTTTATATAAGTTACCATTATAAATATATTTCTTGGTTGTAAGTTTTATATTTTAATACTATGTGGATAATAAGTTGTTTAGCGTGTGTGAGGGAAATAAATAAATACATTTAAGGTGTGTGACCGAAGCTGTTGTATTTGTTTTTGGTAAATATCTCTTTTTTATAGATTAAATGGACGTAAGTAGGAGTAAACAATAAAATTAGAAGCAGTGATAAACAAAGAAGTTTATTTTATGAGATGATGAATAAAAACTTATCTAATCTTTCGCAAATAAGAAAGTTTCTCACCTTCATCAAGTTCGTGTGTGCGCAGCAGCGCAACGCCGCGCAATGCGGGGGTCGGGACATGTGGCGTCCCCGTCGTCGGCCGCAATGGCGGGCTGTGACAGGACAGGAGGCCCGCGCCGGGCGAACGAGACGAGAGCGTGTGCGACGACGGGTCACGGTGGTGGGGTGCCTGCGCTGCCGGTGCGTCATGATGACGTATGATACGAGTCCCAACGCGACTAACGCGTCAGTGAACTCACCGCCGCTGCCGGTGGATCTCGCCGTCAGAGACACCAAACCTGCATCTCGAGCTTCCTCTCTCGTAGCATGCGCTCCACTCTGATGCGTCACGCGAGTCGGTTCAGCAAAACACATATCATCAACAGATAAGAAATCCGGTACGAGGAGTAGAGGGCTGTACCAAACAAGAGCAGAGCTACAACCGGGACCGCTGGTTATACGACGGACAAAGGGCAGTTGTGGGTTCTGGTGACTACTCGCGGCCGGCTAGGATTCTCAGCCCAAAATGCAAGCACTATGAAGTATGAACCGTGGGCCCCGAGCCCTTTACGAGCCAACGTAATGACCAGATGAGACAGGGCCCAGGAAAATTCTGAGCTGCGAACCGACCGATAGCAATCTGCTAGTTCAGCATATACAAAAGCAAATTTAGTCCATCACAAATAGCTACAAGCAGCCCAATGAATCGCCCTTCTGCAACGAACTTACGATGGACCGAGGCCCCTCTGAGCGCCTGAGCAGGCCTGAATTCGTTCAGCCCAGAGGACAATAGGCCCGCTGCGCGCCTGAGCAGCCCTTTCGTCCGATCACGTACGACGACTTCAGCTTTGTTGCCTGCTGCCATTGAGCGGCAGAGACGCGGCTCCGATCTGGTGCCCCTCGCCATAGCCTTGTGGCGCGCCGTATAAGTGTCGTCCACAACAAATTGGAGCGAGCAGTATAACATTCTCTCTTATGTTTCGATAGAAACGCAGGAACAAAAAACGTAAAAGTGAGTTGATTGACAAAGCTGAATGGATCGTAGGATGTAACTCTAATGGCACTCACCAAAAGAAGAAAAACAATGCACCTCAAAGAAAGGAAAACAGGGGGAAAGGAGATTGCATGCTCCTATATACGGTGAACTTTTTCTTTAACTTAACAAATTATGAACCTTATGCTTTGAAAAGTAATTTATCTCTAATATATAAAATACGAGTTGTTTCCCACGTATCCTCTTCTCCCAACTCTCATCCAATCTAATAAAAACCCATAATTTCGAATAATTTACCCATTTTTATCATCTATTCTTATCCTCTGGCCTTTTCGTCTTGTTACCGGTTACGGATATAGAACATATTTTACTAATAAAATAAAAAAAATTAAGAGAGAAATTAGCAGATAATCTTCTCTCATTTTTTATCTCATCTAAAATCAAATTACATCATCTCTCATATCATATTTGTTCGGTAAAGCTCTCATACCGTATCTACATCTCTATTACTTAAATTTTGATATTACCGTACCAAATATTTATATTTTTATTATAACATAATGACAGTTAGCTAGTATTTACTATTCCTATCTGTGTGCCCATCTGGTTGCAACATTGTAATAATGAGGGTCTATATGCGGAGGCTAGGCTGAGATAAACTTTATTCCTTATTTAAAAAAAGAAAAATAACTTATGGACTTTCTTACTTCTTTCTTCTGGAAAACATCCAACTTTCTAGTTTAGACTTTTTTTAATACGGTAATGCTATGTTCCAAATGTCCGAAGGATAAAAAAAAAAATCAGACGCTGGATGTTGAATGCAACATAAAAAACAACTGCGGCAATAAATTTCTATAACATCTAAAATATTATATTTGTACACATGAAATATTAGAGATACGAAATATAGGAATTAACTTAAATATATAATTTTTTGGGATCCGGATCTATGTGCTATTTTGATGTATGAATTGAGTGCAATAAAACGAAAATAACTTCTATAACAAATTTCCATTACGTTTAAAACATTAAATTTGAACATCTAAAATATTAGAGGTACGAAATATAAGAATTAAATCAATTGAGTAATTTTTTCGGATCCAGATTTGTGTGCTATTTTGAGGTATTTTTCAATGTTAATGTTGTAGACGTTAGTTTTCGATGTTACACCAAATAGTTGAAGCCGGGTGCTAGAATCTTCCTTTTTAATATTATATTGCTTCTATTTTTAAGGGACCCCCTTAAAAAGGGAGTTTTTTTATTCATTCGCAAGTTCATTCATATTTTTTAATGCTAGCTCAAATTGGATCTTTAACCGAAAGCACACGAAGTAATGCTGCCAATCAATGACCATTTAGCTGGCAGCACCAATGCTCAAAACACGGCCACGCTACATTGATCTCTGACTGCTATATCTATATGCGGTTTACCGCACAGCTGCGAGCGAATGCACGGCGGCGCCATGTGAGCGAGACTGCAGGCTGCTTGCTTGCAAAGGTGGTCGCTTGTGCCTGGCTGCCCGGATTTTAAGGGTGATTTTGTTTCTCCTGCGATTTATGAGAATTTAAATTTTAGATTGTGGATCATAAAAACTAGTCTGAGGTGGGTTATAAATTATACCATAATCCAGATCTAGATTACTAAAACCTACTCTGAGATATATTTATTTACATAATCTAATTATATTATATAATCCAAAATCCGAATCAAACACCCTAAAGTGTAAACTCGCCTCGGCGCACGCCACCAGTGTACGCCGCCGCGCTGGATACTACTACTGCATACGACAACACGCAGTTGACGCGTCGCTTTCTGGGAGAGCCGACACGGAGCCGACGGATCCTGCGCTGACTCTTGAGCTGCGCGTGATCCAACGAGGTGGCCACGCGGACGTGACGAGTGGCCGAAGCAGCGGCGGCCCACGAAGCCTAGTGCGCGGTCTCGGCGCTTGGTTGGGCCAGGAGTGGTGGTGCCGTGCCGTCAGGCCGCCAAGCCTGGTGCGAGGTCGCCGAGTCGGCAACTCGGCGCGGTCCGGGGATGGGCACGAGACGAGATGACTTGTACTACTACTGCCGTGCAAAATGTATGACGCGTAGAACGCCGTTTCCCAAGGCACTACTGTTGTATAAAATGTGATAAAATGAGCATAAATATCATTCCACAAGCATAATCATAAGAGCAAATTATAGAGATTTCATTACGTATAATGTAAATATAAATAAACTGTAAAGCAACAGTAACAGTTATAGATATTATGTGTATTTCAAAGAATTAACAGTAAGAAAAATAATATACGGCATTGACTTCAACACAATGATGTCATGCCCCATATTCGTTCTGTTGAACATATCATCTATTGCGCAATTATCTAAGTTCTTAACTAGTAACAGAGTTTGGACACAAATCAAATTAACACCCTAGATAGTACTGTTGTAAAGATAGAGTGCATATAAACTGAATAAATTTAGCCAACGCAAGTCTGACAATAGCTAAACGAGCTAAGATAACATTAACATTCAGAAACAAAAATAATAAACATCCTCTAAATCACACCAAGGATGAATTAATAGGTAACTCTTCGAAAAGTCAACAATAGATGTAATGCGATGAACAAGAATATATCAGACTATATCACCAATACAAATATCCAGTGCTATCAAACACATGTCTGAATACTATTGTACTTAGGTAATTAGCCTAACCTCAGAACAATCACTCATCGCATAGCAAGTTCCCGTAAGCAAACTTACTGTCCAGAGCAAGGGAGAGAAAAACTCACAGAGAAACACGCTCAAATGTGTGGAGAAGAGAGGCTAGGCGCGGCTTAACAGCCGTTGTTCTAGAAAACCTAGCACCCGCCGTTGCTGGCGGCGTGAAAGAGACCAGTGATACAAAGCTAATCCGCACCGCTGGGGCACATGTAGGCGAGCCTAAGCATCACAACTCAGCATCCACCCCCACAAACTCCCTCTGGCAATGCACACAACCCAGGCACTCGCCAAAAAGGAGATCACCAAACCATATATAAATGTGTCACCTTTTTCCCTTTCTCATTCCACCCGAGAGGAGGAGGCTAGATAGAAATAGGAGACCCTCCCCTTGAGCATGCATGCCAAGGCTGGTTGCTGCCGCGAAAACCGATTCGGCCTCCTCAATCCTTCCTCACCTCCGGTCCATTCCTCTTGCCCAAATCGGAATCAGTGGACCATAGAGAGATTGGCCAACACACAAATGAGCTCACGAGCCCAGAGAAACCAGACGCAGCACAACTGCCGCCACCACCGCTCTAGAGCCGCCAGACCCCATACTGAATCGATCCTAAATCACCCCTTTCAGCCACCCTCGGATCAGCATATTCCAGCTGAAAGATGGAGCAGCCAAACAGGCCTGGGTCGAAACCAGCTTGGGCCGAAAGAAGAAGAGTAGACCAGTTAGCCCACGAATAGAGAAAAAAACAAATTAAAATATAATCAAATGACAACAACTACTACATAATAAGCATTCACTGTCATTTCCAAAATATCCTTCACTGTTGGTTTTAGAGTCAACAATAGACAATAAACAATGATAGCCTCTGACTATTACTATCGGCCCTGAGACTGGCAGTGAAGCCGACTATCACGATCGCACCGTCGCAAGTTATAAGTCACACGATTTTTCGCACATATATGGTTCGTGTTCAAACCCAAAATCTCTTAGCTCGTGCAATACGTTCTTACTATTCCATTACAGAAGTACTACTATACTAGTGATAATAATAGCATATGTAATTCTTTTGATCTCTTCTGTCTGAAACTTAAAATGATTATTTAGATATCTAAATGATTTTAAATTAAAAAGTTTTCAACTACAAAGTTATAGATTTCATCGAGTGCTATAATTTTCATATAAAGTTTATCCCAATCCAACTTTGTATGAAAAAAGTTTTGAATTTTTTAAGTAAGCTATCATTCATTATCACTACCGGTGAGTAACATGAATCGACAGTGATACTTGACGAACTATTACTATCGGTTTGTGACTAGAACTGATAGTGATAGTTAAGTTTCACTATCAATTCATAATAAGGACTGGCAGTAATAGTATTACTGCTGGTTTGTGATTAGAACCGGTTGTTATAGTCACTTTTCCCTGTCAGTTTTTTTCGAATGGATTTTTAGTTTTGATCCTCGTAAGGAGCCGACAATGATAATTCTACATATAACACCTATTATATAGCAGTGTGATTTGTTTTTCTTCTATGAAAGGTTTTACGGTTAAAGCAGTTTTACTCTTTTTTATGTACATTCGAATCTCTGTTCGTGTGTGTACATATACAAGACTAATGGATTTTCCTAACTCTATCTACTAGGCATTTTCAACGCAAGCACGAGAGGTTTCAGCTTGAGAAGAAAGCGCTATCTGGTGAATATAGTTAAGAAAGCGCTAGACGAGAAAGGACGAAACATAAGGCTATGTACAGTGGTAGAGGCAACAGCTGTTTTTTATATAGTTCTATAGTTCTATGTTATCTATAGATAAGCCGTTTTATAAATTATCTGTAAATAATATATGACACCTAATTATTGAATGATACGTGAAAAATTAAGACTAAATAACATATAAGACACATATAATAGATAAAAATGTTATCTATACGAGTATTTATCTCGTGCTATAGATTGTCTATTAATTACTGGACCACCTCTTTCTCTCTTGTACGTCTCTCATTCTTTCACGTCACTACGTGAAAAAAAAAACTCAAAAGTGATGGATCATAATCGTTATGAGTTATGGAACGGTTACCCGTCACTCTGAACACGTCAAAGATGACCAGTTATAAGTGACGAATAAGGATCCGTCATCAATAAGATTATTGGTGACAGGTTAAAACTTAAAACGTCACTTATGAAGGTGATCCGTCACTTATGACTTGATAAATTTTTTCACGTTTTTGAAAACAAAAAAGTCTAAAAAAATATTTTTTTCCCAACCCGAGCCCATCGCATATGCCCCACAAGTCACACCCCTTTTTTAAAGTATTTTTAATACTTGCATTCCGGGGGAATCGAACCCTCCATCTCTCTCGCGTGCGAACACCCTCACCAACTCAGCTGTCACGTTGTTGTGATATGAAACGGATATTTTATCCTTTTAAGCTTCGTTACCGAAGGTTATAGGTGATGGGTCATAACGTGACGGGTCATAATGAAGGTTGTGACCTATCACCTATGTATATATTACCAATTTAAATTATAGGTTGTTTCAGAGCTTAACCATAAAGGGAATAAAAACACTTTTAATGGTTCGATTCAAAGTTTTGGAACTAGAGAGTGGGGTTAAAGTTCAATTAAGTTGTTCACTTCGACTGAAAGCAGCTGTAGAATTGAAATAAGCAATATAACAAATGTTTCAAATAAGTGATCCGGAGCGTCATTGGTAAAACGGGGATAACTTTTACATACGGACTCTGAATTCGACGTTTTTTTACTCTACAGACATTAAAGAAAAAGTTACATCCATTTCTCCTGACTTTGTCAGGTTCGACGAATTTTTTGAAGGCAAAAACGACTTGCAAGATCGAGTTCTCACCCCCGGAAGTTTCTGCACTGTTTTCGGAACACGTGTTTGTGTCCATAGCCATCACATCTTATATCAAACTTGAGCAGATACGTACAATAGTTTCTATTCTAGTGCTACTGAGGTGAGAAAAAAATAAGAGAAAATAAAAAAATTATAGCATCATGCTATGTACATATTTACTATATAAATAAATTGTTGAATGTGCATTATTTCTTTTACTACACATTTTATGGTCTACAAATAAATACAACTAGTTATTATTTTTAATTAATAGTAGCTACATTTATAATTGATATAAGTTATTTTTTCTCATAACTACATAAAAAATTGATGAGTGATGGGCTAATATATATAATATTTGATCAAACTGATTGACTAATACATCTAATGATTAAGTAATTGAAATTCATTTCTCTCCTCTGTTGCATAAAATTGATCATTAGTAACAGATCAAAACTTAACCTGTCACTGATGACTCTATAGGATGACCCGCCACTAATGAGTTATTCATTGGCGACGGATCACAAATTAACCTATCACTTATGACTTGCCAAGATAATCTGTCACTGATGACGAATTATAATGTCTGGCCTAGGATGATCCGTCACCGATGATGAGTCATCAATGACGAGTTACAACTACGACTCGTCACTTATTTCGTATATGCTTTATCTGTTTTTCATATAGTACGTGGTGAAAAATCCTAGTTATTATCTCTTCTAAACGGTTGACATCACCCTCATTTGCTCATAGTGGAACTCGAGAGAAAGAAATCGGCTTCTCCAGTGTGATGAGGTGGTGCACCGTATAGCTTTCCTCGTATGAGGGTTAAACTTACAAAAGGCTTGCCATCCAAGACGCCCAAGATGAGGCCGCATAGGCGAGTGGGTACATAGATTGCTTAACATTTGAGGGTGTCTTAGTTGCATTTGCATAGTTGCCTGCCCCCTCGCTTTTTAATTTCGTTTCAGCCATGCATGTCTGTGTTTCGGTGTGGTGGGGGCTTTGCATTGGATAACTCTTTTCTTCTTATTGAAAGGCAATAGTAGCACTTTTGCTCTCGACCATTGGTAAATCACTTGTGTTATACATTTATAAAAGAGATGAGAATATTTCGAATAGACGACTTAAAGAAACACATAAAGAGATTTTTATATAGGTTCAAGTCTCCCTTAGTATAATAACCTTACGTTCTATTCATTATATATTAATCTCTAAGACTGTTAAAAAAAGTGCATAACTAGCATAGATTGATCTAACCTAGTCGGATGGCTTCTTTGCGTATAGTTGGGGGAAGATTCAAGTACATATCCAACTGCGAGGCTTGGAGGATATAGAGCTTCCACAGGCTTCAATGACGTGTAATAACTCGTGTCTAATTGTCTCTACTTGGCTCAAATTGTTCTCCGTAGGGTCCCTATACTCTACATATATAGTGGGACGTTGTACATCCTCCAAAATCTTCTTTTTCATTCTCGGAGATAAACTTTTATATATATATATATATATATATATATATATATATATATATATATCCTAGGTATCTATCGACGGTTTCCATACATTCGAGATTCTCTTCCCAAAATAACAATATACCCTGTAAATTAAAAAAACTCTAAGATATCCGAATAAGATATCTATACATACTATCATGGTGAAGCGACCGTCAGTACATGAAAGATGGTTGTGATGGGTTAAAAATTAGCCCAGCCAGAAAAGATGTTCTGATAGGTCATCCCTCTGGGTAGTACCCGGGCTTCCGAGTAGGATGTACACCTAGTCAGGATTCTGATCGTCTCGAAGTCATCTTATCGGACGATGAATCTTCACTGCACTGAGAAGGATTATCGGATAAGACCAAAGGTGGTCATCTCTCCAAAGAAAGGGTTTTTGAAATTTTAATCGTCGCATCAAAGGTTTCGTGTGGTGATGAAGGGTGTGTTTGGATCTCTGGCTAGGAAAGATCTTGTCTTGCTTGGCTAGGTTTTGCATTTGGAACTGCTAAAAATTCTTAGCTTTTAGGGGCAAGATAGCGTGCATGGGCTAGAAAAATCTTGCCCAGCGAGGAGAGCCAAAACGGCTCGCTCTCATCCGCAAGAGCCACGGCTGGCGGAGGGATAGATGCATAACTGCCTCAATAGCTTGACGGAACCAAACGCCACAACACAACAAGCCTGGGTTACCTCAAACGAGCTAGTTTGCCTAGCCAAGCTAAGCTAGACTCGGCTAAAGAACCAAACACACCCGAAAGATTCCCTCTCTTTTTCTAGCAAAAAAGGATGAGCTGACGTGAGCCAACCGCAACACGCTTGACAAGGTGGCGTGCCTGTTCTCCTGGACTCTTCGACCCATCTTTGAACATTTCCATTAATGTTTTATGCAATCTTTTAGGGACAAAGAGCTTGCGTACATTTGATTAAGTAATCAATGTGTTCTTATTTACCATGCTTGTGTGTAAGCGGACATGATGGGTCTTATCGCGGGCGCGATACCGAATAGATCTCGACAACTCACCTCGCGTAGCACAGCTCGCTTCTTTCTGAAAGTGCATCTAGGTCCGCTATGTGGGTTTTGGCTTATCGATGACAAACGATTAAGGGACTAATGGTTTTCTGTAGTTATGAACATGTTTTAAGTCCTATTGGATAAGTTAAGAAATGTTGGCCTCCCTTAAAAAGAAAAGAGAAGTGGTGTGTAGTTACTCAATAGGTTTTAATTCATTTTATTTTGAATTTGAGTTAAGAATAGCTGTACTATCAAGAGAGATGCATGTTGATAGTCTTGAAGGTGTCTTAGTGCTCAAAATATCCTTTAGAACCCAAAAGTTGAGAGACACAATCACCCACGGATACCGGTAAAAAGTTTTAGTTGTCTGAGCCCGGAGTCTCCAAGTGAACCCGGATACTCCAGACTCTGATCAGTTGGTCGGAGTCTCCAGGTGAGACTCCGGTAGAGTGTCTCGGTTGGAGTTTGAGAAGCTCAACCTAGGTTCTCCGGGTTAGCCCGGATACTCTAGTGTCTGGTATTTTGTCGGAGCCTCTGAATGAGACTCCGACAGAGAGTCTCGGTGTAAGCATAAGAGATCAACCAGGATGTCGAGGTTAAATCCTTGACAGTGATTCAGGGGTGTATCGGTAATGGGTGCGTGATCCTTGTTCGGGAAGCATAGGTTGGATTCGGCTGTGTGTGTAGCACAAGAACACCGGGGTTTATCCAGATTCAGGCCCCTCTCAGGGTAATAGCCCTACATCCCATGTATTCTTTTTTTTGTGGTCTAAGCTAGTTACCCATGATCTTCTTGCCTAGCCTTCTACTTCTTGGGCCCCGAACAAACCCCCTTTCTTCACAAGCCTGGTACTCCTCCCTTTATACATCAGAGGAAGAGAGTACTTACACATGAACCGACACATAGACTCAGGCCTAGCCCAAGCTACTCACCTATGCCTATCATTACTAGAAGCGGACGTATCACATTTGCTCTACATCGCCACAGAGCTCGTCCCATCGCTCCACCGCCTGCGTCATCCCGGTAGCCCGAACTGTCCTATCCCGTCCCCATGCACCGCCTATGCACCTGCAAAAGAACAACTGCCATGCCTGTCAGGCCATCCCGCAGTGATTAATTCTATGGGACGGGTTACAGCCACTCTGCGCCGACCACGTCGTGGACGACCGGAAGGGGGACATGGGGAAGGGAACCACTCAAGTGAAAAAAATATTTATTGTGATTAGACTGCTAGGACACATACCTACCCGCGACCAGAGGAGACTGGTTAGGGGCTAGCGAAAGCTTGTTTGTCGGGGTCGGATGTCATGCGCGACTTCATCAAGCACCGGCTCTGCCCCTTACGTCGAAGGGTGCACCCGGCCTACCTGTACACTAGGTGCAATGATGATACCCGGGAGAGTGCCCCAGGTAATGCTTCAATCGTCTCCTTGCCTCGGGAGGCCCGATCGAGTGGTGTTTTGCCATTATTGTTTTCAGATCTTGCTGACAAGGTCATCGATCTGCAAGGAGGCCCTTTGTGCATCCCCTTATGCGAGCTCCCTCCAGGCGATTGGGTGCGGGTTAGGCTGGTATGTTCGATATTTTCCACGAATTCCCTACTCCAAGTTTTTTTTCCTTAGCTAGAGTTTTATTTCTCGCGCTATCTTCAGCATCTTTCCAAGGTCGATGCCCTGTGGACAATCATCGACGAGGTCGATGAGGCCCTTCGGGAGATCGACCCGGAAGCGTCTGCCCCGGACGTCCCTTGTTCTGGTTGTGCTTCGCACCCAACTGGGCCGGGGGGCGGCCAACCTCCGCAGGGTCCGGTGGTGGTCGAGGGTGGCGGTTTCGTAAGTGGTGCGGGTTAGCAGGAGGCTGACCAGGCGCTCCGCGACCGGTCCAGGATTGACCCGACACCTTGCGGCCCGACCGTGACCAACCTGGTGCCCTGTGGCCAGTCCGGGTCCAACCTGGTGCCCCGCAACCGGTCCAGAGCCGACCCAATGCCCGACGACCAGTCCGGGACCGACCCGGTGCCCCGCGACCAAATTCGTCCTGGCCAAGCGCGGTCCGACCCTAGCACCGGGGACCTAGCATCCGCACGGCGCGGGAAGAGGGTGGCAAACGGATCGTTGGATGCGGGGGTGTCAAAACGTCCCTGTGAGACCCCATGCACCAACGGTCCACTCACAGGGTTGTCCTCTTCTACCTGCCGATCTGGCGGGTTTGTGAGGTCCAAGCTGGTGCTTCGTTCTCCGCCGCAGAGGTAGGCCTTTCTGGGCAGTTGCGGATACTTTGATTAGCTCTTTTCTCCTTGATTCAGCAACTTTGTTGGGTTGTCGTAGGCCTTCGGCGACAACTGCGACCCCCCCTGACGATGCCCCGGCATGATGCCTCGATGCCCCTGCTCGTGTTGGCCTCGCCCTTCGGCATGTCGACAGCTGCTCCAGGCCCCACGGGCTTGGTTGAGGAGTCTGTATTGACTCCTGACTTGCTCTCGTGGGTCAGACGTTTCCCGGTCGGCGTCCGCAAGCTAGTCGAAGAGAGGGAGACGGTGACCAACAGATGCGCCGAGCTGGAGAAGCAGCTGGACGAGATGTGGAGGAGGTGCGGCGAGCTCTCCCAAGAGAAGGCTGTGCTAGTTGCTGAGCGCTTCCAGCTCAAGGATGAAGAGCACACTACCCTCACCATCCTCCGGGAGGCCTTCAGAGCGCTAGCGGATCCGCTGAGTAGTCTCGGGCTAGCGGTGATCGAGCCGAAGGATGGCCGTACCGCCCATGCCTGGGCCTACGCCCTTCGAGTCCTTGCGGAGCACTTCTTTGAGCTCCCTGCCACCCTGGCGTTGAGGGGGGCGGAGGACCTTTTGGATGCGGTGAGGGCAACCGCGGAGTACATCTTCCGGTGCTACTGCAGTCATGACCCTAACTTCAAGCTGGACATGGTCCGGGAAGGGGCCACGGTTGTCGGTCCAGAAGCCGAGGAGAGACTTCAGCGATAGTGCTGGGGGTGGTGGACCACGTGATTTCCATCTTCCGGGTGGAGGCCGCCGAGGAGTAAAAAACTTGATTGTAACCTTTGTTATGTAACATTTTTTGAATGGAGCCCCCACGCCTTTGTTTCCTGAGAAGATTATGTCGTTGTGGTCGTAGAGTTCCCGGGGTGTCCGAGCCACCGGCCCGAACCGATCCGCTGTCCACGCCGATTGGCCCTCCAGCCCTCATCAAATCCCCGATCATATCTGTCAACCACCCTTCCGACCGACAATCCTTGAAGGTGGCGGCCAGACATGTGCGGGGGTCTGTGGCCGAGCGGGCGAGTACTTTGAGACCTTCAAGGTGCGTTGCACTAACCACTAGCCCCGAGTGATGGTCCTAGGTTACACCAGTAGGGTTCATCCGGCTAACACCGGTGTTGCTTGCGCTCTATTTTTTACTAGCTTGCTGGGAGGAGTTGCTCAGGGTGAAGAGGGATCTGGAACGAGTGGCGAGGGAAAGTGCCCAGCAGAGGGAGGAGTTCTACGACCGGCTTCACTGCTGCCAGGAAGATTTTTATGCGGTGCGAAAGGAACTCGAGCGGCTAACCAAAGAGAGTGATGAGCGGTGAGTGGTGTTCTACAACCAACTAGTGAGCCTTCACCCCCTTCGACTCGTTGCTTCGGTCCGCCAGCGTCCAGGTCCATCCGACCCCTAGGAACACCGTATCCGGTCACGTTGAGTGGTTCCTGGCGGCATCCGAGGAGGCAAGTGGCCTTGAGCAGAGGATTCGTGAGACCGTTGGAGACTGTCTTTTTGAGGTCGGAGTCTCTGGTGCCTGCCTAGCCCTCACCTGCGTAAGCGACCACTTCCCCAACCTGGACCTCTTGTCTGCAGTCGGCGCTAGTTTTGAAGGTACTCGGATGACCACAGAGGAACTCGGTGCCTGGGCTAATTTATTTTTGTATGCTGCTCGTTCCTGTCTGTGGACTGTCCGGTTCAACCCCCTCAGGAGTATTTTTGGGTCTTAGGAGGAATGTTGTAGGCTTATCTGGAACCAACCCTTGGGCTTTGTAATGACGAGCATTTGGCCCTTAGGTGGTTTTTTGTCCGTGTTTGGATGACGAATAGTCTTCGGAGTGCCTGCACCACTCAGGGAGGATCGCATTAAGTAGCTTGCGAGCAAATTTCCTAACGCTGAGGGAGACCCTTAGCACGACGAGCCTTTCGGTGGAGACCAACGCTTGACCCGATTTAGTACTTGCGGCAACATGGTCGTTAACCCTCGGGCGCCGTTACCCTGTCATCGTACGGGCGGGTTAGTTTCGGATCTCATCCCGTTAACACAAGCGAGGGGGCCAACAAATCTCAGAATGTGGCGAGAAAATGCGTTCGTCCATGGACTCCTGCAACATAAAGGGTTTGATTACTTTAATTTGGAAAAACTTACAAGTCAAGTCCACGCTCGTCCGGAAGGTCCTGCAAAATGGTCAAAACTGGCTTGTCTCCGAGCGGCCTCATACGTAGAGCTAGCATTCCGCGAGCTGTATGATTAGCGGCCGACCACCCCGATCAACCCGACTGCGCGAGGCTGGGGAACTTTAGGTCGTTAGTGACCTACAACCAGTTCTGCGTGCGGTGGTAACGGCCGTGCCTTAGGCTAGGAATTTATGGCTGCTTGGGGCTTTAGGGAACGGTCGCACGACGTCTAGCCCCCAGACAGCGACAAGCTGAGAGAGTGGTATGGTTTATTGTGCTCAGGCTAGTAGGCAGGTATTTCGGTCATGGTATTGGCGCGACTTGCACCCTTTCACCTGCTCGCGAGCACCCTGGAGTGCGGTGGGAGGTCCTGCCTCCTCGTCTACTTCCGAGGGTGTTAGGGAGCACTATGCTCCGGCCATCCTGAGCGATGTACTTCAGTAAAGGGTCGTTGCTCCCTTGGTGGTAGAGGAATCCCTCTACCAAGGAAGGTTCTAGCAGTTAGCTCGCGTGACCTTTTTCGCTGACACATCGTCATCATGGGTTGCTTGATTCTGAAGGTAGTCCAAGATCTGATCCATTCAGGTCGTACCTGAATCGAGCAGGGCGTCCACATAGTATCCACCAAAGGTCGACAGCACCGAGGGAGGCATTGTCTCCAAAGTAGTTGCCTCTTGTGTTCCGTTTCTGAGCGGAGCATCCCTTTCGCTCCGGCCCGAGACCGCAGTGGGTGACCGTGAGTCTTTTTCTCAAAGACTCCGACCTGGACAAGTTCGCGAGAAGGGGCTAGATGGGCCAGCCCATTGGTCAGGGCAAAAATTCTTGCGAGGGACGTGTGTAACTTCCCAGCCGATGTAGCATTGCTCTAGCTTTCTCACTTCGGAGAGGTATGTCGCCATCGTCTGGTCCGAGCACTGAAGACCCCTTGACGATGGGGTTTCACCTATCAGCGAGTCACTCATCGCTAGTAGGTGTTTCTCCCCGCGTGGGTGATGCTCGTGTTCCGTTTAAGAGGCCATCATACTCTGCATCGTATTTAACAATTGGAAAAAATGGAATTGAATCATGTTCCTGACGATGCATGGTCCTGTGCTTGCTCCTTTCTGGTCGGGAGAAAGCATGCCCTGCTGAGCGACCAGTGCCGCATTCGTGACCCTTTGAAATCCTGCAAGGTAGAACAAGGATCTCCCCTTCCTGTGGGGAGTGGTCATTACTCGTGCCTGAAGTCTGAGGTGTAGGTCATTCTGTTCTTCCTGGGGTTGAACCTGCTCGTAGAAACGACACACGCGATTAGTTCCCCGATATTCTTCTGTCGGATCGAATCATACTTGCCTGATGGTTTTGGTTCACGTCACGGGGCTGAGGATGGCAGTCCTTGCGCAGTGAGTGATCCTCCGAGGGGTGGGGGGGGGTGGGCTTCCACCGAAGAAACCCGTTCCCCAGAGCTTGCGGTCCGTGAGCTCTCCTTGGCACTGGGAGCATGGATGCCTCAACCTCCTCCCGGAGCCCTCGGATCCTGATCCGACGTCCTGAGCTTGGGACATATCGGCTCCGTTTGGGTCGTACCCAATGAAGAATACCTTACAGCAACTTGAATCCCGAACTCGAATCGCACCCCCTACCTGGCGCGTCAAATGTCGATGGTAAATCCGTGACAGTGATTCCGGGGTGTATTGGGCGATGGGTGCACGATCCTTGTTCGAGAAGAGTAGGTTGGATCCGGCTGTGTGTGTAGCACAAGAACACTGGGGTTTATCCAGGTTCAAACCCCCTCATGGTAATAGCCATACATCCTCTGTATTCTTCTTTCTGTGGTCTAAGCTAGTTACCCATGATCTTCTTGCCCAGCCTTCTACTTCTTGGGCCCCGAAAAACCCCCTTCCTTCACAAGCCTGGTACTCCTCCCTTTATATATCAGAGGGAGAGAGTTCTTACACATGAACCGACACATAGACTCAGACCTAGCCTGAGCTACTCACCTAGGCCTATCATTACTAGAAGCGGACGTATCCCATTTACTCTACGTCGCCACAGAGCCCGTCCCATCGCTCCATCGCCTGTGTCATTCCGGTCGCCCGAACTGTCCTGTCGTGTCCTCACGCACCGCCTGTGCACCTGCAAAAGAACTCCTGTCACGTCTGTCAGGCCATCCCGTAGTGATTAATGCTATGGGATGGGTCACAGCTGCTCTACGCCGACCACGCCGTGGACAACCGAAAGGGGGACCTGGGGAAGGGAACCACTCAAGTGAAAAAGTATTTATTGTGATTAGACTGCTAGGACACATACCTCCACACGACCAGAGGAGACTGGTTGCGGGACTGGTTGCGGGGTTTGCTCCTGCGACCTGTGGACTAGTCACGGAACCCGGTCGGAGTGTCGGGTTGCGTGGTCGCTGGTTGGCCGCGCGGTTGCCGACTGGTCGTGCGGGTGGACCGCGCTTCCGGAAAAAACGTGGCTTACGATATTTGCTGATATCATACCGGCGAGGGTCCACCTGCCAGGGACCCCACTATTCTTTACACCGACACCGGAGTCTCCGGGTTAGCGCGGATACTCCGGAGTTTTGTTTGTGGCTGGAGTCTCCGAGTGAGACTCCGCTAGAGAGTCTCGGGTAGGCCTTAAGTGCTTAACCCGGAGTCTCCGGGTTGGCCCGGATACTCCGGGTTCTGGTGTCTCTGGATCCTCCTGAGAGGCTCCGGACAGTGTTTTTGTCTGCGTTTTCTTGTGTTACGCGGAGTCTCCGGGTGAACCCGGATACTCCGAGTCAGTTCAAAATACAAAGTAGCAGCTAGTTTTTTGAAGTGAGCTATAAATACATAGTAACACCTATTCACCCGCCTCTAGGCGACATCTTATACATTTCACTTTCTTCAGCTAGGGTAGTCGTCTTCGTTGCTTCCTGAGAAGCTTAGTCAGTCGGCCTTAGATTCTAGAGTGAGGGATGTCTTAGCCACTAAGCATTTGCAGATGTGATAAGTGACATCTTCACATCTCGCTAGGTCATCAACTCAGGAAATCACTATTCACACAAAGTTGCTTTGGTGCATGCACGATAAGTTGCCATTAACATTCAGTAACTTGTACGCGTGTAGTCCCCTATCATCCATTCCGAAAGAGGTTTTGGATAGGTACTTGGAGAGATATAAAAGAACTTCCAATGCGGAGAATGAAAAGATTGTAGGGCAAAGAGAATAACATTCAAACATGAATGTATTTTTAATATAAATGTAATATTAGTACTTACATATAAAACTTTCGGAGTTGGTCATTGTATCACTATGGACAACGCCAGTTGTCAATAATTAGTGAACCGTTGATCTTACGAAATTGTAAAAAGAGATAGTGATGCTTTGAGTAGACGAATGAAAGAAACACACGGAGGGGTTTTAACAGGTTTATCTCCCTTAGGATAATAGCTTTATATTATATTTATCTTGTATTGATTTCTGAGACTGTTATAAGGGGTGTATAGCTAGCCTAAATGGATCTAGCCTAGTTCAACGGTTTCCTTGCGTGTAGTCGAGGGGAGATTCAAAATATAGATCTAACTATGAAAGGTTGGGAGGATGTAGAGCTTTAAGAGGCTTTAATGGTCTGTGTCGAATTGTCTCTACTTAGCATAAATTATCCTCCGCAGAATCACTAAACTACATGTATAGGAGGCGTCGTATAACTCTTAGAGTCTTACTTCTTATTCTTGTAGATAAATTTATCTATTTATAAGATATTCTGGATATCTACTGACCATTTCTATATGGGCAGAGATTTTCTTTCTGAAGATCTGGAGCAATCGACAGGAAATGACAAAAATGTCGCGGAGAAAAGAAAAAAAGCGTTTGCCGTACGGGTCTCCGGTCTGCATCTACACGTACGAACCATTCATCACTCTATCATCATGAGTTCATGACAGCAGCGATTAGAACGGGGCAAATCGCAATCAAATAATGAGACGTACGAAATGAAGGCAATCCGTATGCAGTTTCTCCGCAATCCAGTGCCACTGCAGCTACCGTACGCGCCGTTGGATCCAGATTACTGCTATCCACGACTCCAAACCCGTCGGTTTCCTCGTGAAACTACCGAGCTTGCCCCGTCAAAGGAATCGGACGAAGAAAACCGCGCCACTCCCCGAGCAGACGTGGCGGTTGTCACCTTGGACGCCGTAACGACCCGAATGCCCACCTCCCTCCCGCGAAATCCTGTTCGGTTGCTCGGACAAAACCCGCGCGCGCGTCGCACTCAAGAGAGGCCTGCCTGAAACCGGGGCGCGCGGCGAGGTCCGTGCTCGCTGCCACGGTCCCCTGCGCGGCTGGACCGCTGAACCAGTCACGCGCTGCAGCTAGGCGGCTCTGGGCGCACACGCGTCTACTCGGACGTTATATAAGACCAGGGCGGAGCCGCCTGGTCTTCACACATCAAACGCTAGCCACAGGACTCGGTCGGCAGTCAGGTGCGGTTGCTAGCTCGGCGTGGTGCGGTGAAGCCAGAGGCGGGCGATGGGGAGGAGGCTGGACGTGCTGCTGGGGCGGACGTCGAAGCAGACGGCACGGCTCAAGACGCTGCTGGGGCTGGCCGTCACGCGGCTCGGCGTGCTGCGGGGCCATCGGCAGGTGCGGTGCGCGCAGGCGCGCGGGGACGTCGAGCAGCTGCTCCGGCTGGGGCACCCGGACCGCGCGCTGCTCCGCGCTGAGCAGGTCATCCGCGAGCAGAACGCGCTCGACGTCCTCCTCGAGCTCGAGGCCTACTGCAACCTCGTCATCGAGAGGGCCGCGCTCGTGGACGCGCACAGGTCAGCGAGCACCCATCTCAAACGCCAGCAGGTTGCTTTTGCACCTGTTTCATTTGCATGTTCTTATTTTCGTTTGCCTTGCACAGGGAGTGTCCGGAGGAGCTGCGGGAGGCGGCGGCGGGGCTGGTGTACGCGGCGGCGAGGTGTGGGGACCTGCCGGAGCTGCAGGAGGTCCGGCGCCTGCTCGCGGACAAGTTCGGCAGGGAGTTCGTCTCCGCGGCGTCCGAGCTCCGCAGCGGCTGCGGTGTCAACGCCAAGGTGAGGACCGCCGACGAGCCACGCACTCTGACTGTGCTAGCTTCTAACTTAGCCGTCGAAATTTCTCTGCAACAATCCTAACGAATCATGAATAATCGCCTTGTCGGAACAGATCGTGCAGAAGCTGTCGACCAAGCAGCCGAGCCTCGAGAGCCGGCAGATGGTGCTCCAGGAGATCGCCATTGAGAAAGGGACCGCCGTGCGCGTCCACGAACCTCCCTACCAGGAACCGGAGCGTTCCAACCAGAGGAAGACGAAGCAGGATGACGAGAGGATCAGGATGCCACCAGTTGATGACCCGGTGGAAGACATTTCTAGCCACTCTGCGCAGAGGTACAAGGATGTGGAAGCGGCAGCTCGGGCCGCGTTCGAGTCGGCCGGCTCGGCCGCAGCCGCCGCGAAGGCCGCCATGGAGCTCTCGCGGGGTGAGCCCAGGGGAGCCGGCGACAACAGGAAGCCAGGTAGGACGCAGATGAATGGAACCAGGAAAGAGGAGAATATTGATGGGAAGAAATTTGAGAAGATTGGACTTGTTCGGAATTACCGTTCAGAGAGAGAGGTTTTGCCTGAGGATGAAGCAAATCATGGCGATTTTGCAGAGAACGAACTGAAACACCATGAACATCGAGATCAGGTCAGGGGCAGGCCGGCATCGGTCAGAACAAAGAGGGGAGGGGAGGGGGGTTTAGCTGCAACCAGATGACAACAGAGGAGATGGTTTCTTGATCTCAATGTATTAAATTTGCACTATATGCCTGTAGTTCGATGCTTGGATATGCCTATGCCATGTATGTAATCCAAAGAAAAAAAAAGAAAAAAAAACACTCGTTGCCAATTTGCCATTTATGTAAGCAGAGAGCAAAATCATCGGCGTATACTGCTGCTAGATGCATTGTTTATAGACAGATTGAAGAGAATGTATAATTTTGCTTTCACTCGACTGGTTCAAAGCTATATCAAATCTCATTACAGGTAGGATAAACTAATTCGCTAAGGCCTGAATTTACCCACTGGAATACTCATAAGACATATATTAACTGAGGACAACATCATCTATCTGGAACACTCGGCTACATAAACCATTAAATTTGTGGAACCATGAACTGCATTGCTGGTAGAACTGCTGTAACCTACTTTTGACTTGAGATAATCTCATGCTACATTATCAGCGGGAAATTTTTCGCCTTTTGTTGAGACTTGCCAGCATGTCAGTGTAAGACTGAAGGTTCACACCGACATCTTCGTCGTACTCGAGACCAAGTTCTTCCTGCACAGATGCATACTGCTCATCAGCATCATGGACAGTTGGATGGCAGCAATAGAAAGTGTAAATGCCAAGAAGTAGCAACAAATAAAAGAACTAGTTACAATTATTGTCTGTCATCAATGTGCTTAATGCTTAATCAAAGCATATAGGTCTGAAGTGCAGTCAGAAGGTAAAAGAATGGGGGAAAATGCAGCAAAAACCTTAAATTCCTTCTGATCTTTTGGGCTATTCTCAGTAATATTATCCCAAAGCTCCTTAAACATCCTCTTCCGCTTTCTCCATTGATTAACTTTCTCAGAAAAGGAAACCTCAATGATCTTCTTGTCCTCAGGTTTCACCAAGATGACACCACTCTGCAATTTATTTATTTTTTCTTCCATTTCCTGGACCTGAACAAATATGAGGTCAGTAACTAAAACTGGTCCAAAGGAACATAGTTATGTGCAAAAAATACACATACTTCACTTTGTAATTTAGCCTCCTTCGACTTAATCTCTGCCAAAGTCAAGTTTGACTGCAGACCTCGTACCTCTGCCACATGATTTAATTTTAGATCTCTGAACTATGATTATTGTATACTGCATTCAATAGACCATTAACAAGACCATGGTACCAATTGGAAGTGAAGCTTACCAGATTCAACCTCACTAACTGCTTTCTTTTGTTCAGCGAGTTCTTCCTGTAACCTGTTATTTGCTTTCTTCATCTCCTCAAGTTCTTCTCCATTTGGAATGTCAAATTGATCTTGCCGAGCAATGTAAATTTTCTGCTTGCCATACTCCTTGAAGGAAATCTGTCCACTGTCAGCCAATGCATCCAGTGCCTTTTGTACTGCAGTCTTCTTAAGATTAAACTTCTGTAGTGCATCAGCTACATTCTGTGAATTCAACGGCCTGTTTTGCTGCAGAGCCATGGTAATAGTCAACTCAACGATATCCAGAGCTAATGTGCTGTAAGGTGTCTGATCATGATATCAGCTATAAAAGTGAGAATTTGAAACACCCTAAGCTGACTAAATAGTGTGTCAGTTGTTTTTGATATCTTGCATAGATTCAATAACAGTATAGAAACTCCATTTCAAATAAACTCGTTTCATATGGACATTGACATACAGTATTTACTATTTAGGCACATCAGTATAACCGAGTTGATTTTGACCAAATCGAGGTAAAGAGCAGTATCTGAAGGGAAAAGACAGTATACTTCCTCTCC
Organism: Phragmites australis; assembly: GCF_958298935.1. NCBI lineage: Eukaryota > Viridiplantae > Streptophyta > Magnoliopsida > Poales > Poaceae > Phragmites > Phragmites australis. The sequence continues at coordinate 41,758,200 of NC_084923.1, forward strand.
AACTTATTTGAATTCAGGAGGAGGATACACACAGTTAACTGGGAAATGAACAACGTAACAAGCAGAACTAATGACAGAAAATGATAATTAGAAACATACAACTATCACTGCAAATGGGGAGAAACAGCCTATAGTGAATATAACTATCCCTGACAGGAAAAAATAACAGCCTACAGTGAAGAGCAAAGACCAAAACTGATCTGCAAAAGCCTTGTACTTTTGTTTCCATTTGCAAGCATTTATAAGCTACTACTTTACAGTGGAATCCTCCAAGAAAAGTATTCTTGTAAGAACCTGATGAGTTATTATTTTTATTACTCGATGCAATGGGCATATGCGAACCAAAAATGCAAGACACAGTGACACACTAAGTAATAAAGAAATTTCAACTGAAACTAGTCAAATCTATCTTCTATTTCACCGATGAGGTCAGGACTCCACATACAGGACACATGTGTGAACCGTGCTCCAAGGCAGCCAACCAAATTTCAGGGTATGACAGCAAGTAGCCGCTTAATTGAAGAATGACCTTAGTTTCAAACATTTCGAGTAATATTCACCCTTATAATAAAGAAACTGATGCCAATTGCAACATACATACACTAATTATTCAGGATGATGTCCAGGGGTTTTAGCATAATCCGAAATGGTTCGACCTCTTCTCACGGAGCAAGTATAGTACAGATGACAACCAGCATACATAAAACAGCAACTTGCTAAAAGGCTATGTCTTGGAAATTAAGCAAATTTGTAATACAACAAAAATCCTAATCGCGCACGCATGGCAATCACGAAGTGAAACGTAAGCGGAAACAGACAACTTTGCGGAAGGGGTTTAGGGTTTAGGCTGGGGTTCTAGCGGAGGGGCCGCACCTCATTGACGAAGCTAAGGACGATCCCTGCAAAGAAAACCAATAGAGAAACAGATGCGTAAGGATCTTCAGAAACTTCGAATAGATCGAGCTAAGGAAGAGCATCGATGGTTAAAATCTGGAAAACTTCGAACCAAAACACTATTTTCGTTTGGGGGGGGGGGGGGGGTTGAGGATGGACAGGACGAAATACCTTCGCAGCTGTCGGATTTAGGCGGCATTGTCTCCTCGCCGGCTCGCCGCCGCCTCGCTTCTGCTCCGCGATCTGAACGAGATGAAGGGGGAAAAGGCGGAGAAGAGTGGCGGAGGAACGGAGAACACTCGGCGCTGGCCCTCCCTTCCTCCCTGCCCTCTATTGCTGTTTCGGGTCTCTGACACTGCGGGCCCTCCCGTGGTTGGTGACGTGGGGGTTTCCCGCCCAGAACAGTAGTGCGCGCCGCGCGGCGTGGGTGCCACCCTCGCGGGCTGGTTGCGATTTTGCAAAGCAGTCGCAGTAAGTTGACGAGGTGACATCCATGGGAGGCCCCATACGCTGAGCAACATGGGCCTGGGCCCCAAGAAGAGCGCGATTTCACATTTCAGTGACCACTCCTGCGATGGGAGTGCCGCACGGCGACGGTGAGAACTCTCGATGGAAACCAAGAAGAGTAAAGCAGCCGATAGAAATGAATGATCGTGCTGGTTACAACGGTCTTTTGGTTGGACTGATGTTTTTAATTTTTAGTTGAAAAGTTAGTTTCTATCTTTTAGTTTCTGATTGGCAACTTTTTGCTATTGATTTTTAAAATAAATTTTTAATTTCTCAGCAAAAAAATACTCAGAAAAACTCATATCAGTTTGCTTTTTAGTTTTTAATTTATTTTCGTAGAAGTTAACTTTTCAAAAGTCAGCTCAACGACCAGCCATTCGATTAAGCTTCTAACTTCTGACAAACAAAAATCCAACCAAATACCGTCTAAATAGGGTTATACAGACCTATAAAAAAAGTAGGGCTGTGCACATTTGAACTGAACCATAAACACGTCCTTGCCCTCTTTCATCGGCCACCATCCCACAAAACAGAAACCAGGTTTCAGTATTGCTCTACCACCAGTTGCTACAAACACACCAAAACAAAGCCAATTCATCAACTGAAACTCAATTTAGCACAACACACATACACCAATTTCTCCCCAAATTCAACACTACAAATCGCAATTGACAAAATTAACAGCAAGCATCAACCCAGTCGGACTCACCATGGCCAGAATACTGTCGGACAATCCTGGTCATCTTGTGCATCATGGCCTTCCCGTTCCACCTTACCTTCGGAATATAATAATCCTCTATCTAGTATATTTTTTCTTGGTGGTAACAAAATAGTTTAGTAGTTTTTTATCCTTTGAGACCTTTTATAACTAGTACTATATATTTTTTATATATAATAAATTCTTACTCGCTCCAGTCAAAACATCAGCCAAACTGTAGCTTACTCCTCAGTCAAGATAACTGTGATTTTGGACAATGCTAGGGTCCCGAAACAACATTTTTGACCCATAGTTCTTATTGTAATGAATTTTCAAAACCTAGCAAACTTATTGTATAATTATGTATTTTAAGATGAACATGCACGTATTATTTTGCAATATTAGACATTCATAAAGCTATTGATAACTAAAGTTTGACAGGACACATCCAAAAAGACCCTTTTAGTGGCCGGAGGGAGTATTTACGCATGTTCTTTATGTTTTCAGATTAGGCTTCTATTTAGTCACCCAAACATTATTAACAAACATGACATCGAAGTGTTACATATTGATAACTCTATGGGAATTCAAATTTTTTGAAACAAGAAATATCCTTCAATAAACTCAACATACAGTAATTGAATCATAATGGGACAACGTTTCTGAGACTGGGTACTTATTTGTTCCCATTTTATTCTACTGATCACATACATAAAATTATATTTGAACAAAAGATACTACATCCCATGAAAAAGCTACATAATTATAGTACAAATACCTATTCATTCAATCCCGAGCACATCTTTGTAACATTGGATGTTATCCATATGGGAACTGGCCAGCTGCACCAACTCTGAGGAGATACAATTTCTTCGATGCTGTTACTTTCCAAGTTGAAAATACATATATCACGGCAATTGCTCTTCCAAAATGCAGTGCCTTTTTCGTCGTCGGTCAAGTAGACATGATTTGCCTTCAATTGTGGATATTCTTCAGCACTTAGACAATGCGACTGGCTATGCCCAAGAAACAATACATGGTCATTCAAACTATTAATTTTCACAAGCACTTTTGCTGCCATGTCAACTTTATATAACGTGATTTTGCTAGTTTCCATTATGATCTCAGAAGGGTTACGCTCTAGAGCATCCTCGCCCTCATCATCCCCAACTGCGACATCTTGTTTCCTCCAGACTAGCAGTACATCTCCTGATGGGTGTCTGAGCAATGGTGTTTAGGAATATAGTTCTGCAGCGAAAATGGTCATATTAATAGTAATATAGTTATTGAGATTAATATATTTATTGAGAATATACGTTAGTAGGATTTATTGATGCAATACATCAAGAAGTTACCGTAGCTAGGATAAAATTTGATTGAATTGAAAAAATCTTAGGAAGATTTATCTCATCGGAAGATCCGATGCAGAGTAGTTTGCACTCACCGGAGCATTGTGTCTAGAGGCTAATAGTCGCACCGGATAGTTCGATGAATAGGACATGGAACCACCGGAGTATTTCTGACAAAGGAGGAGAAGGTTGAGGATCTCACCGGATAGTCCGATGATCTGCACTGGGTAATACCGGAGTATTTCCTGCAGAAAAGAATGTAAATGCAGAAGACTGAAGATCAACCTACCGGATGGTCCGGTACTTTGTTTGTGCACACCGGATTATAGCACAAGAGCATTTCTTGCAGAGGCGATGGCAAGTGCTGAAGAATGAAGATCAACTCACCGGATAGTCCAGTGATCACAGAGATAGTTGCGTTGGAGTATTTTCAGGGAAGAGAAGAGAAATTTTAACTCACGGATGATCCGATGTGAATGGAATAAATCCGATGTGAATGGAATAAACACCGTATGAATGTACTACAACATTTTACACAGAGAGACTGCAAAAGGCTCGGATGACTCAAGATAACTCACTGGAAGGTCTGGTGATGAATTTGAAGGTAGACTAGAGTATCCGGTGTTCACGGAGGTATTGAGTGAAGTTCTAACAGCTAGTTTCTGAGGTTGTACTCACCAGATGATCTGGTGTTAGTACCACTGTTCTCACCAGATCATCCGATGTTAAGCTTTTATGAGTCGTTGGGAAAACAGCTAGTTGGCAGGTTTGAGGCTATAAATACCCCTTCACTCAGTCATTTGAAGGTGTGGCGTGCTGCTAGAGTCTAGAGAATACTCATATACGCTTGAGAAGACATTCAAGCCACCAAAGTGCTTAAAGTTATCATCCAATGTGATTAAGCACAAGATTAGAGAGTGTTTAGTGCTTAGACCTATAGTGAGTTGTAGCTAGGTGTTGCAGCTTGAAGAATGGATTAAGGAGTGATCATAGCTTGTACAAACAGGTACGTCGACACTTTAGAATCTTGGTGACTCGTCGGCATCTTGGGCCTTAGTGGCTCAAGCTTGTTGACCCTCTGACTTGGTGTGGAGTAGCGACAAGACATGTGTACAGGGAAGCAGAGACCCTTGCCTTGGTGGCTCAAGCTCCGAAGTGATCATGGCGGCAAGTGACAAGAAGAGAGGCTAGTAATGAGACCTTACCTTGATGGATTGGTGGTTTATCCGACTTGACACCTTGCCTCGGTGGTTCAAGAGTCATGACCGGGTACCGATCGGGAGCATATCCTTGATGGACCTCCGACGTGGACTAGGGGTGGCATGAATGGCATCGATACCACATGATAAAAGTCCCTTATGCCGAATTTGTCTCTCTGCCTTATTTACATTTTCACATTTATATTTTTACAATTTACCTTACTAGAGTAGGTTGTAATTCTCTTGAGCGGTAAAATAAACACACTAGATAAACCTAGAGCACATTTAGATAGAACTTGAGATAGATTGATCTTGTGAAGTTTTTGAAACTATTTTTGGTTTAGGCTTCTAAGTGTCTTAATTCACTTCCCCTCCTAGGACATCACCGTTTATCACAATTGGTATCAGAGCGAGGGCTCACACCTTTTATAAGGACACACCATTCAAGTAGCATTTGAGACCCTGTATCTTTTTGATCGGTTAGGTTTCACCACCTAGTGAGTTGTGATGTCTTGGGTTGGAATGGGTACCTATAGTGCTCCATTTTTTGATGGCATAAATTTTTCTTGTTGGAAAATTATAATATCTTGCTATTTACAAGCCAATAGTCTAGATGTTTGGAGGGTCACCGAGGATGGAATAAGACATCGCATCACCAACAAGGAGAGACAATTAGATGCATTGGCGAAAAATATCATTTTATCATCTTTAAATATTGATGTATTTAATTGTGTTTATTCTCTAACTAATGCACATGATATTTGGAATAGTTTTATTGTACATGAAGGCACAAAAGATGTACGCAATGAGAAATATTATGTGCTTGTTATTAAGCTCAATAGCATCAAATAATTTTCCTATGAAAATACTAATGATATGTACTTACGTTTGAATATTCTTGTCCATAAAAGTACTAATGATATGTACTTACGTTTAAATATTCTTATCAATGAGTACTAATATTATGCATGGTTTGACGCCAATTGACGATGATCAAGTAGTGAGAAGAATACTTCAAGCTCTTCTTCCAAAATACAAGTTGATAGTCTCCATTACCTATGATAACAACGACATCAAGAAGATGACTCCAAGTTAAGTTCTAGGCAAGATCATCATCTATGAGATGACCATGAACATAGAGGTTGAAGCTTCTATCTCATCCGACACCAAGAACCTTGCTCTCATGAGCAAGTAAGCTCAACGCCAACACATGACAGCAAGGATGAGGAGACAAGAGTAAGAGTCAAGCTAAAACGAAGATAATGATGATAAAGATGAAATGAACTATGAATATGATAATTAAAGCACATCAAGCGATAAATAAATTGATCCCAAAATGACCAAGCTCATGTTACAAGTAGAGAAAAACATCAAGAGGATCAATGCCAAGATTGATCATACAATCTCCTTAAAATACTTGGTCAAAATAATTGATCAAATTAAGAAGGAGAAGAAGATCAAGAGTAAGAGGGAGATAGGGGAAGAGCCAAAGCATTTGCAAGCATGAGAAGATGAGTGAGTGGAGATGAAGATTAAAGCTCAAGTGATGAGAGTTTTGCCACCCACTCCTTCAAAAGAAGCTCTTTCTTAAGGTCATCATCACGCAAGTCCAAAGGTATGGATAGTGATGTAAGTGATGATGAATCCGATGACGACTCTCCCTCCTATGATGAACTCCTTCATTTTATCAATGAGCAACAAATAACCCGTAAGAAATAATCTAAGGAACTTAAGAAATTCAATTCCCTCAATGGCATTCGTGCTATGTTTGTGTCTAATTATGAACAATTATTGAGAAAATTTAATTTGCTAAACAAGGAACATAAAGAGTTTAAGGAAAAATTTGAGTGTATTGAATTTCAATCTAAGGCCCTTTTGGAGCAATCTATCTCTATATTTAATTTCAATCATAATGTAGATGCTTGCACTTCTTATGATGATTTAATTGATTTATCCAGCTCGCCCTTTTGCAATGAGATATGTGTTGAGAATGTTCTTGTAGAACCATCCAATGAACTCATTGCACCAGAAAATGATGAGCTCAATCAAGAAGCGGAAAAGCTCAAGAAGGACTTTGTAAGATTAAAGGGCAAGAACCATGTCCAACCTCCTCAATATAATCATACTACCATGGTGAAGAAGCTTGCGAAGGGAAGAAAATGATGAGCTCAATCAAGAAGCAGAAAAGCTCAAGAAGGACTTTGTAAGATTAAAGGGCAAGAACCATGTCCAACCTCCTCAATATAATCATACTACCATGGTGAAGAAGCTTGCGAAGGGGTCCACCGTGACATACTTTAAATGTCATCAAGAAGGCCACAAGTCATTCCAATACAAACAAGTCAAGAAGAATATTAAGGAGAAGAAGAAGATTATGAACCTTTCCAACAAGACATCCAACATCTATACTAAGCTCAACTATAAGGCAAGATCAAGAGCAACCACTACAAGCTCAAGAAAAAGGAAAATGACAAGGTGATTGCACATATAGTTGGGAGAAAGAATCGGGGGTGGAACTAACTCATTTGAGTGATAAAAAAGTAATCACTAATATGAAGGGGCCTCAGTCAATTTGAGTTCCAAAGAAGACTTGAAGTCCGAGGCGGCTATGGGGATTTAGAGACTTGGCTCATGAAATGAAGTGAAGGTTCAAATAAAAAAGCTAAGCGTATAAGATTGAGCGCTTTGATGAAGATCATAATCATGTTATACTTAAATCCCCATTCAAAGGTAATGAGGTAATGATAGCTAGCCTTTTGTTCATATTTTTTGAACCATTACCTTGTCTAGGATTGCATATGCTTATTTTAATTTATTGTAATGTTTAGTATAGATTTTTATATGGTAGGTTGTTTCTGTTGAGCAACTTACATGGTTCATTAGTTATAAGTTTCTTTCATAAAACTAGTTTCATAATTGGTATCTTTTATGTGCCATGTATCAATATACAGGGTACCCTTTCCATTGTTATTAATAACAAGTGCATATATCTTATAAGTATCCAATACCTGCATGTACATATTTAGGAGGAGTATATCCTATGAGTTGTGATTTTGAGATTAGCATGTGTTGCTAGACGTATCTTTATAGTCTAATAGAGAAATAGACACGTCAACGGAGGTATACAATGCTTAAATGCTTTAATTAGTATCATTGTCAAATTATTTCTACATTTAAGCTACCTTTATGCATGATATGATTTAAACTTCCTACAAGTGTTATTCACAAGTGAGTCCCATTATATATATGCACATATAAAGGAAGAGTTTAGATTATATCATGTGAATTTAATGAATTATAATCCTTATTTGTCTTTTCAATTAATATCAATGCCTCATATCCTTATAATTGATATATCTTTTTAATTGGTATTATTTTATTAGATCATGATTTATGAAGCTCTCTCTCATGTGCTTTACATATGTTTGTAGCTCTTTTTGAGATTATTGACAAACGGGGAGAAGTTTGATGACCAAAGCAAGAAGCAAGATACAATATATCTAGGAATGCCGAAGTTGATAAAAGGGGAGAAGAAGAAGATACAAGAAGCAACATGAGACACCTAGGTTGATAAAAGGGGAGAAGTTCTTGCATAAGTAGATTAAGTGAGATAGTGACAATGGAGAAAGTGGGAGCTACAATAAAAGAAGACTAAATGGTAAGAGCGTGCATCTAAGCAATGTGGTAAGGTTTTGTGCTCTTTACGATTAGTGTCATTTATTATTTGCCACTTGCTTTGATTGTGTTGTCATCAATGACCAAAAAGTGAGAGATTGTAGCGAAATTGTCCTATTAGGCTATGATCATGATTTTGATGATTAATGACAACATAGTCATTGAGACTAACATGTTTGTCAAAAATATATGTTAGTAGGTCTCATAGATGCAATACATCAAGAAGTCGCCGCAGCCGGGATAAAGTTTGATTGAATTAGAATAGTCCTAGGAAGATTTGGTCCACCGGAAGGTCCGGTGCAGAGGAGTTTACACTCACCGAACATTGTGTCCAGAGGTTGATAGCCTCACTGGAAGGTCCGGTGATGGATTTGAAGGTACACCGAAGTGTCAAGTGCTCACGGAGGCATTGAGTGAAGTTCCAATGGTTAGTTTCTAAGTTTATACTCATCGGATGATCCGGTGTTAGTACTACTTTTCTCACCGGATCATCTGGTGTTAACTGATTTTCTGAGTCATTAGGAAAGCGGCTAGTTAGAGGGCTTGAGGCTATAAATACTCCTCCATTCAGTTATTTTAAGGTGTGGCATGCTGCTGGAGTATAGAGAATGCTCATATACACTTGAGAAGACATCCAAGCCACCAAAGTGCTTAAAGTGATCATCCAAATTGATTAAGCACAAGATTAGAGAGTGTTTCTTACTTATAGGCATAGAGTGAGTTATAGCTAGGTGTTGTAGCTTGAAGAAAGGATCAAGGAGTGATCCTAACTTGTACTGAGAGGTACACATGCACCTTAGAGTCTTGGTGACTCGCCAATATCTTGGGTATTGGTGGCTCAAGCTTGTTGACCCTCCAACTTGGTGTGAAGCGACGGCAAAACACCTGTACGGAGACGCGAAGATCCTTGCCTTGGTGGCTCATACTCTGAAATGATCACGGCGGTAAGTAATCAAAAGAGAGGTTAGGGATGAGACCTTATCTTGATGGCTTGATGGCTCATCCGGCTTGAGAGTTTGCCTTGATGACTTGATGACTCAAGAGTCATGACCGGGTGCTGACTAAGACTATATTCTTGGTGGAGCTCTAACGTGAACTAAGGGTGACATTTATGTTATCGATATCACGAGATAAAAATTCATTATGCTGAGTTTGTCTCTATACCTTATTTACATTTCTACATTTACATTCTTACAATTTATCTTACTAGAGTAGGTTGTAATTCTTTTGAGCGGTACAGTAGACACACTAGATAAACCTAGAGCATATTTAGATAGAAATTGAGATAGATTTATCTTGTGAAGTTTTTGGAGATATTTTTGGTTTATGATTCTAAGTGTTATAATTCACCTCACTGTTAAAATGTCACTGTCCCTCACAAGTTCTTCAGTGTCATCCATAATCACCTTCCTTTAAGATAGTAGCGCTAGTGAGATCAAAAGCATCGATTCCACTGGTACGTGTTACTGCATACAATAGACCATCCATATAGATACAATCTCATAGTCCGCACTTGGCGGCAGCCACGTCCATTTAGAATCTCTTGCCCTTGCAAATGAAAGCTGACAAATAGGATTGTGGATTAGAAACACAATGTAGCTTCCCAAGGAGGAATCAGAAAACACAAATGCATTGACATAGAGTTTGTCACGCAGATTGTCAAGAGCATGGATTGACAGCTCTGCAATAACCTCTTCTCCATAGTACTATGAGAACTCATACTTCTGAATTACACCTTCATAATCTAAGATGGGCTTCACCTGCTCGATAGTGGCCACTGATGGCAGGGCAATCTGCTCACCAGTGATCGGATTGACAAGGTGCTACTCAGACCTCTCATTGGCAGTAACCAACCAGCTATTGGAGGAGCCAATCGGATACTTACTACGAATGGGTGGTTCCAGAAGAGTTAGCTTGTAGATCCTCTTCTCCGTGAGGCTGTAGAGGCAGGCAACATTTTCACCAGCAGATTCAGTGGTGTAGAGGAGGCACAGCGTCTGTGGCCGCCTATACCTCCCAGAGCAGCGTTGGTTGATGTACGCGATGTGCCACGAGGAGCATTCAGAGTCCGCACGTGCCAGGTCAGGGATCTCCAACATGACAAAGATGTCAGAAGAAAATTCTATATAATTGGGTCCTACAAAAACCTTTTTCCTTGTGATGATATGTGTCTTCTCCCTCTCTCCCCTCTTCAGTCTAGCCGCTGAATCAGAGGGTATGTGGCTAGATCAAGATCTCACAAAGATCTTTCATAGAAAGGTATCATAGAATTTGCTTCCAAAGATGTTTATCAGGATCTCTTCTAGCAATTTCGTCGATTTGTCGTTCTCCATAGCCTCTTCCATGAGAGGTGGATGATCATATTCTTCAACTTTCTGGATTTTCTTCACTAAAGTGGGAGAAAAAGCAAAGGTCTTGGGCAAGGCTTCCAAGACCAGACGGCATGTTCATCATCCCGCTTCAGCTACACATCTCCATTGGGGAAAATCTCTAGAGGAAGATGAATGCGTTACTTCCTACAATTTTTGGGAGGAGCACACCGAGGGCAACCTCTGGATCTATACTTATAGATCAGCAACCCAACTAACAAATCCCTCTCTCCGAATTCGACTAGATGAGTGAAAATACGAATCCACAAATGTTGCAATTTGTTTGGAGCACGGATTTATCCCAAAAAAAGATTCGGACTTTCCAAGTGAACTCCAGCTATGATTCTGCTGACACTGAAACCAAAGGTAGAGCTGGACATGGCCCAAACCACAAACAGATCGCCGGCCACAGTGTCACCACCAGAGAGAGGGCTAGTCCACCGGTGCTTGTCTTGATGAAGGCGGAAGCCTGCGGCGGCGGCGATGGGGTGAGTCATGGAGGCTAGAAGTTTGAGATGGAAAGTGAGACATGTTTAGTAGACATAAGTAGCACTAGTCAATTGATGTTCTATCTTCCGGGCTGGGTCAAATAAAAATGAAAATCTGAAGGCCTAAGGCTCAATTGGTCACCAGAATCAACACCTACCATTCGAACATAAAGATCTAAAGAACTACTCGCGAGCAGCTCAGCTCATATGGTTAAGCTAACAAGCTGAAAATGGGATTTGGTTCAGATTGTTAATACAACGAGCCAGAACCTATATAGCCCCTGAGCTTACAGTTGCAGGATCACACATGTTCCAAATCCATAGGAATTGAACGTCCAATCGATCTTACAAAGAGCAAACAATATTTGAGCGATGATGACAAAGCACTCTGTTCTAGCTCTCGTTCTGCTCTCTCATCTCTGTTCTGGTATTTTCACTCCTCTCTGTTCAGATATGTTCACATGCACTGAACACATGGAGACCTCGAACACATGCTCCGATGACCTCGAAGACATGCTCCTATGTCTTTGGTTGCTTGATGGATTCATGGAGCTCTGTTGTACTCAGGGTACTCATGGGGGAAGGGCCCTGGGCGGAAGGGGAAGGCGGCTTCGGGGCAGGTGATCGCATCGACCTCGGCACGACGTACTCATGCATCGAGGTGTACCGGAACGAGCACATGAACATCATCGCCAAAGACCAGGGCAACCGGATCGCGCCGTTGTGGGTGGCCTTTACCGACACGAGCATCTCGTCGACGAGGCTACCAAGAACCAGGTGCCACTCGAATTGCAGCACACCATCTTTGACATCAATCGCCTCATCGACCACAAGTTCGACGACGAGGATGTGCAGCAGGACATGAAGTCATGAAGTACCTACCATACAAGGTGGTGAACAAGGGTGGGAAGCCATACGTGGAGGTTCCCATGAAAGGCGGCAAGAGAAAGATGTTCATCCCTAAGGAGATTAGCGCCATGATCCTCTCCAAGATGAGGGACACGCTGAGTCCTACCTCGGCTAGCGGGTCACCGACGCGGTCATCACCGTGTCAGCGTACTTTAATGATGCGCAATGGCAGGCGACCAAGGACGCTAGCAAGATCGCGGGACTCAATGTGTCACGGATCATCGACGAGCCGACGGCGGCAACGATCGCATATGGGCTGGACAAGAAGGGCGTGAAGATGAACGTGCTGGTGTATGACCTCGTCGGTGGCACCTTCGACGTCAGCATGCTCAGCCTGGACCACGGCATCTTCGAGGTCACGAGGTGGTCGCCCCCAGTGGCAACACGCACCTCGTTGGTGAGGACTTTGACCAGCACGTCATGGACCACTTCATCCACCTCATCAAGCAGAAGCACGGGAAGGACATCAGCAAGGACTGGTGCGTGCTCGGTAAGATGTGCCGTGAGTGCGAGCGCATCATGCACACGCTCAGCAACTAACACCAAGTGCGTGTTGATATAGAGGCATTGTTCGACGGAGTTGTAACAATCTGAGACCATCATAAGTTCGGAATGTCACTCAAACTAACTTATATGGCTATCGAAAGAAAAAAAATCGACAGTAACTCTTCTAAACCGGAGGTACAATTAGTAACAACATATAAGAGACATATAACAATTTATAGAACATCACACAAGCAATATAAAGATCCTAGGAAATAAGGAACAAACCTCGATCATATATTCAAGCCACCATAGGTCTAAAATATACATCAGAAGGCAAAGTATCGCTAACTAGCAGCATAATAAGTTTAACCAAAAGAGAAAGTTGAATATGCAAGCGCCATGCAGCTACCGTTCCCATATGCACGCCATCACCTCAAAAGGGTACATGGAAAGAAAGTAGGGTGAGATTCAAAAATCTCAGCAAGTAAATTTGCTTTAACGAGCTATTTAGCCACATATGATTAAGCAACCATTTTTAATAGAAACATAGAGATAGAACAGACAAACATCTAAAGAATATGGCTAAGCCAGACCAATAGCAATACCACTAGTTATAATATCCTCAAGCTTAATCCTTCACAACCGCATCACATGTAAGCAAGAATTGAAGACTTCTATTTGGCATAATACAAATATGCGATCAAAAATATGAAACATCATATAAATGTGTATGCGTGTACGTTCAATGTTCATCCTCACCCTTACTCCTTCATAGACAATGTAAGGGTGTGTGCCGTATCCCCCACGGGTAACGTACAATGTTGTACCGGTACGATCGCGGTTATAAGATGGCAATGTAACTTTCGATGCATATGCATAACATGCTTCATTCATAACCAACAATATAACTTCCAAGATATGCTTCATAGTTCAAAATTTCACAATAAAGTAAAGAACAACCACAAACGATATATCACACTTATTGCACTTCATAATTCAAGAACCGAGTAAATTTCTGAAATGTAAACAATAGGTTAATAAGCTAATAAACAATATATTAGATTAGATGTATGCATTGCCATTAAAAGAATGGAGGCAATCAAATAACAGGTTAAAATGTAGTCATCTACTACATTCACTTGCCTTCACCGATGATAAAGGCGCGCACTAGCTGCGACCTGGAGCGGCACCACCTGAACAAACACACAATTGGCACCAAGATGCCACAACGATAAAGTAAAAGAAGGCGCATGCTTCTACGTCCAAAACCCCGAAACCCGACAACCGAAGCTACGAAAAGATATCTACCAACTAGATCGCTAGACACCAAGTAAGAATCTCCTCTAGGTCAGTCGAAGACCGAAGAACAAGGAACAACACACGGGCTAAACCTCGCCGGACACCAACACCAAAAGCGCATAAACTGCTTACCCAAAAAGAACAACGCCAACACCATCGGAAAGCCTACGACGCGAAATACAACTTCCATTACAGATATACACTCGCATCTAAGACCGGTTAGCCTCAAATTGAATTGATGAGCTACTCACTAAGCGGACCAACAACATACTTAACCGATGACACGGATGACCGATCTCAACCTCCTACAAGCATCTAAGGACTACAAAGAGTAACATTTGGAACGGAATCTTAGAAGCCCTCCTCCTCCTTCTCTCTTCTTCTTTCTCTTTTCTCCCTTCCTCTTCTTCCTCTTTTCTCCCTTCCTCTTCTTCCTTCTTTCTTTCATTTCCCCTTTCTTCTTCTTTCTTCCTTTTCTTTCTTCTTGCCCGACTGGGCAACCCCTCCCTACTCCTCCCCCACCCCCTTGCCCGGCCTCCCCCCGGCCAGTAGCACATCGACGTCAGCCGGTGGAGGCCGGGCGACTGACGAGTGCAGCATAGGGGCACCCAGGGTTACGGTGACAGCGGGGCTAGAGGAGGCGATGGCTTAGGAGGCCAGGCTAAGATGGGCAGATGGGGGCGGTATGTGTGTGGGATTGGATGGGAGCCGATCCCCCATACCTTATCCTCTTTTTTATTTTATATTACAGTCTAATTTTATTAGACTCGTCACGGACCCACCGAGTATCCAAACGTACTGTTAGATAGTAAAATGAAATCGTCTCGATGAGACCTACGCATCCGCGGTTTTCGATCATCTTACCGAGCAAATATTTAAAAGGTTAAAATTTACACTTCCTCACGGTCCCGTGGTCAACAAAAGAATTTCACATTATTATTATTTTTTCGAGTATTACAGGCGTCGACTTCTCCTAGCCACTGACGCAGGCCAAGTTCGAGGAGCTCAACCTTGATCTGGTCAAGAAGATGCTGGGACCCATCAAGAACGCCATCGGGGACACCAAGCTCAAGAAGTCCGACATCGACGAGATCGTGCTCGTCAGTGGCAGCACCAGGTTCCCCAAGGTGCAGTAGCACGAGGATCTCGGTGAAGAAGTCGTAGGTGTTCACAATCTACGAGGATCACCAGACCACGGTGTCGATCAAGGTCTTCGAGGGCGAGCGGAGCCTGACCAAGGACTGCCGCGAGCCAACGGCATCCTCCACGTGACCGCGGCAGACAAGGCGGCCAGGCGGTCCAAGTCGATCACGATCTCCAACGACAAGGGCCGGCTCAGCCACGAGGAGATCGATCGGATGGTGCGTAAGGCCGAGGAGTTCGTGGAGGAGGACTACCGCGTCCGGGAGCGCGTCGACGCTCGGAACCGGCTCGAGAACTACGTGTACCGTACACTGATGGACGGCGGCATGGGCGGCAAGATCGGCGAGGAGGACAGGGAGAGGATGGAGGCGGCCCTGTCAGAGGTGCCGGAGTGGCTGGAGGCCTAGAGGAGCAGGACGGCGACCGGACGGCCGAGGAGCAGGAGTACGAGGAGAAGCTCAGGGAGGTGGAGGAGGTGTGCGGCCTGATAATCAAGCAGGTACGAGAAGAGCGGAGGCACCGCGGGCGGGCAACTATATATATATATAATATGAGAACCCATGTCAAGTGGACTTTTACTCTCTTTTTTTTTTTTGCAAGGACGGCATGTAGTGAACTAGAATAACAGTTGCAACAATCTTGGATCCATAATATTTGATCCCGTACAGATGAAGAGGATGCATTGACATTTATACGTTTAGACTGTCAATGCATAATTCACTTCTCAAGGAACACACAAAATACATCAGCAAGGAGAAAAAAGGCGCCTGCGTTCGTACGCGCCAGACTACGCTAGCTCAGCCGTGCTCCCCTTCACACGCCACCGGGAGTGGGCTCGGCGCGGCGGACTCCGCGGCCTCCGCGCCGAACACGTACCGCGCCCACTCCGCGGCCTGCGCGTCGGCCTGCGCCTCCACTCCGCGCACGCCCCCGTCCGCCCACGCCGACGCGATCACCGCGGCGACGAGCACGACGACGAGCAGCGGCGACAGCAGAGACACCAGCCGCGCCGCATCCTCCGCCGCAGTAATCGCGTACGCTGCCATTGTTCCTCGGCAGAAGGGACCTAAGGTGTATGCGCCTTTCAGCTATCCGGCAATGACAAATGGACAGCAAGCATATATAGAGGACGCCCCGTGTAGCTTTCTCGTGCGCAACTACCAGCGCCATGGATCGTGTGAGCGAGCTCCGCAAAGAGGACGGCCTCGTCTTTCTTTTTTGCCTCGGATCATGAAAAGCTTCGCCATAACTCGAGAACAGCAGCATGACATGCGTATATTTGTCCACTTCACGGTTCCCTGTCTGTCCGGGAATTCCGTTCCGGCCATGGCGCTTTTGTGTCCACCGGTGCTCGTCCCGTGGGTATTGGTTGGTTGGGACTCCGGCGGTTGAGCCAAGCCATTAGCCCTGTACAGCAGCACCTCCTCTTAAGGTAAATCATTAGCTCGACATATGCGAAAATGTGGCGCACCAAAGCACCAATATACCAACGACTTACAACTTGCTGGGCAGTCTGAAACGATTGTTGGGGGTGAACAATTCTAGATGCAGTTAAAAATGATTCAAACTGAATTTGATGATGCCACATGTTACAGCAGGGAGTTTGCAGTACTACTGCAAAATTCCTAGCGAAATTATGAATTGTGCTAGCACGGAATGTAATTTGTGAAATTCATTTGAATTATGCATTTTCCTTGGAGTATATCATGAGATCCATCCCATCACAGGAAGGGGTACGATGAATGCAAGATACATGGAAGAAGGCAATGCTTGCTCTCATTTTCTTTCTCTACTTTTTGGTAAAAAATACAGTAGAATTTCATCACCACTAGTCATCTATATTTCCTTCCAAGGGAAAATTCAGTACATACCAGCCAAATTTTCTTAGTATTACGATTTCAACCGAACCTTTTACATGTCTTATCGGCTACCACAAGGCAAAGCCCTATAGGCTATAGCTCAAATAGAGAGCCATCATCTTTTCTCCCCCATGTATCCTCGATGGTCCTACTCAAGAGCAGGTGCTACCTCAGTTGGATTACCTTCAAACACGTCAGCGTTTGATGATTCGGCTTCCTCAGGGAACTCCTGTGATTGGATTGATTCCTTGTAAGCAGGAGTGTCTCTGAAGTCCGTTGCTCCGTCATTGTAGGTAGCCACGGCGACACCGCAAGCAATGAGCTGCACAAGTAGGCAACATTGATTCACAAGTGAGAACCCACAAATTACAGTCACTTCTCTATTGCTGGAGAGTTAACATGTTTAGACAAGGAATTGTGAGTGGAGATCTTCCAGGGCAATCAGGTTCAACAAGGATGCATGCCAATCGCCAATTAACAACCATCGACAATGTTTGATTCAGTGTTGTAACTCAACAAAGAAAGGCTAGATTAGATCTTGTTAAGCAATACGCAAAGAAACAACGTCATATATGTTTCACCAACACATACTTACTACTACAACGAATTCTGATGAGCATGAAGTTTCAAATGTCAAGCTGAAGTCAAGCCCACAATATCACGCAGCAGTTTGAAACTACTCCACTAATGTTTACAGCTTATAATGGACTGTTTCATGATGACTTCTAGTGCAGAGCAATTCAACATGGAGCCATGAATATCTTGGATGAGACGAAAGATTTAGTTTTGAGCACTTGACTAACGAGCATGGATGACACAGCATCAAGAACACAGCGCGCAAGCGAGAACTTGAGGAGGTACTCACGCCGAACACGACGCCGAACGCCCACATGTACTGCACGAAGAAGCCGAGGGCCTCCCACTGAGGTCCCTCCCAGAAGTCAGGCGTCTCCGGCTCCGGCAGCTTCGGCATAGGCTCCGTCGATACCTCGAACCCCAGCGGCTCGCCTTCCCACTCCGCCGCCGCTTCCCCCGCGGCCGCGGAGGCGTCCTCGTCCACGTCGGGCGCCGCGACCCCGCCGCCGCCGCGGCGCTTCTTGCCGCCGCGCTCCTCGAGGCGCCGCTGCGTGCGGGACGAGACGCCGCCCCGGCGCGCGAGCGCCACGTGCAGGCGGCCGCGGAGAAGCGGGACCGCGGCACGGACGGCGCGGCGGCGGACGGCGGCCGTGCCGAACGGCGTGGGGGAGGTGAGGAGAGACATGAGGCTGGAGCGCGGCGGGGCAGTGTGAGACTGTGAGCGTGCGGGGTCACGTGGAGAGGCTGGAGCGCGGCGCGGAGCTCCGTTTGTCGACGCTTCTCGGGAGCTGCGAGGGCCGGGAGGGAGAAGAGATAAGATTTTTCTTTTTCTTTCTTTCTAGTTTCAGCTTTTGCTCGCATTTGCATATAAACCATTTCTATTATCCAATTTTCTGTTTGTGAAGGGTTAATATTTTCACCGTATAGCTTTAGCTCTTAGCTCCACGTCAGTGTTTATAGATTAAGATAAAGTAGTTTCAATCTTTATTTTTAAACTAATATATAAATAAAATAGTTCACATAAACATTCTTAGTATACCTATAACTCTAAATTTACGAATTTTTAGAGTTAAAAATACTTAGCTCTATAAATTTTTGAAGTTAAAATTCTAACCAACAGACACTTCGTTAGATATTGAGTTTAGTATTCTAACAAGGACATCTCTTCGTTGTTATGTTCCTTGTTAGAACTTTGAGTCACATGAATCGAGTAGGCCCCATGGGAAAAGATTATGGAGTTAGACCTTTTAAAAAATCTCATTAACCTAAAGCCATATTTGGTTTAGGGTCAAGATGAGCCTTACATATTCGAATTAATAAAAGAAATCATCCCAAATAAAATAGGTCGATTGAACCAAAAATAAAACAAAATAAAAGAGGAAACCCCGCTATCAATTGCGTATCTTCTCCCCGTTCAAATCCTTTTTTTTTTCTAGAATCCTCTAGGAATCGTACTATTTTCTGTAAAAATCATGTTTTCTAAACAAATCCCAGACCTCCTCAGCATTTTAGAGTTTAAGCGGTTTGTCAAAATCGAGTTCTACTAGTCGATTTAGAATTGCTGGTCCGAACAGCCTCCATTGTGTTCATCCATTTCTATATGCATATCTGGAAAAAAGAATGGGTATCCATGGTCGTACTAAAATTATCATGCAGTTGTACAATGCATACACATGAAAGCGAAACAAAGGTGGAGACAAAGGGAGCATCCACCACCCACCGAGGCTGAATAAGTAACTATGAACAGAATAAATCAATGGTGTCAAGAACAGCTTGTCAACAAGCTACAAACGTGATCTTCGGTTCAGTTCACCAATCTAGGCTAATGTTCCTCGACAGGAAAAGGTTATCGATGTATTCTATAATTGGACTAGAAGCGTCAATGTATCTCCTCATCTCCTTCTGCACAGAGCAATCTGCAGGAACAATAGAGGGCATCGTTAGGACTTGAGAGTAATGATGTCTAGAATCTGAGATGGTCTAGCAATAAATGTCTAGAGTCCCTGAAAAATTCAAGACACTTTCGTTTCGAGAACCAGAAGTTCAAAGATAGATAGGCTTTTCCTGTTCTTCAAACATATGTGCGTTCTTGTTTGCTTACCAGTTTCGTTCAACCTCACTATCAACTGCTCCCTGCTTGGAAGAGTGTACATCCCAGCACCAACAGCCTTTCTGATCGCCCAGCTATGAAACGGCGCGCAAACCTGCCCGTAAGCTGTCGTGGCAGCATCATACAGTGAACAACCCCTGAAAAACACAAGTGCCGGAGAACAGAATTACCTGTCAATAATTTTTTAAAGCGGAAGAAATACCTGTCAAGCATAGTACTCGACAAATATATATGCAATAGCTTACGAGCATCAACAGGCAATTGGCCAATAATTTTATCAGTAAAACAACCATTTCTGGATCAGACATTTGTCATGACAGAGTACAGGACAAATTGATGCCTTAAGATTCAGACAAGCGGCCTAGCTGGCCTGAAATGTGCTGCAGACTTTACTACGAGATGTTTGTGTTTGGGTGGAAGGAAACGTACTCGGTGGCGAGGAACTGCTCGAAGAGGGCCTTGATGAGGCCGAGGCCGAGGCGGACCCTGCGCAGGTTCCGGGAGTGGCTGCCCTGCTTCTTGACGGAGTCGTTCTCGACGTCCTTGTCCAGGATGTCGTTCAGCGTGCCGTACGACTTGCCCGCACCGATGAGATCGTTCACCTGGATGGATGATTGTTCAAACGGGAAATCTTGCCGGGACTATTCATCGTGGAAAACCAAGAGTACGTCATTGGGAAATTTCAGTAGGCAACGTGAGCAAGTTTGATTGTACTAATAGACACCGACCATTGAATCCTAAAGAGAGTCCAGAAGCAATCTTCTGCAGGTCAAATAAACGCGGCAATGTTCTTTCCTGGAGCTTTCTTTTAGGAAAAGAATGAAAAGTATCGATTTTTCTTTGGGTCAATTTAATTTTGTGAAAGAAAGGAAAAGATAGAATAATCCAATTCAGAGCAAGGACGGTGGACGCTGCAAGAACCGATGAAGTCAAGGGACAAAAGTGGCAATCAAATCCACGCGTCGCTCGCACGATTTATCTCGTCGCCGTGTCGAATCTTGGATCTTTGTCCCAGAGATCGGAAGGACGGCACGAGCTAAGCAAAAAGATCCCAAGAAAAAAAATACGAATTGCCAAGAAGAATCGCGAAGCGGATCGCGGGACGGGTCGTCAGGCACTCACCTTGGTGACATACTCGATCTCGGCGAACTTGAACGCCATGCCGAGGGAGCTGAAGAGCACGGACACGAGCGCGCAGGTGTCGCCGAAGGGCGACAGGCGGAGCTCCCCGCCGTCGGCCACCATCCCCCGCGCCAGCTCCTCGAACGCCTCCGCCACCGCCGTCAGCGGGGTCTCCATCCCCTTCCGCTCCGCCACCACGGCCGCCGCCGCGTCGCACAGCGGCTCCGCCGACGACCACGGCATCTGCGGTCTGAACCCGAGCATCCTGTCCTGTCCTCTCTGCCCCCGGAGCGTGCAGCCTAGGCGTGCGCCTGCCTGGCTAACCGTTGACGGGAGGTGGGGGTGGTGGGGGGCGAAGGACGCGCGGCTAGAGGACAGGCGCGCCCGGAGATATAGCGCGGCGAGGTGTGCAAACGCCTCCGCGCGCGGCTGGTCTGGCTGGGTGGGTTAAGGGCGGGAGGCTGGCTATGTATAGGGGGCGGCCGGAAATCAACCGTAGGTCCGTAGCCGAGGAGGGGAATCGGAAATTCGGAATTCGAGGGGCAGCGGTTTGGCTAATCGGATCTTTTATAGGTTTTGTTTGTTGTATTCTGGAAATTTTAACATAAGCGGTACTAAACGGATATAGTAAACTATCAGTAAGTGTATTTTAAAAATAAACTGTATAATTTAGAAAGGCAGAATTTATTTATCATAGGATTTGACAGAAAGTGAAATTTAAAGAAACATAATTTGTATTTTATAGAATTTAAAAAAACGAATTGCTTTTTATAGGATTTGGGAAGGAGACGAAAAAAGTAGGTCCTTAACAGAATGGACAGGGACTGATGTGGAGGCAGAGTTAACTAACTAGTTATTTTTATTCTAAAAAAATAATTAATTAATTGATTGAGTTAAACTAAAATAATTAATTAATTGATTAAGTTTATTCCTAGTTTCGGAGAACCATCCTTTTTATATAGTATGCTCGTTCTCAAGTTAGAAGATGAACATCCTTTTTATATGTACTTAGTTAACATGCCTGTATGTTTTAATAGGAGCTATAAAAACTTCGTTTAGAAAACTTCACTGAGAAAAAAAAAGGATTCATAAGGTAAACGGCGGGACCCATCACGTGGGTGCGGAAATTTTTAATGCTTTTTTAAGTAGTAGTAAATACCCTCTCTGATTGTAAATGTAGATCATTTTAGACTTATGCACCATGATTAAGAAAATAGATCAAATGATCTAGTTACCTTTTATTTATTCTGTATTAGAAAAAATAACGTATTCAATTGTGAGAGTGATAGTATTTATTAAACAAGAGTAAGATGGGAATAAAAGAGAAAAAAAATACATAAAAGTTCGAGAATAATTTATATTTAGAGGATAGTTAAGGAGGCTAAAATGACTTATATTTATAACCAGAGGGATTAGTAGATTTCAATAGTGAGGAGGGTGCTTGGGAACAGCTTGCATCCCAAAACGTTCAGCTGCAACCTCTATAAATCGCCTATCACGCTACTCGTGACATTTTATTCACCCAATTTCACCAAAAAATCGAGTGAATTAGCCATTTGCTTAGAAGAAGCTCCCGGACATTCGTTTCCCTGTCATTATATTTTAGCACGCATGGATCGGAGCTGTCCCCACGTCAGACGACCGTGCATCGTTGTGGAGCACCGTTGGACACAGTCTGGACGCTGGACCTACCCCCAAAATGAAGATGACGGAATCAGCACAGCGATTTCCTAAAAGCGATCATTGTCGTCTTAAAAAACTGACCATTTTATCATAGCTGAATGGCTCCGAAGCCATACGTTATCACAGTATCAGTTGTTCAGCAGATTTGATGAAGGCCCGCATGTTTCAAATCGCTTAACCCCGGTGAAGCCTACCAAATATCTACGGCTCAAAGCACCGCAATCTCTAGTGCCAAGTCGTCCGAGCATTCAGCCGGGGGGCGACCGGGATCTCCTAACGTCGCGGATCGTTGTTGATGTGTGTAATCGGATTCACGTGTCAGTAACGACGTCAGGGGATCTCGGTCCTAGCCAGGGACTGTCAGCGGGTCTATTTGTGTGCACAGTCGAGATTTAGTTGGATATTAGGTTGTGATTGATTATTTGTATAGTATCTTATTCATATAGATGTATATGCAGATTAAGTAGAGTTATATTTGTTAAAAAAAGTGGTGAGTTGGGTATATTTATTTTGATAAGTTGAGTTAAGGTTCTATTTGGTTGATCGAATTTGATATCGTATAAGCAAATACAAGAGTTGTTATTATGATTAGTTATTCGTACGAAGATCATTTTGTGACACTAATAAGTAGGTTCATCTGTATGAGCGGATAATATATATCTATCGGACTAAGTTGTAGGTGTACATTTGCATCTATTGACCCAGCAGAAATAGCGTATATAGACAACTAAATACGTATCTTCATAAAATTATACGCATCTACCAAATCAGGATCCTTTTAGACGTAACCAGTTGGCCTCTAATAATGTTAATTAGTGCACACATGTTACGTATATAAAATTAATATAATATATAACAATATGAAAAAGTACATAAGATAAATAAAAAATATTAAATATATTTTTAAATACATAGAAGTTAAATACTAGACGTCTAGATAGGGAAGATAAATAATATAATACTTAAATGTATTTTTAAAAGAAGAAATATATACAATTTTACATAATAATCATTTAATCAATTCAGGTAGATAGTATAGATTATTTAAATTTATTATAACTAATGAATTATACAGAGTATAGGTGTGGTAGCCTGTTTTCTTTTGCCCAATCCTGCCTCCTGAGCACCTACCTCCCCGACGACCAAAAAGTTTCCCGTGGTTAATTTCACCTATCATGTGATCGTTGTTGATTACAGAGTTCTGTTATTTCCTATTTGAAACACATATCCCTAAGACTAAGCCCAAGGGAGTTCCTTCACGGGCAGATTCCCGTCGTGAAGGGATTCCCGTTCCCTTCGGCGCTCCCAACGGTTTCCCTTCACGGCTCCCTTCACAACGGGATTCCCAGGGTCATTCTCTTCAGGACAGGATTCTCTCTCCGTTCCCTTCACGATTCCCCTCGAAGGGAAGCTGTTGGAGATGAGAGGAAATAAAGAGAATAAGAACAGGGAAGGGAATCGGGAAGGGAATGAAATGAAGGGAATATGGTTAGAGATAGTCTAATCATTCGGACTTACGACCCAACGGGCCGAGGCAGCAACAAAGGGCGGCGGAAGCCAGTTACCACCTCCATCTCATCTGTGAAGTCTGAATGGATCCGGATCCGTGGACTTCAGAGGTTTGAACAGTAAACAGATCTGTGAAGGCACGGTTGGGCAGTAAACTTATTTAGTTGTTTAGTTGCGATGTTATTTTTTTCTTTTTCCTGATTATAGTCTTTCAAGATTGTACTCTTTTGTTTCGTTGCTATATTAACAGAAACGGACATGTCCGGTGCTGTTCGTTCAATTCGTACAAAAAAAAAGTATCCCACGGTTAGGAGCCGGTGCAGCCGTGCAGGTGATGATGCAACAACATGCGACGCAACCGAGAGTGTTCGAGCTAACCAACCACCAGCCTATCCGCCAATCTTCGCCGCGCCGGCGATGCGTTCCGGCGCGATCTGCGTGCAGGCCCCGCGACAACTCGAAAGCAGAACCGTCCACCGGAGCCGGTGGTGCACAGCCCACAGCTAGCTGCGCGCACATGCTGCGCATTATTTGCGAAACCTATTTTCTTCCCGGCTGAACCTGAAGTGCTGAACACCAGAACACCCGTTGAGTTTTCTCCAGTTCATTTTGCAATTTTCTTTTAAACGTCTTGGGTCTAGTACTCTAGCATGTTCTGGAAGGAATTGCTCTTTTTCGAGATGGAAGTATGGAGCTGCAGGGTCTCTAGGACTACGCAAAATTGTGTACGAAATTCCCAGCTCAGCCAAGGATAATTGTACATTTCCAACTCGGATCCAGTCAATGTTCATATATCTGTAGTGTTTCTTTCTGGAAGAACAAGAGTCAAGATTCAAAATGAGTGTCGTCTCTCTTTCTCTCCCTGATGTCACACTCATACCTTCTCCGTTTCTTTCTTTTGTTTTTCCTGAAGGAACTCAGACCTCCTTAAAACTTCGCTACACATTTCTTTCGGGTCGCCAATAACTTTTGTGCTAGTGGGCTGCACAACCTAAATTGCTTCCAGTGCGAATTCATTTGTTGCCCGACAGATTATATTATGGGATTGTTTGGTTGGTGGGCGCAGTTCGTCACACTTGTAGCAGGCAGGAGGACCGAGCTGCAACTCAGGTGGCTGGTTCGGGGTGGTGTCGCTCACCCCATCCAGGTTCAATCTTCCAGGATCGACTGCATGCCTCACCTACGACCTAGCCAGTGACAATTGAGTATAAACATTCACGTAATATCAATAATTAGTGAATCATCGATTTTACGAATTTATAAAATAGATGAAAGATGTTTCGAGTAAACAAATCAAAGGAACACATATAAAGGATTTTAAGTAGATTTAGACATCACTTAAAATAATAATTCTACATCATAATTATCTTGTATTAATCTAAGTATATTATAAGGAGGTGGATGGCTATCCTAGTTGAATCTATCTTAATCGGTGACTTCTTTGCTCGGCTTGTGGTATCTTCTACCTCGTGCGAATTATTCAACTTATAATCGCTTCTAACTTGTAAATACTTGTCCTCCGCAAGATCCTTAGGTTTTGCGCATAATATGTCCTCTAGAGTCTTCCTTCTTGTTCTTTGAGATAAACTTATATATTTATAGGATACCCTGGGTACCTACGGATAGTTTCTTTTCATCTAGGGATTCTCTTTTCAGAGACAAAGATATCTCCTGAGAATTACGAGAAATCTTAGGGTGTCCGGATATGATAGTTATTCAGTAGTCATCATCAAACCCCCACTAATACGTGAAATAAGGCTTCGATGGATCAAATACTTGGCCAACAAAGATAAGCATTATGCTCAACTGCATCATCAAGTAAGACTCGGGTTCCAAATTAGAATGATGCATCTAACCGAGTTCTCTGGGTTCCTCAGTTGATATTTGGGGTTCTGAATACCTTCAAGTTCTCAAATGAGTTCTCGAGAAGGTATTCCATCCGAGTAGAGTTTCTGATTAGCCCAAAAAATATCATCCCGTTCTCGTGAAAGGATGGTAAGGATAAGATTTGCTGTCCGGGTTGGAAAGTTGGACCGTCGCAGGGAGATTTTGGGTAGTAGTGAGAAAATCTTTTATCTGATAGGAGGCCATGATTACGGTGGAAAAACATACGTTTGGCGATGTGGTGCGATAGATTCCCTGGGTTACTACTCCAACTGCACCCGCATGCGTTGGGCATTAAATGCGATGTGATGGCTAAACAAGAGATCATGGCCTCGAGTCGTGCTACGACGTCAATCGAAGAGCCATTTTCGAGAGCCACCGCCCTACATAAAAGTAGAGGGGAGCCCACTTCGACGTTCACCCATCCATCATCGCCGGCTTATTGCTATGAACACGATGCTTTGCAGAACTCTCTAAGACCCGAGAAGCCATGACCCAGGTAGGAGCCTAAATGTCACCTGCCCAATAACAGCTCGTCGCGGCCCTTAATGTCTTTTAGGAGGTGTTTGCTGGAGTTGGGATCCAGGTGGAGCATGTTAGTGATGGCGATGCAACTGGGCTGGCCACCCAGGCGACCTAGCTCACCTAGATGTACGGAGGACTTCAAGGGAAGGTGGCTGAGCACCTCTTGAATCAGACCCGGCGGAGTGCGGAACAAGCAGTCTCCTTTGTGCTGACCATCCTGAAGGACCACAACTCGAACGTCGATCCTGATGTTCTCCAGGATAGCAACAGGGAGGAGTCAGACGAGTTGTCAGCGCAGAAGGTGGAGGAGGTGACCGGGCCGACCAAGGCTTTCATGGACGCAATGGACTTTGGGCTTGGGTCCTTGCCGTAAATTTGTTTTCTTTAACCTGCGGTCTGTAAAAAAACACTTGGTAGCATTTGTTAGATTTTTAGGAAATTAAATGGGTTTCACATTCTATTGGAGTACTTCGTGTTGGATGCATTCGATAGCATATTGTGGTCTCCTTACTAACTTCTTCATTCGATTAGTTCGGGACACGTTAATCACTAGTCAGAGTGATTATTATGACTAGCCTTAGGTCCGCTTGAGTGAAAGGCATCGTAGCCCCTAATCACTCGTGGAATGCGTAAGGAGCCTTTTCGTAACCCCGAGTTCACAACATAATGATCATTCACTTCTCGTTGGAATTGGCTTTCAGAGGGTACACGATATGTTTTTTTTCGGTTTCCAGCACCTAGTACTTGTTAAGCCCACGACTGTCTACCTGGAGAAGTTTTTCAGGTAGGCAATCTAAATAGAAAAAAATGTAATAAAGTAAAGAGAGCTCATATTGCCTTTGGGTCAAGAAAAGCTTTTCGTCGCCCAGGTGCGCGTTTGGGACGAAGGTCCCGAGAAGTAGCTTATCCCGTTTGTCAGGCATGAAGATACACAGAAAGACAAGTAAGGCAGGAAAAGAATTCAAACAACTTCCTAAGAAATATGATCTTTTTTATTACGAAAGTACTCTTAGTAGTTACACTTGGGACTTACAGAGTTTATTGACGACCTACGAGTTATTGTAGACCTAATATCTTAAACATAAATAACACATACAAGATTAAAACGATAAGCAGGGACCCTTATACTTCGGGGGTAGCGTAGGCATTGTTACATGGGTAATGAAATAGTCGTGGAACCAAGCCCGTGGGTTTTTGGGTTGGCGTCTTGAGGCGCTGTGGACTGTGGTTGTAGTCATGACTAAGTCTTCTTGTTCACCTTGATCCTTGAGTTCTTGGGTTCTTTTCTTGGTTGGTGTTGAGTTGCCATATCGAGACTCCACTTGTCGCAATAGGGACCTGCCTTGGGACAACCCAGGATGGTGATGACCCCTTTGGGTTCTGGGATTGTCACGCACTAGCATGTGTAGTACGCGGTGGCCATGAACTTGGCTAGG
The DNA here is from genome assembly GCF_958298935.1 of Phragmites australis. Lineage (NCBI taxonomy): Eukaryota > Viridiplantae > Streptophyta > Magnoliopsida > Poales > Poaceae > Phragmites > Phragmites australis. The sequence goes on from NC_084923.1 coordinate 41,785,919, forward strand.
GTTGGTGTCGGAGGATGAACTCCTATCGCAGGGATCCCGAGAGACCCCTTTTTAGAGATTCGGCCGGGGGGATGATCCTGGATAAGCTTGTTGGGAAATAAGCGGGAACGGAAACAAATGCAATGGCTGGTGGGAGATGATCGCTCTGATGCGAGAAAAAGGGGTACACTGGGGTTTAGACAGGTTCGGGCCGCACGGAGGCGTAACACCCTACTCCTGTGTGAGTGTTATATCTGCCCTTGAAGGGAATTCTTCAAGGATGTATCTGATTACAAGAGAGAGACACTTACTGAGAGCTTGAGGCTCTCGTGTTCTAGCTTGGCTTGAGCTGGTTTTAGCGTCTGCGTCCTCTTCTTCATACACCACCCAAAATTCCTCCTCTTTACGTGTTCTTCATTCTTTCCTTTTATAGGCGCGCCGACCTCGACATATCCTGAATGGGAAAGAGGGGATGCGAATGCCAAGGCGCCACGGAGAAAGGCGTCATCATTTCGTCTTGGCGAAGTGACAGGGGCGGTGGAGAAATGCGGCGCGCATCCGACCACCCGTCACTGTGGAAGCCCTTCGGCGCCATTGAGGGGGCCCACCGGGCAGCCTCAGAGGTGCCCGGTGCGCCCACTCTGTCTTGTTCTTCTGCCAGGGCAGGGTGGCAGGCGGAGCGCTTCGATTCTGGCAACGTTATCCCGAGGCACCTGGATGAAACGGGACGGGACCCGTGCATTTATTGGACCCACGCCCCCCTGCCAGTGCATGGCAGGGTCTGACACTGGGGCGTGGGCAGCTGAGAATGTCAGGATGTCAGGATGTCAGGCCGCGCGTGCCCATTAAATGCGGTATTGGGCCTTTGACTGGATGACACCCTGACGGCGGGACCCTTCGGGTCGTCGAATGATCTTGCGCGAACCTTCGGGGAACCGAGTCCTCGGGGGCTGCCACGTGCAGCCCCGAGCACTCTCTCCCGAGTACTTGGTGGGACCTTCGGGGCACCGAGCCCTCGGGGGCTGCCACGTGCAGCCCCGAGCACTCTCTCCCGAGTACTTGGTGGGACCTTCGGGGCACCGAGTCCTCGGGGGCTGCCACGTGCAGCCCCGAGCACTCTCTCCCGAGTACTTGGTGGGACCTTCGGGGCACCGAGTCCTCGGGGGCTGCCACGTGTAGCCCCGAGCACTCTCTCCCGAGTACTTGGTGGGACCTTCGGGGCATCGAGTCCTCGGGGGCTGCCACGTGCAGCCCCGAGCACTCTCTCCCGAGTACTTCGGGAGAATCTTCGGGGAACTGAGTCCTCGGGGGCTGCCACGTGCAGCCCCGAGCACTCTCTCCCGAGCACCTCCTTCCCGGTATTTGGGCTCTGCGGATCATCGGGGAACTAGGGTGCTCGGGAACCAGAGGTGGCGGCCCCGAGCACCTTCTCCCGGGACTTAGCTTCTTCTTACCTTGCAGGGTGGGGACATGTGGCAGATGGCCGGCCTGGTTTCGGGACTTAGGGACCCCTGGTTCTGAATACACCGACAGTAGCCCCCGGGCCCGTTGGTAGCCGATGGGACGGAGACTGCGAATGGGCCCTTCGTCGCGACCGAGGCCGAGGCTGGCGCGGACGCCATGTGGCAAGCTTTCGAGAGGTGGCCCTTGCGGACCTAGACCTCAAGTACGCCCCAACGGGAAAATGAGTGGACGCGTGTCCACACAACTTCCGAAGGGTATGATGACCATACGGGCGGCACGCGCGGTCGCTGCGCAGATCGAGGAAAATACGCCTGGCAGCCGTTGACATCGCGCGATCGGCAGGAGATTCGCCTGGCAGTGGCGTCGATCGAGGCGACGCTTCGCCGAGAGAACCGTTCGGGCGGCAGTTTTTGAATTTTGAGATATAAAAGGGGGAGTGGATCGGCCCGTTCCCCTTTTTACGCTCTCTTGCACTTGTGCTCTTGCCTTCTTCGTGCTCCGAAGCCTTTAGGGAATTCTCAGGCAACCGGAGCATTCTTCCTTCTCTCTTTCTTCACCACCAAAAAACTCCTTCCATCTTGTCGAGATGACGAAGGTTGGAGGAGGACGCCGGGACAGGACTTCGGACAGCATCTTGCCGGAGTCTCGTCTGAGGAACGAGGAGGCGGCGGACAAGATTAGGAAGCTGCTGGTGCCGGAGGGTCAGGAGGGTGCTGTGGCGGTGAGGCCGGCGACTCTGACGCCGGTGACGACCGTCCCTGGGCGGACCGTCCTCTTCACCTCCTTCGTGGCGGCGGGGCTAGTGCCACCGTTCTCCGCCTTCTTTCTGCAAGTGCTGGAGACATACGGCATTCAAATGGTGCACCTAAGCCCCAATTCCGTCGTGGCGTTGGCGGTCTTCGCGCATCTCTGCGAAATGTTCGTGCGGGTGATGCCGTCGGCGACGCTGCTTCGCCATTTCTTCGTCCTTCGGCCGGTGGGGAAGAAGAGGGGGCACTCCACGGTGGACGTCGCGGGGTGCTGCAACCTTCGGCTCCGGGAAGGCCTGGGGGACCATTACATTCCCCAGGTGCTGCGCAGCAAGTGGGAGGAATGGCGACGGGACTGGTTCTTCGTCGACATCGACCCCCACGAGCGCCTCGAATTGCCAGAGAAGGCGGCGGAACCTCGGCGATCGACGTGGGAGGCGCCGCCGCCAGAAGACACGAGGCTGAAGCCAGTGCTGGAGCGCATCTTGGAGCTGCGCGAGTCCGGGCTGACCTCCGTCATGGTGGTGGCGGATTTTCTGCGCCGTCGGTTGGCGCCTCTGCGAGAACGGGCCCGGCCGAGCTGGTTCTACACCAGGCCGGAGGACATCACCAGGACCCAGATTGGCGCGAGCTGGGATCTGGGGCCGGCGGAACTGCGGGGGATGACAAGGGTGATCACCGGAACGGAAGACATGGGCCGGGCGGAACTCCCGTGGCCGGAGATGGCACTCTGTGCCAACCCCAACCGAGTGGCCATCTTGAGGCGGCTGCCGGAGTTTGACGCCCAGGGGCCCGTGGACCGGCCAAGAAGCCGGAGTCCCGAGGCCTCCGAACTCCCCGGGCTAGAGGAGCTACTTGGCGAGGAGACTACTGCCAGCTCGGCGCGGGCTGGCGACGGGGCCGCCGCAAGCAGCAGCCGCCGTGCCAGAGAGGAGGGCGCCACTGAAGTCGTAGAGGAGGTGGCGCCGGGAGACCGGGGAAAGCGTCCCAGGGCCCTAATTCTAGTACCGGACTCTCCGCCGTCGCCGACGGCGGCGGCGGCGTTCCCGGTGCTGGCGCCGCGGCTGGTGCGGATGGGGGCTGCGCCTGCGCCAGAGACCCGCGCGGCTGATCTGGAGCCCCGCGCGGCGGCACCCGAGGCCCGTGCAGCGGCCACGCCGAACCCCCAGCGGAAGAGGCGGCGGGAGGAGTCTGGACCGACGGCACCGGACCCAGACATTAGGCTCCCAGCGGCCAAGTGGCAGTATCGGTGAGCCTCCTTTCTTGTTTTTTCCTGGGCATTTCTGGCCCGAACCAAGCTTTTGACATTTTTTATCTGTCTCCCGTAGGCCGACCGTGGGTGCCACTGCGCCGGGGAAAGCGCGGGCGCCAAGGCCAGAGCCGAGCCCGCCGGCTGCGCCGACAGAGGCCGGCACAGTAACGGCGGAGGCGCCAATTGACGTGGCGGCCACTGGGAGAGAGATGGAGGCGGCGGCCGAGAGGAGGGCGCCGGCGGAACCTACCCCGGGCGCGGAGAGCCCGGGGCGGATAACGGTGGAGGTGGACGTGCTGCTGGGGCCAGTGGACAGGGCGGCCGAGGCGGGAATACGGCCGCCGCCGGAGTCTTCGGAGCCGTCGGAGCCTACCTCGGGCAGGCAGAGCCCGGGGCGGATGGCGGTGCAAGGCCCTGCAGAGAGTTCGGCCCCCCTGGAGGCACTCTGTGGAGAAGCCTGGGCCCCACCGGTGCCCGGCCAGCCCGCCGATCCTTTCCTGGCCGCCATTGAAGGCGTCCAAGTAGCGGTTGGGCGGCTGGGCGCAGCGGTGAACGCCAAGGAGGGGGAGCTCGAGGCCGAGCGCGCCCGCCTGGCATCGGAGAAGGCGCGGCTGGCGGGCGCCCAGGAGGAGGCCCGCGCGGCGGCCGCGCGGGAGCAGAAGCTCCTAGAAGACATCCGCGCGGAAGCCGCGCGGGAACGAGAAACTTTGAAGACCGCGCGGGCAGAAGCCGCGCGGGAATGAGAAGACGCCGCCCGCTTGGCTGAGGCGTCGAGGCAGCAAGCTGCCGAGGCCCTTGCCAGGATGGGGCAGGCGTAGGAAAGGGAGGTGGCAGTCGCAGCCCGGGAGCAGGCGGCAGAGGAGCGGCAAGCCGAGCTGGCCCGCCGGGAGGGCGCGGCCGAGAAGACGGGCACCGACCTCCAGCGCAGGGAAGACGACCTTCGGAAGACCAGGGAAGAGATTCACCGTTGGGAGGAGGACGTTTCCTTGCGGGAGGTAAACAACGAGCTATTAGCGTCGGAGCTCGATGTTCGGGAGGATTCGATGACTCAGCAGGAGGATGTGCTGGCCCGGCGGGAGGGCGAGATGAGGCGCCGAGAAGACGAATTGAGTCGTCGAGAGGGCGAGGCTACTGCTGCGGCGGCCGCCGCGGCTACCAGGGCGGAGGAGAGTGCGAAGCACGAGGTGGAACTGGCCGCCCGTGAACGCGCCTTGTCCGAGATGGTGGCCAAGATGAAGCAGGCTGCCGCCCCCGCCGCAGCTGGCGGTTCTTTCGGTTCGGTCGGGAACCAGGGACTCGAGGCACAGCTGCGGGCCGCCAAGGAGAAGCTCGAGACCTCCTTTGTCTCGCGGGTCAACCTCGAGCATATGCTGGATGACATACTCCGGCGGATTCGACGGGCCGTGGAGAAGGGTGGTCTCGGACGGCTTGTCGACGACAAGAAGGGCGACGGCCCCGCACGACAAGTGTTGGGGCTGCAGCAGGTCTGCGAGCGCCTCGAGGCCTTGCCTTGGGCGGTCCAGGAACTCGCCGCCCGGGAGGGACGTGGCTTGGCGCACGCAGTGGCCGAGCACGTCCTGGCCTGCTACCGAAGCAGGGACCCAAACTTCCCGCTGGAGCCGGCGCGGGAGGGAGTGGTCGAGGCTGAGGGAGAGGCCGCCCGGGCAGCGGTCCGGAGTACCGCCTCCGTGGTAGCGGCCGGCTTCAGGCGAGAGGTGCCGCCGTCGCCAGCCCCCGGGGACGACTCAGAGGATTCAGCCGACGCCTCTGCCGCCGACTAGATCTTTTGTAGCCTTTGTCTTTCTTTTGCCGTCTTAATGGATGTAAATATTAGGAGTGAACCCTTAGAAAACGCCTTGTTGATGTCTTGTGGATATAATGGCAGCTTCTCCTTGGGCTCGCAACTCCAATTTCTCTGTGTGTTTGATGTTTCTTCTGGTATTCTGCCTGGAAGTCCCGGGGAGTACTCAGTCGGGCCGTTCCCGACCTTCCCATCCCCGAGAAACGAAGTTGTTCTGATCGCTGACGTTGGCGCAGCCAGCCCTCGAGCTCCCGCGAGTCCGCATTGCCTAGGTTAAGAAATGAAGACACAGACTCCCTTGTCCGGGAGATAGATCGATCCCGCTCGGAACACGCCGTGCCTACTGAACACTTTTTCACTTTGCGATCACTCAATTAGTAGAAGGGAGACGCGTGCGGGCGAGAATGTGACCAAGAGTCCTCGCGGTCCGGTGGTGCCCGGGCTTAAAACGGGCCGGACCGAGCACTGACAGCCCGCCCCCGAGGCCTGAGCTCCGGACTACCCGAGTAGCTCGAGCGATAGGATTACCCAGGGTACCCGAGGACTCGGTAGTGCTCGGGGTCCTTAAAAGCGGACCGAACACCACGACCACCACGAAGGGCTTCGGTCAGACATTATCGCACGCGCGCTACTCTTTTCTGCAAACCGCTCTGTCGTTCTGGGAAAAAGTAGATACGCAGCAGGGCTTTTGCGTGCGAGGAAACCACCTCACCGAACAAATTAAGGCGCGAGAGCCCCCGAGAATGACTCGGGAACATAAATTTACTGAAAGTAGATTTGTGTGAATATAACCACTCACCGGACAGCTGTCGGCCTTCCGGCCCACCGATCCAGGAGGGATGTGCTTCCGAGCTCGGGAGCCCGGGAACTTAATTCTTTCAACGGGGCGCCCGAGCGCCCGGAAGGCGTACAAGGCTCCTAGGGTCGGGTGATCTCGACCACCCATGCCTAAGTGGTAGGACCACCCGAGGACCCTTGGGGCCGACCAGAGACCGGGGCATTGAAGCCCTCGCGGCCGAGCTGCTCGTGATCGCCAGCCTGTGACTTAAGAGAAAAAATAGGATTTCTTTGTCTGCTGCGCTCTGTCAGTGCGGTACTTGCTATAGACTGCTCTCGTTTTCGACCCGAAACCTCTCGAATACCCGAACCGGCGGACAAGAGCGGGCAAGGGTGTAACCCAGAGGTCCTACGGTTCGGTGGCGCCCGGGTATGACAGGCCAGACCGAGCACCGACAGCCCGCTCCGGGGGCCTGAGCTCCGGCCTACTCGAGCAGCTCGAGTGATGGGATTACCCAGAGCACCCCGAAACTCGGTTAGTGCCCGGGAGCCTGCCACGACACCGAATACCACAGCCTACCATGTCGGACGTAAGTCAGCGGCGACTGCTCGCATGTATACCGATTGGGATTCTTTTATCAACGGGGAAAAATGAGAGAGCAAACTTTTTCTCGCACAACCGAGCACCTCACCAGACAGATTAAATATACGGAATCCAGGAAAAATATTTTGACATAGCGATTGCTTATTGAAATACTGAATGTGCAATATTTACAAGGTTGGGCGACAGCGACTTACCCCACGGGGCGAAGCCTTCAGACTGCTCGGGCGGGGAGAAGCCCCCGGCCTTGCTGACCTGAGCCGCGAGCACGGCCATCTACGGGTAGAAGCGTCGGAGATGCTCGATGTTCCACGGATTCGGGAGTGGCTGTCCTTCCTCCGTCGCCAACCTGAAAGAACCTGCCCGGGGGACCGCGATCACGGTGAAGGGACCTTCCCACACAGGGGACAGCTTATTCATTCCTTCGCGCGACTGGACGCGTCGGAGAACTAGGTCCCCCACCTCGAGAGATCGGGCCCGGACATGGCGCAGATGATAACGCCGCAGACTCTGCTGGTACCGAGCCACCCGAACAGCGGCACGCCGCCGGCGCTCTTCCGGGTAATCCACGTCGTCGCGTCTTTGCCGCTCCTGCTCACCCTCAGAGTATGCGTGCACTCGAGGGGAGCCCAGAGTGAGCTCAGAGGGGAGGACCGCTTCGGCGCCGTAGATGAGGAAAAAAGGAGTCTCCTTGGTGGCGCGGCTTGGCGTAGTCCGATTGGCCCACAGCACGGCTGGCAGCTCGTCTACCCATCCCTTCCCGTGCTTAGCGAGCACGTTATAGGTCCGGGTTTTGAGGCCCTTCAGTATCTCCGCGTTGGCGCGCTCGACCTGCCCGTTACTCCGAGGATGAGCGACGGAAGCGAAGCAAAGCTTGATGCCGAGATCTTCACAATAGTCTCCGAACAAGGCACTAGTGAACTGGGTGCCGTTGTCGGTGATGATCCGGTTCGGGACGCCGAAGCGGCTGGTGATGCCGCGGATAAACTGGAGCGCCGTGTTTTTGGTCACCTTGACGACTGGGACCGCCTCCGGCCACTTGGTGAATTTGTCGATAGTGACATATAGGTATGCATAGCCCCCGACTGCTCGGGGGAATGGACCCAGAATGTCCAGACCCCAGACCGCGAAAGGCCATGACAGGGGAATGGTATGGAGAGCCTGAGCTGGCTGGTGAATCTGCTTTGCATGGAACTGGCATGCCCTGCAGCGCCGAACCAGCTCGGAAGCGTCCTGGAGAGTTGTAGGCCAGTAGAAACCTTGCCGGAAGGCCTTCCCGACCAGCGTGCGGAACGATGAATGGCCACCGCACTCGCCCTCGTGGACCTCAGCGAGAAGATCGCCGCCTTCTGCCCGAGAGATGCATTTCAGGAGGACACCTCCTGCGCTACGTCGGTAGAGATCCCCATCTACTATGGCATAGCTTTTGGACTGCCGAGCAACCCTTTCGGCAGACGCCTCATCCCCGGGTAGGAACTTTTCTTTCAAGTACCCTCGGATGTTAGACATCCACGAGGCATCTTGAGAACATTCGGCGAGCACAGCGCACTCGCCGGACGGCGGCGCCCTGACGGGGCTTCCCACTGAGGGCACCGCCGGGGTCCCCTGAATTGAGTTCGAGGTTTCCCCTTCATCCTGTTCGGCAGGCAGGACGGAAGGCCGTGCGAGTCTTTCTTCAAAGACTCCGGCAGGGACGCGCGCACGTGAGGAGGCCAGGCGAGAGAGCTCATCGGCCGGAGCGTTGTCGCGGCGAGGGATGTACCGCAACTCGAGGCCATCGAAGCGTCTTTCGAGCTTCCTGACCGCAGCCACGTACGCCGCCATTTGAGGATCCGTGCACTGGTACTCCTTGGATACCTGGTTGACGACCAGTTGGGAGTCCCCCTTGACCAGGAGGCGACGAATCCCGAGCCCCACCGCAGCCCGGAGGCCGGCGATGAGACCTTCATACTCCGCCATGTTGTTGGATGCGCGGAACTGCAACTGTACGACGTACCGGAGCTCTTCACCTGTTGGGGAGGTGAGAACCACTCCGGCCCCTGCGCCTTTAAGCGAGAGGGAACCGTCGAAGTGCATGACCCAGTACCCGGGCGCGTCGTGCCCGGGATAGGTAGAGATTTCTTCTGGGACGACGCAGGGGACGGGCGTCCATTCTGCCAAGAAGTCGGAGAGTGCCTGGCTTTTGATTGCCTGGCGACAGACGAAGTGTAGGTCGAACTCCGCCAGCTCGACCGCCCATTTGACAACGCGCCCGGTGCCCTCCCGGTTCCGGAGAATGGGTCCCAGTGGATAAGTGGTAACCACCGAGACCTTGTGCGCCTGAAAGTAGTGGCGCAGCTTCCGGGAGGCGATGAGCACGGCATAGAGTAGCTTCTGCGCCTGGGGATACCTTGTCTTGGCTTCCCGGAGGACTTCGCTGACGAAGTATACCGGTCGCTGCATCCGGCAGGCCCGGACGGTGGCCCTACTCGGGGGGCTGCCGCAGCCCCCAGGGTCGGCGGCATGGTCGGGGCTGGCCGGGTACTCGGGCTCGATTCCTTGGCTGGGAAGAGCAGTGTGCTCGGGTTCGACCCCTTGCCCAGGGGGAGCCACGAGGACAAGTGAGTGGTCGGGGGCCTCTGGGAGCTGGGACCCAGCACCCGGCCCCGAACATTCGTCGCGCTCCACCACCAGCACTATGCTCACGACCTGTGGAGTGGCCGAAACATAAAGTAGTAGGGGCTCACCTTGGAAGGGAGCCACCAACACGGGTGGCGAGGTAAGGTACTTCTTTAAGTCGCGGAAGGCCTGCTCGGCCTCCGGCGTCCAGTTAAAACGTCCGAATTTCTTCAGAAGCTTGAAGAGGGGGAGCCCTCGCTCCCCGAGCTTGGAGATGAAGCGCCCGAGGGCTGCCATGCAGCCGGCGAGGCGCTGGACCTCCTTGAGTCGAACCGGGGGTCGCATCTGCTCGATGGCCCAGATCTTCTCTGGATTGACCTCGATCCCTCGGCCAGAGACCAAGAAACCAAGGAGCTTGCCCGCTGGCACCCCGAAGACACATTTCTCCGGGTTGAGCTTGAGGCGGGTAGAGCGGAGACTGTTGAAAGTCTCGGCAAGGTCCTCGAGCAGGGTGGCGCGATCTCGGGTTTTGACCACGAGATCGTCGATGTAAGCCTCGACGTTGCGGCCAACCTGCGAGTTAAGAGTGATACGAATAGCGCGCTGGAAGGATGATCCAGTGTTGCGCAGGCCGAAAGGCATTGACATGTAGCAATAAGTCCCCACCGGGGTGGTAAAAGCAGTTTTTTCCTCGTCCCCTATGGCCATGCGAATCTGGTGATACCCAGAGTTTGCGTCTAGGAAGCATAAAAGATCACATCCCGCAGTTGAATCTATAATTTGATCAATGCGAGGTAAGGGGAAGGGATCTTTAGGGCAAGCCTTGTTAAGGTCGGTGTAGTCCACGCACATGCGAAGCTTGCCGTTGGCCTTCGGGACGATGACTGGGTTTGCTAGCCAGTCGGGGTGGAGGACTTCTCGGATGAATCCGGCGTCGAGGAGCCTGCTGACCTGCTCGCGGATAAACTCCTGGCGCTCTGGCGCCTGCCGCCGGACCTTCTGCTTCACCGGGCGGGCGTCCGGACGCACGGCCAAGTGATGCTCAATCACCTCCCTAGGGATCCCGGGCATGTCGGACGGTTGCCAGGCAAACACGTCTATGCTAGCCCGGAGGAAGGCGACGAGCGCGCTTTCCTATTTGCTGCCCAGGTCGCTGCCAATACGGACAACCTGGGTAGCGTCTTCGCCCACCACGACCTCCTTCGTTGGAACAGAGGTGTCGGCGGCGAGTCGGGGTTTGGATGAAGAGGGTCCTGGGCCCCCTGTAGAGCCATCGACCTCGGCCTGTGCTGAGACCAGAGCCATGTATGATTGTTCAGCGCAGGAGACGGCGCCGCCGGAGTCGGCGATCACAGAGATAGAGCCTGCGGGGCCGGGCATCTTAACCGTAAGGTATGCATAATGCACGGCCATCATAAACTTTGCAAGCGCCGGACGCCCGAGGATGGCGTTGTAGGGGAGAGGGAGTTCCGCGACATCGAAGAGGATGCATTCCGTGCGGAAGTTGTCCTGGCTCCCGAACGTGACAGGCAACTCAACCTGCCCGAGGGGCAGGGAGTGCCCCGGGGTCACTCCACAGAAGGGGAGCGATGGCTTTAGGCGTCGGGAGGACACCTGCAGCTTCTCAAAAGCCTCTTTGGAAAGGAGGTTGAGGCCGGCACCACCGTCGATCAGCACTCTGCCGACCTTAACATTGCAGATAGTGGGAGACACTACCAGAGGTAGCCGTCCCACGGCTGCAGTACTGGCGGGGTGATCAGCCATGCTGAACGTGATCGGAGCATCCGACCACCTCAGGGGTCTTGTGGCCTCCTCGCTCGGGGTTGCCGAGCACACCTCGCGTCGCATGATCTTGATGCCACGACGCGAGCAGGGTGTGTAAGCGCCCCCGTCGATGAAGGCAACGGCATGCTCGGGCTCCTGGAAACCGAGCTCGGCGTTGTTGGGGGCGACCTCAATATCGCCTCCTCCGCGGGACTCGTCGCGCTCCCTCTGGCGCTGCTCCACGAGTCCTTTGACCGTACGACACTCCGTGAGGTCGTGCCATCTGGTCTGGTGTATAGGACACCATTTACCTGGCTCGGGCCCCACGGGAACGGGGGCCCTCGCTGGAACAGGAACTCGGCCGGGGGCCGGGGCTCTTGCTGGAGCCGGGGCCCTGGTGGGTATGGAGGCCCGAGGAGGAGCCCGAGCAGGGGCCCTGGCGGGGCGTCGATCGACACCCGGCCGGCGCTCTTGCCGGTGGTCGGGCTCTTGCGGCACCCTATGAGCAGGGACCTGGGCTGGCTCAATGGGAGCGGCCTCACGCTTCCTCCTCTTCTTCTTTTCCCGCTTGTCGGAGCGGGAAGAACTTGGCTGGTTGGAGGTGGGGCGAGGAGCATGCCACGCCCTGGCCTCCGCAGCCTTGGCGCACTTATCGGCCAGTGCGAAGAGTTCCGCAGGGGTCTCGATCTCGTGCGTACCTAGCTTTTCGAGCATCCGCTCATCGCGGACGCCCTGCCGGAAAGCAACAATAACAGCATGGGGGGCCACTCGAGGAATGGTGTTGCGAACCTGGCTGAAGCGCTGTATAAAGCGCCGTAGCGTTTCCCCCTCCTGCTGTTGGACGGCATGAAGGTCGCACTCCAAACCGGGGCGCGTAAACGTGCCCTGAAAGTTGGCCACGAACTGGTGGCACAGGTCATCCCAGGAGCCGATAGACCCTGGGGGTAAGTTCATAAGCCAAGAGCGGGCGGAGCCCCTCAGGGCAACATGAAAGTAGTTTACCATCACCTTTTCGCTGCCTCCGGCCGCTTGGACGGCCGTCGTGTAGATTTGGAGGAACTCGACGGGGTCGATGGACCCGTCGTACTTCTCCGGCAGCTCGGGGCGGAACTTGGAAGGCCACCTGACCCGGCGGAGCTCGGCGGTGAAGGCACGGCAGCCGGTGCCGTACCCCGCAGCGCGAGCGGTGGGCCTTGGTGACAAGTGGTGGTGAACCGGGGATCCCCGGTGGCCTTGGGCCGGGAGAGAGGAAGCCTGATCCTCTGCCCCGACCCCCTGCCGGGTCTCCCGCTGACGCTCGAGAGTAACTCGGGCATCCTCGCGGCCCCTGCGCTCGTCAAGGCGCAAACGGAGGTCTCGGGCTTCAGACACGGCCAGGGGGACGACACTCCGCCTGGAGACCCCTCGGCCCGTGCGGGTGTTGCCCGTTGAGGAGCCGGCTCTGGCGGCATCATGCTGAGAAGTGGTGCGAGGACTCCCGGCCTGCACCTGACGACGAGCAGTGCCGACCAAAGCAACGACATCTTGGATCCACCGACCTTCCGGAGTGTTCGGCGTGGCCTGAATGGGCGGATGCCTAAGGAGAGCATGTGCTGCAAGCAGCGCGCTCCCTGGGCTGGCCTCGCCGAAAGCGAGCCTGCGCCGAGGCGGCACCCGACGTGGTCCAGAGGCGGACCTAGCGGCCGGGGTCCCGACCACCTGCTGGGGGTCGGAAAGTGAGTCGGCAGCGGCGGCGGTGGCCCTGAAGGGCCCAGCGCCTCGATCCCCTTGAGCGGGAAGAACTACGCCTGTGGATGGCGGCTGCTGCTGGCAGGCAGCAGCGACTGGGCTCCTTCTGACGTTGGGCAGCGCACCGTCACTGGAAGTGGAGCCGGAACGCTGGAGACGGTGTCCACCAGCCATCTTTTCCTGCGGAAAAAAGTGAAACAAACAATCCAGGGATACTCCCCCCTACCTGGCGCGCCAGCTGTCGGAGGATGAACTCCTGTCGCAGGGATCCCGAGAGACCCCTTTTTAGAGATTCGGCCGGGGGGATGATCCTGGATAAGCTTGTTGGGAAATAAGCGGGAACGGAAATAAATGCAATGGCTGGTGGGAGATGATCGCTCTGATGCGAGAAAAAGGGGTACACTGGGGTTTAGACAGGTTCGGGCCGCACGGAGGCGTAACACCCTACTCCTGTGTGAGTGTTATATCTGCCCTTGAAGGGAATTCTTCAAGGATGTATCTGATTACAAGAGAGAGACACTTACTGAGAGCTTGAGGCTCTCGTGTTCTAGCTTGGCTTGAGCTGGTTTTAGCGTCTGCGTCCTCTTCTTCATACACCACCCAAAATTCCTCCTCTTTACGTGTTCTTCATTCTTTCCTTTTATAGGCGCGCCGACCTCGACATATCCTGAATGGGAAAGAGGGGATGCGAATGCCAAGGCACCACGGAGAAAGGCGTCATCATTTCGTCTTGGCGAAGTGACAGGGGCGGTGGAGAAATGCGGCGCGCATCCGACCACCCGTCACTGTGGAAGCCCTTCGGCGCCATTGAGGGGGCCCACCGGGCAGCCTCAGAGGTGCCCGGTGCGCCCACTCTGTCTTGTTCTTCTGCCAGGGCAGGGTGGCAGGCGGAGCGCTTCGATTCTGGCAACGTTATCCCGAGGCACCTGGATGAAACGGGACGGGACCCGTGCATTTATTGGACCCACGCCCCCCTGCCAGTGCATGGCAGGGTCTGACACTGGGGCGTGGGCAGCTGAGAATGTCAGGATGTCAGGATGTCAGGCCGCGCGTGCCCATTAAATGCGGTATTGGGCCTTTGACTGGATGACACCCTGACGGCGGGACCCTTCGGGTCATCGAATGATCTTGCGCGAACCTTCGGGGAACCGAGTCCTCGGGGGCTGCCACGTGCAGCCCCGAGCACTCTCTCCCGAGTACTTGGTGGGACCTTCGGGGCACCGAGCCCTCGGGGGCTGCCACGTGCAGCCCCGAGCACTCTCTCCCGAGTACTTGGTGGGACCTTCGGGGCACCGAGTCCTCGGGGGCTGCCACGTGCAGCCCCGAGCACTCTCTCCCGAGTACTTGGTGGGACCTTCGGGGCACCGAGTCCTCGGGGGCTGCCACGTGTAGCCCCGAGCACTCTCTCCCGAGTACTTGGTGGGACCTTCGGGGCATCGAGTCCTCGGGGGCTGCCACGTGCAGCCCCGAGCACTCTCTCCCGAGTACTTCGGGAGGATCTTCGGGGAACCGAGTCCTCGGGGGCTGCCACGTGCAGCCCCGAGCACTCTCTCCCGAGCACCTCATTCCCGGTATTTGGGCTCTGCGGATCATCGGGGAACTAGGGTGCTCGGGAACCAGAGGTGGCGGCCCCGAGCACCTTCTCCCGGGACTTAGCTTCTTCTTACCTTGCAGGGTGGGGACATGTGGCGGATGGCCGGCCTGGTTTCGGGACTTAGGGACCCCTGGTTCTGAATACACCGACAGTTGGTCATCCCAAGATGGTATTGTACGTCGTCTCGAAGTCAACCATGTCAAATATAATTTTCTCCACCCGGAAGTTGTCATGCACCCCGAAGGTAACGGTGAGCGATATCTTACCGATTAGAGTGGCTGAAGATTCGGGTAAAATACAATAGAAGGCTTGCAGAACCGATTAGATGGAAGATTAAGAGATCTGTATCGCTTTGAGTGCGCTTGCAAAGAGTATGTTTAGGGAACTCCCTTTGTAGATAAACACTTGGATTACCCTGTAATAGTTGATCATAGGCTCAACCACTATCAGGAAACGTCCTGACCGTACAAAATTTTCTAGCAGTTGCCTTGACCAAAGGAGATCTCAACGTTCGATCACTTAATGACCTCATGACCCTTAGGGATGACATCTAAGACTTCTCGGGCCACTGTCTTGTACTACCGTTTGGACTCGTAGGAGGTGGAAAATCATCCCGTTACGATCTACAGTGCCTCACTGAAAAAAATATTAGGTTCGTGTCGTCCTCACTGCTGCTGAAGCTACAGTGCCTGCTCTGGATCACCACCTAGGTCTTCTTTCGTTTGGTCGCTTTCTCGACTTCCACCCGGACCATCTTCTTCCAGAGGCAGCACTTGTGGAGACTGTTGTTGGTGGGCTAGTGGAGGTCCCACCAAGGTTTACCATTGCGTTCACCAGAGCCTATTGTGAAGCCCTTGCCCCGAGATGAACCAGAGAGCTTGTTGGGATGGATGTTGTAGCAAACATGGCCCTTTTAGGGCATGTATGTGATTTTGGTGATAAATGACAATATAGTCAATAGGACTAACATACGAGAGTCAACTCATAAGTTTAGTAGGGCTACTAGAAAGAGGAGCTTGGGATAGAGCTAGCAAGATATGAACCACGAGCAGATGTTGTCAAATATATGTTTTAGTAGGTCTCATAGATGCTATACATGAAGAAGCCACCGAAGCGGAACTCAAGAAAGTGTGCATTGGACAAACTCAGAAAAGATTGCATACGCCGGATGGTCCGATGATCAGAGAATTGTACACACCATAGTGTTTTGCCTCAGAAGAGGTCCTTGTGGTGTACACGCCGGATGGCCCGGGGTTGAGGTGATGAAAATGCCGGAACATTTTACAGGAGATGTGCATTTTTCAGAAGAAGGTCTTGTAACACGTCAAATGATCCGGCGATAAAGATTGGCTACGCCAGAGCATTTTCCAGGAGTGGTGTTTCTCGGTGGCAGAAGGTGTTTGAACACTGGATGGTTCGACGAAGAAAAGGCATATACACTGGAGCCTTCAGCGGAGAATTTTCCAGAATATTTTCTCTCAACTCAGTGGAGAAAGATGTTCTATTCGCTAGATGGTCCAGAACATATTGAGGAAGCTTCACCGCAGCAATTCAGTGGAGTTTCAACAGCTAGTTCGCAGACAGAACATGCCGGATGGTCCGACGCTTGTAATGTTGCACATGCTGGATCATTCGATAAGTACAACAAAATGTGACCGTTGGAACAACGATTAATATATGGGGTTGATGCTATAAATACCCCCCATTCGGTTATTTGAAGGTGCTGAAGTCTAGAGAAGTTCATATACACTTGAGAAGATATCCAAACTATTAAAGTGCTAAAAGTGATCATCCAAGGCAATTAGCACAAGATTAGGGAGTGATTAGTGCTATTAGGCCTAGAGAGAGTTGTTGCTAGATGTTGCTGCCTAGAGTGGGGATCAAGGAGCAATCCTACATTATATCAAGTGGTAGGCTAGCACCTTAGAATCTTCGTGACTCGACGGCACCGTGAGTCTTGGTGGCTCATACTTTATGACCCTTCGACTTGGTGTGGAGCGGCAACGAGATACTTGTACGGAGACACGAAG
Organism: Phragmites australis; assembly: GCF_958298935.1. Taxonomy (NCBI): domain Eukaryota; kingdom Viridiplantae; phylum Streptophyta; class Magnoliopsida; order Poales; family Poaceae; genus Phragmites; species Phragmites australis. The sequence continues at coordinate 41,802,256 of NC_084923.1, forward strand.
ACTCTTGCCTTAGTGGCTCAAGCCCTAAAGTGAAGACAACGGTAAGTGACCAGAAGAGAGGCTTATGGTGAGGTTTTGCTTTGGTATCTTGGTGGCTCAACCTACTTGAGGCCTAGGTGGCTTAAGGGTCATGACCGGGTGCCATCCAGAAGCTATAGCCTAGGTGGTTGCTCTAACATGGACTAGGTGTGGCGTTTATACCATTGATACCACGGGATAAAGATCCCTTGTGCTGAGTTTGCTCTCTCTACCATCTTTACATTTTTGAATTTACATACTTGTATCTACCTTTGCATATTTACCTTCCTAGAGTAGTTTACTAGGATTGATTATAGTCTACAAACCTTTTTGAAAGGTAGAGTAGACACACTAGATAAATCTAGAACACATTTAGATAGAAATTGATATAAGTTTATCTTGTGAAATTTTTAGAGCCAGCTAGTTTTCGATGTCCTAATTCAACCCACTGTTAGGATATCATCGATCCCTACAGATGTCGAGTAGATCGACAAAAATTTCATCAGATTTAGCCTTTTTTCCCTTACCTCCCTTGATGTTCTTCTTGAGCTTGCTCTTAACCGTGTCGCCATCGAGCCCGGGTTGAGGACGCTTGATGCCTTGGACCTTCTTCTTGAAGAAGAGGAGCGTGTTTTTAGCCTTGGCAAACTTATTGACGATGTTCATGAGCTATTTGATCGTCTCAGGCTCCTTTCTAGCGATGTCTTCAACGCATCTCCTTCTCTTGAGCCCCTGAGTGAACGTTTGGATGGCATCGTAGTCACTGATCTTGGGGATTGTCGGTGAATCAGGAACCGGGGGTCCCCGAATCCCGAGGCCAGGGCAGCAATCCGCCATGTGGCGTCATCCCGCGGAGTCTCCTCCGCGAGGTAAAAAAGATTAAGTCCCGGGAGAGGGCGCTCGGGGCCACAGTTAGTGGTCCCCGAGTACCCAAGTTCCCCGATGATCTGCGAAGTCTAAGTGCCGGGAAGAAAGTGCTCGGAGAGGTATACGGTGGCCCCCGAGCACCCGAGTCCCCCGACGATCAGGAAAGCTAAGTACCGGGAGAAGTGTACCCGGGGCCGAGCGGTGGCCCCCTGGGCACCCAAGTATCCCGAGGACCCACTGAAGGGAGTTCCGGGAGAGAGTGCTCGGGGCTGCAAGCAGCGGCCCCTGAGCACTCGGTCCCCCAAAGGTCCGTACAAGTGTGCCCGGGAGAGAATGCTCAGGGAGGTGAACAGTATCCTCGAGCGCTCGGTTCCCTGAGGATCAAGAAAGGGCATTCTCGGGAGAGAGTGCTCAGGGAGGTGAACAGTGACCTCCGAGCACTTGGTTCCCCGACGACTCAGAGAGCCCCCTGATAGTGGCCCCCGCAGGGGCCCACTGATGAGGTGTCAGCCAGTCAAAGGCCCAAGGCCGCATTTAAAGAGCGCGCGTGGCCTGTCACCCCCAACTGCTCCCGCCACTCTCGGTGTCAGTTCCCGTCACTTTTTGGCAGAAGGGCGTGGGGTCATTAAATGCACGGGTCCCATCCCGTGCCATCCGGCCCGTCTCGGGATAACGTCATAAGGGCCGAGACGTTCCATCTGCCGTGCTGCTGTGGCAGGAGAACAAGACAGGGCGGGCACGCCGGGCCGCTCTGCGGCTGTCCGGTGGGCCCTCTCCACGACGCCCGTTGCCAGTGCATTTATGGAGACGGATGACCGGGCGTGGGACGCTTTTTTCACCTCCGGTCACTTCGCACAGAGGCTATGATGACGCCCTTTCCATTTATGGTATCTTGGAACTCGTGCCCCCCTCCCGTTCGGGTGACGCTACTGCCGGCGGGTATTTAAAGCAGCCGGCAGCACGGACAAAGACAAGTTTTAGAGGCTCCGAAGTGAATCAATCGCTCATAAGCAAAAAAAAAGTTTTTGAAGCTTTGAAATCTCTGAACAAGCTGAAGAAACTGAGAATAGGCTTTAAGCAGAGAAGAGAAGAGAAGATCGAGAGCACCCAGAGCCAACAGACACACGCAGACCAAAGAACAAGGAGCCTCAGGCTCTAAGATAGACAAATATTCTTGTAACCAGCAACATCCTTGAGGGACATTCTCAGGGCATTTATAGTATCCATACAGGAGTAGGGTGTTACGCCTCCGTGCGGCCCGAACCTGTCTAAACACCAGCGCATTTACTCCGTTTTCCACTAGATCGTTCCACCCCACCGGCCATCGCATTCATACCCATTTATTTCTTCGGCAAATATATTCAGGATCATCCCCCCGGCCGAATCTCTAAAAAGGGGTCCCTCAGAATCCCTGCGACAGGAGTTAACCCTCCGATAGGGATGGTGTTCAGAGTGTTGCTGAAGCGGTGCACAAACTCGCACAAGGTTTCATTCTCCGTTTGCTCGAATGGTAGAGATCGTTTTTCATGCCAAGACGAGGATACATACCTTGGAAGTTAGCTCAGAACACGTTGCAAAGTTTCTCCTATGAGTAGATTGTCCACAGGGATAGATTGGTCAACCATATCCTTGTTGTCCCTTCAAAGGCTATAGGGAGGTAATTTGCCATTACCTTCTCGTCCCCATCAACTACTTGGATGACTGTGGTATAAATCTAGAGGAACTATGGGATTCGTGCTCCCATTATACTTCTCGATCAATCCGAAGCGGAACCTAGCCAACCCGTCTTACGTTTCATAGATTTGGAGAAAAGGTCAGGCACCAGTTAATGACGCCTTGCTTGGTCCCGTCGGCCTCAGGTGTTTTACCCATAGGGGGATCGGCCCCAGCTTGATCGGTGCTGAGATGTCCCTTGATCAGATTTTTGAGGGGTGGATGATGCCACATTGGGGGTCCTAAGACGTCTCCGCTGAACAATTACCTCACGCAAGTTGTTGATCGGATGACCTTTGATTGGCGAGGTCCTGTGGTGGTTAGCTTTCCGGTTGTCATCCCATGATGCCTTGTTCTGAGTATTACGCCTCTCTGAGTCTGATACTTATTGGGATGGTGCATTGCATGATCTCCCTTGATTAGAGCTGTTCCAGGATAGGGCCAGATGTGAATCCTCATCCTGAAAGAGAACTTCTTTCGTTATGTCAATTGTCATGCTAATCTAACCTTTATCGGTTGGGGTTGTCAGATCTGTAGTCGAAGGACGCATGATGGCCTCATGTAGAAGGAGCAGCATTTGAGGCATTGTAGATTTGAAGTGTTGAAACCACTATTGATGATCGGAAGATGGTAAACCTTGCGCTCCATTAGGGTTTAGGATATAGGGTGGTGTGCCCAGCTGTTCTTGGCTATCGCCCGGATCTGGAGCAGGAGGGCTTTGCATGTATGCAAGGTCGTCATCATGATTGTCCAGACTGTCACCCCCATCTTCGATGATGAACACTTCTCAAGGGTAACCTCCACTAGAGGAGGTGTCCAGATCCATCATGGATTTTCATCGGATTGCTCTAGATAGGTGTCTCGACAGTCCGTGTTGTCAAAAGTTACGGGCAAAAATCCCGACTCGTGGCGAATAGGGCATTCATGGTTGTCTTAGTAGTCGAATGGTTCGAACTTGATGTCGTAGTCCTTAGCGTATTGATCTATGAAATGACTTGCCTCGTTGCTAGAATCATCGCCGGAAAGATTTTTGTCAAAATTCACCCGATTGATCGCCGGTTCGTCGGTGGGAGGGGGTGAAGTTATCGTATAACCCATCATCTGAGAAACTAGTCCTCTTAGGCGAAATCGACAGCATGTTCTGTGTAGAATCTTTAACGCCTATTGTCATGATCCCCACGAACGACGCCAGTTGTCGACAATTGGTGAACCGCTGATCTTTTGAATTTATAGAATAGATGAGGGATGCTTTGAGTACAAAAAACAAAGGAGCACACAGAGGGGTTTTAAACAGGTTTATCTTGTATTGATATGAACTTATTACAAGGTGTGTGTGGCTAGTCTAGATAGATCTATCCTAGTAGGCGACTTCCTTGCTCTGTTTATAGTGTCTTCTAACTTGTGTGACTTATTCTACTTGTAATTGCTTCTGATTTGTAATGACTTGTCCTTTGTAGGGTCCCTAGGCTCTGTATATATAGGGAGCGTACGTCTTCTAGAGTCTTTATTCCCGTTTTTAGAGATAAACTTCTCTGTTTACGAGATACCCTAAGTATCTTCGGGTAATTTTCTTTCATACAGGGATTATCTTTCCGGAGATAAAGATATGCTCCTTAAATTACGGGAAGCCCTGGGGTGCCCATATATGGTAGTTATCCAGTAGTCATCGTTACATAAATATCAATTTTCCTTTGAAAATTAGTCTAAACCCTTACCATTTTGACAATCCAATATGACCGTGCCAAGTCGAAATAGGAAACCATCGAATTATAAATATGTGTGAAATGATGATGTGATTTGGTTTTCATAACTCAAGGGAAAAGGAATCAACAGAAATCACAACAACATCACAAATAGTCGCGTGAGTTTTCAGCAGTGTTGGATCCTACCCCTATGGAACACGGCCACTACAGACCGATCCACATTTGTTGCCTATGTTTGTAAGCAACTTTTTAGATAATGAAAGTGCAACTCTCAGCCTCTACACCAAGAAAGCGAGGCTTGTTAAGCAATATCGTGATGAGAGCATCTCCAAGAGACACCCTATTTTATTCCATATAGCTAAATTTAGAGATCTTTGACTAAAAATCACTCTCTATCAGCTCCCCAAACAAGATCCCTATTTTTACCAATCCCCTAAATACACCCCCAACCTAGCTACATCTAGGGGTTCCCAATCCGTGCCCCTATCCGGTTAGTGCGCAGCGGTGACCACCGGTCTTTCTCCTCCCGACGGAGGACGGTTGGAACGTCACCGGAATCAAGCTCCTGGCCACCATTTTCGATGGCGTTAGTACTGGGAGAGAGAGGGTGAGATGGGGAACTCATTTTTAGGGTTGGACAAGAGGGGGGAGGTCTCGAGCAGGCCGACAAAGTGCCACCATAGCCACGACTGGCTAGCTCCATGGGGGGCTCACTGCCTTCAGGGAGTCGGCATGTCTTCGGCTATGGAGGCTTGTGGCGGCGTTGGGGAGCAGTGGAGGGATAGAGGGAGAGATTAACGAGGAGAGGCGTCGTCTTGATACAGAGCAAGGGAGAGCGAGGCGAGGGAAGGAGAGAAAGTGGAGCTTGCCTCGGGAGCTCGGCTAACGATGGTGAGGAGAAGGAGCTCGTACTCGACTGCATCTGTTTGCTCGTGAAGAGGAGAAGAGGTGAGAGAAAGAGGAAAGGTAGGGATGACGGGTGGAGTCTACCCATTGGTGACACATAAAAGGAAATATAGGGAATAGGGTATTGAAAGTCTGTTAGAGAAGAAGATGATTTAGAGAGTGCATATTATTGGAAATATATTTTATATAAGGATATATGAAGTGAGTATTAGGGAGACTCTTGAAGATGCTATGAGAATTTAGTGATATATTTGTTGGCCCCATAAAATAGTCAAAGAAATGATCAAAGAAATTCAACTGATATTTTGGTCTTGAAGTTGGTATCCAACAAAGTAGCATCTAAGTTGTAGAGACACACACACAAAAAAAAAAACACTTGCATGCCACAGGGATTTTCGTAAACCCCTACAACTGATTTTGAATTTTTTTTATGTGTTTTCATATTTCCCTGCCTGTATTTACCATCTACTGGCGCTTACTTCGATCTCCTACGTGGTCTATTTGCTTCACCGTGCCTTCCTTTGTCGAGGGTGACCCGTGGTAGCGTATTAAGTCATGTAGCAAGTCCTCTTCAGGGATTAGTACGTATCGAGGTGAATGGTTCGTGATTGTTTGTGCTGATGAAGTTCATTAATTGAAGGTGCCAAAAAGTTCCACTTATATTTACGGCATCGTTAAAAAGACTTATATTTACGATGGAAAAAGCAAAAATATGCATCTCTCACGTCCTAAAACCTGCAGTTAGATCGAACCACATGCCTCCCATTGAGAAATTCTATTGTGTATTTGTGTAACTAATCAATCAAAACTGTATATTAAAAGTTGTAAATTTTTTTATAAAAATATGATAGTTTAGAGAATGCTATCATCTCGTAAAATTTGACCTCAAGCAACAACTTATATAACGAGAAAAAATAAGAGAAATTTTATCTATAAATAGTACCTCTTTATTAATCACAGGATTTTCTTCTTTTTTTATTTCTCATTGTACACGTTGTTATTTGAGCTTAAGATTTATAAAACGATAGATGATAGCATATTTTATAATAACATATTTTTATTATAATTTAATACGTTTTTTAATATTTTGTTATACAATGAGTCGTGTAACCTACATGATAGAATTTTTCCTCCCGGTCGCCCTCTCCACGCACACACCGGACACGATCGCTGCGACAGCTACACGAAACTCACTTCGGAGTTGGGAAGCAGGTCATATAACATACCGCCCCGCGCGTCATCGTCGTCCTACCCGCCCGGCCAGATCCAGGCGTCCAGATCCCCGAACCCCCGCGCCCATGGAGCCGTCGCCGGCGCAGGCGGGCGCGTCGGACCGGGACCGCTCGCCGCCGGCGCCGCCTCCTCCCCCGACCCCGTCGTCGGCTGCGGCTGCGATATCGTCGCCGCTCGCCGTCGTCTGCAGCTTCTGGAAAGGTGCGCCTCGATCCTAGCCTGATGGTTTGGTTCCATTCGTCGAGTAGAGCAGGTGATGTAGGTTCGAATTGCCGAGCTCCAGGGAGCAGTTGGATTGGATCGTGTATTCGTGCCGCGATAGCTGTGAGGAATCGTGGTTCCTAGTTGCTAATCGCCAGTCGATAAGATCTTAATGGTCCTGAAATGTTGACATACATTTGTCATTGCCGTTACCAACTGCTAACATCTGCTCTGTCCGCTTCCTCGAATTGCTCACAATATTACGCACGATCATCTGGGCACAAGTATGCGAAGCAATTTTAGTAGCAAAAGGCTTTAGCCTCTATCTCACACTAAGACTCTGCCATTTATGAGAAGCTTGGAGAGCATTTACTGTCCTAAATTAGTTGTTTAATGGAGCTTACAATATGGCAATTGCATCTGTGTAAGGTGTTAGAGATTGAGAACAAGTGTTGTGAGCATGTGGTATTTTACCTGTTCATCATGTATTACTAAGTATGTGAGGAGGTATGAGATAACATGCTGCCAATTGTGTTTTCTGTGTTTGGAACTTACAACTTTGAGATTACTTCGACTGCGAATGTTCATGCATTGTGTAACACTGTCAATGGTCTAAATTCTGACTCTGGTTTCTTGTGCACATTAGACTTCGATTTGGAGAAGGAAAGAAGTGGTTTGGATGAGCAGGGTTTAAAGATTGCGGAGAATCAAGAGACTAGCCAGAAGAATAGACGTAAGCTTGCTGAGAACACCCGGGATTTCAAAAAGGCATCTTCAAACGAGAAGCTGAGTTTATTCAACTCTTTGCTGAAGAGTTATCAAGAGGAGGTTGATAACCTCACAAAGAGAGCAAAATTTGGAGAAAATGCATTTCTCAACATCTATCAGAAGCTATATGAAGCCCCTGATCCATATCCAGTTCTTGCTTCTATGGCTGTATGTTCTTTCAAATCTAACTTCTTTTGTAGCTCTTCTAATTCTGAATTGTCTCTTGTACTCTCAGTTGCAATATACTGTAAAAAATAGGAGAAACTATCCTTACTTGTCCAAGGTTACAAGATTGCATGTCATCATGAAGCAAAACAGCATTTGTCATCTCGTTGTAATTTCCCATATACGTTAGATTTTTTTATGACCAAAACTCTTATGTAGCACCTGTTTTCTACCAAATCGCGCCGCTGTACTCCCACCCTCCATAAATGTAGGTTAGTTTATTGCAATAAAGGGTGCTGATCTAACATTGAAAAGTATAGGTGGTAAGTTGTCAAACTGAAAAATATGGCGGTAATCCACACCAACTTATAAAAGCACAATCAGTCAAGATTTTTTTAAAAGCAAAATATAGTCAGTTAGCAGTTTTGGAAAAAAAGAAAAAGACAGTGCAGTGTGATTTCCTCCGATAAAATCACATGTTTTCAATTTTATTTTTCATTTTATCTTGAATCGGTGTCTTTTACTAGAAGCTTGTCTAAATATGATAGTTGGGGTTCAATCATTAAAGTCTATAATTGTATCAACGCATGCAGGATCAAGACCAGAAACTATCGGAACTGGAGACTGAAAATCGTAAGATGAAATTAGAGCTTGAAGAATACCGGGCTGAAGCTGCGCACTTGAAGAACCAGCAGGCAACAATTAGGCGACTTGAGGAGCGAAACCGCCAACTAGAACAGCAGGTCTGTTCTGTTACCACTCAATTACTTGCTCCCTTTTCTTATCTTTGTCTCTGTTTTTATTCTTTTACATGTAGGAGATCAGTGTAAAAAAATGTGTTTCTTCATGTCCTGTTGCTTGTTAAATCGTCATAAATGTCAATTTGTTCATAGAATAATATTGATTGAAATGTTAAATTTCTCCTAATTTCAATCCGCTTGTAATTTTGTTTGATCATCATATTATTAATTAAAATTTATTTCATAGAAGTTTTTCTCTGTATGAGTGTTGTCTAAAGGGTGTATAGAGGAGGGTAATTTCCTTTTTCTACCAGTAGCAAGCATTTAGTCTTGGCATTATAACTTATTCAAATACTTTACACTATTCCAGATAGTTTTAAATAACCAGCTTCCTTCTTTCTCGAATTTTAGATTTCTTTTCACTTTGCAATATTTTTATGTTCTATTCAACTTTTGATGATTTTAGATGGAGGAAAAAGTGAGGGAGATGGTTGAAATGAAGCAACGAAGCATGGCAGAAGATAGTCAGAAAACTCTTGATGCCCTTAAAGATAGGTATGTTAAATCAACAGTAAATATGGAAACCAACTGTTCTGTTATCGCCCTGATTGCAATTCAGAATTCTTGCTTGACATCAATGGCTACTTCATATACCATGACTCATACTGTATATTTTGACCTTTAGTTTGCTGTAATTGTAGGGAACGGGCATTGCAGGACCAACTAAGGCAAGCTACAGAAAGTGTAAAGAATATGCAGAAGCTACATGAATCGGCGCAAAGCCAATTGTTTGAGCTTCGCACTCAATCAGGTCTATCTCCAAGCTGTGTAACTTGATCATCTCGAGACTTAATATGGTCACAATATTTTTTAAAGTTCTAGTGAATCCAAATATCTCATTTCTTTCAGAGGAGGATCGAGCTGCAAAGGAGACTGAAGTCAACCTTCTGATGGATGAAGTTGAACGGGCTCAAGCAAGATTAGTTAGTCTTGAGAGGGAAAAGGTAGCCTTGCGATTTCCATTTTCAGTTTAATGTTTCTGACTGCATAACTAATCCAACTTGTTATGGTAATGGCCACCACAAGCCATATGTGGATGGCTCTAACATCTGGACTGGTGTCAACTTCTTTTGGTCACTTCTGGTTTTTTTATGTTTTAATTTTGTAATAGTTTTTCTAACAGAATCCTGTAGAAGGATGTTAATCTGTTTTTTAGTGGCATGCAAGCCAGAGGAGCTAGTTTTCACATACCCCTTGTTTGGGTGAGTTGGATTGTTTTAGGGATTTTTAAGATCTGATTCAAATTTGGTAGGGATTTAGATCCAACAGCGGCGAGTCTTGGTATGATCTTAGCAATTTCCATACCAAAATGCACCCTTGAATTACCTGGATGGACAGTAGGGCAAAGTCTTATTGTGATTGACACGACATCACTTGATTTACCATCTTCATGTGGGAAAAACCAATAGAATACAACAGGAAGACATCTGAAAAACCAAGAAAATTTGAGAGTTGAGGGATCAAATTAACCAAACTAGCATTCAGGGACCAAATGTGCTACAAGTTGAGGCACTAATCATACAAATTTTCCAAGAAATAATGCTGTGTAGTGTGATATATATAACCTTTTCATAATTTTCATTATTTGAATAATGATTCTAAAAGTTGGCATCAAGTTCTGATGACTTGCTTTGGTGATTGTTTCCTGCCAGTCTGTATGGCTACTCGTTGAAAACCTTTTGAAAATGGCCCAATTTGAATGTTTTAGTGGCAAAACATTATATGTTCACAAGGTTAGTCATCATCAAATTTCGTGAAAAATACAGAGTGAATAACATGTGATGCGTTGATCAGAAATGTGCAAGGCTATTGCTCACTCAGTGCATGACTGCATGACCCCAGGATACCTTTTTTATACCTTTTTTTTTTCATTTTCCTGCAGGGGGATCTACGTTCTCAGTTGCAGACAACAAATGAAGATGCAAGCAAGAGTGGGTCAGTTTGTTTGTTTTTCCCCATTTTGCCCGTGTACATTGTACGAACTGACGCTTTTCCTAACTGTAAATCATTCATGGTTGATGCACCTGTGATGTTAGTGTCTTTTGGTAGTGCTGCAGTGGGATTTTATGGCTATAAAATTTTAAAGTTGCACTTGTTATCTGAACTACATAATTTTGCAGTGATTATTTGGAATCAAGTGATATCCTTGAGAGTTCCTTGAATGCCAAGGAGAAGATTATCACAGAGTTGAACGCAGAACTTCGGAATATTGAAAGTACTTTATCCAGTGAGAGAGAGTTGCATGTGAATGAGCTGAAGAAGTTGACCGCTTTACTCACTGAAAAGGTACTAACTTCTTAAAGAACGTTATCCTGTGTAAACTCGGTGTTCTTGGATCAACTCAGTGTTCTTGGCGCTGATTACTAAATACCAAATTATATCTACTTTGTTTAATGTGCACATTTCTTCAAGTAGAATTCTGGAAGGGACTAAAACTACTCTCTTATTTATAGAACCTCTTGTTTGATCATTCCCTTAATGCGAAAGACAAAAAACCTATACATGGATTGTAACCTATCTAATTACCCCTTGTGATTCATTATCCAAATGTAGTTCAGTATTCCCTCCATTTCGAAATGTTTGTCCACACCCACCATTGTGCACAGGCCCAGGAAACCCAAAATCGATGCAAAAGAAGCAACAAATCAACCCACCATTAGGTGTCCACCCCTCGGAACACGCAAACATACCTTAACTCCTTAAGGAACTGAGCCTAGCTCAGTTGGTTGAGGGTGTGGATGTACACCTAGACCACCCACGTTCGAGTCCTCTTCGACGTGAATTTGGATGCCTATTTCTTATTTATAATGCCACCTAGTTCCTCCTAGGTTGATCGAGCCCTCCCCCCCTTCTAAAACCCACCCTTTGCATTTAAAGTCTCTTGAATACAAGAGAGCAATCATCATATGGACAAACATTGTGAAACAGATTCTTCCGAGGCCATGGACAAACATTGTGAAACGGAGGGAGTAAACGCTAATTTATTTGCTTTAATCACTGTTCACTTGACATTCTCTATTCACTTCAATTGTTGTGGGTGAGATGGATAAACATGACTATATCCTGCAATTTTGCACCTCATTTTGGAAAAAAAAACACAAACAAGGGTAAAACAGTTTTAATGATGAAAAGAGATGTTACATATTTTGCTTCTGTTAATTGTTTTAAAAATGTAAACTAGTTTGTCATGCATATGTCTTGGAACTATTTGTTTCTATGCAACTATACTTCGCCCTTTCTTTATAATTTTGTTAATTAATTGTCTATTTACAGGAAAGTGCTCTTATGGAGTTGAAGAAAGAACTCCAAGAAAGACCTACAACAAAACTAGTAGATGATCTCAAGAAAAAGGTTCAGATTTTGCAGGTACTTACAACAAAAATACTCCTGTGTACTGCAATTTTAACATTAAACCCCTTTTCTTTTGAGACCACCATGGTATTAAACCCTCTAACTCTGCTAATTCTTAAGTTCTTAATTGTGACTACATTCCATCCGTAGTAGTTGGTTCTGAACTCATATGTGTTCTTTCAATGCAATTCAATTTACATAATTCATGATTCATGAAATTAGATTTCCTATGTTGTATCCTACGAATAGATTACCCCCATTGTGTTGTTGCCTTCTTGGTGGTGATTCTACAATGATATATTTGAGATATGGTTATATGAATTGTTAATTGTCATCACATGTGACTCCCCTATCTTTTGAATTTTGATTCTTTGGTCTTTATTCCTGCTGATACCACTATTCTTTCAATAGGCTGTTGGTTACAACTCCATTGAAGCTGAAGACTGGGAGCTAGCTACCAATGGTGAAGAAATGAGCAAGTTGGAAGCATTGCTTCTCGACAAGAACCGTAAAATGGAGCATGAACTAACACAACTGAAGGTTGGTATCTAGTTTGGATGCTGGAAGAGTGGAAGCTGTGGTGTTTAGTCACTTTTTTTCTCTAAGGACATTAATCTTTCTTTTGTATGCACGATTTCAAGATATACTTATTATCTTTGATTCTTTATCTGCTGGAACTGGCTGATAAGTTGCTTGTATTTTTAAAGGTTAAAATATCAGAGAAGTCAACACTTCTTGAGGAAGCTGAAAAAAGGATCGCTGAACTAACTTTGAAGGTTGAAGAGCAGCAAAAGTTGATTTTGAAACTTGAAGATGACATACTAAAGGTTGCTTTGCATGCTCGTTGATAATTCATAATTTCACATAGCACCAGTTAATCCATGATGCCTTATACATATATTCACAGAATCCGAACTGGCTATATGTCTTCTTGATGTAGTGTTCATGATCAGTTTAGCGGTGCAGTCTGAGTAATGTCATTATGTTGATATAACAACATGATTCTGTAATTTGGATGTTAGAAACCAAAATGTTGCTATATTATTTCTCTACTTTCATTTTCAGAATATAACTAATATTTGTTATCCTCGGTTCAGGGATACAGTTCAACTGATAGGAAGGGTTCACTTTTGAATGATTGGGATCTTCAAGAAATCGGCTCAAGTGAAGCATCAGAGGTAATTTCTAGTTTATGTATGCTTATCGCACCCTGTGTTGCTATAATTCTGCAATACCTTATGTTTATTTGAAGATTGCTGGCAGAAGTTTGTTTTTGAATACTTGTATTAGAACAGGTTGCTGAATTAACCGTTATTGGCTTATTGCGTGTAACTGTTTACACCGCTGTGTTGCTTCAATGAGCTAGTAAGTACCATTAGTTCTGTATTAACAGTTTGTTGATAAACGATCCATTGCCTCCAAACATAAAAGCTCTGATGGTCTGATTTTGCAAACATGCTAGTAATAATAATACTATTTACACTTTCAAAAAATAATAATATTTAGCAGTATATGCAGGTGTTTATCACCAGAGGCTACCATTCTAGACGTTGATGCTCTTATGAAATGTGCCAAAAGTTTTGCTTGCATTGTACCTTTTTATTTGTACCAAACATGTATTTTCAGCAGCATGGTTGGCTATGAATGTACATACTATTGGCTAGCATATTGATTGCTGAAACTTTTTTTTTTTGTCATGGTGAACAGTTTTGTTAGGGAAACACCCCTCAAATTATCTATCCGCAACTGTGATTTCAGTTTGTTAAGAGGAAAAATAGAAGGCCTGCTAAGATCAATGTGTATGATGGGATGGCCACTTTACTCAAATTAATGTGTATTTTTTATTTTCAGGGTACGGATCCAAGGCATGCATCACCAGACCAGGATCAAAGTTCTATGCTCAAGGTCATTTGCAATCAGAGGGATCGTTTCCGTGCACGACTACATGAAACTGAGGAGGTATTTAGTGAATTTGTGGAAAATGGCTGCATCGTTCTAGTGTTTCAAGTGATAGTGCTTGTTTATCCTCATATAATTAGATGCTAAACAGCATGTTGTGTGATGAACTTCGGCCTTTTTATAGTTGGACGAGGCTTGGTTGTGGTTTTGTTCTCTCGGTGATCGGGCCGACCTTTAGACTAATATTTACAGAATTGAATGTTGAGATGAGATGACCATTTGCTTTGATTATCTTGACAGCTGTGGATCTGTTGTGCTTCTCTCAGGATTATGCTTTTATCCAATGATGCCTCTTGCTCTGGAGACATGATGGTGCATCACTGATCATCTATTGTCATTTTGTGTCTCTTAGGAGCTGAGGAGATTAAAAGAGAAGTATGAGATACTAACGGTAGAACTGGAAAAAACTAAAGCCGATAATGTTCAACTGTATGGAAAGATTCGATACGTCCAGGACTACAGCCACGACAAGATTGTTTCCAGAGGACCAAAGAAGGTTTAGCGTAAATCTGTGGGATTTAAATTTGTCTTTACATTTTCTAGCATTTGACCTTTGTTGCATTGTTTTTCCAGTATGCAGAAGATATTGAAAGTGGCTCCTCAGATGTTGAAGCGAAGTACAAGAAAATGTATGAGGATGACATAAATCCTTTTGCTGCTTTTTCAAAGAAGGTACATATATGTTTTAACATATCATTAGTGACACTTGTTATGTATGGTATTGCACATAGTTTATTTATACTTTTCCTTCCATACCCAGGAAAAGGATCAACGATACAAAGAACTTGGTTTAAGAGATAAAATCACTCTTAGTAGCGGTCGTTTTCTCCTTGGTAACAAGTATGATACTATCTTCTTCCCTTTCTGTAAAACTCAGGGTTTTCGTTTTTCTTCTATTTTATTCTGCATGCTGATGTTTGATGATAACCACCGAGTTATTGTAGAAACTTCAAGTTAGAAATGTCTTTTAGATTGGTTGCAAATCACACAGTGCCGCAGCGTCTGGAATTTGAATTGAACAATATTGACCTCAGTGACCCCGAAGCGATAGCTTGACGCGTTTTCTTTGCTTGACGCGTTTTCCGTGGGGCACGAGTCCATTACTAGTGAAAGTAGTTAATGTGAGTCTAAACTTATTGAAATTATGCTCTGCTCATTGCAGGTACTCTTAAATTTATATGCTTGGCCAATATGTTACATCTAAACCTATCACTTTTTATTAATTTTAGCTTCATGGTGTGAGTAACTCGTTTGATGTTGAAAAATACATATCAATCATTCATGATGCATATTTGATCAGATATATTTATACTGCATGATACCAGAGTTTCTTTATATTAGTCATATGAAGTGGAATGGAATGCAAGATTAATATTAAAACTATTTATTTCTACTCACAGATACGCCCGGACATTTATATTCTTCTACAGTATTGGATTGCATCTCCTTGTATTTACATTGCTGTACAGAATGTCAGCTTTGAGCTATCTCAGGTGAGTATGCAATGCTATAGCAACTTAAATTGAGTTCATAGAAACTTCTTTTAATCTAGCTTCCGAGCATGGCTAATATGAATTAGTTACACAGCACAACACCGGGACATGATGAAATCATTGTGGACGCTGGCAATCAGACACTATCGCACATGCTCTAAGTCAGTTGAAGTTACATGTGAAAGTATTGTCAGTATCATGGAAACAGAAGCCTTCGGGGTTTTGATCTCAAGAATATTTGCATAGGATCGTAACTGAAGTTGCAGTTGACTTATTTTCTCTGTTCCCTTAGGCGTCTGGATATGATTCTGTAGATAAAAATTTTCCAGTCTTGGGGGCAGGGTCGACGGTTTTGAAGCCTATATGTATACTGTTGTATTACTAATTACCATTTTGTTGGTAAATGAAAGCACATCTGATCACCAAGGTACATCATACCATCGAAGTGTTCTTTATAGTGCCCCAAAAACTTATCTCCCTATTTATATTTGTATGAGTGGTATAAGCTGTACTCCCTTCGTTATGTGCTTCATTTTCAAGATCCCAATGCACCTTTGATAATGATTCCCTTAGCAGTTTACCAGTAAAGATAGAAATGACAGTTTTTTTGTGCAATTTAACTTCTCCGAATCACTGAGGACCCGTTTGGATCCTAGGACTAGCAATTAGATTCTAATTCTAATTCCATATGGAATTGAATTTGATAGAATCTAATTCGATTCTAATTTTCTTGTTTGGATGTAAATAATTTTTTTTCAGGAATCAAATTACAAAGGCTGTTTGACGATTAAATATGAATCACCATCAATAATCTATACATGAATAAATTATAGAGCTGAATAAACTCCTTTCCTCCTCTCTCTACATTCTCTCTCCTTCCCTCTCATGCTCTCTCACTCCTTAAGTTCTCCACTCTATTGAATAAAGATGAACTGAAGCCTCTTGTTACAATTATTTCTCTGTGTAAACATAATTATAAATTATCATAAAAGGAAGAAAAGTACTTCGCTCACATCAATTCTTTCGCCTTCCATTGGAAGTGCCAACGAACACTCGAGCTTGCGCTCACTAGAAGCAAGAACATAAAATAAAACTCTACTGTACTATCATCCAACCTAGAACATAAAACAAAACTCTAGTGTACCATCATCCAACCTAGGTATCTCCTTCAGCACAGCAACTCATTTGATTGTAGGAGCTTTTGGCCCATCTTCTTTCAACACTTCAACAAGATTGCAGGAGCTTTTGGCCCATTTCTTTCAACACTTCAACAAGATTGCAAGAGCTTTTGGCCCATCTTTTTTCAACACCCCAACTCATTTAGTGCAGCCATCTCTTTTGAACTCTCAACTGCTGTCCTTAGAGCCTCCTCAATACAATGATCTTTGCAATACATCAGACTTATTGAATCCCAAAATTTCACAACCTTGTACCTATGATCAACTGCAACTTGTATGTTTTCCTATTATTTGAAGTGACAAGTCACATTCTAAAACTAAAAAAAACTTATACAAGTACCAAACAACTTAAATTTTCCAGTCCCACATAGCTATCCTGCTGAAGTATGTACGGTAGGATATTTCTTTATAAATTATGTAACTTGCAAGTCTGAGTATCTTGAAAGGCTAGCTGAGGAATCAGTCTCTTGCATGTAAATGCTGCAACTGAACTACTAATTTGTACATGAAAAAATGAGTACAGCTGCAGTTTGGAACGCAAAAAGAAGGGAATATTATCAATTTTGGTACATGAAAATAAGACCAAAGACAATTATATTCCATTAACTCTCGGTGCTATTTTAGATGTATTCAAAACAGCACAGAAGTATACATCATATCAAGCTCATCTGTTGGGCACTATTTGGCTCGCTGAAAAGTGAAATTATCAGAAACACTCACTGCATCAACCAGTAAAGCAGACATAAAAATGACTTCGAGTTTGAGACAATCTATCACATCTGTTATAATACGTTCCAAATGCATCACATTTTCACAGTGACTACTTAAAGCATGGTGCAACACTCATGCTAGGAGCCATAGACTATTAATATAAAAAAAATTCATCAAGATTCAGAAGCCAATAAACTCTACATCTCCTACATGTCTAACCAGTTCACATGCTCATACTTGTAGCCACGCCTGAAAAACACATGCACACAAAATTTTTCCAGAACGTCCCTAGACACGACAACATGTCACATCATCACAACTAGAAATTTTGAGGTGGAGTCAAGCACAGGACTAAATAATTTGATATTTATCTGAAGGTACAAACATAGTTTGCTTCTATACCCAAAACCACTACAGATCAACAACAGCCAAGCTACCATTAGACCCCATGTATTCATCAAGCATAGACACCAGATGGGCATCTATGACAGCGATACATGTAATCCAAAGCGCTTGCGGCCGAATCCCACACTCGCCGCCTCCGTATCTGGCGAGAGCACCCAGCAGAAGTAACTACAACACAATCTAGAGGAAGAAGTCGATAGCGAGATTGGCTGAGGAGGAGTAAGAACGGGGATGCGCCCAACGGCAACGGTGGGAAAGCGACCCGAGGCAGAGGAGTCACCACGTCAGGGTCGAACGAGAGCGGACGGGATGAAATGGAATCGAGTTTGTCGTTTTTTTCAGCCAGAAATCCTCTGGGATGGATTGGAATCACGTTTTCCATTTCATAGTGGATCCAAATATGCCGGACCTGGAATATGATTTCAACTCGTGCCAATTCTGGGATCCAAACGGGTCCTGATATTATTTTTAATCCTAAATTTCCCCAGCAAAATAACTTAGATTTTACATTTGACAGCAATATAATAGCATTATAACTTTTATATCATGGCAAAAAATGTGCAGTAAAATCATGAGATCATTGATCATGAGAAAGTAGTGCCCACTTCTCTTAAAACATGAAACAGTGGCCGCGCGACGCGCCCTAGTTCCGTTACGTGGTTCTTCACTTGTCACCGCTCTCTGTATATCTGCTGCTTGAGCCTACGGCACTCACAAGCGGCAGCAACAGCGACTGAACAAACCTTGTGAATCGGCGGGCCGAAGGATGACGATGAACACCAACAGCCAGAAAGAGACGAGAGATCGTCGTTTCACTGTGCCCAATCAATGGGGAAGGCACCAAAACGGCAGCCATCGACGACTGGTTTTGCCGAATAGCCGTAGCGCGGCTCCTCTCGCCGATACGGGCGGTGGGGCCCCGCGGGGAGAACCACCGGTCGCGGCCTGATCAATGCGTACGGGCCACAAGCGTGCCATGGACGGATGCGGCCACGTCGCCGCGAAGGGAGGGGAAGGGGTTGTCCTGCTGTGGGACCCGGCCGGCGGTCGCCGTCGGCGTGATCTGGTGTGCCCGCCCGTCAAGTGGTGTGGTGCCGCGAGGGAAATATGGAGCGAAGCCGAGAGCGATTAGCCTTGACATTAACAGGTCCTTGATGAGATCTAATGGAGTGGATCAGGAACTAAGCTACTCCCTTCCATCACAAATAAATTTGTTTTGGTTATCGATACAATCCCTCTAAAAACACATCTTTGACATACTTTTTAACGTAATATATTTATAGAATATAACGAAGTTATATTATTATAAAATTATTTTTTAGATAAATCTACTCATATCATTTTTAAATATCCAAACTCTATACATAAAGAGTAATTTGTAGCAAAAGTTTGAAGATATTAACCGTACTCAACCTAAAAATTAGAGAGTAGTATTTTTTTTTCTTTTAACGAAACCTAGTTTAGTTGGTTGTGGGTGCGGTTGTACTTCCGAAGTTTCAGCATTTTTTCTTAAACTCCGATAATGTTTTTTTAAGGAGAACAGATTTCATTCATATATGGTGCAAAACACATCCCCTTTTACATTCACCCCCAAACAACAACTGAAAATCGCAAAAAAGGACAACTAGGGCCTTTGTGCCATCTTCAACCTCTGCCATATCTTCCACGCATACGACACCAACGAGCTCAAGCCAACGACATAGGACACTGAAGACCTTGTCTTACCTTCACAGGAGTTGATGTCAAGACCCAAACGTTGTAAAGCCGCAACAACCAGCAACTCGGAAGCTCCATCGGCCCACATCTAGGACACTGAACGAGCATCGATAGTCTCAATACCAAACTTCGTAAGGATCCTTCAGCTGACACCACCAACCTCAGACTTGCTGAAGTTGGAGACCTAGTAGTCTCGTTCACCGTCACCAAATAAAAATTTGACGACCCCAATGCACAAATCAAACACCAAGGGGATATGGAAAATCCCCCCAATCGGAAGATATACCTTTCAAGGCCGCCACAGGAGAGGAGGAGAGGTCGCTGGAGCCGACAAACACGCCTGGGACAGCCCGGAGGATCAAAAGATGGCGAGGCACCACTGAAATGAAACCAACACCAAACCTACCTAATCTACACCCTAACAACTACTAATATACTCTATTAGCTAGTCCGGATGCCGATACTCCTATTCTCCCTTTTCTCCGGTTCCAAAAGGCCACCGGCGGAGGAGAAATCGGCGAGATTGATGTTAGATTTTAATGATCATCTGTTGGTCGCCTTTTTACACTGTAGCTGGGGAACAAAGATTCGAGAAGTCATTTGATTAGTTTGATCGCGTGTAAACTCCGATAATGTTTATTTCTACTTTGTTAATTAAACATGAAGTTTGTAGTACATGTGTTTCATTTTCACGAAAAGGATGCAACGACTTGCCTAGGCTAAAACAAAAGCACAAGCTCGCTTTGTGAATATACTTGCAACTCGCATACAACGCTCCAAATGTTTCAGGGTTACAATGATGCATGTAATAGAATCAAATTCCTTTCACGGAAGTTCGACCATTCAAAAAATTAAAAAATGGTCGAGCGTAGGAATGCGAATGAAGACAATGAACGTGTCACACATACAATGGTTGTCAGTTTTGTGAGTCTATGTTCGCGACAAAGATGCCGATGTTGATTTGAAGGGACGACGACCAAGGGTCATACTATATCAAGTACCAAAAATGGGAAAATCTTTCTAGCAAATGGGGAGAAATGTTTATGTGGTAGCAACTTCATATGTGGCAGAATAAATAATAATAACCATCATTTTGCTTTTCCCTAAAAAAAGAAATATGTTTGCCCTTATTTTCCTCTCGAGGGAACTTTCTTTTACTTTTCGAAAGATCTTGTATTCCTTGTAGGATGATGAGATATTTTTGACACTTTTGTATATTGAAGTTGTCTGCGTTGCAGATTAGCTATATAAGTTGGGGCTGAAAGGTTGTCTCAAAAGAAAAAAAAAAGAGTTGCAACGAGAAGGTCAACAACTGCAGTAGTATCACAAAATATATGTTAAGAATCGACAGTAGAGAGATGTACCATTGGAACAAGAAATGGAAGGTTTTAAGATTATATCTCTTGTACATCATGACTACGAGAGATAGAATAGAATTGTTTGGCTATGGCCGCGGCGCCCGGCATCCCTCCTACATGCGGCTCTTCAAACCGGGAAGGGCTAGAACCACTATGACTTCACAGTTCTAACATGGCTCTATGGATCGATGCCGGATGAGACCCCCTATATCATTATTGAGCCAAAACAGATGAATCACAACCTCTACACGATCAGTGCCTCGTCGAGCTCTTCCTGAGTCTACAACTCGGTATAGACGGAACGGATGGACATGGAATGCAATACCTCCTGCGACTAGGGATGGCAATGGGTCTAGACCCGTCGGTTGTACCACCCCGTACCCGTACCCGTGTGAAAAAATTACGCCCGCTATAATACCCATACCCGCACATGGGTACAATATTTACCCGTACCTGTACCCGTGCGGGTAACGGGTACCCGACGGGTTACCCACACCCGGAAACTCACCTTCAACGATCGGGAGGGGCGACAGAGGGTGAGGCGGCGGTGGCGGCAGGGAGGGGTGACGGAGGAGGAGGCAATGGCGACGGAAGCCACTGGGAGGGGCGGCGGAAGAGGAGGAGGCAGCGGCAGCCAGGAAGGGTGATGGAGGAGGCGACGCTGGCGGCGGTCTGGAGGGGTGACGAAAGAGGTGGTGACCGAAAGGGGCAACAGAGGGGGCAACGAAGGAGGAGGCAGCGGCGGCGGCTGTCGGGGGAGTCAACGGAAGAGGAGGAGGTGGCAGAAGAGGCAGTGGCGGGGTTGGTCGATGGAGAAGGAGGCGGTGGCCGGGAGGGGCGGCTGAGGGGGCTACGGTCGAGGAGAGTGATGGAGGAGGCGGCATCGACGGCGAAGAGGGGCCACGACGGTGGTACTCGGGAGGGGCGAAGACGGCTGGGAGGGGTGGCGGCCGAGGGAGGCGGCTGGGAGGGGTGGATGACGAGTGAGAGGGGCTTAGAGGAGGCTGGGAGGGGTGGCCGGGAGGGTAATGTGGGCTAATCGGGTTAGTTGGGCCTAGGTGGGCCAGATTTGCTGGTGGCTTGGGAGATTGAGGACCCATGGGTACACTGGTATGGGTAGTAGGAGAACGGACCCGTACCCGCTCCACCCGACGGGTGACGATTTTCCCCATTAATAGACCCGTGGGTATGAGAAGTGGTCCATACCCGGCCCCTAATGGAGTAATTACCCGTCGGGTTTTGGGTTTTGGGGGCCCATTGCCATCTCTACTTGCGACTATGTTAGGCATCGAGCGACTGGGCCGGGCCATCGGCTACAAAAGAAACCAAACCGTCCAGCACTGAGGCATGGAAGAACTGTATACAAGACTCCTTCCACCTCTAGTTCCCCCTTCCCTGAGCCTCTTCTCCGATTCTCTCTCGGCTGCTCCTCTATTTCTGATCCCCTCCTCTTCTACTACATTATAGTGCCTATTACCCATCTGTGCTTCTCTCCATTTCTATTGTATCAGTGCTGTGTATCTGAACTCGGTTGGGAATATATATTTCACTGCTCCTTGAATTGATTCAGGTGTTCATGTGCGATTCATGTGCTTGATTGAGAAAAGTTGCTAATAATTAGTATCAGAGCCACCCTTCCTGGCCACCATGACAGATGAAGATTGCACCCTCATCATCGCTGAGATGAGGAAGATGTTCAGGGGATGGGAGGAGTGACTGAACAGAGGGATTGCTTTGAGGAGCATTGGCGACACCTCCTTCGTCTAGCCCAACTCAGCTACTTCTTCTGAGTGCGTCGATGTCAAGCCTTCCACTGAGCCCAACTACGACAAGGAGCGCTTCTCCCTCACCACCAATGTCGAATCCGAGGCCTCCTCGCTCATCCGTGCCAATGACGTCCGTGTGTGCCGCAGTGCCTGCAAGGCGTTCGGTCGCCCCGAGTGCTGTTGCAGCGGCACCTACGACAACCTAGACCTCCACTCCACCGAGGACAACTCCGCTATCAGCATGGTGTGAGGAACAATAACGTCCTAAGAGAGGGGAGAGGTGAATTAAAATATTTAAAAACAAATGGCTCTAAAAATTTTACAAGATAAATCTATCTCAATTTCTATTTAAATATGCTCTAGATTTATCTAGTGTGTCTACTCTACCGCTCAAGAGAATCGCAACCTACTCTAGCAAGGTAAATTACAAGTATGTAAATACGGAAACATAAATAAGGCAAAGAGATAAACTCGACACAAGAAATTTTTATCCCGTCACTAAGTCTCTTCCGGTCATGACTCTTGAGCTACCAAGTCACCAAGATAAGGCCTCAAGTATGATGAGTCACCAAGCCAGCAAGATGAGGTCTCACCACTAACCTTTCTTTTGGTTACTTGTGCGTCATCTTCACTTCGAAGCTTTAGTCACAAAGACAAGGGCCTTTGTGTCCTCGCACAATCTTCTTGCCACTGCTTCACACCAAGTCAAAGGGTCAACAAGTTATCGGCGAGTCACAAAGACTCCAATGTGCCATTGTACTTCTCGGTACACGGTTAGATCACTCATTGATCCACTCTCTAGGTTGCAACACCTAGCAACACTTCTCTCTAGACTTATAAGCACTAATCACTCTCTAATGGTGTGCTTAATCGCCTTGCATGAACAATTTTAACACTTTGATGGCTTCTCAAGTGTATATGGGTTTCTCTAGACTCCAACACCTTCAAATGGCCGAGTAGGTGGGTATTTATAGTCTCAAACTTGCCAACTAGCTGTTGTTTCAACGACTCAACTTTACTATGAATGAATAACGGATGATTCGGTGAAAATAATAGTACAAGCATAAGACCATCTGATGTGTACAATCTCAGAAACTAGCCGTTAGAACCTACTCAGAACCACTTCTGAATACCAAACTGTCCGGTGTATGCTTTATCTCCATCACCGGACTATCCGGTGTGTATACTTAAGCCTGACCGAGTCAACTTCTTCACTGTTCAATTGTTCGGTATATTGATCTTCTGATCACCAGACCTTCCGGTGTGTTGATTTCCCTCTCTTTGCAACTCTCTAGAAAACACTCATGCATGCACTGTCATCTAGTCACTGGACTTTCTGGTGTATTGATCTTGATCATTCGATAGTTGCAGTCTTCTCTTAAACAAATGCTCTTGTGTGTAGAGCACACATATCACTGGACAATCTAATGAGGTCATTTCTTTTCTCCTCTGAGTGAAAACACTCAAGTGCATGCAAATTCCTGAGCACCAGACCTTCTGGTGAGAACAAACTGATTTCATCTCAATTTTCCACCTTCTGAAAAATACTCCGGTGTGTATACCTTTGGTATTATCGGACTATCCGATGTAGATATTTTCTATAGAATTTCTCCAATTCAATCAAACTTTATCTTGACTTTGATGGCTTCTTCATATATTGCATCTATGAGACCTACTAATCATATATTCTTGACAAACATATTAGTCCTAATGACCATGTTGTCATTAATCACCAAAATCACAAGCATGGCCTAATAGGGATATTTTTGCTACACATGGAACACACTGAGCTCCAAGCCGACGGCCTTCCTTAGCTGCGTGGATGCCGAGATTGCCCTCGCCGCGTCTAGGGGTGGCAAATCCATTGATCTAGGCGAACCCATCAAACCACCCTTCCTCTGAACTACAGTTCCCTCCACCTCCTCAGCCCTTGCATAGGGCATGAGTGCATTTGTGGGTGTGGGTGCCACGATGCTGGTGCCAACACCGCACCAACCATCTCCACCACCAAGCAACAACAGCACCAACCTGATCACTGGCCTGCTGGGGAAATCACCTCCGCCGTCGCACCCGTGGATGCATCATCCTTTGAGACTCGCGCGGTTCATCGACATACCCGCGACCCACGTTGGCGTCTGTGACATCAACAAGATCCACCTCCACATCTTTGAGAGCACCATAGCGTCCGACCACTTCCTCTGCGACGACGGTACGCTGCAGCCGCTCGCCATCGTTTTCCCCCTCACCTGGCCAGCATCGCCGATGTAGACATAGGGAGATTTCCACACTGGCTGTACACACACTGCGCAATGAAGCCATACATCACCATCCTCATCTCCGGTGGATCCATGACCACCCTCAACACCGACAACCATCCCACGGCTTCAACAGTCGGCGATGTCATCCGTAGCGACATGAACATCGAATAGTCCACCAACCGTTCGATGAATTGCCTCGACGATGCTGACGCCGACATCACCACGCTCAACGGCATTTTGGCTTCCATGCATGTTCTAGGCGCTGAACCGACATCATCACCAGCCTCTACACAACTCGTCATCAACATTTGGACCTTGGCGGCTCCAAGCTTGACATCTCTGGTGCATATCAGCCTGTGTACACTTTGGGGGTTAGACGAAATGCTCTGTAGTCATGGCGCCTTTCCCAGCTGCAAAGTTGACATGTCTGCATCTAGGAACAAGGATTGGCTTGATGGCTGTGATGAGTATGTCCCTGAGTTGCTGAGGATGTGCCACTATTTTCATGTGTCATCGGGTGTGCATGGGGAGATGACAGTTGTTAGGTGGTCATTGCCGGTGAAGTGGTTCAAGTGGCCTCTGCATTCGTCATTGAAGATTGGGTGTGGTCATGCATTAGTTTTTTAAATAACATTATTTTATTGGAAAATTGCAAAAATGATAGCCAAATTAAAAAACTGCAAGAATAAGTATCTGTCCGTACACGGAATACCAACAAGGTACCTATCGGTACTTCGAAGGGCGACATCTTACGTGATGCTATGCCTGAGGACCTGTTGGCATGCAGAATACCGACAGGTCGTGGGCCCGGCTAAACGGGGGTGACACGTAGTCTTTATGTGGAGCGTAGTTGCCTGTCGGCATTCCAAATGCCGACAGGTGACGCGTTATGTCATGTCAGCACTCGAAATACCGACAGATGATGTGTTATGGTCTGTCAGCATGCAGAATACCGAGGTACCACGTTAGGCATGTCGGCATTTCGCGTGCTGACAGACCTTTATATATTTCATGGCCAGCGATTTCTCTCCCACATGCGACCGTACACAGCGAGCGACAGCTAGCGTCAATGACGAGTGGGCGGCGCGGGGCAGCGTGCGGCGTGGGGGGGGGGGGAGGGGCGGTGGTGGCCAGTGGACAGTGGTGGGCGGCGAGTAGAGCGGTGCTGGTATGTTTTTCTTTTTTTAATAGTTAGAATTAGTTAGAAATTTAGGAGTAGTTGGGAAAAGATGTAGTTAGAAAAATTAGGAGTAGTTAGAAAATTATAAAAAATTAGGAGTGGTAGAAAAACCATAGGTGATTTAGGAAAAATAGTAGAAAGTAGTTAGAAAAATTAGAAAAATAGTAGAAAATTAGTTAGAAAAGTTAGGAGTACTTACGAAAATGGTAGGAAAATAGTTAGAGAATATTAGAGAAATGTCGAGTAGAGTAGATAATTTAGAAAAATAATGATATGAAATATAGAATAGAGTAGGTATGGTTCGGAAATTAGTTAACGGTAGAAAATATAGTATAATTAGTTAGGAAATGTAGAATAGTTAGAAAAATTCAAATATTTTGGTAATGTAGAGTTAAAATAGGTTATTTAATATAATTGGAAATTGGATAGTATTAGACGTACACATTTTTCGTTGATGTAGGAACTTTACATTTGAATTGTTGTGGATTTTCGCATAATTGTATTTAGAATGGAAGGGGGAAAATGTGATTCATTTAAAGTTTAGAGCAGAAAAATTTAGATACGTGTAGAATAGATAATGTAGCATAGAGTATACGTAGTTAGGAATTTTGCAATAGTTAGAAAATCTAGACTAGTTTGGAGTCGAATTGCTATGAATATGCAGTACAAGTATTTCATAGTTGTATGATATTTAGAATAGAAATGGAGTAATTTTTTTTGACAACAATACATTTAGAATGGTATAGTATGAACTGAAAGAGTATGTTAGCAGTAATATTTGATGGTTATGTAGAATACAAGTGATGAGGTTGAATAGATTTTATGGTCGTAGCTGTTGTATGTTGATTACAATTATTTAACCTGACGGAGTATAGTATGGTTGTTGAATAAGGTATGTCAACCATAATGGGGTTCAGGGTTTTTTACAGCTCTGGATATGTCATGCATTATGACAGTGAGGTGGATCTTAGTAACTTTTAGTACGTAAACACATAATTGCATAGTGCGAGAGAGATTTGGTGGTCCCAAGTGTTAAGTTGGCTGTATAATCTGCTACAACTTAGTCTGGTACATTAGTTGTTGATGATAAAGGTTTTGATTCCTAGACGTGGAGAAACCGACTAGAAGTGAGAGCTCTTGTAGGTTACATGATCGAAGCAATGACATCAATCAATTTGTGTCTCAGGGGTTGAGACGAGGGTTTTTTCCAATGTATCTTTGTAGAAGCGAGCGATGTTGGGTCCACAGAAGCGGACCTAGCACGGTAGAAGTTTTTGGTGAAAATGTTATCCATGAGGAGGTGTAGGAGAGTGTGGTTCCGGAGGTACCCTGCAGACTAGTACACCGGTTGAGCTACAGGCTGCAACTGATCAAGGAGAGCGGGATGAGGCACTAGTGGACCAAATGAAGGCATATAACGATGAGTTTCACACATTTGTAGACTCAGGTGCAGGTATCTTGAAAGAATGGATGAATTTTGCTTCGAAGAAGTTGACGGTGAACGATGGACATGAGTAGGCATGGGAGTATGATTCCATCATGGTGATCAAAGGCCAAATGTTTCATGACAAGGTCCATCTGCAGTATGCAGTGAAGAGATGGTGTTTCTCGGAGGTGAGGGAGTTCAAGGTGAAAATATCTAATGCTCGGACATAAGACATAAAATATTTAGCTGAAGGCTGCACTTGGCAAGTTCATGGATTCTTACCGAGGTGTGACACAATATGGTTAGCGTCTATTGTTGAGCCACATACTTGCAACTTAAGCTAACCTCTGCGCGTGCATAGGAACATGAACGATGATTATGTTGCAAATATGATATACCCGGAGATTGTGAAGAAGACTAGTATGTCTCTGTTTGGAGTTATGCATGCTATCAACACCGGATTTGGGTACGAGATTTCATATGATATGGCATGGAGAGCGAAACGGAAGTTGTTAGAGAAGAGATTTGGCACATATAAGGACTCATACCACAACTTACCTTCACTACTAGAGGTTATTCAGGACAGGAACTTGGGCACCTGCATTGCTACTCATGATTTTGTCAATCAAGATGGAGATCGAGTCCTTCAATGGGCGTTCTGGTCGTTCGGCTGTATAATCGAGGCATTCCGACATCTCCGACGGTGATGTGCATGGACGTAACATTCCTCACAAGAAAATACAGGGGGTAGATACTCATAGCTATCGGGGTTGATGGTAAGAAACAGGTTGTGCCTTTGGCTTTTGCATTTGTCGAATGCGAGTCTATGGATAGTTGGTTATGGTTCTTGTAGTGGGTTAAGAGAGGTGTTGTTGGTAACATGCCTAACGTGTGTGTACTCCACGATCGTCATGCAAGCTTGTTGAACGCTATCAACACATTGCAGAGTGGCGCGGGCGGAGTATTACTGCGGCCAGATTCACATAGTTGTTGGTGCATGCAGCATGTCGGAGAAAACTTTTTCAAACAATTCGGGAGCAAGAGGTTGATGGATCTATTTAAGAAGTTGTGCAAACAGAATCAAAGGAGGAAGTTTGATGCACTGTGGGAAGAGCTGGATAAACTAAGTGGTAAGCACATGGATGAAGTTTTGAAGAAGCCAGTTGTACCGAGAGAGGAGGAGCCTAAGGGCCTTGAGCATTTACCACTTGAGCCGCAGAGTGTGACCAGGAGAAGGAAGGGTGAAAGGAGGGTTATGTTTCTCCGACTAGATCATACATGAACCACTGGAGAAATGAGCACTCATTGCGGATACTGATGGTTCATGTTATGGAATTATGACAACTAACCTCGCCGAGGTTTACAATCACTCGTGGAACACAGCAGTATCTTCAAGAGCTTTACAGTAAGGCCGCGCTATATATATGCAAACCTGCAAAGGGTGTACACGGAGAAGATAACGTCTTACATGGAAGGGCCAATCATAGAGAGTTCATATTGCTGGTAACCATCAGCACGTCTTCGGGGTGATGTTGCATGATAAGGGCGGACTGGGTATCGGAAGGCAGAAAATTAAAATGGAATGCATGTTTTAGCCAACAGACAACACGTGTGAGTGCACTTGCAACAAGCCATCACTAATGCATTTGCCTTGCTCTCATGTGCTAGCTTGTTGCGCGAAAGGTAGTATTGACTCAGAGTATTTAGTGTCACCGTACTATCGTAAGGAAGTCGTAGAAAGTACTTGGTCCGGCGAGTTGCTTAGGTGGAGGGCGGTGCAGGACTTCACGAAGCCACATAAACATGGTCTGTATTGGATTCCAGATCCAAATAGCAAGGTCAACACAAAGGGGCGACGCAAGACTCAGCGTATCAGGAACGATATGGACGATGTTGAGGGAGCACATGCCCGCATGGAGTGCCTGGTATGTGGAGGTCCGCATTAGAGAGGGCAATGCGAGCAATATCAGCTGGACACTCTAGCGTCAGAAGAGAAGGTTAGGCGTGTCCTGGTATGCCAGTCGAAGAAGAAGAAAAATCCTTTTAACAAGACTATTATCTGAAGCAAGTCATGATTGTTTTCATGTTGTATTACTAATTGGATGGTGCTCTATGTTTGTAATATTCGTTTGTCTATGTGTCGAAGCCTTGTAATATTGACATACTATTGTATTACGTAATATTCGAATAACGTGGGTATGTGTTGTAATATGTGGAGCATGTTGTATTATTTACTATTTGGAGTTACTAGACTACCTGAGTATGTAATGTTATATTTGGACCCTGTAATATTTGGATCATGTTGTATTATATTTTATTCGGAGTACCTGATAACCTTTGTATTTTGTGTGATATTTGGATCATGTTGTAATATTTGGACTGTTTGGGTTATGTTATATTCAGACTACCTTACTCTTTGTTGTAATATTGCCAACTTTTGTATGTACTCAAAATTCGTTGCACATAATGTGTTGTACTATATGATATTTTTGAACAACCTGCTACGTTTCTCCTCATATTGTATTTCGTTTATGTATTATTCTTTGTGTTTTATTTGTGTCAAGTTCAATTTTTATTTTGCATATTTTGCGTTGCATTACTATGTGCTTATCGTATTCATTATGTTATGTGGTACAATCTTTTTTGCTTTTAGGTATGGAGCTCATCGACCCTGTGATTGATCCGATGCATTGGACACACTTGGATAACACCGAGCTATACCTGGCCTTGTGCTTATGTACTCTGGACCACTTCTGGAGGCTTGACCAGCGTTGGATCCTAAGGTAATCACTTTGTGCATTATATGTTTGTTGTTGTAAATAACTCGATTTTTTACTCGTATTCTTTATTTTCCGTAGGTTGAGGGCATTGGGTCTCCTTCCTTTGGCACATCCCTCGACCCGACTACGGACCAGGCCCCCTGTTTTCCCCTTGATAGGGCACTGCTGACAGCATTGATCGATTGTTGGAGGTCGGAGATACACACTTTTCACCTGCTCGTAGGTGAGATGTCTGTCACGCTACAGGACATCTCCAAGCTACTAGGATTGCCCTTGGCCGGGACTATTGTGTTTGGGCTGGACTTGCACACCGGGTGAAGGGACAAGCTCCTCGCTAGGTTCCACAGAGTTATACATGAGGGTCAGCAGCCTGAGCAGGTGGGCTTCAACTCGCCCCACGATTAATCAAAGGCCTGGGTCCAACAATTCCGGGCGGACCGCCTGACGCCAGAGTCAGAGGACTAGAGAGTGTGATGGCACCTGGAGGCGTACATGCTGTGGCTATTCAAGTGGGTCCTCTTCACCAGGATGCACACGAACACCGTTGACAAGCAGTTCGTCTCTTTCGCATAGCAGATTGCAGATGAACCCCTAGAGCAAGTCCCTCATTACAGTTGGGGCTATGCGGTCCTAATGCAGATGCACCAGGCGTTGTGTGAGGCCCGCAACAGGAGGAGTGACTCTGGGTCAATCACATGTTGTCCTTTGCTCCTGACCCTATGGTAGTACGAGTGCTTCGATATAGGGCGCCCGCACCTGAGCTCGTACGATGCATACGACGAGGCTTTCTACTTCCCCGATGAGTTTGTCCTTCACGACGAGTGGACGACCCTGTGATGGATTCGCTTTGGTGCAAGAGGACGGCCCTGTGATGGATTCGCTTTGGTGCAAGAGCGATGTAAAGAATACAAGTTAACACATTTCTTTTAGTAATGTTCTTTCATGAAGCTTATATGCCCGCATTTTTCTTTTTCATGCAACCGAGGTGGGTGACAGCGACGACATGCTCTTTGTACCCTCAGTTCGTTGCCGCATTCGACCAGCTGTAGATAGACAAGATTGAGCTGGTTGTTGATGATATATCAGGCTATCTCTTTGAGAAGTCTTATGAGGAGCTTTGCACTGTGAATTGGTTGGTTAGTGATGGCGAGTTTTCGGTGTGCATGAAGACATTACATCTTCCTTGGGACCCTGGTGGCGTGACGAAAACGCCTTAGGGGCAAGCCGCATTTCAAGGGGAGGGGAATGTTAGGCACGAGCAGCTGGGTTGGCTCCAGGCTAGCACATGGCCGGGCTATCAGCTACAAAAGAGACAAAACCGTCCAACACTTGGGCATGGAAGAACATTATACAAGACTCCCTCCTCCTAAGTTCCCCCTTCCCTGAGCCTCTTCTCCGTTTCTCTCTTGGCTGCTCCTCTATTTCCAATCCCCTCCTCTTCTACTAAACTATAGTGCCTATTACTCATCTGTGCTTCTCTCCCCTCTATTGTATCAGTGATGTGTATCTGAACTCGGTTGGGACTATATGTTTTGCTGCTACTTGAGTTGATTCGGGTGTTCATGTGTGATTCCTATGCTTGATTGAGAAAGGTTGATTACAAACTGCAACTCAAAGACTGCATGTGATCTCAGCCGCCCGTTCCAATGGCGAACGATCTGGATTGATAGCTACAACATGGCTGCTACAGTGAATTCGCTATATAAAAAATACACATTTCGTCGCTATAGTGTTTTAGACTGAACTGGATCTTTGGATTGTATCCGCCAGCCGCTGGTGCAACCGCTTAAGTTGCAGTCACACTAGCGACTGCATAGGAACCAGATCCAGAAGGAATCATAACATATACAAATCTCAACTGTCTCTATCCTATTTTTAATTGTCTTCATATACAAGAGATATACTCTAACACACACAATTGCATATATTGAACTGCTGGTGTTAAAAAATTGCATACATTGCCATTCACTACAGACATTTTTTCGAAAATACACGACTCATTCACTTGATCATTAAAATGTGACCATACATTGGTCACATCAGCCCATTTTTGTTCTAGAACCACCGATGGGTGTACCTTAAAAATTAAAAGCCTAAACTTATATCGTGTATCTTACCAATTCATTTGGATCAAGCTAAAATAAACCTTTATTCATAATGTTAATTGTGGTTGAAATGTTTTGTCGTAACTGTGGACTAGTGCTATAAATGGCATATGATCCACATATAATATGCCGACAGCTATTTCAAGACAGAGATCGTGGGAGCCGGGACAAGTCAGCCTGTGTGCACATGATTGTACATGAGCTGATGAGTCACCAAGATCACAAAGCGGGACCTCATACTTAAGGCATATACAGTGGTTTAGAGACATACTATCTATAGTATTCATCCACGTTATTTTAAACAGTAAAAACAATTCATATAATATATTCATCCACGTTACTGTAAACACTAATAATCATATATATAATGATTCAGATAGCATCAAATTATTTAATAGACCATCTATTATATCCCTCTCCTATGCTCTCCTCCACATCAGGATCCAAAGAGCTCCAGTGAAATGCATTAGAGGTACTCCACAGCAGTTGATTTCGAGTGAATTGATTGGATCAATTGGTACAGTACCATATGATACAGTACAAATTTGCTCCGCATTAGAATCGAACATTGTTGTTACAATACACCGTGATTAATTAATACAGAAACTATAACAGTAGGTTGATATTACTGTTTAAACAGTGATCTCTATATCAATCGTCATGAATATAGAGGATCCTTTAAAAAAACCGTGTAACGTCTCTACAGCTGACATCACACTACTATACACGCCTTTAGCCGCGGAGCAGTCCACGTCATCGTGCATACCTCGTCGGCCCCACAGGAAATCCAACGGCGTGACAGGCAGCCCAATAGCATTCCATCCCACCGGATACCGCGCGCCCCGCCAGCCAATCAGCTTCGAGATAAGCATTTTCCCTGGGCCCACCACTCGTTGTCCTCGCTCCTCCTCGCACCACGTAGCCCAAAAGGCACCTTCACGGGCCCCACCCGTCCGTTACTTGAACGCGTTTGCAGGCACGGCGTCAATGACATGTGGGTCCGTTTTTGTGCGCCGAGTTCGCAATTTTATAAAGGAATAAGGAAAGGGCTTTGGAGCTCGCCCCCACAGTGTTCCCGTTTTGGTAAGATCTCGCTTAACCTAACTGTTGGAGGCAAAGTGATCGACGAAATGACCAGCGCAGGGACGGCCGCGGCGGCGGCGACGGGAGCGGCGCTCGGGGCGCGCACGGCGCGCTCATGCGACGGCTGCATGCGGCGGCGTGCGCGGTGGCACTGCCCCGCGGACGACGCCTTCCTGTGCCAGGCCTGTGACACCGCCGTCCACTCGGCCAACCCGCTCGCGCGCCGCCACCACCGCGTCCGCCTCACCTCGGCGTCGTCCTCCTCCGCTCCGCGCGACCCCGACGCGCCCGCGTGGCTGCACGGCCTCAAGCGCCGGCCTCGCACGCCCCGGTCCAAGCCCACGAGCAAGCACGAGGCGGCATCCGCCGCGATTGCCTCGGCTGCGTCGGTGGCGGTCCCCGACTTCGAGGCGGAGGAGTCTGGCTCCGGCATCTTGGGAGACAACGGCCATGGGGTGGAGGACGACGACGAGGACCTGCTGTACCGCGTCCCAGTGTTCGACCCCATGCTCGCCGAGCTCTACAACCCCGTGGCCGACGAGGGGGAGAAGAAGCCGGCCTTCCTGAGCTCGTCCCTCGCGGAGACGTCGCCGGAGTTCGCCTCCGTCTCGGTGCAGGCGGACGTTCTCTCCGGGTTTGATGTCCCGGATATGGAGCTTGACAGCTTCGCCGCGGACATGGAGAGCCTCCTCATGGGAGTCGACGACGGGTTCGAAGATCTGGGGTTCTTAGACGACGAGAAGCCTCAGGTGAACGTGGGCATGCACATGGACTTCGAGGCCAAGGCTGCGCCGGCGCCGGAACAAGAGGACAAGAACATGGAGCGGCCGGTGATGATACTCAAACTCGACTACGAGGGCGTCATCACCTCGTGGGCCCGTGACGGAGGCTCACCGTGGTTCCACGGCGAGCGCCCTCACCTCGATCTTGGCGAGTCATGGTCGGACTTCCTGGTAAGTTTCAACATATATGGGATTTACACGTTTCTGACATTTCCATGCACCGTGTCGCCTGATTCAAATGGCTGATCGGTTGCCTTGCCATGGATCGATCTTGTTCAGACGGGGAGAGTCCTCGGCGGTGTCGTGACGGCCGTGACGGGCGGAGAGCGGGAGGCGCGTGTGTCTCGGTACAGGGAGAAGCGGCGGACGCGGCTGTTCGCCAAGAAGATCCGGTACGAGGTCCGCAAGCACAACGCCGAGAAGCGGCCGCGGATGAAGGGCCGGTTCGTGAAGCGCGCCGCGCTGCCGCCGCTGCCGAGGCCGCCGCCGCCACGGCAGCAGAAGCAGCCGGAGCGGGCGCTGCCGCAGGTGGGCATGGTGGCCGCGGCGCCCCAGCTGGGAGCGCACGGGCGCTTCCGGTTTTGAGACCACTCGTTCGTACGTACGTGCGTGCATGATGCATCGGTGCATCTGCATGCTATATAAGTAAACGCTATCACGTAGCATGTTCTTTCTACTCTATTTTGTTTAGGGATGAACGTACCTAGTGTTAGTTTTGAGCAGAATCCGTGTGAATTAGGGCTCCCCAAGATATGCGTACTTACGACTGAAACATGAGCTTGTACTTGTGCAGAATTTCATGTGCAAAGTAGCTAAATATTTGTATGTATAACTAGGTGGGGTGATGTTCTTCTATTTGTAAAGAAGGATCTACTAATTACAAGGGGTGTAGATTTTGATCTCATAACATATGAATACATGTGTAAAGGTCTGAAACTCTTAACTGAAGCTGTTAAGATCAAAGTGATGATATACTATGTGGTTGGATTAGGGTGAAAATGGCTTGTAACTAAGTTGTTACTAGAGAATATATGTTTGATGGGGTCGCATAGTTATTTATGCATGTCTTCCATTCTGTGTTGGATCTTGGGGGGGCTCGTCGAGGGCACAACGAGCAATTAGGTCCAATTTTTTATGCAAGCTCTAAAGAAAACATATATTCTCTATACAATCTCGTCATATAGTTTGATTAATCTCTTCTCCTCATTCTACTATACGATTTCTACTGATATAAAGGGTTGTATGTATATATGCCTTTGCTCTCTAAATCTCTATACTGTGTAATTGTGACCCCTGTGATTTCCTTGATGTGGCTATGGGCTTTTCTTTTGTATGCAACCTACTTCTGGGACATTTTCGCCACTGAGCATGCCAATTATTTGGCTCCCCCGATCACTTACCTAATGAATTATTTATGTATTATTCGTGTGAGATCAGATAACTTTTTGTCAAATCTCATCTATTTTTCCTCACAAAATGAATTATTTATGTATTATTCTTTGAGTTTGAACAAAATCGACTACATAGGACAAAATCGACTACATAGGAAATTTGCCCTCGTAGCAAGTATTTTCCGCTTTAACCTGTCTTGCAAACTTCTTGTTACAACCTTGCAAAAATGAGCACACTACTACAGAAAAAATCATCAGTGTCGGCTCAAAAACACCATCCATAATGATTTGTCCATGACTTTTAGTGTCGGTTTAAGAACCGGTACTAATAATAAGTATCAGTGCCGGTTCATGCTATCTGTGCCGGTTTGTTCCACAAACTAACACTGATACGGAGACTATCAGTGTCATTTTTTTATCATAAGCCAGCACCAATGCCCCTCCCCCCTAATCTAGTTGTTCCCTGCTTTTGTTTGGAAACAAAGGGGCAAAAGCCTTTGTTGCTCAAAAATATTCATACATTCAACATTAATACTCATGCCAATATTAAAAGAGGGTACACACAAATAAAAGATATCGCAACTGATAATATGAAACAATTCCAACTATGAAAGATCTACCAACCAACTATAACGCCCATTTTAATACTAATAGTCTAATGTCCAAGTACACACATACTCATGATTACACTATAAATCTTATTGTCAATCTATGTCACTAATGAATAACAAAGAACAAAAAAGTAGTACATCAAGTGCCTCTGCCTCTAGAAGGTGTTGCTGAACCTCTACCTCCTGAAGGTGTTGCCACTTGAAGAGAAATATGAGCTTTAATAATCTGACTTCCAAAATCAAGGTACATCAATCTGCACAGGCTATGAAAAAACCAAGCATTCTTCAAAATATGAGCTGGAATCCCTCTCTGACATACAACCCTTCAGTTTCCATCAACTATAAGCATAATGAAAAGATTAAAAACCAAAACATCATGATTCCTTTCTTAAATGCATAGTTATTTTACAAACTATAAAGGTCAAAAACTAAAAAGATCATAAAGTTCATGGGCAGCGATCATCAAGCTCATAAGCAAGATTCATTAAGGAGACTAAAGACTGAAGGATAGCACTATGATGCCATCAAAGAGCAAGTTCAAATCTGGTAGAAAGAAGTCTCAAGCCTCATGCCAAGTGCAATCTGCTTAGTATGTACGAGCAATATGAAAGCTGATGGAGGTTCTTAGTTTCTCCTATTACATCTACAAGTTGATCTTGTCACAAAAGCTGTAGAAGGGGGGTTAGGATTACAAAGAAAAAACTATATCCGTAGAACCCTGTTTGGGACATCCTAAGAACAGTGGCGGAGCTCTGCATCCGGTAAGACCTGGGCCAACAACTAAGCATCTAAACCACCCAAACCAGGTCACATACCAATATGTATCAAAAATAAAAGCAAAAAATGTACAATTTAGATAGTACGTCAACTCCATTCTTATTCGGAACAACGAACTACATAAAAACATGTTAATGATATAAAAATATTTACCTAATTAATGAGTACTTCCTTCATCCGAGCCTCTCATGTCTTCAGCAACAATAGCATATGAAACTAAACCTAAAATAACAAGCTGTATATGTAAAAAAATCAGGATACAAAATTACAATTAATTAATGAACAAAAATTAGTAATCAAGAATACAACATACCACTAGCACTAACCGGAGGTGTTGGGATCGGAATCCCAGACAAGGTGAGCCTTCGGATACGAAGATATCGAATGGCTCTCAAAACGACACGTGTTGGAGGAGGAACAGTTTTTCGATACCTCTTCCGAGTACACTGTGCCCCTATTTATAGCCCGTACCCGGCAACCACATGTGCGGTTTACAAATCCTACCCCCTCACCTGCTATATTCTCGGAATATCCGGGGTCATTATGGTACAAATTAGCATAATTACAGCAGTATCCCGGGCGACCGAAATCGGGCCCACTGTCTCGAGGCGATTCCTGTCTTCGAAGGGCATCGAAGCCTCCTCCGTTCGGATGTCCATCGGATAGCCTTCGTCCCTGGAGTGAAGGTCGACTTGCATCTTCGCCCGCTGCGAACACTGCGGACTGCGGGTCTGGACTTCGCCCGTTAGCCAAAGGTCTCCTTCGTCTTCGCCGGTATGGGAGATCGAAGGTGCGGGCGCGCCTACACCCTTCGACCGACGTAGCTGTACGATCTTCGCCGCTTGCAGATGAAGTCCCTGGAACAAAACCACAACGGCAAGCACGCAGTATTTCCAGTAGACTTTGCGGTTCCCTCCAAAGTGGGGGGGGGGGGGAGATCATGCCCAACAGGAGGTAATCGAGGTAGCTTTTTATACAACTCTTCGGTTCTTGAAAATAATATAAATATCTTCATTCTTAATGCTTGCAAAAGTACATCACTCAATATAGCAAATCATCCTATGATTCAAGCACTCATTTGTCGGTGTATTCGGAACCAGGGGTCCCTAAGTCCCGAGACCAGGCCGGCCATCCGCCACATGTCACCACCCTGCAAGGTAAGAAGAAGCTAAGTCCCGGGAGAAGGTGCTCGGGGCCACCGCCTCTGTTTCCCGAGCACCCTAGCTCACCGATGATCCGCAGAGCCCAAATACCGGGAAGGAAGTGCTCGGGAGAGAGTGCTCGGGGCTGCACGTGGCAGCCCCCGAGGACTCGGTGCCCCGAAGGTCCCACCAAGTGCTCGCAAGGTCATCCGACGACCCGAAGGGTCCCATCGTCGGGGTGTCATCCAGTCAAAGGCTCAATGCCGCATTTAATAGGCACGCGCGGCCTGACATCCTGACATCCTGACATTCTCAGCTGCCCACGCCCTAGTGTCAGACCCTGCTATGCACTGGCAGGGGGGCGTGGGTCCATTAAATGCACGGGTCCCGTCCCGTTTCATCCAGGTGCCTCGGGATAACGTTGCCAGAATCGAAGCGCTCCGCCTGCCACCCTGCCCTGGCAGAAGAACAAGACAGGGTGGGCGCACCGGGCACCTCTGAGGCTGCCCGGTGGGCCCCCTTTATGGCGCCCGAGGGCTTCCATAGTGGCGGGTGGTCGGATGCGCGCCGCATTTCTCCACCGCCCCTGTCACTTCGCCAAGACGAAATGATTACACCTTTCTCCGTGGCACCTTGGCATTCGCATCCCCTCTTTCCCATTCAGGATATGTTGAGGTCGGCGCGCCTATAAAAGGAAAGGATGGAGAACACGTAAAAGGGACCGGAAGTGTGTGAAGAAGAGGAGGCAAACGCTCGAACCAGCTCAAGCCAAGCTAGAACACGAGAGCCTCAAGCTCTTTGTAAACGGCTCTCCCCTTGGAACCAGATACATCCTTGAAGAATTCCCTTCAAGGGTAAATATAGCGCTCACACAGGAGTAGGGTGTTACGCCTCCGTGCGGCCCGAACCTGTCTAAACCCCGGTGCACCCATTTTTCTCGCATTAGGGCAATCATCTCCCACCAGCCATTGCATTTGTTTCCGTTCCCACTTATTTTCCAAACAAGCTTATCCAGGATCATCCCCCCGGCCGAATCTCTAAAAAGGGGTCTCTCGGGATCCCTGCGACAGGAGTTCACCCTCCGACAGCTGGCGCGCCAGGTAGGGGAGACTCCTTTCTTCCTCGTCTATGGCGCCGAGGCAGTCCTCCCCTCCGAGCTCACTCTGGGCTCCCCTCGAGTGCATGCATACTCTGAGGGTGAGCAGGAGCGGCAAAGACGCGACGACGTGGATTACCTGGAAGAGCGCCGGCGGCGTGCCGCTGTCCGCGCGGCTCGGTACCAGCAGAATCTGCGGCGTTATCATCTGCGCCATGTCCGGTTCCGGTCTCTCGAGGTGGGGGACCTAGTTCTCCGACGCGTCCAGTCGCGCGAAGGAATTAATAAGCTGTCCCCTGTGTGGGAAGGTCCCTTCACCGTGATCGCGGTCCCGCGGGCAGGTTCTTTCAGGTTAGCGACGGAGGAAGGACAGCCCCTCCCAAATCCATGGAACATCGAGCATCTCCGACGCTTCTACCTATAGATGGTCGTGCTCGCGGCTCAGGTCAGCAAGGCCGGGGGCTTCTCCCCGCCCAAGCAGTCCGAGGGTTTCACCCCTTGGGTAAGTCGCTGTCGCCCAACCTTGTAAATATTACGCATTCAGTATTTCAATAAGCAATCGCTGTGTCAGAATATTTTTTCTGGATTCCGTATGTTTAATCTGTCTGGTGAGGTGCTCGGTTGTGCGAGAAAAAGTTCGCTCTCTCTCTTTTTTCACGTTGATAAAAGAATCCCGATCGGTATGCATGCGAGCAGTCGCCGCTAACTTATGTCCGGCATGGTAGGCTGTGGTGTTCGGTGTCGTGACAGGCTCCCGGGCACTACCAAGTTTCGGGGTGCTCTGGGTAATCCCATCGCTCGAGCTGCTCGAGTAGTCCGGAGCTCGGGCCCCCGGAGCGGGCTGTCGGTGCTCGGTCTGGTTTGTCATACCCGGGCGCCACCAAACCATGGGACCTCTGGGTTATGCCTCTTCCCGCTCTTGTCCGCCGGTTTGGGTGTTCAAGAGGTCTCGGGTCGAAAACGAGAGCAGTCTATAGCAAGTACCGCACTAACAGAGCGCACCAGACAAAGAAATCCCATTTTTCTCTTAAGTCACAGGCTGGCGATCGCTAGCAGCTCGGCCGCGAGGGCTTCAATGCCCCGGTCCCTGGTCGGCCCCAAGGGTCCTCGGGTGGTCCTACCACTTAGGCATGGGTGGTCGAGATCACCCGACCCTAGGAGCCTCGTGCGCCTCCGGGCGCTCGGGCGCCCCATTAAAAGAATTAAGTTCCCGGGCACCCGAGCTCGAAAGCACATCCCTCCTGGATCGGTGGGCCAGAGGGCCGACAGCTGTCCGGTGAGTGGTTATATTCAGACAAGTCTGCTTTCAGTAAATTTATGTTCTCGAGTCATTCTCGGGGGCTCTCGCGCCTTAATCTGTTCGGTGAGGTGGTTTCCTCGCACGCAAAAACCCCGCCGCGTGTCTACTTTTTCCCAGAACGACAGAGCGGTTTGCAGAAAAGAGTAGCGCGCTTGCGATAATGTCTGACCGAAGCCCTTCGTGGTGGTCGTGGTGTTCGGTCCGCTTTTAAGGACCCCGAGCACTACCGAGTCCTCGGGTACCCTGGGTAATCCTATCGCTCGAGCTACTCGAGTAGTCCGGAGCTCAGGTCTCGGGGGCAGGCTGTCAGTGCTCGGTCCGGCCCGTTTCAAGCCCGGGCACCACCGGACCGCGAGGACTCTTGGTCACATTCTCGCCCGCACGCGTCTCCCTTCTACTAACTGAGTGGTCGCAAAGTGAAAAAGTGTTCATTAGGCACGGCGTGTTCCGAGCAGGATCGATCCATCTCCCGAGCAAGGAAGTCTGTGTCTTTGTTCTTAACTTAGGCAATGCGGATTCGCGAGAGCTTGAAGGCCGACTGTGCCAGCAACAGCGATCAAGACAACTTCATCCTCGGGGACGGGAAGGTCGGGAATGGCCCGACTGAGTACTCCCCGGGACTTCAAAGTAAAACATCAGAAGAAGCATCAAACACTTAGAGAAACTGGAGTTGCGAGCCCAAGGAAAAACTGCCATTTAATATTCACAGGATATTTACAAGGCATTTTCTAAGGGTTCACTCCTACATCTACAACAAAAGAAAAGAGGGCACAAAAGGCCTAGTCGGCGGCAGAGGCGTCGGCTGAATCCTCCGAGTCGTCCCCGGGCGCTGGCGGCGGCGGCACCTCTCGCCTGAAGCCGGCCGCCACCTCAGCGGCGGTACTCCGGACCGCTGCCCGGGAGGCCTCTCCCTCAGCCTCGACCACTCCCTCCCGCGCCGGCTCCAGCTGGAAGTTAGGGTCCCTGCTTCGGTAGCAGGCCAGGACGTGCTCGGCCACTGCATGCGCCAAGCCACGTCCCTCCCGGGCGGTGAGTTCCTGGACCGCCCAAGGCAGGGCCTCGAGGCGCTCGCAGACCTGCTGCAGCCCCAACACTTGTCGTGCGGGGCCGTCGCCCTTTTCGCCTTCAACGAGCCGTCCGAGGCCACCCTTCTCTACGGCCCGCCGCATCCGCCGGAGTATGTCTTTCAGCATATGCTCGAGGTTGACCCGCGAGACAAAGGCGGTCTCGAGCTTCTCCTTGGCGGCCCGCAGCTGTGCCTCGAGTCCCTGGTCCCCGCCTGGACCAGAAGAACTACAAACTGCTGCGGGGGCGGCAGCCTGCTTCGTCGTGGCCACCATCTCGGACAAAGCGCGTTCACGGGCGGTCAGTTCCGCCTCGTGCTTCGCATTCTGCTCCGACCTGGTCACCACGGCCGCCGCCGCCGCGACAGCCTCTCCCTCTCGGCGACTCAGTTCGCCTTCTCGGCGTCTCAGCTCATCCTCCCGCCGGGCCAGCACATCCTCCTGCTGGGCCACCGAATCCTCCCGGGCACCGAGATCCGACGCCGATAGCTCGTTGTCCACTTCCCGGATGGAGACGTCCTCCTCCCAGCGCTTGATTTCTTCTCTGATCTTTCGGAGGTCGTCTTCCCGGCGCTGGAGGTCGGCGCGCGTCTTATCGGCCGTGCCCTCCCGGC
This sequence comes from Phragmites australis, assembly GCF_958298935.1. NCBI lineage: Eukaryota > Viridiplantae > Streptophyta > Magnoliopsida > Poales > Poaceae > Phragmites > Phragmites australis. The sequence continues at coordinate 41,844,176 of NC_084923.1, forward strand.
GGATCAGCTCGGCTTGCCACTCCTCCGCCGCCTGCTCCCGAGTTGCGACTGCCGCCTCCCTCTCCTGCGCCTGCCCCATCTTGGCAAGGGCCTCGGCAGCTTGCTGCCTCGACACCTCAACCAGGCGGGCGGCGTCTTCTCGCTCCCGCGCGGCTTCTGCCCGCGCGGTCTTCAAAACTTCCTGTTCCCGCGTGACTTCCGCGCGGATGTCTTCTAGCAGCTTCTGCTCCCGCGCGGCCGCCGCACGGGCCTCCTCTTGAGCGCCCGCCAGCTGCGCCTTCTCCAACGCCAGATGGGCGCGCTCGGCCTCGAGCTCCCCCTCCTTGGCGTTCACCGCTGCGCCCAGCCGCCCGACCGCTACTTGGACGCCTTCAATGGCGGCCAGGAAGGGGTCGGCGGGCTGGCCGGGTGCCAGTGGGGCCCAGGCTTCTCCGCAGAGTGCCTCCAGGGGGGCCGAGCTCTCTGCGGGGCCCTGCGCTGCGATCCGCCCCGGGCTCTGCCTGTCCGGGGTAGGCTCCGCCGGCGCCGAGGTCTCGGACGGCGGCCGCATTCCCGCATCGGCCGCCCTGTCCGCCGGCCCCGGCAAAACATCCACCTCCACCATCATCCGCCCCGGGCTCTCCGCGCCCGGGGTAGGTTCCGCCGGCGCCAAGGATCCGGACGCTTGCTCCGTCCTCCTCTCGGCCGCCGCCTCCGTCTCTCTCCCGCTGGCCGCCACGACGATTGGCGCCTCCACCGTCCTGGTGCCCGCCTCCGTTGGAAAGGCAGGCGGGCTTGGCCCTGGTCCCGGCGCCCGCTCTTTCTCCGTCGCAGCAGCGCCTGCGGCCGGCCTACGGGAGACAAATGAAAAATACCGAAGCTTAGTTCGGGCCAGAAATGCCTATAGAGAAGCAAGAAAAGAGACTCACCGGTACCGCCATTTGGCCGCTGGGAGCCTGATGTCCGGGTCCGGTGCCGTCGGTCCGGACTCCTCCCGCCGCCTCTTCCGTTGGGGGCTCGGCTGAACCGCTGCGCGGGCCACGGGCGCCGTCGTGCGGGCCTCAGGTGCCGCCGCGCGGGTCTCGGTCTCCGCCATGCGGGTCGCGGGCGCCGATGCAGGCCCCATCCGCACCAGGCGCGGCTCCAGCACCGGAAATGCCACCGCTGCCGTTGGCGATGGCGGAGAGTCCGGCACTAGGATCAAAGCCCGGGGACGCTTTCCCCGGTCTCCCGGCGCCACCTCCTCTACGACTTCAGTGGCGCCCTCCTCTCTGGCACGGCGGCTGCTGCTTGCGGCGGCCCCGTCGCCAGCCCATGCCGAGCCACCAGCAACCTCCTCGCCCAGTAGCTCTTCCAGCCCGGGGAGTTCGGAGGCCTCGGGACTCCGGCTTCGTGGCCGGTCCACAGGCCCCTGGGCGTCGAACTCCGGCAGCCCCGCCATAATGGCCACCCGGTTGGGGTTGGCGCAGAGCGCCATCTCCGGCCACGGGAGCTCCGTCCGGCTCATGTCCTCCGTTCCGGTGATCACCCGTGTCATCCCCCGCAGCTCCGCCTGCCCCAGATCCCAGCTCGCACCGATCTGAGTCCTGGTGATGTCCTCCGGCCCGGTGTAGAACCAGCTCGGCCGGGCCCGTTCTCGCAGAGGCGCCAGCCGACGGCGCAGGAAGTCCACGACCACCATGACGGAGGTCAGCCCGAACTCGCGCAGCTCCAGGATGCGCTCCAGCACCGGCTTCAGCCTCGCATCTTCTGGTGGCGGCGCCTCCCACGTCGATCGCCGAGGTTCCGCCGCCGCCTCCGGCAGCTCGAGGCGCTCGTGGGGGTCGACGTCGACGAAGAACCAATCCCGTCGCCACTCCTCCCACTTGCTGCGCAGCACCTGGGGAATGTAACGATCCCCCAGGCCGTCCCGAAGCCGAAGGTTGCAACACCCCGCGACGTCCGCCGTGGAATGCCCCCTCTTCTTCCCCACCGGCCGAAGGACGAAGAAATGACGAAGCAGCGTCGCCGACGGCATCACCCCCACGAATATTTCGCAGAGATGCGCGAAAGTCGCCAACACCACCACGGAGTTAGGGCTTAGGTCCACCAATTGAATGCCGTACGTCTCCAACGCTTGCAGAAAGAAGGCGGAGAACGGCGGCACTAACCCCGCCGCCACGAAGGAAGTGAAGAGGACGGTCCGCCCAGGGACGGTCGTCGCCGGCGTCAGAGTTGCCGGCCTCACCACCACAGCACCTTCCTGACCCTCCGGCACCAGCAGCTTCCTAATCTTGTCCGCCGCCTCCTCGTTCCTCAGACGAGACTCCGGCAAGATGCTGTCCGAAGTCTTGTCCCGTCGTCCTCCTCCAACCCTCGTCATCTCAACAGGATGGAGGGTGTTTTTGGTGGTGAAGAGAGAGAGAAGGGAGAACGCTCCGGTCGCCTGGGAGTTTCCTGAGGGCTTCGGAGCACAAAGAAGGCAGGAGCACAAGTGCGAGAGAGCGTAAAGAGGGGAACGGACCGATCCATTCCCCCTTTTATATCTCAAAGTTCAAAAACTGCCGCCTAAAACGGTTCGCTCGGCGAAGCGTCGCCTCGATCGACGCAACTGCCAGGCAAATCTCCCGCCGATCGCGCGATGTCAGCGACTGCCAGGCGTATTTTCCTCGATCTGCGCGGCGACCGCGCGTGCCGCCCGTATGGTCATTATACCCTTCGGAAGTTGTGTGGACACGCGTCCACTCGTTTTCCCGTTGGGGCGTACTTGAGGTTCGGGTCCGCAAGGGCCACCTCTGGAAAGCTTGCCACATGGCGTCTGCACCAGCCTCGGCCTCGGCCGCGACGAAGGGCCCATTCGCAGTCTCCGTCCCATCACCTACCAACGGGCCCGGGGGCTGCTGTCAGTGTATTCGGAACCAGGGGTCCCTAAGTCCCGAGACTAGGCCGGCCATCCGCCACATGTCACCACCCTGCAAGGTAACAAGAAGCTAAGTCCCGGGAGAAGGTGCTCGGGGCCACCGCCTCTGTTTCCCGAGCACCCTAGCTCCCCGATGATCCGCAGAGCCCAAATACTGGGAAGGAAGTGCTCGGGAGAGAGTGCTCGGGGCTGCACGTGGCAGCCCCCGAGGACTCGGTGCCCCGAAGGTCCCACCAAGTGCTCGGGAGAGAGTGCTCGGGGCTGCACGTGGCAGCCCCCGAGGACTCGGTGCCCCGAAGGTCCCACCAAGTGCTCGGGAGAGAGTGCTCGGGGCTGCCCGTGGCAGCCCCCGAGGACTCGGTGCCCCGAAGGTCCCACCGAAGTGCTCGGGAGAGAGTGCTCGGGGCTGCACGTGGCAGCCCCCGAGGACTCGGTGCCCCGAAGGTCCCACCGAAGTGCTCGGGAGAGAGTGCTCGGGGCTGCACGTGGCAGCCCCCGAGGACTCGGTTCCCCGAAGGTTCGCGCAAGGTCATCCGACGACCCGAAGGGTCCCATCGTCGGGGTGTCATCCAGTCAAAGGCTCAATGCCGCATTTAATAGGCACGCGCGGCCTGACATCCTGACATCCTGACATTCTCAGCTGCCCACGCCCTAGTGTCAGACCCTGCCATGCACTGGCAGGGGGGCGTGGGTCCATTAAATGCACGGGTCCCATCCCGTTTCATCCAGGTGCCTCGGGATAACGTTGCCAGAATCGAAGCGCTCTGCCTGCCACCCTGCCCTGGCAGAAGAACAAGACAGGGTGGGCGCACCGGGCACCTCTGAGGCTGCCCGGTGGGCCCCCTTTATGGCGCCCGAGGGCTTCCACAGTGGCGGGTGGTCGGATGCGCGCCGCATTTCTCCACCGCCCCTGTCACTTCGCCAAGACGAAATGATTACGCCTTTCTCCGTGGCACCTTGGCATTCGCATCCCCTCTTTCCCATTCAAGATATGTTGAGGTCGGCGCGCCTATAAAAGGAAAGGATGGAGAACACGTAAAAGGGACCGGAAGTGTGTGAAGAAGAGGAGGCAAACGCTCGAACCAGCTCAAGCCAAGCTAGAACACGAGAGCCTCAAGCTCTTTGTAAACGGCTCTCCCCTTGGAACCAGATACATCCTTGAAGAATTCCCTTCAAGGGTAAATATAGCGCTCACACAGGAGTAGGGTGTTACGCCTCCGTGCGGCCCGAACCTGTCTAAACCCCGGTGCACCCATTTTTCTCGCATTAGGGCGATCATCTCCCACCAGCTATTGCATTTGTTTCCGTTCCCACTTATTTCCCAAACAAGCTTATCCAGGATCATCCCCCCGGCCGAATCTCTAAAAAGGGGTCTCTCGGGATCCCTGCGACAGGAGTTCACCCTCCGACATGATTCGACATCTTATTCCAAAATTGTAGAGAATATATACTGAATAAAGTCAAGATGAACCAACCCAAATTGAATTATTGGTAGAAAGTAAAAGAGTTCAAGAAATTAAGGTCGTGTTTTCTAAATGACCAAAAGAGTCACTCTGTGGTAGCAAACCCCCAAATAATAAGCTTCCTTTCTCCATTATACCAAATCTGCTATATGTCCAGCCATGAAATAAATCTATATAACACACTAAGGGTTTCCTTGCACTTGTGGTCGTATTATAATTGCTTAGCAAACAAGAACAACTGCAAACTGAGCTGCACAAATTGAACTATCTGCCTGACAAAGTCTCACAGAACTAAGTTGTATAAAGTGATAAGTAAAAATCAAGTAAATATTCTTCCTAAATACCACCTAGATCTATCCACAAGTCCATGGTATCACTTTTCTCACCATAAAGGGGGGTGGGGAGCAATCGAACCTTGTGCCCACAAATGTGCAGATCTTCTTCAAGCCATCCAAGTAGCTTCTATGTTCAGTTTCAACATTTGAAGGTCAAGCAATTTCTCTTGCAAAAAAGCCAAAAAGCACAGTTGTTAGAATCTGGACCGTACGAGTCCATTGCAACAGATCCAAACACATGAGAGAGAGAGAGAGAGAGTGAGAGAGAGAGAACCAGATTCACTTTTTTAGTAGGGGTGGCATAGCACCTTCTTCTAGCCTTCAAGGATCACACAAAAGCTTAGGCGATGGAATGGATAGGCGGAGGTACTGGAGGACGACCTAGGTTTAGGGAGGGCAGCAGCAATTGGAATTTGGAGGCACGAACAAGGGGCTCACTGGCCTGCCGCCTGCACCCTGCGCACTGCGTTGTGTGCACTGCGGCCTATGTAGTGCACACTGTGTCATGCGCCTTGTGGCCTCCGTGCGCGCCCTACTGCTGCGGCCTCCATGCACGCCTGGCTGGATGACGGTATCCACCATGGCTAGGGTTTAGCAGTTCAAGGCTACGAGTGAGTTGGGGATCAAGAGGTCGAGTGGGCAAGAGATGGAGACCGTCAGGCTCAGCCGCTCAGGTCGAGTCACACATGGATGACGGATCGGTTTCCAGGGAGAGCTGGACGGAAGTTGAGCCTTGACGCTGGTCGCCTGGTCCTGGGCTGTGGGCTAAGTGAAGCCTGAGCCAATCAATAGAATAACAACTTAGGTCTGGAAAAAATATGGGAGTTGTACTCGATTTTTTGGTCATAACCTGGGCCGCGACCCCAGTTGCCCAGGCCCAAAATCCGCCCCTACCTAAGAATATGGCAGCCATTTTAGCTTAGACATCAAGTAATACATGACTTAAATTGACATTGTACAGTGTAGACAAACAACTATTAATTATTAATTCAAAATTGAAAACTATGTGATTATACCATAGTCAAGAAACACAATGATTAGATATTTCTTCTTTTCTGGAGACAAACTTGGTTGATATTTAAACCGTACCTTTCGTAGAACAAAAGGTCTCTTCAGCTCTAGCTCTAATGTGTGGAAGTAGCCAAGCTCTTAGCACTTTCCTGGAAACCAGCAGAGGAACAATAATCCCTTTTAAGGAAACCCACAATCTCCATAATATATGAAGGCTATAAAAGTGTTTTAAACACGTGCACATGCAAGAGAGAGCAGTGGATGGAGACTTTAACTACTATTCCCATGGAGGCATTATGATCAAACATCAAATATTTAAAACTAATTTGGCATAGTAGATGCTTTTTGCAACAATGGTTTGTAATCCTATGCCCACGTTACATAATTATGATTATGTAATAATTAGTGGGGAGCTGGAGCAAGGCATCCTTTGAATGAAAGGTGGATTGGTGAATACTTGTCAGCCACATCCCAATACCCAAATCTTAGTCAAGGATCTGAGAATTTTCCATCTATCTCCATTTGGTTCTCATATAAAAATATGCTCACCATGCCTTCCAACTATAGCTATTTCAAGTTATTTCAGCATCAGTCGGAACACTTACTAAGAGGAGAGCCTTATAAACAAATGCCATATGAATTCAACCATGCTAGAAGCCCAAAACAAAAGGGACTCACCAAATGGTGATGGCTTGGAGATTTTCACCGGTAGCAATGAGGTTGTAGGTGTGCCACATGTCGTCCTCCTCCTCTGGCAGCAAATGCGCACCACAACAAGTCAACCACGAGCCAATCAACAACCAACCCACAGAATCCCAATGGTGAGGGTTAGCCCTAGCCCGAAAATAAGGCAAACCCAACAAGCAAATGGACAGATCGAATAGATAGCACAGGTAGAGAGGAGGGGAGGAAGAGCAGAAGGTAAAGGGACCTTGATGGAGCCAAGGCCATTGTGGATGAGGTCGCGATGGATGAGTTGGTTTTATCCTTAGCACTGGACCATCCGACACGTTGATTTGAAGCGCCTCTTCAAAGTCAAAACACGCCGGCATATTCAACCTGTAGAGCACCAGACCATCCGACATTGACTTGTACTTTTTCTAGCTACATCACTAGAAAATGCTCTGGTGTTAGAACCTTTTGTGTCACCGAACCATCTGGTGAACTCAAAGGATTTCTAACTTGAACTAACAATTCTTTGGTGAGTTCAACATGTTGAATGCCGGACCATCCGGTGTAGGCATATTCTTCTAAACTCGTCCAATTCAACAATTCTCGAGTTCTAACTTCTCGATAGCTCATCCATGAGCTTCTTTGAGTTACCTAGTGCTGGAATTTTATAAGTGTGCATTCAACCAAGTCTAGACTAATCTAGGTTAAGCTACTACTCTTAGTCTCTCTTTATAGTATAGTCAAAAGATTAAGGAAAGAGACTTATACTACTCTAAGTGTCCTCCATGCCCTTGTGACATTTAGAACTAGGAGATCCTTAATCTTGATGCACATGTCCTTTGATCGTCCAAAGAATCACCTTAGGGACCCAAGAATACCCAATCATCATTGTGACCTAAATTTTTTATACCCTTCAAAATACATTTGTTAGTCACAATGATATGATCGTCATTAATCACCGAAACACTTACCACTTACCAAGTGGCCTAGATGCTACAATCTCTCCCCTTTTTGGTGATTGATGACAACACAAATGAGAAGATAAATATATGAATTGAAGTACACCCTATCATACTAGGCAATTAATAGCATATATCAATTAAGCAAGAGAAAGCCTAGCACTAGAACAACCTATCATGCTAGATGAATTAGAATTAAACACGCACAAAATTAAACACAAAGTGATGACAAGCGAAACACATCAATAGAGAGCTAAATAGTCCGACATTACATCAAAATCCAATAAGATCTAACAAGCTGAACCTAACTACTCAAAAACCTAACCTCCCGTTGAAACTAACAAGCTCTCTAGACATTCAAACTAACTCTCTCTCCCAACTCCCCCTAACACTAGAATCTCTCCCTCTTTGGCATCTAAGCACCAAAAAGAGAACACGTCTAAATATCCGGAGTTGGAGGAGACGGAGAAGTCACGCCGCCGAAGAAGTTTGCACCATGAACTGAGAAGCATCAGACTCGAAGTCAGATGGAGAAGAGTCAAGCTTGGTGGCAATGGTGTCGATGAGAGGTGAGAGGGATCCTACGAAAGGCTGGCCAGAGGCTAAAAGAGCAGGAACCTCTGATGACACTGCGCCGGGGTGGGGGTCAAAGCTAGAGGTATCGACATCCTAAGATGCCATCTCCTGAATGATCTAGCTCTGCACTGCCCGAAGGGGAGAATCTGCCTCGTCAAGCACGGGCTGAGTGATTGGAGGAGGCGGCTCGACTGACTAATCCTGCTGGGACTATCAGCTATGGAGAATCCTTGAAACTGAGGGGTCTAGTAGTCAAAGGTGTCATCAACGAAGTAAACATTGGCCTATGCGAAGTCCCGGCAGGCTGTGAGAAGACTCCGATGGAAAAGATTGCTGACAGTGGAAAGCCTGACATCGGAGTATCCAAAAGACCGTTGACACTGCCTGGTAGAGGACTCAGAGCTGGAGCAGGTGCTTGAGGTGCAGCTTGCAAATGTAGACATGTATGCTAAAACAGGAACGAGAACATCCGAGTGTTGTTCTATCTGTCCGACTGAAGTGCTACTAACATAGCCTGCTGCTGCTGCTGGATCGACTGCATAGCACCATATGCTGCTCCTGCTAGCGCAAATAGTCATCTTGAAGCTTTGCTTGCATCTCTACTTGAACTGCCATTTGCTGCTGCTGAATTGCCTAATGCTGCTGCATTTGCTGAAGAATGAGAGCAAGCTCGATAGACTGAGCAATAGGAGGTACAAGAGGTGTCGTCTCGGTGCTAAAGAAAGCGGAGTTGAAGTCTGCGGTGTAGCCTGAGAGGAACCACTTGCCTCTGCGTCATGAAACCTAGTAACTGGAGGGATGTATTCCACGTCATCTGAGTCACTGTCACTGTCCAGGTCAAAGAACGCTTGGGGTAACTCTGCATAGGCCTCAACTACGGCCTGGTCCTCAACTGCAACTCTCTCTCTCTCTCTCTCTCTCTCTCTCTCTCTCTCTCTCTCTCTCTCTCTCTCTCTCTCTCTCTCTCTCTCTCTCTCTGTGACTGGGACTCGCTCTTGAGCATGAAACATAGCACGTTGACCATGACGTCTGTTTGAAGGAGCAGTAGGAATATACTCCCTGAAGTAACTCGACCACTGCTTGTATGTCTATAGGAACTTCAGGAACCCGACAGAGTGAGCAAGCATATGAGATATCAAGCGGGCATATGGTTGTTGTCAGGACATAGTCATCCCGTCTGTTGTGACATCTTCTATCTCACACAATATCAAGTCTACAATGTCGAACTGCTGGTGTGTGAGAAAAGATAGGACGAGCCACTACTGCAAGTTGGTGATCAACTCAGCATATCTGATCCGTGGCAACAAACTGTACCTCATGGACATATGAATAGCCTTCGCCTCAGGTGTAAGCATGCCTGGCAAACAAGGATAACCTGGGACGAAGGGCTGCCTAAATAGAGATCGGATCTCCTCATATGTAGGAAAGACACCACCAACAAGACCACTACAAGGGGGGTTGGCGTTCGGATGAATGACCTCATGAAGACATCTATCACTTGCCTAGACCCCCAAAGCCTCAAGAATATTGCTCCTATACAGCCTCATCTGCTCTCCCTCAAGCATGAACTGAATGAAGTTGTGCTCTGGCTCAATCCACATTGTAGCATAAAAGACTCTGACCCACTCCTCAACATTTTTCTCCACATCTGTAAGCAGAGCCGAGAGTCCCAGGAAGACATTAAAGAGAGGTCTCAAGTCAACTCCTCTTGCAGCCAACTGCTTGTAGTGAGCGTATGATGCATGAAAACTCTCATGCAAAAGGGTCCAAAACCTGAGATTTACCCCTTCATATTTGTACGATGTAAATCACTCCGTGACTGGTACAAACTTCGGCTTCTTGATCCTTGGTTACTTAAAATACATCAAGTGACGCAAGTGAATCTCGCCTTATGTTGGAGGTTGCTGCTCTGGCTGCTGTTGGGGTTGCTCCCCCTGAGGCTACTCCTCCTCATATGTCTCTAACTCCTAATGAGCCATCTTCTAGCTACCTAACAGGCTAGAAGGCGTCAAGCCCGACCCTGTGGCAGGACGAGTGCGGGTGGATCGACGCGGCAGAGAGAGATCGTCTCTAATCTAAAATCCTCACTGAGTATCAGATGCATCTGCAGTAGAAATGGCATGATCCCATTCTTTTTGTGCCTTTGACTTCTTTTTCTTTGGCTGCTCAACGGCTTTTCTCTTGTCGCATCATCGTTTGGAAATTTCCCGCCCCCTCTGAAACAAGAAGTTCTAGCCCAGGAGGTATAGTATCAATCACTTGGCGTCCATCAGACGTACCCATCTGAGATATATAATTGACAACTAGATGAGCATGTGCTTTGGGTTTTAAAGAATATTGAGTGAATTTGACCCAAATTTGAATCCTAAGAAAGAATTTCATGTGGATTTGGATGAACATGCTATGGATTCAAATTTGCAACACTAGAAATAGTTCAATTTGCTAATATTTGACTCTAGTTGCAACAAATTGATCAAATTTGGCATGAATTTAAGTGAAATTTGCAAGAAATCAACTCGGATTTGAATGAATTTGAGCAATTTAGGCACAAATTGGATCAACATGCCCTAAATTCATGACCATTGAACTAAATTGCTACAAATTAAATGAGTTTGATGTCCCAGATTTAAAGGAATAAAACTGGGCACAACACATGTATGCCAGGATCAAGTTTCTATACATGCGTTACATCATCAGTGTATGATCACAGTGTCATTATTACAGTAACATTAATAACTTATTACAAAAGGACCCGAGGGTCTAAAAGAAAACACAATGGAACAAGAGAGCTTCAGTGCCAACGGGTCTTCCATTTTCCACAAGCGTCAACCGGAGGCACACCAGCCTAGAACAGGAGCTCCGTGTTGAAGTCGTTCTTATCGAAGGATGCAGCTTCATAGATGGCTTCTGAACAACAGAAAGATGCAAAAGAGGGAGCAACAGGTGTGAGTACATAATGTACTCCGCAAGCATGAGAAAACATAAAATGGGGCTTAAGTCAAGAAAAATCTAGACATTGGTTTACTGCACTACGCAACCTTGACCTATACTCCAACAACAAACATCCTATTTACTAAGTGAAGACATAACTATAACAAGAAAGATAACTCATCGGATTCCATCCGACTACCAAGACTCACTAGGCAATCCCATTACATGGCTACCCAACCATCCAATCCAAAACCCTGATCTCAACTAATCAAGAAAAAGTCCAAGCCACTCTTGACCATGAGCACGGCTGATCTATCAGTTTTATATTCTATAGAGTTTACACAGCTTTCCCTACGAGTCATGATTCCCTTGTTGCTTCACACTTGCAGCGTGTGGAGTCAAGATCTCACTACAAGGCCTTTACAAAGCTACCGCCGATCCGTAGGCATCCACTGAGGTTTCACCGCTAATAGATGATTCCATCGCTGCAGAAGCCCCCTCTTGTTTCACTCAACCATCCATTGGTGCCCACAGAACCGGAGGGGTGGCTAGTTAGTTGGCTAGGCCGTACCCATATAGGCCTTGTGGTTGTGCAGATTAGCTAGATTACATGTTCAAGAACCGGTCCTTAGGATTCCACACTGGAACAACCAAAAACCTGCTATGTAGCACCACCTCAAACCAACCATCCAGTTAGCATCCCTATACCATGTTGCTAAGAGATTATGATACTCAATTCTTGTTGCATAAACATTAGTCAAGATTAATATTTACCCAACTATGATAGCACTAGCATATCTACCCTTCCTTAACCATGACTCATCAACGATGACAAGAAATAATCATACAAAAGTAGTAAACCCTAACATGGGATTTCAATTTTTGACAAGCATGCAATGAAGGATAAATAATTACACATGAATCCTAAAACAGGAAAAAGATGTTCAAGGGCACTTGCTTTCATTTGAGGGTTACTCGAAGTCTTCAAAGGCTTGATCTAGCAGGCTCCCGAACTTCTCACCTCCTAATCGACACACCAAAAAATCAAACAAAGAAAACTACTAAGAACAGTATACCAAACAGTACTAAAACTAGGTTAAAAAACCCTATAAAAAGATTCTACATGTCGCTACAAGAATTTGAGCACAAAAATGACCCAAATCGGAGCTACGAGCAAAAAGTTATAAGCTTTTGAAGTTCTAGGGGCTTTTTTGCAAATTTTACTTGATTTCAGAGAATAAATCGAATAAATTGTATACTAAAAATCTTAATTATGATGTCATAAAGTGAAAAGGAATTATTTTTTATTGAAAACCCCACGAGATAGGTCCATGAGACCGTGGACCAAAGAAAAGGCCCTCAGTCCACTAGTCCACGGCGGACCAGAGGCGCCGGTGGGCTCGGCATGGTGACGGGCAGCCGGAACGGTGCTCTGGTGGACGAGAAGCTTTGATGAGTGGAGGAAAAGGGAGAGGGGAGGGTAGCGAGTTCACCCTGAGCGGAAACGGTTACGGAGCGAAGGCGAGGCGGCAGGGTGGCGGTGATGGCGACGGCGGAAATCAGAGGGGCGTCAGGGAGAGCTCCGGTGGGCTTACGATGATGACGTGCCCCGAGATCAGCTTCGCAGGGCCCTACGGTGCCGAATAGAGAGTTAGTTCAGTCAGAGATGGCGCATAGGAAAAGAAGGGCGGCGGCGACACAACCTCACCGGAGTTGAAGAAGATGAGGGCGCCAATGGCAAATTCGAGCGAGAGAGAGGGTGTGAGAGGGTGGTAGAGGTGGGGAACTTTGACGAGAAGGTTGAAGGCGGCTTAAATATGTGCGAGGTGAAGCAGAGCGACCGGGCCTCGGAGTTGAAACGGGCGGCGACCATGGCCATAAAGCCAGCGGTTTCAGGATTGATTGAGGGGGTTTGAAGGCGAGATTGAAGGGGGAATTGATGGGGGAAGTAGTGATGGGCATTAAGGACCTTAGATCTAGCCATTACCGAGCGAGGGAGGCAACGGGGAGGCTCAGAATCGAGCGACTAGCGCGGAGGGGATTGAGCCAGTGGAAGGTAGGAGAAGGGGAGCCGGCTCGGGTGGGGTGGCTCGGGCCGCTTGGCTGGCTTGAGCTAGTCCTGTGTGTCGGTGTTAGGCGGCAGTGCGCACGAGGGAGGCCGGCTCGGCAGGGCGGCTAGGGCCGAGAGAGTGAGGAGGGGAAGGGAGAACAGGTTGTGGCCCAAGAGGGAAGGGGGGAGGAAAACCGGCACAAGAGAGAAAAGGAGGGAGGGGAAGAGGGGGTTTTGGGCCGAGGGAAGCAAATCGGCCTCGGAAGCTTTTGCAAATTTGAAATTGCTTTTCTTTTATGATTTTGAACCATTTTCAGAAGAGATTTTAAAAAAGCGACTTCTAGTGATCTGTTGCAAATAATTTTCAAACATAAAACCATATTGCAACTACTGCAATATGAATGCATCAAACAAGAATATAACCTATGAAAATTTAAATTTAGAAATTAATTTCCTTCTATTTGAATAAAATTTTAAACTCCTATTTATATTCTAGCAAAATTTTACACTATTACAAAAAAATTTGAGCAATGATTGAATCAAAAAAATTAGAAATTTGCAGGAATTTGAATCTAGAGCTTGCAAATTGATGGACCGACCGAGATTGATGCTCACCATGATGATCTACAGAGAAAAACGATAGTGAGGGAGGAAGATCAACGACTAGAGGTAGCTAGCGACAACGCTGAAGTGACTGCAGTGGCTAGGGCATGGCGGTGGGGGGAGCCTATGGTAGCACGAAAACAGTGGTAGACTGGCGAGGGTGACACACTGGGCGACGGCGAGACTACTACAGCGCACGATGAGTGGCAACTGCCAGTGGCGACTCAGTGGGTCAGCGGGAGGAGCTCGTGCGTCAGCACATATTGAGAAGAGACGAGACGGTTGAGCCCGAAAGATTATATGACAAGTGGGACCCGTGAAATTTGCCAGACGATCCAGTGATGCACCATTTGTACGCTGAAAATAGCGCAGAACTAATATTTGTAGAGAGCTTGCAAACTAAGCCAAAAAACCAACTTTCACACGCCAGAATGTTTGTTGATCAAAGCACTGAACGACGGACCTATTCTGAGCAAAAACTGACTTCTGAATGTCAGAAGGTCCAGTGTTAATATTTTTGTTCTCACTGGACCATTTTTCTGTTCTTCTGATTTTGCTGCCATTGACTGAGCGTCGAAAGGTCCAGTGATGAACTTGAGCTGACACCAGACCAATTTCAAGTAAACGTGCAGCACTAGGAGAGCAGAACGCCAGATGATCCGTTGAGAAGAAAGAGTTGAACGCCGGACCATCCAGTGAGAAGAAAAAGACTTTGCTGAACTAAAATCTCTCACTGAGTCAACTGAACACACAATAAAAATACATATTTGGACCAGTTTGAGTGAAGACCTTATCCTCTCAAACACTCATTTCAAATATTTTCCCAAAAAGGCTATACCATATATAGTTTTTGCAATAGGCAATAAGAATAAAAAAAGGATGGAGAAAACTCCCAGGAAATGTATGAGCCATATTGTCTATGAATTCAAAGATTAAGGCTTTAAATTCGCTAGGAAATGACTCAATAGGTACGAAGCACAAACATCTATTTAATCACACTTATAGAGGTGTATGTTCACATTGAGAGTGAACAACAATCTCAAAGAGTGATATCCTCCTTTGTGATCTCTCTACCGCCAATGCACGTGCAATGCAAAATAAGTGCATAAAAGTAAACATGAGTGCACATTATATGACATGTGAATGCATAGCATAAATAAATCTATCTTGTCATATTACTTCCATTCTCAAGCTTCTTTATGGTGAACCCAATAACATGCCTTGAGAGAAACAAGGGGACCACCATCTCAAGCAAAACTCATGTTCACTACTATCTTAAGAATGTTAGATAAGCATGTATCATGAATGCATCTATATGACAAGGCAACACATGACGTTTGAAGCATCTATCACGTTTAACTCACTTCGCAATTTACAAAATATGGCTTCATCTAGAGGTTTTGTGAAGATATCAGCCAATTGATCTTTCGACCTTACACCACTAAGAGAAATATCATTTTTAGTCACATGATCTCTAAGGAAGTGATGGCGAATATCAATGTGTTTTGTGCGAAAGTGTTGAACGGGATTGTTTGCAAGTTTTACGGCACTCTCGTTGTCACAAAGGAGTGAAACCTTATCTAGACGAACATCAAAGTCTAATAAGATTTGCTTCATATAAAGGATTTGAGCACAACATACTTTGCCTATTATATAATTAGCTTTCACTGTGGACAAGGCTACATAATTTTGCTTCTTGAAACACCAAGAAACTAGGGATCGCCCTAGCAAGTGACACCCACCCGAAGTACTCTTGTGATCCACATAGCGTTTGGCAAAGTCCGAATATGATTAACCCAAGAGTAAGAAACAAGCACTTTTGGGGTACCACAAGCCTATGTTAGGTGTATGCTTTAAGCATCTTAGGGTCCTTTTAACCGTACTAAGATGTGACTCCTTAGTATTAGCTTGAAAATGAGTACACATGCATACATTAAACATAATATTTAGCCAAGATGCGATAAGGGAAAAAGTGACCCAATAATAGAACGATAAAGCTTTTGGTCAACTAGTTTACCCATTTCATCCATGTTGAGATGTCCATTAGTAGGCATTGAAGTCTTGCTTGGCTTGCTATCATCCATCTTGAACTTCTTGAGAATGTCCTTTGTGTACTTATCTTAATGGATGAACATCCCTTCCTTCAATTACTTGATTTGAAATCCAAGAAAATAGTTGAGCTCTTCAATCATTGAAATCTTAAACTCTCTAGACATCATATCACCAAATTCCTTACAAAACTTTTTGTTAATTGAACCAAAGATAATATTATCAACATAAATTTGACATAAGAAAAGTTCATTATCGATGATCTTTGTGAACAATGTAGTGTCACCCTTCTGATCTTGAATCCTTGATTGATGAGGAAGTCACGTAGGCATTCATACCAACCTTTTGGGGCTTGCTTGAGTCCATAAAACGCCTTGTGCAACTTATAAACATGATTAGGATATTTAGGATCTTCGAAACCTAGTGGTTGTTCAACATAAATGAATTCATTGATGGAACCATTTAAGAATGCACTCTTCACATCCATTTTATTAAACTTAATGTTATGATGTGAAGCAAATGCAAGAAGGATACAGATGACTTCATGTCACATCCCAATCCCTTAATCATATCATTAAGCCTAATCATGCATCATAAGCATCATGTTCAATTATTGAGTATTGTGGATTGTTTGTTATTTCATATGGTGCTTGTTAATTGCTTTGTTTTTTGAAAATAACCGATGATAGAATTGTCGCTAGTTGATTCTCACTTAGAAGTTATAATCGTTGCACATATTTTTATTATAGTTTAGCAGCAGTTTTAACTTGTCTCTCTAGCTCATGGGACGCACCTTGGGCTGACCCCACCTTTCCTCTCCTTCCCCACCAGCAGCCCCACCTCCCTCTCTCACCCTCACTCACTCCCCCCCCCCCCCTCAATCCAACCGACCAACACAGCAGCAGAGCTACTGCTCCTTCTCCCTCCCTCAAACTTTTCCTTTCTTCACTAAAATCCCACTCGAGAACAAGGATTCGAGGTTTGCATGTTATACCACTGTCCTCCCCTCCTTAGCTTCCCATCCAACTAACTCTTGTTCGCATGCATGAAGATTTGACGGTTTGGCAACTCAAATTCGTCACCTTTCCTAACTGAAATTTCAGCAGCGAGGTTTTCTCTTCTCCGAGCATTTCCCTTTGTTTTCTTCCACACCGAAGGTCTCCGACTACAACAAGAACCTTGGGTGAGTTCTCCTAGGTTTCTTTGGTGGGAATGCACATTTTAGGATGGATGAATTCAAGTTTAGGGGCTACAAATCGGGAGTTGCAACGCACCTTATGTTCTTGATGAAATGGATATGGCAGGAGGAGAATGGATGAGATAGCTAGTGAATTGAGTGTGTAGAGTGAGTAAATTAGGTAGAACCAATGCCTTAGTGCCATTTCATGTTTATGTGGTTTAGATTTCAACATGCAAGTCAAATTGATCGACAAATCATCGCGAACTCGAGTTCTGCAGGAACCCAAAGGTTCCGGGTTGAACCCGGAGGTTCCGGGTGAGCCATTTCAAATCTACTTGAGTTTTCATGTTGTTTAGCGTGTAAATTGGGTTTAGAATCCTTATATTGGTCCTTATACATGTTTAGGTGGGATAGGTTGTTACATGCACATTGAATCGACCGAGGAAATTACCGTGTAGTTCTAGTCTGCCAGAACCCGGAGTATCCGGGTACCAACCGGAGGTTCTGGGTAACTTGTATTAAAATTAACAGAGCACCTCGCTCGGAGTGAAACTCAAAATATTCCGGCAACCCAGATATTCTAGGTACAACCCGAATATTCCGGGTTAAATCGTTTAGGATTAACCGAGAACCCTACTCGGAACCTCACCTGGAGGTTCCAACCCAACCCAGAAGGTCCGAACCTGGAGGTTCTGGCTAGACCCTGATTATCCGGATGCCTGATAGAACTTCCAATGTAGTTGTTTCGCAAACTTTCGTTGTTCCTTCATATGTCTTGCACTCTTAGCTTGATGGTATGATGTATCCACTGCTGTTATGCATCATGTAGCACATTTCATTGCATCTCTTTCATGCTCATTATTGCACGCATTCTTCTTTAGTGAACGAAGGATCTGAGGGTGACATGGGTGTGATCGAGGGCGATCCGGATTTTATTGTTGTAAATTGTGATCAAGCTGAGCACCAAAGCAAGTATCTAAGCATACTCATCCTATTACTTTGTATGATATGTTGTGTTAAATTGATAAATTATGCTATATGTATGTTTTGCATGATGGCTAGTTAAATATCGGGTTTTAGGAGTAGATCCTAATTGTTGTATTACCCTTTCTTGGTATTGTTATCTCTTGATCCATTGTAACCCTAAGTATAGCACTCAATGGTCTAACTTAAAATGAATACGTCATGATTAGCAAGGCATAGGTCATTGGTAGAAGTCGAGCGATGGTTCAGCCATCGTTTGTGATCTTAGGGCTTACTCTTATTTCACAAATACAATAATGATGATGGGATGTGTAAGTTAGTGGGGATGTGGCGAGATTCGGGCGAGCAATAGGGATGGCTCGAGAAGAGAGTCTCAAATGCTATAGGCTCGCTTGAATCAATTAAACATCGTCTGTTGTTGTAGTTGGCTTTAGCATTTTTTGTACTTACTACATGTCGATATAATGGTAGATAAGCCGAATAACTTTTGTAGCTATGACCTTTTTGCTTGTGGGCCTATGGTGTCGTGGGCATAATAGGCTTGTAGAGATATCTAGTTTGCTCGAGGATTAGTTCTAGTTACCTCCACACCTTTAGGCGTAACTAGGGTGCTCGGGGAGTAGCTCTAGTGGACCTCCACACATATAAGTGTATGTTTAAACGGTCGGGCTAAATTGGAAAAGGTTGACATGGGTGCCCCCTTGTGTGTACTTTAGCGGGTGACACAAGCCAAATGGTCCTTGTGTCGTGTGGATAAAGATGTACCCCTGCAGGTGAAAGGACAATGATGTCGCCTAGAGGGGGGGTGAATAGGCATTTTTACAAAAATTCAATCCTTTCTACCGTTGGCCTAAACTTGCAGCGGAATATAAACTAACGAGTTTTTCACAAGAGAAAAACCTAAATATGCTAGGCTCAACTAGTGCACAATCACCCTAAAGAAGTGTGGAAATTACAATCCTAAGGTGACAAAAATTACTCAATTCTAGTAAGAGATATGCAATAAAACTTAGATTGAAAAAGGCTGAAAACACTGTTTATATGCCTGAAATTACTGTTCACCAGAGACTCCGGTGTAGTCCGGATACTCCGGTGTGTACAGGTCCGGAAACTCCGGTAAAGGCCGGATTCTCCGGGTTCTGTACAGAACTGAGCCCGAAACTGAATGAAATTAATGAGTAGAGGGTTCTAGCTCAAACCAAGTGATGTCGTGTGTTTCCGGAGATGATTCCAAATAGATTCACGAAGAACCTACACTCAAATACACACAAACAAGTAGATCGAGCAATATGCACAAAGATTTGAGTAAGAACATAAAAGTAAGGAAACAAGAGAGGAGACGCAAAGAATTGTTTCCCGAAGTTCGGATTCACCACCGTGAATCCTACGTCTCCGTTGAGGAAGCTCCAACGAGCCGGGTCTCTTTCAACCGCTTTCCTCGATCCACTAGCTTTATCTCTTCCCTTTCGGAGGTGAGATCGACCTTCACAAACTTTCCCGCGGCTCACCACATGTGCGGGAGCTCACCGGGCAACACCTAGCCGGCTAGGAGGCTTCACCTCCAAGAGTAACAAACGCAATCGAACTTCTTGCCGATGAACTCGAGTGCTCAAGAATGGATTTAGCTCACTTGCACTCAATCTTCCAATCTCTCAACCCAACTCACTTTTCTTCTCAAATCACACACTAGAATGGAGTGGGAAAGGTTCTTTTGGCTCTAAAAATATGTTCTTTCGTGCCCCTTGCAGCAGCCCCAAAGGATGGGGTGAGTGGGGTATAAATAGCCCACTCCAAACAACTAGCCATTACTGTTTTTGTCAGAACTGACCGGAGTATCCGGTGAACACCGAAGTATCCGGCCCTAAATCCAAATACGGCGTCAGAACGGTCACAGAATGTGTCAGAACTAGCCGTTATGCTCTTTTCTGGACTTTTACCGGAGTATCCGGCCTACACCGGAGTCTCCGGTCGGCACTTAACCCAGAAAACAGCCCCAGAGACTTCCCGGAGTCTCCGGCCACTCCAGGTACCGGAGTATCTGGACTTCACCGGAGTATCCGGACTTCACCGGAGTCTCCGGCCTTTCCAGGTACCGGAGTATCCGACCTACACCGGAGTCTCCGGCCACAGCACAGCTGACCTCCGAAAAACGACGATAACTTTTGATCCCGGAGTCCGATTTTGACGATTTTGGACTCTATGGAAAGCTTATTCAGAGGGCTACACATCCCAACTGAATTAATGACCTAAAACACATAGGATAAAATTAGGAACACTCCAAAACCCATTTTGGACACTTCCGCACTTTCCGCTCCGGACTCTTAACAACAAACTCTCACTTTGGGTTTGGTTGAGATTTCTTGAGCACTGAGATGCGACAATTAGCTCACGTTGCATCCCTCTTAATAGTGCGGCATACCTATACTCAAATTCAAAGATAAAACTCGTTTGAACCACTTTAAGCATTTGAAAACTTTCAAGTACCACTTCTTTTTCTTTCAAACCTTGAGGGTTGCTAACTTCCATATATTCTTCACTTCATCTCTTCTTGATTCTTCATATGATTGATGTGAATCATCCATAGCTTTCCATAGCCTCGCACGGTCCATCGGCGCAAAGCCTTCACTCGCTCTTCACCACCGCCTTGGTCCTTCGGCGCCAAGCCATTTGCTTGCCCTTCACCACGAATGGTCCATCGCAGCCAAGTCTTGCTTGCCCTTCACCATCTTGCCATAGAAAACCACTTTGTATTCGATATCTTCAAGAAATTCACTTTTTCATATATGGAGTCCACTCTTGTTCTTCACTCTTGGCATATATGATTTCAATTCAACTTATGCCTTTTTATGGATCCTAACCCCAACTCAATCTCAAGCACAAAGTACATGAGTTAGTCCATAAAACCTAAATGACAATATTTATACCTTAAGTTACTTGATCTCCACAAGTAGCTTAGCATTCAAGCTTATTGCTAATCTTATTGAGCTTCTTCTTCTTCTTATGAGCATCACTAAAAGCTCATTTATTTAGATGCATATTTCTCCTCCATGCATCACATCCAAGCATCACCTAGAGCTCATTCATCTTGATGTACTTTCAATCTTCCCATTCACCTAGAGTTCATGCATGTCTCTTCTCCATGCATCACCTATTGAACAACCTACTAACAATCTCAACAACATTGTTAGTCCATATGTATTGTCATTAATTACCAAAATCACACATAGGGGCTAGATGCACTTTCAGCAGGGTGTAAGATCAATTCGAATTGTCGTGCTCTCGGTTATGAGCATGCTTCTATCCATTTACATCAATCGTAGAGTTTCATTAGTGGGATGTTGTGATGGAATGTTGGGACATAGCTGGTGATGTTGACATGGTACAAGTTACAGTTAAGTTATGTTGATGTATCAGGATACAAGGGTGTTTTTGTTAGGTGTATATGCTTGCACTTGAGTCCAAATCGCTTTTGCATATGAAGTTACTTAAGCTTTATGGCCGAGTCCTTACTTATTACCCATATGCATTCGCCTTGGAGTTGGGCTATTTATAAGTGCCTATCATGGATTAAGTCTTGCAAGTACCTTCTTATTCATGTACTTTGTTTACTTTTCAGGTAAGGAAGATTTAGTTTTTGGCCACTTTACGCCCGTCGATGTTGGCGACGGGTAGGAGCAATGTTACTCATGTGTTGTTCTTTTGGGGTGGCGCCTTAGGGCAAACGGCGTCACCCGTCTTTTGCCGTCATGTAACTTATTCCCCTGCGTAACTACTCTAATAATTGTTCGGGTTATGTATTTTGTTGTAAAGTTTAATATAGTTAAAGACTTGTAACTTAATTTAATTACTCGCTCTTTATTATATCTTGTGATGATGTGCTTGTTGTAAAGGCATATGTTCCGATCCTGGAAGTAAACACATGTCGAGACTACCAAAATAGTATTCCAGTTAATCATTGTGGCTGTGATTATGGAAAATGATTGTCCTAATAATTAGCTTGAATACTATTTGGACAGTTCCCCTCACTTCAAGCCTTGCCATGGGAGCAAATGTTTCGTCAAAATCCAAACCTTCAGCTTGTGCAAAACCTTGTGCAACGAGTCATGTCTTATTGCATACAATTACACCATGTTCATATTGCTTGTTGTGGAAGACTCACTTGGTTCCAATCACATTCTTGTCTTAAGGTCACTCTTCAAGAATTCAAACTTCATTGCGGGTGAAGTTGTTGAGTTCTTCTTACATTGCCATCACGCAATCCGGATCCTTAAGAGCCTCATCTACATGTGTGGGTTCCAAATAAGTGACAAATGAGTAATATTCATAAAATAAAGTAAAGTATATTGACAAGAGCATATTCTTACTCCACTAGATGGACTCTCAATGATCAAGTCAATGGGATGATCTTTGGAAATATATGTTTACTTCACTTAGGGTTCTTGAGGTGTGTCTTGAGGTGGTCCAACATCTTGAACTTGAGCTTCTTCTTGAGAGATGTGTACATCATGTGATGAAAGTGGTTGATCATCCTTCTCATCATCTTGATCAACTTGGGGCATCATGAAGGTGTGTGGAGTGAAAGTAGAAGGTACATCTTCATCATCCTCATTTGGCTTCATATCCCAAATTGTCATCTTCTTCATTGCATCTCTCAAGGTTCATCACCTACATCATCACAAGAAATACCTTCTCCTTGAGAGCCATTAGATTCATCAAACTCCACATCACATGTTTCTTCAATAAAACTGGTGGCATTGTTGAATACTCAATATGCTTTGGAGTTAGATGCATAACCAATAAGAAAATCAATATAACAACGACACTCAAACTTTCCTATGTGTTCTCTTTTTTTAAAAATGAAGCACTTACATCCGAACACTCGGAAGTAGGAGATATTGAGCTTCCTCCAAATAAGAAGCTCGTATGGCGTCTTCTTTAAAAGTCGGTGGAGACACACTCGATTTGATACATGACACACCATATCGATTGCTTCCGCCCAAAATTTCTCCGGTGTACCATACTCATCTAACATAGCTCTTGCAAGTGTGATCAATATTTTATTCTTCCTCTCCACTGTAGCGAAAATAGCCCTATTAGGCCATGATTGTGATTTTGGTGATTAATGACAACATAATCATTGGGACTAACATGTTTATTAAGAATATATATTAGTAGATCTTATGGATACAATACATCAAGAAGCCACCACAGTCGGGACAAAATTTGATTGAATTGGAGAAGTTCCAAGAGAATTGACCTCACTAGAGTATTATGCACAGAGGCTGATAGCCTCACCGGATAGTCTGGTGCTCTATATGTTAAACTCACTGGAGCATTTCTGAAAGAAGGGAGAAGATTGAGGACCTCACCGGATAGTCTGGTGATCTGCACTGGATAGCACCAGAACATTTCTTACAGTATAGTTGTTATCTTTTTGTGTCCTATATAGAATTAAACTTGTAATATGTGGTTATAAAATAGGGTAGTCCTTGCTCTTTCAAAGTAAGTTTATTGTTGTTGTATGTTTATGTTCATGTCATCTCCACTTGAACATGAAGAAGAAATGGTGGGTATATGTGGATGGAAGTGGCTTATATTAATTATTTAGAAAATATCTTTATGTTGATGTATGTTCATGGTTGTAAACTATACGGTTTATATTTTGGCATTTGAAGTATATCATGTGCATTGCACTGCATTCCATTTCATATGTATTGGAAGTTATGTCATCATCTTAGGGTCACGACTGTACCGATACGTATGGTACATTGCCTAAGGAGGGGTGCGATATAAAATAAGACATGCCATTGCATCCATACGCATTGTTGTATGTAATTGAATGTTTGGATATGTTGAAATTGCATTGGAAGTTTATATGAGAAGTGACACTTCTCCGTTTATGTCCATTGTGATATGGCTTCCGGGTTTATGAAGATATTGAAGTCTTATGTTGATTTGCATTGCATACTATTCATGTGCATCGTATTAATGGTGAGTTGTATGCAGATGTTTGAGTAATATTATTAACTGCAAAAGTTATGTCATTATGAGTGGGTTATTCTTGTAAAACTTTCATTTATTATTAATGCGGTTTGAGCTCTATTCGTGATGACTTGGGTATTGATATTTTATTACAAGTCCTATTTAACTCTTAGAAGTTGAAGTCAATTATGATGTTAATATCTTGTTATATGGGATATATAGTTTCTTTATCTGGCTTATGTTACAGATAAATTCGCTATGAACATGTGATTATTGATTTTTTTTTCAAAAGTAACTATTTAACTTGCTTAAAAAAATAATATGTTTTGTAATGTAATATTTTTTATACATGTTAAAGTATTAAATTGATGCTTTAAATAATTTGGTTTAAATATTTTGTTAAAGTAGTTCGCTTGCTGAGATAGTCCAATCTCACCCTTGCATTTTTCCCTCCCCAGGTTGTCCTCCTGAAGCTAGCTTGGAGGGAAGGATTTAGTAGCACGTCTTATACGTTCATGACATCACTTACACCATACAAAGTAGTATTGCAATTATAATGTAATAGATAATAGTGTCATAGTTTGACTATCTTAAAAATGCATTAGAGCGGTCAAGCTCTTGTTCTTTTCTTTTACTAGGATATTGTTAAAAGTTAGTACGATGTTCTTTCATATTTTATACCTCTATATGTTGTTGCTTCCGCAATGGCTCTCATTTCAAAGGATGTGCTGTTAAATTTTTTTTATAGATCAGTATGCTTGTAGCGTAGTTAAGTAGCATCCTAGAGCATTTGTGGGTCCTAGGGTGTTACATCCTCATCCTCACTTGTATCAATCTTCTTACTCTTGTTTTTGTTTCTCTTGTCACGATGAGGGCAATTATATAGCATGTGACCATAGTCATCATAATTATAGTACTTCTTGTCTCTGTCATCGCACTTGTCAAATTTCTTTGAGAGAAATTTGTTCTTCTTAGTACTTCTTGTCTTCGTCATCGCACTTGTCAAATTTCTTTGAGAGAAATTTGTTCTTTTTGGGATCATAGTTGTAGCCTTTCTTGCCCAACTTGGATATCATCCTTGTGGTTCTTCTCATAAGAAGAGTAAGCTCAGTATTGGATTCATCACTCTCACTTGATTATTGAAGCTTCTACTTCTTCTTGTCAACCATCTTAGTCTTGAGAGCAAGATTCTTCTTGGATGAAGATTGATCACATTTATCTCCAAACAAGAACATCTCCTGAGCACAAATATTCCAAACGGCTCAGTGACGATCATGTCATTGATGTCCCTTACATAAGGCAGAGAAATTACAATATTGTATTGTGTCTTGGGAAGCAGCATCAAGATCATATGAATGATGTCTCCTTGAGACAATTGAATAACCTCAAGTGAATTAATTTTCTCAGCAAGCATGGTCATGTGATAATACATATAATTGTATAACTCATTGACAAACATCTTAAATTGATTAAGAGCGTTCGTAAACACATGATATTTTTCCTCCCGGATTTTCCTAAAATCCTAATGAATTTCATAAAGAGCGGTCCAAATATCATGAGCGAATTCATTGCTTCTAACTCTAGAGAAAACATCTTTAGTAATCCCTCAAATATAGCATTTTTAGCTTTAGCATTCTATCTAACTTGTTGTTTGGTAAAAGGTAGATCAAACCCAATAGAAGTGGCTAGCCAAACTTCAGAAGAAATAGCCTCAAGATAGCTCGTCATACGAACTTTCTAATAGGCGAAGTTCTTTCCCTCGAACCTTGGCACACTACTTTCATTCTCGGGGGTCATTTCTCTAGGATGTTAAGCCTATCAAAAGAATAAGACTCTGGTACCAATTAAAAGGATCAAATGACTCAAGATAGGGGTGAATTGGGCTCTAATTAAAAATACTTCTACCGAATACTAACACAAGTAGTAACCTTATCCTAGATAAAATATAATGCAACTATACAAACATGCTAGAGCAAGGAAACAAAATAAGCAAGCAAAGACACTAAGCAAATTGCGGAATTAAAGCTTGCAAAAATGTAATTGCTCAAAGTAAATGCTGAAAAGTAGAAAGATAGACAAGAGAACATGGATTTTTTTTTTTTGAGGTATCGAGGAGTTGGCACTCCCCCTATTCCTCGTTGGAGCATCAAGGATATCGCTCCCCCTTGAATCACCAAGACTCAAGTGCTCCCTCATAATTGCCATTTTTTCATCTTCGGATTGGCAGATATCAAACCAACTACATCGCACTTCTCAGGGCTCCCACAAGAACTCCAAGAGCTCACCGAGATAACTCCAATCACCTAAGACCGGCTTGATGTTGTCAACTACCAAGAGTAATAATCCAATAGCTTCACTTGACCAAGATCAAACCTAAACTACAGCTAGATGCACATTTGATACTCTCTAAGCACTAATGATATCCTTAATCTTCTAATTAGGGACTTTGCAAATCACTTAAGTGCTCTCTCTTGCTTCTTGGTGGCACACAGTGTATAGGCTCCTATGGGTTGCAAGAGATCAAAGTGAGACCGAGTGATGAGGTAGTTATAGGCTAGAGATCCAAACCTAGCTGTTGCCCAACCACCCACTTTTTCTGTGAACACCGGAAGGTTCGACGTGCACCAGCTCACACATGCTAGACCATCTAGTGTGTACCTTTTTCAAACACTGCCAGTGCCAGCTATCACTAGCTATTACTATTCTGAAATGCTCCGGTGAAGTCTCCGTTATACATGCCAGATCTTCCAGTAAGTATAATCGCAAAAAACCATCTGAGAAACCTTCTCTGCAATAAATGCTCTAGTGAAGCCATTCGGTCAACGTCGGACCATCCGCGCTTCAAATCAACGCGTCAAATGGTCCGGTGCTGAGGATGAAACACATCGGAGCATCCGGCGAGTACACTTGCTTTTTCAGTAGAAATTACAGCTCTATATAAAAAGCTCTAGCATGTTTGATCCTCAACACCAGACCATCCGGCGCGTTGATTTGAAGTGCCTCTTCAGAGTCAAAACACTATGGCATATTCAACCTGCAAAGCGTCGGACCATCTGATGTTGACTTAAACTTTTTCTAACTACGTCACCAGAAAAATACTCTGGTGTTAGAACCTTTTGTGTCACCGAACCATCTGGTGAACTCAAAGGATTTTTAACTTGAACCAACAATTCTCCGGTGAGTTCAACATGTTGAACGCTGGACCATCCGGTGTATGCATATTCTTCTGAACTCGTCCAATTCAACCATTCTCGAGTTCTAACTTCTCGATATCTCATCCATAGGCTTCTTTGAGCTACATAGTGTTAGAATTTCACAAGTATGTATCCAACCAAGTCTAGACTAAGCTAGGTCAAGCTACTACTCTTAGCTCATATTCGGTCAAAAGACTAAAAAAAGAGACATATACTACTCTAAGTGTCATTCACTCTCTTGTGACACTTAAAACTAGTAGAACTTTAATCTTGATGTATATGTCCTTTGATCGTCTAAAGAATCGCCTTAGGGATCAAGAATACCCAATCATCATTATGACCTAAATTTTTGATACCCTTCGAAGCACACTTGTTAGTCGCAATAATATGATTGTCATTAATCACCGAAACACTTACCACTTAACAAGGGGCATAGATGCTAAAGCTTGTAACTAGAACCAGCATTGATACTAAGTTATGAACCGGCACTAATAACTGATCGAGCGTAGGATGTTACGAACCGGCACGGATACTTCATCAGTGCTGGTTCTATCCTAACCGACATTGATGACCTGGCTCGAATGACCCTTTTTGTTGTAGTAGCAGATGCATGCTCTCTTTTTTTGCAAAAAGGGCTAGGTTATATTAAGAATTCAGTACAATACATCCCCATTTGCAACAAGGATCCTGAAACAGAAAGAAAATACAATGAAGCACAGCATGGTCCTCTTTGTCATCTTCTTTATATCCAGCCTCCAACGCGCATCGCAGCACTGCAAAGCAGAAGTCTGCCAACCACCGGAGCCGGATTCTAGTCCAAACAACCATCTCCAGCGAGAGTTCCAATCCTATTATTGAGCTGCAACATTCATCGGTAACAAACACACTGGATTTGGCTGAGGAAGTAAAGCTCTGCAACGACCGTCCATTGACCCAACGAAACCAGCCAACCATAAATGAAGTCCATTGTCGCCGTCGATCCAAAAGCACATCCCACAAATGGGAAAAAAACAGAGCTCCATCCCATTCGCAAAAAGAACCTCCCTCCCAGCCAGGCAGAAACGGCCCACCGAGCAGGACCACGACGTCCTTCCTCGCGTGTCGATCGCCCGCACGGTGCTAGAAGTCGTGGAAGGAGAACTCACCCATAGAACTCATCTTACCAGCGCCAGGAAGAACCGTGATGGTGGCATAAACCGAGGAGAAGAGCTTCAGCTAGGGATGTCAACTGGGAATTACCCATCGGGGAATGGTTCCCCATCCCCACCCCCAAACGAAGAAAAATTTCCCATCCCCGTCCCCACCTCCGCTCGCGGGGACTATTTTCTCCCTATCCCCATCTTCGCGCGTGGAATGGGGGCCCGACAAGGAACCCGTCCCTACTAACAATTGAAGAGTCAGCGACCCACCTAGACCTCTCCTGCATCCGTCAGCCCACCTAGCCGCTGGGCCGCAGCGCTCTGGCCTGGGCCACCCTGCTAGGCTCCCCCGCGCACGCCCACCTAGACTGGGCCACACACCTAGCTCCTGTCTAGGCCAACCGCGCACGCCTAGACCACCACCACCGGGCCGAAATAGGTCTCCGCTGGGAAACAGAGATGGAGAATATTTTTCTATACCCGTCCTGGGTAAACCCAACGGAATATAATTTCTACTATTTATATCCCTGCGAAGAATAAAATCTCCACATCCTCTAATAGAGGAATTCCTCACGGGGAATCGTGGATCGCTAATACAAGAAACAAAAAAGAGCCTAGATACAGGTAAACCAAATAGGCCTCTCATCCTATTCACGCCGCCGACAAACCAAAGACAGTAGGGTAGGGGTCATACTCTTGTTTCCACCTGTCTCTACTGTAGCATAAGGAAAGAAAATATCAGGAACGGTGATGCTCAGATTAGGTATGTAGGTATCCAGATGCATGCTCTTTAATGTACCTAGAGTTCACCTCCTGGCGTGCATCTTACATACACTTTCAGGAAAAAGCTTCGATCACAATGTTAGGAATATAGTTCTTATCCATATATTACATATAGATTACTACTACTAAAATATTTATCATGTACTTTCTTATACACTGTACATATTGTCCCATAAACTATAGTTAAATACAAGTTGCTATTCCTAATAGCCACAAAGTCCACGCAACACTGCACAGTACACACGCCCAACAACACCACGTCTAAGATTGAACAATATCTCGTAATGGAAAGAAAAAAGAATTCACATCACAAATCTACGAATCATACATGATACATCATACATGTCTGGTAAAACAATGGATTCTCTGGCCGTAATACAAAACTTTATGGTCTACGAGCTACTCGCTAGGCTGTCTTACAATACGAGAAAAAAGAATTGCCTGTGCAACGTACAACCTCTGTCAATCACTTGAAATCCCTCATCCTTACCATACAATGAAACGACTCAAAAAATTAATTCTATTTTTAAAAAAAATAGAGGCTACATACAATTGATGTACACGAACATACCATTTACAAACGAGAAATGAATTACTTCTCAATACCCTGCTGCAGGTACTGAATCAGGTCGTACCCTGCAGTAGTCCACTTGTTGTAGGCATCAACACATGTTCGTACCATGAAATTAGCAGCCTCACGCTCGTTCATCTCTGGATGAAACCGTTTCCGAAGATTATTAATAGGATCTCCCCTGCTAAAGCAAGGAAGCCCACTGTCCACCATCAGGTTGA
This sequence comes from Phragmites australis, assembly GCF_958298935.1. NCBI lineage: Eukaryota > Viridiplantae > Streptophyta > Magnoliopsida > Poales > Poaceae > Phragmites > Phragmites australis. The sequence continues at coordinate 41,873,757 of NC_084923.1, forward strand.
CTGTAGTTAAAATCCCATTCATGTGCCTTCTTGCTGCTAGGTATCCTTTGACACACAATCTGAAAGGACAATATTCGAATCAGAACATCATACTGTACATATCACTAAAAAAACAACACAAAATGCTTGCTAAATATTTTTTATAGCAGAGAATCACTTTATATTTGAACCACAGGTGAAAAAAAAAGACGAAAACATAACCACTCGGAAGGGAACTAACTAATGATCGGTAGGTTCTATATCATTTTAAAATTTCAACCTTACAAATGCTTTCTTGCTACAAAAAGCTAAATAAAGTAATTCAAATCATGTAAATTTTGAAACAATATCACCACACATAGATCCAGAAGAGCTTGCTTTCCTTCGTTCAGTCCTAAACTAATATGGCCCAGTATTCACAAGCTACATCAACCATGTGCTTACTAGATTACAAGTGCAGACTACTAAGCATACCACAGCGACCCAATATTCCAATTCATTAAAAGAAAATGTGCAGATTACTAAGCACAAAAGTCACCCAATATGCTTTACCTGAGAAACTGGTTCCAGGTGTCACTCTTCATAGTTCCAGAAGGATCGAGCAATTGAGTCATCTCATGGCTTAGTTTGAAATGTGCACTCTCAAACCCCATGTTTCCTCCAGGTGAAATCTCCAAAATAAATCCAAAATCAATATGAACTAGCCTCCCATAACTACACCAACAAGTGAAGGTTAAGCGAAATTCTACATTCACCCAATCATTTAAAAACAACAGAGCAAGACATACCTATCAAAGAGAAGATTGCCATTATGCCGATCCTTCGGTTGAAGAAGCAAGCTAGCAACAGCATATCCAGCACTACTGATCATAAACATTTCTCGAGCAGCTTCGAAAGAAGGTGAACCTACAGGGCCGTAGTCTTGCTGAAATATCTCTAATAAACCACCATCAGTTGTTTCACCCATTTGATTTCTACTCCGAGTATTCGGGACCACCTGCAGCATGTTCGGATTAAGATAGATAAATCATGGTGGAAACCAAAAAACTAGCCAATAAGAATGCTAGCGCCGCAATTTACAAATGGATGCGCACACTGGGAAACGGTGAGTATTTCCTATTTTTGACCAATAACTCCGAGTATAGAAGGAATATTCTAATATCTCCAAGAATCCAAAAGCAAATTAATGCACAATAGAATATACTGGAGTGCTGATTGCGGTTACAAATCTAAACTTCCGGTGGACTAACTAAATGCTAAAGCTGCCACAAGAATGCTAGCACCGCCATTAACAAATGTATGGACGCACTGGGAAACAGTGCAGTGAATCTATCCTAACTTTGACAAAAACACATGTTAGTCCCGCCATTTACAAATGTATGGACACGCTGGGAAACGATGCAGTGATTTTTTCCTAACTTTGACCAATAACACATATAAGTATTGAGATTGGCCACAAAGGAATAATATCAGTACTTTTAGCACCAAAATCACTGAGATCAATCGCTGAACTTAAATCTTGGAGATCATACAATGCTCAAAATGTCATATGGTTGTGAACAGAATGTACATTTTAGTTGATGAAAAGTCAAAACATCATGTACCAACAAACAAAGTTTAATTTACTCATGAACTTAGTGAAGTTGCAGTTGCAGGGAATTTTTCTTCTATACAAGTTACTAGGATTTTCACCTCAAGCACCTAGATCTTTAGTTTTAAAGTGTCTCGCAAAATTGTTTGAGTAGAAAACAATAAATTACACATGATTGTCTAAAATCAGTAATTGGTGATTCCATAGTCCATATAGGCACAAAAGAAACAGAACAATTGCAAATGCATGCTCACCTCAATTATGCCTCGTTCAGGTCCAGTGGGCAAAACACCATAAGGAAAGAGATATAGGTTTAATCCGACAGCCTGAAATATGTCCCTTAATAGAGCAATAACTTGGAGAGCCAGCACATCTTGTCTACAGTCATCACCAACCTGTTATAGCATAGAAACCAGCTTGTGTCAAGCATACTAGATGATAGAAAAGTAACAGGCATGAAAGATAAGGAATTACTAATCTACCTAAATGAAGACAGGAACAGTCAAAATACAGTTTGGATGAAAATGGATCCAACTACAGTACGCGTTGGTGGTGGTGGTTTGTACATGTACTACAATTCTTTTATAAGCACAAATTTTCGCACCTCAATGCAACTTTTAAGTTTTGTGGTAATATCTTTAGTCCTTAAAATTAGCTAATATTGAGGATTATAGCTTCATATGTGATAAAAAATCTAGATCTGCAGGTTACAACCATGACACACATTATTTGTGTAGACTGCAATGCAAAGAATATTTTATTTACCTTAAAAATGCAAGCCTGTGGTTTTACATCATTTGGGTTCCCATCACGATCAACCACGTTAAAAGTAATCATTATTGGAACTTTTGCAGCAGACTGGAGAGGGATACCACTATCCAGTTGTATACCCCATACTAATTTGTTTGTTGCAGTAGGTAGGTAGAGGTCATCACCTGGAACCGTGATCTTCTCCAGCTCCCTGCATGAAAGAGTTCAAAATCAAGTGCCCAAAAACACAGATGACAACATCGGAAGTTTTATGATAGTAAGTTCTCAGTTCTTGAATGAAACATTACAATAGCTCTTCTAGAATTACCTTCTAATACCCGCTCTACGCTCTTCCTTAGGAAGAGGGAAAAGAACACCAGAAATAGAGGTGACCTTGTCAAAGAAATCAAACTCTCTTTCAAACATATCACGAGCCTCTGGAGTGAAACTGTCAATAATTTTCTCCCTAACGGCAGGAAGCAAGGAGTGGAATGCACTGGCCTGAAAAGAAATGTAAACATGAACATTGTACTTGTGACCTTGAAAAGGCATTGTATGACAGATATAATCAACTAAAATAATGCAGGTTTCAGTACAAACAGAAAACATCAACTATATTACAAGGAACAAAATAGTAAGTGAGAGCTATAATTGTAGTCAGAAAAGCATCAAATTGAAAAGAAAACCATGATTTTATGTTTTAAACACAGCAACAAATCTTGTGCAATTATGCAATCAACTTTTCGTTTTGGCACCAAATAAACATGAAAAAAGTTCAAAAAAGAATTTATGCTGCAGCATCTGAAGTTTCGTTGCACCCTATAAAATTGCAACTTCAAACTTGTTAGAAGAAACAGAAATAAGTTTGCTGGGAACAGTAACATTCATCATTTTTTTCCATTTATTTTGATTTATCACTTGTCAGAGTTATCTCATTTTAGTTGCTCTTCACATGAAATGAAACTGCATACATGTGAAGAGTGAACTAAAAATGTTTTCTTTTGAAATCTTTTGTATTCGATTTGGTGCCAAAACCTGCATGATTGCAGCATAAGGCCTTAAGGGTGATAGCCTGAGAGCATCTTCTATTTAAACACACCATGCTTACCATAGTACTTGTTTGCTAATGCATATTTTGACAACAAAAAGACAAGGTACGGAAGAATCAAGCTATACAAAAATAAAAGATGAAATACCTTTTGAACAACTGCATCCTTCCCAGATTCCTCTGGAACACATTCTCCCTACATTTCAAGTTCCAAGACCAAAAAACAACTCAGTGAAAGAATTTGACATAAGGAATAAGTTACAGAACAAAAACATGAAATCTTATTTTATTTGAGAAAAAAGGAGGATATGAAATTCTAGATATAACAGAGTACAAGCGAAATAAATTTCACCTGCAGATGCCATATTAATATATGAGCAAATATATTACTTCGCCGAGCAGCTCCAAGCAAATATCCTTCAACCAATTTCTGATGAGTTAAAAGGTAAGAACAATGAGATACATTCGTTAACTAAGTAAACAATATAACTTCTATAAGCAATGTTAAAGCAAAAGATCAGATTGAGACAATTTGATACTTCTCAGCTGCATTCATGACAGAAATATCAATGAAAGAAATTCTTACCCCTTCGTCATATCTGAGAGACTGTACCAACTGTGGCATAAAAAAAGTGACAGTCTCAGGAGGGTAAGTCTCCAAGACACGAAGGACATATGCCATAACACGCGGATGTCCTTTATAAGGTGGAGTGAGAAACTCCAGTGCCTGTGTAACAGAACATGGAGCCCAGTGTGGAAGTTGCTGTAACAATGCTGAATTTTCATCCACTGCCTTTGGAGTGATGAAAAAGGGTAATGCTTCAGGGATTGTACGGAGCTCCAATAACCGCGTCTACAAAGAAAAAACATGATAAGATATAGGCATATAACATATAGCAACATCAGTCAGCCTTGTCACTGAAAGAAAGCAGCAGGCAGAAGGATTTTAAACATGCACAATAAGTCGATAAATAATCAAACCAATAACACAATCAACAGGTATGGATCCTAAGTTCACTAATATATTCCGACACTATTATAACAAGTCTCTATACACGTGCTAATGGAACAAGATGCAAAGCAGAGATAGAAACAGGACTTGAATGAGAAGAGAAAAAGGAACCCAGTAGAGATCTAATATCTGAAAAGGTAGCAGCTATAGGCAAGAAGAACCATACCTGTACCAACTGAGTAATTTCGGACTGCAATGCTGAATTTGTGGGGAACCTCAAAGTCATAGAGAGAGCAATTCGAGGATCAACAGCAAAAGCAGTTCTGGCATGATCAATCCATTTATCTGAGCTAATTTTACCACGAAACGTTGCCGTATCTCTGACATATATAAATGGGACACATGTGAATTCGAACTCAATAGCACCAGTAAAATATAAAAGAAGAATGAAGAGTATATGTATTATAATTACTTTGTATTTATTGGTTGTGCCCAGACTTCAAGCCTGTCTGCCTCATGCTGAGAAAGCATCAGCAGTAATTGCTTACGTTTTTCCCGTACAGTTGCATAGTTATCAACACAGCCCCAGACAGGGTGGATTTGATCCACCTGCAACCGAAGAAAAAAGACGGAGAGAAAGGTTAGGCATTTCCAAACATTTAGTGGACATAGGTGAGAGGAATATTTAATTCTCCAAGGAGGGGAAGGTTAATGGGGACACAACCGTTGGTCAAATCATACCATATTATGTTCACTTTCATGTCCCTGTGACTTTGAAACAGAATCAACGGAACCACTGGTGCGCTCATTTTGCAGAAAATGGACAAACACTGACACTGATTGAGCCTCTCTCTGAGCATAAGTTTTGTTTGGAGATTCATACCACTCAGGTGCATAAGCAAACCATCCCAAAGCAGCACTGAAACAAAAGATGTGACAAGCAAGGTGCATTAGCATGCAACCAAAGATGGTTGGCACAAACAACAAAGATGCAAATTTGACATTGCAAAGAAGTAAGCATGAAGTGTCAGAATATGATATTATTACATAACCATACTTAATGGTAATATATAGTTGAAGCATAAAAGATATTCCGTTGCCACATAATCACTCTTAATAACAAGAGAAAGGTATCAATGATTTTCTTGATGTTGCTAGAGATGTATCAACTGAATGTCTAAAACTAAGCAGAATGAAATGAATATCACCGAGATTTATGTTACCATATCAAAAATCAGCTTTGGTAATTAGTGACATTATAAAATAAGAATATATATGTCCTGTGACCAAGCAACCAAAATACAAACCAAAATCCTGTGACCAAGCAACTAAAACCTATAATTCTAATTCAAGATATTCCAAACAACTTTGAACTTTGTGTCAAGTGCAGGCGTTGGGGGTACTGTTCATGTGACAACTTAGAGGTAAGTCCCCTTACCTATTAATTAGTTATTTGGTTTGTTACCTAAGAGGATTAATTAGAGATAACAGATAGATTAGATTTGTTATCAGCTAGACATAAGAATATATTTGGTTTCTTAGACTCATGTGAAGCCCTATAAAAGGGCAGCTGGCATTTCATTATTCATCAGGCAGTAAGAAATATCAATCAGACCCGCATCCCTTTCTCTATCACGGTCCTTGTGGTGTGGCTGCCACTCACTGCCGAGGTCGCGATGTTTGGGTTCAGGGACATCTAAACCTAGCCTATGGCATTTTGTTTCACCTTATTATTCAAAGTATCAAGATTTTGCTAATGATTAATATTTACGCTAAAACAATTCAAGATACAGAAACTAGGAAAGCGATGTAACAGACACTGTATAAGCATATCATGAAACCCAACGAGTAAATAGATTAGGACACATGGTAATTTTTACCAGTATACCCTGTCCTCTAACAATTGAAGCCCCATATTACATTTCTGCAGGTTAGATTGAGACTGGCATGAGCAAAACTTCAGCCCAAGGAGCATTGCAGTAAAGAAAGTGCCAGTAGCAGCAGGATGGCGAGAAAAATGAGTTGGCGACTTCATTGTTCCTTGCAACATCCGAACTAGAAGTAGAAGTTGCTCAATGCTATCATGCCGAACCACCTGTCAGGATAATACTCGTATAAGGCTGCTAAGTTCCAGCTTTCAAAAGATACACGAAAGATGATAAAGCAACAAAACAAGATAACACAACCTAGATAGGAACCAATCTAAATATACATCCCTGACGGGAAAAGAGTACAGTAATGCTTCTTCAGAATATTATAGAACATTACAGGTTGACTCTTATATTGGAGAAACAGTGCAAATAAGTTTCTTTCAGTTCACAGGTGCAAAAGATTTAAAAGGGATTATCTTGAGTTTTCTTATCTTAATTCTTATCTTAAAAGATATAAAGATGATTTCAAGATCTTGAAGGATGAAAGAAACAGCTATCTAAAACATAAACATATTCTGGGGATATATCACAATAGGAGTTCCTTAAACAGTTTACATATAAAGATTTATCAAGTACATGGAAGTAAATAAGATATTTTATGAAAATTTAACATAAATTCCACCATATCGAACACACTCAAATGATACAGAAAAAAGAAGAAGTGCAATTCAGAAAAAGGTTCAACAGCTGTTATATACTTATATATGAACAAATGAAGATAGGTTGTTTGCACACCGATATCTTAGTTAGGCATAGAAAGGAACTGTAACAATTCATAACATAAAGAAAACGAAAAGGTGTGATTATAACCTCAAACCGATCAATAAAGAAGCCAAGCCAGAGTCTATGGGCTATTATTGCTTCAACTGGATCCTTTTCTGGTGGTGTCTCAGGCTCACCAGCAATTAGATGTGGCCTCAATTTTGCATCAGGGCCAGAATAATTCATATCTGATGCAAACAAGCCAAGCTTTGTATCTATTGTCCACAGCCATGCATCAACAAGTTCCGCAAGCACAAGAGGACCTAAAGAAGGTGCTGCCGATACTAGCCATGTCCAGATATATATTCCAGTCTCCATTGCATCAGGGGTAGAAATATAAGCAGGACACCAGCATAGAAGCCGTACAAGCTGAGAAAACCCTTCCAGATTTCCTCTAGAATCAGACACCTATGCATCACAGCAACAACAAAAAAATACAATCAAAGGAAAGAATTAAGGAAATAACAGGCCACCAAGGTGCAAACAATTTACCATGTGATCAAGAAGTAATGCTGTAGCCTGAGAACAAGTTTCACGAAATTGTGAATTGTCTATTGGTTGTTTCTCCGCAGTAACAACAAAATTCTGAAGAAGACAAACAAATTTGGACACAAAAACTTCATCAAATGACTGAAGGGGCTGGGCAGACTGCGTACCAAGAGGAGACAAGCCCATGTTTAAGCCTCCCATAGTACTGAACAACCTTCTCATACCGGCAATCTCACCAGCATGATTGCATTTCACAGTTGCACTCACTACTGCGGTAGAGAGTACTTCCAGAGTGAAATCAGGTGCTTCTTTTTTGGCTCCTGACGCTGCTGCAGCAGAATCCATAACTGCAGGAACGTTGGCTGTCCTGATCCCATTCCAATCATTCTTTCCACTACAAATACGTATCTCAGATAAAAGTGAGACGACATCTGCTGTATGTTGTGTTCTCTGTACTCCACTTGGCTTGCAAAAATTTTCCTGATCAATGCAATTAAAACCTCTTCAGTAGCTATATCAGGAATTCAGTGGGGGGGAAACAACAATTACAAACTTCTTATCCCAGCATGATGATGCCTGTGGCATAAGTTTGTAAAATAAAAATTCTAAACAAAGGCTGATTTAGAAATGTAGTATTCTGGGGGGAAATATAGAACACACAAACAGTCAAGCACTTTCTTCTCTGATCAGATTTTTTTTTTCCAGTAAACAACAGATGATAACGATGGACATCTTTTTGTCAATAAATGATGGGATAATGAGCTAGCGGGCTGATGCAGTGATGCACCACTTACAGAAGTGTAATGCCAGTATGCCACTAGTAAAAGGTTTTCAGTAATTTCTTTCTGGCAGTAATATTGATAGTGCTTGTTTATCTCATACTGACCCGTATTAGTACAATGTGGAAATTTCACTAATCAGATAATCAAAACATTCAGTTGGATCAGATAGCAAGAAGACCTATGTTCATTCAGTTGTGGTATGGGATGTGAAATTTATATGCAATAGTCAAAGTGAAAACGCAAACTTCATAGGTTTCATATATTCTGTTCAACCAAACAATTTATAGATGATTCCTGTATTACATTCAAGCAAACAATGGGCAAATACTCAAAATGTAGCAAGTTATTTTGGTTGGCAACATTATTTTCATAGACTTCTTCAGATAGGAAAGCTAGATCCAAAGGAAGAAGTGAAGTGTAGAAAAACATATTATAAAGGATATCTAATGTAGGAAAAAGGATCTAGGCAATCAGTAACCTTAAACCTCAACCAGACAAGCAAGGAGCAACCTTAATATTCACAGGACAGTGACCATCTACTAACAAGAAATAATGCATCAGCTTCACACAACCTCAGACCAATGGAATAAAACTTGGGCTAAATAATATCATATTCACTAAACCTGTATAAGGCCTTGGGTGGTACATGGAGCGTATGAAAGAGCACTAGTTAACCATTCCCTAGCAATCTTCTGATATAGTGAGCGTACAGTTGCAACCCAAGCAGGATCACTGACTGGACCAGAAGTCAACTCATTATGAACAGAAATAAGAAGTAAATCCAAGCATGACGAGTTCCAGAGGACCTGAAAATTCAGTATACTAGTGTCCATCAGTGTCTCAAATCAATAAATTAAAACACGACCAGCCAAATCGATGAAGCCAACCTGTGGAAACTTTTCCTTCAGCTGAGTTAACAGCTTAACACTCACATCACGAACATTTTCATCCCTCTGAGACATGCTCTTTATGAGGAAGCAAGCATGAACAGAAAGAACCAACTCTCTAACATCAGCTCCTTCACCTATGTCAGATATACGATCCTCCTGGGCACAAGAAAATATAATCATTCTGGTGCACAGCTACAAGTTACAGGTTTATCATTAGCTCTGAACATGACCCAATAAAATGAATATGATGCATGGTCAATGGATGGATGATGGAATATCTAAGTTATATGGAACAGGACGCAAAGAAAATTCCTGATATATGAAGCATGATCCAAAGCAGATGTCAATAATGGAACACAAAACGCAAGTGGTAGTCAGTGCTCCATTCATACTGATCAAACAGGAAAACTAAAACATCTTTTAGTCAATGGATGAGGCCTTTTCTTGTCGGTCAATGGATGAGGCCTTTTCTTGTCGGGCACGTCTTTACTTTAAGATCAACAAAGCAACCATTTGCACACTTTTAATGTATCATTTTTCTACAACACATTTCCTAACAACTTGACAGCTCAACAAGAATCCTAGATGTGACCATGCATCCAATGCGAAATGCAAGCACCTATCAAAAGCTATCAAGACACTAGCAATGACCTCGAGTGTGTGCTCCATCTAAATTCAGCAGAAAACAACACAGTGCATAGCTTATCACTGAACATGACTTCTAGTTTGCTACATATTTCAAAGTAAATGATGGGATACAAGACAAATATCACATGCCAAAGATATTCTCAAAACATGTTCAAGTGAGGAGTGTACCAGCCATGACAGCACTGTTTCAAAAGCTCTATGCACAACAGCCGTCAAACACTGAGATACTGCTGGTGTCAAGTTGGGAGTTAGCAGATATTCAAACACGCAACTGAATGCACTATTTGATTTATTCAATGTAGAAGTAGCTGAGAGTATGCCGCCATTGCAACTAAAACGCAATATCTCCAGGAAAGCAACTGCAAGGAGATATGTAGCTTTAACCCCTGAAAATGAAGTAAACAAGGATTAATGGAATACTTCAACAAAATTTCATTTGCTTAATAGACCACTTACTCAAAGAAAGCCGAGGATAAGTAACTAACAACAAATCCAATTTAGTTCCAACAAGGAAAATGAAGTGTATCTTTTGATTTCAACGACAGCAGATTTTTCCCTGTATAAGTTGGTCCCTGAAGAAATGCACTGGTACAGAACAATGCACAACAAAGTCTAATCTTCATTCCCTCAACCAGTCCCTTTACCTCTTCCATCACACCCAGGGGAAAGGTCTCTCTTGCAAAGTGCTAAAGTGACTGCCAAGGGGTGAAGCTTGGGTGTCTTGTATTCTCAGGAAGGCCAGGTGCTCCCCAAACATTCCTCGAACACAGGATCCACCCCAACACATTTTGAATCATCTACCAACATTTGGAGGAATGCCCTTGGGCTTCCACTAACAAAATGCTTGACTACAGGAGATCTGTCACAGATATCTGTGTGAGCCATTAAAAAGCTTCTATGCTTGCATGAAAACTGCGCAAGCAGATAGATTTACATGAGATTATCTGCAGGTATAGTGACCTGCCACGAAGACTGTGAAGTTTTCGGACCTTGTAAGACAAGGCTTTAAGGACCTATACAGTGCAATCACCTGGTTCTACAGTTATGTCTGTATTTGATCAGAGGGCAATATTGTATTTTCCAGAAATAAAATAAACAAAAAATAAGCTGTAAAGAACTCAACAGAGGATAAACACTGACCTGAAATTGTACTCATTGCTGCTACATCAACTCGACCTCCCAAAGCAGCAGAAAGTGCAGTTCTTTGTCCAACAGCAGCCTTTTCATTACCATTACCACGGCGGCTACCTGGGTTGTGCAGAGCATTTAACTCTAGTTCATCTTCAAGCCATTTCACTGAACTGACAACCTGAAATCAGGAAATCATACAGGATAAACAGGGTATTAATAAGCGCAGCAAGAGTACCAGACATCAGCACGGGATGATCAACAATGGTGTATCAATCCTAATTGCTAACTTCTACATAAAAGGAGGGAAAAGATAAGAGTCAACATATTCTTAATCCAAGAACACTAATTAATTACTATAAAAAAATAGCATTAGACTTTAGCAGATGGCACTTGAAAAATGGGAAACTGGCGTAAAACTGAACAATATCAATATGAAATAATATTTAAATGATTACAAGGGAAGGAGACGAAATAAGATATTTTCTCATCCATTCAACACAATTATCAACTGTGGTAATTTTGTATTTTGTAAGATACAGAAATCCATTGGGACCAATGACAAGTGCTGCCTATCGGAAAGGATATTAGCAGCGAGCATGGTTAAACCGCCTTTGAAACCAAGTTCATAGTAGAGGGGGTATTCTAGACTTTTGGGAAGGTAGACGGAGGTAACATGGCCTATTTCCTTGGAAATTTATTTGTTTAATTAAGGTGATGTGATTACCCCGCCCAAAAAGAGTTGATCAGCTAGAGCATATGCCATTTTAATTTGTTAACTTATGTGCCACAGTCTATCATGTTTCTATCTATTTTACCAAATATTGTTATTTGCAAATTATGATAAAACAAGCCTCTTTACTGAATAAATGAACAAAATTATTTTGTAATGAGTCTTGCAAAGCATTTATAAAATAACATACTACTACTGAATTCAGAATTTTATTGGCTAAGGCAAAGTTATCAAATGAACCTCTGACCCGGTCCTTCCGCAAAACAGAGTTAAGCTACATTTGTCCCAATAAATGGTCAACATAGTGTGAAAGCCACCAAAACTTTAGGGAGACATATGGCAAAAGTATATAACATGCAGGTACAAGATTTCACAAGTCCATGGAAAAGAAGTTCAAATTTCTAACCACACAGAAAACAAACTGTTTCCGGTTCTATGCCCCCAAATAACTTACCAGAGGAGGAGTTCCTTGCGCAATACGTTGCACCGCTACACACCATTCGCTATTCCACATGTATGGTCCAGCAACAGCTTGTAGAGCTATAGAACTGATGCTCTCCATTGTGCTTAATGAAGTGGAAACTGGTTTTGTAGGTATCTGATTGCTCTGTATGGGTGGAGCTAGCCCAAACAAGACGATGTAGAACCAAAGGTTTCGGAACAATTTCAATAATGATGGCTCGACAGTGGACACTGGATCGAAATCAGAACATATTTCAGCAACTGCAGGAAGCAACGGACCCATCAAATCAGCACCACTCCTGCATTAATGAAAATATCATGCTAAGCACACTGCTTCAGCTTAATTATGACAAGCTAAGTAGTAAAATTGTATAAAATGAATGAAGACAAAAAGGATACATACAGAATCAGACAATAAACAGACAACACTACAGGATGAAGATAAACCAGCATCCATAAATTGTTGCTTTCAAGATAAATAAACGCAGGCATATGCATTAGATTCTATACAAAACAAGAAAGTGTGTTGGCAACTTGGCATCCAGCAAATACACGACGTTTTGGACAAGACACGGTCTTCAATGCATAGCTTTAACCACTATTTTCTATTATGATATGTTTATAAAATCTAATAAATTTGTGATATTGTGGAAGCATTTTTCAAGACAAATCTACACATGATTGTAATGTTTCCAAACTAAATATTTTGAAAGCTTTTGTTAGTCAAAGTTGTAAAAGTTGGACCAAACCTTGTCCAAAACATCATGTTTTTATGACCAGAGGTAGTATGTACACCGGTCAAGACCCAATAATGCTTGAGCTTCATCTATAATATAAGACTGATAGAGACTAACAGCACAGCATCTTACCTCCCACTTTTAGATTCAGCAGCTAGCCCCACATCTGAGCACAGAGACAATAGCCTATGACGATAATCAGACCTGAGTTTTGTGCTTGTGAGGTTGGAAGCGACAAGTAGAAAGCCTGCAGGAAGAGTCTAGAATGTTGTTGACCTAGTTAGCATGGAACATGGAACAGAAGTTGAAATTACAACTTTTTAAGATACAGAAAATTTCTTACAGAACTCATCACATACCTCTATTCGCTCAGTTGTCGCTTCTGATGGCAATGTGTTGTTTTCTGAAGCCCCTGCAGCTTTAACTTTATCGAGATAGCTTCTTGTCATCAAGACAATGCTCTCACGGTATGACTTTTCAAAACCCAAGCATGCAACACGAGATATTGCATCTAATAACTGCAGTTGTTTAAAGCAACTGAGTTTCGAAAGGGTGCTTTTGTTTGACATGCAAACTTGCAAGAAACATAAACCAAAATTGAAAGACCAAAGTACGTAAATCAGTAAGAGACAAAGTGCCATACTCGTAGACGCAATGAACTTGGAGATGAAGCGTCACCCTCTTCTAGATGTTCAATGAAAAGGGGCAAAGTCATGTCTACAACTTCCCATTTTTTCAAGCATACACATAACTCAGCCAGAAGGCGTATGACATTAAGTCGAATAACCGGAACTGCCTCTTTTTCTTTGCCATCCTGTAATGGATTCACAGTCAAGTAAACAACCAGGAATTTACATTTAACCAATGCTGCTTGTAACAACCCGAATTTTGTAACCTAAATTTTTTTCTTCAAGAAATAAAAAAAATGAATGAATTGTTTGCCTTTGGAAAAAGAGAAAAGAAATAAAAGAGAAAGAGAAAACAAAATCCCTCCTGGGCCCTTTTTCTCTCTCCCTCAGCCTAATCCCTCTTCCCTCCCAGCCCAACACCTCCCCCTCCTCCTCCCTCTATGCGTCCGCCTCCCCTCGGCCTCCCTCTAGCCCAGCTCGCACAGTCGCTCCCTGTCCCGCACCTCCTCCCCCACTTCGCACACTCGCCTAGCCCAAGCCGCCTCAGCCCATCTCCCACACCTCTCCCTCCTCCCCGCGCTAACACGCTCGCGCCAGCCCGCGATCCCGCTCTCCCTCTCCCTCGCTGACGCACCGGGCCCGCCCGTCGGCTTCGTTTCCTCCTCCCACCCTCCTTCCTTTCTTCTCCCCTCTGTACCACGCCCGACAAACCACGTCAATCTCGCGCCAAAGGAAGGAAAGGGAATCACATGCGACCGTGAAGATGGAAGCCCGGGCCAAAGAAATGGAAAGAGGGATCAATCGCGCGAGGACTAGGGGCCTAGATTTTGGAAAGCGCTCGCGAGATTGCCACCAGCCACCAACCTCGATTCTGTACCCTTGAGCTATAAAAGGCCCCCCGAGACTCTCCCTGCAGCACCACACGCAAGGTTTCCCCTCGAATTCCAAAAGGCAATCGTTGCCCGAGAGCCCCTTTTCGCGCTCATGCCGCTGCCGGAGTAGCACGCTGCCGCCGCGACCAATCCCCGCCTCTAGAGCACTTCACCGTCACCAAAGGGGTCCCAGAGCATCGCAAGCTCGCAAGAAGGCTCCTCGTGGCTGTCTCGCCAACCGCCAGCCACCAGAGCACCATCGCAAGCTCGCAAGAAGGCTTGCCACCGCCCTTCTCTACCACCATCCTTCTGCGCAAAGCCCTGACATCCACATGTGCCTCAATCGAATTCGCTAGCGCTCAGAGAAGCTCTTACGCCGCTCGCCGGAGCACCTCGGTCACTATGACGCCTTCTCCGCCCTGCTCTGACCATGTGCCGCCGACGTCGTCCCGAGCCGAAGAGAGAAGGTAAGCCCCCACCGTTTGATCTCAAAGCAACGACTAGGATTAGATCGAGGATACCTCTTCGACCGAAGCCCAGTCAGCGTCTCTTAATCCACGTCAACAGGCCACATATGCGCATGTGTCCTACGTGGCAGCCTAGTCAGCAAAGTCCGGTCTAGTTAGCAGCCACATCAGCATAGCCTTTCCTTTTTTCTTTAATTCTCTCACTGACGTCAGCCTTGCGCAATAATCTTCTTTTTTTAGGAAAATAATTCATAAATTTGAAAATAGGGTTTTATAAAAAAAATTAAAATTTGGTAAATTCTTTAATAATTTATATAAAGGTATTTAAATATTTTCTTTGGTAAAATAAATAGAATAAATTTTTTAATTCTGTTTAGTGTTAAAAATAATAAATAAAGTTCTGAATAATGTTTTAATATTGAATAATGTTTTTAATAAATCTGAAATAATTGTTTAATGTTTAGATAAGTTTTCTTTCATGTTTTAAATTCTGGAAAAATGGTAAATTATTATGATAAATTAGAAAATGAGTTTTCTTTAGTAAAAAATTGGAATAATATGTTTTAATTCTTTTTAGTGTTTCTTTAATTCCTAAAAATCCTTTTTAATTCATAAAAATTGCTAGAAAATCCCAAGAAAATTCCTACACCCTTCTTTCACCCTTTCCAAGCCATATTTCCGCTGTCGCAACTTCGATCCAATCGTTTCCTTCACTAATAATTCACCAAAAATCACATAGATAATAAATTGAGTTGTTTGGTGTGTTTTTAGCTCTTTTCTTGGTTCTTGATGTTTATTCCCTTGTTTTCTTTTGCTATTAGACGCCGCTGTCTCGAAGGAAGATTTGCAGGTTTCCAGTGCCAGAAAAATTTGAAGACCCCACTGTGTACAACCTCTGCAAAGTATAAAAGTGATATATCACCATATTCACGGTCTTGAGCGGCGAGGAATGTCACGCATGATTAGAATACACTGTTTTTAGATAACCTTGGGTGGATAGGTCATTCATGGTTGTGTAAACCATGTTTGAGGTGGTCAACTTCAGTTGAGGTGTTCAACTTCGGTTGAGGTCAAGAGGGTCAACTCTTGAGGATGTTTACTTTCAGTCATTTACTTTCACTTTTATTAAATTATGTCTTTATGCAAATAAACCCTTGTAAGCTTTATTATCGTAAATAACTTCATATCATAATTTACCACAAATTGCATAGGTACGAGACATACTCACACTTGCTATAACCACACTGCTCAGTCGGGGAAAATTCTGAAGATTACTCTGAGGATGAAGGATTCTAAGGAGGTACTCTACATCGACTGCATGTGGGAGACGCGGAATGAGAAGATAGCGTTAGCCGCGGTGTTTATTTGCTTTTTGACCCTCAGAGGTCCTCTCCGTAAGAACAACTTTTCATGTTAAGTTAATGGCAGTGTGTTTTGTTATCATCTGTGAAGTCTCCATATATTAAGATTGATTCTTGGCTCAATATATGGCAAGGGATATGTTTTGTCACATTAAGTAGTCCGTGAAGTCCTAAAAAGTAAGTCACATTATACAGGTCCCGACACTACTGCAATGCATATGTTTTGTCACATTAAGTAGTCAGTGAAGTCCTAAAAAGTTAAGTCTGCCAGCAGCAGCCAAGCTTAATTCTGCAATAGAATGATGCTCTCAAGTCCCAAGCATAGACATAATTTAATTTTCAGAATGATCCCACCCAACAAACAATTTAACATGCTGAATTTTGCGGTGCTTGCAATCTGCATCATGTATCTGCATGCATAAAGAGATGGAAAGAAATATGCTAGCTCTACTACAACAGGTTGAACTGTTAAAATTGAAACAAAGTCCAACCAAATGGTAGTCTCGTTGCAGCTTGAAAGGTTTCAGAGAAACTGGTAAGTGTTATCTTAACATAAAACCCACCAATGCATCAGGTCACAAGTTGGAAATAACAACAGGTGCCCTTCTAATGCAGCATAGTAGCTTCAAGAGTGTTTTTTTATCAAATTTACACAATGTTACATGACCTGATCCATCTATTTGTTCGCCAAAACATTGCACTATCAAAACACCCCTACTTAAAATTCCTTTCGTCTCTCTTCTTCGGATCCTGTATTGGGAACCATTCTTTTCCTGGTCCTTTTGCTCTTCTAAGAACAATGGTTACCAGCCATTTGTCAAGGCCCGGAATCTGCTGGACATCCCGGCGGCGGGATTGGATACCCGCATCAGATCGGATGTTATATCAATTTATCACTCAAGGCTCGTGATATGTCTGTTAGAGTTTTTCTGCAAATAGACCCTGCTAGCCGGATTGCCATATCAGCATATCCAACTAGATCTATGACGCATTATGTCATGCTTGACTGCAACTGGGATTGCCTTGAGCAAAATATTTTCACACCACACGCAGGAGCAACATCTAATAAGGTTGTTTCGTGGATGCTATCCTAATATATGGTACAAAAAAACCCCAGTTTAAAACAGGAAGACTCCTGGATCTTAGCAAATCTTCATGGAGCACAGAGTTTTCCTGTTCTAATTAATAGAAGAGAAAAAAGGAATACCTCCTCATAGTCATTCTGTTCACGAACATATGCAGCTAGCCGCATAATGAATGTGTCAACAAGAGCCCTATCTTTTGTCCAGCCAAACTCTATGATCTCACAGCTCAATTTCACCACTGCCTCGAACAAAGCCCCAGGGCTACTGCCTGTCACATTAGCCTGCATGACGGCTTCGCATTAGACCGCACCACCATAAATTTCTATAGTCCAAGCAAGAGAGGCACAAAAGAAACATGCCTGCGAACACGTGCTCACAACAAGCGGTTTTAAGGGAATCAGCAGCACCGGCAGGAGCTGGCCCCCACGCGAAACAGTTATCTGGCTTATCCCATTGAGCAGCGTGCAGAATAGCTCCTCGCAGATCTTCAGCTTCCGCCAGGATGACAGGATGCATGACTTGGTGGCCTCGATGAACCAAGCTAGAGTCTGCTGGAGCATATCCTTGGAAGACTTGCTATCAGTATCCATGGCAGAAACGCTCCGGATCAGCACCACCACTGCAGCTTCGCAACACATCAATTTGGTGTTTATCCTTGCCCTCAGCTGTGCACCCTGCTCCCTCCAGTCCCGCTTTCTAATCTGCCAACCATCACCGCAATCATGAGCAAACCGCAACAAGCATCAACATGCACAGGCACGAAACAGAGAGAAGATACTCTCAGGTGGGCACACAAAACGCAATCAGGCGCAAACAGAGGGAAGACACCATCTCACCTTGAGGAAATCCGTGAGCGACCGGACCTGCCGCGCGGCGGCATTCCTGACCTTCCCTATCTGCTCGACCCCGAGCCCGCCCTCGCCCTCCATCATATGCACGATCAACCTGAATGCGACCTCCTTCCTCTCCAGCGCTTTGACCTCCTCCTCCTCGAACCTCCGCACCACCTCCCGGACCCCTCCGTTCTCCTCGGATGCCGCGTCCTCCCTCTTCCCCTTCGCCCTAGACGGCGTCTCCTCGGAGCCGGGGAACTCGAGGAGCAGCCGCGCGGCGATGGACGCGGCATCCATGGGGAGGAGAGGCAGGGGAGCCGCCGCCGCCGCGGTGGAGAGGAAAGCGCGGGCGAGCGGCGCGGAGGCCGGGCCGGCGACGTCGAGTGCAGCGAGGAGCGCGGCGGAGAGCGCGGATGACAGGGCGGGGGAGACGGGGGCCGCGGCAAGGAGCGGGAGGAGCCTGTTGAGAAACGGCGCGGGGGCGAAGGACTGGGGCCAGAAGGCCGGGGAGAGGAAGGCGTGGGAGGCGAGGAAGGCCAGGAGCGGGGGAGGGGGCGGCGCGTCGCCAGCGGCGGCACCCGCCGGGAGGAGCCGCGCGAGGGCGAGGAGCGAATGGAGGTGCGCCCTCGACGCGCGCGGCGGGGCCGGGGCGGCGACGCAGCGGGAGGAGAGCCATGCGAGCTTGTCGGCGAGGAGGAGATCCGGGTGTGCGGCCACTAGGTCGCAGAGCTCGTTAAGCGCCTCCATCCCGGGGGGGGGGGGTTCCGCAGCGGCAATGCGGTCAGATCATGGGGCAGATCGGGAGCGGAGACGGGGCGGGGGCGGAGGCGGAGATGCGCTCCTCCCTCCCCTTGTTTCCCACTGACGCGAGAGCAACTGGTGGAGCCGGGGGGGGGGGGGGTGGTTTGGGTGGATGGCTCGTGTTAAATTTTTCGATGTTGCTAGTGCTTGCACGTCCGATCCGGACTATCGTACATCCTATTATCGTAGGATTGATAAAAAAAAATCTCATCTTTCATTAGGTGTTTATCCTCGTACTCCACTGAGTGCTCATCCTAGAGTTACGGTGATAAAAATCTTCTAATAACTTAACTTCTCCTTATATCGATGATAAAAATCATTAAAAATATATGTTACTACTGATATAAAAAATATAGATTTTTAACAACTAAATCATCCATCTACTCCCTACTCTCAATACCACCAATTGTTAATTATCGAGTTTTGCTTCTTCCACCATGCCTCAACAAAAAATAAGAGAAAAATCAAACTCACCAACACATTTAACGAGCACAACAAGAAAAAATGATCTGTAACATAGAAATCCAATGCTCTCCATCATAATATTTGATATTAACTCATGAAACAATTTAGCTTCACGTGTGCAACAGTATGAAATACAGCTTGCAACATCCAAAATTTACTGAAACAATTACCAATTAGGTAACATCTAAGTACTCGTATTGCAACTAGAAAATTACTTCTATGTAATAAACCAAATATATAGTTGCAACACCACCAAAATTACATATCTATATGGTCTAAAATACGTAATGTTGCCTCCACATTTACAATAAATTTTAATTATAACAGAGACAAATAACCACTGCAACAAATCAAAAAACTTAGTGCAACAAATGACAGAACCAAAATAAAAATACAATAAAAGAAAAGTACCCAATGTAGTATTCAGAAATACCCAATGCAACACAAAGTTAATACTAGTGCAACATATTAAAATGTAGTATTCAGAAATCTTAAGAAACAAATATAGGATAATTCAACATAGAAAAACATAGGTGATAATATTGAGAACCATAATTGCAACATATAAAAAAAGAAGATGAAATATCTGCAATAAGTTAAATCTGTAGGAGGGTGCTCGAATTGCAATAAAAGAAAAGGAGAGGACAAAAGAAAGAGGAGGTCGTTATCAGCCACATTCTTCGTCATTACAACAAATCAAAACACCAATTACAACATATCAAAAAAACTATTTGCAACATGTCTACTCGAAATATGACTTATTGCAGATGGAGTCCTGTCAAAATAAGCATATCGCGAAGCCATCCTGTGAGGAATAAACTAGTCACCACCCAAATCAAAGCTCTGTCACCCACAAAGGTGTCTTCCTGCTAGTCTGGGTCAGTCGAGGGAGATGAGTACGGGGAGGAGTATCATTATATGGATGAGAGTTGTCTATATAGTGTTTGTTTTTTTTTCTTTATTAAGTTGAGTTCAGATATGAGATGTAAATTGATTTTTGTTCGAAAAGAGTTTGAGTCTATTATTTGAATAAAGTATAGTCAGCACGGTTAGTTCCGTGATCAGCCGTGATGACAACTTCCGAACAAATCATCAACGTCTGGACGTACGAAGGGAAACATTCTCGTAATTTTTTTTCGGCTGGCAGATGTTGGGGGTGGTATAGGAACCATCATCGTGACACGTATTTATGAGATGAATGGTATACGTAAGGTTTCATGAGAATGGACATAGTTCTATGTAATTTGCTTTCGGGGTGGAGGGGAAAGGAGGAAGAAAGCGACGTTGATGCGCCAGATGCGATGCGCCGGCCGCGCGGCCGGGGAGGAGCCCGACGCGAGAGACCGTGGGGGAGTTGCGTGAAGCTGTCACGCTGCTGTCTACGGGGAGTGGTCTGGACGTGTACGAAGCGTGATTACTACACCGAATCTTTTGGTCCGGTACGCTTGTTTCCTACTTGGAGTTGGAGAATGAATCGGATGCTGTTTGGAAATTTCACTAAAAAATTACAGTACAAATCTGCTCCTGAAGTAACCGAGCCTCTTTGGCATTGCCCATCATGACTGCGATGATTAATGTATCAATGTATTTTCAATCTACAAGACCGTAGCAAACTCGTCAGCTTAGGCCATCTCCAAATAGAAATCGTAAAATTTTATCTTTAAAATACTATTACAACATTCTCTATCACTATTACAGTAACCCTCATTTCCTCCATTTCCAATAGAAACTCTATATATCATCCACTATCTTCTCTTTCCTGTATTAAAATATTATGTGCCCAATCGCCATAACCGCCGTAGCAACATCTGGTTTCACCGGTTCCCGTTGCAACTGGTATTGTTTGGCACGGTTAAAATTAGTGGTATGAAATAATTGATTTTGTTTGGGGAAAAGTAAATATTTGTTCGACATATTTTTTTTGTCGGAGCTAATTTTTTCGCCCATGCAACTACGCAAGCAAAAAAGATTGTTTGCAACGTATGAAACGGTTGTGACTTGCACGACAATTTAGCTTGCAGAGGAAGGAAGAAGCAGTATTGCTGCGGAAGCCTCACCAGTAGTGGCTTGTAGGGGGAGGAAATATGGTGGATTCCTTCAGAAGGCTCAGCATCTCACTATATATATGAGGCTGAGGTACTCTCATTTGCAAGCCACGAAATGGATACTCGTTCAGCCTGAAAGCAGTACCTGAGAGACCTATGTTTCTCCAATGATTCTTCCGATGAGGAAAATGATTTGATCTTAGCGACTCTCAGCGCCTGGCATGCGGACGGGGAGGCATCACACCGAGGGCCGTGGGGCGGCTCCATGCCGGGTCATTGGCGTATCCACCGGAATCGGCTGGAGGGCCACAATAGGTTGTACAACGACTACTTTGCGGACCCCGCGGTGTACCCCGACTACATTTTTCGTCGCACGTAAAATTGTAAATAGAGGTTGTCATGTGTAAGTGTTATGTACAGAAGGTGTGTGAGGTAGTAATGCTCGGTGTTCGTGCAGGTTCAGGATGAAACGTGACCTTTACTTCAAGATTGTGCAGGCGGTTGAGGAGCATGACCCGTGGTTCCAGCAAAGGAGGAACGCTGCAGTCGAGCTGGGGCTGTCCTCTTTGCAAAAAGTTATTGCGGCATTTCGTATGCTTGCATACGATGCTGCTGCAGATTCTCTTGATGAGTGCCTCCGGCTAGGGGAGAGCACCATCATTGAGAGCATGAGGCGGTTTGTGCGTGCTATCATCGAGGTGTTCGGCAATGAGTACCTCCGTGCTCCGAACGAGGAGGACACTGCTCGCTTGCTTGATATGAACCAGTGAAGAGGATTCCCCGGGATGCTGGGAAGCATTGACTGCATGCATTGGAGGTGAAAGAACTGTCCGACGGCGTGGTTGGGTTCTTTCACTGGCCATGTGAACGCACCGACGATCATTCTAGAGGTAGTGGTGTCGCAGGACCTGTAGATTTGGCATGCCTTCTTTGGAATGCCAGGTTCTTTGAACGACATCAACGTGCTGCACCGTTCACATCTTCTCGACAACCTTGCCGCCGGTGAGGCACCCAAGGTACAATACTCCATTAATGGACACCATTACACCATGGGGTATTACCTTGCAGACCGCATCTATCCGAAGTGGGCTACGTTCGTCAAGCCCATACAATCTTCTGTTGGGAGGAAGCGGCAGCACTTCGTGGTCCAACAGGCGGCAACACGAAAGGATGTCGAACGGGCCTTCGGAGTCTTGCAGTCCCGATTTCCCATAGTCCGGGGAGCAACGAGATTCTGGGATCAGGAGACCCTTAATGATATCATGATCGCCTGCATTGTCATGCACAACATGATAATCGAAGATGAGAGACCGGAGGAGGAAATCGAACACGTGTGCGAGGGTGCTGGTGAGGAAGTGGTGCCGTCGCACGCCGCAACCCCCCCCCCCCCACTCGAAGCATTTATGCAAAGGTATGGTGAAATTAGAAGCAGACCGGGTCATCAGCAACTCCGTGATGACATTGTTGAGCATCTTTGGCAACTTCACAGAGGGGAGTAGTATGCACCTCTAGTAGTTCGATCAATTATATGGTACGTAATATGTCCTACGGAGCTATGTCGTATGTACGTGCGTATTATGGCAATGCGTGTTATGTTTGGTGATGGAATGGACCGTGCTTCTTGTGTGTGTAAGCAATTGTACTCAATGCATGGTTGTCTTTATGGTTCGCAGTACCAAGATAGCCAGAGGTAGAAATGTAACAACAACGTAATCTGGAATGGCAGGTTCTTTGAACGACACAACATAATACGGAAAAAATAACAAATTACAAACCAAATCTACGCAGACCGCGGTTCACAGACTCAACTAGACCTTATAGATCAGCTCCTACACACAATGTTCTGAGTCTTGCATACCAATGAACCTTACAGTACTTCAAACACAAATAAAGCTCAACATGTCTTAAATCATGCAATACATGAGGCTGTCTGTTACATTCAGGAAAGCTGAAATCTCAAACTTAGTTGAACCAAGTTGACAATTTAGCCGGATGGGCCAGATGCAGCACGACGAGCAGCAATAATGCTTTGCCGGAGGCTCTTGTAGTAGGTCTGCTGGTCCTCATCCATCTGCGAAAGGTCCATGTTCATTATCTCCCTCTCCTCCTTTACCTTTTCCCTCTCCTTTACCTTTTCCCTCTCCTCCTTGACTTTTTCCAATTGTACACACTCCTCCTCTAGCCTCAGCCTCTGCTGCTATATTCTCATCATCTCAGCAAATCTCTCAGCCCTCTCCTTCTCAACCTTCTCCTTCATGGCTATCTGGCGGTCAAAAATCTCAATCATTGGCCCAGATGCTGAGTTTGAGGACGAAGAACCGCGGGCTACCTCCTTGGAGCGGTTGCGGCCTGGTGGACGTTTCGGCCGTGGGCTGCCACTAGAAGGGTTTGCGGCTACACCGTCGGGTTCGTTCACCCCCAGACAAGACTCGATGTGCTGCGTCGATGCGGGGCTGCCCACGGCGGACATCTTCTGCTTCTTGCAGGAGGCCTCGGATTGGCACTTCGAATGATGCTGCAACTCCACCCAACAAGGCAGCAACGTGAACTCCTTTTCCACAGATTGGAACATCTGACATGCCGCCGCAATCTGAAACACAAACAACTCAATACTTATTGGACACTGCAATCATACAATGGCGCTTAGCTACATGAACAATAGAAATTAAATGTACTGTGTCGGGCTCGGTCGTCCCACTCCTCTTATTACAGAGGGCCTTAGCATAATGGCCGCAGAACCTCTGCACCATCCTGTTGATGAAGGTCCACCTCCCCTGCAGAGACTTCTTGTTGCGGGTGGAATGGAAGTCTTTATGCTCGTGGAAAAAGGTCTCGATCCTCTGCCAGAAAGCCCCTATACTCTGATTCGTCCCCACCACGGGATCCATACTGACATTAAGCCATGCCTTCACAAGATGAAAGTCCTCCTACATGGTGTAACTGCATCCACGGCCACCTGCAGCTGGCACCTCTCCTGGTCCCTCGGGTTGCTGCTCTTCTGCCACATGCGACCGTGTCCCGAAGATGTCTTCCTGGGTTGGCGCCACAACATCAGCCCAAGGAATCCCATCGTCGTCACCATGTAGGAACGGGGCGTACTCCATAGAGTCCCTGCAAACCATTAGAAATGCGATGAAATACAACAAAGCAGTACGACAGGTAACCAATGAAAACGGCAATATGGTGCACAAAATTATAAGCCATTCAAACGTTATGAACGGAACGAGGAATATGTCTTATGGAGGTACCCTTACATTATTTGCGAGTAACAGAGTACAAGACCACCAACTAGTTCATGAACTAGACTCAACAGCTGTCGAACAATTACCCTACATCATAGTACATACCCTACTGAACTACAGCCTCCAAGAGTGATCGGATTCTACGGACAAGGCGTCAACTGAATCGCTGCAAAGGAGGTCATCCGAATTGGCACACAGTATGTCATCGGGGCTCCAGTCAGCAGGAACAACGTCGTCGTCGTCAACGTCCTTTGAGCAGGATGCTTCAGCTTCGACATTAGCGCCGTGACATACATGGTTGCCCATGCCGTGGCCCCTCAAAGCATCTTCAACTTGGAACACGAGCTGCACCAAGTCCCCCGCTATGTTGTCGACCACAAGCAGTGCTCTGTTCAAATCCACGTCAGCTGGGGTATTGTCCGTACTCAAATTGTCCTTCACCACGTTCTTCAACACGGTGGCCATCTCTTGCACATGGTCCTGCATTTTTGACACAAGAGTGGCAAGCGATGCGGCGTCCATCTACAAGCACGGACATGGATGCCTAAACTGAGGAACTATATTTGAGCTCAAAGTGTACACTGCTTAAGCATTTCGGAAAAAATACATATACACACAACACTACACAGTAATATATTGGCCTTAAGCCAAAATGCCGAGTAATTCCACAACTAATCAGAAGATGTCACACCTCTTATTAAACTGCCATGTTTTACACCTCTTAGTGCTACAAGATAAGGAACTATGCATCTATGGATCTTGTCTGGTTTGACATGTAATGTACTAAGCCTATGCTTAGGGTTGGCGACAATGAGACTGAGCAGTAGACAATGTTTTTCATTCTATCAAATATGGTTTGGGGGCCTAGGATAAGGAATAGAGCAACATTAGTGCAGCAGAACAAAGTTTGGATATTCTATTTAGGACTTGTGAATCAGGATTCATTACTATGACTTCATGAGTCATGATTACTTTCCACCATCCTATCATATTTCATTGTTGCACAAAACAATTATAGGCAGGAAGGAGTTGTTGTTCATTGCATGCCATTTCAATTGATACAACTAATAAGTAGTGCAATAGTATGTCCTAAAGAACACTCGATCACACATGCTTCATCAACTATGGTTGTGTCCAAAGTTCATGCCTACATTCCTGTTATCAAACTCTATGCACCTAGGTCACCCCACAACATTCATTCATAGTTTTTCCACGTTTTGCAGACCTACAAGGTGCACTCACTTGGACTACAAGCTCATACAATCACCTTGCCACAATTCTGTCGACAAGTTCATCACATTCCTTCGAACCCCAACTCCACACTAATTGACACTCCATTTGACAACCCACTGAGGAACCTAATTTCATCTCAAAGATTGCATATTGCACAGGCATCATGCACTGATAATCATAGATCTACCAAATAAATAAGGCACATTCGTATCAAACCAAAATCTAAATCTCTGGTTATTGAAGCCAGAAGAGACATTTGGGCATACACTAGCAACTACATGGATCTGGCACGCCAAATCGCTAAATCAGTCCCGCCGCCTGGCGAGATTTATCAAATAAATAAGCCACATGCGCATGCAACCAAGTAACTCACTCCGTCCGGCAAGCAGGCCACGCTCACACAACAACCAATCCCTAAATCAGTCCCGCCACCGATAGGAACAATTACTCTGGCAACCAATCCCTAAATCAGCAACCAATCCCTAAATCAGTCCCGGCGGGGCGGCCGCTGGGGGTGAGTTGTCAGCCGTGGTGAGGCCCGGCATGGCAGGCACAGTTAAATGCCAAGGCGAGGCGAAGTAGGAGGAGAGATGGCCTTAGCGTTGCCGATCACTAGAACGCGCTACCACTCGGCGAAGGGAAGGGATCTGAGACCGGAGTACTTACCACAAGCTTGGGGACGACCTCGCTCCGGCTACTGCCGCCGAGCACACGGAGGGTGGGGAAGATTCCAGTGCGGTTGCCGGATCTGCGTCGCATGGGCCGTCCGTCGCGGGGGACGATGCAAAATCTCCCGGGTACCCTGATGGTATTCGCTTCCGCCGGACTCCGAAGCCGCCCGACTCGCCGCCACACGGGCTCACCAGCTCAACTTCTGCCGCTCCGCGGGAACAACCGACGCTTCTCCACTCCGCTCACGCACAGGGATGAGGACGCCGCATCACGCCACAACTTTGCCGACACCAAGCGCCTCCCCGCATCCCTGTTCCGCTCGATACCGAGTCCGTTGGAGTGGATTGCAGCCAGCTTCTGGTGTAAATCGATCACTACAATACTTTGCGGCGCGGATACGGACTCCGTTAGATAGCACGACTATGGATGTTTTGTTTGCGGCGCGCCTTACATTACTTCAAATATACGCTTTCCCCCCATTATCCGAGTCATAATGTATAACCGTCGAAGATCAACCACATAAACGCAACAATCAATGCAATTGTGGTAAGTTCGTGACAATTTTTTTGTTGCCGATACCCATCATTCAACCACGAGTCCATGAAACAAATATACTGAGTTTATACTACATTGTTTTCTTTTTGTATGTTAGGCCACGATCTAAGCACCTTGGCTTCCAAGTTGCAACAATGTTGATCCTACACGGGAAAAAACTTAACAGGTAATGGTTTTGCTCGCACGGGGTTGCACTCTATTCTGTACCAAAAATTGAAGAAGGACGGTCATCTGAGCACCTAATAGCTCAATTGGAAAGAAAAACAAAGGGGAACAGAAGACAATAGGTAACCATTTTCAGTCATCTCACTGGCTTGCTTTGCCACACTTTATCTACACAAACATCTGGGGATGCTTTGTTATTGTACTTCTTCCTGAAAATCATTCTTCTTCTTGCGGCCAAACCCACATCTGCAAATGTATTCAGGGACTGGGCCCTTGTCTGCAGCAACCCAAGCATGCTCAGCCGCAGCCTGCAAGGTGATTCGATCACCTGGATCTGCAAAGCAACCACGTGTGAAAACCAAAAGGATGTCAGTTAACAGAGCATATCAGCCACCAATACTCCAATTTATCATAATAATAGGAGGATAAAATGATTTAGAGAGAGAGAGAGAGAGAGAGAGAGAGAGAGAGAGAGAGAGAGAGAGAGAGAGAGAGAGAACCTTTGCAGAGAAGCCTTTGGAGCAAATCAGCAAGTTGGGGGTTCATGTCACCAGGTATTTGCACAGGATCATTGACAATCTATTCAGTAGAATGATTCAGTTAGTCTATGCATTCAGGTAAAAACAAAAGGGTTTTTTTTTTTTTTTGCACCTTATCATAAGTTTCCTGCAATGTATCTCCAAGAAATGGATAGTGCCCAGAAATCATGCAATATAAAGTTACACCAACTGCCCATGTATCAGATGCCCTACCATGGTAGGCTGAACCTGCAGTGAGGTAGAGAGAAATATTTTACCATATTTAGCAAGCCTATACCCAATAGACAGAGTAATTTTGAATCAATAACAAAAGAATCGAGATTATGCATTTTTGTTTATTTGCAATTCTGCAATCATGTAGCTATGAAAACAAAACATCCATAGTCGTGCTATCTAAAAACCACTGTTATATTCATAAACAATTTGGCGACTGACTGATTTTAAGTGCATAATTTAAAATTTAGATATCAAAGGCAGCTTGTCGTACCTTGACAGCACTCCGGTGCAGTAAAAACAGGAGTACCAGGAGATCTCCAAAGCATATCATCATCATCCTACAATGCAATCATGTAAGTATCACAGTATCACTTAACCAGTAAAGCACCAAGATATGAAATTAAACAATCATGAGGAATTAGCCCCAAAAACATACACATACTTTGAAAAGATCAAGTAGATTTACTTGTGCAATTGAAGAATGAAACTATCAAACAAAGTTGTGGGCCTACTGAACAAAGAAAATACTTCAAAAAGAACATGGAAGCATCTTAGTTCATTGTCCACTCAAGTTACCTTAAAAATCCTCGGGGAGGCAGAAAGTAAATATCATTTTTTTAAAGGTGTTTAGATCAATAAAAATCTGGCTTTAGAAATTCTGAATCCCAAGATTGCATTTTGTTAGAACATAGCAATAGAAACAACAAAATAGGCACTTATCTCTTTCAAGGGTTCATTCAACTCAAAAACCATTATTTGCTGACAAGAATAATGAAATCACTAAAATACACAGAGTTACATGAGTGTAGAAACAACCTCAAAAACCTGGCTAACACTGAAATCTCCTATCTTCACATTGCTAGTACTTGTAACCAAGAGATTGTCCGGTTTGATATCACCATGAATAATGTTCTGTGTATAAAGATGACAAGATTTAGTGCCTCAATCAAGCTGGGAAACACATAACACAGTGCAAACTGCAGAACATAGAGAATCAGAAACACATGTATACCACAACATGTAAATGTGTCCAAAAATTGGGGAAAGAAACATCAGCTGGGAGTCAGGGAACGGTGGGATTTATTTTTGTAGGTAAGCACGATCTATCATGCACCTCATTGCATGTTATTGTGAACCTTGATTTGCACTGAGATTACTAACATGCAAGGATGGCCAGACAGCGTTACTTGAATTAGGTTATTACATAATTGATGTCATGGATCAGGCCCATATGGGCCTGTTCGGCCGGCCCAGCAGAGAGGCGGCAATAGACAAGGCTAGGACCGTCACCGTCAAGTCGTCGTCGAGATCGAGTCATCATTAAGTCATTTTCAGATTAGGAAATAAATATCTTTTAAATAGGAATAGTTTATCTATAGATAGGAATAGTTTGGATTTAAATTAGGAAAGAGATTGTAGTTTGCTTGGTAGTCAAGTTGAGTCCTCTTTATATAATGAGATGTATTGTATCCTTTAGAATTAAGAAAGAAAAGAGACGTTGCATCTCTTATCCTTCTCCCTCTCCACTTGCGGGTACTGTTCACTGACACCACACCTCCAGCCGCACGCCATCATCTCCCCGCCTTCTTACAGCAGCCACCACGGGACGCAAGAAGGACCCCAAGTCTTGCCCTACGACCTCCTTCAACTAGACCTCCACTACCCTCCTACAAATCAGTGTCCACTACATCTGGTATCAGAGACCATGGGCTCCGGTGATGCTGGCGACCAGGATTTTGCCAAGCTCATGAAGGAGTTGCATGAGGAGACGCAGAACAACATCCGCACATTGACGGACTCGGTCAAGGACTTACAGATTCACATGGAGCGCCAGGAGGAACGCATGAAAGATGTCGACCACGGTAAGGCCAAGGTCGATAGCACGTCGACGGGCAACAAGGTAGCCGCGAGGAAGGAGGCCGAGACCGCACGCAAGGAGGCAGCTAGGCGCGCTGCCCGTGCGGCTGTGGCGGCCTCCCTAGGGGTGCCCGACGACAGCTCCTCCGCCGACGTGATCAACGCCATCCTCACTGATTTCCCCACACACGTCACTACGCTATCGCTCGGGATGCTTATCCCAATTTCTTCCTCCACGTCGGCGCACGGCGGGCAACTGCTGCATTACAACAACTTCATGGTTCCTAAGTACCATAAGTTGTCATTCCCCACCTTCAACAATAAAGACAATCCGCTTCCATGGCTTAATATGTGTGAGCACTTCTTCAACAGGCAACACAAGCCAAATGTGGGGAGGGTCTGGCTGTCTTCCTTCCACATGATAGGTGTTGCGCAGCAGTGGTATATGTGCTTGTCCAAGGACCATAACCCTTTCACCTAGGAGTCATTCTCTCGCCTCTTCAACATTCGTTTCGGCTCTCTAACACACCATAATCCGTTGGGCAAGCTTGCTGCCCTACGGAAGACGAGCTCCATGGGTGAGTATATGGAGAAGTTCCTTGCTCTCGTTGCTCGAGCTGGGAAACTGATGAGATTCAACAGGTAAACATCTATGCTGTAGAACCGACGGAGCCCCTCAAGACGGACGTGGAACTCCAGGAGCTCAAGGACATGGAGGAGGCCATGAGTTTGGCGTGCGCCTATGAGAGGTGCGCCCATGTTGTGGCTGAGGTCGGGTAGCACGTGGCTACATCAAAACTTGTTGCCCGTCCATCTGCTTCACGCTCTACAACCTCAACAGCCAAGGCAGGGGGAATAACAACGACTGTAGGCGCCCCTGGGGGTATGGCGCCTCACTTGATGTGCCTTAGGCTGGAGACACCAACCCTAGGGTCTTCAAGAGGCTCATGTCCGAGGAGATGGCGGAACACCGCCATCTCAACCTGTGCTTCAACTACAACGAGCAGTTCTCCAAGGGGCACAAGTGCAAGCACTTTTGCCTCCTGGAACTCATCAATAGCGACACGAACGCGGAGGACGAGGGCGAGGAGTCCCTCATGATGATGAGGGGTGATCAGGAGGATCGCCTTCCCTGTGGCCGCACCATGCGGCTCTAGGTAGCCTTGCACGAGGGCTGACACCGCATTCTTGTGGACACTGGCGCGACACATAACATCATCAATGAGCCACACGCACTTCGATTGGGGCTACCAATGCGCCACATTCAAATGCGGATCACTATCGGCACTGGCAATCACATCATCAGTCATGGCCTCTACCGCGACATACCGCTTTTCATTGAGCAGGAGGTCTTCTCCATCAACGGCTACACCTTTCCTTTGACGGGCGACATCGACATCATCTTGGGGACTCCGTGGCTTCGTAGCTTGGGTCCTATCCTTTGGGACTTTCCTCGCTTGGAGATGAGTTTCCACCACAGCGACCAGATTGTTTGTTTCCTCGACATCGACACTGCACCACCTCCGCCTCCTCAGGCGGCATTCATGTCGGCGCCTGTTCCTGCCCTACAGCCGCCAGCACCTGTGCTGGCCTTGCTTGCCTCATCTTTAGCACCATCAAGTGGCCGCTCTGGTTCGTTCACTAGGGTGGGCAGCACCCGCACTTCAGCGACAACCATGGAGGTTCTCTCACAGCACCCAGACCTTCTCGACGAGGTCCATCGTACGGTCCGGGCCAACCCGGAGCGTACCAACCTCATGGTGTGCATCCGACAGGAGGAGGCCGCAGCTTGGGCAGTGGTCGATGATGTCATCTTGTTTAAACATTGCCTCTACATGCCTGCTTCGTCATCACTTCTTCGCCATCTGGTACATGCTCTCCTTCACTCGGGCGATGAGGCCCTCGTTCGTCACTTGGTTGTGGGTGTTTGTATGCCTTCTTTTGTGGGCACACACCGTGTTTTTCCAAAGTCCGAGTTGCTTCTTCAGGAGATGCCTTTGTTTTCCATTCCTACTGCTGACTTTATTTTTTCTAACCATACTGGTTGTGATTTTATCACAATTGCACAAGTCGTTTATGGAGTTTGCAGTTCTTTTGGCGCACCAGCACTTGCCCCACTTGGTGATGCTTACACATGGATGCTGTTTGGTCAATGCAGACCTTACTGCTAGTCGCCTGACTCCGATGGGCACATTTCTCTTCGGCTTGGACATGACTCTGTTGCCTAGCGCCGCCCTTCGCCACCAGTTCTTCGACACACCTCCACCAGCAGGCCAGCTCTACCACCACGTGGGTATCTGGCGTTACCTGGTTGATGTGCCTGGCACACCCGCAATGAGGGGGTACACCAGGCGCCCGACATCTCAACGCTTCACTCTTCGTGGCTACATCGGCAATGTGTCCTACGAGTTCACCCTGTGCATCGGCAACACCATTCGCAACCTCACTAATACAATGGTATGGGGCGAGTTGCGCTCCAGGGTGTAGCTTCGGGACAATTCTTCTTCAACACGCCAGAAAGACATGACCGACTGGAGCATGGACACCCAGCGCGAGGACACACTGGAATTCGAAGGCGGAGATGTCATGGGTCAAGCCCATATGGGTCTGTTCGGACAACTCAGCAGAGAGACGGCAAGAACCAGGGCTAAGGCTGCTGTCGGCCTCCATCATGTGTGGAAGGCGCAGGCGCCCTAGGGTTGGCCACTGCCGCCACATCGTCGTCGAGATCAAGTCATCATCAAGTCATTTTCAGATTAGGAAATAAATATCTTTTTAACTAGGAATAGTTTAGATTTAAATTAGGAAAAAGATCGTAGTTTACTTGGTAGTAAGTTGAGTCATCTCTAATATAATGAGAGGTATTGTATCCTTTGGAATTAAGAAAGAAAAGAGATGTTGCATCTCTTATCTCTCTCCCTCTCCACTCGCGGGTACTCTTCACCGACGTGAATAGTACCACACTCCACCACCTCCAGCCTCACGCCGTCATCTCCCCGCCTCCTTACAGTGGCCACCACGGGACGCAGGAAGGACCCCAAGTCACGCCCTACGACCTCCTTCGACTATGATCTCCGCTACCCTCCTCCCACAAATCAACGCCCACTACACAATTGAGATGAGAGAACTTGAAGGGTTGAGAGATAGCAAATAATGTAGAGACTAGAGAGATTATATCTTGCTTGAATAAAGCTCATTTACACAGCCTACTTTTATAGAGGATTTGATCTCTATCGAACTGGCTCCATCTCTAACTCTTATCTTTTTTATCTCTAACTTCCCAACTATTATCTTTACTAACTTATATGGACTCAATTACGAACTCGACTCGGCCTTCCTAATCCTCTTCCTGGGTCCTGACCACAACCCTCCTAACTCTAGCTGCAGGCTGCTGTCCATGCCCAACACGCCCACATTTTTTCCTCTACTGTATTCCTAATCTGATCTGTTGAACTAACCACATTGTTAACCACGTAAATATCTAGCAGCGTGCTGTTGCTCCTGCCAGCGCCCAGGTGTTGCTTGTGTTGCACTGCTGCTAGGGTTCAAGGACACAACTGGCAGATAAATAATTTGCATGACAGATAATTGGATATACTAACTGGAGCTTTATACAGCACCAGAAACAAAGTTTTGATGCATGCCACAATCCTAAATGTTGATTGTGCTTTGCCAAGTACTTGAGCGAGGACATTGTCAGATTTCTAGCTAAATTCAATCATTCCCTAAAAACCGTTCAAATAGCAGTCACTTGGCTGGGCCTAAACTTATGGAAGCTGAAAGCTCAAGCCTAACCATCCATACCCAGGACTCATGTGTACTTATTCATGTGCAGTAGGCAGTAGCTTGCACAAATCTGTGCTCAAATACATTTTTCAAAATCTTAGTGCACTAGAAAATTATTTTAACATGATCTAGCTTAATGGATATACCATTGTTGTAGAAAATTGTTTTAACATGATTTAGCTTTACTTATATACCAATGATATTTCTAAATTGTAAAGAATCTGACATGGCACAGAATTCACCATGATAAACCAGCTAACGGAACTGAAAAACTGAAATCTTACATGAGAGTGAAGATACATAAGACCAGATATTATGTCTCGCAAATAATTTCTGGCGGTAGCTTCTTCTAAACCATTATCACAGACCATTTTTCCTTCAACATATTCAAGAACTGCAATGCAGATGGAAAAGTGTAATTGATTATTGTATAAAACATCGATAAAAATGCAAAATACCATGTTAAAGTAATAAAATTATAAAAAAAACAGTGATAAGGTAATTATATACCCATGTAGAATTTATCTATGTTTGGGTCATCAATCACCTCAACGAGATTTACAATATTGGGATGATTCAACATTTTCATGATGGATACCTGTCTCCAATACAAAAAGAAGGGGCAAGCAATTAGATATTGTACACAGTAAGTCAATTGACACGTAAAATCAGGAAGCATGGTGCACTGCAGACACGCACAACTTGTGCTAACATAGTGCCACTGTCCAAAATATTATGCTTCCTACATTTAGAGAGGAAAATTTCCATTGATTTCTAACAACAGCTGAACCTCTAATCCACTCATATACTGGTGATGGCTCTCTATTTAACCTCTTGCAGCAGCTCGAAAGAGTAGATTTCAAATGACTTAGGAAAGGAAATGAAACCACAACTCAGCATCTTTGTGGTAGTTAGCGTGCTGGGAATTCGTCCAGCAAAAATCATATGACCAGTGAAGCTAAAAGCAACTAACAAAGGCACCAAACAGGCAACTTTCAAATAAACGAAAGATACATGCACTCTGTACCATACTCCCTGGATCCATTTCTCCTTAGAGGCTAAATGGGCTTCTATAATACAAAGAGTGTGGAATTAATTGCTTATTAATAGCCAGGAAAAATGGATTCATGGTGTGAGCGGAAGAGAACTATACTGCAAATTAGTGTTTCTGGTCACCTTTTTATCAGATAAATGCATCCCCGGTATGTGAGGTAGGCATTCTCATATGCTAAGAAGCAGGGCACCTCCCAATTAGTTTTTCTTTTGTAACCATAAGCAGTGAATGACCAAAAAACAAGATTCCCCGGTGCAAAAGCAATTTTATTACAATCAATCTAACCAAATAATTGAAAAGGTTAGCTCGTTTATCATATGCATGTATCGGACAGAAAAACATCAATTAGCATTCTCAAAATGGTTAGCGTATGCATGAATGTGTAATAGATCCTACAGAGATAGCACCTTCCAAGTGTGCACAACAATTTTACAAGAGAACTAAGTTACACATGCATGACAAAAAAAATACAAGTATTGCACTGCGAATAAGCTGACAAAGTTACTCACCTCCCGAAGAACATCTGTCATGGCAGTTTCTGATCGTACGACACGTACTTTCATCATGTAAGGCTTATTCAAAACCTGAAATAGAAGGACAAAGGCTAAAATTTTATCAGTTAGACATCAGCACACATACAAGCATTAAAAATAACAGTGCTGAGCAAAGAAAAGGAAATGCTAGACTTAACAGCTGGTTAACAATTGAGTCCTGAAGTAAGCAATTCAATTAGCAGCCGAAAAACATGCACGGGGTACAACATATTAGAAAGGGAAAAAGTATAACTAATAGCTACCAGAACAGAAGCCTGCTTATCGTGAAATTGGTTCATAAAAAGGCATTTATGTTACTAACACAAGAGAGTAGCAGAAATCCATAAAGCAATACCTTCACTGCATATAGCTTCCCATCTTTCATGCTTCTGTATAGAACCTTTTTAAAAGCAAAATAAGAAGAATTTAGACATCTATCCTGAAAAGTTAATTATTAGTACATCCAAGGTATCTTACCACTTTACCATAGCTTCCAGAACCAATCTTTCCCAGATGGACATATTGATTGATCATCTTATTACCATTTTCATCCTACACATGCCAAAAGGGATAAGGTTATTGTAGTGTTCAATGCAAAAGGTAAATGCTGCCATACAACTTTCTACCATTCACTAGACATGCAAAGGCAAATTATTAGAACTAATCTTGCAATCAACCTGGTCAAGCTCATGGATTGCTAGTTAGAACAGTAACAGCAATGCTAAATTTAGTTATTGAATTACTTTCGAATGCCTTATGTGTACCTCAACAGAGCATATGCAATGAGATTTTGCTGAGGGGTAAAACAGACTTTTGCTGTAATGCAATAACAAGGATGGATTAATTGCTGATCATTTTGGAAAAGGTGGATTGCTGATTCATCACTCCCAAATGGAAAGAAGCTGCACCGGTCAATGTCCGTTACTAGTGTTCAGTTTGTTGCTTTCCTAGCAGGGGATCCCACATTCAAATCTTAGGGCTCCTTTGGAACGCAGGATTGGAAAAACACAGGAATAGGAAAAACACAGGAATAGGATAGGATGACGGGTGGAAAACAGAAGATTAGAAAACATAGGAATTTTTCAGGAATGACAGTTTGGATAGTTTGTAGGAAAAACACAGGAATTGTAGCCATGACAAGCGTGTTTTAGTTTATTTGCTTAATCAACCATCTATAAACATCTTTTCTATTGCTCACCAACAATTAGGCCCCACTGACAAGAATTACCATTAGCTAATAGCAGCAGCATTGAGTTCCTTGTTCTTCGTGCATAAGAATTTTACCAAGAGGTTTGAGTGGATCCTAAAAATCTTATGGAATCAGTATGCAAAGGAGTGAATTACTATGTAATACTATTCATGTTTCCTGCCAGCCAAACAATATGATAGGAAAATTTCCTTTGTGAACAGTGTTCCTCCAAAAATCCTGTAATTCAAAGGACCCCTAAGTGTGAAGGGTAGATTAAATGTTAAAATCATTCCAAAAGGAAAGAAGCTGTATGAGGCATATCTGGTACTGGTATTATGCTTTTTCATTTTCTTCCTGGAAGATGCCATGTTGGAACCCTAACTAAGGCACGAAAATGTTTGCTTTGTGCATGGAGGAATAAAGTAATATCCAGTTCAAGAGAGGCAAATTGTAGGAACAATCCAATAAACTGATATGGGTATGCTTAACCAATCTAGTTTTGATAACTAAAGATGGGCATGAATAATATTTAAGGATAACAAAAGGAAACTCATTTTCTAAAAGGGTATGCTCAGGGGAAAGAACGTTCCGATAAACAAAAAAACTCTGCTTCTTTTCCCCAACAGATAAACTTAAACAAAGCCAAATTGTATGAACATCCAACTTAATGGGAAGTGTCAATTGCCTGATATGAATAGAACTCAGCTTCTTATCAGAAGTTGGACTAGCTCATGCATACAGCTTCTCAAAGTGTTGGCTAGCTTGCAAGTAAATGGTGGGTTAGGCTAAGGCAAAACCTCAATAGACAGAGCGTTAAATATGGAAATGCAAGTACACAGATAGCAGTACAAAAAATCGAAGCCTAAGAAGGTGGTACCTCTGAGCGAAATACTTTTCTAGTCTCTTTAACTGGGATCTCTCTACATGCAAAGCCATTTTGAGCTCTTGACTGTATAATATCTTCAGAACTCTTCCTCGGCGGTCCATCATCACTTCCATTAAGATAATCAGTATCATCTCTACCATAGAAGCTTCTATCAGGATCATCCCCATTATAGAAGCTTCCATCAAGATCACCCCCATTGTAAAAACTCCCATCAGGATCATTTCCAGTGTAGAAGCTTCCATCAGGATCTTCAGTCGATTGGTGCTTCAGCAAATCTTCGGATAACCTGGCATCTGCGTCCGGAGGTCGACGTACAGACACACTGGGCTTCCTTAAAAAACTAAAACAACTGCAGCAGCCTATGTCGGTTAGGTCTGCCATTCAGAACGAGTAGGCACCAACAACCTAGAACAACAAAACAAGTAAAAAAGTTAAGGAAACACCATCGGGGTAGGAAAGTTACCAACCTCATGAACTTCAGTACAAAACTAAAGAATAGCACACAACGCAAATGGGAGGTTAGCAATGGATTACTTCTCTACTATTCTCCTACAGGATCGTTTGACTACCGCGTCACCAACAGGCTACAACAGATTGTGGAAGAAGAAGAATAGACTGCTGCAGATAACTTGAAACTACGATCACAACCTCCATACGGAAATCTAATCACCAAAACTCCTCTCATGAAAACTCATTTGACCTCAAATTTCGCTAGGGTCACACTTGATCCCGGTAAATGCAAAGATTAACACCAAACGGAAGCTCTCAGCCACAACCAGCATGACCACACCTTGAATTCTACCTTCTACCCCATCTGCGCTCAAATCCTGTAAGCAATCCCTCCAGAAAACCCACCAACATCTTCGGCCGCACCGTCTCTGGCTCCCAGATGATTATAGGGCAGCAAAATTCTCCAATCGCCCGCAGGGCCAGAACAACCGGCAGTCTGGCACCCACTACATCGCGACCAACGCCTGCCCTAACCTTGCCCCCACCCAATCCCGCACCCACCGAGCAGGAATCGAGGAGGAGGGGACAGGGGCAGATCCAACGAACCTGGGAGTGGCCGGAACGCCGCGGGGCGGGGAGGGGGGTCGCGTCTCGCGTCTGCGCTTCTGCGTTGGTCTCCTCGTCGCGGTTCTGGGCTCGGACGGGAGGGAGGCCGCCGGAGCAAACAAAGCGGACCGGGACGAGTCCTCACGCACGCAGGCACGCGAGGGAGCGGGGTGTGGGTCGGGGTCGAGGCGTGGCCCCGCGTGGGGCGTCGCTGTTCTTCGGCACGGTTGCTTTCCCTTTCTGGCTTTGGAGTGAGGGTTCGGCCGGCGCGGCGAGGTGGGTTTGGTTTGGAACGTGGGGGCGTCACCGTCGCTGTTAGGGAAAAAAATATCTACGGAGCAGCAGCACCGCTCGGATTCATGCCACCTGTCCGCATGTGTGCAACTCAAAGCAGGTCTGGGTCACATCCGAGTGAGCCGAGCGCAAGCGAGCAAGCACGAGCCGAAGCCGCAGCGCACGAGCACGGACTCCAGGAGGTCGGACGGCGTGTTGCACTGCACCCGGCCACCCGCAACGCCGTGAGCTCCACGCGAGCCTCGGCGGGCGCGTTCCACGGCAGCGCTGCCGAGTCCCACATGTGGATGCGCGGCGCGGAGGGCGGCAAGTGGATGGACAACGACGCGTCGGAGAAGTGGTAGACAGAGACGAGGTTGGTGGCCATGACCACGAGCAGGATCTTGAGTTTGGCGCGCCGAGGCACCGACTACGCCGTTGACCGGTGCCGTCCAAGACGCTGCCCATCGCCATGTAGACGTGCTGTTGCGGCTGCGACGAATGGGCCCGGTGCTTGGCCGTGTACATGGCCACCTAGTGTGTGTGCGCGCCGATGATCGGCAGCAACTAGCAGCGTCCGATTGATCAATTCACCATTCGCCAATCTTCCTGTAGCGTGTTGCCTCGGCTCGGCTTGTGTTCACTCACTTGCGCTCGGCTTTTGCTGGCGTCCTCCAAAACCTGCTTTGAGATACGTGACATAAAGATAGGTGACGTGAACGAGAGCGGTGCTACAGGAGGAGGCCTTGCAGCACCACTACATAGAATTTTCCTTCCCTGTTAGACAGTTACATTGGGTTGCTACAGGCTGCACCAAGTAGAGATCGCAATGGGGGAAGGTTTTAGACCCGACCTTCCACCCAATCCTAGGTGATCCCAAATCGACAAGCCGACTCGCCACCATTTGGCCGTAGAATAGGAAGACCAAGTTTATTGAATAAATCGTGTCTCTGAAATTAAGGCCGTGTTTGGGTGTTAATTTTTTTTAAGAGTTTTAGAAAAATAGTATGGTTTTACAAAATATTTTGATTTCAAAAAATTTGGAGGTGTTTGGTTGTAACCGATCTCCTAGTTTTAAAAACCATAGTATTGTCAAAAGTATGGTCTTTTAGAGTTTTAGAAACTACATCAAGACCTCTTTTTTATAAACCGTGGTATTGCGTGACTCTGATTTTTAAACTATAATTTCTCAATATCATGTTTTTTTAAACTACGATATCCAAACAGACCATAAGTGTTGACATAGAAGCAACAATAGTGTTTATGTTTGCAAAATCTTGTATATTCGTAAATCATTGTCAATGAAGTATAACTTAAGGTGATGTTTGGTTCAGCCTAATGTAACGTGATTTGATTACAATGGTAAGTGATTAGGTTATATAGTTGTTTGTTCCAATTGCATCGCAATTGGGTACCACGTAGGCACGGATAGAGCCGAGGGTAATTTGATGCTCCTCCCAGGCAAGCGCAATGGGATATTAGTACATATCGTCGTTTCCACTAGACCTATCTCGATCCCCATCCAAGCGCAAGCAGTTGTGTTGTGAGTCCTCTCCTCCTGCACGAGCAGCTTCAATGGCGAAGAGCCTCGTCAATGGCGTCCTCCCTTTCTCATCTTGCCATCTCAGGCATCCCCCCAAGTTCCATGAACCAATACCCCAGAATCAGTCCAATGGGCTCACTGGTCTTGTAACCCCTCGCCCCTCAAGGTGTTCGCCACCGTCAGCAAACCGGTGCTCATCCACCTCATATAGGTCTCGATGCCTAGCAAGGAGCTGCAACACGTGACTGCGGTCACTCCCATCCACGCACTTCTGCTGCAAAGTTGTGCCATCAATGATGCCGGTAGCAGTTGTTGCGCCATGCCCACTACCATGACGAGCGTGCTCGATTGCTGCTTTGTTTCCATGTTTGTTTCTCTCTTGTGTCATCTTATAAATAGAAACTTACATATAATAAATAGAAAATTGTTGTAGCACTTCGTAGTTCTAATCTACTGACAATTGGTGAACTGCTGATCTTACGAGTTTATGAAATAGATACGAATTCTTTGGGCAATTGAATTAAAGGAACATACAAATGGGGTTTAGATAGGTTTAGGACTCCATTTGCATAATAATTATACATCATATTTGTCTTGTATTGATCTTAGTCTATTACAAGGGGTGCGCGACTAGTCTAGATAGATCTATCCTAGTCAACTACTTCTTTTGCTCAGCTTGTGGTGTCTTCTGGCTTGTAGAGAGACTTCTAATGACTTATCCTCTGCAGGGTTCTCTGACTTCGTAAATATATAGGGTCATTGTATGACTCATGTAGTCTTCCCTTCTTATTATTGAAGATAAACTACCATGTTTACGAAATATCCAGGCTCCTGCAGGTAGTTTGCATAATATAGGGATTCCTTTTCTAAGCATAGAGATATGCTATGAGAATATAGGAAACCCTAGGAGATCCCGATATGATAGTTTTGTACTACCCATCGTCAAGTTCCTCATCAATACATGAAATGAGGTTGTGACACATCAACAAACTTAGCCCATGTGAGGAAGATATATCGATAGGATGCCTCTTCAAGTACACGTCTATATGGGTTTCGGGTTGTCACCGGGTCATCTAGTTAGGAAATTAGGCCTTCTCCGAGTAGCTCCATGAGCTTTCAAGTAGGCATCTCATCCGAGTAGGAATTTTAGGTCAACTGATAAGCATCGTCCCAACTTCTCAGGATTCCAAGAAGGTTGGGGGAAATCTGACTCTTTGTTTAGTGGGTTTTTTTGAAAGTTGAACCGTCATGGCGGAGATTTCGTGTGATGGTGAAATAATCTTTCCTCCTTTCTGGCAAAAGATCACGATGACGCTTGGAAACTAAGCGCATTTGTCGGTGTCGTACGCCAGCTCTCAAGGTATTTCATACCAACAGCCTCCACATGCGATGGAAGAGATCCCGAACATAAAATATGGTGGGACCCCAGCACAGAATATCATAGTTCCAAGTAATACTCAGAACTGCCATGGTGGCTAGCCGGAGAATCACTGAGTCCATTTAGGCTTTATCAGTATCCTTTACTAAGGAATAGAAACTTATTCTTTTGTTAGTAAAAACAAAAAAAAAAGAACGTTAAGGAAAACAACGAGACTTCTTAGAAACTCGATATCAAGGAGATAACAACAACCTTGATGGTGATATGCCCTCGAGACAAATATAAAGATAATTGTATCATATCTATATTTATGTACTCCTAAATAATATATTATTCTAAGAATTATCATCATTTACATTGATTAGAATGTATGTGACTTGTTCGTGAAACTCTTTGTTTGTAACATGGTGTTATTCTAAGTTGGTCCCTGGTCTTACAAATCATATATCATTGTGATGATTTGTAAGACCAGCACATGTATTGATTGATAATCATGTTTCACGGATCATAGGTATAGAGATACCGAATCAATAATGTGAACATTTTATGTTAGTAAACATGATGTTGGATAGACCCACCTTGAGATACTGTTGGGATTGTTATTTATGAGGTGGTATCAGTTGTTATCTCAAATGATGTACGTGTAGGATCCTTAGACCTGAGATCGTCATTAATTCTCATAATGTGTAGTAATATAATTTGGGGCTGTCAGACGTTATTCCGTAACTAGGTAGTCATAGAGGTAGTTTTCGGGTCTAT
This sequence comes from Phragmites australis, assembly GCF_958298935.1. NCBI lineage: Eukaryota > Viridiplantae > Streptophyta > Magnoliopsida > Poales > Poaceae > Phragmites > Phragmites australis. The sequence goes on from NC_084923.1 coordinate 41,916,133, forward strand.
CATGAAACATATCGTGTAGTGTGAGCGATCAAGATGGAATTTGCCCCTCTTTGATAACAGAAGAGATATCCCTGTGCCCCTCGAGGTAGTTGGATTGAGAAAGTGCATGATCATGCCAATATATGATTAAAGAGTTAATCACGATGAATCTAGTACTTGATCGAGTGAATGGTCGAGCTACCCTAAGGGTGGCACGTATCTCGCCTGAAACTTGACTAATATTGTGAGGCAAAAGGATCGGCGTATGTGTATATCAAGGTTCAGTCAATATGATCTTTGTGTATATTCGGAACTCAATATGTCATGCTAGGGACTGCTATTGATTTTGGTTTGGAAAGTGTTTTCGATCTGTAGCCATTTGTATATGAACCTAATGGGTTACACATTTAATGGGTTGAAACAAAATATATGGATTAGATTCATATATGGGTTTGATTAGATTGTGACCTATGAGGAGTTAGGGTCATAAAGGGCTTCCAACGTATGAGCCCATTAGCAAGCTCTATACAAGGTGAGGTGTGGGATGAGGCAAGGGTGAGCCTATCTAAAAACCATAGCTGCAATATTTCACACGATCTCCCAAAATTCTAGTCGTGAGTGCGGTGCTGTCGGAGGATTAACTCCAGTCGCAGGGATCCCGAGAGACCCCTTTTTAGAGATTCGGCCGGGGGGATGATCCTGAATACGTTCGTCAGAGAAATAAATGGGAATGAATGCAACGGCCGGTGGTGGGGGTGTTGACCTAGTGCAAGAAGAAGTAAATGCACCGAAATTTAGACAGGTTCGGGCCGCTCGGGGGCGTAATACCCTACTCCTGTATGGATACTATAACTGTCCTGAGGAAGTCCCTCAAGGATGTTGCTGGTTACAAGAATGTTGGTCTATCTAAGAGCTTGTGGCTCCTTGTTCTTCGGCTGAGACTGGGCTCAGCCTTCCTCACAGTGTTTCCTTACGCTGTGTTCTTGTCTATCCGTTACCTCTAACCGTCTTCTTCTTTCCCGCCTCTCTTTTTCTTTTCTTTGTCTTTCCTCTTGTGCCGCCGGCTACTTTAAGTACCCGTCGGCTGCGACATGCCCCGAACGAAAGGAGGGGGCACGAGTTCCGAGATGCCATAAATAGAAAGGGCGTCATCATTTCCTCTGGGCGAAGTGACTGGGGGTGGGAAATGCGTCGCACGCCCGGTCGTCCGTCACCATAAATGCCCTGGCAACGGACGCCGTGGAGAGGGCCCACCGGGCAGCCGCAGAGCAACCCGGCGTGCCCGCCCTGTCTTGTTCCCCTGCCACAGCAGCGCGGCAGACGGAACACCTTGGTCCTTACGACGTTATCCCTAGACAAGCCGGATGGCACGGGACGGGACCCGTGCAATTAATAACCCCACGCCTCTCTGCCAAAACATGGCAGGAACTGACGCTGAGCGCGGTGGGAGCAGTTGGAGGTGACAGACCACGTACGCTCATTAAATGCGGCCTCGGGCCTTTGACTGGTTGACATCTCATCGGTGGGCCCATCGGGGGTCTTTCTGGGTCGTCGGGGTACCGAGTGCTCGGGGGGTACTGTTCACATCCCTGAGCACTCTCTCCCGAGAATGCCTTTTCTTGTCCTCGGGGTGCCGAGTGCTCGGGGGTACTGTTCACCTCCCCGAGCACTCTCTCCCGAGCACTCATGTACGGACCCTCGGGGAACCGAGTGCTCGGGGACTGCCGCACACAGCCCCGAGCACTCTCTCCCGGAACTTAGCTCTCCTGATCGTCGGGGGACTAGGGTGCTCGGGGGTGATCGTACGCCTCCCCGAGCACTTTCTTCCCGGTACTTGGATTCCGTGGATCATCGGGGAACTGGGGTACTCGGGAGGCACCGATTGTGGCCCCGAGCACCTTCTCCCGGGACTTGATATTTTCTCATCCTACAGGAGAGAATCCGCGGGATGGCGCCACGTGGCGGATGGCTGGCCTGGCCTCGGGATTCGGGGACCCCCGGTTCCTGATACACCGACAGTAGCCCCCAGGCCCATTGGCAGGCAATGGTCCAAAGACTGCGGATGGGCCCTTCATCGCGAACGAGGCCGAAGCCGGCACGGACGCCACGTGGCGAGCTTTCAGAAGGTGGTCCCTCCGGTCTGGGCCTTCGGTACGGCCCAACGGGGAGCCGAATGGACGCGCGTCCACACAACTCCCGAAGGGTATGACAACGGGACGGGCGGTGCGTGATGACAGAGTAGGCGGCACGCGCGGCAGCCGCGTAAATCGAGGAAAATACGCCTGGCAACCGCTGACACCGCACGACCTGTGGGAGACTCGCCTGGCGGTTGCGCTGATCGAGGAAACCGTCCCGCCGAGTGTGTTGTGGCAGGAGACGTTTGAATTCCCTGGGGTATAAAAGGAGGAGGGGAGCGAACCGCCTTCTTCTTTACGCCATCTCATGATTCAGCCCCTGCTTTCTTTGCGCTCTTGAGCCCTTAGACTCTCCCTAGGCGATCAGAGCATCTCCCCTTCTCCACCGTCCAAACCATCTCCCGCCCCGACGAAATGCCGAGAGCCGGAGGAAGCCGTCGCGACAGGACTCCCGACAGCGTGCTGCCGGAGTCTCGCCTGTCGAACGAAGAGGCGGCGGGGAAGATTTGGAAGTTGTTGGTCCCCGAGGGCCAGTAGGGGGCCCTGGTGGTGACGCCGGCGAGCTTCCCGTCGGCGACGACCCGCCCGGGGCGCATCGTCCTTTTCACCTCCTTTGTGGCGGCCGGGCTGGTGCTGCCATTCTCCACGTTCTTTCTTCAAATCCTCGACACTTACGGGGTCCAGCTGGTGCACCTGAGCCCCAATTCGGTCGTTATTCTGGCGGTCTTCGCCCACTTCTGCGAGATGTTCGTGGGAGTGCCGCCATCGGTGACACTCTTCCGCCATTTTTTCGCGCTGCGATCTGCCGGGAAGAAGAGGGGCTTCTCCACCGCGGATGTCGCGGGGTGCTGCAGCTTCCAGCTGCGGGACGGCCTGGGGGAGCAATACATTCCCCAGGTGCTGCAAAGCAACTGGGAGGAATGGCGGCGCGATTGGTTCTACGTCGACGTCGACCCCCACGACTGTCTTACCCTGCCGGAGGTGGCGACGGAGCCCCAGAAGGCGACTTGGGAGGTACCGCCGCCGATGGACGCGTGGCTGGAGCCGGTCTTGGAGCGCATCGGGTTCCTGCGCGACGCTGGGCTCACCTCGATGATGGTGGTGGCGGACTTCCTGCGCCGCCGCCTGGCGCCCCTGCGGGAGCGGGCCCGGCCTTGCTGGCTCTACACCGGCCCTGAAGACATCACCCAGACCCAGATCAGCGAGGACTGGGACCTGGGCACGCCAGAGTTGAGGGGCATGCTCCGGGTGGTGACCGGGGTGGATGAGCTGAGCCGGGCGGAGCTCCCGTGGAAAGAGATGGCGCTCTGCGCCAATCCTGAGCAGGTGGCGATCCAGGCGAAGCTGCCGGAGTTCGACGCCCAGGGGTTGGTCGATCGGCCGAGGTGCCGGAGTCCCGAGACCACCGAGACCCCTGGGGTGGACGAGGCGACCGGCGAGGTGGCCGCAAGTGGTCCGGCGCAGGCTGGTGGCCCGGGCGCCGCGAGCGGCGAGCCGCAGGCCAGCAGCAGGGCTGCTGCGGGCAGCAGCCGCCGCAACGGAGGAGGAGGCACCGCCGGCAGCGGGGCGGCACCGGCGCCGCAGGACCAGGGGAAGTGCCCCCGGCTCTTTATTCCTGTGTCGGAGTCCCCGCCGTCGCCGTTGCCAGGCGAGGGGGGAAGCCGGGACGGCCAGTCGTCCAGCGCGGGGCCGTCTGCGGGGGCGGCATCTACGGTTCTGGAACCGCACCTTGGTCTGCTTGGGCCCGATCTGGCGCCCGGAGACCACGGGGCGGCCCCGCAGAACCCCCCGCGGAAGAGAAGGAGGGAGGACTCTGGGCCTGCGCCATCGAGCCCGGAGTTTAGGATTCCGGCAGCAAGATGGCAGTACCGAAGACACATAACCACGTAAGTTTCGTCCTCCATTCTTTCTTGGGCGTGTCTTGCCCGGACTAAGTTTTGGATTTTGATCTCGTTCTTCTCCTGTAGGCTGCCTACGGGCGCCGCCGAGAGCCAGGGGCGGCCGGAGGCGCCTAGGTCGGCGCCAGCCCCCGAGCCGAGCGCGCCCGAGCTGAGTGCACCGGCGGAGCCAGGGCTGGCAAGCGCGGTGGCGGAGACGGGGCCAACGGACACGGCGGCAGAGCCGGGGTCGACGGACGCGGCAGCGGAGCCGGGGCCGGCGGGCCCGGTGGCGGAGCCGGGGCCAACGGACGTGGCGGTGGAGCCGGGGCCGACAGGCCCGGTGGTGGTACCGGCGGACGCGGCGGCCGAGACAGAGACGCAGCCGCTGCCCGAGCGTCCGGCGCCGTCCGAGCCCGCCCCAAGCGCGCCGAGCGCGGGGCTGGCGACCGCGTGGCAGTTTTCGGGGACCCCGAGCCCCCCGGGGGAGGCTCGCAGGGGACCCAGCGCCCAGCCGCCGCCCAGCCAACCCGCCGAACCTCTCCCGGTCGTGCTTGGGAGCTCCCGGGAGGTGATCGGGCGGCTGGAGGCGGCCGTAGCGGAGGAGATGGCGCGGCGAGAGGCGGAGCGCGCCGCTCTGGCCATGGAAAGAGCGCAGCTTGCCGCGGTGCGCGCTGCCAACGAGGACAAGTAGCGTGCCACGGAGGAGGCCCGCGCAGGAGCAGAAGGCTCTGGAGGACACCCGCGCGGAGGTCGCGCGGGAGCGGGAAGATGTCGCCCGCCTGGCTGAGGCTTCGCGGCAGCAGGCTACCGAGGCCCTTGCCAGGGAGAGGCAGGCGCACGAGCGGGAGGAGGCGGCGGTGAACCGCGAGAGGGCAGCAGAGGCCTTCCAGGCCGACCTAGCCCGCCAGAAAGGCGAAGTCGACCGGACTCGCGCCGAGCTCCAGCACTGGGCGGAGGAACTCCAGGACGTCGATGAGGATCTCCAACGCCGGGAGGAGGACGTCGCGATCCGGGAGACCGACGCCGAGATAACGGCGGCGGACTTGGGCGCCCGGGAGGACCTGTTGGCCCGCCGGGAGGACGAGGCTGCCGAGACGGCGGCGGCCGCCGCTGCTAGGGAGGAGCAGATCGCCAAGTCCGAGGTGGAGCTGGCCGCCCGCGAGCAGGCCATGTCCGTCCTGGTGGGGCAGGCGAAGCTGGCCGCGGGCCAGGCACCCGGCGCTAGCTCTGCTAGTGCGGCCGGGGGCCAGGGGCTCGAGGAGTGGCTGCGGATCGCGAAGGAGGAGCTCAAGGCCACCTCGGTCGAATGGGCCAGCCTGCAGCTGATGCTGGAGGACACCCTCCGGCGGATGCAGCGGTCCGTGACGGCGGCCGGACTCGGGCAACTCATCGTGGAGAAGAAAGGGGGAGGCCCTGGCCGGTACGCCCTAGGCTTCCAGAAGGTCTGCATGCGCCTCGAGGCGCTGCCCTGGGCCGTCCAGGAACTCGCCGCCCGGGAGGGGCGTGGCTTGGCCCAAGCAGTGGCCGAACACGTCCTGGCTTGCTACCGGAGCCGAGACCCGAACTTCCCGCTGGGGCCAGCTCAGGAAGGGGTGGTTGAAACCGAGGAGGAGGCCACCCGGGCAAGCGGGAGGTGCCGCCGCTGCCAGTCCCGAGGAGCGACAACGAAGGCTCCGACTCCTACTCCGACTAGGCTTTTTTGTAGTAGTTTTTCTTCTTCTTTTCTTTTTGACTTGATGTAAATATGGGAGTGATCCCTCAGAAACGCTGCCCCTTTTTGTGAATATAATGGAGGCCTTTCTTTAGGGTCGCAACTCCGGTATTCTTCTGAGTGCTTAGCGTAGTTTCTGCTATTTTCACTTGATGCCCCGAGGAGTACTTAGTCGGACCGACCCCGACCTTTCCTTCCCCGAGAACGAAGTCGCCTCGATCGTCCTTCTCGGTGCGTTCAGCCCCCGAGCCCTCGCGCGCCCGCAACGGCTAAGTCAAAAGACAAAGGCACGAACTTCCTTGCTCGGGAGATAGATCGATCCAGCACTGAGCACGCCATGACCGGTGAACACTTTTCCACCTTGCGACCACTCAGCCAGTAGACTGGAGACACGCGCGGGCGGGAATGCGACCAAGAGTCCCCACGGTTCGGTGGTGCCCGGGCTTAGGTCGGACCGGACCGAGCACCGATAGCCCGTCCCTGGGCCTAGGCTCCGGACTACTCGAGCAGCTCGAGCGATAGGATTACCCAAGGCACCCAGGGACTCGGTAGTGCTCGGGGCCCTAAAAGCGAACCGGACACCACGACCACCATGAAAGACTTTGATCGGACATTACCGCATGTACGGTACACCTTTCTACGGACCGTTCTGTCGTTCTAGGAAAAAGTGGACACGCGGTAGGGTTTTGTGCGCGAGGAGACCATCTCACCGGGCAGATTAAAATACGAGGGCCCCCGAGGACGACTCGGGAACAAAATTTTATTGAATGTAAATTCGTCTGAATTTAACCACTCACCGGACAGCTGTCAGCCTTTCGGCCAACCGATCCAGAGCGGCATGCGCTCCGAGCTCGGGGTGCCCGGGAACTTGGTTCCCATGTCCGGGGAGCCCGAGCACCAGGGGGCGCCTGAGGAGCCCGGGGTCGAGCGGTCTCGACCACTCACATTTGAGCAGTAGGACCACCCGAGGACCCTTGGGGCCGAGCAGCGACCTGGGCACTGAGGCCCTCGCGGTCGAGCTGCTTTTGGTTCTGATTGTCGATCTGCGACTTGAGGAAAAAATAGAGAAATTATTTGTTTGGTGCGCTCTGTTAGTGCGGTACTCGTTATAGACTGCTCTCATTTTCGACCCGAGACCTCTCGAATGCCCAGACCGGCGAACAAGAGCAGACAGAGGCATAACCCAGAGGTCCTATGGTTCGGTTGCGCCCGGGTATGACAGACCAGACCGAGCACTGACAGCCCGCCCCTGGGGCCTAGGCTCCGGACTATTCGAGCAGCTCGAGCGATAGGATTACCCGAGAACCCCAGGGGCTCGGTAGTGCCCGGGAGCCTGCCACGACACCGAACGCCACAGCCTACCACAACAGACGTAAGTCAGCGGTAATTGCGCGCGCGCATACCGATCGGGATTCTTTTATCAGCGGGGAAAAAGAGAGAGCGAACTTTTTTCGCACAATCGAGCATCTCACCAGACAGATTAAACATATGGAATCCAGAAAAACAAAATTGACATATGATTGCACATTGATACACATACTGTATTGACAATTTTTTACAAGGTTGGGTGATTTACCCAGTCAGTGGTAGCCCCCGGTCAACTTGGGCGGGGGGGAGCCCTCAGCCTGGTTGACATGAGCACGAGCGTGGCCATCTACGGGTAGAACTTGCGCAGGTGCTCGATGTTCCATAGGTTGGGGAGCGGTTGCCCATATTCTGCAGCCAGCTGGAAGGAGCCTTCTCGCGGGACATCGATCACCGTGAAGGGGCCTTCCCACATAGGGGACATCTTGTTCCTTCCTTCGCGCGACTGGACGCATCGGAGAACTAGATCCCCCATCTCGAGAGACCGGGCCCGGACGTGGCGCTGATGGTAGCGCCGCAGGCTTTGCTGGTAGCGGGCTTTTCGGACAGCGGCACGCCGCCGACGCTCGTCCAAATAGTCGACGTCGTCGCACCTCTACTGCTCCTGCTCGCCTTCGGAGTAGGCATGCACCCGAGGGGAGTCTAGAGTGAGCTCGGAGGGGAGGATCGTCTCAGCGTCGTACACGAGGAAGAAAGGAGTCTCCCCGGTAGCGCGGCTTGGCGTGGTCCAGTTGGCCCATAGCACGACAGGCAGCTCGTCGACCCACCCCTTCCCGTGCTTCGCGAGCACGTCATAGGTACAGGTTTTGAGCCCCTTCAGTATCTCCGCGTTGGCGCGCTCGACCTGCCCGTTGCCCCGAGGATGAGCGACGGAGGCGAAGCAGAGCTTGATACCGAGGTCTTCGCAGTAGTCCCCGAACAGGGCACTTGTGAACTGAGTGTCGTTGTCGGTGATGATCCGGTTCGGGACACCAAAGCGACTGGTGATGCCGCGGATGAACTGGAGCGTCGTGTTCTTGGTCACCTTGATGACTAGGACCGCCTCCGGCCACTTGGTGAACTTGTTGATGGCGACGTTGAGGTACTCATAGCCCCCGATAGCTCGGGGGAATGGACCCAGAATGTCCAGCCCCCAGACCGCGAAAGGCCATGACAGGGGGATGGTGTGAAGAGCCTGAGCTGGCTGGTGAATCTGCTTTGTGTGGAACTGGCACGCTCTGCAGCGCCGAACCAGCTCGGAAGCATCCTGGAGGGCTGTAGGCCAGTAGAAACCGTACCGGAAAGCCTTCCCGACCAGCGTGCGGAACGATGCATGGCCACCGCACTCGCCCTCGTGGATCTCAGCGAGAAGCTCGCCACCTTCTGCCCGAGTGATGCATTTCAGGAGAATGCCGCCTGCGCTACACCGATAGAGATCCCCATCTACTATGGCATAGCGTTTGGACTGCCGAGCAACTCTTTCGGCAGACGCCTCATCCCCGGGGAGGAACTTTTCCTTCAAGTACCCTCGGATGTCACCCATCCACGAGGCATCTTGAGAACAATCAGCAAGCGCAGCGCACTCGCCAAACGACGGCACCCTGACGGGGCTTCCAACTGAGGGCACCGCCGGGGTCCCCTGAATTGAGTTCGAGGTTTCCCCTTCGCCCTGTTCGGCAGGCAGGACGGAAGGCCGTGTGAGTCTTTCTTCAAAAACTCCGGCAGGGACGCGCCCACGTGAGGAGGCCAGGCGGGAGAGGTCGTCGGCCAGAGCGTTGTCGCGGCGCGGGATGTACCGCAGCTCCAGGCCGTCGAAGCGCTTCTCCAGCTTCCTGACTGCCGCCACGTACGCCGCCATTTGAGGATCCGTGCACTGGTACTCTTTGGATACCTGGTTGACCACCAGCTGGGAATCTCCCTTGACCAGGAGGCGACGGATCCCGAGGCCCACCGCAGCTCGGAGGCCAGCGATGAGACCTTCGTATTCCGCCATGTTGTAGGATGCGCGGAACTGCAGCTGCACGACGTACCGGAGTTCTTAACCCGTTAGGGAGGTGAGAACTACTCCGGCCCCCGCGCCTTTCAGCGAGAGGGAACCGTTGAAGTGCATGATCTAGTACCCGGGCGCATCGTGCCCGGGATATGTAGAGATCTCTTTTGGGACGACCTCAGGGACGGGCGTCCACTCTGCCACGAAGTCAGAGAGTGCCTGGCTTTTGATCGCCTGGCGGCTGACGAAGTGCAGGTCGAACTCCGCGAGCTCCACCGCCCACTTGACTACACGCCCAGTGCCTTCTCGGTTCTGGAGGATGTGCCCCAGTGGGTACGTGGTAACCACCGAGACCTTGTGCGCTTGGAAGTAGTGGCACAGCTTCCGGGAAGCGATGAGCACGGCGTAGTGCAGCTTCTGAGCCTGGGGGTACCTTGTTTAGGCCTCCCGGAGGACTTCACTGACGAAGTACACCGGTCGCTGTACCCGGCGGGCCCGCACTGCAGCCTCACCCGAGGGCCTGCTACAGCCCCCAGGCTCGGCGACGTGGTCGGGGCTGACCGAGTGCTCTGGCTCTACTCCCTGGTTGGGGAGAGGCAAGTGCTCGGACTCAACTCCCCGCTCAGGAGGAGCCAAGTGCTCGGGCTCGACCCCCTGCTCGGGGGGAGCCAAGTGCTCGGGCTTGCCCCGCTGCTCAGGGGGAGCCGCGAGGACGGGGGAGTGCTCGGGGGCGGCCGGGAGCTAGGACCCAACACCTGACCCCGTGCACTCATCGCGCTCCACCACCAGCACCATGCTTACGACCTGAGGAGTGGCCGATACGTAGAGTAGCAGTGGCTCATCTTCGGACGGGGCCACCAGCACGGGTGGTGAGGTGAGATACTTCTTCAGATCGCGGAAGGCCTGCTCGACCTCCGGCGTCTAGTCGAAACGACCGGTCTTCTTCAGAAGCTTGAAGAATGGGAGCCCCCGCTCCCCGAGTTTGGAGATGAAGCGTCCGAGGGCCGCCATGCAACCGGCGAGACGCTGGACCTCCTTGAGTCGAGCCGGGGGTCGCATCTGCTCGATGGCCCGGATCTTCTCTGGATTGGTCTCGATCCCTCGGCTGAAAACCAAGAAACCGAGGAGCTTGTCCGCAGGTACCCCAAAAACACACTTCTCGGGGTTGAGCTTCAGGCGGGTAGTGCGGAGACTATTGAAAGTCTCAGCAAGGTCTTCGAGCAGGGTGGCGCGGTCCCGGGATTTGACCACGAGATCATCGATGTATTCCTCGATGTTACGACCAACCTGCGAATCAAGGGTGATGCGGATAGCACGCTGGAAAGAAGACTCATCGTTGCGTAAACCAAAAGGCATCGACATATAGCAGTAAGTCCCCACCGGGGTGGTAAAAGCAGTTTTCTCTTCATCCTCTACGGCCATGCGAATCTGGTGATAACCAGAGTTTGCATCTAAAAAACACAAAAGATCACATCTCGCGGTTGCATCTACAATTTGATCTATGCGGGGCAAAGGAAAAGGATCTTTGGGGCAAGCCTTGTTTAGATTGGTGTAGTCCACGCACATGCGGAGCTTGCCGTTGGCCTTCGGGACGATAACTGGGTTCGCCAGCCACTCGGGGTGGAGGACTTCTCGGATAAATCCGGCGTCAAGGACCTTGCTGACCTGCTCTCGGATGAACTCCTGGCACTCAGGCGCCTGCCGCCGGACCTTCTGCTTCACTGGGCGTGCGTCCGGACGCACAGCCAAGTGGTGCTTGATCACCTCTCTAGGGATCCCGGGCATGTCGGACGGCTGCCATGCAAACACGTCGGCGTTAGCCCGGAGGAAGGCGACGAGCGCGCTTTCCTATTTGCCGTCCAAGTCACCGCCGATTCGGATGACCTGGGAGGCGTCTTCGCCCACCATGACCTCCTTTGTAGGAACGGAGGCATCGGTGGCGAGTCGGGGTTTGGATGAAGAGGGTCCCGGGCCCCCTAGACAGCCTTCGACCTCGGCCTGAGCTGAGACCAAGGCCAGGTATGACTGCTCGGCGCAGGAGACGGCATCGCCGTAGTCGGCGGTCACGGAGATGGGGACTGCTGGGCCCGACATCTTGACCGTGAGATACGCGTAGTGCGCAGCCATCATGAACCTTGCGAGCGCCGGACGCCCGAGGATGGCGTTGTAGGTGAGGGGGAGCTCCACAACGTCGAAGAGGACGTTCTCTGTGCGGAAGTTATCCCGACTCCCGAAGGTCACGGGCAGCTCGACCTGCCCGAGGGGCAGGGAGTGCCCGGGTGTCACCCCGCAGAACGGAAGCGACGGCTTTAGGCGCCTGGAAGGCACCTGCAGCTTTTCGAAAGCCTCCTTGGAGAGGAGGTTGAGGCCCGCGCCCCCGTCGATCAGCACCCTGCCGACCCTTACATTGCAGACAGTGGGGGACACTACCAAGGGTAGTCACCCCACGCCTGCAGTACTGGCGGGGTGATCGGCTATACTGAACGTGATCGGAGCGTCCGACCATCTCAGGGGCCTTGTGGCCTCTTCGCTCGGGGTTGCCGAGCATACCTCTCGCCGCATGGTCTTGATGCCGCGCGGCGAGGAAGGCGTATAGGCGCCTCCGTCGATGAAGGCGACAGTGTGCTCGGGCTCCTGAAAGCCGAGCTCTGCGTTGCCGGGGGCGGTCTCAATGTCGCCTCCCCCGCGGGACTCGTCGCGCTCCCTTTGGCGCTGTTCGACGAGGCCCTTGACCGTACGGCACTCCGTGAGGTCATGCCATCTGGTCTGGTGGATTGGGCACCATTTGCCTGACTCGGGCCCCGCGGGAGCGGGAACCCTCGCTGGAGCGAGAGCCCGGGCGGGGGCCGAAGCCCTTGCGGGGGCCAGAGCCCTCGCGGGAGCCGGAGCCCTAGAAGGGGCCCTGGCCGGGGCTCTCGCGGGCGCAGGCCATCTGTCGGCGGTCGCCCGGCGTTCTTGCCGGCGGTCGGGCTCTTGGGCCGGCCTATGGGCGGGGCCCTGGGCCGGCTCTACGGGAGCAGTCTCGCACCTCCTCCTCATTTTCTTTTCCCGCCTGTCGGAGCGGGAAGAACTTGGTTGATCGGTGGCGGGGCGCTCGGGGCGCGGAGCGTGCCAAGCCCGTGCCTCCGCCGCCTTGGCGCACTTGTCGGCCAACGCGAAAAGTTCTGCAGTGGTCTCAACCTCGTGCGTACCTAGCTTCTCGAGCATCCGCTCGTCACGGACGCCCTGCCGGAAAGCAACGATAACAGCGTGGGGGTTATCCGCGGGATAGTGTTGCGGACCTGGCTGAAACGCTGAATAAAGCGCCACAGCGTCTCCCCCTCCTGCTGCTTGACGGCATGGAGGTCGCACTCCAAGCCGGGGCGCGTGAACGTGCCCTGAAAATTAGCCACGAACTGGTGGCAAAGATCATTCCAGGAGCTAATAGATCCTGGGGGTAAGTTCATGAGCCAAGAGCGGGCAGAGCCCCTCAAGGCAACATGAAAATAATTAGCCATCACCTTTTCACAGCCACCAGCCGCCTGGACATCGGTGGTGTATATCTGGAGGAACTCGATGGGGTCGATAGACCCGTCGTACTTCTCCGGCAGCTCGGGGCGGAACTTGGAGGGCCATTTGACCCGTCCGAGCTCGCTTGTGAAGGCACGGCAGCCGGTGCCGTACCCTATGGCGCGGGTGGCATTCTTGGGCGGTGAACGCCGGCGAGCCGGGGAGCCCTGGCGATCATAGGCCGGCAAAGAGGAAGCCTCGTCATCAGCTTCGGCCTCCTGCCGAGTCTCCCGCTAGCGCTCGAGAGTGACACGCGCGTCTTCGAGGCCCCTCCGCTCGTTGAGACGCAAGCGGAGGTCCTGGGCTCCGGACGCGGCCGGGGGGGCGGCGCTCCGCCTGGAGGCCCCCCGACCTGTGCGAATGTTACCCGACGATGGGCCGGTTCTGGTGGCGCCACGCTGGGTGGTGGCGCGAGAACTATCGGCCAGCACCTGGCGGTGAGCGGTGCCGACCAGGGCAGCGACTTCTTGGAGCCAGCGGCCCTCCGGGGTTTCCGCCGTCGCCCGGACAGGCGGATGTCTGAGGAGAGCGTGCGCTGCCAGCAGCGCGCTCCCGGGGCTGGCCTCGCCGAAGGCGAGCCTATGCCGGAGAGGCGCCCGGCGCTGTCCAGATGCGGACCTGGCGACAGGAGTTTCGACCACCGGCTGGGGGTCGGATGGTGCACCGGCGGCGGCGGCGGCGGCCCTGCTGGGCCCAGCGCCCTGGTCCCCTTGGGAGGGAAACGCCGCGCGTGCAGATCGCGGCTGCTGCTGGGACGCAGCAGCGGCTGGGGCCTTCTGTGCGAGGGGCTGCATTTCCCCGCTGGAACTGGAGCCGGAACGCTGGAGGCGATGACCGCCGGCCATTTTTTCTGCGGAAGAAAACAAACAAACAGATTCAGGGATGCTTCCCCCCTACCTGGCGCGCCAGCTGTCGGAGGATTAACTCCAGTCGCAGGGATCCCGAGAGACCCCTTTTTAGAGATTCGACCGGGGGATGATCCTGAATACGTTCGTCGGAGAAATAAATGGGAATGAATGCAACGGCCGGTGGTGGGGGTGTTGACCTAGTGCAAGAAGAAGTAAATGCACTGGAATTTAGACAGGTTCGGGCCGCTCGGGGGCGTAATACCCTACTCCTGTATGGATACTATAACTGTCCTGAGGAAGTCCCTCAAGGATGTTGCTGGTTACAAGAATGTTGGTCTATCTAAGAGCTTGGGACTCCTTGTTCTTCGGTTGGGACTGGGCTCAGCCTTCCTCACAGTGTTTCCTTACGCTGTGTTCTTGTCTATCCGTTACCTCTAACCGTCTTCTTCTTTCCCGCCTCTCTTTTTCTTTTCTTTGTCTTTCCTCTTGTGCCGCCGGCTACTTTAAGTACCCGTCGGGTGCGACATACCCCGAACGGAAGGAGGGGGCACGAGTTCCGAGATGCCATAAATGGAAAGGGCGTCATCATTTCCTCTGGGTGAAGTGACCGGGGGTGGGAAATACGTCGCACGCCCGGTCGTCCGTCACCATAAATGCCCTGGCAACGGGCGCCGTGGAGAGGGCCCACCGGGCAGCCGCAGAGCAACCCGGCGTGCCCGCCCTGTCTTGTTCCCCTGCCACAGCAGCGCGGCAGACGGAACACCTTGGTCCTTACGACGTTATCCCTAGACAAGCCGGATGGCACGGGACGGGACCCGTGCAATTAATAACCCCACGTCTCTCTACCAAAACATGGCAGGAACTGACGCTGAGCGCGGTGGGAGCAGTTGGAGGTGACAGACCACGTACGCTCATTAAATGCGGCCTCGAGCCTTTGACTGGTTGACACCTCATCGGTGGGCCCCTTGGGGGTCTTTCTGGGTCGTCGGGGTACCGAGTGCTCGGGGGTACTGTTCACATCCCCGAGCACTCTCTCTCGAGAATGCCTTTTCTTGTCCTCGGGGTGCCGAGTGCTCGAGGGTACTGTTCACCTCCCCGAGCACTCTCTCCTGAGCACTCATGTACGGACCCTCGGGGAACCGAGTGCTCGGAGACTGCCGCACGCAGCCCCGAGCACTTTCTCCCGGAACTTAGCTCTCCTGATCGTCGGGGGACTAGGGTGCTCGGGGGTGATCGTACGTCTCCCCGAGCACTTTCTTCCCGGTACTTGGATTCCGTGGATCATCGGGGAACTGGGGTACTCGGGGGCCACCGACTGTGGCCCCGAGCACCTTCTCCCGGGACTTGATCTTTTCTCATCCTACAGGAGAGAACCCGCGGGATGGCGCCACGTGGCGGATGGCTGGCCTGGCCTCGGGATTCGGGGACCCCCGGTTCCTGATACACCGACAGGTGCTAGCACACCAACACATGGTGATCATGCCCAGTATATGTGGATATCGTAGAGACGCTGCTGCTATTGCAGTGATGATCTCCTCAGCGTGAATATTGCGACACTACTGCTCGGCTGGTCGAGGATTTGTTCAGCTGGTTGACATATCTACTTGGTGTTGGTTGCAAAGCACGACGCGACCACTCAGAATTGGTTGAGGAATACGATGCAACCACTCAGAACTGGTCAAGAACTCGATGCACCTACTTAGAGCTGGTCGAGGAGCACGACCACCTGTGCGGAGCTGATCGAGAAGCGTGACGCATGATGTTAGATTGGTCTACTCCAACTGTTTTTCCATTGCACTACACATCTAGTGATAATGATATATGATCTCCAACTAGCATAGTTCCCTGAGTGAATACAATAGAATTTTTTTATTTAGGCTAGCGTAGCCTACGCGTTCCCTTACAAACCTAACATGCCTAGTGCTACTTGTTTCCTCATTTGGCTAGGGTATGATGACTTTGTTACTAATCGGGGAACTTAATCGGGTCAACCCTAGGTTCGACGTGAGCGAAAAGCATCATAGCCCTCAGGCACTTGAGGACGCGATAGATAACTTTTGTCATATACTGCAAGGTCATAACTTAGAACATCATCTCCATGCAAAGGAAGTCGATTTGGCACACACACAATATGTTGTCCTTAGCTCTTTGTATATAGTATTCATCCAGCCCCGATATCTAGGAAGAAAACTTTGATAAGCAGTAAAAGATAATAAGATAAAAACTACTGACTGGCCATTACAATTATCTGATTGGGGTAAGAGAAAAGAATTGAACGCTTATACTTCCCCTTTGATTTTAGAAACTCTTGTTTCCTAAAGTCGATTCCTGTGTGACCTTGTCCTGGCTTATCCGGAAACGCGCGATAGGTAGAGGTATCCGGATTGCGGCTTACCGCCGATGTACCCGTCTTACAAGTGCCATACATTGAGTTTAGGGAAGACAAAAAACACAACGAGATTCAAGTGAATTTATAGGAAATATGAACATTTACTAATGTAAACTTATTCTTATTACTTACACATAAAACTTTTGGAGTTAATCGATATTTCAAGAATTATTGAAGACTCATTTGTCCTCCATTGCTAAGAGATCCAGGGCGAGTAGACTCGACCACCGTGTAGAGACCCTCACACTCTGGGGATAGTTTGTTGCTGCTACGTAGGCTCTGAATAGGTTATAGAACTAGATTCCCGGTTTGGAGGGCTTATTGTTGGATGTATTGGTCGCAGTAGCTCCAGAGATATTTAATATTCGGTTGATCATATCAACGCTTGACTCCTTTATTGGTAGAGATAGCGAAGGGGACAAAAAGGAAATTGAAGTCCATGAGAGCTGCTAGGAAGGGGCCCTGGAAGATACAAACTCTAAGTTACGAATGACCATGATAAGGGAATCGTTTGTTGGGCTTGAGCGGGTTGATGTACGTGTCTTTTGTGAATTTGACAGCTGGTACACTTTTTTATAAACTCGCTCGCATCATGGAGAGTTGTAGGCCAATAGAAACCTTATCTAAATGTCTTTTCGATCAGGGTTCGGAAGGAAACGTGTGCTCCGCACACCGTTCCATGGATTTCTTGGAGTAGTTCTCTACATTACTTCTGAGAGATGTATTTTATGAGTACTCTATGAGCACCTCTTTGATAGAGGATGCCATCCACTAAGGTATACATCCTGGATTGACGAGAAATTTGATCGGTTAGTGCATCATCTTCAGGCACAATTCGATCTTGAAGGTACTTGTGGATTGGTCCATTCACAAAACTTCGCTTTCGAGCTAATCCATGAGTTCCCCCGTAACTCCTTTTGGGGCGTTGATCCCTGACGAGCCCCCGAGCTGGTTATAGGTCTCGTAGACCACCACTCATTCAGTTGTGGCATCTGATGATTTCACATATGACTTCAAGAGCTTCTATATGAACATCCCGATTTGTCCTGGAGATCATGAGGATGTTAGGCGAGTAAGACTATCAGTGAAACAATATAGCTTCCTCACCTCTGGGAGGTAGTCTGTCATGATCTTATCCAAGGTTTGATACTCCTTGTTAACTTGTTTCACCACTAACTGTGAATTCCTTTTCACAAGTAGGCGACATATACCAAGAGCAAACCCTCATAATCGGCTACATTGTTTGTGAATAGGAGGTCAATTTGCAAAGCGTATTGCAGGCTTTCTCCTATAGGAGAGATGAGTATAATTCCATCCCTGAGTTTTGGAGCAGGGTTTCGTGAATTTGCAAGATCATCATCATGAGTGAACCGACCAAGGCCCTCGTCCCTGATGGTGAAGACTTCTCAGGGGTAATCTCCGGTGGAGATAGGATCTAGATCCATCATGCATTTGTCATAGGAGGAAATCTCTGGGTAGATATCTCGACATTCCATGTTGTCGAAAGTTGCAGGGGAAGATCCTACCTTGTGGTGAATTAGGTATTCACGATTGTCTTGGCAGCTGAGTGATTCCAACTTGACGTCGTAATCCTTGGCGCATTGATCCATAAAGCGACTTACCTCATCGCTAGAATTGTCACTGGAAAGATCTATGTCAAAGTTCACCCGATCAATCACTAGGTTGTCGGTGGGAGGGATGAAGTTATTGTAGAACCTCTCATCTGAGAAATCAGTCCTCGGTGCAAGCTTGGACGAAGTCTGTGACATGTTATGTGTAGAATTTTCATTGTCTATTGTCATGATCCCCATGAATGGTGCTAGTTATCGACGATTAGTGAACTGTTAATCTTATAAATTTGTAGAATAGACGGAGAATGCCTTGATCAAACGAATAAATTGAACGCATAGAGAAGTTTTTAGACATGTCTAGGCCTCTCTTTAGATAACAACTCTATGTCATGTTTGTCTTGTATTGATTTGAGCTTATTATAAGGGGTGTGTCTAGTCTCTATCCTAGTCGACAACTTCCTTGCTCGACTTGTAGTATATTCTGGCTTGTAGAGAGACTTCTAATGACTTGTCCTTTGTAGGGTCTACTGGCTCCGTATATATAGGATGGTCATCGTACCACTCATGGAGTCTTTCCTTCTTGCTCTTAAAGATAAATTTCTTTGTTTACGAGATATTCAGGCTTCTACAGTTAGCTTTCATACATCTAGATATTCTCTTTCTAGATATAGAAATATGCCTCGAGAATATAAGAAATCTTAAAAGAACATGATATGATAGTTTTATACTACCCATCATCACCATCACCATCACCATCTTATAAAATTAACTCTTTAATTCTATTATAGTTTTATTAATATGTTCTCTATAGAAAACACTTTGTTAATCTAGTAGGGTTTGCAATCAAGTCACTGGACACCTACGTTTAGCCCTCGTTGTCTCTTTTTCCAGTACCATTCCCTTTTATTCCGTACCCAACAGACAATGAAGGATGTGTCTCACTGCTTAAGTCCTCTCACACCATATAAGGGAAGGTGCCGTGGCCCAGCGGCAAAAGCACGCAAGGCCTCACCATGGTGCATCCATGTGATGATAACCTTTGGTCTCGAGTAATTATATTGTCCAAGCTCTTCATAAGACGTGTCTTAAGTGTGTAGGATCTATTATACCAATTAGAGGGGTGAATATACATTTTAAAAAACTAATTGTATTTTTCATTAAGAGAAAAGGCTTATCAAGAGCAACGCGATCTTAAGCCGGATTAGTGCAATGAACTATTTAATACCTCAACTCCACTAGAATAGTACTTTACTACTCCTATTAGATGTGCTCAAAACCTCTCACAACCCCCATTGGGCCCGTTCATAATCTCCTTTAAATGGCACAACGGTGCCACAAACTCCAAGCCATCTAGCAGGTGACAACCTATAAAAGTAATAAGATGATGATGTTTGCTTGAAGGATCACTAGGGTCACAAAGCTCAAACACTATAAATCAATGTACTAGATGCTTTTATACCCTCAAATATGCAATCACTAAATCAAGAGAGGAAGAGATGAATGTTAAGTGCTCAAGAGATCATAATGGACAAGCCAGAGAGCTTTCTTGAACCAACGGGGGACTATTTATAGGCTACAAGTTGAAAGATAGCCGTTACACAAAGTTTGACATTTCTAAGTCTCTAACGGTCAGACCATCACTAGCCTAATGGTTACTTTAGAACAATAATTGCTCTGATTCTGAACAACATTTGATCCGGCGATCAAATCGTGAGCCCGAACAGAGACTCCAAACTCTCTGTTCGTTGTGGCGGTCAGACCGATATGACTGAGGTTAGACCGCGAGACCATATCACTTAGTTAACCACAAAGACCTTGCTCTTGCACATAAAGCGCCCAGAACATCGACCCCTAGCGGTCAAACCGCCAGACACACAAAATACATAAAGAGCATATTTTTTATTTCTCTCAAAATGAATTCATCATTCTAATATGAAATCAATGATAAAACTAGCACTATAGTTTCACGTAACCAATCCATTTACTTTTTGATTTTTGGCAGTATTTTTATGAAATTTGGCACAATTCAGGGTATGGAAAAGATGGTTAATAACTTAATATTATATAATATCTCACCGATACAGTGGCACACCCTATCTTTTTTACTCGCTCCCGTTATACATATATATGACATTTAAACGAGCTATAGTCAAATCTTTGAAACTTTGAATATCAATAACGTATAAATATTTATTTAAAAACATAAAAATTATATATATATATATTTATTTTAAAAATATTTTCATAGTCTTATAAATTTATTATATTATATATATATTCTAGTAGAAAACGTCGATCAAATCTACATGTTGTAGACTGCATCACTGAAGAGGTACCATTAAAAACTATTTAATAATTTATCACTCTTATGGAGTGAGTGATAATAATTTCACCATCATAATCTATTATTACTGACTCAAGTGATATTACCCGTTAGTGAGAGCGAGAAATGTCACCTCACAAGAGTGTTATTATGGTTTCATTCTAGGCAGGGTGCACATTGCAATTTGCCTTTGACCAAACGATTTTAGGGTCTGTTTATTTCAATTTTGGATTGTGACTTTCAGCTTTTACAATCCGAAACTGAAACAAATAGATAGTTTTTTGTTATAGCTTTTTAAAATCTGCTGATTGGATTGTAGGAATCGGAGAAGCTGATTTTCACAATTTTTGATAGATTGTAAAAATCCATTTTACTAAACTGTTCATTAATTTTTTTTAAAATCTACCATTTAAAAACTTTTCACAATTCAGCACTATAAACTGTTTTCCGGCATTACGGCAAGCAAATGCCTCGATGACAACCCCGGTCGCACCCTCTCCAACTGCTCAGATCGCTACGCTCCAGCATCCAACGGCCTGCACACCCTCCCACCACCTCACACCGCCCCGATGCGCGTCGACCCACTTCTCCGAGATCTAAAATACACCTCCCCTCTCCTCCCACCCCCCGGTCCCCCGTCCTTCGCAGTCTCCTCTCTCCCTTCCCCTTTCCAGATCCACCATCACCACCTCCTCTCCTCCCTCCCCTTCCCAGATCCATCACCACCTCCTCTCCTACGCTCCTCTCCGCGGCTAAGGCTAGGGGGGCTCGGGCTTCGCCGCCACCGTGGCCGGGGACGCCGGGCCTGAAGGATGCTGACCAAGTTCGAGACTAAGAGCAACCGGGTGAAGGGCCTGAGCTTCCACCCGCGGCGGCCATGGATCCTGGCGAGCCTCCACAGCGGTGTGATCCAGATGTGGGACTACCGCATGGGCACCCTCCTCGACCGCTTCGACGAGCACGACGGGCCTGTCCGCGGCGTCCACTTCCACGCCACCCAGCCGCTCTTCGTCTCCGGAGGTAATCCGCTAGATCTCGCCTTGGCTCGCTCATCCTGTGCGCGATTTGTCATTTGCAGGTATTTTGTTGCGGCGCGCTGCGTGTTTAGCGCAATTCTGTCTATCGGATTGGAGTCGTGTGCTCGAGTTACGAGGCCTTTAGATGTTGTTGCGATCCGTCGATTGTATAATAGTGGACACTTAGAGTTGTCTTCGATTAGATCGCGTTTGGTGTGGAGTGTTGGTAGTCAAGGAAATATAGTTGGTAGGATGGATTGGTCGGATCTGGTGTTTATTTTCTTACCTGGGCTTATGATGATCTGTTTGTAAATAAAATTTTAGTGTTTTGATTTCATCAGTAAGTGGAGTCCCATGGATTTTACAGTCTTTTGAATCAAGAGGTACCATAGGAGGTGAAACAAGAGAGCAACACTCTCATTAGCACGCACCAAAACCAAAACGATCGTGGTGATGGTGCTGTCATTCATAGAATTGAGACTGATGAAACTATGCTCTCTTTGGTGCATTTACCATTATTGCTTGCAAAACAATGACTCATAAGCTTGAGACATGAAAAGATTAAACTTATGAATTCTTCTAAGCTTTTGGTTGCTGAGATGCGATGCAGGTGATGATTACAAGATTAAAGTATGGAATTACAAGACACATCGCTGCCTCTTCACGCTTCACGGGCACCTTGACTACATTCGCACTGTACAATTCCATCATGAGTACCCATGGATCGTAAGTGCTAGTGATGACCAGACAATCCGGATCTGGAACTGGCAGTCACGAACCTGTGTGGCTGTGCTGACCGGGCATAACCACTATGTCATGTGCGCATCTTTCCATCCCAAAGAGGACCTGGTTGTATCGGCATCACTTGATCAGACTGTACGTGTCTGGGATATTGGAGCTCTGAGGAAGAAGACAGTGTCACCTGCAGATGACATACTCCGTCTGACCCAGATGAACACTGACCTGTTTGGAGGTGTTGATGCAGTAGTGAAATATGTCTTGGAAGGTCATGACCGTGGAGTCAACTGGGCCTCATTTCATCCCACGTTGCCACTCATTGTTTCTGGGGCAGATGACCGGCAGGTGAAGCTGTGGAGAATGAATGGTAACAATGCTGCTACTTCCTGAACTTCACTGTGCATGCTCGTTTGTTTCTTTTTTTGTATATAATGTTTGTGCAGCTGAGCAATAACTATCCAAGTTTATTGGTTTGATATTTCATCATAACAGAGTTTTGAAACAATAGTTATTTTTTCTTCTCAGATTTTTTTCGGTTCTGTTCAACTGATCTTACCTTTACAGAAGAACTTTATACCATTTAATCCTCAGTATGCCTAAAATAATATGAAGTAACTTGTTTGCTATTTGCAAGATGCATGGCTCACTATTAGTATTTTTTTTTACATTATGTCTAAATGATTGCATGGAAAAATAGCAATTGGTTTAGCACACACTATTTTGCTGCATACTGATAGGACCTTATGAATACGAAGAAATGTAAATGCTTATGGAAATATTGGAATACAATAATTCTAATTTTCTCTTTATGGACAGACACAAAGGCTTGGGAAGTTGATACTTTGAGGGGCCACATGAATAATGTGTCCTGCGTGATGTTCCATGCGAAGCAAGACATAATTGTATCTAACTCAGAAGACAAAAGCATTCGCATTTGGGATGCGACAAAGAGAACTGGTATTCAGACGTTTAGGCGGGAACATGACCGTTTCTGGATTCTTGCTGCTCACCCTGAAATGAACCTTCTAGCTGCCGGTCATGATAGTGGCATGATTGTGTTTAAATTAGAGAGGGAACGCCCGGCTTTCTGTGTGAGTGGTGACACCGTGTTCTACATGAAGGATCGATTTCTTCGGTTGTTTGAATACTCAACCCAGAAGGAAGTCCAAGTGGCTCCAATAAGAAGACCTGGATCTGTCAGTTTGAACCAGTCACCCAAGACACTATCCTATAGCCCAACCGAAAACGCCGTCCTGATTTGCTCTGATGTGGACGGGGGCTCATATGAACTCTACATAGTTCCTAAAGATTCTGCTGGCAGGTCTGATTATCTGCAAGAGGCAAAGAAGGGAGCTGGTGGTTCTGCTGTTTTTGTAGCACGCAACAGGTTTGCGGTCCTTGAGAAGAGTAGCAATCAAGTTTTGGTGAAGAATCTTAAGAATGAAATTGTGAAGAAAAGTCCCCTTCCAATTGCGACTGATGCAATTTATTATGCGGGGACTGGTAACTTGTTGTGCAAAGCTGAAGACCGGGTGACCATCTTTGATCTGCAGCAAAGGCTAGTCCTTGGTGAGCTCCAGACACCAGCTGTTAAATATGTTGTTTGGTCCAGTGATATGGAGTCTGTTGCACTGCTGAGCAAGCATGCGGTGGTTATAGCTAACAAGAAGCTTATCCATCGCTGTACACTGCATGAAACCATCCGTGTGAAAAGTGGTGCTTGGGATGAGAATGATGTGTTCATTTACACTACACTGAACCATATGAAGTACTGTCTTCCCAATGGAGATAGCGGGATCATAAAAACCCTTGATGTTCCTATTTACATAACAAGAGTTGTTGGGAACAACATCTTCTGTCTAGATCGTGATGGAAAGAACAAGCTGATTACAGTTGATGCTTCAGAATACATTTTCAAGCTCGCCCTTCTCAGGAAACGCTATGATCATGTTATGAGTATGATTAAGAACTCCCAGCTGTGTGGGCAGGCCGTGATTTCTTATTTACAACAGAAGGGGTTTCCAGAGGTTGCTCTCCACTTTGTGAAAGATGAGAAGACAAGATTTAACCTAGCTCTTGAGAGCGGTAACATTCAAATTGCAGTTGCTTCTGCGAAGGAGATTGATGACAAGGATCACTGGTACAAGTTGGGAATTGAGGCTCTGAGGCAGGGAAATGTTGGTATTGTTGAATACGCATACCAACGGACAAAGAATTTTGAGAGGCTTGCTTTTCTGTATCTGATTACTGGTTACTTAGACAAGGTGGGCTTCATGTGCAAAATTGCTGGACAGAATAACAATTTGATGGGACAATTCCACAATGCATTGTATCTTGGGGATGCTAGGAAACGGGTTGAGATCTTGGAGAATGCTGGGCAGCTACCTCTTGCTTATGTTACTGCTGCCACTCATGGACTCACCAAAATTGCTGATAGGCTTGCTGCTGAATTAGGTGAAAATGTGCCTTCTTTACCTGAAGGAAAATCTCAGTCACTGTTGATTCCTCCTGCACCTCTCACGGCCAGTGGTGACTGGCCACTGCTGAGGGTTGTGCGTGGTATTTTTGAGGGTGGACTGGATGCTACTGGAAGGGCAGAGCTTGAGGAAGATGATGAAGCTGCTGGTGTTGATTGGGGCGATGAAGACTTGGATATGGTTGATGCGAGTGAGGTGGTGGCAAATGGTGGTGATGATTTTGATGCCGAGGAGGGCGAACCAAATGAGGAGGATGGCGAGGAGGGTGGCTGGGACCTGGAAGATCTGGAACTTCCGCCTGAAGCAGAGACTCCAAAAGTTGCTGGGAATGCTCGCTCCGCTGTGTTTGTCGCTCCTACACCTGGCATGGCTGTCAGTCAAATTTGGACTCAGAAATCCTCTCTGGCTGGGGAGCATGCAGCAGCAGGGAACTTTGACACTGCAATGCGGTTGCTTAGCCGCCAGTTGGGTATCAGGAACTTTTCTCCACTGAAGCCCCTGTTTCTTGATCTGCACATGGGCAGTCATACATATCTACGGGCACTTGCAGCTGCCCCCGTTATATCAGTTGCTGTTGAGAAAGGTTGGAGTGAGTCTGCAAGTCCTAATGTGAGGGGTCCTCCTGCACTTGTTTTCAGTTTCTCACAGATGGAAGACAGACTCAAGGCTGCCTACAAAGCCACAACTGAGGGGAGGTTCCCGGAAGCACTGAGGCTGTTCCTTAACATCTTACATACCATTCCTGTTGTAGTGGTGGACTCACGGAGAGAAGTTGATGAAGTGAAGGAATTGATCGAGATAGTGAGGGAGTATGTTCTTGGTCTGAAGATGGAACTCAAGAGAAAGGAATTGAGAGATGATGTTACCCGTCAACAGGAGTTGGCTGCTTACTTCACTAACTGCAAGCTTCAGAGAGTTCATATAAGGCTTGTGCTTACAAGTGCAATGAGTCTTTGCTTCAAGCAGAGGAACTATGCTACTGCAGCACACTTTGCAAGGATGCTTCTTGAGAACAGCCCCAACGAGGTCCACGCAAGGAAGGCTCGGCAGGTGCTTCTTGCTTGCAAGGATAAGGAAGATACTCACCAACTGAACTATGACTTCAGAAATCCGTTTGTTGTTTGTGGCTCTACGTATGTTCCTATCTACCGTGGCCAAAAGGATGTTTGCTGTCCGTACTGTGGATCTCGGTTTGTTCCCTCCATGGAAGGGCAGCTTTGTACCATATGCGAGCTCGCTACTGTTGGAGCAGATGCTTCAGGCCTCCTCTGCTCCCCTACACAGTTGAGATAAGTGATGATGGTAGTTAGAGCTACCCTATATTCTTTCTAGTGTCTAAAGTTCTAAGACTTTATCATATATATTACCAGTAAGTTTTGCTGATTGTAAGGAATAAGTGTTATACATGATTTTATCGACTTTTGCTTTTATCATTCTATGTTACCTTGATTTTTGTTTGCCTAGAAGCTGCTGTGATCACTTGCCATATGCGTAAGGAGTTTTGATTGACCCATTGAAGTTATGTCTGGACATTGATGTATGAGATGTTTCTTTCACTCTTTAAATTCCTTTTTCGATATCGTGGTGCTAGTGATACACTCATTCTGTGATCTGGAGCTAATTTCTAGCATTGGTATTTGGGTTTTATGTGATATCCCGAAACTTATGATTGGGTCACATAGCAAAGGGCCAAAGGTTGTTCTTACTCAGACCAGCAAGACCCATGTGCTGGCTTTGTTGTGGTCACGGAACAAGTGCCGTCTTTCATCACACGGTGTCAGGTATGTTTCATATCACTAAACGTGTCCTGGTTGGATGGGGAAATTGCCCCTATACCATCACGTGTCTCGCACTTCGCTAAAGTACCATCCAAACATCTGACCTTGTCAAAATACCATTACAAAACCAGTTTGGACAGTTTTGCCCCCAACTAATCTTCTCCGATGAACTTCCTAGCTCCTGCATCATTTGGCATATCTCGTCGGGCGTTCGAGCGATGGAACACCCCTTAATCTCCACATATGACTCCACCGCCCAACAACCACGGAGCTACTGCATCTGCATGCCTTGTCCGGCTCACTTCACACATTTTGCCGAAAATCGATGGAAAGGATAAGATAAACTAGGCAGATCGGCGCCGTACGGGTGGTTGCATCATCTTTTTATTCATATATCGCAATACGGAAGTATAATGAAGTTTGCATGGAATAACAATATAACGATACACTGATAATATCAAGTGCTTAGTACATTGTAGTTGGTATACCTGTAGCATTGTCGGTTTTAGGATGAACCTGCAATGATAGCAAGTTAAAGTGGAATTGACCGATCTAGCCTCGATCCACGGCGAGGGAGGCAAGCTTGGGTGAGGGGTGCTCCGGTGACGATGGCGGGGGAGGGGGCTTGGCTGCGAGCGGAGCTTTGCTATATTAGTATTTGCTCTTTTTCCTATTCATTGACCGCAACACATATGAAAGAAAAAGAACTGATCAAATTGAGCGATTAAATAATGGTTGCCACATATTTCATTTCATATAATGGGAAGATGAGGTAAACAGGACACAGTGCAATATACAATAAAACCAAGGGCTAAAACATATAGATAGATTACACATTTTATTATCTCTCTGATAACGCATTTTTTTAGAAATTTGGGGGTGTTTTTGTAAAAAACATGGGGCCTTTTGTCAATAGGCCCATTTGGCCCAACCGGGGATGCGTCGCGCCGTATAAAATAGGTTGGTCGGGCAGTTACGGTTAGGGTTCCCTGTTGCTTGGCCGCCCTCTTCTCTATTTCACCACCGTGCTTACTTGCCCTTGCCTCTGCCTCCGTGCTAGCCTACTGCTATCGTAGATGCGTGCTCACCGGCCGCCATAGGGAAAAGCTTCGTCTCCTGTGGCACTAAGAATATCTAGGGGTGCTGACGCCTTGAGCCCTGTCCTTTGCTCCATGCGGCGGCTGGTTGTGATGAAGGCGGTGACGGCAACTCTGCGCTTGATGGAGGCCAGGGGTGATGGGGAGGCGATGGTGGCCTCCTCAATGGACCCCAGATGCAGAGAAGCTATGGATCTGGGTGAATCTCACTGGATTCATCCAGATCTAGGGAGACGATGGTCACCCATTCTATAGTGGCACACCGGAGTGCCAAGGAGCACAACACCGGTTTCGGTTCGCCTACATCTGGGTGGCATGAAGTGGAGGGCAGTTGGCGACATCGACTTCAGCCCTGACGCGAAGAAGCCTCGGATCTAGGTGAATCTCGCTGGATTCGTCCAGATCTAGGGAGGCAGCGGTCACCTGTGAGGCCAGGGGGGGGTGGAGCTGCACTGGAGTGTCGATGAGAACAACACCTTTTTCGGTTCGCCTACATCTAGGTGGCGCAAAGTGGATGGCCGTCGGCGACATTGAATTCAGTCTCTGTGGTGCCGACCTTCGTGCGTGCGCGATTTTGTCTATTCGTGTGACGGATTGGGAGCCGACGCATTGGTGGCGACGATTAGGGTTCCAATTCTTTTTTTTTTCGACGAAGTTCTGGCGTTCATTTGAGATCCGTCGGCGACTGGAGTGGGTAGTCCGACATGTTTGCAACAGTAGATATTGCGAGAGGAGCGGCCTGAGGGGTCAGGGAAGAGAGACGTGGGCGAGCTTGAATCCTCAACGAAGGAGGAAGCACATATTTGTAGGCCACCGACTAGAGTCCGCCGTGGCATGCGCTGGATGTCTTTGGGCTTCACATGAGACGGGAGCTGACGTCGAGCTGAGACCTTCATGTCATGGATGCACTACAGGAGCTACAGTGGCGTGATGTGGTGAGCCCTCGTCGAGTCCTGGCCACTTAGTATATAGGATATATATGCATAGCTTTATGAGCAAGTAATTGAGGTAGGTACAATGGAGAGGTTCAATACTCTAACTCGCACCAACTTCAATTTAGAAGAGTAATGGCGGCGATGCATTGCCAAATGGTCAAGGATGGCTTCGCACGCAGTTGCATGGCCATCGACCCCGGGCATGCATCTAAGTCATTGTGCTCAAAATGGACGTCGAATGCTGTGGGAGACACCACACTAGAGCTCAGATTGCTTGCCACGTGGTAATGATTGGTTCAGACGGAGCCACACGAAGGGTGGAAGAAGGGTAGAGAGGAAACTTGAGGGTAAAATAGTCACATAATGGTATCACGACAAGCTTTTGGACTACTTCAGTGTTATTTTGGCTAGTGGCATTTTGATAAAGTGAGAGGCACGTGGTGGGAACTTTTTTAAATAATATTATTTTAGCATTACGCATGTCGATTGGTCATAAGGTCTACTGTCACGTAGCACGTCCGCACGCGAAATACAGACAAGTCTCTAGTTGTCACTTCGAGTATTATTTTTTTAAAAATTCCACGTGGTGGTACAGGGGCTTGCCTCCAAGCGACCATGGTTGATTCATGATCGACGAGGTGCGCATTCTATTTATTCACTGCGGCAAATGGTTTCATTTTTACAACCAATAATTTCGTTCGCTCCCTTTGCAAAAGCTGCCATATAATCCGTGTGGCTGACACATCACAATACCGCTATAAAACCAACCTTGGGAGTTGGGATGTAATATGACCTGGTTTTAACGTTTGAGGGGTATGTTCTATTTGTTTCTAGAGCTGAGGAGAAAATAACCGGAGGAATAGTTGAGGGATGATAAATAGATTTTTTCTGATTCATCGACATGGCTGTGACGAGGTAAGGATCCAATTAAATTGTTCCAATCGATACTCTTCTGCTTCAATAGTTTTAGATTACCAGCTGTGATGTGGTTTAAGCCGTGTAGTAGCAGCATGGTCTAGGGAGCATCAGCGTTTTTAAATACATATATACGAAGATGCCGCATGGCTAGTTTAACTTCGGCTGCAAAATGATTTTATGAGTGCATATATGCCTGCACAGTGTGGATGCTGTGCAGCAGAGCTGTACTAAACCGAACGGAAGCAATCTTAGATGATGGGTATTATGTGACTTTAATAATTGATTTGGTGTGGATTTTTTGTACTTGAAAACTTACTCTTTTTATAAAAAAATTACATGATTTTATTTCATGTCAAAATTGTCAGAAGTCTGTTGTGGAAAAAAGGAACCAGACAAGTATTTGTGCTTTTTCTTTGCTCCCATGCTTGTGATCTGATTTCTTTGTGAGACCTTTCATTTTCATTTTGGGCGTGTGATTTGATTTTCTTTATTAGGTCCGGGCATCCACGTCAAACATCTCTTCCATGCTGATGTGATTTGAAGATTGCTGGAAGGGAATTCATCGAGTGTACATAATATGAAGATTGAATTCGTGTGTTTTGGAGTCAGTTTCGGGGTATTATAATGATATTTGAAGTCACTATCTTGTGAGTTGGAGGCGCTTTAATGCAGTGAAAAATTGTAATATGTTCGTAAGGAGCTATATTTCTCAGGGAGCCACACAAGTTTCCGTTTTGGAACAAAATGTTGAGTGCATGCATCAAGTATACGGTCACTGTGAACCAATGCATCATATGGTGCTCTTTTATTTGGTCATTTCGCTGGTTGACATGATATTGCTCTGTATAATTTCCGTGTGTTACGTCGCTGTCGCTATGGGTTTTGTGGTAGCGTCGCTGCACACTAACAGCAACTACAACCGATTCTATAAATTTGACTCTTTATTTTCATATATGAGTTCTTTATAAAGAACCGTGTAGAGAGTATTTTAATTAATCATTAAATTTATTATTTATTTAATTATGACTTCGATGATTAATCAGAATAACGCTCTGATAGTCCCGACACGTGTTTGATAATTAAGATCGGAACATATGTCTTTTCAACATTTCACATCACAATAAAACTTAACAAAGAGCGAATAATTTAACTATATTATAAGGTCCTAAGTATCTATAATTTTTTATAATTTACAGCAAAAGAGAGATATGAAAAGACTGAAACTAATCAACTCATAGATAAAAGAGAACTATACAGTGGAAGCTAAAAATATAAACAACAAAAGGAGGATGAAACCATATACCCTTAGGCTCTATCACAAAAATACGAAATTCGAGTAGTTGACTACTAATGCCCGCCACCACTCTCGGTGGGCGTAAAGTAGCTAAGCCAGTTCTTACTGGTCGGTAGCACATAAAAAAATAACGTGAGTACAAAATACTTGCAAAATTTAATCTATATTGAGTACTTATAGATAACCTGACTCTAATGATTATGAATTAGGATGTTAGCAAGAAAACGGTTGCATAGTTAAGTAAATTTATATGTGAAAACACAATTTTGACAAAACATGTGCGAGAATCTAAACTTAACCAACACAACTATCTAACTCGTAACCATCAACTGAACATATATGTAAAAGAAAGCATAGCAATAACATCTACAAAGAACTATCTCAACTCAACAAACATCTCAAACTAGTCGAAACTCTACGAATACTGCAAATGGACAAAAGCATGCTCATGATTGAGAGCGTAACATTTCGAAATATTCTTATACCCTCCAGGGGTACAACTTTACGCATAAGACTCAAGAACCATACGGCTTGAGTGACCACACATGTCCACCCAAGAGGGTACTCGTGTCAACCTTTTCTAATAAGCCCCAACCATTTGAATTAGGTATCGCTCGATGCGGAGCCCACTTAGGTTAACTCTTAGAGCAACCTCAAGTGTCTTTTACATGCCTGCGCGCTCACACTATTGATGTGCAAGCTCAAATGATTACAACTACAAAGGTATTCGACTTATCTTACCATTAGATCGACATGTGGTAAGAACGTAAGTGCTAGAGCCAACTGTAATAATGATTGATGTTTAAGTGACGCAAGCGGTTTACGGTGTCCGAATTCCTCTCCCGATCTACCTCGAGAAACTCCACATCGGGGCAAGAGAAACACACCTAATACCGCCCATATCTCACCTCATTTTCACTACTCATTCAACCAACACTATCAACCCAACATTGTTATCAATGTGACAGTAATTAAAGCCTATAGCTTGTGAACGAGGTTGAACCACCACTCGACTTCTACGGAAGAATTTATGTATGGCTAAGCATTTCGATTAACTTTTAAACTAGATCATTATCAAGTTAAACCCCGGCTATAAGGAGATGGTTCACCAATAACTCAAGACGGGGTGTAATATATCAACATAGGTTCTACCCATACAAGACCCGATATTGACTCAACGACATGCATAACGTACATAAAGCATATTTTATCACATTAGACACATATGATCTAAATTAATAGGAGAAATATACTTAGATGCTTGCCTTACTATTCAGGCGGCTGTGTGATGCTACCCACATATAATTCATAGAACCCGTGTGGCTCGGTGTCACCTTCAACCACATCCGCATCACGCTCTGGATCCTCGTTCACTAAAGAAGAACGTATGCAATGATGCGTATGAATGAGGTGTAACAATATATGCTACAATATGCATAACAATAAGCTAAGTGCAAGACATACGAAATAATATCAAATTTTATGATCTAAACGACTTCAGAAATCTAACAGGAGGCCGAAGACTCCGGGTTCAACTTGGAACCTCCGGGTTGTACTCCGGACAGGGGTTCTCTGTTAAATCTAAATCGAATTAACCTGGATCCTCCGGGTTTAACCCAGACTATTCGGATTGGGCGGATTATCCGGGTGAGGCTCCAAGTGAGGGTGCTCGGTTAAAAGCACCGCGAATTACTTGGACCATCTGGGTTTAACCCGGACTATTTAGGTTGAGCATACTTGCACTTCACGATGATCTTCCTCGGCCGATTCAACTCGTATGTTAAATCTATCCTACATAAACATACATATACACTATACAAAGGGTTCTAGACTCAACTTGCACCCTAAACCCTATCGATTTTTCAGTACAATTCATCAGGGTTTTCACTGGACTACCTAGACTATCTGGGTTGTCTAGAGAGGTTTCTTCGAGGGAAAAAACTCGACCGATTTGATTTGCGAACCTATCTAAACCAAAGGGAAACATATTTGAGATAGTTCATAAAGTCTAGAACTCACTCAGCAACCAAGCAACACGATTCCTAGCAGATATCTCATCCGGATCCTTTCTTTTTCTCAAAAGCTCAAGAACTTTAGAACTCCACAAACTTAGCTCCAAACTTGAAATCAACACACCAATTCACACATTCTTGCCGAGAGAAGACTAAGGGACTTACCCATGGTACTTGTGGAGGTTGGTGACCACCAGGTGATGAAGGAAACGAAGAAATCATCTAGGAAGATGAGTCGAACCATGATCGCTCGTGCTTCAAGCAAACACACAAAGAATAGCTCGAATATTTCAGGAAAACAAAAATGAATTGGATGGATGAAGAGCTTAAGAGCTAGTGATCGCGTGAATACCACATGCGTACCTCAATTTGGCTTCTAGAGGGAGGAATCGAGGGAGAAAGAGAAAGAGCTTGAGAGGGGGGGGGGGAGCTGCTCAGGCTGCACGGTGGGAGGGGTAGAGAGCTGGGAGAGTGAGGGAGAGAGAGGAGTTGGTGGGGGCTGCTGCCCCAAGAGGAGATGGGGGTGGTTGGCCACCCATGTGGGTCCCACATGCTAGAGAAAGAAGTTTATTTCAACTGCGAATTCATTTTTTTCTCTCTTAATTTTTTCTCTCTCATCTAATTGACTTAAAATCAAGTGCTCTAAGGCTCCGAAACAAAAGTACTCAAAATTAAATCTAATACTTATGAAGCATGATTAGGTTTAATTACGTAATTACAGCTTTAGGGACGTGACACTCCCTAAGCTGATTCTCTCCATTTCTCAGTACGCCCTAATCGACTTCCTAAATTTAACTTTCTATACTTTAATCACCTATATATTAGTATTTTGTAACTAACAAATAGTTCTAACCATTTTATGTGGCACATATGAAAAATCACGACACAACTCAAAGAACAGATATCATAAAACACACTCTGTGTCTCATATTCTCTAATTCTCTTATTCTCTCCCCCACGGCATAGAGCATGTACACAGTGGCTAGGCAGCGTGGTGCGTGAGGGCCCTACGTGCGTGCTGCTGAGTGGGCGGCATGCTCGGGCGCGTGAGCGAGCCGATCGATGACATAGGAGGGCGCTGTACGTGAGTGGCACCAATGGGCGGACGATGTTTGATTTAACATGGGATCTAAAAAAGAGATGAGTTTATCCACTAAGTTCTATTCATTTATTTTTATTAGTAAAATATGTCACATATCCGTAGTTGGTAATAGAGGCTGTAGGATGATGTTAGATGACAAAAGTGAATAAATTATTTTAACTTTAAGAATTTTATTAGATAGGAGGAGAGTATGAGAAAATGTGACATGAGAGTCAATACGTGTTTTATATAATTGAGATTCATCCTACCATATAGCGGGCTTGGAGTGGAGTTGAGGCCGACACAGTGTCATGGAGGAATAGGATCCTCTGATTTCACTCCACTGTCCACCATTAGCAATTAGATCTCATGTGGATGGATAAGATTTGAAGCTACAACATTTTTGTAAATAGTAAATGTCACGTCCCAAAATACTAATTACGTAATTAGGCATGCATAATCATCATCGCCTGTGCTTGCACGTGTTTGTCTATAAAAAACTAGTTAAACATGTCTCAAACACTTTAGAAATGGTTTAGAGCACTTTGGATAATCCCTACATACCTTGAAGAAGAAAAAGAATAGAAGGACGATGATAAGGGGAGACTTAGAAAAATCTCAGCAAAAGAACCCCTCGCGGTCTGACCAGTGTCACCCGCGGTCTGCTGTCAGGTGCGCGCCACATGGGCTGCCACGTGGATTTCTCACGGTCTGACCGCCAGCACACAAAGGCTTGGGTTAAGTGGATCACTTTCTTTTGCTCTCTCACTCTCACTTTTCTTTCACTCTCCCTCTCTCCACCCGACCCTAGAGAGAGAAAGAGAGCTCTACTCGTCATGTTTGAAGGCCAGAGATCGGAGGTGGGAACCCCTGTCAATTCCCCAAAAAATTTCCCCCCTTTTTCTCCCTCCTCTCTCTCTCTTTCCCTCTTCTCTCTCTCCCCGTGACTCGCCGTCCCATCGCCGCGCGCAGTGCCGCTCGCCGTCCCGTCGCCACCGGCAGACCTCGCGCCCCGCGCCATGCCTCGCGCCCAGTGCCGCTCCGAGCCCCACGCTGCCTCGCTCCGCGCGTCGCTCCGAGCCCCGCCGGCCGCTATAAAGCGGTGAACAGTGCCATCCCCTTCCTCACTTCACTCTCTCTCACATCATCTCTCTCTCTCTCTCTCTCTCTCTCTCTCTCTCTCTCTCTCTCTCTCTCTCTCTCTCTCCCGAGCTCTCTGTGCCGCCGCCCTCTCTCCGAGAACCTTGCTGCCGGTGAGCACCACCCTTCCCTTCTCCCTTCCTCTCTCCTCTCTCTCTCTTCCCTTCCCCGAAGCGTACCTGGTCCTTCGTCGCCGGCCACCGCCGTTCTCCGTCGTCCGGCCGCCGCTGCCTCTCCGGCCGAAGCCGTCCTCTCTCCGGCCGCCGCCGCCCCCGGCTGGTGCCCTGCCGCCGCCGCCGCCCCGTCGCCGGCCTCCGCCGGCCCCCGCCGCTGCGCCGCCGTCGCCCCTCTCTCTCCCTCCCGATTCCTCTGTGCCCGAGCCGAGCCGGCCACCCTCTTCTCTCTACTCTCTCTCTCTCTCTCTCTCTCTCTCTCTCTCTCTCTCTCTCTCTTTTATACTCCCCTCCTGTGTGGCTGGCATGTGGGTCCGGTTAGAGCCGAGCCGACTCCACCGAACCGAGCCGTGAGCCGAGAAACCGAGCCCACCGACAGCAGCCGAGCCGAGCCCGAGCCGAGCCGACCCCAGAGCCGAACCCGAGCCGAGCCGCGAGCCGAGTCCAGTCCGAGCCGACTCAGTCGAATATTCCTGGAATATTCTCCCCTTTTCTTTTTCTGATTTTTCTCCCGGCAAAACTTCCGAAGCCCGTTTCTCCTCCGTCCTAACTCCGTTTTCGTCGATTCTTCCACCGATATTCATCTAAATTCGAGATCCATCCAATCATGTCAATTTCATAATTTTTGTAAATTGTTTGGTAATTATTTTAATTGCTTGTTTGATTGTGCCTTTGTCGTTGTTGCGGCTATTAGAGGAAGGAGCATTCGAGGACGACCCCGAGGACCCGGAATTTGAAGGAGCAGGCGAGGACTTCAACGAAGGCAAGTCCTACAACCGTTGACCATGTTGATCCTATGTTTTTAAACACAACCCGTAGAGCCATTGTTTCAAATAATAGGAGTATGCATGTTTAGATTAATAGTTATGATTCTTAAAGAAATGCTAGAATAGTTATAACCCAGCTTGTTTATCCCATGTCTTGTCATTGTTACCATTATTTCGTTGAAACCCTAGAAGATTCCCAACATCAACTATAATGATTGTTTGGAAGATTGCTTGTTTACTAGTATGCTTAGGATTGCTTTGCTCAAAAGAAAGAACTAGATTATTTACATGTGATAATCATGCTTTACAAAATGAATGGTGTGTGCTTGGTGCTTGGTGCGTGTAAAACTTGTGTTCTTGGGAAAACTTTAGAGTAGTGTTGACGAGGGTGAGTAAGGTGCTCCACAAAGGTGGGAGCCACCTTGGAGCAAGGTTCGCCTTTGGGGTGTTCTTGCTGGGAGACTCTTACCTCGGTCATATAAGGACCGGTTCGCTATGACATCTCACCTAGTATCCACTCGTACAACCACATGGCCTGTATGGGCAGGACTTGACCTAACCCCTCTGACTTAGTGCGGTACCCACCCGGAGGCCGGTAGTGGCAATGGGGACCAGGAGAAGACTTGGGTAGTGTGTAGCCCAAGGTCCGACTGGTGATATTGTTGAGGCTAAGTCAAGCCTTGAGATTGCTAAGTGATCTTTCCCGTAATTCTTCTAAAGCCCCTGGTATCTTAGTGCCCCATGGGTGGATATTGTGGCTTTGTTGTGAGGTCGTTACGTCTCGTTATGACGGCTACACCAGTTGCTAAGGTGGGAGCCTGTGCATATCTTGTGGGTAAAGTGTACAACCTCTGCAGAGTGTTAAACCTATCTGGATAGCCGTGTCCTCGGTCAAGGACATGCTATGGTTTGGTCACAATGATTAGCTTTTTGGCGTGAGTAACTCCTTGACGTGTGAGTGGGCTGTGCGCCCGTGTTTTCTAAAAGAATGGTTTTGGCTTTGTGCCCTAAGCCTCCTGGACTGTGTGTCCGCTGGCAAAGTCTTGTGGGAACTGGCGGGACGGGCGTACCTCCCCCAGGGCCGCCAACCCCCATAAGCTCAACTTATGAATTTCTCTTGAAAGTGTTTTTTTTATTAAAAGTTAGTCTTTGCAAAATGAACCCTGCATCAATAAAACTAGCTTTCCGCAAAACCTAAAAGACTCTACAGCCTTATCCTTGAACTACCCTTAAGCATCTAATTTCTCCCCTTGAGGTAGGACTTGCTGAGTACCTTATGTACTCATACTTGCTAATTGTGGATCCAGATGATCCAGAGGCCGACTTCGCCGAAGAAGGAGATGAAGATTAGAGAAGCCAGTTTCGTCTGCACTCAAGCTGCCTGTAGGGCTTGGGTCGCTTTTGTGTGTTTCCGCTGTGTTTTGAGGGTTTGTAAGATTATGCCTTCGGGCTTCTATTGTAATGAACTCTGTAATGTGCTTTATTATCGTATTTATCCGATGTATGACTATGATGTCTACTTTTGTTGGAGTTCGTGCGTACCAGCTACTGATCCAGGGACTGGTATGAGCTACACGAGGTGACCCCAAAGGAGGGGTACGACAACCCCCAAGAGCTTCCCGGAGGACTTCCCCAAGTCCCCCCTTCTCCCTCGTCGAAGACCCATTCATCGACCACAAGCTTCACCACCACTACGGGAGCCGATCTGCGAAGCGGAGCCTCCCTGAAGCATTTTAATTCAATAGAAAGCTTCTATAAGCTGAGGTGAGCTACCCCCTACTATTTTCCCATTGTTTCTGAGCTTGATTCAACTCTCATGTCGTTTAGACCCAAGTTAAACCTAGCCTAGATCTAATCAATGTGGTATTTTTTAGTTTAGCTTGGTGAATGATATTTAAATTACTTTAGGAACACTTCACTAGTCCCATATAGTATTTTGGTATCCTTTGTTGTTGAAGGTTTCACCGGAATCCTTGCCTGCGACCCCGCAAAGGCGCTATCAGTAAGGTCTAGTGGTCTGACCGCCGCTAAGGCCGGTCTGACCGCCAGTTGGGACTAGAGAATCTGAGTCAAAAACTTATACAGGAGTCTAACCTCCACTTGGGCTGGTCTGATTGTTGGTGGGCGATCTGACCGTCACTATGCCTACGGTCAGACTATCAGAGGCTAAAACTTTCCGTTGGCCGTCGGTCAGACCGCCATCTCTACGTCAGTCTAACCGCCAGCCTATTAAAGCTAGATATACTTGGGTTACCTTGTTCGTAGTTTCAAACTTCGAAACCATAATCATTTAGCGGTCTTTCGCAACCGATTTTGAAGCTCGACACTCTATTATACTTTAAGCATGTATCATTTGTACGTTTTTTCATCGTTCATTTGTTTATGCATTGTATTTTGATTCGTTTAGAGGGCAGTGTGCCGCTGGACCAAGCGAGTGAAGGCGACGGTAACCTTTCGTAGTTTTGCGAGTGTTGTGCGGGAAGTGTCAAGCAAACCCTAAAGAAGTAAGGCAAGCATCTAAGCATATTGCACCTTTCGATTTGAATTGTGGAGTCTAAAATTGATAAATTATGCTTTATATAAGTTGGCATGTTCAATGAGTCGATATCAGGTTTATATGGGTAGAACTTATGTAATGCATTGTCCTACCTTGGTTATTTGATGATCCATATTCTTATAGCCTTAATAACATTATTGATGTCTAACTTGAAAGTTATTCAAAATGCTAGCAATACATAGGTCCTTGGTAGAAGTCGAGCGATGGTGCAACCATTGTTCGCGAGCTTAGTGCTTACTTATTATTCACGAATATTGATTATAATGTTGATGGTTGGTGTTTTCTGCCCCAGTGGAGTTCCTCGAGGTGTTTTCATGCATCATAGACCGTTTTGCATCGATTAAGCATCGTTTGTCAGTGCAGTTGGCTTTAGCACTTACCGTACCTATCATATGTTGATCTAATGGTAAGGTAAGTCGAATACCTCTGTAGCTGTGATCATTTATGCCTGAACATCGATAGTGTGAGCCTGAACATCGACGGTGTGAGCGGGTGAGCTTGTAGGGACACTTGTGGTTGCTCCGGGAGTTAACAAAAGTGAACTCCGCACCAAGCGATGCATGATCCAAGTGGTTGGAGCTTATTAGGAAAAGTTGATATGAGTACCCATTGTATGGACCTGTGTGATCATGCAAGCCGTATGATACTTGAGTCTTGTGGGTAAAGTTGTACCCTTTGCAGGGCATAAAAATAATTCTAATTATCGCACTCTCGGTCATGAGCATGTTTATGTCTATTTGCATCGGTCGTAGAGTTACTAATGTGGAATGGTGGTATGGATAGTATGTTGGGAAATGTTGATGATTGGCTATTAATGTATTATTATGATTTCATTTACATTTATATACAGGTTGGTAGTTACAGGCTTAAAATGATATGTTGGTTAAGTCTAGATGCTCACACATATGTGTCTAGGTCGCAGGCGTATATGTTTTAATCAATCTTATGATCTGTTTCCTTGCTAATGGCCCAATGCATATTCCTTGGAGTCAAATTATTTATATGTATTCTATATGTATTAAGTCTTGCGAGTAACTTCATACTCAGCTGCTCTACAGGTTTTACAGATGAGAAAGAGCCTACTTCACGCATGTCGATGTTAGCGGCAGAAATGAGCCTCAGAGGTCGCGCTTTTGGGGTGAAGCATAAGGGCATATAGCTTCACCCATCTTTTGTTCTCTTTATCTTTTGTTTCCGCTACGTATTTTTCTATATTGGATAGGAGTTGATCAATTTTAGTATCATCTTCGATCTCTTTTACTGTAAATTGTTAAATTTGTAAATGTTTAAGAACTTGTAATATAATTTAATTAATCATTTTTATTAAGCTTAGTTGTGATTACTTATGTTGGAAATGTATGTGTTCCGATCTTAAGCACAAAATATATGTTGAGATCGGAATGATATTCTGATTAGTAATTGAAGTCGTGATTATGTAATAATCGACTTAGTGACTAAGGTCCTATTTATTTGCTCATGAATCGTAGATTGTGGATTATGTAAACAAATGACCAGATTCTGTAAGCAAATTCTACAAATATATATTTGTATTATACCACAGTCCATTTAAGATGAGTTTCTATAATCCACGATCTGAAATTCATGAAACAAATCGGGTTTAACTAAAATATTATTGATAAGATTCTCCTACAGTAAAATCACTTCATCACCGTTGGGACCGTATCCAACGCCAGGACACTGTTCGTCACTCATGAATCACTGTTGGCATCTGACAGCCGTCGTGGAGCGGGACAGAATCCTATTTCCTGGTCTGCACATCAGCCCTCTCCGCCGGCGTCACCGGAACGTCCAGGAGGACTGGAGGAGGATGGAGGTCGAGGCCCCAGGTCTCCAAGGGATCGTCTCCTGGCGCAGTTTCGGCCCAGTCTTCTCGGGTGGCGCTGACTCCAAGGGCGGCGTTTTGCATAGCATGGAGCTCGAGGCCTCGTTTGTCTCTTGTCCATGGCTAGGGAGACCCTCACGGTATGGGTCGAACAGTTTGAGGCGGCGAAGAAAGACTCCATCAAGTTTTACGAGATACCGCCGTGGGTGATTGTCAGACACCACGGTATGCCCTGGCCTCTCACCTCAGCCTAGTTCGTCAATTTTCTTTTCGATCTTCCGGGAAATTGGATTGAATCCCTGTAATCTTTGGCAAGTTCAGATCTTTTTGAGAGGGGTATGGGGATGGGAACGGCTTTTTCCCGTCGACGACCTGAAATACCTTGAGGAATACTACCGGCGAAATGCCAACGCCGATGCTACTCAATCTGATACAACTGCTGCCGTCGGGCAACAGCAAGCCATTTTTCCATTGTTACTTTCCCGGTAACTCCAGTTTCTACCAGGTACTAGCTTAATTTACAGGCTTCCAGGCTAGGTTAGGGTTGCATTTGTTGATTGCTTCGCTAGGAATTATCTTTACTCAACACGCCAATTGTAAAAACGTTCTGTTATTTGCTTGCTTTTCAAGCGTCGCGATAAGAAGGTTGCCAATGCTACTCTATCTGATGCTGTCACCGGGCAACAGCAAGTCAATTCTGCCAATGGCGATGACTACTTGGTTACTACTGTCGTCTATCTGGTAACTCCAGTTCCTGCCAATTACTAGCTTAATCTGCAGCCTTTGAGGTTAGGCTTGCGTTGATCGATTGCTTCGCTAGTAATAACAGTAACTTAATGCACACCAATTATACATTGATCTATTGTTCGCTTACTTTTCAAGTGCCGCGATAAGGAGGCTGAATTGGTTCCTGAGTGGATGAAGTAGGGGTAAGTGCTACCTCTGATGAGATCAGGCTGAGCACCAAGATTCAGCAGAAAGTCTTAAGTCTTGTGCTGCACAAAAAGGATAGACCTATCACCCCTGCTGTTATGGTACATGTAGAAACAGCTTCAGATCAGTTTACCTTATCCACTTTATTTATCTGGGAGCTGATTCCTAGTGTTATTATTTACTCCACTTGCAGCATGGTTGTATCAAGTGTATCATGAAGGAGGCCGAGTTGATTCGAGCGGTTGAGGAAGGGGTTTAATGCCTACCACCATGACAACACCTTGAGCCATGACATTCGTGATCAGGTGTTTCGTCTCATGAAGAAATACTTGCGTGCAGATCCGTGCTCTGCTTCTGTTGCTACCCGTGCTGTCCTGTTGGTAAGTATCGGTGCCAGACCAGAAACGACCAACTACTAGTTAATCGTTTGCTCTGTACTTGTACTCACTGTTTGATGGATGGTTATCAACTTGCTTGTAAAAATTGCAAACAACAATGTCAAGGGAACCACGAAGGAGGCTGAGCTGATCTGCGAGAAGCTGAAGCGAGAGGGCCGTGTGCCCGTGTCTGCAATGGAGAGAACGCCATGAGCAGAATCATCCGCTTGTCTGCCTTAGATATGTTGACCAGCGAAATGGATGGATATGTTTTCGAGAGGGCCAGAACTGCTGGCTTTTGCTATTGGGACCACTTGACCCAGCTGTAACAGACATACCTGCATGATATGATCTTGTAAATATTTTTTTGTTGCTCGCTTCACATATATTGGTGGATATATACTTCATTTGATGTGAGAAATAATTTATTCATAGTATGTTTTGATCGATGAGAAGCATACCAATATCATTTTCCTCTACCTACTCTCTCCAGGCGTAAAAAGGAACTAGCAGATGCCGAGGCTGAAGTGCACGTGAGTGACTCACATGGGTTAAGTAAGGCAAAATATTCAACCAAAGAAGAGGTATAACAATGACTCTGCACAAATTAACTGTTTTTGTTTCCCGTTTGTAACTGTTTTACTGACTAGAACTGTTTGCTAGTTGGAGAAGAACTTGATAGCCCTCGACTTAACTGAAGGTGCCTGGAGGGAAGACTTGTATCCTGAGTGGAGTAATTAAGAAGATTAGTGGTAATTACATGAGAATGTTGTGAAAGTTGGCTTTCATGCATGTATATTTCAGAACCTTGGGTGAGGATATGGTTTATTATTTATTTGAGGAAGTCGGAGGGGAGGCCCTGTATGTTACATGCAAGAGGAGCGGGTGGCGGTGGGTTAAAACTAGTGAGCATACGGAGGTGCTAATAAACTTAATATGGACGCTCGCAGGCGCCAACAAAGCCAAGAGAAATTTCAACGTTTAGCTAGAAGTTGCCCATCTTTGTAGTTTCGTCATCCATGATGCAAATACTTTGTTTCTTCCTCTCCTGTTGGTTCTGTGCAACAGGGGGTCTATACAATTGTCTCCAACTTGTTCCACCCGGTAATAACACATCATCGAACACTTTACACTTTCATGTTTCTGGCCAGACAAATATTCCAAATAAGGGCAATGAAAACCGTTGGCAGTTCGGTTTTGTCTCAGATTGACTTAATTTGCGGTCCATGTGAGGTACCGAATTAATGGATTCGGTGCCTACGGATTCTACTATCAGTATCTCCAATCTTTAAAGAAGTTACCAAGAATAACACTAATTAACATGGCACATCCTGGTACGTTCCCAAGGACTGAAAAAACTATTTTTTTGGAGTTCATTTTGGTGTTGTTGCACTTGTTTTAATTGACCGTGCCTAGATGTTAAACAAGTGCTCTTCTTAGGTGTTCGTTTCCGTGATCAGATAAATTTTAGGCGTCCATTAACAAAGGGATCATACAGTGACCGACTTACATACTACGCTGCTATTATCTTTGTAATGTTTTTCTGAGTTTCTTTTAGTGTTTATGATCTCATCTGCTATTTGCTTATGCTTTTTCCCAGTCTGATGACATGATTTTCGTGTTAGTTCATCCACTGTCACCATGGATGATGATGTGTTGGGTAGAAGCAGAAATGACATGGAGCAGGAAAGACGAGAAGATGGCAGGGTTACTTCTTTAGTTTTGTACCTTTCAGAGGTGCTGAATGCTGTTGTAACCCCGGTCCTTTCTCCCTGATACTTCTGAATACTCCAAGTTCCAATGTACGTTTCCTTGGATGATCAACACGTGGCCGAGACATGGAATACTGCAGTTTGCCACGTTCTGCGCGACGGTGCTGTTCTGGAATTCATCAGAAGTTCACTTCATGGTTCGTGTCTCTGCAGATGCTGTGCGTTTCCTGGGTAGCGTAGCGCATGTTGTGCGATGCTTTTTTAGCCCATGACTGTGAGGTGCTGGAAATGCCCGCCGTTGCTAGCTGCTACTGCTCAGCAGCCAGCAAGTGCTGCTTGCCTAACTGACGAGCGGAGGTAGGCAAGAAGAGGGATGCAGAGATCAAAAGTTATGGATTCAACTGGGATTCTCAAATATTCACTTGCGATGTTTAGCTGAACCAAACAAATTTCATAACGTTGCAAAGACGGATCTTGCGCCTTTCGGTACCAAAGAGATCACATTTCTCAAAACGTTGCTTTCCGATCAGATTGCTTCAACAGAAAAGAGATGGTACCGTGGCATCTCTTTGGTAAGTCAAAGGGAATCCGAACCCGATAGGCTAAACCTGACTAGGGCAATATTCAAACTTGGGAACATATGCCACTACATCCATTGCCTTTCTGCACTTTGTTCATAGTCTTACGTCATATTTGTTTTTTATTTTAATTATAGATTATAGCTCAAAAGTAAAATAAAAAACAAACGGTTATAATATAAAAACTAATTCTCATAATCTATGACTATAAAATCTCACAATCAATAATCTGGTAGGAAGGAGTTTCTACGGATTTTATAAATTAGATTAGATTCTCATAGCCTAAAACTAAAACAAACAAACACTTAGACAACAGCTCAATTGGACATTGGAAGGTCGAAGTCAATACAAGGTTAAGAAACAACACATTCTAGAGAACGCTGAACACAATATAATGAGTGAACCAGTAGCAACATCGAGGATGACGCACAAACAGTCTGCCAGTGCAGCCAGGACGAAAATTCCCAACAAACTCCGTTATTTTCTAGGCGGCCAAGACTGAAGACATTTACCCAAGGAAGACTAATCATAATCTTCATCTTGACTACACGAGAAGAGCCCAGCAGCAGCTGGAACAAATATTTCCCAGTATATAAGTTGCGTAACTGATAAGTATCAAAACGTGCCATGCTGAGGCACCTACCCACCTACCTCAGTCTTCGATGCAACAGCCTCTGCTGCACTGATGGCACCATGAACCTAGGGCTAGCCAGTGCCACCATCGCCAGAACGACATCTGATCATCGGATCTGGTGGGGCAGTGATCGGTTGATCCTGTCATGGGAGGCTTCTCTACATCAGGAGATCACACACGTTTGTCCCAACAACAGCTTAACAATCGCGGCATCATCTGTGCGA
Organism: Phragmites australis; assembly: GCF_958298935.1. Classification (NCBI taxonomy): domain Eukaryota; kingdom Viridiplantae; phylum Streptophyta; class Magnoliopsida; order Poales; family Poaceae; genus Phragmites; species Phragmites australis. The sequence goes on from NC_084923.1 coordinate 41,960,136, forward strand.
CAGCACAGGTAACAATAGGGTTCAACAGTCCATCTACTACAGCACCAGAATGCTGCAACTTGGTAGATGAACAATTCGACGTCTTTCCAAACGCCATAGATCAGGACAAGAAGATTAGGAGCTCGAAGCATGCTAAGCAAGCAACGATCTTAGAACACTTCAACAACAACAGAAAGACTACATCTACAGAAGAGGATGATATGCAATTACGCAGTAGCATCAAGCACCCACCAGCAACAAAAGGCACCACGAGATCACTGCAATTCTTGCCTGATAGCAACCGCTGGGCTGTTAGCTGAGCTAAATAAAAGCAGATGAGTGACGGATCAAGACGAGACTGGCGAATGAAACGATCAGACTAACAGCATTGCATTGCGCGCGCGCGCGCGACAAGGAGATACAAGATACACCGCCGGAGCCAAACCCGTCCGGCGACCACCGGAAGTAGGTAGCAACACCACGAACCACAACACACCACCGGCCACCACCGCTGCCGCCCCGCCTCGACTCCTGCAGTCCTGCCCCTGCACGCTCCCCGGATTAGGCAACAACACGAACTGAGGAACCCCACACCAGACAGCAGCTGGAACGATGGCAAATGTTAGCAAGCGCTTGCTCTCCGCAGCCCCGGTCGGTGGAGAGACGTCACATCACACGAAGCCGACCTCAGCGAACTGCGGGCGCGACTTAGCCGTTGTCGGCGCGCCAGGGCGCGGCCGTGGAGCCATCCCCTCCGGGAGCGGGTTCTTGCGCGGTCGGCCGCGCGGGCGCGGGATCTTGGGCGGCGCGTGCGGGTCCTGCGGCTTGGGCGGGCGGCCCCGCCGGCGCGGCGCGGCGGCGGCTCCAGGCACGCCGTTGGGGGCGAGACCGGCAGCGGGGAAGCCCAGAGGCCGCACTTTCGGGGGCCGGCCGCGCCCGCGCTTGGCGGGCGGTGGCACCGGCAGCGGTGCCCCTTCTTCGGGGCAGTCGTCGTCTTCGTCTGGGGAGTCCGGCGCCGGCGGTGGGGGTGGCAGCGCGTACTTCCCCCCCGCGACGGCGACGAGCTCCCCGGCGGCGGACATGCGGGAGAGGTGCGCGGCGACGAGCGCGGGGTGCGAGGCCGGGAGGTCGCCGCGGGCCTCCGCCTCGATGCGGCGCGCGATGGCGGCCTGGCTGGAGCCGTTGTCCTCCGCCAGCGCCGCGATCGCCGCCGCTATCATCTGCAGCACCAACAGCCCCAAGCCAGTCACTTCGGCAGATCGAGAGGGAGCTGCAGATCTGGCGGAAAGGAGCAGAGGAGGTAAGGTTTAGATGGAGGAGGGAGGCTTGCCTCGGGGTAGGATGGGGGCACAAGGTCGGAGCCGGCGTGGGGCGAGTGGTCGCCACTGGACGAAGTGGCCATGCCTTCCTTCCTGGCTGCTGGCTGGCTGGCTGTCGCTTCCTCTCCCTCTCGGTGCGTGGGGGTAGTGGGAGGGGTGGGAATTGGGGGCGCAGCGCACGGGAGGAGGGACGGGTCCGCGACGCGGGTGGGGGGGGGGGGGGGGCGCTGCGGGAAGGAATGCAAGTACAGTGGTAGACAAGGAATCTGTCGGGTGGTGCGATACCGGCCTACCGGGGGCGACCCGGCTCGCGGCCGCGGGCACTCGCCGTACAGCTCAACCGTTTTCGCCGTGGACCGTGGTGGCTGACCAGGTCAACCAAGAGTGTCGTGCAAAACCGATGGTGCCAATGAGCAGAAAGGGAAGTTTCTGTATGGATTCCAAGTTTCTAACCATTGGAGAAGTCGTTTCAACGCGAGGAGATGGAAGTTTCTATGTGGATTATAAGATTGTAACTATTGGAGAAATCGTTTTCAACACGAGGAGACGCAAGAATTTCTGTTGATTCGAGGCGTGTAAAGAAACCGTGGTGGTCCACCTCTGCAGCCGCCGGTTTTTCACCTTCTAATCCGTATGTTCGCACTTTATTTTGTTTGTACTGTTGTTTCTTCGAAGGTTTTATGATTGGTAGGTGACATGTGTTGTCTCCTCTAGGTGATATGGTGTGTGAAGATGTTGTTTAGATACAGTTGCTAATGTGCTCTATATGGATTAATAATATGAAAGAGATATGATAGGAGGTGTGAACATGCGATGATAAGGTCTGACAATAATTCTTGTTACTGAAAGAGATATTGTTATTGGTAGAAACTATTATGGTTGATTGAGAAAGAGATGAGGGCAGTGAGACAGGGTATAGGGGTCGGGAAAGAGCCAGTTTCAATGGTGGTTGTTGGTTTGGGTCATTGAGAGAGATGTAAGGAAGGTGGTGGAGGAACTGAAGACAAATGTTTTGCTTCAAAATCTCAATGCATTAAATAGCTTGAAAATTAGTAGATAATTTGTAGAAAAAGACCGTCAATAATTCCACTTCCACTAGTTTCAGCGGCATGCTGGTTATTCAACTGCACCTGAAGCTTATGCGCTGATTTGACTGAAAACAAGCCTTTCGAATCATAATGCCAAGCTAGGAAATCATCTATACCATCACGAAGTGGGATCGACAAAATAACTTCAGCATCATCCAGCCAAAAAATAGAACGTACCAGGTCTGCATCCCATGTACCCGGATGCGAATTGATAAGTTCATGAACCATTGAAACAAGTGTCTGACCTCTGTATGTACATGGCCTTCTTGTTTTACCTCTTGGAATCCAGGGGTCTTGCCATATATTAATTGATTGTCCATTGCCTACACGCCATATTAAGCCTTCTTTAAGGAGATCAACTCCTTTTAGCACACTTCGCCATGAATACGAGATACCTTGACGAGGAACAGCTTGCAACAGACTGCCATTCGGATAATATAATGCTTTTAATACCCTAGCACATAAAGAATCAGAATTTTGTAAAAGTCTCCAACCTTGTTCGATAGCATTGCCATGTTAAACGCATATAGATCTCTAAATCTGAGACCTCCCTCTCTTTTGGGTTTTGATTAAGTTTCCCAGGATAACCAATGCATCTTGTTTTCATTGTCCATATGGCTCCAACAATACCTACACATCATCGTATTAATCTCTTCACATAGGCTTTTTGTTAAATCAAAATAGGACATAGCGTAAGTAGGAATAGCTTGTGCTGCTTTGATTAAAATCTCTTTTCCAGCTTTGGACAACATTTTCTCCTTCCATCCTTGTATGCGATTCCAAATTTTTTTCCTTGATATATTGGAAAGCTTTCTTTCTTGATTGGCCTATATATACGGGTAAACCAAGATATTTCTCATTTCGGGCTTCTGAATTTAATTGCAAAGTCTGCATCACAATACTCTTCACACTAGATCTTGTATTTTTGCTGAACATGACACTAGTTTTCTCCCTATTGATAGCTTGGCCGGAGTTCACTTCATAAAGGTCCAAAATACCTTGAAGTTGTGAAGCACTTGCTTGGTCAGCCTTCAGCAAAATTAAAGAGTCATCTGCAAAGAGCAAATGTGAAACACTTGGTGCAGTGCACTAGGACATAGCTTTACACCTTGAATCAAACCGAGATGTTCTGCATTCTGTAACAGCGAGGAAAAACCTTCTGCGCAAATTAGAAATAAGTATGGCGAGAGTGGATCGCCCTGTCTAAGACCTCTTTGCGGGACAATAGTTTCTGAATATTGGCCATTCACTTTGATTCTGTATGATACTGTGCGGACATAATTCATAAGCAGTTGAACCCAATGTTGGTTAAGACCCAATTTTGATAGCATTGCTTCCAAAAAAATCCATTCAACACGATCATATGCCTTACTCGTATCCAATTTGAGAGCCATGTAACCATCCTTTCCAAATCTTTTGTTTTGCATAAAGTGTGACATCTCATAAGCTAGCAAAACATTATCAGTGATTAAGCAGCCTGGGACAAAAGCACTTTGATTTGGAGAAATAACATCGTCTAAGAAAATCTTCAATCGGTTTGCCAAAGTTTTGGACACAATTTTATATAGCACATTACACAAACTGATAGGCCAGAGATCTTTTATTCTTTCAGGATTTCTCACTTTCGGAATAAGCACCACATTAGTTTCAGTCCATCCGGATGGAAAGTCCCCACCATTTAGGACAGTAATTACCTCCTGTTGAACCTTTTCTCCTACTACTTCCCAGAACTTTTTATAAAAAATGGCAGGCATACCATCAGGTCCGGGTGCTTTAAGATCTCCCATGCAGAAAAGAGCTTCTTTCACTTCCTCAGCACTGAAGGGAGCTTGCAAAGAGTTGTTCATAGCAGCAGTAAACTTTGGCAACACATGATCAAAAGCATGCATGTCGACAGGAACTTTACTTGAGGAGAATAATGATCGATAATATGTAGAGACATGGTTTAATAACTGGTTTTTTCCTTCCACAACAAAACCATCATCTCTTCTTAGTCTTTTAATTCTATTGACTTGTTTTCTTTCAGAAGCACAATTATGAAAAAAAAATCAGTATTTTTATCACCTTTTTTTTAGCCAATCAACATGTGCACGCTGCCTCCAATACAAGTCAAGTTGTTCTTCAAGTTTGCCTAATCTGTAGCAGAGTACATGTTCCAAATGCACTTGTGAGTCCGAAAGTGGTTGCTTTAAGCACCTGAGCAGCTCCTGTTTTAGCTTCTTAATTCTTTTTTCAAGATTTCCTAGTACATTCTTGTTCCAGTCACTCAAAGAACCAGCCACCTCCCGACGATCACCACTGACCGAACTGGCACCTAACTCAAATGCATGGTTCCATGCTTTTGGCACAATATCAGCACATGCCTCCTCCTGTAGCCATTTTGCTTCAAATCGAAAGGAATTCCAATTTTGAGCAGATCTGAATGCCTCCATTTGGTCCTCCAAACATACAATAAGCGGCCTGTGGTCTGAATGACATGGGTCTCCATTGATAACTCTATACATTGGAAACAAGGATCGCCATGCGTTATTAGCCACCGCCCGATCCAATCGCTCACGGATATATCGATCTCGGCGATGACTGTGATTTCTCCAAGTGTATACATCACCCTCATAACCAAGGTCACTCAAACCACAATCTTCAAGGGCTGTGCGGAATCGATCCATACACACCTGCGATCTCATTGCACCACCCTCCTTTTCATGAGCAAACAAGATTTCATTGAAATCACCAAAACAAAACCATGGATGGTCCACCCTACTATGCAAGTCACGCAATGCCTGCCACGTCAGCTCTTTATTTCCTTCCTGTGGTTACCCATACATACCCGTCAACCTCCAAAACGCACCACCACCATATTTCACCTCAACATCAATGTAAAACCTGGAGACCTCCAACAGATCTACATCAATGCCAAAATAGCGCAAGACCACCACTTAACCCTACACACTCCTTTACCACCATTTTAGTCAAACCCAACATCCACCGAAACTTTTCCAATCTCCGTTTGTCCATTTTTGTTTCATACAAAAAGAGAATGTCAGGGTCCTCCTTCTGGAGATCCAGAAGACCACGAACTGCCGGCCTGTTCCCCAAACCCCGGCAGTTCCATGCGATGAGCTTCATTTTGTCACAGCCTCGCCATCTCTAGGTTGTTATAAAACTCATTGTCCGACCCCACACCAATGTCACCATGTGTACGTTGCTTTTTCCCAGATTGGTCATGTTCTTCACAATCCATTTCATCAGCACCCCTTTTCTTTATGATTTGATTCGGATCCAATAGAGAAAGGGGTAAAACCCTCCTATCCAGTTTCTTAAATGCCTGGCTTCTTCTTCTTTACATTACTCTTTTCTACTTTCTCCTTCTCCCTTTCCTCAACCTGCATGACATTGGGATCCTGGACATGTGTATGGTCAGGAAGGTTTGTCTGCTTGATGTTCTTATTGCCCTCTTAGACCTGGACTTCTTTCTCTACTGTAGCCTTCCCCAACGCCTGCTTTTCCTCCTCATGCACATTCATCAACTCATTTGCCATCTCATCAGTATTGTCCATTGATTTGTTCTGCAGCTAGGCATCAGTTTTACCTGCGCTATTTCCTGAGATCAACAAAGATGAGCTGCCAGTTCTATTCTTCCTCCAATCCTGCACCTCACTCCGCCCACTAGCCTTAGAAGTACCAGAACCTTTCAATTCCCCTCCACGAGATTTGCCCGCATCCACTACCTTTTTCTTGGCCGGCACAACTCGGAGATCACCACCATAAGGCCTATCACTAGATCTCCAATTCCCGGTCTTACATCTTTTATCTATGTGCCCAATAATGCCACAGATGTTGCAAAATTCTGGTAAGAAATAATATTCTATGGGACACCACAGACAACGCCCATCATCACCTCCATCAATCAAAACTCCTCTCAGGATCGGAACACGAATGTCAAGCCGAACCTTGATCCGGAGAAAGCAGCATGCAGCCGAACCATTCGCATCCTCATCCATGTCAATAAATTTGCCCACCTTCTCCCCAATCTCCTCTCCCATTTCCCGATCCATGAATCCCATCGGAAGCTTGGTAACCAGAATCCAAGTAGGAATATAGAACTCGACATCATCCACTCGCTTACCTCCATCGAATTCTGTCAGCACCATCAGATCACCCACGGTCCATCTTCCAGTGCCTTTCTTTTTCCTTCCAGATCCTTGAAATGAAGAAGGAAAATGTTACCTCCCATCTCTTTACAAATCAAGCCTCTGTCTGGAACCAAATTCGTCCTAGCGGTTGTGTTATAGCATCAGGGTGAATGTTCTTCTCCGCCAACACCTCTCCCACAACATGCCAGACAAATTCGCCCGATCGTGATGCCGCCTTCTCCCTCCTCCTGATGCCAGTTCTTCCCGCTGCAGAAAGCTTCAAACCTTTCATCATGCCATCCAATTCAGACGCATGATCCCCCGTGATCAGACCACCAAACAACCACCAAACGTCGCCTAAACTCCGCCGAGAAGCCTCTACAACCACACGTGGATCACCGGGCAGAAAGCCCTAAATCACACGAGGGCAGCAGAAATGTGGATTTGGAAAAAAGCTATGGAAATTGTGTGGAAAAAAACCGATCCGGATCTGTAGGAAAACCAAGGATCTGGCACTTTTCTCGAGTCGCCCTCGAACCGTAAGGTCGGTTACGCCGAGCACTTCTATTAAGATGGGATAGGAGAATGTTGCGTAAACTAATCCAATGTGAGGTCGGCTGACACTTGGTAACACAGTACCCGTCTCGTGAGGTAACCTTAGCTATTACACCAACAAGAACTTTCTGGTCACTTTTGCGAACATGGCTTAAAAGAAATTTCATTCTTTGACTCGACGAATGATGTTAAAAACAACAGTAGTTGCAATCTTTCTGCACGTATCAAATATTAGTGTTACATGGATGAGCACATCCATGCTTTGTGCCAAACTCTTTTGGACGGAACCTCTGTGTATTGGGATTAGATCATTTCTTATGTAGCTTATTTGAATGCGCACATAGCCATAGTACGTGATATTACTTTCTAAACGTGATTGACCTGAAAGCTGCATTTTGAATCAGGTCATTTTCATTGACATTATCTATTGGTGCTTCTATGTCCTGAGCTCCCTTCTTTTCAGTATTCAACTTGTCCTACAATTCCTCTAAAAAAACACTTGTCCTACAATTGATCTATGAGCTAGCCTACCCGGTGTATGGCTTTTGAGTTTGGCTGTTTTGATGTGTATGGATGACCAACAAACGTGCCTCGTTCTAGGTCATAGTAGGATCAATACGCTGCAGTATTTTGAATGCGATATTATCGCGGTTGACAAACTGTTACAGAAACATCAATGCTGCTCTACGTAATATTTATCGAGACGTTGGATTGTTCCTGCCAGGTAGTCAGATACATGACTGACTTGCATGAAATGCTGGTAAACGGTAACTATTCTTGTAACGTCAACGGTCAATATATTATTATAATGCCCCTCATTCTATGAAGAGATGCTGAAAGCATGGAGCAATATACAGCGTTAATACTAATGGAGCAATATACAGCGTTAATACTAAGTTACTAACGGCAAGAGAAGCAGAGAATCGCCATCTCTTTTGACCAGTTCCACGGCCAGCAAAACGTTATTGTGAACAGTTCTGGCTCCTGAAAAACCTGCCAGCCTAATGAACCATTATCAATTATATGCCAGAATGGCAATTTTTTTAGACCATCTACATTTCAGTCCATTGTCAATTATATGCCAGAATGGCAAATTTCTGAGACCATCTACATTTAAGGGGGTTGTATTCTGAATACAGTAACCTTGACCAATCTTGCGCACCCAAGGCTGATAATGGGACTGAAAAAAGAAAGGGAGAATAAAAAACAGCACTCCTAGGTCTCATCTCATGCATAATTTGGTCAAGGATGATTCACTGACAACAGCGGCATGACAATTGTTATGAAAACAAGGTAACAGCAAAATTGTACTCGGCTCCGCGAGATGTAGGAACAGCCTCAATAGGAATAGGCCATGCCTCACACTTTCATCTGCAAAATTGGTAACTAGATAAAACATCATTACAGAGGAGTTAATTAAGTGCAAATAGAACAACTAATATACTTACATGTACAAGACCTGCATCAGACGAGCACCTTGTAAACTGTTCGATTACTTCAAATGAATCAATCCAGATTTAGATTGACTGCTACGTTTCATATTTCGGTGGTTGATCATCCTTCAATCCTTTGGTGAGCAAATCGTAATTGATGGAAGCAAGCTGTGACAGATTCTGCAGCAAAAATAAAGTTAGATGAAAATTGCACAGAACCTAGGCAAGATAGCTATCTCTGGCATCAGTAAATATAACTGTGATACTACGATTATAGTAACAGTGCAAAGGGTGATATTAACTACTTAGTTGTGCAGATATTGATTGCTTATCTCTGAGGAGATATAAGATAAAGTGAACTGTACGGTGGGTAAACTTGGGCATCCATTAAGTGAAAAGAACAGGCCTAGTGCATTTTGTTTTGAAGAAGAAACTGATGTTGCTCCACGATAATTCAATCATGTAAATTGTCATGCTTCAATCATCGTTAAGATATGATAGGAAAGCAAATGCCCAGTGTAGCTGTAGTCTTACCTTGAATGAGAAGTTGCTGAAAGAATAATTGACATTTGTGCTAGATTCAAACTCATTGAGGCCACCACAGTCCACTCCCTATTGCACAATTTATGGAACAGTTTAGCAAAGGAACTAAAGAACATGAAGGTAGATCAGTTATTAACAATGCAATATTCTTTTGAGTTTTCTTTTCCTCTACTTTTTACGACTACTTAAAATACTAAGGAATGTTTTACTTGTTGCTCAGCAACTGACTAGAAAATTATTCGTACCATGTCATCCTGGCGATTGCTCACACAACTACTGCTTCCACTAAGGCTTCCATTATCACTGGAATCCTCAGACTCGTATGCTTCGTATACGTTTTCATCTGATGGATTCCAAGAATAACGACTGGTGAAGTAGCTAGTATCAAATGCACTATCTGAGGAGGGAACAAAGGCGGCCTGCAAATGATTTTTTGTTATCCCTGTCACACCTACAGAAAAGAGATGGACTACAAGAAGATTTCAAGTAATTGTTGACCCTTTCTTACCTTCTGCCTAGCAAGGGTATCCCAGCTAATGTTTTTAAAGAATGGATGTTGTTTAACCTAAAAGAAAGATTCCCAACATCGATCAGGTCTATTTTATAAGATTTTAAAATAAAGTTACCAAGAAAGAAGTCTCAAGCATCTTCAGAATTACCTCCGAGGCACCATTTGCTCCTAGACGTTGATGAGGATCTTCTGTCAATAATCTGGATGGAGTTGTTGTATGACCATCAGATTAGTTTTACACAAACCATATCATAAATTAACTTGCTCAATAAATTGCGCATTTAATAGCTGGGTAGAATTGTAGTTAGGATTTGCACAGTTAACGCCATGCCTATGCTAAGTTACCAACATACAAAGATCCCAACTCCTCCTTGACTTATATGATTTTGCGACAATACACTTCTAAAACTTCTGAATAAATTTCAGAGTACTGATGCTCAGTTAGCTATTTCATTAGCACTTCATTGTTCGTTTATGTAATTTTCTTCCATATATCTCCCTTTGTTTTTCTGTTGAAAAGCCAGAAAGAGCTCATCACTTATGTATTAGACTTGGATGTTGCTTTGTGTTTCCAACAAAAGGGGACAGAGGGGTTTAACCCTTGGTCGGAAAAAAAATGAGATCCCAAAATACATACTAGTAAAAACTTGTACCTTTGAGCTAGCAAACCAGAGTACTTCGAAACCACAGAACACAATTGAACGAAGAGAGCATATAGGGTACTATGCCACCATTATCACAAAAATAGAAAGTGGAAATGACAAGCTATCTGGCAGGCAACTATAACATTTTGCGACAAGGGTAAGAGTGCAAGAGTACCGTCTAGTTTAACCCACAAGCCCGATTGACCCCAACGGTCATTTGGATCAATTTTGTTGAGGGAAATATAGTAAGGGAGGCCCCCGTTGTATATATAAATTATACATACATATATTTGAGGAAAAAGTAGGAACAGTACAACAAAAACTAAATTTTGTACAAGATCTGAATAGGTCCAAATAGAGAGCAACTAAAGGAACTGAGCTAAGCTAGAGAATTATCTATGGAATAAAGTTGATGAACGATGATGGATCACGGATAAATTTTCCATACTACTAACAGTCATTTGGATTATTTGGGACCAGTGTAATACTTTTAACAATCTGATCCTCATTCTCAAAATCTAATTGATAAAGTTGATCTGAAACAACTTCTCAGTACTTAAATGATGACTCAATAGTTGAAATATGGAAAATCATATTTAAATTTCTCTCTGAAGCATAGTTAGTGAACAGTGATGGATCACGCATAATTGATAGTCATGCAGGGAATTTGATGTCTGAATTACAACAAAAAGCAGAAAAGAATGCAGCAACTGAAAAGAACAGTGCAGTACAAATACAAACATACAAAAAATATGGTATAATTAAGCCCTAAATTACCTGTGTTATAAAATACGTGCAACCTAGCACAATTAGCTACCAGATAAACATTTGAAAGCCTATATCACAAGCAATTGAGTGCTGAAATGGTTTGAAATATTTCTTACTTGTCAATTAAATCTTGCGCTTCAAAACTCATCTCTTCTGGGAAATGTGGCCAGGGTATTTTACGATTCAGAATATTGTCAAAAATTGTCTACGGCAAGAAGTAGAACAACAATGTTAAGTAACGCCAGATTTAATTGATCTCTATAAAAGATCTAATAGTATGATGATGAATATTTGCTCCAGATCAACACATATTGATAATGAAATTTAATTTCTACCGGCTGCTCAACTGTGTTATACTGATAATCTGACATAATGATCATGTAAAAATTACAGGAATACTGATAATCTGGTTGCAAAGATTCATTTAACGTAACATACCTGGGGGTGTTCTGCATTGAATGGAGGTATGCCAACAATTAGCTCAAAAAGAATGACACCAACAGACCACCAATCCGCACTAGTACCTGGGAGGATAATGCACACAACAATAAAGTAATTAGTATCAAACAGGCAATCAAAATGAGAAGGCTTACCAAAGTTGAAAAGATGACTTTGTTTAGCATTTACCATGTCCTGTCCCCAAAAGGATTTCTGGTGCTAAATAATCAGGAGTTCCAACAGCAGAGCGATTTTGTCTCCGTGCTCGGTGATCCATTTGCTCGAGTTCGCTCATCTGAGGCTCATCATCTCCGTAAAATGAAGACCCACTAACAGCAGGAGCAGACAGATCATCTGTGCTGTTGATCAAGCCAACCTTGGACAACCCAAAATCTGTCAACTGAAGAGAATGAAGATAAATAAGCAGCACAAATAGAAAACACATTAGTAAAACTAACCATGTCCGATTAAGAACAAAAATGACATTTTGCAGTCCATAAAATGTAAAAAGAAAAAAAAATGGAATTAGCGCCCTGGTGGACCAAGAGAAAGAACGACCCGGGGGGGGGGGTGTTCTTCAAGACTCTCCAAGATTCTGAGAATAATCTTATACCATTCAGGATCTAAACTCCAAAAGAATATGGAGCCATCTAAACCTTTCTAATCATCCATCATGATCTCCAAAATGAATCCCCTCAACAGTCACATGCAATTGCTGACTATGTTCTCTCGTTACAAATCTAGGACATGTTGTTCTGGATCTGCTTTGAACAAATATCATTATCTGTTTTGTTTGCATGAACAAAATATACCAAATTACTGATAATCTTCCACCAACCAGCTTGCATTTGAAAGGCATGTGGAATAAACTTTAGTTTGTCTATATCTAATGTGAAACATAAAATAAACAATAACAACAGAACTAGAGAAGGTTTGATGAGTAATGACCATTCGCATGCCTCAATACCTTAATATGTCCATCATGGGCTATCAACAAGTTGTCAGGTTTTAGATCTCTGTGAACTATCTGCATAGAGTGCAAATATTCCAAAGCTAGTACCTGCAGGACAAAAACAATTATAAAACAGTGGAATGAAAAAGATAGAAAACTAATAAGTACTAGAAAGTAGAAACTTACAACTTCTGCAAGATATACACGAGCGACATCTTCATCCAGGCATCCTAAATTTCTCAGTAATGAGTACAGGTCCCCTCCGTTAAGGTACTCCATGACCAGATACAAATTCTCCCGAGAGGTAAAAGAATAGAAAAAGCGTACCTTACAAAACCACAACAATTTTAGAATCAAATTATAAGTATCCAAATCACGGCTAAGATTTGCAGGTTCACTTACCACAAAAGGATTCCGGACTGTAATCAAGATATCGCGTTCAGCCAATATACTCTCAACAGCATTTTTTCGAATCGTATCTGCCTTCCTAAGTACCTGCTCAAAACGAAGAAATCTTGTTAAATCAGCAAAAAAACTGCAATATATGCCATGAAATGAAAGGAAGCTAGGTGCACTGAAGCATGTGTGAGAATTTGCTACTATGATTATACATGAAAATAAGCTGAGAAATGTTAGTAGTGAAATTAGTGCCATGGTATTGCTACTTGCTAGACATCTCAAAACTATAATGTTCGCCAGGAGCAAGCAAGATTGTTATATATGTTCAAATTACCACGCCAGAAGCATTACCACTAGCATTAAGTAACTTCATCGTAAAAGCTATCATGCAAAAGTTATCACAAGAATAGCACAAAGCCACCAACGTCACATGACAGGGTGCAATATGAATCTATAGTAGACTAAGTACCAATTCTGAGCTGTCAGATGATATACAGTAGCGATAAGAACAAATTCAAACCTGATACGGCGATACCATGTCCAGATAATGCCATTTGCCTTGGTCCAGAAAACACAGTTACCGACTTACAGCATAAGAATTGTAATGCTCAATGGATGGTGTAAAGTGATCTGTAGGATCAGCTTCCCAGCTGGAAGATTTTTTTCCCTTCTGAAAAATGTGTTCCATGAACAATGGTTACTGGGTAGGCTCATCAGTTTAGCAGTTTGCCAGTGTTGCCTGGACACCCGTGTCCAATTTTTCTTTTTGCCGAATCGGACACCCCGAATCCGAGTCGGATTCCGATACCCGTGTCAAATTCCGAGTTGTATTTAGCGTGCCCAAATTTTCTTTGCCGAGTCAGACACCCGAATCCGAGTCGGATTCCGACACCCGTGTTCATGTCCAGGTAAGACTTTGGCTTGAGTCTAATTTCTTGTGTGTGAACTGTTAACGATAATGATGGTGTAGGCACCAGGCAGACTCACATAGTCACATTGTGGATCCAAAGGTGACACGGGGTAATCAAACTAATTGGGTAGGAATAAAAAATATATGCACACAATTTAAATCAAACAAAGTAATTGGATGAACCTGATGATATCAAGCAATACAGAAAACACTGACTTGCAGGGCTGAACCATATATAGCACAAAAAATTCTGGGGTATGAACCATATGCCCAGGGCCTAAAGAAAGACATGCATGGTTGCATAAAAGAGCAAAAACATCAGCCAATAAATACCTTTATAGCAAAGAGGTCTCCAGTAGTTCTTTTCTTGGCCAAGAAAACACGTCCAAATGCTCCACGGCTGATAGGTTTTATGATTTCAAAGTCATCAATTGAAGTACGATCCTTGACTGGATGGACAGGACTTGCTCGTAAGCTACGGACAACATCGTCTTCTTCGTCCATTATGGTACTTGCCGAATCAACCTTGTCCATATCGACCGAATCACAAAGCTGCAGATACTTCTCCCTAAAGGATTGTACAAATGTGAAGGCCAGACTAATTAAAGAGTAAAAATGGCAAGTAACATTACTACGTTAATCAGTCTCAAAATGAAGTGACCTGCAAGAGTTATTTTTCTTATCTGGTAAGGGTGTCAATTAAAATAAAAGGCCAGGTCTACAGAGGACTCTCACCGGTGTAATTTTTCTATACGTGTGCCAAATGTCTGCACTGTGAGGGCCTCATGCTTCCTGCGATTGACAATTTCTTGCAGATCTTCTATGCAGGTAACCATTTGGGACAATGCACTTTCTTCATCCAGAGGAGTATTTGCGATGCATCGTGCAATATCAGCAAGTTCAACAATCTGCGCAAGTTGAAGGAAATTATTATAGCAACTCAACAATTTGATGTCGAGAGTCAAGGTTGAAGGGAAATATCCTGAATAAAATTGTTAGCAACCAAAATCATTGTCCTTACAGGGAAACGAGGAATAATGGGAATGCAAGAATGAAAACCTTTTCGACTACCACTGACTAGAAAAATATAAAGTTTATCCTTGAGCTAGCAAGGCCTGTGAAATTATCTTCTCGGATAAATCATCATTAGTGCATGGCTTATTTGCAGTATAAGCAGATTGTTGACATCTAAATCCTATGAACTCTAGCATAAACACATATTACAGCAGTTTTTAGATCTGTTCTTTCAGTGCGCACTCCCACCACTGCAGAACACATTTTATACTACCAGGCTACCAACGATTCACCATGTCACAAACTTCCTTAAAGTACTTCTCAGTATCCTGAAGTCAGTATTACAGTTTACAAGAGTCTGGTGAAAATTTACCGCTCCCACCACCATAACACACTTCACACTATCAGGGTACTGATTCACCATGTTAGAAACTTCCATACAAATTCATCCATATTACAATTTACAAGACAAGTTATTGAAACTTCATAGCAAGGCGTAGTTCCATTGTCTCCTGCAGTCCTCACAAAAAAAATATACCACAGGAGAAGGGAAATTTTTAGGAATTCCACTCAATGCCTCACTAATATGTGGGTCCTGGAGCCACATGTCAATGAGTCAGTGGGGCAATGGAATGGTATGGCGTGAAATGCCACCGGATAGAGTGGTAAATCCTTTATATTTCCTAGGAGAACTATTTCAACCATCAAAGAATTGCAAATCTCAAACTTTCAAGACGGAAAAGGTGTGCAAACAACATGGTTGTCATGACGTCGCCATATCGTCGCCACGATATGGCAACGTGGCGGTGGTTTGGGCCTCGCCACGGCGCCGGCATCTATGGTGTCCACCATATAGGCATGGCATCGTCGTGGCGCCGATATGTCGTCGTGTGGCATCCGTGTTCGTGTGGCGGACGCCGTACCGGTTGGGCGGAGGGGATTAGAAGGGGAGGAGAGATCGAGTGGGTCACAGAGGAGCGCCTCACCTTTACCCACTAGCGACTGGTCCAGTGGTCCTTGTCGATCCCCGCAGCCGCCGCCGAGACGGCTCCTCGCCAACACGCCGCCCTCAAATCCGGCCAACGCGCCACTGGCCGCCCTCAGATCCGGTCGTCGTCCCCGTACTCGTCGTATCCGCCAGCCGCCCTCAGATCCTGCCTGTCTCCGACCACCGTCCCCTGATTGGAAGTCAACCACCCCCGTCGCCCGAGCCGGCCGCCTCCCCCGCCTAGAAGTCCGTCGCCCCCGCCGCCTGAGCCGGCCACCCCCGCCATCTGCTCTCGCCCAAGGTATGCTCTGGCTCTCTATTCTCTCTACGTTGTGAGCCTCTGCTCTTTTATTTGGTAGATGAGCACATCTGTGAGCACAGCACATACTGATTTGAGCCTATGTGATCTGTTAGCACATCTTCTGAACATGGTTGTGATGTTAGGCCATTAGGCAGTAGACACATCTTTTAATCATTGGTAGTTAGCACTAGTTCTTAGCTCTTGTAGTCTATTGTCAATGATTAACAGCAATTAGAACTAGTTCTTCACTTCTTCTGTTAGCATTTCGCAATATTCTAAGTTGTTGCCACATTTTTTTCAAAACATGGCTACTCAAGGAACTGGAAGTGTGGAGGCTTCGGACGCTGCATCAAAGTATGATCCAAAGACCGATCCAAAGCGGAAGCCGATAAGGTCAACTGATCCGGGGTGGAAATATGCATTTTGGCTGACAGAGATCTCTTGTAGTGTTGCTTGTGTGATAGAACTGTAACTGGAGGAATTACAAGGCTCAAGGAGCATCATGCGGGTGGTTAAGAGATATTCTGAAGTGTGCCAAAACCACATCAGCTATCGCTCAAGAGATGCAAGCTGCTTTGAAGCGTAAGAAGAGACCACTTCCACTTGATGATAAAGGAGGGCTTCAAGGAGAAGATGATGATGTGATTGATGTGACAGAGAAGTCCCAAGATGTTACTAGAAGCATTATGCATCCTAGTTCAGGTACAGTTGCCAAAAGAAAACAATCTACCTTGAAGTTCAGAGCACCAAAAGAGCCCAACACAAAGTCAGTTGGTTCAATGCTTAGGAGAAAGCCAAAAGAGGTAGTGGCAGAAAGACATTCGAAGGGTTCTTCTCAAATCAGTATCCAAGCTAGCAATGAGGACAAAGGAAGAAAGAGATGCTGTCAACTTGGAGTAAGCCAGGTTCTTTTATGAGTGTGGCATACCATTCAATGCCGCAAATTCTAGGCAGTTTGAGATTGCTATAGAGGCCACTGCACAATATGGTTCTTGGTACAAGCCTTCTACCTACCATGAGCTTAGGGAGCCATCGCTTGAGAAGGTTGTGAAGGAGACAGATGATTTGAGGAAGAAATATGAAGATGCATGGAAGCAATATGGCTGCACATTGATGACAGATGGATGGAAGGATAGGAGAGGGCACCATTTGATTAACTTCCTAGTCAATAGTTCGAAGGGGACTTTCTTCTTGGAGTCAGTTGATGCATCAGCACAAGTTCATGATCTAGTGATGCTAGCTGATTTGTTAGAGAAGAGAATAAGGGATATGGGAGTAGATAAAGTTGTGCAAGTTGTCACTGACAATGGGGCTAACTATAAGGCAACGGGCAAGCTTCTCATGGAGAGGTTTCCTACACGTTATTGGACACGCTGCACGTTGCTTGGATCTTATGCTGGAAGATGTAGGGAAGTTGAAGGAATTCAAAAAGCCTATCTCACGTGCTCGACATGTTACTACTTTCATCTATAGGCATGGAAGACTTCTTAGTGCAATGAGGAAGAAGACAAATGGTAGGGATCTTGTGAGACCAACAGTAACTCGGTTTGCTACTTTTCTCACCTTGCAGAGTTTGCACAAGCACAAAGATGCACTGAGATACCTGTTTACCTCTGATGATTGGACTAGTTGCAAAGAGACCAGGAAAAAGGTGTATGATATTATGCTTTCTAGGGAGTTCTGGAACTCCGTTGAGGATTGCCTTAGAGCTTCTCTACCACTTATCATTGTGTTGAGGGTGGTTGATGGTGATGAGAGGCCTGCCATACCAGAGGTTGCTTCTCTCATGAATCATGCAAAAGAGAGGATAAAGGTTGCCTTCTGTACTGAAAATAAGAGAAGCTTGCTCAATAAGATCTTACTAATTATTGAGGGTTGTTGGGATAGGCAAATGGACACCCCACTCTATGGTGCTGCTCTCTTTTTAAACCCAGGAAAATTCTATGCCATCCAAAAAGAGAATGATGAATATGTTGGACACCTAAGGGGTTGTTTTAATGATGTGCTTGAACGAATGGTGGAAGATGAGACCATTCGAAACTAAATTGAAGAACAATCCATGCTCTACGAAGATCAACATGGAGTTGCATGGCCCTCAAAACTATGAAGTCAAAGAACCCCCGTAAGTGATTTAAAATTGTAATTTCAGCATGTTATTTAAGGCATAACTCGTAATATATGCAGGTTTATTGTTAATTTAGTTGGTTGGTGGCGTGCGTATGGTGGCCGATCTATTGACTTACAAAGATTTGCTAAACGTATTGTTAGTTTTTGTGCTTCATCATCCGGTTACGGGCGTAGTTAGAGCACTTTTGAATTTGTAAGTGAAGTACTCAAGTTCCACATTTCAATTAGCAAAATTAATAATATATTTTTATTAACTTTACTTGCTTTTATGGTTGCTTGTAGATTTATACTAAGAAGGAAAACCGGCTAGAGCGTAAAGATTGAATGATTTGGTTTATGTTGCCTACAATCGGAAAATGACCAGTAGGTTCCGAAAGCGCCGTGAGGAAGCGGGTAAAAGCTATGACCCTTTGGTTATGGAAGACTTTGATTGGGAAAATGAATGGGTTAACCCAACGGCCCAACCTCAAGGTACTAGTGGTTCGAACCTCACATGGGATCAAGTTGATGAAACAATTGGTGCATCACATGAGTTTAGAGGTCGTAACCTTCCTAGGACCTACGCTCGTCGTGCAAGACATATATCAAGAGTGGTTGAAGACGACGAGGAGAGGGGAGGAAGAAAATATCATTGTGGATGATGTTGATGTTGATGATTTTGGTGACAAACCAATGGATGCAACTGAAGATGGTGTGGAGAAAGTGGATGCTTCTAACGATCTAGATGAGTTTGCATTGGATGACTTTTAAGAGATGAGAGATTTGAAACTTTGAAAGATCAGAGTGTTCTAATCTTTTGTGCTACATTTACATTCCTATTTGTCTTTTGTGCTGCAATTACATTTCCTAATATCCTAAACTATAATTGTTGAGCTACATTTACATTGCAATCTGCTAATATCCTAGACTATAATATGTGTATTCGCCACGGTGTGTATGGTGTCGCCACGCCACGCGCCATGTCGCTGTAAAGTTGTGAAGGTGGTAGGTCGCCGCGCCTCGCCACGCCGTCGTAACAACCATGGCGAACAGAGTTGCATAACATGGTCATGCTAGAGCCCTACGCCCCTACCAATTGTGGCACGCGACTAGAATTAGAAGTTTAGAACTCAATCTTTGGTGATAAGGTCACGCTTAATAAGTGAGATATCATAAGATATTCATCCATATCTCACACCTTGAATTAATTAGTTTGCATATTTGCAACAGCTTGAAACTAAAAAGGGCAAGTTTACTAAAATGAACAGTAGCACACATGAGATATGGCATACTGATAAAAACAAACCAGCAATCATAAATTGTTGTTAGAATGGATGTTCTGTAGATGCATGTAGAAATTTAATTGTCGCAAACAGTAGATAAATAGTGTTAGGAATAGCAACTTATATTCAATGGTAGCCCCATGGAGGCAAATATAGAGTACATGAGGAAAACCCTACGACTAGGAGATTATCGTAATACACTTGACTATTATACCCTTAGCACCCTCCTAAAAAAAAGCATATGCAATAGCATTGCATTTGAAATAGTGAACACCAAGTACTAAACTTAGACAATAAAACTAACACATCCAAAATCTATCTCTTCAAAGCCATTGTAGAGTAGAGCGTTGGTAATCCTGTCAAATCAAGCCGAAGAAGTGCAAAGCGAAACACAGAAGTAGAGTTGTGATGATGACAACAACAACAAAAATGCCCTTGGTCAAGAATCATAACAAAGCGACGACGAGTAGCAAGAGACAAACAAAATTGTCGCTAAAGCTACAGAAAGACCAAGATGACAAGAGAATGTCCTAGACCAAGAATTGCAAACAAAGCAATGACGAGTAGCAAGACAACAAACAAAGTTGTCACCAAACCAATGGAAAGATCTAGATGGCACTGTTGCATCAATAACGGGAAAAGATTAGCTAAACCAAGACAATATTTAGCTAACCACAAAAGAAAACGACTAATTGACGAGGGAATATGTGAACTTACACGGCATAGACAAACTCAAAGAGAGATTGAGACTTGAATGTGGACGTAACGGAAAACAAATATTAAAGTTAGACGCAAAAGAAACTAGCAACATAGCACCAAAGCACAGCCTAGCAAAGCAACACCACCATACAACAAAGCAAAAACTAGCAGCCTACCAGACCTAAAGCAAAATCCATATGACAAACAGAGCGTGTGGTGACAAGTAAGGACATGGAGCTCCCGGCAGCGACACGAAGATCCGTGTCAAAGGAAGACAATGGGAACCAAAGGTGCATGAAGACCAACGGGAAGAGAACAGCCTTCAATGGATCCAAACTGGAGCAACAACAACGGATCCACTGAAAAAAAGAGCAGAGCAGCTACAAGTCGACGGGATGAGGAAGGGGGCAACGACGAGTCCTGCAGGAACGAGCAGCACAACGGTCCAATCGAAGTTGACGACACCTGATCCAAACAAAAATTCGGCGATGTCGGCAAAGATCCACGATGGATGGCGCCAACAGCAAGAGCAACTGTTGGTAGAGACCCCTGGCAGCGGCACGCAGGCCGACTCGACGGAGCATGTCGGCAGCTAGGGAGGCACCATCCCCGGGCCTTCGATCCCAAGCGACAGAGACGGAGAGCGGGCGAGAGGTCGAGCAGCGAGCAGCGACTGGTGCGCTACGGAAGAAGGCGACAATGGCACAGAGAGGAACCCAACTAAGCTGAAGAGGAGGCAGGCAGCAGAGAACGTGGGGAGCCATGGCTGCTGCAGCAAGGGCAGCCTCCCGATAGAGCCAAAACCCGTGAAGATCCCAACGAAGGCACGTGCTGAGGAAGATCCGACGGAGCGGGGTAGATCCTGGCGATAGTGGCAAGAGAAACCGCAGTGGTGGCGACGGGATGAGCCGCGACACCGCATGCGAAGCAGGACAAGCCAGAGACAGGTAGAAGACGAGCTGCATAGGGCGACGAACGCGCAGTAGTCGAGGAGAGTCGCGCGGGCGCCAGCATGCGGTAGCGGAGGGAAGCTACCAACGATGAAGATTCGACGACGGTAGAGAGTCCCAGACGGCATTGAGCATAGAGTGAGGAGAGAGCCGACAAGTGGGTGGGCTAGATCCAGACAAGTTGTGGCGTCCTAAAAGAAAACTTAGCTCTAATACCATATTAGGAATAGCAACTTGTATTCAACGGTAGCCCCATGGGGACAATATATAAAGTACATTTGGGAAACCCTAGGACTAGGAGATTACTATAATACCCTTGATTATTATACCCTTAACAAATATAACGACATCATCTGACTATTATACCCTTCACAAATAGAAGGGCATCATCAGTTGGTTTCAATTGTGTCACTAGCTTTGTACATTACAGCAGTACAAATATTAGACATTGATATTAAGTTTTTAAGTCAGGTCATTTATTAAAGGGCAAATTTATAACAAAATGATCAGCTATCAAAAGTGAAAAAAAAACAAGAAGAATCATGCAAATTGTGTGCCTTACCTGCGGAAGATCATCACTCTCATTAATTGCATTTTTACCAGCTAAAAGCATGTCTATATGATTTGATCTTGGAGTCGTTAATGGAGATCTAGGTGTCATACTTCCTGCAGATGATGTAGCCATACCATGATCAGATTTTGGCCCGAAACGAGTCTTACATGCCATTGAAGGAAGATTTTTTATGTCATCCAATGAAATGGTGTCATCAGGCTCTTGGAGACAGTCAAGCATATCAGCCAATCCTCTTCTAGACCAATCAGAGAGTTTTGGAGAGGGACCATCAGATTCTTCATTGATGCTTGAATTTGAAACTTTTGCAACATCTGGGCTGCCAGCAGCATTTGGAAGGTCTTTCTGCGAAAAAAACTCTAGCATCTTTTCTAGTGTTTCCGCAACTCTGATTAAACGCTCATCAACACTAACACCTTTTTGATCGCACCTGTCAGCAACTGCACAGACCCTTGAATGATCTTCTACATGATGTGTTGGGACATATTCTTCACATATGCGGCACATTATTGAACCCTCTTCAGAAATATTTGGCTGGTCAGACCAGTGTCCCCATGAAGTCTTATGTTGATGTTTGGGAAGAAGCTGTTGTTGTGATATAGATTCTACTGGACTGGTTGATTCAGCACGGCTACTGACTGTAGAGAGTACATCTGTTTTCTTATTAGGTGATTCCTCTTTAGTAGGGGTAGATTCTTTTGGAGACTTTGTAACAGGTGATGGAAAAGGTTTCCAAGAAGAAATCCGTTCTTTGGGTGGAGAATCGACCTCTTTCTTAACATCTGTATCAAGAGGTGGAAGAAGCTTAACAGGCTTTATCTCTTGGCTCCTTTTCCATTTCAAATTATGCTGCTCCTGACTGTATGATTTTCTTGCGTCACTTTTACTAGCTATGGTTTTTGTACCAGCTGCACCTGGTTGAGCTAAAATCTGCCTATCCGCAGATTGTATAACTACACGCTGATCAATAACAACTTCATCCTCTGCAAAGCCACTCTCCTTGTGGAACTGGAGCAACCTTGTACATCTTGTAAGGATAAAAAGCATCCGGGTGTACAGCTTCCTAAGCACACCCATTGGGAGTTCCTGACGGTGATCATCCAAATCTTGCACTATACCTTCACATTGAAGCCAAAATTCCCCAGGTGTCATGACACAGCAGCTACGTGCAAGTATTAGCAAATCCTCCAAAGTTTCTTTCCACTCAGGATGAGAGTCTGCGTACTTTTCCATTACACTAACCAAGTCTCCAGCAAATATTGCCAAATCTGAATTTACCTCTTCCTTTGCCTTCTCAAATCTCACCTGGATAACTTTTAATACCTCCTGCGTAAACAACAGAAGACAAGATTATTATTCCTTAATCAATATTAAAAAAAGATGTCATAATCCCACACAGATCGAGGACTAAGATTACCTTTAAGTTGTAAATGCCCCGAGGTTTCCAGAAAGGAAATGGTCGCACCCCTTTGGAGTTCAACTCATGCGAAAAACTTTTTATATCTGCAGGGACTCTCTTCCTCGGTGCACTGGTAGCCTGCATAATGGCTTTAAAGCGTGGAGACTCGGATTCCTTTGGTGTCTCGCAAGGATCATATGCACACTGCGAATGAATGTCAATGCAGATAAGTGTAAGCAAAAGAGGTAAGGATGGGTTAGTCATAGTTTACTTAAATGTAAGTTGAAGAAAAGAAAGACCATATAGAAATATCACTACCGCAGCCTCTGGTATGTGAGTAGGAGTCCTCAAATCTCCAGAATGATTCCGTGATGCACTAGATTTAGCTGTGTATGAGATGGATTAGATGCCCACGTATCAGATCTGGCTGTTAAGACAAAAAAAAAAAGCACCAGTCTAACATAATGCACAAGACCAGATGAGATCGTTTTTATTAGAATAAAACCCCAAAAGAAAAAAAGTAATTAGTTTCATGGATATTTTCATAACAAAGTGGGGGGATTGGAGAAAAGAAGATGTGCACACACAAAGAAGATATCTCACACTACAGAAGCCTCATGTGACTCCCATTTTTACAGAGGAAATCTGCTATTGATAGATATTGTCCTCTGGGCAGCTCAATGGAGCAAAGTAAAATGCTAGCAAGCCTAACATAATGCAGTTTCGTATGGGATGTGCAGAACTATAGAAGCATAGATCACAAAATTGATCGGCCAGTTGAAACAAATGGAGATATATCGTTGTAGTAAACTTTCTCATTCACTCACAAACTAGCATCCAGTGTACAGAGAATTCCAAACAGTTTGATTTTATAAAGCATAAATGGAACTTTAGTGAATCGACTGATAGAGCTGTCTTGTACACGCATTGATAAAGTGTGGAGGAAGTCAATGTCTAACGCATGCCAGAAGAAAACCTCACTCAAGCATACATCCAATGAACTGTGTATATAGAACTAAACAGGGCTCACAATTAACTCATAAAGAGCTCACTAGAAATGCCTTAAGTTCAAGCATCAAAAAGAGCAACCAATAACTAACTCTACTTACAAGTCATGATTCTCTCCTACTTGCCAGTTTCACTTTCAATGGCTAAAATCTTCCTTCCTTTAGCACCACGGAGCAAGATGAATCATTCAATCTCAACTCCCAACAACTTAACAGGTTCATGGTGAGATTATTAAGCCTCTACAGCTTTTTTTTTTCAGAAACAGTCAACTTAGTAAGCACTAAAGGGAGCATGAATAGCTGGTGCTTGTTCCCCCATTCCCTGCCTATGCAAGCGCTCAAAACGACGAAATTCCAACCCCTAGCTTCGACAAATCAGTAACCAGCTTAATGGATCATGCAGCAAAAGCCCTAAACAAGCTTTACAAAAGATTAAAAAAAAAAGAACAGGGACAGGATTGCTACCTTTTACAGTGCTGTTTCCTTCTGCTCCCAAGCTCGTCCCTGTCGCACTCCGCATCGGCAGCTCCGCCGCCCTCCCCTTCCCCCGGTTGCTACTACCACTGCCACTCAAATCTGCCCACGAGCTCCTGCCCTTCCTCCCGCCGCCCACGCCGGCCGAAGCAGCCGGCGGCTCTGCCTGAGCCTGACCGCGCGAGAGGTTGCTGCTCCCGAGTGCGGCGGCGATGCGCTGCCCCTCCTGCGGCAGCGGCCCGGATCTCGTCTTGATCCGGTTAAGCCCCAGCGAGGACGCCAGGATCGGCGACAGCGAGGCCGCCGACCCGCCGCCCCCGCCGACGCCCGCGTCCCTAAGCTGCGCCACCGAGGACCCCTTCCTCCCATCGCCCGCCGGGTTCGACGAGGCCGACGACGCGGCGCTCTTGGGGGCAGCGGCGGCAGCGACGGCCGCGGAGCCGAACAGCTTCTCGCGCTTCCTGGGGGTCTCCGATTTGGTCTTCTTCTTGTCGGATCTAGAGGAGGAGGAGGACGCCGGCGATGCCGCGGAGGCCGGCGCCGAGGTGGGCGTGCGCGGGCTGTTGCTCCCGTCGGGGCTGGACGAGGACTCGGACGACTTGTGTCGCGACGAGAAGAACCGGCCCTTGAACACCATCGCGCGCCCCGCCCCTCCCCGCCCCGCCCGCCGGGGAGGAGTTCGGTCGAACAGATGGTGGGGGCGAAGCGAGGGAGCGGGGACAGGGCGGGGGAAATGTAGGGAAGGGACTAGCAAGTGGGGGTGGACGACTGCGAGACGATACGAGCCGCGATGCCGATGGGTCGGTCGGTCTCGGCTGACGGACGGGCGGCTGCCTGGGCTGCGTAGTGCGGAGACGAG
This sequence comes from Phragmites australis, assembly GCF_958298935.1. NCBI lineage: Eukaryota > Viridiplantae > Streptophyta > Magnoliopsida > Poales > Poaceae > Phragmites > Phragmites australis. The sequence continues at coordinate 41,985,459 of NC_084923.1, forward strand.
AGGAACGAGCCGGGGTGGTGGGGGCGCAGCAGCGGCAACCGCATGGTCCGCGACTGCGTTTTGACTGGGAAGTGGGACTGCTAGTAGTAGGTCGGCGGCAGTGGGCCGGTGGTGATGGAGTGGTCACGAATGCTGAGTTTGTGGTGGGCCGGCGGCTGTTAGGCTTCATCTGGAAACGTGCCGTCCGTGCGGTCCAGTTTGGACACTGTTAACGGTCAGACATCCGATCTGGATACAGTATTGGACGGTTCAGATTAAAGGAGCAAGGTAGTTAATTGCCCATCGATAAAAATAATTTCTTTGGACATCTATCAGACTAATTAGTGGGTTGCGCTTTCAATCTATGCCTCTCTGTTTCTATTTCTTCATGTGTCCTCCCTCCCTCGCACTCCACGTCGCTCGTTGCTGCCGGATCCGGCAGTCCTGAACCGCATTGCCTTCGGATCTGATGGTCCTGAGCCGTGTAGCCTCCAGATCTAACGATGCTGGTGCTCCTCTCGAATCACACCGTTGCGCCAAACCAGCTCGATGATGCCATCTGTCGTTGTCCTCTTCATCAACCAGGAGACAGGGCTTCTTCTAAAGACGCCGCTTCTTTTGAAGACACCGTCATTGGATCTCCATGCAACACCACGTTGCTGTCCACCTTATAGGTCTGGCCGCGTACACGCACAAGAAAGCCTGGAGTTAGAAGCCACTCTCATTGGCCAAACCTGAGCTAGGCAATGCAACATCGAAAGCTAATTAATACAACATCAAAAAAGAAAATCGAAAAGTATTCACCGCGACATAAAAATGAATTGATACAACATTCTAAACTAAAGACTGCAATATCATGTATAAAATGAATCGCTGCAACAAATTAAATCGAAGGACTGCAACATTCTTATCACAAAGGGGTAGGAGAAGACGACTGCCACATAAGGTGTTTTGCCATAGAAATGAGAGGTCATCACTGCCACTTGCTGAGGTGCTCAGAGCAGGAGGAGTCATAGCTACCGCTAGAGGAGTCACCGGTGCCACACTAGTTGAATAGCGCGGATGACGTCAGGGCCATCGAGTTCCCAGCCTCACTCCCCCCCCCCCCCCGGACGGCGCGGTAGGAGGTCGGATTGAGTAGGGAGAGTGGCGGAGGAGGCGAAGGAGACTAGAGCAAAGTGACGGGGGGTGGGGCCGTGGGGGGTGATACAACCGGTGTTAATGATCGAGAGTAGACTGGGCTAATTATCGATGATAGGTTGCAGCCTGAGCGTGCCGTCTGATACGTTGAACGTCTGAACATTATCATTTTCGATCTAGTTTTAATTGGCAACGGCTGGCGGGGGCTGGGGCGTGGCAAGGATCGGACGAGTGGGTTGCTGTTGCTATGCAGGCTAGGAGGCTTGGTGCACATATTCCCCACCGGAGAAGCTGCTGCTGAGATCCAGTCTCACCTCCATTGCCATCAGATTTGCCGATCGGATGGGCCAAAAAACGCCTTCAAACAAAATCCTTTTCCAGCACTACAAGGATGTGGTGGCAGCCGACATAGTGGTGGCGATCAGCAAATATGAGGTCCTCTCTCTTCTCCCCTCAACACTTTTCCCAGAGTATGAATGTGGGCTCGAAGGGAGGAAAAGAATAATAAAATATAAGAAATAGTGTAGCTGCTAGAGATGAAAAAATAGATGATATTGTAATAATGTTAAATAATATTATAATAGTATTATAGAAGATAAACTTTTAAGTATCTGCTGAAGATGATTTTAACATACAAGTCTATCTATGTTCCAACTCCGCTCTACACAGGTGTTCACCTGCCGTTTGTTATTTACGTTCACCGTAGGATTAGATTTTAAGTTACGAGTACACATGTGTGTGCGTTCAGGGATATTGCATGTTTCTCGTGCTTTGAAAGGTCGTCGTGCATGTACCCTTTCAAAATAAAAAAAGATACTATTAGGGCCCGCTCTGTGAGGATCAAAATTTCCTGCTGTATGATATGAATTGAGATGTTATTCTTTTTTCTCACAGACAAATAAACATATCCATGGCATTAGGGCGAGCAATGATATCAATTGTGGGATTTTGAGTGACATGGATGAGAGAGGAGAAGTAAAAATGTTTTCTATAATTAACAGATGGTCTATTAGATGGTTCGTTAATATATAATCATTGTATATGTAGTTATTATTGTCTATATATTTTATGTGCGTCTTCTATATAGCTTTTATAGATAATTTATTGTACGAGTTATTTTTAATACTATTTATAAATAACATGGATGTGACATATATATAACCGTGGTCTAAACTACTATGCATATACATGTACATGTACATAGTGATTGGCTCTTCGGCGGGTTTCGAGCAAGAAACCCCCTAAATCAGCACGACCATTTTGATTTCATGATACGTGGCGAAATGTTTATGGTTCGAAATGATACTTGTGGTTAAACCTAGTTGAAAATGCAGCAGCAGCCTGATGCCATGATCCAAAGTGAAAATTAACTCGTAGAAGAACAGTTGCACCAAATACCTCGACGCTTCTCATCTAGAACCGTCAGATCTTGATTCCTCACATCTAGAAGCTCGAATATTCAAACTCCCCTGTTCGTTCGTAACCTCGTCGTCTCCTTTCCCGCGTGTTGAAATCAACTCCCCTTGCCTTCCACAAAGCCTCTCCCTTTCCTTAATCCCTTGCCCCCTAAGAATGCCATTCCAGTTCCGCTTCCACGCCGCGCGCGCGCCATGGCCGCCCTCTCCTGCGCCGCCGAGTGCGTGCTCTCCGTTGCATGCGCAAGGTGGGCGGTCCGCCGCCTCTCCCTCTCCGGCGCCGACGACAGCGCGTCCTGGCCCGCGGCCTGGTCCGCCTCCTTCGCGCCCGTCCAGCGCGCCTGCCGCGCCGCGCTCGCTGTCTACGAAGCGGGCGACGAGGAGCCGGCGCTCTGCCCTCCGTACCGGCTCCTCCACGACCGCGCCCCGCGCGGAGGTCGTGCTCGCCGTGCGCAGACTCGGCCTCGCGCGGCCCGAGGACTACCGCGTCCTCCTCGACGCCGGCGGGCCCGAGCCCTTCGCGGGAGGGCACGCGTACGGCGGGCTGCTCCGCGCCAACGTGTGGCTGCTCGATCGGGAGGGCCCCGCGCTGCGGCGGCTGGTGGCGGAGGACGGGTGCCACCGGCTCGTGTTCGTGGGCCACTCGCTCGGCGCGGGCGTCGCGGCGCTGGCGGCCGTCGTGGCCGTGAGGTGCTGGCTCGGGAGGCTCGGGCTCCGCCGCGGCGACGTGAGTTGCTACGCGATGGCGCCGCCGCGGTGCATGTCGCTCGGGCTCGCCGTCGAGTACGCCGACGTTGTCCATTCCGTTGTGCTGCAGGCAATTCTCCTGAGATTCTTGTCTCTTGTTTCTTTGGTCTCAAACATCCATTTCTTGCGTACGACAACACTAGAACAAGAAGAGAAGTCTTTGACTCTTGATGCAGCAGAGTTGCAAATTTGCAATTGCAATACCCATTCTCATGCAAATACAATAGAAGTAGAGGAACTCACCGCATGATGATTTCTTGCACCATTACTTACCATGACTACACCGTTCTTTTTTATTCGGCCTTATTGTCTTTTTATGGTTTTCAAGATGTCTTTAGGCTACTATTTTTGATAACATTGTATTAATTTTTATATTTACTAATTGGAGACTTCTTTGGAAGCTCCACGGTGATTGTAGATGAGATGCACTTAAAAAAAGATAAATCCTAGAAATTCTAACAAAAAAAACAAAACATCCAACCATTAATCTAGTAGACTAATAACAATGACTATTGAATCTAACTTGCATCTAAATTACTCACCTATGTCATTATAAAATAATGACCCAAAATATCCTCTAAATCAGCTTCTAAATTAACCACCTATGCCATTATAAAAAAATAACCCAAAATACCCCCTATATGTTTCTAAATTACACATATTTGCTATTATAAAAAATCAAACTCAAAGTATAATGTATCATGCGGGCCACCATCATACATGCATGCCGCCATGAATACACTGTGGTTGTACCAGGCTGCCAATGAGATTAGGAGGGAGCGATGTGAAGATCGATTTCTAGGTTTAGTAATCAAGAAAGAGGTTTCTTTAATATTAAATAAGAATCATGTAAGTTTCTACTCTAAATTAATTTATTATATTTTGACCAAAACATTATATATATATATATATATATATATTGTATATATATTCTACAGGTATGCTCACCGTAGTTCATGTTTGCGCGCATCCACAAGTTGTAACTCACAATATTTCGGGTTGTAACTCATAGTTTTTCGGGTTGCAGTACGAATAATAAGTTATAACTCACAGAATTAACTTCTCGTGTTGCAATTATGCATTTATAGAAGTGAAGTTGTAACTGGTCTACCTAACAAATTGTAACTCACAATGTTTCGAGTTGTAATTAGGAGATATGTGCAGTACAAATAACAAGTTGTAACTCACAGTGTTAGTTTCTTGTGTTGCAATTATGCATTTCTGGATGTGAAGTTGTAACTGGTCTACCTAATAAGTTGTAACTCACAGTGTTAGTTTCTCGTGTTGCAATTATGTATTTCTGGACGTGAAGTTGTAACTGTTTTACCTAACAAGTTGTAACTCACAGTGTTTCGGGTTGTAACTGGGGGATATGCGCAGTGCGAATATCAACTGCGCATAGGCGTAGAATAGCCTTGCCGTGTGTGTATATGTATACATATAGTGGTGCTGGCTGAAGTGCATGTTTATGCCATTGCAATAACTAAGGATGCAATCTATAAGCTGGAATTCTAATTTCTTAATAAAATTTAAAGAGAGTGGTGCAACAAGAACTAGGGTTTCAACTTAACATGCAGAGGGAAAAAATGTTTTTACAACTGCAACCGTTAAGAATAAAATTAGGAAACCAAAATGTGGATTCATGAAATCACGATAGATAAACTGTAGCTGAGAGCTGACAGAGCCCAAGCTAACGTTTAAATGAGACACATGTCGAACTCACGAGTAGGTGCAATGTGAAAGGACAAATGAGAACGACTAACCCGTGTAAAAGCACTGGTTGATGGACTAGAATATATTAATAGAATTATTGTTTTACAAAAGTTTTTTAAGATAAATCTAGTTATATAATTTTTTATATAGCCAACCTTAATAGTTTCAAATATATTAGTGGTCAATTTAAAAGTTTGATTGCATGGATTATAGAAAGACAAAAAAAATGTATGGTGATCGGCAACGCAATCGTTCATAGTAACCGTGCGCATTGGCCGAACGCATTGCAGGATGATTTCTTGCCCAGAACTCCGGCGCCCTGCAACACATTTTTGGATCAATTTTCTGGTAAGGATGCTCTGCTAGCTGCTGGTCAATTACATATTTCTTGAGCGCTAGTTAGTGGAATGCTCTTGTTCTTTAACTTGTTCAGCTTACATTTTTCTTACTCGATTTGCAGTTTGCCGTGTCTGCTATGTTTCATTTGCATGAGAGACACGTTTATCTCAGAAGAGAACTTTACCGATCCAACTAAACTCTATGCTCCTGGCAGAGTATTCCACATCGTGGAGCGAAAGAATTGCAGGTATTCCTTTTGAGGCTTCCTTTGTCAACTGTAAATCTGATACTCCTTTTAGAGCATCTTAAAGAGATCAAGAGTTTCCCAATCACACTTATTATAATCAATGCCCCTCTCGCTAGCTACTTGTGGGGAGCGTCTCTCGCTCCCAAAATGCAAGACCGCCCTCGGGCCCACCCCTCGTCCGTCCGCCAGGAGCTTGACCCCACCCGCTGGGAGATCAGATCAGCCCCACACTGCCCTGCTCAATGAAAACAAGTTGCTAGTAGTTGACTGCATTACGCTGCCGCCATCGATGATCGATTGGACGAGCCAGAGCTTGTCGTCGATCTCCAGTGCGAGCTCTTCGTGCCGCTGCCGTCGTACAGGCAAAGCACAATGCCCTTGGCACTCTTGCGGTGTGTCCGTATCTTCGACCCAGCCGCGTCGCCTAGCAGGAATGAGAGATGGAATGGCGCGGGATGGCACCTTGGGCACGGCGGTGGATCTGCAGCTGAAGGAAAGAGCGAGAGAGAGGAGCCTGGGGAGCCATGGGTCGGAGGCGACGTTGATGGCGGCGATTGCGGTGGACGGGCATCAGGAGGCGATGTACTCGCTGGCCGTCATCCAGTTCAACGGTAGCGGTGGCAGCAAGGACGATCCTGACCTCCACGCAGGGTGCGGTGCTGCGCGCGCTCGGCGTCATTGGGTCACATGGACGCGCTCCACGAGCTCAGTCATTGCCTGCAGGATGGCTATGGCGTGTTCCGCTCCATGCTAGATGCGCGTTGCCTCCTCATCCAGGCCAACACCCACGAGCTCGCGGCTGCGGTCACCATGTCAGCGTCGTTTCTCCCCACCGGCACTAGCGAGATGTGGCTCGCACGCATGCTAGGCACTGCACTAGAAGATGTCACCATATGGTGATACAAAAAGAAAGGGAGAGATGAAAGATATGACAACTATGATCCACTCGTCGGTGACACAAGAGAGTGAAGAGACTCTGATCTGTTGAAATATAGGAAATATAGTATATTGAGTTGTTGGAGAGAAAGAAGATTTAATGAGTAATTTTTTTTAGGAATGCTCACTATATGGTGATATTGAGAGTGAGTTTTGGGGCATCTCTTGAAGATGCTCTTAGGGTCACTTCGATAGAACTGGATCATTGTTTGCTAGACAGCTCGAGTAATGCTGCACACAAAATAGATATCGTTTTAGAATATACATAGTCAAACTTAAAAAGCATTGATCATTAATACATATAAAATTGCTAAGCTTCAATACATGCAAATGATATGAGTGAATTTGTCATGGAACATACTTTTATATGATTATATATTTAACAAAATTCACTAAGATTAATTATAAAAAGTAATGTTAAAATATATGTATCAGTGATCATGTCAATGTCGTAAACGATAAATCAAAAAGAACGGAAGTAATATATCTTTATTGATCACTTATGTCTGATATTTTACTTGAACACTTCTCCACTCTCGTTCATATTTGGGAAAAAAAAGAGATTTTAACAGTAACACTAACAAGCTTCTGAACGATCATACGTTCTAATTCTATGTCCATGGTATAATTCAAAAAATTTAGAATGGCAGTCACTTAGCATTGCAACCATTTTTTTATGCAGATGTGGAAGATTTCCGCCACAGGTCAGGACAGCAGTCCCAACGGAGGGCAGGTTCGAGCATGCCGTTCTGTCGTGCAATGCCGCGGCGGACCACGGAATCATTTGGATCGAAAGAGAGGCTCAAAAGGCTTTGGATGTGAGTTCATCTCGTTGTGCTCATCTGTCTTGGGCACACCTTGCACATGTGTTGTCAGCGGCGGATCTATAAGGTTCCATACTGTCAGAGGACAACAATAGAATTTGGTAATCTTCATAAAAAACACATGTTTATTGGTGCTCATCAGATAAGATGATATGTAGTGATGGTGACATCAACTATTCTTTTGTCTGGATCCGTCCTTATGCATTGTGACAGTACTATTTCGCATGTTCTGACTATCATCAGCTGATGGAGCAAGGAGAAGAAGAGTCTACGTCATCGCCTCCAGCACAACAGACGATGCTGAGAGCTCAAGCCCTCGTTGCAGAGGGAGCAATAGGCCTTCCTAGTATGGAGCACCTGCTATTTCTCTACGAGGATACTTCGCAAGGTGATGGTTGCTCCTCACCGTTGGGCTTTGATAGCCCTAGGACCTCAACGACATCGTGCAGCACTTCATCGTGGACGAGGAGCCAGCAATTTGAGTGGGATGAGCTTGTGGATGCCTTTTTGGGTGATGATATACAAGATGGTGACCAAAGACGTGGCGATGGGAATTTTTTTTTAGTATTGTGATGGATTATCTGCCTTCTCGTTGTAAATAAGACTACAGGCAACGTAACTAGCCAATGTATAGTTGGTTATATACTCCCCTCTGGGCAAAAAATACTTGATGTTTTAGGTATGTTATGGTCTTCGATGTATATCTTTAACTGCTATTTTTAACTAGAATATGTTTATATAATCCAATAAATTTATGATATTTTAAAAGTATTTTTGAAAACAAATCAGCACATGTAATTTCAATATTTTAAAACTAAAAATTTCATTATCGATGGTCAAAGTTTTAAAAGTTTGATTGGATCTTATTCAAAACATTGTGTATTTGCAATCAGATGGAGTATTAATTAAATTCATTGTCATAATACCTTATATGAATGGGGGAAATAAGTATTCACAGTTAGACTACTCTTAATGGGAATTTCATTTTCATTTAATGAGATATCATATCAGTATTTTTTATTATGTGGTAAGATAATTAAGAAGAGAGATATCAAAATAGTTTCATCTAAATGAAATCATCTGGATATAAAATTCAACACCTAATATGTCTTGCATGAAGAGTATATAAAACAACAAAATAAAACTATATATTAGAGAAAAGTGTTTTCAGCTATCAATTTATTACTATCTTATTCACGTGGCACTCTTGAAAACAACGTTATGAAACTTATCATTGGGAATAGTCTTATATTTCGAATAAGTAAATTCACCGTTTCCAACAATTTGATCGGAAATAAATCCGTATCTACACCATTACTTGTGCACCGAGGCACGCGCTTATATATCTCGCCACTTTCTACCGTTTGCATTCAAAATTCAAAGCCCTGAACCAGCAGCACGCCCTTCGCCCCGAAGCAACCGATCAACCGATTCCAAATCTTCGCAAGCCGGTGGAAGCCGCCGCCGCCGCCGCCGCCATGGGGAAGCGCGGCGAGGAGTCCGACTACGAGAGCCTCCGCGACGTCCGTATCTCCGAGAACAAGGTAGGCGCACGCATCATCATCTCCCCAGCCTCGATCTCCATCCATCGGACGAGGAGTTTCTCACGCGCGGCGCCACTGATTCTTGGGAACCCGGCGTGTGCAGGCCCGGATGGAGATGCTCGGTTTGCGCCGCGCCAAGGAGGAGCTCACCGAGATGGCCGCCGCCGCCACCCCCGCCCGCCGCTCCTGGACCCACAAGCAGTACGCCACAGGACCGCCCCGCCGCTCGGCGCGGCTGAACGGGCACGCTGTGAAGCACAAGGCGCTGCCCCTGACAGGTCCGTTCGCCATCTTGTTTGGGTAATCGCGCGTTCGCTGCTTCTCCGATCCGTGGCTGTTCGGGATTGTCTGAGATAGGATGGGTTTCTTTTGTTGTCTCGTAGGACTTCTGGGCAACGTGACGGCTGTGGCGGTGGAGGAGGAGGAGGAGAAAGATGAGGAGCACAATGCGGCGGCGGTGGTCGACGAGGAGATGGTGCCGGCGCTGCAGGAGAGTGACGGCGAGGGGATGGGGGCCGTGTACGACCCTGTTCATGGGGAAGCTGCCAGTTCTGCAGGTACACATACCATTACTACTACCATTTGTATCGCTGATTTATTTAGTAATTTTTAAGTAGCAAAGATGATCCTGTTCTTGAGCAAAAAACGTACGGAGTTAGGGCTAGTTTGGATTGAGCCTAGAGCTGCCCTGCCAATTTTTTGGTGTTGAACTGTTGATCATTCTCAGTGCGGCTGTTTGGATTCGCACCAATTTTGGCTCACCCACGCTCATGTTGGAATTTCACGCCAACATGTAGGCGAGACGTGAGCTGGGAATCATGAGCCAATTATTTGGTGAGCAGATCTTTGGCAGGCGAGCACACGCACAATCCAAACAAGTCCTTAGATCCTTTGTACAGCTTGCTGAGAAAACTTGGTTGTGTGATCAAATGCAGAAGGAACCGTGCGACGAGGATGACTGCAAATGCTGCGTTGAATGAGACCCGAACCAGCCGTGCATAGGTAAAAACAAGCAGCAGCAAAGATCTCTCCTTATGTTTGTTCCCCAATCGTGTAAATCTCGCTCGCCTGATAATAACCATCACTTTGGCAAATCTTTGACAGGCATGACGGAGTGCTCATCTTGCCACGCTTCTGTCTCCATCTTCGTCTGAATTTACGTACAGCCGCGGGTTCCATCTGCATCTAGCTTCGAAGTACCTAGACTCCAAGCCAGTTTGTCGCATGGTCTCTGGACACTGTAGCGGAGTCTGTGCTGGACTGTTGTAATGAGTGTGCGGTGCAAACAATTCTGCAAAGTAAGCAAATTTTATAGGACTTGATTCTACAAAATACTATCTCTCCTATGATGATATGTGTCCACTTTTTCTCTTCTTCAGCTCAGTCATCGAATTACGGAATGAATAACATGAATGAGATCTCACGAGAGTCATTCTGGATAGGATCCTATAAAATTTGCTTACTTTATGCAAAAAAGCCAACCGTATGAAATCACATGTAGATGACACGTGCCAGCAACTCCGAGATCTTGTACAGATGACACGTGCTAGCAACTCCGAGAAGGAGAACACCATATGAGATCACATGCAGAACACCGTATAGGATCCTGTTCTATAAAAGACAATCTCTTTTATGATGATACATATCTACTGCATATCTCTTCTCTTTATCCTAGCCATTGGATGACAAAACGTAGAGCATAAATATGGTCTCACAAGGGTCCTATAGAATTTGATTTACAAGATGAAGCCCTAAAAATTTGAGTGCATATTTTAATATATTTGGAGTGAATATATTTAGGATTAGATGATGTATAAGGGATGAAACTAAATTACTAATAACGGAGATTAAAATTCTACTATAGCTTCGCACCTGATCATATGACGGGAAAGTATTTGGTCTTGTGGATATAGATAGATTTGAGTAGGTGGATGCGGCTAAAGAGCTGCTAGTTGCGCTTTTGGATCGATCAGAAAAAAGTTGCGCTTTTGATATGAAATTGTGAAGTGCTACTGCCCCGGTTTCTTCCTTTTTCTCTCCTTCGATGAGTTATCATTTATCAACGCATCCTAACCCTCCACTTTCCCTTCGCTTCAGATGCGATGTTTGTACATAGCACACTAGGGCTTCCATGTCAGATTTGCATCTCGTATGATCAAAGCAAAGCCAAAAGCCATCTAGAATGACAAGGACATTATGAAGAATAGATTGTGTAGGATGAATTGTATCGAGCCTCTCGAGTGGTATAAATAGAGTATAGAGATTTAGGGGGCAAGAAGCCTCCCGGATATATATGGTAGTACAATATTGCAAATTCTAACTACCAAATATACTCTAACATCCTCTGTGGTCGTAACGGAAGCATCATAGACGGTCAGACTGGAGAGGAAGTCGAATGTAGCAAGCCGACAGACTGATATCCCCCTGCAATCGTAATACCACCGCATTACGGGTGTTGCAACTGGAGTGGAGACTGGCGAGGAGCTCATGCTTATGGTTGCCCTTCTGTTGTTGAGGTAGCCAAGAGTGGTGTGTCATGGACGTTGCCGTGGGAGAGGGGTGCAAGCTCATAACACCAACACACGCGCATAGGTACACAAAATTAGTGTGATCTAGCCAACGACTCGACTAGCGGTGGCAGTGGCCTGGAGTTACGGCAGATCGATGCTGACTCGGACTGACGTTGGTGGTGGTGGCAAGGATGAGCAGGTGGTGACCACGGTGACCACACCCGAAGGGTGGTGCCGAGTGGCGATGACGACGTGGCCACATGCGTAGGCGCTCGGTAGTGTGATGGCTCGATGGTGTGGATGACACGCCGGTGATGATGATCCAGCGTGACGACGGCAGGCTGATGGGCGCTCAAACACACTGCGACATCGTCGGAGGGAGGAGGCATCGGAGAGGTCGAAGCCGAGCAATGTAGTTCGAAGCGTAGGTGTAGCGAAAATGACCCTATTAGACTATGATTGTGATTTCGGTGATTAATGGCAATATAGTCATTGGGACTAACATGTTTGTCAAGAATATATGTTAATATGTCTTATGCATGTAATACATCAAGAAGTCATCGTAGTCAGGATAAAATTTGGTTGAATTGGAGAAGTCTTATGAAGATTTGCCTCACTAAATAGTCGGATGCTCAGCGTGTTGCATTCACTGGAGCATTTCCTACAGAGAAGGTTGTAGCTATTGAGGACTGCAGAGCAACCCACTGAATAGTCCGGTGATTAGCTTGTGCGCATCGAATGATCACACCGGAGCATTTCTACCAAAGAGACTGTAATTGTTGAAGAAGATGGATGAACTAATCAGATAATTCGGTGATCACAGAGAAAGTTACACCAAAGCATTTACAGGGAAAAGAAGAAAAGATCCAACTAACTGTATAGTCCGATGATGAGGAAGAACAACACCCCTTAGCATTTCTTGTAGAGGCATTTCTGAGTGCTGAAGGATGAAGAACAATTGACCAGACAGTCCGGTGTGAAGAGAAAGTGCACCAGATGTTTGCACCAAAGCAATTTACATAGAGAGACTACAGAGGTTTAGATGGCTTAAATATACTCACCAGATAATCTGGTGATGGAGATGAAGTATACACTGGAGTGTTCGGTACTCACAGAGACTTTGAGTAGGGGTTTCAACGACTAGTTTCTGAAGATCTACTCACCGGATGATCCGGTGTTAATACTACTGTACTCACCTGATTATCCGGTGTTAACAATTTTTCTGAGCTGTTGGCTTAATGGCTAGTTTGAGGGTTTGAGCCTATAAATACCCCTCCACTCAGTCATTTGAAGGTGCTGGAGTTCAAAGAAACACATAGACACTTGAGAAGGCATCCAAACCATCAAAGTGCTTAAAGTGATCATCCACGGGGATTAAGCACAAGATTAGAGAGTGTTTAATGCTTATAGACATATAGTGAGTTGTATCTAGGTGCTACAGCTTGAAGAAGGGATCAAGAAGTGATCCTAGCTTGTACCAAATAGTACGTTGGCGCTTTGGAGTCTTAGTGACTCGTCAGCAACTTGAGCCGGAGTTGCTCAAGCTTGTTGATCCTCCAACCTGGTGTGGAGCGACGGTTAGACACATGTACGGAGACGCAGAGACCCTTGTCTTAGTGGCTCAAGCTTCGAAGTGATCACGATGGCAAGTGACCAGAAGAGAAGCTTGCAGTGAGGCCTTGCCTTGGTGGCTCATCTGGCTTGTGGTCTTAGTGGCTCAAGAGCCGTAAATGGGTACTGTCCGGGAGCATATCATTGTTGGAGCTCCAACATAGACTAGGGTGACGTTTATGTCATCGATACCACGGGATAAAAATCTCTTGTACCAAGTTTGCTCTCTCTACTATATTTACGTTTCCGTATTTACATTCTTACAATATACCTTTGCGTAGTTATCTTCCTAAGTAGTTTGCTAGAGCACACTAGATAAATCTAGAGCACATTTAGATAGGTTGTAAAACTCTTTTGAGCGGTAGAGTAGACACACTAGATAAAACTAGAGCATATTTAGATAGAAATTAAGATAGATTCATCTTTTAATGTTTTTAGAGCCGGTTAGTTTTCTAAGTATCCCGGTTCACCTTCCACTTAGGACGTTACTGATCCTCTCAGGAGGAGAGGTTGACGGATCGATAGAGCGACACTACCCAATCTCTTATTAGGAAAAAAGAAAAATAGCAATAGTAAGAGGCAACCAGAGCGCATATTGACGGCTTGACTGAGGAGCCCTACTAGGCTGGACGACACAAAAAACGATGGTGGATCAATAGGATTGGCCACAAAAACCTAGCTACGGGTTGCGCAGCCCCTGGCGGAGATCATGGAGATCGATCTCCCTAGGGGCGACACAGCAGAAGCGGTGGGTTTAGGGTTAGTACCGAAACATAAACTGATACCATATAAGAAAAGTAGATCGTGTGGGATAAATTGTATTGAGCCTCTTGGACGATATAAATAGAGTATAAAGGCTTGGAGGGCAAGAAGCCTCCCCGATATATATGGTAGTACGAGGTTACAAATCATAACTACCAAATATACTCTAACAAGAACCTTGCTGTTGTATTAAGTACACAAATGAAATTCAGCTCAAGGGAAAAAATATAGAATACTTTTACAGTACACCTAAATGAGTGCATGTCGTCCATTTCCTTCATTTGGTCATCCAGATTGGTCCAATGATACTCTTTCGTCCACTACTATTATGGGTATCATTAAAGAGTATCATGTGTATCATAAGGGTAGAATTGAAAAAAAATGATGGCAAACTTGTAAATTATATGTTTAATTAGGGAAGGTCAAAATGTTAGTTTATTCTTTGGCCGGCTCGTCGTCGAAGTCGTCGTCCAGGTCATTGAACTTGATGCTTCTTCTTCGGCTTTTCGCCGCCACCGACATGCTCTCCATGGTCATGGTCGTTGCCATCGACACGACTGCAGTGGCCGTGGCCGTTGTCGCCAACATGACTGTCGTGACCGCTAACCTTGTCGGGCTTAGGCGCCTTGGTGCCGTGCCTCTGGTTCCCTTAGCCAGCGACGTGGATGTCAATGATTACCTTGCTGGCGTCGGAGGTGAGCCTGTCGATGACCTCCTCGGCATCGAAGGGCCCGCACGAGGGAAAACTAGTAAGTCGGTCTGCATGGAAAACCAAACGAGTCGTCTCCGCCTTCACGACACCTCCCTCCTCTTCCTCCTCCTCCTCCTCGTACACACCATGCCGGCCGACCAGGCCTCCGCGCTGCTGCGGCTGAAGTGATCCTTCCAATAGTCGCACCTGCTATCCTGGTGTGCATGCACGGATTGCTGTCGTTGGGAGGGCATCTCTTGCGATGCTGCCTCGAGGCGGTCGCCGCACTCGACCTCGATGTCCATGTCCTGCAGAGCCACTGCGGCCTCAATGGCTCCCTCTTCCAGCTTGTCACCCTGTGGAGCCTTAGCCTCACAAGCAACGACTTTTGCGGTGCCAGTCTCCCGCCGTCCGGGTTCGAGCGGCTCGTCGAGCTCACCCACCTTAACCTCTCCAACAACAGCTTTGCCGGCCAGGTACCCGTCGGAATCGGCAACTTGATCAAGCTCGTGTCGCTAATCAAGCTTGTGTGACGTCATAGGAGATCGTCCAAGATAATTACAATAATACTTACTCAAATAGACGGTTAGATCACAACAATGATACTCTCCCCATCTAGTATCATGGTGTACTGTAAATGTTCTCAAAATATATACTAAGTGGAATTTGGTGAGGAACTCCCATTTACTTGCGGTGCCACTTCAAAGGATTTCAACTAGCAAAACAAAATGAAAGCTAGCAACTGCAATAGAAATATTGGAGTATCAGAGTAGCAACTTTGTTAGAAATCAAAGAAGCAACTCAAAGGGTTAGGGGAAGAAATCATCTAGCAATGCAATGTAAATGATGGAGCAACTCAAAGTTGTGGAAAGATCAGCAGCAACTTCAATAAATTTCTAACAACTGCCCAATTGAATTCTGTAGCAATTCAAATGGATACGTAACTGGAAGCTCTACATATGTACACCTCTAGTTGAAAATGATGCACAATTCAAAGGTATGGGGAAAAAATAGGTCTATTCTCACACACACAATAAAAAACAAGGTGCATCGGAGGGAAAACAAAAAGGGAGAAAATATCCCCTCGCTAGTGTGGTGTCGTCTCTAGAGAGGTTATCTTAATTGACGTTAGTAATACACTTTGACATTATTCTCACTCAATGTTGCACATGAAGATAAGTTGACAACAACGATTCTCTCGCTCGATGTTGCCTATAAAAGATAAATGTCGAACAAATCGATGCTAGGCATTGAGCCTAAGTCGGTGATAGGCACTAAACATCGTCAGGTAAAAAGACAAATGAGTTGGGCGTTAAAAACCGACGAAACCTATTTGCGGTTATTTTGTTTTGATGAATTGGTTGGGGTGTAAAATGCCCACGGTCTGGAGCCAACCGTAGCCCAGTATTTTGCCATTTTATTTGTTGGACTTGAATTCGCTGCCTTGACTGCGTGATGGGTAAAATGTAAAAAAAAAAAAAAACGCTCTGCCAACACTGCAGACTGCACACAGCATAGAGCCGTTTGTTAACCTTTTTCATTCAAACTTCACATATAGCCGTTGGTCAGCTGAGCCACCAGACCCTTTCCCTGAATCAACCAACCATCACAGCCAATCTTTGCCAAGCCGTCCGCCGCCGCCGCCGAAGACGCCGCCATGGGGAGGCTCAGCGCCAAGTCCGACTACGAGAGCCTCCGCGACTCTCGCATCTCCGAGAACATGGTAAGGCGTAGGTATCTTCCCCAATTTCGAACTCCATCGGACGAGGAGTTTCTTGCGGCTACCACTGACTCTTGGGAACCCGGCGAACCGTGCGTGCAGGCCCGGATGGAGATGCTCGGCCTGCGCCGCTGCGCGGGGGAGCTCAGCGACATCGCCTCCGCCTCGGCCTCCTGCCGCCGCGCGGCCGGGAGCGGCAGCCCCCGGAAGAATCCCAGGCCGCGGGTCATGAGCATGACCCCGCTCCGCCGCTCCAGCCGCCTCGTCGCTGCGACGCCGACCGGCTCCGCGTCCACCCACCGCCGCTCCGCGCGGCTGAACGGGCAGGACGTGCAGCACAAGGCGCTGCCTCCCAAAGGTTGCCGCTTTCGCTGCTATTCCGTGGATCGTATCGTGTTGTATGTGACGGGAAGCAACTCAAACAAGTTTCTTTTGTCGTCTCGTAGGGGCTTTGAGTAAATTGGCCGCAGTGGCGGCGGCGGCGGAGGAGGAGGAGGAGTCAGAGGACGAAGAGAAAGCAGTGGTGGTGGTCGACAAGGAGAGGGTGCAGGCGCTGCAGGAGAGGCGGTGCGACAGCAAGGGGAGAGGGGGCGTGTACGACCCTGTTCTTGGGATCTGCTGCCATTTCTGCAGGTACAACACGCATCATTACCGACATGTATAGCCGATTAGTGTTCCTGATTGCGTTCTTGAAGAAAGCTCGCGCGGGATTAGCATCTTTGTGCAAGTATTTGAGAAAACTCGTTCTTTCGCGATTGTAGGCAGAAGAAATTGTGCGGAGAGGAGGACTGCAAGCGCTGCGGGGAAGGAGACCTGAAGCAGCCATGCTTAGGTAAAAAGAAGCCGTGAAGATCTCCCATTTTTTCCCCAATCGTGTGCAGCTAGTCTGATCATAGCCAACATTATGATAAATCTTTTGACAGGCAAGACGGAGTGCTCATCTTGCCATTCTTCGCAAGGGATACTCTGCCGTGCTTGCCTGAAAGTGAGGTACGGAGAAGGTAAGCAGAATTGCTCAACGCTGTCAAGGGATGCCACTGTTCTTGGTGGATTGTATTGGCACGCCTACTGAATTTTGAGCCGTGGTGGCAGAGATGGAAGAAGTGAGGAAGAACAAGAACTGGATGTGTCCTCACTGCATCGAGGAGAAGGGTATCAAGAAGTTCTGGATATGCAACAGGTAAGTGTGTCTCTAAATCTGGCTCTCTTTGGTTCTACTATCAGTGCTGTCAGAACATGTAGATCTTTTGAGTTAACCTGTTGTCAAAAAACGATGCAGCTCCATCTGCTTGAAGAGGAAGAAGATAGCACCGACTGGGATTGCCATATATGACGGTAATTCTGGTTCTACGTCTTGTTCAATATATGTGATACATGCTGTTCTTCCTGATTGTAATTTCTATATATATGTCAACAGCAAGGGAGCAAGGATACGAGTCAGTTGCTCACCTTCTCATGGACAGGCTAAAGCGCCAAGCATTCTGATGACAGCGACTTCGGTGATGATGGTCGAGAATGTAACGGAAGACCCGTTTGATTAGTAGCAATTTAGATGATAGATATCTTAGGAGAAATGTGAAGCTTTTGTGCTCAAGAATGTGAAGCTAGGAACCCTGTATCTCCGATTTTTCAGAATTTGACAGTCACAGTGATCATCTTGATGATAGCTTGTCTATTCACTGTCATCGCACTCTGTCGAGGATCAAAGCAAGGATTATACACAGTCTGTCTGTGTTATGGATCAGAATGTAAACCAAAATCAAATGTTGTTTGTCACGAACTCAATGAAAATTGTCATTTTACTGTGTTTGAGGTAGAATCAGCTTTCTGTATCAATATAATTTTCTACTGGCCTTGAATTATGTGCTGTCTAATCTTTGCAATTGCAAGGCAGATACACCAACCAATATGACTCCGGTTAGCATATATTGTGCTATAATATGTAAACCTATGTATCTGTTTTAATTTTAGCATTTTATTTTGTCAAATCCCTAATTTCTTTTCTCCCTTCCTCTCTCTCCTTATCTCTCTTCTTCCTCTCTCTTCTGTCTCTCCCGTCCCCTCCCTGTGACCCCGTCGCCTGACGCATCGCCGCACCGGCAGACCTCGCGCCCCATGCTGCTGTCTCGCACCCCGCGCCGCCTCGCGCCCCGTGCCGCCTCGCCCCGCTCGCCCCTCCCGCTCTATCGCCGGCCTTATAAAAGGAGGTGAACAGTGCTCCGACCCCCCCATCCCCTTCCTCACATCCACCATCTCCCTCCGAGCACTCCGCCACCTCCCTCCGAGCGTCACCGCCGCCGGTGAGCCCTCCCCCGGCCCTCTCCTCTCTCTCTCTCCCTCCCCTCCCCCTTAAGACATACCTGGGCCACCCATCATCGTCGGCCGCCGCTTCCCGTCGCCGGCGGCTGTTTCCCGTCGCTGGGCCGCCGCCTCCCTGTCGCAGAACGCCGCCCCGCTCGCCCGCCAGCTGGATCCGACCAACGAGGCCCACCGCCGCCCCCCGTCGCTCCGCCCTCTCCCTCTCACCCCTCCCCCTCGTCCTCCCCGTCGTGAAAACCCGGGCTGAGCCGGCCCTTCTCCCCCCCTCTCTCTTTTATCTTCGTAGCTGACAGCTGGCCCCACCTGAGCCGACCGACAAAACCGAGCTCGAGTCGAACCCAAAATAGAGCCGAGCCGCCCTCTAAGCCGAGCCGCAGAGCCATGAAATCGAGCCTGAGCCTGAGCCGAGCCGTGAGCTGACCCAAACAGAATATTCCGGGAATATTCTCCCCTTTTCTTTTTCTGAATTTCTCTCCCAGAAAAACTTCCGCAGCCCGTTTCTCCTCCGTCCTAACTCCGCTTTTAACGATTCTTCCACCGATATTCATCTAAATTCGAGATCTACCCAATCATGTCAATTTCATAATTTTTGTAAATTATTTAGTCATTGTTTTAACCGTTTGATTGATCGTGTGTGCCTTTATCGTTGTTGTGACTATTTGAGGAAGGAGCATTCGAGGAAGACCCCAAGAACCCGGAGTTTGAAGAAGGAGCAGACGAGGACTTCAACGAAGACAAATCCTACAACCGTTGATCATATTGATCCTATGTTTTCAAATATAACCCGTAGAGCCGTTGTTTCAAACAATAGGAGTATGCATGATTAAATTAATAGTTGTGATTTTAAAGAAATGCTAGAATAGTTATGACCTAGCTTGTTTATGCCATGCTTTTTTATTGTTACTTTTATTCCGTTGAAACCCTAGAAAGTTCCCAACATCAACTATAATGATTGTTTGGATGGATGCTTGTTACTAGTATGCTCAGGATTGCTTTACTCAAAAGAAGGAACTAGATTATTACATATGTTAATCATGCTTTTCAAAAATGTGAAGTGATGTGTGCTTGGTGCGTATGCGTGTAAAACTTGTGTTCTTGGGAAAACTCTAGAGTAGTGTTAACGAGGGTGAGTAAGGTACCCAACAAAGGTGGGAACTATCTTGGAGCAAGGTTCGTCTTTGTGGTGTTCTTGCTGGGAGACTCTTGTCTCGGTCGTATAAGGACCGGTTCGCTGTGACATCTCACCTAGTATCCACTCGTACAACCATATGGCCTGAATGGGCAGGATTTGACCTAACCCCTCTAACTTAGTTCGGTACCCACCCGGAGGTCGTAGTGGCAATGGGGATCAGAAGAAGACTTTGGTGGTACGTAGCCCAAGATTCGGCTAGTGATATTGTTAAGGCTAAGTCAAAGCCTTGGAATTGCTAAGTGGTCCTTCCTGTGGATCTTCTAAGGCCCCTGGTATCTTAGTGCTCCATGGGTGGTAATTGTGACTACGTTGTGAGGTTGTTGCGTCTCGTTATGACAACTCCACCAGTTGCTAAGGTGGGAGCCTGTGCATATCTTGTGGGTAAAGTGTACAACCTCTGCAGAGTGTTAAACCTATCCGGATAGCCGTGTCCTCGGTCAAGGACATACTATGGTTTGGTCACAATGATTAGCTTTTCGGCGTGAGTATCTCCTTGGTGTGTGAGTGGGTTGTGTGCCCGTGTTTTCGAAAAAAAGGGTTTTGACTTTGTGCACTAAGCCTCCTGGACTGTGTGTCTGCCGGCAAAAGACTTATGTGAACTAACGGGATGGAAGTATCTCCCCCAGGGCTGTCAACCCCCATAAGCCCAACTTACGTGTTATCTTTGGAAATATTTTTATTAAAGGTAGTTTTTGCAAAATGAACATTGCATCAATAAAGCTAGCTTTCCGCAAAACCTAAAAGACTCTATAGCCTTATCCTTGATATACCCTTAAGCATCTAATTTCCCCTCTTGAGGTAGTACTTGCTGAGTACCTTATGTACTCACACTTGTTAATTGTGGACCCAGATGATCCAGAGGCCGACTTCGTCGAAAGAGAAGATGAATATTAGAGAAGCTGGTTTCGTCTGCACTCAAGCTGCTTGTAGGGTATGGGTCGCTTTTGCGTGTTTCTGTTGTGCTGTGAGGGTTTGTTAATTTATGCCTACGGGTCTCTGTTGTAATGAACTCTGTGTTGTACCCTATTATCGTATTTAATCGATGTATGTTTGTGATGTCTACTTCTGTTGACATTCGTGCGTACCAACTACTGATCCATAGACTGGTATGAGCTACACGAGGTGACCCCAAAGGAGGGATCCGACATATTCCTTGAAACGCACCAAATTTTGCAAGCGAAATTCCTACCTCTAGTTAGTATGAAGTTTCCCATGTTCTAAACTATGACCACCTTAACATAATATCACACCCGTGTTCTCTTAGAGAAAAAAAAATCTTGAGAACTTATCTCTCTCTTTCCCATCCCCGTGACCCGACGCCGCCTTCTGCTCTGCGCCGCGCGTCGTAGCCATCCTCGCACTCCACGTTGCCTCGCACCCCGCACCGCCGCCACCTATAAAATGAACAGTACCCTCTTCTTCCTCCTCCCTCCACAACACCACCTCTCTCTCTAACTCACCTCCACCTGAGCAAAGCACTACTGCCACCACCACACCGAAGCCCACTGCCGGTGAGCTCCACCCCCTTCTCCTCTTCCTCTCTTCCCCAAACGAAAAGCCCCAAAATCCTCAAATCCAACCCCATACCTTAGCCTCGTCATGAGCCGCCTCCATCATGGTAGAGATCCGGCCATCCTTGCACCGTTTTGCCAGCCACCGGAGCTTCTCCTGCCCCGATTCGTCGCCGACCCTCGCCCTCGCCCTCGCCCTTGCTGGTCAAATCCGCCCCCGCTCGGGCCGGATCCGGCTACCGTCACACTACCCTGTCGCTCGTCGGAGCCGACCGCCGCTCTCCATAGCCGGCGCACCGTTGTCCACCGCCCCCATCGCCTCTCTTCCTCCGCCTCCACCTCTCCCTCTCGCTCTCTCTGCTCAATCCGCCCGAGCTGACTGCCTCTCCCTCTCCCTTATCCTCTCTCCCCCTCGCTGACAGATGGGCCCGCCACTTAGCCCCGAGCCGCCCTGAGCCGAGCTGAGGAATATTCTGAGAATATTTATTTTCCTTTTTCTGATTTTTGCTCCCGACAAAACTTCTAAAACATGTTTCTCCTCCGTCCTAACTCCGTTTTTGACTATTCTTCCATCAATATTCATCTAAATTTGAGATCTACCCAATCATGTAAATTTCTTAATTTTTGTAATTTAATTAATTTTTAATATAATCATTTGATTGATTGCTTGTATGTGCGCTTTTGCCGTTTGTTGCATTTGTTAGAGGAAGATGCGTTCAAGGAAGATCCAGAGGATCCCAAGTTTGACAAAGGAGTGGACGAGGACTTCAATGAAGGCAAGTACTACACTGTTGATCATGTTGATCCTATATTTTCAAATACAACCCGCAGAGCCATTGTTTCAATTTATAGGAATATACATGCTTAAGTTAATAACTATAATTTTTTTAAAAATATGCTAAAGTAGTTATGACATAGTTTGTTTATGTCATGCCTTGATATTGTCACCTTTATTCCGTTGAAACCCTAGAAGTTCCCTAACATCAGCTATAATGATTGTTTAGATGAATGCTTGTTTACTAGCATGCTTAGGATTGATTTGCTCAAATGAAAGAATCGGGATAATTACATATGTTAATCATGCCTTTTCAAAAAGTATGAAGTGTTGTGTGCTTGGTGCGTGTAAGATGTGTTCATGAAAGCTCTAGTGTGTTTTTGACGAGGGTGGGTAAGGTACACATAAAGGTAGAAATTAACTTAGAGTAAGGTTCGTCTTTGTAGTGTTCTTACTCGGAGACACTTGCCTCGGTCGAATAAGGACCGATTCGCTGTGACATCCTACCTAGTGTTCAATCATACAACCACATGACCTTAATGAGCATGACTTGACCCAACCCCTTTAACTTAGTTCGGTACCCATTCGAAGGCCAGTAGTGGCAATGAGGAACAGAAGAAGACTTGGACAGTGCGTAACCTAAGGTCCAGCTAGTGATGTTGTTAATGCTATGTTAGAGCCTTGAGATTGCTAAGTGGTCCTTCCCGTGAATATTCTAAGGCTCCTGGTATCTTAGTGCCCCGTGAGTGGATATTGTGGCTATGTTGTAAGGACGTTGTGTCTCGTTATGACAGTTCTACCATTTGCTAAAGTTGGAGTCTGTGTAAATCTTGTAGGTAAAGTGTATAACCTCTACAGAGTGTTAAAACTATCCGGATAGCCGTGTTCTTGGTCAAGGACATGCTATGGTTCGATTACAATGATTAGCTTTCCGGCATGAGTATCTCCTTGGCGTGTGAGTGGGCAGTGTGCTTGTGCTTTCAAAAAGTATTGGCTATATGCCTGGAGTATCCGGGACTGTGTGTCCATCGGCAAAAGAAGTGTGGGAATTGGCGAGATGAAAATATCTCCCCAGGGTCAACAACCCCATAAACTCAACTTATGTGTTTCCCTCAACAATGTTTTAAGATAGCCTTTGCAAATTGAATATTGCATCGAAAACTAGCTTTCTGCAAAACCTGAAGACTCTACAGTCTTATCTTTGATATACCTTTATGCATCTAATATCTCTCCTTGAGGTAGGGCTTGTTGAGTACCTTATGTACTCACTCTTGCTATATATGAATTCAGATGATCCAGAGGCCGACTTCGTCGAAGATGAAGAGGAAGAATAGAAAAGATGGGTTTCATCCACACTCAAGCTACCTATAGGCTTAGGTCGCTTTTGCGTTATTTTTATTGTACTGTGAGGCTTTGTTTAATTATACCTACGGACTTTTATTATAATGAATTCTGTATTATTACCTAATATCATACTTTAATTGATATATGTCTATGATATCTACTTTTATTGAAAATATGTGCGTACCAGCTACGCACATATCCAAGGACGCACGGTTCATATCTAGAGATGGATATGAGTTGTACAAGGTGACCTAAAGGAGAGATCCGACACATAAAATTGTTTAGGTAGGACTCACATATTGCAATCTCAATAAATCCCAATAAACAAAATTAGTTAGTTGATTGTGCAAGCTCTAGTGCTCTAGTTGGGCCAAACAATCCCTATTAAACTGGGCCGGACTTACAGGCTATTGCGTTTGGTTGGAAAACTTGAGCCTGACACGGCCTGGACCTCGGCACTTCGCACTTTCGCGAGTTTTTTTTAATATTTTTTTAGTTAAAATTTAAATAAATAGATTACGGGGAAAAATATTTACAGAACTAGGCGCCCGCAGCCCTCTCAGGGGGCTGCAACCCTCTGAGAGGGCGGTTAGGGGTCCTAACCGCCCCCTGAGAGGGCGGTAGGCCTACCCGCCCCCTCAGAGGGCGGCAAAAGGGGCTAACCGCCCTCTCAGGGGGCGGTTAGGCCCTGAGGGGGGCGGTTAGCCCTAGCCGCCCTCTCAGAGGGCGGTTAGGGCCATTTTTTTATTGTAAAATTAATTTTTCCCCCATTTTATCCTCTAAAAATGTATTCTTTGTTTTTAAACTGTCTGTAGAAGTTCGCACCCATATGACGCATTCATCACCTGCTTTTGAGATCTGGCCACTGTACTGGTACACCCCGTCGCACGCTACCATGTTGCATATCCAGCAAAGCCTGCAACAATCTTGCATGTCTATCATGAATGAGACACACATCTGGTCAGTCAAGAACAATTGCATGCTTCACCCGCTCTAGGAACCAATACCAGCTGTCCCCGTTCTCACTCTCCACGAACGCAAACCCTAGTGGCAGGACTTGGTTGTTACCGTCGACCCCTATTGCAGACAAAATCTGCCCTTTGTACTTTCCAGTCAGGAATGTTCCATCTAGGCATATGACGGGTCGGCAATATCTAAATGCTTTGATAGTTGCACCGAATGCAAAGAAAGCACGTTGCAACACTCTTTTTCCGCTGTACTCCACATCAGTAGAGGGGTAATGCTTAATATCATAGTAGCTGCCTGGATTTCTTGCACAAATTGTGGCTAATTGACGAGGTAGATTGTGATACGAATCTTCATATGTACTGAACCTTATCTCAATAGCCTTTTGTTTCGCCCTCCATGTCTTCGCATAGTTTATTGTGTACTGGAACCTTTGCTCAATAGCACGGATTATTGATCGTGGCTCATACCTTAGGTTGTCCACAATCTCTCCGTACATAACATTTGCAATGAAAGCAGAAGACAGGTTTCGGTGGGCGAACTCTATTTCCTCAATGTGACAATTATGTTCCTTAACTATTGAGCATTGCCAGTAGTCTGCCCATTTTCCTCTGAATGCGTGCACCCGCCAAGGGCACTGAGGAACCAAGCACTTCACATCATACTCTCTTTTATTTGATTTAACAACCTTGAATTGCCTACGAAGAGACAACGACCAGAATTTCACTGCATCAATAACTGTCTCTTTTGTAGGGTACATAGCACCCTGTGACACCTCATTCTCATGGTACTGCCACGGTGTCTGGTCAGCCTCGCTAACCACCAACTTCAAAAATTCTTGATCCCGCCACTCTGCAGGAACTGGAGCATTAGCCTCCTCATCAGACGAATCCCCATCGGCAAGGCCTTCCTCCAACTCTTCAGCCTCCAAATCCATATCTTCAATGATGCTAGGGATGTGCTCCCCTTCATCAGCTATACCCATCGGCTGCAGCTCTGGAACATCACCATCCTCCTCCCTGGACCCTACATTAGCCGCCTCTGACTCATCTTCTACTGCCTCACTTGGTCCTGCTACTGCTTCTGCAGAGTTCACCTCATTTTGATCTTTCAAGTACGCCTCAGCTAATAAAACAAGCGGCAGGCCACGTTCACAGCATATATCTACATACTGCCTCCAAGTTGATGTGGCTTCGATGGGAACAAGCTCACCAATGTATCCCTGACTAGCACGGCTCAGAACAGCTTTCAACTTCAGCTCATATTGCTGCGGATCCAGTTGGAAAAACCGCATGAGCCATTTGCATACACCCACAATAGTCCTCTCATTAGCCTTACTAAGTCCCTTCATGACATGACGAAATCCAGAGAGATCTACCCGTTGGGACCGTACCTAATTTCACCCTCACCATAATATATCTGAAAAATTAATTTATCTGCCATCTCTGGAAACACCCGCAAATATAACCCATGTTAAGACAACAAACTATATTTCTGATTATCGGATACAATAGTTTTAAATGGTACCCTTTGTTCGCAAATTATTATCAAATGTTGCCTCATACGTCCACAGGTACAAATAATATACTAAAAACTATATACTACAAATAACATACGGAAAATTATATACTACAAATAACATACTGAGAATAATATACTAAAAATAATATTCTATATTTAACTGCTATCGTACCATTTTCTAACTAAATTTGACAATTTTCTAAACCCTAGGTCATAAATGTCTACAATCTATGTCATATACTACTACTGAACTAATTAACAAAAATAAAAAGGAAAAAAAATTACCTGAACTTTTTCTTCAAATCCACAGCCCAAATGCAGCAGGGCTTCGCCGACCTCTCTTCCTCCCCTCTCCTCTCCTCTCTACTTCCCTCTCTTATCAAATTTCACTTTTTTCTGAATTTTATGAGTTTTTTTCCCATTTTTTTGGCTATTTATAGCCGAGAGGGCACGGGGGGCTGGTGCGGCGCGGCGGGGTGGGCGGATCCCTTACCGGAGCTCTACTCGCTCCCTCAGGGGGCCCCCGAGCGGGAATGCCCCAGCCGCCCTCTGAGGGGGCGGGTAGGCCTACCGCCCTCTCAGAGGGCTGCAACCCCCTGAGAGAGCTATGGGCGCCTAATTCTGTAAATATTTTCCCCCCGTAATCTATTTATTTAAATTTTAACTAAAAAATATATATAAAAAAAAACTCCACTTTCGCAATAGCCCGTCCCTACCCATGAAAGTGATGCACCGGCGCGTCGCCCTCCGGGCTCCGGCGGCTCTGGCTCGCCGTCCAAGGACACCAACCTTGTCCGCAGCGCCTGCCTCCGCTTTGGTCGCGAGCGCCCGGAGCTTATCAGGTGAGGTGGCTGAGCTCGGAGGAGCCGCTGTTGGGGGTGTGGGTTCTCGGCCTGGCCGCCTGGGTGGCTGGGTTGGTGTGCGTGTTGAGACCATTTTCTATGTTGGGGCTGTGGTTTTCGCTGCACGCGAGGTGTTTGTGGAAATGTTCCAGCCATTTGCGCTGCCTTCTAGTTCTTCGTCAGGCGCTCCGGTGCATGCGAGGTGGTTGTGTATTTACCAGAAAGGCGCATACATTGGCAGTTGTTGAAGCATTTTTGCTAATGCCGTGTGTCCCAAAGCCATACCAATTGACAGTGCGCAGTTCAATAGCACCCTCTCGGAGAACAGCTGCCTAGTAGTAGTGTCTTCAATGGGTTGGTAATCAGTTCAAAATACCCTTTTGATATTCCACAAGTTCTATCGATGCACTACAAAGGCGCTTAGACGCAGCAGCCAATATGTGCAATTTGAAGGCATGGTTTCATTATGTGTAGTACCGCGAAGTACCCTTATGGTGTTCCACTGTTCCACAAGTTCTATCACCGCACAAAGAAGACGAGTAGACACATCAGCCGATACGTGCAATTTCGAGGCATGGTTTCAGGATGTAAAGTAGCACAGTTATCTTTTTGTTTCCTGAGCCCCAACTTTCAACTACAGGGACTTAAATGGATGCAGTGCAGCTATATGATACCCCTATACCATGAATCTAAAGTTGAAAGTCTTTCGTTGCAGGCATATATATCAAGATGGGATATTCAGGTTGCCCTGTGATGTGGTTGCCCCAACATTGACAGAAAAGTTGTTTATTCTGGGAAGCGATTGCGGGCTCATGTAGGCCTTGATGAAGGAGAGGTAACTACATGGAAATGTGTAAAAAAGAGTTGTTTTGATGCACCGTATTTTTTTCACTTCACTTTAATTTTAAAATTACCTTATAGTTTTAATATTCTGAATAAAAACTCAATGTCTTGGGTAGGATCTACGTGGCAGTATCGAAATTGTGTACAGAAAAAAGAGAAGGAAACTAAGCTCTTGCACAAATAAAATTTTTTAGGCTTTGCCGAGTTCATGACCTTTCGCCGAGTAGTGTGATTTTAATCTGTTTGCTTATAAAATTCCACGTTACAAGTATTTGACTGCAAATATATGGTGAGAAGGAATAAAAAATTTAACCTGTTTGTCCTCATAAATAACCCTTCTTTCACTAAATCCAGTGCACATTATAATCGTACATGAAAAGCTGAAGCGGCTAGTGTGCTGATTAAGCTGAAAGGCTGTTTGTTACAGCGCTTCTCCATTCCTATGCTCGATCAAAGATGACAGACAAAGCTTGTGTGCATTACGATGTGGTACTCTTGGCAAACTAGCAAGTAGCAAATATTTGCAATTTGGATTTTACTTGTTCCTTTCCTGAGAACTAGAACCTTGACATTAATCATATATCTTTGCGAAAAAAGGGGAGAGGTTCACTTTGCTTGCATGGAACTGGGCCTTCAGTTGCCATGCTGCATTGCTGCTGCTGCAGTCTAGTTTCCCAAACCTGTTGGATCCTCAATTTGTATATTGTAATTTCAGTAATTTCGTTTATGCTTGAAAAGTGCTTTAAGTCTGTGCCCTTAATTTTTGTAGCATTTAGCATATCTCCAGCATCAGCTTATGCTGACCGAGTGACAGATTTGCAGCCAATGCAATTTAAGGGGAAGTTGCAGGAGGGCCTACGTAAAGGCTAGAAAAGAGGAAGTTGGAAGAACAGTGGATGTTATGCGCATCCTTTTGACTTATGGTATTGATGCCATTACTGGCAATGTAGAGAACAGAGTGTGTCTGGACAAAACTGTCAAGGAATCAATAAAGAACCTACTGAACGAAGTTGTCGAGGTCGATTCTAGGGGACCTGGTTCCAGCTATGTGAGAGCTGCACAACGCAAAGGTCAATCTGCTGTACCCATGAAGCAGGGTGATTGGAATTGTCCCAAGTATCTTATATTTACTAATTGGAGGTTTTTTTTGGTGCCTCCACATTAATCTTAGAAAAATCTTAAAAATCCTCATAGAAAAGCAAAATATCTAACCGTCTAATTGATTGATTGACTAACTGTAATCATGGATCAACAACCGTACGAAACAATATATAAGATTAAAAAATAAATCATAGAGTCTAGTCCCAAGACTACTTCTTGCCTTACTTTTTCTTTCTTTTTTTGTTGTAGATACCCTTTGTCTAACAAAGTTACGTTAGCAAACTCCAACTTAATTACGTTAGCAATCAACACACTTTTCCAAATCAATTAAAATATACCAATTAAATATGCGTGTAATCAAACATTACAAAATTAAAACAACAGAACGCAAACTATTACGGATTATCACATAAAAATAATATCAAAGAATTTATAAATGAGATACGGTGACGACATTAAAAATAATAATAGTTTCAAAATGAAGAAACAAATAAAAAATCAATTTGCATAACACATAAAATGATAATTATAAATTAGATCTATTCACAAATAATAAACATGATTCCAATATTATGAAAAAAAATTGTATTTATATTTTACATTCTAATATTTAAATATAAATAACTAATGTATCTTAGCATACAATCATTATTAACATAAATATCTATAATTCAGCTGTAAGCTAAATTTCTAGCCTGTGCAGTCGCACGGGTTGATACGCTAGTGTTGGAAAAATTATTATTTTTTATTATCTTTTTAATTAGATTTTGTAGGTTTCATCTCTAGCCTATCCCAACTTGCTTGGGACTAAAAAGCTTTGTTATTCGACCACCTATCCACTTGGTCATAATGCCTTGCATTTAATTTTCAGATGCGACTTCCTGAACTTTGCAAAGAATTTCAAATGTTTGCGCTGCAATGGAGAGTTCCAAGAGAGGTCTCGGTTGCTGCATGAGGACCAAGAACATCTACCTCTCAAAAAGGGTGACTGGATATGCAAAGAGTGAGCGTGCTGATAGCTCTAAGAAGACTAACTGGAAGTAATGTTTTTTCTCTATCTTGTACTGAGCTTACATTTTCAGGTGCAACTTTTTGAATTTTGCAAAGAATACAAGATGCTTGCAATGCCATGAGAAGCCAACAAAACGTTTCCTCAACGCAGGAGAATGGGAGTGTGTCTCGTGAGCGCTTATTTCCAGTGCATACCATTATACCTGCGCCCGTAAGATGATGTTATTTGTGTGTGGCTAGCCTTGCACCGTCGTGATGTTAACAAGGGCTTCCAACAGAAGATTGACAAGACAGTAATCAAGCATTTAGCCATGTCCGTCTTCCAAGAAGCATGGACCTGGTTGACTCCGATGATGATATCGCGTCATGGTTTTCGGGTGGGGCTAATAAGAAACTTGGAGAAGGCATAACCTGATTCCTGTAAATGGTGGTGACCTGTGAAATTTCATCTGTAAAATTTACAAATATTTACAATTATTGAAGTTCAGGCAAAAAAAAAAAAAAAAAAAAAGCTCACTGGAGAACTGTACCATTGATGTTCTGTAGTTCTGTTATGTGCTGCTCAGAGATGACATGTTATGATTTTGCAAGGGTGCTTATGTGGTGGCTGCTTCCATGCAATTTTCTCTTCAGTGATTGAGCTGCACGGAGTTGCCATTTCCTTGTTCCTCTGGATTCCTGATGAGTACATCACTAATAATAGTAATGACTATCGGATCAAAATGGTACTCTAACTACTGGGATTGCTTCAAGTTGATTCCCAAAATGAATGGTTGACATGGAGAATACATAGGCGAGTTCTAATTCCGTGAGGCCGAAAGGAGGAATGAGTGGGAGTCAACTCATCACCATCTTCGGCGCTATACATTAGATTTTGCAGATGCTATTAGACTACGTGGCGCAAAGTGACATGGTGATGGACTAATTGGTGTGGACACGTGCAGCATTTTTTTTTCACGATGCTGTTCTTGTAAGTGTGGTCAAAATATTCGGTGGAATGCACCTTTTTATACTTGTTTGGAATGGAAATTCTTAATAGCAGTTTGATTCCTGTATGAATCTTCTGCTTGTCAGCTCAATCATACCTTATATTTTCTCTCAAGCTGCTGAAATTCTGCCATTGCGCAATGCTTCAGATTTTTATTTTTATTTTCGAGAAGTGAAGCACAAGTTGTGACAAACAAATCTCTCTCTCTCTCTCTCTTTTTGAAAATTTACAAACAGCCCAACTGGCCTCTTACGTCTTACTCAGAACTTTATCTCCATCACTAACCACTCCACTGTATAATTCTTCTAACAACATGAGGAGATAGAGGTTCTGGGTTTAGAACCGGAGGAGGAAGAAGGCATAACAGAATTCGTTATCATCTTTGGCCATGCC
This sequence comes from Phragmites australis, assembly GCF_958298935.1. Lineage (NCBI taxonomy): Eukaryota > Viridiplantae > Streptophyta > Magnoliopsida > Poales > Poaceae > Phragmites > Phragmites australis. Next base: position 42,016,443 of record NC_084923.1, read on the forward strand.
TCGCTCCGGCGCTCCTTCCTCTACTTATCATGTCCACTCGTTACATGTGCCAAGCCTGATAGTATCTTGCTAATTCTAGTTAGGCTCCGTCTAGCGTGGGTTGGCCTTCGGTGTGCCTCCAGACCGTCTAGGCTTGTTCTCGGTCATCTTCCTTTCGGCGGCGTCCTAGGCAGGTGCGCTGACATCCCCTCCTCCTCGACTGCTTGCTTTTCCCCAAGCAGGCGTCATGGGAAAGCGTTGATGCAGCGCCTCCGCGTCCTCCATGTGGTCAGCACCGCCAGTGATGAAGACCACTTCACCAGAACTTGCATGACCGTCGATGCTCCATGGGTGATGATGCGGTGCTGCAAGATGAGCTCGGGTACTTGGAAACAATGGTCAGTGGATGGCAATTCTAGAAGTAGCTAGGTGTTGGGGCCGATGGCTGCCTTCAATTGAGATACATGGAAGATTGGGTGCATGGTGTTGTGTGATGGCAACTCCAATTTATAAGCAATATGTCCAATTTTCTCCAAGACCCGATATGGTTCAAAGTACTTAAAGGCGAGCTTGTGATTGGCGTGGGCGATGACAGACAATTGCACATAGGGATGGAGTTTCAGGAACACCTTATCGCCCACCTTGAATGATCATTCTGTGAGCTTCTTGTCTACTTGCAACTTCATACACTGTTGGGGCGCAGGAGGTGCTGATGCAACAGCTGATCCATGAGTGTGCATTCTTCCAACCATGCGACTAGCTCAAGTACTAAACATGAGTCCACCGATGCAATTCCCAGGCGGCGGGGACTGGTGCCATAAAGAACTTCAAAGGGTGACTTGTTCAGCGCCGAATGGAAGTTGGTATTGTACCAAAACTTCGCTTGAGCTATCCACTGACTCCTTCGAGTTGGGCAGGCATTGACGAAGCATCGCAGGTACGTCTTCACACATTGGTTGAGACGCTCTGTCTGGCCATCCGTTTGAGGGTGGTAGGCAGAGCTCATGCAAAGCTTTGTGCCAATTAATATGAAAAGCTCTTGCCAAAAGTGGCTAGTGAAGATGTGATCCTTGTCGGAGATAATGGAAAGCGATAAACCATGCAATTTGTAGACACAATCCAGGAATACCTTAGCGACTTGTGCGGCGGTGGACGGGTGAAACAGTGGAATGAAGTGGGCGTATTTTGTGAAATTTTCCACCATGACCAACATAGAGTTAAAGCGGCCGGAATGAGGAAGACCTTCCATGAAATCGAGCGAAATTATCTGCCAAGATTGAGTTGGAACTAAAAGTGCATCTAGGCCCCATATGTGGGTTTTGGATAATTGATGACAAACGATTAAAGGACTAATGACTTTATTGAGGTTATGAACATGTTTTAGTCCCATTGAAAAAGTTAAATGACGTTGGTGTCCCTCAAAAAGAAAAGAGAAGCAGGACGTAGTCACTCAATAGATTTAATTTAATTTTATGTTTTGAATTTGAGTATAGGTGTGCCATTTTATCAAGAGAGATGCGTTTAGATTGACTTGAAAATGTTTTAGTACTTAAATAACTCTTTTAGACCAAAGATGGGTGTCACAAATCACCCCACGAACACCGGGTAGTTCTTAGTCTTTGTCTGGACCTGGAGGCTCTAGGTTGACTCGGATACTCTGGGTTGACCAGAGTCTCTGAGTTTAGCTTTGGCAGGGGGTGTTCAGTTTGGTGTTGGAGTCCAACCCGGAGTCTCTGGGTTAGCCTGAATACTCCGGGTGGTCGGAGTCTCTGGATGCTGCTTCTATAGAGTTGCTCGGCTTGAGTCAAAGTGTTTCACCCGGAGTTTTCGGGTTGACCTGGATACTTCGGGTTCTGTTGTCTATCTGGAACCTCTGGGTTGGGCTCTGGATAGGGCTCTCGGCTGAGCGGTTTAGTACAAATTCGGAGTTTCTGGGTTGACCCGGATATTTCAAGCCAGTATAAAAAGTACTGTAACGACTAGCTTTTAGGGGATGGGTTTAAATACCCCCTCACCCCTCCTTCATTTGCTGCTAAACCAACTTGAGACAAAAGCATTCAAAGCCTCTTTAGAGTCCTCCCACTCCTCTAGTGTATTAAATTTTGCAAGGATTTGAGAGTTGGGTTGGGAAAGTGAGATTGAGTGCTTATGATTATAAATCCATCTTTGAGCATTTGAGTTCGTCATCAAACCGTTGATTCGTGTTCTTTACTCTTGGAGCTCCGTGCTCCTAGACTGATAGGTATCATCCGGAGAGCACCCAAGCTTGTTGAGTGCCCTAGGAAGTTTGTGAAGGTCATCCTCGCCTACGTAAGGAAAGAGAAAAGTTGAGTAAGCCCCGAGCTTGATTTTCGTGGTCGTTCGATGAGGATAAGGGTTGAGAGAGACCCGACTCTTTGTGAGCACCTTAATGGAGACGTATGATCATTGGATCCAAACTTCGGGAAACAAATTCGTGTCTCCTTTGCTTTCGTTGTTATTTTAGTTGATTTTGGATGATTTACCCCGATCTACATGATTGTGTGTTTTTAGTTGCAGGTGAAGTGTCAAAAGGCTTACATACGACCTTAGGAACATATGGTAACACTTAGAATTAATTAGAATTGCTTAGGATTTCATACCTTTCCATTTCTTGTTTTTACCCGGACTATCCGGGTTGTGCCCGGAACCTCCGTACTCCGAAGTATCCAGTTTGACCAAGAATATCAAGACTGTTTAATCTGCTACAAAGTTTTAATTTTTAGGAAACTCCTATTCACCCCCTCTAGATGACATCACTTACATTCAGGGTCTGACAATGGTTGTAACATACCTGGGTATCTGGTCCTTTCCATCTTGGCTTGTTGACAAATGGGGCAAGCCTTCACCCAATCGTGAATTTGAACTTTCATGCCGCGCTAGGCGAACAACTTATTGATGTGGTGGTAGGTGATCGGGAAGCCCAAATGACCACCAATGGTGTTGTGTAGTGCCTGGATTGTCTTTGGTGCAATTCGGGAGCGTGCCCAACCTAGATTCATTGATTGTAGCGGATAATCCCTCGCTGAAGTGTGTAGCCGTGGCATTCTGATTTGGATGCAGCAAGTTCAACCAACAAACGTTGTGCACCAGGGTCTTGTGTGTAGCTGGCTAGAACTTCCGTAAGCCAAGTAGGCTGACAGGAGGATATGGCATTTAATTCCATAGTATCAACTGGTCATTGAGACAAGGCATCTGTAACATGGTTTATGGATCCTTTCTTGTATACAATTCGTAATGTAGACCAAGTAACATGGTTTGCAGATGATTCTTGCGCAGACGACCAACTGTAAGAGGGATGCCCAGGTACTAAATTGGAAAGGCCGATAAGGCACAAGGAAGAAAGTCCCGTGCGGCTAATAGCTCCTCCTCCGCGCAGCATATGGGAACAACCACACATTTGTCCAAATTCGTTTTGAGCCCACATGCTGCACCAAAGAACTGTATGATTTGCAAGTGAGCTTGAATGTCCATTGAAGAAGGCAACATGAACAGGACAGCATCGTCCGCATAAAGGGAAACACGGTGCTGAATCGAGTCAATGATGCCGACCGTTCCAGCCTTTGTAATGAGACGAGCAAGCGTGTCCACCGCCAGGACAAAGAGGAAAGGAGACAGCAAGTCCCCTTGCCAAAGCCCACGAGCATGACCAATAGTTGGACTGAGATGGCTATTGAGAAGAATCCAGGTAGAGGAGGAACCCAGAATCACCCCGATGCAATTACACCACCGATTGCCGAAACCCCATATACGAAGAAGATCCAAAAGGAAAGCCCAATTCACAGAATCAAAATCTTTAGAAATTTCCAACTTGAAGAGGATCTTTGGCTTCTTGATTTTCGTAAGCAACCAAGCAGTAGAGTGGACCAATTTGTAGTTTTCACAGATGGATCGGCCGGAGATGAAAGCACTCTGGTAGTTCGTGATGAGGGGGCTTAGTCGCGGAGCATGCCGAAGAGCTAGAACTTTCGTGATTATCTTGCCCACGCTGTGGATGAGGCTAATTGGGCGAAAGTCTGAAGGTGACGAGGCCCTAACCCTCTTCGGAACCAATGTGATGAAGGCGTTGTTGAGACGGTCCAGTCCCCTCCGATCACCAATGGTGAAGGCATGGATGGCCAAAGTCACGTCATTGCTGATCACCGGCCAGGCGGCCCGGTAGAACTCCGACGTGAAACCATTAGGACTCGGGGCTTTGTTGGATGACATCGAGCGAATAGCTCCGAAGATCTCTGTCGTCGAAAAAGAAGCGTCCAGCGCCTCAAGGTCCTGAGGCATAACTCCAAGCTCATGCAGGTCAATGGAGAATTCACGTGGGGAAGACGCACCGAGGATTGAGCCAAAGTGATTGAACAACGCCTTTTCCATATCATGGTGGGAGGAGACAGAGCCCCCATCCGTGGCTAGGGAAGAAATGTGGTTCTTGCGCGCATGGTAGTTGGCGAAGGGCTGAAATAACCAAGTGTTTGCATCGCCGTCCCGAAGCCAAGCCGCCCTAGATTGGCACCTAGCGGTCGTACGCTCAATGGAGGCTAGGCCGAGGCACATAAGCTTTATATGTTTGCGTAGGACCGATTCAGTTGTTGTTAGTGCCCTGCTTTCTTGTGCTCTGTCGAAACGAAGGACAACCTCCCGTGCCATAAGCAACTGCTCCTTGATATTACTAATGTGTCTACTATTCCGTCGTTGGAGCTCAGTCGCAGTCGCCTGAGCAAGGTATCCAACCGGAGAAGAGGAGGCAGCGAGAACTCAGAAGGCTGCAACCTCCAACCATACTCTACAACGGAGAGGAAGTCTGGCATCTTCGTCCAGAAGGATTCAAAATGGAACCGGTGCCACCGAACAGTCTGCACCGAAGTAGATAGCAACAACGAGCAATGGTCTGAAGAGTTCAAGGACAAAGCTTGTAAGAAGGAGTCTGGAAACTCCTCGTCCCATTCTGGAGAAGCCAGGGCTCTGTCAAGCCTCACAAGAGTCGGTGAAGCTCTCTCATTTGACCATGTATAGCATCGGTCAAACATATGCAAGTCGCAGAGCTCTGTGGCATTGATAAAATTATGGAATCTTGAGATAGAACGCCTATTTAGCTTGCCGTTACTCTTATCCTCCGCTGAAGAAATCATATTAAAATCACCCATGAGCAACCAAGACCCTGGCAGCAACGCACGAACACTAGAGAGCTCGGTGAGGAAGGCCTCCTTTAAGGACTCGTCAGTAGGGCCATAAACGGCTGTTAAGCAGTATGAACCCTCCAAGCTAGAACAGATGCGCACGGTAACAGAGAACTGTAAAACGTGGACAACAACAAGGGAAAGTGGCGAGCTACAGGCTACAAGCACACACCCCTTGTCAGCCAGAAGGAAGGAGTAACCAGCGAAGGCTGGGCCACAAATTTCATTGACTAGGAAATGGTTGATTACATCTAGCTTAGTCTCCATCAAGCAGACAACTGAAGCATCATGGTCTGAGATCATAGTTCTAAAGACATCCCGGTGGGCTCGGCAATTGAGCCCATGGACATTCTAACAAAGAATGTTGTGGCTATCCATGAAGAGAGACAACGACGTAACACTCCTGCTAAGCAACCCGTGATCAACAATCTGGGATCTGAGCTGCGGCCAAAGCTACCGCGGACGCCTATCCAGGGAAGAGGTCCCGGAGCGCTTGGAGATGCTGGTCCGACAGCGGTTGGTCGAAGTTCTGCAGATACTCCTGACGAAGTTGAGGAGTAACGTTCTCACCCTCCTTTAGGAGACCCAGGTGGCGCATGAGCAAATACTCACCGCGTTTGGAAGGGCGGACCGCTGTTTTGCATTATTGTAGCTTTCAAGTGTCAAAATAGTTGTTGGAAGGCTGAGTTCAATGTGCTTAATAAGTTGATTGGGAATTATATTGTTGGTCCTTCATCTCCATTTTAGGGTAGCTACTTGGGCTGAACAAGATGGACCATCTGCCACTTGTTTACAACCTGACCAAAATCTCTTCTATATTGCTTCTAATATGAAGCATGGTATTTATGCTACTGAACTTAGTCACTTAGCTCTCACGAAAAGTATGCTTAGAAAATAGTCAACAAAGGAAGGATGTGGTCTATAGGTCGCACAGTCTTCTTGCATTATTAAGTTAAACCATTGTTTGGTGTCTGTTATTTACGGCACCACATTCCTAAGAAAACACTGGAATACTTCTGCTACTTACACAGATAAAGCGGGCTCAGTTTAATGCATCAATATCTGCTATACTCTAATATCACAGAAATCTAAAATATGAATTGTTTTGGAATTCCAAGTCTCATGAGTACAATTTTAGTAAATTATGAAATTTTATTGCTATTTTATATTATTCATAAGCACAGCAATGCATTTGGATTCACAATCACCTCACAACAAGTTGCTAGTTACTAAAAATAATTTAGTACATACTTTGTTGTACTAAGTGTTCCCAGAAACTTTAGACTGCTAGAAGAGCTTGAGCGGGGTGAGAAGGGCATTGTGATGGAACAGGGAGCCATGGGATGGATCACGCTGAAGTCATCTCTAATAGATATTTAAAAATTTATTTTATATAATACTATTACAGTATCCCTTAACACTATTATAGTATCTCTTATTTTTTTATCTCCAGCAATTACCCTATATTTTAGGAAAAATACACCCCTAAAGTCACTTGGATTTTTACTCCCCCTAAGAAGTTGTTTTGTTGCAAAAAAAACCCCCAAAATTAAAAAAATAAAGAAAATTGCAAAAAAAATTCTAAAAAAACTAGAGACAATTCTAAGACCTTCTGTGATTTTTTTCTTTCAAAAATAATATCCTTAGCATCATATTTTATGGAGAGGAAGTTTGAAAAAAGAAAAAGAAAAATGTGCCACTCATTTATTAACTCATGTTATTTTAACTTTGTCATGTCTACCATTATTTTTTCTACACAAATAATTGTTTAAGTAAACTAATAAAAGTGGTTGCACTAATTTTAGGGGTGTTATGGATTAGTTATAAATTAATCTATCTGCAATACATTTACTCAATTATGTATGTTACAATAACTATTTCAAGATTTCATGTATTTTTAGAAGATAGAGGATCATGTAAGAAGACTAAAAAAATTAGTTTCATGATTTTTGGATTAGTAAATAATTAACTATGTATTTAACTCGAATTAATAAATGAGCTGCACGTTTTTCTTTTTTTTTCAAACTTCCTCTCCATGAAATATGATGCAAAGGATATTATTTTTGAAAAAAAAATTCACAAAAGATCTTAGAATTGTCTCTAGTTTTTTTTAGAATTTTTTGTGATATTTTTTAAATTTGTTTTTGAATTTTTGGGGATGTTTTTCAACAAAACCAAATCTTTAAGGTTTTTTTTTCAACAAAACAACTTTTAGGAGAAAAAATCAAAATACAAGTGACTTTTGAGGAGTTTTTTTATTTTTTTTATATTTTCTACTTTCTATTACTCTACTCTTCTCTTTAAATCCATAATCATACACCACAACAATAATATGGGAGCTCTATTAAGGACAAATTTGCTCTTCTTCCTGTACTACAGTGACTCGCCCTCATCACTGTAGCACCATAAACGGCCGCTGTTGAAGTAGCGATGCGACTACCCATCGGCATATCCAATTGGTACAGTGTTTTACCTGAGCTGGAGTTGGCCTGATGACATATATATGCGGTCCTGGACAGGAACTATCATTGGTCCTCCCAATGTATTCTCCAGAAATAGTGATAACTAGATACAGATTGCATGTGCTTTATTATGCTCAAACCAGAGGAGTTACTCATCTTTTTTCTTTTCTTGCAGACTGTTCACGAGGGAAGGATCTATCAATTGAAGCTGTTCTGTGATACAGATTATCCAGATAAACCACCGACTGTTCGATTTCAGACTCGAATCAATATGACATGTGTGAATCAAGAAACTGGATTGGTACTGATGCATTTATTTTTATCTGTGCCAACTTTTGAGGCAGTTTATGAACGATGGTAGGCCTAGTACTTAACTAGCAACTTTATAGGTTGAACCAAGTCTATTTCCCATGCTTGGGAATTGGCAAAGGGAGTGTACAATGGAGGACATCCTAACCAGCTTGAAAAAGCAGATGTCAGCTCCTCAGAATCTTAGGCTGCACCAGCCTCATGAACGTATTTTCCTTTTCATTGCTTTGGTAACTGATATACAGGGAATGATATCAACTGTAGCTACTTGGAGGAAACGATCATAAAAATCTGAAATCCCTTGCTGCGAGTAGCTTTTTTTTAAAACACGGGACCCTTTTTATCCGGAGTCTTCATTGGAGGCCAACAGGAGACGCTGGGAATTGAACCCTAGCGGGCTCAGCTCTACTACTGAGCTTTGTCACTGAGCTCCTTGTCCGTTCGCAAGCTGTGAGTAGCTTGTGAAGCCATAACATAATTTACTTTCTTTGAAATGATTGCAAACATCCCTGCTTGAAATTTTCTAAAGCTAGCAATTGTTGCAGATTTTGTTGCATGCTCTTGCAATCATGGCCATCTGCAATCCTCATTATGCGCTTTAGTAAATAGTAATTGGTTATGAAACTCTGGGATGAATCTATGAAATATACAGTTCTCTTCCATGTTAGTGAGTGCTCTCTGTTTAAATCACCGCTGATTCTTAGGCCGTGTTTGTTTGCTGCTTCTGGTTCTGCTTCTGCTACTGGCAGAAGTCAGAAGCCAGAAGCCAAAACAAACGAGTTCTGGAGAAGTGGCTTCTGGAGAAGCCAGAAGTCTACTTCTGAGGAAAATAAACTAAAGCTGAGAAACTCGCTGAGATGTGCTTTTCTGAGAAGCTATGTGCTGAAAGCCAAAAATTTATTGTAAAAGCCAACAGTCTATTTCCAAAAACAGTTTTTCAGACAAGTCAAAAACACAGTTTTTCAGAAAAACACAAAAACAGAAGCTCAAACAAACACGACTTTAGTCTACTTGTCTTTCTGCAGGTAACGAAGACCAAAGAGTAGACCAGAAAGGGCTAGCTCCTAGATATGTCATCATGTAAGAGATGCATTGTAATGTACAGTATTGAATCGAGTAGCATGAGACCCGGAAGCGAGGAACCCCGGAAATCCTGTAATTTGGTGGCATTCGATCCTAACAGTGCCTTTGTCACAATAAAACTTCGATAACTTTGTTAAATACCTGTGTCTGCTGTTTCACAGAGGCATCTCTGCTAAATCTTTCTGCCTGTTGTTACTCTGTACTGTTGGGTAATCTGTCCAGGCCTGGTGAGTTCTCCAGGAACAATACAGTGTATGATGTCAGAGGCATCCGTGTTATTTTGTTCTTTTGACCCTGTCGCGAAGAGATCTGCGTTATGATTAAGCTGCAAAATATGATGCTCATCAGAAGCAGATATGTTTTCGGAAGGAGAGGCAACACCTTCAGAGTCATAATCAAATGCATGCTGTGAGAGGAGAATTTCATCACTGCACACACCATATTCAGACGAGCTGTTTGCATAGACCGGAACCCAATTTCAGTGCAGTGTCTATGCTCAAGGTTCTCTTGTAGGCAATCTGCTTGTCCACTTCCACTTCCATATAGAGACTCATGGCATTTCAGCTTGCGAAAGTTCCTCTCATGAAGACAGGGATGGAGAGGAGGAAGAAAGGGACGGTCCTTTGAAAAAGGCGACCCTGAAAGGCAAGGGGACATGTTGCAGTTTGCGCCAAAGCCAACAGCACGAGCAGAAGAAAGCGACATGCTCCCCACTGTTGCTTCCCCATCTTCTTGCTTTGCAAACTGCGAAGCTGACAGCACATCCCATCCTTTGAGCTTTGTCTTTCACACAGAACAATTGGCAACGGAAGCTATGGCTGCAGCGTCTTTCACACAGAACTGTGCTGAGCGTGCAAGTAACCCTCACATTTTCCTACGTGGTTAACCTCCATGGCACCTCATCAATACTGCAGAGAGCGCTACTAACCAGGTAGGTGATCAAGAATCAGGTCATTTTTCAATTGAGTGCTGCATTGAAGTAACGACTGCGTGATTCAGAAGTGACAGGAGCCATTATGGGCTCCTGGCACCTGTCATCAGACATATACCACCGCCCACACCGGTACCAATCACCATCTGCAAATCTTTTTCAAGCAGTCAGAAACTACGGTACTGATCAGATGGGTTGGAGAGGGACCACTGACCCAAAATAAACCACTGACAAGGTACTGAAATTGAGTAGTGCTAAGAACAAACCCCAACATATCCAGAGCAAAATTAGCAAAGCTCTCCAGTCCCCATCCATTCATACTAGCTTTTCACGCGTAAATCTTTTTCAGAAGGCACTAGCAACTGTAGCCTTCATCTTTGCAAGACCAACCCCAAAAGTCATCATCGCCTTAGCTTCCATGGTCCAAACTACTACTGTTCTATGCGAGAGCTGCATGTTTATTGCTATTTTCTAGAGCGTCTTTGAGACTTTGACACAGGCCGATGTGGCATGCTGGAAAAGCATGGCCTCTGTCGCTCTCAGCTTAGCCTAGGAGCGTCACCTTTGGCCAACAACATCCTCGCAGCTCGGTGGCCGTCTCGTCAGATGCTTCTCACTTTGACATGGTTTTTCTTCCATTCCTGTTGGTCGATTTTGAAGCTTCTAAGTTTCTAACTATACTGTGACCGGCATATGGACTGAGGTTTTGAAGCACTTGTTAGAGGGTCAGCATTATGGTGATCGCTATAGTTATGTAAAAATAATATTATTTTTAATAAACGAAAAATCACATTCCTTTGTAGGTCAATTATACATATACACATTGGCTTTGTATTTAGTGTGTGCTTCAACAGACGGACTCTCAAGAGCTGATAGCTACGGTATGTATGCGATTGGAGGAGACATCAGAACGTTCTTCGCCAGACGTGAATAAGGTTCTATACGATCATAAGTCCACCATAATGATACTATCGGCTTTAAGTTCTCCCCCCATCAAATGAGTTTTTGTTTGTTTGTGGTGTTCTACTTGTCTTTTGGTTGTGTGCATCTTGGTGGTATAGAGGCATAGAGCGAATTCTTATGTGGTCGTATCTCGTTATTATAACGATGAGAGATAATAAAACTTCTGTAGGACCTCTTCTTCAGGTCACCTTATATAACTCATACCAGTCCCTGGATCAGTAGCTGGTATGCACATATTTTCAACAGAAATAAACATCACAGATATACATCGATTAAAGCACGATATTAGGATACAATACATAGTTCATTACAATAAAGACCCGTATGCATAATTAAAAAAAGTCTCACAACACAACAGATACATCGCAAAAGTGACCCAAGCCCTACATGCAACTTGAGTGCGTACGAAATCTCATTTTTCTATTCTTCATCTTCACATTCGACGAAGTCAGCCACTGGATCATCTGAATTCACATATAGCAAGAGTGAGTATATAAGGTAATCAGCAAGTCCTACCTTAAGGGGATATATTAGATGCATAAAGGTAGATCAAGGATAATCCTATAGAGTCTTTAGATTTTGCAGAAAGCTAATTTTCGATGCAAAGTTCAGTTTGCAAAGACTATCTTAATTTTTTGAGGGAACACATAAGTTGAGTTTATAGGGTTGTTGACCCTGGGGGAGATACTTCCATCCCACCAGCTTCCACACTTCTTTTGTCGGTGGACACACAGCCCGAGATACTCCAGGCACATAGTCAATATTTTTTTGAAAACACAGGCACATTGTCTACTCACACTACAAGGAGATAAACATACCGAAAAGCTAATTATTGTGATCAAACCATAGCATGTTCTTGACCGAGGACACGGTTATCCGGATATGTTTAACACTCTGCAGATGTTGTACACTTTACCCATAATATATGCACATACTACAACCTTAGCAACTGGTGAAACTGTCATAACGAGATGCAACGTCCTCACAATATAGCCACATTATCTACACACGAGGTACTAAGATACCAGAGGCCTTAGAATATTCACGGGAAGGACCACGTAGCAATCCTAAGGCTTTGACATATCCTTAACAATATCACCAGTCGGACCTTTGGTTACGCACTGTCCAAATCTTCTTCTGGTTCGCGTTGCCACTACCGGCCTCCAAGTGGGTACCGAACTAAACTAAAGGGGTTGGGTCAAGTCCTGCCCATTCAGGTCACGTGGTTATTGTTAGATATATATGTATATTTGTATTTCCCCATTGTATAAGGGGTTTTCTGCATATTTGCATAATCCTGTACATGTATATATTTGGGCCCTGAGCCCCCATTATGAATACAAGTGCTATTCATAACATGGTATTAGAGCCTAAAACTAGGGTTAGGGTTCGTTCTCTCTCTCCCTAGCCGATTTTTTTTCTCTCTCGCACGTTGCACTTGCGTGCTACTGTTCCGCCGGCTCGGATCTCGTCGTTGCCGTCGGCATCCGTCCGTCGTTGCTGCAATCGGGCCGTCGCCGGACTCCACAATCCTGCCGCCGCCCGTTTGCGTCGCTGCTGGACGTCGCCGCCGCTGGTCGTCGTTGCTGCTGGACGCCCGTTTGCGGCGCTTCGTTCCGTCACCGCCACCGAACGCGCGCCACCGACCTCGCTTTGCTCCATCCCGCTGCCACTGACCGCGCGCCGCCGCTGCCCGACCTCTCCAGTACCGCGCCGCCGGCCTCTTCTCGCCCTCCGCCGCCGGTATCTCGCCACTGCGTCGGGGTCCGTCGTGCCTAGGTTTCCGCCGTCGGGAACTCGTCTTCGCCGCTCCTCGCCGGACTCCGCCGCCACCGGACTCCAGCTCTGCATGGATTGAATACTAGTTAGAATGTCATAGCGAACCGGCCCTTATACAACCGAGACAAGTGTCTCCCAGCAAGAACACCACAAAAACGAATCTTGCTTTAAGGTAATTTCCACCTTTGTGGGTACCTTACTCATCCCATCAAAAACACACTAGAGTTTTCATTAATATATCTTACACACACCAAGCACACAACACTTCACACTTTTTAAAAAGTCATGATTAACATATGTAATTATCCTGATTCTTTAATTTGAGCAAAGCAATCCTAAGCATGCTAGTAAATAAGTATTCGTCCAAACAATCATTATAGTTGATGTTGAGGACCTTCTAGGGTTTCAACAGAATAAAAGTGATAATATTAAGGCATGACATAAACAAGCATGCATATCCCTATAATTTGAAATAATAACTCTACGGGTTGTGTTTGAAAGCATAGTATCAACATGATCAACGGTGTAGCACTTATCTTTGTTGAAGTCCTCGCCCGCTCCTTCTTCAAAGTCTGAATCCTCTGGGTCTTCCTCGAACACGCATTCCTCTAACAAACGCAACAAACGATAAAAACGCACACACAAACAATCAATCAAATGATTATATTAACAACTAATTAAATTACAAAAATTATGAAATTAACATAATTGGGTAGATCTCGAATTTAGATGAATATCGGTGAAAGAATTATCGAAAACGGAGTTAGGATGGAGGAGAAACGGGTGTTTGGATCTTGTCGGGAGGTAAAATCAAGAAAAGGAAAAAGAATATTCTCATAATATTCCTTGGCTCGACTTTAGCCGGTGGGATCGCCTCGGCTCAAGGTGGATTTTGGCTTGGCTTAGGTCGATATGGCTCGGCTCGGTTTCAAAGGCTCGGGCTCATTTTAAGTGGCTCGGCTCAGTTCTTTTTCTTTGGCTTGGCTCACATAGGGAGGTGGCTCACAGCTTGGCTAGGAGGCTTGGCTAAAGTGTGGGACCCACATGTCAGCGTGAAGGGATAAGGAAGAGAGAGGCGATGGTCATTCTGTGGCTCCAAACAGATCGAGAGGGAGACGGAACAGAGGGAGAGAGGGGCGATGGGGGCGGCGGCCGATGGTGAGTCGGGGTGGGAGAAGCTTCGGTGACTGGCAAAACGGAGAGGGGATGGTCGGATCTACACTATGGTGCAGGCGGCTCGTGGCGAGGCTAAGGTATGGGGTCGGATTTAAGGATTTTGGGGCTTCTCATTTGGAGGAGAGAGGAAGAGGAGAAGAGTGGTGGAGCTCACCGGCGGCGGGCTTCGGGTGTGGTGGTGGCAGTGGTGCTTTACTCGGGTGGAGGTGAGGGAGAGAGAGAGAGGGGTGGTGTTGTGCGGTGTGGAGGAGAGCAGGGAAGAGGGCACTGTTCCTCTTTATAAGGGGTGACGACATAGGCAAGGCAATAGTGCGGGGTGCGAGGCGGAGCTCGAGGCTCGAGGAAGCAGTGTGGGGCACGAGGATGGCTGCGACGCGTAGCGATGGGATAGGTGCCATGGCGCAGAGCTTTGGCACGTGCAGCGGCAAGCGGCGCTGGGTTAGGGGATGGGACAGAGGGAGACAGGGAGAGAGACGAGATTTTAAGATTTTTTTCTGAGAAAATACAGGTGTGACAGCTTCTTTATTGAAAAATATGGACTGTGGTTTACAGGTGGCGGCAAATATGAAAGTGCTAAAAGATTCCTGCTTTTTTAACACCTTTTTCTTGCAAGGAGGAATTCTAGATGATGTTGATACGTTCCTAGTAGTATTCTCTACATATTTTTCCATAGACAATGGGTAAAATACAGGAGGATTTTGCTCACCTGTTTGAGAATTTTGGGTTGTTTGGTGCAGCTAGAAGGGAGGAAGAGACCATGCTTTTGTTGTGAAGTCAAGGGTCAAAACAAAGGGGTTAGGTTAGAACTTTGAAGAGAGAAGGATCTGAACGGAAGTTCACTTGTTTAAGGGAGTGTTGCAAATCTTACCCACTGAATATTGCTGGAACATTCTTTGTGTGGTACTTAGTCAATAGAGGCATAAAGCACGGTCAAAGTCACGGTCCTTAATCTGAAATCCTGAAGTGTTTGGCCGAGTTCTAACAACTACGTGTTCAGCAACTGACGATACAGACGTCATGCTGAACCTATGACTGGTGAGGCTGCCACAGCCCATAGAGAAACTGCAACACCAACAAGCTCACCTCTCTCTCCTCTACCTCATCGACGAAGATGACATGACGGGTGTTTTGCCCATTATTGTTGGACTTGCTCTTACCTGCTTCAAGTTGATTGATGAATGTAAGGTTCGATTTGACCTGGCAAGGTTTTCCAGAGTTTACCGTTAAATCCTCCGTATTGTTGGAAGCCAAAAAAACGAAAGTTTAAACCTAAAATCAGCCCAGAGAATAGGAAATACTTTTCATGTGAACCAGTTCAATTTCCGCATAAACGTAGGAAAATCCAAACAGAGTCGCTAGTCCACCCACTGCAAATTGGCAATATGGCGTGCTCTTGAATACCGAGCTCGGTCGGTAGCGCTCGTTGTGGTCGAGCGGCCGGATGCGAGTTCGATCCCAGGGACCTTACTTGCGTGCATCACTAGGTTTTTCCTCACTTATCCTTTGGGATGAGTCTCGAACAAGTTTTAGGATACACGCTTGAGCGTTTAACGAGACTGTATGTTCCCTGTGCGCTTGAGGGCTTAGGGTCCTCCTCTCTCCTTTTTAGCGCATGTACTCATGTATGCGCATGAAACGTAAGTGTGATATATATGTGTTGTGTGTGTTTTGATTTGTATTTTAAAAAAAAAGATAAAATCTAAAAATTGTATGCGCATGAAACGTAAGTGTGATATATATGTGTTGTGTGTGTTTTGATATGTACTTAAAAAAAAAGATAAAATCTAAAAATTGTATATGTATACTTTAGTCTTATAGTATACGTATCTGTTTTTCTAAAAGTACATAAAATTGCACGCGAGTTTGAAACAATTTGCTTTTCTAAAATTTGCTTATAGCAAAAATTTTACAAATTGTTCTATTTTTATTAAAATATATAGTAGCTGGATCTAATATTTACATTTAAATGGTTCTAATTTGTTCATAAAAATTATTGAACACCCGATTTGAACTGTCTTAATTTATTTATTAAATTGCTCATGGATCTATTTAATTTGCTTACGATTTTTCATAAAATTACTTACATAACTGTTGTTAAGAGGCAAACGAATAGATGAATTTTTTCAAATGTTTTCACTGTTTTTTCGCCAAGTATTGAAGTTTGTCATATATAAGTGAAGTCTAAAGATTAAATAAAATGATCATATTCAGATTTTTTTTATTAAACATAGATGTATATACTACACGTCTAAAGTATGTATATGTAGTTTTTATATATGATTAAAAAATGGCATACTCTTCCCTCTCAAATCTCACTAGATTTTCGACGACACTAGAGCCTTTAGAGGCAGGCACAACTCACGCATCACCTGGGCACGAGACCCGTAAGGACAACTTGCTCGCGTATCAAAGCCAAGAGCTTGAGGTGATAATGAGACGGGTTCCCCGAAAACTACTGCCGGTAGAAGTTCCGTCCGGCTCCCTGGACCGGAGACGAGCGCTGCTGCACGGCCGGTCCCGACTCTCGGATCGATCACGTGAGCCGAGCCGATACGGGGTGTGGTCGCGCCGAGCCGATACGGGCGAGGCCCACGGGGAGGAGGCTCATCATGTGACGCGGCAGCGTCGTCTACCTGGGATGGGACATGGGAGCACGGGACTGGGGATTTTCAGATTTGGAGGGCTCGCGCCTCGCGGCGGCTCGCCTGGTCCACGCCTCCACGCAGGACAAGAGATGCAGGTGACCTACCACGGAAGAACGGATCAGTTCCGGCCGTCTCGTGAACAACACACACTTGTAATTCTGGTGCTCATCTTTCAGAAAAAATCGGAGTTGTTTGCTGACCATTTCGACCCACCAGATTGAGAGAGAGAGAGAGAGAGAGAGAGAGAGAGAGAGAGAGAGAGAGAGAGAGAGAGAGAGAACTAGCCACGAGCACTTGGGAATAGCCTAGAGCTTTTTTTCGGCTGTTTCTTCAGCGATTTCGATGCGTACATCATCCAGTCTTGGAACGAAAATTCAGGACGTGAGACGTCGCCCCATTTGGCAATGACCCCATTGGAGCCGCTGATACCTCGTAGTTTTCTGAATTCTTTGGGCAACGCATGCTCACCCGTTTTGAATTATCAGCGAGTACCATGGCAGCTATTGATGAACAACACCTAATAATGCTCGGCGACAGGCACATCACTATACACATCAAAGCTATCCAATCCAGCCAGGCCTGCAGACCGACCAGCACTCCAATTTCAAAACAGTCTCACCGAGAACAAGATGCGTGGCACCAGATCACGACTCATGAGAAGGTAGCTTTCAAGGACTGATGACAATGCCGGCGGCATCAAACAGCTGCCGCCGGAGAAGTAGATACAGTATACCACCAGACTTCCCAAAGCATGAACCCACGAAAATCACATCGGCCATGCTTATCGCTCATCAGCTACCAGAGCAACAAACACAATAATTTCGGCAAAAAAAATCCAAACACTAGATGGGCCGAGTAATTACATATGGAGATAGCCGAAGCAAAGCAGCTACAAGCTAAAGCCAACCTGATCAAGGCTCGAATGAGCGCAGCAATTAAGCAATCACACTTTTGACACTGGTCCCTAAACACATCACCAATCACCTTCCGCAGCACAGCGTGCCAAGCACCCTGTGCTGCCGAATGACAATCAGGTTAACGACAGCGTTAAATTCAATAGGCTAAAAGATGAAAAAAACAGTTGACTCAGTCGAAGATAGGATTCATCAAATGTATGAATCTAATGCGGGCTAGAGTTATAGCCGATTCCTCTCTCAAAGTCAATCGAGATTAGGAGCAAAGGGATTGGTTGGAGCCTTGATAGATTCAGCCCTGGAAGATTGATCATCGCCTTCTTCGATGTTCGAGACCTTCTGCTGCTGTTCTTTTGCTTCAGCGCTTTCGTTTGATTTCTTGATCTCCTCTATCCGCATGACAACATGCAGCATTGATGGCCGAGCCTCTGGTACTTGAGCAACACAGTCTATAGCAAGCTGCAGAAGCTGAACCATCTGTTCCTCAACATTCTGATGTCTCAGGAGCTCCATATCAAACACCTCTGAAGTCCACTCTGAGCGAACAACCGACTGCACCCACCTAGGCAGGTCAACACCCTCATCGTTGAGAGCAGCCTGACTGGGGGCCTTGCCAGTGAGCAGCTCAAGCAACAGAACACCAAAGCTGTAGACGTCTGCCTTCTGGGATACCCTCCGGGAATCCGTAACCTCAGGTGCACGGTATCCAGTGGTGCGAGATGGTGTAGATGATGGACCAACAAGAGTGGTAAGCCCATTGTCTGATACACGTGCTTGATATGATTTGTCCAGGAGGACATTAGATGACTTGATGTTGCCGTGGGAAGCCGTTGAGCTCGTTGAGTGGATGTACTCGATACCACGTGCTGCAGCTAGGGCAATGCTTGATCTTGTTTCCCAGTAAAGCTGTGTACGACCAGAACCTCTGTTCCCTGTTCAACCAAAAAAAAATCAGATGGTGTGAGACTGAGACCAAGACAGGGTCTTAACCACCTGCATCTTGATGGTCAACTGTCACAATTAAGATGACAATACATTAGACAATCAAGAAACATTTTAATAAATAAACTGCCATCCCACTAACTACAATGACTTCAAGGGACTGTTTTCTGTAATCAATCCAGAATATTCTACTAGCCAAGCAGGGAGCAAAGAAACTTAAAATGAAAAATTCAAAATGACTTTTCGGAAGCACAGAGAACCAACCAAGGATCACTAAGTAATGAATTGTTTTGAACTTTCTCAACTTAATAAACAATAAGAAACCAATGACGTAAAAGGGGGAGTTCGATCTGATTACAAATATTCTCAGAAAAAGTCTTTAGTGCAAACAAGCAAATGGGTGCAAATTAGTTAATGTTGTCCGTCTGATCCCCATTCGAAGGCTATGTTTGATCTCACCATCCCACCAATGGAAGGGTTGATTTGCAGAAAACCCCCATGCGGCTATGAAATATTGCAAAAAAACACCTCCACTAGTGAGATGGTCGGATCAACCATAGCCTTCGGGTGGGAATCGGACGGTCGACATTCACTGTTTGCACATTTTGCACTCATTTGTTAGCTTGCACCAAAAATTTCCCCATATTCTCATCACAGAGCATCTGCCCTCAAATTACCGAAGTTCATAGGTAAATCAGAGTCAAAACTGAATACAACTTCAATAACAATACCCAATAAATAATCACCCAGAATTCAAGCACTTTGGATGTCAACCAAATAAACAACACCTCCATCAAAACTGAATTTGACCTGGTCTCCTTAGACTAAGACAAAAATCTAGAGTCCACCACCACCACCCAAGAATAATGAAAAAAGGACAACAAATTTGTAACTAGTGTCATAATCAGGGTTCAGCTCGAAAATCGCGGTAACCGAGGTTACCGTTCCGCATCGATAAGAGAAACTGACCGGTTTTCGAATTTGAATTAAAAAAATTCAAAAAAATCTTTAAAAAATAGAGACAATTCTAAGACCTTCTGCGATTTTTTTTCCCAAAAATAATGTTGTTTGCATCATATTCCATAGGGATGAAGTTTGAAAAAAGAAAAGAAAAAAGTTAAAGCGTGCAGCTCATTTATTAACTTATGTTACGGAAAAGCTTAACATATAAACACATATTTTTCTTGTGTGGGAAGAATCTTAAGAGGATCTTTAAATTGGTTTCACTTCATCTAGAGTTTTATTAATTTCTCCATGATTTTTACAAAGTTCACAAGCATAAAGTGAATATGTTAAGAAACAACACTGGAATTAATTTTTTCATGTCTACTATTATTTTTCCTACATAAAGCATAGTATAAGTAAACTAATAAAATTGGTTTCACTAAGTTTGGAGGTGTGTTGGGTTAGTTATGAATTAATCAAGTTGCAACACATTTACACAATCCTGCATGTAACAATAACTATTTCATGAGTTCATGTATTTTTAAAAGAGATAGGATCATGTAAAAAAGACTAACAAAATTGGTTTCATGAATCTTGGATTAGCAAAGAGTAAACTATGCATTTAACTAGGTTTAGCAAATACATTTTCTCACAGAAAATATTCAACTTTTTTATGAGCATAAATATTTTTATCATGTAGATCATGTTACAAGAAAACCAACAAAATTTGTTTCACTTGATTTGAAGCTCAGATGAATTAGTTATTGATTTTACAAGGTTGAGTCATTTTTTGGTTTTTTTTTTTGTTGAACTTCACTAAAATTCGAAATCGCTAAAACTGAACGGTTACCGACGAATTCGAACGGTTACCAACAATTCGAAAAATGTGAAAAAACCGCTCGATAAATCGCTAAATGCGGTCGGTAACCGTAGCAAACCGACCGATTACCGTTCGGTTGATTCGGTCCGAATTCTCACTGAATTTCAAATTTGACCGAGTGAATTTTGAGTGAATTCTCGCCGAATTTTGCCCAGTTATCGCGATAACCACGATTTTCCGGTTACCGCTGGTGATCGGTTTCCGGGGTCCAAACGGTTTTGTGAACCTTGGTCACAATCAGATAAGATGCAGCAAGAACTTGAGAAGAAAAAAAGAACACAGATCTTACCGTGCAGGACTGCAGAAAGGCTGCCCATGGGCATGAAGTCGTATACAAGTAGCTTCTCATCTTTGCTGTAGTAGTAGGCGTGGAGCGGCACGATGAACTCGTGTTGAAGCTCACCAATCTCAGCAATGCGTTCACGGAACTCAGGCTCAGATAGAGTCACGTCCTTGAGCCGCTTCACCGCCACAGTCGCCCCAGACTCAAGCACTGCCTTGTATGTCGTCCCAAACGCTCCTTTTCCGAGCACCTCAGCCGACGCGCGCAGCAGGCCCTCCAGGTCGAACGGTGCCACGGCGGCCGCTGACCCAAAGAAAACCAGCTTCTTCCCGGACGTCGACTGACCAACAGAAGCATGTACGTGGCCTACGGTTGTCAACGGCGCTACGACCGCGCCACTGGTCATCTCGGGAGGTTTCCGGCCGCCGGCAACAGCGACCGGCGTCGGAGAAGGAGGCGGCATCTCCAGAGACCGCGTCTTGGTGCGTCCCGACCTGCGGCAGAGGCAGACGAGGAGGAAGAGGAGAAGCGCGGCTCCCAAGGCGGAGCCTATGGCGATTCCGGCAATGGCACCGCCAGAGAGCTTCTTGCTCTTATTACCACTTCCTCCCCCATTTCCACCTTCGCCGCCGCCGCCGCCGCCGCCACTGGGCACAGGTGTCGATGAGGTCGGCTGCCCCGCCGGAGCAGGGGATGGCGAGGCCTCACCAGGGCAAGGTCCCAAGGGCCCGCCGCACAAGTCCGTTCCCAGGAAAGACGAGCGTGGCATGGTCCGAAGCCCAGATGGGATGGATCCGTTTAACTGGTTGAACGAGACATTGAACTGCTGCAGCTGCGGCAGCTTCACATCCGGAATCTCGCCGGAAAAGCGATTATTCTCGAGGAGCAGGGCCCTGAGGCTCGTGAGGTTGCCAAGCGCCGCCGGGATGGGGCCCGAAAGGTCGTTCCCGCCGAGCGCGAGCCTGACGAGCCCCGGAAGCGCGAGAATCGCCTGCGGGAACTCGCCGGACAGCCGGTTCCCGTTGAGGAAGACGTTCCTGAGCGAGGCCGCGGAGGCGAGGTCGGCCGGGAGCTCGCCGGAGAGCGCGTTGAGGCGAAGGCTGAGTGTGTGGAGTGCCGTAAGGTTCCCGAGCGTCCCCGCGGGGACCTGCCCCGAAAGCGCCGCCCCGGGGAGCCGCAGCACAGCCACGCGGCCGCCTTCGCAGGTGACACCTGTCCACGAGCACGCACCTCCGAGGTCAGTGCCGTTCCACGCCAGGTGCCGCCCCACGGCATCCCGGAACGCCAGCAGCGCCCGCGCGTCGTCCGCGAGGTCGGCCCCCGCCCGCGCCGCCAGCGCCGCGAGCAGCAGGGGGAGCGCGAAATGGAGGAGGCGGGGCCGCCACGGCGGGGGCGGCGGCGACCGCATTGCGGCGGCGGCGGAGAGAGCCCGGGCCGTGGCGAGACGAGACGAGGCAGGCGGAGAAGGGTGGCGTTTTGGGGGGCGGAATGAGGCGAGGCTGCGTCTGTGTGTGTGGGCGGAGGTGGCGTGCGGGAAAAACCCTAGAAATTCCCGTGCGGGTTTCGTGGAATGGGGTTTGTGGGAGTTGGGGAATTTGTGGGGCGGGATTTATTCCGGGGGTTGTTGGGGGAGCGTTGGGGTTTGGTGGGACTGAGAGGGACGGGAATGCGACAGGCGGCGGAGGAGGGTTCTGGCCGTCTGGGTCGGAATGGGATTATGGGAATATTGATTTCCTTTCCTGGGAGGGGACGGGAGGGGATCCGATGGGGACGGGAGTGGGAATGGGAGCACGGTGGTGCGTGTGCGCTGCTGCACGGCAGGGGCGGTTAGGTTGGGTTCAGACTGCCTAGGGGACGGTGCCGCGGTGGTGCGTTGGATTCTGGCCGGGCTTTTGGAACAAACGAAACAGATGCGCGTTGTTGCGCGTGCTGGTGTGACTGACAGACAGGGCCCACGGGTGAGTAAGATAATCGACCGGTTTCATCTGCCAGGTTTTGCTGGTTTGGGAGTGCTACCTCTTTTTTAGCCGAGTGAGTAAAAAAACGACTTCTTGCAAAATGGTGGGCCCTAATGATGGTTAGATGATCATCACCCTTAGTTTCGTCAAGCACATGCTGCTGTACTTCGTTGGTACGAATGGATTATGGCACTTGGCACGCGCCTCCTAGAGCCGCAGATTTGTGTTGGTCTCAGCCCGTCAAGGTCCCATTCAATTCCTGACGTTTTGTAACAGTTGTATTTAACATTTCACATTACGTGTTTTGGCCTGCATATAGCACTTTAGCAAATCCGATGATTTATAGATCTTCTTTAACTTTTGTTTAACATATCTCTTATGGTATATATCTTTTAGTGACATTATCTTCTTCTTCACCGCTCCAACTACGTTCCCCACAAATCCCTCCCTAACCACTCATCCCCTCTTCTCTCTCCACCCCCACCACACACGCATTGTTGGCACTATTTATCGCCCACGACACCGATGTTGCCACTGCCGAACCATCTCCCACGTTAGTCATTGGTCTCCCTTTAAACCCAGTGGCCAACAGAACTCCAAAACCCCCTCTACTAACTTGTCAGAATAGCAGTCGACTAAGATACATCACAATTTGAGTCGCTTGAAGCATCTAAATACATAGAAGTAATAGTGGTCCTGTTGGCAGTTGGCTGCATTCAGTAGTAGAGCTAGGATTTTTCTGTTAGGTGTGCATTCTAAATTTTCATAAGACTGTCAATGTAATATACAAGTTTAAAGTTTACCAAAATATAACACAAATATATTAAAAAGGTCTCACAATTCATAAATTAAAAAAAAACTTTAATATTTTGAAAAATTATAATATAAATAGTTCAAATATGAGATAAGGTCTTACACAAATACAATTATTACACTACTACAATAAAGTGGCTTTATAGAAATTTCCCCCCGAATTAAACTAAACTTGGAAAATAAAAAGAGTAATTAGAAATAACTAAAAGAAATTTCATGAGAAAAATGTTTTTAGAGTGTTCCTTATGTTCCAAATAGCCCTCCATAATTTTTCAAGAATTAATTGAAGTATTTTGGTATTTCTTTAGCCTTGCTTTGATTTATGGAATTTATTGATCAATTGGAAAACATAATAGAAAAGGAAAAGAATAAAGAAAACTTAGAAAAAAAATTCGGACCAAAACTCTAATCTTTTCTGGGTTGAACTTAATTCTCTTTATCTTTTTCTCGTTCTTTTCCTTACTGTCTCATTTCTTTCTTGTGCCTCTTTTCTTTCTTTTTTATGCTTTCTTTTCTTCTCTAATGTATATACTATGAAAATTTTGGATAAAAATTTTGGTACTTCCAGAACGACGCGGACACCCACTAGCTCCGCCCATGGCTGCATTGGCATTTTCTCTGGGTAAAGATCATTTCAAGGCTCATTCTGGGACTTCCTTCTCCCGACTCCCGTAGTAACTTGTTTGCATTTGACGTTGTCTTGCTGAGAACTAATCAATCGTGTATCCTTTTTTTACACAGTAGAGAACTAATCAATCGTGTATCTTTTTTTTTTACACAGGAGAGAACTAATCAATCGTGTATCCTTTTTTTATACAGGAGAGAACTAATCGATCGTGTATCTTAATTGCCAGCGAGATGAAATTTCGTAAACACTTCTTTTAGCGAGTGCGAAAAGTTCGTAACGAAAAGGATGGGAGTGAAAAGCACCGACATAGGGCCCAGTTCCCGGTCATGCACTCCACAATGGGCCGCCCACTACAACGAAAAATTGGAAACAGCTCTAGTGCGAGGGAGTACTCTAATCTCCCGTTCCGGGCTTCCGGCACCTGCGAACCAAAGCCTTCGTGCCGTCCACCCGGCGCCGTTCTGCCGCGGGGACCAACGTGCGCGGTCCAAGCAGGACGCCCGGCGCGCGCCTCGTTCCGCGACACGCCCCCTCGCGCGGGCTCCTCGTGCGGACTGCGGGGAGGCTAATCAATTGGCGGTGTCGTGCTGAGTTCTGAAGTGAAATTTGAGTTGAGATTATGATTATGAATAGATGAAAAATTATATGATAAATAAGAAAATAAATAGATAGTTGAATATCATATGAGTGAAATGAACAACGAGATATGTCATATGTATAAATGTAGAGGTGTATATAAAGTTGTAAGGTCATCTTCAGCAGATACTTTAAAAATTTATCATTTATAACACTATTACAACATCTTATATTTTTTGCTATCTCCAACAGCTACTTTATTTTCTACCTTACTTTATTCTCCTTCTCTTTCAAACCCACGTACATACTCTATAAACAGTATTACGGCATCCCCTATCTATCCGCAATTTTACAGCCACAACACGTCATCCGTATCACTGTACCGATAGATAAAGGCTCCACTGGAACCGGTTTGTGAGTGAGCTCGAGAGGCAAATCAGCGTGAAAAGGGATACTGACAAGAAATGCGGTCTCTACTGGAGCTACCCTAAGATCATTTACAGTCGATACTTTAAAAATTCATCTCCTATAACACTATTACATCATCCTTAATATTATTACAGTATCTCCTATTTTTCTTATATTCAACAACTACCCTATTTACTACTTTTTTTTACTTTATTTATCTCTTCAAACCCACGTACATACTTACAAATATTATTACCTATCCACAATTTTACAGCTAAGGTACAACCCACAATCCATATCAATGTACCGACAGATACAGACTCCGCTGGAGCCTCCTTGTGGGTTATCTCGACGGCAAATCAGAGTGAACAGAAATACTGACGGGTAATGCGGTCTGCACTGGAGCTGCCCTGATCCGAACAGGCGGCGTCTGGGTGCCTGCTCAATTCCAAAAGTTTAATGGCGGCGCGTCGCTACTACGTCTTTGCAGCCGCCGGTCCGGTCCAACCCGGTGACGGACGACCTTTTTCTGGGTTGCCTACCGGGAATGTTTCGTGCACTTTGCTCCGTGTCTGGATAGTTCTTGTGCTCGCCGCTTGGTTGGTGCGACAGAAGGATACCAGTGCACAGAGTTTGTAGTCGTGTTTCATTAGTCGGCATGCCACGTACCAAGGGCCTCGTGCCGTGAGGCCCCGGCCGGCCGGTGCATCCCGGCTGCCAGGCACGACCTGCGCGCCTTCGCGTGCCGACTTGTTACGGCGAGCTGCGCCAAAATGCGCGGTTGCGACCGTACGCAGACGACAGCGACGCTGCGTCCTTCGTGCACGGGTAAAGGGCAACAGGGCTCGTACGGGGTGGTACCCGAGGTCCGGCTATTGGATGTCGGTCTGCTTTCTTGGACTTGGCAGAGTAAAACTGGAGCCGTGCCATGAAGTAGTGGTGCAGGATGCAATAAGGGCGTGTTTGGATATCCTGCTGAGCGCGTGCATGCACCAGCAGATGCAGAGCGGAGCAGAATGCGCGTGTTTGGTTGGCGTTCCTGACTGCACCCGCTCGTGCAGCTGCATCCGCCCAGCCAGGCTCGGGGAAACGTCGGAATCGGCCGTTTCCGTCGGGCCTGGCTGGGGAGATGCAAAAATACTGTGCGTACGATTTTTTTTATTTAACTTTCGATTTTATTTAGAGGTCCAAAAATTCTAAACATTTTCGTGAGTAAACTAGAGCTCATTAGCAACCCATTTTAATTAATTTAATCCAAAAAATCTAAGTTAATATTTAATTAAAATTCTTCAAAAATCATTAAAAATTGACTAATATTCTTATCCTGTGATGTATTAATTTATAAAAATATTTCCAACCCTAAGTTATTTGGTAAAAAAGTGAGTTTCTTTGTAATGCAACGTATACTCACGCGGGCAACCAAACACAATCTTTTCTCAGCCAGACTCAGCACATGCAGCCAACCAAACAGACCCTCATGCATCAACTCAGCCTGACTCAACTCAGCCTGCATGACTCGTACGAAACAGGCTGAAGACATTCGGGCAACCAAACACACCCTAATTGATTTGTCGAGCCGCCGAGGCTAAGGTGGAGAAGTGAAAATCCTTATCAAGTTAGTATCATTGTTTTAACGGGTGTTTGGTTTAAAAAATGGGACGTCCGTGAACTATTCGATACTTACTCTGGGTCTAACATTTATGTCTTTCTTGAAAAATATAGTAGCTATGCCAATATCAACTCATTTCACATGACCACTAATTTAATATAAAAGCGAGAAATTGTGTTATCCCATATAACGTCATGGGATGGATAATCTCATCTACGGTGAACTAAATCCTTAAACTAAACATTTCTTAAAACATCGAATGTAGTATTGCTCTTGTGTGTAAATAGGTGGTGGGCACTAGAAATTTGGTGCCCCATAAAGGAAATCACGCAATAAGGCCATCTTCAACGAATCGTGTATTGAGCACAACAGTACATTTGCCAATCGATCTTAGTCCGTATCGCTGCTCCAACAGGTGCTCTATTTGCTTGGATGCCGGATGCCTTTTTCTTGACAGTGCAGAGGCAAATTTGCAAAAAAAATTGGATCCTGTAATATTATTCACAGAGTATGTTTGTGGATCCGAGGAGAGAATGAGAGTGATAGAAAGTAGAAAATAAAATAACTGCTGGAGATTAAAAAAATAGAGGATACTGTAATAATGTTATAGGAAATATATTTTTAAATATTTATTAGAGATGGTCTAACAAGAGAGTTTGACAAACACCCGACAAAAGATCACCGCTGCTGAGCCTCGGTGGGTGGAGTGCACCATTCCCCGAGGTGATTCCCTGTTGAATGTGCATTATATTCCCTCTAGCAGTATGTTTCATAATCGTCCTAGATTTCATCCAAATTTCTATGTATTCGGGTTTGGTGCTGCAGCTTGGTTAGGGTGCTGCAGCTTGGTTAGGCAAGCACCATATGTACATTGTTCAACTCGTGATCCGAAACCTGAAGCCTGAAGTAAAGCACCACTTGTTCATTCTCCATTTTTTCTTAATTGAGTCATCACCTGTTTCTAGATATGTTAGAAATGTGAATTGATCATAGCTCAACTGTATCGGAGGATTGAGTAAGGAGACGTCCTAACTAACGGGTCTCATAAGGGGTATGACGACCGACGAGGGATATTCTCTGAACCCTGACCCATCACGCGACCAGATTAAAGCTCGCTCGACCAGCGCGAAGCTTACACGACTAGCCTCCTTACGATATATTGTGATTCCGCGACCAACCATTGCTAGTCGTAGGACGTCTATACCTAATATATCGAATCGTATTTATCGATTTCTATTCAAATGTCTTTCTTCCTTAGACATCTTCCTTTAGCAAATAAAGTTATGATTAGCGTAGATAGGCAGTGCCACGTCTCATAGCATTAAATGCTACATAGTGGAGTTTGCAGACCGACTTGGCGTCGTGCGACAAATAAGACAGGATCTGCATAATGATTAGTCAAGTGAATGAGGTCGCAAGCGGGCTCACGGAGGGTTGGAACGAAACGACTTGGCAGATAAGCTTGCAGCTCATGACGAGGGGACAAATGGGGCTACCGAGGTAAAATAAAAGTAGAGGCGTCCATGGGGATTGGATTTGCTCCGTAGTACCACCGGCGCAAGCTGTATCGCATGCGCCCTGCGTGGTGATGGCATGAGAAAAAAATATCTAGCTAGATATAGATCTACGGAAAGGGATCTACCTGTAAGTTCTCTTTCTCTGAGGAGAACGGGTCTAGAATTGGAAGAGGATCTTATCTGTAATAAGTTTAAAAACACTCATAACAAAATACATAGAATATAGGCTTGTTATCCTTCGAGAGGCTTGAACCTCGATAACCCTGATGTTCTTGAGTTTTAGCAGATACACACCCGTTCAAGATGTTGATCACGCGTCCGTCGACGATATATCCCAGAATTATTATCAATGACTAACCCTCGACAAGCTACCCATCCGAATTCGAGTTCTAGACTTAGTACAAATATTCACATTTATAAAATGACTATATATATATATATATATATATATATATATATATATATATATATCTTTAACATATTAATGTCTTGTCGGTATGGAAGCCATAAATGGTATTTCCTCTTCATTGAAAAAACAGATATGCTGGAAATGGGCTCTTCGTGATCTGATAGGTATACTCTTCGGTCTTCCCCGTGATAATCTTGTTCGTTTATTAAAAAACCTCATCACTCTTCACCGATGGCTTCTTCATTAGGCTGCCCATGTTTCATGAGCCTGTAGTAGCTTTGGGCCTCCCATTTGGTGGACCAGGCCTACGTAAAGCAGTCTCTGGTTCGGCGACTAAGGGCCACCGGCCTGCTTCCTACCGGGACCGAAAGGCGGGGAGAATCACGTCAGACCGCGAGTTTTTTTTATATTTTTTATTAAAATTTTAAATAAATAGATTCCTCGTTGGAGAATTTGTAAAACTAGACGCCTGCAACTCTCTCAGTGGGCTGCAGCCCTCTGAGAGGGCGGTTAAAGGACCTAACCGCCCCCAAGGGGCAGGTACAGCCTGCCCGCCCGAGCCGGTCCCTTACCGGGTAGAGGTCCTTACCGCCCTCTCAGGGGCCTCCCCGCCCGCCGCGCTGCGTTGCCCTTCCGGCCGCTCTCTCCTATAAAAAGGCCGAAAAATAGGCCAAAAATTCATTAAAATCCGGAAAAAGAAAAAGTTAAGAAGATGGAGGAGAAGAGAGGAGAGGAGAGGGGAGGAAGAGAGGTCGGCGAAGCCCTGCCGCATTTGGGCCGCGGATTTGAAGAATAATTTCGGGTAAGTCTTTTTTTTCCTTTTTATTGTTGTTAATTAGTGCAGTAATAGTATATGATATAGGTTTTAGGCATGTATGACTTAGGGTTTAGAAAATTGTCAAATTTATTTAAAAAATGGTACGATAGCAGTGCAATGTAGAATATTATTTTTAGTATATTATTTTTACTATATTGGGGTTGTACCTGTGGACGTAGGAGGTAGCAGTATATGATAATTTGCGAACCTAGGATAGCATTTAGAAATTATTTTATCCAATAATTAGAAATATAGTTTGTTGTCTTAACATTGGTTATGTTTGCGGGTGTTTCCAAGGATGACAGATAAATAAATTTTTCAGATATATTATGGTGATGGTGAAATTAGGTACGGTCCTAACGGTGTAGATCTGTCTGGACCAGGTTTCCAGTACTCCCCTTCGGACATAGCCTACGCAGGACGAGGCCTCGACACTGGTGGTCCCTACTGAGCCTATCAGACACGTCGGTCCACCCGACCCCCTCACCTACTCCAGGGGTCACGTGAAGCTTAACCAGCGGCATCGGCATCAGGACCACGATGGGGCGCACGGGCGATGGCAACGAGGGAGGCAGCAGTAGATTTTTACATTTTATGTAACTTACATATGCATATTCGCTTCGTGGTGTACTCCTATGGATTCAGACACGTTTACTTTGTATGGTCGACTTAGCATTTAACTATGATCAATGAAGAAGTGACCACACTACTAAACTTTAGTCATGACTTGACAACACATGCCTCCTTACGCAGGCTTTAAACAAGACATGACAACACTACTGTCGGAGGGTTAACTTCTGTCGCAGGGATCCTAAGGGACCCCTTTTTAGAGATTCGGCCGGGGGGATGATCCTGAATATGTTCGCCGGAGAAATAAATAGGTATGAATGCGATGGCCGGTGGGGTGGAATGATCTAGTGCGGAACGGAGTAAATGCGCTGATGTTTAGACAGGTTCGGGCCGCACGGAGGCGTAACACCCTACTCTTGTATGGATACTATAAATGCCCTGAGAATGTCCCTCAAGGATGTTGCTAGTTACAAGAATGTTTCTCTATCTTGGAGCCAGGGGCTCCTTGTTCTTCGGTCTGCGTATATCTGCTGGCTTTGGGTGCTCTCGATCTTCTCTTCTCTTCGCTACCTCGAAAAACTTCTGTCTTTGAAACTTCTTCCTTTGTCCGCGCTGCCGGCTGCTTTAAATACCCACCGGCAGTAGCGTGCCCCGAACAGAAGGGGGGCACGAGTTCCAAGACACCATAAATGAAAAGGGCGTCATCATAGCCTCTGTGCGAAGTGACCGGGGGTGGAAAATGCGTCTCACACCCGGTCATCCGTCACCATAAATGAACTGGCAACGGGCACCGTGGAGAAGGCCCACCGGGCAGCCGCAGAGCTGCCTGGTGTGCCCGTCCTGTCTTGTTCTCCTGCCACAGCAGCGCGGCAGACGGAACGCCTCGGCCCTTACGACGTTATCCTGAGACGGGCCGGATGGCACGGGATGGGACCCTTGCATTTAATGACCCCACACCCTTCTGCCGGAATATGGCAGGAACTGACACCGAGCGTGGCGGGAGCAGTTGGAGGTGACAGGCCACGCGCGCTCTTTAAATGCGACCTCGGGCCTTTGACTGGTTGACATCTCATCAGTGGGCCCCTCGGGGGCCACTGTCAAGGGGCTATCTGAGTCGTTGGGGAACCGAGTGCTCGGGGGTTACTGTTCACCTCCCCGAGCACTCTCTCCTAAGAATGCCCTTTCCTGATCCTCGGGGAACCGAGTGCTCGGGGGTACTGTTCACCTCCCCAAGCACTCTCTCCCGGGCACGCTTGTACGGATCCTCGGGGGACCGAGTGCTCAGGGGCTGCTGCATGCAGCCCCGAGCACTCTCTCCTGGAACTTTCTTCAGTGGGTCCTCGGGATACATTTCTCCCGGTACTTAGTTTTCCTGATCGTCGGGGGACTCAGGTGCTCGGGGGCCACCATATACCTTCCCGAGCACTTTCTTTCCGGTACTTAGACTTCGCAGATCATTGGGGAACTTGGGTGCTCGAGGACCACTGACTGTGGCCCCGAGCGCCCTCTATCGGAACTTAATCTTCTTTACCTCGCGGAGGAAACTCCACGGAATGGCGCCACCTGGCGGATTGCTGGCCTGGTCTCGGGATTCGGGGACCCCTGATTCCCGATTCACCGACAACTACCCAGGTTTTTCTAAACAATAAATGACAACATGGGTACCAATAAATAAGGTCATCTAACCACCCTCTCAGAGAGCTGCAGCCCCCCTAAGAAGGCTGTATGTGCCTAGTTTTGCAAATTCTCCTGCAAAAAATCTATTTATTTAATTTTTTAATAAAAAATAAAAAAAACTCTCAGACGGCCACCTTTGGCAGTGCTCCGCTCCAGCCTCCAGTCGACCGACCAGGCCAGCACCCAGCCTGACGGCCTCCATTCTACCATGCTCCACGTCCACGTGATCGCGACCCTCAAACATCCGGCTCCATCGGCTCCCGACGAGCACGGGAACACGTGGTGTCGGTGCCTGCCGAAGCAGTGCGTGGGTCACCGTCGAATCAGATGTTGCGATGATGCGACGCCCAGGTCATCAGCAGCGGCGGAAGAGCTCTCCCTCTTCCTTCTCTCTTTTCTTCTTTCCCTTGCTCATCCATGATAAAAAATATTGAATGGACTCAGGCAGCTCCATTGGCTTCGAAGCGGTATGCCCCCGACCCCCTATCCGCCCCTGGTCATCAGCTAATCAGACGCCACATCTACGTGTGCTTCGGAAAACAAGCAGGTATCTGCAAAACAGTGTTCGCGACCGCAATCGGAATTCTTCTTCTTTTACATCATCGCGTACTCTGATTTCTACCTCATTCGATGGCACCTTGCTATTGGTTTATTAATAAAATGGGATGCATAGCTACGTGCTTTTGCACTAGAAGAAAAGGCGATGTTTCGCAAATCGTCAGGGGTGTGGGTCGTTAGTATTTTTCGCAGTTCATCGCCATGCTGCTTTTGCCTTTTGCGTTTGCCCATTTCTTGCCTGCTGAAAACGCAAGCAGCAAAGCACGGCTAGGTGCAACTTGGTCTCACAAGGAGAGAACCTCGCTTCCTTTCGTTGGAAGGGTAGGCCACAACGCAAAGTACAAGCCATTTAGGCTTTTGTTCATTATGCTTCACAGAGGTTTATACAACCTTGGTTCAAAAGTATTTAGAGCTAGGCAGGGATCAAAGACCCTATATCTAAAAAAAAGTACTTAGAGCTGGCGAGGATTCGCTTTTCTAGCCAGATTAATCTTTCGTCATGGTAACAATATAATTTACTTAAGAAAAATAACTATATAATCCTATTAGTATGTATATATATCGCGTTGAAGATTTCATC
This sequence comes from Phragmites australis, assembly GCF_958298935.1. Classification (NCBI taxonomy): domain Eukaryota; kingdom Viridiplantae; phylum Streptophyta; class Magnoliopsida; order Poales; family Poaceae; genus Phragmites; species Phragmites australis. Next base: position 42,049,043 of record NC_084923.1, read on the forward strand.
TTATTACATCCCATGTACTTATTTTACCTACAGTAACTCCAAAGATTATATCTGCGAGGAATCGTTCAAATTCTATTCGAATTAATCATTAGAGCAATCAATTAATAAGATGAGAGCTAGCATACGATCTGTGCCTGACGTGCCACGTGCTAACCCACATCTTATAATATCAATCGCAACCATCAATAATTAACACGAATCTAATCCCGGTAGTCTCGGTATGAGTTTTATGTCTAAGATCAGAACACACATCTTTACAACAAGTTTTATCACATTAAGGCATAATAAAGAGCGAGTAATGTAAATATATTACAAGCCTTTAGATCGTTACAAATTCAACAATTTAAATATCAATGAACGCTAGGGAAACAATATACAACAGTTTCAACTCCTAACATGGTAGAGTTACTACACAACGGAATTAACGTCTATAGATATCAAAAGAGATGTCATCATTTGCCTTAAGACACCACTGTGTCACCACGAGTAGCCCACCACTACTCTTGTCTGTCACCGACATTAGTGGGTATAAAGTAACCGTATGCTATCTCATCCTCACCTACAAAACTCAACAAAAACAAGGTGAGTATGAAGGTACTTATAAAACTTATTTTATAATAAGTACATATAATAACCCGACTCTAAGGATCGTGCATTTGGAGATATATAGCAAGAATTTGGCTACAAAGTTAAATAAATTTATATGCAAAAGCATTTGCCGACTCAAGAGTGTGAGCATCTACATCACTTAACAATTGTAACCTCCTATCTTGAGATCTTAAATACAACCATAACTGTCACTTGAACAAACTTATCTCGACATATACCATCACTAACTACTTCTCAACATACCATAAACAACACAACATCGGAACTCTACGATTGATGTGGATGAGCATAAGTATGCTTATAACCAAGAGCGTGATAATTCAAATTGATCTTACACACTGCAGGGGTGCAGCTTTACCCACACTATTCAGGTTCATCCTCTTAGCACCCAAGACAACATTTTTCATATCCGAAACTACCCATTTGTGTTTGCCCCTATGGCACCAGGATTATTGCGAGCGTATCCCGAACACCTCCGACTTCCAGTCACCTTTCTTCTCCTCATTATTTTTCTCTTACGCATCATAGGGCCATAAGTCAAGTGTGTAGCACGGCATATGGCAATCGGCTCATTCACATATTTATTGAATATGTGGAAGTATTGAAAGTGCTTATGCCAACGGTAAACAACAGTTGATACTTAATTGATGCAAGCGATCTATGGCATCTGGGTTGCTCTCCTGATCTACCCCTAACATCACCCACATCTTGTCTCATCCTCACTAACTCTTCATCCCAACATCATTTACATTGTGAAATACCTTTAAGCCCCGAATCTCGCGAACGATGGGCATATCACCGCTCGACTTCTACCGATGACCTATGTATTGCTAAGCATATCAGATAAAATTATATCCAGGTTACAAAGATAGGCAATCGTTAATAATCAAATGTAGGAACGCATGTATCAACATATGTTCTACCCACAAATCCTGACATTAACTCCTAAACATGCACAACATACATAAAATATTAATTTACCAAATTAGAAACCACAATATCCAAAGTAAAGGTGAAGTATGCTTAAATCTTTGTCTTGTTTCTCTGGCGCTTCGGTCACGTACATCTTCGGGTCGGTATCGACCTCGACCGCTTAAACCGTCAACGCGTAACTCTCAAGCATTCGGACAAAACTGAATTCATTACCCCTTGTAATGTGGCTGGGTCCCCAGTTAGTCCATAAGGCATGACTTTGTATTCAAAGTGGCCATTGTGTGTTTGAAAAGTAGTCTTGGATTCTTCATCTTGAGCCATTCTTATCTGATGATATCCAGATCTCAGATCTAAAGAGGTGAACGAGCAGGCTCCATGCAATTCATCTAGAAATTCATGTATCATTGGAAGAGGATATTTATTCTTGATGGTCAATGCATTCAATATTCTATAATCTACACACATTCTCCATTCTCCTGTCTTATTTTTGATCAGCAATACTGGTGAAGCAAAAGGATTGGAGCTCACTTATATCATCCCATTTTGCAGTAATTCCTTTACTTGCTTCTCAATCTCATCTTTTTGTGTTGGACTGTATTTGTAAGGCCTAAGCCTAAAAGGTTGAGCCTCTTGCATGAGAGGTATGGTGTGATAACTGGTTCAGCTTGGTGGTAATCCCTTTGGTTCCTGAAAAAGTTATGAAAACTACTGAATGAGTTGTTGGATTTTAGTAGGAAGATCTGCTGAAACTAGACTATGTGAGTTTACTATCTGGAGTTGAACCACATGTAAGAGACCATCAGTTTTTTTGCATAGCTTCCAATTGAAACTCACTGATAGGAGCTTCTAACTTGACTCCAGTTTGTATTCCTTGAAGTTTCACTGTCACACCCTTATGCTTAAAAGTCATCCACTTATACATCCAGTGTATTTTCATGGGACTATGAGCTTCTAACCAATTCATACCCAAAATAATGTCATAACAGTTAAGGTGTAAAATCTTGAATTGGTTGCAAAATATATGGCCCTAGATGCCCCAATTTTGGTCTGGTAGCTCATGTGTGCACAAGAGAAGGCCCCTAGTTGCCACTTTTACCTTCATGGGTTTATCCAATGCCTTCCATCATGGTATCTCAATGGCCAATCTCACTTATAAAACAGTGAGAACTACCTGAATCAACTAACATGATAACATCACACTTTGCTATATAACGTTGCATCCTCACTGTTTTAATCCTTCAGTACCATCCATGGCTTGCTGTGATATTGCCATTAAGTCCTCTTCTGGCATAGATTCCACTTCACTTGATGTTTGTTTTGGACTTCTGGTCCCTTCATCATACAATTGCCAAATTTCTTCTACCACATCCAGTGATACTATGGATGCACATTTATGATTAGTTCCTCACTTCTCACCACATTTGAAACATAACCCTTTTACTCTACGGTAGGATCTCAATGCCGATAGCCTATCTTCACTGCCAGCAGTTCTTGTAACCACCCCAGATCCTTGATACTTTTTGTCATCAGAAGGACCATTACTAGCATTGTTCGTAAGAGAATAAGATGCTATGTTCATAGATGATCTAAGTGTATCCTTGAAAATAGGAGATATTTCTTGCATTCTACCATCCTTCCTGGGAGAGTCCTACCACACTTCCTCCTGCAAAAGTGCCAATGAGCCAGCAGTATCGAGATCCATGGGTCTATTACTAACACTACTGCTTTAATATCCTCTCTTAAATCATCAATAAATCGATTAGTGATGACATATTTACTAATGGTGGAGTCATGCGCCAATAATTGATGTATCAACTCATCAAACCTTTGTATGTAGTCCGCTGTAGTGCTAGTTTGATGGATGTGAAAAAATTGAATCAATTGATTGTCTTTATCTCTTTAAAATCTACCAACTATTGCCAAGCATAACTCTATCCAACTACAGTGAGACACCTTAGGCTCGGTGTATTGCAACCAAAAGGCTGCAGATCCCATGAAGTGTAGTGTGCATGTTTTAACCCAAAGATTAAGTGGTATCTCATATACTTCAAAGAATGTTTCAGAATGCTTAATCTACATTTTAGGGTTAGTTCCATCAAATTGCAGAAAATTCAGTTGAGGAAGAGTCGTTTCTAGATTAGAATTGATGCTCATGGCACTCTGATTTGGGGATTCTCCTAATTTGAACGGGATGGAGGGGTACTGCGAAGAATTGATCGCACCTGTGACCGGAAGTGGTGTCAGAGTGGCATGCACCCTAAAACAAAACCCGCGGTGTTGTAGTGCAGAGCGGTGGCCGATTGGCCCGAACGCCGCCTTAGACGAGGAAGCCCCCAGGTGAGCGGTGGCCAGCGCTCCAGTTGGATTCATTGCCTCCGCTTCCGAAGCCCGGACAAACGAAGTCTTGGCTGTCACTTTACCGTCAGATCCAGGCATAGAATGGAGTTGTTCCACTTGCACATGAAGATCGGTGAAACTCTCCTGTAGATCCAGCAGATTGATCTCAACCTGTGGCTTTCATAGCTTGAAATCTCCCTTGGTGACCTTCAATTCCTCCATCGCCGCTCTCATTTCTGAGAACCACTATTGATTATGCACATGTTGATCCTTCAGCATGGCGATCAACTCCGCGCAATGCTCGTCGGTCTTCATCTTGATCTGGAGTCAGGTCTCGTGGTGGCGATGCGTCAGGATCGATGCTCTGCTACCAAATGTTACCGAACTTGAGAAACCGAGGGGTAGAGAGATAGAATTTCCAGAGCAATAGCTACATGATGTGCCCGAGTTCGTGGTTCTTCGTCATTAATCAAGTTCGAGTTCTTTTCTTATAGCCAACATTTCTATTCAATATAACTTTCTTCTGAAAAAACAACCCACTAGGCTCTATTGGGCTTGGCTCTCCCACTGGACTTTTGCAATTTTGCTTCCTCTAACGAGCTAGCCACTTCCGCCGTTCTAGCGCAGTCCCCTCTTGATCAGGTTAGTGACAGCGTACACATATGTTTATACAATAATTTGATCGCACCTCCTAAATTTTAGATATTTGAAAATTCAAAAGTGTGAAAAAGAAAATAGGATCATAAATTCACGACTTCGTAAAGATGAAAACTAACACCTCATCAAAGGTTGAAAACCAGTCATATATGATCTACGAAGGAATTCAACGGGGAAAACCGCGGCCCCTTGCCACAAATTACATCAGCCCAATTCTCCCATCGCATTCTTCACGTCCACAGGCACAGTAAAACTGAAAAAAGAGAGAGGAGAACAACCGAATGATCCTCTTGTGCTCTCGTCCCTCCCCACCCGCTATAATACCGCCACGCCCTCGTCGCCATCATCACCACACCACCGTTCGCTTCCCTCCCTCTCACTCCCGATCTCTCCACCACCACCCCTGCCTCCTCGCACCTCTCCTCGCCTCGCACGGCAACCGGCGGCGGCTCGTCGGTGGCCCAGCCATGGTACTCTTCACGGTGACGAAGAAGGCCACCACGCCCTTCGACGGCCAGAAGCCCGGCACCTCTGGCCTCCGCAAGAAGGTTTCCCTACCGCTCTCGGCTCTCCCATTTCCGTTCCTATTGCTCCGATCCGGATCTCTATGTGATGTGTCGGGCTCGTGGCTGGGTCTGGTGCCTCGGATCTACCGCGTGCATTCCCTTCCCGTCGCCTCGCGGATCTCGCCGGGCGGCTGCTCGCGCGGGATTTCGGCCCCCCTGTCCGATCCGTCGTTTTGGTTGGATCTGCTCGGAACCCCGATGCCGTGATTGTGATCCGCGCGAGTGCATTTGCGTGCTGTTATGTGTCGCGGTTGTCGGATGGGTGTGGTTCGGGCCGTTTATCTGGCTTTGGATCCGTTGGTTCCTATGGAACGTTGGACCTGTACGGGTTTCGAATGATTTGAATTGTATGCTCGCATGGGCTTTGATCCATAAGATTTACACTCGCATTGATCAGCTCTGGTTAATCGTTACTGGATCTAGCTTAGTAGTCGGTTATTGTCGTGTTGGTGGTTGGAGAAGATAGCGAGGCCTCTGTTTCTCTAGTTAGTGCATACTGGCTGATATGGTTTCCGGTCTCTCAGTGTTTACTCACTGCGAGAAAATGCTCACATGAAAGTTGTTCTGGCATGTTTTGCTGCATCTGGTTGGGTCAATTTGACGTTCACTGGCTCCTGGCTAACACGTCTTGTATGCAGGCTCATGCAATGAGTTTGGATCCTGGCTCTATTGGCTATAGTGCGATTCGTGTTTTCAAAATGGGACGAAGCTGAGGAGTTTGATACTTGTAGTTGATACCGTCGGCTAAAATGTGTAGTTGGTGTTGTAAAGGGGGAAAGTATATAGCAAGTAAGTTAAATTCGATCTGGCGGCTTTTTGTTGATTGGAAGTGGCACGTTACTTGGCCTGACCTGAGTATTTTGTACGCGTGTCTAGGAATCTCCAATGTGGTGTTCCTGGTGGTTGGATTTTGTGATCGTGGTGAAAATGGTCCATACTCCATAGGATATTTTATTATTTTTTAATGTCTCAGTGCAATGTTAATTGGTGTTACATGGTTGTTTCTTCGTTTGTAGTTTGTAATGTACAGTATTAAGTAGGAAAGCATTTCATGAATACGCTTTTGTTATTTAGCGACGTTCTACGAATTATTCCTCCAGCCAAGGCAGCCAGTTCTGTTGTATTTGTATGTGCAGTTAGCTTCAACTTATAGCGTTTATATGTTTATTCGCATACTTAGTTTTACTATGATCCTATGCATTCCACCTAGTTCCTATCCTTCTCTTCATGGGAGGTAATAAAAAGATTTTAATAGCTATGGTTTTACTACTACATCATCAAGAAGAAAATGCATGACTGTGATCAGTGATCACTGATTGCTGATGTTAGTGATTCTCTCATTAGATATTTTCTGTCACTTCAGTACTTTTAATATTATCAGTAGCACAATGCAATTCATTATGGCTATTATCTTTTGATTAATTTATTGTTAATATCACCAGGTTACTGTATTCCAGCAGCCTCATTATCTGCAGAACTTTGTCCAATCAACATTTAATGCCCTTCCCGCCGAACAAGTAAAAGGTAATTGCTTATCAGATAAACACCAGTCCTGCTTCAAACATACTTCCCCTTTGCTTCTCTTTTGTTCATCTAATACAATGCAGTTAGGCAACTAAACTGTGCACTAACTGATTATTGGGCCTAACCAATTTTGAGGATGCCACAAAGTTTTAATAAATTATGATTGAGTTGTTTTTATGCATATCATTCTTTGTCATTTGAATTGTTAATGGGAAATGTAGTTGCCATAGCCAAAATATTTCATGGGACATGAACTCCCATGTCCTTTTCCTGCAGTTTTGGTTCATGTCTCCTTCCGTCCTTTCTTTACAGGTGCAACCATTGTTGTCTCTGGTGATGGCCGCTATTTCTCAAAAGATGCGGTTCAGGTGACTCCCGTATACTCTTTTTAACACTATTTTGTCATGTTTATAATGTTTCAATATTGTTTGTTGCAGACTTCAATTCTAATATTGATAGTCTTAGTGTTTATCTACTATAAAAGTTGTGCTTAGAAATGACATTTCTTTGTTTTTTTACAGATCATAACAAAAATGGCTGCTGCCAATGGAGTAAGGCGTGTTTGGGTTGGACAAAACAGTCTCATGTCTACTCCAGCTGTATCTGCTGTCATCCGTGAAAGAATTGGTGCAGATGTAAGTTTGATTTCCGAGCAAGGACAACTTATAGCAGTATAAACATGGTTACTGTTGCTCCTTTTTGTTACCGTAATAAATTACCTGACTACTGGTTTATAAACACGTTGACAATAGGGATCAAAGGCTACTGGTGCCTTCATCTTAACAGCGAGCCATAACCCAGGTGGTCCGACCGAGGTACCAACTTTACTGCTACTATCTCTGTTGCAAATCAAGTGCCACTGGTGTTCTATGTTATTGAATATTTCTCATTGAACTTTCCAGGACTTTGGCATCAAATACAATATGGGAAATGGCGGACCTGCCCCTGAATCCGTCACTGATAAGATTTTCTCTAATACAACGACAATTACTGAATACTTCATTGCTGAAGACCTTCCAGATGTATGATTCTGTGACATCTTGCTAAATATTTTCTTGCTGTTTCTTTTGACCTAAGTTATTGAAATATTAATTTGCTCCTTTTATTTTACCATTGCAGGTTGATATTTCTGTTATCGGTGTCACTAGCTTCAGTGGACCTGAAGGCCCCTTCGATGTTGATGTCTTTGACTCTTCTATAGATTACATAAAGTTAATGAAGTAAGTAGTTTCCTGTTAGTTGGTGTTTTCTTTTACTGAAGTGAGAGTTTCCATGCTTTGTACATTGCTAGGATTTTATTGTGTGAAAAAGGGAATCTGATGATTTTGTTATTATTGTGTATTCAATACCAGGACAATTTTTGACTTTGAGGCAATAAAGAAGCTGTTGACCTCTCCAAAATTTACATTCTGGTACTTATGTTTGCAACTATGTTACCGTCATCCTCCTCTTAACATATTGCAGCACATCTAAAACCTTGTGTTGCACCTTCAGTTATGATGCTCTTCATGGTGTTGCTGGAGCTTATGCCAAACACATCTTTGTGGAAGAACTCGGTGCTGATGAAAGCTCACTGTTGAATTGTGTCCCAAAGGTAATTTGTTCTTCAATTGTCACAAGTAGTATTTATAATTTGGCTTGGTGTTAATTCATAACTTATGTTTTTACAGGAGGACTTTGGGGGCGGTCATCCGGATCCTAACCTCACATATGCAAAAGAATTGGTTGAACGGATGGGTCTTGGGAAGTCAGCCTCAAATGCTGATCCACCTGAGTTCGGTGCTGCAGCTGATGGAGATGCTGACCGCAATATGATTCTGGGCAAAAGGTATCATCTATCTTGGTATCTTACGTAGAAAAATGCTTTTGGAATCTAGAAAAGCACCATAAGGAATTCATGATGCGCCCTTTGTCTTGTTCTAGATTCTTCGTGACACCATCAGATTCGGTTGCCATTATCGCGGCCAATGCTGTTCAATCAATTCCTTACTTTGCTTGTGGCCTGAAGGGTGTTGCCAGGTAAAAAGCTCCTACATATTGTGCTGCTAAGATAACATCCAGATATTCTTGCTGTGAAAACTTCTCATTATAGTTGAATTAAGGCTTTAAGCGGCAAGCTGCACTGTTGCCTGCAGTAAACATGCATATTTCCTTCCACAAAATGTTCTGCATTTGAGTAAGCTTGGCACGGTTTTACTTCTCCGATTTTCAGGATCCCAGGTCCAGCCTTGGTAGCCAGTTACTGTGATTTTATGGTTGACTTTAACAATAAATCTTATGTAGAATCTTGTGTTTATTCACCCTGATATAATCCTTCAACAATGAATCTGTTAAGATAGCAGCAACAGTACAATGAATCTGTTAAGATAGCAGCAACAGTTTTGTCATCCCTGCCTGACATGCAGCCGTAGAATCATAGATGCATCTAAAGTTTCTCTATACCTTACATATGTTGATCTGTTGGTGGAACTGCAGGAGCATGCCAACATCAGCTGCCCTTGATGTTGTCGCGAAGAATTTGAATTTGAAGTTCTTTGAGGTAAAGTATTAAGACCTTGAATCACAAGATTTTGGACAAATCAAACATATAAAAACCATGCTTCAGGTGCCTACTGGGTGGAAATTTTTTGGGAACTTGATGGATGCTGGAATGTGCTCAATCTGTGGTGAAGAAAGCTTTGGCACTGGTAATGTTTGGAAACACTCGTGGCTTATCATTTATATATGTCCCTATCACAGTAATAAACATATCAGCACCTCTTGTATTGGCATGTTCCATGAATAAATGGGTTTCACTTGTGGTAAAGGAATGGAGCAAGAGGCTTAATGTGTTCTGAGAATGAGCTTTGAGCTCTCTCACTTTTTTCTTTAGTTGGTGATTTTCACGAATTATTTCGAGTCAAGTACTCGGTATTTGCACCGCAGCATAGATGTGATTGAGATGTTTATATCTACTACTTTGGATAGGATCTGACCACATTCGTGAGAAGGATGGTATCTGGGCTGTGCTAGCATGGCTGTCTATTCTTGCTTTCAAGAACAAGGACAACCTTGGAGGAGGGGATAAGCTTGTCACGGTCGAAGATATTGTTCGTCAACACTGGGCCACCTATGGTCGCCATTATTATACACGCTATGACTACGAGGTACTTCATTCTTTTGTCATGCATCATGCATGTATGTAGTACCGATAGCATGCTAAATGTACATGTTTGTTTGTGAAGAATGTTGATGCAGGGGCTGCTAAGGAACTTATGGCAAACCTAGTCAACATGCAATCGTCACTTTCTGATGTTAACAAGTGAGATTCTATTGAATTTGATATGTAGGAAAACTAGTACTTTTCCAGAAGTTTTATGCCAGTGATATTTTGAATTGTTATCCCAGAGTTACTTAAATTAAGTATATTTAGTTCTTAATCAGCACAGAGGATTGCAAACTTGAACTGTTTGGTCCCATGTCTAAATTATCTCTCGTCCTCAGGTTGACCAAGGAGATCCGGTCTGATGTCTCTGAGGTAGTTGCGGCCGATGAGTTTGAGTACAAGGATCCTGTTGATGGCTCAGTCTCCAAGCACCAGGGTATCCGATATCTCTTTGGAGATGGTTCACGACTGGTACGTAGAGTCAATAACTGTGCTGTTTTTTGTTGGGAGAATGTCTTCAGATATCCTCCATTTTATTTCTTGAACCAAAGCAAAGGAAGTAGCATAAAAACCTTTGCCCACAACTCCACATGCAACCATTGATTTTTGCGATATAATCAGTCAGTGCATACTGCATAATAGTGGCTGAGTTTGATCCTTCTTAGGCAAGATGCTTGTGAGCTAACATAGATTCTCGACTTTTTAGGTGTTCCGTCTCTCTGGAACTGGTTCTGTTGGTGCCACCATCCGTGTCTACATTGAGCAGTACGAGAAGGATTCCTCCAAGACCGGGAGGGACTCACAAGATGCCCTTGCTCCACTGGTAAGATATCTCCCCTCTATATTCGCCTTGCTTCGACTACACAAATGGATGTCACGTCCTTTTGTGAGGCCGCAGTCACTGATTTGGTGTTCCATCCCAGGTTGATGTGGCACTCAAGCTCTCAAAGATGCAAGAGTACACCGGCCGATCTGCCCCCACCGTGATCACATAATTTTTTGAAGAGTCCGCGTTTTAGAGAGTTGTGGCACTTACAAAAACTCTCATTCCGGCCTCGCTTGATAGCTTTTTTGTTACATCTCACCACTGAATAAAATGTATGTATCAGACTCTCCCTCTCGTTTTATTGCCCATACTGCAGACTTGGCCGCTGGCACAGCATGCGGTAATAATCCTGTCACAGTGCTGTAATTTGGAGCGTGTTTCTCCTTGTAACATATCGATGTGTTTTTGCCTTGTTTGAGCATTGAATTGATTTGGCCTTTGCATCAATCGAGTTGTTACGTTCTCGAAAAATCAATTCGATTTATTACTTCATCGGCACGCGCACATTCATTTCAGCTCCGACCCCTGTTGAGAAGCAAGAACAGGGTACTTAATGGCATTGAAACCGATAGTCCTAATGCATGCTGTGTTCTCGTGATTGTTCACAAGAGCAGATGCTCCGAACTCCTTCCCGTCCTATTTTTGACTGCTTTGAGACGCATCGATTTCTTTTGACGAAGGCGGCATGAACCAGGCAATCCCCGATCTGTACCACCAACATAAGGCGATGAAGAGAAACCAGAAGCCCGAAACCAACATGAACATGATACGTATCAGCGACCACAAGCACACGAGCTACGAGAACGCGCTCGGTGCGTTTATTATTGCCATTCAAAGTCTCTGACAGCGTCAGTATCATTTCCCATCCCTGCAACACGGCTCACACACGCACGGGTACAGAACAAGCTGACCCCTTGACGCTCGGTCCCCAAGAGGATCAGGGAGCCACGGCGCCGTTGGAGTGGCTGGGCTTCCAGAGGATGGTGGTCTCGGCGATCAGCGAGGTGACGACGTAGGGGTCCATGTTGGACGCCGGCCTCCGGTCCTCGAAGTAGCCTGTGAAACAAACCCAAAAAATCCCACACGGTTCAGCCGCACGAACCCATCAAAACTTCGTGAGCCGCACGCGAAAATTTCGAGGTGACCTCTCTCTCACCTTTGCCTTCCTTCTCGGTGTCGCGGCCGACTCGCACCGACGCGGCGCGGTTGGCGACGCCCTGGCAGAGAGAAACGGACTCGTCTTGTTATGGAGGAAGAGGAGCAGTGTCGTGTGATCTGACTGAGAGTGCAGATGTGGTGGTGTTGCGGTATCGTCATGCTCACCCAGATGAAGGTGTTGATGTCGGCGGTCTCGTGGCGGCCAGTGAGGCGGCGCTCGTTGCCGTCCCCGTACGCCGCGATGTGCTCCTGGTGCCGCATGCCTAGCTTCTCGATCGCCTTCTTGATCACCTCGTACCCGCCGTCGCTCCTCATCGACTTGGTGCTGAAAGCACAACAGGAGCACTTCTCCGGTCACAAAAGAATGCACATCGACATGGTCTCCAAAATGTAAATGAATAATCTTGACTATAAGAAGCTTATAAAACCAAGTAAAAATGTAATGTTACGGCAGTATGAACCTAGCCAAGTATACCTGTAGTTAGTGTGAGCTCCAGCACCATTCCAGTCTCCCTGCAGTCACATGCACACGTCATAAGACTAGCAGGATAACATAAAAAAATTGGCAGAAAAATGTTTACCGGAATTGGCTTGGGGTCGAAGGAGACGACGACTCCAGCAATCTCAGCGATCCTCTGCCGACCACAGGGAAAGAAAAACACAAGTCTCATCAGCCAAACACTGCAGACCATGTCTCAGCATCTCATTCGACATGCATGGCAGAAGGAGAACGCAGCTCTACCTCAAGAATGTAGCGAGCCACCCAGAGCTGGTCGCCGGCCGAGATGCCGACGGCAGGGCCAACCTGGAACTCCCACTGTCGATACAAAACTCCATCAGCAGATGGCACGAAATCGTCGAAAACGGCGTCGAAATAGCCTTGTGTTAGCAAGTTTGCAGTGGAAGTAGTATTGCACATTTACCTGCCCTGGCATGACCTCTCCGTTGATCCCACCGATGTTGATGCCGGCGTAGAGGCAGGCCTTGTAGTGCGCGTCGACGATGTCCCGCCCGTAGGATTTGTCCGCTCCTACGGCGCAGTAGTAAGGTCCCTGTCATACAATTTTTCAGAATTCATAAAAAGTATTATTTTGATACGGTTAGTAGCAAGAAATGGCTCATGAAACCTACTAAAATTCATTTCTATCAGCAACAATTGATTACTCAAGCTTGACAGCTCTGACATGGTTAATTCCAAGTTATACTACATAGCAATGCCAGGTTATCAGGAATTATTGGGCCAGCTGCATTTGCAACTAAGTTTCTTTTCTCTTGATTGTGCTGACTTGCTGAAGAGTAGTCTTTCATTGCAACGTGGGAGAAAATAGGACCTTTGCCAAGATTAGTTGCTGCATGCAGTGTTCAACAACATGTCTAGTTACCTGAGGGCCAGGGTAGCCACCCAGTGGCCACCCAAGAGGCCAGTTGCTGTCCTTCTGAAGAAGGGTGTACTCTTGCTCAATCCCGAACCTGATTTTTGTGCGCAATAAGAAGTACTATTAGGTTGAAACAAAGAGTTGTGCACAAACACTAGTGCATTGATTTGTTCAGAACTAGAGGTATGAAAGGACTGGAGATTCAGACCATGGTTCTTCAGCCTTGACATCAGGGTGGCTGAATATCTTGTCCGCGCCATGCCGCTTGTTGGTCGGGATCGGTTCTCCGTTTGGCGCATAGCAGTCACACATAACCTGCGCACAGCTCAAAATTGGATCAAAGTCTCAATACCCATGATCAAAATTCATGCAGAAATTCTGCAAATATGAATAAAAGAAAGGAGGATCTGTTACCAGGATGTTCTTCCCCCTCCTGAACGGGTCCCCAAAGATGGCCTGAGGACTTGATGTAAAAACAAGATGTGAAGGTAAATTAGCTCAACACTTCAACTTCAGGGCGCACACATCAAAGCCTCAAAGGTGAATCTGAAGAGTGGACTCAAGAACATACCAAAGGATGACCTCACTGTCGTCACCCGTGGCTTGGCTGGTGCTGGAGCCGTCGAAGTTCCATTTTGGGAGCTTGCTTGGGTCATCAACAGGTCCAGACAATGTCTATGAGTAAAGAAAATCATATGAGCAGTCAGTCGCTTAAAAAGTTATATTTCCGAGGGCTGCGTAATTCATATTGACAAGGCACTTGAAAAGTTATCACAAGCCACAAAGCACACACTTGCATAGTTGCATGACGCATATCACTCCAAGAACAAGTGTACCAAGATAAGGATTCATGGTTATCAGGGTGCGAAAAAGGTGTACTGTACCCTGGCTTTGCTCCTCACATCCATGCCAGAACCGCCAACCCTGCAGGATCAGCCAAGGTGGATTAGTACGGCCTAAAAGTAACGTAAGCATGATGATATGTAATCACTGGAACAGGGGAACAAGTAAGCACCCGCATTTTGGAACAAATGCAGAAATCATCAAAATAGCATTGCAATCTTCAAAATACCATAATAAGATTAACGAGCTGTAGTTCATAAAAGTCTTCCTAAAACTTGAAAACTTTGTTTAGAAAGCGTATTAACGCAGCGTCTGAAAGACAGACACGCAATTCGTAACCATGGTTCTTTTCTCCTACAGATCGAGACCAGAATAAGATTTGCTAGTTGCTCCTTAATCCCAGAGGCATAAACCGCATTACTAAACAACACACCAAGATTTACACCATGCAACGGATGAAGAAACATCAGACGGCGGAGCAGTGGTGGAGACGAACAGGAGGAAGGAATGAAGCGATCTCACCATATGTACTCGGCGATGATCTTCCCGGTGCTGTCGGACAGGTCAAGGTTGATGAGATCAGCGAGCAGAGACATGGTGGTGGTGATGACGTCTTCCTCTCCTCCTCCTTGACGAAGCAGAGAGCACAAGCAAGACTCTAATGGCGGCCTCTCTTGGAGCTGCACGGGGAGAGCGAGTGCGATTGATGTGTGTGCCATAGTAGCTGGCTACCCCTGTATAAAAAGAGGCGAAGCAGTACAGAGGGTGCCAGCCAGCCCCCCGGTGGTTGGTAGGCTGCACGCGCCTTGTGCAAACTGCACTGCTGCCTTTGGCTCTGGAAATCTGGAAGGCTCCGTGGTACGGTTGTCCTTGGCCGTGTCCGTTTCTCGATGCACTGTCGCGCTGCGGGACCCAGAGCCTTTGCCTTTTCGTGCCCCCGCCCCAAGCGTCGCCAAGTTACCAGCGCCCCTCCTCGGCGCGCGCCGCCACCAGAGCCTCACCTCCGTGCTGCTCCTCGCACCGATGCGGCACGGAGCTCCGCCACCACCCCTAGCGGATCCCGGCAACACCACCGCCACCACCCGACGCCGTCGGCCGTCCCGCCCAATGCCACACCCGCGCCGCGTCCTCCGCTGCTATTCCGCGCCCTCGGCCCCTCGCCCAGCCGCCCCATCGGAGAGGAGGAAGAAGCAGTAGATCTGGGGGAGCTGTGGGCATGTGGAACATTTGATGTGGATGCCTAGAACAATATTTTTTTCCTACTGAGTGTGACATTTTTTGTTTTGATTGGAACATTTTGGTATGAGAGCGGTTTCTCGCCGGAGGGTCTTCACCGGCGTTGGAGACGACTCCGATGAACGGCAGGAGAGTGTGTGGGTGCAGCTGCAGTGGCGATGGCAACGCTGGACGCTGGTGGTGCCTTCCCGATGGAACTGGGCCGTCGGGTGGGGTGGTTCGATGGGCCGTGGTAATTTCCTTTGGTGGGCAGCGCCAGAGGGTGCAAGGACTTTTTAATTTTTATATTTCGAAAATTAAAAAAATGTAAACTAGACATTTATTTGAATTTTTTTTTGCAGAACCAGGTCACTGGCGCCTCTTAGAATGACGATAGTAGCTTAGTTTTATAAAAAAAAATTCAAACAGGTGTCTATTTTGGTAAAAATTTTATTTTCGAAATATAAAAAAATCGTGTGGAAGCGGGTGTGCGAAAACCTGCTAACTGTCCCGAAACACGAAGTGTAATAGTGCCCCCGGTAAGACCGTCATGCTGTGCCTGTGGATTTACATACTTTGTTAAAAGTAAATAAATGGATGCTTTAGATCAAAAAATAAAAATAAACGGATGCTTTAGATAAAAAAATAAAATAGATGGATGCTTTCTAGAAGGGAAAAGTTGGATGCAGGGACGGTAGATGGTTTCAGATTTTATACATCAACGACCTCGAGAACCGGGTTAAGAAATGCTGAGCCTTGGTCCTTCTTACAATTAGAGTGGTAACAACATGACCCGATCCTTTGCAGTAGAGAAGACAATGTATTTTACTATTTATCGGTTACTGTAATATCTGATCTAATTCATTGATTTTGATCCGATGGTTGAGAAGAGATCCTAATGTATTTTACTGTAGCCCTCTGCTGCAGAGGATCTCGATCGGTAACAACACACATAAACTAGCAAATTAAAAAAAAAAGAGATCAACCTAAGAAGAACTTAGTGCATTATATTTAGAAAAAATAGACATTCAAATTTATGTCGAAAATGACTTGAATTTATATATATCTACACTCAATCAACCCAGCTAAACTTAGTTCTTAAAATTAGCAAATTAACAATAACGGAAGCAGCAAGATGAAAAAGAGTACTACACCAATGCAGCATGATGCGTCCACTCGATCACCACCACGGCTAGCGCCCTGAGTCTCAGGGAAGAAAATTATATGGGATCCTCTGCAGAAAGGCCTCCGTGAGATCCTGATCTACGTCGTTCGTTCTGGATCCAACGGTCTGATTGAATATATGTGATAGAAGTACAGGACACGTGTCACGCAGAGATGAAGATCTTTCTGTGAGACTCGGTCTCATAGAATTTCTTTCCGAGTCTCGGTGTTCGTTGAATCCTTTCCGAATTCTGATCCAGTGGGGGGCGAGAAAGGACAATGACACTTGGAACAAACGAAAGCGAGTCGATAAGCTTCTCTCGACCGTGCCGTGCCACTGTAAAGAAAAAAACTTTTTTTATGAATTGACAGAAGAGCTATTAATTATATTAATGAGAAAAAGCTCAATAAACTGACATGCTCGATTAATTAATAAAAAATCAAATAAAAATCATAAAACACAGGGGGGCTAAAAACAGATATACTCGCTAAACTACACATGGTGAGAAACGGCATGCACGTCAGGTTCTATGTTTCTGTCCGGAGGAGAGGCGAAGCTTGCACGAAAGAAGGAGATCGAGGTCGAAGAGACACGTCTCATGCCTACCAGGCGTAGCGTACAGGCGTATCATGATCGAGATTATGCCATTATGATCATGATCACGGAAAGAATAAAGCGTACTGTCGTACGTGGAGATCGACATGTATGCACGCGAAAGATGAACCGGTCGATCAAAGATAAGGATATCGCTATCTTATCAGCATTTTCTTTCTTTTGGCGCATGCCATTCTTTCCAGGTATTTTGTGGTGTTTGTTTGGGGAAAAGGACGCATATCGATCGGCAGTTTGATCGAACCTAACTTTTGCTAGCATTGATCCAACCTAACTTGGGTTCAGAGATAAGAGGTTTGATCGAACCTGTTAGACGGAGAATCCGGCCCTTGCCACTCTTGTGCGCATGCATGGCATGCATGTCACTGTGCGGCTAGCATGGCTCCGGTCCTGCGTGACCGAGTCCAGTGCCACCAGGATCACGCGTTAGCACTAACTAGTTGAGTAATTGTATGTTACAACAGGAACAAAAAATTTAGAAGATAATATCAAACATATATAAAAGCTATTGCTTATATTAATGGAGACAATCACGCGCTTGTCTTTCACCCCCTGAATTAACCAAGCAATACATTCACTGACCATCCAATTAAACCCTATTGTATTTGGAATTCATATCTGTAGCGAACAAACAACACTCATAAAAACAAGGCACAACAACCAAGTAGATTGAGTGCCTAAAATTTGCATAAAATAATATTGTTGATTGGATAAAACAGGACCTAGAAAGCAAAATGAACTCTTTAACCCGTCTCTATTGACCGAAAAGGCTTGAAATTGTTGTACCATGGCATATTTGTGACACCAGGCTAGATTAAATCATCAGGTGTACCACAAAGCTCAAAAAATTTATTTAGCTGCTCTGGCTGCAGGAATAGTATATAATCAAAAGGGAGATACAGTTCTAAATACAAGCACAGCTCATGATGAGTGAAAAATTACTCCACAAACAAATTAGAAGTGAATGAAGCAAGGGTTCGCAAAAAAGGAAAAAGGTTAACGCACATGCCAATAAACGGCATATGTATAATAACGAAAAAAACTTAACACGTCTGCAGATAAGTCACACATGTATGTGATCAATGCATCACGAATATCCGTGATCATGCATCAGATCATTGGACGAACATAGTAGCATGATAGGTGGCAGCTTATTTATCCATGGGGAAATGTAGCGAGGCTCAAGAAAACATGTACATGCAGAGATCTAATACAATTGGGAATAAATGAAAAATATAAAAAAAGAAAAAATAATACAGGAATGCAATAAATGCTTTGATTATTTGTTTAATGGTTTGAAAAATATACCTCATTCTTTCCAGGCAATATTGGCTTCCCATTGAGAAGCTTTGCAAAAATACAGCCCACTGACCACATGTCAACATCTGG
Source organism: Phragmites australis (assembly GCF_958298935.1). Classification (NCBI taxonomy): domain Eukaryota; kingdom Viridiplantae; phylum Streptophyta; class Magnoliopsida; order Poales; family Poaceae; genus Phragmites; species Phragmites australis. Next base: position 42,067,398 of record NC_084923.1, read on the forward strand.
ACTATATTTTGTGCTTTTGAGTAGTAACTCTGGAGGTATGTTCAAGAAAACAATAAGAAGCTTGCATAAAAAATGTAAATGTAATAACAAACCTATGAGAAGAAACAATACCTATACCACAAAGTGATCACACAGTTAGTAAGGTTTCCGTTACGATAACTCGAGAATGATCTAGTAAGCATGCACGTATAACACACATTAATTAATAATATTGCGGCAAGAGCATGCATATGAAATCAGTAACATTGCAACGAGAGTCGAAATTTTAAGCAAACTGAGGGAGCTGCCACACTTTGTTGATTTCCTTGCCGCGCGCCGCGCTATCGAGACACTTCATCTCCATGAATGATGAGACCACCATCGCGAGTACCATGAGGAGTCGTCCGGCGCCCATGCACTGCAACTACGACGGCTCGTTATAACCACCGGATGAGAAGCCTCTCAGCGCTGGCATGATCATCTTGCTATAAAGCAGCACCCATGTCAAGATGTAGATGACCTTGACCGAGCCTATCAAGAGAGAACTGCGGACCACAAGTTCATTGTCTTGTGCCGGGATAAGGGTCATAGGGGTGGCAGACGTGAGCACCATGTGCAAGAGTGCATGCTTAGGAATGAAACATGCGTATGTTCATGCCAGAAGCCACAATGACTACACAGGTCGTGCACACACGTAATAGCTGCATGTGGGGAGTCTAATATGCTACCCTGACAATATGTTTCCCGCTACTTTATGAAAGATCATATATTGAACACATGGAACCATGAGCTTTATGACTATGACATTGTTGATACGTTACAAGTGATCCAAGTCCCTCGCGAATCTACATGCCAGACTTCGAGAAGATGAAGTACAAACCGGGACATCAACAAACTCAGTTGATTTGGAATGACATGGATAAGTCTGAGGTGGGTCCAAGGGTGAAACGATGCAACAAGTGCGATGAAACTGGTCACATATGCAAAACTGTCCAAAAAAATACACCTTATGTATAGATGTGGTCATGACGGCAGTCAAGTGTGAATGCGTTTGTCGTATCTGGATATAATTTTTGTGAGGTTTTCGCCTAACCTATGTACGCTGTGTTTGGACCTTACATTTGTATCTGATTGTGGACATTACATTTGTATCTGTAACTGTGTGTAAATGTAATTTGTTCATGTAACTGTGTGTACATGTATGTTCTACGCTGTTCATGTAATCGTGTTTATATGTATGGTACAAACTGCTTATATTTATTTTCAATGTAGATATGACGCACCCACCGATCTTCGAGCTTTTTGACCCTATAGTGGACAAGATGCACCGCATCTTCTTGTCTACTGTTCACCAGCAGAGTTAGGAGTTTTTCGATCACGTGGCCTCGAGGAGCTTTACGATCGATGATCGTTGGAAGCACCGATATGTCACGAGTTAGCTCCGTATATTCATGATTATTTATTTGTTGCATGTTCTACATTCATCTAATATTCCAAATTATACCGATTGGCAGCATTTGGAGTCCTACCGCTGTGTCGTTTGGTGGAGACTCGAGCGCCATACAACCCTGAGGCAGCCGTGAGACCATTCTATTTCGACTGCTAGCTGATCGCTGCATTGGTCAACTAGTGGAGGCTTGAGACCCACACTTTCCACCTCTCTTGCGATGAGATGGCTCCGACATTGCAAGACATAGCTTACTTGATATGCTTACCTTACGCCGGAGCCGCCATTGGAGTTGTCGACCTGGATCTAGACTGGATGAACGTCATGCTCGCGCGATTTGACCCTGTTCAGTGGAAAGACGAAGAACCCACCTACATGCTTGAGTTCCTGTCAAATCCGTGTGGGCCCACGAAGAAGTGGATCCTTTAGTTCCAGGTGCCTTGCAATTTACCTTCCCATTTTCTTTACGATGTTCAATATATTTTACTCATCATGATTTGCATTACTTCAAGCCTGCATACATCCATCGAACGACAGTGTGTACTCGATCACGAGGCACTTGGAGTGCTACCTACTTTGGTTGTTCAACTGGATTATGTTCACTAGCAGCCAAGGCCACTTGGTGTCGAGGACCATTCTTTCGTACGCGATGAGGATCGCAGATGCGGAGCCCAATAAGGTCCCCCAGTTACCTTTTTTATCTCACATATGCCTATCTCCCTCGATGATGTGCCTTTGTCAGCTACGTGACGAAGAACATATACGACACGTCTAGTCTTACATATTTATACATATCTATTTTTTATGTATTACATGTTCAGACATTACTACTTATCGTGCTATTAATGCATTTTTTAATCTCATGTGACATCACACTACTAACTTCTCAGAGTGAAGTCACCTCTCGTTGCCACCTTTTCAGGGAGATGCGACCCCTTGCCGTCAGTGTTTCAGATTGACGTAACTGCTCACTACCTCCTTTTCAAAGCGATATGATCGCACGCTGCCAACTACTTAGAGTCCAGTGCGGTGCAGCAAGGCATCCGATGCATACACTATCTCTAAATTACATACCTACACTATCGACCCCTGCATATAAAATGTGAGGCTAAGGCAACGAGAAGGTCATGACATCATAATTTTATGAAACAACACTAGCATCTGATAACTAATACCACACCATGGCTACCTCCTCAAATAGACATTTCTTATGAACATCCAAATGCTCAATGATAGCCCTACAGACTATGAGGGAGACCCAGACATAAGGTGATAATGTGTTCAAGGAGGAGAATCTGAACAAAGTGCTGTCGAAATAGCAGACCATGACCCATTGTCCCAGTTTCACCACGGAGGAATGGTGGCGAATGATAAGATCTGTGACCTCCATGGACCTTAAGATGCACTTGTTAGAGTGCCATCAGAGATATATCAGAGTGTGTGAACTAGCCGATATAGCAAAGTATTTTAGCAAGCGATCACACACTATATTTATGCACCCTCAACAGTATGATGAGCATATTAATGTACATTCATCGTTATTATATGTCCTAGTTATTTGTTAGGTTGCACTTCTAAGACATATTTATATTTTCATATGCTCTTTTGTATACTATGTATTCCCTCGTGATAAAGAGTTGCTGAACAAATCCATCGAGAACTTTTTAGGGTTGCATCTGCTCTTCGATGATGGCTGCCTACTCAGACATAACTAGAGACGCAGAGGTGGTCATTCAAGACCTTCACATCGTTGCAAAAGAGACGGTGCTTCGAACCGCCGTGAAAGAGGTGGTTGTTCGACAACCACCACAAGAGGATGTACTTCTACCACTTCCGCTACAACCAAATTGGTTAATTCTGATGATGATGACTTCGTGCTTACTCCTCAGAGAACTGCACGTCATTGCGAATTCTCTAATGATGGGGGCAGATTGTTGGATCCTAATTTATTTTTCGTATACACCAGCACCACATAGACCAAAATCCTCAGAATATGATTACCATTGGATGGCTCAGGAGATAAGACACAGACAACTTCAAGGGATATTTTGTCTGTAATGTTTATACTACTAATTGTTATACTTGTTGAATTTAAGATGTTTCTATCATTTTTAATCTATTACTTAAGTCATGTATATATCTTAGATATAGCCTACATGCTATTAGTAATGTTTAAATTCGATGTACTCATATCATGTACACATTACATCTAATATTCAGTGTGGTTTTATTATTTCACATACATATATTTATTCTATATTTACTTAAATATTTTTTAGGAATTTTGTTATTTTTATCTTTACATAGCTTGTGGTATTTTTGTTTTTTATTAAAAAAATTGGGCTAACCACCCCTCGGAGAGCGGTGGGCATTAACCGCCCTCTAAGAGAGCGATAAGGGGAGGATGCGTGACGGGAGGCTAACCACCCCTTTAGAAGGTGGCAGAGGCGCTAACCGTCCTCTGAGAGGATGGTAAAAGAAGTACGGTACGGTAAGGTAGGGGCGGAGTCTAACCGCTATCTCAGATAGCGGTAAGTATATCAATGCCACCATGTTATACTTACCGTGAGCCCTTTCAAAAGATAGTAGGTATCTATTTTTTAATTATTTTTATAAAAATCTATTTATTTAAATATTAATGGTAGAAAATGTAAAAAAAATCCCGGGGAGTCTGCCCCTGCAAACCGATGGAGCCAAAGCATTAGGTTACGCGATGGAATACTCTCTGGACCGTGCATTTGGCACTCGTGCTGGCCCATTTTGGAAAAGAAAACCGGTGCAGGCTCTGGACTTTTTAAGCTGTCGGCTTGAACTGTGGGAGGCTCCATGAGGATCTCAGTCTTGGGTCGGTCCAATGGTTTGCCACATTTTAAGCCTTCACGATAACTCTGCCAGAGCATACGGCCCATTGCAAATCACACCCCACCTGGCCGCCTATCAACAAATCAGCCCGCTCCGCGTCCCGGCTAACGAGCCATTCCACAGCCGAACGATTTTGCCAACGGGTGCAAATGCCTCCCATCGGTCCGTTTTCCGGTTACAGGTGGAGCGGTGTTTGAGATTCGTGCAAGGGCTCGGAGCAGAACTAGTCTTTGTCTAAGACTCGGATCATGTTGAGGACTGAACACAGGCCGCGACCGGTGGCTCATAAGAGCTACAGAAAAATAAAGGATAGAATTCGGGTTATGATCTAGATTACAGTCTTAGGTGTCTCAGTGAGAGCTTCGCCTCTATATATGGACGGTTGAGATACAGACGTGGACCAGATGTGAAACGGACATATACGTCGAACTGGAAAGGACATATGCCAAGTTGAGGAGGGATGAGTGGGTAGGAATTTTATTACTATTAGAATTCAAGATTAAAACGTGATTTTTTTTCTCAAACGGTAAGTCCGTTTGAACTATAGCGTTGTTTACAACTAATGCATCAAAATCAGCCCACTACATGGCACGGCTCTTTAAAAAAATAGCTTCACTTATTTAACGCTCTGGCCTACGGTTATTAACTTAAACAATCACAAGTTTCATTGACATAAATAACCGTAAGAAGTAATAGCACTTTCAGATTTAATTTAATTTATTTTTTATATAAAATAAACAAGAACATATACAAATAATTAATAACGGCTCTGTTCCGACTAGCTCCGATTTAATTCGCCTAACATCGGGTAATTTTTTACAAGTCTCAACACACCTCGACTAGATCATATCCTCGACAAGATATTTGACTAGGTATTCGACCAGCAGATGTACTAGACTAGGTACTGAAGTAGGATTTACATACGTACCCGATGACGATATGAGATGCAGACGCCCCCGTGGTGTTGATGATTGATGCAGTAGATGATAAAGAAAATGAAGTAGTCGATGCAGAGGCTACCGTGATATCGATCCAGTAGGCGATAATAAAGACGAAGTAGTCAAAATAGATAGCGATGATGTAAAGAAAGCAGATCGTGAGCAGTCGCGATGAGCACTTCTCAAAAAACCTTATTCGCCATCTTTCGGTGCAGGATCCCAAGGGTGACAGATTTCGAAGACCCGCTCTCCCGTTCGTCGGTGCATGCTAGTACAGTGGGGTGGAGTAGAACACGTGTGATGGCGCAGCAGAGAGCAATTGGCAAAACCCTAATTGCGCGTGGTGTCTCTTGTCTCTCCTTTGCGTGGCTGCTGACAGATATATATAGAGGGGAAGTCGCGCTGTTGAGACGCATCACGATTGGGGACGATTACGCCACCACGATCAGAGTCTTGACTAACACGATTTTCATATATTTATCTATTTGCCCACACAACAAAAAAAAGAAATCACAAAAGGAGGCCGGACCTGCGTAAACAATTGGACCCGATTTTGACGGACCATTCACACAGGTACCGTGCACCCGCACCCTCCGCCCCTACCCTGGCCCCGACCATGGCCCGGCGAGGAGAGCGAGCACGTGTGTGTTTTTCTAGTCCTCTCATCCACACATGGTAAGTAGATAAAGTAGAGAAACCCTTTTAAGTTGGTCTTCACCCCCTTCCATTAGTAAGATGAGACTAAAGAATACACACCTCTCTCACATGGTTGGGCATTTGAGATTTATTTGAAATTATACAAATATAATAGGCTAAGCCCATATATTATAACAATCCCTCACCATATCTCAAATTTCCACAAAGATTTGCCTTTTTCTTAATACTATTTGATATACCAGTGTTTTAATGAAGACTGTTAAGTTGAACATCCACGTATAACATTAAACTATACTCATTCATAACTTGAACAATGGACTAAGCCTTGAATTGCAAGTCTTGTGCAAACAAGTTTCACTTGAAGTCATAACTAAACCTAGACTGGCAGTAGGCTACCCCACGGGTGGAGCATATAAGTCATACTCTATGGTCTCTTCATAAGTTTATTAGAGATCACCCAAGTCTCATACACTGCGATCAACAGTCAGGCTCATATAGGTATATTCTTTCAAGAATGTGATGTAGGTTAGCCACTTCACTAATTAAAGCCAACAGAACACATTAAGACAATAACCAACCTACCTTACAGATTTCGAGAGTTTTACATCTTTACTCGAGTGGGTTATGTGATACTCTCCTTCAGTTAACCAATAGCTTATCCTTCTTAAGTCCTAATTCACGAGATCTTCGATCACATAGGTTGTGTGACCACTACTATATAACTCACATGGGTCTCATACCCATCTTCTTCAATGCGTTATCTATCACATTTCATGATAGTCCCTTTGTAAATTGATCTTCTAGATTTTTAGCCATTTAGATATAATCCAATGCTATCACTCTAAGATTTCTCAATTTTCTGATAAATTTCAATCTTCTCTTTACATGTCTTGAGGATTTCATATTATCCTTAGAATTGTTCACTTTAAAAATAAATGTTTGATTATCATAGTTCATAAGGATAGTCGATATCGGTTTTTTCGACCACTGACAAATCCATCAAGAGTTCACGCAGTCATTCTGCATCAATAGTGGCTGCGTCTAACGCTGTGAGTCCTGCTTCCATGGTTGACCTCGTCAATATGGTCTATTTGCAAGACCTCCATAAAACAACAACACCACCAAGAGTGAATACATATCCACTCATGGCTTTTATCTCATCAATATCAGATATCCAATTTGAATCACTATAACTCTCCAGTATTGATGGGTACCTAGTATAATGAAGTCTAAAATTCATAGTACTTAGCAAGTAGTGCATGACTCGATCAAGCATATGCCAATGATCATCACCTGGTTTAGAAGTAATACGGCTCAATTTGTTCATAGCAAATGAGATGTCATGCCTTGTAGCACTAGCTAGGTACATGATTGATTCGATTATTTGGGACTATCTCAGTTGATCCCTAGCAATGATCATAATGTGTTGGAGCGATTTTACTGTCCATGTAGCCAAAGCGGCTCAAGACCTTTTCCACATGATGGGATTGTAAAAGTGTAATTCCATTCTCAACTCTAATCTACTTAATGTTAAAGATCACATCAGCTTCTCCCAGATCTTTCATATCGAAATTTCTACACATATATGATTTGACCTCATTAATCACATCAAGATTTGTTTCAAAAATTCCATGTTCCTTACAGAATAAGTCGAAATCACTCGAGAAGTACTATCCACCATGATTCGACCTAAGTCTTTTCATTTTCCTTTCTAATTGATTTTCAACTTCTATCTTATAGATCTTAAAGTATTCTAGAGCCTGATCTTTCGATTTCAACAATACACATAATAAAATCTAGATGCATCATCAATTAAAGTCATGAAATATCTTTTTCCACCCTCGTCAACACACCATTCATCTCGCAAAGATTTGAATATATGAGTTCTAACGTTGCCAAATTTCTCTCATCGCCTGTCATGTGAGGTTTACGAGGTTGCTTAGATTGCACATAACTTTGGCACTTAGAACCTTTGATAATAGAAAATTTCAAAATTAAATTCAAGCTGGAAAGTCAAGTCATATAACTAAAGTTTATGTGACATAACTGAAAGTGCGTCTAGCCCCTATGTGTGATTTTGGTAATTAATGACAATACCTATGAACTAACAATGGTATTGAGTTTGTTAGTAGGTTGTTCCATAAGTGATGCATGGATGAGAGATATGCATGAGCTCTAGGTGAATGGAGAGAATAAAAATGCATCAAGATGAATGAGCTCTAGGTGATGCTCGGGTAAGTGATGACAATGTTTATAGACTAACAATCATATTGAGAATTGCTATTAGTTTATTCTATAGGAGATGCATAAATGATGAAGCATGGATTCTTTGAGAAATGCCATGAGTCCAAAGAATTGCATCAAAAGTCATTGAGATTTTAGTGATGCTCATAAGAAGAAGAAGAAGCTCAATAAGACTGGCAATAAGCTTGAAAGCTAAGTTACTTGTGGAGATTAAGTAACTAAAAGTATAACTTGCCAATAGAGTTTTATGGACTAACCCGTGTGTTATGTATTTAAGAATGAGTGGGGTTAGGTTCTATATGAAAATTGACAATATGCATGAAGGCTAATAAGTTACTTGTGGTGATCAAGTAACTTAAGGTATAAATGTTGCTTGTGGAGATTGACAATATGCATGAAGGCTAATAAGTTACTTGTGGAGATCAAGTAACTTAAGGTATAAATATTGTCATTTAGGTTTTATGGACTAACCCATGTGCTTTGTGCTTGAGAGTGAGTTAGGGTTAGGATCCATAAGAAGGCATAAGTTGAATTAAAATCATATATGCCAAGAGTGAAGAACAAGAGTGGACTCCATATTTGATAAAATGAATTCCTTGAAGATGTTAAATACAAAGTGGTTTTCTATGGCAAGACGGTGAAGGGCAAGCAAGACTCGGTTGCGATGGACCATCCATGGTGAAGGGCAAGCAAATGGCTTGGCGCCGAAGGACCAAGGTGGTGGTGAAGAGCGAGTAAAGGCTTTGCGCCAATGGACCGTGCGAGGTCATGGGAAGCTATGGATGATTCACATCAATCATATGAAGAATTAAGAAGAGATGGAGTGAAGAATATATGAAAGTTGGCAACCCTAAAGGTTTGGAAGAAAGAAGCGATACTTGAAAGTTTTTCAAAAGCTCAAAGTGGTTCAAACGAGTTTTACCTTTGAATTTGATTATAGGTATGCCGCACTATTAAGAGGGATGCAACATGAGCTAATTGTCGCGTCTCAGTGCTCAAGAGTTTCCAACCAAACCCAAAGTGAGAGTTTCTTGTTAAGAGTCCGAAGCGGAAAGTGTGGAAGTGTCAAAATGGGTTTTGGAGTGTTCCTAATTTGATCCTACATGTTTTAGTTCATGAATTCAGTTGGGATGTGTAGCCCTCTGAAAAAGCTTTCTATAGAGTCCAAAATCGTCGAAATCGGACTCCGGGATCAAAAGTTATCGCCGTTTTTCGGAGGTCTGCTGTGCTGTACTCGGAGACTCCGGTGAAGAACGGATTCTCCGGTACTGGAGTGGCCGGAGCCTCCAGTGTAGGCCGGATATTCCGGTAAAGTCCAGAAAAGAGCCTAACTGCTAGTTTTTTGAAGTGGGCTATTTATACCCCACTCACCCCATCCTTTGGGGCAGCTGCAAGGGCACGAAAAGAACATCCTCTAAAGCCAAAAGAATCTCTCCCACTCCATTCTAGTGTGTGATTTGAGAAGAAAAGTGAGTTGGATTGAGAGATTGGAAGATTGAGTGCAAGTGAGCTAAAATCCAATCTTGAGCACTTGAGTTCTCGGCAAGAAGTTCTCGAAGCGTTTGTTACTCTTGGAGGTGAAGCCTCCTAGCCGGCTAGGTGTCGCCAGTGAGCTCCCGTGCTTGTGGTGAGCCACGGGAAAGTTTGTGAAGGGCTCGATTTCGCCTCCGCAAGGGAAGAAATCAAGAGTGGATCGAGTAAAGCGGTTGAAAGAGACCCGGCTCGTTAGAGCTTCCTCAACGGAGACGTAGGATTCACGGTGGTGAATCCGAACTTCGGGAAACAAATCTTGTGTCTCCTCTCTTGTTTCTTTACTTTTGAATTCTTGTTCAAATCTTTGTGCATATTGCTCGATCTACTTATTTGTGTGTATTTGAGTATAGGTTCTTCGTAGATCTACTTGAAATCATCTCCGGGAACACATGATATCACTTGGTTTGAGCTATAACTCTCTACCCATCCTTTATATTCAGTTTCGGGCTCAGTTCTGTACAGAATCTGGACTTTACCGGAGATTCCGGACCTGTACAACCCGGAGACTCCAGTCTTCACCGGAGTATCTGTATGAACAGTAATTTCAGGCATATAAACAGTTTTTTCAGCCTTTTTCAATTTAAATTTTATTGCATATCTCTCGCTAGATTAGAGTAATTTTTGTCACCTTAGGATTGTAATTTCCACACTATTTAGGGTGATTGTACACTAGTTGAGCCTAGCATATTTAGGTTTTTCACTTGTGAAAAATCCGTTAATTTATATTCCGCTGCAAGTTTAGACCAACGGTAAAAGGGGACGAATTTTTTTAAAAACGCCTATTCACACCCTCCTCTAGGCGACATCATTGTCCTTTCAATAACCATGAGTGTCAAGCACTAGCCTCATCTCCATTAATATTGTCATAAATATGATTCACAGATTTATGGTAAAAATCAGAAAGAGAAAAACAGAACAAGTCTTCGCACTCATAGCCTTTACCAATAAAAAGTTCATGTTTCGACAGAACCACTTTATTGGGCTCGAGTACCACCTTAAACTTGTCTCTACAGAGAAGGGAACCGATAACTAGATTCTTGTATATTAAAGGGACATGATGCACGTTCCTCAGCTGTACAATCTTTCCCGAAGTAAACTTCAAATCTACCATGCTAACACCATGAACAGGAGCATGGGACCCATTTCCCATTAAGACGGAAGAATCTCTAGCGATCCTATAAAACAAAACATTGAACTATCAGCACATGCATGTATATTAGCCCCAGTATCAATCCACCATCTGATAGAATGATTCACTGAAAGAACAATAGGTAAATTACTATACCCACTAGTTCCATCTCTAGTGTTGTCAATGGTCACATTGACAGACGTGTTGTTCTTCCCTTGATTAACCTTTCTTCCTTTGCAGTCTCAGCAATCTTTGGCCGAATGGCCAACCTCGCGGTAAACGAAGCAAGGTTTATCATCTTTGTTCATCATCTTCTTCAAGTTGGTGGTTTGTTTGGCCTTGTTATTTTTTCTTTGTACTTGTTATTACGGGACTGTTGGACCACATTTGAGCTAGACTGTCCATTACCTCCTTTGTTATGCATATTCTTACCTCGATCTTTCTCCTCAACATCAAGAGACATGATGAGACTCTCAACAGAGATATCTTGTCTCTTGTGTTTTAGAGCAGTGACAAAATTCCTCCACAAGTGAGGCAATTTGTCAATGATGCCCCCAGCCACAAACTTGTCAGGTAAGGTACACTTTAGGAGCTTGAGTTCTTTTACAATGCACTGAACGTCATGAGCCTTCTCAACTACCAACCGATTATTGACCTTCTTGTAGTCATGATATTATTCTATGATATACAGTTCACTGCCTATATCTGACACATTAAATTTTGTATTCAGTGTGTCCCATAACTCCTTTGCGTCCTTCATATGCATGTATACATCACACAGATGATGAACAAGAGCGATAAGGACACATCCTACAAAGAGGGTGTTGGCTTCCTCAAACTTCTTCTCTAAAGGGATCGGTGATGTCCTGAGAGGGGAGGGGGTAAATTAGGACACTTAGAATCTATTCGGCTCTAAAAACTACACAAGATAAACCTATATCGATTTCTATCTATATGTGTTGTAAGTTTATCTAGTGTATCTACTCTACCAATCAAAGCACTTGCAACCTATCTAAGAAGTTAAATTGCAAGAATGTAAATGTGAAAACGTAAATGAGGTAGAGAGAGCAAACTCAGCACTAGAGATTTTTATCCCGTGGTATCGATAGCATAAATGCCACCCATAGTCTATGTTGGAGCTCCACAGAGGATATGCTCCTGATCGGCACCCGGTCACGGCTCTTAAGCCACCAAGTCACAAAGACAAGGCCTCCACCTGGATGAACCACCAAGCTACCAAGACAAGGTCTCATCACTAGCTTCTCTTCCAGTTCCTTATCGTCGTGATCACTTTGGAGCTTGAGCCATCAAGGCAATGGTCTCTGCGTCCCTGTACACGCTTCTTGTTGCCGCTCCACACCAAGTCGGAGTGTCAACAAGCTTTTTGACGAGTCACTAAGACTCCAAGGTGCCGGCGTACCACTTGGTACAAGGTTGGATCATTCCTTGATCCACTCTCTAGACAAAAATCACCTAGCAACACTCTCTCAAGGCCTATAAGCACTAATCACTCACTAATCTTGTGCTTAATCATATTGGATAATCACATTAAGAACTTTGGTGGCTTGGATGTCTTCTCAAGTGTGTATGAGCTTCCTCTAGACTCCAGAAGCATGCCACCCTTCAAATAACTGAGTGGAGGGGTATTTATAGTCTCAAACCTGCGCACTAGCCATTAACCCAATGACTCAGAAAAGTTGATAATACTAGATAATCTGGTGAGAACAATAGTACTAGCACCAGATCATCCGGTGAGTACACTCTCACAAACCAGCCGTTGGAACCCCACACAAGCCTCTGTAAACACCAGACGTTCTGATGTATACTTCATCTCCATTACCGAACTATCCGGTGAGTTATCCTGAGCCATCCGAGCCTTTACTTCTTCTCTGTATAAATTGCTCTGGTGAAAGCATCCAGTGCACATCACTTCATTACCGAACTATCTGATGCCTTAAACTTCATTCTGCCTCTTTACACTATTCATTGTTCGGTGTATTTGGGGATCTCGTGTAATCTACCGCTTGAGCAAAGAGTGGTCGGGACCGCCTAGACCCCAGGGGTGGGTTGTCGGTGCTCGGTCTGGTCAATTCTGTCTTGGGCACCACTGAACTATTGGACCTCTTGGTTATGCCTCTGTCTGTACACTTCGCCGGTCCGGTAATCCTACTGCACTAACAGAGCGCACCAAGCAAAGAGTCTTTTTCTATTTCTTAAACTTACAGATCAATGATCAAGAACCACGCAGCCCGACCGCAAGGGCCTCAGCGCACAGGGTGTTGCTTGAACCTACGGGGTCCTCGGGTAATCCTACCGCTCGAACATGAGTGGTCGGGACCGCCTAGCCCCTGGTTCTCTCACCGGTTTTCCAGTACTCGGGTGCTCTGTGCGAGGGAACCAACGTTCCCGGGCGCCCCGAGCTCAGGACTTCTACCCCCTCGTGGATCGGCCGGCCGGAAGGCTGACAGCTGTCCGGTGAGTAACTGAAGTTATATGAATTTCCTTTCATACATACACAATAAGCTATTATTCCCGAGTTATCCTCGGGACCCTTGCATGCTAATCTGTTCGGTGAGATGGTCTCCTCGCGTGTAAAACCCCGCCCACGTGCTCGCTTTTCCGGAACGACAAGAACAGACAGTAGTCGGTGTACCGTACAAGCGGCGATGGCTGACCTAGGTCCTTTACGGTGGCCGTGGTGCCCGGCCGGCTTGGCAGTACCCGAGCACTACCGAGTCTCTAGGGTTCTTGGGTAATCCTACTGCTTGAACAAAGAGTGGTCGGGACCGCCTAGACCATAGGGGCGGGCTGTCGGTGCTTGGTCTGGTCAGTCCTACCCTGGACACCACCAAACCGTGGGGACTCTTGGTCGCGTTTCCGCCCACACGTGTCTCCGGTCTGCTTGTTTGGGAGGTCGCAGGGTGGAAAGTGTTCACTGGTCGTGGCATGCACCGTGCCGGATGGACTTACCTCCCAGGCAGGGAAGTTCGTGTCTGTGTCTCTGACTTAGCAGCTGCGGACTCGCGAGGGCTCGGGGGCTGGATGCTCGGGTGGTTCCACTACTCGTACGATGAGTGGTCGGGGCAACCTAACTCTTGGGGAAAGAAGGCCGGGCTCTGTCCGGCCAGTGCCTCTCGGGACATCAAGCAAAAAGCAAGACAACATATAAAGACAAACACAGAGCGGAGTTTCGATCCCAAAGAAAGACTTCTATTATATTAAAAGGAACCATTCAGGAGGGGATCACTCCCGTATTTACAACATTCCAAAAACAAAAAACCTAACTATCTACAGGCTCAGGCGGAGGCGAAGACACGTCGCCACTCGGTTCCGTCTCTGGCTCCCGCACAAAACATGCCGCCACCTCGGCGGTGACGTCGCGCACGGCTTCCCGGGCGGCAGCTTCCTCAGCCTCGACCATGCCTTGCCAGACTGGCTCCAATGGGAAGGCAGGGTCTCGGCTGCGATAGCAGGCGAGAACGAGCTCGGCCACTCCTTGGGCCAGAGCACGCCCCTCCCAGGTCGCCAGCTCCTGCACGGCGTCTAGAAGGGCCTCGAGGCGCCGGGCGATCTCCGCAAACCCGAGGGCGATGTGACTAGTCGTCTCCTTCTCCAGCGACTACTCGCCCACGAAGACGCGCCACAGTCCGGCCGCCTCCATGGAGTTCCGTGCCTGTTGAAGGATGTCCCGCATCATCAGCTTCAGGTTAGTCCGCTCGGCGATGACGGTCTCGAGCTCGTCCTGTGCGTTCTTCAGCCGGTCCTCGAGGCTTGTGCCGTCGGCGGCACTGGTAGGGACGCCCCTCGCCGATGGGATCTCGGTCTGAGCTCGCTGCAGCTGCTCGGCCCGGGCCTCGACTGCTTGCTCTTGGGCAGACAGGTCGGTCTCCTGCTTGGCAACCAGCTCCTCGGCGGTGATTGCCGAGGCATCAAGGGCCACCGCCGTTATTTTCACGTCGGTATCGCGTACCGCAACCTCCTCCTCCCGGCGGAGGACTTCAGCGCGGCCACGCTCGAGCTCGTCGTTCTGGCGGGCCAAGTCCGCCTGAGCAGACCGCACGGCCTCCTCCCTTCTGCTGGCCACCTCCTCCCAAGACACCAGCTGCCGCTCCCGAGCAAGCAGCTCTACAGCGCGCCTCCGGGATGCCTAGTCGCGCTCGGTCGCGAGTCGCTCCATGCGGCTAGCCTTCTCCTGCGCGGCGACGGCCTCTTCGCGTGTCTCCTCCAGCGCCTCCCGCTCCTCGGCCATCTCGCGCATGGACTTCTCGTAAGACGCGCTGGCCAAGGTGATATGGGTCTCCAAGAGTTTTTGGGCCTTCTCCAGCTGGCCCCTCTCATCGACCAGGGTGGCGCTCTTTGTCGAGCTTGGCCCGCTCTGCCTCCATGACCACTTCAAGCCGCCCGATAACCTCCCGGGCACTTCCCAGCACCTCCGGGAGGGGTTTCGGGGCCTGGCTAAAAGGTGGCCGGGGGCTGGGTCCCCTGCGAGCCCTCTCTGCAGAGGCGCTCGGGGTCCCCGACGGCTGCCGCGCCGGCGCCGCCCTCATTGTGACCACCTCCCCTGCGGCCACTTGCTCCTTCCTCGAAGGGCTCGGGGCAGGTTCAGTCAGCGCTTGCTGCTCGGAACCGGCCGGGGCCATCGGCTCAGGGCTGGCTGGTGCCCTCGACTCGGGGTCCACTGGCGCACTCGGCCTAGGAACAGGGGCTGGCCTCGGCTCCTCCGGTTGCCTCTAGCCTCCTGCGGGGTCCTTGGGCGGCCTGAAAACAAAAAAGGTTAGTAACAAGCCAAAATTCAGGCAGATGTGCTCGAGACAGAAAGGGAGCTTACGTGGTTTTTGGCCCGCGGTAGCGCCACCGAGACTCCGAGATCCGGAAGTTGGGGCTCTGCGGCTTTGGTCCGGGCTCCGCCTTCTTCTTTTTCGGGGGAGGGCTCTGGCCCTCGGGCCATTGTGGGCCGGCCCCAGCGGCTGCCCCGGAGCCTGTCTCCGGCGGCTAGTCGATCCGGCCGCCAGCCGTTGCACCGCCAGCCGGGCCCTGGCCCTCGGGCTGCCACGCCCTAGATCCGGCCTCCGTTCCGGACTCTGCTCTCGAAGATTGGCCGCCTCGGCCACCACCCGTCGCATCGCCCGCCGCCGGCCATTGTCGCGGAGGTGACGGTGACGATGATGAAGACGGCTGTACGCCCGGGGACGCTTCCTCTTGCCTCCTCGGGCCGCCGGCTTGTTGCCTTCGGCGGCAGAGCCCCGCCCTCCGTTATCATCCACCCCGGGGATTTGTATGGTCCTGAGGTTTCGGCGCCCCGGACGATCCACCAGGCCTTGGGTGTCGAACTCCGGCATGGACGCCTACAGCGCCGCCCGTCCTAGGTCTGCGCAGAGCGCTAGGTCCTCTCGGGGCAGGACCACCCGGGCGAGGTCGTCGATGCCGGTCACCACCTTCAGCAGGGTTGCCAGCGCCCCCTTTTCAAGGTCCCCGTCCAAGCCGATGTGGGTCCTCGTCAGGTCACCCGAGTCGGTGTAGATCCAGGCAAAGCGGGCACGCTCCCGCAAAGGGGCCAGACGACGGCGCAGGTCATGGGGCAAAGGGGTTCCGCCGGCGTTTGGGGCAGCGTGAGGCGGTCATGGGGGCTGACGTTGATGTAGACCCAATCTCGGCGTCAGTCCTCCCATTTGCTGCGCAGCACTTGCGGGATGTAGAGTTCGCCGAGCCCCTTCCACAGGCGGAAATTGCAGCACCCGACCACCTCCACCTCGTCGGATCCTTTCCTCTTCCCGGCTGCTCTGAGGATGAAGAAGTGCCGGAACAGAGCGACTGACGGCGGCACTCCCACGAACATCTCGCAGAAATGCGCGAAGATCGCCAGGATAACCACCGAGTTCGGACTCAAGTGGGCCAGCTGGATGCCAAATATGTCCAGCATTTGGAGGAAGAACGTCG
Source organism: Phragmites australis (assembly GCF_958298935.1). Classification (NCBI taxonomy): domain Eukaryota; kingdom Viridiplantae; phylum Streptophyta; class Magnoliopsida; order Poales; family Poaceae; genus Phragmites; species Phragmites australis. The sequence goes on from NC_084923.1 coordinate 42,084,124, forward strand.
AAAATGGTGGCGCCAGTCCGGCGGTGACAAAGGACACGAAGATCACGATCGCTCTGGCCGGCGCGTGGAGGGCCAAAAGTTCGCCGGTGTCACCACCGACGCCTCTCGCTGGCCGGCGGGCACCATCAGCTTGTGGACCTTCTCAGCCCCCTCCTCATTCATAATGCGGGACTTCGACAGGACGCTGTCGGAGCTCGACGTGTCCTGACGACTGCTTCCTGCCCTCGGCATCTTTTGGGGGTGGGGAGTGTGCTGGAGGAGTTGAGAAGAAGGGTGTGCTGCGGGCTGAAGACAGAGCTCCCGGTGCGCTAGGAAGAAGAAGAAGACAGGAGGTGGCGATCGCAAGAGTGGCGTGGGGGGCAACGGTTTGTCCCCCCTCTCCTTTTCATATATCCTTGGGATTTCAAACGGCACTTTCCGTGGCGTATTCTGCGAAGCGCATTCCCCTCGATCGGCGTGGTTGCCAGGCGCATCTCCCTCGATTCGTGCGGTTGCCAGGCGCACTACCCTCGATCCGTGTGGCTTCCACGCGCGCCTCCCGCCTCGTTATCACTCTCCTCGGAAGTCGGAAGGACACGCGTCCTCTTGGTTTCCCGCCTGGGCCGAACCAAAAACCTGGGCTGGGAAGATTGCAAAGACAGCAAGATTCTAGCGCCTGAGAACAAGCCACATGACATCAATGCTGGGATCGGCCTCGAAGAAATAAGGGCCCCATCCACAGTCACTGGGTCATCGACTGCCAATGGGCCTGGGGGCTGCTGTCGGTGACATGGGAACCAGGGGTCCCCGAGTCCTGAGGCCAGTACAACAAAGTGCCACGTGGCGCCATCCCTCGGGGACTGTCTCCCCGAGGTTCGAGAAGTCCAAGTTTCGGGAGAGGGCGCTCGGGGCCATGAACAGTGGCCCTGAGTACCCGAGTTCCCCGAGGATTCGAGAAGTGCAAGTTCCGGGAGAGGGCGCTCGGGTCATGAACAGTTGTCCCCGAGTACCCGAGTTCCCCGAGGACCCAAGCAGACACAGTTCCGGGAGAAGGCGCTCGGGGCCATGAACAGTGGTCCTTGAGTACCCGAGTTCCCCGAGGACCGAGAAAAGGCATATCTGGGAGAGGGCACTCGGGGCTATGAACAGTAGTCCCCGAGGACCTGAGAAGTCCCTTGTCGGTGGACCCCACAAGGGCTTAGCAGTGAAGTGTCAATTGGTGAGAGGCCCGATGTTGCATTTAAGAGGGAGTGTGGCCTGTCACTTCCAGCCACTTCCCCCACGCCTGCTGTCAGTCCCTGCCACTGCCTGATAGGGAGGCGTGGGGACATTTAATGCGGCGGATCCCGTCGCGCATCATCCGGCGTGCCTTGGGATATCGTCGCTAGGCTCGAGGCATATTGCCTGCCGCCCTGCTGTGTCAGGCCTGCTCTGACCGGGTGGGCATGAAGGGTTGCTCGGTGGCTGCCCGGTGGGCCCTCCCTACCGCACCCGCTAAAAAGTGGGATGATGACGATAAGACCGGACGGGGGCGCATTTTCAACCCCCCGTAACGTCAAGCTGCAGCCTATGATGGTTGCTTTTCATTTATGTTGCCTGGGGACTCGTGCCCTCCTTTTTTGGCTCGCCAAGGCCCCCCTCCCCCAACGATATAAAAGAAGGGGGTGCACCCCGATGATGAGGACAAGCCTTACAGGGACACGGAAGCTTTGAAGGCTGGAGTGAAGTGATAGAAGACAAGCTCAAGAAGTTCAACAAACAAGCTAACGAAGCTGAGCAGAGGCTCACGAAGATCGAAGCTCTAGACTTAGATAGAAATCCTTGTAACACAAGAAATCCTCAGAGAGGCATTCCCAGAGCATTTATAGCATACACACAGGAGTAGGGTATTACACTCCGTGCGGCCCGAACTTGTCTAACATCCCCTGAGCATTTATTTCCTCTAGCATCCGATCATCCATCCCGCCTGCATCTCCCATATACTCTCATTTAATTCATGTACGAGGTAGATTCAGAATCATTCCCCGACCGAATCTCAAAAGGGGTCCATTCGAATCCCCGCTTGTGGAGTTCATCCTCCAACAGCTGGATATTGATATATTACTATAGTTCTATTTACATTTATGTGCAAGTTGGTATTTATAGATTTGGAAGGGTATGTTAGTTATGTTTATATGCTCACAGATATGTGTCTATGTTGCCAGAGCATATGTTTTAATCAATCTTGTGGTATTTTTTCTTGCTAATGGCCCAATGCATAATCTTTGGAGTCGTGTTATTTATATGTACCTATATGGATTAAGTCTTGCGAGTACCTTCGTACTCAGCTACTCTACAGGTTTTGCAGGTGAGAAAGAGACGGTGTTTAGCTACTTTACGTCCATTGATGCTAGTGGCATGAATGAGTAGCCAACTACTCGGAGGTCACGCTTTTGGGGTGAAGTCTAAGGGCATATGGCTTCACCCATTTTTTATTGTCTTTAGCTTTTATTTTCTCTGCGTAGGTTCTCTTATGGCTAAAAGTTGATCAGTTTTAGTATCCTCCTAGATCTCTTTTGCTGTAAATTGTTAAACTTGCAAATGCTTAAGAATTTGTAATATAATTTAATTACTCGCTCTTTATTAAGCTTGGTTATTATTGTTTAAGTTGGAAATGCATGTGTTTCAGGGCACAAACACGTGTCGGAATTACCGGAATGATATTCTGGTTAATCGTTAAAGTCGTGATTATGTAAATAATCGACTTGATGATTAACTAGAATATTATTTGAACGATTTTCCCATATTAACAGTATCCGAAAGGAATGTTTAGTCAAGTCCTCAAAACCTCTTATATTCTAAAAGATACTTTTTATTAAAGAACAAATTTTGATGGAGTGTTTGGTTTTTTGAAAGAACGGCTTATCTTGTCCTTTTTTTTTCAGAGTTGAACTTTTTCCTCCTTGGAACAGCTTTTAGATTATAACGTATTTGATCTAAACCCTCATTATCGAGGTCCTCAGTTAGATCATGACATATATGATTAAGGTGCTTATCAGTCCCATCCGTATCTTCCTCCTCTTCATACATATTTAGCACTAAAAAGTTGTTACTAGGTTTCTTGCCAATATTAGTATTAAGCTTCTTAGGTGTAACAGGAATACACCTGTGATTTGTGCTTTTGAATTTGTGCACCTTTCGAGGTTAGAGTATAGAGATACCTCATGGCAGAGGTTTGCTGCATGGTTTGGTGATTATTATCTGTAGATAGGGCAGACAATCACACCGGATCAGGATTAGTATACTATCTCTACAGAACACTTCCGGTTTTGTATCAAATTTAAATGCTGGCAAGACTTGAGTTCCGAGCCAATTTTGTTCCATCCAGATTGAATTTTAAGACCTAGAGTCAGAATGTGGTCCTCTTCTCTGTTGCACTGCGTGGCATGTGTGTCTTGTTTTCACGTGCACGCCTCGGGCAGTGGCCGTAGCACGTTCAGTGAATCAGCTCAGAAAGGCTGTCTCAGTGCTTCCTGCTACTCCAACTTGCCGTGAACCGCCCCGGAATCAGGAAGAGAACTCTTCGGGGGCCTCCTCATCTCACCTTACCTTTCGATAGAGGCCATGTTGGATGGGCTCTTCAATCTTCTCATGGAAAAATAAAGCAACTATCTCTCTATATCTCATGCAACTAGCCTTGTGTCGTGCTATCTGTACTCTTCATGTAAAGAGGTCAAACAAGTGTAACATGAGAAGCTCTCGTAGGATTTCTTATTAAATGCTACTAAGACTTCAGTGAGTTCAAATCTACATGATTCTCTTAGTTGTGCTCTGTGCATTATCATTTACTAGTTGGGTAACAACTGAAATTTTTGCAATATGCTCAGAAATCATGGTGGATGCTTGCCATGCAAATGCACTGCATTAAACAGGTTGCCTCACATTGAACTTGTTCTTTGACCTAAATATCACACCACGTTTGTGATTTCTTTTTGCAAATTGAAAAAAAATGACGATTGATGATAAGAATTTTATTGAAAATGTTTTCAGAACGTTCACTTAAGTAGGTGAGTGTCCGAGTTGAAGCCACAGCATGCGGGGAGCTCGACGGCTCCCTAACATTGGACAGTGCAATGGTCAGGGATAAATTCCCTGATTACGTGTAGGTAGCAGCATATATAAAATTACACATACTCCAACAGCTCGAACCGAATAGTGGAACATACCAACATAATTTTAAATACGAAACTGATGACCCACAGAAGCAGCAAATTATCTAAGTGTATCATGCTGAGCCGAGGATATGGTCGGAATGGGCTCGAAGCTAATAATACATGCTGGGTGGTGCCAGAGTTACAAGTGGGGTCGACAATCGTCGCCAAGCAACCATTCAAAAACGAGCAAAGTGCTAATCTAGCGTTTCATTTTATTTTATTTTTTAGACGAGGGTCCTTTTACCCGGCGTTCTATGGAGTTTGGCGTTTCATTTTCTGCGCTCTCTTTTGTAACAATGAGCTTTTTTTAGAGCACTAGCAGTGGTTTCACGTGTCTGGTCCGCAGTCCTACTTTCGTCATTCTTTTCATTTAGCGGTTGCATTTTTCTGTTGGTAGAGGCAACAACCATCCGAATCTGATATTAATAACATTACATTATAATCCAAAATAGCAGGTGCAATCCGCAAACGTGCATAGTCACATGCACCTGATTCGCTCCATCAAATTTGGCACCCTTTCAAAGAACAATTTATTGGAATATTAGTGTAAGCTTGTCTAGATTGCAAGATGTAACTATAGATGATACAATAAAATAACTTGGTTGGAAAACCTAACAGACTAGTTTCAGTGTCCAATAGAAAAGGAGGGCCGATGCATGGGAAATTAGGAATAGATGATATAGTGAGATAGATCTCGGTAGAAAGACAACTGTAATTTAGTAACAAAATTCACACGCTCTATTGTATGAGCTCTTGTGGCTTTGCGGTTACCATTGCTGCTGATTACTTCTCAAAGCCTATGATTGTTCTACAAACCATTTTATTATTGTTGGAAGATATCAAGAGACGTTTTTAAATTATAAACCAAATTTAATATCTTTGCAGTATAATTTAAAGTACCTCCTAAGGACCGTAGAACATTAGTACAGTGCAAATTATGCTATGCAGTATGTTCTCTCATTTCCTTTTTTGTCTGAATGGTAAATAGCAGGAGCTTTGCCCATCACTTTAAAAGGAAGAGAAAAGAAATTCAAATAGAATTTTACAATCTATTACGGTTGAACGGATCTCGTTCAAGATAAAACGAGACATCATAAAATAAACTATATATTATATTATAAACGCTGTACACCACAGTGTGATATATTTCCGAACCCTAAAGCCACACGTTCTCTCCTTTCTTAGTTTGGTTTGCATCGATCTCTAAAGCCATGCGCTCTCTCAACGGGTAAAGTAAAACCCGTCCACGCTGAAACTATCCATCCCAGCATGGCCGGATGGCCATGTAGCCGGTTCGGCCATGGCACAGTAGCAGTTCTGCTCTCCGAGACCTGCTCGCGGAGCCGCTGAGTTCCGACAGGAATTTCAATTTTATTTATTTATTTAATTTTTACTCGTGAAAAGAACAAATTCATAAAACTTCATCAAAATTTCGGTTTTTAGTCTCTACTATGTTGATCCACATATTAGTGAAAAAATTCGAAATTAAATTTTTGGTTCGTCTCCGAAATTTTCAAAATTCGCGAAATTTTGACGGAAACAATCCCTGTTCCGACCTCGGCGAGCTCGTGTTAAGCCCGGCGCGCGCACGCGGAAAACAACGGGAGGGAGAAATGCCAACGAAACATCCGGGCGCGCGCGGACGGATCCTGACGCCCCGATCCCCCGCGCGGGGCCCCGCCTCCACTCCACCCCACGGCCCACGTCTCCGGCGCCACATCATATATCATCCTGCCCTTTGTGGCTCGTGACGACGCGTTCCGCTTACCCCCCTCAAGAGAGAAAAAAAATTCAAATCGGAAATCGGACGAGGGCACCATGGCGGCCGCCGCCACCGCCGCCTCGGCCTCCTTTTCCGCCGCGTCCCTCCGCCGCAACGGGCCGCGCGTACACGGGTCCTCCCGCGTGGCCACCGTGGCGGTGGCGGCGACGACGGCAGCGTCGTCGTCCGCGGAGGCGGCGCTCGCGGCCGTCCCGGCGGCTCCGCCGGCGCCTATGTTGCGGGTGGCTCCGGAGTCGCTGCAGCGGGAGAGCGGGTGCCTCGTAGCGGGCTTGCGGGAGCGCGGGGCGGCGGAGGTGGGGGAGGGGTTCGGGGACGCGGCGGGAGGAGGGCCCGGCGCGATGGAGTACCTGACCAGCGTGCTGTCGTCCAAGGTGTACGACGTGGCCATCGAGTCGCCGCTGCAGCTCGCCACCAAGCTCTCCGATCGCCTCGGGGTCAACCTCTGGATCAAGCGCGAAGACCTGCAGCCGGTATCGACGGCGACGCGCAGCCCTCTGTTATTTATTTCGCCACCCTTTTTTTGGTTGATTTGCGTTCATGGACGCGTTTTTTTAGTCATTTCCCCCCGAAAAAATCGCATCTTTTGACGAGAATGCTGGGATTAGAAGTTTTAGCTGCTACTTGTTTTCATCGAAAGATTTTGCACTCTACAATGACCTAGTTCGAGAGAGTATTTTGATAAGGGCGGGGCTTACGGGGTTTTACCTTGGGGCTGTCGTGTTATGTTGTTGAGCAGGCTTGGATAGGATCTTTGGATTCACAGGGATTCTCTTGATTCTTGGATAGTTAGATCATCTCCAACCATATTCCCTTTCTTTCGTTCTCTTCTCGATTACTCTCCTGTTGTTATTCCATTTATTTTCTCTCATAACAGCTTACTTTTGAATGTATTTGTGAAGTGGAGGGAAAGAAGAGAAAATTCAGAACATGAAAGAAAATCTTTAGAGCGCTGAAGGGAACGAAAATCCCTTCGTAAAGGAATTCTGGACCTTGACAGGGATCGGTTGGGATGGTCTTTCTTAGACATTTACTTATTTTTCCACTTAACTCTGATACGTTATTGTCACGCTTTCTCCGAGGAGAATATACGTTTCAAGATATTTTGCACTTTTGACTCTTGTTAAATATCTCTGGGTATTGTTTACAAGGTTCGATTTTTAGAGTGCTGAAATTTTGAGATGGCTGTTTTTTTTTTGTTGATTTACAGTGGGTTTGATTTCTCTAGTTGATTTTCTTGGTATTTTGGTGATGGAAGACACAACCATGGTCACCGCCGGCTAGGGTACTCTTAGCACTGGCCACCATTTTTAGGATGGACTAGAGGCAATTCATATGAGATTGAGATTTATCCCTTGTCAGCATGTCCGTGAACATATGTATGAGAAACGTGATCCTACAAAGAATTTCTCTTGTTTTGAGCCCAATATGCTAAGCTTTGGTAGGGAACATGATTCGTTGCCTAGGAAGCTTTCTCTTTTTACGCGGTCTGCTATATTTGATCTTCTTGTGCAGTTCGAAATTTATTTTTGGTGGATTGTTTTTAGTGTTGCTACATGCTAAATTTCAAGTTGACTGAAGAGTAAAACTCTTTTCCACCTTTTTGCTTCCTTTTCTTTACTTCAATTTGTTTACCTGATGTATAGGTATTCTCATTCAAATTGAGAGGAGCATACAATATGATGGCGAAACTCTCCCGCGAGCAGTTGGCAAGGGGCGTCATCTGCTCCTCTGCTGGAAACCATGCCCAGGGAGTCGCTCTTTCCGCTCAGAGACTGGGATGTGATGCTGTTATCATCATGCCAGTGACAACACCAGAAATCAAGGTTTCTGATCTTTAGATGCCAAACTAAGACTCCCCTTTACACCATTCATTTTACTTAATGCTCACCAAATAATAAACGTATTATCTTAATTCCAGTGGAAATCAGTGGAGAGGTTGGGTGCAACAGTAGTCCTTGAGGGGGACTCATACGACGAAGCTCAGTCTTATGCAATGTTACGATGTGAGCAGGAAGGCCGCACATTCATACCTCCCTTTGACCATCCCGATGTTATCTCTGGACAAGGAACTGTCGGCATGGAAATTGTTCGGCAGCTGCAAGGCCCACTACATGCAATATTTGTACCTGTGGGAGGTGGTGGTTTAATCGCTGGAATTGCTGCCTATGTAAAACGGGTTCGCCCAGAGGTCAGGCTTCTACTGTAGCTTTTTTTAAAAAAAAAAAACACAATCTTGTGCTCAAAGACAACAAGTTTCTTTACATGCCATCAAGGAGACATAGCCCTGATTTTTAAGTACATTTTGAAAGTTGAATTCTTTCTCATTGAATCAATCTCGTAAATGCAATCCTTTACAGGATTGAACCCAGTACATCTTTTCTTACATTGGTCTCTAGTAGGATGATCATTTTTTATATGTTTTACAATATTGACTTGGCCCTGATTTTTTATGTACATTTTGAAAGTTGAATTGTTTATCATCAAATCAATCTTGTAACTGTAATCCTTTCCAGGATTCCTTTCCAGGATTGAACCTGTCAGGCCGTCACATCTTTTCTACATTGGTCTTTAGTCAGGGTGATAAATTTTCTTATGTTTAACAATATGCTTTTTTTGTACAGGTGAAAATAATTGGAGTAGAACCTTCAGATGCAAATGCAATGGCATTGTCCTTGTGCCATGGTAAGAGGGTCATGTTAGAGCATGTTGGAGGGTTTGCTGATGGTGTAGCTGTCAAAGCTGTAGGAGAGGAGACATTTCGCTTGTGCAGAGAACTTGTAGATGGCATTGTTATGGTCAGTCGAGATGCTATTTGTGCTTCAATAAAGGTGCGAACTACACATTTATTTGTTTCCTATTCCTTAATATTTTAAATAGCCGATAACTGAACATTGTTATATCCTCATCGTCTCAACTCACTTGAAGCTCAGGATACAATGCTCAAGAAAAAGAATAAAGGATGATTGCTAATTTGTTGCATCAATATTCTCTACTGTAGTGGCCTATCGATGTAAACCACCAGTTGAAGAACTTTTTAAAGTTAAATGTTCAAAAGTCAAAACACTATCTAATGGGCATGTGCTATAATGTTGTGCTTCGATGGCTTGTTATCTAGTCATCAGCTCCTGTAGTGGTAGGGTGTTTATCTAAGGTAGTTTTGTAAATTTACTGTACATAAGTTTTTGCTGATATGAATACAGAAATAGATTGCATAAATATTTATGCATCAACCGTCTATTGTTTCCAATCTTACATTCGTACTTCCATCACCCTTCTGCATCATATATATGATGCGTGCATGCATTCTATCCGTAGTATATCACTGGTGCTGAAAGTATCTTTTTTTCATGTGTGCAGGATATGTTTGAGGAGAAAAGAAGTATCCTTGAACCTGCTGGTGCCCTTGCTCTGGCAGGGGCTGAAGCCTACTGCAAATACTATGGTTTGAAAGGAGAAAGTGTGGTTGCAATAACTAGTGGAGCAAATATGAACTTTGATCGACTTAGACTAGTGACTGAACTTGCTGATGTTGGTCGAAAACGGGAAGCAGTGTTAGCTACATTTCTGCCAGAGGAGCAGGGAAGCTTCAAAAAGTTTGCAGAATTGGTATGCCTTGTGATATTTCAGCCAATACGTAATAGTTGAAAATCCATTTCCTTTCTTATGACTTCTCATCCTGCAGGTTGGCCGGATGAATATTACTGAATTTAAATACAGATACGATTCTAATGCAAAAGATGCCCTTGTTCTTTACAGGTACACATAAAGATGGACACTTTTTTTATTATTATGTATCAATACCAAATTATCGATGCTCTTTTTCTTGACTGACATGTACTTTGTTTAGTTTATTTTCTGAACCTTTTATACATTGAGACATATAACAATTGTCGCCTTCTAACAGTCTCCTGGCATATGTATACATTGGTTGTTATTTATTACAGTGTTGGCATCTACACTGACAATGAGCTTGGAGCAATGGTGGATCGCATGGAATCTGCGAAACTGAAGACGGTTAACCTTACTGATAATGATTTGGCAAAGGACCACCTTAGATACTTTGTAAGTTGCATTTTTCTGTCACAATCATAGCCATTGGCACATTATTTTGGCAAAGAGATCAATTATTAATCTTAGTTGATTGTTAGCGTTATTATTGCAGTAGTGAGATTTACACGTAGTATGATAAATTGGATATGCATTGCACGTCTTTAAGAGGTCTATTAGGCTAGGATGATTTTTCAAATTGTAGCTTGTCTAGTTTGCAAATATGGATAATTACCTTCAAAATGTAGATCGAGGTTGACATATTTTGTAGGTTAATTTTGTACTCTAAAGATTTGAATTATCAAAAATGTTTTGGTCTAGTTCCCTTCCGGCTATTTTTTATGCTACCTTATTCACGGTTCCATACTATGAATTTTTCAGATTGGAGGCAGATCAGAAATAAAAGACGAACTTGTTTACAGGTTCATTTTCCCAGAAAGACCAGGTGCCCTTATGAAATTTTTGGATGCATTGAGCCCTCGTTGGAATATCAGCCTTTTCCATTACCGTGCACAGGTATGTGATGGTTTTGTCTGTGGCCATCTTATTGATAGCGTAGATAATCTCGTGTAATCGTTGTTAATCTTGGAGATAACACGGGTTACATATATAGGCAACCAACCGAATCAATCTACCTCAGGATTTATGGAAACAGAATCGAGAGGGAGATACGGTGGTTGGTGGCGCTGGAGATTTAGCGCATGCATGTGCACAGCCCAGGCGTGCGTACAGGGGCAGGCCGGGCGTGTACTCAGGGATCGTTCTAACACCCCCCCCCCCCCCGTAGTCTAAGCTTCGGTGGAACAGACATTTAGACTAGACCGAAACTCCTGAAACACCGAGGTGGGCAAACCCTTGGTGAAGATATCGGCAAACTGAGAGGTCGTTGGGACGTGGAGGACCCGGACTGCACCAATTGCAACACGCTCACGGACGAAGTGGAGATCAATCTCAATATGCTTCGTGCGTTGATGCTGGACGGGGTTCGTCGATAGGTAGACAGCACTGACGTTGTCGCAATAGACTAGGGTGCTCTTCGGAAGTGGACTATGAAGCTCCTGCAAAAGCTGACGAATCCAGGAAGCCTCGGCAACGCCATTAGCAACAGCCCTGTACTCGGCCTCGGCATTGGAACGAGAGACTGTGTTTTGCCGCTTTGACGACCAGGAGACCAGATTGTCACCAAGGAACACGGTATAGCCCGAGGGGGACTTGCGCGTATCGGGACAGCCAGCCTAGTCGGCGTCGGAATAAACCACAAGGTCGGAGGGCGCAGACTGGCGAAGTAGCAAACCATAATCAAGAGTGCCATGGAGATAGCGCAGGATGCGCTTGACAGCAGACAAGTGAGGCTCTCGGGGATCATGCATGTGGAGACACACCTGCTAAACGGCATAGGAGATGTCCGGTCGAGTGAAGGTCAAATACTGCAGAGCACCAACAAGACTGTGATACTGAGTAGGGTCACTGACTGGAACACCGGCCGTCGCTGAAAGCTTAGCATGAGTGTCGACTGGAGTACTGGCTTGCAACCAGCCATGCCAGCCCGCTCAAGAACGTCGAGGGTGTACTGGTGCTGAGATAGGAACAAGCCACCAGAACACCGCTGCACAGAAATACCCAGAAAATGGTGGAGGGTGCCCAGGTCCTTCATGGAGAACTCACGCTGCAAGGCAGAGATGGTCTGGCGAAGAAGTGCGTCATTGGAAGCTGTGAGCACAATATCATCCACGTACAGTAGCAGGTAGACTGTCTCAGATCCCCAGCGATAAACAAAAAGGGAAGTGTCGGACTTGGCCTCGACAAATCCAATAGTGAGCAAGTAAGAGGCAAAGCGACTGTACCATGCTCGGGGAGCTTGTTTCAGTCCGTAGAGAGACCTGTTGAGGCGGCAAACATGATCCGGATGGGCAGCGTCGACAAAACCAGTGGGTTGACTGCAGTAAACTGTCTCTGTCAACGTACCATGGAGGAAGGCGTTCTTCACGTCAAGCTGATGAATAGGCCAGTCCTGAGAGAGGGCTAAGGACAGAACTGTACGAACAGTGGCAGGCTTGACGACGGGGCTGAAAGTCTCATAATAATCGACACCAGGACGCTGTGTAAATCCGTGAAGGACCCAGCGAGCCTTGTATCGATCCAAAGAACCGTCGACGTGAAACTTGTGGCGAAAGATCCACTTCCCAGTGACCACGTTCGCACCAGGCGGGTGCGGAACGAGGTCCCATGTGTTGTTGGAGAGCAGTGCAGCATACTCTTCCTCCATGGCAGCACGCCAGGAGGGGTCCGCGAGAGCGGCGCGGTATGTCGTCGGAATGGGAGACAGCGATGAAGCCTGGAGGACCGCGGGCTGGCCGAAGCCAAGCTTCCCACGAGTGGCCATCGAATGCTGATTCACCACTGGAGGAATGGGTACAGCACGTGGCGGAAGACGGGTAGGGTCAGCCGACGGAGGCGCAGGGATGCGCGGGCGACGAGTGTAGACCCGGCGGAACTCCCGAACGGGCAGTATGGGCGAGGACGCGACCGTGCGGGTTGCAGCAGGGGACGCGGCCGAGGCTGCACACGGCGCGGGCGCAGGTGACGAGCAGGCCAGGGGGCCAGGCGTGCCGACCGTGGCCGCACGTGGCGCTGGTGGAGTCATCGGGGCCGCGCGTGGCGCTGGCGGAGGAGACGTCGTGGCCACCCGCGGCGCGTGGGGCGTAGCCGCTGTAGGCGCGGGAGGCGAGGCTGCTGGACTCCCAGCAGACACGGGCGCGAGGGCCGCCGTGTGGTGGGGAGTAGCCGCCGTGGCACTTGATGAACCTGCAGGGAGAGGGCGGTGCCCAATGGGGAGGACCTGTATCTCAAACTCAGACAGATTATCAAGGTCAGTAGATGACGGTGACACCGTTTTGGAAAAAGGGAACGACGTTTCATCAAATGTGACGTGGCGAGAGATGAGCACACGATTTGATGAAAGATTGAGACACTGGTAACCTTTGTGAGTTGAGGAGTAGCCAAGGAGGACACACAGGGTAGAGCGGGGGGAAAGTTTGTGCGGAGCGGTTGCCGACAGGTTCGGATAGCAGGCGCACCCGAAGACACGGAGGTGGGCATAGGAGGGGTGGGTGCCAAAAAGGGCAAAATGAGGTGTGGCGAAGGCCAAGGTTTTAGTGGGGAGACGGTTGAGCAAGTACGTGGCAGTGTGGAGACCCTCGACCCAATAGGAGGCAGGAAGGGAGGCCTGGAAAAGCATCGAGCGCACAATATTATTGATGGAACGAATGATGCGCTCAGCCTTACCATTCTGCGTGGACGTGTAAAGACAAGACATCCGCAGCAGAACGCCATGGGTGAGGAAGAAGGACCGGGAAAACGAGTTGTCAAATTCGCGGCCGTTGTCACACTGAATGCTCTTGATGGGGCAGCCGAACTGGGTCGTCACATAAGAGAAAAAATTAGCCAAGGTTGAAAAAGTATCAGATTTAAGACGCAAAGTAAACGTCCAAAGGAAGTGAGAGCAATCATCAAGAATGACTAGATAATACTTATATCCGGACACACTCGCAACGGGAGAGGTCCACAGATCGCAGTGAATCAAGTCAAAATTCTTGAGAGCACGAGACGAAGAATTATCAAAGGGTAAACGAATGTGACGTACAAGTTGACAACCTCATAAGAGAACCTGTGGCTAGCTCAGTTGGTTGAGGGTGTTGATGTACGTCTAGACCACCTAAGTTCGAGTCTTTTTTGACGCGAATTTGGGTATCTATTTCTTCTTATTTATAATGTCACCTAGTTCCTCTTAGTTTGATCGAGTTTTTTATGCAACCTCATAACTATGATCTTTTAGCCACTTCCTTGAACGCTGGAACATGAATGAAAAAACTGTTCTTCAAGTGATCATGTGCCCCTTCCCATTTTAAACTTGACAGAAAAGTATATGCCATGCTGAAGTGTGCTGGAACGTGCATATTGCTTAATTAATGTTGCTAAACAATGCAGGCCACTAAAATGAGCTGCAATTGTATACATTTCATCATGTAATTCTCTTGTGCAGGGTGCAACTGGAGCAAATGTATTAGTTGGTATACAAGTGCCACTGGAAGATATCGACGAATTCATGAGTCGTGCTGAGAATCTTGGGTACGAGTACATGTCGGAGCAAAACAATGAGATATACCGGCTGCTGTTGCGTGATCCAAAGATCTAATGTCATCGAGTCACATCGATGAACCGATGGTTTCCTTTGCTCCCATAAATTGGTGATACTTTCCAAGGAAGATTACACTCCCAAGGTAGAAGGCGCACCTTGCTTCTTCTGTTGGAATGAAGGCATCGCCATATCTATTTATAGCTCTGTTGTGCCATTTGTTAGCTTGTTAGATCATAGTGTATCAGTGGTGTGCTTCTTTGTCTCAATTTATCGGTGAGTCACTAGAATTTCTCAAATAATGATAATAAACATAATATCTGATAATAATAATGTAATTGGGCTTTGGGCTGCATCATTATTGTAAATCATTGGGGTAATTTGCTGTGTACTATCATAAAAGTTAGAAAATACCATCTCTACGAGGATGACAGTTTAGGACTCATGTTATCTTTACCGTCGATGGTATTTTTTTTTTAATAGTCGATGGTATTTTTTAATATGAACATTTTTTGATGTATCTATCTAATTTTGACTAAACCATTCTATCTCTTTGCAATATCAAGTTTTAAACAAATTTGAGTAAGATTTGCGAAGTTTTTTAATAGCGAGATTTGTAATTGAAAAATAGATGCAGACATTAAGCCTCTCATATATTGTTGGCAGTTGTCCAAAGTGTTAAAATATATGGGTTTAGCTTATTATATTTGTATAATTTTAAATAAATCTTAAAAGTCTAACTATGTGAAGGTGGTGTATATTTTTTATATCTTATCTTGCTAATGGAAGTGGATGAAGATTAATTTAAAAGAGTTTCTCTCCTTTATCTATTTAGCATGTGTGGATGAGAAGATTAGAAGAACATGTTCGCTCGTCTTGTCGGGTTTTGTTAATTTCTCTCTGTTGCGTTGTTGTACGTAGTCTACTCTATCTTGCTGCACTAGTGTGCACCAACGAACGGGAGAGCAGGTCTTCAAAATCTGTCGCCCTTGGTATCCTGCATCGGGAATGGCGAATAAGGTTTTTAGGAAATGCTTGTCGCAACTGCTCACGATCTACTTTCTCTACATCATTGTAATCTACTTCGTCTTTGTCATCGTCTATTGGATTGACATCATGGTGGTCTCTCCATTGACTTCTTCATCTTCATCATCTACTGCATCGAGCAACGACACCATGTGGGTGTCTGCATCTCACGTCGTCATCGGGTATATATGTAAATTCTACTCAAGTATCTAATCGAGTACATCTGCTGATTGAGTATCTAATCGAATATTTTGTCGAGGATATGCACTAGTCAAGGCATGTTGAGACTTGCTGAATCCTACTCGACCTGAGTATCTAATCGAATATTTTGTCGAGGATATGCACTAGTGGAGGCGTGTTGAGACTTGTTGAATCCTACTCAACTCTAGTTGAATTTAGCCGAGGCTAGTCGGAATATAGTCGTTATTGATTATTTGCATCTGTTCTTGTTCATTGTATATTAGGAATTAAATTAAATTAAATCTAAAAGTATTATTATTTCCAACAATAAAAAAAACTTATTGTAGCAACTTTGATTTAACGATATCTGGTTGATAGTTTAATGTTCTCTTCTTATCAGATCGCTAGAGATTCTTCTGTCTTAATGTGAAATGGGTCTCATACTCTTATTTATGGTGTTGGTATGGTAGATCTGAAGTTTACTTTGAGAAAGATTGTGCAACTGAGGAACGTGCAATATGTCTCTTCAATAAATAAGAATCTAGTTAGTGGTTACTTTCTCTGTATTTACGAATTTAAGTGGTACTCGAGTTCAATAAAATGGTTCTATCAAAACATGAACTTTTTATTGGTAAATACTATACGTGTGGAGACTTGTTCTGCTTTTCTCTTTCTGATTTCTACAATAAATTTGTGAACCATATTTGTGGCAATATTAACGGAGATGAGGCTTGTGTTTGACATTCTATCACCTATAATTTAATTGTATGACTCGGTTTTCCAACTTAAATTTAATTTCGATTTTTTCTATTGTTAAAGATTCTAAGTGCCAAAGTTGTGTGCAATGTAACTAACATCGTAAGCCTTACAAGGCAGACGAGAAGAGAAATTTGGTAACGTTAGACCTCGTACATTCAAATCTTTGTGATATGAATAGTGTATTGACGAATGGTGGAAAAAAATATTTCATGACTTTAATCGATGATGCATCTAGATATTGTAATGTGTATTTGTTGAAATCAAAAGATGAGACTCTAGAGTACTTTAAGATCTATAAGATAGAAGTTGAAAATTAATTAGAAAGGAAAATCAAAAGACTTAGATTGGATCATGATAGAAAATACTTCTCGAGTGATTTTGACTTATTCTGATAGAAACATAGAATTATTCATGAGAGAATACTCCCCCATTCCCCTAATCAAACGAGGTAGCTGAGAGGAAGAATCTCACCCTGACTGATCTGGTTAATACCATGTTACACACTATGAATTTATCTAAGGTATGGTGGAAGAGGTTTTGTTGGCTTCGTGTCATATTTTAAATAGAGTTCCTATTAAGAATAAGAAGAAAACCTTATATGAAGAATGAAAAGGGAGAAAATCATTACTTTCTTATTTACGCACTTGGATATGCTTAACAAAAGTTAATGTACCAATAACTAAAAAAAAACGTAAGTTGAAACCTAAGACAATGGATTATATCTTTCTATGATATGTTCATCGGAGCATTGCCTATATGTTTTTAATAGTTAAATCTGAAGTATCTAACATGTTGATATAATTATAAAGTCTAGAAATGCCACCTTTTTTAAGAACATATTTCCTATGATATATATATATATATATATATATATATATATATATATATATAGCATTTCTAGTTAAACTTCTGAGATAATTCTTGGACCTATCACACCACTCGAGTATTCTAAGCAACCACTCGAGCTAGTTCCTGAGAAGTATGACAGTTAGGCTCCGAGAAGGAGTAAGAGACAAATAATAATAAAATCCTTTGGTGATTATTTCGTTATGTACCTTGTGGATGACACTCTTAAGTCGATTTCAGAAGCTTATGCATCTCCAGATGTAGACTACTGGAAGGAGGCTGCTCATAGCGAGATGAATTCTATTCTCGTCAACGGCACTTGGAAAGTCTCAGATCGACTTTATGATTGTAGGTTGTAAGTGGGCGTTCAAGAATAAGCTTAGGCCTGATAGTACTATCAAAAAGTGTAAGGCTTAGCTTGTAGTCAAAGGTTATACAAAAAAGAAGATGAATATTTCTTAATACTTATTCACCTGTCGCTCGATTGACCACGATAAGACTATTATTTTCCTTAGCTGTCTCACATAATCTTATCGTTCATCAAATAGACATTAAGACAATTTTACTTAATGAAGAGTTTGATGAGGAAATCTATATAGATTAGCCTGATGGGTTAACTTTTCTTAATGAAGAGTTGGATGAGGAAATCTATATGGATCAGTTTGATGGGTTTATAATAGAAGGTTAGGAGGATAAGGTATGTAAATTGCTAAAATCTTTGTATGGCTTCAAACAAGTTCCTAAGCAATGACATAAGAAGTTTGATACAATGTTAATATATGCGGGATTTGTTGTTAATAAAGCTTATATATGTGTGTATTATCATCATGGTGGGGGTGAGGGAGTTATTATGTGCCTGTATGTTGATGACATCTTGATTTTTGGAACAAATATGGATGAGATTAATGAGGTCAAATCATATCTATCTAGAAATTTCGATATAAAAGATCTGGGAGAGGCTGATGTGATCTTAAACATTAAGTTAATTATATGTGAGAATGGAATTACACTTTCATGATCTCATTATGTGGAAAAGATTTTGAAACGCTTTGGCTATATGGATAGCAAGATCGCTCCAACACCTTATGATCCTAGCTTAATACTTCGAAAGAATAAAAAATTTTGCTAGGGATCAACTGAGATACTTTCAAATAATCGGATCACTCATGTACCTAGCTAGTGCTATAAGGTCTAGTATCTCATTTGTTGTGAGCAAATTAAGCTGGTTTACTTCTAATCCGGGTGATGATCATTGGCATGCGCTTGATCGAGTCATGCGCTACTTGCTATGTAATACAAATTTTGGACTTCACTGTACTAGGTACCTATCAGTACTGGAGGGTTATAGTAATTCAAATTGGATATTCGATATTGATGAGATAAAGACCACAAGTGCATATATATTCACTCTTGACGGTGTTGTTATTTCATAAAGGTCTTGTAAACAAACCATATTGACGAGGTCAACCATGAAGCAGAACTCACAGTGTTACATAGCTACTGTTGAGGTAGAATGGTTGCATGAGCTCTTGATGGATTTGCCAGTGGTCAAAGAATTGATACCGCTATCTTTATGAACTGTGATAATTAAACAGTTATTGTCAAAGTGAACAGTTTTAAGGACAATATGAAATCCTCAAGACATGTAAAGAGAAGATTGAAATATGTTAGAAAATTAAGAAACTCCAAAGTGATAGCGTTGGATTATATTCAAGTGGCTAAAAATCTGACAGATCAATTTACAAAAGGACTATCATGAAATATGATAGATAATGCATCAAAGGAGATGAGTATGAGACCCATGTGAGTTATACGGTAGTGGTAACCCAGCCTATGTGATCAGAGATCCTGTGAATAGAACATGGAAAGAACAAGCTATTGGTAAACTGAAGGAGAGTACCAGACAACCCACTCGTGTAAAGATACAAGACTCTCGAAATCTGTAAGGTATGTTGGTTATTGGCTTAATGTGTTCTATTGGCTTTAATTAGCAAAGATGCTAACCTACAGGGTATTCTTGAAAGAGCACACCTATATGAGTCTGACTATTGGTTGCAGTCTATGAGACTTGGGTAATCTCTAATAAACTAATGAAGAGATCATGGAGTATGAGTTATATGCTCCATCCGCTGGGTAGCCTATTGGCAGCCTAGTATCGTTATGACTTTAAGTGAAACTTATTTGCACAAGACTTGCAATTTAAGATTTAGTCCATTGTCCAAGTTGTGAATGAGCGTAGCTTGATGTTCTAGATGGATTTCAATTTAACAGTCTCCATTGAAACACTGGACGTTCCATCGCCTCTCGAGCTTTTTCCTCTGTTTCCTCCTTCAATCGGCGGTCCACAATCTCGGTAAAGGCCATTGGGTGAGTCCCCTAAACTCCCATGACAAGAATCCGCCTTTTGGATGGTTGGATTTTGAATTTTGAGCTAGGGGTTTGAAGTTCATGAGTTCTTGATGAATTAGAAGCAATAGCCGAGTTTTGGTCGATTTCAGCGTATACATGTTATCCTACACGGTAGAGTAAGTCAATGTGATTCTCTAGGTCTAAGTCTCCACTCCAAATGTCACCGAAATCGTCGCCGGTGAGCTCCCAAAGTGCCCCCAAAGACTTCCAGCGATCTGACCGCCACCCAAGGTCGGTCAGACTGCCAGGGGCCAAAACCCTCTACACTGGGTGGTCTGACCGTGTTTCCGGCGGTCTGACCGCGACTCTTGGCGGTCTGACTGCCAGTATACCTGCGGTCTGATCGCTGTATAACCACACAGCACAGTTACTGCTTGCTGAAACTTGTAAAATTCATAATAAATTCTCTATAGCTCTAAAAATTATGAAACAAATTTTGTTAGTTTCATAATAACCTACTCTACATATTAAAAATATCCCCAGCTATGAAATAATGAATTAAATTTCTGAGATTAATTAATTAGGTTAAAGCTTCATTAATTCACCGTTAATTCATCATAAGTCTAAAATTGATGAATCTAATTTTGCTAGTTTTCTTATGACTTGTTATATCTAGAAAAAATGATTTATCCATTATATGCATATTGTGACATATTGTTATATTTCATCCATACTCATGGCATTGCACGCGTTATTCTTTTTAGAGAACGTCGAGCCGGTGATCCAGGAGAACGAGGGAAATTTTGGACAACCACATGAACAGTAAGGAAAGCATCTATCATATTGAACCCTATCAGTTGAATTGAATAGAGTCTAAATATTGATAAATTATGCTTATGTATAGGTTTGCATGTATAGAAAGTCGATGCCAGGCTTTTATGGGTAGAACCTATGTTGATCGCATTGTCTCTACTTTGAATTATTGTTGATCTATATTCTTGTAGCCTGGGTTTATTCCTGATAAGGTCTAACTTAAAAGTGATGCGAGATGATTAGCAATGCATAGGTCCTTGGTAGAAGTCGAGCGGTGGAACGTCCCATCGTTCGCGAGCTATAGTTAAATTACTTTCACAATGGTTACCGTGTTGGGTTGTTGGTGTTGGTTGGTGAGTGGTGAGTATGAGACGAGATGTGGGCGGTGTTAGGGGTGTCGTCTGCCTCGGTGGAAAGTTCAGGGGGCAGGTCGGGAGAGGAAACCCGAGCACCATAGACTGCTTGCATCGTTTAAGGCCAATCATTGGGGTAGTTGACTTTAGCACTTACCTTACTCATCACATGACTAGTTTGTTCTGGGAGTAGTTCTAGGATCGCAGCGTCGAGCGATGCATGCCCCACACGGTTGGGGCTGGTTGGGAAAGGTTGTCACGAGTACCCCTTTGTGTGCATTTTGGCCGGTGACACAAGCCGTATGGTCCTCGTGTCGTGTGGGTCTAGGAGTATGCCCCTGCAAGGTGTATAAACAATTCAAACTGTCACGCTCTCGGTCATGAGCATGCTATTATTTCATTTGCACTCGGTCGTAGAGTTCTCGTGGTTGGTTGTATGGTTTGGATATGTGGTTTGTGGTTCGGATATGTGGGAGATGATCGAGATGACACTTGTTATACATTGATACTAATGTGGCTTCAGTTTCATATGATCAGTTGGTAGTTGCAAGGTAATTTCATATATGTTGGTTAAGTTAGTTGCTCACACATATGTCTAGGTTGCTTACCGCGTATGTTTTACTTAACCTTGTGATCTACTCTTACTAACAGCTCAATGCATAATCCTTGGAGTCAGGATATTATATATCCATATTATGTAAGACTTGCGAGTACGTTCGTACTCAGGGTGCTGCTCTTAAGTTGATGCAGGTTCACATGTCAGCGAGGAGGGGGCGGTGTTTGGCTACTTTGTGCCTGCTGATTAGGGTGGCGAGCAGGAGTAGCACACTCTAGTCCGAACTCAGTGTTCTGGTATGGAGCCTAAGGACATGCGGCTCCATATCTTTTTGTTGTATAGTTTTTAGTCTTCCACTGCTTAGTTTTTTTGCTGGTTAGGAGTTGAGCAGGTTTTAGTCTACTCGTAGCTCTTTTTTACTGTAAATTGTGATAACTTGTTGCTTGCTTAAAAACTTGCAATATAATGTTAATTACCCGTTTTTTCTTAAGTTTTGTTGTGATGTACATGTTGGGAAGGCATGTGTTCCGATTTTGGACACAAAACACGTGCCGGGACTATCGGGATGATATTCTAGTTAATTATCGAGGTTGTGATTATGAATAATGATCCTCCTGATGATTAATTAGAATATTATTTGGATGGTTCCTCACAGAGTACCTAGTTGAGTACATCGTTGGTCAAGTACCTAATCGAATATCTTGTCGAGGAAATACACTAGTTAAGACTTGTTGAGATTTGTCGAATCCTACTCGAGACTAGTCAAATTTAATCGAGACTAGTCAGAACACAATCATTATTAATTATTTGTATCTATTGTTGTTCATTTTATATAAAAATTAATTTGAAATAAATCTGAAAGTGCTATTACTTCCTACACGAAGTCTAACCCTTGACCGTGTCTTACATTTTTATTCTCAAGTAAATTAAAATGTGTCTGGGGGAGCCTATTACTAGACGTGTCAAGCCTTATTTGCGAGGATGAGGATGTGAATCATGTGATGCGAATTTGATAATGTGTGGTGTACTGTTCTGTTGTATCGCTTGTATGGTAACGAGTGATGCTGTAGCAGTTGTATAGTCGATTGACGGTGCGATTACTCAAGAGTTGGAGGCTTGGAGCGGTCCACTAAAACGGTGGAGCGAGAGGTAGTTGGATGGTCAATTGGTGGGGAACTAAATACTGCTGGAGTCACTTCCATAGCGCGATATGGGTGACCCGTACAATAACACTTCCTGACATTTCCAACAAATCCCTGGAATGTATCCACAACGTTGAGAACTTATTGTTAGTTTCACTTTTGTCTATTTAGTTGCTTTCTTTTGTCTTTACATATATTGTCATATAGTTAAAAAGACACCACGCGTGCTGGGGCTTCAAATTTGAAGAAAATTTGAAAAAAATGCTTACAACATGCTTAACTATTTCAAATGGGTCCCCTGAAATATTCTTTGATTTGCAGAAAACATCTTTTTTATTAATAAAGGATCTATTTTCTAAATTGATTATTTTTTTAGCACTAGCGCTATTGACGGTGAACTCTTTTGTCACGTATACTGTTTCACTTGTGGTGACTGAGGCAACAGAGAAACGGATGTCACAACAAAATATAATAGCAGAGCTAGGAATTTTATGACGGTTTTCAAGTATAAGATGAGAAAAATTACTATCCATGTATATTAGCTTGTACCTAATCTTTAGGGGCTCACTTAAAAACCCATGAGAATTCCTTAGTTATGCCGTTGGCAAAATGATATTCAGTAATATTACCCATATATGCTGAGTTGTGAGACTCGATGAAGAATTATAACTTAATTATCATGTAAACAACACTTATAATATGCGATCATACCGTGCACAAGTGTTAATCTTGGTATCATTCTCTGCTTTTTACCGAGAAATGTATTCATATCTGTAAATAACTTTTGCCAACTTATATAGGATGGTTCGTCTGTTGGCACGAGAATTTGGTGGCCAATGATATCGCTGCATCTATGGTTTAATGGAATACATATGTTCCTTAAAAAGAGTTTAGATTGCGGATTTTTCGATTTCAAAAGCCTCTGCTACGCTAGTTCCCATGATCCCATCCCTACCGTAGACTGCGAATCCAAAGCCGTGGGAAGGTGTCCAGCTCTAGCCAAGTTCTCCCTTGTCTGCTGAGATCCAACGGCTTCCGTTCCATAGCCCCGGTCCATTCAAGACCATCCATCCCGCACGTCCTCTCCGCGTTCAAATGTCAACAACAACTGGACGGACGGCCCCACCCTAAAAAATTTGGGACCAGCTCACTGCCGTGCTGACCCCACAGTTTTAGTGTCCCCACTTGCAGAGACTCAGCTCACCCGCACCGGCGCTCGAACGCCCGGTCCACGGAACCCATCCTCCCCACCGCCACCTCGCAAAACTACATAGCTCTCGCATTTAAATCTATCGCTGCAATTTTATCATCTCTTCTCAGTTCTCACTCGTTTAGATCCCACCCGCCGCTCGCCGCCGGCGACCACCGAAGCCACAATTGTTAGAGCCGCCGTCGAACAGGTGCGTGCGGCATCTCCCGAGATGGCGACCATGGAGAGCCTGATCGGGCTGGTGAACCGGATCCAGCGCGCGTGCACCGTCCTCGGCGACCACGGCGGCGGTGGCGGGGGTTCCCTCTGGGAGGCGCTCCCCTCCGTCGCAGTCGTCGGCGGCCAGGTACGCACCGCCACCACCTGCCTGCCTCGCTCCGAGATCCGTCCGCCCCCGCGCCAGATCTGGTCGGCGCACTTACGTTTGGTTGCTTTTTTTTTCCTGATGCCTCCAGAGTTCCGGAAAGTCGTCGGTGCTCGAGAGCATTGTGGGGAGGGACTTCCTGCCTCGTGGATCTGGTAATGCAGTCGCTAGGTCACGCGCGTACTCTTTTGATTTGGATCGGGTTGGGAGTTTGAGGATTCAATTTGGGTTTGATTAGGTATTGTGACGAGGAGGCCTCTAGTGCTGCAGCTGCACAAGACGGATGGTGGGCAAGAGTACGCTGAGTTCCTCCACGCCCCGCGGAAGCGGTTCAACGACTTTGGTAAGACGATCGTTATGCGTTTATTTATCTCAACAATTTGCTTGTTTTCTTCAATTCCAATTATTAGTGTTAGCGGTGTACTGAGATGCCTGTCTGCTTGTTGGGAAGGTTCATTATAACACTCAAATAAGAGAGATAAATGGAACATTGTGCATCCCTAGTTGAATCTACAAAATTGAACAAATAATATATATGGCTACGTTAAACAACCAAGTGCAGTGTGACTTAAGGAATGCTGCCACTAGGAACATGCTTTCACTAGTCACTAGTTTATTTTTGTCGAACAATGGTTCACTAGTCACTAGTATGGTATAATATTTGTGCGAAACTGAGTTTGTGTGTCTCAGGAGTTGCCTTTTGGAAACTATACCGGTCACTTGACAAGGACATCCTATGGAATGTATACTCTGTACAACACCTGTAAGAAATAGGTGCAGTGCCAGCTTATGTATATTATAACATATTTTTAGTTTCACCTTGCTTTAAACTTAGTTGATTTGTTTTGCATAAAAGGTGAGAAATGTCATTTGTGAAAGGAATTAATTGTGAACCAGTTCATTAATAGAGCACTGATATGCAGTTGAATTGATTTAATCTATCAACTTCTGGGCTGTTTTCTATTATCTAGCATGGTATTTCGATGGTTATTTTTGTCATCTATATTTTGTTAATGAGAATTCGAAGAGCATTTGTTATTGAACTCCTTTCTGTTTTTATATATTTGCTGGACATGTTTAGTTAAATTATTGTTAAAATTTCCCTATAATTGCAGCTGCTGTTAGGAAAGAAATTGCTGATGAAACTGATCGCATAACTGGGAAAACTAAAGCTATATCAAATGTTCCAATCCATTTGAGTATATATTCACCACATGGTAAGTGCTGATGCTTGTTCTGATTTTCTGAGTTGTACTTGCGTTGTTAATTGTTCAAGTTTAAAGCACATTGCTAATTTTTTTCAAGCGTTCGTAAATATAGATTACATGGCACCTTATGTAATGTGACCAAAGATGAAATCAACAAATGCATGATGACTTGAAACAACTGTTGTGCTTTGGGTTATGGTAGGAGTGGTGAACCTAGAATTTCCGACATTAGTTTTAGAACCAACAATTGGTCCCTTCTTTAATATTTTGTTTATTTTGTCCCTTCATTTTAAAACTTGTAAATATGGCAGATTTTTATGTGAATATAATGTAGGCAATAGTCTTCTTTGAAAAAAGTTTGTTTAGTGCCTGTCAATTCTGCTTTTGGGTACACCTGTGGACTGGAGTACCTTCAGGACAATGGTGTGAGACACAGTACGAGGTATCTGTGCAAAATTTTCTTTTTGAGAACCAAATGATAGAAGCACTTCAATCACGGGGTATTCAGATTTTAAGATTAAGTGATGCTTGTTTGTTATGGATCAGTATTATGAAGAGTAGTGTGTCCTGTTTCCTATTCAAGGTGTAACTATAAAATCAAAGAAAAAGCTGCATGCAATTGTTCTGACATGAGGTCTCTTTCTGATTCTTGAAGCACACGTAAAAAAAATTTGTTGCTTGGTTCATTATCAGTACACAATCTTTATGTTAAATTATGAGTACATCTTTGTTCCTTATCACTTGAACTATCTGAACTAGATTAATTTGGCAAACTTCTGATTGCAGTTGTTAACTTGACACTTATTGATCTTCCTGGACTGACAAAGGTCGCTGTAGGTAATGCCACATTTGTTTCCCTAGCTGCTTCCGTTTTTGGTTACCATACCTTTCCTATATGTAACTTTTGGTAATTGCTACTTTTTACTATAGAGGGGCAAGCGGAATCTATTGTCCAAGATATTGAAAACATGGTTCGGTCTTATATTGATAAGGTAAAAGAAAAGATGATCTCTGTTTCTTGCTACTTATTGTAGTGCCATATTTCTTTGAGTTAGCATGTACTTCATTGTATCTTCTGTGGTATACGTTGCCATTCTCAGTTTTATTATTATTGTTTCAGCTTTATAGTGACTTGTGGGTGTTTTTTTCTTCTGGTTTGGGTATTATGAATTTACAATAGACTTGTTGTATTTCCCACTATTGTCATATGATTAGATCAATAAATGGCGAGGCCTGTTTTGTTTGTGGCTAAAGATGCTTGATCATCTTCTTGTTTTAAATTTACTATTTTTTTATATCTGTTCTTTTCATCTCGAAATTTCAGCCAAATAGCATCATACTGGCCATCTCCCCAGCTAACCAAGATATAGCAACGTCGGATGCTATCAAGATTGCTAGGGATGTTGATCCTTCAGGTGCAGTTTGCATTTTATTTTTATTCACTGGAGCATTTGAAATCACAAGTCCCATTAGACAAGTATTACTGACAAATCATTTTTGTTATCACACTGAATTAATCTATCCAGTTCCAGTCATTTCTATTGACATTTGCTTTTCTTAATATTTACAGGTGACAGGACTTTTGGAGTATTAACAAAGCTTGATTTGATGGATAAGGGTACCAATGCTGTTGATGTATGCTGCTTTTCAGTAGTTCGTTTGTTCTGAACTAATCCCCTATGGACACACCACTCAGTTTCCTTTCTCCATGTAATCCTAGGTTCTCGAAGGGAGACAGTATCGCTTACAGCACCCCTGGGTAGGAATTGTCAACCGCTCACAAGCTGATATCAACAAGAATGTTGATATGCTCGCAGCAAGACACAAAGAAAAGGAATACTTTGAGAGTAGTCCTGATTATGGTCACTTGGCACATAAAATGGGTGCAGAATATCTTGCTAAACTTCTGTCGCAGGTGAGGGCATTTTTGTGCTGTGGTATACTTTGCCCAAAACATTTTAATTGCATAAACTGACATCTGATGTATTTCCATTTATTCATCCAGCATTTAGAGGCTGTGATCAGAGCAAAAATTCCAAGTATTATAGCCATGATTAACAAAACAATAGATGAAATAGAAGCTGAGTTGGATCGACTTGGTAGGCCAATTGGAGGTGATGCTGGGGTAAGAGTTACTGTACTTTGTTTTTATGATGTGTTATGCATGTCTATTGTCCTTAAAGTGGTTTGTGAGATAACCTGTATTATTCATTCACTGGGATGGTACTGTAGTTCATTACATATTTATCAACCTCGTTTATATTTTATTTATCTCACAAAGTTGCATAATATGTAGGCACAACTGTACACAATATTGGATATGTGTCGTGCATTTGACCGTGTTTTTAAAGAGCACTTAGATGGCGGGTAAGATATTCAACTGGCCTTTTCCCTAATGTGCTTGCACCTTCCATAACTATGCCATATGTGTTGATAAATTACTGTACTCAGATGTGTTGTTAAAACAAGACAAGCATTTTTTAAGGATTTCTTTTGATAATTTACACCTAATCATTATTTCCTGTTTTTCAGTCGGCCAGGTGGAGACCGGATTTATGGTGTCTTTGACCACCAATTACCAGCAGCACTGAAAAAGCTTCCATTTGACAAACATCTTTCATCGCAAAATGTTCGGAAAGTTATTTCAGAGGCTGATGGTTACCAGCCCCACTTGATTGCCCCTGAGCAAGGATACAGAAGGCTTATAGATAGTTCTCTAAGCTACTTCAAGGGTCCGGCTGAAGCTTCTGTTGATGCGGTATGGCTTTTCTGTTGACCCCTGGTTTCTTTTAGTCTCTTTTAGCTCACTGTTTAAGCAAGCAGCCCCTGTTCAATAATCGATGTCAATGCAACTATTATTTTCATATCCAATCTATATTCTTATACTCTATCCACCCATTGGCAAGTCCATAACTTATGTAGGTCTGTTTGTATTGCTGAAAACTTGTGCAGTGTTACTGTTACTTGAAAAGCAATGGGAGTATTAGGGAACTACTATAAGCCTCTTGTCAAGATACAGCTGAAACTGAAGGCCCACTGTCCTTGCTCCCAAAATCATATGATGTGCAGTTGTGCACACTGTTGCGTTGGCACTAGTCTACGCAGATATCTCAGTTGAATGACAAAAGTCACATCCTTATATGTTATTTGTAGCAGGAAAGCTTTTACCTTGTGAAGTGCTAAATATAGGAGTGCTGTAGTGTGTGACAGTGACACTGAAGTGTGTGTGTGTGTGTTGGGGGGGGGGGGGCATTTATACTTGAAGCTAAAATTGAATTCTTCACACTGTTGTTATTTGATGAAGAAAGATATCCAATACCTGTGTTTTGCTGAGCATTTGAATTCCATTGAAAACCAAAAAAAAAAAAAAAATCGACCAACCTAGGAGGAACTAGGTGGCATTGTATATAAGAAGAAATTAGCACCCAAATTCGCGTCAAAGAAGACTTGAACCTGGGTGGTCTAGGCGCATGTCCACACCCTTAAGCCTTAACCAACTAAGCTAGGCTCAGTTCCTCATTGCATTGAAAAACCATATTGTGCCGGATACGTTTTTGTTCATTGTATGCGGCCAATGATGTTCTCACATTTGCAGGTCCATTTGGTCTTGAAGGAGCTTGTTCGGAGATCGATTGCAGCAACAGAGGTTAGTCTCATTTGATCTTTGGTGGGTTGGGGGTTGGTGGCTGGGGCTTTAATTACCGAGATGTTCTCATGCTTCTGTCCTGCACTGTTTCTTCTTACTAATTTGTCCTGATTACCTTGGATACCCCAGGAGTTGAAGCGGTTCCCAACACTTCAAACAGATATAGCTGCTGCTGCAAATGAGAGCCTGGAAAGGTTCCGTGAGGATGGCCGAAAGACTGTTCTTCGTCTAGTTGAGATGGAAGCCAGCTACCTAACAGTAGAATTCTTCCGTAAACTTCCTACTGAACCAGATAAAGTCGCTGATAAAAACACTCCAGTGAGCGATAGATACCAGGACAACCATCTCAGAAGAATTGGTAAATTCACCTTCCTTCTCTCTTATTGGATAGCTTCAGTTGGTTAGCACAACTACTTTGAGACTTACCCAACACAAGAGGCACAAGATTAAATTATAGAAAGACCTTAAAACATTGACATAATTATAGTTGATGGGAATGGAATATGTGTCCTCTATCCAAATAACCTCAGCGAACCAGTTGGGTTCCCCAACAGCTGGTGGTAGTTTCACCTCTATATCTCCAGTGCATTGCAGAATATAAAATCATGGATTATTAGCTAGTGAGCAATATGTGTTTTTGTATTTTCCCCCCTTTGTATAAACTGTAAAACACATGATCAGCTCATGCTGTAGTACCTTATGGCACTGAAACTTCAGTACCAAATAGTTTATGCTGACACCTGCATCAGCTGCAAATATCATGTTATAAACAGAGTCTATTATGATGTACCAATATTAATGGAATCATTATTTTCTTTTTCTTTGTCAGGATCGAATGTATCATCTTATATTAACATGGTCTGTGAGACGTTAAGGAACACAATTCCGAAAGCTGTTGTACATTGTCAAGTGAAAGAGGCAAAAAGAAATTTGCTTAACCGTTTTTATGCTCATGTGGGAGGCAAGGAGGTATGTTTATTAATTAAGTATACTGTTTTGCACACAATGAGAAGGCAGGTGTACTGTGTATTAATCATCATTCATCGTAATATTTTACCTTCTACTGTTTCAATTAAAAGGTTTCCCCTTCTAATTGTGCATGCTTGCCCGCGATGTTGATATGTAAGTTTCCAAAGGGCTCGCATGCATGTTGAATTTTTGTCAAACTTCAATTTTCTTGATTTTGATAACTAGACACCCCTGGTTTCTTGTGTAGTCTGTGAACTTACTGATGCTCTCGTTTTGCAACCAGTTGCTCTCAAGAGTTTAGAAAACCTGAGGGAACTTTTCCTGCTGATTTTTGGTTAAACCGGTCCGGATCTTTTTATGTGTTCTAGTTCAGTGTTCATGCTAATGTAGTACGATTTTTTACAGATTCTTTGCTGATTTTATCTACTTCCCATTACTCAAAATTTTATGCACTGCAAGTTTTTCCAATTACTTGGAAAATGTATTGAGCTTATCTTTCCCTCTTTTGCTTTTGCTTTCATAATGCAGAAGAAACAGCTCAGCGCCATGTTGGATGAGGATCCTGCTCTGATGGAGAAGAGGGATGCCTTGGTCAAGAAGCTAGAGCTGTACAAATCTGCAAGGAATGAGATCGACTCGGTCGCATGGAAATGATCGGATGGTAACAGCCACAGCTCGAACACATAGAATGTACAACCGCAGCACACGGATGATTGCAGTAGGATGCTCCATTCTTGTTTACATCTGAGTCTATATTGGAGGCTTTGTACACGATTTTTCAGACGCGAATGTTCTTTTGCTTTTGTACTTCTTTGGCCGCCTTGGCCTTTCCTATGATTACGATGGTCTGTTCTCCAGGATCGCAGTGATACGAGTGCAGATGTATTCATTTGTTGGTTTTTACTGCCTCCATTCGTATCTCTTGATCATTTGCGACTTTGGACGAGCATTGCACGCCTCGATCAGTAGATGAACTGAAGATGAAATCGTAAGAACGACAGAACATGCAGGCTGCTAGCTAACGATAGCAATCTCTCGAGTTAGGAACACAGCAGTGTGTACATTATTGCAGGCGGTTCTTGAAGTCGTCCCACTCCACCCCCTTCTCCGGGTACTCGATGTTGTTGGGGGGTCAAAAGGCCCTCTCCGGGAGCACGCTCCTCGCCGGATCCGCGGCCGTTCCCCCGCTCAAGCTCGACGAGAAGCCCTGTGAAGTAGAGAATTCACTTCGTGAGCAACGAAGACGAAGGACCGAGCGGCCCCGGCGGCGTTGCTCCCACCGTCCGCCCTCGGTAACGCGACGTGCGCCGCAGCGGAAATATCCGCGGCCGGCGCCAATGCCACGAGCCGGGCGCCAATGCCACCGGTCACGCTGTGCGGGCGCGGCAAAATGCATGGTGCGCGTGCAAGTGCGAGTGTGAGGTGTGCGCTGCGCGTGGGTACGTACCTTGAAGACGAGCACGACCTCCACCTCGTCGTCCACGCGGGCCTTCACCTGGTCGGGCGCGCCCTCGCTGTACCGCTCCAGCCTCGCGACGTCCTCGTTGTGCCCCCACTCGGCCTCTTCACCATCCTCGTCGTCGTACCGCACCGGCCGCCTCTATCCGCGCGCCCGGCGCCAACCATGACGAGGCGTGGTAGGCGCCGGAGAGCGCGCATTGGGGCTGCTGCCGGGTGCGGGAGCGCACCGTGGTGGCGGTGGCACGGCGGGAGGCATGGACGGGCAGGCGGCGAAACGGTGGCAGTGGCGCTGCCTAGTGACATGCTGGGGAGTGTTGCTCGATAAGTGAGGTGTCGGTTGGGTAAGGCACGGTTTCAGCCCTGTCACTACTCGTCGTTTGTGAAGGATTGCTGCGATGACGCGAGTAGTGGCTAATTACAGTGGCACACTGCCACGATGATGTCTCCAGAATTTCTAGTAAGATTTTTTTTAGGGAAAGCCATCGTGACACCTTTATTGACATTTAGTAAGTTCAAGATGCAGTGGCTGTTACCTGATGACGAAATCAGCTTTAACCAGTATAACAACTGTTCATTGTGGTGAGGAAACACAAATCGTGCTTTATCAAGTGTCAAATTATCACCAATAAGGTGGTCAGTTAAACATAGCAGATGACAGGTTCAATGCAAGCCTTTAGTCTTTCAGCGCACCGATAAAATCCGGCTGAGTTGATCAGTTTATCCTAATCCATTTTTAACAACCTATTATCTATCTAAGCAACAACTTTTTTGCCCGTTTCAGATAAGTTTGCACTCACGTCCAAGCAGAGGAATGGAAACTGGAAATGCAACAAAATTATTGTTTGTGGCTCCGGTATAATTCAAAAGGGCAAGCTTATTGAGTAAGCTCTGCTTCTCATACACAACACAGAAATGCACTGACAAGTTTTGCTGCTCTGCAAAACTAGAGACAGTCCAAATTATACTCCAACCTCCCAAGCACGCAAGTAACAACAGGTGGTGAAACTCGTAGCAAGGAAAAAAGAGAACAAGATGTTGTTTGCCGACGATTAGCTTGAAGGGGAGTAGATCTCACTTCTTCAGCAAGGTTGCACTGCATTGGGCCATTATCTTTGAAGCTCGTGTAATTGCATCAGTCATATAGAAGTTCTCCACAACAGTTTTAAATGGGGTCGAGCTCACTTGTTGCTTTACTGGCGGCTTCACCTCAGCAGAAATTGTGCACGGCTCCCTCTCATCTACATGTACGAGATTTGGAGCAACCGTATTAATCCGGTCTCTCACAGCTGAGAGGCTATCGTAAGGCAGTTGAGCCCCAGCAACCTCAGAAAGAGCACGGATGATCTTCCAGTCATCCCTAGCATCACCGACTGTAGGAACAGCTGGGATGGTCCACTGGGTGCATCCTTCAGTGTTCTCGTAGGTGCCTTCTTTCTCGCTAAATGCTGAGGATGGTAGAATAACGTTGGCCCGATATACAGCCTTGTCACCATGGTGTCCCTGATAAACAACAAATGCATCTTCTGGAAGATTGTCCAAGTTTATATCATCAGCTCCCATCAGGTACAAGAACTTTGCTGACTTGATGCTCTCAGTAGGATTGGCAACAAGGCCAAGATCAAGAGCTGCAGCCTGTGCAGCATTGAGCAATAGGACATTAAGGCCATTCCAGTCTGGTCTTGTCACATTGAACTTCGTGGCTACAGTCTCAATCGTTGAGAATAGGGCATTTTGGTCCTCCCGTTCAAATAACCCAGCTCCAGCAATGATGACAGGGTTCTTTGCAGATTGCAGTACTGAACAGAAAGGATGTCGACCCTCTGCAATCTCAACAAGGGTATGTGGTCCTGTGCCAAGATGCTCATGTTCATAGTTGAAATCAGCTGGAGGACCAATGTAGCCCACCTTTGCTTGTGTCGCTCTAACAGTCTTCCGAATCCTAGCATTAACCATAGCAGCTTCCACTCTTGGCTGTTCCATGGCACAGAAGAAACAAGTGTCATTACAATATTATATCAACAGAACTGCAGATCAGCAGGACGTGACTGAAAGGCAGCATAAGGAGGGTACAAGAATGGATTTTTCGGTCTAACCAGATCAATTTCAAACTTGTACTGACAAATATTGAGGACGGTAATTGGGATAACTAGATCGCCCCGCCCTGCAGGCTCTGATCTTTACTTTGATTATTTCTTTGCTTCATCCTAATACACAACTATTGCCAACTATATATAGTTGGCCAACTAAAGAGTCAAAATCTTAATCCAACTACTACTTAAACCGAATCCAACTCTATCTCCTAGCTGATTCTATCTCTAAACAAATTAAATCCTAAATTACCAAACTTATCAATCCTGAAATCTAACTATTCCAAAACCTAAAAGGAAACTAATTATTCCCTAATTACTTTTATGCGCATATGGTTGCAACCCATAGAAGCCCCATGCTGATGAAAGTCTGATATTCTCGGAAGGTTCCTTGTAGTTCTTGAACATGCCTACATTGTGAAGGATGGAGACGATATCATCCTTGTTTCTCGGCATAGGTACCATTATAGCAACTTAGGACAACTGGATTGTGAGTGAGACATTTGCCACCGGCAATGCAATTGACACTGGAGCAGAAGTAGCAAGTGGTGGTTTGATGATCAATGACGCCATAGATGGGAGCAGTGTTGCCTCCTGCTTTGCCTCTACCTCCATGCGTGTGACGGCAGGAATTGGTAGCACTATGGTAGGTTCTGGATGTGTGGCCACGAGAGAAGATGGTAGTCCTTTAGCCAGCACTGGTTGAGGCAAAGCAACTTGTGCTAATGTGATCATTGGGGCAGGTGGTGGTGGCATGTGCACTACATTGGTGCTGAATTTTTTTGCCCATCTAAGTTGACGCGCCTCAATTGCTTCAACCTTCACCAAAACTTTCTTCATCATCTTACCGAGAAGCTCTATGGTGTAGGCATCGTCACTCATGATGAGGGGCGCAGCCAGCTGTTGATGATATAGCAGCGGCTGGCGAGTAGGCGGCGTTGGCGGCTGCGGCTTGGCAGGGCAGCAGGAGTGTGCGGCGCTGGACAATGGTGGTGGTGGCGGCGGCTGGTGTGGTAGGACAACAGTGGTGGGAGCAGGATCAGCGGCAGCATGGAACAAGGAAGCAGCGACGTGGAAAACAGCAGCAGCAGCAAGGTGTTGGCGCAGGAGCAGGTGCAAAAACAATGGCTAGTGTAGCAGCGGCGGCGTGGAAGACAGGCGCTGGAACAAGGACTCGTGATAACAAATATTGAGGACGGTAATTGAACTAACTAGATCGTCCCGCCTTGCAGGCTCTAATCTTTACTTTGATTATTTCTTTGCTTGATCCTAATACACTGCTATTGCCAACTATATATAGTCGGCCAACTAAAGTGTCCCGATCCTAATCCAACTGTTACTTAAACCAAATCCAACTCTATCTCCTAGTTGATATCTCTAAACAAATCAAATCCTAAATTACCAAACTAATCAATCCTGAAATCTAACTATTCCAAAACCTAAAAGGAAACTAATTATTCCCTAATTACTTTTCTGCGCCCATATCACAAATGAGTGTAATAATGGTGTCTCCATATGCTTAAAAATTGAAATCAACAAAATTAACATGACTTTCAAGAAACATTGGCCGCAATTTAATTTGTATGCACCGCACAGCTACTGCAAAAGCATGCCAACAACAGTTGATTAAGTGACTATACAGCATTATAGCATGTTTCTAGTGAAGGGAAGTAACCAAGAAAATGGCATTAAGTATTAGACATTAGCACAATGAGGAGAATTCTACCTGAGTGCCAACCAAAAGGAAGACATCAGCCTTCTCAAGCCCAGCAATGCTCGTATTCATTAGGTAGTTAGATCGCAGATCTGCTGGAGGATTTGGACCATTTCCCTCGCAGAGAACCTTATCTGAACCCATTCTGTTAACAAAATCTTTCAGTGACATCATAGATTCAGCATCAGAAAGCATGCCAGCAACTCCAGTAATTTCTTCTGGTTTAACTTGATGCAAAACCTCAGCGACAACTGCAAGAGCATCACGCCATGTCACGGCCTTAAACCTGCCATCAGGACCACGAATCATAGGATCATTTAGTCTTTGCCTCTTCAGACCATCATAACAAAACCGTGTTTTGTCAGATATCCATTCCTCATTGATGTCCTGCAAGGAACAGGAAAACAGCTTAGTAAACAAACTCTTTGTTTCCATGCAGATTTAAAGTAGCAGACTTAGCAAAGAAGATAAGACAACAAGAAGCATGAAATTGTGTGACCGTAGACAAGAAAAACCACAGTACCAGTCAAAATAGAGAGAAGTCAGCATGAAATTGTGTGACTGTAGACAAGAAAAACCACAGTACCAGTCAAAATAGAGAGAAGTGCAGAATAAGCAAACCTCATTGAGACGCGGAACTATACGCATAACTTCAGGACCTCTGCTGTCAACTCTTATGTTGGAGCCTACTGCATCAGTAACATCGATAGTCTCAGTGCTCTTCAGCTCCCAGTTCCTAGCTTTAAATGCAAATGGCTTGGATGTAAGAGCTCCAACTGGGCAGATATCAATAACATTTCCAGATAGTTCACTTGTCATAAGCTTCTCAACATACGTTCCAATTTCTTCACCACTGCCACGCCCTAAGATACCCAGGTCCTGAACACCGGCA
This sequence comes from Phragmites australis, assembly GCF_958298935.1. Taxonomy (NCBI): domain Eukaryota; kingdom Viridiplantae; phylum Streptophyta; class Magnoliopsida; order Poales; family Poaceae; genus Phragmites; species Phragmites australis. Next base: position 42,119,836 of record NC_084923.1, read on the forward strand.
ACCTCAGTCGCAAACCTGACACATCTGCAGTATTGGAGCAATTTGAACATTACATACCAGCAAGGGTAAAGAGTTTATACAAAGGATGATGCGTTACTGCAATAAGAAAAAAAAAATACATCACCAAATGGTGACAGCACAAACTAAGAACCAGCATGATGTTCAGATTCAATCACAAAGAAGGTTTAGCTCGAACAGTTACTAACTAACTTTTAAATATTGTAAAGCTTGAGGAATGAAGTACGTAAGGAGTCAAAACGTTCAGAAACAGAATAGCCATGAAATCATTTAAAGTGGATACTGAAAGATATTTACCAATAAAAACATAAAACATCACCTTGTGCATTGGATGCAACGGGTCATCACTGTCTTCACCAAGGGGCCCAAATTCTTGTCCACAACTGACCGCTTCATCTCGGTGAATCGACCACGGTCAGCCCCAAACGCCATAGACTGATCCTGGAGGTCGCACTCCCCACCCTGATCGCAGATTGGGCAGTCCAACGGATGGTTCATCAGCAGGAACTCCATGACACCCTCTCTCGCCTTCTTTGCTACTGGGGTATTTGTCTTAATCTTCATCCCTAATCCAAGAAGCTCTAGGGTTAAAACCCTCTTGGAAATCTTACTAAAAACTACACACGCTCGACAGATCATTAAATAATCCAACTTCAACTAACAAGCCCACGAAGTTAAGGTCTCTAATTTCTCACATCAATACGAATTGGAATCTACAAACAAATCTACCCAGAATCCTAAATTGCTGAGACGCCAAGGAACTGAATGGATCTGAGCGTCTGAGGCACACGACACTAGCTAGTGAACAAGAGCAGCGGACCAACATGACGCAATTTGAACCACAGAAACAACACGCAGGAAAAAGAAACCGCCGCGTCAGAAACGCGACGGCGCACATCAGTGGCTGTGTCTTACCTGGGAGCGCGGGCATGGCGCAGGAGGCGACGGGTTTGGGTGACTTCTCGACCTCGACAAGGCACATGCGGCAGTTCCCGGCGATGGAGAGGCGGCTGTGGTAGCAGAAGCGTGGGATGTCGACGCCGGCGACCTCGCAGGCCTGGAGCACGGTGAAGCCCTTGGGGATCCGCACCGCGTGCCCGTCCACGAAGACCTCGAGCGCGTCCTCCGGGTTGCTCGGAAGCTCCACGCGCGCGCCGCCCACAGGCTCCCGCGGCCGCGGCAGCTCCGGGTCCGCGGGCGCCACCGCCGCGCCGGCCTCCGGGGACCCAGCGGCGGCGGTCGGGGAGATCCAGCGGCAGGATGCGGCCACCGCGGGGCAGCGAGACGACAGGCGCGAGCTGGAGTGGCGGAGCGCCCGCGCGAGGAACGCCATGCGGCGGCGAGGTGATGGGATCGCACGGAGGCGGTAGAGGAAGAGAGAGAGCGCGCCTTGGCCTGGGGCGTGTGGTGACAGATGGGGGTTGTCTCGAGTCGAGAGAGAGACGTGTCCCCTGCTACGCGTACGCGAGATTTTGAGCATTTGTTCCAACCAGCGGACTGGGGGCCTAAGCCGCGCCCGATTTTAATTGTACAAAGTATATAAAAAAAGAAGATTAAAAATTAGGTTTATTAATTTTAGATATCTTAATATTTATTTATAAATTTATTAATATCTAACATATTTATTTAATTATAGAAAAAATAGTGATCCTTTTATATATATACACATAATTTAACACGTAGACGACAGTAATATGAAATTAACTAAATTTGTTTTATATTTTTTAAGTTTTAGAAATTTTTCTGTGCATTTTAAATTATTTCAACAGATTGATCAATGTAACTATTATTTCTTTCACTATTTTTTCTAAAATTTTCCAAAAAATTATGTATATATATTTCGTATACATATATATATATATGTATATATATACACGAGAGACTTATATAAACGGTAGCTAGAATCGCTGTGAATTTTGACCTTTTAATATAGGTAATCGATGACGGTGGGGTCCGATCTATCGGACCGGGCTGCAGTGAGACAATAGTTTTGAGGTGGTGGAAAGGGCACGTGTGCGTTGTAGTTCGGCGAGATGTTGGGTGGATACTTAGAGGACACGGTGAACAGAGGATGGATACGAAATGGCTGCAGCGGTGGGGCAGCCCAGCACGAGGCGGCGAGGGAAGAGTTGTGTGTATGGTCTAGAGGTGTAGTAGTGTATAGAGCTGTGTCAATGCTGGAACTGGGCCGGACTCGGAACTAGAAGAAAACCCAACACATGTGGATGTGCTGCTTACACGTGCTAGCCCAACTTGGAATTAGCCCGGCCCAACAGGGCTTCAGTAGATGCCCGATTTTATTTTTATATATTTTAAATAAAAATGCAAATATAATCATTTATTTTGAAAAATTCATGACACCCGTTGTAAGGATGACAGGGACGTGGCCTGCTAGCGTGGGAAGGGCTACATGTCACCCTTCCAATGGGCGATATGTACCTATCACCATTCCAATAGTATATATCGCATTTCCAATAGGTGATCGGTGCCTATAATTTTTTTAATGAAATAATGATTGATTTTAAAATAGAATTGTTGTGGATTAATAGGACAAGAAGAGTAGAAGCTGGTAATTTGATTCGCAAAACTAAAAGTCCATGATTAATACAAAGTTCGCGGTAAATGGTCACAAATATTACAATGTGGGGAATAAAACATGGATCCTACTGTGTGGACTGGGGATATTTCTCTCTTCTCTTACGTTCCGCTTCGCGCTCCACTTCTTCCTGACAACGAATGAGAGCTTGACGCATCTAAAGTAGTTTTTCACATCTCTGAAGTTCGGTCTCCTACCTCTTTACAATATCCTCTCGGAGGCGGTGTTCTTCCTCTCGCCTTTGCAAGTCCTGAGTCTATCACTTACGTTCATGTTCTCACCGCTGGTGTTCTTGTTGGTACGCACGACGTGCTTTGTTAGTACCCCATTCATTTTCAGTCTCTTTATCCATTCATCATTGGACGGTGGCCTAACTACGTCGATCTATTCCTCGAAACGGCAAGGCTATTTAACAATTAAAGGTGGCGTTATGAGTGAGTTTGTAATATAGGACATGTGTGAAATAGTGGGGAAAAAGAACATATCATGAAATCAGGGTCAATTTTCGTGACACATGAAGAACCTCCTACCAAATATCTTCATATCGAAGGACATTGACATCTAGGCTCGTTCACCACATGAGCACAATAGACGCTTATGCTAGTGTAGTGCTCTGAGTGGGTGGTTCCTTTAGAAATCCATAACAACCTGATAAAATTTAACATCGTAATTTAAACATTAGTAAATAATTAAACAAAACAAAAATTTACAATAAATCAATAACAAGTTTACATCCTAACGTAAGCTTACAATAACACAATCTTATAGCAGCAACGCAGTTCTATTTTGTTCCATCCCCTCTTCTCTCTTATCACTCAATTTGCTAAGGCACAAATGAACATTGTGCTCCTTGGGACGACCAACACGTCCCTTTATATAGGAAAAGATGTCATCCTTTGGATGGGCATTAACTTTTCTGCGAGCCCCACAGCGGGCAACATGTCGAGGTGGCAGCCACTGTGGCATCATCGTCCAGACCTAGGATGCTTTAGCCTCCCATTGTCTATTGGAAGGGCGACATACCACAAGTGGATAGATCTGTAATTTTTCAAAATAGAAATATATTTTTATAATTTTTTATTTAAAAATATATAAAAGCTCCCTACCAGACTGTGTAAAATTCTCAACTTATTGGTCAATTACAAAGATACCCTAACAGATCTAGGGTCAGAATAGATCCATACTAGTGCACCCTACTACTAGTATAGTGCACTGTAAAAAATCCTCTCTAAGTAACTCCTAACATGCCAATAGGCGCCGGTACACCTCATTATTTTTCGCCCTAATTGCAAGTATTTGGGGTCACGTTCTTACACGTCATCCCGTTAGAAATGCTTTGTTAATCCCTGACGGGCGGCACCTACCTATACTCATTAATTAAGCAAGTGACGGTTTTAATTTATTCTGTGAAATATTCCTGAAAGGAGCCTTAACAAGCAAACCTACACCGTGGCCGTCCGGTATGAATCGGAGTCCATTAAGATTCAGGAATCAGGCTCTCCTCACATATAGCCCCCCAAGAACAAAGTGCAGGCGAACTTTGATGGAATAATCACATTCTATATATCGTTCAAGGTAAAAGGGAAAAAAGAAATAAAAGGGAAATTACACATCACAATCTGGGTCACAAATTGTAATGCCGATTTCTCCCCTCTCTCTATCGCATGGATCCCACCCAGCATCCTCAACCTCCCGCTCGCCCCAACCGCTCCGCCACCGCACGATCTTCACGACGCCCACCTCTCCGCAACTGCCACTCCTCCCCGTGGCTATAAAACTCGCGATTGACCTTCGGCCAAGCCTCTTTGCGCTTCATCGCACTCGTACCCTTAAATCTCGTCGAGTTCCTTTCACCTGAGAGCTCCCGAGGCGCCACGAACCATCGCCGAGTCACTCCACCACACCCTGAAGCCAACATGGTCCCCAACCGGGTTCGTCTTGACCCAAGGATACTCCTCTGCCGCTCGCCGTCGACGTCCGCATCGATCTAAGCCCCTCCACTGAGCTCCTACAGCCGTCAAAGCACCTCGCCGCCATTGCACTACTACGGGCCTCCCTGACGTCGACTTGTGTGCAAAATGGAACCGCCGAGGCCTCAGGATGTTGTTCTGCCACTCGTCGAAGCTCCTCGGACACAACAGCGACGTCTCCGCCCCTTTCCTACAACTTCACCGCCGCACTAGAGCCTCACGCCGTTGTTCACATTGCCCAGAGGAAGAAAAGCTAAGGTGACTCGATTTGATTTTAACGGCTGAGATTAGACCCAACCTGTACCCTTTCGCTAGCCAATCAGAAGATGCCACGTATCACCATAATCCCAGTCAGCTTTGAGAGCCACGTTAGCACGCCACGCTAGAGTTTTGTCCGATGTGGCAATCCACGTTAGCCGTCTGAGCCCAGTCAGCTTACTGACGCGATAGATAAGGTTTTCTAATTAAAAATTAATATGCTAATTCTTTTAATTAGGTAACTTTGCAATTAGGTCCCTGAACTTTTTGATTTTCACAAAAACACCCCTGGTAGTTACTATTATTTTACATTTAACCCCTTATAGTTTTACTTACTTACAAATAAGCCCTTATACTTTTATATTTTACCAAATAGTCCATGTTCTTACAGAAATGCCCCTATAGCTTAAAACTCTTATAACTTTTTCGTTATAGCTCCGTTTTAGACGATTTTTACGCTCACATGATCATAGTGACGAGTACTTTCTGTTAGTAGGTTTTTTATAGCCTCTTTCTGTTATTTCGTATGATGTTCTTAGTATTTTCTTTATGTTATTTGTCAATAGTTCTCGCGATTAGTTGATAATATTTCGGAATAGTTCGAGTGACTTCAAGATCAAAATTTTGACAACATTGAGCAGCACTTCAAAGAAGGCAAATTTCCTTGATCATATTGACCCAATTGTAGGAAAGTACCTTTTATTTCTTTTTGCATGCTTATCAATATGAATCCCGTGATTAAGGTTTACTAGTATTTTCCATATTATTCTTGTCGCATGTGTTGTAGTTTGGGTGTCGAGGGTCGAAATGCTTAGCAATGCTGTCGAGTCGAGTGTTTTAAATGTTAATCTGTTTAGTGGTCTATACAACATGAATTAATTTGGGCAATCTTTTTGTAGCAATATGGATCATAGGGATCTAGGTAGGTGGGTTTGGTTTGTATGACTGCTGTGTGCACATTGGGTAATGTGCGAGTGCCTGCTTTAGATCCTAAGAACCGAATCATAGATATGTAACCCGGCACAATAGCGTAATCACAAGGCTTTTCTGTACACACTAGTTAGTTGTTAAGTGACACAATAGGGGCTTTGCAGTGGATGAAATCCCTATTAGCGGTGAAACCTTAGTGAGTGTATACAGATTTAGAGGCGTTTTGTAAAGATCTTGTAGTGAGACACTGACTCTACACCCCGAAGTGTGAAGCAACATGGGAATCACGACTCGTGAGTAAAGTGTGAAACCTCTGCAGAGTGTAAAACTGATATATCAATCGTGTTCACGGTTAAAAGCGGGCTTGAATTTCTTCATGATTAGTGAAAAATCTTAGATGGTTGGTTTCGGTAGTCGTGTGGTGGTGACTCAATGAGTTGGTAACTGGGTATGTGATCCGATGAAATATGTCTTTTAAAGTATTATTGTCGGTGTATTCAGAACCAGGGGTCCCTAAGTCCCGAGACCAGGCCGGCCATCCGCCACATGTCACCACCCTGAAAGGTAAGAAGAAGCTAAGTCCCGGGAGAAGGTGCTCGGGGCCGCCGCCTCTGGTTCCCGAGCACCCTAGTTCCCCAATGATCCGCAGAGCCCAAATACCAAGAAGGAAGTGCTCGGGAGAGAGTGCTCGGGGCTGCACGTGGCAGCCCCCGAGGACTCGGTGCCCCGAAGGTCCCACCGAGGTGCTCGGGAGAGAGTGCTCGGGGCTGCACGTGGCAGCCCCCGAGGACTCGGTGCCCCGAAGGTCCCACCGAGGTGCTCGGGAGAGAGTGCTCGGGGCTGCACGTGGCAGCCCCCGAGGACTCGGTGCCCCGAAGGTCCCACCGAGGTGCTCGGGAGAGAGTGCTCGGGGCTGCACGTGGCAGCCCCCGAGGACTCGGTGCCCCGAAGGTCCCACCGAGGTGCTCGGGAGAGAGTGCTCGGGGCTGCACGTGGCAGCCCCCGAGGACTCGGTTCCCCGAAGGTTCGCGCAAGATCATTCGACGACCCAAAGGGTCCCGTCGTCAGGGTGTCATCCAGTCAAAGGCCCAATGCCGCATTTAATAGGCACGCGCGGCCTGACATCCCGACATCCTGACATTCTCAGCTGCCCACGCCCCAGTGTCAGACCCTGCCATGCACTGGCAGGGGGCGCGTGGGTCTATTAAATGCACGGGTCCCGTCCCGTTTCATCCGGGTGCCTCGGGATAACGTTGCCAAGATCGAAGCGCTCCGTCTGCCACCCTGCCATGGCAGAAGAACAAGACAGGGTGGGCGCACCGGACACCTCTGAGGCTGCCCGGCGGGCCCCCTTTATGGCGCCCGAGGGCTTCCACAGTGGCGGGTGGTCGAATGCGCGCCGCTTTTCTCCACCGCCCCTGTCACTTCGCCAAGACGAAATGATTACGCCTTTCTCCGTGGCACCTTGGCATTCGCATCCCCTCTTTCCCATTCAGGATATGTTGAGGTCGGCGCGCCTATAAAAGGAAAGGATAGAGAACACGTAAAAGAGAGACCGAAAGTGTGTGAAGAAGAGGACGCAGACGCTCGAACCAGCTCAAGCCAAGCTAGAACACGAGAGCCTCAAGCTCTTTGTAAACGGCTCTCCCCTTGGAACCAGATACATCCTTGAAGAATTCCCTTCAAGGATAAATATAGCGCTCGCACAGGAGTAGGGTGTTACGCCTCCGTGCGGCCCGATCCTATCTAAACCCCGGTGCACCCATTTTTCTCGCATTAGGGCGATCATCTCCCACCAGCCATCGCATTTGTTTCCGTTCCCGCTTATTTCCCAAACAAGCTTTTCCAGGATCATCCCCCGACCGAATCTCTAAAAAGGGGTCTCTCGGGATCCCTGCGACAGGAGTTCACCCTCCGACAATTATCGTCTCACATAATAAATAGGACTACTATATATTTTTAGTCCTAAGTTAGGATGACATAAATACAGTCAATCTGAATCAAGCCTTTTTTTATCTCAAGCACTCATGTCATGCTTTCCCACACTTGCGGAGTACAATATGTACTCATATTTGTTATTTTTGATAATAAATACTGCTCAGTTGGAGAAGACTACGCGGAGATTAAGGAAGCTGAAGACTACAATAAAGATGAAGCATCCTAGGTCGTGTGGCCTCCACTTGATTAATTGTGGTGTGCCCTGAAGCTTTCGTTGTAGTTTCCTCTTGTTTTTCTGTTACTGTTTAAAATTATAGTATTTATTTCAATAAAGCTATTTTTATGAGATATAATACTATTTATCACTAATGATGTCACTACATGTATAATAAAATTAATTCTGACATATATGTAAAATTTATCTAGTTTGTTTTTTTAAACCAGGTGTGACACAAATGCACAGGTATAAATAAGCAATCAGCTAGTGATTAGATCACTCAGCTCAAGTCTAGCCTCCAAGTTCCAAGTGAACGCTCGGCAGATGCAGATCCGGTAGTAGTTAGCCATCACGCCTGGTTAAGCTAGCGTATCATCCATGGCTCTAGCAAGAGAGAAGAGGCTCTCGCTGAACATCCCCGCCCGCCCCGCCGTCCAGGAGCCGTCCTCCCGGCACGCAAACCCTCCGGTGGTCGCCGCGGCCGCGCCGCATTCCGTGACTCCGTGTCCGCCACGACTCCGTTACCACGGTCGAGCCAGTTCCGCCTCGCCGACTTCGACAAGTTCGCCGTCCTGGGCCGCGGCAACGGCAGCACCGTGTACAAGGTTCGCCACCGCGAGACCTGCGCGCTCAAGGTCCTGCACCAGGGCGACGCCGCGGCCGAGGCGGACAACCTCAGCCGCACCGCCTCGCCGTTCGTCGTCCGGTGCCACTCTGTCCTGCCGGCCAGCTCCGGCGACGTCGCTCTGCTTCTCGAGCGGACGGCGGATCGCTCGACTCGGTCAGGAGCCGTCGCGGGGCGTTCCCGGAGGCGGCGCTCACGGAGGTGGCGGCGCAGGCGCTATCTGGGCTGGCGTACCTCCACGCCCGCCGCATCGTTCACCTCAACATTGAGCCGGCGAACCTCCTTGACAGCAGCGCCTAGGAGGTCAAGATCGCCGACATCGGCATCGCCATAGCCCTCTCCCGCGCCGGTGATCACTGCACGTCGTACATGGGCGCCGCCGGGTACATGAGCCCGGAGTGCTTCGACCCAGAGGCGCACGGCGGGCACTTCGACCCCAGCACCGCCGACGTGTGGAGCCTCAGGGTCACCGTTCTGGAGCTCCTCATGGGCCGCTACCCGCTGCTCCCTGCCGGGCAGCAGCCGAACTGGGCGGCGCTCATGTGCTCCATCTGCTTCGGCGAGCCGCCCGAGCTGCCGGACGGTGCGGCGTCACCGGAGCTCCTGAGTTTCATCGCCGCGTGCCTGCAGGACTACCACAAGAGGGCGTCCGTGGCGGAGCTTCTTGCCCATCCGTTCGTCGCCGAGAGGGACGTGGCGGCGTCGAGATGCGCGCTCCGTGAGATGGCCGCCGAGGCCTAGCTCGTCCTCGTCGATCACGTAGCCTAGCTCATCTATCTAGCGCGGAGCGCGCCATGATCTAGCTGGTCGCCGGAGCCATGCACATATATGCGATCATTTTTGCTAGCTAGTTAGACATGTACACTCTTGTACAAAACTCTAGCTAGAGCTTAGTTCTCAACGTTGCACATATGTTAGGATTTAGATTGGAGATCACCTAGAAAAGTAGAAATGTAAATGAGGGACATCGATACTTTACTGACTGTCGCCAACACTTTTACAGTGACAAAAGTAACTGGAGTTTACATATCCTCTTTATAAACTATATGCTTATCACACTACTACAAAAATAATTATTATTGCTGGTTCAAAACGTCATCAGTGTCGGTTTAATACTTTACTAACTGACGTCAACACTTTTACAGTGACAAACGTAACTGGAGTTTACACATGCTTTTTATAAGCTATATGTTTGTCACACTACTACAGAAATAGTCATCAGTACCAGCTCAAAAACGTCAATAGTGAAGGTTTTTGAACCAGCACTGATTACTCTGCACTAATAATCACTATCAGTGTCGGTTCTCTGTTAGGAACCGACATTGATACCAACCGGCACTTATACATATTACAAGGGCAAAAAAACTCGTATTTTGGAAATAAAAATGATTTCAGCATATATGCATCTTGCTCACAACATTTACATTATTCGATACATGTATTTACATGATACAATATTTACAATTATTCACTCGCCAACTTGAGACAGATCTACATCATTAAGCTTACAGTTTAAGGTGCTTCAGGTTTCAAAGCTGAGAAGGTACTACACGACCAAATTAAGAAGAAATGATCTCTATCTTCTTTTTCTTCAAAATAAGTGACAACATCCATCCTAGATTAAAACGCGCAAATTATAATCAGATAGCGGTTCATACATCACAATAAGTGGAGTAAGAGAGGCAGAGCACACCTACATCTGCTTGGAGAAGGAAGAGGGACCAGCTACAACGGGGAAGACGGGGAGCGCTTGCTGTGGAAGATCATATAGGCTAGTGGGAGCACCACACCGGTCATCATGATCACCGCACCCACCAGGTACCTCGCCGGTGACGACGCCTTGAGCTCCATCGACTATAGTGTCAGTGGCAAAGGGTATGATCGGTGCATGGGGCAGCCCGACGTCCCCCTCGACTGTAGCTCGCGTGGGGGAGGGCTGCTATCGTGGGCACCTCACCCACGCCCTGGACCTGTTGTGGACAAGCCATAGTCCATTATCGTCATTTTTGCACGCTCGCCCCCACTGTCGTCGTGCCACACGCAACCGTTGTTGTGGACACATAGCCGTTGTTGTGGACACACAGCCGCCAGCATTAGGGAGACCAACCTCGCCTCCATTGTTGCCACACCACACGCGGCTACCAGCGTTGGGGAGACCAACCTCGCCTCCACTGTCATCGTGCTCCTTTCCTCCACCGTCACCGCGCCACAGGTCCTCCGCCACCGTGGGCCACCACTCGCTTCGCCCGACTAGATCCACGCAAGCGGCAACACCATGGCTGTAGAGGAGGTTGCCATGGCAGAGTAGTAGAGGGGTGCGGGCGATGAAGAGGCTGTTGTTTGGAGGAGGTGCGGTCGAAGGAGGCCACCACCATAACCACGAGGGAGGAGATGAATGAGAGAGAGAGAGAGAGAGAGAGAGAGAGAGAGAGAGAGAGAGAGAGAGAGAGAGAGAGAGAGAGAGAGACCAGATCGAGGATAGAGTGAGATAGGGTAGGGAGAAGAGGAGATCGAGGGTGTGTGAGAGGTGAGGAGATAAGGTCGAGCGGACATGGATGTTTATTCACTTTGCCTCTACAAAATTTCGGGTCTGTTCAAATTATCAGTGTCGACCGGTAACACGAAACAACACTAATACTGAGTATCATTGCCGGTTCGCAATTATCAGTCGGCACTGAAGTGTCAGTGCCGGTTTGTTCTAAGAGGCAGCACTAATACTGGGTATCAGTGTCGGTTCAACCCGGCTCAATCATCGATCAAGCACGAGATATTACGAACTGACACTGATACTTCATCAATGTCGGTTTTGGCCTAGCCGGCACTAATGACCTGATACGGATGATTAGCTCTGTTGTAGTGTCATCGAAATTCAAGTTGGAGAAGACTCCAATATGCATAGTGAGACTGTACATGCACACCTCACACCCTTACCAATTGAGCTTGGCTCAATTCTTCGCCTATTAGACTATTTTACTCCGTGAAAAACAATCATCCCTTTTGAATGACTGAAATGAGTTAGTCTAATTTTGCCCAATAGCATATTTAAGATAAGTTACATGGAAAATATATAAATATGTTTGTTCCAGGGAAAAAAGAGAGAACTATTTTTATTGCATAACGATCTTATCCCATTTATAACTATACTAGCGGGGTTGGCCTGCACGGCTAGTATCCATTTGTATATGATTCGTGATACAATCCTATTTTTATCATAAATTTATGATTTACCTTATCATTGCTCTTTATTATGCCGCTATTATGCTTGCTCCTTGATATACACAATTCGAATCTGAGCATCCATAACAATAAATTCATTTGTTCGAGTACTATCATCATCTCGTGCTCTAATTCATATAGATTCTGCTCCACATGTACTTATTCTCTTTTTTCTTTGCTATTCCAATCGAATAACTTTTGTTTGAATTGAGAGGTCACACTCCATCATCTATGCGGTCTGCAAAACTATGCATTTCCCTGTCACCTTCCTAATGCCACAACATCTAGCTACATGGTCCAAGCCAGTGCAGTGTATCATGTACCCCTATCGTTTCATTCCAATGTCCTGCTCTACAGATCAATGGTTTCATCAGTGTTCCTTTTTGTTGTCAGATGTTGTGGTTCTACCTTTAGTGATCTGCGGGCTATGTCTTACTCTGCCATCTAGCTGACATCGCGACCTCGAGCTACAGGGTCCAAACCCGATATCCTCCTCTACCGATGATGTCGGTGGTCATATTGGTCGATGGGCTTCTCTCTTTTTTGTGTGCATCCGCCCAAGTCATTCGCTATTGGATACAAGGTTCGAGCTCATCTCCCACTTTAACACCACTACGCTTTATGATATCATTAGAGTCAACATCCTTTTGATCAACACCAAACCAATCCTCTTCCGTTGTTGTAGAGCGGACAACAACATTGGACAATCCAACCTCCATTCTGTCTATGTCATCAGGAGGAAGAGAATAAGGTTTTTTTTATGTGAGCGCATGCTTGTTTTTTTAATGATCTGAATAGATCAATCATCCTCTTATATCGGGCTGAATAGATCGACCGTCCTCTTGTATTGGGTCTTATCTCTTTTTTTACACCTCTTGAGTTGAGCTATGTTTTTTTTTTTTTTTCTATTACATTTTACATCAAAAGATCATTTGAATTGTAACTTTGATCTCTTAAATACATGTAGGGTGTAACAAGCTTATGCATTAATTAAATTATATTATTTTTATGTCAGCACTTAGGGATTTATTTTTTAATTATGTCCTAGGTGGGTAATAGATAAGCAGATATTGGGATATTTTGGGTTAATATTCCCATAATGACAGTGGTGGTAATTTATACATAGGTATATATGGATACTTTGCTATCTTTTTTTTTATTAACATGGTAATTTCTAAGTCTTGAGATCGAAGAAGAAGGCTTTTTTTTGGCTAATTATTAAGATACTAGATAGATAGGTAGAAGATTACAGTGCAAACTGATGATAGAAGATGTATTTTAGATACCTGTGAATACATTGTTGCCATTCAAACTTGGAAGAATCCCGTTGCCACTCAAACTTGGAGGAATTCCGTTGCCATTCCAAGCTGTAATTAATTTCTCCAACTGGGTCCTTTTTAACAGCATTACCCAGATTGATTATTAATTCCACAAATCGCATCTCTATTTGTGTCTTTTTTGCATTGAAAATTAGGCGAGGGTCTAGGTCACGACTGATGGCCCACGGCGCACACAACGTCATTAATTAACAAATCCATCTGAGCTCAATCCCAAATTGAGTGGCTTTGTTGACTCTTTTTCGTGCGTCTCTAATAATATAGTTAACTTTCTAATCATAATATTGTTCATATCATCAACAGATAACATAATAGACAATATTTTTAATAAACTAGCTATAACATATTCTTCTAATTATCTAGTATGAATCCACACATAATAGAGTTATACATATTGCATCAATTTTGAAATCCGCTATAGACTAACGGTTAGTTAGTAGCTAGATTTTATCTCTTATCTTTCTCATATAAGAGAAATGCTGATATGTACTTGTCAGTGACACAGGAACCAGGGGTCCCCGAGTCCTGATGTCAGATCAGCAGGTTACCACGTAGCGACCTCCTGCGGGGATGATCTCCCCGAAGTGCGAGAAGACTAAGTCCCGGGAGAGGGTGCTCGGGGCCACGAAAAGTGGCTCCCGGGTACCCGAGTTCCCCGATGACCCGAGAAGACCAAGTGCCGGGAAGAGAGTGCTCGGGGCTGCGAGCAGTGGCCCTCGAGCACTCGAGTCCCCCGACGACCGAGGAAAGCTGAGTCCCGGGAAGGGAGTGCTCAGGGCTGCGAGCAGCGGCCCCCGAGCGCCTGAGTACCCCGAAGACCCAAATGAAGCTAAGTTTCGGGAGAGAGTGCTCGGGGTCGCGAGCTGTGGACCCCGAGCACTCGGTTCCCCGAGGACCAAGAAGGGGCATATCCGGGAGAGAGAGTGCTTGGGGCTGTGAACAGTGGCCCCCGAGCACTCGGTTCCCCGAGGACCTTAGAAGTCCTACGCCGGTGGCCCCCACAGAGGCCCAGCGGTGAGGTGTCAACCAGTGACAGGCCTAATGACGCATTTAAGAGGGCGCGTGGCCTGTCACTTCCAACTGCTCCTGTCACGCTCGGTGTCAGCCCCTACCACGGCTTGGCAGGGAGGCGTGGGGACATTTAATGCACGGGTCCCATCCCGCGTCATCCGGCGCGCCTCGGGATAATATCGCGAAGCCCGAGGCGCACCGCCTGCCGCCCTGCTGTGGAAGGCGTACAAGATCGAACGGGCGCGCCGGGCCGCTCGGTGGCTGCCCGGTGGGCCCTCTTCACGGCGCCCGTTGCAGAACGCCATCATGACGACCGAGACCGAGCGGGGGGCGCGTTTTCAACCCCGCCGTCACTTCGCGCAGCAGCCCATGACGGTTGCTTCTCCATTTATGGCGCCTTGGAACTTGTGCCCTCCCTTTCGGGGCACGCTACCGCCGGCAGGTATTTAAGAGGAGCCGGTGGACGAGAGAGAGATCCGAAGTCCGGACGAAGATCGAAGACACCGGATTCGAACACTCAGAGCCAAGGAAGAATACTCCCGTACAAAGCACAGAAGCTGAGACCACCGAAGAACAAGGAGCTCGACGCTCTAGGATAGACAAACATTCTTGTAACCAGCAACATCTCTGAGAGACATTCTTAGTGTATTTATAGCATCCACACTTGAGTAGGGTGTTACGCTCAGTGTGGCCTGAACCTGTCTAAAACCCTCAATGCATTTACTGCATTCTGTATCCGATCATTCCATCCCACCTGTCATCGCATTTATATCCATTTATTTCACCCGCAAGCAGATTCAAAATCGTCCCGACCGAATCTCAAAGGGATCCCTCCGGATCTCCGTTTTAGAAGTTCACCCTCCGACAGTAATGTTATAGCTATTATCGTTGGAGATATCCTGACAACTAGCTTCGCGGCCCCCACTTCCACGGATCAACCTGCCCAAGTAGTACCCTCATGTGATCCTACTAATCTTTCATAGTAAAATGGTAACATGCTGAATTGTTAGTTAGTTACTACGTAGTCTCTAATCATTATCCGGGAATCTTCTCTGCTGACACCATTTTAAAATGACACGATTATTCTATGATGACGGCGGACACACCGAGCTTGTTAAACGTAGGTCACACCACAGCGTCTCCATCTCACTGGCTAAAGAAACAGCCCAAGGTGCTGGAGATATCCCAATTCGAACATTCCAACAACTTTCCTCCACAGTATGTCTCATAGACTCCTCCATGGACCACACTTTTTTGCCCATGGCTTCTGCCTCTCTAGTCTACCAAGAACTTGCACCGGTCATAATGCCCCCTATCATTTTCCAAGTAAAAATACGGGAGTAGATAATGGAAAAGAAATTAAGTTGGAAGATTACTGGTGGTTGCACCTGCACATCACTCTCTGGCACAATCAGCTCAAATGGTAAATTAAGTAGAGTTGGGTATATATAAGCAGCCCATAGCTATGGCAATCATCCTCCATTTCCATAGCAAGATATCCCTAGTTAGTGTGATAACCTCAGTGATTAGTCTTAACACAAATGGCTCTGACCATTAGAGAGAGGAGGCTCCCGCAGCTGCACATCTCGCTCGACGCCCCCTCGTGCGCCTTCCGAGCCCCCAACCCGCCGGCGGCCTCCACGTCTGCGTCGTGGGGCGGCGAGTTCCGGCTCTCAGACTTCGACAGGCTCGCCGTGCTCGGCCGTGGGAACGGCGGCACGGTGTACAAGGTCGCTCACCGCCGGACGTCGGCGCTGTACGCGCTCAAGGTCCTGCACTGCGGCGACCCCGGCGCCGCGTCGGAGGTGGACACCCTGCGGCGCACCGACTCGCCGCACGTCGTCAGGTGCCACGGTGTCATCCCGGCGGCCTCCGGCGACGTTGCGCTCCTGCTGGAGCTCGTGGACGGTGGGTCGCTCGATGCCGTCGTGGGGCGGCAGGGGGCGTTCCCGGAGGCGGCGATCGCGGAGGTGGCGGCGCAGGCGCTGTCCGGCCTGGCGCACCTCCACGCCATCCGCGTCGTCCACCGCGACGTCAAGCCGGCAAACCTCCTCGTCAGCGCCGCTGGGGACGTCAAGATCGCCGACTTCGGCATCGCCAAGGTCCTCTCACGCGCCGGCGACCACTGCGACGCCTACGAAGGCACCGCCGCGTACATGAGCCCCGAGCGCTTCGACACCGAACGCCACCGCGACGCCGATCCCTGCGCCGCCGACGTTTGGGGCCTCGGCGTCACCATCCTCGAGCTCCTCATGGGGCGGTTCCCGCTGCTCCCCGCCGGGCAGAAGCCGAGCTGGGCGGTGCTCATGTGCGCAATCTGCTTCGGCGAGCTGCCCGTGGTGCCCGAGGGCCCGGCGTCGCCGGAGCTCCAGGGGTTCGTGGCCGCATGCCTGCAGAAGGACTACACCAAGCGGGCGTCTGTAGCACAGCTGCTTGCGCACCCGTTCATCGCCGGACGAGACGTGGTGGCCTCTAAAGACGTTCTCCGACGGCTTGTCGCCGGAGCGTGAACGGGCAGTGCCCCTTAGAGTTAGGATTGTACATTTGTACACATGTGTAGGGAAATGCAACTTAATATAGGGTTGTGGACATATATTGCCGTCTATTTCTTTTACTTGATACTTAATCGATCCGTTAATTTATCTCAATTATCTTATAATTTTTTTCACTTACTCACCCTTTTAGCATCAATCTCAATATAAATGAATGGTCTTAATAAAACATACATATGCATGACTTAGTAAATTTTTTCCTTCCCACATGAGTATAGCTCTTTCTTACACATAATTTACTAACTAGAGACTAACATGAAATCCAGAAATAGAAATGAGAACAAGAATCTTCAACAACACTGGTACAAAAATAATGGGAATAGTGACTGATTAAACATCGGGTAACAATATTAACAATATTGTGCAATTAAATTTGAGGACTATAGGTCACTTTTAGAAATGTGGAATCACTTGTACAAGTGACCACTTGTACTATCCTTACCGCTAAAATTGCTTAAGATTCAAACTAAGGATGGAATTTTCTCCTACTGCCTCACATTACAAAGATCCGGCACGAATTCTAACGCCCAAATTATCCCACAGCTCCATGGATCATGATTGGGTGACACTCTTCTGAGGTCAATACATATAAGATTTCTTATTTCATGTCGATTCGGATAATTGGCATATATTATGAGTGTGAGAATTTCCCCCCCAATATTTAGAGATGAAAAGATGGCTCAACAACGTAGGCATCCTGAACCGAAGATTGCTGTCAGTATTGGTTAGTCAGCACACGCATGCTTTGTTGTAATGATCCCAGTCTGATTGGAGGAAGATTGGCAAGGAAGAGAACAGACAATTACGGATGGAATTGATGGCGGCAAAAAATAATGAAAAGAAAATTATCTAAAAGTAAATGGAAAGAAAGTGAACCAAAATGACGTAACATAAAGACATCAGCAAACTGAGTACACACAGGTTGTTGGAGACAAATTTTACGAGGCCCGCGCGCGTAAGACCTTGAAGAGACTCTCATCCATCTTGTACACGTGCAATCGCACGACGCACGTGTGTATATACCTACACACACGAAGACACATACCAAAATACTACATGAGTCTTATAAAAGACCCAGCCTCATAAAATTTCTCTCCCGGTTGTCAGTTTCATGAACACCGTCGTTTGTTACGTCCTCGTACGTATGATCCAATTCCGTCACCTAGCTAGTTACCCACGGGAGCTATTTTACTGGGAAGTGCAGCCCTGCATGTGCACAAGCACGGCCAGCGGCACACCGTGTCGCCGTCGTGTCGTGCCAATCCAGGCACGGCGCGTCGTCTTCGTTCTGGAGCCGCGTCACCGTCCTAATCGTGTAGTCGTCGACTCGTCGTAGTGGTCGCAGGATGGAGCTTTGCGATTGGATGGGAATCAGCTGTCTTCGCAAATCAGAGGATGTGGTGCGGATGGGCGTGGCGGCGGACGGGTGGGGTGCAGCCGTGCAGCAGTGTGGCAGAGGACTTTTTTATTTTTATATTTTAAAAATAAAAATTGTAAAACTAAGTTTTCATTTGAAAAAATTATAAAAAATAGTCTATTGTCGCCTGTTGTAAGGACGATAACAAGATGTTACCGTTTAAAAAAAAATGAAAAAACATTGTATTTCGTTGCTCTCAAAATTCAAAACACTATCGAAATAGTCATACAAAATTTAAAAAAAAGTTTGTTGTAGAGGATATTATAATCTATCTCATAAAAAATTTAACTTTTACAATAAGAAAAAAAAAAGATATTTTTTGTAGTCTGATAAACTGTGTACAACAAAATTTATCTTTTTTTGTTTCTTAATGTACATATCATATTATTGTTTGAATTTTTTTAGAGCTAAATCATAGTATCCTCTACACCATATATTTTTTTAGAATTTTTTATAACTATTTTGATAGTGTTTTGATTTTTTTAAGCAATAGAACATAATATTTTTTTATTTTTTAACTTGTCACCCGTTGAAAAGGTGACATCTTTATTTTTTAAAGGTGTCACCTTTCCAACAGTGACAATAGCCTATTTTTACAATTTTTCAAACAAACATCTAATTTTGTAATTTTTTGATTTTCAAAATATAAAAATTAAAAAACACCCGTGGCAGAGAGATGGGAGAAAGGACTTCATTAAAGGAAGGACTGGATGGGAAGGAGTTTTGGGTTTCGAAGCCCCGCTCGTGTTGTGCTGACCCAGTCTAATATTTCTTGTGTCATGCTATGCCGACGGGCTATGGACTGTTCAAAAATAGTCCGATGCAAGTTCCAGCTCTACTCTGAGCAGATCAAAGTTAGACGAGTGCTTGCTCGATTGGTAGAGGGTGCCATGGAGCACCACGCCTGCCCGGGCTTGAACCCGGCACCCACCTCCTCCTTACGTGATACAAGGCAATTCTCTTATTTCATAAAAATGATACCAAGCAACATATTGCATTTGCTTGTTTGTAATTTTAACCATATGGTATACCGAGAAAGAGATGCCTTCTTTACTCTGTTTGGATCGTAGAAAATTCGCAACCCTTGCATGCCGGCCGGAATATTGGAAAATTTTCGCGCTTGCAAATGGGCATCGGATCAGCCTAATCAAGTACCCAGACAAACAGGTCAGGCTAAAGCGTTAGCAGATATGTCATCTCGAAACAAAATTTCTGCACAATCGGAACAGTGCTTGAGTAGCAGCTGACTATTCTATTTTGTCCGGCTGATCGTGTCAGCCAAGAGACGCAAAGAACAAAGCAGCCATTGGATACGTACGCCTGACGGCTACATGAATTCACCTTCTGACAGGAGCGCTCGTGCACTGTCGCTGTCCTGTCACTCGCAGTCATCGTTCTGTCTTCTCCGACGACGGCGACGTCGTCGATAAACTGTCACCGTCCAGCCATGCATGCATGGGTTTCGCCGTGTGCGTGTTCGTGACACGAGTCGCCCGCCTAGGCACGCCACGCACGGCATGGCGTATCGGCGACGCCGCCGGCAGCCGTGGTACTGAAAGCTGACCTGCAAGGCCGTGCAAATGGAGCCCCGTTAATTCAATGTTGGGGCTTTTAATCCCAACAAGTTGCAGTCCAAAAAACTTGGGGCTTCCGGAAGCATGAGTTAGGACCGGTTTTTAATGAACAGTAGAGGAGAGAAATTAAGCACAAGATCTACCTTGGACTGGTTGTTCTTCAGCATCAAGTATTGGCAAGCAAGTTTTTTTTTTTTTACGGGCAGATCGCAGGAGTTTTATTCATGTAAGTCAGGATTACCATCACGAATTGCCACCTCCCTTAGCCAGCTGAGGGTGAAATCGTTTCAGTACACACCAGATTATCATTAGAAGATATTCTTGCACAGCCCTTTTACAATTAAAATAGTAAAACTAGTAAACATCTTGCATAGCTCCTTAATCCATACCATAAGCCTACAACAGTTGACGTTTCACATGAGTTCGTTCGAAGAAGATTGGGCAGTAGTGAAGACTATCCGCTTTCAAGGCGATATTAGTGTAGCTAAGTGCCACTGCGACCAGTAAACATATTACTAGCGTGTATTTTACCTATATTTTTCACGGTACATTTTAAATACGGGAGTTGTTTTTCTTAGGCGCTTGATTTTTTTTATTTTTTAGGTGACAGCATCTAACGGCTCATAGCCTTTCTTCAACCTCCGCCTGCCTGACACCGCCAAACGCCCGCTACGCTCGCTTCTTCAACCGACGCTGACTCGCTCCCCTGCCTCTGCCCTCCCCGGTGACGACCCTGCCGCCCCTCCCTCGCTAAATTCTCGTCTCCGCTCGCCCCCGTCCACCGGTCATCCTCCATTGCCCGTGACCAGCGCCCCCTCCTCCGCCGGGCCGGCCTGCTTTTCTGGACATCTCTCTAAGCTCAAAAAACACACCGGCAGCTACAAAACCCCCCTTCCCGAATCCTAACCCTCATCGACACAGCGACGTTGTCGCCTGATCGAAATTTCTAAATTTTAGACGTTTGAAATTTATAAAGTGTGTTTAAATATATATTCCACCCCATATACTAATAAAATCGTAAGTAACCAATCAAGATGCATCGTCCCACGATACTTAACTTGCAAGAAAATCATACTAGAGTTGCACTCACAACCTATCACTTGCAAAACGATGCACACAATGCTGTGAAGATTTTCTTACAGCGCTCGATCTCACGTGATTCGCCAAAGGGGTATTTGGCGGCCACTGTATCACTCAACTGCCACGTCACCTGAATCTTCTTTGACTACGAGTGATTGAGCATATGCTTAGCTTAATATCTGGCCGTCATGACCACATAATCTTTACTACCGGTAATTAAAGGGCAGCCGCCATTTGCTCTGACGACAGGTGCTGATGTTACTGTCGGTTCTGTTAGCCATCTTTTCTGTGATGACTGAGACGATGGGGACAGAAAAGAGATATACGGAGATAAGGATGAGGATATATTTGGCATAAACATAACATATATATAGATCATTCTCATGTTACTAAGTATACTTTAGTTTCGAACAAGGGCTATAGATTTATTTGATGATGATATCCATCGTAAGCTAGCTTACTCTCAGCGGCAAAGTTAGGGCAAAATAGAGGGAGTGCAGGATCTTACACACGTATAGCTTTATGCTCGACATCAATATGTTTGTGGGTGCAGAAGTTTGAGTCGTAAGGGTGCGATAAAGGTAAAATTATGAGGGTTAGCATTGATTTTCGGTTTTTGTACGAGTGTATCCGCACCCCTGCTCTCCATATACTTTCACCCTGCTTACTCCACCGCGTCATTTCCATTTGTACAAGGTGACACAGGTATTGCTACAAGAGACTCAACATGCATGGATAAATATCAACGGCAGCACTGTGGTTTTTTTTACACAAAATTGATATATGTAGTAGATCGACGCTTGTTTGTGCAGTGTAAATTACCTTACGCTCTTGTGCACATTGATAAAACTATACATGCTAGATGAAATTGGTAGGAAAGCTTTACAATTGGCTCTCTTCAACGTACGTAAAGACGTTACTGATTGACCATTTTGTTATTTTGTTTTGTCTCACTTCTATTTATCTTTGTTGTAGGACTCTGTTTTTCAGGTGTGAAATATAGAAGCACGTCTATTTAGGTGGTAAATTCGATACTTATTATTCTAAGGGATTAGCTTGTTTGAAGCAAGAGGACGGAAACATTACTCAAATAAGAATGTTCTTTGAAGCGAATAGAGGCAGGTGTTGCAATGGTTAATAGATTATTGTTCTAAGTGACTAATCTGTTTTCTTGTTGTGTAATTGGTAGCTGGATTGGTTTGCAGTCTTGTAAATCTCCGCAATAAGCGTATTGTCGGATGAGCTACAGTGTTACAACGAGTTCTCCTAATGAAAGGAATAGTAGCTCTTTTGCGTGAAATATAAACATTACAGCCTGATCGATGGCATCAACACAAGTCGACCTTCTTCCTCATATGGATACCATGATCTTGATCGATCAAGTTCGCTTTATGCTAGCATATATAGTTCCTAGCTTACCAGAAATTCACCAACGACATACATGTAAGCTAAATAATTTCATAGATGATATATGTAAATGTTCATTTGCAGAGACGTTAAAGGATTTTTGTGCAAATCTATTACCAATTTATTACCTTTCTCAAGCTAGATCAACTACTTTCCTCTATCTTATGTGCAAATGTCTAGATACATGAAGGAAACTCTACAATTGAGTCCACTATTTACATTTCTACCAGTTCTTTGCAATGTGTTTATGAACACCGCAGCTCAATCACCTCGCGGAGAGCACGTCTCGACACCGCCACATCCCTCCCGGCGATGAACGGGTGCACGAGAAGCTCCGCAACGGTCACCCTCTTACGATGGTCCTTCTGCATGCACGCGGCCACGAAACTCCGGCCACACCACGCCATCCGGCAGCGTGGGCGGCTCGCCGAAGCATATGGTGCACGCGAGCGCCGCCCAGCTCGGTCTCTGCCCGGCGGGAGCAGCAGGTAGTGCCCCATGATGAGCTCCAGGACGGTCACGCCCAGGCTCCACACGTCAACGGCGAAGGGGTCGACGCGGTTCGAGTCCTCGTCGTGCAGCCGCTCTGTGTCAAAGAGCTCGGGGCTCATGTACGCGGTGCTGTTGTGTAATCATGTCTGTTTGAGTGTGTGTTTACGCAGGTGTGTGTGAGTCAAGCTGAACTGATCGACCGTGTTGTCAGTCTGCAGTTCAAGCGTGTGTGCGCGCATGAGTTTAGAGTTTGTTGAGCTCCTAAGCGAGCAAGGTGGAGGTGTGGCGCATGTTCATCTCAAAAGCGTTTGAATCGGTCAGGAAGTTTTAATCGTGTGATTGTGAGGAGCATGCGTGAGTGCTTACGGGCTAATAAATGAAAATAAAAAGAAGGGGATCAATTTTGACCCTCGAAAGAACTATCTCCCAGTTCGTTCGTTTTCATTAAGTTCATTCATCTTTACGCACACGCGTTCTCAGCTTGCCGGAACGTCTGGTGTCGCACTCAGTATGCACGCCGGAACATTTCTCGGTGCCAACAAGTGGTATCAGAGCCACGGTAACTACTTCTGATGTTCGGCGATGGTGACGGCACCGTCTCCCCCAAGACCCCTCCAGCCAGGATCCGCACTGACCGTGTTATCAGTCTGTAGTTCAAGCGTGTGTGTGTGCGCGCACGCGCGAGTTCAGAGTTTGTTGAGCTACTGAGTGAGCAAGGCGGAGGTGTGGCGCATGTTCAGCTCATGAGCGATGGAATCAGTCAGGAAGTTTTAATCATGTGATTGTGCGGAGCATGCGTGAGTGCCTACGGGCTAATAAATGAAAAAAAAAAACAAAAAAGAAGGGGATCAGTTTTGACCCCCGAAAGAAATATCTCCCAGTTCATTTGTTTTCGTTAAGCTCGTTCGTCTCTGCGCGCGCGTTCTTAGCTTGCCAGAACGTCCCGTGTCGCACTCAGCCTGCACGCCGGAATGTTTCTCGGTCCCCAATAGGCGGTACCCTCGTAGGACGTGCATTGGTCCCCGGCACCGGAGACGACCCTGGTGATGCCAAAGTCTGCGAGCTTGACCTACCCGGCTCTTCTGACGAGGAGGTTCACTGGCTAAATGTCATGGTGGATGAGGTACCCGAGGTCAGACAGCACCTGCGCCGCCACCTCCACGACTGCCACCTCTTGGAACGCTCTGTGACCAGCGAGCGAGTCGAGCGAGCCTCGATCCATCAGCTTAAGGAGGAGCGTGATGTGAGGAACCGTTCAAATAGTATTCTAATTAATCATTAAGTCAATCATTTGCTTAATCATAACTTCGATAATTAATCAGAATATCGCCCCGATAGTCTTAGCATGTGTTTTGTGCCTAAGATCGGAACACATGTCTTTCCAACATATGCATCACAACATAGCTTAAGAAAAAGCGAGTAGTTAAAGTTATATTAAAAGTTCTTAAACATACAACTATTTACAATAATTTACACAAAGAGATAACTAAGCAGCGAAAAAACAACAAAAGGAGAGCGGCGCCATATGCCCTTAGGCACCACTCCTAAAAGCTACGCCGACAGAGAAGGATGCACTACTCATGCCTTTCTCCATCATTTGTGGCCATAAAGTAGCCAAACACCGTATCTTCCTCACTAGCAGAATCTGAAAGAGTAGCATGAGTACGAAGGTAATCGTAAGACTTAATCCATACATGGCACATATAAATATCTCGACTCCAAGGATTATGCATTGAACCATTAGCAAGAAAAAAAGCCACAAGCTTAAATAAATTAACGTGCATAAGCAACCTAGACATGTATGTGTGAGCACATATACTTTACCAACCATGGACAAAACTACCCTGCAAACCTCCATATGAACATAAATGTAAATGGAACCACCATAAAAATAACAGTAAAGAACCATCTCATCCTCATACCAACATACCATAGCCACCAAACCAAAATTGGAAACTCTAAGACCGATGCAAATAACAGAAGCATGCTCATGACCGAGAGCACGGCATTTCGAAATATTTTTACACCCTGCAGGGGATACTCCTAGACCCATATGACTCGAGGACCATATGGCTCATGTGTCCACATAGGCCCATGCAAGAGGATACTCGTGTCAACCTTTCCCAATAAGTCCTAACCATTTGGATCATACATCGCTCGGTGCGGAGGTATCTAGAACTACTCTTGGAGCAAACTAGATACCTCTACAAGCCCGTCCGCTCACACCGTCGATGTTCAAGCCCAAATGACCACAGCTACAAATATATTCAGCTCTTCTTACCATTAGATCGACATGTGGTGAGTAAGATAAGTTCTAGAGACAACTATGCCGACGGATGGCCTTAAACGATGCAGGTGGTCTACGGTGTCCGAGTTCCTCTCCTAAACTGCCCCGAGGACTCCTATTGAGCAGAAAACACCCCTAACACCGCCCAAATCTCGTCTCATACTCACCACTCATCCAACCATCTCAACATCATAAATGTATTTATAAACCAGAAGTGAGCCCTATGCTCGCGAACAACAGGGGCACTGTCGCTCATCTTCTACTGAGGATCTAAGCATTGCTAAGAATTTTGAGCGACTCTTAAGTTAGACATCAACCTAGTGAACAAGGCTACAAAGATATGGATAAACAACAACACCAGGTAGAGATCATGAAATAAACATAGGTTCTACCCGAATAAACCCGACACTTGACTCAACACATGCAAACATACATAAAGCATAATTTATCAATTGAGACTCCACTCAATTCGAACAAATGGTGCAATATGCTTAGATGCTTGCCTTGCTGCTCTGAGGTCTGTATGATACTACCTACACAGAATTCACAGAATTGGTGTGCCTCGGTGTTGCCCTCGGTAACACCCGTGTCACGCTCCGGTTCTTCGTTCACTAAACGAACGCATGCAATAATGAGCATGAATGACATGCAATGAAAGATGCTTCACAGTGCACGACGATAGTGAAGATGCAATGTTTTCAGGTTATGAGTTTTAAGGCATCAAAGATTTCTTAATTTAGATTAATGTTAAGCATTTAATCATTTCATGGATTAAGTAAGCTTAACACAAAGCTTAGATCTAATTAGAAAATTAATTTATACTTAACATGAGGGTGATTATTTTTAATGAGCAGGGAATCAAATAAGATTTACAAAATTAATTTTATCAATGTACCAATATTTATTTATGAATTAACGAAGCTTTAAACATATTTCATTAGTCATAGAAATTCTAGTACATATTTCATAGCCCCTAGTATTTTTATCATGTAGATTATGATCATATGAATCTAACAAAACTGATTTCATTGTTTTTGGAGCTATATTCATTTTCATATGAATTTTACCAATTTTAGCCGATTAACCATTGAGCAAAAAATTGATTTCACCATTTTCTAAATAACCGAATAAAAAAATTGGCTCGGAAACCTTTTTGCACCCGGTCGTTTCTAGCCACAGAGATGAAATGTGAGCTCGACTTATTTGACTTGGGTCAAAACCAACCCGCGCCAATGGCCGGCTATGGCGGGCGGCGTTGGCAGGGTCTACCCGGCGCAATGCCGACGACCGAGGAGGGTAGCAGTGCCACTAGCCGATGCGCGTGAACTCGACTGGGGAACATGTCATTGACGGCGATGGCTGAAGAGCCGCGGTGATGGTGCACGGTGGTAGTGACACAACAGTGGCTCGGTACGAGCGTATCGGCGACAAACGGCAACCCAAACAGCCCGACCGAGGGCACCTACAGCTTCCACGTGGGACGGCGAACACAATGGCGCGACTAGATGTTGATGGGCCCAATAGTGGCTCGACTGGCGGCGTGTGCAGGGAGGCGGCAGTGGCTCAGCCACCGTCGACAACCGCGCCAGCGACGAGCTAAGAGAAAAATAGCGCGCACAAAAAGTAGAGGAGAGCATGGGGAAGCTCACCGCGGGCTTGTGTGGACTGGAGAAGCAACGGCTCGGCTACTCGGTGGTGAGAGGCGGAGGGAAGGCGCTGGCGTCGAGGAAGACACAGGCACGCGAAATCCGGCCAGGGAAGAGTGGGGTCTCGGAGGGGAAACGGCTTGGGTGCTTCGGAGGCCTTCTTCCTTGCTTCACACAGCTCAGGCTCGAGGGAGGTCATCAGTGGCGCGGCAGATTTGGCGATGACGTGCATTGTGGCGCTCTGCTCTGTTGGCTCGGTCGAGCGAGAGAGAGGAGAGCGAGCAGAGAGGGAGGCCGAGGGGAGGAGATAAGGGCGGCGTCTAGCACCTCGGGAAGGAGCACGACACTGTGACTTGGATTTTCGGTGATGTGACTGTTGCCGGCCTCCAAAGTCAATGAAAGTGGCAGCCAAAGAGAGCAGAGGAAGCGAGAGATAGAGTTAGGCATGAACAGTAACCGGCCAAAAATATCCCTATCCCTTTTCCAAACCATTTGGATATTCCTATGGTCCAAAATTCATGCAACAAATTTTGTGTGAAATTATAATTCACGTGCAATCCATTTTAACTTGTTTGACCCCAATACCCTGAGCCAATTTCAAACTAAAATTCTCCAAAGATGCAAGCTTTTCTTATTGTTATATTTTTTATGCCTTCAAAATAATTTCCAAAAATTTGGAAAAATTCATTTATATTCTTCCTATGGTATGGAATAATTTTTAAAATTGTTTCCTACTCTATGTTATACAGAAACTTTGTGAGATACTTCACAAAGCATCATTTAATATTGACTTTAACAATTTATGTTTAATTTGAATTGCACGTCAAAACTTTCTCAAAACAATTTAGCACAATGCTAATGATTCTTACTATGCTTAATTATATGTTTACAGACTTTGGGTTGTCACACATGATGTCACCGGATGCCGTTGGGAGGACTGTGTGGCACCGGACGATGTACGTTGAGTCGACGCGGCATGCGATGTCCGCCTCGGTGGCTGCGGCGGTCGGGTTCACCACGGTGAAGAATCTTTAGCATCTAAAGCACCAACTTCCGACAGTGGGAGACCTTGTAGATTGTGCCGCCGTTGCCACGTCCTAGGACGGCGAGCCTGTCAAAGTCGGACAGGCGAAACTCGTCATGTTGAGCCGCCGCCGATATCGAGGCAAACGTGGACGGTGTGGGCACGGCAACCGGCGCCAAGGCGGGGTCAAAAGGCGCATGATGGCATGTCGAGAGTGAGATTGAGCTATGGCAGTCTCTTGTCTCTTGTCATCGTCAGTGCCATTTTGAGGGTTTGAAGATAATTCGAATGGTGTTTTAGTCGAAACAATGTTGCTTATATAACTAGCCAAAGTCTACGCAACTGAGCAGATGGATTTACAATATACTCTCTACAGTCCAAAATAAGTGTTATTTTGAGTTGTGTGCAGTCAACTGTTTCAAACATTGTCTACACATTATTTTTTAGAGTAAATTTCGCAAAACACTAGGTTTTCTGGCCCTAGTATCACAAAACCCCGGGTTTTATGGTCAATGTCACATAACCCTGGGTATCGTGGTACTAATGTTTCCAAAAACCCCATCCATAACCAATTTGCTTATATCCTTACATGTGGGTCCCATATGCAGGATGACATGGCCCTTGAGCTCCTTGCACGCGAGCTGTCGGCGTGTCCATGCTAATACACGTTAGAATTGATTGGTTGGAACAGATCGAAAAATCAGGTCACGAACTCCTAGGGTGATAGTTTCCTTCTCCATTCGCGAGCATAGAAGGCTTGCCGTGATCGCCGGAAGCGAGCGCTGCCCCAAACCTCGCCCACATCGCTGCAATCTTCGATCCACCAACTGTGTCGCCTTTCTTTCCACCCCACTCGCTGCCCCTCTTCACCCATTGATAGCCAGGTATTCAGATCATCTTCTATCCCACGCTCGGTTGCAAAATTGTTTAATTTGATAGGTTCATGTGAATGGTGGGTAGTTTCCTCTGTACAATGATTACATTCTGTTAAAGAATACATGCAGATTGATATTAACAATGGGTAGTGTTGCAGTGTTGTTGAGGGTTCATTTTTAGGATATTAAGTTGTTGAGGGTGCAATTTTAGGATAACGATCATGTTTTGATTTTTAGTATGCACTTTTGAGCCAATTGAATGGATTTGAATGAAATTGATGCAGAATTCCTGAAAACAATGCATGTACTTAACATAGACTTGAACACACTTGCTGCATCATGACTTGGTGATCCAATGCTTGTAACCGTGCCTGTATTGATCTAATTTATCAATGTTTATATCTTTTGGTAGGATGATTTATGAGGTGTGGAATCCACGGTTCTTCAAACATGATCGTTTCCTAGAGCCAAGGTTGTCGACGAGCCTGTGGACAAAGATCTCATTGGATTTTTTTAGCCTTAGAGAGTTAATGGAGAAGCTCGGGTACACAGGAGCGATGAGATGTATTTTGCCAAGCCTGGATGTTATTCTCGTGCATCCATGACAAGCATTGAGGGTGATAGTTCTTGCGAGGACATGCTGAGGGAGAATGATAGCATAAAGAGGCTGGACATACATATCTTTGAGAAAAAGTTAGTATCCAAGAATGTAGCAATAGAGAATGTGGTTGACGCTGCTAGTGCTTTGGCATGTACAAGCACTATTGAAGTAAAGAAACATACCAATTGAGATAGGGTAGAGGAAGCTTCTGAGCATTTGGACCCCTTCGATGCTAACTCCTAGCGAGAACAAGGTGACGATGCAGTGTTTTTAGTGGATGGTGATAAAGAAGATGTCAACGATGATGATGTGGACCTTCAACAAGAGAAACCAGATTACATTCAGCATCTGCAGGAGATGAAGAGACACAGAGTTGATCCTAAGAACCATTATGCAGGTGACACCAGTATCAAAGATTTGAATGTCGCTCCTATTGATTGTACCGCTCTTTCTGTTGTGGTAGAGGAGCCTAAGGTCGTAGGTGATGGTGATTTGAAGAAAGGGGTAGGGGCCCCATCATCAAGGGTTACGAAGAATAAGAGTGCCAACACAAGAAGAAAGGCTAGTGGAGATGGTGCCGGGTCTTCCCAAGTTGAGCCGTTGGTACTTTCTGACCCTCCTAGTGACGATAGTGGGGCTAGTGTTGTTGAGTGTGAAAGCAGTGATGAGGGGCAGAACCTTGATAGAGAAACTAAGCGAAAGAAGAGAAGAAGAGAGAAGAGGGGGGCTAATAGGAGGATTTACTTTTCTGAGGAGAACATGATGGACCAGACGCAGTTATGTGAGGGCATGTGCTTCACTGATGTCCACCAGTACAGAAGGGTGTTGAAATCGTATCACATTATGGAAGGAAGGAATTATGGCTATACAAGGAATGATCCTGATAGGGTGAATGTAAAATGCAATGGACCATCATTTTGTCCATTCATCATGTGAGGTTCACATGTTGGAAGTGAGCACACTTTCATGTTGAGGGAGTTGATACCTCACACATGTGGTGCGACCAGGGATAAATCAAGGGTGGACATCACTTGGTTGAGTTATAGGTACCTTTAGAATTTCAGAAGTGAACCTGATTGGAAGATTGGACCATTCCGAGATCAATGTATGAGGGAATTTGAAGCTCAGGTTTCTAAGACGATGGCTTACAAAGCAAGGCGAAAGGCTGGAGAGAAGGTTCTTGGCGACAACAAGAAATAATACAAGAGAATAAGGGACTATCTACAAACTATCATAGAAAAGAACCCTGGAAGCACAACAGTGGTATCGACTGAGGACATGACAGATCTTGGGATGAATCCAAGGTTCTATGGTCTCTTCATTTGCCTAAATGCTCAAAGGCAAGGCTTTATTAATGGTTGTAGGACTTTCATAAGTAAGTTTCTCAATTGTCGAGCATGCTTTGTCAATTCATAGCATCATGTCATATGTAAGTGCCCTATTTTTCTTACCTTTTTTCTTTTGCAGGCATTGATGGTTGCTTTGGGAAGCTCTCTAATGGTGCTCAAGTTCTAGCAGCTACTAGAAGGGATGGAATCAATAATGGTGAAAGCTCACAAGAACCTATCAGCCAATTTGAAAGCTCACAACAACCACAAAGCCAATCTCAATCCTCACAACATCCAAGCAGCGAAGAAGGAACAAGAAGGGCAGCAAAGCTTTCGTCGAGGAGAGGAAGAGGTGCAGCCATGCATAGTGGAAATTTCAACTACACTAAAACTATGGCAAGTAGAGGAAGAGCACGAGGAACCACTACTTGGAGGAGAGCTAGAGGAACTACCAGTAGTGGAAGAGGTGGAGGGAGCACTGCACTCATCAGATGGATACCATAGTGCATATGTCCTTTGTGGAGATATTTAGGCTGACACTTTAGTTATTGTTCTAGGTTATGGCTAGTAAAAATCGGTTTATCTCCTCACTTCGGATACCAATTATTTTGGCTATTTCTTGACATTCAATTCGGTTGCAACCTTTCTGTAACACCCTAATTTTTAATTTTTGCCAATTTATAAAATTTGCTAGAATTTACTTTTCAGCTTAAATGATTTCAAAAGAGAAAATGCTATTTTCATAAAAAGAGAATCTAATTTTGACATAGGAAATATTTGTTTAAGTGCATTCATGCTGTTTTAAGACATTTAGGTTTCCTTTGTTTTATTTGGTTTTCATTTGTGGCTTTTGGTTTGAATTTGTTTGCTTTGGTTTGAATTCAAAAGCTTTAGAAAATGGTTTTAAAAAAAAGAAAAAGATTAAAACCCCTTCGGGCCGCCCTCTTCTCTTTTCGGCCCATCCCCCGCGCCGGCCCGTTTCTCCCATCCTCTTCCCACCTGGGCCGCGCCCGCGCGCTGAGTCGGCCCAGCGTCGTTCCACCGTTGAAGACGCCTACGCCGAAGCCGCTTTCGCCCGAGTCGCTGCCAGTGGGACCCCCGCGTCAGATCCGTCATCTACGAGTCAATCTCCGCCACGCCGTCGCCGAGTCCGAGTTGAAAATGACGCCGGCAAGGAGTCCTGGCCTTCCCCGAGCCCCTTCGTGCCGCCTATATTAAGCCCACCTCCCCTCGGGTTTTCCCCAAGCCAAACCCGCCAGATTCTGAGCCAATCCGCCAAATCTTCGAGCTCCGGCACCGCCATCACCACCGTCTTCGCCGATCTTGCCGCCTCACCGTTCCAAAGCCGCTAAGCCTCACCCGAAGCCATCGAAGGAACCGCCTGCATGTGCTGAAGCTTCTTTGAGCTTCGCCGTCGCCGATTGACCACTGGAGCACCCTCGCCGATGAAGATCTGAGCCCTCCGCTGCCCCAATCATCGCCGACCTCTTTCCGGTGCTTCACTGTCCTCAGTAAGCCCCAAAACGGATTCCCCGTGAGCTTGTCGTCATGTTTCGCCACTCGCCGTCGCGCCATGTGGCCGGCGACGAGGTTCCGATGAAATCTCCAGCCGTCTGCCGCCGTGAGACCTTCGGTGCCACCGCTTCCCTTCTTCCCCGGTCGTCCGATCACCGTGCACCATTAGATCCGAAACCAGTGGCCTAGATTAGATTGGAGAATACCCCTTCGTCGACCAATCAGAAGCTGACGCGTGTCGTCTTTTAATCCCAGTCAGCCTCGGCCACATCATCTGCCCCGTCATCAGCCACCTCAGTGCCACATTGAGAAAAGTGCTGACGTGTCTGTCAAATCAGCACTTACGCATTAAATCAAGGTTTTTCAATACAAAAATAAATATGATAATTCCCAAAATTTGGTAACTTTGCAATTTAGCCCCTGAACTTCTCTGTATTACAAAAAGAGCCATATCTTTTTACACTTAGGTCCCTAAACTTTTCTAAAATTACATATATGTCCTTCTATTTTTATAAAAGGTCCCTAGACTTTCTGTTATTTGCAATTAAGTTTTTTTCTTTTTCAAGATAAACTCTAATCTTGTTTTTAGCATATCTTTTTTGTCGTAGCTTCGTTTTAAGTGATTCTCGCGTTGTTAGATTCGTTTTTCAGAGCTTTATCTTTCTAGATAGGTTTTATCTTGTTGTTCTTTTGTTTTGTATTTTGTTCTTAGTGTATTTTGTTTGTGTGCTTTGCCAGTAATTGTGCGATTAGTCAACTAGGTTAATACACTGAGCAGCAGCAAGGCGAAGGTAAGTGTCTATCAATATGATGGGCAGTCACATATGTTAGGATTTTCTTTAGATTTTCCTTTATCATCCCTTAGAACCTAGATGGTTTATGGTTAGGTGTTTTTGTTGAGTAGATTGCTTAGCCATGCTTTTGGGGATACTGGGAAGTGTCATAATCTTGACTAATGAACATATGCAATAATGGTCGCTGATGCTTTCGTCCCGCTGCCGTCGTTTAGATGCTGTCGTTTAGCTTTTAAAGTTGTTTAGGTAAAGTCTTTATTGTAAGAAGTGAACGATTATAAGTTAAAGTATTGTTTTTGTTACTTCACCTATGACGTCCTTATGTGTGTTAAACTTTCTGGGTACACATAAACCGCACTTGGTTTTGTCCATTAAAACCGGGTGTGATACTTTCCCTTTTGGAATTTTATTGGTATGTCATTCTTTTATATGTTAGTTGTCAAGTACATTGCGAAACAATTTATTTTGATGATGTTGAATGGATGTGTCTAGTATTTCAGTTACTTCTGTTTTAGAGTGTGACTCATGCACATAGCACAAGTGCACATTCATCATCCACTCCAGAAAACTGAAGGCAAACAGATATTGACTTTACTTCCACAAGAGTGATCCCAAACAATACCTTTGTTTCTAGAAAAATGCAACAAATTGAGTTTATTGATGCCATCTAATAAGATGACACCAACAAAACACAACAAAGATCTTTGCATTCTATTGTTCTCACATACACAATGGCAATACATGATCCTAGCAAGTACAAACACGCCTAAACAAGAGATCACTAGGCCAATGCCACTCAGGCAGCTGCAGCTCTTCCAATACTCTGTTGTTTACGTAGCTTCATCCAGCTGATATCACACAAGAAGCTGAAATCTTTAGGATGTGATTACTTCAGTTGAGCATAAAAGAGTCCAGAGAGCCTGAAACATCAACAAAAGATTCAGCTTCTTGAAATAATAGTGTTGCAGCTTGTCAAAACTCTATTCCATTTCTTTTTTTCAGAAACTAAAACCGTCCAGAATTTCTACAATATGGCTTCCACAATAATTTCTGTGTAAAATGCAAATCAAGATTATGTAACTGTTGAATCATAGTTCTCCAATTTTAACACTAATACCATGGGCTCGAATTTAGATAGATGAGTACCTGTTTGTTTCTCTGGTATAACATGAATTTAATAGCACTAGCTGCCATGGATGGTTTTCACGATGTGAATCTGAATGCTAGCATGAACTATGCACATCGAGACATTTGCTAACCAGGAACACAATAAAAATTTACTCACTTTTTCTTGATGGTGAGGGCTGCGGCTGCAGGGGCAGCGGGGAAAGCGCTACCGCATGCGATAGCAATGAGGGTTGTGAGCGCGTCGACGCCTGGTGTGGCGAGGGAAGTGGAAATGAGGGCGACAACTGGGGCAGGAGCGGCAACAGGTCCATGGCTAGCGTAACAACAAGGGCGACAGTAGCAGGGACAGTGGCTGCAAGCCGCGGCGAAGGGGGTGACGATGGGGTACGATGAAGAGGACAGCGACAGTGGCAAGTTGTACTGGTCTGGATCGAGGGCACCTTTACTCGATCTCTCCCAACCAGATAAGCTGGTCCAACACGTCAACAGCTCGCGTGGAAGGAGCAAAGGCCATGTCATCCTGCATATGGGACCCACATGTAGGTTAGAAGCAAATTGGTTAAGGGTGGGTTTTTTTGGAAACATTAGTACCATGATATCCGGGGTTATGTTACACTGACTGTAAAACCCAGGGTTTTGTGACACTAGGGCCACAAAACCTGGGGTTTTACGAAATTTAGTCTACTTTTTATGTATTGAGTGTGGATATTTGAAAATGGCATAGATAGATCTAACTCAAAAAATATTTTCATAATAGTATATTTTTGCTATGTTTTACCAATATATTATAACAAAACGTAGTAGTAAAAGTTGTATTTTAGGGACCATGTCGATATCTAAAATGACGCTTATTTTGGACTGAAGGGAGTATTGCATTCGCTATCAGACTCTAATGCCTATGAGTATACACAATTGTATATGCTATGCAATTTTAATACTTGTGATTGAAAATGTAGGTGCATTTGCTATACAAAGATAACAGATCTAATTGATATACATACACTCCATATGACCTAGCCCAACCAAAACAAGTGGTAGATGCATCTTCATCTTTTTCCCTAAATTAGTGAGATTTTTTCTAGATTTTTTTCCTTCTAATTCTTTTTTACTAAATTATTAATGAGGTGTCTTGGATTCCACTATCAGTTTCTTTATCTATTTAAATCCTAAAAAATATTTTCTTATACAACAGTGTGACTGCGCAGTACCATAAAGTGGCTGACTGTGTTGAGATTTGACGTTTAGCCTTGTTCTTTTTAAATCTTTCTTTCGAAAACGATGTGAAATATTCCAAAACTATATCAGCCGCGATGGATGTACATCGATGTTGTCCTTCTAAATTCGAGGAGAAATTTAGAATTGGATGGAGACTCGTTGGTCATAGGCTGGAGACTGCGTGCTGAAGATTGTTTCATGCTGCATGTAATCTGCAAGGCAAAATATACTTCTTCTACACGATGTGTGTTTTTCCCGTATCATCTATATCTGTAATTCCTATGCTCCAAACAAGCCCGACCAATCATTGTTTGTGGAGGCGATTATCAGGTCGATATAGGCCATATGATTATCTTCTCTGCTAAGATAATATCTTGGAGTGCCGCACCCTGAGATTACTTAACCAAACAGAAGAATGTGATAGATTATTAACCCAAGACACTTGGAGATTGGAAGCCCCGTCAGTGACGAATACTTGCATCTTTTAATTCGAGGTGACGTACGATTTTTAGTTTTAAACCAGCAGTAAAGCCCTGGTAGATATTTTCAAAGACAGAGATTGCTAAGGTAGGAAAAGAGAGAAATGGATAGACAGAAAGGGAGGGGCTGATAGCTACGTCCAGCAAAGAGTCAGCAAAAGTATTTCTCTAACGTGGAAAGCGTTTGACAGTTTGAGTTCAGCGTAACCTTGAACGAATGTGCATAAGTCGCCGTACGCCATCGGGCACGACTGTCATTAGCACACCACGTTTGGTCGAAAACTAATTTGGTATAATGAATTTTGACCCAAATTGGTCATGGTTCGCAATTGATTTTTATGATCTTGGTTGCCCATGACAAGTGTTAGGATCTTGTAAATTACAAGCTTTATCGGCTGTCAATGTACAGACGCGAAGGAAGCTTATATGTGGTGTGCAAGTTGCATTTTGTTATATTTACTTGAGCCAATCCACATTGGCATTGCATGAAGCCATCGGCACCCAATGTCTTCTCTCGCCAATAGCAGAGGCTGCTTGCTACCTACTAGCATTGGCAACATCAAGATAAACCAATTAGTAAATGATCATCGAATAACGAGCAGCTGCTACAAGAGCTAGGGAGGTGTGTTCGTCAAGCACGAGGGGAGGTGTCAGGTGTACGCGTGCGTCAGGCTGCAATGCGCCTAGGAGTTTTCTTTCCCTGGTGCATGAAATTTCTCGCTGCAAATATAGATATTTTACAGAAAAGATTGTTGTGGAAAATATAATTTTGCAAGTACGATGAAAGAAACCGCGTCTGCTAGGTAGATAAATTCTCACAAGGTTCAAAATTACAAGCTGAGAGCTTAAGTCTCTCACGGTGTTAACGGTCGAGGCTTGATATTCTCTTAACGAAATCCTAAGGAGGTGCTCAATTTTTTTAATTGCAAGCGAGAGTTCTGGCTATTTTCTTCACATGCAAGGCTGCATAGACTGTAACGTCCCATAATAGCTGTTTCGGAATTAAGCTGTAAACAAGGCACAATTCTTCGACAGGTTCATCCAAAATGCTGCAGCACAAGTAATGAGTAACAAGAGGAGTCCAGGAAGGATGGAGTAGCAACGTTAATTACTACATTTCAACTCAGCATTAGAAGCTGTATCTAACGAATGAAGTTGCATTCTGTAGTAGCAGAGAGAAGTAGACCATTCACAATTTCACATTCAGTGGCCTAGTATAACAAAGCTGGTAGGAACACAAGGACAACGTTCTGAAATTTACATGACACTATAGGTGATAAGCCCCTTTGTTTTGATCCAGTGCAGCGGCAAAAAAGAATAATCTATATATAGGACAAGCGGTAAAAGAACAGCATGTGGAGAAGCGGTCGCCATTCGGTTGCGTGGATCACACAGCCTGGAGCTTCTGCTCATCCACTGATTCCAAAGGAAGAACTGCAGGTTCCCACGAAGAGGGCTCATCAAGATGGATCTTTGCATACTCGCTCACCAGCCCATTCCTCTCTTCCCACATGATAGCTTTCCTCTCCTCTTCAGCCCTCTCGACCTTGTCTTTGGCCATCGAGGTCATGTCACCTGCTGCCTTAGTTACCATACCAAATGCGCTGGTTAGCCAGGAGGCACCAGCTGAGACATATTGGTTGCTCATGATAGCTGAACCCGCAATGCTGGCTTTCTGCTCAGCAGCGGCCAAAGCAGACTTTGTGAGTTCTGACACCTGATAGCGTTCATCCACCTCCTTGACCTTACTGCCAACAATGGTCCGGCCCAGATTGATCTTTTCGCTCAGGCCATACTGGCGGTCTAGAGATGCGACAGTGGCAGTAGCATTGGACAGGATATTGTGACGCTCGTCAAAGGATCTTGCTAGGTTGAGAGCATTATTGCTGAGGACAAAGCCCTTGGCCAACATGCTGCTGACAACATCTTCTGCCTTCCTGACTGCAGATTCAGTAGAGGGACTTTCTCTCTTTCCGTACCAACACACGATGCAAACAAATGCAAAGAAGTATGTCAATACATATTTAAGGAAAGTAGTACTTCATCTGAAAATGAATCATAGACAAAGTGATCATCAAATGGACTGTAAGGTAAATTTCAGCATAACTGATTTGAGAGACAGCACATGCATTTTCATTTT
The DNA here is from genome assembly GCF_958298935.1 of Phragmites australis. Classification (NCBI taxonomy): domain Eukaryota; kingdom Viridiplantae; phylum Streptophyta; class Magnoliopsida; order Poales; family Poaceae; genus Phragmites; species Phragmites australis. The sequence goes on from NC_084923.1 coordinate 42,157,506, forward strand.
GGCGTGACAGGATGATTCAATTAATCAAATTAACTGCCTAATTTAGAGGTGCTCTTGCCATCATGCACAGTTTAAGAGCCTATGTTATTTAGAAGTTGGCCAAGTCCACTCTGTTGAGGAAACAGCATCTAAAATAAGTATAAGCTAAGCAGCAAGAAAAAACAAGTTTCAATCGAAGTATCTTCAAGGATTGTTAAAAGGATACACTTTTTTGTCATTTTTTGTAATGCTGGATTCTTTCTTGATAACAAGTAGAATGTGGAACAATTGCCCTAAACCCCAAATACTTTCCTAGCAAGAATAATTTTTTTGTGTAAACAATTTACTATCAACTAGCTCTTTAGTTTGGTAGACAATAGGTAATCTTAATCCAATAAAATCACCATATCTCAGGTAATTTCTTTAAAATTTGATGTAACTTGAAATGATGAGCATGTCATGAAATGTAAAATATTCTTACTGATAATTGTTTGTGCGCTTCAGGAGGCAGCTGATAGTTCTCAGCTGGAGTTATGACAACAGAACGGTCAACAATTGTTGCCCCCTGTAGATGAGCAATCAAATGATTGGAAGCCACATATTGGATCAAAATAAAAGGCATAAGGTGAAATAGCATGAAACAAAAAGTAAAACCATCCTAGTGCAACAGAAAATTTAAATGGCTAAGGTAAGAAATGAGTTGCAGGGACTTGAACGTACCGAGAGAAGAACAGCAGTATCTGCTCCTTGTGAGTCTTTAAATGTGACATAAGCAAGCTGTGACCATTCAGATTCACTGATGGAGACAGAAGCAAATTTTTAGGAAATATTATTCCAGTTTTCCGATGCATATACAGCCAACATTAAGTATTGATAAATTACCTTTGCATTTCAACGTATTCTATATCCCCGGAGAAACTAAAGAACTCTGTGATCTCTCTTTTCAAAGCGTTTAATGAAATGTTGCTAACTTGTACTGTTCTTACCTGCGAGAAACATACAAAAAAAGAGCGAAAGGGATAAGATCTCTGGTGTGATTAGGACTTCAGTACATGGCAGGAGATAAGCTATGGTGACTGTAGTGATTATGCATTAGGTGACATTAGAATCAACACATTTCAGCCCGCCCAAAGTCCAAACATTCTAAGGTTCTAACAGCCAAATCTAGATCCTTTGGAGAATGAAGCATTAAACTGACCAAAGTACAAATTGCAGGCAGCTGTCAAACAGAATGGATTGGTTTACTGAAAGGTGCCTACTGTAACATATGCACCAAGGTTGGGGAAGTTGAAGGTGACAGTGGCGCAGAATGCCAGGGAAAGCAGTGAGGCAACAGCGGCTGGAGAGAAGAGGAAGGTGGCATACAGCATAGTAGCAGCTGGAGGAGGAAGGGAGAATAGGGAGAGAGGGAAGGAACAGTAGGGGGCAATTTGGGGGGTTTTGGGAAAATGTGCTTTGTCAACCTTGCCAGAGTGTCATTTTGAGTAGAAGATTGAAAAGACAGTAGACAAAAGATAATATATAGTTTCTTTTTTTTTGTACCATTTAGCTAGAGAGGGTTCGCCGGTGGTATTTTCTAAAGATTTCCCAATAAGATCTAATGCCCTCTAAAATACTTGACACTTTAACATGGGAAAACATACTGAATACAGTTTTTTTTACGGAAAACATACTGAATATGGTTCTTACCAAACGATGTACCAAAGCAAGCTACAGGAAGGAACATGTACTTGATAACACAGTTATCTTCTTCACCAAATATGTAACATGTTAGATGCCTAATATGGACATGATTAACCTGAGCAACTCTCTGTGCAGAAAATGAAAGTGCACAGTGTGATGTAATCACAAGTGTCATGTCAGTTATACGAGTTCACATGACATGCTTCAGCTAAATCAAGTTGATTCTGGGAACTGAAGTTATAAATTGAAGTGGAGGATACTCTTGCACCTTTTGTATATGTTAAGTAGGTATAAATACTAGGAGAGTTCGTGAAACAAATGTCAGAAATGAATGGTGCCAAGATTTGGTTTAAAAGAGAGATAATGTTGATGAGTGACACGGACCATGGCTAATCCAGCATCCTTACTCCAATCAAATTTATTTTATTCACCTATTTGTACGGTCACAGGAATTTATAAATTAGCAACACAAATCATAGTTATTTAATTAGTTCTCATGAACATGACAAAGGTCCAAGAGTATTCTTACTGTTGCACTTGGTAAATTCCTGGTTGTATAAATAGCTAAACAATTGGAATATTTGCAATTGTACTATCATCTATCGCACCATCAAGAGGCAATTAAATTAAGTTAGCATAAAGGAATTTCATATTGTGGCACATATACATTTACACACGGTAGATGTCCACATTTTTCAATAATTACCAGCCACGTAATGTGAACCAGGCTACCAGCTGTCACGCTACCAGAATCAAGGAGGGATTAATTTTCATAATTGCAAATTTTAACAGCAGCATTCATTGACATGACACCTAAGTCCGCAAAAGGCACAAAGAAAGGACCGAAACAAAAGAGCAATGTAACAGGTAAGAGCACACCAAGAAACAATCTTTTGCATCTAATTGGGGTCTCTATGAAATGCAGTAATCAATTGCTAGCCCTTCGACGAAATTTCAGGGGAAGCATCCCCAACAAGAGACAACGAAACTTGAAGATCAGATCTAGAAACCTCTTGTGAACACGGCGAGGTCAGAAATTAGAAGTCAGTGGAGTAACTAGTACAGAACATCAGGCATTCTTGGATTCGGGACCTAAAGAACCCAAAAAAAACTAGGAAAAAGTCCATCCTGCAGCTAACCAATCTAAAGACCATCAACCAAATAACCCATCACAAAGCCAGAATTCAACAAGCAGACGAAATCGCTGGGCGGAGCGCCCGGCCTCGCTTGCATCCAGAATCTTCAGCAATGCAGCCGTCTTCCGGGGAGCGGAGTAACTTCGGAAGGGCGGGTCTTCCAGAAATCTGCAATCACCATCCAAATGACCGAGGAATTCGCCGGACGCTGGTCAGCGCCGCGGAAACAACCCCAAACCAAATCAGGCAAATTCGTCGCGGAAACGTATCCTGCTGCAATCCCCTCTCCCCACTCAGGGTTCTCGGTGCTCAATCACGATCAACTCACGCGAACAAAACTCAGCAACTAGGCCCCCAAAACACCCTCCACCAAAACAGCAACGGCGAGTGTCGAGCTGAGCCGGCACTCACCTCCATCGCGGGGACGGATCTCGAGGGAGTAGCTCGCGGCGAGGCGCGGCGGCGATTCCGAGGCGGGGTGGGACGCGAGCCAGGTAGACGCAGGCTACTACAGGAGGACGTGGGCGTCCGTCGCTTTGGGGTTGGAGGGGGATTTGCGCCGTGTCGGCGAGCGGAGGAACAGGACGACTCGCAGGCGCGTGTGTCCTGTTTTCGCTTGCGAGTCGCGTGAGCTGTAACGTAACGACCGGCAGATGGTGGTTGCAGACCGGTAGCTGACATCGGGTTGGAAATTTTATAATAATTAATCTTAAAGAAATATTTTTTCTTATCATACTTTTTTTTATTTTTAGTTGTACGTGTCAGTTAATGAATAAGAAAACAGCGATATGGATTAAGGCCTAGTAGAAATTTTTCAGTAAAAAATCTTAAAAAACTTTCTTTCACTGCTATTTACCTCCTGTGGGCTTGGGAGTTCAAATATCACTGCCTCCTATTTCCCTTTTTCTTTTATCTTTCTTATTAGGTCATAAATACTTATTATTTTTATTTTTTTAAAAAATTTAACATATAACTTTGATTATTATTTTTTATAAAATATACTTATAATATTTAAAAAAATATAATATTATAAAAATATTTATCAAGATAATTTTACACATGTGATTTTTATATTTTTAAACTAAATATTTTGAAAGTTATTGATAATTAAAATTTTAAAATTTAATCAAATCTTAATCAAAGCGACAAATATCTATAACCTAAGTACATCTTTTGCATACTTTTGTTGGATTTTACACGCTGCCAAACTATGGATTGATGCATAAGTTCCTTTAGGTAAATACAACTCCGCGTGCGTTTATGCACACATATCTAATCTTGTCCGTTTATTTATCACACTTGATATTTGTTTATATATTGATTTTTTTTCATCTACTCTATAGTTTTTTCACTTACCTGTCAGAGTATTAAGTAAGGGGTATCCTGGTTAATAGGCCCCACATTGGATATAGCGTCCGATGAGAGATATTTTCTAAACGCTGGTCTATCGCGCGACTAGCCCTTAGCTCGCACGACCAGCGCGAGACTTGCGCGACTAGCCTCCTTATGATTTAATTACAATTTAATGTGATCCGCTGGTTGTGAGGCGTTCATGCCTAACCTAGCTAATTGCATTTATTGATATCTAGTTAAGTGTTTTCTTTTCTGAGGCTTCTCCTACAGCGAACAAAGTTGTGTCCAGCGTAGATAGGCAATGCCCCGTCCTGTAGCATTAATTGCTACAGAGTGGGGTGTTACGGACCGACTTAGCACCACATGATAGATGGGATAAGGTCTGCAGAACAATCAGGCAAGTTGACGAATTTGCAGGCAGACTCACGAAAGGCTGTGACGGAACGGCTTGGCAGATGAGCTTACGGCGCACGACGAGGGGATAGGCAGGACTACCGAGGTAAGGTAAGAGTTGAGGTGTCCAAGAGCATGATACGGGCCCCGCAGTATCACCAGCGCAAGGTGCAGCCCGCATACTCCGCGTGATAATGGTCTGAGAAAAGTACATCTAGCTAGGCATGGATCAGCAGAAAAAGATCCACTTGTAAGTTCTCCTTCTTTTGTTTATAAAGAGGAGGACCAGTCTAGCAAAAAAAGACTTATATGTAACCAGTTCACAAACGCTAATAACAAAATATACAGGATAATAGTTGTTATGCTTCGAGAGGCTTAAACCTAAATAACTACTATGTTCTTGAGTTCATGATAAAAACATGCATATCGTAAGCGTTATTTATACGTCCATCGATTGATATACTCCGAAATTATTATAAGAAACTAACCATTAACACTAACCTTAATACAAACCCCAATAAAAATAAGCCATTGTGATAAATCATATAGGTTTCGACATGTGAAAATTTCCTAATGGTTACTTTATAGCCTTATAGGTGGATACGTTGTATTGTCGTCTCCTGATCGATGGTTGGAGCGGAGAAGTCTGCTTTCATTACTTTTGCTATAGGAAACCTAGCACTAGCAGTACCATCTCTATTGCCAATGCATCGCTTGATGCAAACCTTTTTTTTTTTTAAGCAACGCTTGATGCAAACTTCGTCATCCCGCACGCCTCAAACCCTAGCATGCCTCAACCCCCACAATTATCGCGCGCCACCGCTTTTGGATCCATGCACGACATGTGAAAGATTCTAAAATCACAAATTGACAATTCGATTCTGATTGATATTTTTGAGCTTAGTGCCTTTTCGTTGAAAGCCATTTCTTTCTGGGAGCTCAAGAATTCATAGTTTAAAGTTTCAATTTCTTGTATCGGAATCTCAATTCTTGTGGCATATGTGTACTCCTAGTTTGACGTGTTGAATATTACAATGATACAATTTGGACCCAAACAACGAGTAAAAAATGGTCATCGTCCACTTACAGAAACGTTGTATGGTTATTCTAGCTAACAGTAGCGTTTCCCTGTTCCACCTAATGCTGTGTAGCTCTCTGACTTCTCCCTTCATCCAATTCGTCCAGATTTTCAGACATTCTAGATCGTCTTCAATCCACAAGTTAAAAACGAGTAAATCCATGACCCTTGCATGAACACGTCGTCCTACTGATTTCATTGTTTTTGCTGTCAAAGTTAATGCAAGCGGCTCCCGATTTCTATAAACCCGTATGTAACAAAAATAATCTTATTAGATTATAATAGTGATTTTAGTGATTAATGATAACAATTTAATGAAATTAACATATTTGTCAAGAATATATGTTAGTAGATCTTATGGATGCAAGATATAAAGAAGTCACTGTAGTCGGGATAAAGTTGGACTGAATTAGAGAAGTCTCAGGAAGATTTGTCTTACCAGATGATTCGGTGCTCTGGGTATTGAACTCACCGAAGCGTATTTGACAAAGGGAGAGAGAGGCTTGAAAACTTCATCAGAAGTTCCGATGATCAGCAAGTATGGTCACCGTAGCAATTCTTTTAGAGAAGGGTGTCGTGCTGAAGAATGAAGGTTAAGCCTCACTAGATAGTTTAGTGATCAAAGCACGGTAACACCAGAGTGTTTCTATCCAGAAGACAGAATGAAACAACCTACCAGATAGTCTGGTGATCAGAGAAAGATACACACCAGAGTATTTTCACCAAAAAAAGTTACAGCCGTGGAAGATCGAAGATCAACACCCCTATTGGTGACATGGAAGATCGAAGATCAACACTCAATTACCCTTGGGATTGATACACTTAGAAATATCAACCACATGATAGGCAGATGAGTTATAGGTGTGGGGCAACTTAATAAGAATAAGATCTTTATTGGTGTAGCAACCATTTGTTAGGCTATGTCGAAATGATATTACTTTTGAGAAAAAAATCAATTAAAGTTTTCATGCAGACACTTTTTAAGCACATACTGACTGAGATATTAGAGTCTGTTGTAGAAGAAGGAGGATAGGGATGTCATTCGCAATGTGTGCTATGTTTTAGATGTTGCGACGATGGATATCTTTGTCAAAAATATGTGACGTTTTAGAAATAAACTCACTGTTAACTGATTTGTATGTCATAGAGTTTATGATCTATTTTTTCTCTCATTTCAAATGTTTACACGATTGTAATAAGAAACTAAGCTGTATGCACAAGCAACTCTTTTTTCATTATTAGAAAAAATCTCTTACGCACGTTCGTTCCGGCAGCACGATGACGTGCACGTGAAGGCCTATGGAAAGCTGGAGCGCTCAATTGAGGCTTGCAATTGCAGAGGCCATACAAAAGCGAGGATTTTTTTTAGCCTATTTAATATTAATATTTTAATAATAGCTTGTCGGGATCTATATTTTCAGAAACTAGTCTCTTTTGTCACGCCATATGCTTTGGCGTGACTCACCATTTGGTCACGCCAAGGAGCCTGGCGTGACTGCGGTGTCACATCGGCAGGCGGCCGGCCCCGTGCCGACGTGGCAGCCCTAAGTCGCGCCAGGGCGCATGGCGCGACAGAGCGCCATAAGGCGCGGCCAGCTGTCCCCTGTGTCACGCAAAGGGCGCTGGCGCGACTGGCGTCAAAAAATGATTGGAAGCTGTATAAGGAATATTTGAATGGTTCTCAAGTCTGTTGCGCGGAGTTGGTAGTTGATGTCGGTGTCGGAGGAAGCTCGATGCCATCGGTTCAAGATGTACCGGGCAATAGTAGCCAGGAAGTGGAGTCTGTTGAGCATTTGACCCAGGAAATTCCATGTATTATCGCAGAGGGTGCCGGTACCACCGTACTCGCGGATGGTACAGTTGCAGAGTTAACTCAGGCAAATAAATTTGATCTAGCTGTTGTATGTAATGATTTCGACGATAGTTATTTTCAGGATGAGGAGGCTTAGGGAAATGTCGAAGAAACTGAAACATTTTCCTTGAACAGTGAGGATGATGTCGAAGATGATGAGGCAGAAGAAGTGGACAATGTTAGGCAACGACACGGGGGTGTTGAGGTGGGAGAAGAGGCGGGAGAGGATGAGGAGGCAGCTTGGTGGGACGGAATTTACACGGAGCAGGAGGTAAGGACACTCAAGGCGGTACATGTGGACGTGCCCGAGGTGCCTAGTTACGAGGACATTTCGTTGACGAAGAATGCTCTATGTGATAATGGCTTAATGTCGACGGAGGAGGAACAAGACAGTGAGAAGGAGTTGGTTAAGAAGGGGATGTTATTTGATAGTCTTGATGAAGTGAAGTTCTGGTTCAGGGACTACTCAGTTTGGCACCACCGGCCGTACGACGTGGTTCGTTCGAATGCGAAGGAGAGGTACACTTTAAAATGCCAGAAAGGTTATGGATGGGGTGTATGGGTCCGTCGTATCCCAGGTGACGGCCAACGATGGAAGGTCACAAATGTAAAACAGCCTCACACTTACGGGTCTGCGAGGCCGGAACAAGTGCACTCCCAGTGCACGGCTACTTATCTTGGTTGACGCGTCACCCCAATCGTTAGGGCGGACTCGGACACGACTGTGGCCTCTCTAATTGAGTCTATAGTTAGGTTCACAAATTACCGGGTATTGTACGGTAAGGCATGGAGAGCGAAGCAACATGCCATAGCATTACTATGGGGAGATTGGAAGGAGGCATACGTGAGGGTCCCTAGGATCTTGAATGCAATTTCACACGTCAATCCCGGGACGAAGTGGTTCATTTCAACTAGTGGCATGATGGCCAGCGATGGCGGTGTCATTAAACCGGTCATGCAGCGTGTGTTTTGGTGCTTTCATCAATGCGTGGAGGCCTTCAAACATTGCCGGCCCGTGATAAGTGTCGACGCCACATTCTTGACAGGAAAGTATAAGGGTGCACTGATGATTGCTGTTGGCAACGATGCAGAGGATCAGTTGATCCCCCTAGCATTTGCGCTGACGGAGGGAGAGTGGAACTGTAGCTAGTCTTGGTTTTTGTGCCTGGTTCGCCGTCACGTCATTGGCGCGGGGCGCCAAGTCTGTATGATATCGGATCGGCACCAGGGTCTCCTTAATGCAGCAAGGGAACACATGGAAGGTTACCCTCCTCTCGTGCACCGGTGGTGCATGCGTCATTTTGCTGCGAACATTTGGAAAAGGCAGAAGAGCAAGGAGGTACTTACCAAACTGAAAGTACTTTGCAAGGTTAAAGAGGAGAGACAGTTTGAAAAGAAGCTAGTAGAATTGGAGAAGATATTGAACGAGCCTACGACAGAGTGGTTGAAGAGCGAAATAGCTAATAAGTCCAAATGGGCGCAGGCGTTTGATGCGGGTGGCTGTAGGTACGGAATCATGACAACAAATATCTCAGAGGTATTCGACAACGTCCTTAAAGGCATCCGTGTAATGCCAGTTTCTGCCATCGTTGAGTCACCTTTCACAAATGCAACTACTACTTTATCGATCGGTGGAAGAAAGCACGCGCAGGTATTGATGCTGGTAAGGTGTGGGGAAAAGCCATTGCTAAGCACCTCACGTCGCAGGGGGAGATATCAGCTACACAGGAGGCTCAGCTCTTTGATCCAAGGAGCTATGTTTACAGCGTGAGATCCGCTTTCCGGACCTGCGTGGGGGGTGAGGGCTCCGACGGCAGAATCTACAGAGTCGACTTAACTACAGTGCAATGCACGTGCAGGACCCCATAATTGCTGCATATCCCGTGCTCTCACGTTATCACAGCATGCCGGATGAGAAGAGTTGACCATACAAGTCCCGACTACTTGACCCCAGTGTACTCTAAAAGGATGGCTCTAAAGACTTGGGAGTCCACCTTCGAGCCTTTACTTGATGCTTCACAATGGCCTGAGTACAATGGCGATGAATATGTGCCCGATTGTGGTCTATTGAAACAAAAGGCAGGGAGGAGGAAGAGGAAACGTCTTCAGAATGAGATGGATCATAGCAGTAAAGGTTACGGTGAAGACATGTATGGAGCAGGAGACTTTGATGAGGCACCTATTAAAATTCGTTGCTCTATATGCCACCGGTTGGAGCACAGGATGGAACAACACAAGGCGGGCCCAAAGAATAAGCCAAATCGTAGGAAAAGGGGGAATTCTAGTAGCGGGGAAGTAGATCGCAGACAGGTAGAGGTGAACTACTCGCTATCGTTTAGTTGTTCTATTTATAATGTTTTATACTTGCCATAAATTAAATTTTTTTCCCGTTCTCTAACAACCCTCTCACTACTTACATTGCAAGGCGATGGCGCACCCCGACTACCCGCTCCTTGAGACGTTTTACGACAGGGAGCACCGAGCGCACCTGATGGTCGACGACGGTGAGGTACGATTTATCCTTACTTGTTACATCTAAGTGCTACGTAAGATGCAGGTGTCACTAACATTTTCAAATTACAATGATCCTTTTAGGTGCTATCACCACTTCGGATTCTCACTCACAGCCCTCTCAGGTGGGATGAGAGGTACGCCCCATACATTGGGCGTGCAGGATTCCTACCTTTGGCCCGGTTGGTCACGACGGGGTTGCCAATGTTCGACAACGCAACTCTGACTGCGCTAGTCGACCGCTGGAGGCCCTAGACACACATCTTCCACCTCCCTTGCGGGGAGCTCACGGTCACTCTCCAGGATGTGGCCATGATACTCGGGCTTCAAGTGGACGGGCAGCCTGTATGTGTGAATGTGCAACCCGCAGGGTGGAGAGACATGGTGGAGCTGATTGTTGGCAGTAGGCCACCAGAGCCTGCGCAGGACGCAAAGGACAAGAAACCTTCTGGCGTCAGCTTCGCCTGCTGGCTCAGAATTTCACGGAATGTCCTGACGATGCAGTGGAGCACGTCGTCGAGAGGTACGCCCGCGCATGGTTATGGCATCTTGTTGGAGGCTACTTGTTCCCGGACGGGAGTGGGAACACAGTATCATGGATGTACTTGTCGCTACTAGGAGAGGAATGGGAGAATGTCGGCCTTTACAGTTAGGGATCAGCCACGCTTGCATGGCTGTACCGGCAGTTATGTGATGCTTGCAGGCATAGTGGGGACCATGCCAACCTTGGCGGATGCGCGTACCTCCTGCAGGTGTGGATGTGGGAGCACCTACCGGTTGGTAGACCCGATCGATTCTCCCCCGGGGTACGTATTTTTAGTTTTGTTTCAATTCGTATTGTTTGTGGATATTTTGAAATGTCATATGATGCGTTTGAACTGTAGGTTTGGCAGTTCGAGGACGAGGGCTCGCTCCCGACCGTTGCTTTCCTTTGGAGGAACGTCCGGGCGGTGACTGGAAACGCAGGCAGGCGGTACCTCTTCTACACCAACGAGCTAGACTACATCATGCAAAGCCACGTGAGTGCAATTAGTTATGAATTACTTATTTCACACACTTGCATGTGTCAATTGACATTTTCGTTAATTTTCAGGTGACATGGGAGCCATATGGCTGGCACGAGATCCTTTCCATGGGTCTAAGCCCATTGTGCACACGGGACATGGAGTATTGACGGTCCGTTCTCCCGCTTATTTGCTTTTACATTGTTGAGATGCACTGTCCGAACCGTGTGATGAGATAGTTCGGGAGGTTACAACGGACGCCTCCAGACACGACACCCACGTCTGTGGCTTTGCACAAGTGAGTACTAATACATCTTGCATGGTTCAATGGATCTTTTATATGTGGTTATATGTGTTTCTAATTTTGCCATCTTGCAGAATTGACAGGAGGAAACAACAGGGCGCTCGAGATTGGCGGGACGTGCACCACAACTACTTGGTGCAGTGGAGCAACCGGGCGAGGACAATCGTACACAGTGGAGCCGCCCACCACTCGGGTCCGTACCACGAGTACTTGAGGTGGCTGCACGACTCCTCCAGGTTGGCAATCAAGCCACCACGAGTTGCAGTTGGAGCGGAGGATTTGCCGGACTCCGATGATGAGGACGACCTCATCGATGAGTACGACCAGATCACTCGACACATCCGTCAACACGAGCGTGCTCCGCTTCACAACTACATGGTATTTGTAATTTGCCATACCAACATTGTATTCATTCATGGTTTCTACCGTACTTTACGGATTGCATCGGCGTTGCAGGAAAAGCAGCTCGGGCGCCTTGCTAATGAGGCTGGGCAAGCTTTGCTTGTCCCTCCGGGTTCAGCGGAAGAGGTTGGCCAACTTTGCGCTTTTGTTGAGGTAATAGTTGTCAAATTTTTAATTGTGCAAATTTTCTTCTACTTGTTCAAGCACTCAGAAAATTTGACCTAATTGTTTGCAGAGGGTTCGTAGGAGCTGTCGCCGCCTTGCTTACAAGATGAGCTGCATGACGACCCCAGATATGAAGCTTGCACATGGTGGGCCTTCTTCGGAGCCATCTGCTGGCCACACAGGTTCTTCAACCCAGCAGCAGACGCCGGTGCATTACGGTACCCGGACTCGCACGCGCAGCACTAGTGTGGCTCGGACGCAGTCACGCAGTATGACTGGACCCGCCTCTACTTCCGTTGGGACGGCTGCACGAGGCAAGGCCCCACGGGAGCAAACCTCAGAGAGCGAGGAAAAGAGCTCGGACGATGGAGACCCATCGTACGGCGCGGATGTGATGGGGACCTCACAGCTCGCAGGCGCCCCTCCAACGACCCAGCCTACACAGCCCCCACGACGTCGCTGAGACAGGATAGAAATTGCGAGTGGCAATGTCCTTCCGTCCAACACGGCCCACGAAAGGAGGAAGAAGAAGCCCTACACCCCCGGGATGTGACCGATTACATTGTAGGCTCGGCGAGTTGCGTGTGTTGGTTTGTAAGGAGAAAATATAGTGTTCCGACATTGCCACTTCGCATAATGTTAACCTCCGAATTTATCAATTCGCATTCAATAACTAGTCTCTGATTTTGCAATTATCTAGATGCCTCGTATTTGTGCCGTGGTTTGTACACAATGGTTCGTACATGGTCGATCACGAGAATGGAGAAATGTCAAGGCATGTGGCATATCTCTTTCTTGAATTCAACTCGGACAAAAGCATATGAATTTGGCAAGATAGGTGGGAGAACCCGTTATAGCAATTCTTTTGTTTTGGTGATAGTTAATTTCCACATATTAGTTACTGCTTAGCTGTTATATACTAAGTATTTCTTCAATAGCATCATCACATATTTCAGAAACATTGTCTACCTCCTGACAGTTTGTCATGCCAAGCACAATGGCGTGACTCAGCTTCGTCCAGGTACCTCGGCGTGACAGAAGAGTGAGTCACGCCGAGGTCCTCCCTCCCATCCCGGAGATGGTCGTGTTCTGCATTTTCAATGGTGTTGGCGCGATTGCATGATGAGTCACGCTAGGGGTCTTGGCGTGACTCGTCAGGACTGTGGTGATGCTGGATTTCCCAAACCGATGGCGTGACAACATAGTTAGTCGCGCCAGAGAGCTTGGCGTGACACCCTGTTTGTCACGCCAGAGGGCTTGGCGTGACATAGTACTAAGTCACGCCGGGCACGTTCCCCCCCTACTATCCCGGGGGGGGGGGGGTCCTGCAAATTGTAAAGGCCCGGCATGACAAGGCTCCTAGTTACGCCAGGGACCTTAGCGTGACTGACTTACAGAGAGAAATAAGGCGCAGGGCAACATCTATATTTAATGGATGCCACTCCTACGATACAAAATTTGTATTCCCATTTGTGAATTAATCTACACATTATCGCAACATTATGACAATATCGTGGATACTAATGCTACAAAATCCATTAAAACATGTGGCCCCAAAAGGAGCAAATTTGTTGGCATATTAAAATTAGGTCCAAATTACAGATATTCATTGCTCATCGACGATGATTACATATCACGTTCACAAATAGTTCACATAAGACAATTCATTCATCTACCTTTATACTGCTAGGTCTAATCGTCTAGCCCATCATATAACACCTTGTCATCATCGTCGTCCGGGATAACCACGGGCAAATTATCAACAAGCGCCTTCATTGTCTCTATTTCCACCTTCGTAGCCCAAACATCTTGACCCTCCATGGTAGTACTTCTCATGGTGGGGGGGGGGGGGTACAAAGCACGGTAGTAATCACGAGTTTCCTTCTTCCGATGCTCCAAATAGCTTGAGAACACATTTGGAGGACGCTTACTCCACCATGCAATCTCATGATCAACCGCACCTTTATCGAGGTACTCCTCCCATGAACATTTTCGCGTTCTCTGCTTAAGAAAATACATATGCACAACAATTAACAATACGATAGCGCAACATTGAATATAGATACTACGCATAAACCAACCATATCATTGCCGACCACATGTCCGCAGTAGTACCCCACTCTAAGTTCGGATGGCACTATCCCGTGTTTCGCATTCACACCACAAGGGCACTTTCTTGGGGCACATGGTTCTATCACCCTTTTTCCCTTCACTTCATCTTTTTCCTCATCTTTCCATTGACCATCAGGACCGTACAATGGATCCCGAAAGCCACAAGTAACACCATGGCACTGCATTACAATTCGTAATACATGTTACATGATACATAACTCTTTCGCATTAAAATTGTAAACAAGCACTCATGCCCAATTCTTACCCTTGTCATCCCTTCGCAGCGGAAGTAAGGGGACCCCCCAGAAGGTTCACAAAGTACGTTTCGCTTTCCGCAATTGCACAACAGAGGATCCGCAACACGTATACTCCTCAATTGCCACTTCTCTTTATCCGTCAATTTTTGCGGATTTGGTGGAGGGAGAACCCAACGAACAAACTTGTCATATGGCTTCGGATACTGACTAAACCGTTTCACCTTCAGAATCCTCTGATCATACATTTCGGGCCCATCAATCCATTGGAAGAAGTAGCACATCTCTCACTCCTGCAAATTATTAAAACGTCACGTCTGCAAAAGTAATGCCATTTACTTCTACCCTAATCCTTAACAAAAATACACTCACACGATAATCCGGGCACAGGTACTAAGCCCAACCAGCAGTATCTTCGTGTAGCGACTGAAGAACCACGGCTCGCTTACCACAGTCACAAGTCAGGACGGAGAGGGCGGGAGGAACGGGGGCATCTTTGCAACTAACATCGGGATACTTCTTACCGATATATGCCCACTTTTGCTTACGCCATAAATTCGAAGTCATACCGAAAAACTGCATGAATACAGAACCTACTCATTATACATTTCAATTCGACTAAAATTCATCTATGCAATGCAAAAACATGCATTACTCATATACATTTAGTATAGCTATATGTATTTCAATTTCTTACGCTCAACCGATTGCATGCAACAAATTTCACACGATACATATGCGTTAGTATACGTACATAGCACGATATATGACCACCGATCTAGATCGAAACGTTGAAATTTCGTAGATCAACCGAATCAAGTTCTAAACCATAACAACCCAAAAACTAGCAATGCAAACTGAAATAACCAAAAATACTTGGAGGGATTGGACGAGATACCTTCTTTCGACTCTTTCCCCTCAAATCCCTTTCGAATCGGGCCCGAAATCGGTGGGAATGTAGAGAAGGGGCACCAGCGGGGTTTTGGAGTCCTTGCTGCTTGAGGAAGAAACGACTGCGTGCGGGAGAGAAGGGCCAGCGCCCGGCCTATATATGCCTGTGTCACGCCAAAGGGGTTGGCGTGACTCCAGTCGCGCCAGCGCCCTTGGCGTGACACAGGCGACAGCCGGCCGCGCCTGTATGGTGCTCTGTCGCGCCATAGTGCATGGTGCGCCCTGACGCGACTCAGGGCTGCCACGTCGGCACGCCCACGTGGCACGGGGCTGGCCGCCCGCCGACGTGGCACCGCAGTCATGCCAGGCTCCTTGGTGTGACTAAGTGGTGAGTCACACCAAAGCCTGTATCGTGACAAAAGAGCCTAGTTTCTGAAAATATAGATCCCGACGGGTTATTATTAAAATATTAATATTAAATAGACTAAAAAAAATTCAAAAGCAAGCCGGCCAGGGCCACCCAACGGTGCGTTGGTTACCGCGGTAACATCCGTTCCCAGCATGCAAACCGAACGGTCCAGTCTATAACCACCAGATGGAGCCTTCGCGTGTCGGCCTTGTGCAACAATGAATTTATAGTGCCATTTTTTTCAAACGGATGCCTAAAATTATAAAATTTAAAAATATTAAAAATATTTTAAAAAAGTCTTGCAACAATGGTCATGCGTGCAACAACGTTCATGCCAGCCTGCCCGGCCTAGCACTGGGCCGCCCCGCCTGCTAGATTGGGCCGCGCGAGGCTTCGGCTAGGCGCGGCTCGCTCATCGGGCCATATGCTGGGCCGTACGTATCTGCTCGAGTGTGGACTTGAGCCCGTTTTTTCACCGGTTCTCCGTGGAACCCTTTCTCGTCGTAGACGGTAGACCGGCAGAGACTAGAGAAAGAGAGGCAGATGCTGCGGGTGTCGGAGGACGGGGGCCGGCGCCGGGAGGCCCACGCCGCCGGGTACGGCGAGCTCGGCCGCGCCCTCCTCGACCTGCAGGCCGCCGCTGACCAGGTCTTCGACGCCGTCTCCAAGCGAGTACGTGCCGCCACGCCCCTCCCTCCCCTACCCCGTCGCTCAAACCCCAGACCGCCTGTACTCCTTCGGTGCGCCCTGATTCTCGATTTTCCTGACATTGGATTATGCGGTTTTGTTGCTCCCAGACCGCCGAGGAGCGTGAGAAGCTATCGGCCATTTCCAGGAGGATCAAAGATGCCAAAGTAAGCTACTAGTTGTCCCGTCCCGAGTATCCAAATGGACCAAATCGTTCCGAGTCTCTGAGATTCTGAACTACTAGTACTAGACTAGTATCGTGGCTGTAAATTCCGCTGCCTGGTTTAAACTGATCACTGGCCAGCACAATACATCAAAATGCTCCAATGTGGAAGTTGTAATATTCGGGTAATCGCTACGTAGTTGATAATTAAAAGAATTTTGTTGCATATATGTATGTGTGCGACTTGGCTGGATAACCCATTGGGGATTACTTCTACATAGTTAGGTCTGTCATGTACTCTGTCGTATCCCATTTCAATTCTGAGATTCTATTGCGTGTGATTTAGGCTTCTGGCATTGTACCTTTTTGTCATGAGCTGCTTCAGTGCTTCATGTACTGTAAGTTAAGATGCATCTTTGACACTTCCTGTGAAGTGCCATAAGTAATGCATTGAGATTTTAAATCTTTAATAAGAAGGAAGCTAATCCGAGCTGTTTTCATTGATTGTGCATGGGATTGTTTTTATTTTTATCATTTGGTCTCGTGTGAACTTCATTTGACTGACTAGTTTGAACTGTTTTTGTTTTGTTGAGTACTTCTAGGCTAAGATCAAAGCTTTATCTCAGTCAGAGGAACCACTCACAATTGTATCACCAGCACAGCATCCTTCATGTTGTACTAAACAAGAAGACTTCAGACCACTGTTTCACGACAATGGTGGGTTGCCGATAGCAAATATTACTGTAAACGGAGAATTCAACAGAGTAAGTATCAGTACACCTCTTGACTCTAGAGCCATCAGATTTTGGACTTAATACGTTCAGCTCTGCTTATAGAAACATTATTTGACAGGAATATGGGCTAGAAGGCACCCTTGAACTCTTCCAGTTTTTCTCTGAGGAGAACTGTGATTATCCTTCAAAAGTTAGTTGTCTAAAAGCTTATCTACTTTATTCTTTGACAGTATTCCAGCTAGATGCTTCTTGTCATCAGCATATTTTTGTTAACTATTTTTGTTACATCCAGTAGTTAAGTTTCATTGCAAAGTCTTGATATAACATATTATGATTTAAGCTTGCACCTATTATGTGCATGTATCTGCATTTATATTTCTAACTATGGGTTGTTGGCCCTGCAGGCTACAGATAAACTTCCCAAAACAAAAGATAGCACATATTTAGAGAATCTTTTGGAGGCAGCAAAGTAAGACTTTTAACTCATGTGTTGATCAACTCATGACTAACATTTATATTTATTGTTCTTATTAACAAACAGACACTGTGTTGCGTGTACACTGTACCAACGACCACAATCTTGTGTATGTTTTCTCCTAAAGATCCATATGGTCAAGTAGGCTGATAGTCTTTTAAGTTATTCCATATGATTTTATTTGGACATTGTCCTATTTAAAATAGACAGATATGCAAGGAGAAAATTTTCAGGACTACTCCCCTGCTATTTGAAGTGACAAATCTTGCATGTACATTTCAGTTTTCTGCTAGATGAAATAGTAAAATGATAGGGTTAAAGGTGGCAATTTCTACAACAACAAAAACAAAGCCTTTGTCCCAAGCAAGTTGTGGTAGGCTAGAGATGAAATCCACAAGATCCAACTAAAAAGATGATGAGAAAATAATAATGATAATAAAGGTACTAGTAATAGTAAATAATAAAGTAATAACGGTACAAAGAGACTGAAGGTGGCGCTTTCTGATTTTTTTTAAAAGAAAAGCTTCATGCTCCCAAGCACCATATACATCAAGGTGGATTATCGATAAGACCATAAGTCTAGATAATATGTACAAATATGTCCAGATATTCATGGATTCTTTCCATTTTTGGCCTATAAGCTGATTGTTATGCTAACGTTATGAGTTCTAGGTCAGTACCTTTGTAAATTAATTAGCAAGGGGCCATTAACCAATATAGTTAAATACTTAAATCTCCAATATTAAGGCAGACATGGGTTAAATGTGTAACCTGAATAAGGATGTATGGAACATTTAGATTGCCAACTGTGGATATCGTTGGTTTTGTTAGCCGGAGTTAATGAGTACATCTATGAAACTAATCTATAATACTGGATCGAGGTATTTGCTTTTCATTGATCTGGTGTTGGTTGAGAAAGGACTTGACGGGGTTCTACTTGCTCATAGGTAGCCTCATACAATTGTATTTCTAACATCTTTGTAAACAATCAATAAGGTTTGCCAGAATTCAGTTTCGTTGATTTGCTGGTTGAAAAGGGACTTGAAGCGATCCATCTAACTTGCAATGTTACCGTCTGCTCCAAATTGGCATGCATGGTCCACATACTGTTGACGTGATAATTTATTACTTTTGTTTTGCTTTGATATCATGCATGTTTGGTTAATCAGAGATTGTAGCTCTGCTGGTACAAGTATGTCAGCTAACTTGTTTTCTCTATTGATAGCCATCCAGCTTGTACAAGTATGTCGGCTAACTTATTTTCTCTATTGATAGCCATCCAGCTTCGGGGAACCATTTGGCGTCTCAGTATGACACGAAGAGTGAGGAACTGCCACCTCCACCACCAAGTCTACTACCAAAACACCTTGTAAGAGCTCCAGATTGAATTCTCGTTGGATAGCCATATGGGTGGTGGCGCCTCTTGATTACTACTGGCCTACTGTTCCTAACAAGGAGTAAGCCTAAGGACACGTGTGTATTGACGGCAAGCCTAGAGTTGTATGCAAAGGGAAGCAAAAAATGCATGCCTGACTTAGAATAGTCCCCTATGCAACGCCTGGCCCAAATATGGCAGCAGAATTATACGTTCTTCAATCTCTGATCTTCGGTTCCACCTTCTGTTTTGCTTGTTGAAATGGAAAACAGTCTGTTATGCTCTCACTTATGGATTATTTTATTGCCTCTAATGCATTCATCTACAATTTTGTAGAGATCTCGGAGATCAGATGATGTTAGAGTCGAATCAGATGTGAGTCCAGCCAGTCCATGAAGTTCTCATCTTCAGAAGATTAATTGTAGATTGCAAAGCACACGACCTATGATTATAACATCAGTGATAACAATTGTCTGTGACCAGTATACTTACGCTGTTTGGTCTCTATACTAAAGCACGACCTGTCTCTGATGCATCTTCTTGCTGGTTGAAATGCATATTCTTTGACACGCCCCTTCAGCTTCTGCGACAAGTACCATTGCTACTTCCAGACAATTTCCGGCATCCAGTTTGAATTTAGAAACGCGCATTGCACAGTATATACCTGCATCAGGCAAGGAGATGCTACTGCTGAAAAAGAAGGTGTGCCGACACTCTGATGCGTAAAAAATAAAAATTATAAGGCCAGCACGTTCTGATACTGAGCTAGCACTCGCTTATGGAATTCAAGTAGGAAAATGAGTGGAAGTACATGTAGAGGTGGTGGAATTCAAGTAGGAAAAGGAGTGGAAATACATGCAGAGGCGGTGTTGACTTGTGTAGGATTTCTTGGAAGTTCCCTACTGCTCCAATGGAAGTTGCACTCCACATTTCCTGCACACTTCATGCGTAAATCCCATGGGTGAGAGAGACCTGGGTGGCGGCAAACATATAAATACCAACACAACGCCGGCCACCGGCTCCATCAAGCATTCAAGCTCCAGCTCTTGTTAATCCGTCCTCTATGGGGTTCTCTGTCTCCGGCTGCAAGGCGCTACTGTTTGCTGCTCTCATCGTCGCTTCGTCGCGCCTTCTGCATGGGCCGGTCGACTGTTCTGCGGGAGGCACAGGGGCGCTTCCTCCTCCGGACGTGCGAGGTGAAGAAGCAGCCGAGCAGCTTGGCGACGGCGAGGCGCTCCGGTTCCGGGGCCCTGCAGGCATGCACGCGCGGACGCAGGAGATGGCATGCCTCCCGGCAGGTACAGCGGGGAGATTCCACCAAGCGATGCTGGTGTTGCTGTTGGCCCTCGGCGGAGGGAGGATGGCAGCCGGCCGCTGGCGTTCGAGTCGGCGGCGCGGGTGAGGACGGCGCGTACGTTGCTGGGCGACGGGGCGTCGATGAGACGGTGACGTCGTCCAGGCCTTTTTGTCTGTCCAACAATGTCCCCTGCCCGCCAACCCGGCACATCACACGCCCATTGCTTAATTACGTGCACACAAGTATATATCTTTGTATGCACTTTGTGAGAAGTGCAAAAACTTAAGAGAAAATAAAAGTTTCTCAATCTTCGTATGCACTTTGTAAGTATATATCTTAATTAATGTAAACTCTTTTCTCCCCTAAATGAAAAACGTGCACAGCACGCTCTCGAAAAAAGAAAATATATCCATACAACATTTTTTTACAAGCATTTCTTCACTACACGAACTTCTTTGAAGTACTTTTAAGGTGCGAGGTGGGGGATCAAACCCCTACCAACTCACTCCTCCATATAGGCTACTGGGCCAACTGCCTGTCCGCGTACAACGCTCTGCTCCTTCGGTCCACTTGCACGTGTTTTATTTTAGAAAAGTTAATATGCATATATTTTAGTCAATAATCACTCAACTTATAAATATATCTAGTGCATAAAAATATATAATTAGATTCATATTTCAAAATATGTTCACATTATATTTATTTTGTAGTTATAAATAATATATTGTGTAAGAAATAATGGTCAAATATATTTTAAAGATCATGCCACAATAAAATACGCTTTGTATTCTTCGTAGGAGGGAGTAATAATGAAAACGGTATCAGTGCACAAATTTCTATTCATCAGGTTGAAGTAGGGGAGAAAAGTCAACGAAACTAGTTGCCGAAGGATCAAAGTGGACAATACGAGGATTAGGAACCTAGGAAAACTGGCTTTTTTTAAAAACTACATCAAGAATCGAAGTTTTAAAATGCAGTCGTAAGAACAGAACTTGTTTCTCCATCAAAGGTAACCGGTTGAATGAGATATCTCTACAAAACAGGGGGCAGTTGCTTAGTTAGTCAAGCTGTTCTCGTGGGACTTATTGTGTATCAGCAGAGTGTTAGTTAAAAGGATATTACGCAACGTGTGTGATCAGCCGTGGCCCATGTTAGACTACTACTCACAGGTCACAGCACGCCATGACGCATCTGGTGCGAAAAAAATTTATAAGACTCTCGTGTGAAAGGCTTACGTGAGATTCTAATCTGCATAGCTAATATATGTGCAGGAGATAGTAAAGAACACGTGTCACGTGAATAAAGTAGATTTTTGAAAGATTAGATTTTATAAAATTTTCTTTCATAATAGATTGTATGATCCTTGAGTCATCCTGACCATCATAGTCCTTTTGATAGGACTCTTCTTTTCTCTTTCCAATTGGCTGCTATATTTGCGTGTTCTGAAAAACAAAAACAGTCTTATCTCGATTCATCATGGGACTAGCCGCTGCTAGCCCGGCACCGGGCAAGCGAAGTTCAGTCTCTTTGGACTTAAACGGATCGGCGGAGTGGTAGAACGTCATAACAAATATAAAAATAAATTTACACAATCGTGATCATCCTCCATTGGAAATTTAAGTTTTTGCTTCTCAACGCTGCTCTGTTTTTCTCCCTCGCTCTGACATGGCTCTGTTTTTCTTCCTCGCTCCTTGTTTCCTGCTGCTGAGTGCTGAAGTCAATGTTAAGCCACATCCGCGACTTAGCTGTAGCTATGCTACTGTTTATAGGCTACCTGCATGCAGCATGCTGGTGCTCCTCTAACGCTGCGACGGCCGACGTAGTCACGTACACGTTACACTTGCCCGCTCATGGTAGTGAGAGTGAGAGAATTGCAGAAATTGTGTTTCAATGGAATACAATTCTAGCTTACATGTTATTGACACGAGTGGTCTTATATATCAAGTAAGATATGTGGTATTTTATCGAAGCACTAATTAACTGATTTGTATTTCATCAATTTTCCCCATGATAGGAGCATATCAGATGAGCAGGTTCACTGTACGCGTGCTCTGATCGCCCCGAAGCGCCCCTCGGCATATCTTGTGGAAGCAGCCCAGCGTGCCCGCGGACAATCTGGACTACAGCCGGCGGTTGTATCGCGCGCGAACTCGGCATGACCAAGAGGCATGCTGGGCTGCTTCGTGCCGTGCCATCCCGTGATAACCCAGCGTGTAGCATGGAAGCCAGTGCACGAAAATGCCGAGGACTGGACTAATTCAACCTCTAGTGGGGAGCATTACAAGAATGAGAGGCCAGCAACAAAGAGGGGGAAAAAACAAGCATTGAGAACAGAACAGAATAGGATCGTCCCCTTCTTCTACCTCGACTCCTCTGGTCTTCTTCTTCCTGGGCCCTCTCCATTCCTTCTAGAACCTTCTAACTTTTTCTAGTCTTGTATCAGGATTGAATACTCTTCTTTTGTGAGCAATAGTGCATCGGGGGTTAAGTTTGTGGATGAATAGAGATGGAGGTTTGTAACAATTGGTCATTAGAGCCTCCCACCACCACCGCAGCCAACGCGGGCGCCGCCACCACCATCACCAAGTTCACATGCTCGGAGGAGTGGGCTGCCATGTCCGACGAAGAGAAGGCGGAGTCGAGATGATTGAGCAATGTATCAAAATGTTGAAGGAGATGACCGCCATGATGAAGGTTGAGCAATCCGACTCGGAGGACACGCCCATGCCGAGCAAGCCGTGGCTCGGCCCACACGCCGCTGGCCTGCTAGGCCATCCCAGCCGCCACGAGCCTCGCCTCAGTGGGTTGGTCTAGCTCCACAACACGCAAAATAAACCGACCCAAACCCAAGCGTGCTAGGCACTGTACAGCCCGGTACTGTACAGCACGGACCAGCCCATCCAAGCCCGGATCAGGTCCAATCTGAGTCCATTTCGACCCAATCGAGTACTGTTCACGTGGACCCTAGTTACTATTTAGTGGGTCCCACTTATGAATAGTGCAATTTTGTATTTTTCCGGTCTAAGTTTAGATTAAATCTTCTGGGAGTCATAACTTCTCCGTTTGACTCTGATTTCGGTGATTCTTTCACCAAAATTCATCTAAATTCAAGATATATCTATCCATCACAATGTGATATTCATTATGGCACATTTGGCTTTTCATTTGGTGTTATTAATTCTTCCCTGGTATAGCCTGTTAATGATTGTAGTCACAATTGCATAACCGCTAGAATTATGCGAGTGATGTGCAGGAATCATTAGCAGCAAGGAGAATTCTGACTACAACCAAGATCTTGAAGAACACTTCGGAGAAGGCAAGTCTTATTTCCTTGATCATATTGAACCTATGTTTTTAGATAATCTAGATGATCAACTAAAACTTAATTTATCATCACATGTACTATGTATTGCGCTTTTACAAACTACTTATAGTAGTTACTCCTATTAAATATTTGCCATGCATTAAATATCATCATTCAAAATACATATCACCATATGATTTATCTGTCATTATCTATATTAACATTGAATGACGTCTTGATATTTAGCATGCATAGGATTGAATACGTTTCCTTAGAGATGTTGCTTTTAAAATACATCTCTTCAGAGATAACAATTTACTATTATCAATGTTAACTCATATACCATGAATCTTTGATGGTTGTGAAATCATTGATGTCATGTGGGATATGGAGGGTGATGTGTAAAAAAGGTGAAAACTATTTTGGTGCAGGTAGGCTGAGTGGTCCTCCGAGGAGGATGCTCTTGGGGGCTTGAGTTACTTGGTGGTATTCATTACCAATGAAGATGTTTGGCCCAACCGCTTAAGGACCGAGTCATTGTGTCGTCATGTTTAGCCACCCCCCGTTCAACCTTTGTTCTGTATAGACAGGACTTGATTTTTCTTTCACCGGACTGGGTTGGG
Organism: Phragmites australis; assembly: GCF_958298935.1. NCBI lineage: Eukaryota > Viridiplantae > Streptophyta > Magnoliopsida > Poales > Poaceae > Phragmites > Phragmites australis. Next base: position 42,181,690 of record NC_084923.1, read on the forward strand.
CATCATACTAGGAGGCTAGGGAGCAACGAGGAGTGAATGTTTCGAGAAGCAGCCAACGGCTTAAAATGGGGGTTGGCATTCAGTACAAGGCCTCTCACATTTAGGGTATCTCGTAGAAAAGCCCGGCATGAAAGGTGATTGAAGTGTTTTAGTATGATTCGCTCCTCCACTCGCAATAGTTTAGAGGCTAAGCATATCATGTGGGTACAATATACAACCTTTATAGAGTGTAAAACTATTCAAATAGTCATATCCATAGTCATGGATATGCGCCAGCAGTAACCGTTTTGACTAGACACTGGGTGTGTGTGCCTTGATGAGTGAATGTGTGGATTACATGTCCATGTGATAAGATTACTGGCCCAATCTGCCAAGAGCTGTGTGGTACTAGAGGTACACCATGTGATAATAGGAACCGTGGAGCGAGGTATAGCCCCTCCTAGGACCAAAAACCCCATATATAGCTTGTTACTTTGTTTTTTAACTATTCAAATTGTTTTAAGATCAATAGTAGATGATACAATGAAATACCTACATAAAATTGCTTTACTCTAACTAAAATCATAAAGCCTCATCCTTAAATTACCCTTTTATACATATATCAACACTTTGAAGTAGTATAGGGCTTACTGAGTACATTCCGTACTCACTCTTGCTGTCATTCGGATGAGGAAGCCGATGCCGACTTCGTCGGAGGTGCGAGGATGAAGAGTAGTCGTAGAAGTCACGATTGTACCCTAGTTGCTTGAGGCTATGGGTCCTTACTTTACAATGTGTTTTTTTACCGTTCGACCAGGTTTGTAATATACTGTATAGTTTATAAACCTTTTATACTCTAAATCTTAGTATTTGTGTACGAAGTTTGACAGTAATACTATAACTGTTATATTGTATGTATCAACTACTTGATCTAAAAACTGATATATGAAGCATATAAGATTCCGGATTTGAGGTCTTACAGGAAAAATAGGCATGTTGTAGAGGCTGGTATTACCCTGTTGGTTCAATCCCAAATGCCAATCATGTTTTGGGATTAAGTATTCTTCAGCTTGCTACCTTATTAACAGAATGCCAAGTCGAGTGATTGGTAATGATACACCTCTACATCATCTTGTTTTTGAACCTCGAGATCCCTAACCCCTTACTCCTAAAACCCTAAACCGCACCGGGCATTATTAAAGCAGTTGGACTCCGACGTCGACGGTAAGTTGAGCACATTTCAGCCGTCTGTAGAGTAGGAAAACTGCAATTTATATCTTGCTCCAAATCGCAGGAAGATTCGGCACGAAGCTATACGTACATTTAGCCTTGAATCTGTTTTCTTCACACCGAGCCTGCTTACAAAAATCCACCGAACTCACATGCATCTTTTGAGAACAAAGCAGCACATTTACACGTTCGGAGCACACGGTGCAGCGCGGCACATTTGAACGGTGAAACGTCTGGCCACATGGCCGGCAGGGCGGTTTCGCTGCAGGAGGGGTGACAGGCACTTGGTCGGGTCAGGCTTTGCAGGAGCAGTCCTGCTGGTGTTCTGCACGTACCCATGCAGAGTTCGTTATGGTTTTTCTAGCCCGAGCGCGGAAAGCACCCCCACGCGGCAGCATCGCTTGGCACCTGCACCGGGAGTAAATACTATAAGATTAGATTCTACGAAATATCTCTTTCTCTATAATAACATGTATTTTTTCTCTTTCTCCTCTTCAAATTGACTATTAAATCAAAAGATATATAATTAGATCAGGATCTTATAAAAAAATTTCATAGTAAGATTCTATAAAATTTGTTTTCTCCCGTGTTAGCCTATTCCGTGAAACTGAAGCACGCAATGGTGCTGGTGATAAAGAGCAGGGCGAAATGCTACGGCTGCGTTGTGGTTTCGTACTTTTAGAATCTCTTAACTGCTCAGTTGAAAAAGAGAGAGAAAAGAATCTATGGCCTAAGAGATCTGAAAAATCAATGTTAAATTAATGAGTAAAATAGTTATAATTTTGTGTAAAAAATATAGTTTTTTGTTACTAGAGGTATAGATACTTAGTTTTGTGAATCTCGTTCTAAAAATTATAGTTTTGTAATAGTTAGATGTAAATAGTTGTAATTTTATGAAATATGCTCTAAATTAATTGTCACCGTCCTAGGGCATGTAGTCATGTACAATCCAGGTGCTTAGCGAAACAATACTACTTTTTCTTTACATATAGTACATATTAGGTACTAATTTCACAGCATCATATCAGTGCTTAACTAGGCCAAAGCTAACCTTCCACGCATACTTTAGGCAGTGCCTAACTATTCATGTGCCCTCATGATTAATTGAACGATCTTGTCACATATGTCCAGGCAGGAATGCAGGATGTTTTGCCCACACGATCGAACCTGAAGAGGAAAATGATTTAAAGTAGGTGTCAAATGGAAGCAGCCATAAGCATGCAGATGCATCAGTACAAGCACGATAAAAAAAATAACGTGAAGGTTCACTTTTGAAAGTTGGGAAAGGCTAGAATGTTGAGTTGAAAGTTTTTCTTTAATGCTAGAACTCTTTGAATTTCTGATTGAAATTTCAGATCTCAATTTGTGAAATTTTCTCCGAATTGCTTGTAAGTTTTTCTTTTGGGATAGTACATTTTGAGGGCACAATCCCTTTTGCACCATACTCACGCCACCACACGCGCAACGTGTACGTGTACACCCACTCACACGTTGGTAAATCTACATACTCCGAAGCCTTACTAGCATGGAAACATTCAAATTTGTAAGGCCTGCTCCCAACTGACCTTTGCCACGCCTGCGTTGCTGGGCTACAAAAGCTCTCTGTCTCCATCAAAACGCACTCCTCTTTCTGCCAGGTCAGTGACTGAAGATGGGTTAACACAGAGTCACAGATGCTCTCCCCATATTTCTCGACGTTTCAATCGTTGCTCGCACGAAACAGATTATATTTAGTTATTTTACTTGGTTTGAATTTGGATAAGGTTGACAATGATTTTCTTTGCTTTCGAGAGAATTAAATTTACTCTCCTTCTAAGTAAGGTTTACCTTAGCTAACCTTGCCAAGCAAATTTAGTGGGCAAGAATGGACAAAAGAACTAAATATACCCTAATACTACCGTACATGAAGTGGTGGACTGCATGTTTGGCTTCATGCATGAGCACGGAAAGTCGCAGTCATACTCATACGGCGGCTGTACTGCAGTCAAGGGCAATCCGAGTCAGTTCACCAACTATAGAAGCAACCAAACCACTCACTCGGCGCGTGGGAATCTTCACTCTAAAGTGCACATTGGCACTACAGATCCGTATATATGGACGGCCTGAATGCCATCGAAGGCGCCGTACATAAACAAACCACCGACAAGTTACATGTTACTCTGTGAGACATGCCACACGCCTACACGCACGTACGCAATTTCCAGGTGCCCAAGTCGCAGTTTGCTTGGACTGCCTCGCGCGAGAATTTCAGTTTTTTCCACTGCCTCGATCGGCGCCGGGGGCCTCTTCGGTGAAAATGGCAGCACTTTTCCGTGCCATTGCCCGGTCACTTCGTCCTTGTACGTACGTGTACTGGTGTACGTCTACGTCTTATAAAGCTCACCTCGTTCTGTTCCAGCTGCGACACCTACATCGTTTTCACAGGTCCATGTATAGCTCGATCACAAGCTAAGCTAGCTTTTTTTTTTCTTTGGCATTATAAGATTCTTCACATCATCTATCGTGGGCGGCGCCTCACCTGAAACGACCCTGACCCGATGGTACGGTGCACGCACGCGTTGCTCCTCGTGCTTGCTCTCGCCTGCGTCGCCCTTGTCTACAAGCGCGCAGCGATGTTGCCTTGGGCGCTGCACGGCGCTGAACCGCGCGGCCACGACAAGAAGACCATGGCGATCACGGGGGGGCAGGAGGTTCCCGGTCGTGCAGCGTACGGCGATGGCGCGGCGGTGGGTAACGATGGCGTTGGGCCAGCGAGCGGAGCGGCGCCGCGGTTGAAGCTTGCGCGGCGGCTTCTGCTGGGGACCAAGGGCGGCGAGGACTCGGCGGCCGGGCCCTCGTGCCACTCCAACAACGTGCACATCAACTGCACCCCGCCGTCGCCGCACTGACGATTGACCGGACTGGATGTGGACGTCTGATACTCAGTCGTAGTCTCTTTCTGGTCCAGTTTCATTGGTTCTTTCGTGATCGTTTGATGCAGATACTCCCTTCGTTACTGGTCCAGTTTCTGTACAATTGTTTTATCTGTCTATTTATCTCTAGCTACCTGTAAGGCGGCAGATTGGAATAGGCATGTTCGAGTCTTTCTGTTCTGTTCTGTTCTGTTTGCGCCTGTTAGGATCTATAGGATATCGCATCAGAAACTATGCAAAAAGATGATGAAATCATATACAGTGAACGATGAATGAAAAGTTTTCGTGCAACTTGAATGCTTCCGTGTTGAAAATCGTTTATTCGTAAAGAGAAATGTAAATTACACCACCTCATCCTATCGGACCAAACTTTGTACATTGGTCAATAGTGTGGGCTGAGAGAAACAAGCATTGGTATGTGCAGTTAGTGAAGATGATCTATCCCTTACCTATTTGCTTCTGGTGTGTTTTACCAAAACGAAATTTTCTTTCATTGATAGATGATGGTAATGAGACACATGTAATGCCTTTATCAATTTTCAAGTTTTACATCTCCGGTTTTCCATAAGTATTGTGTGAGGTATATATGTATTATGGTATAAGTTTATGCATGTATCATGTTGTACTGAGATTTAAAAAAATTGTAGCTTTGGCTGTGGAGCTCGCAAGTCAGAACTCGCACCATCACACACGCAGCAAAGCGTCTCATATGTCAACGAAAACGGCCGGGAGCGTGTCAAAGGCTCAAAGCCCACAAACGACCGCACCAAGCGACGACAAATTATAGAGCACTCCCCGGTTGATCCACTAGTTGATCAGGGACCCACATTTGCAGCCATGGTTGACCAGTTTGAAGGACCCCCATGTGTGCACATCTCAGATGATAGACGGAAACATCGCTCTCTAAAGAGCAGACGTACATGGCAATTACTACCATATCGCGAGCGGATTTTGCATGGAGTTTTCATGCAGCACTGACGCTGGGCAACACGTTTGGCGATTGGCACATGATGTACGGCGTGCAGCCATCCATGCATTAACCACCGACAAAAAGCAGACACATGGAGTTACCAGGAAGCGGAGGTGCCTGGAGCTTTAGGCTGGTCACGCGACGAGAAGGGGGGAAGAATGCCTGAAAGTCCGAACCCAAATTGGGAAAGGTAATTCCAATGTAGCTGTAGATACACGGATTATCTCATTTCGTTTATCTTTTCTATCTAATACTTATAAATTTATTGATTCTCTTATTTATCTCATAATTTTTTCATTTATCTCTTTAACTAAATCTCAACACGAATAAATAGTCCTAATAGCACATCGTCCGTAAGAGCTATTGGAATTTTTCCTTCCGCCGTAATTGCATGGATCGGCAGGCACTCACCAGGTTACCTGCTAGTAAGTGCTAACTCGGACTTACTTCCGTACCAAGGCGCCGTCCACGCGAGTTGCGCCGTTTTTGCAATGGAGCACATTTCCACGTGGCGTAATTACGTCGCACTTGCCATGGCGTTGCTCTCTTAACTTCCCATGCAGCCGGCTCCCCGGCTCTATTAGATGCGGGCTCACACGGTGCCATTGCAGACAAGAGCTCAGCTCGAGTTGGCAGCTGAAACTTCGCGCAAGGACAAACAGCGCACGCAAAGATGGCACTTCCCGCGTACGCGGTCCTTCCGTTGCTCCTCGCCGCCTACCTCCTCTTTCAGGTGTCGGACTGCTCGAGGCCATCGCCGGAGGAACCGCGGGTTCCGACGTCGTCCCCGCCTACGGTTCACCGCGACGAGGCCGCGCCGCGCCGCAGTGACGCCGAGACGGGAAACCGATCCGTGGAGATGGCGGACGACGCGAGAAGCAGCGCCGAAGATGGCGCGGCGCCGCCGTCGGCAGTGACGTCTTCACGGGATGAGGACGGCGCCCGGTCGCGGCAGAGGAGCGGAGCGGTGGTGCGAGCGTTGAGGGCGCCGCCGCTGCGTTCAAAGTTGGCGCGGCGGTTTCTGGCTGCGAAGGAGGAGGCCGGCACGGACGGAGCCGGGTCGTCGTGCCACTCGTACAACCCGCACACTGTCTGCCCCCCGCCGCCGAAGCGCAGCTAATAACCGGGTTGGGTGCGGGAATAGTCCGACTCGACTCGTTCGACCTTTGGTTACCCCCCTTTGGTTCAAATATTTCTGTTGTTCCTGTACAATTATTTCGTATGTTTATTTGTTTATAGAAGTAACAGTAGGCCGGCAATCGGAGGACCTCTTTCGAGTGTCCGGTTCCACTGGTAATGTCAGGATACGTATCCCTTATAAATATGAAGAAAATATAAAAAAGACGAACATTTTATATGTATCGTAATGAGTGAGAAAAAAAAACTTAGAATCTCATAATTACGAAAGGAAAGGAGAGATATTTCTGTTCTAAAAATAGTAACTTTGAGAATCATTTCATAACAGAAATCGTAAAAAAAAATTTATTAAAATATTAAAAGAAACAAAAATCTCTCACGATAGAAATCTGAGTTTTGAAGAGAAATCTTTGGCCATGGATGAGAAGAAGAAAAGAAGGGTGATCCCTGCCTCGTACACTGGGCAGTGGGCACCCAGAAACTGACACAAGCGGCGCGTAGCAACTTGCAAAGTCGTACGCCGCAAGCCAGCAACACGGGCCGAGCCCGACTAAACGATCAGAACCGACTCAAGAGCCACCAAAAGCGACCGCGCGAACCTAGTAATTTCATGTAGCGAGCCGCCGAGACGCCGATGGCTCTGTCCGCCCTAATCAGCACCATCCTCGCCGCCGTCGTCTGGTGCGCCGCCTACCTCGCCGCCGCCATCTCCTCCGCCTTCTAACCAACCCCACCACCCCCAATCCCCTCCTCCTCTGATCCGCACCCCCGCCTCCCCCTCTCTAAACCCTACTCCAAACCCCTCCCCGAGTCGCTCGCTCCCCCGCCATGGGGTACGCGCAGCTCGTTATCGGCCCCGCGTGGAGCGGCAAGGTGAGGGTCCCCGACTCCTCGCTTGCTTCCTTTTGCGTCTACTTCTCGGAGGGGTTGCCGTGGTCGCGAGATGCTTGGTTTGATCGCCGGCGGTCGGCGCTGATTAGGGTTCGGTGCGAATTAGTTCGTTCCTCTGATCGATTGGGGCTCTGACGGTGTTGTTTGTGCTACTGCGTTTTAATTTCTGTATGTTCTGATCGGATATAGTTTAGTGCTGCTCCAATGGGGGTCATCTCCTACGTAGGGCGATTTCATCTGCTCTATTACTGTGGTTTAGTTCATTTTCAATTTTTTTCATGATTCGTGGGATGGGTACACATATACATGTAAGAGAACTAGCAAAAGTTTACTGCAAGTGTTCATACCTGTTGCACATTGGTTAAGGTTTCATTGTGGAGATGCTGAGAGTGGCTTGTTCTAATCCGTTCTTGATGCTGCCGTCGACATACTGCTCCAGTTTGTACGACCATTGCGAGACCATGGGCAGGACAATTCATTTAGTCAATCTCAATCCAGCTGCAGAGCGCTTCAACTATCCTGTAGATACGGGTAACGATGTTTTTTATGCTTTGCATGTGCAAATTTAGACATGGTTCTTAATTGGCCTTTTGGCATCTTTGTAGATATTAGGGAGCTCATATCATTGGATGATGTTATGGAGGAGCTTGGGATGGGACCAAATGGTGGCCTTATCTATTGTATGGAGTATCCTGTTGTTTTAAACTGTATCTGTTTATTGTTGTCTCCCAAGCTATGTAGTTCTGAACTAACCCCCTGCTGCACATGATGTGCAATTTGTCGCTGTTGCAGTTCAATCTTATTCCTTATTACTGCTGATTAGTGGGTCGCCAGGTCGGGCATGCAACATCTGTCTGTTGGGGGCAGAAACTGGTCTCGTAGTACATTTTACAAATGCAAATTGTTCTATGACTATCTTGAGGCTCAAGATTTAGTACATACTGGCTTCAAAGGCATGTAAATTGTGGCCATGTGATCATTGGATGTTCCTTGATATGACAATGAATTTTATGGGATGGATTGCCCAAGAATTAAACTACCTAAGTCATGGCAATATAATTCGCGAAGGATATTAATATTTCTTATGGGCATGAAATTTATTTTGTTAGGATCTTATACTGTCAGTTGTTGTTTCCTTAACAAAGGCTCAGACACCTTGAAGACAGTTTGGATGATTGGTTGCATGAACAGTTAGAGAACTATTTGGATGATGACTATCTTGTCTTCGATTGCCCTGGTATATTCTCAATTCATGTTTGCATGCTTTAATTGTTTTTTTACAAGTTACACAGTTTCATCTCACATACTATTCTTACCACTTAAATGGGCTTTACAAAACCAGCGATCATCAGTATCATTATAGCTAGTGTATTATACTTGTTCACTAAGTGTGTACAAAGTACCACCTTGAGTTACCTCTAGTGTGTTTAGCAATGCAAATGTGTAGTTTTACCTCTTTCTTATACTATTCTATACATGATAAAGTTGAGATATTTAGAGGTGGTCAACGTCACATGAAATAAGTCAACAAGGTTCCGTCTCCTGTTTTTCCAGGCCAGATCGAACTCTTCACTCATGTCCCAGTTCTGCGTAACTTTGTCGAACATCTGAAACGGAAAAATTTCAATGTTTGCGCTTTATACCTTCTTGATTCGCAGGTTTGCATCACTAATAGAACTCTTCTTGACAAAGACGATACTGAACCCAAGCCTGACTTGAGTTGTTTTTCTTGATCCAGTTTGTCAGTGATGTAACAAAATATACCAGTGGTTGCATGGCTTCTCTTTCTGCCATGATTCAGCTTGAACTTCCTCACATCAACATTCTTTCAAAAATGGATCTGGTCTCCAACAAAAAAGATGTAGAAGAGTATGCTTTATTTCCTTCCTCTTTACGTAGTTGCAAGAACTTGAATTGGCTTTTTGTATTAATATATTGATATTTCTAGGTATCTGGACCCAAATGCACAGGTTCTTCTGTCACAGCTGAATCGACAGATGGCACCTCAGTTTGGCAAGTTGAACAAGTGTTTAGCTGAACTGGTATGCCCGCCATGAACATACAAATTCTGTAAAATGCCATCCTGTAGGAGCATGCATGTGTTGGTATATAATTAGAGTTCTTTAGTGATGTCATTAACCCGATTTAAATCATTCATTGAATTTTATCCTCCTGATGTGAATTGATTGCCAGGCTAAGATTTGCTCAGATGTAGTACAGCTTGATTCTAATGTTCGTTTAATGATGTATTGCCATGACACTGATAATCTTGTTTGGTGTTTATGCTTGAATCTTGCCGTTTCATACTACAACTGTACAACTGCTTTGACATGCTTAAACTTTTTCTTTTAGTTATATGGTGCATTTCATTTGTGGTGCAATGGACCATGGGCTACTCATCTTTGTTTTATTTAAATTTATGAAAGGGTAGTGGGGAGCATTCTATCAACATTGATGTTTGGCTGTGAGGTCTGCTGAGGTAGATCAAATTTGTGGATAGACCTGGCAGCAAACACCGTTGTACGAATTATCGGGATGTGTGGGGGAAAAAAATCAGATTGTGGTTTTTTATCTAGTAACGATACTAATTCAGTTTTTTATCTGTGGAATTTTTAAGTGCTTTCATTAAGTCCATCTGCACTACAATGGAAACTTCATGATTATCTGAGAAAATGCATAGCATTAGCCATTCGAAGTAGTTCAGTTTCTTGGGGCTTTGCAGAAGGCTCAGAAACATTTATATAAAGTGGTACAGGAGACAGATACATTCATCTTGGCATGCTCATCAACATATTGTATAGATGAATGTACTATAGTTCTTGTTTTCTTTGTACATGTCTGAATAAATTTTGTGGCGCTACTTATACTATAGATGAATATACTACTTATCCCATGTTTAATCTTTTCTGCTTTGCTTTTTTTACAACTTTCTTTCGGTGTTCTCAGCCTGCAATGTTAACCTCAGTTTCATCATGTAGGTTGATGATTACAACATGGTGAATTTCATACCACTTGACTTGAGAAAGGAGAGCAGGTAATTCTGTTTATTTTGCTAGAATCTTAGCCCTTGTAATTATCTTAGTGTTAAGCCTATTTACATGGTTAAGTTTTATGGTTCTTAGTTTATTGCCAATTAAACTCTAATAAATTGAGTGATTGATGGAACCTTTTATCCCTTTAATTTTCCTGAGACACCTTGGTATGCTACTTTATGATCATGCCTATGGATGCACATTTCATATACCATATTTATGTGGAAGACAAATTTCCATCTCGCCTCAAAATTTCTGTTGTAGTTGCACACTTGACACTGCATGAGTTAAAAAAAAGGGATAATCCTAGAATCCTGTCTGTCTTCTGGATTTGGAGAAGTGCCGATTTTCAAGAACGCGAATCTTATGATATGGTGGGAATCTCTTATGATTATCATCCACGCCTTAAACATATCCTAATGCCAGAAAGTTGGATAGGCTGGTTTTAATTAAATTTAAAAAAAGCTTTTGGCCCGTTTGAAATGAAATGTATTACCGATTCTTGTGCATTTCTATGGCATGGCTTGATATATAAGATACCCTCAGATACAAAATGTCATACGTCTCTTGAACTATCTTTCCGTATTCCTAATAGCACATGTTCTTTTTTTTTCAGTATACATATGTGCTATCATACATCGACAATTGCATCCAGTATGGGGAAGACGCGGATGTGAAGGTTAGGGACTTAGATCCTGAGGAGGACGACTCGTCATTTGATCCTATAGGAAGTGCAAACTAGTTGGTATCTTGTAGCGAACCCATTGGTCTATGGGGTAGGCTTTCAAGTACACGCATGCAAAAGCATCGCGAGATGACAATGATGCCTACCTGATATGTAGATCAAACGAGGCAGAGTACTATTATCTTCAAGCTCCTGTAAATTAGCTTTCCTTGTGTGGCTGTCAACTAGCTGCTACTCGAATATCGTATTCTGGAGTTTCCGGGAGGGACATCATATGTGAGAAGTACCTGAATGAGGTGTGCCTTGATGGTCTTATTCTATATCTTTCTCTAATGTTAACAAAATTCAAGTTAAATGTTGCAGTATTTGCTGAACAGCCTTAGTCGTACGCTGCGTACTGGGCTTGCACAAATAAGCCTTAGATTCATTTGCTACCAATTACTAGGAAGCGTCTCGTCTAAAAGGATTAAGAAGGGATGAGTCTAATGCCAAGTGCCCAAGTCGATTCCGTTCTACAATCGCAAAGAAGTGATCCCTTTGCTTATCGGTCTAGGTAAGCAGACGTGCACCTGTAGTTTAGAACTCGCGATTCTGATAACCTGGCACGCACACTTGAATTGTTGGAATGTTATTCATACTTGCAGCCGTGTCATATAAAAAGCTGAAATAACCAGCCAGAAAGTATAGTTCACTTTTTTCACGATAAGCAGCTTAGCAAAGCATGAAAATAAGCGAACTACCGACCAACATAATTTTTGCTCAAGATTTCATGCATACATACTTTCTGCATTCAACATTTTCCAGGTCACATGCATATCATGACTTGTTGCACTTGAGGTCATATGTATGCATCATCAGACAGACAGCATCACGACTTATATTGCATAAACATCGACGAATTCAGATAGCATAATAGGCATTCTATACGTTTGATTAGAAGCGCATGCGCGGTATCTAGCGCGTGATCACTCAAAAGGCACAAGACAAATACGTTTAATCTTCTAGCATGCAAAGACTACAAATGATGGTATGATACTCAATCTACCGATGAAAATCATTGTGGATTCAGCAACCCTCAGCAAGGCATGGATTCAAATCTCAGCCCTTGACCGGCTTGTGAAAACCAGGCAGTTTTCCATTCTTCAAATTTAAGCTTTTCAACATTTGATTATTAGACAATGTATATGAAGGATGAATACAATTATTCCGCCACACGAGTTGCCGAATGGGGTCATACAGCCATAAACCATCCACATTCATATTAATAAGAGCTGGTACCCACCGAGATTATCTAATCCCTCAGCCGGAAACTGCCCTGCACAATCATAAAAGTTGGAAATTAGTAAACATGATCCGGCACGCTGCGCCAAAAGGCAAAAATAGAGCACCAAAACAGGCAAGTTTGTAGTCCAACAGCTGGAACAAAATGTTAAATAGCAGATCATAAACAAGAATTGAAGTGCTAAGTGCAAGAAACTTTACCGATCATACACAAAGCTAGCAGCGTTATCCATTTTGAACTAATTAATGGTCTGGCTAACTTGTAGCTGTCAGTTAGCTAGACCAACTGAGTCAGCAAATCTAGATGAAAAGTTGCCACCACACGGCTTCTTTATAAATCCAATGTTCAAACAGAGTACTGTGTTCTAGGAAGCCACGGTTCTACTAAAATGAAACTAACCAGCAAACAAATATGTAAAGTTGAAAACTGAATTCACAGTGCCACAAACAGAAGCAGAAAGCAGTAAATAAATTTGATCTACCTGTATTATGAGCACCATTCTCGAGCATTCTGGAACATCCGTAGCCAAGGGCTGGGGCCACTCTTCTCAACCTGCCATTCCTTAGGATACCATGGATACTGCCACATCATGAAGCAACGTTCAGGGTGAGGCATCATAGCGAGGTGCCTTCCATCAGGGGAGCAAAGGGCTGCAATGCCTAGTGGAGAACCATTGGGGTTGAAGGGATAGGTTTCAGTAATGTTATTAGCATCATCGCAATATCGCACAGGAGCCAGATTAGACTTCACAACAGTAGCTAGAACGTTTTCATCTGGGAAGAAAGCTCTTCCCTCACCATGAGCACTCCAAACACCCAAGGTAGAACCTTCCATCCCATTGAACATGATAGCAGGAGAATCCCCAATGGACACACTGGTAAACCGGCACTCGAAACGGCCGGATTCATTGTGAATAAACCTCGGCTGGGACATATCTCCACCTGTACCAAGAGAACCTCCAACATCAGATCCTGGCACCCATCCAAGAAGAGCCATGAGCTGACAACCATTGCATACTCCAAGACTGAATGTGTCTGGCCTATGGTAGAAATCCTGGAATTGTTGTATGAGGGGTTGGTTGAACCTGATTGATGCAGCCCAACCTTTCGCTGAATCCAGCACATCTGCATAGCTGAAACCACCAACAAATGCAATCCCACGGAACTCCTCAAGAGAAGACTTCCCTGCCAAGAGGTCTGACATTGTGATATCCCATGGTTCGAATCCAGCAGCATAGAATGCAGCAGCCATTTCCCTGTCCCCATTGCTTCCTTCTTCACGAATGATGGCAACCTTCGGTTTTGAGGATGCAATCAATAGTTTCTCGTCTGTGAATTTTGGAGTGAAAGTCAGAGACCACGATGGTGATGTTCTGCTTTTCAGTCCTTCTTTCTCAAGTTTCACACAAGACTTCAGACGTTGTAGCTCCTCAAGCTGGAAGCTCAATTCCTCCCAGAGATCCCTGAGATCGGAGGTTTTTTCCTTGAGATGCAGATTGCCATCAACATGAACTTCTATTTCTGGTGATGTAGTAACTTTTCCAATTACATTAGTGGAAATGCAAGCTGCTTCAAGCTTTTGTTTCACGACACTGAGATATTTCGAGTGCACTTCAATAACAAGGCCAAGCTCCTCCGCAAAGAGTGCTTCAAGAAGGTTTCTATTTCCCAAGTCTATGTCCAGGTTAATACCACAATTACCAGCAAATGCCATCTCAAGAACACTCACAATAAGACCACCATCACTTATGTCATGGCCTGCTGAAATAAGACGTTGGCTGAGCAATTCCTGAATGGCCTCAAAAATTTTCTTCAAGTAGGAAACATCATCAATGTCCGGACAGTCATTTCCAATTTGATCAAATGCCTGAGCAAGAGCAGAACCACCAAGCCGGCGCTTTCCTTTAGCAAGGTCAATGTGCAGCAGAACTCCATCCTTACCGAGCTTCAAATCAGGGGTTACTGTCAATGTTACATCAGGACATGTCACGTAAGTACTGATGACCAGATTTCCGGGAGCCTTGACAACCTCACCATCACATTGAGCTGCCATGGAAAGACTGTCTTTTCCCCCATCTATTGCAATACCAAGTTCAATCATGCAATCAGCTAATGCAACAGCTGCATCATACATATCTGCACCTTCTCCATCAAGCTTTGCTGCGTACATCCAATTCCCACTTGCTTTGATATCAGCAAGCGATGTAACCTTAGCCCAAACCAGATTAGTCAGGGCCTCCCCAACAGCAAGTCTGGCCATGGCCTTAGGATTAAGCAAACCCTTTATTGGTTGTTCTCCAATGCTGCAAGCACCACCTGTTAGGTCTGTGTACGTCTGTGCAATCACAGCCACATCAGCAAGCGGAAGTTGGAGAGGCCCAACTGTCTGCTGTTGTGCAACAAGACCTGTCACACACCTGTCAACCTTTGTGGTCAAGAAACGCTTTGAACATACAGAGGGGAGCCTCAATACTCGCTTTAGAGCATCCATTAGTGTTACCCCAGGTGCAATGTCCAAAGGCTCGGTGGCTTGAGAAACTCGCTTGAATTCAAAGGTCTTTTGAGGCATATCTCCTAGAACTTTTTCAAGCTCAAGTTCTTCAACAGGGGTTGGAGGAGGGAGGCCATTCAACTTGGCATGCTCCACAGCAGCACTATCAATCAAAACAATCTTTCCACAGCCATCAATTTTCCCAATGACAGCCATTGAAACCCTTTCCCTTTCACAAAGCGACTCCAACAGGCTTCTGCTCTCAGGTTTCACTAGTAGAGCATCTTGTTCCTGATACTCAGCACCCCATATCTCCAAGACCGACAGCGTATGATCACCAACAACAATCGAACGGATATCAATTTCAGCACCCTTAGGATAGATTATTTCTTTCACAACATTGCAATTTCCTCCTGCTCCCTGATCATGAATGCTGATTATGGGATTGCTCTCTCCCATTTCTGCACATGCCCTAACCACGCGATACAATTTCTGTGCCATCTCAGCATCTCCACGCTGCACTGCATTGAAATCAAGCTCTGCATCATTCTGGCCACTAACCATACTTGAAGCAGCACCACCACCCATACCGATTCTGTATGCTGGACCACCAATCTTCACTACTAACATGCCAATTTCTGGATCACCCTTTGATATATGTGCATGATCAATTTGTCCAATTGCTCCACTGAACATTATTGGTTTCAGCCATTCACGCCGCTCCCCATTTAGCAACCTCATGCCGAAATTTCTGGTATATCCCTGAATTAGAGGCTCACCAAACTTGTTCCCATAGTCAGACGCACCGTCACTAGCATCAATAAGAATTTGCAAAGGAGGGGCCAAATTTACAGGGTATGAAAAGGATGGATCCTCCCAGGGTGCATAGGAATGGTCAATCCGAAGATTACCAACACAATAACCGGCAGTGGAAGCAACAACAAAAGAACCCTTTCCAGTGGCATGTGTGTCTCTTATACGACCACCTGCACCTGTCTCGGCTCCTGGGTAAGGTGCCACAGCACATGGGAAATTATGGGTTTCTGCTGTGAATAAAATGTCAAGTTCACGCATCATAATGGATAATGGTGAAGTGGAACCCGGAATCGTTGGACGTAGATGGTTTACTGGAAATCCTTTTATTGCACTTGAGTTATCCTTGAATCCAATGACTGAGTTATTGGGGTTGGCCTTCAGGGGACTCTTCACTAACTGGAACAAAGTTTTTGGCATGGCTTCTCCACCTACTACAAGCTTTCCATTAAAAAACCAATGCCTGCTATGTTCACTATTGGATTGTGCAATATCAAAAAGTTCCACAGTGGTTGGGTTGCGTTTGATATCATCTCTGAAGAGGTGGGTATAGTAGTCAATATCTTGTTCATCGAAAGCAAGCCCCATCTTCACATTTATTTCCTCCAATGCTTCTTTCCCTCTTTCAATGACCGGTATAACACAGACGGGTTCAGGAACTATATCTGACTGAAATGATGTGAGCTTGTTGCGATAAACACACTCCGTCATTCTATCATGAACCAAAGCAGCAAACTCACTGAGTTGACTTTCATCAAGTGGGTTGCTACCAGGCTCAAGGCGCAAAAGGTATCTTCTTGACCTCTCCAGACGAGTCACTTCCACCAATGAGAGAGATTTGCAAATTGAGACAGCATTGGTCGAGAATGCTGTTGAAAACGTCATCCGGGGACCAACCTCAACAATGACAGCATGAGAACTTTTAGAGACTTCCTCCTCCAAAAAGCTCCCTGTTTGTAACTTCTCAGGTTCATAAGTTTCTGCTAAGAGCCAATGAAGTGTTGTGAGCTTCTCAGGCGTTAGTAGATTGTCCAATTGAATGTTGAAGCACTGCTCTGTCATGATATCAACAATATTAGCAGAAACCTTTGCCTTCACTTTCCTGAGCAACTCCATGGTCTCACTTTCTTGAAGAAATGGTTTACGATACAAGTGTATAATTCCAACATCTATTTCAGTATCAGATTTCTCAACCAATGGACTGTCAAACCCCTTGGATGCAATGGCACAAGGAGCAGGCAGCAATGGGATATTAGGAACTGTAACTCTTTGAATACTTGGCCAACAAAGATGCTGTTGATGAAAGCAGTGTTGAGCCATTTGCAACCTTCTCGATCTAAAACTTCTGGCAGCAATGAAACCATATCTTTTTCCCTATATAGAGAATAAACATAAGAACACAATAGTGAGTAGTGACAGCAAAAATAGAAAAGTCAAGTCACAGCTGCGCTATTTCATAGGTTGCATACCATATTCCCAGGTAAACCTTGGATGCGTAACAGATTGCTAGCCGTCATTTCACCAGGTGACGCCATCTGAAATCCGAGTATTTATATCAATAAAAGGGAAAATCTGCACCATATGGATCAGGAATCAGTGTTCCATTGATTCTATAGTATACTTAGAAATTAGTGCAAAGATATATGTGTTCACAGAAATTGAGCATGGTGAAGCAAAGAAGACAAAAAAATAGTGAAATAACAGTATTTTTTTCAATGTTTCATCTACAGCTCATCAATTTTATTTGTGAGCTCAAAGGTTATGGTGCTGTTATTTCAAATGTCAGGAAGGTAGTACTGCCAACAAACTTATGCAAAACTGGTTTCTCAAGTGAAGTAAGATGTACAAACAAATTACTACATCTGTAGCACCAAGTGGAGTTGCACGATTTGCAGCACCGAAGCCTTATACAACATGTTTTTCAAATTTTTTTTTTTAGTAGTTTCCATTCACGCACCAGCTTGTAACAGTGTTTTTCTCTGTAATTGGCTACTACCGTAGCTGACTGTAAACTTAAATTTGTTTTTCCTTAATGAAAGGAAGTGCTCCTGCCATTTGCATAAAAAAAAGAATACAAACATGATAAAGAATAAACTCGTTTTACAAGTTCACTGTGCTTTATAGGTAAGTTCGATCTTGAAAAACTAAGATGCCCTTCTCTTGAAAATGTGAGCACTATAATACAAAAAGTGCTACCAACACAGATTATTCCTTCAAAACAGCGATACAAAATCTGCTGATTCAATCAAAAGAAAGTGGGTCACCATTGTTATTATTTTCAGGGGTGTTCGCGATTATTCATGTGATGTTCGCGATTATTCATGTGATGCTTCTACTTATCTTGCAATTTTTGTAACACGCAGTTGCTATGGTAAACAGCCCTGTAAAGCCAAGAACAAAATTTACCAACTAGTATAGCTGTGCACATGCAAGTTGCCAATCAATAGATGTTCCCAGAGATACTACATATATTATCGGTCAGCCGAGTTGCACACAAGTGACGGGAGTGTTGGCCTCACGACAGCGACACATGGCTCAAAATATCCCAGTTTCAGATATCAAGCTGTCGGAACCAGTGGACACTAACGTCGACACTAATTATCACTCCAAGAAGCTTTGATCAGTAGCTGAACCTTGAAAAAACTGCAAAATAGACTTACTGCTACTGGTAATCTAGTACTCACAACTCACTCCATCACGCAGTAAACGAATCCGAAAGGAATTGGATGGATCGGATAATGGAGTTTTGGATTTAGATTTGACTGCTCTCGGACCACAACTAAGTATTGGGAAGAACAGCCCATCCAAGGAAGATAGGGTTCCTTACCAACGAAAGACGAAGAATCCAACCCGCGCCCACTACAGTCCAAGCCGAGCGGGGAACGAAGACAAAGACGACGGCCACGAGGAGAGAACTCCTTGGAGGTGGTCGGCGCGCTCCGCTCCGGCCGAGGCGGGGAGTGTTCGCTGACGGCGCGATGCTTTTGAGACAAACGTGCGGGGGAGCCGGGAGGACAGGACGCACGCGCCGCCGCGAGCGCGAGGGGGAGGGGGGAGGATAAAAGGGAAGGAAAGGAGAGGGGCTTTCCTTGTGCACGCGCCCTAATGCCACTCAGTTGGGCCGGGCCTCACCGGAATGGCCGCACCGCCGCACGGTTGGGTGGAGCCGAAAGCGTCGTCGGCTGCTGCCACGCCAATCGTGAGTTTTTTTATTTTTATATTTTCTAACTTAAAATATTAAATAAATAGACTCCCGATATAAAGATTTATAAAAATAGACGTCTACCACCCTCTCATAATAAAAATTTACAAAAGATCTAGTTGCGGGAGCAGTACGAAGGAGAAAATGTGCTTTCTACTTAAGAATACGTAAAAAAAATTGACCAGGAAGAGAAAGAGGGCAAAAAGTTGATTTTTTATCCATCACTTAGATGGATGATCGGAGACCATGTATGTGTAGGACTCGTCGAAACGAATCTGTTTAACTACTCAAATGCCCGGTTTGGAGTTCAGATCGCGGAGTTATGATTTTTGAAATCCTAGTCGATCACCTCCCCTGCCCAACTCCACCTTGGATCTCCTCCCCCTTGTGCTCACTTTCCCCTTGGCCACCACCCCGTCCACCTCTCCCCCTGTGCACGCCTCCTTCTGCTCCCTGTGTCCCCTTCCTCCTGTTGCTACTACTGCAAAGGGAAAATGAAGAGACTGAGGAAGAGAAGAAGAAGGGGAAAAAGAGAAAACAAATAAGGTAGAGGGAGGAGGATCCATTTCAATTCTATTTTTCTATATTTTATGTATTGAATCCTTGTTTTTCCTCTGTTTTGCTATGTTCTATGGTTTAATTGTTCATGTGATGGTCGATTAGTGGCAATGTTTCGTTAGGAATCATTAAATTGATCGTTCCTGCCCGTTCCGTTTAACGTAGTTTGTGCAATTCGACTAGGATTTAGATTTTCGTCCAGTTAGAAGCCAAATTAATTTTTGGTCTAACTGAGAAACTTGTAGAGGACTTGAAAACCTTTTCACGAAGTCCTATTTCATAATTTTTGGCCAAGTAGTTTAGTCCATATGAAATTTTGATTTTGGCTGTCGAATTCTGCTGAGGTTCTGGATAGTAATACATCTATTCAGTTTACAACCAACTTATAGGCTAAATCTGCCAAACCCATAGTAACGAAAGTTGTAGAGTTTTTCCAAGCTTTCCAGATTGGTAAAGAACACAATTTTTTGTAGAGTAAAACTCCAGTTATGATCTGTCAAATTTGACTATCTTATTTTATCTATCAAAAAGTCCAGTTGAGTTCAAACATGGGTTAGGCTATCTTAGAAGCTTTTCTTGCAAAATGTTACAACTAGGAAGTTGTAGATGGTATTAGGATCCGAACTCCCATGAATATTTATAATTTTTGGATATAGGAACGAGATTAGCGACTAGAAGGAGATGAATAGACGCCTCAACAAATTTCTTGCGAAATTGATGGCTTTCTACTATTTGGATCACCCAATGTACCTAAAAACTTAAGCAGAAGTAAAAATAGAGAGAAATTTTATCAAGAGAAAATCGAGGCAACACGACTCCATGGATGGTATATGAACCATATGTCTTAGCACTCGAAAGATCACAACTTTCAAAGAAACAAGAAAAGATGAACACTGAACGACGAAACTCTCCAAGTTGATTATTTAGAGGCAAGAGAATTCAAGACCACATCACATAATCACATAATCAGTTGACTGAGCTCAAGGAGCAAATCCAAGAGCTAATAGACAAAAGGTTTATCCGCCCTAGTTCTTCATCCTAAGGAGCCTTAGTTATCTTTGTCCTGAAGAAGGATGGAACCCAAAGGATGTGTATAGATTATCAAGCCCTAAATGAAGTAACAATCGAGAACAAGTATCATCTACCCCTCATTGAAGATCTGTTTGACAAATTAAAAGGAGCATGCGTGTTCTCCAAGATCAATCTTCGGTCTGGGTATCATCAACTGAAGATTCGCGCCTCGGATATTCCTAAGACGACATTTGTTACTCGATATGGTCTATACGAGTACACAATAATGTCTTTTGGGTTGATCAATGCCCCAGCCTACTTCATGTATCTGATGAATAAGGTTTTTATGAAGTATTTGGACAAGTTTGTCGTGGTATTTATTGACGACATCCTAGTTTACTCCAAGAACAAAGAAAAGCATGAAGAACATCTAAGGATGGTATTACAGAAGCTCAGAGAGAATTAGTTGTATACTAAATTGAGTAAATGTGTGTTCTGGTTGAAGTAAGTTCCCTTCCTTGGTCACATTATATTAGTAGGAGGTGTGTCTGTGGACCCATCCAAAGTAAGGAATGTTCTGAATTGAAAACCACCGTAGAATATTTCGGAGATCCGCAATTTCTTGGGTTTAGAGGGTTATTACTGCCGGTTCATGAAAGGTTTCTCCAAGATAGCAAAGCCAATGGCAGAACTGCTAGAGAAAGGAGCAGAGTTCAAGTGGACAGCCGCTCGAGAAGCTAGTTTCAATGAGTTAAAGAAAATATTAACCTCAGCCCCAGTATTGATCATGCTAGATACTCATAAGCCGTTTTCTGTGTATCGTGATGCATCTCGTCAAGGTTTGGGTTGTGTGCTCATGCAAGAAGATCATGTGGTAGCATACGCATCCAGATAGGATGTCATATCTGGCAAATCCTCTGAAAAGATCCAGACAAGATGGCATATCTGGCAAATCCTCTGGAAAGATCCAGACAGGATGGCATATCTGGCAAATCCTCTGGAAAGACCTATGGAAATTCACTAACCACTCTGCTATCTTCTACTGCACTGGCCTTGTTGAGACTGGCGTTGACAACTGACTCTATCGTGGCTTGGAATTCCACCTTAGTACCATCTGTGTGTGTCAAATGTACTGACTTCGTAGCACATTCAATGATTCCATTGTACTTGGTCAACCAATCCATTCCCAATATGATATCAATTCACTTGGATTCTAGAATGATAAGATTGGCAAGAAAGTCTACCCCCTTATGCATATACTTATTTTAGGGCATACATGCCTTGATTCCATTTCTCCTCCAAGAGAATTAACTAGCACCTGATTTTTCATTAATGCTCTTGGCAATTTATATGTATTCACAAACTATAATGATATGAATGAATGCGTAGCACCATAATCGAACAAAACTGTAGTAGGGTGAGAGTTTACAGAAAACATACCCAGCACTACGTCAGGAGCATTATGGGCTTCATCCACACAACTTAATTAACTCAACCATGCATAGCATTCTGCCTAGGTTGTTGCTGTTGATTATTGCCCTGAGCCTGTGCTTGGTCTTGCTGCTTCTTGGGACACTTGTTGGCGAGGTGCCCGAAGTTGCCACAATTGAAACACGAGACAATGTTGCTTGATCCTTGACCTGGGTGATTCTGCTGCTAGGGTTGGTTGTTGTTGTTGGGTCACTGCTGCTGGAAGTTAGAGCACGACTGTTGCTGCTGCTGCTGCATTGGCGGCTTATATGCACCGGTAACCTGATTGGGCATCTTCTGTGGTAGCCTCTGTTGCTGATTTTGTCCTCCATGACGGAACATAGGACCTGTGGTAGGGGAGTTGAAACGGGGACGAGTGTTGCTGCCTGAAGACTAACCTTGCAGGCTGCGCTTGCATTCTTCTCCCAGATTTTGTCATTTCTTCTCCATGATGAAGGCTTTATCCACCAGTTTCTGGAAACTAGGGTACTCAATGGCCGAGAGGGCATACTGTAATCTTGTGTTAAGACCCTCCAGGAAACAGTCCTGCTTCTTCTCGTCGGTGTCAACTTCATTCGAAACTCTGCCCATGTTATCTCTTGGGGATCCTCGTGGGCGATAGTGTATGCTGTCCACCATTCCTAAGCTGATCCAATAAGTAGGGAAGAAAATGGAACGAAAAATCCCGTCCTGTCCTGGTGCTGTATCCCATTTTTTCTCGTTCGTTTTCGTATTTTCGGATCTTATTCGGAAACGAGACGAAAACGATATAGATCTGGCGAAAACGGTACCAAAAACGGTTTGAGCTATTTTCGTCCGTTTTGTCATTTTCCCGTTTTTATGCGGGATATTTCCGTTTTCCTCCCGTTTTTCCTTCGCGGGATAAGGCCTAAATATATCTCCCGCAACCCTAGCCCACTAAGGCCCATGTGTCGTCGGCCTGCTGGCTTGCTACCGCTTGACCGCTTCCTGTCCGTGTCGCCCAGCCACCAGAGCTCCGCGCACGGCGCACAGGCTCACTCCAGGTCTCCAGCCGCCGCCCGCCACTCTGCCAGGCGCTCCGCAGTCACCGCCCGCCAGTTGCTCCGCGGCGCATGGTGCACAGGCGCACTCCAGGCTCCACAGTCGCCGCCCGCCAGTTGCTCCGCAGCGCACGGCGCACAGGCTCCAGCCGCCGGCCCTCCAGGCGCTCCACGACGTCCGCACCAGCTGCCGGCCCGCCAGGCGCTCTCCTCTCATGGTACAAGGCTGCAAGTTATTTTTCTTCATGTACATCCTATCTAAACTGTCCTCTTTTCATGCATTGCAAAATTGCAGGAGAAAGAAGAAGAAATAGCAAGTGATCCAGATGTGATGAATGATTATGAGCAGCTGTAGACCGAGAGTGATTGAAGAATGTTTATGTTCATGTTTTTTTATCCTATTATTTTCATATGTTGACGTCGTGGTGGACTAGTGGTTCAATGTTATTATGTTAAGACTTTGTGTGGTTGTATGGACATTTGTACTATCGTTCACTTATGTATCTATTTGAGACTTATTGCTTGTGTGGTTAAACTTATACATGTCGTCGTTATGTTGTATCACATGTTATCTCACCAAGCATGGATGATGCATTTATTGTAGTCATGTTAAACTTATACATGTTGACATGTCTTGATGGTTTTATGGGTTCCTGTTTTCGTTGTGTTTTTCGAATCCCGATCGATACCGGTATTTTTCTTATCAGATTGGTTCGTTTTCAACCCTCCGATTATGTCCTGATTGTTTTCGTTCCTGTCTATCCCATTTTTATTTCCGTTCGGCTGAGAAAATATGAAAGTGAAAACGGTTAGAGGGTTTTTCCGACTGTTCCTATCCGTTTTTATCCCTACCAATAAGCTAATGGGAAGCTGTCGGAGGATGAACTCCACAAGCGGGGATCCGGAGGGACCCCCTTTGAGATTCGGTCGAGGGGATGATTCTGAATCTACCTCGTACGTGAATTAAAATAGAGTAAATGAGATGCAGGTGGGATGGATGATCGGATACTAGTGGAAATAAATGCTTAGAGGATTTTAGACAGGTTCGGGCCATACGGAGCATAATACCCTACTCCTGTGTGTATGCTATAAATGCTCTGGAAATGCCTCTCTGAGGATCTCTTGTGTTACAAGGGTTTCTGTCTAAGTCTAAAGCTTTGTGTGTCTTGTTCTTCGTATGTTGAGCTTCTTGAACTTCTGTGTTGGAGAACCTGTTCGACCTCTGTCGACCTGAAGCACCTCTCAGCCCTCCTCTCCTCCGGGGAGCCCGCTCCTTCTTATACTCCATCGGGGCGACCTAGCGTGCCCAGAAAGGAGGACGCGAGTTTCAAGGTGCCATAAATGAAAAGCAACCATCATGGGCTGTAGCTTGACGTTACCGGGGGGGGTTGAAAACGCACCCCCGTCCGGTCCTGTCGTCATCATCCCACTTTTCAGCGGGTGCAGCAGGGAGGGCCCACGGGTAGCCACCGATCAACCCCGCGTGCCCGCCCGATCAGAGCGAGCCTGACACAGCAGAATGGCAAGCGATATGCCTCGAGCCCTGCGACGACATCTCGAGGCGCGCCGGATGACGCGCGATGGGACCCGTCGCATTAAATGTCCCCACGTCTCCCTGCCAAGCAGTGGCAGGGACTGACAGCAGGCGTGGGGGGAGTGGTTAGAAGTGACAGGCCACACTCCCTCTTAAATGCAACATCGGGCCTCTCACCAATTGACACCTCACCGCTGAGCCTTTGTAGGGTCCACCGACAAGGGGCTTCTCAAGTCGTCGAGGAACTCTAGGTGCTCGAGGACTACTGTTCATAGCCCCAAGCACTCTCTCTCAGATATGCTATTTCTCTGTCCTCGGGGAACTCAGGCACTCGGGAACCACTGTTCATGGCCCCGAGCGCCCTCTCCCGGAACTGTGTCTGCTAGGGTCATCAGGGAACTCAGGTGCTCGGGGACCACTGTTCATGGCCCCAAGCGCCCTCTCCTGGAACTTGTACTTCTCGGGTCCTCGGGGAACTCGAGTACTCGGGGACCACTGTTCATGGCCCCGAGCACCCTCTCCCGGAACTTAGTCTTCTCGGACCTCGGGGAAAAGTCCCCGAGGGAAGGCGCCACGTGACACTCTGCTGTCCTGGCCTCGGGACTCGGGGACCCCTGGTTCCCAGGTCACCAACAGCAGCCCTCGGGCCCATTAGCAGGCAATGACCCAAAGACTACGAATGGGGCCCTTATTTCTTCGAGGCCGATCCCAGCATCGATGCCACGTGGCTTGTTCTCGGGCGCTGGAATTTTGCGGTCTTGACAGTCTTTTCGGCCCAGGCTTTTGGTATGGCCCAGGCGGGGAACCAAAAGGACACATGTCCTTTCGACTTCCGAGGAGGGTGATAACGAGACGGGAGGTGCGCGTAGCAACCGCGCTGATCGAGGGTAGTGCGCCTGGCAATCACGCCGATAGAGGGGAATGCGCCGTGGAAAGTGCCGTTTGAAATCCCTAGGATATAAAAATAAGAGGGGGAGCGAACCGTTGCCCCTCACGCCATTCTTGCGATCGCCACCTCCTGTCTTCTTCTTCTTCCTTGCGCACCGGGAGCTCTTGCCCTCTTCAACCCGTAGCGCACCCTTCTTCTCAACCCCTCCAGCACACTCCCCACCCACAAAAGATGCCGAGTGCAGAAAGCAGCCGCGCGGACACGTCGAGCTCCGACAGCGTTCTGCCGAAGTCCCACATTGTGAACGAGGAGGGGGCAGAGAAGGTCCACAAGCTGATGGTGCCCGTCGGCCAGCGGGAGGCGTCGGTGGTGATGCCGGCGAACTTTTCTCCCTCCACGCGCCGGCCGGAGCGGATCATCATTTTCGTGTCCTTCGTCACCGCCGGACTGGTGCCGCCATTTTTGACTTTCTTCCTCCAAGTGCTGGACACATTCGGCATCCAGCTGACCCACCTGAGTCCGAATTCGGTGGTGATTTTGGTGATCTTCGTGCATTTCTGCGAGATGTTCGTAGGAGTGTCACCGTCGGTCGCTCTGTTCCGGCACTTCTTCGTCCTCCGAGCGGCCGGGAAGAGGAAAGGATCCGACGGGGTGGAGGTGGTCGGCTGCTGCAACTTCCGCCTGCGGGAGGGGCTCGGCGAACTCTACATCCCGCAAGTGCTGCGCAGCAAATGGGAGGATTGGCGCCGGGACTGTGTCTACGTCGACGTCAGCCCCCATGACCGCCTCACACTGCCCCAAACGCCGGTGGAACCCCACAGTCCGACCTGGGAGGCAACCCCCGCGAAGGATGAGCACCTGCGCCCGGTGCTGAACCGCATCGATGACCTACGCCGGGCGGGGCTGACTTCATTGATGGTGGTCACCGACTACCTGCGCCCCCGTCTGGCCCCCTTGCCGGAGCGTGCTCGCGCTGCCCGGATGTACAACGGCTCGGGCGACATCACGAGGACCCACATCGCCCCGGACGGGGACCTCGACGAGGGGGCGCTGGCAACCCTATTTAAGGTGGTGATCGGCGTTGACGACCTCGCCCGGGTGGTCCTGCCCTGAGAGGAGCTGGCGCTCTGCATGGATCCGGGCCGGGCGGCACTACAAGCGTCCATGCGGGAGTTCGACGCCCAAGGGCTGGTGGATCGTCCGGGGCGCCGGAACCCCGGGACCATACAGATCCCCGGGGTGGATGATAACGGAGGGCGAGGCGCCGCCGCCGAAGGAAGTAGGCCGACGGCCCGATGAGACAAGGGGAAGCGTCCCCGGGCATACGTCCCTCAGCCGTCTTCATCGTCATCGCCGTCACCCCCGCGACAACGGCCGGCGGCTGGCGGCACGACGGAGGGTGGTCGAGGCGGCCAATCTTCGGGAGTGGAGTCCGGGACGGAGGCCAGATCTAGGGCTCGGCAGCCCGAGGGCCAGGGTCCGGCTGGCGGCCGGACTGACCAGCCGCCGGAGGCAGGCTCCGGGGCGGCTGTTGGGGCCGGCCCACAACGGCCCGAGGGCCAGAGCCCTCCCCCGAAGAAGAGGAAGGCGGAGCCCGGACCGAAGCCACAGAGACCTGACTTCCGGATCCCGGTGTGTCGATGGCAGTATCGCGGGCCGAAGACCACGTAAGCTCCCTTTCTGTCTCGAGCACATCTGCTTGGATGTTGGCTTGTCACTAACCTTTTTTGTTTTCAGGCCGCCCAAGGACCCCGCAGGAGGCCAAAGGCAACCGGAGGAGCCGAGGCCAGCCCCTATTTTGGGGCCGAGCGTGCTTGTTCCAGAGCCAACTGCGCCAGCAGACCCAGAGCTGAGGGCACCGGCCAGCCCAGAGCCGAGGGCCCCGGCCGGTCCCGAGCAGCAAACACCGACCGAACATGCCCCGAGCCCTCCGAGGACGGAGCGAGTGCCCGCGGGAGAGGTGGTCGCGAGGAGGGCAGCGCCAGCGTGGCAGCCATCGGGAACCTCGAGCGCCTCTGCAGAGAGAGCTCGCAGGGGACCCAGCCCCCGGCCGCCTTCTGGTCAGGCCCCGGAACCCCTCCTGGAGGTGCTTGGAAGCGCCCGGGAGGTCATCGGGTGGCTCGAAGTGGAACTCAAGAAGCAGCGCGTCACCCTGCTTGCCGAGAGGGGCCGACTGGAGGAGGCCCGGAAGCTCTTGGAGTCCCGTATCGCCTCGGCTCGCGCATCTTACGAGAAGTCAATGCGCGAGGTGGCCGAGGAGCGGGAAGCGCTGGAGGAGAGATGCGACGAGGCTGTCGTCGCGCAGGAGAAGGCGTGGGTACATTTAATGCGGTGGGTCCCATCGCGTGTCATCCGGCGCGCCTTGGAAATATTGTCGCTGGGCTCGAGGCTTATCGCCTGCCCCCGTGCTGTGTCAGGCCCGCTATAACCGAGCGGGCATGCGGGGTGGTTCGGCGGCTGCTCCATGGCTCCCCTGTTGTACCCGCTAAAAGGTGGCATGATGACGACAGGACCGATAGAGGACGTATTTTCAACCCCCTGTAACATCAAACTGCAGCCCCATGATGGTTGCTTTCCATTTATAGCTCATATGGACTCGTGCCCTCCTTTCTGGGCACGCCAAGCCGCCCTGATGGGATATAAAAAGGGGAGCGCACCCCGGAGAAGGAGGACCCTGGACGGCAGACAAGCTAACGAAGTCAGGACACACGAAGCTCGAAGCAAGACCGAAGCTCTAGACTTAGATAAAAATCCTTGTAACGCAAGAGATCTAGACAAAGTCATTCCCAGAGCATTTATAGCATAGACACAGGAGTAGGGTATTACGCTCTGTGCGGCCTGAACCTATTTAAAATCCCTCGAGCATTTACTCTCACTAGCATCCGATCATCCGTCTCGCCTGCATCCCTCATACTCGCATTTAATTCACGTACGAGGTAGATTCAGAATCATCCCCCCGACCGAATCTCAAAGGGGGTTCCTCGCGGTCGGGATCTCCTGGCGTTGGGCAGCCGCCTCGGTCTGAGCTCGCTCCAGCTCGGGGGACGATGAAGTGCTGGAATAGCGTGACCAACGGCGGCACTCCCACGAACATCTCACGGAAGTGGGCGAAGATCGCCAGGATCACCACCGAGTTTGGACTCAGGTGGGCTAGCTGGACGTCGAACGTGTCCAGCACTTGGAGGAAGAACGTCGAGAATGGCGGCACCAGTCCGGTGGTGATGAAGGACACAAAGATCATGATCCGCTCCGACCGGCGCGTGAAAGGCGGAAAGTTCGCCGGCGTCACCACCGACGCCTCCCGCTGGCCGGCGGGCACCATCAACCTGCGGACCTTCTCAGCCCCCTCCTCGTTCCTGAGGTGGGACTTCGACAGGACGCTGTTGGAGCTCGATGCGTCCCGACGACCGTTGACTGCCCTCGGCATTCTTTGAGGGTGGGGAGTGTGCTGGAGGAGATGAGAAGAAAGGAGCGCTGCAGGCTAAAGAAAGAGCTCCCGGTGCGTAAGGAAGAAGAAGACAGAAGACAGCAATCACAAGAATGGCGTGGGGAGCAGCCGTTCATTGCCCCTCCCCTTTTTATGTCGTTGGGATTTCAAAAGGCAAATTGCTCGGCGCAATCTGCGAGGCGCATTCCCCTCAATCTGCGCGGTTGCCAGGCGCATCTCCCTCGATCAGCGCGGTTGCCAGGCGCACTACCCTTGATCCGCGTGGTTGCCACGCGCGCCTCCCGCCTCGTTATCACTCTCCTCAGAAGTTGGAAGGACGTGCGTCCTTTCGGTTTCCCGCCTGGGCCGTAACAAGAGCCTGGGCCAAAAGGACCGCAAGATTTTGGCGCCTGACGACAAGCCACGTGGCACCAATGCTGTGATCGGCCTATAAGAAGTAGGGCCCCATCCGCAGTCTTTGGGTCATCACCTGCCGATGGGCCCGGGGGCTGCTGTCGGTGACATAGGAACCAGGGGTCCCCGAGTCCCGAGGCGAGGACAGCAGAATGCCACATGGCGCTTTCCCTCGGGGACTATCTCCCCGAGGTCCGAGAAGACCCAATTCCGGGAGGGGTGCTCGGGGCCATGAACAATGGTCCTTGAGTACCCAAGTTCCCCAAGGACCCGTGAAGGCAGTTTTGGGAGGGGTGCTCGGGGCCATGAATAGTGGCCCCGAGTATCCGAGTTCCCCGAGGACCCGAGAAGGTAGTTCCGGGAGAGGACTCGGGGCCATGAACAGTGGTCCCCGAGTACTCGAGTTCCCCGAGGACCTGAGAAGGCAGTTCCGGGAGAAGGCGCTTGGTGCCATTAACAGTGGTCCCCGAGCACCCGAGTTCCCCGAGAACCCGAGAAGCCCCTTACCGGTGGACCCCACAAAGGCTCAGCGGTGAGGTGTCAACTGGTGAGAGGCCCGATGCTGCATTTAAGAGGGAGCATGGCCTGTCACTTCCAACCACTCCCCCCACGCCTGCTGTCAGTCCCTGCCACTGCCTGGCAGGGAGGCGTGGGGACATTTAATGAGGCGGGTCCCATCGCGCGTCATCTGGCGCGCCTTGGAGATATCGTTGCTGGGCTCGAGGCTTATCGCCTGCCCCTCCTGCTGTGTCAGGCCCGCTCTAACCGAGCGGGCATGCGGGGTGGTTCGGCGGCTGCCTGGTGGGCCCCCCCTGCTGCACCCGCTAAAAGGTGGCATGATGACAACAGAACCGGTCGGGGACGCATTTTCAACCCCCGTAACATCAAACTATAGCCCCATGATGGTTACTTTCCATTTATGGCTCATGGGGACTCGTGCCCTCTTTTTTGGGCACGCCAAGCCGCCCTGACGGGATATAAAAAGGGAAGCGCACCCCGGAGAAGGAGGATCCCGGACGGCAGACAAGCTAACAAAGTCAGGACACACGAAGCTTGAAGCAAGACCGAAGCTCTAGACTTAGACAAAAAAATCCTTGTAACGCAAGAGATCCAGACAAAGGTATTCCTAGAGCATTTATAGCATACATATAGGATTAGGGTATTACGCTCCGTGCAGCCCGAACTTGTCTAAAATCCCTCGAGCATTTACTCTCACTAGCATCCGATCGTTCGTCCCGCCTGCATCCCTCATACACACATTTAATTCACGTACGAGGTAGATTCAGAATCATCCCCCCGGCCGAATCTCAAAGGGGGTCCCTCCGGATCCCTGCTTGATGAGTTCATCCTCCCGCAGAGTTTACACATCTTTCCCTATGAGTTGTGATTCCCGTGTTGTTCACACTTCCGGGGTGTGTAGTCGGTGTCTCGCTACATGGCCTTTACAAAGCTCCCGCTGATCCGTAGGTACCCACTGAGGTTTCATTGCCAACAGACGATTCCATCGCTGTAGAAGCCCCCTCTTGTGCCACTCAATCGTTCATTGGTGCCCACAGAACTGGAGGGGTGGCTAATTAGTTGGTCATGCCATACCCATCTAAGCCTCGTGGTTGTGCGGTTTAGCCGGGTTACATGCTTCAAAAACCGGTCCTTAGGATCCCACATAAGAACAACCTGAATGTACTTAAAGTCGCCTAGAGGGAGGGTGAATAGGCGTTTCTGATAATTAAAACTTAGCAACAGATTAATCAGAGCCCGGATACTCCAGTGAAGGTTGGATACTCCGGTAGTACAGACTATCCGGCCTTGTCCGGATTATCCGGGTTATATAGGATTTCGAAACCGAAATGAATCTAAGCCAGTTTACTAGAATCTAAGAGATACCACAGGTTCTACTATGAGTAAAATACTTAAACAACAATACCATGCAGTAAGATTCTCATGAATGATAGAATTTGGGAAAAATCCCAAAACTACAACAATTAGTAAAGCTTGCACGAAAATAAGGAGACAAGATTTTATCCCAAAGTTCGGCCACCTCACAAAGAAGCGCCTACGTCTCCGTTGAGGAGCTCACAAAGAGCTAGGTCTTTTTCAACCCTATTCTCTCCTAGCAACCACAAAGATCAAGCTATATTTTCTTACTCAAATCGATGACGATTACAAACTTTCCGTGACACTCCACAATTCTTGTGTGCTCTATGGGCGACGCCTTGTTGTCTAGGAGCACGAGGCTCCAAGAGAAAAATCACAAGTGAATGCTTGATGACGAACTCAATGCTCAACAACTCAAATTACTCTTCCAAACTCAAACTCTCAATTTTGGAGCAATCTAAGCACTAGAGTGGTTTGGAGGGCTCTTGAATGCTCTCAGGAAGCTTTTTCAAAGTGTAGCTTAGCAGCAACAGCAAGCATTCAATGCAAGGGGGTGTGAAGGTATATATAGCTAACCCTAAAAAACTAGCCGTTACTGTTTTGGTTCACCTAACCCGGAGTATCCGGTGAACACCAGAGTCTCCGGGCATAAATCCAAAACGGGCTCAGAAAAGTGTCAGAACTAGCCGTTATGGTTCTGTTGAACTATCCGGAGTATCCGGTGAACACCGGAGACTCCGGGTGACACTTAGTCGCCACAGAGAAAAAGCCCGGAGACTTGTCGGACTCTCCGGCCTCTCAAGGTACCGGAGTATCCGGTGAGCATCAGAGACTCCGGACATTTAAATTAAATGCTAACCGAGACTCTCTGACGGAGTCTCACTCGGAGACTCCGGTTGAAAACTCCAACTACCGGAGTATCCGGTGAACACCGGAGAGTCCGGTCATTTTTAAAATAAATCCTAACCGATGCTCTCTGCCGGAGACTTTCTCGGAGACACCGGCCAAAATTCACCAAACACCGGAGACTCCGGACAATTAAAATTAATTCGGAACTGAGGAGTCTCACTCGGAGACTCCGGCCTAAAACACTGAGTACCGGAGTATCCGGTGAACACTGGAGACTCCGGACTCAGAACACTTGGCCTATTTCCCGGTGTCCGTGGGTGAATGTGTCTCTCAACATTTGGTTCTAATAGGTTACTTTGAGCATTAAGACACCATCAAAACTAACAATTGCATCCATCTTGATAGTACGGCTTTCCTAGACTCAATTTCAAAGATAAAATTAAATTAAATCCTATTGAGTACTACAAACCGCTTCTCTTTTCTTTTTGAGGGACGTCAACGTCGTATATCTTCACCAATGAGACTAAAAACCTATTCATAGCTTCAATAAACTCATTAGTCCCTTAATCGTTTTGTCATCAATAAGCCGAAACCCACTTAGGGGGTCTAGATGCACTTTCACAATCACAAACCAACTGTGCATTACCCGCACACGTGCATTCCCGCACCATCATCATACAAACATTCTGTTGGGATCCCTATACTATGTTTCTACAAAATTACCATACTCGATTCTTGTTGCATAATTATTAGTCAAGATTAATATTTACCAACTACGAAAGCACTAGCATATCTACCCTTCATTAACCATGACTCATCAATGACGACAAGAAATAAGCATACAAAAGCTAATAAATCCTAATATGGGATTCCAGTTTAGACAAGCATGCAATGAAGGAATAAATAGCTACACATGAATCCTAAAATGGGAGCAAGATGTTCAATGACACTTGCCTTCAGCTAAGGGTTGCTCGAAGTCTTCAAACACTTGATCTTGCAGATTCCTAAACTAATCACCTCCTAATCAACAAACCGGAAAACACACACAAGGGAAACTACTAATAACAGTACACAAAACAGTACTAAAACTTGGTAAAAATACTATAAAAAAATTCTACACATCTCAACAAATATTTGAGCGTGAAAATCACCCAAATCGGAGCTACGAGCAAAAAATTATAAGCTTTGAAGTTCTAGGGGCTTTTCTGCAAGTTTTACTTAATTTCATAGAATAAACCGAAAATATTTTATACTGGAAATCTTGATATGGCATCATAAAGGGAATAAGAATTATTTTTCCATAGAAAAACCTACGAAAAAGGTCCATAGACCCATGAACCATGGCTTGAGGGCTGGTCCATGGTCCACGGTGGACCGATTACAAAAGAGTGAAGGGGTATGCGATCCGAGCCACACGATCAAGACTGGATGGCTCGAGGTGAAGGGGGCGGGTTGGGCGGCGCCAGACATGGCCGCCGGCCGACTGACAGCGGCGCATGGACGCAACCTCGCCGGGGAAGCGCAAAGTCGTGCTTCCGGCCATGAAACTTGACGGGAAAAGGAGCAAAACAAGGAGGAGGGCATGAGGATTCTCACCACGGGCTTCTCAACGCCGGTGAGGGGCTGTGGGAGACCGTCGATGGCGAGGAGCGGAAGGCGAAGCTCGGACACAGCACGGGTGGGGTTCCGACGGTGGAGAGAAGCCGAGGAGTGGCGGGACGATCCACCGGAGGCCCTTCGACACCAACGAAGGAAGAATCGGGGTCAATGGTGGCTTGGGCGTGGAGAAGCAACGCGGTGGCGGAGCTCACCGGAGTTGAAGAAGATAATGACACCAAGGACGATTTCCAAGCAAGAAAATGGGTGGGAGTGAATGGAAAAGGTGTGGAACATTGCAAGCAAAGAGGAGGGATGCTTATATGCGCGAGAGGGGAAGAGCATCGGCCGGATTCGAAGATAATGGCCGACGGCCTTGATGGAGATAAATGCGGCGGTTTCCACATTAGAGAGGGGTAAAGGAGGGGGAAATGGCGGGATGCTTGATTGAGGGGCGAGGATCGTGGTAGTGGCGTTTAATTGACGCGAAGCGGCTCGGGGAGGCATGGATTTGAATGCACCGGCGAGATTTGGGGGTGGTGAGGGCGGGCGGGAGGAGGAAGAAGCAGAGCTGGCGGCTCGGTGACTCAACCACGCCTCTAGCCGGGCCCACGCGGCAGCGAGAGAAGGCGGGGAAGGGGGCCGGCTCGGGCGACTACGGCAGGCCGACTCAGACGTGGGGAAAGCTGGCCCGAAGCCCAGCACGGGAGAGGGAGGTGCCCCACACGGGGAAAAAAGGAGAGAGGGTGAGGGAGGAGTTGGGCCGGAGGGGAAAGAATCGGCCTGAGATCCTTTTACAATTTTGAAATTCCTTTTCTTTTAAGATTTTGAGATATTTTCAAAAGGGGTTTAAACGAGTGACTTCTAGCAAACTTTTGAAAATATTTTTCAAGTATAAAAACCTATTGCAACTACTGCAGCATGAATGCAACAAACTTATCTACAATCTAAGGTAAATTTAAATTTAGAAATTAATTTCTTTCTATGTTGACCAAAATCTACAACTCCTATTTAAATTCTAGTAAAATTTTAAAATATTGCAAAAATCGAAAGTTTGGGGGTGTTACACACTCCTCCTCCACCACTCGAACAGGATGCTCTAGCCCCTGGACAACTGCAACCCCGACGTTGGGATCACTTTCCATGGCCTCCACCGATATAGAGCCATCCGTAGCATTTCCTACGGCACCTGCTCCTACCTATGACCTGCTCTCCCTGGTCGCCAGCCTCTCTGCCTCCATCAGCACACTGATAGCTAAGAAAGAGGCAGCAGACCATAGATGTGATGAGCTGGAGAGGTTGGTGGCCGATAAGAAGGAAGCGGGTCATGCGCTTCAGCAAGAGAAGGATACGCTTGTCGCCCGAAGCATCAAGTAGTTGGAGGCTGAGCGGATGACCTGCAGCTTTATGAGGGATGCCTTCCTAGAAATGCGAGGGGGGGGGGGCGAGGAGTGTCAGTCTGGAAGTCACCAGTACAAAGGAAGAAACTGCACAGGTCTGGTCCTACGCCATCAACGTCTTGGCAGAGAAGTTCAACCATATCCCAAGCATCCTAGCGGTGAGGACGGCGAAGGATGTGGTGATGGCGGTGAAAGCCACGGCGGAGTACGTTCTCCAGTGCTACTGCTGCTGTGACCCTACCTTCAACCTTGAGGTTGTTGGGGAGGAGGTTGTGACCGCTGGTCCTGAAGCCGAGGCGAGGCTGTAGGCAGACTGCCAAGGGTCAGTGGAGTATGTAGGGTATCTCTTCTGGTTGGTGACCACCAAAGAGCAAATGTCGCCCTATAACTTAGGCTTGTATCATATTTGAATGAACTTTTCCATTTCTTTGATGAGCTTGTGTCACTGTTGTGGTCAAAGAGCTCTTGCGTTGACTAGCCCACCTGCTCGCTCTGCTACATCGACAACTCCATCGACCAGCGCGGTCAGGAAGCAGTGGCCGAGTGTGAACTTAGGTTTGTGGTTGAACAAGAGATCCTGTAGAGCGATCTTCGAGGTGCACCAGCCTTGCCCCAGACTAAGCCACATGTAGTCTTAGGCTAGCTAAGTAAGACTCGACCAATTGATTCCTGCGTATTTTGCAACATGTTTCTTTGACCAGATTACCGGGAGGATCTGTTGGAGGCGCAAAGGGACCTAGAGCGGATGATGAGGGAAAACAACCAGTCGCGGGCATATTTCTACGATTGCCTTAGTCGGATATTTTCTCCCTTCGACTCGCTGCTTCGGTCCGTGAATGGTCATATCGATTAGCTCTTGGCGGCATTCGAGGAGGCAGGTGAACTCGAGTAGATGCTTTGTGACACCGTTGGCGACCACCTTTTTGAGGTCAAAGTCTATGGCACCTGCCTTGCTCTTGCCTTCGTCAGCGTGCATTTCCCAAACCTCGACCTTGCTTTGACAGTCTCCAAAGGCTTCGTCGGTGCCCAGAAGACCACGGCGGAGCTTCACAAACTTGCTGACTCATATCTATTCGTGTCTCACTCTCTTCTTTGGACCGTTTGATTCGAACCACTGAGAAGCATTTTAGATCCTAAGGACACTAAACGAATTGTTAGAACCAACCCCCGGGCGTTACCCGGGAGATGATTTTGTAACCTAAGGACTTGCTCCTAAATAGATTTTACCTGCGCTCATGTGGTGAGTAGGCTCTGATTGCTTGTTACTCGTAGCTTTGGGGACAAGGTTTTTCGAACCGCTCAATAGTTAGGTTTGTGCTGCCTAGGACAACTTTTAGCATGACAAGCCCTTCGGTGCTCGAGCAACAATTTTCTTTCCCCCCAAAGCGACTTGGTACTCACAATATGTGTGA
Source organism: Phragmites australis (assembly GCF_958298935.1). Taxonomy (NCBI): domain Eukaryota; kingdom Viridiplantae; phylum Streptophyta; class Magnoliopsida; order Poales; family Poaceae; genus Phragmites; species Phragmites australis. The sequence continues at coordinate 42,217,770 of NC_084923.1, forward strand.
ACAAGCAACATAATCTAGGAGCGTAAAATAATCTATGAGCATAAAAGGAACACAAATTTAACATTACTCTAGCCCCTGATCGTCTGGTGAATCAGAAAGACTTACAAGCCGAGGGCGGTCCGCTCTTGTCCGGTAGATCTTGCAAAATAGAGCATCTGATCAGCGGGAGGGTTGCTGATCAGGCAGTTTAACCTTTGAATCAGAAAAACTTACAAGCCGAGTGCAATCCGCTCTTGTCCGGGAGATCCTGCAAAATAGAAAAAAATGGGCTCATGCTTGAGCAGCCTTACACATTGAACTTACGCTACTGATTTATGTTCCATGAATTGTGTAATTCACGGTCGTCCTCCATAGCTAGTTTTACCACACCAGGTCAGGTAACCTCGACCACTGTGTAGGATCCTTCCCACTTGGGGAAGAGCTTGTTCCGTCCTGCCTTATTATGAATTTTTCCTTAGTACGAGGTCGCCTACAACCAGGGTTCGCTCTTGCACCCTGCGGTCATGGTAATGCCTGAGGCTTTGCTGGTATCGAGCTACTCGAATTAGAGCACGATCGTGGAACTCTTGGATCAGGTTCGTGTCATCTTCCCATGGAGCCACCTTGTCTTCATATGAGTAGCGGATTACTCTAGGAGATTGGAGGGCGATCTCGGAGGTGAGCATTGTTTCATTGCTAAAAACCAAGAAGAATGGAGTTTCGGCCGTGGCTCTGATAGGCGTCGTTTGCAGCGACCAAAGTACCATGGGGAGTTCGTCCACCCAACGTCTCGAATAGCTCTGAAGCCGATCGAAGACTCAAGTTTTGACCCCTTGTAGTATCATCCCATTTGCCCTTTCGACCTGACCATTGCTTTGGACGTGTGCCACTGACGCGTAGCATACTTTGGTCCCGATCTCTTCGCAGTAGTCTTTAAAAGTGCTATTGATGAACTGTGCCCCGTTGTCTATAATTATGCGGTTGAACCGCACTACCAGCCCCGTATGAACTTAATTGCTGTCGTGGCGGTGATCTTCCTGACCGACTCGGCCTCAATCCACTTAGTGAATTTGTCGACTACCACAAACTGGAATTATAAACTGTGAGGAGCCTTAGAGAATGGTCCCACAATATCGAGCCCCCAAACAGTGAAAGACTAAGAGAGTGGTATGGTTTGCAGTGTTTGGGCTGGTAGGTTAGTTTGTCGGCCATGGTTCTGACACGAATCACACCGTTTCACCAGCACACAAGCATCCTAGAGGGTCGTGGGCCAATAGAATCCTTGTCAGAATGCTTTTCTGACTAGAGTGCGGTATGAAGTGTGGATACCACATATGCCTCTGTGGATATCAGAGAGCAAAGCACTCCCCTCTTCCTTAGTGATGTATTCCAGTAAAAGGCCATTGCTCCCCATACGGTAGAGGTGTCCTTCTACTACGGAGTATCTGCAGGCTTGTCGCGTGACCTTTTCTGCTGACGCGTCATCGTCAGGGATCGCTTGATTATGAAGGTATACCAAGATCCGATCCATCCAGGTCATGCCTGAATCAAGCTGGGCGACCACATTATGGACACCCGAGGACTGCACCAAAGGAGGCGTTGCCTCCAAAGGTATTACCTCGGGTGCTATGTTTCTGAACGGAGCATCCCCTTCACCTTAGCCCGAGACCGCGATGGATGGTTGTGTGAGTCTTTCTTCAAAGACTCCGACCGGGACAAGTACGCAAGAAGAAGCGACACGGGCCAGCTCATCAGCGAGGAAGTTGTCCCTGCGCAAGATGTGTTTAACCTCAAAACTGATAAAACGTCGCTCCAGCTTTCTCACTTAAGTGAGGTACGCCACAATTATCCGATCTGAGCATTGAAACTCTTTTTGCACTTGGTTTACGACCAGTAGTGAGTCCCCTTCCACTAGCAGACGTTTTATACTAAGTGCAGAGGCTACTCTCATTCCGGACAAGATGCCATCATATTCTGCAACATTGTTAGTGGCAGGAAACATAATTGAACTATGTAACTGAGGGTGTCACCGGTCGGTGAGGTTAAGGCCACTCTAGCCCCTATTCCCTTTAGTGTGAATGACCTATTGAAGTGCGTGGTCCAGTGCTCCTCTGCCTCTGATTGTTATTCCTTCTAGGGCCCTAAGGACGACCACTCAGCCACAAAATCGACCAACGCCTGGGACTTGATAGCTGTCAGGGGGACAAACTGAATATTGAATTCCTCGAGCTCCACTGCCCACTTCGTTGTTCTCCTTGCTGCATCCTTGTTGTGGAGGATCTCCCTAATCGGGAGCGAGGAGGCTAGCTTGATTTTGTGGGGCTAGAAGTAATAGTGCATGAGCTTACAAAAGGTCATTAGCACGGCGTACAACATCTTTTGTGCTTGCGGGTATCGAGCCTTCAGTATGTGTAGAACTTCACTGATGTAGTAGACTGGTCATTGAAGACCTTCACGCTCAACTACCAGAACCGCACTTGCAACTTGTGGGATAGCTGCAACATAGAGCAAGAGCTCCTCATCTGGCTGAGGAGCAATTAGTATAGAAGGGGAAGAGAGGTACCTTTTGAGATCTTGAAAAGCCGCCTCCATTTCTGGCGTCAACAGGAAATTGTTGTTTTTCTTCAGTAGCCTAAAAAGCAGTAGCCCCTTCTCTCCCTTCCTCGAGATGAACCTTCTCGGCGCTGCCATGCATCCCGTCAAGTTCTGGAGTTCCTTCAACCTAGTCAGAGATCTCATCTGATCAATTGCTTTGATCTTTTCAGGGTTTGTTTCTATCCCCCAGATGGACGTGAGGAAACCGAGCAACTTCCCTAATAGGACTCCGAACGTGCACTTCTTCAGGTTCAACTTCGTGCGGTACTTTCAAAGGTTGTCGAACGTCTCTTGGAGGTTCGCGATCACGATGTCATCGGTCATGCTTTTTATGACTATGTCATCAACATAAGCCTTGACATTTCTATTAAGCTGTGGTCGAAGGTTGAGCTGAATGCATCGTTGGTAAGTAGCACCGGTGCTTTCTAAGCCAAAAGGCATAATTACATAGCAAAAGACCCTGAAGGGCATTACAAAAGCACTTTTATCCTCATCTACCCCATACATCCTAATCTGATGGTACCCTGAATGGGCATCTAAGAAGCATAGCAAGTCGCCTCCTAAAATCGAATCAACAAGCTGGTGGATCCGGGGTAGAGGGAAGAGATCCTTTGGGCACGCTTTGTTGAGTTCGGTGAAGTTGATGCACATTCTCCACTTACCATTGGGTTTTTGGAACATGACGGGTTAACCAACCACTCTGGGTACCGCACCTCTCAGATGAAGCCTGCTTCCAAGAGCTTGTCGATCTTCTCACGAAGTGCTTCCTTTCGGTCAAGTGCAAACCAGCGCACCTTTCGCTTTATAGGTCGCGCGTCGTGTCGCACTGACAACTTGTGCTCGATGACCTCCCTAGGGACCCCAGGCATATCAGACGGACTCTAAAAAAAGACCTCCGTGTTTGCCCGGAGGAAAGTGTTGAGCGCAAGTTCCTATTTTGGGTCTAGGCCGGCCCCGATCTGGACCGTACTGGATAGGTCGGCGTCGTCTATGCAAATTGCCTAAAGTCGGCCGTCGGGATTGGCGATGACGTGAACCTTCTCTAGACAGCCGCTTAGCCCGGCGTTCTTGGGCTATGAGCTGGGAGTTATCTCGACCATGTCGAGGCTCCTCTTGTTGCAGTGTAAGGCCATCTTTTGGTTGCCCAAAATAGTGATGGCTCACTTGGGACCAGAGATCTTGACTACTGGTATGCATAGTGGGAGACGACCATGAACTGGGCCATTGCTAGTCGCCCTAGGATAGCATTATACGTGGTCCCGAAATTTGCTGCATCGAATTGAAAGTGACGGGCAGCTTGATTTGCCCAAAGGCTTGGGCGAATAGCTGGGGATGATCACGAAGAAGGGAGGAGATGGTTTCAATGCATTCCTCGGGATCTGCAGGGCATCTAATGCTTTAGTGAAGGGGAGGTTGATGGAACTACCTCCATGTACCAGCACGTGCCCCATTAGGATATTGTGCACGGTGGGCTCGACCACGACGGGGTAACATCTGGGGTGCTGGATGCATGCGCAGTGTTCCTCCTGGCTAAATCTGAGGGGTACCTCCGACCACTTTAGTCACGAACTTGGGCCCAGCATGGTTGTGCATACCTCACGGACCACCAACTTGTACTCCTGATTTGAGGAATACATCACGTCACCCCCAAAGATATGGTGGAACATGTGCTCGGGCTGCTAGAAACCCAGAGCCGATTGGTCGGGATTGGCCCCATCCTCACCAGCGTCGTTGCGCCCAGGTTTGTGGCCCCCAAGCTCTTTATCTATAACGCGTACGGCCTTGCATTCAGTCAGGTCATGTGCGTCGGTACAGTGGATCGAGCAGTAGCCTCAGCCCTTTTTTCGGTCCTTCTTCTTGTAGCATCGGTGCGGTTGGCCAGCCTACTCGACTACCACGACATCGGGTGGTCCAGCCTTGCACTTATTCTTCATTTTCTCCATCCAGTCGGCCCCTTTGGAAGGGATGGCCTGGTCGGAGGTCGCCTACTACCTCATGTCGATCTGGCGCTCTCGAGCCTCAGCGGCTTGGGCACTTATCCGTGCGCCCAAAGAGCTCGGTGGTGCTCCGAACCTCTTCGGTGACTAGTTTTTTTGACCATCTTCTCGTCTTTGACCCCCCCCCTCCGGAAAGCTATGACCATAGACTCGCCTGTGATCTTTGGAATGGTATTTTGGTATTCAGTGAAATGCCAGATGTAATCTCACAGCGACTCGCCATGCCGTGCCTAACCTAGTACATGTCATCCTTGACCCCTGATCGGGCATACGTTCCCTAGAAGTCAGTGATGAACTGGTTGCACAAGTCTTCTCAGGAATGGACTGGCCCGCAGGGAAGGTTCATGAGCCAGGACCGAGGCGAACCGGTTAGGACGGTCGGGAAATAGTTCACCATGACCTTCCCATCACAGCTCGTGGCTTGCACCATGGTGGTGTAGATCTACAGGAACTCCTCCGGGTTGGTCGAGCTATTGTACTTTTCGACTAAAACTGGTTGGACCTCTGGTCGGACCTTGTTCGGCCAGCGCCCTCCCGCAGCCAAGAAGAGAAAGCATTGCACTCCATCCTATAATGGGGAGCCTCTTATCGATGCACAACTTTGCGCATCCAAGGAGAGAGCTGACAGTCTCGCAGCCTTGGTGATGGGATCGAGGAGTCTGATGTCTCTCTATGAGGGGAAGGCGAATGACAGGCCCGCTTGTCTTTTTTCTGCTCTCGCCGGGCGAGATACTCCTGCTTTTGGGTGGCCCTCTGGACCTGGATTCCGTCGCGGAGGTTGCGGTGGCGAAGAGAGTCACACAGGTTAGCGAGTGGATTGTCCTGGCATGGTGGGGGTCCCCGTGTACTCCCTGTTACTGAGGGAGCACGGGTTCTCTCCCGCCAAGAGGTCCACTGCGAATCTTGTCGACCGCGACCTCGATCACTCCTTGTGATGGACGAGATGGCTGCTACCACGGTCTAGCGTCAAGCGGTCTCTACTAAGAGGCTGAGGTCTTGCAGCCATGGCGCTACCGGTGAACTCTCCGGTACCGCCACCAGCGGGTGGCTAAGAAGTACTCGCGCGGTCTGCATTTTCTGCGTGAGTCCATGGTGTGGCATGACGACCTTGAAGATGTCGCCGCCAAGGGCTCCACCTGAAGCGGGAACTCCTCCAGATGGCGTTGTAGTCGTAGGGCAGTATAGGACCACCTCTATGCCTAGTGCCAGGCTGGTTTCCCTCTTGGCCAATGGCCTGGGGCTCACCTCCGGTTCCTAAGACACGAGCGTCTCTACTGTCGCTCGTTGCATGGTCCATCGTGCAGACTTCACGTTCAGTCTCCAAATCCTCAAACTCCATCACGGTGTCCTATGCTTGGAGCATACCAGGCTCGTCTAGGTCGTACCCCATGACGAAAACCTCACGATAGCCAGTATCCTCGAAACAGGACTCAGCATCCAATTTATGTGGACTTAGTCCATGCACCAGCACGAATCCGATGTATAAATAAATGATCTCCTGGCCATATGTACAACCAAACCACTGGCCTCAACCTCGATAACTCCGACAAAAATGGCATCCGATCCTTTCCCCAAGAAATACATGCCGGATACTACACCTGATGGGGTTAAAGTGCCCATATGCTGGTGTGGAGACCATTGTAGGGTGGTGAAGTCATTCGAGTTCTCCTACACCTACGGAAGGAGGTTCTTCATATGTCGCAACTACGAGTACGATCCATCTTAGGGAAGCACCAATATTGGCTCCTGCCCCAAGGAATAACTTCTGGCCAAACTACTCCAAAAACAACTAAGATTTATCACTTAACTTTTTTTATCTTCATTGCAGTCGCCACCACTACCATGTGACTTCTTATAATGGCTGGATACTAAGCAGTCAGAAGCAAATGTGTTCCTCCTTTACACTGAGCCCCACACCGCTTAGAGACACTTCCATGATATGGAAGCGGATGAAAAGAGGGAGGCTATGCGCAAGCGCATTCAGGAGGAGCAGCAGAAGATGATGGAGGAGCATAAACCACATAATGGTAGAGGCCTGTGAGGCAGAGAGGGAGAGGAAGCGCGAGAGGGCGCATGACGTAGGACTAGAAGCGACGAGGAAGGGAAAGTAACCACATTGCACTCAGTAGATCAGATATTGTAATCTTTACATTCCCTAAGCCATATCAGGTTTAGATGTGATACTTGTTTAGGTTATAATGATCGTATACCGTACATGTCAACGCCCGTGTATATCGTAGTTCCCATTAAAATCACCGTATTCAACTTTTCGTTTTTGTTAAATTCAGGTATCCAAAATATCCCATAAACATCTAATGGCACTGGACTATTTGACAAAAAAAAATTACGGCACACGTACGCCTATTCTATCGCAAATTAAGTTAATTTGGCGAAAGTAAGGTATCGCTCGTTAATTGGGTGACACATTGCTATCGCCCATTCAATGGGCGTGACAAAGGTGTCGCCCATTCACCGGGCGACAACAAGGTCTCGCCCAGCGAACGGATAACGCGTGTCACGTCACTGGATTTTTTTATTCCCTAATAGCTGGGGCCAGCAAAGTGTCGTCCGTTGATGAACATGTGATGATAGTCTATTGTTGTAATTTTTTAAAACAACAGTATAATTATATATATATAATATTCTGCAGGTATGCTCACTGTAGTTCATGTCTACGTATACCCTACAAGTTGTAACTCACAGTGTTTTCGATTGTAACTCATAATGTTTCGGGTTGTAACTAGGGGATGTGCGCAATGCGAATAACAAGTTGTAACTCATAGTGTTAGCTTCTCGTGTTGCAATTATGCATTTATGGACGTGAAGTTGTAACTGATCTACTTAACAAGTTGTAACTCACAGTGTTTCGAGTTGTAACTGGAGGATGTGCGCGGTGCGAATAACAAGTTGTAACTCATAATGTTAGCTTCACGTGTTGCAATTATTAATTTCTGGACGTGAAGTTGTAACTGATCTACCTAACAAGTTGTAACTCATAGTGTTTCGGGTTGTAACTGGGGGCAGTGCGAATAACAAGTTATAACTCACAGGGTTAGCTTCTGTGTTGCAATTATGCATTTCTGGACGTGAAGTTGTAACTGTTCTACCTAACATGTTGTAACTTACAGTGTTTTGGGTTATAACTAGAAGATATACATAGTGCAAATAGCAACTCGCCGAGACGAATGGATGCTGCTCTCCATTATGGAGACCAATGGATGTTGCTCTCCTAATTTTTTTTATTTTTTATTTTTTAAATTTAGTAATTTTAGGCCTCCATTTGAAAAAAAAATATGGCAGCATCCTCTACATAATAATTTTTTCAGATTTTTTTAACTATTTACATATTGTTTTGAACTTTAAGAGCCATGAAATACTATATTTTTATTTTATTTTAATATGTCGCCCATTAGAAAGGTGACGAGTTTATTTTTTTAAACTTGTCATCCGTTAGAAGTGTGACAGACACCTAGAGTTGCTATTTTTTTCAAACGTTAATTGCTAGATTTGAAAAAAAAAAAAAACTTGCTCTCCTCCTCCTTGCGTTTCTACCGGCCCAATGACTGCAGCCGTTGTTCGGTTTTTCACAGGATCATCTAGTGAAAATTCTTGCCAAATACCCGTGCAACCACACATGTGTTCTCGGGAGGGATGAACGAAAATAAATTCTATACAACGATGCATCTTTATACAGCAGTATCTGAATGTTCATCATTTGTTCTCAACGTGGATCTCAAAATGGTGATGAGGTTCACTCAACATTAATCATATATGTCAAATAATAAATATGCAAAATAATTTTCTATTAATGTGAGATCCACCCCTTTAAAATTCACATGGAGAACAAATCGCAGAGATCCCGTTAGTGCTGCACGAGGTGTTGCATACAATTTATTCCCGGGAGGAACGGCCCATTTCCGTGCACGCGCTTTCACCTTGCGCCTTACGGCACTTTCATGGCTATACATACCCGAATAACCCGACCAAGATCGATCGTCGTTGCGTCTCGAAAGACAAGTCGGTGCTTGCTGCCCATGGGCGTCCGCGCGAGATCATCGAGTTCGATGTGCATACTGCTGCTGGTCGTGGGGCTCACGGCCGTGGTGACCGCGGCCGCGCACGGTGCGAGGACGACGGGGCCTGGGGGTGGGACGCTCGGGCGCGGCGGCTTGGCGGGCGCGTCGCGGGCCGAGCCATCGTGCTGCACCCACGATGCGAGCGCGAGGGGCAGCTCATGCTGCCCGCAGATGCTCCCGCCTCCGTAACACTCGAAACACTCGAAACGTCAACTGTGTAGATTATTTGGTTGGTTTTTACCTCAAAAAAGTAAATTAATTGGTTTGATTGTCGTCCCAAACATGTGTAAATTCTTGTTTGGGTTTGATTCATTCATTCACTCTCAACCCCATCGTCAGTAGCAGCGTTCGTTATTTTCCCATTTCTATTTCATCATATATTGGTCGTCCTTAGTTTCGAAAGAATATTTTTGTATAGTTGTCATGTGAACTGACTTCGGAATACGAAATATGAAATGAATTCCGCTTTGTTATGTGTGTACCGCCTCTACGGGCATTTTGCAAATCATGAACTTCATCATGTCAAATCCTCAAATTCATGAACTGCTTCGTGTCAATATATGTCCGCATCTTTTCATTAGTACCAAGTGTCGTAATACCTCGAAAATCCACCTTGATTCCAAGAATCTATGAAAATTCACCCGCTCCAAAAGAAGTCGAATGGTTTGCAAGACTTTTGACGAATTACATGTAGATGGCCGAAAATCAAAATGGCATGGCATTAGCAAAATTTTTCAAATCTAGAATGTACCGAAGAATCAAGGAAAAGATCATCTTATCAATGACTACTCTTTCCAAGCTGCTACGACGTCTCCTTACAAGATCAGCCTCCTCTAACGTGTTGATGGCAAGTGACGGATAAACAGTTCACCGTTACCGTTTATTTGTGACTTTCCTTCGAACAAACAATATTGATAGTTACAGTAATTTACAGTGAATCACTGTGATCACAACGCTAAAGCAGAAGTACTGCACATACACTTCTTATTTTACATGTACTGTAGCAGCTGTTGCGGGATACCTCCTTCCATTCTCCCAGCGCTGTGTCATGGGCTCATCGCCACCTCGCAGAAAAAGCCAAATAAATCCAGAAATTCAGTAAAAAAAAAAATTAGAAGCACATAACAAACGCGACCGGGAAAAGAAGTATCCTCCTCTGCGCCCGTTACTCCGCCTCCGCTCCTCGTCGCCGCGCGGCGCGGCGACGTCGTCCTCGGCTAGGGTTCGCGAGGGCTCGCTCGGCGCCTTCTCGTTGTTGCCGCCTCGGCCGCCGATGTCGCTCCGATCCGGCGGCCGACAGCTCTCCTTCGGGCTCCTCGCCGGCGACCTCTCCGCCGACGACGCGGATGACCTCTCCCCTCGCTCCCTCCCCGACACCACGACCGATGGCCAGCGCCGCCGCAGGCGGCGCTCCAAGCTTAAGCGTGGGTTCCGGGGCCCCCCGATCGAGGAGGTGGCCGCGGAGGGGGAGCCACGCGAGGGCGGCGTCGACGCGGACGCGGCGTTCAGGGTCACGGATCTGAGATCGGCGGTGGAGACGGTGTGCGAGAGCTCGGACGCCGACAGGTCTGCGGCGAGCTGCGTGACGTACGTCGGTTTGGAGCTGAGGCAGAGGAGCGTGTCCGGGAGCGGGAGGCTGTTGGCAGCGTCTGCGGAGGATGGAACCAGCAGCTGCGGCAGCAGCACGCGGGAGACTGCCGCGGCTGCCGCGGCGGTGGCAGATGCGGCGGCCGCGGCGTGGCGGCCTGAGGCGAATGGGGGCGTGAAGAAGAAGCTGGAGAAGGAGGAGTCGCTAGACTGGGAAAAGTTCATGAAGGATAACAGCAACATTCTCGGAGGTACAGATCTCGCTGTTCATTTATAATTCTGCAAACATAACTTGTTTCTCGTCCCTCGATTTTTATGATGCGATTGTCGTTTCACCTGCCCTGGCCTTAGACCGTGCATATTGAATAGAAATTGCTGATATGGTTCTCCTACATTTTCGTTCGGATGAGCAAAGCAAAATGCGCCATTTGTGAGTTTTGTCCAGCATAGACTAGGAGCATTAGGCCTGGAAAACGGAACAGTTCGAAGTACAGATGTTTATGCTTTCGTGAAATTTGAGAGATGATATGATCCGAAATACAGAGCAATGCAGTTTAGAACGAACATGGGTACCATGCCTTTTGTGGGCTTGTTTGTAGATTTTATTGGGAAAGCTCCAAAGAAACATATTATAACCTTCCGCATGTTCCAGCATATTGACAAGGCTGGATTGAGTTTCTGTGACTTCTCTTAAAACCCTCAGCAATATAAGGTCAAATTGCTCTAAATATTTATAATTGAATCTGAGTACATTTACACCAGGGCAGTAGAGTGTGTTTTTTAGGAAACTTTGGGTTTTTCTGTCATTACCAGTTTGTAGATTTGTTTTTTTGTCCTTTTTTGCATTGCAGTGGGTGATAGCGGTATATTGAATTAATAAGCTCTTTACATTCATATTTACATCTATTTTCAACTACTATGCTACTGCAGAAGTCGAACACCTTGACAACTCACCATTCAGATACTTCCTTGGAGAACTCTATGGTGGCAATTCACTTAGAAGCACAATTGCAGTGGGTAATGAGAAGAAGCGGCAGCGGGTGTACAACACTATGTTTCATGTCCCTTGGAGATGTGAGCGGGTATACATCTGCACTCTTAATAATGCTACTTGTGTTACGCCCTATGCGTGAGAATAATTGGAATTATGGGCAGTTCTAGTTTAGTAACTTGCTTGGCCAGGCATTGGTGGAAACAGGTTCCAGTATGCAAGAGTTATCGTCAATTTACGATATTAATGAAGCCATATAGCACCACATATTTTTAACTAAGAACAGATATGGATGCATTCTGATCCTGGTCAGGGTATTGATAGGTACAAGTAAATATGAATTTGGGTAGAAAGTTGAGTGGACTAACAAAAGAATGTACTTCTATTTGATTAAATGTAGCTAAAGGTTTTAGACTGTAGTTTGAAAACATGTGACCCATGGTAAAATTTTATGCAGTCAAAACTAGGAAAAATGACATGTCATTATTTTTTTTTAAAAAAAGTGCAATGTTTAATTCTCAAGAAGGTACAGGATCTATTATACATAAACAAGTGGTTATAGACTTATAGTGTCGAACTGTCAAAGTAATAAAAAAGGATACATGATAATTAGACAAATTTGATAAATAAGTCAAAGAGTAACTTTATGGATTTGATATAGTTTTATGTATGATCATGTGTGCATATATTGTATCTGCTGCTATAGACTTGATTTTGTCAGCAATTCAAGTGATTACATCATATTCTGATGTGATCCTGACAAAATAGGCACAATGGATCATGCATTGTTCAATATTTATTATGTTTTAGGAGTTACTGTACATTTCTTTATTTGACAGGGAGATGTTTGATTGTGATAAAATGCTGCAGCTAATTCTCACAGGATTCTTTGTCTGCTTGGATTCCTTTCTGTCTTTGCTTACAATTATGCCTGCACGGATCGTCATTACTGTCTGGCGGGTGCTGAAAATGAGGTGAGCTTTCAGTTCTAGTGTACATTATATGGTTGTGTTTTGTTAGGAATAGCAACTTATATTCATTGGTAGTCCATGGGGGCAATATATAGAGTACATGAGGGAAACCCTAGCCTAGGAGATTACCATAATACCATTGACTATTATACCCTTTTCCCCCCTCTCACATGCAAGGCGTATGCAATAGCGTTGCATTTGAAAGAGGTGACAATAAGTAATAAACTTAGGCAATATAAAACTAATGCATTCAAAATCTATATCTTCAAAACTGTCGTAGAATGGAGCCTTGATAATCCTGTCGAATCAGCCGAAGAAGTGCAAAGTGAAGCACATAAGTAAAGTCGTGATGATGACAACAAAAAAATGTCCTTGGTCAAGAATCGCAACAAAGCGATGATGAGAAGCAAGACAACAAAAGAAGTTGTCACTAAGGCTACGAAAAGACCTAGATGACACAATTGCATTAATAATAACGGGAAATGATTAGCCAAACAAAGACAGATGTTTAGCTAATCACAAAAGAATTCGACTAATGGACGAAAGAATATGTGGACTCACACGGCATAGATGAACCCAAAGAGAAACTAAGACTTGGATGGACACAACGGAATTGCAAAGACGCTAATACGAGGCTAAGACATTAGCAGGCAACAACAACAAAGCAAAATCCTAGCATGGCAGCATGCCACCACATTAAGACGCAAATGAAATCGTCAATATAGTGGTAGGAGCAAAGCACAGCCTAGCAGCAGCACCACACAATGGGTAGCACAACAGCAGCAACAAAACATAACTGCAACAGCACTAGCACAGCATGGACATAAACAAAAGCCTTGCAGCAAACACCATCAACGAGCGGTGAATGGAGAAGAGTGCTTCCGAAGAGCTCCTCCGAAGAAGTGAATGGAGAAGAGCACGCAACAGAACACACATCGGAGTAGAGCCACGCCGATAGAGGTGGAAGAGCAACCTGCAACGAGCAGATCCATCGGTCGCTTTCCAAATCCCGGCAGCAGCAATATCGAAGATCTGGTGGAGAAGGTCCTAGCGGGGGCGCTTGACAAGGCCTCGGTGGAGAGACATCCCGGCAGCGGAGAAGAACCACGTTGGGCGGTGCCATTAGTGGATCTAGCAAAAAACCACAATGGGCCCTGAGCAAAAGAGACGATAGCGACAACGTGAATAGCCGGCAATGACGATGGCATGAAGAACCACGCCGTGGCGAGCTGACGGGAGCGTTCTTGGCGTCAGAGCTCCATACGGCATGCGCATTGGGTCCGTGGGCGGCGAGAGAGTATGTGGATGAGACGGATCCGGTGGTGAGCGCAACCTCGGGGTGGTCGGCGGCGACCTGAAGGTGGGAGGCGGCCTGGGGGTGAGTGGCAGCGACCTGGATCCAGCTAGGAGCCGCCGAATCGGACGTGGGGCTTGGCGGACCGATCGAAGAGGGGGCGGAGAGGAGCCGGGGAGGCAATGGCGGAGCTCAGATTGGGCTGGGAGCTCTAGGCGGTGAGAAGCCGAGGGCGGCCCGGCGTGGGAGACGGCCAGCTTGAGAGGTGGTAGGCAGACGAGATTCGGCCATGGTAGGCCGGCGGCGAGAATCCGGCAGCAACTCCGGATCGGGATCAAGCCGGGCGGCGAGAGGATCCAGCCAAGGGCAGTTGGGAAAACATTAGATGGCGGATCCGGCCAACCACCACTGACGCCGTGCAAAATCGGCAGCCGCCACTTGCAGAAGGCCGCCTCCGCATGGATCCAAGATGCCAACAAGAAGGGGTAGTGAAACGCGATGGAAGACGGGAAGGAGTCGGCCGGGCTAATCCGACCAGATCCAAGCGGCAGCAGAGAGAGGCCGACGGGAGAGAAGTCAACGGGACAAGTTGCGGTGTCAAAAAAAAAAAAAACTAGCTGTGATACCATGTTAAGAATAGCAAGTTGTATTCAGTGGTAGCCCATGTGAGCAATATATAGAGTATATAAGGGAAATCTTAGACTAGAAGATTGCCATAATACCTTTGACTATTGTACCCTTAACATGTTTAAGGTGCCTGAAGCAGATGTTATCATTGTACTGCTGATTATGCTTGATTCCGTGTCATACTAGGATTATTTTTGTTCAAAAGAATACCATTTTGGATTTAAGATTTTAAATCACATCTTTGTTGTCTATAATCACATCTGAAGATGACTTGCTGGACTGGGTTTAGGGTATCTTATTTTTTGTCTGATTTGATGGCTTCTTGCTTAAACTTAGAGCTAACAAAAGTTTAAACCCTCACCATTACTCATTGGGCTTCTTAGATAAGCGTAATCCTCATTTGCATTGAGAATTGTACGCTGTCTGGCCTTGGATTTTCTGTGTATCTTGTTTCTATTGGAAGTTAAGCTGTCTGAAGAGAGCCTCAGTATATTTTGGGATTTACAAGAGTTATTTATTTCTTATATATAAAACATGTTGAAAACTTACATGCATTCTAGTTGACATGATCTCGATTTTCAAATACATAGTTGTGTAAAAATAAGTCAAGTTTTATTTGTTTCCACTATTCCAGTTTATGCTTTGTATCATCCATTGCTGGTGTTGCTTACTGGGTAGGTGGTCTTTGATAAGCTGATCAAGCATAAATCTATGATAGACATGACTTTAGTAGTGCAAGAAACCCTGCCAAATTTTTACTTTTTTCTTCATTTTTTGTTCTGATGCACTGAATGCTTCTAGCTTTTATCTCTTTTAGTGACTTTTCAAGCATTTACCTGTATTTACCAGCTTTTTTGCACAAGCCACTCTTTTCAGTTAATCGCTCTTTTGTGGCCATATTGAATCATGTAATTATTTATCCATTGTATTTGTGACAGGCAATTTCTGCGGCCAAATGCTGCTGATTTATCAGATTACGGATGCTTTGTAGTTCTAGCCCTAGGAGTTGCTTCCTTGCAAATGATAGGTTGGTTTTCATACTTGATTTTGCTAACATGTGTAGATAACCTACACACATTTGATGATCCACCCACAATTGGTTCTTGTTTGTGGCAGATATTAGCTTGATTTACCATGTCATTCGTGGTCAGGGCACAATCAAACTGTATGTAGTATACAATGTTCTAGAGGTGAGTAAACTGTTCATTTGAAATTCACTTGTATCATTTGTAATTTATGCAGTTAACCTTGTATTTTACTTTTAGATCTTTGACAAACTCTGTCAATCATTTGGTGAGGATGTATTGCAAGTTTTGTTCAACTCAGCTGAGGGACTATCAACATGTTCAACAGATAATGTGACATTTGAACTGATGCGATTCCTTTTGGATGAGGTGATTGCTGTTGTAGCATTTGATATCCTTTTCTGAAAGTTGCATTAGCTAATCTTGTTATTTACTATAGGTTAATTTAGTTACATTCTATAATTTCTTGCTATCTATTTTTCCTTCCATGGTAGATGTACATTGATTTGAGTTTTATTTAACATCAGGCTGTTGCAATTACATTGTCAATTTACTTGCATTGCTTCTGCCGCTGTTGCTATTTGATGATTATCTAACATCTATATTTGAATTCCTTAACAAGCCATACTTGTCCATTCATTTGTCCTGTTAGCTCAGGCTATCACCTTGTCAACATGTATTATTGCTCACAACAATGCATTATTTGCTCTGTTGGTATCCAACAATTTTGCTGAGATCAAAAGCAATGTGTTTAAGCGTGTTAGCAAAGAGAACCTTCACAATTTGGTATACTATGGTGAGTGTGCTTTTGATTTTTCACATCTTCATTACTCCAGACAATATGCTTTTCTGTTCGCTGTGCTTTAACTGTTTGACTTGTCCTTTGGATTTTGGTTACTGTGTATACATTTTATCAGTGCAAGGTTCAAAACCATTTCATGCTGTTCCACAAAGAAATTGTGTTCACGGTTTCAAGCAATTGTTTTTTTGAGGGAAAACTGTAGGGGAAGCCCCTACAGTGGTAAAATTATATTATTATATATAAAAAGATACAAGGGAGAGAACAATCAGCACTTACCTAAGTAGGCCAAAAAGAGGGAGAGGGCCGGGGGGGGGGGGGGTGGTGGTTCTGAGACTTAAGTTACAGAGTCTAGCCAGGTGGAGATGTTCAATTTGTAAGCGTGATTCATTTTATGCATCTGGAGATTGGCAACCTCTTTGAAGCAAAATTTCCACTGCTTGAAGGATGGTCTTGTGTTTTGGAAGATCAGGCCGTTCCTTTGTTTCCAGATCTCCCAAGCAACCATCATAAAAATTTTCATGAAGAAATGGCTGTGCGAAATTTCAAGCAATTGTTTGAAGGCTGAAATGAAAAATACCTCCTCTGCATCCAGTACCATGATGCCCTACGTTTAGAAAAGTTCTAATTACGTTTTTTTCCCATTGCTATATGCTTTATTCTTGGTAAAAAAAAATTATATGAAGATGCCATTTATTTGCTTTTAACATTAAAATTTGCAGACATCATTGAGAGATTTCACATAACAGCCTTTCTGCTGTTTGTACTTGCTCAAAATATCTTGGAAGCAGAGGGGCCATGGTTTGACAGTTTTCTTATTGTAAGTTCAACAGGACTATATTTCTTTCTTTATAGTTTCCTCTAGCACTGAGAGACTTTGTTCAAAGAAATATCTCATTAGATTTTGTTTGTTACTGCAGAATGCATCATTGGTGTTTTTTTGTGAAGTACTTATTGATGCCATCAAGCATTCGTTCCTTGCAAAATTTAATGAGATAAAGCCAGTTGCTTATTCAGAGTTTTTGGAAGACCTTTGCAAGCAGGTGAGGTGCTGAATGCTAGTAGTTAACTTCATCTGTTACATGTGTATCTCCATTCTTTTAGCATTTCAGGTTCCAGGGCTTACGTCACTTTGATACTTTAAGCAACCAAATAAACAGCAATTAGGTATGCGGTTATTTATAAGTTAAAATGATTAACACAGAGATACATACACACAGAACATTCATGTTTATTTGCTTAGGAGACATTGATCTTACTACTATTGTGCTAAATTGTTAACTCCTGGGGTTTGTAACTTTGTCAGTGATTCTCTGATGATACTCTGTGTTACTTTATTCTGTTAACTACGGCAACTTTCTCCTGACAGCGGCATTTACAAAGTCCAATATATTTTAGGAACACATTTGGTGAAAAATTGATTTACCATTTGGGCTAATGATTAGGATGTGTTGAAGATTAAAACTCGATATGTTTATATTCCTGCTCCTATCTTGTGATTGCCCCATGGACATTTGTTCAAGCACTACTTTTCTGCTTTGATTCGTTTAGAATGCCAAAAATTTGTGACGGTGCACTTCAATTCCCCAGAATTTGAATCATGTTCATCCAAAAATGTTTTTAATGTCCATCTGCTGAAAAATTCTCTGCAGATTTTGAATGACAAACCTGATGACCGTGAGAAGGACCTGACGTTCATCCCCCTTGCCCCCGCTTGTGTGGTAAGTCCATACCCAAATGTCCACGCTCTTATATTGCTACCTTACATTCTAGATTACTCACGGGCAAAAAGTGCATTGTTTCTTTAGGTAATTCGTGTGTTGACTCCAGTGTATGCTACCCTCCTTCCTGCTGGTCCATTCATCTGGAGAATATTCTGGATTCTGCTTTGGTCAGTTCTGACCTATTTTATGCTCGCCGTATTCAAGATACTCGTGGGGTTGATACTGCGCTGCCTTGCAAATTGGTATGTAAATCTACGGCTCAAAAGAAAGCAACATGTGGACTGAGTACTTGCCACCAAAATTCTGGTGCTAAGACTACATCTTCGAGAAGACATTTGCTGCGGTGCATGAAGTACAGCAAGCACTGCAGCTGCTGGAGTTAAGTCATACATGCCCATATATGACAGAATTCCTGATAGAATAGTACAGCACAGATGAATATCACAGTATCATCTTCTTCCAAGGTTTTCGCCGATTCAAGGAACTGGTTGTAGTCCAATTTTGCGGTGCTTACAGGTTTTTCCTGACCTCTTTTTGTGCATAGTCCATAGCTTCATCCTAAAATTATCTGCTGCCGCATAGTGAAGATGTTTGCAGTCTTGTGGATCAAGTAAGACATGTTTGTACATTTTTTCTAAAAAAGAAAAGACAGTAGTTTCGCGCTGCTGCAGCTCAGCTCGCTAAGATTCTCACACATATTTTTATGCCTTCAAGTCGTAGCCTGCTAGGCAAGTTTCGGTCTCCTTGCCTCCGTCCTGGCTGTCGCTATTTTGTTCTCTTTCTATCTGGCCTTACATTTGGTCACTACCAATTCTTCCGTATGTTTACCAAACTTAACCTAGTATTAATTGCTGGCGTCTTCGTTAAGCATATGCTGCAACGCTCCAGTGCAGTCACCGCGAGCTTTACGGTATGTCAAGTGGCGATGAGCGCGGGCCTGGAAACGGGTTTCCTGGGTCATACGGGCCTGATGGTCCTCCTGAGCCCTGTCGCTCGCACCAGGGTGCATCGATCACGCGAATTGTTTACTCTCTGATCATGTGGTTTTGGGGTCGCGGATTCCACAATCCAGCCAACCTTTAAGCCGCCAGGCGAGTAGACGGTTGGACTGCTCACAGCGACCTGTTAACACGGTGGCATATCGCAGCGTCCTCGTTACCGCCGTGCCGAGAGTGTTTGGGGCTGTGATCACCGTCATGAAGCGGCGGATTCACCACCGTGACCCGCCTCGGGAGAAACGGCCAGCCACCTCGCCGTAAACCCGGGGCCGTCACACGATGCAACGTTGCTTCGTTCCCGGGCAAACCTGGCGCGAACTCTCGAGCAAACGGTGTAGAAAACACACCTCTCGCCGGGTCGGGTCGGCCAGCGGGACGCGCGGGTCTCACTCCCACTGCACTACGCGCTATGGCTTCGCGCGCGCCCCGAGCTCGCCAGCTGCTAGCTTCCATGTCGGTCACGAGGCTGGCCGCGTACATCGACGCCGGCCCGGCGTCCCCCTCCGCCGCGCGCTCCTTTACGTCATCCTCCTCCTCGGCTCCAACCTCGCCACCTTCCCCATCCTACTCTTCCTGCGCGCAGCCTTGGGCCGTCACGGCCGCGCCGACAACAGCAACCTCAGGGACCGCCGCTGTCCCGGAGAAGCAGGAGCTCCCGCTGGACTTCGACGCGTTCGCGGGGCCGCACGAGCTCCCGTACGGGCGCAATCCCAACTGGGGCACCGCCGAGCCGTATGAGCTGATCCACTCGATCAACTCCTCACACTCTCACGCACACAGGCGCTTCTTGCCTTGCCTCTCTGGTGGATGCACACGCACTGCAGCTAGACAACACAAGTAGTTTTTGGCGACGCAGCACACACAGCTCACGTCTTTTCTCTGTTAATTCTTTATATAACAATGCAAACCTGATCACAAGCTAAGACTCCAACGGACGGCTAACCACTAAGTCCTATTCTTAAGCCATTAATACATGCACTGACCTACCATGATTCACGATCCGCATGAACCTGTACTCTAAACTGGCCAAGCCACGCCATTGCGACGTGCTCAGTACCTGAACACCTGCTGTCCACTAGCCGCACAATACACCAACTAGCTTACTCCTAGCTACATACATGCAAAAATCTGGGACATACGTACTACTACGCTTACGTGCATGACCATGCATACACTAACTCTTGCAAAGACTCTAGACAACTACTAGTCAAGATTAGTACTAACACGAACTACGGCCGCCGGTTGGCCACCCGTGCCTGGCCTTCCCGGACCTCCTCGCCGCCTTCCTCACCTACCCAGTCAACGGCTCCTGCCCGGACGACGAGCTCCCAGCGCAGCGGCTCATGCTCCGCGGCTGCGAGCTGCTCCCCCGCCGACGCTGCCGCCCCCCCGCGCCGCGGGACCCGGCGCCGCCGGTGCCGTTCCCAGACGCGCTCCGGTCCACGCCGCCAGACCGCTCCGTCCACTGGCCGCCTACATGCTAGTCCTTCCGCTGCCTCGTCAACTGCGCGCGCTCCCCGCCCTTCGACGACTGCAAGGACTGATTCGACCTCGCCGGCCGGGAGCGCCACCGCTGGCTCAACGCCACCGGCAAGAAGAAGAATCCGATCAACTTCTCCATCGACGAGGTGCTCGCGTCGGCGTCCCCGCCGGGCTCCGTCCGCATCGGGCTCGACATCGGTGGTGGGTCCGGCACACTCGCCGTGCGCATCCGCGAGCGCGGCGTCACCGTGGTGGCCACCACCGTCAACCTCAACGGGCCCTTCAGCGCCTTCGTCGCCGCGCGCGGGATCGTGCCGCTCTCTACGTGAGCGTCGCAGCGCGGCTGCCCTTCTTCGACAACATGCTGGACACCGTGCACTCCATGCACGTGCTCAGCGGCTGGATCCCGGCCGCCGCGCTGCAGTTCGCGCTGTTCGACACTTCGACGTGTACCGGGTGTTCCGGCCCGGCGGGCTGTTCTGGCTGGACCACTTCTTCTGCGGGGAGGCGGAGATGGCGGCGTAGATGGAGGTGGTGGAGAGCGTCGGGTTCGGCAAGGTGAAGTGGGTGACGGGGAGGATATCGCTGGACAGGGACGAGCCGGAGAGGAAGGAGGTGTACCTCTCGGCGCTGCTCCAGAAGCCGCTCAAGAACTCGTGGTGATTAAGGTCACGTTTGGGACACAGGAATTTTTCACGTTTACGCGGCAGTTAAACGGTTTCTTATGAAATTCATGTGAAGTCCCTGCATTTCAGACAGCCCTAATTCTAGTTCATAACATGGGATGGGACAGTGGTGTTGTTTACGTGCCAAACAGACCTATAGTTGCTCTTAACTATTCTATACGTGGTTGTTAAGCTGTTGTGGTCACCTTGCAAGAAGAAAAACTTCAAAACAATTGACAAGCAAATGCTAGTTTGTATGTCTACGAATTTCTCAAACGGAGGTCGTATATGTTAACAAGTAGTACGTACGTACGCTGTAGATCTCATCAAATTCTAAAGTTCGTTAGAAATCATGCATAAGGTAACCACTGTGCTACGAGAGGCGTACGCATCAAAGGCGAGTAATGGAATACAGCTAGGGTTAGAGAAATTGGAATTGCGCTATATTCCGGGGGGGGGGGGGGGGGGGGAACCACCGTCCGGGAAAAAAAAGAAATTGGACGAAATTATAGGCAGTCATTCAAAGTCGATGAATCAAAACCGTCTGAGGATTGCATTTCTCAAACCAAAACCAGTGTTGAGAAAAAAACGGCTAGTCTACGAAACATGGCCAACATTGTAGCCGTCTCCCTCTCACATGCTCTTATTTGGATGCAGATATCGTCTAGCAACGTCCCATAATTTTTTTTTCTCGAATATGCGAGAGATCTACGTATCATTGCGTTAAGAAGAAGAAATATAAAAATAGCCAAGTTGATCTAGTTTATAAGGAAAATCAGGCCCGAAAAACACAACGGCACGGTTTGAAGAAACCGACAAACAACCCCGACACGACAATACGACCTCAACTCGAAACAAACCCCTATACCAAAAGGTACAACCTGATAGATAGACAGCTCCAACCCAACTCAACTCGCATGCTAACTAGTCAGATAACCGTATCCCTCACAACTTGATCGATGAAGCCCTGCTCCCACGCCGCATCTCCCTCACTCGGTCGACGGAGCCCTGTTCCCATGCCGCACCTCTCTGACACACAGGCCGGCAGCATGTCACTTCAGAGGAGCACACATCAAACCAAGTTGCTGTCGTGAAGCATCAATTCAGCAAGAAGAGCCGTCACGGACCGAGGACGTAGGGGCAACACCTACAAAAATAGGCAGACACCAAAGAATGCGGTGGCCATCCGAGACGACGCCTTCGGGAAGTGTTACACCCGATTTTAAGACCAAACCGAATGTAAACTACATGTATACCATGATCAAGGTACATACACGTAGTGATGTCATAAGCAAGTAGCAGACACAATATCTATTATTACAACGTAGTTTATTACATCAATAACCCCAAGGGTCTAAAAGCATATTACAAAGCAGCGGAAATTAAACTCAGCACGAAACCCAAACTCCACAGGAAGTCGACTGAAAAGCCGCCCGCCTAGAACTCAGCTCCATCTTCAGGAAAGTCCTCGTAGTCTTCAGCTTCTGAGTCGCGACATGATTATGGAGGAGAGAGCAAGTGTGAGTACATAGAATACTCAACAAATGTGGAAAAAACTATGACATAGGGGGCCAAAAGTCAATATAGGCTTAACTCAAAAGGTTTATTAGGATAAATGCTATTTTATTTGTAAACAATTGTAAAGGCAAACTACTTCTATGTGAATAATTTCTCTAAGGCAAGAGCCAAGGTTCCCACCACCTTGCTCCACAACCAAGGTTCCAACCGCCTCTAAACAAAGCTAACTGGAATCACAGTTCCCACCACTGTGATCCACCAAAATCCAACCCAAGACCAACCCGAAGAACCACCCGACCAATCATGTGAAGAGTCCATGCCACTCATGACCGTGAGCACGGCTGTATATCAGTTTTCACTTTGTAGAGGTCGTACACTTTACCCACAAGACATGTCCTCCTTTTTGCCCGTGTCGATCAAACACTTACACACTTTCGAAGTGTGCGGCCAGGATTCCACTGCAAAGCCTTTCCAACGCCTCTCTCAACACGTGATGACCCACTAAGGTTTCACCGCCGTACATAAGTGGAGTACACCCTCCACTCCAGAAGCCCCCTCTTGCGCCTTACGGTTCTAGAAAGTACACCCTTTTGTCCCCGTACCATCAAGTGATCTTCACAATGCTAAGAGAAAAGTGAATTACTGGGCTAGGCCCGTCCCATACCGGGCTTGTGGTTGTACTGTTTTCATGGGTGGTCGCTCCACGAACCAATCCTTAATATGGTCTGGGCACAATAATCTTGCCTTGATGGAGGGTCGATGGTTTCCTTGATGGAGGGTCAACGGTTTAATATGGTATGGGCACAATAATATGCCATCAAACCATCAACAGGGTAATAACTAAATATCCGAAAGCCCACAATTCTGCCTGGAACACATCCACAGGCCAACCAATATGCCAACTTACCCAGACCCTACTATCTTAGGCTAAGCACTTTTATCAAAGTTCATCAATATTAACATAATTCAACTATGCTACCCATGAGTAAGCATAACTAAGCACATTCTACCCAACATGAAAAACCCATCTACGGTTACAAGGAAGATTGAGGAAAAACTAGTAAACACTAACAATGGGATGTCATGTTGACGAGCATGCAATTTGTAAAACAAAACTTTATAAAAGTAGGCGCAAAATGTTCAAGGACACTTGCCTTCTCCGATGAGTTGCTCGAAATCTCCGAAGTCTTGATCCTGGATGTTCTCGAACGGTTTCGGAACAAACTCCTCTACAAGCGAGCAAACAAGCACCACTAAGAATAGACACTAAACAAAACAAACACATAAAACAAACACTGGAACAAGCTAGGGCACAAAAACAAGAAGATTTGGGCGCAAGAACCACCCAAATCGGAGCAATGAAGCGAAAACTACGGCCAGACGAAATTCTAAACGACTAAAAACTATTTTCTGGAATTAAACCTAATTTTTAAAAGGCCTAAACATTTATTTATAATTTTGCAGAATCATTTTATAGCATAGAAATGATTAAAACAATTTTATGGAATTTATTTGCATTTTTCTGGAAATAAGCTAATTTTTATATGCATAAAAACAAATTTATAGCATTTATCCTATTAAAGAATTCTTTTCTAAACATTATCATAATTAATATATATTTTCTAAACCATTCTCCAAATTATAAATTTATTCTAATATTTTTCAATAATTTTTAGACTAGAAAAACATTAAATAATCATTTACAAGATTAAAAACAGAGCTAAAACATTTATAAATATTTATCTAAACTATTTTCTATTTTCTGGAATTTTTCTATTAAAGAAAACCTATTTTTGGAATATCCGGATTATCGTGAATTATTTTCTAACGGGAAAATCGAATTATTGCGCAATTGCTAACGTCATCTGCTGACTAGGCCACTGACTTGGCTAAAAAGCACTAACTGGACTAGCCACGTCGGACAGAGACACACACATAACTGCTGACTAGGCTAGGCTGACTTGGCGCGAGATTCATTAAATCGGAGCCGTTGATCTCGGATCGGACGGTTGGGATTAACCAACGCGAAGGGGTACGCTGCTTCTAATCTACACCGCAGAATGATGATCCAACGATCGAGAGAGCGCCTACCTCTTCTCCGGCGAGATGGCAACGACGACGATGACTCGAGGCGATGGAGGATGGCTGGAGACGGCGGAGATGGTGCTGCAGTGGTCGGACGACGTCGACGAGCGGCGGAAGAGGAAGCAGAGGGTGCAGCGACTCTGTTTGACGGCTTGTCGGGCGTCGGGGAAGACTGGGAAGGCTCGGCGACAACGGGGCTTCAACGACGAGCTTCGACGACCTACGGAGTTGCGAGCGAAGGTCGGAGCTTGACGACGAACGGTCAAGGACGCCGACGTGCGGATGAAGAGCACCAACAGAGGCTCGAACAACGTCGGGAAGGCTCTGTGTGACTCGGCGACGGTGGCGGGGTCCAAAAAGGTTTGGCGACGGTGCTAGGGCTCACGATTTGAGGAAACTCGACGAGGATTGCAAAATTGGGAGCGGGTGGAGTGCGAAGATGCTCGGTCGAGGGACCAATTGAGGTTTTATAGAGAGGAGAGGGAGAATTGAATCGATTGGCAGCATTAAAGCAGGCGGGCAGAAATTGGGCTTGGTTTCCTTTTCTCCAGTCGATTTCCTTCGCCACAATAATCTTGCCTTGATGGAGGGTTGACGGTTTCCTTTTTGCAACGTTACTCATCAATGATTCGGTTTTGAATGCGTGCGGACTCAGCGGAAATCAGACGGGCAGGTGGGAGAGGAGGAGGAAGCGGCAGGGAAGAGGAAGCGGCTGACGGCTGGGTCCCACACAACAGAGAGAGATAGAGAGAGGACGAGATTAAGGAGGGGAGGAGAAGATCAGGCGTCACAGGAATGGAGCGACGATGATGCCACCGTTGCTCAACTGGAGAACCGGTTAGAGTTTTCACCTGGGGTAGCCACGAGGGAGGAGTAGTCGCTCCAGTGACGCCTTAAGGAAGGAAATGACGCCCCAAGGACGCCAATGTCACTGGCTCTAGCATGCAGTCGGGCAAGGCTTTCGCCCGCGACTCCTTCACCCCCAAGTCCGTGCAGGGCGGCATAGGCCGAGCAAGGCCACGTTCAGCCCGACAAGGCAGCAGATGAGCCGCAACAATCTCATAATTCCCCAAAGCCGGAAATCTTGCAGCCCCACCAGGCGCCCCCACGAAGGAGGGGAGAAGCCGAGGACCACCCAGGCCAAGGGGGTGGGTAGGCCAAGGGAGCAGCGCAGCAGGGCCAGCGCCAGCGACATGCAGCCGCAACCGGGGAGGCCGGCCTAACTGCCAAATGCCACGGACCTCACGATGCCGAGATAAAGGGCGAGCGCGTCCAGCAGGAGGCAGCAATAGAAGCTATCGTCAACGCCGCCCGCCCCATGGCGTAGCGCACGTGCCCATGGCGCCGATGAGGTTAGACGACCGACGCCACCGGAGAGCAGCACGTCGCCGAGACAAGATTGCTCGAGGGGACAGAGTTGCGGGCAGGACCACCAACGCAGCGGCACCCTAAAGCCCCCCACACCGGGCCACAAAGGCCGCCACCCTCCCCCCCCCCCTAAAAAGGCCAGCCAGGCAGGACCGGCGTCACCCAAACTGAAGCTCAAAGGGCAGATCTGACCCTAGGAGGCCAAGATCCGACCGGCCGAAGACGAGGACGCCGGGAGTAGCCATGACGAAAGACTACCTGTGGGGGAAAGATAAAAAAAGGAAGAAAGAAACACAACCGCGACGGCCCAGCTTCAAATCCGTCGCTAGCCCCCGCCAACAGCAATAACCGGATCTGACCTAGTTCTCAGGTTTTTTTCCCTATCAAAGGGAGGAGTCACCCCCCTAAGTTGCCAGTCAAGGGCGACGCAAGGGTCTCTCGTGCTCGTATCCTTGATTCATCCAAGTCCCATAATTTTGACCCGCAGAAGGCATCGGCATCTCTGTTTGCAATATAATTCAGCATTCGGCAGGCAGCAAAGCAAAATTTCACACAAGTGACATGCCTTGAACTAACAAGTGGGGGCTAGCAGCTCGCATCAATTGACAATTGTCATCTTGAGGCAAGCTCAAGTGAAAATGCAGCTGTGGGCTGTGGCGTTAGCAACATGTTCAACGGCAAGATCGATCCTTGCTCAATCACACCGATTGTTCGTGTTCTTTTTCATTATAATGAGGCATGCCCTATATCACACATCTTGCAGTCCTTCAAAATTTCAAAACGCGACGCTAACAAGAAGATAGAGCTGCCTCCTATTTACATCACAGCTAACACATGTTGGAACACTATAAACACGGCCATCACATCACTTAAACTTTACAACATTTTCATCTACATTATACAGTTTTCCGGTGCGCTCTCTGGACTGAAAATAGAAGAGAGCGAGAAGGCACACCCACACTAATACACCAAGGCTCCGAAGATATTGAAGATCACTTCAAAACTTCTGAAGCAGTACACTCAAATACAACGAAGGCCACCAACAGGATTTCCATAAGCTCGCATCAATAAAATGTTGATGCGATGAAGAGGGTACGAGATTCAACCAAAAACATCGTGCCATAAATTACCACTGCACATCCATCCATCAAAGCGTACTGGCAAAGCTGGACAGCTGGAGTAAGCAGCCAAAAATGGAAGGGACGGTCAGAACAGCTTTGTTCCAAGCATAACCCAAAATTTGCAAGCTGGTTGGCTTGCCTTTGCCCAGATGTGTGAGCCTTGCATTACAGATGGTTGACACTGACCTGTCGTGCGAAATGTCAATATTAATCAACAGTATCAAGTGACCAGAAATTTTAATCCTTAAACTTCGTAATAGATAGGAAAGCTATATTGTAAGATTAAAAGTGATGGATGAATGGGAGTAAGATCAGAACAATTACTGGCTAGTATATATTATTCTTACAGAAGCAAACAAATGCAGCTTTAAAATTAGCATACAAAAAAAGTAGCATCCATGCGTACATTGTCCACCGAACAATGGTAATTCATACTCCATCAGGGAAGTTCATGTGTTAGAAAGTAGTGTTAAACTGCTAATAACAAATAATAATGATGAAAGTGGCAACTGGCAAGCTCATAACACAAGATATCATGGGCAAGGCAATCATGCTTAGGAAGGAAACAAGCCCAGATCAGGGGAATGGATGTAACTTAATTGTCCATTATGAGGTAGTGGTAGACGGGGTTAGAGATAGCAAGATATTCAAGGAGTAACAAACTGACAATGTGCAATTCCAATGGCAATATGCCAATACAAGGGTCACGGGGCAGGAAAACGGAAATGATGATGGTACATAAAAAGGAGTGTATGATGTTTCAGACCTTTACAATTGTTAGGGGAAACACAGTTGTCATATTCAACTCATGCACTACCAGCATAACATTGATCTATCAACGTATAGTGCGAATGTATACCTGGAGCATGGCCATATTATCTACGTTTCACAGAGTTTGCTCCTTTAACAGCCTTAATCTGCTGCGATTCTCTAAAGCACACAAAATGCACCAATGTCTGTCCATTTGGATAAATTGCGAAAGCACTATTTGCAATGCGCTTATGGCAAAGAGAGCACATGCTATCTCCATCTATCTTGACAATAGCCTGACGTCGCTTATACAGATCCTCCTTTACCTGACACATTGAGACAATTGTGAGAAACAGGCAAAAAGTTCAGTCGTTGCACTACACAAGTTATTTGGTAACAGCTGTCACAAAACTGTTAAGAAGGTCAAGAGCACATCACAATACTACAATGGCATACATGATGAGACAGTACATTTGTAAGAATTTTGCCAGTTTAGCAAAGTAATGGGCATTTTCTGTTTAACAGTGCAAAGAAGACTAATGTCTCATTATATTAATAAGTCCTGGAGATGCATACTAGAGTGGAAGGATATTAGATAAGGGAGCACAGCTGCAAAATAATATAAGTGAATTAAAGAATGTAGTGGGATTTCCTTAGGATAATCCCAAAACCTAGCATCATTATAGAATAAAGCTAGAAATAAATATTGACAGCAAGGGGACAACAGCAAAACGAGAACACAACATCAAGCCAACCTGCAAGTTTGCTCGGAAAATCAAGTTTTTGATAACCAAATAATTGCGTAGATGTTCACTAGAGTTGCACAATAGTGGCTCAAGAAACGACACCAAATCCTGCAAGTGTTCAAATCAGATAATTAGAACCTCAGATTTGGCCAATGGGCATTCTAAAAGATGAAATTAAACAGCTGAAGTAACCAATTCTGGAGCATAGGCATCCTAGAAGCTGCATAGTTGTATTCTTTTCTAAAAGGGCATAGTGCATATGTTATGATCTTAAGATCATAACGGGGATAAACATTCGCCGGGAGGATAGCCAGGCAGCAGCTGCTACTAGGGGAGGGATTAGACCAGAGATTGGGTGGCTTATAATATTTGGGGAGACTTAGATTAATTCTCATTTGCTTATTTCCGTGCGGCTTTCCCTTTATATAGAGAGGGAAAATTACAATCCTAAACTGCCTCCAAATCCTAACTTACCAAACTTATCTCCTATAGAATTGAAAACCAAATCAAACTTATCTCCTAACTGAATCCAATCCGACTCCTACCAACTATGCCTCCTACTTATATGGCAAGTCTCGATCTTCTACTACTGTTGTCGCCCCTTCCTTCGTGTTGCGGCGGTCATACTGCCAGTTCCCACATAACATCTCTCCCCCCTCAACGAGTAGCTCGTCCTCGAGCCGGCATAGTGCTTGATGCCGAGTTCGACATCGTAGACATCCTTCATGCAGTCGAAGTAGCACACGCCTTCGTCCAGGAGCCCATCGTTGAATTTGCAGCCACAGCTCATCACGTGCGCGGGCACCGATATGCCTAGCTCTAGCCCCGCCAGGCCACCGCAAGCCTTGAGCAGGAACAGGAACCGATTGCCGTAGGAGAGGCTGCTCCAAGGGAGCATGGGGCACCTGAGCATGCAGATGTAGACCTCGACCGCATCGCGGTGTCGGTGGTTTTGTGCGTAGGCTTGCATCATGGTGTTGCGCCCAGAACGTGCCACGCGAGCGCAACCTTGCAATGATTGTGTTCTCTAGCTACCGAACCACGGCGGACAGCGCCGCCTGGAAATCACACCCGTCGTAGGTGGCGAGCTAAGGGCTCACCGGTCTGGCCACTCCGGCCATGTAACTCAGCTGTCCTCCATCTCGGCCAGCGACAACAACTTGACCATGCGGTTAGTGACAATAGTTGTGGCCAATTGTTGTCTCGGACGTCGCCAGTTGTCCCGCAGCTGGTGTGACGAATACAGACGTGTACTTAGCGTTGGACGTCGATGGGGATGAAAGCGATGGGAGGAACGCGACGTGGAGCACACGGCCACTCGCCATCACCACCTGTTCCCGGCACTCAAAGGCGCGTTCGCCCAGTGAGTTGGTGCGTAGAGGTGGCCCAAACCTCAGGTTGATCAGGTCGGTGAAGAAAGTCCACGACGGTGTGCCTTCCCCTCATTCGATGCGCATGTACCACTACTAAAACTAGTCGGCCAGGTGGAAAGACGCCCACCAAACCTTGTCCTCCTCGTTGGTGCGCACTCCCTGGAAGAACTGCTTGCACTTGTTAAGGTACAACAGGAGGGCCGGTCTTCCCATCATACTTGGAAAAGTCAAGCTTGTGCAAGTGAGGAAGACGATCTGTGGAGCGATCGTCTAGTCTTAGCCCGCCAGTGTGCCCGTTAGGATGCCTGTCGACATGCGGGTTGAGCAGCAGGCCGTCACCAACCGCTGGCGTGAGTGTGGACGAGGACGAATCGTGTTGTGCCTCCAGGCATGTGAAGGCGATGTGGTGTGCCTGCTCCTGATGGTTGATGTCGCGCGGCGTAGCTTCCAGGGCATCGAGACGATCCAACTTCGTTAGCTTTTGCAAGATGACGTCCAAGGTAGCCTGGTCAGCTGGAGTGACCTTGTCGCTTGAACTAGGCATGGTGGAGGTCACATGAAGGTCTGATCCTGATACCATATGTTTTGAAAGGAAAATAGCAGGGGAAACCCCCACTGGTATAAATATATTATAAAGAACACAAAAAGAAAATTGTACAGGAAATGAGAACAGAAGGGAAAGAGAGGAGGGAACTATACAAGAGAGGAGAGCCAAAATGGCACCAACGATTTCAAAGGCTCATGAACCCTATATAACTGTAAAAGAAATTCAGAATTGAAGCAATCCTTCCACCCGAGGAGGGAAGGTCTAACATTTCTAAAAATGAGGTTGTTTCTCTACTTCCAAATGTTCCATGTAGCGATAATGAAGGTCTCCATAAAGAAAGGCTTCTGTGAATCTTTTACAGTCTTCTGCATCATCATGAAGAATTAAAGATTGAGATCCCAACGCATCTGGATAGAGGATTAGCAGTTAGCCGCAAAAGGGCAAGCAAAGAAGAGATGGAAGGCAGTTTCTTCAATGTTACTATAGCATAGGACACAATTGTAGTTATTGCCCTCAATCTTAAGTCACTTCCTTTTTATAATGTTCCTTGTGTTCAATCTATCCATTAAGAGTAGCCATGTAAACACCTTGAGTTTCCTGCTACATGCAACCTTCCAAAGCCATCTGAAGGGGGGTTGAGGTTGAATGTTTCTAAAAGGGTAGTTGTAGAATTTCTTTGCTATGTATGCTCCATTGCCCCAGATATAGTGTCATTCATCGTCTTGGTCTGATCGATTCTGGAATTGGTTTAGCTTTGTGTGCAACACTGTGAGCTCCTGGAAGGTCTGTTTTGAAATAGGAATATGAAAGTGCCTGTGAATTGACATGTCTTCTCTAAAGGCCGCCACTGAGACATGCTCATTTTTGACAAAGGAAAATAACCTAGTCAACTGATCCTTAAGCAAGTCATCATCCCAAAGATCCAACCAAAGTAGCGCAGATTGTCCTTTGCCAAGGCTACATCGTGAAATGCCCCGAAAGTGGTCAGTAAATTTGAAGATGTCTCTCCACCAAAAGGAGCCTCTATCATTAGCAACATGGGGCACTGAGTGATTGGCGTAATATATCCTGATACCATATGTTATGATCATAGGATCATAACAGGGATAAACATCCGTCGAAAGAATAGTCGGGCAGCATCAGCTGCTAGGGGAGGAATTAGACTATAGATTGGGGTGACTTAGAATATTAGAGGAGGATGTACGGCTGCCCCTTTATATAGAGAGAGGAAATTACAATACTAAACCGACTCTAAATCCTAACTTACCAAACTTATCTCCAATTGAATTGGAAACCAAATCAAACTTATCTCCTAACCGAATCCAATCCAACTCCTACCAACTATATCTCCTAATTATATGGCAAGTCTTGATCTGCTGCTGCTACCGCCGCCTCTTCCTTCTTGTTGCGGTGGCCATACTGCCGGCCCCACATAACAGCATAACTATGTTTCTTCCAAGTGTTTGAATGTATAACAATAAAGCATCACAAACAACAGATTTGAGAATATTACATCCTTCTTAGTAAACTTCAAAATGGAAATGGTGAAGTCTATAACAGCTTGTTTATTCCTACACACAGGAAGTACGAGAATTCCTTGTCCATCCCAGCGTGCACAATATATTCACATGAATGTTCAGGTAATGCAATATCTTTGCTACTTGCCCTCAATCCACATGAAACTACATTGCCTTTTTGAGGGAATGTTGCATACTCAGCAACATTGACACAAAAATCCATCTTCTCTTTTGTAGCCTTTCAATCATAACATCATGATACGATAGTGGGAGTGGCCTGGCATAGAACTAGGCCAGATGAAAAGATATATCCACAGTATATAAAAAGATTTACCTGGAGTTTTGTGTGTCTTGGTAATAACCTAAGAGCCTGAGCACCATTAATTCTGTCCCACCGTTGGCTTAATAATTCAAGTGCTTCATTCAACATTATCAAGCCTCCATCACTTACATCGTCTCCATCACCATCACTTCGGCCACTATCAGTCCCACTGGGGCTAAAGCGAATGTCGTCAGCCCCTTCAATCTCAACAACCTTTTTACCTGTACGCCCCACCCTGACCTTAGTAGCAGAGCTAACCTTTTGAATCCCAGGGAACTGTGATGCCACTGGAATAATTTTCTGCTCAAATTCCTTTTCAGCTTTTCTTGGGTTCAGATAAATTTGTAGAAGATTAAAATAAATATTTGACTTGGATAGTTGCTGTGAGCCTTCCTCATAAACACGGTCACAATATGCAACTGCTCGCTCTGGCATCTGGAGCTGCAAAGTAGAGCACAATTTAGTCCGGATAGAAGTCATATAACCTAATACCTAACCAAAAAAACAATGGACCAAAGGCGCATCACAGAGCAATGGTACCTTGTGAACATAGAGAGATAGTGCACGGAGGTGTTGATTTATTTTCCCACAAAATATAGCACGCTCTTCAAAAAGAGCATCCTGGGGAAGACGCTTGAGAAGTAAGTCTGTATTGTAACCTGAATTATTCTCTAATGTAGATATTAACTTCTTCCGTGTTGGGGAGTATGTTTTCTCAGTCCAGTTTCCCTCTTCCTTCAGAATCTTGTACCAGTCAAGAACTTCAGAAAGGTACAGTTGCACCTTCAGAACAAAAGGTTCAAATATCAGAAGATCAGAAGTTCATTTACTATTTACTGTGAACTTCATAGGAACAGTTTATGGAAATAAAATCATCTAGGCAGCATAAAATGAATTGATTGGATATGAATACATACTAACGAAGT
The DNA here is from genome assembly GCF_958298935.1 of Phragmites australis. NCBI lineage: Eukaryota > Viridiplantae > Streptophyta > Magnoliopsida > Poales > Poaceae > Phragmites > Phragmites australis. Next base: position 42,250,853 of record NC_084923.1, read on the forward strand.
AACAATTGAGAGTGTACATACCAGCTCATTTTGAAGATTAGGATTGATCCCAGTTTCACTCATTGAAAGCATCAATTCTAGGTAAGTTGACTGCAACTTTGGAGCATGCTGCTTCAGATATGAATTTACCAAATCTGCCGGAACATTTTCAGATAAAAAGAGCTCAATTGTGTCTGACGGGTTGCGATCAAGGACATACAAGGAAGACTCTAAAACCAGCATTGGGTCAGATGTACAAAGGGGCTGCAAAAGAAAATGCACAGAATTTCAAATCAGCCATAGAAACACAAAACAATTTGACAAGGAGGATATTATACTCATAGTATCGAGGCAAAGTCCAAATGACAACCTTGAACAACATATCAAACAATACAATAGAAAACCACCATGGTGCAACAACTTTCTTCAATATGAACAAGCAATTCTCGGAGGCCAGTAAGTGCATGAAACAGGACATAACAGCATAATAACATAAGCAATAACCAACTCCATATGATCCTACATCATATCAAAAGCATATAAACTATTTGGACTATCAATATGAGTCATCATGCAACAGTATTCAACCACATAAAAGTATGCAAAAAGTGCAACTCTAATAAACATGAATTGCACTTTGAATCCAATACCTTGCTATTGTTTTCGTATTTAATATGTTAACCTACTAAAAACAATGATGCATTTCTACACGAAATTATCTAGCTCGTGGACACAGTTCATCTGAGGACAAATAGAACACCATGCAACAAGGCATATAAGATCCAACAGCACTGGGATGGGTTTCATCAGTTTTTTGTATGTGAAGAACAGTATCAGCTAAATATAAACAAAGAATAAGCAATAATACCCTGAGATACTCAATGATCATTTGAGGGTTGAATTTTGTATTAAAATCGGTATTTTCCATCTTAGATTTTGATTCTTCAACTAACTGATTGAGTAGCTGGAGAGCTTCACGGTGCATTTCATTGCTTTTGTAGAGCTCAAGTAACACCATATATTCGCTCCGCTCGTTCAGAAACTCTTCACATATCTTCAAATCAGAATAATTAAGTCCTTTCAACAATTCTATTGCCCCTGATGACTGCCCAGTAAGAATAAGAGCTTGAAGCAGAGATGTGTCCAGTACAGTTGCCATTTCTCTAGCAATAGAGCTTGTATGTGTCTGGGCTCGCTTCTGAAATGAAAACACAGTAGAATTATTACAAATCGCATTTAGTTTGTTTGTACTTAACAGATAAACTCTTACATTTGCATTTATCTGTACAATTGATGTAGCGATATGCACACTAATAAACACACAATGCCCAAGCAAAGACTTTGAATAGAGTGGTAGCCTAACAAGAAATCAATTCTCATATTTTCTTTGGCACCATAATGCAAACAAACCAAGGAATCACATTTACCTCATCTTTAAAGGAATAAAAATAGTATGGCCTTAGACAGGAACTTAAGTACTTATCAAAGCTTAGGTTATCGTGTGTGCGCAACACTAGGAAGTGTCCCAGTTTAGCTCCTGGATAAATTGAAGCGTAAACATGCTTGCCTTCTTCCTTTCTATAATTTTCTACTGATTTCAGACACCCATAGAGTTTGACAAATCAATCTAGAGGCCTGCCAGATGCCTTAGGAATGAGACATTTGGTTCCCTATAAAAAATATATATGCCTATCCAGGGATCCTAAAGGGTGTGTTTGGTTGCTCGCATCAGGGCCATCCTGGTTCTGTCCGTGCATATATTCCCACGGAGAAGGTCGTTTGGTTGTCTGCATACATTGTTCCTCCCTGCATCCGCGGATGCAATTATACGGTTGGAGCCTGACTTGGTGGATGCGTCTGAATTGAGCTTCTCTCTAGAGCCTGATCCCGTGGATGTATTGTATCTGCTACAGTGCTGCAACGGATCCACTCGTTAGTCTCAGGTGTAGGGTCATTGCATCCGCCCATGCAGACAACCAAACACCTTCATATGGTCATTGCTTCCACATGTGTAGGGTTATTGTATTCACCCATATAGACAATCAAACACTCTTCTTTTCTAAGTCACTGCATCCGCTCAGCCTGCTTCTACTCGTCCAAGATATACGTTGCAGCTCTACGAAAACCCATGCGGGCAACCAAACACACCCAAAATGAATTTGGCTATAGAAAATGCAAGCTATATAGTACCAAGAACAATAAGAAAATAGCGTTAAAGCAAACATGGATTCAGACTGAGTGCTATGACAAGAGATATTGGCTAAAAAATCAAACCGGATAAGAGTTTTAATTTGCTTCTTGATAAGTTGGAGAAACTCAGGCCCTTCTTTATTATACTATTATGTACATTAGTTTCTGCTTCATGCAATTCCACATCTGGCATCAGTAGTTAGTTAAAAGACTAGAAACAAAAAGGAAAAGAAGGCACTTGAAACAGTGTGTACCTTGTTTGGCTTCTTCAACTTATATGGCTCAGATAAGATTAGGCTATGGTGCACAGCTCCAGAGACCACTTCATCTGTTACTTCAGCTGTTGCTCTCTCTATTATTCCACTTCTTTTCTTCTGCAAATACTTCGCAAGGGCCATTAGAGCATTGTGACTCATTTTCTTTATCTCCAATGGAGATTTATCATCAGATTCATGAAGTTGCATAGAGTATGATTCCATCTCATCTGTCACATCAGAGGATTCCCTTGCTAATTCTGGCATGTCTTGCAGCTTGTCATGTTCACCTATAATGTGTGTTTGAGGCAGAACAATAGAAGGGTATAAAGATAGCACATAAGTAACATCCACATGCGAATCTGAGAACTGCTCCATTGCTTCCTCATAGCTCCCACTATCGAACAAAAAGTGCCCATATCTAATTCACAAAATCAAAAGGGAAGTGGTCATTTAGTTTTGTTCACAGAATCAAATGAAATTATTACAAGAGAACACAAAATTTGAGCAGCAATTTAGAAGGCTCAGTGCATGCACTTTAATTATAGACTCAATGGTGAGCCAATAAAGTTTTGGTGATAGGGCCACTGAGCTTAAAGAGAAATTTCCTTTGTAGCACCCCCCATGTTTTAATTCTACATCCTTCATTCACAATTTTGCAGGGTATTCATTGACCTGAATGAAAAACTTCAAAATTTATTTTGCCAGAGAGCTTTCGGATGCTTCTTTTTTTTTAACAAGATAGGAAAGCTTTCATATTTTTCTTTTGACGGCATGAAAGCTTCAAATTCCAATTGTAGTAAATTAACTACATCTAGCATAATATATTAGCCACATATTCGTGAAACTTCTATCATTGAATCAAAGCAAAATGAAATTCAGACTGCTTAACATGATATGCATAGCCAATGCTGAAAACTAATCAAATAAAATTAAACAATAGGCAACTTTATTTACTTTGATGTACAAGTTGTACATCAACACTTGTCAGAACAATTTATTTACCTGCTACAATTATTGTATATTTACTGATCTTGGTGTACATCAACCCTTGTCACGACAATTTATTATTCACTATTTTTGTTGTACATCTAACAATAACATATTTTGCCCCGAAATTTCCATGCTGATCCATTCATGAATTCAACAATGCCACATACATGTCCGAGAGATATTAATACTATTAGAAGGGTATCGGGGAAAAAACATGAGGTGCGCCATAAGGTATATGTGATTTATTTCAGTTCACGTCTTCGCTGATCAAATCACAACAAAAGCATAGTATTGTGCTCTGAAGTGCTTGCAACAGCCTGACTAGAGAGGAACAGTATGAATATTTAATCATGTTATGTAATAACAAACATATAGGCATAGAAACTCTGCTTTTCATATCAACAGGCTCAAAATCAAGTATTATTGTGGTAAAAGATTGGACAACCTGAACATACCTTATCTGTATTGAGCTTTCCTTTGCAGCTCGTAAGTTTGAATCCTCCGGAGGAAGTAGGTTACACAATGCTAGCGCCTCCTCGAATTCTCCTGACGCGGTCAATTGCACTATCTGTAGAGCAAATTATGTAAAGGATGTACATTTAACAACCAACGGGGGCAAACAACTCCTGAAATGATCAAGATGGATAATTTAAAGTTTACTTGTATTTCCAAGCTAAGTACTAACATTCCTGTGGAAATGTAGAAGGCCTCATCACATTATAATCTGGTCTTATTGGATAAAATTTGAAACGGACCTGGTGACAGATAAGGGGTATGAACATAACTACTATCCTACGGTTCTATAAATAATTCAGTTGGTCTTTATTTTGAAGAAGAATCATTATCAAAGCATTCAAGTTTACTTTTAATTTTCGCTGCATATTATTCAGAATTTTGCAATGATATTAGGACAATGAGTTATTTCTCTCGTTCCCAACCAACAACAAGATGTGTCAAGTAACAAAGGAGAAACAGCTTTCCTCGACTAACAATCCTTTAAAACTCCATGAGCGCAACAATGTATTTTATTGAGAACCGAACGATAGCTCGACTGATAGAGCCTCCAGTTGAGAGGCCGCCCACCCGGGCTCGAACACGGGTGCTCGCAGGTCGTGTGAGTACCTCCCTAATGGGTTCGGTACTCCCCTATCTTAAGACAAAACCAGGGGATGTCTTCTCCCAATGGTCGAGTTTTTTTTACAGTGTATTTTATGGACCAGTTATGAACATAGAGGGTGTCTAATGAAGCTCTGCAGATAAGGTCTAGGATGCCCAAACTCTAGGGGCCACCTTATATTCCATAAGGAAGATATAGAGCAATAGCATACGGTCATACCAATTAGAAGTGGATTATAAAACTCAATTGCTTCTATCAAACATCACTCAGTTAACCTTGGTTGTTCAATCTTTCATATCATATTTAGCTCAAGTTGCTTTGTCAGGTTCTATTATATCATACATAGAGATCCTTAAGTGCTTTGGGGATGTGTTGGGCCTGAGAACCAACATTCAGAAGAGCTCACTTATCCTGATCCAACATGGGCAGGATGAAAACGATGTTGTATATTCAGCGATGCCGACAATGACAAGCGCAATCACCTAGTTCCCCTGTCAGTATCTTGGCATACCCTTGTCGGTGAAGAGACTCCCTAAGGCGGCACTTCAGCCTCTAATTGACAAGATTGCCGATAAGCTCCCCGGTTGGAAAGCTGCTTTGATGCACCTGGGCGGTAGTCCTATCCTGGTGTGCACGGTCCTTACATCCATTCCCATTTACCAGATTATTTCATTAGAGTTCTTGAAATGGGTGATCAAGGCCATTGACAAGTGTTGTCGAGCTTTCCTACGGAAGGGTCGTGATAATGTGAATGGAGGACACTACTTGATTGCTTGGTGTCGGGTCTGCAGGCCAATTGAACTTGGCAGTTTGGGGATTCACGACTTCGAGACACTCGGTTGGGCGTTGTGTCTGTGATGGCTTTGGCTACAAAAACTCAACCCAACAAGCATTTGGCGGGTTTCAAGCTGTCGATGAAGAACAATTCCAAAGCCTTATTCTCCATTCTTACTCTGATGGAAGTTGGCAATGGATAACACCTTGTTTTGGAAGGATTGGTGGTTACATGGCAAGTCCCTGGCCTACGTTGCGTCGCATGTGGTCTCTTTGGTCTCTCGCAGGACTGTTGATCAACATATTGTCGGTCAGGTGCTACTGCATAACCAATGGGTTCGGGACATCAGAGGAGGGTTGGCTGTTGCGGCACTTGTTGAATATCTTCAACTCTGGGATATCATCGCTGAGGTACACCTGTAGCCAAACACCACGGATGCACACAAATGGACGACAGATGCATCTGGGCGTTTCTCCACCAAGTCAGCCTATCGTATGTTCTTCACCGGCAGTATTGACTGAGGTCTGGAAGCGCTTGTGGAAGTCATGGGCATATTCGCGTTCCAAGTTCTTCAATTGGCTTAACATCTATAACCGGTGTTAGACGGCTGATAGGCTTGAACGTCGAGGACTCCCAACCCGCAACACTGTTCGTTTTGTGATCAGGAAACAGAGACGATCCAGCATCTTCTAACCAGTTGTGTGTTCTTACGTCAAGTTTGGTACTCATTGCTATCCAGGGTCGGGTTGCAAGCGGTTGTACCGCAACGACAAGATGAAAAATTCTAGTCTTTGTGGCGAAGAGTGGCACGACAACTGACAAGACGAGACGTAAAAGATTTAATCCTTTGGTGATCTTAGGGTCATGTTGGATATGGAAGCACCGCAATGACATCGTTTTTAATGGTGTTGCTCCGAGTGTACAGCTGGTCTCGAGAGAGATTTGGGACGAAGCCGGTCTGTGGTGCATCGCAAGAGCCAAGGGTCTGTGCGGGCTATTGCCATGATAGTTGGTTTAGTCGTTCCTGGTCTTGTGCTATGTTGTTCTAGCTAGGTAGTTTTTTGGGTTTTTTATGTTTGGGGTGAGTTTGTCGTCTTGTTCTTTCTTTTCTTATCTGCTCTTGTGTTTCTTCTTCTGTGTGTGTGTTTTTTGGTGTCTGTTGTCTTCGATTGGACCGATTTCTCCTTCTTAATATATGACATGCAACTCTCTTAGATGTTCAATAAAAAAAATACATATTTCCATATGCCGTCAAACATTCATGGATATAGCTTATGGATTTTAAAATACATTAACATACCTTTTTATAAAAGGTCAGTCTTGAGTAAGCTCGAGCTCAGCTTGAAACTTTATAATTCAAGCTTTAACCACACTATTCAAGCTCATTAGGCTCGCGAGCTCGGGTTCAGGCTCAAGTTCAAGCTCAGCACGTTTGGAGCTTGAGCTGAGCTCAAATCAAGCCTAGAGCAAGCTGAGAAAGAGTAGCTCGCAAGCCTCGAGCTTTTCTTACAGCCCTACTAACATTATTGCATTGTTACATTCAACCTATACTGAAAGCTAGCATGAAACAGATGAGTGCTGCGACTTGTGATGGACTAAATGATAAATATGCCACAATCACAAATATTGACACGCTCATCAGAATTCATAAACAAAAAATTGCATACCTGGGCACCAATAGGAACAGGCAGCAAACCATAAACAGAGTTAGATAGCGCAGCAAGTATACAGTTGTCAGTTTGAACAAGCTTTTGAACATCGCGGAGGACAACTGTCTGAACCAATGCATTTGGGGCTCTAAGAGACCGTATCTGGAAGAATACCAAGTTATGAAAATTATTATTTCCACATTATTCTTACAGTTGGAATATATAAGATAATAAAAACTCACCTCAACATGCCGTGGCAAGCGTGCCACAGCATATGGTTTATGTATAACAACAGAAGCAGGTGTGTCAGACCAAATTATCCTGCCATCTTGAATAAGTTTCCCGTTTTGATCAACAAATACACCAATGTTATCCTGAATAAGGAGAGAAAATACTACAAAATGTGAGTAAAACTAAAGAAAACTGATAAAAGATATTCTTAGAGAAACTAATTACGTGTTTTAATATGGAAGACTTCAAGAGACACTCTGCTAAAAAGCATTTCAATCAGTATCATTATTGTGATGTTCACTTTGGAAAGCATGCTCTGGAGTCTGAACTAAACCATGTTATTCCGATAACAAAATAACCAGCACGGCATGCATTCTAACTGGTGGCAGTGTTATATCAGTGCTAGCATGAAAATTAAGAGTCTTCTCATCAATTGTGACAGGAACATTTCAGTATTTCAGATGATAAGATTCTCTTATTATCAACTTATAAAAAATGAAAATAAGTCATATTAGAACAACTGTCACACTCTTCTTATACAGCATAGAATATTGTCACTTTCGAACCAAAGAACATAAAAAAAACACCGCCATCCAAGATCCAACTGCCAAACACAATCATGAAATGGTAAATCAACTAGAACCTAGAAATAATATCATGAACAAAATGTCTTATACCTTTCCGAGAAGGAGCTCCCCAGTAGGGAGAGGCACAACTAAAGGAGGAGCAATCCTCCCAGAAGAAAACACTTCTGTTAGTGCCCCAGTCATGCTGTTTATTATTGTATACTCCCTCCTAATCCCAAGACATATGTTGTCGCCACACCAGGCCATAGATTTCACCACATCTGGTATACCAAATTCCTTCACCTCAACAAATTCTCGCCCACCTGACAAACAGAAATAGAGGTGGCTCACCCATTCAAAATTATATCGTTTAAATATGCTATTCTCATGGACCACTCTAAAACATTTCTAATCTTTGTCGCAACCCTTATTTGACATACAAGCCTACACAAATCGGTTAATAGGTCCTATATGAGAATCAACATTTACAGGCCCTAGGAACAAGGCAGCCTCTACTCTTATATCATGCATCGAATGCTGGCAAACATATGTATTCTTCTCTATCCTGCACTTTTTTTTACAGACTATTTTTCCTGCAATGAATTTCAACAAAAGAACATGTACAACATCAGAAACTTTTTTAAATTTCACACGTGGATACAATTGCAAACTCAGCCAGCAAGAAAAAAGTTTCAAAAGAAATGAATTTCCACAGAAAATAATAAATATTGTGTTTTCTCAATATTACAAAATAATCCTAGTACAAGGTACACATTTTATTAAGGTGGAATAAGGACATTACATCTCATGGTATAACTAGTATAGGCTAAACAATGACAATATCACCACCATTAAACTAAAACAACTCAATCTTTAACAACAATATGCCAGGGTTGTCCTAATACAAAAATTGTAATGTGCCCAGCATGTGGCTAAACATAAAAAGGTTACTAACTACCATGGTACATTCCCGGTGACTAAGGGTGTGTTTAGTTAGTAGCCAATCTTTGCCAATGCTTACCTTACAAAAATTTGGTAGCGTTGACCAAATATGACTAGCATTTGGTTTGTTACAAAACTTTGGTAAGATTCCCTTTGCCCTTGCAATGTTAGTTCATTTCCTTGCCAAAGTTTGGTCAACTCAGGGGCTGCCAAATTGGTGACCAAAAATTTGGTGATACCAAACTTTGGGAAGGCAAAGTAGGAAAAATTTGTTAACAAACCAAACATGCCCTAAATATGATCAATAGGGGTAAAGTTCAGAACTCTTCACTAAAGGCTTCCTACTTAAACAGACTCACTAATTAAACTCCCATGATGTTGCATCCCTGAAAATGCAACTAGTTGCTTATCCACCAGACTAGCAGACTAGCAGTTACATGCCAATTTCCCCACCAAACACAGATCGATCTGAAATTCTCATTCCCCAACCCCAATTCGAGCCCTACCAATAGGTAATCTCCAGCTCCACTGAAACACCAATCGATCAGATGGTCAACCTATGGCCAAAGTAAAAATAGTCCAATCACATCAAGCAAATAGTCAATGCAACTGAATTCTCACTGTCGAGGCGGAAGACGGTGAGACGCTTCTGTCGGCCGACGGCGAGGAGGCCCCGCCGATCGTCCCAGGCAAAGACGTTGGCGCCCTTGGTCTTGGGGGAGACGACGGCGACGGTCTCGAGCCCGGGGAGGCGGTGGAGCGCGATCCACTCGGAGAGCGAGAGCAGGAGGTCGCGGCTGGCGCTGACCTCCATCGCTAAGGGCGGGCGTCGCCAGAACCGCGGCTCCTGCCGCTCGAGCGCGTAGGACCCGTCCCGCCGGATCTCGCCGCCGTCGGCGGTGGACGGGGCGGAGTAGATGCGCAGGGTGCAGTCGGAGTTGCGGAGGAAGCCCTCGTTGTCGCAGGCCGCGACGAGGAGCTTCCCAGCGTGGGAGGCGACGGCCTCGATGCGGCCCGGCACGCCGGCCACCAGCTCGACGGCATCGTACGCGCTGTGCACCATGGCCGGCGGGCACGGTCGCGCGGGCCCTCCACGGCGGTGTTAGATGGTCGTCCGGCGGAGGAGGAGGATGGCTTCGAATCGGAGGTGGAAGCGGCGTCACGATTCACGAAGGCGAGATAGTGTCAGATTTTGAGCCAATGAACTGTTATTATATTAGTTGTTTGTTTTTAGTTAAAATAAACCGCTCATAAACCTACAAATAAAACTGAACAAATAAAACGGATCCAATAAACAAAGTCGAAAACCTGAAATCGTTCCCAAACTATAGAGACCCATAACTAATCAAACAGGTCTTAAATCAGGACTATAGGCCTAACAATTACAACCCTACACACTCGTCAACAGTAGTATTACCTTGAAATAGAATAAAGAACTTATTTTATAAGACATATCACCAATAAAAAAAAGTTTATCCTCGTACTAGTTTGCATCAGACTTCAACAATTAGCTACCTCTTTCCCAATTGGAGTTCAAAAATGCCATGCTAAAAAAGAACAAATATACGGTGAGCAACCTTGTAACAATCGCATATAATACACGTACACAAAAAGACAACTACATATATAAATAGAAAAAATAGACAGAGAGAGAAAGAGATGGAGAGACAGAGACACATGAGAGAGAGGGGGCAAAGAGAGAAATAGCTATAGGTACATTCGTAAATAGAAGCAGGTAGACACAAAGAGATAGATAGATACCTATATATATATAAAAGAGAGAAATAGAGGCAGAGATAGACAGACACCGAGAGAAAGGGGGAGAGAGAGATATATGGAGAAAGATAGAGATACACACAGAGAGAGTGCTATATATAAATAAAGAGTTAGAAAAATAAATAGTAGTTATACACAAAAATAGAGAGATATACTGAGAGAAAGAGATGAATATGTACGAAATAGAAGTAGAGAAGGAATGAGAGACATAAAAATAGGAAGATATATGACAAAATAAAGACAAATAGAGAGATGAATAAAAAGAGAAAAAAGATACAATGAGAGAGATACATAAATAGTGTGACAGAAGATAGACATGTTACCCAGAAATGCTCGATCAAAGGCAGCAAAAATGCAGTAATGGCATACAAAATCACCAAAAACATGTATGAAGAACCGGATCGGTAACAAAATGAGACTAAAATGCGGGACCAACACAGAACCTTCATAAAACTGAGAGACGCTACTCATCCAAACCGAAGCTGAACTCGTCTATTGCTCCACTAGGCTCTCCTATCTCCAAAACAACTCAACCCTAAACAAGTTTGAGACAAGAATATTTTTGAGTTGGACAAGAACAAAGATTTAAATTTATAAGAAATCCCTAACTATTTATGATGTTTTTGATCCATTTTGGTGCTTTTTCGATTCTGTATAACTGATAAAACCATATTTGACAACATTTTATAGACGCCCACGTCGATAGGAAACTCCCTAGGTACAAAGATGGAAAGAACATAAGAACTACTTCAAAAAATACTTCATCAATATAGCAGAAATGGTTTATAAAAAAAATATAGTTGCAGAACTAAACTGACTATAGTGGTTCTTAGTTGTACTTGCATCTACAATGTTGTGCTCATTGAACAAATAAATCATTGACAATTTAAACTTGACTCATCTTAATGTCATCTAGACAGAGCTCATTAACCTACTTAGTGCTGAATTTCCACAATTCCATGTACACAAAAGTGATGCAATCAACACTACGTAAACAAAATTATGAGAATACAAATTCTTCAATGAACAACAGATTAAAAAGGGGAGATAGAAACATAGTAACGAGGACGGTTCAATGAACTTACGCATTGTTTTATTTAGGAACATATGGATAACCAATCATGAACCTCTGAAAAGACATCTCAGCACAATCAAGATCATCCCACACGGCTAACACGCGGCACCTATATTCAAGGTATAAAAGTTTATGAGACAGACAAATAGATGCAGCTATGAAAGAGAGAAATATATAGAGAGAAAAAGAGATAAATTAGTCAATGAAGAATAGAAAGATAAATATATATAATGAGAGAAATAGGTAGAAAGAGAGAGACTAATAACCAAGTTCCTGTTCAATATAAACTCAACGTTAACATGTACAACATCACAAAAGGAAAAAGGACACGCAACACATCTAAAACCTACTGCATCATTATAGCAGAGATAATCACAAAAAAAACTCTGAACATTTGAACAACACAACTGCATATATAGTGTCTTATAGGAAGCATTGTTATTGACACTAGTTACAGCTACAAATATGGTTAACATTAATTACAAATTTACATACTCACCATCAATGTAGAATTTACGAATCATGGATCATTGAAAAAACAATCAAAAATAAGGTTCATAGATTGCATATATAGGCACTGAGAAACACTAACGAACATGCAATGAACATATGAACACTCATCAATTCGAGCTCCTGATGATGATAGAAACAAACACTTATAAAATCATAGCAGTAGGACCAAAAATAAGACAGTGAAAATAAAGTGGTCCAGCACAAAACAACATGAAAATGCAAAAAAATACACTGAAAAAGGATCTTAGACTCCCCTAATTACCCTCCCAACCTCCCCCATCAAAGCTGCTCTCACATGAACAGACCCTAAAACAATGAAATCAACTACAAATGATCAAAATAACCCATTAAAAACATCAATAGATCACAATACAAAATATTTCAACTCACCAGCCCACAAAAACAACCTATACTCCTCTATAGCACTAGATCTCACTCAAAATCAAACCCTAAGCACTGAGAGGAACAATAGTACCACGTGAAATGAATGAATATCATATCTAATTATAGTAGACCCTGGGGGCAACGCAAAAATTGAGTGAATCACACATTCATTCTCTCGGAGAATGGAAAAGATAGGAAGGAGAATAGATCCGACCTAAGAGAGGGGAGAGGGAGAGCAGTGTCACCTGTGTGTCGCTTTGCAAAAGAGTCATTGCAGGGACAGAGAAGCATCAGTTACAGAGTGTGGGTGAGAGAGAGTGAAGTGAATCGAGGACGTCCTAAGAGGGGGGTGAATTAGGATACTTCAAACTATTGGCTCCACAACTTTCGCAAAATAAGCCTATCTCAATTTCTATCTAAATGTGCTCTAGGTTTATCTAGTGTATCTACTCTACCACTTAAAAGAATTGCAAGGTAAATTGCAAGTAAGTAAATGCGGAAACGTAAATGAGATAGAGAAATAAACTCGACGCGAGGGATTTTTATCCTGTGGTATCGGTGGCACACAAGCCACCCCTTATCCATGTTGGAGCTCCACAAAGGATATGCTCCCGGTCGTCAAGTCTCTTTCGATCACGGCTCTTGAGATATCAAGTCACTAAGACAAGGCCTCAAGCACGATGAGCCACCAAGCTACCAAGGTGAGGTCTCACCACTAACCTCTCTTCCGGTCACTTGTATATCGTCTTCACTTCGGAGCTTTAGTCACAAAAATAAGGACCTCCGCGTCCCTGCACAATCCCCTTGTCGCCACTCCACACCAAGTTGGAGGGTCAACAAGTTACCGGTGACTCACCAAGACTCCAATGTATCGGTGTACCTCTTGATGCACTTTTGGATCACTCCTTAATCCACACTCTAGGTTGCAGCACCTAGCAACTCTTCTCTCTAGACCTATAAGCACTAATCACTCACTGATGGTGTGCTTAATCACCTTGGAAGAACATGTTATGCTCTTGGATGGCTTGGATGTCTTCTTAGGTGTACAAGGGTTTCTCTAGATTCCATCAACTTCAAATGAATGAGTGGAGGGGTATTTATAGCCTCAACCCCGCGGACTAGCCGTTATCCTAACAGCTCACATATTCTGTGAACACCGGATGATCCGGCGTTAACAGACGTACAAGCACCGGACCATCCGGTGTGTACATTCTCAGAAACTAGTCGTTGAAACTCTACTCAGAGTTCTTCTAAACACCGGAATATCTTGTGTAATCTTCAATCCATCACCGGACTATCCGATGAGTATACTTGAGCCTTCTCATCTTTGACAGCCTCTTTGTGTACATTGCTCCGGCGTTCATTGTCTTCATTGCTGGACCTTCCGGTGTGTTGAACTTCTCATTTTCTGGATTTTCCACACCTTCTGTTAAATGCTCCGGTGAAGCCTCCGGTGTGTATCACTTCATCACCGGACTATCCCGTGGGTAGATCTTTGATCTTCTGCGCTTGGATTCTTTCTGCAAGAATTAGTCCAGTGTACATCTCTTATGATCGTCGGATCTTTCGGTGAATGCAATCCACTCTGACTCCTTCTGACAGAATTGCTCCGACGTGTACACTTTATCACTGGATCATCTGGTGAGGCAAACTGCCTCTGAACATAATGCTCCAATGAGTGCAATTCTTCCAGCGCCGAACCTTCCAGTGAGAACAATTTCTCTGGGACTTTTTCCAATTCAATCAAACTTTGTCCCGACTAGGTGGCTTCTTGATATATTGCATTCATAAGACCTACAAACATATATTCTTGATAAACATGTTAGTCCTAATGATTATGTTGTCATTAATCATCGGAATCACAATCATGGTCTAATAGGAACATTTTCGCTACAATCTCCCACTTTTTGGTGATTGATGACAACACAGCCAAAGAAAGAAGCAAATGATACCAATTTAGATCAATTAAGAGAATACATGATTTCAAAAGTTCATAAGGCCATACCTCTTTGTTTGGATGTATGGTAAGAACAAATTATAATACTAATTGTAAGACAATCATGTTCTTACCAATTTATATCTCATGTATTTGCTACAATCTCCCCTCTTTTTATGTCTCACTGGATCGACCCATGCAAGAGCTTCTTCATATCCTTTGTCAACTCAAGATACATCCCCCTTTGTCAACAATCTGCTCGAGATAGTTCTTGCATCTTGCTTTCTCTTGCTTCTTGCTTTGGTCTCAAAATTCTCCCCCATTATCAATAATCTCAAAAAGGCTACAAACGCATGTTGAACTCAAGGAAAAGCTTTAGAGCATTTGAGAGAGAGTTTCATAAAATATGATCCATATAAATTATACTACTTAAGATGTGAGGTAGTGATACCAATTGAAAAGATATACCAATTGAAAAAATAGCAGGCATTGATACCGATTACAAAAGACAATCAAGGATCACAAATTATGAAACTCACATGATATAATCTAAACTCCCTCTATATATGTGCATTCATATGATGAGAGTAAAATATATGTACAATTAGACAATATGACAAGATAGGAAGTTTAAGACATATCATGTGGAGGTAGCTTAAATGTAGAAAATGAATTGACAATGATATTAATTAATCTTCTACGTATTGCAAACCTCCGGGGACTTGTTGATCACTTCATGAGACTATAAAAGATATTACTTGAAAACATATTAGTCTAAAAATCATAACCCATAAGATATACTCCCTCTAAAAATGTGCACACAAGTGTTAAATACTTATAAGAGATATGCACTTGTTATTGATAACAATGAGAAATTTATCCTATGGATTGGTTTATGGCACATAAGGAATACTAATTGAAGATCTAGTGATTACCAATTGAAGGACTAGTACCATGAAAGAAACCTACAACTAATAAACCATGTAGGTTGCTCATAGGAGAAAGAGAAACTAAACAAGCAATCTACCATATTTAAAACCTACACTAGGCATTACAATGAATTGAATTAAGCATATACAATCCTAGGCAAAGCAAAGATATCAATTAAAAATATTTTATATCTAGTATTTTCACATTTGGATAAGGATTTGGATACATGATGATCATGATCTTCGTCAATACGTCCAATCTTGTACACTTAGCTTTTTGCTTGAATTTTCACTTAATCTTGTGTGCCAAGTCTCCAAATCTTTGAAGACTTGTGGACTTTAAGTCTTCTTTGGAACCTAAACTGATTGAGGTCCTTTCATGTTGGTGATGACTTCCTTGGCACCCAAATAGGTTGGTTCAACCTTCGATCTTTTCTTCTAACCATGTGTGCAATCACTTTGTCATTGTTTTTCTTCTTGAGCTTGTAGTGGTTGCTCTTGATCTTGTTCTTGTAGTTAGACTTGGTGTAGATGTTAGAGGTTTTTTTTAGAGAGGTTTATCATTTTCTTCTTCTCCTTAGTCTCATTCTTTACTTTTCTTGCATTGGAAGGACTTCTGACCTTCTTGATGGAACTTGAAGCATGTCACGGTGGACCCCTCCATAAGTTTTTCACCATAGTGGCATGGTTATATTGAGGAGGTTGGACATAGTTCTTGCTATTTAGTCTTGCCAAATCCTTCTTAAGCTTCTCCACTTCTTGCTTGTGCTCACCATTTTCTTATACAATGAGTTCATTAGCTGATTCTACAACAACATTCTCAATACATTTCTCATTACAAATAGGTGAGCTAGATAAATCAATTAAATCATGACAAAAAATGGAAACATCTACCTTAGGTTTAAAATTAAAGAGAAAGGTAGATTGCTTCAAAGGGACCTTAGGTTGAGATTCAATACCCTCAAGTTTTACCTTAAGTCTTTCATGCTCTTTGTTTAGCAATTCGAATTTGCTCAATAATTGTTTATAATTAGACACAAAAGTAGCATGAATATCATTAAGGGCATTGAATTTCTTAAGCTCTTTAGATTGTTTCTTAAGTACCCTTTGTTACTCATTGATCAAATGAAGGAGTTCATCATAGGAGGGAAAATCCTCATCGGATTCATCATCACTTACATCATTTTCCATACCTTTGGCTATAAGGCACTTGTGAGATGACTTGTGCGATGATGACTTGCGCGATGATGACTTGCGTGATGATGACTTTGAGGAAGAGCTTCTTTTGGAGGAGTGGATGGTGAAGCTTTCATCACTTGAATTTGAATCTTTATCTTCACTCACCTATCTTTTCATGCTTACAAAAGCTTTATTTCTTCCTCTTGTCTCCCTCTTGTTCTTGGTTTTTTTCTCTTTCTTGATATGATCAATTGTTTTGACTACGTCATTCAAATTTTCTCTAGGCTTATAAGCACTAATCACTCATTAATGGTGTGCTTAGTTATCCTGGATGAACACTTTATGCTCTTGGATGGCTTGGATGTCTTCTTAGGTGTATAAGGGTTTCTCTGGACTTTAGCAACTTCAAATGAATGAGTGGATGGGGTATTTATAGCCTCAATCCTGCATACTAGCCGTTATCCTAACGGCTCACATATTCTGTGAACACCGGATGATCTGGTGTTAACAGAGGTACAAGCATCGGACAATCCGGTTTGTACATTCTCAGAAACTAGCCGTTAGAACTTCACTCAGAGTTCTTCTGAACACCGGAATGTCCGTTGTAATCTTCAATCCATCACCGGACTATCTGATGAGTATACTTGAGCCTTTTCATCTTCGACAGCCTCTCTGTGTAAATTGCTCCGGCATTCATTGCCTTCATCGCTGGACCTTCCGGTGTGTTAAACTTCTCCTTTTCTGTATTTTTCACACCTTCTGTTAAATGCTCTGGTGAAGCCTCTAGTGTTCATCACTTCATCACCAGATTATCCCATGAGTAGATCTTCGATCTTCTACGCTTGGATTCTTTCTACAAGAATTAGTCCGGTGTACATCTCTTCTGATCGCCGGACCTTTCGGTGAGTGCAATCCACTTTGACTCCTTCTGACAAAATTACTCCGGCGTGTACACTCTTTATCACTGGATCATCCGGTGAGACAAACTGTCTCTGGACATAATGCTCCAGTGAGTGCAATTCTTCCAGCGCCGGACCTTCCGGTGAGAATAATTTCTCTAGGACTTTCCAATTCAATCAAATTTTATCCCAACTGCTGTGGCTTCTTTATGTATTGCATTCATGAGACCTACTAACATATATTCTTGACAAATATATTAGTCCCAATGACTATATTGTTATTAATCATCAAAATCACAATTATGACCTAATAGAACCATTTTCACTATAGAGAGGAACCCATCGGTTACCAACCAGAAAAATATGAGAGAGGAAAAGAGATAGAGGAGCACATATCAAGTTCTCTACACTTAATGGGTTGCAGTAAGCCAGATATAGATAAAAACCCGATAACACACACATATTGAAGAAGAGATAAATAAAAACACACGAAGATTAAAGAAGACCAAACAGTTGAGAATTAGACAAATTTTGTCATCACAAATCTGACTACAGACAAATAGCAAAACTCTTTTATGAATATCCTATAACTAAAAAAAATATTTCTAACTATTATATTTGCAACGGCTATATTTTCAATAGCTATATTTGCAATGGCTATATTTTCAACGGCTATATTTACATTTGGATGAATTTTGTATATGTTTGAATTTTGTTTGAATTAAAAGAAGAATATCATATAAAATGATAAAAATGCATATAAATAAAGCGTTACAAAGGAACTCACTTTTCACCATATAACTTAGGACTGAAAATAATTTTAGAAATTAGTCCATCGCATAAGAAGGATATTTGTGAATTTTCCCATATTTTTGGAAATTTATTTAAGGCCCTAACAATTGTTACAAGTTATGAAATTGGTTTTGTTTAGAATTTTAGTTTAAGTTATGAAATTAGTTTTGTTTAGAATTTTAGTTTAAATTCTACACATACTTTTTAGGTGAATCCAATTAAATGATGTGAGGATCGATGACATCCTTAGAGGGGGGCGAATTATGACACTTAGAAACTAATGGCTTCAAAAACTTTACAAGATAAATTTATCTCAAATTCTATTTAAATATGTTTTAGATTTATCTAGTATGTCTACTCTACCGTTTAAGAGAATTGCAACTTATTCTAGCAAGGTAAATTGCAAGTATGTAAATACGAAAACGTAAATAAGTTAAAGAGACAAAATCGGCACAAGAGATTTTTATCTCGTGGTATCGGTGGCACACAAGCCACCTTAGTCCATGTTGGAGCTCCACAAAATATATGCTCCTGGTCACCAAGTCTCTTCCGGGTCACGACTTTTGAGCTACCAGGTCACTAAGATAAAGTCTCAAGCACGATGAGCCACCAAGTCACCAAGGCGAGGTCTCACCACTAACCTCTGTTACGGTCACTTGTGCGTCGTCTTCACTTTTGAGCTTTAGTTATAAAGACAAGAGTATTCGCGTCTGTCGGTGTATCAGGAACCAGGGGTCCCTGAGTCCCGAGACCGGGCCGGCCATCCGCCACGTGTCACCATCCCGCGAGGTCCCCCCTGCAGGATGAGAAGAGCTTAAGTTCCGGGAGAAGGTGCTCGGGGCCGCAGCCTCTGGTTTCCGAGCACCCCAGTCCCCCGATGACCCGCAGAGTCCAAGTACCGGAAAGAAAGTACTCGGAAGGGTTCCCACTTACCCCCGAGTACCGTAGTCCCCCGATGATCCAGACAGCCTTCGCGCAAGATCGCCCGACGACCCGAAGGGTCCCATCGGCGGGGTGTCAGCCAGTCAAAGGTCCAATGCCGCATTTAATAGGCACACGCAGCCTGACATCCTGACATTCTCAGCTGCCCACGCCCTAGTGTCAGACCCTGCCATGCTTTGGCAGGGGGACGTGGGTCCATTAAATGCACGGGTCCCGTCCCGTATCATCCAGGTGCCTCGGGATAACGTTGCTAGGATCGAAGCGCTCCTCCTGCCACCCTGCCCTGACAGAAGAACAAGATAGGGTGGGCGCACCGGGCGCCTCTATGGCTGCCCAGTGGGCCCTCTTAATGGTACCAGAGGATATCCACAGTGGCGGGTGGTCGGATGCGCGCCGCATTTTTCCATCGCCCCTGTCACTTCGCCAAGACGGAATGATGATGCCTTTCTCCGTGGCGCCTTGGCACTCGCGCCCCCTCTTTCCCATTCAGGATAAGTCGAGGTCGGCGCGCCTATAAAAGGAAAGGATGGAGAACAAAAAAAGAAAAGAAGAAGATGAGGCGAAGAAGCAAGAAAAGAGATCAGATCAGACGATACAGCACAAACAAGAGACATAGAAGAAGCGCGACGAACACAGTAGAACAAGAACATCACAAACAAGCTCGAGCAGAGCTAGAACACGGGAGCCTCAAGCTCTCTGTAGGCGACGCACCCTTGTAACCAAATACATCCTTGAAGAATTCCCTTCAAGGAAAGATATTGCACTCACACAGGAGTAGGGTGTTACGCCCCCGTGCGGCCCGAACCTGTCTAAACCCCGGTGCATCTATCTCTTTTGCACTAGGTCGATCATCCTCCTCCACCACCAGCCGTTGCATTTATTTCTGTTTTCATTTATTTCCCGGACGAGCTCATTCAGGATCATCCCCCCGGCCGAATCTTTAAAAAGGGGTCTCTCGGGATCCCTGCGACAGGAGTTCATCCTCCGACAGCGTCCTAGTACAATCTTCTTACCGTCACTCCACACCAAGTCGGAGGGTCAACAAGTTATCGACGGGTCACAAAGATTCCAATGCGCCGGCGTACCTCTCGGTGCACGATAGGATCACTCCTTGATTCACTCTCTAGGTTGCAACACCTAACAACACTTATTTCTATGCCTATAAGCACTAATTACTTTCTAATGATGTGCTTAATTGCTTTGGATGAATATTTTAAGTATTTTGGTGGTTTGGATGTCTTCTCAAGTATATATGAGATTCTCTGTACTCTAGCACCTTCAAATGGCCGAGTGGATAGGTATTTATAGTCTTAAATTCACCAACTAGTCATTACTCCAACGACTCAACTTTACGGTGAGCACCAGATGATCCAGTGATAATAATAGTATAAGCACCAAACCATCCGATGTGTACAACCTTAGAAACTAGCCATTAGAACTCACTCGGAACCACTTCTGAACACTGGATTGTCTTTTGTATACTTTATCTTCATCACCGAACTATCTGGTGTGTATACTTGAGCTTGACCGAGCCAACTTCTTCACTGTTTAACTGTCCCGTGTATTGATTTTCTGATCACCGGACTTTTTGTTGTGTTAACTTCATCTTCTCATGATTTTTCACATACTCTGTTAAATGCTTCGATGTGAGCCTCCGGTGCACACAACATTGATCACCGGACCATCTGGTGTGTATAGTTTTATCTTCTCTGAGTTCTGAAAAACACTCCGGTGTACACTGTCTTTTCATCACTGGACCTTTCGGTGTATTGATCTTTAGTCTTAGATAGTTGCAGAGCTTCTGTTAAATGCTCGGTTGTACACTGATTCTGATTATTGGATCTTCCGGTGAGTACAATCTCATTTCAGCTCAGTTTTCCATCCTTCTAAAAAATACTCTGGTATGTACACTTGTGGCATCATCGGACTATCCGTATAGTCATTTTCCCTGAGACTTCTCCAATTTCATCAAACTTTATCCTGTTTTTGGGGGCTTCTTCATATATTGCATTCATAAGATCTATTAACATATATTCTTGACAAATATGTTATTCTCATTAACTATGCTGTCATAATCATCAAAATCACAATCATGACCCTATTTCACTACAAATGAGTTGCATATGGATTATGTAACACGTAAAGAAGTCATATAATTATTGCGGCAACATAAGACAACCATTTTGATTTGGTCTATAATTATCATCTACAGTATCCTAGCAAGCCCTCTTCGGTTAGTGGATGTGGCAAGCTAGTTGTAGTGGATAGTGAGCTGCTAAAAATGCCGAGTGCTATAGCGAGTTGGTTAGAGCCTTTTTTTTCGCCATATCTCTAAATTTGGCTTTGCTGAGCTGGTTGCCGAGCCCTTGGAGATGCTCTTAGACCATCTCTAAGGGATTCCCGTCATGAACCAAAATCTCTTTACGAAGGGATTTCTGTTCTCTTCAGCGCTCCAATGGTTTTCCTTCACGGTTCTCGTCACGAAGGGATTCCTAAGGTCATTCTCTTCAGGACGAGATTCTCTCTCATTTTCCTTCATGAATCCCTTCGAAGGAAAGCTGTTGGAGATAAGAGAAAATAAAGGAAATAGGAACGGGAAGGAGAATCGAGAAAAGCATAAAATGAAGGGAATATGATTAGAGATGGTCTTAGCAGGCTAGAGAACAGGGGTATACGGTCAGAAATGGAATACGGGCACATACACATGCATCTGTATACAGGTTGGAGAGCCATACCGGTTGTATGCATCCGGACGTTCAACGAGAAACATTTGTTGGTACAATGTCTGCAACATTAAAATACTTGCTAATTACATGTACGTTGCAACAAAAATATAAATATTGAATGTGATAATATTAATCACAAACTTAAGATATGGAGATATGAATATATCATGATAGCGCTGCCGAACAAATACATTAGTAGCGATAACATGTTGATTTCAGATGGGATCAGAAAAAGGAGGAGGTATGTAAAACATATCCTAAAGGCTGGAGGATTAAGTTATTTTATTAGATAGGAGGAAAGTAGGAGAAGAGATAAATTATTTTAATTTTAGAGAATTTTATTAGATGAGAGGAAAGTAGAAGAAGAGATAACACGAGAACCAACTCGTATTTTATATAGTAGAAATTTAATAAAAAGTGCACAAAACAATAGAAGACTAACATTTGGAAACCATGGCCGTAACAATTTAAAACTGAAGTTGCAACGTCGTCTGATTTTTTTCGATTTCATGGGACGTCCTATCCCAAGCATTACCAATTCTATAATTAGCTTTAAAAAGATTTTGTCTTGTTATCAAAAATGATCCCTTTCTATCACCACCTCCTCCATAGAGTTAAAAATGATTCGAGTTGCACTGACAAAGTCCAATTCGCTATTTTTTTTTTTTTTTTTTACTAATACCAACTGAAGACATGTTTTTAACCCTCACATCTGAATTCTTACCCTCTCCAACCAAACGAGGTGCGAGATTTGTCCGTAAAAACGACATAATATAAATGTATACTTGGTTGAGTCGAAACATGGCCGTTAATAGGCGCCACACGGCCACTGGATGTCACGCTGCCACATGTAATAGACCCTTTGCTTCCATAAGAAAAACATGAATGGGATTGCTCCATTATACCACAATGTGGAGGGTGTAGGATCGTCAGAGCATTCGCATCCCAAATTCCCGACATCCAAAGTTCTAATGCAAGCCCATGCTTGTTTTGGGAAAGCGCCAATCAATTAGGTTCCGTTTCCTTTGAAAGAGTTTGCCAAAACGCACTGATCCTCTTGGGATCATCTTCTATTTATGGAATGGTTACAGAGTTTGTCCATGATCCGATCAAGCAGGAATATCCCTGCATGTCAGCTAACAGAACGAGCGACGTGAGCGTCATGACGCGGTAATTACGTGCGATGCTAACTACTCAACGCTGACTGTTACAAACACATATATGATTTCTAACAATCCCCCTCAATCACAACGGGAGGCACTGACGTTGAGATTGCGACGATTGGCGGCGAAAGGAGCTCTTGAGAGTGGCTTTGTCAGACCATCTGCAATTTGATCTTTGGATGAAATGAAATGTACCTCCATAGCCTTTCGTGCTACTTGTTTACGAACAAAATGGAAGTCGACTTCAATATGCTTTGTTCGTGCGTGGAACATGGGATTGGTGGTCAGATAAGTAGCTCCAAGATTGCCGCACCACAGCCGAGGTGGTTTGTGTTGAAATATCCCCAGCTCTTTCAGCAGTGACTGAACCCATATCATTTCTGCAGTGACATTTGCAATCGCCTTGTACTCAGCTTCGGTGCTCGATCTCGAAACGGTGGCCTGCTTTCGAGAACTCCATGACACCAAATTTGTGCCTAGGAATACTGCAAATCCACTGGTAGATCGTCGATCATCTGGGCACCCGGCCCAATCGGCATCAGAAAAGCCTGAAAGGATGGTTGTTGTAGACTTCTGAATTTTCAGACCATGGTCCACAGTTCCTTTGACAAATCGAAGAATCCTCTTCACAGCTGCCCAATGTGCATTAGTTGGAGACTGGATGTACTGGCAGACTCGATTTACTGCAAATGCAGGATCAGGTCGAGTCATAGTTAAGTATTGTAGGCCACCAACTATGCTCCTGTATCTAAACTGATCTTCTCCTATTAGTAATTTTCCCTGATCTCTGAACAACTTCTCAGTAGCAGTCATGGGTGTGGAGATTGCTTTACACTTGTCCATGTTAGCCGTCTTAAGCAGGTCAAGGGCATAGCGTTTTTGAGACAATAGAATTCCATTCTTTTCTTGTTTGACTTCAATGCCCAGAAAATACTCTAGAGGCCCCAAGTCTTTGACAGCAAAGTCATCTTTCAGCTTCTGAATCAGTTTGTCTGCAGTTGTGCTAGATGAGCTAACAATGATGATATCATCTACATAGATCAACATGTACACAGTTATTCCACCTTGTCTGAATACAAACAAGGAAGCATCAGCCACTGAAGAACTGAACCCCAAATCCTGCAGCTTGCTGGTCAACCGAGAGTGCCAAGCTCGTGGTGCCTGTTTTAGCCCATAAAGTGCCTTCTTCAGCCGACAGATATAATTTTGTGGCTTACTGGGATCAGTATAACCTGGAGGCTGTTGCATATACACCTCTTCCTGAAGAATACCATGCAAGAATGCATTTTGAACATCTATTTGTCTCATGCTCCAGCCCTGAGAGATTGCCAATGATAAGATGATTCGAATTGTGGCTGGTTTTACAACTGGACAGTATGTGTCAAGATAGTCCACGCCATATCTCTGTTTGTATCCTTTTGCCACTAGCCGTGCTTTGAATCTGTCAACTGAACCATCTGCTTTCCTTTTCACTTTTATAAACCCATTTGCTGTCGATGAGATTGACTCCTTTCTTGGGAGGAACCAGTTCCCATGTATCATTCCTTAGTAGTGCAGAGTACTCAACATCCATGGCCTTTCTCCATTCAGAGTTAGCCATTGCTTCCTGAAGACTGTAAGGCTCTGAAGCAGCAAATACTTCTGTTGTCGGATTTCTATCAGACACTGAGCAGATGAATCCACATGCTTTTTCTGGATATCTGACAGTTCCATCAGTGAACTCCTTGGGTCTCACAATATTATTCCGAAGTCTTGTTCTCATTGGATGATGACTTATGGCTTCAGGTGATGAAGATGGATCAGAACTTTCTTCATTTACTTCTGAACCTGAAACTGAATCACCAGACCTGTCAACTGAAACACCTGCAGGGGACAAACTAGCACTAGGGAGATCATCATTAGCGTCAGGATTAGATTGACTATTACTCATGTTGACATCTTCTATTGCTGGTTCAATTGGACTTAAGAGCTCACTGGTCTGAGGAATGATGAGGGAATTTTCTGTGTACTTAGTGTTTTTGGCTAGCGCTGGCAAAATGGTAGGATGATGAGAGGTCTGTTGTGGCAGAGAATCTTGAGATGGATGATCTGCAAAGGGAAAGACAGACTCATCGAACACTACATCACGAGAAATGTATACTCGACCCGTAGTGCGATCAAAACACTTGTACCCCTTGTGTGTGGAACTATAGCCCAAGAAGATGCATTGTTTGGTTCTGAAACTTAGCTTCTTGTTATTGTAAGCACGTAGGTTCGGCCAGCAGGCACATCCGAAAACACGAAGTCTAAAATAATCTGGTTGTGTGTCAAGGAGTTTATGTAGAGGAGTGTCATGTTCAATTGTGCGGCTAGGCATTCTATTGATCAAGTAGCAGGCAGTGTTGAAAGCTTCATCCCAAAATCGAAGTGGCACTTGTGCCTGGGCAAGGAAAGCAAGACCGGTCTCTACAAGATGTCGATGTTTTCTTTCTGCCAACCCGTTTTGCTGATGAGTGTGTGGACAAGAGATGCGATGATCAATGCCAGAGGTTTGAAAATATCTGTGTAAACGATGATACTCTCCTCCCCAATCGGATTGAATTGATCGAATCTTAGAATTCAGCATGTGTTCAACATGCTTCTGAAACTGAAGAAAGACAGGCTCAACATCAGACTTACACTTCAGAAAATAGACCCACACATATCTACTGTAGTCATCGATGAAAGAAACATAGTATTTTGAATTATTGACTGATGGGAGAGCAGGTCCCCAAACATCAGTGTGGATCAACTGTAAAGGAGCAGTAGATACATGTTGTGAAGAATTGAAAGGAAGCTGACGTGATTTCCCTAGTTGACATGCACTACAAATCAAGGAAGGAGAAATCTTGCTATCTACAGCTATATTATTGTTTTGCAGAATTCTAAGGATGACTGGTGAAGCTGGATGTCCAAGTCTTTGATGCCATCGTTCTTGAGAAACTCTGGCTGACAGTAGCGCTTGGCTGTTATTTGGCAAAACATAGAGACCATTCCTACATTTGCCCTTGAGGAGCAGATTCTTTGTGGCTCGATCCTTGACAAAGAAAGAGTTAGGATGAAATTCAACAAGGGCATCATTGTCAAGAGCTAATTTTCTAACTGAAATCAAGTGCTTGTTGATCTCTAGTGCATACAAGATATGATTCAAATGAAGAGGACGATTTAAACCAGCAATAGAGGAATGACCAATATGAGAAATAGACAAACCTGCTCCATTGGCCACGTGAACTTGATCTCCTCCTGTGTAGCGGTCCTTGATAGTGAGGCGCTCAAGGTCGTTGGTGATGTGGTCCGTGGCTCCTGTGTCCACGTACCAGTTTGAGTCGACGGAGTACCCGTTGGTGACTATAGCAGCCTGCTTCACATTGTCGTCGGCCTGGTACGACTGATCGAAGCGATGCCAACACTGAAGAGCGTCATGATTAGGCTTGTGGCAGATCTGGCAAAATGGACCGTTGTTGCTAGAATTGGTGTTGATCTGCCCTCTTGGAGCTGGCCGGTTGGAGCGCCCACCTTGATTGCGACCGCCGCCGCGGCCACGCCCACGGCTGATTCGGCCTCTATTGCCACCAGTATGTCCAGCGGCCTTGTTAACATTGTTAACTGAGGATACCTGGACCACTGTGTTGTTGTGTTCCTGCCTCATCTCGTAGCTGAGCATATACGCGTAGACGTCGCTGATGGAGTAGGCGTCGGCGCGCGTGGTGATGCTTGTCACCAGTGGATCGTAGTCCGGACCAAGGCCGCGCAACATGTATGCGATAAGCTCCTCATCTTCAAGCCGCTTCCCAATGGCAGCAAGGGTGTCGCTGAGACGCTTGACCTTGCGGAAGTAATCCGCAATGCTGAGATCCTTCTTTTGGATCGTGGCGAGCTGCATACGAATTTGCATAATACGCGCGCGTGAACTGGATGCGAACATCTTCTCCAGAGTGCTCCAGGCGTTGCACGCAGTGGTGATGCCCACCATAGTGCTGAGGACATCCTCGGTGACGGAGGAGAGGATGGCGCTGAGCACCAGCTGGTCCTGGTGGTACCAGTTGGTGTACTCTGGATTGATGGCGATTCGCCGTGCGCTCCCTTCGGTTGGCTCGATGGCGATCGTCTGGCTTGGCGCCGGCAAGGATCCGTCGACATAACCGACGAGACCTTGACTCCGAAGATACGACAAGATTTGTGCCGACCACAACAGGTAATTCTCCTGCGTGAGCTTCACACTGATCATATGATTGATCGAGGGCACAGGCATCGAGTTGAATTGGATGGATGTGGAAGAGGGATGACTAGTAGCGGAACGTGGGCTGATTGACATGGTAAGTATTTGTGGTTGCGGATCGCGGCTCTGGTACCATGAAAGAGTTTGCCAAAACGCACTGATCCTCTTGGGATCATCTTCTATTTATGGAATGGTTACAGAGTTTGTCCATGATCCGATCAAGCAGGAATATCCCTGCATGTCAGCTAACAGAATGAGCGACGTGAGCGTCATGACGCGGTAATTACGTGCGATGCTAACTACTCAACGCTGACTGTTACAAACACATATATGATTTCTAACATCCTTCAGTTACTTAGAGCAAATAATTGAAACCTCTCTTCTCAAAAGAAATTCGATGCAATTAGAGTCGTACACACCATTGCACGGGCAAACAACAAATGATTGGAACCACCAGCTGCTGTAAACACCATTGCACGGACTAATCAACAAACCAAACACCAATACATTACAATGCGATGATTTGTCATCACACAGTGAACAAGTTTAAGTTCATTGCCAGGATTCGGACAGTAGAAAGGTGCAATCACAGAACAGCTATTTACAGTATCATATTCTGTAATGTCTCAGGTACAAAATTTCCAGTCGGATTGCTAGCGACATGGATAGTGCTTCCCTTTCTACTGTCTAATCATGCTCAGCCCTAATACTTCTACAGGTAACATCCGGTATTATTACATCGTTACTACATACTACTACACCAACGCGCTTTACACAGAAGGTTGTAGTTTCAGAACTGGGTTACCTCGTCAGACTACCACAGTCAGACATATGAACCGAAGGGATGTAAGAACTAAGAAAGGGGCAAAAGAATAGTCACTTCACTTCAGGTACCGTTAGTGCCTCATCCAGCATAGGCCCGGCGGCCATGAGCGCGCCACCGCAGATCATGCAGAGAAATAACGGTGGCACAGGCTCACCGTCCGCGATGCCGACGCAACGTGTGTGGTGCCAGACATCGCATGTGTCACATGCCACCATGCGCTCCCCATCATCATCCTGTGCGCCACACACGCACTGCACCTCCCACGCATCAGCCCCGCCCTGGTACCGTAGCCGAGTCTCCATGTCCGCTCCATGGCCGTGCACGCCGATCGTGTCACCAGATTCTGCCCCACCAAGCATCACAGGATCCCACTTCTCCCCAGAAATGCCATCCAGCGCTTCGGCCTGGAACTCCTCAAAGAAGCAGTACGTGTCCCGCAGCGCATACTCTGCCTCGACAAGCAGCTCACCTATGGATGCATGCAGTGGCACCACCACGATATCCCCTGGGGGCATCAGCCTTGTAAGCTCAGTAGCCTCCCATGGCCGCGGTCGCCATTCAACAAGGAACCTTAGCTGGTCATCAGACTCATCCCCGAGGCCCCACCATTTCACCCAGTGCTTGCAGTCCAGCACAGCCTGTGCTGCCTCACTGTGCGCCTCCACCATTGCCCGGTACACAGCACGCAGATCCCGCTCCACCTCCGCTGTGCTCGGCCATCGGACAACAGGAACGGCACGCTCTGTCTCAACTTCCATTGGTTCTGGCTCTGGCTCAGCATATTCCTCGAGGCTGAAGTGAAGCACACGTTTCTTAGGGTCAGGCACACGACGCACTATATGATTACCAACAATGGTGTCACTAAGGGACTTGATGACAAAGTCAAGAAGACCAGTGTCACCAATGGCACCCCTGGAAGCATCTCGCACTGCCTGCCGTGTCATCTTTGTGCCATCAGCATGCTCCAGCAGCTTATCAACAACGACCTCTGCAGCATTAAGCAGCCGCTTCTTGGACCACCGACAATGGAGCAGGTCAACCACATCCTCAAAGCGCTGGCATGGCTGCCTCAGCCTCTTCACCACACATGACTTTGGTAGCAAGAATGGCATCCGTGGGCATGTCATCGCAGGAGGCGGCGAAAGCGGGGGCTCGCGGTGCTTCCAGTCAAGGAGGCAGCGGAGGAACTCGCGGACAGTGGCCAGAGGCTTGTTGGAGAGGCGGCGGTAGATGGTGACCACACGGCGGACATGGCGACTGCGGAGATAGTCAACAGGCATGGCAGCTAGGGCTTCCAATGCAGCAGCATAGGTGGATGTAGACACGCTGAAGCAGCCCTTGGCAAGGTAGTATCCCCAGCGGGTGAACCATGTCTCTCCATGCGCCACACCGAGCAAAAGGCGGAGGTCCACAGAGCGCTTCCGGGTCAAGTCCACCACAGACACGGCCCTGCACAGAAAGCTCCCAAAGCTCAGAAGACAGAAACAAATGGGTGTCTTTCTTGTTTTTACAACCTTTATAAAGTTACCAAAGTTCGGAATTTGCTACATTGCCTCCTAAATTGCAACTTTACAGAAAGCACTAATTAGAAAGTGTATTTACAGCAAACCTTAGCTAACTGGTTGTGCAATGACGCTACCTTGCAACAACAGGCAAGTGCATGTGCAAACTGCAAAGTATTTCTGAACAGGGAATAACGAGTTGATGAAGATAGTTTACCTGACGCGGAGAGCGGAGCAAAGGCGATCCCATATATCCATGA
This sequence comes from Phragmites australis, assembly GCF_958298935.1. NCBI lineage: Eukaryota > Viridiplantae > Streptophyta > Magnoliopsida > Poales > Poaceae > Phragmites > Phragmites australis. The sequence goes on from NC_084923.1 coordinate 42,280,688, forward strand.
TCTCGCAGCCAGAGAGGAAAGTGGAGCCACCGTCACGACCACGAAGTGTGACAAGGTGACCAAAGCCATTACTGTGGATCAGACCGTGGAGGAGGTGATCGCTGCGTCCAAGGAGCATAGCAGCCCTGAGTGGCTGGTCCCAAGCGGTCTCTGTCGGGATGATGAAATGGTACTTCCGCTTTGACACCCAGTGGTGGCTCCAGCCTGCAATTGTTAGCTCAGAGAACGAATCTGTTCAGCCCATTGATAAACTGGCGGTTGCAGAGTAAGAACCCATCAATCAATGCACGGAACTACCAATTTTCCAGGATAAGAAAGAAACTTTAAGGCTAGGGGCAATCATTGCAATCGGCTTTGCTATTCTAAGAAGAGAATTCAATTTTTTATTTTTATTTTTGGAAACAAGGAAGACGAAGTCCATCAAATACTAGCAATGTGTAGAAGAAAAGGAAGGATCATAAATGCAAGAACAGGAACGGAACCGAATGGAATTCTTATTATCCATCCACCGATAGAATTAGACGTAGGAGTAATTAACTGCTGAATTAGTGATGCATTTCTTAAGTGTTTGCAAGGAGAAATCAACAAATCGCAAGGAAATACTAATTTCAAGAAAAATCCACCAGGAACTTCTTTACCGTCACGAACCCGCGCATTTCCTCGAAACAAGAAACAAAAGAAACCATTTGCAACAACATTTCTCCCAATCCATTCACTCAAATCAACTCGAATCGAGATGAGCACGCGACTAAAACCAAACCATCCCATCCATCAAACGCCCATAAACAAAAGAAGCACCTATTGCACAGGGATACGCGAGGGAGGCACAGGGAGGCGAAGTCCACTCACCGGCGCAGCGGCATAGGTCGCAGAGCGGCGCGGGCGACGCGGCGGCGAGCTCCTCCACGGCGACGATGGGGACTATGGCGCCGTTGCGCTCGTCCGAGAGTAGCGCGCCCCACACCGACGCCGACGCCGACCCCGACGCGGCGCCCGCGGCGGGGCCCCACTGCTTCAGCAGCCACCGCACGTTGTCCCTGAACGCGCCACCGAGCGCCGCCGCTTCCCAGCCCGGGAAGTCACGCAGCGGGTACACGCGACCACCCGATCCGCCCCGCACCACTGCGGCCGAGGCGGCTGGCTTGGCGGGCGCCGACGCCGAGGAAGAAGACGACGAGGTGGAGGACGAGGACTGCAGCCACCGGCTCTCCTCCTCCTTCACCGCTGCCTGCGGGCACGGCCGGGGCGGCGGCGCCGGCCAAGACTCGAGCCGCCGGAGCGCGCGCGTGGACGGCATTGCCCTGAGAGGTCGCCTCCTGCTCGTGGGTTCTGGGGTTTTGGTCCGCGGCGGCAGGGGCCTTTCCGTAATTTGTTGCTCCGGGTCCGGGGCGTGGCCTGCGACGGTGCGAGCGGTGTGGTCACGGGCACGCCGAGCCACGAACCAATTGCTGACAAGTGGGCCCCGCGTTGGTCGCTGTCCGCGCGTCCTCCGCTGACGTCGCGGAGCAAACCATCCCCTTCGCTGCCCCCTGAGGCTGTGCCCCGATGACACTCCGGGCCCGCGAGGCTGCCCGAAGAGTCTGTGACTCTGGGTCCCGCAGGTCAACGGTTAAGCAACAGTAGCGACGGAGTCTACGTGTGGAAAAGGTTTTCCGCGAGGACAAGCTGGTGAAAGGGATAGGAGGAGGGGGCCGTTACGTTGGGCCCGCGACCGAGACGCGGCGGGAGCGGGGTCAAAATTTTGGGGGTGACGTGGCGCTACTCCGGGGCCCGATGTTCAGATGCATCGAACCTGACCGGTTTTGTCTAATGAAATTGATCTACGGTTGAAATTAATTCTCTAGTAAATTTTATACAGCAAGTGATTTTGTTGGAGAGTAAATTAGTAAAAGTAAAAAAAAAATCTCAATATCTAAGCTTTTTTTAAACAGTAAACTGCTATTTAGCAGAGTTTTTACTGATTTTTTACTTAAAAGCTCAGTTAAATATATCGTTAATCTCGTCTAATATTTCACTTGTGCGAGCCATGTACAGTGATGTGTTGTTACTGTATCAGTACTCTGATATAAGAACTCATCATTTGTTGGTTAATCTCCGCTAATACTGAATACATTAGTGTAAGATTTAGTACAACTGAGAGATAGGATTCAGGACAGGTAGCAAGCGAGGGAATCGAGGAAGTAGACTAGAGATGCATCCGATGATAGCTAGAGAAGGAAGAACAGAAAGAGAGAAAGAGCCAACTTAGCTATTATGTTGTTTGATCGATGCCCTCTAGGTACGCATGTTCTTGTCTTTTGTAATGAAGCCACTGTATTATGTGGGTTGCGACTCGCAGCGAGCGCACCTCAGTTTATGACTCGGTCCAACCGATCTATATGCATAAGAGATGGTGACATGAGTAATTTGTTAGAAACCTTAATTACAACACAGTCGATCGGCTAATCTCTATAAATACTGGATACATCATAATAGGATTCAGTACAACCAAAAAAGATAAAGTTGAAGATAAGTAGCAAGCAAGGAAATTAAGGAAATAGACTAGAGGTACATCTACTAGCTGATCTCCACTTATACTTAGATACATTAATATAGGATTTAGTATAACTGAGAGAGATAGAGTTTGGGACAGGTAGCAAGCAGAGAATCGAGAGAGTAGACTAGAGATACATCTAAGGATAGTTAGAGGAGGAAGAACAGGAAGAGAGAAGGAACCGACTCAGTTATTATGTTATTTGATCGATGTACCCTAGTTACGTCTGTTCTTGTCTTTTGTAATGAAGCCACTGCATTATGTGGGTTGCAATACGCAGCGAGCGCGTCTCAGTCTATGACTCTAGTCCAACTGATCCATATGTATAAGAGATCCTGATATGAGCAATTTGTTAAAAACTCCAATTACAACACAGTCGATCGACTAATCTCTACCAATACTAGATACATCACTATAGAATTTAGTATAACCGGAAGAGATAGAGTTGAAGATAGGTAGCAAGCAAAGGAATTAAGGAAATAGACTAGAGATAGCTAGAGGAGAAAGAAGAACGGGAAGAGAGAAGGAACTGATTTGGCTGTTATGTATTTGATCATGTCCCTAGGTGTGTCTGTTCTTCCCTTTATAATAAGGTCATTATATTGTGTAGGCTGCGACTCGTAACGAGTACATCTCAGTCCATAACTCGATCTACTCCATCTATATGCATAAAAGATCCCAACGGTTCTAGATTACGGATTGAATAAAAACTTCGCAAAAGTCTCCGAGAAAAAAAAAGTACTGCTATATGTACGACCGTCCTGTTGGGTCTCCTTGGTTTCGGGGCGAGGCCTCGCCCGGCACGGCACGGTGCGCAGCTGCATCCAGGGTTCAAAAAGCCGTCGGTAACCGCTCAAAAATCGCGGTTACCGACCTTCCCGGTCCGGTCCGATTTCAAAAACCGCTCGGTAACCGAAATTTGAATTCAAAAAATTCGAAAAAATAAAAAAATTTAAAAAAAATTCAAAAAAAAATCTTAAAAAAAACTAGACACAATTCTAAGAACTTCTGTGAAATTTTTTTTCAAAAATAATGTCGTTTGCATCATATTCTATAGGGAGAAAGTTTGAAAAAAATGAAAAAAATTGAAACGTGCGGCTCAATTATTAACTCACGTTAAGGAAAAGTGTAACATGTAAACACATATTTTTCTTGTATAAAACGTATTTTAAGAGAACCTTTAAAATTGATTTTACTTTATTTAGAGTTTTATTAAATTCTCTATGATTTTTACAAAGTTCACAAGCATAAAGTGAATATGTTAAGAAAAAACACTGTAATTAATTTTTTCATGTCTACTATTATTTTTTCTACGTAAATCATAATATAAATAAGCTAATGAAAGTGGTTTCACTAATTTTTAAGGTGTGATGGGTCAGTTATGAATTAATCTAGTCGCAACACATTTACACAATCATGCATGTTACAATAACTAATTCATGAGTTCATATATTTTTAAAAGATATAGGATCATGTAAGAAGACTAACAAAATTAGTTTCATGATTTTTGGATTAGCAAAGAGTAAACTATGCATTTACCTTGGTTTAACAAATAAAATTTCTCACAGAAAATTTTGAACTTTTTTATGAGTATAAATACTTTTATCATGTAGATCATGTTACAAGGAATCCAACAAAATTTGTTTCACTTGATTTGAAGCTCGGATGAATTAGTTATTGATTTTACAAGATTGAACCCTTTTTTAGATTTTTTGTTGAACTGCGCTGAAATTCGATAAAACCGCTCGATAAATCGAGAAAACCGAGCGGTTACCGAGCCAAACCGCTCGGTAACCGACCGAATCGAAAATGCGAGAAAATCGCTCGGTAACCGACCCAAACCGCTCGGTAACCGACCCAAACCGCTCGGTTACCGAGAGGGCAAAAACATGATTTTTTCGCAAAAATTTAAAATTTGCCGAATGAATTTTCTCCGAATTTTTTTGAATTTTTGACCGGTAATCGCGGTTACCGCGGTTTTTCGGTTACCGCCGGAGGTCGGTAACCGACCTCCGGTCGGTAACGCGAACCTGCCTGCATCCTGCATCCTAGCGCGACCTCATAGCGGCATGAATCGAAGCAAAACCGAGACCGAATCAAAGCGAAATCGAGACCCTTAATCGAAGCATCCTCGCGGGACCTCGGATTCACGTGCAGGTGGACGACATCGACGAACGCGGCTGCGGGCGGATAGATGCGGCGGCGGACGAGCACGACGGAGGCAGGCCTTGAACCATGCGCCGTCTGCGGCGGGCGAGCACACCAGCGGACTCGCGGTTTGACGGACGCGCACGGCAGCGGCGGGCCTTGGAATCACGTGGCGGCGGCAAGGCAGGAATCATCCTTTTCTTCGTCAGGTTCCTCAGGGCGAAACTGCAGATGCTGGGCTCAAATGGAAGCTACGTTATCGAATTCCTTCCTTTTGTTTTGAGATGCCCCGTTCAAGATTTCACCGTAAGGAGGAATTTGGGAGCATAGAGGAAGAAGATGAGATGAGATAGCAAGGCGGGGAACCAAACGCCATGCCTTTCCAGCCAGGCTAGGCAATTCTTGCCCACACCTAGCTTGGCCTGGCAAAGAATCCAAGCACACCCGTTGCTGCTTCACGTGCGCTTCAGTGGGCCGTACGCTGGTCGTACAGACCAGCCGTACGTGAAGCATTATCGTAGAGAAAATAATCCAAACAGTCGTAACAAGAAGGCCGACACAGGCCCTAGTTTTGCTTCGTGCTCGTATGCTGATAATTGATCAGCGCTGCTTCAAGATTTGTGCCATTCACTTTTGGAGACAGAGCACTGAACAGAAGCACGCTTTTTGGTACATAGGAATAAATATTTGCATTTGCATTGTGTGGTTGTCATTTCGTTCCTAAGAGAAAAATCGCATGGTGTTCCCATTGTTCGTGAAGATTCACGTTCATCGAAGTCCCATTTTTGCTCGAGTCCAGTCTTGGCCGAGTTCAAACAAATCAACCACCCCTTTGTGTCCGATACGGCCACTTCGCGGGCATTACTAATCGCGATCTGCCAGCACGCGTCAATAGGTGGAAAGAATTTCTTTGAGTCCTGTCGCACACAAAGATCTCTTCTTATATATATCACATACCTACTTTTTTTTTTCAATTACACGTATTAACTATTAGATAAAAAAACATGATAGGTTAAAATACATATCTTTATACGAAGCATCTTATAAAATTTACTTCCGTATCGACACCCGTTCGCACGTCACAGGCATGCGGAGAGTTCATTCGTCGTCAACCCAGATTGGGCCGATGACAATCTATGCGATTCGGTTGTGCGAGCAGCCCATTGTATGTGCTGCAGCTCAGGCCGAATGAAACATCGTCACGAGTACAGACCAAATGCTATCGCCGATAGGTCCGATGCTACGTAAAGCCCGGCCAGAAGAACGTGGCCTGATCAAGAAGTGAGTCGTAACAAGAAGGCCGTGAGTCTATATTCCTATCTGGATTCGGGTTACCAAGCTTCCAATGGGATTCATGGATCGAGAGATGGGAGAGGAGATTGGGGATAAGGTGGGCAAATTTCTTGACATGGACGAGGATGAGAATGGTTCGGCTGCAGGCCGTTTTCTCCGGATCAAGGTTCGTCTGGACATTCATGTTCCGATCCTGAGAGGCGTTACGATTGATGGAGGTATGATAGATCTATGTTGTCCTATAGAATATGAATTTATTATAAAGAATTCTTCTTCACTGTCGGTTTTAGAATCGACAGTGGACAACATGTATTGAAAGTCATACCGGCTCGGTGGATTGGAAGAGGTTATCATTGTCGGCTGAAGGATTTGACCAACAATGATATCGCTGAAATCACTACCGGCAATGTTTTCCCTCTCCTCCTCAATACATACATATATTTACTGTAAATCAATACATGCATACAATGATATCCATCTCTCCGTCTCTCTCAATACATATATACAATATTACATATATTTACTGTAAATCAATAATAAAAGCATATTCATTAATACATAGTAATAAATACATATTACAAGTCAGGTATTGACAAACATACATATATACATAATAGTTCTCACATGTCACCATATGAAAAGTCAGTTGAGTTGAGCCAATCCAGTATCCCTCTACCTCTCCCGCAATGAGAATCGCGTCTCCGCATTGATGACTGATGGCGTGTGTACATCCGAGGACGCCGGAGGACCGATGGTGGTGGAGCGGAGGACCCGACCACGCCTGGTCGACCGCAGTGTCTCTTATGCTTTAGACTCACCGGCATGTCAAAGACATCGAAGTCTAACACCTGAATGCATCTACGGTTTGAGCCATCAGCCTCCTCCGCTGTACACTTACGAGCCACCCTCTCATCCTCCTCCTCTTAGGCACGCTTATGGGACACTGCTTCTTGCTCCTCCGCAGTGCACAACTGACGGGTGAGTCTCTCATCCTCCTCCTGGGCACGTTTACAGGATGTTGTTTCTTACTCTTCTTTCGCATCATCGTTGGAAAGTCATTCTGTCAAAGAGTCGTCCGACGATACCAACTTCACATCATATATAGTAATTCATATTATTCATTAATAAACAGAAATTAATATCATTCATTAATATTGTGTCAATTGGTGAAATATAATACGTTATCAAGCCCCTTGATAGTCTTCCTCCTTGTCGCATACTCTCTACTAGATGGTACAGTGTTATCTGAAGGTCTCTCACACGTGGACAGCACGATCGATTCACGAAACTCGCCGTTTGGGTTGATAACATGTTCCAAGAAGAATTCGGTCATCTATGTCTTGAAGGGCATATATTTCTACATGTTGTAACACACTTGTGCGTAGTTTGAAGCGCTGCGTTTCAAGAATTGAAAGAATTAGTCCTTGAACACATGTAGAAATTGAAAAGAATGTATTGATATGTTATTTCATATCTCAAGATCATTAAACCTAACAGCATCTCCGTCCTGGCTGAATGTGTGCATGACAGTAAGCACACAAAACACGCAAAGATTATTATCAGGTGGCTGCCTCATATACTTCAAGAGGAAAGGATTCATCAGTGGAATGAATTAAACATTTTTATTTAGTAAGAAATGCAAGACATGAATATAGATCGTGTACCAAAAAGTCGGTTTGTACATCGTACCGCTTCCTGAATGAAAAGTGAATAACACTCTTTTTGTGGTATCTTATGTACAAACTGTACGTGAATATGAATACCAATTAAACTTAGATGCAGTCATCGAGAAAATTAAATGATTGAATTAACATGTTTAGCATGCTGATGAGGTGTTGATAGGTCACTTTTGTGAGTCCAAGATAATGATCTTTCTCAAGTCTCGGTGGATAACAAAGAGGATCCAATGAAAACTACATAATATGTTACCATAGCAAATTAGTACTAGAATCGAGTTGCCCATAAAATAGGGACGTCCTGGCACGTAAACACGTACTCATAGTTGTAGGGTAAGAGTGTAAATTTCTTGTATTGGTGATGAAGCAGACACTTCAATAAGCAGTCCTCGGTGAAGTCTGGATTATTCGTTACAAGTTTCTGGTTCACAAGCCCAAGATGGATGAATCATATTTTCTTATCTAAGTCTTGTTCATATGCTTGGATCCCCATTCTACGAAAGATAGAAGTTAGCTTTGTAATTTCAAGGTACAAGATCATATAACGTGAATTATATGCATAAGTCACTTATAGAGTCCACGCTCTGACTATAGCCACATCGAGAGCATCTTCCTTGTATAGTTCATACAAGTGCAAGAATTCCAACCATAAGAAGTCGTCCCGGTTAAGAAAATATTCATCCTTGTATCTTACACGGAACGCCTGAAAACCTTGCCTGAACTGCTCCAGGTAGCACCGATGTAATCGACGCATTTAAGTTGTAAGGTTTCTTTCTATATCTGGTTTGACCAAATGTTCGCTCAACTCAAACGGACATGTAACATCCAACTTTAATATATCCACTCCCACATTAAGCCATGCTAGTTCCTCTACTGTTATTCTTGATCAACCAGGAAGTCTGTAATGCTTGGAACATCCTTAACGATTGGGCTTAGTTTGCTCTTGGCTTGCTTCTTGTTGATGTATTAATAGTCAGTCGGTGTCTTACTTGAAGCCATCCCCGTCTGTTTAGGTTTGGCCATTTTCATGAAAAATTTCAAGGCATCTTCAGGCACAACAGGCTTTGGTGGAGGTGGTGAAGGATGAAAATAAGTCGTGACAATGGCATCCACAATATTTTTGGTTTCATCATCAATGAGTGAATAGACATCATTGGGTTCCACCAACTTCTTAGATGATGTCGTGTGCTTGGATGTTGTAGAACTTGATCTTGTTTTCTGAGCTGATGGCTAGCTTCTTGAGCGATGGACTTCTTCAAGGCGATGACCGAGGAGGTGGACTTCTTTTAGGATATAGCTGAGGAGAGGGAGATCTTTAAGGCGACAGCGGCCCTGGGTGTAGTGTAGAGTAGAGATTCTTGAAAGTTGTCCATGGTGGAAACACTATGTAGACCTTCTCACATGCGATGAATGTGTGCTCGTTCTCTCCTATAGTGTTTGCCCCCTCCTCTGCGGGGTAGTCCACCTCAACATAGCGGTACTGGTCAACTATATCATCTACTTCGACCACGGCGTAGCCCTCCGATATCGAATGTCCATGCAAATATTTATGGGAACCGCGGGGATAAGCCACGCTGAAAGCCACATTGATGATAATGCTCCTAGCACCAATGTGTAGTTCACACGGTGTTCATGCTGTGATGAGGTTCACATCATAAGTGATGGAGTTAGCTTCTGGAACTCCCGTGGATGCACAACTACTTCGACGACACCAGGGTTGGAGCACGTAACATTAGGATACACTGACGGCCGTTCCTGTTCGCTCACATGGCACCACCGTTCACGCATGAGGGCTTGACGTACTGCTTGTGCTATTTTTTCTTCTGTATGTTCTCTCTCTTTTTTTTTAGCGTTTGTTTAAGCATTTCCATCATCCTAGCTTGTTCTGCTTCTCGTTCTGCATCTCGCTCTGCTTGGGATCTCTTTCAACTCTTGTAACTGTCGATGTCGCCTGAAAATCCATATTTACAACCTATCACCCCAACGTCTCGTATGCGACCACTGTGCTCCTTATTTCCCAGGGCCAAGGTGAGTTCATCCCTATCCCTATCTGGCTTGACAGAGCCTTGTGCAGACCGCTTGTAGGCTTCCACAAGCTTTTTTTTTTTTGCAAAATCTTGCGTCACTTCCTGGTCTTTTGAGGTCGTAAAGGATAAGTTTTCATCAGACAATTAAGAAGCACCCCTCCTAAGAAGGAAGTGTGTCGATTGTTCGCTCTAGTCATCCGTCTCAAGCGTGACACCTCTCTCTCACAGTTCATCTAACTATTATTGCCACTACATTTCTTTCCTCACGTACCTACGACTGTCAACTTTGTTGGGGTACAAGTTCTTTTTCGAGTTTGCTTTGTTCACCTCACTCAAACTTTGTGCTTCTTCTAATAACTTGTACTCCACAAAGGCTTGCTAATGATCTTCCAGTTGCGGCTATTTGCAGAAATCTAGTGTTGTATCTTTCTGCACATACATTCTGTTTAGTGTCCCCTTCCAGTTCTTAAATGAAAGGTGCATGATCATTAGCGTCTTACGCTTAACTACTTCCATATTTGTCTCTTCAGGAAAGTCAAAATTCTCTAATATCTTGGGCCACAAGATGTCATTCTTGATCCGATCAGGAACCATATGCGGATCACCTCCTTCGCCAGTCCATAATATATAACTGATGGACACGTGATCCTTAACAGCAATCCCACAAACTGACTTCTATGGCCCCAGAACTCTCTCTGGTGTAGTTGGCTCCCCTGCTGGTGAGATCTCCGTGATCACAAATCGTCCCGTAGGTATCTTCGAGGGATCTCGTACACGATGTCGCTCCTAGGATTGCTCATTGTCGTGACCATCCGGAGCATCAAGCATCTACGCATAAGTGAAAAACTATTGAAAATCTATACGATAATATGTAGAACAGATGTATTCATCTACTTATGAATTATCTCATCGCCTCCACGGGCGTCTATTTGGTCCAGGTTGAGATAGTAGCTCGGGCTACCTTCTTCAATATTTGATGGTGGCACTATATCTCCTTCTAGCACCTAGGCTAGATCGGCGGTTGGTGATGCCATCTCTTCATAGGAGTTTTGCATACGATGATAACGAGTGGTTGAGTATCTACATATAAAGAGCAGAGGAAGGAGGAGATGCAATAAATCCGATGAGGGAGGGAGGGACGTTGTCGAAAGAGTGAGATAACCATGAATAAGTCGATAGATAGAATACATACACATATAATATTGTAAATGAGTACGTTACAACCATATTTAACAAAAAGAAAAATCACATCTTACATAGGAAAATAGACATAAAGGTACCGACAGTTGACACATTGATCTTATAAGTAACATAATCTTACATATCAAAATAATGAGGATTACAAACAGAGCTAGGATTATAATATCTTTACACGTGAAATCACACTTTTTATTATTTTCGAAGTTAGCCAATTTTAACTCAGCTTAAATAATTTGGTTGTTGTATGTCCCAACAGCTTCATGTTTGGACTTGTATCATTTGTAATATGCTTTTTTGAATTCATTAACTTGTGCGTGATATTCCTTCCAACTGGAGAACACTCCACTTTACCGATCACGATGAACAACATACCATGTCATAGCAGTCCTAAATTTTCAAAAATATGTAAAAATGATGTACTACAAACCACATTAATACCAAAGAATGTTCTTAAAAAAAACTATTAGGCACAATGACTCTAGCAAATGACCTTATTAGGACTTCAGTAATGATTACCTGTTCAGAGAAAAAGTATTCTTCTTAAGTTAATGTTTATGTATCAGTCCTACTAGCTCAAAGAGTAACTTCTCTTCCTCTCCGAACAGGTAATCAATACTAAAGTCCTAGAAGTAATAAATAAATACAACCTCGAGTCATATCATCATCACCACTATTTTATTGTATTTTAAAAGAAATGTTTGCTTCTCTGTAGAGAGCATTTACCTGAAAACGGTGTATAACAACTCAATATTAATGTAAAATTTGGAAACATAGCAGCATTTGCATTAGATTATGAAGATAATTACCTTATTTCATCATTTACTCATCTAACAACGAACAACAGAAGGTATGCCTGCCATTTTTTTATAAAAAGTTCTGGGACGTAGTAGGAGAAATGGTTCAACATGAGGTAATTACTGTTCTAAATGGTGGTGACTTTCCATCCGGATGGAATGAAACTAATGTTGTGCTTATTCCGAAAGTGAGAAATCCAGAAAGAATAAAAAGATCCCCAGCCTACCAAATCTTTGTCCAAATCAAAGTGCTTTTGTCCCAAGCCTCTTAATCACCGATAATGTTTTGCTAGCCTATGAGATGTCACACTTTATGCAAAACAAAAGATTTGGGAAGGATGGTTACATGGCTCTCAAATTAGATATGAGTAAGGCATATGATAATGGAGTTTTTTTTGGAAGCAATGCTATCAAAATTGGGTCTTAACCGACATTGGGCACAACTGCTTATGAAATGTGTTCGCACAGTATCTTATAGAATCAAAGCGAATGGCCAATGTTCAGAAACTATTGTTCCGCAAAGAGGACTTAGACAGGGCAATTCACTCTCGCCATATTTTGTTCTAATTTGTGCGGAAGGTTTTTCCTCAATGTTACAGAATGCAGAACATCTCGGTTTGATTCAACAGAATGCAGAACATCTCGGTTTGATTCAAGGTGTAAAGCTATGTCCTAGTGCATTAAGTGTTTCACATTTGCTCTTTGCAGATGACTCTTTAATTTTGCTGAAGGCTGACCAAGGCAAGTGCTTCACAACTTCAAGGTATTTTGGACCTTTATGAATTGAAGTGAACTCCGGCCAAGCTGTCAATAGGGAGAAAACTAGTGTCATGTTCAGCAAAAATACGAGATCTAGTGTGAAGAGTAGTGTGATGCAGACTCTGCAACTAAATTCAGAAGCCCGAAATGGGAAATATCTTGGTTTACCCATATATATAGGCCAATCAAGAAAGAAAGCTTTTTAGTATATCAAGGAGAAAATTTGGAAACGCATACAAGGTTGGAAGGAGAAAATGTAGTCCAAGGCTGGAAAAGAGATTTTAATCAAAGCAGTGGCACAAGCTATTCCTACTTACGCTATGTCCTATTTTGATTTAACAAAAAGCCTTTGTGAAGAGATTAATACGATGATCTGTAGGTATTGGTGGAGCCACATGGACAATGAAAACAACATGCATTGGTTATCCTGGGAAACTTTATCAAAACCCAAAAGAGAGGGAGGCTTCGGATTTAGAGATCTATATGCGTTTAACATGTCAATGCTATCGAAACAAGGTTGCAGACTCCTGCAAAATTCTGATTCTTTATGTGCTAGGGTGCTGAAAGCACTATATTATCCAAATAGTAGTTTGTTGCAAGCTGTTCCTCGTCAAGGTATCTCGTATTCATGGCGGAATGTGCTAAAAGGAGTTGATCTCCTTCAAGAAGGCTTAGTATGGCGAGTAGGCAATGGACAATCAATCAATATCTAGCAAGACCCCTGAATTCCAAGAGGTACAACAAGAAGGCCATGTACATACAGAAGTCAGACACTTGTTACAATGGTTCATGAACTTATCGATCCGCATACGGGTACATGGGATGCGGACCTAGTACATTCTATTTTTTGGCCCGAAGATGCTCAAGTTATTTTGCCGATCCCACTTCGTGATGGTATAGATGATTTCTCAGCTTGGCATTATGATTCGAAAGTCTTGTTTTCAATCAAATCAGCGCATAAGCTTCAGATGCAATTGAACAACCAGCATGCAGTTGAAACTAGTGGAAGTGGTATTATTGACGGTCTGACAACAGAGCTGCAGCTGAAATGGGAAAATATATGGAAAATTCAATGTCCAAACAAAGTTCGGATGTTTTTCTGCCGGTTTGCACATAACAGTCATCCCCTTCAAAAGAACTTAGGTTGTCGAGGCATTGAACGAGACACTATGTGCCCATTATGCCACAGATTGGATGAAGATGGAGGTCATTTGTTTTTCAAGTGCAAAACAGCAAGAAATTGTTGGCTGATTATGCAATGGGAGAGTGTTCGGCAACAACTTATCCTTCTTCCCTCGGCTGTACAAGTAGCAGCTTACATTTTAAATCTTGATGAGTATATGCAAGTTAAATCGGTTATCTTTCTTTGGACACTTTGGTATGAGAGAAATGCAGTAAATGAACATGAAAGGCCAAAATTATATGAGCAAATCCGCGCACTTGCACAACGACAAGCTGATGAGTATATCCAGCATTTGAGCAAAGCGATAACAGAACAAACAAGTGCTTTGCCTCGATAGCTACCTCCTCGGGATGACTTCCTCAAGATAAATTTTGATGGTTCTTTTATGCCAAACAAGCAATCAGGTGGCTTGGGTTTTATTATTAGAGATCACAATGGCCAGTCTTGTGGTGCAGGAACTAGGCATATTGATAACTTGCAGGATGCGCTTTTGTGCTGAAGCTGTGGCATGCATTCAAGCACTCAACTTTGCCTCTAATGCAGGTATGGTCAGAATTATATTAGAAACTGATACACAAAACCTAAAAACTGCTTTGCAAAGCAATATGTTTGATCTAGCGCCATGTGGAGTTCTGATTAGAGAAGTCAAATTCCTCTTTGAAACTAGCTTTATCCATTTCAAAGTTTGTCATAAGTCTAGATGTTGTAATAAGGTTGTTAGATGCATAAGAAAGCCTTAGACAATATCATTAGCCCTAAATCAAACACCAATTTGATGCGGAAGCGTGAGCACATACTGGAGCCGGGAGAACCCATTCGGTTCTTGATCAATTGCTGCAATGGCGACGATCTTCGAGTCGATTCAGCGCTCTTTAGGATCGGGAAGAATTTTTAGGGCGTTTGGGACCTCACGGGTTTTTCATTGTGCCCCGAGAGGCGCCGGGAACCCTTTATATATATAGCGCTGCTCGACTCGGGACCGCAACCAAAAGTTGGTTGCGCCTCCGATCATGGCGCGTACGGAAATGCTGCTTTCTCGGTCTCGTTAGTTAGGATACGTTAGCCGAGATCAATTCCAACATTCTCCCCATTGATCGTAAGGCTAACATCATAAGCCCACTCTCAATGAAACAGCATACCAAGGCAAAGTATTACAGTGGTCAATAAAATGCCACTGAAACCCAAATACCTATAGTGCACCATTCCATCTCGAAATGAAAATTCGTTATATTTAATGGGAGTTGGTTTGTTTAATGGTCCTCTTAATCCAGAATCATAGACTTTCCAATATCCCCATGCCGGCAACATGATCACAAAAAATATGGGGTGGTAAGCCTTTAGTAAGCGGATCCGCAAGCATTAACTTAGTACTTATATGCTTAACACTTATTGTCTGATCCTGGATTCTATTTTTCACAACATGATACTTAATATCGATGTGTTTGGCAGCACCACTCGACTTGTTGTTACTCGTATAGAAAATTACGGGTTGATTATCGCAGTATAATGTAAGTGGTTTTGCAATACTGTCGACCACTTTTAGTCCCGGGATAAAGTTCTTTAGCCATACAGCCTACCCGGTAGCCTCATAACATGCCACAAACTCAGCTTGCATCGTTGAAGATGCTGTAAGTGTCTGCTTGGAGCTTTTCCACGAGATAGCTCCTCCACCGAGGGTGAAGATATAACCTGACGTGGATTTCTTAGTGTCTACACACCCCGCAAAGTCTGCATCCGAATAACCAATGACTTCAAGGTTATCAGATTCTCTAAATATGAGCATGTAGTTTTTAGTGCATTGCAAATAGCGAAGGACTTTCTTAACGGCTTTCCAGTGGTCCAGTCCTGGATTTGATTGATATCTACCAAGCATCCCGGTCACGAAAGCTAAGTCAGGGCGCGTACATACTTGAGCGTACATGATGCTTCCGACAGCTGAAGCATAAGGAACCGTCTTCATTTGATCAATCTCATATTGGTTCCTTGGACACTGATATGTCCCAAACTTATCGCCCTTAACAATAGGAGCAGGCGTGGCAGAGCACTTATGCATATTGTATTTCTTTAGTACTCTGTCAATGTATGCCTTTTGAGACAAACCTAATGCTCCTTTGGACCAATCTCGATGAATTTCAATGCCAAGAACATAAGAGGCTTCACCGAGATCCTTCATATCGAAATTAGAGGAAAGAAATCTCTTGGTCTCAAATAGCATATCCTTATCACTGCTGGCCAATAAGATATCATCCACATAAAGAACTAAGATGGTGAATTTTCCCCTTTTAAACTTTATATAAATGCAGTTATCAACTTCATTTTCTTTAAAGCCAAAATTTCTGATGACTTTGTCAAACTTGAGATACCACTGTCTAGACGCTTGTTTTAGACCATAAATTGATTTCTTAAGGCGACATCCCAAATGTTCGTTGTCTTTCATGGCAAAACCTTCTGTCTGAGCCATGTAAACATTTTCTTCCAAGTCACCATTAAGGAATGCCGTTTTTACATCCATCTGATGCAGCTCTAAATCATAATGCGATGTGAGCGCCATAATTATTCTGAAAGAATCTTTACTTGATACAGGAGAGAAAGTTTCATTATAATCGATTCCTTCTCTTTGCGAGAAGCCTTTAGCTACGAGCCTTGCTTTGAACCTTTCGATGTTCCCATTAGAGTCATGTTTTGTTTTGTAGACCCATTTACAGCCTACTGTTTTGGCTCCATCAGGAATTTCTACTAGGTCCCACACATCATTATCGCTCATAGATTTTAATTCGTCATTCATGGCATTAAGCCACTCAGATGAATGCTTACTCATCATGACTTCTTTATATGAGTTGGGATCTTCTATCTTTCCTATGTCATTAACATCCTCATTCATATAAACAACATAATCATTCAAGATGGCAGGTCTCTTGTCACGCTGTGATCTCCTAATCGGTTCATTATGGACTGCAGGACAAGGACTGGGTACTGCAGGGGACTGCTGAGGCTCATCGTTAGGTATATCATTAGGAATTTCAGAGACCTCAACAGGGGGTGTACTGACGTTAGTTTCTACTGAAGGTGCAACCACCTGAGGCACAGGGATGTGTGACTCTTGTATCAGTGGAGTAGGAACATAAACCCATTTTTCTTCAAGATCAACTTCCCTTGGCTCCATATCCCCGTTTTCAAGAAACACAGCATGTCTTGTTTCTACAAACTTAGTGATCCTATCTGGACAGTAAAAACAATATCCCTTTGATCTTTCTGGATATCCGATAAAGTGACAACTAACTGTCTTAGAATCTAATTTCCCAATATGTGGATTAAAGACTTTAGCTTCAGCTGCACAGCCCCACACGCGTAAATACTTTAAAGAGGGTTTTCTTCCAGTCCATAATTCATATGGTGTTTTTGGAACTGATTTACTGGGAACCCGATTAAGAATGTGTGTGGCTGTCTTAAGTGCCTCCATCCACAGTCCAACTGGTAAACTAGAATAGTTGAGCATACTTCGCACCATGTCCATAAGCGTGCGGTTGCGTCGCTCAGCTACCCCGTTTTGCTGAGGTTCACCAGGTGTAGAATATTGGGCTACTATACTATTTTCCTGAAGGAATCTAGCAAAAGGACCAGGGATTTGCCCATATGTGGCATGCCTCCCATAATATTCTCCACCGCGATCCGATCTCACTACTTTAATCTTCAGGTTGTGCTGATTTTCTACTTCAGCCTTAAATATCTTAAATTTATCGAGAGATTCAGATCGATCTTTAATAGGGTAGATATAGCCGTAACGGGAGAAATCATCAGTGAAGGTAATGAAAGAATCAAAACCGTCAACTGATGTCACAGGAAAAGGACCACATATGTCCGTGTGAATTAATTATAATAATCATGTGCTCCGAGTGGCCCCTTTCTTTATTTGCTTAACATATTTTCCTTTAATGCAATCTATGCAGTGGTCAGAATCAGAGAAGTCTAAGGGTTGGAGAATCTCTTCCTTAATGAGACGCTCCATTCTCCCCCTCAAAATGTGGCCCAAACGGCAATGCCACAGTTTCGAAGAAGTCTCATTAATTGTACTTCTTTTTCTCTTATGGCTTACATCATAAACATTCGTCGTCACAGAGGATTCATTAAGAGGAAGCATATAAAGTTTGTCTTGTCGGATGGCAAGACCAATATCATCTGAATTAAATTTAAGAATGCATTTATTGTCTCCGAAATTACAATAAAAACCATCATCATCTAACATCGAAACTGAAATGAGATTCCTCCTCATAGAAGGAACATAAACTACATTATTTAATCTAAGAGTGAAGCCACTATTAAGAACTAATGGAAGGGATCCGATAGCTTCAACTTGAGCTTCCTTCCCATTGGTCACTCTAAGACTTCGCTCCCCCTTTCTTAATGTTTTCGCCGTAAGGAATCCCTGTAAGGAGTTGGTAACGTGCACAGTGACACCTGAGTCAATCCACCATGAATTGAGAGAAAAATCAGCATAAAGTGATTCATCAATGAATGTTATGAAATCATTACCCTTCTTTGCAAGCCACTTCAGGAAACCAACACGGTCCTTTTGGTAGTGGTCCTTCTTGTGGCAGAAGTGGTATCCGTCATCTTTAGATTCTTGAGAGGCAGGAGTAGAAGGAGCAAATGTCTTGGACGCCCTCTGTGCTGCCTTGTCGTGTTTAGCGACGAAATGCAACTTATTCTTAGACTTGAAATCCCCTTGGAATTTTCTTTTATTCTTGGGGCTGCTTACTTGATTCACAAAATCTTTATTTTCAACCCTCACCCTTTCTTCCTCTTGGACGCACATTGCGATCAAGTCGCTTATGCTCCACTTCTCTTTCTGAGTGTTGTAATTTATCTTAAAAGGAGTAAACTCAGGAGGAAGAGAGGTCATAATGAAGTGGACAAGGAAACCCTCAGAGATTTCCATATCCATACCATTGAGTTT
Source organism: Phragmites australis (assembly GCF_958298935.1). NCBI lineage: Eukaryota > Viridiplantae > Streptophyta > Magnoliopsida > Poales > Poaceae > Phragmites > Phragmites australis. Next base: position 42,299,255 of record NC_084923.1, read on the forward strand.
GGCAGCCATATCTGTCATCATCATGATGTGTTCTCTTATGCCACCGGACCCATAATTATACTTAGTGTTGAGGAGCTTCTGAATCAGTGTACTGGCATAAACCTTGGAGGTGCCTTTAAATTGCTCCTCCACAGATGCCAAGTACGTCTTAGCTTTTTCTAAGTTTGGGATTGCTCCCCTTATAGCATCTGATATTGAGTTCCTCATTATCATAAGAGACATGCGGTTGGACCGCTCCCACTTCTCAGAAAGTGAATCATAAGTTTTCTTTAATTCATCGTAATTTTCCACGCCAATGGCGGGAGCTGTGGGAGCGTCAACCCTGAGTGCAGAGTCCAGATCCAAAACACCAAGGACAACAGTCACCTTAGCTTTCCAAGAAGGAAAATTATTGCCCGTAAGTTGCTCTATGCCGTCAATAGTGGCGGCAATAGAGGAAGCGTTAAGAGCTGGAGAGAAGAATTGGGCCAGATCAGTAAACTTATCACAAGGAAATAATTTGCACGAAAATAACCCTACGTTGGTTTGATTAAAATCATGCAAAAAATAAAACTCCAATCCGCATCACCGTTGGGCAGAAAACGGAAAAGAATTTAAATTAAACACATAAAGATGGCACATAATTACAATCAACTTTGGTCAGAAAGTAATTATGAACCTATATAAATTGATCGTAAAATTCTCCGGAAAATTTTTCCCGTTGGATCCAATTGAACCAGAGAATTAACAACAATATTTTATACATTAATCATCATTGATTTTGGGCTATTTTCATTAGATATTCCAGTGCATAAATGAAAAAACGTTAGAAATCACTGGAAATTCCAAATAAATGGAAAAATCCCAAAGCATTAAAGAAAACAGCCCAAGAAGGCTTTTCGGCCCAGCTTGGCCCATCAGCACGGCCTGGCTCAGAGGCTTTCGCGTGCACGCCCCGGCCCGGCCGAGGGCACGGCCCAGCTACCGCGCCCGGCCCATGATTGCTTTCGCGCGTGCGCCGGCCCGAGCGAGGGCAGAGCCCAGCCATCGCGAACGGCCTATTCTGTCTTTGCGCGCGCGCCGGCCCGAAGCGTTTCAACCGTTCATCGCGATCGACGGCTAGCCGACGAAAACGCCCAGTATAAAAGCTGTCGGCCGAAACCCTAACCCTAAAAAAACATTCTCCTCCCGAAGAATCCGCCCGATCCGAGAGATTTCCGGCGACGGAAACGCTGGCCCGGCCAGGAGAGAGAGACGACCATGGCCGCCGGTCACCCGAGAGAGAGACGAGTGATGAGTGCGCGACGAGGGGAGGAGCCCCGTCCCGCGGAGGAGGCGAGGAAAAACCGGAAGAACCGCGCGCGCGCACAAGGAAGATCCCGCCGGAGGAGAGCTCCGACGAGCACGAACTGGGCGCCGGAGCTGTAAGTCCCCCCACCCCCTGCTTACTATTGCTCTGTGTTCTGAGAAAAGGGCTAAGGGTTCGGGATTTGGGGAAACTTGGGGTTTAGGGTTCGGATTTGTGGGGGGGGGGGGGGGGAATTGGGGATTTCTTAAGGTTTTTTTTAATTTCCCCAATTACCCTCCTTCTAATTGCTTCAGGGAGCATTATTTGCTTAATCCCGAGAAGGATCTCCCAAGAACGTGCCAACCCATGCCACACAAACACATATATGTGTATAAACACGGCTAAATCATGACAAAATGACTCTAATCCGAGAGGGAAAACCCTAGATCATATTAATCCGAGTCTAATTGAGGCTAATTCATATAATTTAAGCTTTAAACAGAAGCAATCAAGGCCTAAACTTTCTTAATTGAGAATAACAGTGCTAAAATTTAATCAAAGGAGCCTAATTAACATTAGCCAAACCTAATTGACATCAATTATACCTAGACATGATCATTCAGGACTAATTGGTCATCAAAAAAACATAATTAAGTCTAATAGGGGTCTGATTAGGGCTAAAGACGGCTCTGGTACCATTGTTAGATGCATAAGAAAGCCTTAGACAATATCATTAGCCCTAAATCAAACACCAATTTGATGCGGAAGCGTGAGCACATACCGGAGCCGGGAGAACCCATTCGGTTCTTGATCAATTGTTGCAATGGCGACGATCTTCGAGTCGATTCAGCGCTCGATCAGGAAGAATTTTTAGGGCGTTTGGGACCTCATGGGTTTTTCATTGTGCCCCGAGAGGCGCCGGGAACCCTTTATATATATAGCGCTGCTCGACTCGGGACCGCAACCAACTTTTGGTCGCGCCTCCGATCATGGCGCGTACGAAAATACTGTTTTCTCGGTCTCGTTAGTTAGGATACGTTAGCCGAGATCAATTCAAACAAAGGTTACTCACGAACTTACCAATCTAGGTTCAATGATGGAATTAGTGATGCTATGCAATGGCATGAGTCAGTTCTAACTGTTGTAATACTGTTGGTGTCCAGTGATCTTGTTGTCTCATGGTTTTAATGGAATGCAATGATATTCTCTTTTAAAAAACTCTGAACTCGGCCTGAATGTCCTCACCCAACAGTCACTGGTCAATCTAGTCGACCTTGTCCAACTGCAACATGCAAGGCTGCTCTGCTTTGAAAACGGAATCGGCGTGGGTTTGCGGATGAGCCGTGTGCAAACTTATCCAAGAGGAATATTCATCGTCAGTTTGCTCAGACAACTATTTTGCGAAGAAGGTTGTTCTGATGATAATGTTTTCCAACGTCCGAGCGTGATCGTCATCAAGCCAGCTGATACAGTTGTATTCGACAGTCCACACCACTCCAGCTAGCTCCACCATGCCCGAGAAAAGCCGAGGAAACGTGACACCTCTAGGTAAGCTGTAGCGATAGCGACTGGGGCCCCGGAACAGGTCGACTTGGAGGGGAGAAGCGGATCAACGCAACACTACGGCCCAACTGCGTGCTTCACTCGTACACGCGCACGCAGCGAGATTGCAGACGCGGACGCGGTGGTCACAGCTGAGAGACAGGGACCATGCCGGCCGGGGCGACACGGTGGTCACCGCGCCGAGCGCAACGGTTCCTGCCAGCCCTTTTGGGCAAAAAACCGGCCCAAAGAACTCATGAGAGACGGAGGCGTTTTACCGGCAAGCTGCGACGCGTACGGTGCTGCAACTTGTCTGCTGGGGAATAAGCGGCGAGGAGAGAGCAGAGAAGCGACGCCAAACGCCTGGGGTGCCTTGGCTCCTTTCGGTTTTGAGATTGGCGAGCATGGCAAGGGGAGGCGGGCCGCGGTCCACACGACGCCCCTCATGGGCCCCACCACGGCGCACGCGCAAGTCGACAACATCAACGCCACCGGTCCGTCGGTCGGTCTCGGACTCGGTCCCTCGCGGTGTCGCCCCAACTCGCTCCCCTCCACCTGATGAGCTGTTGCCCATCTCCCGCCGTCACGGACCTACAGATGACAATGGGTAGAGTCAGGTGCGAGGAGCAAACTCACACTATACTCACCGCTCAGCCTCGCTACCCTATCCATACCTCTAGTGGTTGGTGGGTAAAATTAGGCCTCATGTATAAGAATTTTTTTATATAAATTTTCTTCCATATATATTTGATATTTCTTCAGTCTAGAGGTATAATAGTAAAAAAACTTACAACCATCGTCACTCTTGTATGTCATTTTATGTGTGATATTAAAGAAGAAAAAGTAATTGAACAAAGTTGATGCTAGCGGAAGAAAAAGTGATTAAGCTTAAAATCTAAATGGGCTTTTCGGACTATTGGACGATTCTCACATAACAAAAATAAATTGAGATGATTATCACGGGCACTATCTGAAAGGTTGCTACATCCATTCTATTTCGGCATCTATGTAACAGAGTAATATTTGATGCAATTGATGTACCAGCAGACTGCATGACGAATGCTTAAACTTATTTTTTTTTCATCTAAAGAAGACTTATTTTGTTGGATCATTGATTTCACGGACAATGGATCTACATAACTGAACTTACCACTCTGATCCGCTGATATGGCCCCCATTGTGGCCAGAGGAGCACAAGACTGACATATTCCAACTGCTCTGATTTGCTCTAAACCCATGATCAGAAACTACACGTCTCGAATAGCCCATGCACATCTTGCATGGATGGGAATGGGATGGGATCGTTCTCATAAGTGTCTGAACCAATCTAGAGATCGATGATCCGACACGTCACTGATCAACGCTAGATAAGAAAGCGACCTGTGCCGAAATGGAGCCTTTTTTTTTTGTCCCACGCTCTATTGGTACGGGCCTGGTCCAAATAAGAGCATCAAGACCCGTACCAATAAACTATTCATCCCATTGGTAAGGTTGCTGCCGTGTCACCTTGGGTTTGGCATGGACGTAACTTGGAAGCTACCAGCCTACGGCAACAAGATAAGATGCTGTGTCAATGAACAGCATCGCCTCACAGCTCACACACTAGTGTACAGAACTGTACTCCACCATCGCCAAATACGAGTAGTATATATAGGCAGCAAGTGTGCGTTCAAAACAAATCTGATGGAACAGGGCCATACACTCGAGTCACGATCAGACAACTGGTTCTCAATTCCAGTCTCACTCTCACCAGATATGCAAGGGTCACATCGTTTTCCTCTCCGTTTTCTTTCCTTAATAGCGGAAATTTATTCAGCAACGCATCGCTGTCCGGGTTGCTTTCGCAGGTATCGGTAGGTTGGTAGCATTGGAGTCCAGTTAGTGCCGTAGTGATGCACAATCTGAACCTAAAAGGTTCCAAGCACAACTGATTCTGGAGAGTTGTTCATAGTTGAGCTCTCTCACATGGTTTGGGTACAACAGCAAATCAGCATTTGATCAGTGGATGCAGCTTCTGCTTTGGAGATTGGAGCCGCCTCTGGCCCTTTGCAGGTACCGAAACCAAACCTATTAATTTTAGTACTTGCAACCTGGTTACACTCACATGACAATGTATCTATCTGTTCAATTATTATGGACAGATAAGAGGCCTGATCAAGACCTACAATAATTGAGCTACAACCGATAGTGTACTAAACATCCCAGAATGAAAATGCAGTGAAATGGTCATAAGCTGAGTTGGCACGGCAATAGAACACATATCACTTTCATGACGAATAAAGGATCACCTTCATTTGCATCTAATCAATCAATATCCAATACAACACAAGAACCCTAGCAATCTTCTACTTTAATCTTAGCAAATGACATAAACAGTTAGCAAATCTGCAAACTTCCAGGCAATTCTCGAGTTAAGATCACAGCATACATGATCAAGGGGCAACTACAAGGCAGTACAGAGCCAGATAAAGAAACATGAAAAGATTGGGGAGTGAAGACACTAAACGAATGAACACAAGGATCACTTGAGCCTTCTGCTTTCACAGAGCTTGAGATTTTGTACAGGCTACTTTTCTATCTTCCATCAGCAGAGGTGAATGACTCTGCAAATCCTGGAGGCCTCGTAGGTATGCTTGTCTGAGTGTTATCCAGGCTTGCAACGAATGAAGAGGTTGCTCCATCAAAATGGCTGCTATCCTCAAAGGCTTGCCATTTCTTCAGTGCCTGAGGCAGCGTCATGTCCAGGTCGATACCATAGCTGTCGTCTGAGTCTGGATCAGATGGTTTCCACACATCTGAAAGGGTAGAGAGCACATTGACAGCATGGCCCATGTCGGGCCTCTGGTGTGGTTCCCTAGCACAGCAGTGGCCAGCAAGCTCTGAAACGGTGCTAACACTAGCAAATGTCTCCTCGTCAAGGTCAATAACTGGGTCGATTGCTTTTCGGAAAGTGTCCTTGTTGAGCTGCATTCTCCGGAACCACGTAACTAAGTGCATACTGTCCTCGGGCTGAGTTTCATCAAGCGCCTTGCGTCCAGTGATCAGTTCCATCAAGATGACACCAAAGCTGAAGACATCAGCCTTTGTGGTTACTCGTCCAGTAACTGCATATAAAATGTTAATTTCTGTTAGACAGATGTTGCGAGTAGCAGATATGAATTCATCAACACACGCTTTTCAAAATGCAGCTTAGCTCAAATAATCAATTAGTACAAGTCAGTAAAGATGATACAGCTATCAATTTAGATATCCTGTTTTCCAACAGCAAGATGCTGTACATTGCTAGCTGCTAGCTAAAGGTACAATTAAAGCTCCATTAATGCCCTGAGGATATTGAAAGTATCAGCGGGCAAAAGAATTCTTAACTTTATGAATATGGTTGTTAATCACGGTGGCACACATAAATTGCCCAGTACGTACACTATAACATCTGTATTTTGTATAACATCTGTGTTCGTACAATGTGGCATCCATACTTTGCGTAAACAGAACAGTAATTCAACCATAGATTGTAACATTTGGAAGATTAAAAGATCAACTACGTTCTAACATCTGATTAAATGGACCAACTAAGCAAATAAACTCATCCTATTTAATCACTGAAAAAGGTTGCCCAAGAATTAAATATACGGTTGAGTAATGTATTTCAATACTTTTCAGGTATCACATTTGGAATCTTCAAATTTGCTAGGTGAGCACCTAAAGTAACTCTTATGAAAAATATTATGAATCTTCCAGATAGCAAGGCAAGAGAATTAAGTCGCAACTGAATTGCGATATCAGAGGAAAGCTATAAAAATGAAATTATTCACTTAGATTATAACAGATATGCCATAGTTTAAATGTATTGTGCTTGTTAATTGAACTGAACAGAAGTATCTAAATACGTAAGCAAAAGAAATATAGGATGATCACCTGCATACTCCGGGGCAAGGTACCCAAAAGTGCCAGCAAGTCTTGTCTCCACTGAGACACACTTCCCATCAGCAGGTGCAAGCCTGACCAATCCAAAGTCCGCCACCTTCGCCTTCATGTCGTCACCAAGAAGTATGTTTGATGGCTTCAAGTCTCTGTGGATGAAGGTCTGTTGGGCAAGGCTGTGGAGGTACTCAACACCCCTTGCAACATCAAGTGCAATGCTTAGCCGCTTTTTCCATTCCAATGGCCGCAGATTGTTCTCTGACCACTCAAACAAGTGTTGGCTGAGTGTCCCCTGTGGCATGTACTCATATACAAGAATCCTCTCATTCCCATCGAGGCAATAGCCAAGCAGTGACACTAGGTTCCGGTGACGGACCTTGGTCAGCACAGCAATCTCTGATTTAAACTCATTTAGCCCCTTGTTACCCATCACACCAGCCTCCATCCGCTTCACAGCAATCTTTGTGCCGTCGTGAAGCTCACCCTTGTAAACAGTGCCAAACCCACCTCGACCAAGGATGTTCTCCTCACTGAAGTTGTTGGTCACATTGCGGAGAACTTGGATTGAAATGACCATATTTCCACTTTCAACAACATGAATGTCCCGTGGACCACTGCTTGCTTGGCTCGTCTCATTTGCACGAGCACCGCCGTTGGTATTCCCCCCTGCAACTGTGATTTTAACCATGTCATCTGAACCTGAGTGTCGGGGATGGATGACCATTGCATGTGGACTCTGCACCCTTCCAAAAGGCTTCTGCTTCCTCTTGTAGCAATAGAATCCTAATGCAGCAACAAGGCTTAGTCCAGCAACTGCACCAACCACTGAGCCTGCAATGACCCCAACAGAAGAGGATCCCCCATTGTTTCCACTGCTTCCACTGCCTCCTCCACCAGATGGACTGTTGCTGCTGGTACCACCTGATCCTGCTGTTGAAGCAGGAGCATTCTTGCCAATGTTTGGGTTGCCATCAATTTTCACCAGCACATTCTTGGCAGCAAAGGTAGGTACTTTCCCATAAAGATTGTTTTTTGACAGATCAACCTCACTCAGTGCAGGCAATGCGGCAACTTCCTCTGGCACTGTTCCAGTAATGTTGTTATTAGCAAGAACCAGCCTCTTCAGTGAGGCAATCTTCCCAATGGCTGGTGAGATGATCCCGCTGAGCCCCATCTTGTTAAAATTCAGCAGTATAATTCTACCATTTATGTCACATTCAACACCAAGGAAATTGTTACACGGATCATTCCCATTCCAACTGTCCGCAAGCTTCACCGGGTACATGAACCCACCAGCCACCTCAAGCAGCAGGCTCACACGGGGATCGCATGGCTTTCCAGCATCCGGCAAGCAGAATCGCTCTCCAGCCTGCAGCATGTCGACATCCACCCCAACAAACTGGGGCCTCGGCCCCTGCAGCAAATTATTTGTCAGGGTCACCTTCTTCAAAGCCTTCAACTTGACAAGGCTGTCTGGCACCGGCCCGGTGAGCTGGTTGTCGCGAAGCTCCAAAACCCGAAGATTAACAAACCCCGCAAAGTCCGGCAAGGGCCCGGTGAAGGCGTTAGATTGCAGCCACAGCTCCTCCAGAGACGTCATGTTGGTGATAAAGCTAATCGACCCATTGAACGGGCTGTCCCCGGCTTGGTTGTTGAGCCAGAGCGACAGCAACGGTGCGCCGACCAGAGACGCCGGTACGGGCCCCGACAGCAGGTTGTAGGCCAGATGCAGCTGCTGAAGCGACGGCATCGCCGAGATGAAGAAGTCCGGGAGCGTACCGGAGACGTTGGCGCCGTTGGCGGAGAAGTTGGTGAGGGAGGTGCAGGCGGCGAGGTCGGGCGGCAGCGTCCACGGCGCGAACGGGTTGTGGTCGATGTCGACGGCGGTGAGGCCGGTGAGGCCCTTGAAGAAGTCGGCGGGGATGGAGGTGAAGCTGTTGTTGTGGGCCAGGAGGACCTGGAGCGTGGATAGCCCCGCAAGCGAAGGCAGCGGGCCGGAGAGCGAGTTGTCGAAGACCTCGAGGCGCGTGAGCGCGGTGAGGTTGCCCACCTCCGGCGCCAGGGTCCCCGTGAGGCCGCGCTTCCCGACCTGGATCGCGGTGACGCGGCCGGACGAGTCGCAGGTCACCCCGGACCACGGCTTCGGCGAGCAGGGGTCGCCGGAGACGTCCCAGCCGAGCGTCTCGTCCGCGCCCAGCGCCTTTGCCACAGCCCGCATCGCCGCCGCGTCCGACGCCAACGTCTCCGCCGCCGCGCCGACCGCGAGCATCATCAGGGCCAGGAGCAACGGCGCGCACCGGAGGCCGGCGACGGCCCCACCGCTCTCGCGCCGCCGCCACCACGCGGTGGAGGCGGTAGGAGACAGCATTGCGTTAGAGGGAGGGGGGAGGGGAGAACAGAGAAACAGGAGTAAGTTTTGGGTAGCGAGATTTTAAGTGAAGAGAGAGAGGGGAGAGTACAAGGCACATGGGCAGAGGGAGAGGGGCGGTGGCACATGCGTGGGCCCCGCCGTGTGTGAGGAGCGCCGATTTTAGGGTTGCCCCCAGCCCGGCGCGAAAATGACGGAACTGCCCCCTCGCAGTCGCGCCGGTTTGAACCCGGTCTGGCGCAACGGCGAGGGCACGACAAGCCGGGGAAGAGATGACGACGCCAGCTCTCGCTGACGCGTGGGGACCACGCGGGGCGAGCTGGAAAGGCGGGATCCCCGCACATAAAGGCGGTGCGATTTCTGTCTGTCTCTGCGCTGGAGCAGAGCTGGACGCCCGCGGGGGGCCCACATGGCAGCTTCACGGGGGCTCACGCGTGCGGTGGAACGGGGGCAGCGTGGAGGAGTGGGGGAAAAAAAGGCAAAGGGAATCCTAGACGGCTCTCCTAAGGTGGGGCCCGGCTGCCGTGTCGAGTCGACGCTGGGCGGTCGTGGGCTCACGGTGTCAGCCGGCGTGCCGCGTCCGGCTCCAGCATTCAATGTAGGACGGGGAAGGGATTCTCTGCATTTTGAATCATATATTTTTTTAAACAATATTATTTTATTAAAAAAAATATTATTTAAAATCGGGAAGTTGTATAAATATGTGTCGATAGACTCTCCGGTTGCCGACTAATGTGTTATCGGTAATTGGAGTACTAACTTAGTCCCTTATCGATAACTGAAGAGTCTATCGATATTTGATGTGTTGATAAGTTACGGATAGGAAGATATGTTGGCGTCACACAGACTATTAGCATGCACGTAGCACTTCTTGACTCTCCCATGTTAGGATGAGCAGGTCCTGGTGGCAGTTGGTAAGCTAACAAACTCTGTTGATAGTTGGTATGTCAACAGGTTGTCAAATAGGATATCAACACTTCAATTGTTGATAACACGTTAGTCGACAATTTTAGCGCCGACTGTTACTTATTTCTGCAACGTTTCCATTTTAAATAATATTTTTGCATTTTCTAAGAAAAAATAATACTATTAAAAAAAATTTGAATCCATTGGAGCGGTAGACGATGACTGCGAAATCACGCTTGATGCTTTGGATTGAAGGCTGCAAAAGCGCTCTCTAGTTGTACACACCGACGTACTGGTCCACTCCATCATTAGGTACGGTCAAATGTGAAACACTACAACTGTTCCACGCAGTACTATGTGGCATCTCTATGCTACTAATCATGTTTAGGGATGGTATGGATCGATCATGTTATGTTAATTAACTAACAAAAGTGAATCAATAGATGGTTTTATGCTCATCCCTTGTTATGTTAGAGCGGCCGGACGGAGCAGTGACAACGGCATGGGAGCCGGGGAGCAGCAAGACTGCGGCGGTTCCACTGCGCAACATACTAGGAATGAAAATCCAAGGGGAGCAAGTGGAGATGAGGGTTAAGAAGATGGTGCTCACGGTTGTCTCGGGTGATTCCACCATACTCCCTCCATTTATAAATAATTAATAACTTTAACTTTAGTATTGAAAATTTGATCATTGATTTTTTATAATGTTATGAGAGTACTTTTGATAGCATATCAAGTGATACTTATGCTATATCAATCAACTAAATATTTAAAAAACTACAGTTAGTCAAAATACTTGTAAATGGAGGAAGTAGTTTATATGGGAGGTGGATGCCGACATCGACAGCGGCACCATGGTTTGTTTAGCACTTCATTTTGGTTTCTTTTAGCTCTATAGGAATTTCGGTGAAATTCATTTGATAATTGTCGGACATGAAGAGAACACACGTCTTCTAGAAGAAAATTTAGTTCGTATCACTCAAACTTTTATATACCCTACTCTTCAATGTTTGTTACGAAATCCTAAAAATTGGCACGATGTACCACTATTCGAGAATTCTTGCCACGATTTGTCGGGGGCACTTGGTCTTATGATGACATGTCGATTGAAATGCAAGTATCCTTGATTGCCGGTGACAGTCTGGATTTGGTGGCGGTATGGAGCATCATTCTCTGTGTAGATTCCACAATTCAACCGAGAAGAAGAAAATGCAAGAGACGAAGGAATACTCGCGGCTGGAAATCTTTCGTTTCACCTGCCAACCCATCATGTCCACATGATTCCTGCATCGGTCGTTACACCTGTTGCCATGGCACGCCCACCTGACCAGTCACCATTATCCATGTGGGAGCATCGTTCTAGGTTCTGTTTTTTACTCCCTGAGAACGCTTCGAAGCGAGCGCGGTTGAGGAGCCAAATAGCCCGAGGCAAGCTGAGGGGCTGCCGCCGCTCGCGACATGGGTGCGTGTGACTGACTGTTCGTGCCACAGGCGTCCGGCCCCGTCCACCGTCCAGTCGCCCTGCCTCCCTGACCGGAGGTCGATTAAGGCTGCCTTCCGTACGTCGGTACAGTGACCAAGCCTGCAGTGCAGAGACAAGCAGCAACCGGGGCCCAAAAGGCACGAGCTGCTGCTGTTGATCGGCTAGGGCAGCTCCAACCTGCCAACAATGGTCACCTCAGCTATTATAAGGATCTATTTTTGTTTCAGTTAAGTACTACGAAAATATTTTATAGACTGTGAATTGTAAAAGTTAGATTGTAAAAACTGAATTGTACAATCTGTATAAGCTGGTGAAAAATATATTGCTGGACTGTTATAATATGAGAGCTAGATTGCACAGTTTGCATGTTTATTTCAGTTTATAGATTATACTGGTCCTAATTCACATCAGATTTTTAGTCAGTGGAGGAGAGAGAAGAATCTTGCATGTACCGACGCTACTGCAAGCGATAGCTACAACAACGCTCACGGGACCCACCGCCCACGTCTCCTCCCCTCCCTCTCTCTACGCTTCTCTTCCTCATGCCTGGGGTGGCTCGACCTTGTCGAGAAGAGGTCGCGCGTCAATGGTGATAGAGGCGCGACAAACTTGGGTAGCACGGCTAGATCTTGGCGGCATCGAGAGCAGTGTTGGTCGTATCCCGTCAACGTCAAGGCTTCGACGCGACTGCACAGGAGGTGAATGCGGCGATGGCGACGACAATCCAATTCCCCCTCCACTTCTTTCTGCGGCCATACTCCCAGAGCAAAACCGTAATCCGTCGCTGCAACTTCACCATGGACTTGCTTAGCCATGGACTCCGCAACTGCAACTTCTCCAGCGATCTGGGCCTTGATTAGGCGACGGAGGTGTCGATGGGGGAGGGCGCCAGTCGAGGTGGGTGGAGGACGACAGAGGGGGAAAGGTAGCGGACGACACTAAAGTGGTAGAAGGCAGCGACCGATGCTGGAGGTCGAGGGCAGTGGAGGAGGTGCTTACCAGCAATAGCAGTTAAAAGCGGGAACAGCTCACCGATTCCATCGTGCATGATCGCTACATTAAGGGTGTGATTGGTTGACTGATTGACTGTATATGCAGGCTGAGGAGAAGCAGACCGAGTTGTATTATATTTATTAAAAAGAATAGTGTTTGGTTGGTTGTATCTGTTTGGATAGACTGAGTTGAGTTTTTATTTAGTTGATCGAATCTAAGGCTGCATGAGCGGATACAAGAGTTGATACTGTGATTGGTTGCTCGTATGAAGATGATTTTGTGACACTGATAAGTGCCATACTTGTATGAGTGGATGCAGTAAGTTGCATCCGTCGGGTCATACTGCGAATATATATTTATATCCACCAGACCAAACAGGAACAATACATGTAAGCAACCAAACACGTTTCAAGCAACTCATCACCGTATAGCTCAAATGGGATTATATTTTTTTAGATGGAGCTCATTTCAAATTTGTTTTTTGTTTTTTTATCGCATTTCGAATATGTGGGAAAAATAATCTTACGAGACCTCCTCTGATGTATTTGGGGCTGAACCCAATTTATAGTTTGAGGTGTGACAAAAGATACCATAAAACTTATAATAGAGGTAAAGAAAATCATGTGTAATAAAATAAGGAAGAAACTAAATCACCACATGTCACACTATAATTTAAATCCAGACCTTAAATGTATTGATAATGCTACTATATAGATGTTCGGGCGAATGCTTCTTGTACCATTTTCGTCTACATTTAAGTTGTGTTACTGTCAACTCTGGTCCCTATCACCTCTCTGTCTTTCTAAACCTCCTCTCTCTCCGTCGATCCCTACATAGGGGCCAATCCTTCACCGCGCAAGCCCTGGTGTTGGCGTGCGGTGTGGGAAGCCAGGCCACGGTGGCGCAACGAGGCAGGTTAGCACCCTGCCGTGCGGTTTGCGCGGCGAGGGTTGACGGCGCGGTGAGTCTCGACTACAAAGAGCGCGGCATTATTGTCAGGGAGCTTGTCAGGGTTTGTCTCGGCTCTGTTCGACGAATAACCACGACGAGTAGGGCACATCTCGACGTGGCTCATCTACAACAACTAGATTTTGCTCCTGTTTTTTTTTTCTCCATCGCCTCCCTCTCTCCCAACAACATCTCCCTCACATCCTGAGAGCTAGCACTCCGGTGAGTATCAACTTCTGCAATAGGTCCATCCCATCCTCTCTCTCCTTCACAAGATTTGGCTAGATATGGCCGAGGAGCATGACAAGCATTGTAGGGGCGCATCGTCGAGGTTGCAGGAGTACCAATGATCTCCAGCGCACCTCACTGGAGAGTCAAGACTAGCAGAGGACGTCCATGGATTAGAGTTTGTTGCAATAGGTATTTTTTATGTTGCAGTATGTGATTTATGACGATGCAATAGCCGATTTATTTCACTTTGGTATGCTGAATTTCGATTGTTTCATACGTTGATTACGATTGTTGCAATAAGTAAGCCGATTTGTTCTTTTTTCTTGATGTTGCAATAGCTTTCTCTGAATGTTCCAACTATGAGTTGAATAGTTGCAACGCTTTTTTCTTATGTTGTAGAAGCTTTTCATACATGTTGCAGAAGTCAATTTCTTATGTTTCATCAAGATGGAGATGAATATATTTTCTTCATGTTGCAATAGCTTTTTTTGGGATATTCCAGAAGTGGATTTGGTTTGTTGCAACTGTTCCTTTAGTGGTTTGTTGCAGCAAGAGATTTATAAGTATTTTTAGGTTGCAACATATGATTTGAGAATTTTGCTAATTTGAAATAATTTTGTTAACAGGGAGTCTTGTTGTTTCTTTTTTTTGAAATTCATTTTCGGCTTTGTTGTAGACATCAACAAATTATGAGTATGGTATAAACCAATCGTTCTATCACTGGATATGCTTGTCTTCTTCCTCGTTGCAGGTGAGGGCCGCATCACATCCTTGCAACTCTCTAGTCATTGGCCCTCCGCATCGTGCTAGTCCCCCTCCAGGTGGTCAGCACCTTCTCAACGCCACGGAGCTCGCGGAGTAGCTTGGCAGACTTGGTCATCGCGGGGCCAGAGGCGGCTAGGTACTCGGTGTCCCGGAACATGCACAGTCGCATTGCAGGTTGGCACCGAACGGTAGAGCTGTTCCTCATTGACGCAAGCGGAAAGCTTGAAGTTTGGGAGTCTGAGATGGTCCTCAACGAGATATTGCAAGAAACTAGAATCAGTTCTGGTGAGAGCTTTCATCTTTAAAAATTATTGCGGTGTATAAGTTAGTAGATGAGAAAATCGAATGGTAAGGAACGTCCGGGGCTATCATCCGAAGGTCTCATTATTTTCCAAATTTGTGGTGCTGTAGTATAAGTGCAGAACTGCTCAGTCGGAGCGGCCGAGCTGCAGCATCAAGATCTGGCACTCGGTTCAGGGCTGTTTTCCCGAGCCCAGTAAAATAAGGCCTATCGGTCTTGCATTAGAGACGGCCGTGCAGTACTCCTCATTCAGACGCCAGGATTTGGTACCAAGCCCAGCCCGTGAGGTCGATCCATTTCAGAGGCTAGAGTAGGTTCGGCCCGTGAGGATCGCAAGTAATGAACCCATGCTATAGGTATGCAGGCCCCAAGGTAGTTTACTTTTAGCAGCCAAAAGTATGTATACAGACACTTTCCTCCTCCAGCAGATTCAGATCTGAGGTATCTGTAAGGCTTTTGTCACATCATCTGAAAAAGAGCCGATCTGTTCATGCAACGGCCAATGTATACGGCCTGAACATTTTTCAAGAAGTACGATTACTTCCTCCATCTCAAAGCCACCAGTTATATTGATCGAGGCAGATGCCTTGCTTAAACACCCGGCTGGTTGATATACCAAACCCAAAACCACCTTCCCTGTAACCTGAGATTCCCGCCCGGCCGCGCAGGGCCGTTAAAACCCCCGCGCGTCCATGCCCCATCCGCTCCTCCCTCTACGAGGTTAACCAGGCAGCCATCCAGCCAGTTAACCTCTCTTGCCCATTTTGTTGCCGCTGCTCGCGAGTCGGCAACTCGGTTGGCCGTCCTCCTCGCTTCTCGCCGGCCGATCGAGAGCTCGGTGGATAGATAGCTAGGCCGCTGCAGCCATGGCGCACGGGATCATCGGAAGCTACCACCACTCCGTCGTGGCCATGCTCGCGCACGTGCTGTTCCTGACCACCGCCGTCCTCATGCTCGTCTGGCTGCTGCATTACCGGGGCGGCATCAACATACGGTCCGAGGACCCCGACCAGATTTTCAATGTACGATTTACTTTCTTCTCCTCGTGCCTCGTTGTTCGGTTGGGAATCATCTCTCGACTTATTGGATAATCATACTAGTTCTGACGTTTGTTCGATCCAAGGATTCGTGAGGGTCTTTCGCACTTTCGGATTAACCATGACATTATTTTGCTCCCTTTGTGATGCGTTATTTGCAGGTCCATCCATTTGTGATGAGCTGGGGGTTCATTCTTCTTATTGGAGAAGGTATGTCCAACTCCAACCCAATATTGCTCAAAGCTTATCACATGATCATTGAACCAGGGTACCAGCTGCATACGAACTATCCTAGCTGAAACTTTAGAGGCTATATATGTTTGTTCGATGCGACGTCACAGAAGAACCATTGCCGAAAGCCCCTGAAGATGTAGTAGTTGTCGTTTTCGATGTCGAAATGGGCCATCATTCCCTTGGTAGCCCCTGAAGATGTACTAGTGTAGTAGTATACTTTAGACCTGCAGATGATACGTGGATCGTGGTACTTTTCCTGAGAGGAGGTAGAGCTTAGGACTAATACTGGGGTTTGGTGGCTGCAAAAGAACCGGACCCGCCAATCGTTAAGTGACAATCACTGTGTTCGGTGCGTGCCTTAGCACGGGTTAAGTCGTATTTTTTTACCTATAATGACCATTCTGATTGCTACGTTTTCCTGCCAATCTGAACTTAGCAACTGTACCATGATCATTTCCCCATAAAGATTGCAGACACGAAAGTTCAGTTCAAGTACTGCGTCCTGAAAATGTGTACGCCCTGCTGAAAATGGAAATGCTTCATGAACAACATACTACTACGTATGCTGAGAATGCAAATTTAAATTTGCAGCTATCCTGGCGTACTCTACGATCCCGATGGACCACCGGACGCAGAAGATGGCGCACATGCTGATCCACCTGGTGGGCCTCATCCTGGGTAGCTTCGGCGTGTACGCGGCGTTCAAGTTCCACGACGCGGTCGTGGCGCCGGACCTGGTGAGCCTCCACTCGTGGCTCGGCATCACCGCCATCTCCCTCTTCGGCCTGCAGTGGCTGTTCGGCTTCGTCACGTTCTGGCTCCCCGGCGCCGCGCATGACCGGACGCGGGCCGCCGCGGTGCCCGTGCACGTCATGGCCGGGCTCGCCATCTTCCTGCTGGCCGTGTGCGCGGCGCAGACGGGGCTCGTCCAGAAGAGCGCCGGGGCCGCGTCCACCGGCGAGACCAAGCTCATCAACGTCACGGGGGTGTTCATCCTCCTCTACGGGGTCGCCGTTGTGTCCGTAGTCGCGCTGCGCAAGGAGTTCTTGTAGGCGGCGCGCCGGCTGGAGTGCGCATTTCTTTGATCGATCTGGCTGGCCTTCACCGTTGATGACACGGTTGGTATTGATTTGTACATGCAAAGTGAGCTTGGGTGGTTTGCGTGGTGATGGTGTGCATAATGTGTGAGTTTTCAGCGACATTTGTATTCGATGCCTTCATCGAGACCTTCCAAAAAGCATCTGTGTTTGTCACTCGTGATTGCTTCCAACATCTGGCTCGAATAGCGTCCGCTTCGAAATTCCAATCCCAAGCAAACGAATGGGCCGAGCAAAGCGCAGAAGCCTTCTGGCCCGGAAAAAACTTCTCGATCCTGTAAAACCCGATAGGCTGTGGCCCATAGATAATCCGACCCAATAGGCATAAATAAGTGTGTTCACATGTGTCGGTATTATATTATTACTAGCTATAAAAATTGAATACAATAACATCAAGTGCTAACTAGGTGTATAGAGATGTGAATGTATCACAGGAGCTTTGCCGAAAGAATACGTTGGGAGTGATGCTGTAATTTGATTTCAGATGAAATTATTTGCTAAATTTTCTCTTAATTTTTTCTTCAATTATTTTTATTATTAAAATGGATCACATATATATATCCAGTAACGATACGGAGAGACTACAGAATGAGAATATACGGTAAAAATAGATAAATTATTTAAATTTTATGAGTTTTTATTAGATGGAAGGAGAATAGAAAAAAAATGATATGAATCAATTTGTGTTTTATATAGTAGAGATATTCTTTATGCTGACATCTCTTCATTTGGTGTCCCACCGCACGAGAACTAAGAGCGTACGTCGGCTTTCACACGTTAGGACTAGGAGATCGGCAAAGCGCGTAATTATCCCCACGTTGACAAAATTATGCGACTAATGTCGTGCTTGATAATGCAAAGGAGGAAAGGGGGTTCCACTGAAAGCGAAGAGGGCGAAGGCGGGAATACCACCGCTCTTCTAGAACGTTGACACCTTAGACATGCTAATGCGGCCAACTAACGTTACAAAAATACTTATGCCAGTGTGCCTGCAGGCAGCAGGTTGTCAGAATACACAGTGGCTTGGCAAGTGGTCTTCGCCGAGCTCCACCGCCGGGCCGCCCGGTTGGACGGGCACCTTGCGGCCGGGGCGCCGGCGCCACAGAAGTATGCACATCTTCACAGAATTTCTCATTCCACCGGTCACCGACAGAAGGTGCGCCCCTCGGCGACGAGAAAGGGCTCCAAAACGGCAGCGAATTTGCAGCAGTGGCCGCACTCGCCGGTTGCCGCAGTCCGCAGTCCATTTCACGTCTCGCGCGAGTGGTCTGCAACGCATGTTCTTTCCTGGTTCAGTGAATCGTCGTAAAAAGATCCTTCGTGCTGCGCAGTTTTACCCGCAGTTCGGTTCGAGAATGGAGCCTTAATCCGGCCGCCGAACACACGAAAGGTACCCATCAGGAACTTGACAAGTCGAAGACGATTGATCATTGGCGACGGCCGCGGTCGACAGCGGCCACCGTTGATGCGGCTGCTAGCCGAACGCCGCTGAGCTTTCGTCTTTCCGTTTCAGCTGCAGTGGATCAGATCGCGGCGCGTCTGATTCGTGATCCGCGAAGTAAACCAGAAATGGACCGCGTATATGTTTGAACAGGACTAGTAGAGTCAAGCTATGTGCATCTGTAACGCATCGGTGTTGTTGAGAAACCGTTGCTATCGGTGTAGTTCAGCGATCTCTTTTAAATTATTGCAAAAGAAGATATAAACGTAAGGAAAAAACTGTTTATTCTTTATTCATTTATATTTATAATGAGAGGTGTTATTCTGTATATACCAAAAATATCTAAAAAATATAATCGAATCTTTTAAAAGATCGAGACAAATCTACATTTGATTACGAAACTTCAGTTTTCCTACCATGTGTCACCAGGAAAAGCGTTAACGTCTCCGGTCCAGCATGGAGGAGTTACGAGCAGTTCCTCAGTGGCAGCAGCAGAAATGGGTGCTAGCCGCGCTGCTCGATCTGATGCCATCTGATGCTGGCGCTGTCACGGAACAGACCAATAATTGTGTGCCTGCCAACCACCAAAAAAGCTATTAGCCGGTCGTCCTCCCTGTTAATTTCATGTGGTCCTCTTTCACATGCCCCGGATCTTAACATCCTTGTACTGACCTGACCACCAAGTCACCACTGAAATTCGCCTGTCATTTCCCAACCGCAAGCTACAACAATATTCTCCTTTCCGTGGGCGAGCAAAAACCAGTGAATTCAATGTCTCAATCCACTGATCAAGCTAGTTGACCAACCCATCACCACCGTTCATTTTATACGGATCGGATGGCTCAGACATCCTCCGTGAAATTCCAAGTGTAGCACACTGTCTAGGCAGTGGCGGAGCTAGAAAATCAGCTGTGGGTGTGCACAAAGTATACCTCCCTCCTCTTCCTCCTGCGTTCTCCACTGCCAATCTTTACCGACTTCCTAGAAAGATCGATTGTCCACGTTCATCTTCATACTTCAATTCTAGTTCTGAAATCTGAACTCTATAATCACAAATCACAAGGCAATAAAAAACTTCAATTCCCAAGCAGTTTCAAAATAAAACTGGAAGCACAATGAAACAATTTGTGAGAAATATTTGTGAGAAATTGAGAGCTAAATCACCTCACGGGAATACTGGATCCCTGCAGCTTGCTCTTGCTTGCTTGGCTACTGCTTGCACTCGGCGCACGGACTGCTTGGCCACACCCACGCGGCCACGTCGTCAATTCTGAGGGGCTTCCTAGTGTATGTGACCTATAAGCATTAGACTTTGCAAATGAGATGCTGAGAGTTGGCCTAAAGTAAAATAAAATATGAATCATATTTAACTTTCTGAAACTTAAGTGTGCCCAGACACACCGGCACCCCTAGCTCCGCCACTGTTCCTAGGTGATTTCCATCCATGAGTGTTGGCCTCTTGCGATGACATGCAGTCATGCAGAGAGCCAGAGACCATATCAGGCAGGGCCCCTCTCCAGCTTTCGAAAGAGGTGCGATTTGCTGCACACAGTCACACTACCATGCAGTCCACAGGGCTGCAAAAACTCAAAATCTCTTTTCGCCGATTGGTGGCGGGCCCCGAAAGAGATCATCTCTTCCCTCATCTCGCCAAAGGGACATATGAATCTCATCATGGCGAACACTGAACCTCGCACAAGAATCGCTGCTGTTTCGCCTACTTTCACCGGCCCGTGAATGTGCCGTCGTTGCTTGCAGGCCTGTGCTTGCCCACAAACATACATTCAGTTGCAACGACATGTACTATAAGTTATAATCGGTAGGCAATCAGCGGTGGTATTTACTGCGTGTTGGGCGATTTCTTTTTAGACCAGTTGTACCCAATTTGCAACGATATGTTAGGCCGGCTTGCTTGCAAGTAGAAGCTGCGTTGGACCACTGGTGCTACCGTGCTAGCATCAGAGCTTCAAAAGTGACGTTCCTGCAACGGAACAGAAAGGCAGCTGTGATGTTTCCATGTCCGGGATAGCAGGCGTCCTGCAGCGCTGTCGAGAGTTAGCTGCTCACGAAAAAAGATTCCAAGCAGTCGACATCGCAATGTTCGTTTATTTTACGAGAAAATGATCAACATCAAAGGGTTTAGTTGGGTTGATCAGACGAGCCACTAAGAAAGGCTTTTCCTGTCCCTTGCATGATACGATGGCAAAAATATTTCGTGCTGTAGAAGGTGAACCTCAATTCACCGTTGCCATGATGGTTGTGCGACTGGGACAGACTTACCTCTACTTTTGTTTTCTGGTCATCTTTTTTTTTTCCATAGCAATTTTAACTTTATATTTTTTATAAAAAAATAAATACTTAAAAATATACAATATTAATGAAGTATATTTTACATCGAATCTAATAATATAAAATTTTTAGGTATCTATAATTTTTTATAAAAAACATAAAATTAAAATTATTACAGTAAAAAGCTGATGACAATTAAATGAAAATGAAGTCAGTATCTTGTTCGCCGACCGCCATCACGAGCAAGCTTCGCGGTGCTTTTTTCTACGGCACCATGATAACGCTAGCTACTGCGTCGGGTTATCCATCCACTGTGCGATAGGATGTGGTGAGTGAAAACGAATGGACAGGCCTAGGGTCACGGTTGGGCATCATTTTCGAAGTGGATTTCCCGAAATGTGATACAGCGCTTATATGTACTACTAGTATCCTTGAAGCCCTGAAGGTTTGAGTACAGCCTTTAGGCAGATTTGGAAGCTCTTTTCATATTTTTCCTATTTATACTTCGTCACGATGGTATCGAGTTATTTTTCCATTAAAGAAATCAGAGACGCTCGTTTCTGAACTCTTTGCTTTTTACACGAGAACCACACTTGTTTCCTGTCGCCGTCGAAAACCGGCTTGTGACCAAGTGGCTCTCCAAGCTTACGAAGAAAACTAAATCATCGACTTCATAGGAATCAGTTGGAATAGCTGAAAACCAAGAGTAATAGTATTTGGATCGACGTAGATTAGCTTGGTCAGAGATGGTCGGCCATCATTTTTTTTAAAAAAAAAAGATGACAGGAGATCTGCTGATTTTATTAGAGATAGAATAAAAAGAACTAAAAAATAATTTTATGGATGCAACACGCGCTCCCCCCTTGAGAGCTCATGACGGCAGTTAATTCAGACAAATCTAAAAAATAACACAATTATACAATCACGAAAAAACGCTAGCACTAGGAGGTGTTCGTTTAATTTGTTCTTTGGTCTTCTCTACTACTTGAAGCGCACAAGAGCTACTATTTGAAAAGTTCTTCTGTTTTTTTTTAATATTCCACCCGAAGTTGATGACAACTCCGTTAAACTCATGTCTGAGTTGCTTGTCCACTTTTCTTGATGCGGTTTTTCACCATAGTTTCTACAAATTTGGCCACAAATGCATAAAAAAGGGCTAAAAAAATGATACCACCCTCATATATCTGAACAAGTAATAAATCATTAACATGTCTGAGAGTGAACAAAATTTTATCAGCTAACCCCATCACATACCTATGCTTTAGTAAGAAAGACCTTAGCCTATCATACCAACCTCTAGGTGCCTGTTTAAGAGTTTATAAATTCTATGTGGGTATTTACGGTGCTCAAAGCTTAGGGATTACCTAATATAGACCTCTTTCTAAATAAAACCATTAAAAAAAGCACTCTTGACAACCATTTAGAACAACTTGGAACCTCAAAATATCGCAAATGCAAGGAAAATTCTAATAGCTTCTAGTCTAGCTATAGATGCAAATATCTCTCTAAAGTCTATTCCCTCTATCTGAGTGAACCCTTAAGCCACTAGTCAAGCCTTTTTTCTCACTGCAAACCCATCCTCCTCCTGTTTATTTTTTAAAACTCATTTTGTGCCTATGGTATGAACATTAGGGGTGGCTCTACAAGGGTCCAAACTTGGTTTCTCTCAAAATTTCCAAGCTCTTCATGCATGATATTAACCCAACTCAAATTAGATAAAGCATGTCCAACATCATAGGGCTCAAAATAAGCAACAAATGCAGAATCAATAAAATGACCATCAGAAACAAATTTGGATCTCGTTACCCTCTCATCGATGTCACCCATCATCGTCTGTGGAGAGTGTCACCGCTGAATATATTGAGGGGCCTCACGTCGTGAGTTACCTCCCTCTCAAACACTGTTGGTGCATACTCGAAAGCAGTTGAAGTGGAAGTAGATGCTGCAAGACTCTCTATTGGAGTAGAAGAAGTAAGAGCCAGCTCTAGAACAGGTGTGGTAGAGGAAAGTAGTGAATCATCCTCGTCATCACCAAGAGCTAGAAGGTCGCCATCTACAAAAATATTCTCGCTCATCTTCTGATCACTTGCACACTCAAAGACAAAACTAGCACAGTGAGTTGACTCATCAAAAATCATATCATATAATTACATGATTGTGTTAGTGTCAAGATTGTAAACCCTGTAAGCATGACTATGAAGAGAATACCCTAAGAAAAAACTATCGGAAGAATGCTACTCGAACTTGTCAAAATTACTACGCTTTAGGATGAAGCATCAATATCCAAAAACTCTCAAATGTGAAATACTCAGCTTCCTCCCAAAACGCAACTCATAAGAAGTCAAATTCAAGATCGAATGAAAGAAAATTTGATTAGAGATGTAGCACGCCGGACTAATGGCCTCAGCGGAAAACTTTCTAGGAGTCTTATGCTCATCGAGCATCGTCCTAGTCATCTCCACCAAAGTGATATTTTTACTCTCAACCACACCATTCTGATGAGGAACACGTGGGGTAGAAAATTGATGCTCAAGACAGAAATCATCAAAGAGATAGTTCTTCAACTCGGTGTCATTATCACTGTGAATTGCTTTCAATGCATCAGAGAGTTCTTTGAACAATCTCAAAGGCAAGCTCTAAAAGTATGAAAACACTATATCCTTGCTCATAGGAAAGAAGATCCAAGAGTAGCGATAGAAGTTATCAACAATGACAAGAACATAACACTTCTCGCACACCGAACGAACCCGAGAAAGACCAACATTGTCTATATGGAGAAGTTCTCTCGGTCATTTAGTCATCACCAAATTGATTGGTGGGTGGGAGGCAGCAACCATCTTGCTATGCCGATAAGGATCGCAAACAAGATTTTTCTCAAATTGAGCTTGGGTAAACCTCGGATCAAGCCTAGGGCACACGAGTAAGCAAATCAAAGCTCATGTGCTCTAATCTCCTATACCACATCCAAATCTTAAAAGAAGGTTGAACAATCAAACAACGAGAAGAACCAATAGACTCATAAAAATCAGCTCTAAAAACTCTCCTAACTCGAGCAATCTTGCAAATCAAAGCGCTAGAAGAATAGAGAACTCGAGAAGTATCGCGTTTGAAACGCACTTCCATGTCCTCATCTAACAACTAAGATACAAAGATAAGGTTGTATTCCAGATGCTCCACCAAAGCTATAACCTTGAGAGTGAAACTCTCATTCACACTTACCATACCTTTGGCTTTCACCCTTCCTTTTCGATCATCTCTGAATGTAATGTACTCGTGTCGCTTTATGAGGGTGAGACTAGAGAACTATGATGAATCTCCGGTCATGTGACACGAACAACCAGAGTCAATGAACCACTTATTCTCCAGTCCTCCACCTACCCCCTACATATGAAAAGAATAATATGTAGATGACTCATCACTAAGTTATTCAAAAACCTCTTGGGAATCTAGTCCTGGGTCATCCGTCCTGAAGTGGTAAAAGCAGGTGTAGGTAAAACAGGTCTAGTACGCTAAGGACGGGTACCATGATGAGGCAAATATGGTCCGCCAAAGCACTGGGACTCAAAACCTCTTACATGCGAATCAAAACCATATGAGTCATAGCAAAATCTATGTCGGAAAACACATCTAGCAAGAGACTGAAAAGCGTTAAGGACTCGTGAGTGGAAGCGAGAAAAAGGCTCATGTATACCAACAGAGAGGCGGTACATGTCCCGGGTGCTCTACTCCCACTCACGTCGCTCACCTATCCTACAGCAAAAGCAAAACCCAACCAAGTGACCCTCTCTCTAGAAGTAGGTGCAGTGGTAGAATCTCTCGGGAACTCGTCTGTCGGTCACTTGGGGCTCTCTCACAGGCTCTCTCATCTTATGTTGTGGATCTCTCTTAGATTATGGTGAGGGATTCTTGTCTGTGGGTTGAGGAATGTATTTGTTGATGGACTGTGGTGTGGTATTGATTTTGGATTTCTCACCTTCTAGCGTAGTAGGTATGGTGAACACAGTCTTACTCTCCCCATTGTAAGCCATCATCTTAAAACTTAACCCAAGAGTCAAACCCACCTTGTCAGCACAAATCTTGGTCTTGGCCAAGATCAAACTCATTTTCCCTTTTGCTTTCTAAGCGCTTCTCTACCAAAGAAAGGAAGTACTCATTCTCAGTCAAAAGCTTTTGAACTTGCCACTTAACCCATCTCGATGAAGTGTTATCACAAGAAAAGCCAGCTGCAGACTAATTGCCACCACCAAGTCCAGAAACTAACGTCATGTTCTAAGACAGGGGATTTTCAAGACTGATCTGAGCCACCTTGGCTATCTCGATGGACTTAAGCTTGTTGAAAAGCTCATCACAAGTCAATGTGTCATAACTTGGAGACTCTTCAATACTTGAGATCAACACTTCTTACATTATACGGTCAACATCATAGAGAAGTTTGATCGCTCTCTTATTGTTAGAATAAGGCAAACTATCAGTTGATCGAAGATTGCTAATAATTCCATTAAAGCGAGCAAATATCACATCCAAAGACTCTCCGGGACCTTGCACAAATATTTGGTATTCTTGGTTGTATATGCTTTGGTGTCTGGGCTTGATCTGATTAGCGCCTTTATTAAAGATACTCAAAGTATTCCAGATCTCTCGAGCAGTACGGAGGTGCTGGGCCCTATCAAACTCATTCTAACTCAGGCTTGTGAACAAAATATTTCTGGCCTTGTTGTTTGCCTCATACTATTTGATTTGAACTTGAGTCGTGCGAGCAACAGAGACTTCCCATATTGTACTTCCTTAGCTTAGAAGATAAGCCTCCACGCACACCTTCCAGTACAAAAAATCACAACCATCAAATAGCAGAATCTTCCTACTTCTCTCTATGTAGCATATTGTCGGTGTATTTAGAACCAGGGGTCCCTAAGTCCCGAGGCCAAACCGGCCGCCCACCACATATCACCACCCTGCAAGGTAAAAGCAGAGACTCGGGAGAGGGTGCTCGGGGCTGCGCGTGGCAGCCCCCGAGGACTCGGTGCCCCGAAGGTCCCTCTAAAGTGCTCGGGAGAGGGTGCTCGGGGCTGCACGTGGCAGCCCGCGAGGACTCGGTGCCCCGAAGGTCTCACTCAAGTACTCGGGAGAGGGTGCTCGGGGCTGCGCGTGGCAGCCCCCGAGGACTCGGTGCCCCGAAGGTCCCTCTAAAGTGCTCGGGAGAGGGTGCTCGGGGCTGCACGTGGCAGCCCGCGAGGACTCGGTGCCCCGAAGGTCTCACTCAAGTACTCGGGAGAGGGTGCTCGGGGCTGCGCGTGGCAGCCCCCGAGGACTCGGTGCCCCGAAGGTCCCTCTAAAGTGCTCGGGAGAGGGTGCTCGGGGCTGCACGTGGCAGCCCGCGAGGACTCGGTGCCCCGAAGGTCTCACTGAAGTACTCGGGAGAGGGTGCTCGGGGCTGCACGTGGCAGCCCCCGAGGACTCGGTCCCCAGAAGGTTCGCGCAAGATCGTTCAAAGACTCAAAGGGCCCCGTCGCCAGAGTGTCATCCAGTCAAGGGCCCGATGCCGCATTTAATAGGCGCGCGTGGCCTGGCATTCTGACATCCTGACATTCTCGGCTGCCCACGCCCCAGTGTCAGACCCGGCCATGCCCTGGCTGGGGGGCGTGGGTTCATTAAATGCACGGGTCCCGTCCCGTTTCCACTTGCGCACCTCGGGATAACGTTACCAGAATCGAAGCACTCGGCCTGCCACCCTGCCCTGGCAGGAGAACAAGACAGAGTGGGCGCACCGGGCACCTCTGAGGCTGTCCGGTGGGCCTTTTTTTTGTGGCACCCCGAAGCTTCCGCAGCGGCTAGTGGTCGAATGCGCGCCGCCTTCCTCCACCGCCCCTGTCACTTCGCCAAAATGAGATGATTAGGCCTTTCTCCGTGGCACCTGGGCATTGGCATCCCCTCTTTCCCATTCAGGATATGTCGAGGTCGGCGCATCTATAAAAGGAAAGGAAGGAGGACGCTAGAGAGGACGGAGAGACGAACAACGAAAAGAGGAGGACAAGAGAAAAACAAGAGGTCAGTCGAAGAACAAGAAATCACCACCCCCGATCACAAGACAATCAAGAAACCAGCTAGCTAGAACATAAGAGCCTCCTGCTCTTTGTAAACAGCTCTCCCTCGAGAACCAGATATACCCTTGAAGGATCTCCTTCAAGGATAGATATAACACTCATACAGGAGTAGGGTGTTACGCCTCCGCGCG
The DNA here is from genome assembly GCF_958298935.1 of Phragmites australis. Classification (NCBI taxonomy): domain Eukaryota; kingdom Viridiplantae; phylum Streptophyta; class Magnoliopsida; order Poales; family Poaceae; genus Phragmites; species Phragmites australis. The sequence continues at coordinate 42,326,310 of NC_084923.1, forward strand.
GCCCGAACCTGTCCAAAAACCCGGTGTCCCCGCAAGCCATCGCATTTTATTTCCTTTTCCGCTCATTTCCCGTGCAAGCTTTTCTAGGATCATCCCCCCGGCCGAATCTCTAAAAAGGGGTCTCTCGGGATCCCTGCGACAGGAGTTCACTCTCCGACAGCTGGCGCGCCAGGTAGGGGGGAATATCCCTAGATTGTTTGTTTCCCTTTTTTCTCCACAGGAAAAGATGGCCGGTGGGCATCGTCTCCAGTGTTCCGGCTCCACTTCCAGTAACGGAACGCCGCCCCACGGCCAAGAGGTTTTTCCCGCCCAAGGGGATCAGGGCGCTGGGCCCATCAGCGCCGCCGCTGCCGGCGTGCTCTCTGACCCCCAGCAGATGGTCAGGGCCCCGGCCGCTAGGCCCGCCTCTGGATCACGTCGGGCGCCGCCCCGGCGCAGGCTCGCTTTTAGTGAGGCCAGCCCAGGGAGCGCCTTGCTTGCAGCGCAAGCCCTCCTCAGGCACCCTCCCATTCAGGCCACGCCAAACACTCCGGAAGGCCGGTGGATGCAAGACATCGCCGCTTTGGTCGGCACCGCTCGCCGCCAGGTACAGGTCGAGAGTCCTCGCGCCACTTTTCAGCGCGGTGCCGCCAGAGTCGGCTCCTCAGCAGGCAACACCCGCACGGGCCGGGGGGTCTCCAGGCGGAGCGTCATCCCCCCGGACGTGTCGGAGGCCCGGGACCTCCGCTTGCGCCTCGACGAGCGCAGGGGCCACGAAGATGCCCGGGTCACTCTCGAGCGTCAGCGGGAGACCCGGCAGGGGGTTGGGGCAGAGGACCAGGCTTCCTCTCTCCCGGCCCACGACCACCGGGGATCCCCGGCTCGCCGTTCCTCTCCACCAAGAACCCCCGCTCGTGCTGCGGGATACGGCACCGGTTGCCGTGCCTTCACCGCCGAGCTCCGTCGGGTGAGGTGGCCTTCCAAGTTCCGCCCCGAGCTGCCAGAGAAGTACGACGGGTCCATCGACCCCGTCGAGTTCCTCCAGATCTACACGACGGCCGTCCAAGCGGTCGGAGGCAGCGAAAAGGTGATGGTAAATTACTTTCATGTTGCCTTGAGGGGTTCCGCCCGCTCCTGGCTTATGAACTTACCCCCAGGATCTATCAGCTCCTGGGACGACTTGTGCCACCAATTTGTGGCCAACTTTCAGGGTACGTTCGCGCGTCCCGGGCTGGAGTGCGACCTCCACGCCGTCCAACAGCAGGAAGGGGAGACGCTGCGTCGATTCATACAGCGTTTCAGCCAGGTTCGCAACACTATTCCGCGAGTGGCCCCCCATGCTGTTATTGTTGCCTTTCGGCAGGGCGTACGCGATGAGCGGATGCTCGAGAAGCTAGGCACGCACGAGATCGAGACCCCTGCGGAACTTTTCGCACTGGCCGATAAGTGCGCCAAAGCGGCGGAGGCCAGGGCATGGCATGCTCCTCGCCCCACTTCCGATCGACCAAGTTCTTCCCGCTCTGATAGGCGGGAAAAGAAAAAGAGGAGGAAGCGCGAGGCTGCTCCTGTTGAGCCAGCTCAAGCCCCCGCTCGTGGAAGGCAGCAAGAGCCCGATCGCCGACAAGAGCGTCGGCCCGAAGCCGATCGGCGCCCCGTCAGGACTCCTGCTCGGGCTCCTCCTAGGGCCTCGGCGCCCGCGAGGGCCCCAGCGCCGGTTAGGGCATCAGCTCCAGCAAGAGCCCCGGCCCCTGGTCGGCCCCCTATTCCAGCGAGGGTCCCCGCTCCCGCGGGGCCTGAGCCAGGTAAATGGTGTCCCATACACCAGACCAGATGGCACGATCTCACGGAGTGCCGTACGGTCAAGGGACTCGTAGAGCAGCGCCAGAGGGAGCGCGACGAATCCCGCGGGGGAGGCAATACCGAGGTCATCCCCGACAATACCGAGCTCGGCTTCCAGGAGCCCGAGCATACGGTTGCCTTCATCAACGGAGGCGCCTACACACCCTGCTCGCGCCGTGGCATCAAAGTCATGCGGCGCGAAGTGTGCTCGGCAACCCCGAGCGAGGAGGCCGCAAGACCCCTGAGGTGGTCGGATGCTCCGATCACGTTCAGCATGGCCGACCACCCCGTCAGTACTGCAGCTGTGGGGCGACTGCCTCTGGTCGTGTCTCCCACTGTCTGCAATGTTAAAATCGGCAGAGTGCTGGTCGACGGCGGCGCCGGTCTCAACCTCCTCTCCAAAGAGGCCTTTGAGAAGCTGCAAGTGCCTTCCCGACGCCTGAAGCCGTCGCTCCCCTTCTGTGGAGTAACGCCCGGGCACTCCCTTCCCCTCGGGCAGGTTGAGTTGCCTGTCACGTTCGGAAGCCGGGACAACTTTCGTACGGAGAGCGTCCTCTTCGATGTCGCAGAGCTCCCTCTCCCCTACAACGCCATCCTCGGGCGTCCGGCGCTTGCCAAGTTCATGATGGCCGTGCATTATGCATACCTTACGGTTAAGATGCCCGGCCCCGCAGGCTCTATCTCCGTGACCGCTGACTCCGGTGGCGCTGTCTCCTGCGCCGAACAAACCTATATGGCCTTAGTCTCAGCGCAAGCCGAGGCTGATGGCTCTTCAGGGGGCCCGGGACCCTCTACATCCAGACCCCGACTCGCCGCCGACACTTCCGTTCCAACGAAGGAGGTCAAGGTGGGCGAAGACGCTGCCCAGGTTGTCCGTATCGGCAGCGACCTGGGCAGCAAATAGGAAAGCGCGCTCGTCGCCTTCCTCCGGGCTAACGCAGACGTGTTTGCCTGGCAACCGTCCGATATGCCCGGGATCCCTAGGGAGGTGATCGAGCATCACTTGGCCGTGCGTCCGGACGCTCGCCCGGTGAAGCAGAAGGTCCGGCGGCAGGCGCCAGAGCGCCAGGAGTTCATCCGCGAGCAAGTCCGCAAGCTCCTCGACGCCGGATTTATCCGAGAAGTCCTCCACCCCGACTGGTTAGCAAATCCAGTCGTCGTCCCGAAGGCCAACGGCAAGCTCCGCATGTGCGTGGACTACACCGACCTTAACAAGGCTTGTCCAAAAGATCATTTCCCTTTACCTCGCATTGATCAAATCATAGATTCAACTGCGGGATGTGATCTTTTGTGCTTCCTAGACGCGAATTCTGGGTATCACCAGATTCGCATGGCCATAGGGGACGAGGAAAAAACTGCTTTTACTACCCCGGTGGGGACTTATTGCTACATGTCAATGCCCTTCGGCCTGCGCAACGCTGGATCGTCCTTCCAGCGCGCCATTCGAATCACACTTAACTCGCAGGTCGGCCGCAACGTCGAGGCCTACATCGACGATCTCGTGGTCAAAACCCGAGACCGCGCCACCCTGCTCGAGGACCTTGCCGAGACTTTCGACAGTCTCCGCTCTACCCGCCTCAAGCTCAACCCGGAGAAATGTGTCTTCGGGGTCCCGGCGGGCAAGCTCCTTGGTTTCTTGGTCTCTGGCCGAGGAATCGAGGTCAATCCGGAGAAGATCCGGGCCATCGAGCAGATGCGACCCCCGGCTCGACTCAAGGAGGTCCAGCGCCTCGCCGGCTGCATGGCCGCCCTCGGGCGCTTCATCTCCAAGCTCGGGGAACGGGGGCTCCCCCTCTTCAAGCTTCTGAAGAGATCCGGTCATTTCGACTGGACGCCGGAGGCCGAGCAGGCCTTCCGCGACTTAAAGAAATACCTTACCTCGCCGCCCGTTTTGGTGGCTCCTTCTCAAGGTGAGCCCCTGCTACTTTACGTTTCGGCCACTCCTCAGGTTGTGAGCGTAGTATTGGTGGTGGAGCGAGACGAGTGTTCAGGGCCGGATGCTGGGTCCCAGCTCCCAGAGGCCCCCGACCACTCACCTGTCCTCGTGGCTCCCCCGGAGCTAGGGGTCGAGCCCGAGCACGCTGCTCTTCCTAGCCAAGGAATCGAGCTCGAATGCCCGGCCAACCCCGACCATGCCGTCGCCCCTGGGGGCTGTAGCAGCCCCCCGGGCGGGGCCACCGTCCGGGCCCGCCGGGCACAGCGACCGGTGTACTTCGTCAGCGAGGTCCTCCGGGAAGCCAAGACAAGGTATCCTCAGGCTCAGAAGCTGCTCTATGCCGTGCTCGTCGCCTCCCGGAAGCTGCGCCACTACTTCCAGGCGCACAAAGTCTCAGTGGTTACCACTTATCCACTAGGACCCATTCTCCGAAATCGGGAGGGCACCGGGCGCGTTGTCAAATGGGCAGTAGAGCTGGCGGAGTTCGATCTACACTTCGTTAGTCGCCAGGCAATTAAAAGCCAGGCGCTCTCCGACTTCTTGGCAGAGTGGACCCCCATCCCCTGCGTCGACCCAGAAGAGTTTTCTGCCTATCCCGGGCGCGACATGCCCGGGTACTGGGTCATGCACTTCGACGGCTCCCTCTCGCTGAAAGGCGCAGGGGCCGGAGTGGTTCTCACCTCCCCAACGGGTGAAGAGCTCCGGTACGTCGTACAGTTGCATTTCTGCGCATCCAACAACATGGCGGAGTATGAAGGTCTCATCGCCGGCCTCCGGGCTGCGGTGGGGCTCGGGATTCGTCGCCTCCTGGTCAAGGGGGACTCCCAGCTGGTCGTCAACCAGGTCTCCAAGGAGTACCAGTGCACGGATCCTCAAATGACGGCGTACGTGGCCGCGGTCAGGAAGCTCGAGAAACGCTTCGATGGCCTTGAATTGCGGCATATCCCTCGTCGCGACAACGCTTCGGCCGACGAGCTATCTCGCCTGGCCTCATCACGTGCGCGCGTCCCTGCCGGAGTCTTTGAAGAAAGACTCACACGGCCTTCCATCCTGCCTGCCGAACAGGGTGAAGGGGAAACCTCGAACTCAATTCAGGGGACCCCGGCGGTGCCCTCAGTGGGAAGCCCCGTCAGGGCGCCGCCGTCCGGCGAGTGCGCTGTGCTCACCGAATGTTCTCAAGATGCCTCGTGGATGTCTGACATCCGAGGGTACTTGAAAGAAAGGTTCCTACCCGAGGATGAGGCGACTGCCGAAAGGGTTGCTCGGCAGTCCAAACGCTATGCCATAGTAGACGGGGATCTCTACCGACGTAGCGCAGGAGGTGTTCTCCTGAAATGCATCTCTCGGGCAGAAGGCGGCGATCTTCTCGCTGAGATCCACGAGGGCGAGTGCGGTGGCCATTCATCGTTCCGCACGCTGGTCGGGAAAGCCTTCCGGCAAGGTTTCTACTGGCCCACAGCTCTCCAGGATGCTTCCGAGCTGGTTCGGCGCTGCAGGGCATGCCAGTTCCATGCAAAGCAGGTTCACCAGCCAGCTCAGGCTCTCCATACCATTCCCCTGTCATGGCCTTTCGCGGTCTGGGGTTTGGACATTTTGGGTCCATTCCCCCGAGCAATCGGGGGCTATGCGTACCTATATGTCACTATCGACAAATTCACCAAATGGCCGGAGGCAGTCCCGGTCGTCAAGGTGACCAAAGGCACGGCGCTCCAGTTTATCCGCGGCATCACTGGTCGATTTGGCGTCCCCAATCGGATCATCACCGACAACGGCACCCAGTTCACTAGTGCCTTGTTCGGGGACTATTGCGAGGATCTTGGCATCAAACTTTGCTTCGCTTCCGTCGCTCATCCTCGGAGTAACGGGCAGGTCGAGCGTGCCAACGCGGAGATACTAAAGGGCCTCAAGACCCGGACCTATGACGTGCTCGCTAAGCACGGGAAGGGATGGGTAGATGAGCTGCCGGCCGTGCTATGGGCCAACCGGACTACGCCAAGCCGCGCCATCGGGGAAACTCCTTTCTTCCTCGTCTACGGCGCCGAGGCGGTCCTCCCCTCCGAGCTTACTCTAGGCTCCCCTCGAGTGCACGCGTACTCTGAGGGTGAGCAGGAGCATCAAAGGCGCGACGACGTAGACTACCTGGAAGAGCGCCGGCGGCGTTCTGCTGTCCGGGCGGCTCGGTACCAGCAGAGTTTGCGCCGTTATCATCTGCGTCACGTCCGGGCCCGGTCTTTCGAGGTGGGGGACCTAGTTCTCCGGTGCATCCAGTCGCGCGAAGGAATGAATAAGTTGTCCCCTGTGTGGGAAGGTCCGTTCACCGTGATCGCGGTCCCCCGGGCAGGTTCTTTCAGGTTGGCAACGGAGGAGGGGCAGCCACTCCCGAATCCGTGGAACATCGAGCATCTCCGACGCTTCTACCCGTAGATGGTCAAGCTCGCGGTTCAGGTTGATAAGGCCGGGGGCTTCTCCTCGCCCGAGCAATCTGGAGGCTTCGCCCCGTATGGTAAATCGCTGTCGCCCAACCTTGTAAATATCGTACATTCAGTATTTTAATAAAGCAATCACTATGGCAAATTATTTCTCTGGATTCCCTATGTTTAACCTGTCTGGTGAGGTGCTCGGTTGTGCGAGAAAAAGTTCGCTCTCTCGTTTTTTCCCATTGATAAAAGAATCCCAATCGGTATACATGCGGGCAGTCGCCACTGACTTACGTCCGACATGGTAGGCAGTGGTATTCGGTGTCGTAACGGGCTCCCGGGTACTAACCGAGTTTCGGGGCGCTCTGAGTAATCCCATCACTCGAGCTGCTCGAGTAGGCCGGAGCTCAGGCCCCCGGAGCGAGCTGTCGGTGCTCGGTCTGGCCTGTCATACCCGGGTGCCACCGAACCATAGGACCTCTAGGTTATGCCTCTGTCCGCCCTTGTCTTCCGGTTCGGGTATTCGAGAGGTCTCGGGTCGAAAAAACAAGAGCAGTCTAAGGCAAGTACCGCACTAACAGAGCGCACCAGACAAAGAAATTCTACATTTTCTCTATCAAGTCACAGGACAGCAATCACAAGCAGCTCGGCCGCGAGGGCTTCAATGCCCCGGTCTCTGGTCGGCCCCCAGGGTTCTTCGGGTGGTCCTACCGCCTAGGCTTGGGTGGTCGAGATCACCCGACCCTAGGAGCCTCGTATGCCCATGGGCGGTCGGGCGCTCCGTTGAAAGGATCAAGTTCCCGGGCCCCCGGGCTCGGAATCAACCCCTTCTGGGTCGGCTGGCCGGAAGGCCGACGGCTGCCCGGTGAGTGGTTATATTCAAACAAATCTGCTTTCAGTAACTTTATGTTCCCGAGTCATTCTCGGGGGCTCTCGCACTTTAATCTGCTCGGTGAGGTGGTCTCCTGGCCCGTGAACAAACCCTGCCGCGTGTCGGCCTTTTTCTAGAACGACAGAGCGGTTCGTAGAAAGGAGTACCGTGCGTGCGATAACGTTCGACCGAAGCCCTTCGTGGTGGTCGTGGTGGTCGGTCCGCTCTTAAGGACCCCGAGCACTACCGAGTCCTCAGGTGCCCTGGGTAATCCTATCACTCGAGCTGCTCGAGTAGTCCGGAGCTCAGGCCTTGGGGGCAGGCTGTCAGTACTCGGTCCGGCCCTTTCTTGAGCCCGGGCACCACCGGACCGCGAGGACTCTTGGTCACATTCTCGCTCGCACGCGTCTCCCATCTACCGGCTGAGTGGTCGCAAGGCGAAAAGGTGTTCACAGGGCACGGCGTGTTCCGGACAGGGCTGTTCTATCTCCCGAGCAAGGAGTCTATGTCTTTGTTTCTTAAGCTAGGCAGTGCGGACTCACGAGAGCTTAAAAGCTGGCTGCGCCAACACACACCAGCGACTACAACTACTTCGTTTTTCGGGGATGGAAAGGTCGGGAGCGGCCCGACTGAGTACTCCTCGGGACTTCCAGACAGAGCGCCGGAAAGAAACCTCAAGCATACAAAAGAAATTGGAGTTTCGAGCCCAAGGAAAAGCTGCCATTATATTCACAAGACCTGGACAAAGCTTTTTCTAAAGGTTCACTCCTACATCTGCAACAAAAAAGATAAGGGCGCCGACGGCCTAGTCTGCGGCAGAGGCGTCGGCTGAGTCTTCTGAGTCGTCCCCGGGGGCTGGCGATGGTGGCACCTCCCGCCTGAAGCCGGCCGCCACCGCAGAGGCGGTACTGCTAACCGCTGCCCGGGCGGCCTCCTCCTCAGCCTCGACCACTCCCTCCCGCGCCGGCTCCAGCGGGAAGTTCGGGTCCCTGCTTCGGTAGCAGGCCAGGACATGCTCAGCCACGGCATGAGCCAGGCCACGTCCCTCCCGGGCAGCGAGCTCCTGGACTGCCCAGGGCAGGGTCTCGAGGCGCTCGCAGACTTGCTGCAGCTCCAGCACTTGCCGTGCGGGGCCGTCGCCCTTCGTGTCGCCGACAAGCCGCCCAAGGCCGCCTTTCTCCATGGCCCGTCGCATCCGCCGGAGTATATCCTCCAGCATCTGCACCAGGTTAACCCGCGAGACGAAGGCCGCCTCGAGCTTCTCCTTGGCGACCCGCAGCTGTGCCTCAAGTCCCTGGTCCCCGGCCGGACCAGAAGAACCGCCAGCTGCGGCAGGGGCAGCATCCTGCTTCGCCTTGGCCACCACCTCGGACAGGGCTTGTTCACGGGCGGTCAGTTCCGCCTCGTGTTTCGCATTCTCTTCCGCCCTGGTAGCCGCGGCGGCCGCCGCGGCAGCTGCCTCGCCTTCCCGGCGACTCAGCTCGCCTTCCCGGCGACTCAGCTCACTCTCCCGCCGGGCCAGCGCCTCCTCCTGCTGGACCACCGAGTCCTCCCGGGCTCCGAGGTCAGACGCAGACAGCGCGTTGTCCACTTCCCGGATGGAGACGTCTTCTTCCCAGCGCTTGATTTCTCCTCTGATCCTCTGGAGGTCGTCTTCCCAGCGCTGGAGGTCGGCGCGCGTCTTCTCGACCGCGCCCTCTCGGCGGGCCAGCTCGGCCTGCCGCTCCTCTGCAAGCCGCTCCCGGGACGTGACCGCCGCCTCCCTCACCTGCGCCTGCCCCATCCTGGCAAGGGCATCGGCAGCCTGCCGCCTCGACGCCTCGGCCAGGCGGGCGGCGTCTTCAAGTTCCCGCGCGGCTCCCGCGCGGATGTCATCAAGGAGTTTTTGCTCCCGCACGGGCCTCCTCTCGGGCGCCGGCCAGCTGCGCCCTCTCCAGTGCCAGGCGGGCGCGCTCGGCTTCGAGCTCCCCCTCCTTGGCATCCACCGCCGCGCCCAACTGCTCGACGGCAGCTCGGACGCCTTCAATGGCGGCCGAGAAGGGATCGGTAGGCCGGCCGGGCACCGCGAGCGCCGAGGGCTCCCGGGCTTCTCCGCCGGATCCCTCCAGGGGGGCCAAGCTCTCCGCCGGGCCCTGCGCCGCCATCCGCCCCGGGCTCTGACTGACCGGGGTAGGCTCCTCCGGAACCAAGGCCTCGGACGGCGGCTGCGCTCCTGCATCAGCCGCCTTGGCCACCGGTCCCGACGAGGCATCCGCCTCCACTGTTCTCCGCCCCGGGCTCTCCGCGCCCGGGGTAGGCTCCGCCGGCGCCGTTTCCGTAGTCGCCGCCACTACCTCTCTCCCCACAGCCGCCCCGTCGATTGACGCCTCCACGTCAATCGGCGCCTCCGCCGTTCCTACACTTGCCTGCGCTGGCGCAGCGGGCAGGTTCGGCTCCGCCCTTGGCGCCTGCTCCTTCTCCGACGCCGCAACGGCTGCGGCCGGCCTACGGGAGACAAGTAAAAGAGTCAAAACTTAGTTCGGGCCGAAAATACCCATGGGAAAGCAAGAGAAATAACTCACCGATATCGCCACTTGGCCGCTGGGAGCCGGACGTCCGGGTCCGGTGACGTCGGTCCGGACCCCTCCCGCCGCCTCTTCCGCTGGGGGCTCGGCTGGGCCACAGCACGGGCCTCGGGTGCCGCCGCCCGAGTCTCGGACTCCGCCGTGCAGGTCGCCGGCGTGGTCGCAGGCGTCGGCGCGGGCCCCATCCGCACCAGGCGCGGCTCCAGCACCGGGAACGCCGCCGCTGCCGTCGGCGACGGCGGAGACTCCGGCGGCAGGATCAAATTCCGGGGTCTTTTTCCCCGGTCTCCCGGCGTCGACTCCGCGGCAGCTTCGGGGGCAGCCTCTTCTCCGGCGCGGCGGCTGCTGGTTGCGGCAGCCCCGTCGCCGGCCTGCGCCGCGCTGCCAACGCCCTCCTCGCCCAGGAGATCTTCCAGCCCGGGGAGTTCGGAGGCCTCGGGACTCCGGCTTCTTGGCCGGTCCACGGGCCCTTGGGCGTCGAACTCCGGCAGCCGCTTCAGGATAGCCACCCGGTCGGGATTGGCGCAGAGCGCCATCTCCGGCCACGGAAGCTCCGCCCGGCTCATGTCCTCCGACCCGGTGATCACTCGGATCATCCCTCGCAGCTCCGCCTGCCCCAGATCCCAGCTCGCGCCGATCTGGGTCCTGGTGATGTCCTCCGGCCCGGTGTAGAACCAGCTTGGCCGGGCCCGCTCCCGCAAGGGCGCCAGTCGACGTCGCAGGAAGTCCGCGACCACCATAACGGAGGTTAGCCCGGACTCGCGCAGCTCCAGGATGCGCTCCAGCACCGGCTTTAGCCTCGCATCTTCTGGCGGCGGCGCCTCCCACGTCGATCGCCGAGGTTCCGCCGCCTTCTCTGGCAGTTCGAGCCGCTCGTGGGGGTCGGTGTCGACGAAGAACCAGTCCCGTCGCCACTCCTCCCACTTGCTGCGCACCACCTGGGGGATATATTGGTCCCCCAGGCCTTCCCGAAGCCGAAGGTTGCAGCACCCCGCAACATCCGCCGTGGAGTGCCCCCTCTTCTTCCCCACCGGTCGAAGGACGAAGAAATGGCGAAGCAGCGTCGCCGACGGCACCACCCCCACGAACATTTCGCAGAGATGGGCGAAGACCGCCAGCGCCACGACGGAGTTGGGGCTCAGGTGCGCCATCTGGATGCCGTAAGTCTCCAGCACTTGCATGAAGAATGCGGAGAACGGCGGCACCAGCCCCGCCGCCACGAAGGAGGTGAAGAGGACCGTTCGTCCGGGAACGGTCGTCGCCGGCGTCAGAGTTGCCGGCTTCACCGCCACAGCGCCTTCCTGACCCTCCGGCACCAGCAGCTTCCTAATTTTGTCCGCCGCCTCCTCATTCCTCAGGCGAGACTCCGGCAAAACGCTGATCGGAGCCCGATCCCGGCGTCCCCCTCCGACCTTCGACATCTCGTCGGAGAAGAGGGTGGTTTTCGGTGGAAGGAGAGAGAAAAGTAGAAGCACGAAGGAAGCAGAAGCGCGAGTGCGAGGGAGCGTGAAAAAAGGGAACGGACCGATCCTTCCCCCCTTTTATATCTCAAAATTCAAAAACTGCCGCCCCGACGGTTCGCTCGGCGAAGTGTCGCCTCGATCGACGCAACTGACAGGCGAATCTCCCGCCGATCGCGCGATGTCAGCATTTTGCCAGGCGTATTTTCCTCGATCTGCGCGGCAACCGCACGGGCCGCCCGTATGATTATCACACCCCTCGGAAGTTGTATGGACACGCGTCCACTCATTTGCCCGTTGGGGTCTGCTTGATGTCTAGAAACCGCAGGGGCCACCTCCGGAAAGCTTGCCGCGTGGCATTCGGCCCGCCTTGACCTCGGTCGCGACGAAGGGCCCATTCGCAGTCTCTGTCCCATCGGCTGCCAAACGGGCCCGGGGGCTACTGTCGGTGTATTTAGAACCAGGGGTCCCTAAGTCCCGAGGCCAAACCGGCCGCCCACCACATATCACCACCCTGCAAGGTAAAAGCAGAGACTCGGGAGAGGGTGCTCGGGGCTGCGCGTGGCAGCCCCCGAGGACTCGGTGCCCCGAAGGTCCCTCTAAAGTGCTCGGGAGAGGGTGCTCGGGGCTGCACGTGGCAGCCCGCGAGGACTCGGTGCCCCGAAGGTCTCACTCAAGTACTCGGGAGAGGGTGCTCGGGGCTGCGCGTGGCAGCCCCCGAGGACTCGGTGCCCCGAAGGTCCCTCTAAAGTGCTCGGGAGAGGGTGCTCGGGGCTGCACGTGGCAGCCCGCGAGGACTCGGTGCCCCGAAGGTCTCACTCAAGTACTCGGGAGAGGGTGCTCGGGGCTGCGCGTGGCAGCCCCCGAGGACTCGGTGCCCCGAAGGTCCCTCTAAAGTGCTCGGGAGAGGGTGCTCGGGGCTGCACGTGGCAGCCCGCGAGGACTCGGTGCCCCGAAGGTCTCACTGAAGTACTCGGGAGAGGGTGCTCGGGGCTGCACGTGGCAGCCCCCGAGGACTCGGTCCCCAGAAGGTTCGCGCAAGATCGTTCAAAGACTCAAAGGGCCCCGTCGCCAGAGTGTCATCCAGTCAAGGGCCCGATGCCGCATTTAATAGGCGCGCGTGGCCTGGCATTCTGACATCCTGACATTCTCGGCTGCCCACGCCCCAGTGTCAGACCCGGCCATGCCCTGGCTGGGGGGCGTGGGTTCATTAAATGCACGGGTCCCGTCCCGTTTCCACTTGCGCACCTCGGGATAACGTTACCAGAATCGAAGCACTCGGCCTGCCACCCTGCCCTGGCAGGAGAACAAGACAGAGTGGGCGCACCGGGCACCTCTGAGGCTGTCCGGTGGGCCTTTTTTTTGTGGCACCCCGAAGCTTCCGCAGCGGCTAGTGGTCGAATGCGCGCCGCCTTCCTCCACCGCCCCTGTCACTTCGCCAAAATGAGATGATTAGGCCTTTCTCCGTGGCACCTGGGCATTGGCATCCCCTCTTTCCCATTCAGGATATGTCGAGGTCGGCGCATCTATAAAAGGAAAGGAAGGAGGACGCTAGAGAGGACGGAGAGACGAACAACGAAAAGAGGAGGACAAGAGAAAAACAAGAGGTCAGTCGAAGAACAAGAAATCACCACCCCCGATCACAAGACAATCAAGAAACCAGCTAGCTAGAACATAAGAGCCTCCTGCTCTTTGTAAACAGCTCTCCCTCGAGAACCAGATATACCCTTGAAGGATCTCCTTCAAGGATAGATATAACACTCATACAGGAGTAGGGTGTTACGCCTCCGCGCGGCCCGAACCTGTCCAAAAACCCGGTGTCCCCGCAAGCCATCGCATTTTATTTCCTTTTCCGCTCATTTCCCGTGCAAGCTTTTCTAGGATCATCCCCCCGGCCGAATCTCTAAAAAGGGGTCTCTCGGGATCCCTGCGACAGGAGTTCACTCTCCGACACATATGGATCGTAAAGTTAGTTACGGTCAATAAGTAATCAAACCGGCTATGATACCAATTGTAGTAACAAGAATGATGACTAGAGGGTGGGATGAATAGACGCCTCAACAAATTTCTTTTGAAATAGATGATCTTCTCCTATTTTGTCACCCAACGCATCTAAAAACAAAACATAACACAAAACACAAAAACACAGTAGAAACACAGAGCTCAAACCGGAAGATCTGTCTAGAACAGAACAGAAACTGAATGAATTCAAAAACCAAACTTGAAAATCCTATCAAAGGTGGGTCTCATGGTTGGAATCAAACTAGATTCTACAACAAACCAATCCATAACTCATCCTCACACAAAGTTTGAAACTTGAGAATAAAGATTCAAAAACTAAAGATAAGGTTACCGGTTAAAGAAATTCTCCAAGTTAATAATTTAGAGGCAAGGGAGTTTAAGACCCATGAGTATACACTCATATGTGATTTTTATGCCTATAGTAACAAGAAGAATGACTTCACAAGGTGCTGAAAATTCAGTCCAAAAACTAAACAAAAATCACAACACCAAAAACTTGCAAACTTAAAGGGAACCAATAGAGGGAAATTGAAGGATATGCAAAATATAAACTTACTCAAAGAGGTCAGCCTTATTTTAGACGAATTACAAATATTTTCACTCAAAAACTTTCATATAATACACATGTTAAACTCTCATCCTTCCTCTCATCTAAAACTATAGCACTAGACTCTCAAATAAGTGACACAATAGGCTCAAGTGGCTTGTTCATACTCTCTCATAGCCCTACATCTCTATTTATAGGTCTAGAAAATTTGACCTCTAAATTTTCTAGTTTTTTTCAAAAATACTCTTGTAATACACTCCTACCTACCACCGATGACATTTTAATTCATCTTGTTTTCCATTTATTGGACAGCCACGGCGCCTTCAAGACTTAGCTTCGTCTCGACACGAGCTTCGCGATGGTGCCACATACTCCTCCAGTTCTCCCACGGTTTTGAGGCCAAACTGCAAAACCCTATGTACGCTTCTCAAAGCGTGACTCGCCACTTACTTACACGTTAAGCAAGCGCTCTGATGTCGACATATGTACTTCGTTTTGTGATACTAACCATCGGCAAGTCTCTCCTGCTCCCGATCCCTCAGGCCGTCTTGTCGCTTGCACCGACATCTCTTTCGCTTGACTTTGTCGACATGTTGTCTTCATCATCCGTTTCGTGTACAACTAGTATCACCCTTGACTTCATCCGGCCTTCTTGATCATTCGGCACCAATCACCTATTTAGCCTCGATCACCCGCCATCGACCGCTAAGTTTCATCCATCACCTGCACACGATGAGACAAGCAAATACATTTCTCTAACTCCAACTCTAGTTAGTTTATAATCAAAATGCTCAAATCAAACTCAAGTACTTCAAAAGTCGAAAAATCAAATCAACAACCTTATCAATCACTCATCACGTATAAATTAAGACATATTTCAATTTAGTTTCTCACCTTTCTTGCATGTAACGACAAACCTATGTATTTGCATGGAAAATTTGCCACCTTGCCCGGGAAGCCACGTAGAAAATGGTATCAAACACAGTAGATTTTGTCTCGATTAGATTGGTCACTAGCCAAGCATTTCCCAAAAGCAACAAGTCGATGTTGTAGGGCCTCTAATTTCTCTTTATCCGGGTTTGAGAAGATCGCCGCGCCATCAACGTATAGAGAACATCTAAGCTTTGCCTGTCCTGTAAACAGAATATATTTTTTTTTTGACGGGGAGACCCATTTCTATTATTTTTGATAACTGAATAGTTTGAGTCTTAAGGCGACCATTTTTTGTTCTATTGTTTGAAACATGGAGCGCCTTCTCTTCCGGGAGCCGAAACTAGCATGGCACTTTTGTACAAACATGGTATCGATCCCCTACAGAAATCGCAAACTCATGGTGGTCTCACAAAAAATAGAAAAATACAGTCCTCCCAATGTTACCATATCATGTGAATGGGCACACTGGCCTGGCACCAAGCTAGCAGCCAATGCAAAATCGACAAGGCGTGGGACTAGCATCGGCAGTTCCTGCGTGGAAAACTCGGACCACGGCATAATGCCATCCTGTGGCCAAATAGGTGTAGGCATCTGTCGTATGAAAAGAGCGAATGTGAGGTAATGAGGTAAGACATATTCAGGGTGGAAGTAAATTCTATAAAATTTTATTTAAAAAGTTTCTTGTGAGATATTATTTATATTATCTATTCTGTGAACTAATAATTAAGGTAAAAAAGAAAAAGAAAAAATAAATATGTATTATCATAGATAAAAAGTCTTTCGTATAATCTGAGTTCTATATAATTTATTTCTATCCGACGCTGCTGCTGTCGGGCAGGGATGTTATGGGGACAGGGACATGTGTCCTGGCCACGGGCCACCCACCTCGATCGTGCGACAGCGCGGCGCGGTGGATGGATCTCCCGATCGGCCGTGCGTCGGCTTGCGCCCCACTCTCCCAGCCTGCCGCGCGCGCTCAACCGCCATGCATGCCTTCCCGGCCGGTCGATCTGTCATGTGACGGGCTCACCAGCTCGCGGCGCGCCGATCGGTTTGGCCTGGGCACTTTGGATGGCCCTCCTGGCTTCGGCGTTTCCTGCGTACGCACGGCTAGCCGGACGGTCGCTACGTACTTGCGTTGCCAGCGTTGCTAGGCACGACCGCACGATGGTTTTGGACACGGATACGCCGAGACGGATCCATAACGAAAGTTGCTTTAGCTCGTTACCGTTCACGAACGGGATTACATGCTAGTGGCGTGTTGTTAGTCTCAGGCTATCTCCAATAATTACCTCAAATTTTTATCCTCAAAAATACTATTACAGTATCTTCTATCACTACTATAACATTCTTTATTTTTTTATCTCTAACAGCTATCCTATTTACTTCCTCCTACTTACTCTTTTTTTGTCACACCCTGATTTTCAAATTTTGTAATTCTCTAAAATTTTCTTAGATTTAATTTGAGTTTAAACAAATAGCATAGGATAAAACCTAATTTCTAAATTAAATTCAAATTTGAATTAGGAGTATTATTTGTTTGAATGCATTCATGTTGGAGTTAGGCATTTAGGTTTTTGTTTGACTTATTTGAATTGTTTGCTTGTGAAAAGTTTTAGCAATGTTTAGATATAATAGAAAATAGTTTTGGAAAAAGGAGAAGAAATAAAAAGAAAAGAAAAGATTAAAACTCCCTCCCGGGCCGCCCTTCCTCCTTCGGCCCATGCCGGCCCATTTCCTTCCCCGCCTCACGCCACTCCGCCTGGGCCGCGCCTCTGCTCCGGCCCAGTGCCCCGCGCATGAGCCTGAGCCAACCCAGCGCCATGTTGCCGCCCGCGCTGAAGACACCCCGCGCCGAGCCGCCTTCACACGAGTCGCCGCCAAGTGGGGCCCGCATGTCGGAATCGTCTTCCACCCAGACTCCGCCGCCGTATCCGAGTCGGTCCGCCGCTGCCTTTGAGAAGTCCTGGCCCGTCCCGACCTCCTCTCGCCGTCTATATAACACCGTCTGTCCCCCTTGGATCTCCCATCGCCAAAACCGCCGAAACCCGAGCCCAAAATCGCCGAATCACCGAGAGCCTGCCGTCGCCGCCATTAGAGCCGACCGAGCTCACCAACTCGCCGAATCCATCACACTTTGCCGCCGACTAGCCGCCCAGCAGCTCCTCCATCGACCTCCGAACGCGCCGGTGCCTTTGTCTTCGCTTCCCGGCCGCCAGAACCCCTCCGCCGACGAGCTCTTGTGCGCCACTGCCTCCCTCACCGCCGCTGGACCTCC
Source organism: Phragmites australis (assembly GCF_958298935.1). Taxonomy (NCBI): domain Eukaryota; kingdom Viridiplantae; phylum Streptophyta; class Magnoliopsida; order Poales; family Poaceae; genus Phragmites; species Phragmites australis. The sequence continues at coordinate 42,343,156 of NC_084923.1, forward strand.
CCCGTGTCGCGCCGCCCGAGGTGAGAGCTAAAACGGAACCCCCGTGCTCCCTTCTCTCTCTGCCGCCGCTCGCCGTCGAGGACCGACACCGGCGACGAGGTTTGCGCCGATCTCCGGTGAGATCGCCGCCGTGAATCCCTCGGCTCAGCCGTGTTCCTCCCCTCCGGTCGCCCGATCCATCCTAAGCCGTCCGATCTAGTCCGAACGGCCGAGATTAGATCACACCTATACCTCTTCAGTAGCCAGTAGCAAGCTGTCACGTGTCCATACATAATCCAGTCAGCGCATGTGCCACATCGGCTGCCACCTCGCCTTGCCAAATCAGCAAATCTGCATATGTGTCATCTTTGTCACCATGCCACGTCAGCCAATATGCCCAGTCATCTATCCAGTCAGCAATTCATCTTTTCCAGTACAAAGATAATTCCAGATAATTCCTTTAATTGGTAATTTTGCAGAAAGACCCCTAGACTTTTCTGTAATTACCTAAAAGCCCCTATCTTTTTACAGTTTAGTCCCTAAACTTTTTCATAATTACAAATTGGTCCCTCTATTTTTACAAAAAGGTCCCTATACTTTTCCATAATTACAATTAAGTCCTTTTCTTAATTAAAATCAACCATAATCTTGTTTTTAGCATATCTTTTCCGTCGTAGCTCCGTTTTAAGTGATTCTTGCACCGATAGATTCGTTTCTCCGAGCTCTATCTTTCTAGATAGGTTTTGTCTTGTTGTTTCTCTGGTTTGTGCTCTGTTCTTAGTATGTTTTGTTTGTGTGCTTTGTCGGTTATTGTGCGATTAGTCGTCAACGCCCCGGATCAATTTGAAGAATATCAAGACCAGGAGCAAGAATACACTGAGCAGCAGCAAGGAGAAGGCAAGTGTCCTTGATCATATTGAACGTACGTTTTTAAATGTTTTGTTTTACAAAACTGCATGCATTGTCTGTCAATATGATGGGTAGTCACCTATGTTAGGGTTTTTCCCTAGATTTTTCCCTTATCATCCCTTGAAACCTAGATGGTTTATGGTTAGGTGTCTTTTATGGGTAGATTGCTTTGCCATGCTTTTGGGATACTGGGAAGTGTCATGATCTTGACTAATGAACATATACAACATTGATGGTTAATTTGTTAATGGTCTAGCAACATGGAACCTTAGGCCTTGAGCAAGGTAGTTTTGATGGTTGTCATGGTTATGACGTTGGTTTAGTGCTTGCTCAAGTAACCTAAGTAAGGACCGGTTCGTGGAGCGACAACCCGAGAAGCTCCGTACAAACACGAGACTGATATGGGAAGGCTTAGCCGATTAATTAGGGTTCTTCCAGTGTTGTGTGGACCAGAGGGGAGGCGTGGATGAGAGAAGGTAATTCTCAGAAACCACATGGCACAAGAGGGGTCTTCTAGGTGGTAGTACCTAGCGGTGAAACCTGGAGTGTTGGTGACACATACTGGGAGGATTCTTTGTAAAGGCTTCGTAGTGATCTCCTGGCAGCACACCACTGGCGTGTGTATAGTGCTTGGCCGGCATTGCAACATGGAGACTTTAGTCATCTGCTTGCAGGTGATGAAATCACGACTCGTGGGAAAGTTGTACAACCTCTGCAGAGTGTTAAAACTGTTATAACAGCCGTGCTCACGGATATGAGAGACTTGGATCCTCACATGATTAGATTGTGGTTTTGATTCTGGTACAGGGAGTACTAGATAGTTGTGGTTATGGTTCTGGTACAGGGAGTACCAGAAGGTTATAGTATGCAAGGTGGGGAGCCTTGTATGCTGTGTTTGCACTGTATGGGTTACATTCACTAAATAACTGTTTAATGCTTTTGAGTCCAAATATGTTTTTATTACTCGCATTTACGCAAATAATACCTTGTGTCAGCCTACTCTTGATATAAGCCTGCATGTCATTATTTTCCCACACTTGCTGAGTACTCCATGTGCTCACCCTTGCTTTCTCCTACCAAAAACATATGCTGCTCAGTGGAAGACATTCAAGACTTTCAAGATGACGACCTGGTGTTCTAGGAGTGTGTCTTCCAGTCAGTGCCTGTGGAGTGTTTGGTCGCCAATGCTTTCGTTCCGCTGCCGTCGTTTAATAGTTATAGATTGGTTAGTAGAGTTGTTTAGGTGAAGACTTTGTGTAAGAGTTTGATGATTGTAAGTTAAAGTATTGCTTTTGTTACTTCACCTGTGACGTCCTTATGTGTGTTGAACATCCTGGGCACACATAAGCCGCATCTGGTTTTAACCGTTAAAACCGGGTGTGACATTTTTCCCTTCATCCCGCTGAACAGTGCTGGTACAGTACTGGTACAATGTTTCCCTCTGGATCCACTAGCAGCCACTATGACCAGTACTGCTACACTGTTGCGCACTGCTACAGTAACCAGCAAAAATACAGCTCCATACTCTCTCGGCAACACTGTAGCAGTATTGTGCGGAACTGTACCGTCGGATGAGGTATCTACCGATTTCCAGTGCTACAGTACTTTACGGGGTGCTGTAGCACTGGATAACTCCTCTGCTGGAGTTGGCCTCATCTCGATCAAAAGCATTGCGAACTGATTACATTGACCAGTATGAAGGGTAAAAAAGAAGCAGCATTTCCCGCGCTATCTACCTTGTCTTAGGTCATCTTCAATAGAAACTCTAAAATACATTCTCTAAAATACTATTACAGCATCCACTATCACTATTACATCATCTCTCATTCCCTCCATCTCCAACAAAAACTCTATATATCATCCACTATCTTCTCTTTTCTATATTAAAATGTTTTGTGCACAACTGCCATAACCGCCGTAGCAGCATCGGATTTCACATGTTCTCGTTGCAACGGGTATTGATTGGCATGGTTAAAATTCGTGGTACGTAAAAATTGCATTTGTTCGAAAAAATAAATATTTGTTCGGCATTATATTTGTTGGAGGTAATTTTTTTTTCGCCCCTGCAACTACACAGTCAAAATGATTGTTTGCAACGTATGAAATGGTTGTGGCTTCCACTATAATTTAGCTTGCAGAGGAAGGAAGAAGCAGTCTTGCTGCGGAAGCCTCACGACTAGTGGCTTGTAGGGGAAGGAATTGCGGTGGATTCCGTCACAAGGCTCAACATCTCACTATACATATGAGGCTGAGGTACTCTCACTTACAAGCCAGCCAAATGGATTCTCGTTCAGCCTGGAAGCAGTACTTGAAAGACCTGTGTTTCTCCAATGATTCTTCCGATGAGGAAGATGATTTGGTCTTAGCGACTCTCAGCGCCTAGCATGCGGATGGGGAGGCGTCATAGTGAGGGCATTGGGGCGGTTCAGTGCCGGGTCATCGGTGTATCGATCGGAATCGGCTGGAGGGCTACAATAGGTTGTACAACGACTACTTTGTGGATCCCGTGGTGTACCCCGACTACATTTTCCGTCGCAGATACAATTGTAAACAGAAGTTCTCTTGTGTAAGTATTATGTACTGATGGTGTGTGAGGTGCTAATACTCGGTGTTCGTACAGGTTTAGGATGAAACGTGATCTTTATTGTAAGATTGTGCAGGCGGTTGAGGAGCATGACCCGTGGTTCCAGCAGAGGAGAAACGTTGCAGGCGAGCTGGGGTTGTCCTTCTTGCAAAAAGTTACTACGGCATTCCATATGCTAGCATACAACGCTCCTGCAGATTCTTTGGATGAGTGCCTCCGGCTAGGGGAGAGCACCATCATTGAGAGCATGAGGCGGTTTGTTCGTGCTGTCATCGAGGTGTTCGGCGATGAGTACCTCCGTGCTCTGAATGAGGAGGACATTGCTCGCTTGCTTGCTATCAACGAGCGAAGAGGGTTCCCCGAGATGCTGGGAAGCATTGACTGCATGCATTGGAGGTGGAAGAACTATCCGACGACGTGGTCAGGTTTTTTCACCAGCCATGTCAACGCACCGACGATCATTCTAGAGGCAGTGGCGTCGCAGGACCTGTGGATTTGCATGCCTTCTTTGGCATGCCAGGTTCTCTGAACGACATCAACGTGCTGCACCGTTCACATCTCCTCGACAATCTTGCCGCTGGCGAGGCACCCAAGGTACAATACTCCATTAATGGACACCATTACACCATGGGGTACTACCTTGCATACGATATCTATCTGGAGTGGGCTACGTTCGTGAAGCCCATACAATCTTCAGTTGGGAAGAAGTGACAACACTTCGTGGTTCAATAGGCGGCAGCACGAAAGGATGTCGAACAGGCCTTCGGAGTCCTGCAGTCCCAGTTTCCCATAGTCTGGGGAGCAGCGAGGTTATGGGAGCAGGAGACCCTTAATGACATCATGGTCGCCTGCATTATCATGCACAACATGATAATCGAAGATGAGAGACCGGACGGGGAAGTCGAACACGTGTACGAGGGTGCTGGTGAGGATGTGGTGCCGTCGCATGCCACAACCCCCCCACTGCAAGCATTTATCCAAAGGTATGGTGATATAAGAAGCAGACCGGGTCATCAGCAACTCCGTGACGATATTGTTGAGCATCTCTGGCAGCTCCACGGAGGAGAGTAGTATGAACCTCTTGTAGTTCGATCAATAACATGCTTAGTACTATGTCCTAAGGAACTATGTGGTATGTATGTGCGTATTATGTGAGTGCGTATTATGTTTGGTAATGGTATGGACCGTGCTTGTTGCATGTGTAGTCAAATGAACTCAATCCTTAGATCGGCTTCCTTTGATTCTTCGTGTTTTCAACTACAAACCGAACATCATTGCAGTTTTGCACGACACAAAAACTAGAAAGATAGCAGAAGGGGAGAAATTTAACACAACAAGGTAGGTAACAAATAACAAATGAACATGCAAATCTGGGCATGGTTTCAAATCCATCATAGACTGGGAGGTGACCTTCTAGATTAGCTCCTCCTCTGCTGCAATCCTACACACAATGTTCCTTATTGCAGAACAAGCAACCATGGAGTTCCACACACACAAATAAAGCACACCATGTTTCTACACAACCATGCATTATATTCACTATTTGTAAGCTACAAGAAAGATCGAATCTCGAGCATCCCTCATGGCCTAGAGGCGGCGCGTCGAGCTGCAATAATGCTCTGCCGGAGGCTCTTGTAGTACGCATGCTGGTCCTCATCCATCTGCGAAAGATCCATGTTCATTATTTCCCTCTCCTCCTTTACCTTTTCCCTATCCTCCTTGACCTTTTTCAAGTGCACACGCTCCTCCTCGAGCCTGAGCCTCTATTGCTCTATTCTCATCATCTCAGCAAATCTCTCTGCCCTGTCCTTCTCAACCTTCTCTTTCATGGCCAACTGGCGGTCAAATATCTCAATCATGGACCCAGAAGCTGAGTTGGAGGAGGAAGAACCGCGGGCAACCTCCTTCGAGCGATTGCGGCCAGGTGGCTGTTTCGGCCGTGGACCGCCACTGGAAGGTCCTGCAGCTACACCTTCAGGTACGTTCACCCCGGGAGAAGACTCAACGTGCTGCGTCGATGCGGGGCTGCCCGCGGCGGAGGTCTTCTGCTTCTTGCGTGAAGCCTCAGATTGCCACTTGGGATGATGCCGCAACTCCACCCAACAAGGCAGCAACGTGAACTCCTCATTTTCCGTGGCTTGGAACATCTGACATGCTGCCGCGATCTTAAACACATAAAAATCAGTACTAATTGGATAGTGCCATCATGACAACACATATGGTTAATCTTACAATGGCACATAGATACATCAACCGTAGAAAATAAATGTACCATGTCAGGCTCGGTCGTCCCACTCCTCCTATTACGCAGGGTCCTAGCATAATGCCCGCAGAACCTCTGCACCATCCCGTTGATGAAGGTCCACCTCCCCTGCAGAGACTTCTTGTTGCGGGTGGAACGAAAGTCTTTGTGCTCGTGGAAAAAGGTCTCGATCCTCTGCCAGAAAGCCCTTATACTCTGGTTGCTCCCCACCACGGGATCCATTCTCACGTTCAGCCATGCCTTCACAAGATGAAGGTCCTCCTGCATGGTGTAACTGCATCCACAGCCACCCGCAGCTGCCACCTCTCCCGGTGCCTCGGGTTGCTAATCTTCTGCTACATGAGGCTTTGTAAGATGCCTTCTTGGGTGGGCGCCACAACATCGGCCCAAGGGATCCCATCATCGTCACCACGTAGGAACGGGGCGTACTCCATAGAGTCCTTGCAAACCATTAACAACGAGATGAAATACAACAACACAGTATGAAATCTAAACTATGTACAAGGCATTATCTTGCACAAAATTATCAACCATTCAGACATTACGAACATAACGAGGGATATGTCTTAAGGAGTAACACTTACATCATGCGGGAGTACCAGAGTACAAAACCAACAACTAGAGGCTACCTCGACTCGACAATTATCGAATAATTACCGAACAACTAAATACACACCCTACCTAACTACAGCCTCCAAGATTGATCAGATTTAAGGGACAAGCCATCGTCCAAAATGCCGCACAGTAGGTCATCCGAATCGGCACACAATATTTCATCCGGGCTCCAGTCAGCGGGAACGACGTCGTCGTTAACGTCCTTTGAGCCCGACGCTTCCTCTTGCACTGCCACACTTCCATTGTCATTGTGACAAACATGGTTGGGCATGCCATCGCCACTCAAAGCATCTTCAACTTGGAACACGAGCTGCTCCAAGTCCCCTGCAATGTTGTCGACCACCAGCAGTGCTCTGTTGAGCTCCACGTCACCAGGGGTGTTGTCCGTACTTAAGTTGTCCTTGACCACCTTCTTCAACGCGGCAGCCATCTCTTGCACATGGTCCTGCATTTTCGACACAATAGCGGCAAGCGATGCGGCGTCCATCTACAAGCACGGACAGGGATGACTACAACGAGGAACTAAATTTCAGCTCAAAGTTTACACTGGTTGAGCATTTCAGGCAACATACATATACACACAGTACTGCACACTAATATAGTGGCCATTCTCATTACTACACTACCTATCATGTATGGCTCTTAGGTGAATTGACAGAAGGTGTGTTTGCTTCTGTATTTCTTGCCTTAAGCAAAAATGACAAGTAATTCCTAAACTAATCAGAAGATGTTGATATAATACACACTGATCTAACTGCAGGCAGCACAGATGCACCAGATGAAGATGGAAGAATCCAAAAAGTACCAAATGGAGAAAGCAACTGATGCACTGAACAAAAATGATCTCCGGTACAGGAGATATTCCATTGATGACATACAAGCTGGCACTCATAAGTTCGACAAGGCACTCCACATAGGAGAAGGTGCGTATGGCCCAGTATATAAGGCAGCACTGGATCATACTAATGTCACTACTAAAATTCTAAGACCAGATGCATCACAGGGAAGGAAACAATTTCAGCATGAGGTAAATATGAGACAGGTACCATAGATTGTGGTAGCCTTAAAATTTATGAAATTATTGCCAGTAAGTTCTTTATTGGTGTTGTAGGTCTACACTGGGCAGCTTCAATTATCTACATATTACAAGAACCACAATTAAACACCAACAACATTCCTTTTCTTTTTGTTCACTCTCAGGAAGCAAATTTTGTTCTTTGCACGACATCCCAATCTTCGTACTTGTACTCATTTGCCATTTCAATTGTTACCTCATGGTAATAGGACCCTTTACCTTACAAGAACCGTATATGAACAAATGATACAATTAATAACTACTACTATCAGTGGCACAAAGAATAATCAATCACACAAGCAGTAAGTAACAAATATGGTTGTGTTCAAAGTTCATGACTACATTTTTGTAATCAAACACTATACACTTAGGTCAGTCCCAAAACTTCACTCATAGTTACCTCATATTTTGCAGTCCTATTTTCTTTCCCTTAACTAATACTTTCAATCAAAGTATATTTATCAAGCATTAGTGGTTCAGTGCGGTGCTGAGCAAAATCAATCAAGGTACACGCTTCAGTTACATGGACAAGAAGCAGAGAAAATCACCTAGCCACAATTATGTAAAGTAGTTCATGAAAGTCCATTGAAACCCAACTCGTCAGTAACCCACCAACCAGCATACACGCATTAAAAACATCTCTACAAGCACCATGCAGTAATAATCGTACATCTACCAAATTCACCAACCAAAGTGATATCTGTTCAATTCACGGACAAATAAAGAACGGCCATTTCTATCACAAACAAATCTAAATCTCATGTTCTTCAAGGCTGCCATTTACAGTCACCAAATTCACATACACTAGCAAAGACATGGATCTGAGACGCCAAATCACAAACTAAACTTCAACCAAACACACCAAGCAAGCAATATCTTCTTCAGTTCCAGCGGTGACCAACCCACGCTCCGGTCGTCCGCCACACACATACATGGATCTGAGACCAGAGGACTTACCATAGACTTGGGGACGACCACGGTCCGGCTACTGTGGCCGAGCACACGGAAGGTGGGGAAGCTTCCAACGCGGTCGCCGGATCTACGTCGCACCAGTCCTCAATCGCGGGGGAGGATGCGTCGTCTGCCGGGTACCCGGATGGTGGTCGCTTCCGCCGACCACCGAAGCCGCCCGCCTCACCTCCGTAAGGGCTCGCCAGCTCCACTTCCGCCGCTCCGCGGGAGCAACGACCACTTCTCCAGTCCCCTCGCGCACAGGGATGAGGACGCCACATCGCTCCGCAAGTTTGCCGACGCCGAGCTCCTCCCCGCATCCCTGTTCCAATCGATACGACGTTTGTTGGAGACCTTTGCGGATGGCTATGGCGGCAAATCAGGCGCTACAATCTTTTAACGTGCGGATAGCGACACTATTGAAGAGGGCCTTATCCGAAGTGGGAAGCTGCTGCTAGAGTGGATTTTTTCTTTGAGCCTTGCTAGAGTGGAAGTTACCATCCATTTGTTCTTTAAAAAAGGTCCCATATCCATTCGGATGGTCACGAAACAAGATAGCTTTGAACATCATGACGCTGCCTTTTTTTCCTCACACGAGCGTAGGGTGCAAACGAAGCACACTTCTGCGCTCGTCAAAACAACTGGCAAGGCCAGGGAAACCGCTGCACGCACGCCGAAACATTCGTATACGGATACGAACAGTCGTTGTAGACGACGATAAGACGTCGTGCAAGCAAGTATATAAACACAATATATGCTGAATAGTGAATACGGCACTGGTTCTGGCGTGTGGGCGACAGTGTGCAGGTGTGCAACTTGCCGAGTCAATGAGCATAAACTATCGGGATAAGGTTCTGACCAGGCCGAGGGTAGGTTGACGCATGCCCTTTAACAAATGATGCATTGTTTTATCTGGCTGCTAAACATGTGGCCTAAAACAAGTAAAAAACATGTCCTCGTCAAATCGGAATAATACTACTATAGTGCTACTCGAGATGCTCGGTGCTTATAATATGTGAGCTGCAAGGCTCCCATAACACGACACTGTAGTCTCTTAAAGAAGTATCGAGGGCTTCAGCTGCTCACAGAAAAATGTCATCCTGCGATCAAATAGTTTTCGCTTTCTGTTGTAGGTGTACCTGTTCTATAACAACGTGGAAATGATTGGGCTCCTGTTCTGTGTCGTTCGGCAATCACAGACACCAGCCAGAAGCTGGGACTAATGATTCGGATTTGGTGCAGCGTGACTATCCCAACCGCGCTAAGAATGATCGATTCAACTTATTACACGCTGAGGCCACACGCACGAACTGCCGTTCCATTATCCTGCAACCGATCACCACCTGGGTCGGAAGCTCGAGCCATGCAAGTGTGTTACTGCACTGCTCACCGTCTCAAAGGGATCCTTTGCTCCCAGTTGATTGCAGCGATCCAATAACCAAAGAGAAAACGCTCAGGCTTTTCTGACCAGTAATTGCACTTGAGAGAGCATCAGTGATCGCAGCACTGAAGCAAAGCAAATCGGGTAAAGATTTGTCCGGGGCATGGCGCATTGTTGACCGTTGACGACCACTGCCGCCTCTAGAGCCCCATCGCCTCCTCGGCTCCTCCTCCCTTGTCCCTCACCGCCTTTTGGACCGCGACAGATTTGCCTCACGCCGGACCCACCTCCCCGCCCCAGCCCACGCTGGCAGGGGCAGGCAGGCCAGGCAAGGCAAGCGCACAACAAAAATCACCGCGTCGGCGACCAGCTGCTCAACCACTGCCCGCGACCGCTTCCCCACCCACCCCGTTAATTCCAAGCCTAAACAAATTCACCAAACCACCCGGCGTGCACGGCTTGGCGCATCAGTGTCGGGCGTGCCGAGCCGGCAAGGACGAGAAAACTGGGCGTTTTTGGTAACACGTGCGGTGGTGGCTACGTTAGGCCGTGTGCAGAACCTGCTAGATTGGCATATTGGGTGCTCGTATTTTTTTATATTAAATTTCAAAAATATTATTTATATATATATTCTTATAAAATATATAAGTTATAATAGATTCGTATAATCTCCATCGTATATCTTACGATCACACGGTTCGCAATTAAAATTAGTTTTCGTCTCCCCCTTCTCCTATAATATAAAAAAATAATAATTAATTAGCCGATTAATAATCATCCTACACCATATGCCGTCCTTTATTGTCTTCCTTGATTTCAACGTGTTTTATTTCTTTTTGTCACTTTATTTCCAAAATTTAAATTAAGATAAATGATCATCACATAATAAAAGATCATCTCCTCAACATCCATCTTCACATCACACGACCACCTGAATTCAATCATCCTGCATGCAAATTAATCTTTTGTTATACTATATTCTTTTACTTCTTTGAATTGGATTGATTTCATGCGTGTAAAACATATATAGAGTTGCTAATATGTATTTGTCACCGTTCAACGATCAAAGCGTTGTATGATGGTATTCTAATATTATTTAGATGTATGTTAGGACGTATCAATGCGGATGTATTTGTGGCAGGGATGGGCTTAAGTGAGGGCACGGGTGTACATATGTACACCTATTTTTTTTTTCTAAAAAGTATATGATATTTGTTTGAGGAATAATTATTGAGTGTATTAATTATTGATGAGAGTAATATATGCACTTATATGCTACAATCAAAGATAGCATCATGCATAGTCTGGTAGTGATCCATTTTATGTCGTGGCTGAGACGCTCCTTACAGTAGAAGTGAACGCATGGAGACTCGGTGACGTGGTGAACATGATCACACAATCAGTCGAGGACTTGCATGATAAGTTGGTGAAGCACATGCAGTAGTCGAGGACATGCCGAAGGACTTAGGAAGCACCAGCTGGTACTAAGTCAATTGCGCCAATAATATTTTTCTTAGTCTTCTGAGCCTTTGTCTTTTTCTCACTACAACAGATGTGCAGCTCCTGATGGCCCAAGCGGCCAAGCCCAACGTGGCAACACGCAAAGATCCAAGCCCAATATGGCAAGTCATCAACACCTAACAATGTATAGCAAACGTCCAATCCCTAATTACCTAAATATGCGACGACATTCCGATACCCCAACACTCAAATACACGCACGAGATGGAGAGCGACAACACCGAGCCTGGTGGCGACGCGAACACAATGGGGAGGGTCGACGCTAGTGCAGCGGCGCTACCATGCCGGCACAAGCGCAAGTATAACAGGGAGGGGATGTGCCACCATAGTAGAGTGCTACCATGGCGGTACGAGTATGGCATTACAATTTTTTTAGCTATATACACAAATTGTTAAAATATTGTGCCCACCACTGGTTCATAATGTGCGTGCTCAACTTGTACTTAAAAAATAGAGTAAAATGCAACAGATGTGCTCAAACTTACCAAGTTGTGTCCTTAGGTCCACAGACTCTCAAACAACAGTTTTGAGTCATTAATATTGTTAAGTCATGCATTTCAGGTCCATAACCCTTCACACTTCCTTTGGTGTAGATGTGGCGTGCCACCTCGACATCTACGTGGTGTGCTAAATTTTTTTAGAAAAATCAGGATTTTTTTTAAAAAATACGGAAAATCTGAAAAAATAGGAAAATATCAAAATATATTTTTATTTCATAAATAATAGAAAATTAATACAAAAATATAAAAATCATGAAAAATAGAATTTAAAAAATCAAAAAATAATACAAAAAATTAGGACACATGAATATGTCACATGTAAGAAAGAATAAAAATGTAAAGAGTATGCAGGACATGTTGCATGTGGTCTAGTGACATATTACACTATACTGCTAGTCAGTAATAGACATGCTAAAAATTCATATTTTTTTTAAAAAGTCAGTATGTACAACACTAAATAATGCAAACTATTATATTCTATAACATATTTTACTTTTAGAGGGAAACAACGAGTGAATCTATTACTAACAAATAGTATAATATAATATATCATTAGATCACATACAACACGCCCTCTATACTTTTTAATTTTTTATTCTAGCATGTATACATGCATTATTTAATATTTTATATACTGATTTTGTATTAAAAAAATGTGCTACATACTCTTTAAATTTTATTCTTTGTAGTATGTGATATATTCACGTGTCTTGATTTTTTTTCTAATTTTTATTTTTTTTTATTTCTTTTTAATAAAAATCTGTCTTTTTGTTTTTATTTTTAAAAATGATTTTCTATTTTTCCTGATTTATTTTATTATTTCTAATTTAATTTTTTTTGCCATGTTATGTCTACATCAAAGAGGGAAGGTTTATAGAACTGGGATATGTTGAGGGTTAATTCCCATAAATAATTTCAGGGTGTATCGGTCGAAGGACGCATGAACAATGTTGAAGGTGTGTCTTCGTCGGTGTGTGTTGAACTCAAGAACATCAGAGTTATCCAGATTTATGTCTCCTAAAGGATAACTACCATACGTCCTGTGTATTTTATTATAAGTGTTTGTGAATCGGTTACCTTTTACAAATCAGGTCCTCCTCTGTTTATATACTGGAGAGAGAAAGAACTTACAAGTGGGCCGTGATTAGCAAACACATGCATAGCTTAGATATTCAACTCTTGGATCATATCTGAAGAATCGGGTGAGCCCAACTTGCCTTGAGAGCTTTGAGTATCTGTCCCAACCGTGGAACATCTCCACACTTGCCTTCCTCAGCCGCCCGGCCCGTCCCATCATCGTGCGCCGTAAGATCGTCTGCCAAGTCGTCCTGTCCCTGTGCCCCGCGAGTTCTGCAGACCCTATCTCTTCAGCCGTGCGATGCTGTGCCGACCCGTAAGGCCCCATCGTAGCATTTAATGCTACAAGACGGGGCAGTGCCCAACCGCGCTGGCCACGACTTTGTTCACTAGATGAGGTGCATAGGAAAGAAAAATAATTGAGTAGATATCAATAAATATGATTAGATGGGTTAGGTAAGGACCGGCCCCGGGATAAGTAAGGGTTGGTCACGGGATCTCATAATCTCACAAGAAGGCTAGTCGCGCAAGTCTTGCGCTAATCGTGCGAGCTTGGATCTAGTCGTGCGATGGGCCATAGTTCAGGAAATATTCCCCGTCGGTCGTCATACCCCTCGTGGGGCCTGTTAACTAGGACGCTCCCTTACTCAATACTCTGATAATAGCCCCCAAGCTCCCCCGTGATCGTGGTTAGGTCTGGTCACACCACTCGGACCTCGAGGGAACATAGTCCACACAAAGAGTGGTCGCCGACACCATTTAGCTTTCAGAGTTTGACTATGAACTTTACGTCACGCGGGGAGATTAAGCGTCTTGAGAGAAAAAGAGAAAGAGACATTGAATGTTGCTGGACCCGAGGGGCTTTCGGTTCCTCATGTGTGCCCCTTTGGACTTCGAGCGGTTCAAATGTCGCGCCGGTTGAGATTCCTCAGTACTTCATGGGGCGAGATGTCTATGATGGATGTATAAAAAACTAGGGTACTGGTGCCCAGGCGCTGCCATACGTGCATGGGTTTGACCAAGGCCTGGCCATGAATTCCATGGATAGTAAATGGTAGGATCGCGAGGATATTTTCCATGGCGTTTCCGCCTTGCACTCTTGGCGTGAATCAATGGCTGGCTGGGCTATAAAAGCAGGAGTTCACCCAGCTGGCGACCCATCGATGAATGTTGCAAAGTAAGAAGACAACACTCCCTGAAGATCATGGTGTCCTCTTCCCAACCTTCGTTGGGAAGGTCGATGGGTTTAGAGGATTTGGCAAGGTTCGAGCTGCCTCCAACGCTGGCTCCGCTAGCTGTGGTGCCCTCGAGGGTAGACAGTCTCAAGGACCTACTCGCACGGTTAGAGCTGGCCACCCTTGTGCTTCCCTCACTGCAGAGAGGGCCTCCCCCTGCCGTTCCCATCCGATCACTGGTCTGAGCGGTCGCCCCGGGGGAGGTTATAGACATCTTTGACGAGGAAGAGATTGACTAGGACCTTCTGCAGAAGGAGATCGATGAAGAGGAGAAGGCGGAGGAGAAGCAGAAAATGGGTCTATCAGGTTTGTCGGCTTCGGTCAGCAGCTTCAGTAGGGTCTCCGCGCCGGCCATCCTTCATGGACCCTACTCAGGCCATTGTTCAATTCTCGGGGCGACCAACTGCCACCCTCGGGAAGAGTATAAGATGTTCCACTACTTGTTCAAGGGTAAGTAGGGGTTCACATACTTCTGAACCCTTGGAGCTAGTGGATCCCCACGTCTTACAAGAGTCAGGCGGAACCTTTCTACCAATTGTGCGTCGGCCACATGAGTTAGGAGGGAACGAACACGCATGTTGTGGGATAGTTAGTCCAACCAGATGAAATCGTCCTGTCTGCAACCAATCCTTTCCATGAATGAAAATGTTCGACCACTTCTAATGGCCTTGCCGATGGATGGAAGATTATATGTGGGCCCTGCGGTTTTTGGACCGTCTGGTCCGGGCCATTGTTCGGAGTGTTCAGAGAGTTTTCCCTGTGTTATCACGGCGCGTAGGCTTTGATGGTTCTGCCATGTCTGCCAGTTAGGTTCTCAAAGCACGGGATAGTCCTTGGCACGACAAGTCGCTCGGTTGCGACCAACGCCTGACCCGAGTGAGAACTTGTGGCCTCGCGGTCGTTATCTCAGGACGTTAGTACCTTTGCCATTGCACGAGCAGAGATCCCACGCTGTGCCAGATCCCATGAACAACTGGTCGTTTTAACTTCCTAGTCGCCAGGTCCCATAGTGGTCGGGGAGTCAATCCAGCGGAGGTCCGTTATTGGTCATGACATCCTGCAAAACACAGAGTCTAGTCTTTCGAACTTTTAAAAACTTGCAAGTCTTATTCCACGCTCGTCCGGAAGGTTCTGCAAAATAGAGGAACAAGCCCGTCCCCGAGCAGCCCTACACGTAGAACTTGTGCAATAGGGCAATGTTCCAGGAGTTGTGTAATTCACGGTCGTCCTCCATGGCTAGCTTGATCGCACTAGGTCGGGTGACATCGACTACATTATAGGGCCCTTCTCACCTCGCGGAGAGTTTATTCTGACCGGCTTTATTCTGGATTTGCTTAAGGATGAGGTCATCTATGACCAGTCTCCACTCCCTCACCTTGCGGTTGTGATAGTGACTGAGGTTTGCTGATATCGGGTAGCTCGAATTTGAGCATGCTCGTGGAATTCTTTAATCATATTTACCTCATCCTTGCGTCGCGCCACCTAGTTGTCGTCTGAGTAGTTGGCTACTCGAGGCGACTGAAGGGCGATCTTAGAGGGAAGTATTGCCTCTACACAAAAAAAAAACAAGAAAGAAAGGGGTCTCGGCTGTAGCCCTATTGGGAGTTGTTCACAGTGACCAGAGTACTGTGGGTAGTTTATCCACCCAGCGTCTTGAATACATGATAAGCCAATCAAAGACACGGGTTTTGATCCCTTGCAATATCATCCTATTTGCCCTTTTCACCTATCCACTGCTCTGTGGGTGTGCCACCAACGCATAGCAAATTTTGGTCCTGATCTCTTCGGAGTAGTTATGGAAACTGGCGAACTAAGTCTCGTTGTCTGTAATTATACGATTTGGACTACCAAACTGCACTACTAGCCCCCGTACGAACTTAATCGATACTGCAGTGGTGATCTTCCTGACGGGCTCGACCTCTCTCCACTTGGTCAATTTGTCAATTGCCATGAACATAAATTCAAAACCGCTTCGGTCTTTAGGGAACGGTCCCCCGATATCATGCCCCCTAACAGTGAAAGACCAAAAGAGTGTCAGTTTGCAGTGCTTGGGCTGGTATGTTGGTTTGTCAGCCATTGTACTGATACAACTCACGCCGTTTTATCAGCTCGTAAGCATCCTGGAGGGCAGTGGGCCAATAAAATCCTTGCTAGAACACTTTACCGACTAGAGTGCAGTATGAAGCGTGACTATCACATATGTCTCCATGGATATCAGAGAGCATTGTGCCCCCTCTTCCCAAGTGATGAATTTCAGTGAAAGGTTGTTGCTCTCCCGACGGTAAATGCGTCCCTCTACCAGGGAGTATCTATAGGCTTGCCACGAGATCTTTTCCTCTGACGCATCATCGTCAGAGATTGCTTGATTCTAAAGTTATCCCGAGATTTGATCCATCTAGGTCATACCCGAATCGAGAAAAACGACCATATGATAGCCACATGAGGTAGATGACACCGAAAGAGGCGTTGCCTCCAAAGGTGTTGCCTCTGGTGCTCCATTTCCAAGCGTAGCATCCCCTTCACCTTGGCCTGAGATCATGGTAGATGGTCATGTGAGTCTTTCTTCAACTACTTCGATCGGGACAAGTTCCTGAGAAGAAGCTAGGCAGATTAGCTCATCAGCTAGGAAGTTGTCCTTGTGAGAGACGTGCCTGACTTCGAAGCCGAAAAAGTATTGCTCCAGTCTCATCACTTCGGCGAGGTATGCCACCATTGTCGGATCAGAGCACTGAAACTCCTTATGCACTTGGTTAACAACCAATAGTGAGTCCTCTATCGCTAACAGTCGTTTAATCCCGAGTGCAGAGGCTACCCGCATTCTAGATAAGATGCCCTCGTATTCCGTAATATTGTTAATGGCTGGAAAACATAATTGAACTACGTACCTGAGGATGTCACGGGTTGGTGACGTCAGGACTACTCCAGCCCCCGCTCCCTTCAGTGTGAATGATCCATCGAAGTGCATGGTCCGGTGCTCATCTGCCTCTGGTCGTTGTATCTGCTTGGACTCAAAAGACGACCACTCGGCCATAAAATTGACCATCACCTGGGACTATATAGCCGTTCGGGGGACGAACCGGAGATCAAACTCCTCAAGCTCTACTTCCCATTTTGTCATTTTTCCTGCCAAATTACTATTGTAGAGAATTTCTCTGATCTGGAGCGAGATGATTACCTTGATTTTGTGGGCATGTAAGTAGTGTTTGAGCTTGCGATAAGCCATCAAAATGGCGTATAGCAGCTTCTAAGCTTGTGGGTACCGAGCCATCATGTCGTATAGGACCTCACTGACATAGTACATTAGTCACTGAAGACCTTCTCACTCAACGACCAGTACCATGCTAGCGACCTGTGAGGTTGCTGCAATATAGAGTAAGAGCTCCTTATCTAGTCAAGTCGTGGAGTACAGGAGGGGAGGGGAAGTAACCTTTTTGATCTTGGAGGGTCGTTTTCGCTTCTGGTATCTACCGAAAGTGGTCACTCCTCTTCAAGAGCTTGAAGCGCAGTAGCCCCCTCTATCCTAGCCTTGAGATGAACCTTCTCAATGCTTCCACATATCCAAGTGATAATTGAAAAATAACTAGCCGATATCCTCACAAAGCCATTAGATGAGCGAAGATTTTGCGAGTTGAGATGTGAGCTCAATATCCTAGATTCTCGCAACGTGGCTTGACATATTGCATAAAATTGATTGTTGTAGATTTGTAATTTTATAGATAGGTTTTCAAAAATCTTGTGTGCAATATCCAAAAATTTGGATCTTTGATCTTCGGATCATATTTTGCTACTTGTGATCATAGTTATGTAATGATGTTTGTTGGCTGATCACAAGTGGTAAATATATATGTCTCAAATTATCCATCAATCTTCTCTCAGCCCCTAGCTCATTTTGGAAATTCTACAGATCCCAGAATGTCCGGACTATCCCGGAGTATCCGGAATCTAACACTGTTTCGTAAGCCTATGATTCTGTTGAGTTAACAGAACCTGGAGTCTCCGGGACATCCCGGAGTATCCGGATTCTGTTACTCACCCGGAGAGTCCGGATCACCCTCCGGGACGGGCTCTCGGTTTGCACTTCTGACTTCACTCGGAGTCTCCGGGCCAGTCCGGAGTCTCCGAGTAACCCAGTTTATACAACTATCCCTTCGGTTTTTCCTCTCCCTTCCACCCTTTTTGCATCTATTCCCTTCTGTCGGTGAATCAGGAACCAGGGGTCCCCGAATCCTGAGGCCAGGTCAACAATCCGCCACGTGGCGCCCTCCCGCGGGGTCACCTCCGCGAGGTAAAAAAGACTAAGTCCCGGGAGAGGGCGCTCGGGGACACAGTCAGTGGTCCCTGAGTACCCGGGTTCCCCGATGATCTGCGAAGACTAAAGTTCCGGGAAGACAGTGCTCGGGGAGGTAAACAGTGACCCCCGAGCACCTAAGTCCCCCGACGATCACGAGAAAAAAGTACCGGGAGGGGTGTGCCCGGGGCTGCGAGCAGTGGCCCCCCGGGCACCCGAGTACCCTAAGGACCCACTGAAGGAAGTTCCGGGAGAGAGTGCTCGGGGCTGCGAGCAGCGGCCCCCGAGCACTCGGTTCCCCGAGGATCCGTACAGTCAAAACCGGGAGAGAGTGCTCGGGCCGTGAACAGTGTCCCCCGAGCACTCGGTTCCCCGAGGACCAAGAAAAGGGCATTTTCGGGAGAAAGTGCTCGGGGAGGTGAACAGTGACCCCCCGAGCACTCGGTTCCCCGACGACCCAGAAAGCCCTTCCGTCAGTGGCCCCCACAGAGGTCCAGCGATGAGGTGTCAGCCGGTGAAAGGCCCGAGGCCACATTTAGAGCGCGCGTGGCCTGTCACCTCTAACTGCTCCCGCCACGCTCGGTGTCAGTTCCTGCCATATTCTGGCAGAAGGGCGTGGGGACATTAAATGCACGGGTCCCATCCCGCGCTATCCAGCACGCCTTAGGATAGCGTCGCAAGGCCCGAGGCGTTCCGTCTGCTGCGTTGCTGTGGCGGGAGAACAAGACGGGGCAGGCACGCGGGCCCTCTCCGCGGTGCCTGTTGCTAGCGCCATCATGACGACTGATGACCAGGCGCGGGGCGCGTTTTCAACCCCCATCACTTCGCACAGGGGCCATGATGACGCCCTTTCCATTTATGGTGCCTTGGAACTCGTGCCCTCCCATTCGGGGCATGCTACCGCCGGTGGGTATTTAAAGCGGCCGGCAGCACGGACAAAGACAAGCGAAAGAGGAAGTCTTGAAAGCTCGGCAAGCTCTGCACGGTTGAAGAAGTTAAGGAAGTAGAGAAGATCGAGAAATCCAAGAGCACCCAAAGCCAACAGATACACACAGATCGAATAACACCTTCGTACGAGCATAGAAGCCGAAGAACAAGGAGCCCCAGGCTCTAGGATAGACATACATTCTTGTAACTAGCACATTCCTAAGAGACATTCTCAGGGCATTTATAGCATCCACACAGGAGTGGGGTGTTACGCCTCCGTGCGGCCCGAACCTGTCTAAACCCCCAGTGCATTTACTTCATTCCGCATTAGATCATTCCACCCCACCAGCCATCGCATTTACACCCATTTATTTCTCCAGCAAACTTATTCAGAATCATCCCCCCGGCCAAATCTCTAAAAAGGGGTCCCTCAGGATCCCTGCGACAGGAGTTAACCCTCCGACACCTTCCCTTCTCCACAAAAAGAGGGCTCTGGCGATTTCAAGCTTCAACCAAGGATTTCTCGTGAGGATCTTGGATTCTTCATTCTTTCAAGCTCGGAATCTCTGACCTTTCCTCCGGATTGAACCTCCGTGCCTCTTTTAGACCAAAAGGTACTTTTTTACCTGATATCCAAATATCTTGGTTCAAAATCAAATTCCTTTGGTGAATACGTTCCTTAGGGTCCCTAGAATTAATCCCTAGGAGGGTTTTGCAATGTGGAAAATGAATCAAGAAAACCCTAAAATTTTTCCCCGGAGTCAGGTCACCCGGAGTATCCGGGCCTACCAAATTTTCCAGCATTTCCAATTTCAACAATTTGCCTCAACCAACCTTTGCGCATTATCTTATACGTCTTTGATGTATATCTCAGGTCATTTGACATGGATCGAACAAAGGTTATGGGTTTGAGAGAAGGAAGAAACAAAAGAGCGACTCTCATGCTCAAGGTCAAACCGATGCCCCTCCTCAGAGAGATGAAACAAGAGGAATTCGGATTGAGGAGCCGGCACAATCCGGAAATGTGCCTTGGGCAACAACTAAATTGCATGCCATGAGAGGCAGAGGCTCTTTCAAGTCACGAGGAACGGCTCTCCTGTGATAGCTGGCCGTGGTAAAGGAAAAACGGTGGATGCCGGTTCTAGCATCCACGAGGAGGATGATGAAATAGAAGAGGAAAACATTGTGCTAGCTCCACTAAAACTTCACCGACCATATAGAGCTCATCAATCCCATGAAATCCCAAGGAGGATGATTGACTACATGAAGAGAGCTGCAAAATACAAGAAAGACAGAGATGAAGACCCGTATGAATATGAGAAGAGTGTGGCCGACCCTCGCTTTTGGAATGAGTTTCACGCCGACTTTTATGAAAGCGGTATTCTCACCAAGAAAAATCCTATTACCCCGATGCAGTGGATTGACTGGGAGTATATGGAACAGAAAAATGATCAGACATTCAATGCTGTCATCGCTGCTTGTGAGGAGAAGAAGATTAAGAAGTTCACGGGTCTAAAATGTGATTGGAGCGTTGAGGTGATTGCCCAGTTTTATGCCACTCTTTCTTATGATCATGAGGAAAATCAGTCAATGTTCTGGATGATCGAAGGTGAAAAATACAAAATTTCATATCAATCATTTGCTCACCTATTTGGCTTTGATGTTTGTGATCTGCGCAATTCAAAGATTCGCAATGAGAATCAATTGTCCCCTGATGATATTGATTTCATGTACTTGGATCGAGGAAGGGTGATGTATGGCACAACTATAGGAATGAAGCCTTTCTACAAATGTCTGAACAGTCTCTTTCGTCTCACCTTGAATCCAAAAGGAGGTGATGCAACCAATGTGCAAGGCATATCTAGAAACCTCCTTGCACGGATATCTAATGGAGGTGAACCATTTAGCGTGATTGACTTTGTTTGGGAAGAAATTCATGCAACCTCTTACACTCCCAACAAGAGTTGTGCTTATGAACCCTATATCATGTACATGATTGAGAGGGTGACAAAGAAAACTCTTCAAGGAGGTGAAGCACGAGCCTTATAGAGTGAGAATTGTGAGCTCTCGGTCACCTCCTCTGGCCTCTCCTCCACCTGCAGCTCTGAGTGCACAACGCATGGCCCCTCAGCGTGTTCCATCCTCTAGAGGTTCTCGATCTTTTCTCAAAAGTGCACTCAAGGCCATTTTTTGAGTCTGCACTCATAATGCAACTCAGATTCGAGAAACCAAGATGAGGATGAAGAAGATTGAAGCAAGGTAGAAGGAGATACATACTCACCTTGGCATTCAGTCGCCTTGCTCACCAGTCATTCATGAAGTAGAAGAGAGTGAGCCAGAGTTTGAAAACCCCTGGGCTTGGTATGATGAAGCCCAAAGAGCTGCTACGGGTACCTCTCATGCTCAAAATGATGAGGAGAGCGATGGTGATGATGAGGAAGCAGAAGAAGCCGAAGCAAGTTCTTTGGAAGATGGACATGAAGATGGATCCGATGACGGTCCTGATGATGAGTATGAAGAAGACAACGGCTAGTTTCTCTTTATGCTTCTCTTTCTTTTTAGTGCTTAATGCCAAATGGGGAGAGAAATCCGATTGTGTCCTGTTTATATTCTTTTTAATCCCTTCATCGTTTCCTTGGATTATCTGAGACATATGCTATATTTGTAATGAACTATGTGGTGTGCTTGTAATAGACTTTTTAAATTCATAAGACTATATTTGATGCTAGTGTGATGAAATGTTTTGGATGATGTAATGTTTGTTTCTCTCTTTGTTAGATTTTGTGAAATACCATGTCATATGCATCACGTATATAAATGCTCACACACTTTGCACCCCATGAATTCTAAGATATAGGAGGAGCTCTCGTAAATCTTCTTTAAACATGTGCATTTGCTCTTAAATTCTAAATTCAAGACAATGCACACATTTAGGGGGAGCTTACCAAATATCTTAAAATTCAAAACTTTAAATTCTATTATCTTTTAGAAGCTTTAATCGGGTTGCCATCAATGACCAAAAAGGGGGAGATTGAAAGTGCATCTAGGCCCCTTGTGGGTTTTGGATAATTGATGACAAACGATTAAAGGAACTAATGGTTTTATAAAGTGTATGAACAGGTGTTAGTCCTGTTGAAAAAGGATAAAAG
Source organism: Phragmites australis (assembly GCF_958298935.1). NCBI lineage: Eukaryota > Viridiplantae > Streptophyta > Magnoliopsida > Poales > Poaceae > Phragmites > Phragmites australis. Next base: position 42,365,609 of record NC_084923.1, read on the forward strand.
ATGTCCATGCCCCTCAAAAAGAAAGAAGACGTGACATGAAGAGACTCTTGGAATCCAATTGTGTTTAAATTTAAATTTTGAGTCTTAGGAATGTCATACTATTAAGAGGGATGCTTTTTGTAGTGTCTCAGTCTTCAAAGTGCTTTATGAAAATCAATTTTTGAGAGACACCATCGCTCACGAACACCAGGATCAAAGGGGTATTTTGTCTGGTTCCGGAGTCTCCGAATTGGTCTGGATACTCCAGACTCTATAGGTGTTCTGGAGTCTCCGAGTAGAGCTCTTAGTTAGGCGTTATTTCTGTGCCTGGAGTCTCCGGGATAGCCCGGATACTTCGGACAGTACAATTGTCACGGATACTCCGAGTGAGTCTCCGTGAAGAGCTCTCGATTACGATTTAATTTTAATTCCCGGAGTCTCCGAGTTCGTTCGGATACTCCGGATGCTGTTAAAGTCCCGGAGTCTCAAAGTGAGACTCCGAGACAAGCTCTCGGTTAGCGAAGGTTTTTACCTGGAGTCTCCGAGGTCTGTTGCTTCCGGATTTTCCAGGCATCCTCAGAGCTTGAGTTATAGCTGGTTTTTCTCTAAGTGTTACCCGGAGACTCCGGGTGAACTCGGATACTCCGAGTTAGTGTAACGGCTAGTTTTGACAGGTTAGGTGTGTGGTTTTCTGTGTAACCTGGAGACTCCAAGTCTGCCTGGTTTGCACAGTATAAATACCTCTTCACCCCCTCTCATTGAATGCTTGCTGAACCACTAGCTCATTTACTCTCTTTAGTGCATTCAATAGCCTTCCCAATTCTCTAGTTTTCAATCTTTGCAAAGTTTTGAGAGTTTGGTTTGGGGAGTGAGATTTTGAGCAAGTGAGCAAAAGAAACTCTTTGAGCATTTGAGTTCTTGCCTAGCTACGAATTGAAATCTTTTCTCTTGAAGCTTTGTGTTTCTAGACGGCAAGAGGTCATCCGTAGAACACCCAATCGTTATGGAGTGCCACGGGGAGTTTGTATTACCCTCGATTTGAGTAAGAGCCCTAGCTCGATCTTTGTGGTCGCTTGGGAGAGGATAGGGTTGGAAAAGACCCGGCTCTTTGTGAGCTCCTCAACAGAGACGTAGGCACTTCTTTGTGAGGTGGCCGAACTTCGGATTTAAATCTTGTCTCCATTTAAATTCTTGCAAATTATTCATTCAAATTGCTATTTGAGGATTTGCCGCAATTTTATTGCTTGCGAGTATTTAATTGTACCTTTATTGTTCATTAGAAAATATCCCTCTTAGAAATATTGTGATAGCTCATAATCTCTAGTAGAATCTCTTAAGCTTACTTTGTTTTCGAAGGTTCTGTATAGTTTGGATAATCTGAGTTAATTCGGATACTCCGGTACTCGGAGTATCCAGAACTGCCCGGAGTCTTCGAACCCTGTTTAATCCGCTGCTGAGTTTTAATTTTCAGAAACGACTATTCACCCCCCTCTAGTCGACGTCAAGGACTTTCAGGTGCCAAACTTCTCGACCATCTTTTGGTATCTGACCCTCTCTTGAATGCAATGACCACGAATTCACTTGTGATCCTTGGAATGGTGTTTCGGCACTCGATAAAGTACCGGATGAAGTCTCTCAATGACTCACCTTATCGTTGTCTAATGTGATACATGTCGTCCTCGACCCCGGGTCTGGCATCGGTTACCTGAAAGTTGGCGACAAATTGGTCGCACAGATCCTCCCAGGAGTCAACTAGCTCACGGGGAAGGTTTATAAGCTAGGATCAGGCTAAACCGGTCAAGACGGTCGAGAAGTAGTTGGCCATGACTTTCCCGTGGCCCTCCACGGCTTGCACTATGGTGGTGTATATTTGTAGGAACTCCTCGGGGTTGGTCAAGCCATCATATTTTTCGGCTATGATCAGCCAAAACTTGTCTGGCTAGCGCACCTCTCGTAGCCAGGTTGATAGGGCATTGCACCTCATTCCGTAACAGGGAGTCACCCGCTGATGGGCGACGGAACGTGCTCATAGAGAAAGGCGATGATCACATAGTCCAGGGGACGGGATGGAGGAATCTGATGTCTCCCTGCATAGGGGAGACGAGTGGTAGGGTTGTTTGCCCTTTTCCTGCTCTCGTCGGGCATGGTCCTCCTACTCTCGAGTGGCCACCTTGCTCTATATAACGCCACGAAGGTCGCGTTTGCTCAAGGAGTCGCGCAGGTCAGAGAGTTGGCTGTCTCGATGTGGCGGGGTTTTCGAGCGCTCCCTATTGCCGAGAGAGGATGAGATCTTTCCTGCCATGTAGCCTGGGGTGATTCTTGGCGATCATGACCCTCACTAATCCTGGTGACAGACGTGGTGTTTGCCGCTGTAGTTTGGCGTTGGGCGGTCTCAGCCAGGTGGGCGAGATCACACAACCATGGCAGCACTAGCGAACTCTCCGGTACTGCTATCGGCTGGTGGCTTAGAAGCATTCACAAGGTCTGTAGATTCTGTGCAGCCGTCATGGACTCATAGTCGAGTTGCTGGGCGCGGAGTGGCGACATATCATGAGGGGTGGAGCCCCCGACATTTGTGTGGCATGACAGCTGTCGGTGATACGGGAACCAGGGGTCCCCAAGTCCCGAGACCGAGGTGCAGCGTGCCATGTGGCGCCCTCCCTCAGGGGTTTACCTCCCCGAGATCCGAGAAGACCAAGTCCCAGGAGAGGGTGCTCGGGGCCATAAACAGTAGTCCCCGAGTAGAGTCCTCCGATGACCCGAGAAGACCAAGTACCGGGAAGAGAGTGCTCGGGACCAAGAATAGTGGCCCCCGAGCACTCAAGTTCCCCGACGACATGAAAGGCCAAGTATCCGGGAAGAGGGTGCTCAGGGCTACGAGCAGTGGCCCCCGAGCACCCGAGACCCCCGAGGACCCAAGGAAAGTCGGTTCCGGGAGAGAATGCTCGGGGTCGTGAACAGTGGCTCCCAAGCACTCGGTTCCCCGAGGACCCGGACAGCCAGTTCCAGGAGAGAGTGCTCGGGGTCACGAGCAGCGGCCCCCGAGCACTCGGTTCCCTGAGGACCAAGAAAGGGCATATCCGGGAGAGAGTGCTCGGGGCTGTGAACAGTGGCCCCCGAGCACTCGGTTCCCCGAGGGCCCGAGAAGTCCTTCGCCGGTGGTCCCCACAGAGGCCCAGCGATGAGGTGTCAGCTGGTGAAAGGCCCGATGCTGCATTTAAGAGGGCGCGTGGCCTGTCGCCTCCAACTGCTCGCCCCACGCTCGCTGCCAACCCCTGCCACGGTCTGACAGGGAGGTGTGGGGACATTTAATGCACGGGTCCCATCACGGGACATTCGGCGCGTCTCGGGATAACATCGCGAAGCCCAAGGCGCCCCACCTGCCGCCCTGCTGTATCAGGCTCGCTCTGATCGGACGGGCACGCAGGGCTGCTCGGTCGCTGCCCGATGGGCCCTCCCCGCAGCGACCGTTGAAAAACGGTATGATGACGAACAAGACCGGACGGGGCACGTTTTGAACCCTCCCCGTCACCTCGCGCAGCAGCCCATGATAGTTGCTTTCCATTTATGGTGTCTCGGAACTCGCGCCATCCCTTTTTGGGCACGCTACCGCTACCGACGGATATATATGCCGGGCGGGCTTCCCGGAGAAGGGAGAGGAGGCCAAGAAAAGGAAGAAGACAGGAGCAAAAACAAACACAGAAGCTTAGATCACCGAAGAACAAGGAACACGAAGCTCTAAACTAGACAAATATTCTTGTAACTCAACAGACACTTAGAGAGTAATTCTCAAAGCATTTATAGCATACACACAGGAGTAGGGTGTTACGCTCAGTGCGGCCCGAACCTGTCTAAAAAACCTCCTGAGCATTTACTACTTCCTGCATACGATTCTTCCACTTCACTTGCATCGCATTTACGCCTATTTATTTCGCCCGCAAAACAGATTCAGAATCATCCCCCGGTCGAATCTCAAGGGGGTCCCTCCGGATCCCCGCTTGAGGAGTTCACCCTCCGACAACAGCCTTGGTGATGATGCTGCCAAAGACTGCGTCCTTTGCGGCAGCTCCTCCATGCGACACTATGGTGGTTGGGGCTGTGTCGAAGCATTCACATGTCTGGATCCGGTCTGGTTCTCCTCTAGGCGCGTGGCCTGGTGATCATCGCCGACATCCGGAACACGAGAGTCTTTGCTGTCTCCCATTGCATTAACTGTCATGCAAACCTCTCGTTGAGTCTCGGAGCCTTCGGACTCTGGTTCAGTGTCCCATTCCTGAAGCACATCGGGCTCATCTGGGTCGTACCCCATAACGAATACCTCGCGGTGATCGGAGTCCTCAGAACGGGACTCAACGATTGCCGTGGATCCGACCATTGGTAGCTAAATTTGACCTCTAACACCTACCGAAACGCGGAAACACGTCCCTTACTAGTACACCAACTGCCAATGGTTAATTCCTGACAATAATTTCTGGGTGTACCGGACAAAGGGCGCGTGAACAACGCTGAAAGTGTGCATTCGTCGGTGTGTGTTGAACTAAAAAATAATGGGGTTATCTAGGTTCAAGCCTCCCGAAGAATAATGGTCATATGTCCAGTGTATTTTGTTATGAGTGTTTGTGAATCAATTACCCTTTACAAAGTGGGTCATACTCTCTTTATATACTAGAGAGAGGAAGAACTTACAAGTGGGTTCCGATTAGCAGACCCATGCCCAGCTAGATATTCAACTCTTGGATAATATCTTGGAGAATCGGGTGAGCCCAACTTGCCCTAAGAATTTTAAGCGCATGTCCTAACCATGGAACATCTCCACACCTGCCTTCCCTGTCCGCTCGGCCCATCCCATCGCCTGCCAAGCTGTCTTGTCCCTGCGCCCTGCGAGTCTACCTGTAAAACTGTCCACTTGCCTGGTCGTTCTGCAAACCTTATCTCGTCAGCCGTGCAGTGCTGCGCCGACCCGCAAGACCCTATCTGTAGTATTTAATGCTATGAGACAAGGCAATACCCAACCGCACCGGTTATGACTTTATTTAGTGGATGAGGTACCTAGGGAAAAAATAGTTAAATATATAGCAATAAATACGATTAGATGAGTTAGATAAAGATCGGTCCCACAACTAGTAAGAGCTGGTTGCAAGATCTTATAATATCGTAAGGAGTCTGGTCATGCAAGTTTTGCGCTGATCGTGCAAGGTTAGACATGATCACGTGATGGATCATAATTCAGAAAATGTCGCCTGTCGATTGTTATACCCTCCATGAGGTCTATTAGTTAGAATGTCACTTACTTAATCCTCTAACCGGGTATAACAATATTAATAGTTTAAATCTACAATTTAAGAGTATGTGAACTTAAATGACCTAACTTAAATTTAAGGATATCTGATGCATTTTACTTTAAAAAATGAAAGCAACCGGGCAACAGCGCCGGGCGCGCTGCGCTCGCGAGGGTGGGGTGGGCGAAGCAGCCACAGACCCACAGCAAAAGGGAGGGGCCCATCGCGGAGGAAGCACGGGTTATTTTAGCCGCTGCGAATCTCGTAAAATCCAGGAAATTCGATTCAGTCGACGCCCGTCTGCTTTCTCCCTCGCCGCGAAAAGCCGCAAGCCAACAAAAAACGCATCAAAGCAGCGAGGCAACGGAGGAGAGAGAGTGGTAGGGGAAAAAAAAAGGCGAGGCGCTCTCTCCTCTCCCTCCCTCTCTCTCTCTCTCCCTCTCTGTCAAAGGAGGCTCAAAGCAGGAGGAGAGGCGGAAGCAGGAGTGGTTGGTGGGCTGCGGCGCATGTGAACTGTGGTGTTGTTGGTAGGGGAATTGGGATGGGGGTGGGAGGAGGGGAGCCGGTTTCGGCGGTGGAAGCGCCGGCGGAGGAGGCTGGGAAGGACGTGAAGGGGAGGTGGCGCGTGAAGGTGAGGCTGAGCAGGCTGGCGGTGCTGCTGTGGGTGCTGGCGGCCGCGGCGCTGTGGTTGGGGCTGCACTGGCGCTTCCGCCGCGCTGCGCTGCGCAAGGCGGAGGAGGGGCTCGTCAGCATGTGCGAGGAGCGCGCGCGCATGCTGCAGGACCAGTTCGCCGTCTCCATCAACCACGTCCACGCCCTCGCCATCCTCGTCGCCACCTTCCACTACGAGAAGCAACCGCCCGCGCTCGACCAGGTCCGTCCCTCGCCGAGCTCGTAGCCTCGTACAAGCTTCAGCTGCAGCTGCCGCTTGCGGCCTCTTGATACGAGCTCTGATTCTTTTCTACTAGTGGTGCGAGTTATGGTTTCTGCTCTGCGCTCGCAGTTAATTGCGCGTGTCACTGTCTCTGGAATCCTTGCCGCTTCTTCCATTGCCATAAAACTCGACCGTGTAGTACTTGCTCTTTTCCTCTTCTGCTGCTTCCACTTCATTTAATTACTGTCAAGTCTGAACTTCGATGTCTCCCATGGAGGCATAGGCTACTGTGTTGCAGCCTGCAGGCCGTGTTTTGCAGCACTTCTTAAATGAAAAATAGTTCCCTTTTGTGCGCGCGTGTCGGATTTACTGCCGCAAATTGCTGTTCGGCTGATTCGTTTGTCGGCTACGGGCTTATCTACGGGTGATTTTTTTGCAGGACACGTTCGCGGACTACACCGCGAGGACGTCGTTCGAGCGGCCGCTGCTGAGCGGGGTGGCGTACGCGCAGCGGGTGGTGCACGCGGACCGGGAGAGCTTCGAGCGCCAGCAGGGATGGATCATCAAGACCATGAAGCACGAGGCGTCCCCGGTGCAGGATGAGTACGCGCCTGTCATCTACTCGCAGGTCACCGTCTCCTACATCGAGGGGCTCGACATGATGTCCGGCGAGGTATGCCGATGCCTTCCGTTCATTCTTGGGTTAAGATTTTTTTTAGCGGGAAAAACAGCAGGGTAAGGCCCTACTGTCGCTTCTTGGGTTAAGATTGTTCCTTGTTGGTGTTGGTTCTGAACTTTGGTGACCGTTTTGTCATCTGTGTTGCTGCAGGAAGACCGGGAGAACATCTTGAGGTCGAGGGCGACCGGTAAGGCGGTTCTTACGAGACCGTTCCGGCTCATGTCTAATCACCTGGGTGTTGTATTGACGTTTCCTGTCTATCTTCGTGACCTTCCTGCTGATGCCAAGGTGGAAGATCGTGTTGCTGCTACCGCAGGGTGAGCGTTAACTCCTTTTCTCAATGAAGTGGTGAAAGCATTTGGCTGTTTATTGCGCTGCAAATATTTGTTATGCTTCACGGGTGAAAGTGGTCGCGTTTCTGAGATTGTTGAGCACTCAGCATTTTCACTGGGCACTGGCTGAGACAGTTGTCAGTGACCCTAGAATTGAAAGTGAGATACTCATAAGAAAAACTTAAAAACAAATTATGGTCAAAATCACAACACAGTTGTTGCATGTGTTACTGTCTCAGAAAACGAAGTTCAAATAGATAATTATTCGCACTAGTATTTGAAGTACAGCTTGGGAAAAAATGTCTTCTTTAAATTGTGCTATTTATTCAACAGATACCTTGGGGGAGCTTTTGATGTAGAATCATTGGTGGAAAATTTGTTGAGGCAGCTAGCTGGCAATCAGGAATTGGTGGTGAATGTTTATGACATCACAAATCATTCAAATCCTCTTGTCATGTATGGATCTGAAGTTCCTCTCGGTAACCCCTCACCATCACACATTTGCATGCTAGATTTTGGCGATCCATTCAGAAAGCATCACATGATTTGCAGGTAATGTTTGCACTGATGATTGATTTTTTTCCTTCTCATATTATGTTTCGAAATGATCTAATTTTATATCCTGTTCTCCATAAATCTGAGCAGATATAGAAACAAGCCTCATGTCCCAATGTCCGCAATTACTACACCCTCTGGTGTCTTTGTTATATGGATGCTTGTGGGCTACATATTGTATGCTGCTTGGAGTCGCTATGACAATGTTAAGGAAGATTGTCGGAAAATGGAAGAGCTGAAGAAACGGGCAGAAGCTGCCGATGTTGCCAAATCTCAGGTTTAGTTTAGTTACAAGTTATTTGTTGTTTTAAACTCCAAACCTTTCTCTTTCTCTAAAAAAATCATGTTTATCAATGACAGTTCCTTGCAACTGTTTCTCATGAGATCAGAACGCCCATGAATGGTGTCCTTGGTAATTTTCTCAATCCTACAGCACATTTGATCTTAGTGTTAATGTTACTCTTTTCGTAAGAGGAAAATGTGATGACTTATCGTTTTCTTGTTTGTGTAGGGATGCTTGATATGCTATTAGACACAGACCTAAAGTCAACCCAAATGGATTATGCGCAAACTGCTCAAGTCTGTGGAAAAGCATTAATATCTCTGATTAATGAAGTGCTTGACAGAGCCAAAATTGAAGCTGGCAAGTTGGATCTCGAGTCGGTACCATTTGACCTGAGATCCATCCTTGATGATGTCATTTCCTTATTTTCTTCCAAGTCAAGAGAGAAGGGAATTGAGGTTAGTTCAACTTATTTCAATAATGATTGGACAAAGATGGGCAATAAATCATTACCATGTGTTATCTTTTAATTGAGCTGATTTCCATAAACTTAGCATTCTTGTCAAACATCCTGCATGCTTAGCCTCTTGTTCTGTCCCTAATAATTTCCTTTTTCTGTGCAAAATTCTAGCTCGCTGTATATGTCTCTGAACGAGTTCCTGAAATCCTATTGGGTGATCCTGGAAGGTTTCGACAGATAATAACAAACTTAGTCGGGAACTCGATTAAGGTAAGTGTGCTCGACCTTTTCTTCCAAGAATGATTATGAACAATGAAGGCTATTTTATCTAAAGATGGATGGAACAACTCCGTTTTAGCAAAACGTTGCATGGTGTTTGCTTGGTACACTAAGTTCATTGCCAACATAAGTTTACAATTGTTTTTTGTACTGTCTTTACTTTGTGACAGTTCACAGAGCGGGGACATATTTTTGTACAAGTTCATCTGGCAGACCACTCAAATCTTGCAACAGAAGCCAAAGTTGAACCGGTAGCGAATGGGATGAATGGACATAAAGATGAGGCTGGCGCTATATCCACCAGTGTGTCTCACAACACACTAAGTGGTTTTGAAGCTGCTGATAGCAGAAATAGTTGGGAAAACTTCAAGCATTTGCTGTCTTATGAGACAAATGAGATGCCTTATGAAAGTGATTCTGACAAAGTAACTCTTGTAGTAAGTGTGGAAGATACAGGGATAGGTATACCATTGGATGCCCAAGGCCGGGTGTTCACACCTTTCATGCAAGCTGATAGTTCAACTTCTAGGAACTATGGTGGAACTGGAATTGGATTGAGTATCAGCAAATGTCTTGTTGAAATAATGGGTGGTCAGATAAACTTTGTCAGTCGACCCCATGTTGGGAGCACATTCACATTCACTGCAGTTCTCCAAAGGTGTGACAGAAGTGCTATTAGTGATAGTAAGCCTGTCACGTTGCACCCTCTTCCCTCCAATTTTAAAGGTTTATCTGCACTATTGGTTGATAGAAGACCAGTAAGAGCTACTGTAACTAAATATCATTTGCAAAGGCTGGGAATTGCCTCTGAAGTTGTTAGTACCATTGAATTGGCACTTGAAGTGTTGTCTGGGCGAAATGACAATTCTCTTACTAGGTACTTATCTCAGTTGCACGCTCTCTAAAGTTCAAATCCTGAAGTGATTGTACCATCTTTAGGAACCAGGAACATGAAGCATGCTTAGCTGCTTGCATGCTTACAAGCATGCATGGGTGGACCTAGTAAAGGCCAGGGGGGCACATGCCCCACTCAAATTCTTGTTTTCAGTGAACTTGGACTTTTTTCGTGAAGCTGCAAAGGCCCAGTCACTAGCGGGTCGCCACTCATTTTTTGGGCTGGATCCGCCCCTGCAAGAATGCGTCTTTTGTTTGCAAAAATATTTGCTTTGAAACAATTTGGTTGCGAAAGAGTTGCATAAGAATGATTATAGATAATGTTGTTGATTGCATCGAAATGGTATTGGTTGATCCATCACAGTTTTGATTACCAAATTTGTGGTGTTGAATTTTCTTTCGATTTGTATCCTAATCCATTAACCCGTGCACCTGCATGGACTAGAAATATGTTTAGAAAATACATGGATAATAGAACCTTGTGAAATGTCTATGATTTAGGATTTTGATGTGATTGATGTGCGTATACTGATCAAGTTTCTTTACTATGTTCCTCTACTCAATCAGAGTCTTGCATAAAGTTATTTTTTTTGTTTTCCCCCCTCACTTTCACGATATTCGTCAATGTGTGTATGTTCATCAATGGTATAATATTTCCTTTATTTTTTAGTTTGTCTCCGGACTCCACAACGTAATTAAGAGAGAGACCTAAATTAATGTTTAGGTGAAAAACATATGAACTTTGCAAGGCAGCAAAACTTTGGGTTAATTTTGTTATAATGGTAGATGTGGGTAATTTAGAAGCAAATATCTAGTTTCTTTTGGTTGGTTTTTTCATAATGGCGTATGTGAGTAATTTAGAAGCATGTATTTGCCCGGGGGGGGGGGTACTTTGGGTTAATTTTTTCATAATGATAGAGGTGGGTAATTTAGAAGCATGTATTGGGCACTTTGAGCCAATTTTTTCATGACAGCAAATGTGGGTAATTTAGAAACATGTTAGATCCAATGGCTATTGTTGTCAATGATGATTAGAGTCGACCAGATCGATGGTCGGATGTTTTACTTTTGTGTGAGAATGTCTAGAATTTATCTCTTTCTAGCGCACTTCATCTGAGGATTGACATGGAGGCTCTGAAAGGAGCCTCTAATTAGTAATAGTAAGATTGTTACTTTGTTCCTGCAGTTCTCCTTACGTTCTTGCATATGATTTATTGAATTGAGAATTTATTTGTTGCAAACATTTCCTGAAAAATGCAGTTTTTGCTGTTTTAACATTCATTTTTTCTTGAGTCTAAAAAAACTTGTTCCGAATTCATTGTGCAGCATGAAGCAACCTTCCATGTTGTTGATTGAAAGTGATTCATGGGGCTTAAAGGTAGATGTCTCCTTATGCACTAGGCTCTTGGAGATCAAACAGAACAGTTGTGAACCGGTATCACCCAAAGTAATACTTCTTGCAGCTGTAGAATCAGACAAACTGAAGGCAAAATATACAGTTGACTCGGTGATCACAAAGCCCCTGAAAGCAAGCACATTTGCTACTTGTTTATTCCAAGCACTTGGTATCACACAGTCGAGCAACGAGAAACATGAGGGCTCAGGATCTCTTCGCGGGTTGCTTCTCGGCAAGAACATATTGGTGGTTGATGATAACAAGGTAAACCTTAGAGTGGCTGCTGGTACATTAAAGAAATATGGGGCAAAGGTGGAGTGCGTGGAGAGCGGCAAAGATGCTCTTGCCCTTCTACAAGTCCCACATAAGTTTGATCTTTGTCTGATGGACATTCAGATGCCGGAAATGGACGGGTAATATGTGTCTTTCAAGCTTTTGCTTACGAACTTGAGCATTTCTTTTTACGCATATGAGCCCAAAATATGTGACATCATCTGCACTGGTGCCACTGTACAGAGATAATTACATGATTATAAAAGTTATGTTTCCATTTAATATAATATCCGCTTCTGGAATAAACAGTACATCTTTATGCCAGGCTGGTTAAAATAAGATCAAATTCCAAGTTGTATGTGTACTGTTAAACATAAAATTATGTTTAATCTTGATATTGTAAGCCCTCGTATAGGCTTGTATCCTGTCTAATAGTAGTTTAAATAGTAAGCATTAAGCAAGTACTTTCAAGCCATGAGATGATCACTTTACCTAGACTACCATACAACAATGTTCAGTGGCCATTTCATTCCCTTGCTTTGATTTAATTCAATGTACTGCTGTTTGATATGCCAGGTTTGAGGCAACTCGGCAGATACGGGCAGTGGAAGCGAAGGCAGATGAGCAGACAGAAACTGAGGATGATTCAGAAACAGACAGCACGGCAAAGGCAGTGAAATGGCACCTGCCGATCCTAGCAATGACCGCCGACGTTATCCAGGCCACCTTTGAGGAATGCACGAAGTGCGGAATGGATGGATACGTCTCTAAACCCTTCGAGGAGAAGCAGCTCTTCCAGGCAGTGCAAAAGTTCTTGGACCCGTACATTGGGAGTTCTGACTGAACTGAGGCAGCTACTCTTCCATTTTGTAATCGCTTAATCGAGGTTGCAATCTGATTCTGAAGGCAGCCCGTCAATTGCAGTTTCCCTGGGCTGCGCGCCGATCAAGCCTGCGACTGAGAGCACAGATCGGTGCTGCTGGGCTGCCGGCGTTGTGTACATGTATTGTATTGGCAGAGACCTTGTTGTAGCACGTAGTAAGCTAGGAGAAGCACATGCCAGTTTGAGCATGGCCTGCGCTGCTCTCGGAGCCCAATGATGCATCTTGATCCAAGTTTCGTTTGTACAGCTTCTTCTACTCCGGTATCCGGTCCATTGTAGAAGGAAGGCATGCTTGCTCGGTTCAGCAACACTCGAAGGAAAAGCCGAGTAGTTTTTGCTGTGTACATTGCATTGGGATTTCTCCAGTATGATGTGGCCCACGTGCGACTTAAGATGATGTAATTGGCTCAAAGAACTTCCATATGGATATGAACTAGGTTCACATTTCCATATGAATCCTCTTGAGCTTATTCACTTACATTTTTCTCAGGTTAAAATGTGCAGGAGAACTTTCTTGCATGCTACGCCATGTAACCGTAGCGTAAAGAGCCGGACGAAACGCCGTCAGCAAATCCTTGACCGTGTGCGCGCGCAGTGCTGGTGGTAATGTGTAAATTGCTGGAACTTTGAATCGACATGGGCTGGAAAGGCTCGACATACGGGCCAACATTTGGGCGTAAAACGAATATAAAATCCAAGCACATCCTAGCAACCACGTGGACTTCCGGTCATCAGCCAGAAAAAGCAGGGTGCTGTACCAGCTGAACCATGCTTTTTTATTTTTTATTTTCTAACATGAATAATTAAATAAATATATCTAAATTAAAGATTTGTAGAATTATATGTCTACCGTCCTTTCATAGGGTGGTAAGGTGTCTAAGTGCTACCGTGATAGGATCAGTCCTTATCACCCTCTGATAAGACAGTTAGGCTCGGGTAAACAGTACTTGTTATTTTTTTTTCTCTTTACTCTTTCTCTATTTGGATAATGGGGTTACTATGCTCTAAAATTCAATAAATATTTTCTGTAGGACCTATATTCATGATGAATCCATTTAAAAAGGATCCACCCTGTGTAGGATTCAAAAAAATTTAAAAACTCTAAATAGGGATATTTTAGAATTTCTAGCAATTTTTAAGACTAAAAAAAATCCAAAAATCTAGGAAAATTCAATAATATTCCTCTCATGTGTCTTAATAATATCTAAAATTATTTCCAACCTTAGTTTACTTGGTGAAAAAGTGGGTTCCTTAGTAACATAGAGTTGAAAATAATTTTAGATATTATTAAGACACATGAGAGGAATATTAGTAAATTTTCCTAGATTTTTATGATTTTTTAGGACTTAAAAATTGCTAGAAGTTCTAAAAGTAGCCATCTTTGAACTTTTTATTTTAAAACATACATGGGGTATTAAGGTGAATCCTTTTTAAATGGATTCATCATGAATTATAAGATTTAAAAAAGTTTTATAAATTTTAGAACACGATAATCCTATTGGCCAAATAGAGAAAGAGGGAAGGAGGGAAAAATAGATATTGTTCATCTGAGCATTAGACATCGGCTCATAAAATGCGATAGGCACCTAATTCAGCTAATCTTTTCATCCGACGTATATTTATTTAATTATTTATGTTAGAAAAATATAAAAATAAAAAACTCTTGGTTTGTATTGTTCCCGTGGTCACCTCCAAAATTATCTGGAAACAGTTCATGGACAAACATCCAGTGAAATCAGAAAGAGTGGAAGATCCATCCATTCTTGTTCTCCAAACGATAAAAAAAATCTCTGTTATTAACAATTTAATTTTATATCTTATGTACCACCTAGTTTTAAATATATACATCATCTATATCAAATATATCGAAGGGTGCATTCGAATCTTTAAAGCTTAGCTTCGCCCTCGAACAATAAAATCCAGGTCACCCATCACAAAGAAACATGCAGATTCAAATAACCCGTACTGAAAAAAACTGGAATTATTGGTGGTGGGAGCACGCGTACGTGACACCCATGCGGCCATGACAACGGTGCTGGCTCCTGCAGTCCCTTTGTTGCCCTGTGCTCGGCCGTCAACCTCAATGGCTCGTACCCTGGTGACCACCTTGCCATGTTGGCGCCGGCAGCTGACCCTCGAGCCTGCCGCGCCCACGTCTCCCTCGCCGTGCCACACCCACACGCACACAAAACATTGGGGGAAACGGAAGGCAAGAAGATCTTTTCCGCCCGGCCGGTGATCTCGTCCTTGCCTTCCGGCGCCGAGACGCAGAGGCGGAGAAGAGAGACGTGTGGCGACAGCGAGTTCAGTGGTGGGGATGGATGGATGCATTGTGAGGCCGTGGGGTTGCCGGGTCCGGAAGAAACCGTCTCCGTCCGTGGGGGAGAGTTGGAGACCCTTATCGACGCTACGTGGAGCCGTGGATGCGTCTCTGGCGAGCCAAAAAGATCTCTGTGCGTTGATGTGCCGCGCCGGCGTCTAGATTCATGTACGTATGAAAGTAGGATTAGAATTTCATCGAAATTTCGTAAATTCTGAAGGTAATAAAACCCCTCATGGAAGAGTGAAACCGGTGAACGAAAAAAATATAAAACGAAATTTAAATCCCCGCAAGGAAGAGTGAATCGGCCAACCGCCATCAACATCAGAAACGTTACAGATGCAGGCCTCTCAATTGTTCGAGGAGCATGCGAATTAAACGATGAGCTTTAGTTGTGCATGAGAAATTACTGGGAACTTCATTTCTTCGTTCGCTTCCCATTAGATGCTTTTGCCTTTAGCATTGAGTGTGTCGCGAGGATGGAATTGTTCGATCGACTTGGAGGGTGCCTTGCAGAAAAAAAACTCTTTACAGACGTTCAGGCTTCAGAACTCGCATATGTGTGGTCATATGGAGATCAAGTGGAGTCTGAAGAATCCTGCGTTGAGATCAGGCCCATTCAACTCGCAAGTAATCAACAGGTCGGTGGAGCCTTGCATGCACATCAAAGCCTCAAATTGAGCTCAATATAATGCATGGAGTCGTCAAAAGGAGAGAGAAGGAAAAGAAAAAAAGAATGTCTGCCAGTAAAGATCATATTTTTTGTTTCTCATTTTACACATCATATTTTTGTGTAAATTTTTTGTGAGAGCTATATCATAATATCCTCTATGTAAAAAAAATTAGATTTTTTCATGATAATTTAGATAGTGTTTTAAATTTTGAGATAAAAAAACAAAGTATTTTTTAATTTTAAATGTGTCGTCCATTCTATCCCGATCATTAGCTGTCATATGGGACGCCAATCAAGAGCAAATATTTGGTCATATGTCGGTTCCCAACCGATCTGGCGGTGATGCCGGGAGCGCTATCCAGGCTTGCCGCTGCATGTAGCATGAGGGTGTGCGCTCTCACCGTCTTCTCCCCTACGACATTTTCACCTTTCTATTTATGTATATATTATCTTTAGTATTTTACTACTTTTATGAGTACGTGATGAACTAAGTTTAAATATGTGTACTACATCTAAGTATTGTATGAACTTCTACCAATCATAACGTGTCAGCTTGTGAAGTTAGTATGAACTAAGTTATTGTCGAAGTATTGAGTAAGGAGGTATTTTGCCTAACGGGCCCTACGAGGAATATGACGATCGGCGGAGATTTTTCTAAACCCTAGCCCATCGAGCGATCAGCGCTTAGCTTGCACGACCAACGCAAGGCTTACATAGCCAATCTCCTTGCAATATAATATGATCTCACGATCAGGCCTTGCTAGTCGCGGGACGTCCATACCTAACCTGTCGAAATCATATTTATTGGTGTCTACTCAAGTGTTTTCTTTCCTGAAACACCTCCTCCAGCGAATAAAGTTATGGCCGACGCAAATAGACAACATCCCGTCTCATAGCATTAATTGCTACGGAGTGGGGTGTTGCAGACTGACTTGCGCCACGTGACAGATGGGACAGTATCTGCAGAACGATCATACAAGTGAATGATTTTACAGGTAGACTCACGGAGCGTAGGGACGGGACAACATGGTAGACGAACTTACAGTGCACAGCGTTGGGAAAGGCCGGGCAACTGGGAGAGGCAGGTGCTGCGGCGTTACACGGATGAGACGGACATACAGAACTCTCAGGGCAAGTTGGGTTCACCTAGTTCTCTATGATTATCATGATCTAAGAGTAGAATATCTAGTTAGATATGAATCTGCTAAAAAAGATCCACTTGTAAATTCTCCTTCCTTCGATGAGGAAACATAAGTCAAATGCACTTATATGTAACTACTTCACTAATATTGATAACAAAATATATAGAACGTAAAGCTATTATTCTTAGTGATGTCTGAACTTGGATGATTCTCGTGTTCTTTATTTCATCACAAATACACGCACATTGCAAAGCGTCTTTCACGTGTCTATTGACCGATATACTGAAATCATTGTTAGAAATTAACCCTCGATAGTTATGTTGTTTATTATCCAAGTGACTAAGTGTATAGATTGTATTATTTTAGCTATTGTATAGTAACTTATTACGATCTTACATATAATTTGAGTGATCTTTTATGTTGCAGTAAATATGCACAGGTCATATTCGTTTTCAATCTATATTCATTTTATATTCTTTTTTATATTATCTGTGATCATATTCGTATCAAACTATCCGTATTTAAATCTGTTTTTATTAAAAAAAATATGGTTTTAAATGCAGTGAAGACTTGTTTCGATCGATCTCAAGTCGTTTTCATCCTAATTACTCGGAATCAGTTGTTTAAGAAACTAACAGAATGCTAACATTTTCCTGCAGAAATCCGTTCTCCCTAATCATGTGAACGTCAGTAGTAGACTGGTTTGTACACAACGTGGAAAATTCCTGAATTCCAAACGGACCCATTACTAACTTGCGAACCATACATACGCCGGTACCGTGCCACCAGCTCCATCACCCGTAATTTTCCAACCTCCGTGCACGTCTCGCACGTCATCTATTGCCCCATAAAAATTAGCCCTTTCACATGGCAAAAGGTGGACCAGGAAAAAAGAAAAGGAGAAAAAGAAAGTAAATAATTTCGCTATCTGTTCCAAGTTCCAACACGAGTGAAGAACACGGCAACTGGCCGGCCGACTGCTGCTTCGTTTCCGTCCGCGTGCTCTGACCCCCAGCGAAGCAGCGAGCCACCGGCCTCCCCCTATATAACCGCGCCCCCTAAAGCCTCGCAGTCTCCAACTGAACGGCCGCAGAGACCAGAGAGATCCCCAATTCCGCACCACAGACCCTCGTATTCGCGCGGGCTCCCAGAGGATTCGTGCAGCATACGCTTCGAATCGGCCGATGGAGGCAGCAGCTGCGGCGCTCAGGTCGCCCACCGCCGCCGCCGCCCCGTCGCGGCGGCTGGCGACCCCGGGCGCGAGCTCGCTCCCCTTCGACCGGAGGCGCAGCTTCGCCTTCGGCTCCATCAAGGTTAGGAGGAGGCTGTGGTTCTCTCTTACGGCTATAGCTTGTGTCTTGACGGGTGTGTGGTTGAATTAGAAGAAAAAAAATGTTTGGATCTTTTCTATAATTCCTTTGTAGCGTGCTTATCCATTTCCTGTTTTTTGCTTCCTTGCTTGAGAAGGGAAGGATTTTACTTTTCACGGATTGCTTGGTTTCTTGGCTTGATTACCGTGCAGTCTGGTTTTTTATTTCTTCAAAAGATTCGATTTTTTATGTGTGTTTTTGGTGTTCCAAGCCATCTGAGCATGTTAGTGGATTGGTCTCCTGATGCGCTGTCTTTTGCCGGATGCCACACGCAGGGTCTCGGTCGGCAACAGCTTACCTCTAGGAGTAGGAGGCGAAGCAGTGTGGTCAGGGCCTCGTGGTCCCCCTCGGAGTCGCTGCCGCCGTCCTCGTCCATCGCGCCGCTCCGGATGGAGTCGCCAGCGGGGCAGCTCCTCTCACAGATCCTGCACACGCACCCGCACCTGCTACCTGCCGCCGCCGAGCAGCAGCTCGAGCAGCTCCAGACCGACCGCGAGGCCGAGAAAGAGAAGGAGAGTGGCGGCGACCTCGTGCTGTACAGGTAATTGTGGTTTTTTTATCAGTGAGTTCGTTCGTGCTGTACAGGCAATTGTGGTTTTTTGATCAGTGAGTTCGTTGCCCTTGTTACTTCCGGTACATCTAGTTGTAAGAGGATAGCGTGTTAAGAGTCTGTTACATAGCAATTGTACAACTGTCAAGCTATCGAGGCCGGCTGACATGCTGCATCCAGCGCAGATTAAATCTTGTATTTTATGGATCCTTGTTGACCTCTTTAAACATTATGTGAGTTTAAAAACTTAAGAATTGTTTGGAGGGATAGCCATATCATGTATGAACTGATTATCAGTTGTGTTATACATAGATAAGAAAGTGTGAATTATTCTAGCTGTTTGATTGGGATGGAGCTATCATAGTTCATATATGAGAAATTGAGACTGACAGTTCTGGTTTAGAATTGTTTTCTTGACTAATAGTTTCCTATAGAAGGAAATTCCAGGTTACATTTGTGCTCCACTGAAAGTTCAAGCTTGGTTACTTCTAAAAATGAACTAATAGTTTCATGTGAGTTGGAGAAATCTCAGCTAATTTTTCCATTTTTTCTGGATTGATAGGCGGATAGCTGAGGTAAAGGAAAAGGAGCGAAGAAGGACCTTGGAGGAGATACTCTACTCTCTGGTTGTTCAGAAGTTTGTTGAAGCTGGTGTTTCTTTGGTTCCGGCGCTCTCTCACTCCATTGATTCTTCTGGACGAGTTGATCAGTGGGCAGAAAATGTGGACAAGAAGCTCGAGCATTTGCATTCACATGAGGCCTATGAAATGATCGAGAACCACCTCACTCTCATTCTGGGGCAGCGTCAAGCTGATGCCACCATTGCAGCCATAAGTAAGCTCCGAGTCGGCCAAGTCTATGCTGCATCTGTGATGTATGGTTATTTCCTCAAGAGAGTCGATCAGAGGTTTCAGCTCGAGAAGTCGATGAAGAGCCTGCCTTGGGGATCAGAAAAGGAAGATGATGCACTGAATCAAGTTATGACGACTGATTCAATGCCCTCAGCTCAGGCTTCTAGCACTCACCCAGAAATGGCCTCATGGACGTCCTCTAACTTCAACGCAGGGGGGCCTAGCCAAGCTGTCAAGCCATGCCGCCTTAGATCATATGTCATGTCTTTTGATTCAGAAACATTACAGAGGTACGCCACAATTAGATCAAAGGAGGCCTTTGGCATTATTGAGAAGCACACGGAGGCATTGTTTGGGAAACCAGAGATTGTGATCACACCTGATGGCACAGTTGATTCTTCTAAGGATGAGCATATTAGGATTAGTTTCGCAGGGCTGAGATGGTTGATCCTGGAGGCTGTTACATTCGGGTCCTTCCTTTGGGATGTTGAGAGCTTTGTGGATTCCAGGTACCACTTTGTGACCAACTAGCTGGGTCCAAAGATTGTCATCCCAGAAACTGAAGATTCATGCTATGTGTATCTAGTCTGATGTCCATGGGCTTCAGTAAAGACTGCTGTACAATGTTGTCACTATTACCACACCTCGCGCTGTATGCAGAGCTACCCATGATTCTGCCTGGTTTTCTAGCACCACGGTATTGTAACGATCAGATATCATTAGCCTGATATTTAACCATTAGGTTTTGCTAGCATTTGTGCTACCCGGGGTGCTCAGTGTTGTATCTTATGACTGATTCTCCTTTGGATATTGTTAGAGCTCTTTAACCTACTGACTCTGTGATGGAAGTGAATCTGTGGTAGAAATAGATTCTGTAGTGAAAGTGATTCTGTTTGTGAAATCGTTTGGTATGCTAGTGATGGAAGTGATTCATGAAAAAAGATGTATTGAAATTGAGGAGAATCAGTCGGAAATTGGTAAAAGCTAGATTTTTCGGCTTCCACCTCGCAGTATAAAACGTGAGAATGATTTTATCTGATTCTGACGCAGAACCAATTCAACAGCAAAGCGTTTGGTAGCGCTCCCACCAATTCTAGAGCAGAATCAGCTCTCAGAGCGCTACTTACACCATCTTAGTCATGAAAGGGGGTTTTCCATCAGCAATTACAACGTATAGCAGCACCTTGAACGAATCATGGAATGTAATTCAAGGCCTCGTAGCCATCAATAATCTTGATGAAATTCTTGGCCATGAGCCTCCCTTTAGTGGTAATAATAATCCTCTCCGGATGGAACTGCACTCCCTGCATTGTAAACGTCATAAGCGTAGATTCAAAAAGTGAGCGTGGCACGCATCACTTTCTCTGTTTTGTTTGATTTTGCACATTATTTGTTTACCAGCGTGTGTTATTAAATTGTTGAGCGTGTCTACGTTCCCCGTCTCCATCGGCGGAATCATTAAATTGTTGAGCGATGCTGGTACAAAATGGTTTAAGCAAAGTATCCTTGTTTTTGTTTTTTTGAGAACTACAAAGTATCCTTGTGTTGGGGGTCCTAAACTCCTGAAATTATAGAATCTCAACCTGGATAATCGAAACTGTCTATTTCTAATCATCTACTCTTAAATTTGATGTAATCCATCGTATAAGCCACTTGGGTTTTGGATAGCATGACATTTCAATAAGACGATGTGGCCTCCCATTTAGCAAGTTAGGTCGATGTTGCCACGCATGACAAACATTATTTATACCATGAAAGACCAAGATGTTGCATAGGCGGCTGAAGCAACTGTATAGCAATTTGCAACATTTTTTCTTATATGGCTTCTCTTTCCTAACACAAAGCTAGATTCTCCCATTTCAACCACGTCTTTGAGAAGCGGCGGCTTGGACTCCATTGCCCTCCATTTGTTTTCAAATTTTATATCAGGTAGTATAAGTAACGTTTTGTAGATGAATGGCCACATGATTCTGTTACATAAGTCAATCTTTTCATTTTCAATTTCTACTATTTCATTTAGTATTTTTGTTCCTTTCTGAAACGAAAGAACTTGAGATGCATTCAATTTGTATGGCCGCCTTACTCCTTCCACAATGTTCTCGTCTCAGACCGCTCGCCGTAGCCTCTAGTTTTCTCACCATGCATATTCATCACATAGACCTCTTATTGTTGTCGATATATTCTACCATTTATTGTCTTCCCCACTGGCACTATTAGCCCCTCTGGTCATAAATACAGACAATTTAGGAAAATGTCAAAATTTTAAAGCTTTGACTAACAATTGCTTTTAAAATATTTAGTTTGGAACCTTAAAATCATATGTGTAGATTTGTCTTAAAAAATACTTTCATAATATCACAAATTCAATTAATTTTATAAATATATTCTAATAGAAAATAATAGTCAAAACTATATATTAAAAATTATGCCTTATCCAAAACGATATATATTTATGATTGGAGAGAGTATCACATTATAGCAACTTATGCTAAACTTGTCCCCCTATAGGTGGACCGGTACTAGCGTGCAAGATTTATGCCGCCGTGAACCTTCATTCACTTTACACATGAATCTTATGACAAAAATAATGGTAACCAGGAGGTGCTCCTATTATATTCCTTCCATTTACAAATACTTGTATAATTAACCTGAGTATACAAATAAAGAAAATTTCCTTGAATAAAATTGGTTAAAATGCCCCAGATAATACTTAGACACACAAACAACAAGGTACCAAAGTAGATCATAAATGATATGGAGTATATGGGGAAATTTTATCTTAGACATCATGAAATAAGAGTATCTCTAAGAGACTATCTAAAATTGGTTCTCTATATCCCCATATAGGGAGACATCCCAAAAATATGGACTCCTTAAAAGTTTTCCCCTCCAACAGATACCTTATTTGTGACTCTCTATATTTTAAAATTCTTCTACGTAGACAAACTTCCAACCGTCTCTCCCATCTCCCTGTTCTTGCGCTTCTCCCTTCCAGCGCCGGCATCGGTCGTGTGCGTATGTGATCAGGACGTCACTCCTTCGTTCATGTGCGACGCACGCCGTGATGCCTAGACACGCTGTCAACCCGAGAGGGAGCGAGGGAGTCACGCCGTCAACCCGTCACGCCCAAACACGGTCAACCCTAAGCGATGACGCACCCGTCGACCCAAGCGACGACGCTCCCGTCGATCCGGATAGGCTTGAGTCGAATCCAGGGACACGCCGTCGATACCCAGCGAATAATTGTTGGTTTCAGATGCGTACATAGCCTCTCGTCTGCGTGCAGCACCCGAGGAGAAATTGATTTGTTTTGGGATGAGTCATCGTAGCTTTTTCATGCAACATGTCGTGGATTTGTCATCATCAGATGATGACGATGAATTCATTATTGCTGGAGCACATGTAGCACACAATCAATATCAGCTTGAAAGGAACCGCACCATGACGGATGTGTCCTTGGGCATCAAGTAGTTCATCGGAACAGAGAAGCATGACATTTGAGACTGTATCAAGACTACTTCTCGGATGATCCTAGGTGCGACACTACTTTGTTCAGGCGCGGGTTTGTAATTAGTACATATATTTTTATTTGTCTTTGTTGTCGATCGTGATATGTATGGCTCATTCTTATCATACCCGCACAGGTTTAGAATGAGGTGTTTTCTGTTTGTACGCATAATGTGTGTTGTAGAAGAATATGATGACTACTTTGTGCAGAAAAGAAATACAGCCGATAAACTTGGGTTAAGTTGTTTGCAAAAGGTTACCACATAATTTCGTATGCTAACTTATGGAGTAGCAGCGGATGCTACAGATAATTATGTTTGTATCGGAGAAAGTATTGCTATAGATAGTCTGAAACAACTTGTTAAATCTATTATTGAAGTACTTGGAGATGAGTATTTGAGATCACCAAATGAGAATGATACTGCTAGATTACTTGCACTTGGGGAGGCACGAGGTTGTCCGGGAATGCTAGGATCCATTGATTGTATGCATCAGAAGTGAAAGAATTGGCACGGCTGCATGGAAAGGTATGTACAACGACCATATTCACGAGCCTACAGTCATTTTAGAAGTTGTTGCTTCACAAGATCTCTGGATTTGACATGATTTCTTTGGCTCACCTAGGTCTCACAATGATATCAATGTTTTTCAACGCTCCCCACTCTTTGCGAAGCTAGCTAAAGGTCATGCTTCAAAAGTGAATTGTACCATCAATGGTCGCAATTATACAATGAGATATTACTTTACAGATGGCACATATGCTATACGGGCCATATTTGTAAAGACAATATCATCTTCACTAAGCAATAAGAAGAAATATTTCGCCAAAGCTCAAGAAGAAGTTAGGAAGGACGTGGAAAGATCATTTGGGGTTCTACAAGCTCGTTTTGCTATTATTTGAGGACCAGTGCGATTTTAGGATCAAGACACACTCGGATAAATTATGACAGCTTGTGTAATTATGCATAACATGATCGTTGAAGATGTGCGGGAGGCACGGTTCACAAATGCGTCGTTAACCGCCCAAAAATCACGGTTACCGACCTTCTCGGTCCGGTCCGGTTTCAGAAACCGAACGGTTACCGAAATTTGAATTCAAAAAATTCGAAAAAATAAAAAAATAAAAAATTCAAAAAACATCTTAAAAAAAACTAGACACAATTCTAAGACCTTTTGTGAATTTTTTTTTCAAAAATAATGTCGTTTGCATCATATTCTATAGGGAGGAAGTTTGAAAAAAATAAAAAAATTGAAGCATGCGGCTCAGTTATTAACCCATGTTAAGGAAAAGTGTAACATGCAAACACATATTTTTCTTGTGTAAAAAGTATTTTAAGAGAATCTTTAAAATTGATTTCACTTTATTTAGAGTTTTATTAAATTCTCTATGATTTTTACAAAGTTCACAAGCATAAAAGTGAATATGTTAAGAAACAGTAATGTAATTAACTTTTTCATGTCTACTATTATTTTTCCTACGTAAATCATAGTATAAATAAGCTAATGAAAGTGGTTTCACTGATTTTTGAGGTGTGATGGGTCAGTTATGAATTAATCCAGTTGCAACACATTTACACAATCATGCATGTTAAAATAACTAATTCATGAGTTCATGTATTTTTAAAAGACATAGGATCATGTAAGAAGACTAACAAAATTAGTTTCATAATTTTTGGATTAGCAAAGAGTAAACTATGTATTTAACTTGGTTTAACAAATACAATTTCTCACAAAACATTTTGAACTTTTTTATGAGTATAAATACTTTTATCATGTAGATCATGTCACAAGGAAACCAACAAAATTTGTTTCACTTGATTTGAAGCTCAGATGAATTAGTTATTGATTTTAGAGGATTGAGATAATTTTTGGGTTTTTTTGTTGAACTTTACTGAAAATCGAGAAAACCGCTCGATAAATCGAGAAAACCGAGCGGTTACCGAGTAAACCGAGCGGTTACCGAAAATGTAGAAAATTCGAGAAAACCACTCGATAAATCACAAAAACCGCTCGGTAACCGGTCCAAACCGACCGGTTACCGAACGGCTAAAATCGCGATTTTTTTTTCAAATTTCAAATTTTGCCAAATGAATTTTCTCTGATTTTTTTTGAATTTTTGACCGGTAACCGCGGTTATCGCGAATTTTTGGTTACCGCCGGAGCTCGGTAACCGAGCTCTGGTCGGTAACTTTAACCCTGGCGGGAGGAAGGACTGAAAAAACTTCAATTATGATCGGATACGCCTGAACTTCATGAGTTCATTGAAACTCACAGAAAAATTAGAGACATGGAAACTAACTCACAGTTTCAAGCTGACCTAGTGGAGCACATGTGGCATCGTCATGGAGATCAGCATTAACGATAATTATAAGGGGAAAATAGCTAGCCCTGGTGTCCTGCTTCAATGATATAGTTATGTATCGCCAATAAGTTCATAAGATTTTAAATAGATGGTCTTTGTGGAAATTGTTGGAACTGCTGCTTATTTTTTGTAAAATGTTATCATAATGCTCAAATCCTGCACTAAACATTTCATGGATGACCCTGGTGATTTGCACAATGGGATTGCCACGAGTTCGTGTATGCAGTCTAATATGAGCCCCACCTTTTTATCTCCAGGAGTAGGAAAGAGTTGCTTGCTGCTGCGGTTCTCTGATGGCACCTTCATAACAAGTCTACCTTGGCCATGAAGGCTATACAGACAACTGCCTAAGTCCAAAAGTTTAGGATGTGCATACCACTAACTGTCGTGGTCTTGGTTGTTTTCACATAAAGAGTTGTAGGAACAAGAATTGATGCAATCCAACTTTTTGTCATAAACAACACAAAATGTTAACATCACAGAGACATGAATGTTTAAGTGGACACATCTATTATGTGCTAAAAAAAAGAGCAAGGCACAGGAAGCATCCATGTGGAGAAGTGGAGAAAACTGTTAACTATTTCTCTTTCTTCAGCTCCAATGATCTAAGCTCTTTTGACAATTCCTGATATTTCTTTCTTGCCTCTGCAATCTGAGACCGGAGCTTTTGTTCCTACACACATGAGAATGATATTTTATTCTTTGTATCAATCAATCCTCTAAAATGTTAAGCTTCAGAGAAACAACATTGAGGAGAAATGAGTTCTCCAAAATGATGAGCTCTAGAGAGAACAACATTTATAAAGCAAAAAAAAGTAAGCATCAAGTTTCTCTGAACAAAACATGTGTTCCAATAGTTTACAGAACAACACATCAAGTTAATAGACCAAGGAAATAGATTTTATAATATTACCTGCTTGGATGAAGCATTACACTCTTCCTGCCATCCTTTACTAACTTTGTCTATTGACGACACCTTCATGTACTTGCTTATCAGTTCAGTTAAATGCATCTCTCTGCAAAAGTAAATTGGAGAAACACATTTGTCGGTGTATTCAGAACCAGGGGTCCCTAAGTCCCGAGACCAGGCCGGCCATCCACCACATGTCACCACCCTGCAAGGTAAGAAAAAGCTAAGTCCCGGGAGAAGGTGCTCGGGGCCGCCGCCTCTGGTTCCCGAGCACCCTAGCTCCCCGATGATCTGCAGGGCCCAAATACTAAGAACGAAGTGCTCGGGAGAGAGTGCTCGGGGCTGCACGTGGCAGCCCCCGAGGACTCGGTGCCCCGAAGGTCCCACCGAAGTGCTCGGGAGAGAGTGCTCGGGGCTGCACGTGGCAGCCCCCGAGGACTCGGTGCCCCGAAGGTCCCCCCGAAGTGCTCGGGAGAGAGTGCTCGGGGCTGCACGTGACAGCCCCCGAGGACTCGGTTCCCCGAAGGTCTCACTCGAGTGCTCGGGAGAGAGTGCTCGGGGCTGCACGTGGCAGCCCCCGAGGACTCGGTTCCCCGAAGGTCTCACTCGAGTGCTCGGGAGAGAGTGCTCGGGGCTGCACGTGGCAGCCCCCGAGGACTCGGTTCCCCGAAGGTTCGCGCAAGATCATTCAACGACCCGAAGGGTCCCGTCGTCAGGGTGTCATCCAGTCAAAGGCCCAATGCCGCATTTAATAGGCACGCGCGGTCTGACATCCTGACATTCTCAGCTGCCCACGCCCCAGTGTCAGACCCTGCCATGCACTGGCAGGGGGGCGTGGGTCCATTAAATGCACGGGTCCCGTCCCGTTTCATCCAGGTGCCTCGGGATAACGTTGCCAGAATCGAAGCGCTCGGCCTGCCACCCTGCCCTGGCAGAAGAACAAGACAGGGTGGGCGCACCGGGCACCTCTGAGGCTGCCCGTTGGGCCCCTTTCATGGCGCCACGAGGCTTCCGCAGCGGCTGGTGGTCGAATGCGCGCCGCATTTCTCCACCGCCCCTGTCACTTCGCCAAGATGAAATGATTACGCCTTTCTCCGTGGCACCTTGGCATTCGCGTCCCCTCTTTCCCATTCAGGATATGTTGAGGTCGGCGCGCCTATAAAAGGAAAGGATGGAGAACACTAAAAGAGAGAGCAACAGCCCCCGACCACAAGACAACCAAGAGACCAGATAACCAACAATCTCCGGCGAGCCAGGCCAAAGATAGATCGACAGACACTCGAACCAGCTCAAGTTAAGCTGGAACATAAGAGCCTCAAGCTCTTTGTAAACAGTTCTCCCCTTAGAACCAGATACCTCCTTGAAGAATCCCCTTCAAGGATAAATATAGCGCTCATACAGGAGTAGGGTATTACGCCTCCGTGCGGCCCGAACCTGTCTAAAACCCGGCGTACCCACTAGCCATCGCATTTATTTCCGTTCCCGCTTATTTCCCACACAAGCTTTTCCAGGATCATCCCCCCGGCCGAATCTCTAAAAAGGGGTCTCTCGGGATCCCTGCGACAGGAGTTCACTCTCCGACAACATTTACTTACTATTGATGATTAATTTTGTACATTAGATATGATACATGATGGAGCGGTTACAATACAGGTCATACAAAGCTACATTTTCCTATTGGCATACAAGGAAGATTGATCCATACATCCAAAACATTGATCCAAAACACAAATAGTAGCTTAACAGTTTAAATTTTTTTTGCACAAAAGTAGCTCCTTAACAGTTTCATAATAAAATTACGCATAAGTAGGATAATAACATATAGATTGCTGTAACAACCCGAGTAGCAGGCATGCCACTAATCCTAGCAGTAGCAGCTATCAACCCGAGTTGTTCAATCATTGAGTCACTATCTCATCCTACAAGCTCCTGTAGTATTACTATTGCAGGCCAGATATACCACTAATGTTTATTGACATAATTCTCTCTTCTTCCAATATTCTCTTGAACTCAAACTCTTTGCTCTTTAACTCATAGATTTCCTTTTTCAAGTGCAACCCTCTTTTGTTCTAGTGCATAAGCTTGTTTGTATCTCTTATCTTTCTTAAGCTCCTTCTCCGCATCAACCTCTTTCTTTTTAGCCCACAAATTATCTAACGCCTCCATGTACACAAGATCTCCACCTTGACGTAGTTTTACTTCATCCCTCTTCTTACCTATTGGTCTCTTCGATATAGAATACTCTGGAGTTGCAGCCTCACTATCATCAGGGCTAATAGGAACAAACGTAGCTAGACTTGAAGTGTCAGAAGTCTTCTGTTTTTTGTGAGATGTCTTTTGTGTCTGCCTATCAATCCACTTTGGTTGTGTTCTTAAGAGGTTCTAGCAATGCATGAATTGAAATGACTTATTAGTATTATCTTCTGACTTGAACAAAGTGCATGCCTACACTAGCTATACAAGTCAACAAAAAAAAGACAGTACGTTTAGCATCAATTCATGATGATGTATAGACAACAAAATTATATGAGGAACTTGTCAACAAACTTGTCTTGGTAAGACACTCCACTTTGCTTTCTACCCTCAATCCGGCTTAGACATCTGACAAACTTGTTGATATTTACTTGAATAACAGACCAATGGTGCATGAGGGAATTTTGGGTGTGATCTGAGGTGAAGTCCTTGTTCAAGTGAAAATAATCATAAATTCTCTTTCAATATGTAGAACGAGATTGATCAGTGCCTTGAACTGCATCCAAACTGATGTTGAGCCATGCCGACACCAATATTTCATCTTCATTCTCACTAAAATTGTTTGATCTTTTTCGGTTTGGTCTCACGGTGGGAGTAACTTCCACAACTGGTGTTACTTGCTCCTCAGGTGGGCTACTCAGTCCATCCCAATCCATTTCATTGCTCACCTCATTCATCAATATAGTATAATATTCACTCCCGTCTATAGTGCCTATTAAATTTGTAAACACCAATATGATGTTAACACATTCAAAGAATAAGTTTGTAAATATCAATGTCGCTTCCACACAAAATCTTATCGGAACAAAACTCATAATTTCTAACATAACCACACAAATATCATATTGTTTCATCTATAAATGCTAAATCACAAAATTCACAAAAGTTACACCTGATCTCGATCGTCCCAAGTTCCGAAAACACATTTCTTCTCTGTGTGTTCAACATGTTTGTGTGGGTAGAAACTCACAACAATCATGGGTCCTTGAACCAGAACCTAAGCATGATGTAAAATCCTACTGGATAACTTATGATATTTCTTCGGTATTACTAAAACATCATATGTGCTACTAATTTTGACTACGCATTCAACAAAATTAACTAATTTGCACTGGCATGAAGTAGCAAACTCTGAAGAGTAGCTCACCAGGAAAGGTGCCCTATCAGATCGGCCATCTAGATGAAGTACTGGCCAAGATGCACCAGAGTGAGGACGAAGAACAGGATGAACCCAAGGAGATGCCTGAACCCACATGAACATCACATAACCATCAGCAACAAAAAAAAAACCATATTGTTTCATATTGAAACTACAAATGCCAAATCACAAAAGTTACATATGAACTAATATCACATTGATTCATCTAAGCCACCAAAAAAAATTGCCTACAAGCACTCCCTTCTAGTATTCATCCTTCAATAGAAATTTCGGTGCATTTCGTAGCATTTCATCACTACCATTTTCATCATTGCAGTGCAATCCCTTCATCCATTCACCTCTCGACACACACATTCATCCATTCATCCATATAAGAAGAGGGAAGGAGAAAGAGGAGGAGGGAAGTTTCATCGATCTGGAATGACACCGCCACGCTCTCGAGTGGTGAAGCCGCCGATTCTGCTATCGAGAGGACAAGCCGCCGGTCCTCTGCTCCTCTCCCCTGTGCTCCCGCGTCTGTTGCAGCCTTGCGCGCCAGTGGCAGAGTCGGCCGGGTGGGGGACAAGCTGGAGGAGATGTCCGGCAGGGCGTCATGGGATGTCCGGTGGCCAGGCGTGACAGGGTGCAGGAGGGCAGGCGGAGAAGTGAAAGTGCATCTAGGCCCCTATGTGGGTTTTGGATAATTGATGACAAAATATTAAGGGACTAATATGTTTATTGAGGTTATGAATATGTTTTAGTTCCATTGGAGAAGTTAAACGACGTTGGCATCCCTTAAAAGGAAAAGAGAAGCGGCATGTAGTTACTCATTAGGTTTAAATTGTTTTTATTTTTAAACTTGAGTTTAGAAATACCGTTCTATCAAACGGGATGCGTTTAGGTTAACTTGAAGATGTCTCAGTGCTCAAATGACTCTTTTAGACCAAATATGAGAGACACGATCATCCTACGACACCGAGAAAGTTTTAGTATCTGTTTGCACCCAGAGTGTCCGGGCTGACCCGGAGTCTCCGGGTTGCCGGAACCTCCAAGTAAGGCTACGGGCAGGGTGCTCGAGTAGAATCTAAGTGCTGAACCCGGAGTCTCCGGGTTGTCCCGGATACTTTGGATTCTCGTCAGTGGCCCGGAGTGTTCAGGTGAAACGTCGAGTCAAGCTCTCTGTTTGGGCTTAAGTGCCCAACCCAAAGTCTCTGGGTAGACCCCGATACTCCGGGATATGGTGAAGATCCGGACCCTTCAGATAGGACTCTAGGCAGAGGTCTTTGTGGAGCTTTCGAAGGCCAACCTGGATACTCTGGGTGAACCTAGATACTCCGGATCAATACAAAAAGTACTGTAACGATAAGTTTTAGGGGGCTGTGTTTAAATACCCCCTTCCCCCTTTCATTCATTGCTGTTGAACAAACTTGAGACAAAAGACTTGATAGCCTCTTTAGAACCCTCTCACTCCTCTAGTGTATTAATTCTAACGAGTATTTGAGAGTGTGGGTTGAAAAGTGAGATTGAGTGCTAGTGAGCTTAAATCCATCTTTTGAGCACTTGAGTTCTTCATCAAACCATTGACTCACATTTGTTACTCTTAGAGCTCTGAGATCCTAGACGGTTAGGCGTCACCCAGAGAGCATCCAAGCTTGTAGAGTGCCACGGGAAGTTTG
This sequence comes from Phragmites australis, assembly GCF_958298935.1. Lineage (NCBI taxonomy): Eukaryota > Viridiplantae > Streptophyta > Magnoliopsida > Poales > Poaceae > Phragmites > Phragmites australis. The sequence goes on from NC_084923.1 coordinate 42,396,527, forward strand.
TGAAGGTCATCCTCGCCCCCGCAAGGGAAGAGGAAGGTTGAGTAAGCCTCGAGATTAATCTTTGTGATCGCTCGGTGAGGATAAGGGTTGAGAGAGACCCGACTCTTTGTGAGCACCTCAACGGAGATGTAGGATCATTTGATCCGAACTTCGGGAAACAAATACTTGTCTTCTTTACTCTCTTGCATACTTTCTTGTTCTAGTTGATCTTTTGGGTGATTTGCCTCAATCTACTTGTTTGTGAGTTTGTGACCACAAGTGGTTGTTGAAAAAAAAGCTCATACATCAATTAAAACATGTGGTAACTCATAGACTCAACTAGATTCGATTAAATATTCATAGTTTTCAATTTCATGTTATTTACGGACTATCCGGGAGGACCCGGAGTATCCGGGTCCTGTACAACCCAGAGTCTTCGGATTGACACAGAGTATCCAGACTCTGTAATCCACTGTGAAGTTTTAAATTTTAGAAAACACCTATTCACCCCCTCTAGGCGATATCATATACATTTAATTGGTATCAGAGCCTAACCTTCTACAAGACTTCACCGCTTGGAGATTTCGAAGATGTCGACGTCCGGGGAGAAGAGTCCGACGAGTCCAAAAGGTGATCTTTTGACTTCAGGTAATGGTAAAGGAAAGGGAGTTGCAATCAGTTCAATTATGATAAATTGAATGCTTTCGATTCTTATATTCCCTTGTCATCCGGATGTGCGTCATATTTTGATGGCACGCACTACGCCGCTTGGAGGCACAAAATAAAACTACATTTAATATCTCTTCATCCAAGTATTTAGAAGATTATTTGCACATATTTTACGTTGCCAGATGAAGACAAAGAGCTCACTCTCAATCAAGAGCAAAATCTACACCGTAATATACAAGCCGCAAGTGTGTTACTTGGTGCTTTGAGCTCCGAGGAGTTTAATAAAGTGGATGGGCTTAAAGAAGCCAAAATGATATGGGACACACTTCAAGTCACACATGATGGCACCACGTGTGAGGAAATCCAAGATAGAGTTGCTTGTAGGCAAATTAGAAAGATTTGTTATGGAGGATGATGAAACCCCTCAAGTCATGTATGACCGTATGATGGTGCTAGTAAACAAAATAAGAGGGCTAGGAAGTGAAGAGGTAGATGACCACAAGGTGGTGCCAAGATTGCTAAGAACTTTTACACCAAGAAATTCCACCTTGGTCACTCTCATCCGAGAAAGAAGAGATTACAAGAGGCAAACACCAAGTGATGTGCTTGGTAGGATACTTTCCTATGAGCTCATGGAGTAAGAAGCAAACGAAATCAAGAATCTTGCCAAGCAAAGCTCAACCTCAAAGAATAAAGAGGTAGCATTAAAGGTAAGCAAAAGCAAGAAAGTTGTAGAATTGAGCTCAAGTAAAGATGAGTGCTCGGATGATGAAGAAATATCCTTCTTTGTAAGAAAGTTCAAGAAATTCATGAAAAAAGGTGGCTATAGCAAATACAAGAGAGACATGTCTATGAGAAGAATATCCAAGAGAGCATGCTATGAGTGCGACGAAGTTGGAAACTTTATCGCCGAGTGTCCTAAAAAGAAAATTAAGGATAAGGAAGAAAAGAAGAACAAATCTTTAAACAAGGACAAATACAAAACCCATAAGAAGAAATATTCGGGTCAAGCCTATATTGGCGAGGAGTGTGAATCCAACTCCGACTCCGAATCCGATGATGAAGGGGTCACCACCATCGCTATGCACTCCTCTACACCTACAAAGTCACTCTTTGGCGAGATGAGCGACGACGATGACACTCCTAGGTGTCTCATGGCAAAAGAGCGCAAGGTAAAATCACAACTCAAGCTCCTAGATAGTGATAGTGATAGTGATAGTAGTTGCGAAAGTATGCTCAAATGTCTTAGTAAAAATATCATATCTAAGATAAAAGAACTAATAGAAATAATATAGAGTCAAGAGGAGATTCTCGAGCAGCAAGAAGACTTGCTCATCCTTGAAAAGGAGAGAAACCTTGAACTCGAGAAGCTCCTTGCTAAATAGAAGGAGAAAGTTGAGAAATCAACCAAAGATTTTGAGTTGGCCAATATCTCAATTGCTAGTCTTGAGGATAGAAATGTCACATTTCAAGAGAATTTCAAATGTTTAGATGAATCTCATAAAGCTCTTTAAGTGCAATTTGATGTCCTCAGGAATAACACTCCCAAATCTAATGATACAACCTCACTCTCTATTGCTTCTACTAGTAATGGTTGTTCTCGTTGCTACAATATTAATATAAATGCTTGTACTACTAATATTCAATCTTTGCAAACATTGCAAAAGAAAAATAAGAGGCTAAATGCCTTGATTAAGTATGGATGCATCAACACATATAAATCCAAAGATGCACTATATAAGACCATTGAGGTCAAGGACAATAGGCAAAAGAGAGAGATTGGATTTGATATGTGTACGAGCAAACCAAGTGAGCGTGTGGTGATTAATGGCAAGGAGTACCTCAAGTTCATCAAGGGAGGCAAGCAAAATAGTCTCACCACACAAGTCAAACGACACAAATGCCATGAACCTCAATCTACCTTTTATGCATCTTATATTTTGAAGAGGAACTACGGTGGTAAAATAGTTGCTCTATATGTTGGTGCTCGCACAAAGGATCGAGTCATCAAAAGTAGTGTGTGGGTGCCAAGTGCTTGTGACTAACATGAAAGGATCCAAGCAAATTTGTGTACCTAAAACAAAAGTTTAATTTGTTTTGTAGACATACTCCTCTGGTGGATCAAGTTGGGTGATTGATAGCGGATGCACAAATCATATGATCGGAGAAAAGAGTATATTCTCATCATTTAAAGAAAATAGAGGATCTTATGAGAATATTATTTTTGGTGATGACGGGAAAGGAGAGGTAATTGGTTTATGTAAAATTACCATCTCTAATGTTCATTCGATATCAAATATTTTGTTGGTCAAATCTCTTAGTTATAATTTGTTGTCCGTATCACAACTTTGTGAGATAAGTTACAATTGTCTTTGTACTAATCAGGGTGTGATCGTCTCTAAGAGGGAAGACTCTTCAATAGCTTTTACCAGTGGGTTGAAGGGTAAGCTTTATCTTATTGATTTTTCAACGGATTAAGTGGCCTAAGACTTGCTTGATTGCTAAGTCTAACATGGGTTGGCTATGGCACCGCCGACTAGCCCATGTTAGCACGAGAAATTTGTCTAAACTTCTAAAGAGGGAGCACATACTAGGACTAACAAACATTTCCTTTGAGAAAGATAGAATTTGTAGTGCACGTCAAACGGGCAAGCAAGTTGGAGCTCCTCACCCTACTAAGAATGTGATGATAACCACAAGACCTTAGGAGCTCTTTCACATGGATTTATTTGGACAGATAGCCTACATAAGCATTAAAGGTAATAAATATGGTTTGGTTATTGTTGATGACTATTCTCGTTTCACTTGGATACTCCGGGATATGGTGAAGATCCGGACCTTTCGGATGGGACTCTGGACAGAGGTCTCTGTGGAGCTTTCGAAGGCCAACCTGGATACTCCAGGTGAACTCGGATACTCTAGGTCAATATAAAAGTACTGTAACAGCTAGTTTTAGGGGGTTGGGTTTAAATACCCCCTTCTCCCTTTCATTCATTGCTGCTGAACCAACTTGAGACAAAAGACTTCATTGCCTCTTTTTAGAACCCTCTCACTCCTCTAGTGCATTAATTCTAGCGATGAGTTGAGAGTTTGGGTTGAAAAGTGAGATTGAGTGCTAGTGAGCTTAAATCCATCTTTTGAGCACTTGAGTTCTTCATCAAGCTGTCGACTCGCATTTGTTACTCTTGGAGCTTTGAGCTCCTAGATGGTTAGGCGTCACCCGGAGAGCACTCAAGCTTGTGGAGTGCCCTGAAAAGTTTGTGAAGATCATCCTCGCCCCCGCAAGGGGAGAGGAAGGTTGAGTAAGCCCCGAGCTTGATCTTTGTGGTCGCTCGGTGAGGATAAGGGTTGAGAGAGACCCGACTCTTTGTGAGCACCTCAACGGAGAAATATGATCGTTGGATCCGAACTTCGGAAAACAAATACTTGTCTTCATTACTATCTTGCATACTTTCTTGTTCCAGTTGATCTTTTGGGTGATTTGCCCCAATCTACTTGTTTGTGAGTTTGTGACCGCAAGTGGCTGTTGAGAAAAAGCTCATAAATCAATTAGAAACTGTGGTAACTCATAGACTCAACTAGATTCTCTTGCATATTCATAGTTTTCAATTTCCTGTTATTTTCTGGACTATCCGGGTTCACCCAGAGTATCCATATCCTGTACAACTCGGAGTCTCCGGATTGACCCGGAGTATTCGGACTCTGTAATCCACTGTGAAGTATTAAATTTCAGGAAACACCTATTCACCCCCCTCTAGGCGACATCATGTACATTCAAGAAGTTGAGGGAGATGTCAAGCAAAAGTGGCGTGCGATGTCCGGCGGCCAGTCACAGCAGGGTGTGGAGGGAGGGCGGCCGTGCACAGGACACCGGGCTGGCGGGCGGGCCGTTACGGGACGGTGAATGGCCGTGCGCGGGTGGTACGTGGGAAGAAGGCGCAAGAGGTCGAGCTGGCGCGGGAAGATGGCACGGGTATGGCCGAAAACGCGAATAGAGAGTTGACTCGCGTTCCCAAGATCTACCGAGCAGAAGGGGTGGGATAGAGACTCGGTAAAGATTAGGGGCTACATACAGAGTCTGTTGGAGAAGAATTTTAGCCCATAACTCCTAAATTTAGGTATAGGGAACCAAATAAAGAGGCTCTTGGAGATGCTCTAACAAAGTATTTGAAAATAAATGACGTGGTAAAAAAAATACTAGTATAGCGCTGACACTATATTGATTTCAAAATCCCTTAGGGCCTGTTTGGATCCTCCAAAATGGGCCGAATTGGAATTACTTTCTAGGGTCGGCCTGTTTGGATGGACCATGGAATTGGACAGTGTGATTTAGCGCTTTCCAAAGCCCCATCAGAGGCCTACTTCAGATTCGGACCCAAAAAAGGAAAGGGGCATCCCATTTGCTCCCCGATCTGCCCGACTCATTCATCTCGTCCCCGACTCGCCCCTGACTCAACGCGCTCCTTGCCGCACATTCCTGATCTACTTCTTGATAGAGGCGACGATACCCGAACAACGATGGGGAGGAGCGGCGTAGGCACAATTTGTTGTGGTTCTTATTGGATCATGTTAGTGGAACCCTAGCTTTCTCTATGATTGAATTGGCCTTGTTTGGTGTGGATTTCATGAATAGGTTGTGGAGTAGAGAGGGATCTACATACCTTTGTGATCATCCATTTCTAGAACTATATATGTAACAGAGTTGAGTCCATGGTAGATGTTCAAGACTATCCAAGAATGCGTGCATGCTTAGTTTCTGAAATTTGTGTTCTTCGTACAAGTGTTAGTTGTTTGCTCACCTGTGTGATATGAGGACCTTGTCATGGTCCTTTTGTTTCCAATGTAGATGTGACTTCCTTTAATCACTCCATAGATGCCCTCTCCAGGATAGATACAAAATTCAGTCACATTTTCTGGCTTCAGTTGGATGGATTGGACTGAGAGTACTCAACAAGTGCAGCTGCAATTGGGTGGCTTGATTTGCTAGGTGCAAATTGATGAAAATGGTAACCAATAGGAGGGACTAATTGTTTGGACAGGAAACGATGTTTAGTGACCAGCTACATGCTTAAGAGACAAATCAACATCTTTGTAAATCCCCTTTGTTTGCTAGCATTAGTAATGAGAATCTTGTGCAGCTTTTTGTTATACAAAGTAAACTCTTTTGAGCTCATTAGTTGGGTTTAGGGTAGCTTTGCAGTTAGGAACTGGAGTTTATGTTTCATTATTACTAGATGTACAAAGTAAACCCCTAATGTTAGATACACATAATACTAGATTATTCTGTTGGGCAGTTGCATTATGCCCTTGAGAACTAATGAGGAACTTTTGACATGTGTTGAACTAGTCGACTTTGTGAAGGTGAGGCATGTAGTTTCTATATCCCCTGAGTGCCAACATTTTTGCAGCACGCCAATCTTTTTTTAAGTGTGTGCTAGTCCAGTTGCCACACGGTTTGTTGTTACTATTTGAGTCCAGCCATCAATATGAATCATTTGGGTCGAAGTGCACTCTAAAATAGGACTTGTTTTTGTTAACTGGATACAACCACCAATATGAATGATTTGGGTTGAAGTTCACTTTGAAGTAGGACATGATTTTTGTTAACATGCCACTCTGATCACTCAGGTCACTTAATTATAGTAGATATGGTTGTAAACATAATTTGCTCAATTTTTCCAATCTGTGCTCAATTTACACCACCACCCAAAACTACGTGCTCAGTTTTTCCAATCTGTTTAATTTACAGGGCTCTAGGAATGCTAGGATCTAGGATGGATTCATGTCAAACCCCTTCTCTCTTTTTTCATGTATATGCACTTCATGTGTAATATTTCTTATTCCTTGTATCTACATGTGTTTAGATGTTGGTTTCTAATAATATAAGTGAGGATGAAATAAGGAGGAAGAGAAGGAAGAAGACGAAGAGGGCAACTATTGTATTAGTTATTGTTTTGACTATGATTGCGCATTGGTATCGTAGGAAAAGGCGTAGGCAAATTGTTAATGTTGATGAAGTGGCAGAGAGATATGTTATTAGAAGAAAACAAATGCTGAGAAACTTGTATCAGGGTTCAAATGTTTATTGTTATGATAGATTGCGCCTAACTAAGAGGTCATTTTCTGACCTATGTGCCATCCTACGTGAGAGGTGTGGTCTACATGATACTTTAAATGTGTTAGTAGAAGAAAAGGTGGCTATATTCTTACCTATAGTCAGTCACGGTATGAAGATGAGGCTAATTTGTAGCACATATGGCTGGTGGCTTGAGCCAATTAGCCATCATTTTAACGAGGTGTTGAGATGTGTTCTATCATTATGCCATGATTTTATTAAGCTACCCAATCCGTCTGTTGTGCAACTGGAGGATTCCAAATGGAGGTAGTTTGAAAACTATCTTGGTGCATTGGATGGTACACACATTGATGTGTTTGTGCCATTGTCTGACCAAGGGAGGTATAGGAACAAGAAGCAGAAGATTGCCACCAATGTTTTGTGTGTTGTGATGTTGTCCTAAACTCCTAATGCTTATCTTTATCTGTTGTCCAAAAGTCCTACAATTGTTGTTATATTGTGAACTGTGAGACATGCAAATACACGGTCTAGAATCCAGAGGCCAAACTAGTCTGTCCACCTCCAGACTAGTCGACAAGTCAACCCTATGGCGACTCGACTCCACTTTACAACCTGATAACTATGATATCGTATTTAGTGTTCCTTGAAAATTATTCAAGAGTGTGTTCTGTGAGCATGCATTAACTCATGTGTACTGGCTTCGTGTAGATTAGGATAATTAATGATTATTACATATTGTACAACTTTCTAAGTGATAGGCAAATGGACATGGATGACATCCGTCTACATCAAGTGGATAGTGCTATATCTGTTGAAGTTTAAGTGAAAGTGTATGTTGAAAATTTAGTTCTAGACTAAATTATTAATCACTTGTTTAATTAAGTTGCAGATTCAGTTATGCTTTATTACAAGTTCAATTCTAAGTTACATTATTACCTTTGCATGTCTGGCCTTTTACTTGTTTGACATGGCTTTTACTAATGTCTAGTAATTTTCTTTGGCTATAGGATATGAAGAAAGGCAAGAAATTTGGGAGGGTTTATGTCTCTTGGACTGATGACATGGATGAAGCTCTATTGGTTATGCATTCAAATCTGTATGGTCTTAATCTCTCCTAATGTATATGTGGCTTTGTGATTGTAGAAGCAAGTGTCATCTATCTTCATGGTTATATTTAGGAGAAAGAGCAAGTGTTTTCTGTTAGCCTAGGAACCTGATATGCATGCATTTAATTCTATGATGGTGTGAATGCTTATCTATAGGCTAATTCGTAGAACATGTGCTAATATGTAGACCCTTTCAAATTCTAGTATCGTCATTGTGGTTGTTGATACCTACATTTATGTTTCTTTCCAGGTTTTGGTGACTTTTATGATAGCCATTTTTATCATTGTCAATTGTTATTTTTCATTTGAATGTTACTAGCTTGCTACGAGGGGTTTTTAATCTTACTATGTATACTATTGAAGAAGCTATGTGGCTATGTGTTATCAGACCTTGAAAATTCTAATTACACCCATATATCTTGTGATTGCTACATATTCACGTTCATAAGCATGTTGTACTGAAAATACTGACTTTGATTCCATATTTAAGCATCCAAATAACATCTGTAATCTGATTCTTGGAAAAGGATTCCATGACACCAAAATAGAAAATTGATTGAATCAGATTCTACTCAATTCAATTTATTTCCAAATCTGAGTTAGAATCAAATTGCTGGAATAAAATTTCAATTCATAGGAACCAAATAGGCCCTTAGCATTTTTGGGGAGTAGAGCAAGACCTCTTCCATTGGAAATTTTGAAGTGTGAAGTAATCCAAGCGACGGGCCAGGCCCGCCAGGTGCCAGCCTCACCCTCAAACGTACCGACCCATCCACCCGAGCTACGCACTACCCCCTCTAGACCACGTCGCGCTGCGCTGCGAGTTGTTGTCCACACACACGACACGTCAGGCTGGCCACTGGCGAGTGGGAGGCTACTGTGTTCTCCTGAGGAAATGCACCAGGTTGTGGCTACGGATGGGTAATCGAGTACAACGGGTACGGGTAATGTTCATTTATACTCATATTTGTTGGTTTTTTTATCCACATGTGAGTATACCCGTGAACTAGGGATGGCAACGGGTCTGCCTCTGTCGGGTTTTTCTGAAACAGACCTGACCCGAAACCCTATTCGTCAAACACGACACGGCCCCGAACTCAATACCTAGCGAAAAATCACCCCCGCCCCTGGCCCCGACGGGGACCCGAAACCCGACGAGGCAACCCGAAACCTGACTGGCTCGTCTTCCCAGCGCAGTCACGTGACAACGCAGTTCCCTCGTTGCCAGATCATCGCCCTCCATCACCACGTGCCCGCGCCTTCCTCACCGTCACCCTCCCTCGCTGCATTGTAGCCCTCCGGTGCCGCTCCCTCACCGCACAGTAGCCCTCCCGAGCCGCTCCCTCGCCGCACATCCCACTTCGACGATCACGGCACGAAGGCTGGTCGGAGCACATCTGCTTCAACGGCCACGACACGAAGGCAACTCATCGGTGCGATAGCTGAAGACATCCCAACACTGGCGCAACAGCCCGATGGCCGACACCCATGATGGAGCCCACAATCGCAGATCAACGGGGGGTGAGGGGGAGGGGGGAGGGGACAACATACCTCATTACCTCGAGTGGGAGGGGAGGAGATGGAGGAGTCGAGGAGGACGTCGATGCCTCCAGATACGCTGCCGTGGCCGTGCCACCGTGGAGGTGGAGGAGCCAAGGAGGTGGTCGTGCCATGCAGGTGGAGGAGCCGAGGTCAGGTCGTGGCAAGATCCGCCGCTTCATAGTGCCGGTGGAAAGGAGCCAAGTTGGAGGAGGAGAAGGGGGAGGAGGAGCCTAGGGATTAGGAGGAGAAGGGGTGGCTTCTTCTCCCCGATCGGCTTCTTCTCCCCAGCTGCCCCAATCTAGCTTCCGTCGCCTTCGCTCTCCACCTGCGCCACAGGACTCGACGTGCTTGACCCTGGGCTGCTACCGACCAGCCCCGTCAGACCTCCCCTAGGCCGACCCCTACATCCCGGCACCCTTTCTCTCACTCTCTACTCTCTCTCACTGCGTCGACGTGTCTGGTGTGGAGGCATGGTGTGGGGGTGAAGAGACCAGAGAAGGTGAGGATGGGTCGGGCCTTGGGGGGTTTAGGTGGGTCGAGGGATTTTATGCGGAACCGTCCAAATAATATTCTAATTAATCACCAGGAGGATCATCATTCATAATTTACCACCTCGATGATTAACCAGAATATCATCCCGGTAGTCCCGGCATGTGTTTTGTGCCCAAGGATCGGAACACATGCCTTCCAACATGTACATCACAACATAGTTTAATAAAAAATGAGTAATAAATATTTATATCACAAGTATTAAGCATGCACTGATTTCAACAATTTACAACAAAAACGAGCTAGGAGGAGACAAAACCCCTCAATTCCTAACCACAAAAAAACTACGTGGCGGAAAGTTAAACTTAGAGACCACAAAAGAGAACGTCGCCACATGCCCTTAGGCACCATCTCAAAAACGCCACCTTCAGAGTAGGATGCACTACTCTTGCCCACCACCCCGATCGACAAGCACGAAGTAGCCAAAAATAGCATCTTCCTCAGCAGCAGGAGTACCTGAAAGCGCAGGCATGAGTACGAAGGTACTCGCAAGACTTAAACCATATAGAGCACATATACATAGCTCGACTCCAAGGATTATGCATTGATCATTAGCAAGGATGAACCACAGGTTAGGTAAAACATAAGCACAAAGCATCCTAGACATATGTGTGAGCGACTGAAACTTTAACAGAACATAAGAAATTTTCCCTGCATCTAACAACTGAACAAAAGTAATTGTAAACAACATGTATATCAATAAGTAACAAGTACCAACATCACCATCTCCCACATACCGAACCACAAACCATACTCAAAACTCTACGACTGATGCAGATGGACAGAAGCATGCTCATGACCGAGAGCGCGACAGATCAAACTATTTATACACCCTGCAGGGGATACTCCTGGATCCACACGACACGAGGACCATTCAACTTGTGCCACCGGCCAAAGTGTACATGAGGGGGTACTCGTGACAACCTTTCTCGACCAGCCCCAACCGTTTGGATCAAGCATCGCTCGGCGCGGCGGTACTAGAACTACTCCCGGAGCAAACTAGTACCGCTACAAGCCCGCCCGCTCACACCATCGATGTCCAAGCCAAAAAAGTCACAGCTGCGAAGGTATTCGGCTCACCTTACCATTAGATCGGCATGTGGTGAGTAAGGTAAGTGCTAGAGCCAACAACACCGACGATCGGTGCTTAACCGGCGCAAAGCGGTTTACGGTGTCCAGTTTTCCTCTACCGGCCTACCTAGGGGAACTCCACATCCGGGCAGGACAAAACACATCCTAGCACCATCCACACTTCGTCTCATACTCACCACTCATACAACCATTTTAACCTCGATAAGTGTATGTAATCATAAGAAGGTCCTATTCTCGCGAACAACGAAATGCACCGTCGCTCGACTTCTACCAAATGACCTAAGTATGGCTAAGCATATAAGTCGAACTCATACCTAGACATTGACAACCTCTCAAGGCTACAAGGAATGTAAATACACAAGTATTCATGGTAGAAGAATGCAATCGACATAGATTCTACCCATTGGCACCCGACACTGACTCACTAAACATGCATACATACATAAACATAATTCATCAATTTTAGACTTATCCAATTATACAAGATGTGTCAATATACTTAGTTGCTTGCCTTGCTGTTCAAGTGGCTGCCCAAAGTTTCCCTCGCCCTCCTGGATCACCAGCTCGACGTCCTCTAAAACGAATAATGCGTGCAATGCCATGAGTATGAATAAAGTGCAACAATGCATGCCACAATGCTTAACAATATGCTAGAAATATAAGATATACAAATCCATGCGATACTAAACGATCTAAACGAAATCCAGAAAATAACAGCCATCCGGAGTATCCGGACTAGTTCGGAGTATCCGGGCTCGGACCCTCCGGGTGACCCTCTAGGGGAGGCGCTCTGTTACTTTGACTGGCCCGAAGTATCTGGGTGAATCTGGAGTATTCGCGTTCCGAAGTATCCGGGTCATCCTTCAGGAAAGACTTTCGGTTAGCATTATTTTAATTTGACTTGGAACCTTTGGGTTGGTCCGGACTATCTGGGATATACCGGACACTCCGAGTGAGGTTCCGAGCGGAGCTCTCGGCTACACGATCACATAACTACCCGGAGTCTCCGGGCTTGTCCGGATAATACGAGCTATACAGATTTGGTTTCTTCACGATTTTTCCACTTGGGTGTTTTTTACTCATTTTACAAATCTGTGCTACACAAACGTGTACAAGCCCTATCCAAAGGATCCTAAACCAAACTCGCACCCTAAACCCTAACCAATTTTGAACACAATTTATCGGACAAAATCTGCTAAGTCCGGAGTATTCGAGTGAGTCTGGAGTATCCGAGCTATACAGAAAAGCTGTTCTCGAATGGATTTTTGGTCGATTCGAGTTGCGATCTTTTCCAAGCCTAACGGGAACATGTTAGGGATAGTCTAAAGGTACTAGAACTTGTTCATCAACTACCAACACTACTCTAGAGCTCAGATTCGACCAAAAATACATTTTTACTCCAAAAAGCTCAAGAATGGCAAGAACTACTCGATTCCTCCACGGAAACTAAAATGGATTGGATAGATGAGTAGCTTATGAGCTAGAGAATGCAATGGTGCCACATGCATACCTTGAATCCTCCACTTGAGCTCGGATTTTGGATAAAAAGAGAGAGTGAGTGCTTGAGCTTGAGTGAGAGGGGGAGAGAGAAGGAGCTGCTGCTGCAGCAGCCGGGGGAAAGCGTGGGGAGTGAGTAGAGGAGAGAGAGAGAGAGCAGGTGGGCTGCTGCCCACTTGAGAGAGGGAGTGGGTGAGGAGTAGGGCCACATGTGGGGCCCATATGTTAGAGAGAATAGGTATTTTTAATGCATTTTTCATTATTTTCTTCCCCAACTTTCTCTCTTATCCAAATGATTATTAATGAAGTGTATTCGCGCTCTGGATTAACATTACGCAAATTCTAAGCACAATGCTTAAGAAGCATGATTTTACTTAAATGTGTGATTAAGAAATTAGGACGTGACAGATTTCGAGGCCCGTGGAGCACCCACGAGTGCAAAGCCACCCTGGCCCCGGCTTGACAGCCCCGCGGAGCTGATTTTCCACCCGAACTCGTCCCCGTCGGGTCTGAAACCCTGGGGGATCCGACTCGACAGGGGAAGTTACCATCCTTACCGTGAACGCTTTTGGGCGAAAGATCGGCCACAAACCCATTGCCCGTGGGTATACCTGTTTACCCGTGGAGCAATAGGGTGACATTGTGGGGCTGACCAGGGCGGGGCGACATTGTGGGGCAATGTGGGGAGGCGACATGACGGGTCGGGGCAAAACGGCGTGGTGGCATGGCGGCGGGGCTGCGCGGAGTTGCGGGTGACCCGAGGCGAGGCAAGCCGAGGCGACGTGTGCGACAAAGCAGGGTGGCGGGGGGCGGGGCGACGCGACGCAGGATGCTAGGGGCGGCGGTTGGGGGCTCAGGGTGTCGGAGCATGGCACGCTCCTGCTGTGCAGCTGGGCCGAGGGAGTTAGAGATATATGTACTTATCTATCTGCCACGTAGTATTTTCTACGTATAAATGTACTGTAGATATCTAATGCTACTTATATTATATCCCATTCGTGTATTTAAGCGTGAATAAATGGATAATTAAGAATAAATTGACATCGCTAGTCGTGGGGCGGGTGCGTGGGGCCAGGAGCGTCGCTCTCCGGGGCGCCGAGGGCGGCCGTCCTCTCGCGCAGCGCTAGCGCGAGCCCCGTGGCGCGGCTATACATACCCCCTCCTCCCAACCTACCGCACCACCACTAGCCTCGCCTTCCTCCCCGACGTGAGCAGCTGCTGCCGCCACCCCCTCTCTCCCCGCGGATCCCCGGCTCGTCCTCCGGTAACCATCTTGCCCCCCATGCCCGTATCGGCAGAATCTCTTTCGTGCGCTCGGTTCTCCCTAGATCCGACTCGCATTGCTCCCTCGGCTCTTGTTAGGCCGATCCGATCTCGCATTTGCGCTCTCCCGCCGCGGATCCAACTGGATCTCGCGGAAATGTAGCGCGCCTTTCTTTGAAATGGTGTAGATCTATGATCTGCGCCGCGTTTCGGCGTGCGATCTGGAGGCGTTGCGGGCAGCGAAATGCCCGATCTGTTGCTTGGTGGGGAAATGGCATGTTTTTTGTTCTTTAATTGCCCGTTTGGGTTAGGGAAAAAAAGAGGGGATTTCAGTTGATATCCTTTTATGAGAAAATTGTAGAACAAACTTGGAAATAAATCCTTCCAGTAGCGTCCATCCTTAATCGATAGGTTTGCACTTTGCTTGTTTGCTCCTTTAATTGCTGCTTAATTTGACAAATGTAGCATCGCGCGAGCTTTGCTGTAGGTAGAAAATGGCTGACGCCGAGGACATCCAGCCCCTCGTCTGCGACAATGGCACTGGTATGGTCAAGGTAAGCCACCGATTCGATCTGTTCGCGAAATGCAGGGTTATTGGTAACTGCGAAGGCCCTAACAACATCAATATGTGCGTTCTTGATGCCAGGCTGGGTTCGCGGGAGACGACGCGCCGAGGGCCGTCTTCCCCAGCATTGTGGGGCGCCCGCGCCACACCGGTGTCATGGTCGGGATGGGGCAGAAGGACGCCTACGTCGGCGACGAGGCGCAGTCCAAGAGGGGTATCCTCACCCTCAAGTACCCCATTGAGCACGGCATCGTCAGCAACTGGGACGACATGGAGAAGATCTGGCATCACACCTTCTACAACGAGCTCCGCGTCGCCCCCGAGGAGCACCCCGTCCTCCTCACTGAGGCGCCATTGAACCCCAAGGCCAATCGTGAGAAGATGACCCAGATCATGTTCGAGACCTTCAACACCCCTGCTATGTACGTTGCCATCCAGGCCGTCCTCTCTCTCTACGCCAGTGGTCGTACCACAGGTGAGCTGATTTGATTCTCTACTGAACTACATAATTTAGTTTGTGGTTGAGAAGAAATCTTGAACATGTTGATGTGTAGATGAGATTAATTTGGAAATCATGCAACTTGTGATGAAACAACATAATTTAGTTTGTGGCTGTAGTATTTTCCAAAGAAATATACTAGGCAGTTCTATACAATGGCATCAGCACTTTGCAAAATATGCATATTGATGTGATCTTCCATAACCTGAATATACATCTTTGCTTCTCAGGTATTGTGCTCGACTCTGGAGATGGTGTCAGCCACACTGTCCCCATCTACGAAGGATACGCTCTCCCCCACGCTATCCTTCGTCTTGACTTGGCAGGCCGTGATCTCACTGACTACCTCATGAAGATCCTGACTGAGCGTGGTTACTCCTTCACCACCACGGCTGAGCGGGAAATTGTGAGGGACATGAAGGAGAAGCTTGCCTACATTGCCCTGGACTACGACCAGGAAATGGAGACTGCCAAGACCAGCTCTTCTGTGGAGAAGAGCTACGAGCTTCCTGATGGACAAGTTATCACCATTGGCGCTGAGCGTTTCCGCTGCCCTGAGGTCCTCTTCCAGCCATCCTTCATAGGAATGGAAGCTGCTGGTATCCACGAGACTACCTACAACTCCATCATGAAGTGCGACGTGGATATTAGGAAGGATCTATATGGCAACATCGTCCTCAGTGGTGGTACCACTATGTTCCCTGGGATTGCTGACAGGATGAGCAAGGAAATCACTGCCTTGGCTCCTAGCAGCATGAAGATCAAGGTGGTTGCTCCTCCAGAAAGGAAGTACAGTGTCTGGATTGGAGGATCCATCTTGGCATCCCTCAGCACCTTCCAGCAGGTAAATAAACACCGTGGCAACAAGCTACATTCTCATTTCCTTGGGGTTAATCGATTTGCTTATCATTTTGCTTGCTACTGCAGATGTGGATTGCGAAGGCTGAGTACGATGAGTCTGGCCCATCCATTGTGCACAGGAAATGCTTCTAATTCTTCGGGCCCAAGAATGCAAAGCCAAGAGGAGCCATTATCGCACCCTCCTGCTTCTTTTCTTACTCTTCTGTTGCTGTTTCTTCATTAGCGTGGACAAAGTTTTCAGCTGGCGCGTCTGTTATCGTTTTCCTCTATTCAAGACTGTAATATCTATTGTTACCTGCGCTTCTCACTTGTGATTTTGGACACATGTTCGGTTTATTCAAATTTAATGAGATGCCTGATGAGGGTACTAGCAAAATACATACGGTGTTCATTTGTCTCCGGTTATGGATGTCTATGAAATGAATTCATATCAAATTATGAGCTCTCGATACCAGCAGCGTTGAGCTCATGAGTCCTTTGTTGAGACGTTTTGATCCTATGTCATTGCAAACTCGTGGAATTTGATGACTTTGAGACTTGTGTGCCGTTGATTGATGGTTCCCAGTTCCATAGGAGATTCCTTCCTGTCTTGGTTGATGTGCTGGTGTGCTGTATGCATCAGAATAATTATATTGTCCAGGCTTTAGCAGCAGCGCATGGGCTCGCTTTGCTGCTTAAAGTTGTCCTGATCGACACATCCCCGTTGGGATGCGGAATCTTTTTCTCTTTTCGTCAAACAAAATGCGGGGGAGTCTGGAATCATGTGATGTTCTGGCTGTCGTATGGTTTTCTACACGGTGCGTTAGGATATCGGGGCCCTCCCCCTAGCTCATTCCAGTTGGATTGATGGTGCGCAAATGTGTAATGTCTTTGACAGGTAGGATGGTGGGGTTTGAGACTTGATCTGGTCAATGCGAGTGCATCTTGTCGCCTGTGATTCTATATTGTGATCCAAGAAAGTGGCTTCACTTGAATTATACCTTTGCTCTGCACCCCCCCCCCCCCTCCACATGTTCATATTTGATACATCTGTTTACATGTAGGATTTCTATTCCTAATCGCTGGACAAATGGCTTCTAAAGGTTACATAGATCGATCACACAATAGAGTAAAGAACAAGGCCTGCTCAATTTCTAGTGTTTAAATAGACAAGAAATATGTCGCTTTCTAAGGTTTGTTTATGTTATATGTGTCAGCTTCTACATATAAAGGAATGAAAGTTGTAGAACTGAAAAATCAAGTTAAAATGTATCTTAATTCATTTGTGATAAGTGATTGATATTGTCATTTATTTAGTTTGATGATCTTCAGTTTTGTACGAGCTTTAATATGATTTAGAATTTGAGCATATTAATTATGCAGTGCACCGCCCGCATGCAGCATCGCGGCACCCACTCCCGAGCACCTCGCGTCTTCCGGCGCCTCCGCGTTCGCAGCGAAGTGGACCTCGTGCGGGCTCGACTGCACGCCGCCGGACCCGGACACCCTTCACTGGTCGACCCTGGTCCCTGGCCACGCATGCGCCTAGAGCTCAGGATCAGCACGACGCTAGCCAAAGCTAGAAGGAGCTGTCCACAGCCAACTGCTCTGGCATCTCTATGGGGATCCAAGCCGGCGCCAGAGAAGAACAATTTGCCCTCACGAAAGCAGCAATAAAGACCGGCGAACAAAGCAAGAGGAACTCCAAACTAGATCTAAAGAAATATATATCTACAATACTGCTATACAAGAGACATGTCCCTCGCCCTGCACGGCGCCGGCGGCAAGCCGGAGACGGAGGGGAGGGACCGGATCCGGCCCGCAAACAGAAGGCTTCTCGAGAGCTCTTTTTTACTGTAGCGCGGACTATCCGTCCAGCGGCGTGCTGCTATCAGAACTTGCTTGCTGTTTTCGCTTTGGGGTACGATCACGCTTGGAAACGTGAAACCTCAGTTTGCTCATTTGTCGATCGTGTCTCATTGAAGGCGGCATTGTTGTCATATCCATAGGCATTTTTGGTCTCTCAGAAGGACAAATCCTCAAACTCCGTTCTTCCTACTGGTATTGTTGTGTGAGATTCTCAAAACCAGGTAGTTCACTATTTCAGGTCTAGTTGACGTGTGAGACACATTTTCAATGTGAAGCGGAGTCGTGGATATCGAATCATATACATATTGACGTTTTACATGAAGTATTTACGAATCATATATACTTGGCAGCTACCCGGACCGTAGAAGTGTAGTACATCGATCGGAATACAAGCTTAGTATCTTTTCCGAAGAAAGAAAGAAAAGGAATACTTTTTTTTTTTTTTTGAGAAACAAGAAAAGGAATACATGGAGGGAAAAGAAGATAAGGCACTACTAAACAGCCCACTTAAGAAAAAACAGCCCAAACGAGCCCATATACCGCACTCGAACCCAGGATGGGCGCCCATATACCTAGCATACCTAAAATTTGTCCACGGGCCGCATAACACGCCCCATGGAGGTATGGATCCACACACGAATGACGATGTCAAGGCTCAATAGCCATTGGAAAAAGTTCATATTGCTTTCTCTCAATTATCACTTGAGTTTGTTTATCCCTTCAAATCACAAAATTAGATATCACACCTACTCCAACTATTTAAACCAGCATTATCGGTGTAATAGGTAAGCAGATGCCCCATGTGGTGGGTGCGCCAAGTGTCAGTCAGCAGTAGATATTGTCGAGACTATAGCCGTATCGCGTGACCATAGCGAGGCTTGCGTGACCAGCCCCTGATCGCATAGTAGGTATATTTAATGCTTCATACTTGAGTGTTTTTTTCTTCACCAGGCACTTGCTTTTAGCGAGTCATGGTCGTGGGCAGTGTGGAGTTGCAGTGATCTGTCTCGTAGTATTTAATATTGTGGGATGATTTGACGGGTGAGCGTGACGGCGTTCGATGATGGTACAGGACGCGCAGGATGATTAGAGTAGAGCAGACATGCCTATCCGACGTCATGATGGGCTGGAGGTAGTTGGCTCTGTTAGGGTAGGTCTGTTATAGGATTTGACATGGTCTTTTTATTTGCGCATCTTTGCCCCTGGTACATAAAGTAGTCATGACTTTGCTTGTAGAGGGTATTCTAGAACAAGTTCACTCAATTTATAAAATAATACACATAATATATGATTATTATTCTATAGGAGGCTTGAATATAGATAAATTCTAGTTTTCTTGAGTCTAGATTGACACATATATAGGAAACACCGATCACCGTGCTCGTCATCTAGTATATCCAAGATTATTGTCAGGGTTCATTCTCCTATGTGAAATTTAACTTCTTAACTAGTTTTGATGGTATTTTCATCCTATATGACGATAACTCAGTCTGTCTTGTTGGCGGTGTTTCGCTGACATGTCATTTCGCTGACAAAATTCAAAAAAAATCATAAAAATCACAAAAAAATAAAAAATACTAGAGACAATTTTAAGACCTTATGCGATTTTCTTTCAAAAATAATGTCATTTGCATCATATTTTGTGGAGATGAAGTTTGAAAAAAAAAGAAAAATCATGCTTTAAAAAGCATACAACTCATTTATTAACTCACGTCAAGAAAAATATTAGCATGCAAACACATATTTTTTTGTGTGTAGAGTATACCTTAAGAGGATCTATAAAATTAGTTTCACTTCATTTAGAGTTCTATCAATTTCTCTATGATTTTTACAAAGTTCACAAGCATAAAGTGAACATATTAAGAAAAAGTACTATTAACTTTGTAATGTCTACCATTATTTTTCTTACAAAAAGCATTGTTTAAGTAAACTAATAAAAATAGTTTCAATAATTTTAGGGGTGTAATGGATTAGTTATGAATTAATCTAGTTGTAACACATTTACTTATTCCTGCATGTTACAATAATTATTTCATATATTTTAGAAGATAAAGGATCATGTAAGAAAATTAAAAAATTGGTTTCATGATTTTTGGATTAGCAAATAATTAACTATGCATTTAACTATGTTTAGTAAATAAATTTTCACATAGAAAATATATAACTTTTTTATGAGTATAAATACTTTTATCATATAGATAATGTTACAAGGAAATTAACAAAATTTGTTTCACTTTATTTAAAGCTCAGATGAATTAGTTGTCAATTTTACAAGGTAACCAAATGTTCACTATATGCTTGTGAACTTTGTAAAATTCATAGAGAAATTAATAAAACTCTAAATAAAATGAAACTAATTTTATAGATTCTATTAAGGTACACACTACATATAAAAATATAAAATATGGGTTTTCATGTTAATATTTTCTTTGACATGAATTAATAAATGAGCTGCACTCTTTGTAAAGCATGCTTTTTCTTTTTTTCCAAGCTTCCTCTTTATGAAATATGATGCAAAGGATATCTATTTTGGAAAAAAAATAACATAAGGTCTTAGAATTGTCTCTAGTATTTTTAAATTTTTTGTGATTTTATGATTGTTTTTGAATTTTTTGATGGGTCAGCGAAACGCTGCAACATGGCAGACTAAGTTGCCGCCACTTAGAATGAAACCACCATTAAAACTAGTTAAGGAGTTAAATTACACAGTTTTCATATAGTTGGAGAAGGTGTGATATTTAGTTTTACGGTTAAGGGGGATAAACTGACGTGTGCAATAGTTAAGAGAAACAATATAAACTTTATGTACCATGGCATGATTGGGTTACATACTTACATCATTCATTGCATGATGTAACTAAGAGAAAATCCAGATAGCAAGGTCATAATTCTTGCCTTTCTGTTTTCTGATAAATTTGTACTCTCCTTAGACTCTTGAGTCCTGAATAGTATCTCCCGATGCTTCACGGCTAGAGGTGCAAATTGCTAAAACTAAGGGTATCTGCTAACCCTCTTTAGTTTAATTAATTATACTAATTTTCTAAAAAATACTTAATTTTAAAAAAGAGTATTATTGGTTAAATTACAAAGGGTTGGTAGGTACCTTATGTTCACCCATTTGCACCCTATTCACGGCTGACAGTAGCTCTAGCTATTTACTGATCAGATGTGGAGAGAAGTACCATGGCATCCCAGCCTGACTGGTTCCATGGCTTCGAAGAGGATTGATATATTCACGTAGGATAGAGATACCATTTCAGCGGAACTGGTTGCCTCTGAGGACTTTTGATTGGTCGATGCACAACGCATATGTGAAGAACTAGCATCATCCTTAGCGGCTGATAACTTCAGGGTGCAGATGGTGGTTACCACGACAAATGTTGTTGCTAAATGACAAACGCTTCCACACCGCGTTTGTCGTTGAAGGAATATCATTGTCTATCGCGTGTAAGTAAAATGCCGACAGGAACCGTATGTTCTCAGGCTAGCCTAGCTCTTCGAGCCACCAAGGATTTTTGTGACAAAAACTTTCGAGCTAGCCAGTGAGTGCTCCGGCGACAGGGTACAAGAACTTCGGCCAAGTACATTGCTCAATTCCTCCTATTAATAATATCGACAGAATCTAGCTACGTATTCGATCTGCAGTGCACATAATATTTAAGTGCTTGTGGTTGTATACAGGATATACTGCAGGCCAGAAAAGAGTCAAGATCAGATACTTTGGGTGTGTTTAGTTGCCTGAATGTTCTCAGCCTGGTTCGTACGAGTCATACAGGCTGAGTTGAGTCAGGCTGAGTTGATGCATAAGGGTCTGTTTGGTTGGCTGCATGTGCTGAGTTTGGCTGAGAAAAGATTGTGTTTGGTTGCCCGCATGAGTATACGTTGCATTACAAAGAAACTGACTTTTTTAGCAAATAACATAGGGTTGAAAATATTTTTATAAATTAGTACATCACAGGATAAGAATATTAGTGAATTTTTTATGATTTTTAAAGAATTTTAATTAAATATCGACTTAGATTTTTTGAATTAAATTAATTAAAATGGGTTGCTAATGATCTCTAGTTTGCTCACGAAAATATTTAGATTTTTTGAATCAAATTAATTAAAATAGATTGCTAGTTCGTTGCCGTTGACAAGTGGACCCAACGCACGAGCAGCTGCATTCATCGGGCCTACATCTTAGCTACGTTCGATTTCCGCGTCTCCACTCATACAGCATCGGCACGTTTCCTTGCACGAGCAGATGCAAACGGAGCTGCTGCTGTCACGCACGCGACAACCAAACGCAGCGCTCACGCACGTCCGCATGCAGACACAACGGATACAGCGATCCAAACACGCCCTTTGCTTCCTGATTTGTGGGTCTTAGGTGTAGGAGTATGATATTTTTCCAGGTTGCAAAAGCTCTAAGCTAGTGCGTACAAACATAATATATTATCCGTTCTTTGATTCGTTGACATGTCGATTTTGTAGATCAGGTAGTAGTGGATCAGCCGATCAGGCACGATATGCAAGCATGGTGCTACCCACAGCAACATTCGTGAGTCAACCGTGGATCGTCTTGAGATCCCTTTGCAGACATCGGACCACGTGAAGTATGACCAACTTAACACTTCCCTTATACGCGTAGTGGTATGGACGTTCTGCGGTCACGTTCTGCCTCCTGCCGAGACCACAAAGATCGCGAAGGGAATAATTCACTGTACCAGGACCACTCTTTGAGTATATTCAATCCACCTCTCAAATTTAGCTCCACATTCTCTTACATAGGAAGCTTCATATCCAAATTTCACTCCTTATTTATCAGCATACTCCAATCAATTTTTTAAATTTGGCTCCCTATATTCCACCATTTCAAATTTAAACAGCATCATTTCGAGCAACGATATTCGCAATAGCTATATTTCCAACGATTATATTTTCATCGGTTATATTTTTAACGACTATATTTTCAATAACTATATTTTTCAGTTCTATATATGTATGCTCATTCACTTGGTTGCTAAACCAAGTCATTCATATTGTAGTTCCTTCTCTACTCGAAGTCTTTGTGCTTGTGAAAGTAATCGTGAATTCTTTACCAATACGTACTGTGAGATTGATCATTACCTTGAACGACATCCATACTGATTTCTAACCATACTGACAACAACAGATAATCCTCATTCTCACTAAAATTTTTGGTTCTCTTCTTGTTTGATTTCACGCGCGAAAGGAGGATTCTGTTACGGCGGTTGCTAGATAGCGAGGATGTGCCACTCGCCAGATGTGACGATCGAAACCGCAGGGATGAGGAGCTCTCAAAAATAGCGATCTTGGTAGCAAGCTGGTTGGAGGCTATTTTTGGTCTGTACTCACCAAAAATAGGGTAGCGAGCTAAGTAGCAACTCGGTTGAAATTGCTCTTATGTTTTTAAGTACTAATGGAATCTTAAGCTAGGCTAAAACGATAATAATGTTATATATTATTACTGGCTACGAATGCATGTCATATTCCGTAGTAGCGTATCATAATTGAACAGCTCTTACAAGATGGTGGAAAATGCATCTGGGCCAGATCTAAGAGGCTCAGATCACGGCACCAGCCTGATTGCCTGTTTGTCAAATGAGCCAAATGAAAGGCGCAATGCCGTGTAACCACATGATTTTCTATCCGCCACACAGTTGCAAGATTTGAGCCAAAAAGCTCCAGACGGAAAGGCACTGGCACTAACATGTATACGCACTCTTATCTCGCCGACTCCCTGCAGTTACGCATCTTTCCAGCTTGCAGAGGACCCTGCCACAGCGGGGGCGTGATAGGATCAGATAAGACAGTTCATGGCAACGCACCACCATAATCACGCGCCCAAAGCCCCTGACACGACCGGATGCAGTGCACCTCGCCGTGGCCTGCCGCGGCAGGGGTCGCACGGGCGCCCCCACACGGGAGCTTCGAGCCGCTCTCACCGGCGCCCGGTCGTGGCGCGAGGAAGATCTGCCCGCTCCGTGTCGCTTGCCCGCCCTTGGCCGCAGGCCGCCTGGCTGACTCGCCCCGCCGCGAACCCAAGCGCGTGAAGGCGATGTTGCGTGCCGGCCTCGCGAGACACGGCGGCACGAGCCCCATGTGCCGCCCGCCAATCCGTTGACGGTCCACGCGCAGGCGCGGCAGGGGGTGTTTGGACTCGGCGAAAAGGGCCCGAGGAGCATGCGGATATGGGAAGGGAGAGGACGGTGTCAGGGCCGTCAGGCTCGGCGATAGGGTTGGGTTGCTGGTCAGCCGGTGTGAGCTGCAGCTGCTGCTGCGCGCTGTTGGTGGGTTTGTCGGCGTGCGGGTTGAACTCACCCGCTGGCAGGTAGGGCTCTCAACGAGCCGATCTCTGAGCGAGATTGCCATGCCAGGCTCGAGCTCGAACTCAAGTGAGTCTACGACGGCCAAGCTTAGGGACCGGCTCTATCTCAAGCTCGATTCGAATCAACTCAATCAAGCTTGAGTATAGGCTCAAGTCCAGTCCGTCTAAGCTCAGTAATAAAAAAAAATCTTAAGAAACTTGAGTAGATCTTATCATCTTGGTTGGTTGTCGTGATGTGTGATTATCTAAATAGGCTTGAGGATGACTCTTTTCTTCTGTACCTGCAACGCCTCCTTGGCCTTATAGATATATAAGGAAATTTAATAGCATACAAACTTAGCAAAGTAATAAACTCAGGTAAAAATCACAATACTCAAGCCTTATCGAGTTATAACTTGTGAGGCTCGTAAGCCTTAGCACGGACTCGAGTTTAACTCATTTTAGTATCGAGCCGAACTCAAATTGATCCTATAACGAGTCAATACTCGAGTAGACCACTAGTTTTAGGCCTTTTTTCCCGTCCGCCAGGCTACGGCGGCAACGCCTATTTGAATGGTCAACGCAGTTTCAGAGCGGGCAAGCTTGGTAGACAATCGTTTAAGGTTCACGGTTTCCAATTTAAATCCGACGGAATTACAACGAAGAATTTTAAAAACCTGTGAATTTTGAAAGGTCAACGCTGTTTCAGAGCAGGCAAATTCTCTGCACATGTTTTGAAACGGAGGGAGTATTGCCGGAATTACTTATCTTAATGTGATGTGATATGTGGAGATAATTGCCGGAGTAGCACGCAAGCAGCGGAGGATACGCCACGTCTACGTATGAAATGGCCAGAACACGTACCACTACCACATGTTTCTGTGTACACTCTTAAACTATGAAGGCAATATCTCTTCAGGACAAAGAGATCTCGGGACAACAAGTTTTTGGAACTGACCACATGAAGGCAATATCTCTTCAGGACAACAAGTTTTTGGAATTGACCTCATCCTATACTACTAGTCTACTACTGCTAGTACTACTCCAGCTCTATTTCCAGTGTAGATTAGTTATTTAACTACGTTGCAGTATTTGATTACCCTTCCTCCTAATCTGTACACTCGATCCGAGAGCTTAAAATAGCCTGTGCAGGGGGCACCGACCCACCCATTTTGTGCATGAGCGAGCTACCAGATTGTTCCGCATTACTGCATTAGGCAAGGCCCCATATGAGATAAATGGAGGAGTACGAGCTACCAAAGTCTACGGAGTGTCTTGAAATAGGAAGGAGAGGTCCGCCACTCAAATTAGTGCTACTATAAGGAAAATTAAGCACTCGTTTGCTAGGGATTCGTCTTGAAATAGGAAGGAGAGGTCCGCCACTCAAATTAGTGCTACTATAAGGAAAATTAAGCACTCGTTTGCTAGGGATTCTTGCAGCCAATTTGCTCCTGAAACTAGCGATTCGCTATCAAACTGGAGCTTTGTTCGCCTGTAGCATGTGAAACGTAAGCTTTTATTTGGCTAGATGACGATGGAATCTTCTTATCAATTATTGCTTTGATTTGGCTGGTTCTGACATCATCTATTGCGGCTAATAAATTTGGTTAGATCTGGATGGCAGTTTGTGAGTGCTAGTTGATGGGGTTGCTAGCTGACTCGTACTGTGAGATTGAAATATAGTATCATGAACATGACATACCAGATATTCATGTGTATGTGTGTTGTGCTTTCTGTGCTGTAAATATCATGAAGTGTTGCATATTTGTGTACCTGTTGTTGCATTTTTTATGCTCGATGCAATGTTTGGGGGTTAGAACTGATGCGGAGTAATACAGATGGCTGTTTTTGCGGAATGGCCGGATAAGAAAATTAGGATTGTTTGTGAGATATTTGCTTAACAAGTTCAGAAAGAAAATTGTTAGTACCTATTTGAACAAAATAGACTATGACAATGTGATTGTCAAATTTCAAGAAAGGACTGGGCACTTTACCCTAAGCTAAAATTTAAGAATAAATGTGATAAGTTGAAGTGTGAATATGCCACATGGAAGGAATTATTGAAACAGACCGGTTTAGGCTGAGATGATGCGAAGGGTATTGTGTCTATTGATGGTGAGAGGTGGAAGAAATAAAAAGAGAGAGTAAGTGACCGTTTCTTTTTAAATTTGTAATTATGTACAGCTTGCACTCATCAATATCTAATATTTTTATTTATGAAAGGATATTAAAAAGAGTAGTACGTGTTGGTGTAATAGGTAAGGGGTGCCTCATTAAACGAGCCTCATACTACCGAATGCTAGCCGGTGTTTGATATCCTCGAGACTACGACTTTACTCAAAGACCAAGGCAGGGCTCAGTCGACCAGCCCCTTGGTTCAAGGAGAAAGACCCTGCGACCAATAGCTGGTCATATAATATGTACTCATATAACCGGTCATATCACATTAAATATCGTTCACTTAAATTTTTTCCTTCTACAGTCACCTCCTTTAGGCAAGCATGATAGTGGGCTCACTAAAAGTTGAAGTGACCTGTCTCGTAATATTTATTGCTACGGGATGACCTCACAGGCGAACGTGACAACGCTCGTCAGACGTGACAAAGTAGGATGGGCGTGCATACCCCTATAATGATGACCTATAAGTAGTTGGCTTCGTCAGTAGTAGGTCTGTTATAAAGTTTGATATAGTCTGTTTGTATATACTCCTTTTTTCCTGTTATATAAAGGGAAGGACCCGACTTGAAAAGGGAGGGACATTATTTAATAAGTTCATCCAATCCATATGAAAATACATAGAACGCAAGGTTGTTATCTCACGAGAGATCTGGACTTGGATAAAACCCCACATTCCTATGTTTATCCGATCCTACCATAAAGAAACGTCGATCAACACGTCCGTTATTCGGTATATCCTGAATTCATTATCAGGGCAAGTAGCAAGTTCAAGCATCAAGGACTTCAAAATGAGGATTGTTTGGAAGTTATGTTTGAGGACTTTAGAAATACATGTGCTGACAATTGGGGTGCTTCATCGGATGCCATACCTGGTAGTCCTTGTATCACTAATGGTTTGAACAAAGATGATGATGGCGATGAAAATGCTGAAGATTTTGATTGTGAGGAAGTAACACCTCCCAGTGGCAAAGGAAAGAGAGCACTTCGTATATTCGGGATCTAATGATGGCTCACTATTGGATGTTTATTGTTGCAATATTATTTCAGATTTTATTGTACAAAAATATTTAAAACAAAAAACTATTAGAAATGAAATACGCATCATGTACACATCGACGCATTGAGGTAGGCCCCATTTATAAGTCAGCACATACAGATATGAGTATAATGGTCAATTTAATCAGTATCATCTCTTTCAGGAATCAAAATCCAGTCAGCTAGCCAATCAATTTCACAACTGATTCTAATTCAACAGATAATAAATTCTAAGGTGAATCAGATTTGCTTACAGGGTGAAACAGATCCTAATTAGGACCGCTGGGGAAAGGTTAACAAGGAGTACCGCACTTCTCATTGTTCAAGCATACAAGATACCATGACACTTTGTAGCAAGATTATTAAATTTTCAAGGCCATCAGGGATCAAAATGGCAAATATGACCAGTAACAAAGCTAGTGTTCGTTGTACCATTGCCTATCCGGATCAAACTTTTTCAACTAGATCTCACGCATCACAAACATAAAAAGAGCTGTGATAATTTTTTCATCGGACTAGTACGATTGTGACTGCCATTCATCTCTGCGCAGGTTTGACAAAACTGTTTTCCGCTCAATTTTTTTCCCACTCAAAAAACTGTTTGAAAAAATACCTTTGCAAAATAAGAAAAAAACGGAATGTCTCGCGCTCAGTCAACTTAAAAAGGGTGAAATCTCAGTCAGCAGCCAATTCAACTGGCGACAACAAACTTTAAGGTTTTGAAGGGTTAAGGATAGATTTAGTGTCTGCCAGGCTTAGAAGGAAGGCCTTCAACAGCAGGCCGATCCCATGGTGGTGATAAATAGTGGATGTGGCGATATGGCATTAAGGAAGTTGTCAGCCAGAGTGGTGGAAGATGACCGAGGGCTAGTGACAGGATTGGGGCATTATTGTCTATGGGTTAGTGTGGTGGCAGCTGTCACTGACTGATTAGGGTGGAGAAGAGTGGGGTGAGGGAGCAGGGTGAGAAGAAGAAAGTGTAGCTTCCAGAGGTAAGAACAATGGAGGATCTTTGTCCGATCTTCATCAGACGGTGCTGGTGTATCGACCGAGATTATCTAGTTCTCAATCACATGAGTTGTCGGTCCCAAAAGAAAATTCTAGGCATGCAAGCCTACACATTGTTCGTCCTAGAACGGACCATGCCGTAGATCTCGAAAGATATGGCTCAAGAACAGTGCACTTACCAGGCTACCGGTTCTTCACAGAAAAACCATACAGCAAAGTCAACGTACCCTGCCTGTTGCTTTGGGTCCTAAATAGCCCGGCGTAACAAGCATAGGTGTGATTAAGTGTTGTAGAAAAGTGTTATATCTATCTGGACAAATTGAACTAAGTTTTTATTTAGTTGATTAAATCTGAGATTATATAAGCGAATACAAGAATTAAGATTATGATTAATTACTTGTATGAAAATAATTTTATAACACTATAGGCTCGTCTGCATGAGCAAATACAAGCACCTGCATCCGCTTGAGCAGACCGCGAGCGTATAGGTGTGATTAAGTGCTCGTAGAAAAGTGTTTAATTAGTGGTATCTATCTAGACAAACTGAAGTGGGTTTTTATTTGATGGATTACTTGTATGAAAATAATTTAATGACACTATAGACCTATCTGTATGAGCGAATACAAGCTTCTGCATCCGTAGAACAGACCACGAGCGTACATTTGTATCTATCAGATCAAACTAGAGCAATACATATGAACAACTAAACACACTTACTATAAAATTATACATATTCATCAGAGCAGATTCCATAAAAACAAACAATCAAACCATATTCGAATCTCAACGTGCCCGTAACTACCAACCCCCAACAACATTTCATAGCCACGTTACTATAGTGGTAGGTACTCTCTTATCTCAAATATACATAACATATAATTCTTTTTTATTTTTAAAAAATAATATTATTAATATTATTAATCAAAATAGCATATTAAAAACCGTGTCGATGTACGGAGGATCGAGGAGTTTTCGCATCCCAGCGAGGAACTGTAAGATATTACAGCTCATAGATCCCCGGAGTAGATCTCTCTCCTCTGGACCTCCCACGTAGCATGCATTGAACAGCTGCTGCACAAGGAGCAACATGGTAGCAGTAGACTAGTCCTAGTAGAGAGAGAAGTGAAGAAGCAACCAAGCAAAGAAGGAGCGCAACTGTGCAAGAAGGGAGGAGGAGGAGAGCGCGCAATGGAGCAGCAGCACCAGGAGCGGCCGCGGGAGGTGTACCGCGAGTGCATGCGCAACCACGCGGCGAAGTTGGGCACGTACGCTTCCGACGGCTGCTGCGAGTACACCCCCAACGACGGCCACCCCGCCGCGATGCTCTGCGCCGCCTGCGGCTGCCACCGCAACTTCCACCGGAAGGCGTTCCTCGACGCCGCCGCGGTGGCGCCCGCGGCAATGCTGCCCTCCCCGGGCTCGCCGCCGGGCTACGGCATGCACATGGCGGTGGCAGCCGGCATGGGCGGCGGCGAAGGTGGAGCGCTCGGCGGCCACGGCTCTGGGGGCAGGCGGCGGACGCGGACCAAGTTCACGGAGGAGCAGAGGGCGCGCATGGCCCAGTTCGCGGAGCGGCTCGGGTGGCGGATGCCCAAGCGGGAGCCCGGCCGTGCGCCAGGGGACGACGACGTGGCGCGCTTCTGCCGGGAGATCGGGGTCACCAGGCAGGTCTTCAAGGTCTGGATGCACAACCACAAAGCCGGCGGCGGCAGAGGGGGTGCCGGCACCGGGGGTGTCGCTCAGACGTCGTCATCGACGACGCGGGGCGGCGGCGTTGGCGTAGGGAGCATGTCGCCGGCGATGGGCCGCGACGGCGAGGACGACGAGGAGTTGAGGGGCAGCGAGATGTGCATGTAGCATCCGCAGTACGTACGTGGCGCCGTGGCAATGGCATCGCTATCTTGCTGGGATAGTAAACTACTTTGCTGATTCCTTTCGGTAATTTGCTTCATTAGTTCATGATTCTTGATTATGAGATTGATGATTGTTTTAACGGCTCTGCTAATGCTGTGTTACTGTGATAACTCACTTATTGATATGGTTTCTTGCTTTCCTGTGCTACTAGCTGCTACCGTTGTTAAAATAGATATCATTTTAGAATACTTGCTTCAAACTTAAAAAAGTTAGTTAATAAACACAAAATTGCTATGATTTGACGTATGCAAATGATATGAGCGAATTGTTCATAAAAATACTTTCATATAATCATATGTTTAATAAATTTCACTTAGATATAATTATAAGAAAATAATGTTAAACTATGTGTATTGGAGATCGATCGTCTTGATGTTTTAAACAAGTAAAAAAGAATAGAGATTGTACTTCGCCGTAGAATTTAACTATGCATTAACTAGCTTTGATAGTGCATGCGATCCCCGTTTAGTTCACATTTCTAATAGCATGCGAATTTATGCATGCAACTGCAAGCTGGAGGGCATGGCAGATAAACTCGCCATTTTAGAATAATATTTTGCTACATTCTACAGAAACATTCGAATGGGAATTGCTTGAGATACCAACTGAAATTTGAGGTGCCACTGAGAAAATTCGTGCAATGCTATCCAAGAGTTTTATTTCGTGCAACGCCAATAGTAAAATCAAAACGCTTCTCTTCATATTATTTTCGGATGTTTTTTTCCAATTGCTCCCTCCCATGAGACGGCTTATCTCTCTTTTACCACCGTCGACTGGTCCATCTTGTTTCTTCCGTCATGAAAAATGCAGACAATCACAGATAGTTAAGAAAAAAGAGAAAAAAAAACCAAAATCATAGAGAATTCAGATGATAGCAGTTTGGAGATCAATGTTGCAAACAGTTTTAGAATTTTCCAGAAATTTACATTGGGGAAGTTCCACGAAAGGGAAATCATTTCAATCTTCCTCGACTTTTGTGTATCAACCTCAAAAGAAATTTTAGTGTAGAATTTGTATGAATTTTCTTCCAAAAGCAGTCTACTTTTTTGTAGATAATATTTTCTTTATTTTCTCTGAACTTTTTATGACTTACTAGTATTTTTCTTGATTTTTAACACTTTTTCTGTATTTTTCTTATCGATTAACCCACATCAATGGCAAAATGATAAATGAGCTCCAGTAGAAAAGGGCTATTTTTGGATGCAACAGAGAGGATAAAGTTTCAAGAATTGAAAAAAGGGGTTTGGTTTGTCTTCTCATTAGTTGATTGAGATTTTACTTATCTCTCGCTCACTTTTTCAATCGTTAGATTTAGATCCTACTATCATCACCACTTCCTTTTTAACCTTATCCACTCCCCTCTCCCTCCCTATCCATCTCTTTTTTCCGTATAATATTCTGCTAAATAAGAAAAATGTTCTAGCTTCAATAAAATTGTTCCAGGTTCAAGAAAAAGATGATCTAGATGCACATTTAATTTATTGCGTAAAATGTGACTGAGATATTTGCAAAAATATTAGTCACATGAGAACTAGCAAATCTGAAAAGAAAAAAAATCTCATCAATATGACACATAAGATCTACTGCATGGCTCCGCTGTACATCTAAGATTTCATGTTTGTTTGTTGAAATATGTAGGAGGACTAACACAGCCCTATTGATTTTGCGGCCGCTATGCCACCTCTGCCACCTCGGTTTTCCATCTGAAGATCACAACCCCATCACTATCAATCAGAATTTGCAGTCGCTTTGATAGAAATCCTTATGACTTGGGTGATTTATTTTTTGATTAAAAAATCTCTAGAGCAACCCTTACTCCGAACAGGCCCGTCTTTAGTAGATCCCTTGTGTGGATATTCCACTGTCCCAGAGCTTCAAACTTCAAAGCCTACCATTAGTTCGAACCCTGGAACACCTTGTATGACTACGCTCAGACCTTCAATTTCTGCGATCCTCTACGAATATTGCACCGAGGGAGGCTCAAAAATACATTTCCACACCCGTGTGAAAACGAGTGCTCTGTGGTACTCGGTCAGGACCACCCCAACTAGAACGGCCTTGACTCGGGTCCTAATCCATTCCCAGCAGCTCCTTGGGGCCCGCCACACGACACACACGTACTCCAAGAGTCAAAGTCCAAACTAAAGTGACTGCGTCGCCGCAGGAGATGCAGGCGTGGCATATTTGACGTGAAGGCATGGCACCGCTGCACGCCGTGACAAGTTGACAGCAGCAGCGATGCAAATCGCAGAGCTGCAGCAGCCCGGCTCGTGCACGTCCACGGCCTGCTGCCAGGGCGAGCTACACGCTACGGTTCGGCCGCTGGCCGTGCCTCGTGGTGCTGTTTGGGCGAATCCCCAGCTGCCGCCCGTTTCGGCGGGTGTGGGTTTCGCCGATCCGCGGGCCGCGGCTCGGCTTCTCATCCAACTCGTCGCGCCCGCGCGGGCGGGACTACACGATCGGTACGGCGGATTCGATTCGGTCCCCTCGCCACGCGCTTGGCGCGACGTGCGCTCACGCCCAAACAGTGCTGCTGCGCTGCGCGAGCGCGAGTAAACAAAATCGCAGCGCGCGGGTGCGGCTTCGCACTGGCGTGTACGGGCTGTGTCTCCACGTGCGCCAGCAGTGGAGCGCGGATCGCCATTGCCTGCCGCCCTGCCCTGTCTCCCCAGCCGGCCGCCGGAGCAACAGGGAGGACCACCGATCCCGAACGAGTGCTCCGTAAGATTTGGGAGATCTTGTGACCTCGGTTCGCTCATAAACAAGTCCGGGAGACGGCCTAGCGCGCTGGTGATTGGCATTGGCTCCACTCAGATGGAGAATGCCGGGACACATGAATAGAGGGCACCTATAATTGCAGGTTCCCACGATGTGCTGCCATCTCAGAGAGACACCCACTACAATAAAAATATCCGTTTTAGGATGGGCACGCAGGACCTGAAGCTGCAGCCTGATTGCCTGAAACTCTGAAAGCTTGTACCAATACCCTCTGCAATGCTGTTTTTGCTAGGATCCTCAGGTCGCTGGTCCCCGGTTCTCCGTTGACTCTATGAGCATTCCTGAACCAAATGCATGTAGTAAAAATTGGCTCACTTGAGTTTGCGACATCTCAGAACAGTTTGGTAATTACACCTTCATTCGCCTCCTTGCTTGCATGTTGATACAGTGTTTAACATAGGTCCAAAGAAGTAACTCGTCGAGATGAACTTTGATCCGAGCAACCAAATGTGCCATATGATTGGAGGAATCTCAATCCATGAAGGAACTATGGCTTTACGAGGCGAGGGACTGAAGATTGTTATTTCGGAACTGCTGTTCTATTTGAAGCCATAAATGTTATTTTGGCTGCCTGATGAGAATCGGTGCTCAGGTGAAGGATACGTATCCAAACCTTACGATGTGTGCAAGCGGCACCCCAGTTCAATTTGGAGCGCAAAATTCTATTGGGCAGTCGACATGATTTGAGCAGACACGGCCCTACCAAACGGCAGAGGATCCTCCATATTCCACGCCCTCCCATACGACAAGAAGTTCAGGTACGGGAGTCGTCCATGAGATGACATAACAAGGCTGAAAGGCCAATTTATCAGTGGGCAGTGGCCTCCTTTTGCTTTTGCAGCTGGCTGGCAGGTCCTCTGTTACGCAAACCACTACATTTGTCCGGTTCTAAAAGAGAACTTTGTATGTCAGGGGAATCACTGCTTGTTAATCCTTACCTCTGATTCATGATGAAATGCCATCACTTCAATCCTGCAGGATTCTTGAGATAAAGCTCCCCAAAAAATATCCATTTTCATTGGGAAAAAGTCCATTTTACTCTCCTAAATTATACAGTTGGTCCGGATAACCCCAAACTATTAAACCGTTTGTTTAACCTCCTAAAAACAGTAATCTGGATCATTTTGCACCTTTGACAGTGGTTTGGGCTGATTAGGACTCTGGTTTGCTGATTGGACGTGCCACATATGCAGGCTGACGTGGCAGGACGATTCGGTGTTACAACCCCCCCTGCCCGATCGGTCTCGCCCAGGCCTAGTCCCCACCCTCTCGTCTTCTCCTCGGCTTCTCCTCCTCTCTTATCCTCCTCGGTTGCTCCCGCGGTGGATTACGCAGGCGGCGCGTTTCGGGAGCGGCGACCTGATCGGAGAGTACGTCGATCTCTAGGTACGTTCCGCTTTCCCATTCGCAGGCGTTTGGTTGAGTTTACTTGTGGCGCTGGATGTAGGGTTGGAATTGTAGGTCCATGGAAGGAACTGATCGTGTTTGATAAAGTTGGGATTTTTGTGAGCGGATCTTGTCGATGTGTTGGTAGGGAGCGTCGATCGGAGTTTTATTTTGTTCATAGAATCGATCGGGGCTGAAATGTTGGTGAAAGTGATCGGAGTTAGTTTTGGGTGCCCTGTTTTTGACAATGATCGGGGATTTATTGTGGGAATAATCAGTAGGTCATCATGTGCGATCATTTTTTCAGACTAATCTTGTTGCAATGTAGAATAAAGCTTACGTTTTTGGTTTCTAGGGTTCACGGTTTTTGGAAAGTGATGTGATTTTGCCATGTTTTTTGTCAGGGGAAATGGACAATCTGGACATTCTTCGTGTCAGATTTCATTTTGGAGGGGAGTTTGATTTCAACGGCCACTCTTTGCTGTATGTGGGCGGGCGAAGTGCAATGTCATACTTGGAGAGGGACAAGGTTTCGTTGCCAGAGCTAAGAGGATACCTAACTGATCATATAGGGCTCACTGATGAAGACCAAGTTACATTTCACTGGTTGTTCCCTGGTAAAGAACTAAGCAATGGATTGAGGAACCTTAATGATGATAAATCCTGCATCTATATGTCAGATAGCATTTCAGAGGGAGGAGTGGCTGATATATATGTCGAGGTATTCAAGGATTTCCCAGATGACAATGTTGTTATGTCTGCTGGCACACCTGCATGTGTTATGTGCAAGGAGCCGAGGAGGAAGCTAGTTTTTGTCAGCAGTCCATCTAAGGAGCAGAGTAACAAAAATGTGATGAAGCTGAAAGCCTTCTACAGTTCACCTGGAAAGAGTACAGGACACAAGTACACCTCAAATGGGAATGAAGAGGATGCTTCTGATGATGAAGTTAGTGAATCAGATGATGATCAAGAGGGTGCTCATGGTGATGAAGGCAGTGAGTCAGATGACAGTGACTATATTCAAGGAGATGAGGATACATCAGAAGAAGATGAGGAAGCAGTACAGATGAGGCAGCATGCCAAGGAAGCTAGGAAGAATCCAAGTACAGTAGTTACTCCTATCCCTGAGGCATTGGTTCACCCTGATGAAGATGATGAAGCCTTGGCACTTTGTGATGACACTGAACCTGCATATATGGACTCTAGTGAAGAAGCCTCCTATGATGATGCAGAAGAAGGTGAAAGTGTTAGAAGGAAGAGTAGGTTCCCTAAGTTTGACAACAAAGCACCAATACCAAAGTTTGTTGTTGACATGGCATTCAGGGGAAGAACTAAGTTCAAAGAAGCACTAATCAAGTATAGGCTAGCTGTGAGAAGACATCTGAGGTTCCCCAAGGATGAGAGAGCTAGGATCAGAGCAAGATGTTCTTGGTCTGATTGTCAATGGATGATCTATGGTTCCAAGAGAACAAACAGTGATTGGTTTCAAGTCAGATCTTTCAATGATGTGCATACATGCCCTAAGAGGAGAGATAACAGGTTGGTAACTGCTCGGAGGATAGCTGATAGGTATGAACACATCATCAAGGCTAATCCATCATGGAAGCTTCAGAACATCAAGGATACAGTATTTTTTGAGATGTTTGCTAATGTGTCTCTGTCAAAGATAAAGAGGGCCAAGGGGATAGTGATGACAAGGGTATATGAATCAGCCAAGGGAGAGTACTCTAAGGTATTTGAGTATCAGGTAGAAATTCTAAGAACTAATCCTGGGAGCACAGTGGTAGTCTGCCTTGATCCTGATTATAGTGAGCCTGTTCTTTCAGAGAATTTATGTTTGTTTTGATGCTTGCAAGAAAGGTTTTTTAGCTGGGTGTAGGAAGGTAATAGGACTGGATGGATGTTTCTTCAAGGGGGCTTGCAATGGAGAACTTCTGTGTGCACTAGGAAGGGACTCAAACAACCAAATGTATCCTATGGCCTGGGCTGTTGTAGAGAAAGAGATAAGAGATAGTTGGTTCTGGTTCCTGGGACTTCTTCAGAAAGATTTGGAGATTCCTTATGGGGGGTTTGGGTGGGTCATTATATCAGACCAGCAAAAGGTAATCTACACTTGTTTGCTTCTGGTTCATTTGATTGCTTTATGTAATCTACACCTGATTGCTTTGTTTGTCACAATATCTGATTTGTCCACTTGATGCATGCAGGGGCTTCAAAGTGCAATAGCTGATCTGTTGCCACAAGTTGAACATAGAATGTGCACCAGGCACATTTATGCCAACTGGAGGAAGAAATATAGGGATCAAGCATTTCAAAAGCCTTTCTGGAAGTGTACCAAAGCATCAAGTGTACCTTTTTTCAACTTCTGCAAAGCCAAGTTAGCTCAGTTAACTCCTGCTGGTGCAAAGGACATGATGAAGAATGAACCAATTCATTGGAGCAGAGCCTGGTTTAGGGTAGGGTCCAATTGTGACAGTGTTGACAACAATATGTGTGAAAGTTTCAACAATTGGATAGTGGACATCAGGGCATTGCCTATCATTACTTTGCTAGAGGGTATCAGGATCAAGGTCTTTGTGAGGATCCAAGAAAACAGAGCCAAGTTAGCCAAGTGGTCAGGAAGGGTATGCCCAAACATTCTGAAGAAGCTAAACAAGTATATTAACCTAGCTGGGAATTGTCAAGCAATCTGGAATGGGAAAGATGGCTTTGAGGTCAAGGACAAAGACAAGAGATACATTGTTGACATAAAGAAGAGAATTTGTTCTTGCAGGTACTGGCAATTGGGGGGTATTCCTTGTGCACATGCAATTACTGCCCTATTTTTCAGCTCTAAGCAGCCTGAGGACTACATACATGATTGCTATTCAGTGGAGCACTACAATAGGATTTATGACCATTGCATGTAGCCAATGGAGGGCATGAGGCAGTGGAAACCTACTGATCATCCTAAGCCAGGTCCTCCAGGTTATGTCAAATTACCAGGCAGGCCAAGAAAGGAGAGGAGGAGGGAACCAGGAGAAGCTAAGAAGGCCACAAAGATGTCCAGAGTAGAAACTAAAGTGAAATGCCCGATGAATGTAGCTGGGACCATAAAAAGAAGCATCCTTGAGAGAGCTAAAGAGGCAAGCATCTTACCTTGTGCATTTATCTAAGTACTTAGATGTCAAACTAACATGGCTATGTTAGTTGCAGGTTCAAGAATCCAGCAAACGACAAAAGAGGTCTAGGAAGGTAGCAAGTAGCTCAGACACTGCAGTTGATGTAAGTTAATCAATCTGGTACTTAGCAAGTAGCTCAGGCACTACAAGAAACTCATTTTCTTACCTATCATTCAATCCTATCAGTAATCACAATTTTTTGTGCAGACCACCACTATTCCATCCCAGAGCAGCATCAATAGAACTGCAAGGGGGAAAAGAGCACCTGCCATGTCCACCAAATCCAGGACCCTCAAGAAATGAACTAGCCAAGTTACCAAGGATGCAAAATTTTGGTTGTAATATAGCTCTAAGTAGCACTACTTTTGTTCTGTGATGGGATATAGCTCAAGTTCTACTCCTTCGGTTCACTGATGCAATATAGCTCTAGTACTTTGTTCTGTGATATGATATAGCTCCAGTTCCAGTATTTTGGTTCATTGATGTAATATAGGTCCAGTTTCAGAACTCTGTTTTAGTACTCTCGTTCAGTGATGCCACTGTTATTTCAGTAAGTGTTCCTATTCTGGATATTTGTTCTTGCCTTCCTATTTGTCAATGCAAATCGTCTGCTTGTAATCAGATTGTCAATGCAAATCGTCTGCCTGTGCCGCATTAATTTCCAAAATAGAGAGCCGATAACAGAGCCAAAACCAGTGTCAAAGGTGCAAACAATAACAGAGCAAAAACCACTATCGGAGTGGGGGGGGGGGGGTTGTAACCCCAAATCGTCCTGCCACGTCGGTCTGCATATGTGACACATCCAGTCAGCAAACCAAAGTCCTAATCAACCCAAACCACTGTCAAAGGTGCAAAATGATCTGAATTACTGTTCTCAAGAGGTTAAACAAATAGTTTAATAGTTTGGGGGTTATTCGGACCAACCGCATAGTTCGAGGGAGTAAAATAGACTTTTTCCTTCTCATTGCGTTGGGTACACAAACAAACATGATTTAGCAACACAATAAACAAACTTTTCTCTTGGTGTTACATGAGATGGCAGTTTCGATTTTGCAGAATACAGATTGATGAAGTGTTGAAATACAACAAATATTATTTGCGTAATTTAAAATGTTGCTACAACTAACTATCGTTCACTTTAAAGAACGTATATGAAAGAACTATATTGTTCACCCCCTCCATTTTGGGGTCTGTCTCAAACTCAGGATCGATGTAGAAGAATACCTGAAATTTTTCACATGCATAGTTATAGCAGTGTGCAGAATTAATAGTAGGTAGCCGTACAAACGCAAAATTGTATTGGGCGAACTGAACTTACTGGCATGTCAATCTGCTCCCCTGGAAGAAGTGTTTGCTCCTCAAAGCAAAAACATTGTATCTTATTGAAGTAAATCGCAGCCTACAGGATAAGAAGAAAAAAAATACTTGTAAACACAAAAGAACAGGAGTGCGAACTCTTGGCTAGTGCCATGGTTACTATTCCCAACCCCAGTTCTTGCTTAGCAACATAAATAGCCAGACAAGCCATCTGAGTCCTTGATGGCTTCCAACACCTGAGCAGAGGTCTGATGTTATGCCAATTTTGCAGAGCCTAACTGCACTTCTTCTGTCAACATCTGGTTTGGAGCTACTTCATGCAACATATTTCCACTAATTTAGGCCAGAAAAGTGAATAAGATGAGATGTGCATGATAACCTCCCAACACCGTTCCTGTGCTTTTCCAGCAGTACTTTCTTCCCAAGACATGCCAATAAGATTTAAGGTAAAAAAGTGGTGTTTCATTACAGACAAGTTTCTTTGATTCAATAAAAAATGTGGTATATTTCATACTGAAATTTTGCAGGCGTAGATAACAATTCAGGTACAACATATGTTAAATTTGTTAGGCAAGTGGGACAGGCGACCACATAGGAACCAAAAATGCCCTCACAGGGCCAGTATACTTTAGACCAAAATTGAGTGACAGATCATAAACACATTCATACTCGAAACTTTTGCAGCCTAATAACCCATACAATATTCAAATAATGAAAGATGTAAACTACTAAAATTGACTGTGATTTGTTCCATAGGAAAGAGCTCTTATGGAAAAAGTATACTCATGAAAATACTGCCACAAGGAATTATGCTATATTTTAGTCTATAGAACAAACCATACTATAGTAAAAAACGATGCGACAAAGAGAACTCATAAAGATGACAAAACATTTCAAAAGACAAATGCAAAATAGGGTCAATGGTAACGTAAATACGTAATTATCTTCCAAGAAGAAAGAGCAGGTATATGTGAGTTGTACTAATAGTAATCAACGAAACACAAAATTACAATTTCATACCTTCATCGGAGCAACATTGTATGTGGAGACACCAGTAATTGGAGCAGAACTGCGATTTTCAGCTGTATAAAATGCCAGAGCACTCTCACCAGGTTTAACCTTGACCTACAGCAAATGGAATAGGTCCAGAATAAATATACAACAGAAAGTGCTCAAACTTTGTATTTGAATCCCAAACGATAACCTCTCTCTGTGTAGGAATGAACTTCCATGGCATTCCGTCAGCAACATCAGCATTAAATTGGACTATTATCTCTCTGCAAACAAAATGAAATGCCTTTATTTTAAAAAAGGAAGGGAAAAAAAGGTGCAAGCGCGAAAGCTGAACTCAGTGCATAATCTTTTGGCATGTAAAACAAGATTTGTTTTTAGTATGTCATCCAAGAGAAACTAGGCAACGGTTTTGCTCATGTTCAACAACAGTTAGTGTATGCTTACAACACAATATTACTGTGGCATGCAATGGCTGTCAAGGATGTACCAAATTAACCTTTACCTTCCATATTTTTCATTGAATCTAGCAACACCTGCATCATCATATAAGCTTAGCTTTTGAAATGAAGGTACGTGTGTTCATAAACATAGGTAAACAGACAACAACGAAAGAAAGTCACAATGCCATGTAAGAGACAATCAGACAAGCAAAGAAGAGTTCTATTCACGCAACTGTCAGCTAGCTGACAACACATAACACCGTTTAGTGTTTCCATAAAGCTAAAACTAAGGCCTACTTTCAACTAAATTGCAACAGGCTTACTGTCAGAAGATATGATCAGCAGAGCAGAATTAGCAAGCATTTAAAAAAAAAAAGTCATTATGTATACAAACTGCCCTGAAACATTTCTCCCATTTCATAGAACAAATTTGTGCCAAAATCCTTAATGGAACCTTCAGGAGTTCAGGTTGACATCCAAGACACAATGAAACTAGGCAAAATAAAGTATTCAGAGGAAATTGTTCAAACCGAGTGATGGTTCAGTACTAAGTGTTAGTGTAGGAACGTGATATAAATAAAAAGCATAACTTGGTATTCCCATGTTTAGCACGGCTCACCTCGACACCGTAGTTCCATCTCGAGCATGCCGTGAGATCTTCTCCTCCACACTCTGCACAGAGTACAAAAAACTCAAGCCCACTTCATGCATCAGGATGTTAATGCTAGATATATCATCATACCAAATTTTCAATGGGGTTATCTATTTGTAAAGTGACTTCTGATCTCTTAAGTATAAGTAACATTTCTGAACCAACTGATCAAATCAGAATCAGATATAGACATATCTCAAAGCTAATCCAATGGTTTAAGAAATTGACTTCGACAAAAAATCAGCCAACTTACAACAGCACAAATGATTTTCAATTCCATAAAACACACAATAACCCTGTTTCAATAATGTCTAATGATACCCATCATACATGTCAGCCTTCACCTAGAAAATGAACAAGAAATAATATTGTCATTTCAAGGACATTTAAGGAGCATACTCCTGACTCGGGTTAAATGTACATGCATAAAGTAAGAAAGAGATAAAATTCCATGTCTCCATGGGGAAACTGAGAATTTGGCACTCCTTTCTTCACCATTTTAGGATCTGCCATATTTCCTACGACTTCTACTATTTCACATTTCTAAAATATGGCCCAAATCTACAATTGGCCAGCATTAAAAGTGGCATCAGCTCCTGAGCTTCATGCATAAGGCTTCGATGAAACAAATATCAAATATAGGAGCCCCTCTGGCCACCACCAGCCACTTCTCCAGTCAAGATTCGTCACCCAATAAGTCTGTGAACTCTCCTCTATCTATGGTTTGGGCACTGGGTTTATGGTGGCGCAGAGCTCTGGTGGGTTCATTGCGGCACTAGCCTACATTGCAGTACAATGCTCCCGTCTGTCCCTGCAGCCAGTCCCATTGTTGGCTGCCTGTTTTGAGCGAGGGGAATAAAGGATTTCTCACTACGTGTTTTAATTTAAGAAAAGTGAAAATAGCAGAACACGTGGGACGTCACAAATCCCGACTATTTTCACAAACATGGCAAATAGGGAGTGGCAAATTCTCAAATTTTCATTTCTCCACAGGGTACACGACCTTTCAAACTAGACAATTCCGGACTAGTAACAACTCAAACGGAATCGCTATTACCAAATCGCTGAACCGAAAGAAAGAAGGTCATGATAAGTTGATAACTATGAACTATATACAATATAGTTTCGAAATGGCACCTATTTCCAAAAGCAGCATAGCAGACAATACCAGCCTTTCGAACTAAACCCTACCAGTAACGAAGCCATGCAATTAGCATAGACCAAAGTATGCATCAAATCCTAGTATCCGCACGATGAGCAGCGTATATGTCCATCCGCAACAAGGGGATCGAAACCAAATCGAACAGCGAGGAGGGGAGGCAGACCTCCCGGCGCTGGACGGTGCCGCCGTATCCGGTGGCCTGGCAGAAGCGGCGGTACAGCGGGACGGCAGCGTAGGAGGCGCCGACCATCGCGACCGCCACGCCGAGCAGGTACCCCAGCGTCCGCCTCGAGCTCCTCTCCCGGTCCGCCGCGGCGGCGGAGGACGACGAAGAGGCAAGCCCCCGGCAGAGAAAGGGTGCTTCGGCGGCGGGAGGCCACGCGTGGCGCGGGGAGTGGCGGCGGAGGAGAGAGAGGGAGAGGTGGCTGTGGAGCCTGGCGAGCGGACGCATCGCGGCGAGCGGTGATGTCGCCGCCGCGTTCTGCTCTGTCTTTTTTTTTCCTTCTCTCGGCAGGACTAGAACGAAACCGGAATTTTCTCCCCGACGGCCTCTTCTGGATGGGCTAGATGGGCCGTGCAGAGGAATTCGTAGCCAGGGGATCTTTTCCAGCCCGTTCGGACACATTGGGCTGAGACGCGGAAAGGAGGTTCCTGGCCCAATACACTCATTTTCCATTATATTTTTTTAACGGTGCCTCTCCAAACTGCACGAACCCTCGCCGGCTCGAGCCCTGAGACTAAGGGGTGCGGGACAGGACTCGAGCCCTCACAGGCTCGACTCACTCGATGGAGTCTTACCAACTTTTTCCATTGTATTCAACCCAAGATTCTATCACAAAGCTAACCTGATGCTCTCTGCAAAGAAGTTAGGATATTCAGGAGAATTGCATATACATATAACTTGCACTGACTTGCTGTACGAGCTACTCAGTGTCTGTGAGATTTATTTTTGTCGATCTTCTAGGATTGACAAATTACGACATTTGATTGGTCATGCAGTATTACGGCGTCGGGCGATCTCGTGCGGGTATTCTCCTTCCCCGATCCCCAATCAGGTGAGATGAGCTCGTGCGGACGTTCACCTACAGCATCACTGAGAAGTGTCTGTGTTTGCTTTTACATGGGCCTTGGGCTAATTTCTTGTGGGCTGGATTAGCTTGGGTCTTCAAAAAAAATCCTGCAGCAAGGGGGCAGGAGCCCAGGTTGGCCGAAGCCTGGCTCGGCCCCGCGAGCTGGTACAATAATAGGTTGGGACAACCAAGAAAGCATATTTTCAGGATTACAATAGTAAGCAACTACTCTCTCCGATTGTAAGTATAGGTTATTTTAGATTTATGTATAGAGATTAAGAAAGTAGATCAAATGATCTTGTTGCCTTTTATTTATTCTGTATTGGAAAAGATAACGTATTCATTTGTGAGAGTGGTAGTATTTATTAAACAAGGGTAAGAAGGGAACAAAAGAGAAAAAAGTGTATAGAAGTTCGAGAATGATTTATATTTAGAGAATAATTAATGAGACTAAAATAACTTACATTTACAATCAGAGGGAGTATTTGTTAGTCATGCTCTTCTTTCTCAAATGGAAAGGTTCGTTCTTGCTTAAAAAGGTCCATGGTATTTTAAAGAAATCATGCTTATGACATCTCACATTGAAGAGTTTATGAAAGATGTAAATATAAAAGAGTAAATTTTAAAACCTACAAGTATTCTGATATAGGTTACGGAAAACTATATATTTTAGAGCCTATTATATAAACATACAACTATTCTGATATCTCATTGCAAGAAACTACAACTTTCTTATTGAACTCGTTGCTGACATCGTGGGCTCACCCATCAACCATTGTGGCATGTAACACAGCGCCATGCGAGCTAGCAAGGCTACATCCAAGGTCGACACTGACGTGGACCTCATCCACAAGCTCTGTCGTGGAAGGCCATCCCGCCGGTGGAACTCATCCCACCACTGTGGTCCGACTCCACCTCACTGTGATCAATCGTCATCACACTCGGGTTTTAGAGGAGACAAGAGGTGCGGCCACACCAAACCTGTGCCTCATATGGGGTTAGGTGACCACCATGACCGCGAGAACGTGCTGTTGCCCTAGCCCACTCGGTCTATGTGGACAATAACCACATTTACATCCAGCTCAGAAACGGGAAGCATAACATGCCATAGAGGCTGACGAGTGGGCCCAAGGTGACTGCAACAAGTCTAGTAAGAAAGTTGTAGTTTTTTCAACAAGATGTTAAAATAGTAGTAGGTTTATGTGATAGACCCTATAAGTTATAGTTTTTTTGCATCCTATGTCAAAATACTTATAGGTTTTTAAAATCTACTCATAAAAAATATAGCTTTCTTTAACACATTTGTGGTTTGTGTAGAAAACTCAAGTCATGGTGAGGTGTTTTAAGTTATTTAAAATTCATTTGATGAAATAGAAGTAAGTAACTTTATTGTTGCATGGTATGGTAAATAATACTAAGCGGGCTTTGACTTATTAAACAATTGCATGACTTCT
This sequence comes from Phragmites australis, assembly GCF_958298935.1. Classification (NCBI taxonomy): domain Eukaryota; kingdom Viridiplantae; phylum Streptophyta; class Magnoliopsida; order Poales; family Poaceae; genus Phragmites; species Phragmites australis. Next base: position 42,440,955 of record NC_084923.1, read on the forward strand.
TCTAAATTTTAGTAATCTATTTCAACCATTAGATCCAGATCCAACAGCTTGGTTCTCTCCTCACCTCATATAAATAGCTGTCCAAAACCCTAATCCACCAACCCCTTGGTTGCCGCCTCCTTTCCCAACCTCTCCTGCCACCTCATTAGCGTCATGCAGGCTAGCCTTGTCTGCCACTACTTCTACTTCCTTCCACATCTCCGAGGACGCCCTACCCTCGTCCACCACTCTTATGACACTTCCCCTAATCGATCAAGCCTCCTCCCTTTTTTTGACTTGCTGTCACTAGATCTACTTCTCTCACCACCTCCCATCGTCCTTAATACCATCATCCTCAAAGTTGCCTCTATTTGTCCACCCATCGCACCTTTCCTTCCAGCATTAGAGGAAGTATCATATTCACCTTGCCACACCATCACCAACGCAACCCACCACCATCTAGCCCTCCCTTTTATACCCGGTTGGGAGATGCGAGACTTAATGGCTATATCGAACCATCACTACTACCTACCTTGACCGCGGGGGCAGGGTGGTAGCAAGGACGATGCCAAAGAAGCTGATGTTGACATTGACAATTCAAGAATTTTTGCATCAATCGAGGTGAGGAAAATCAACTAACACCTATAAACTTAACTTTTTAAATTTTTAATCATTTGGATTTTAACAAAAAAAAAAAGGCACTCAATGAGTTAGTAAATATTTAACAATTTTTGCAAGGCAAGAAAGCAAATATTTAGATAGTTGGCATGTTATTTATGAAAGAAGCTTGTGCATGTAAGAGCATAAGTGGGGAACAAAGATGTCATTCGGTTCATCTCCATCCTCTGGTATAGGACTTCCATATGTTACTGGGTCATAAGCGTCCCTAGTCACAGTGTGTTGCCATGGCCCACTGGTTCAGGTCTAGCCTGGCCTAGGAATGTTACGCGTCTAACACATGTGTGGTCTTTTTGGTCTTGTTTAACGCATCTGTGGTTTGTGCCGAAAACTCTGCTCATGGTGAAAAGGTGTTCTAGATTATTTAGAAATCATTTGATAAAGTGGAAACAAGTAAAATCACTTTTACATAATATGGTAACAACTAAGTGGATTATGACTATTAAATACTTGCCTGACTTCCTCTTAATTTAGTCGTCCATTTCAACCATGAGATCCAAATCGAGCCACTCTGTTCTATCCTCACCTCATATATATTTCTATATCCATCACAAACCCTAATCTCTTGCATAACATCAGTCTTCTCCTCCTTTCCCAACCCTCCCGCCGCCTCACCAGCGCTGCGCAGGCGAGCCTACTGCCACCACTTTCTTCTTTTTTTCTCTTGCCTCCAACACTGGCTGATCCTTCATCCACCACCCTTGCGTCGCCAACCCCATCAATAGAGTCTCTTTCCTTGTCTCTGATGACTCACCATCACTGGATCTACTTCTCTCGTCACCTTCGGTCATCCCTAAACCATCTTTCTCGAAATTGCCACAGTTGATCCACCTACCCCACTTTTCCTTCTAGCAGTTGAAGGCAACACCTTATTCACTTTGGCACACCATCCCAACACAGATATGATCTCCAATCCCTATCTTGAACCACGACAACCCCCTCCCCAAACCTTTGAGCATGACATGGTGGCGGTGGTCGGCAAGGAGGCAACAATAACGACACCAAAGAAGTTGACGCCGACGCCGGCTAATCTCCACATGAATCAAGGTGAGGAAAATCGACTAACACTCATAAAATTATTTTTCTTAATTGTTCAATCATTTTAAATCTAATAAAGAAAACACACTAAGTGAGTTAGTAATAATCTAACAGAAAGCAATATCTAGGTAGTGGGCATGTTTTGAAATTTATTAGGAAAAAAATTGTGCATGTTGGGGCATAAATGGCAGCATGGGAGGCACGGAAGGAAGCAGAATTAGCACTCCTAAATTTAGTTTTCTAAAATTTTCATGTCTTAATTTAGTAAATAACACTCTAAATGAGTTAGTAAATATTTAATAAACTTGTAATGCATGAAGGAAATATCTAGGTAGTAGACATGTTTTTTATGAAAAAATTTGAGGATGCCCGGGCATAAATGAGGAATAGAGAAGAGGTTTGAGTTCATCCCCATCCTCTGATATAAAACTTTCGTAGGTTACCGGGCCATAAAGCATCCCTAATCACCATGTGTAGCCACTCGTTCAGGTCTGGCCTCGCCTAGGAATGTTGTGTGGCTACAACAATGATGTGTGCACTTTCTGTCGATGCGCATGTAGTTCATCGCGGGCGCGGTTGTAGACAAATTGATCGTGGCTGTGGTGCTACATGTCAGGACGAGGTGGTGTATGGCGAGGATAGTAGGGGATGCCAAACTTTGGCTAGCCCAAGAAATTTGGCACTCATTTGCTTGCGTACCAATAGTTGCCAAATTTTTTATTTTTGACAAGCTCTGTATAATTTTTTGTGAATCTTTGGCCAAGAGTGGGCAAAAAGAACCATGGCCAAAATTTTGGCTAGCCACTATTTGGTAGGGCAAATTTGGCACCATACAAACAAGCCCTAAAGGCCTAAACCATTCTGGGTTGTGGCTGCGGTGTTCGCGATGATCGAAGCTATATATTCCTTACCAAACGGCTATGCATCAGACACATAAATATTCCAAGAATGTACACCAACAGGGAATTGTAAAAAGCTAAAGCATAAAAAAACCTAGTTGATAAATGTTGCTAACCATATGACCATATACTCCTATCTTCCTGAATACTTTGAATGGGTGAAGCCAAAGTACTGGCAACATGTGTTGTCAACTAAAGCTAAGTACTAGTAACATGGGTTGTCAACTGCTAATGAGAGTTACCATGATACATGTATAAGAGTCTATTTGTCATACCTTTAGTTTTGAGATAGAGTTTGCAAATAAAATAAAGTGGTTTAAACTTTTATTTTTAATTTAAAATAAAAAATCAAATAATTTAACTAAATATCTCAATCTATTTACGGCTTTAGATTCAAAAAATTTTGAAGCAAGTTTAATCATCTTAAAAAAATCTTGAATCTAGAGTGTGGTGCCAAACAAAACCTAAACAGTTGATCTGACACAACAGCAACCGGTGCTACAAGCTGGCTGAGCCTCGAGAGCTGTTCAAAATCTTTTGGCACACCAGCATTCACTTCGAGGAAAAATGGCTGGCTGCTTATCCACTGCTAGGTGGGGCCAGCGGTGGCTTAGTTTGTTGTTTGGTCTTTGTCTCCTGTTGGCTGACGCTGGAATTTGGGCCCAGTGAATTGGTGATCAGTATATGCAATTCAGGGGCTAGAGTTTTTCTTTTTACCTTTTTTTTTTTGCTAAATATGAATTTTCTTTTCTTCCTAAAGATATGCAAATTTCTTTTTCTTCATGCTACACCATGGACCGTTTGGAGCTAGAGGAATTTTGCAGAGCTCCAAAGTTCGGACTATGAACGTGGTATAGTTCTTTAGATAACAAATCTTCATGAAAGATTATTCGTCCAGGTGTGGTTTTCTGGATTTTGTGGACTTATAAGGTAATATAGTATCAACAAGGTGGCTATTGATGGGTTGGATTGAAACATCTTGCTGCTATTATCGGAATCTGCCCATTTATCCCCTGTTGCTATATAAGGCCAAAACTATGTAGTACTATATGATATCAGCGAGATGTTTCAATACATACTACCCTCATTATCCATTTTGTTATGTACTACTACCTTCTAAGTCCAAAGAGCCCAGAAAACCATGCATGGACCAATAATTTTGCATGAAAGATTGATATTGAAGAATTATACGACGTTATCAATCGAATGTTTTGAGGTTCTGTAAAACTTACTGAGTTTCATTCGGGAAAAAAGAAATTAATATTTATAAAAATAGGAAAATTCAGCGCCATTTAACTGCACACTGCACACTACTACCAGGAATCCACAGGAAACTAAACCTGTTGTTGATCCTACATGTCAGTGGGTAAGTCACCAGCCAATACCCCTCGATGTGCATGCGGGTGTACCAAAGATTTGAACAGCTTTCCCGGCCTAGCCTGGGCTCACCATCTCCTCTGTTGCTCCTCTTCTCATGTGAGATTCGGATCCTCTAACGTTAATATTATGGTAATTTTATCGCTAACACGTGAGTTCAATCCCACGCATTAACGACAATGCACGATATTAAGGGATCCTGGTCCCGTCCCCTCACGCGGTCCAGAAAGTTACCAAAAACGCCAGCCCCCGTCGACGCCTATCAAGAACGCACGCCGTTGCACGGCTCCAAAAGCTCCGGTTCGAGAGAGAAGTAGAGGAGGGAGGGGAGGCAAGCTGGATCGACGGCAGATGGCGGAGCGCTTAAACGTGGAGCAGATCGTCCAGTTCAAGGAGGTGTTCGCCGTCTTCAACAAGAATAGGATGGTACGTATGTGGGTTCAGACCTCGAGGGGGGGGGGGGTTCTTGGTTCATCAAGCCATCCGCTCAGTGTTTGCTAGATCGTGCGATTTTTTTTTGTTATGTTGCGTTGCTCAATCCTTGTAATGCCGAGATTTAGGATAGATGACATTTTTTAGGAACGTCAGGACAGAGAATCTACCATGATCTAGAGTGTTAGAGGAAGAAAATACCTCCCACAAACAAGCACGACTAGAGCATATTTACTCGAATGTTTTAAGTTTGAAGAAGAAGTAGAGAGAAAAAAACACCTTATGTATTGATGGTTAAAGGAATTTTTGTGTGGCATTTGGTCTGGTGGTCAGATGTCTGTATTTATAATGTCATTCGGGGTATAAACGCATAAGTATGTCTCTATAGAAATAACGGTACAAGTTATCTCTATTATGCAGGGTCCAGGCCCGGTCAAACTTACACAGTTCGAGCCCTGGTAAAACTACTTTTACCCATACCTATAATATATTATCCATTATGGCAAATACAGTGGTGCAAGCAACATAAGGGTTCGATACTAAGCCAGTCATCAATTACAGCACGACACTACACTGTCCCGGATGTCAGGATAGCCTCCACTTGCACTGGCATTAACTGCTGGTCACTTCGTGTCAGATGACTGCACAGGATGTCCTTTCTTCGCTGATATTTCTTTCGAAGGCTAGCTGTCTCCCCTACCTAGAGAAGGAGCGGCCTAATGAGCCCTTACAGCCTCTAGATGTTGTAATCTCAGTGAGGGGCCCGAAGCCTTAGGGTTCTGGAGTTACACCAGCCGGTGACTTCGTGGTAATACCTGTGGACTGGGGCATTTCTCCCAACAGTACCCCTAATTTGTTGACCCTAAGGTTCGGAGGGGTGAGCAAATGTTTAAAACGAATCAGCTCCAGCCAAGCCTCAAAGTCAAGATCTCCTGAACAACCCCTCACCATCAGGAAGTCTCTCCGTAGTGACCATGAGTGATGGTGGCGAGGCTCTGATGGAGATGATGTTGTCAGAAGGGAATTACTTGGTTTCCTCTGGGCTCCGGAGCCTATGTGGAGGTTTGAGGCGTGGCCATCGCTGAAGCCGAAGGCCGTCGAGGTTGTGACGGAGGCACACGCTTTAGAGCCCATGTGGAGGCCGGAGTGAGCTCTTCAGCCCCCCTGATGGTGATTCCTTTCACCACTTGAATCGTCGCAGTGAAGATTGTGTGTGGAAGCAAGGTATTCTCATTGTTTTCTTGGTATAAATATTTAAGGACATGAAGTGACAGTGGTGCAGCTGATCGGGTAACGTGTAGGTTCACTGGGGTTTCATGCTCGCGGCCCTTGCACGCGCCGAAAGGAGTCCTAAGCCATAAATACGATGAGACGTGCGTGCAATAAACTAGGGTGTCACCGTAGGATGTTACCACATGTACGGGGATCAACCAGGATGTAGCCATGGGCCCCCAGGGGAGTAATGGGAAGTGTCGCGAAGTGATGCTCGTGGCTGTTCTATTTTCTTCCCTGGGTGTGCGTTACTGGTCGGTTTGGTTATAAAAGCTAGGGTTCACCCAGTTGATCCCTCACTGTTGTGTGAGGGAGCGCTTCTCTTTGGTTTGAGCATGGTGTCTTCTTCCTCCTCATCGTCGGAAATGACGATGGCCTCGACTGGTTCGTCACCTCCAATGCCTACCCTGGATCCACCTACCACGGCGCCTTCGGAGGCGAGCGATTCGCGAGCATGCTTGCAAGGCTAGAGCCAGTGCTTACAAGGTTAGAACCGATGAAAATCATGCTTCCATCCTTGTAGAGGGGGCCGCCTCCCGCTGCTCTGGCTCAACCTCCAATCTGTGTGGTCGCTCCCGTTGAGATCATAGATATCTCTGGCGATGAAGGGGAGGTCGATTGGGATTTCCTGAGGAAGGAGATCGACGAGGAGAGGCGGAAGCGAGGAAAAGGGTGGCCCGGACAGAAAAAGAGACCAATGAGGAGAGAAAGAGGGTTGTGGAGGAGGTCTCATCGTCCTCGTCCTCATCTTCTGATAGCTTGGGTGCTGGCTACTGTATCAACCTCCGCAGCGGTAGGCCTCAAACGAAGCGCATATGCCACTTCATGCGCAGCCGCTGTTAGGGAGTCCAGAGTTTTATTTTGTCACCTTGTACTCTTTGTCCCTCTGGTTTGCTCTCTTAGGATTTTTTTTTTCCTATATGTCGGTGCTCCTCTTTGTAAGTGTTCTTTGGATGTGTAAGTTATTAGTAACATAACTAAATTCTTCGAACCGCTTAGTGTTTTTTCTTGAATCAAACTGTATGGCAATTCTCCGAATATGTTGCCAAACACGTCTTTGTGCGCTTTCAGCATGATATACCCTTTCTTCTATCCGATGTTAGTTCAAACTTCTCTCCAAATTTATTCTAGATTTCCGACTCAAAGCGATCCACCAGAAGCTCACAGATGGGCTCCGGAGGCGGAGTCACTCAGAGCCGCACGACGGTGCACCGGAGGAGTTAAGGTTGGTGAAGCTGATGGCTAGTCCGGGGGAGGCGGCGGTTCGTGACCTGCTCAGTCCTTAGCCGCAGTCAGGCTTCAGAGACAGGGCAATTCGGAGTCCAGTGGCGTTTGCTGAAGGTGAAGCCGATGACTGGGCTATGGGAGGCGGTCCGCGACCCACTCAGCCTTTAGCCGCAGTCAAGCTCTGGAAGCCCTATCTCCGAAGCCCTACGACGTTTGACGGAGATGAAGCCGATGGCTGGGCTATGAGAGGTGGTCCGCGACCTCCTCGGCCTTTAGCTGCAGACAGGCTTCGGAGACAGGGCCATCCGGAGCCCCACGGCATTTGCCGGAGGTGAAGCCGATGGCTGGGCCAGGGGAGGTGGTCCGCGACCCCCTCGACCCTTAGCCATGGTCCTGCTCCAGAGGTAGGGCCATCCGAAGCCCCACGGTGCTTGCCGGAGGTGAAGCCGATGGTTGTGCCGAGGGAGACGCTCTGCGACCCCCTCGACCTTTAGTCGCGATCAGGCTCTGGAGTCAAGGCCATTCGGAGCCCCACGGTGTTTGCCGGAGGTGAAGTCAATGGCTGGGTCGGGGAAGACGGTCCATGACTCGCTCGACCTTTAGCCATGATCAGGCTCCGGAGGTAGGGCCATCCGGAGCCCTACGGCGTTTGCCGGAGGTGAAGCCAATGGCTAGGCTGGGGGAGGTGGTCCATGACCCCATCAGCCCTTAGTCGTGGTCCGACTCTAGAGGTAGGGCCATTCGAAGCTCTGCGACGCTTACTAGAGGTGAAGCCGATGGCTGGGCCGGGGGAGACGGTCTACGACCCTCTTAGCCTTTAGCCGCGATCAGGCTCCGGAGGCAGGGCCATCCAGAGCCCCGCGGTGTTTGCCGGAGGTGAAACCAATGGCTGGACTGGGGGATGCAATCCGCGACACCCTCGGCCCTTAGTTGCGGTCCGGCTCTGGAGGCAGGGCCATCTGGAGCCCCGCGACGTTTGTGGGAGGTGAAGCCAATGGTTAGGCCAGGGGAGGCAGTTCACGACCCCCTCGGCCTTTAGTCGTGGTCAGGCTCCGGAGGCAAGATCTGGAGTCCGCGACGTTTGCCAGAGGTGAAGCCGATGGCTGCGCCAGAGGAGGTGGTCCATGATCCCTTGTCCTTTAGCCATGGTCAGGCTCCGGAGGCAGGGCCATCCGAAGCCCCGCGGCGTTTGCTGAATGTGAAGCCAATGGCTGGGCCGAGGGAGGCGGTCCACGACCCCCTCGGCCTTTAGCCGCGGTCAGGCTCTGGAGGCAAGGTCATTTGGAGCCCCGCGACGCTTGTCGGAGGTGAAGCCGATGTCTAGGCCGGGAGAGGTGGTCCGTGACCCCCTCGGCCCTTAGCCGCGGTCAGGCAGTGGGCATTGGAGAAGTCCATACGAGCTTCCATGCCACACAGAGTGGACTTTTACTTAATATTTGATATGTGCTTTATGTCTAGATGAAACTGTACTGTATTGACTTCACCTTTTAACTTACATTTTTGGTCGCACCAATGCTTCGACTATCTCTCTTTTCTGGCCCCCTCGCATCCTGCGGCTACTAGCGGCTGGTGGGTGTGATTCTCTAGGGGTGTTTTGTCGAGTTGGGTGTGACCAAAGCTGAATTCTTGTTGCCTTCTAGGTGACCCATGCTACCGAGACTATGCAATGCCTTCTAGGTGACCTAGGCATAATATGCCTTCCTGATGATCTTGCCATATTGCGCCTGCTAGTGTGTAAGCTCCACTACCTACCTAGGCTATGCAATGCCTTCCAGATGACCTTGATTTGATGCCTTCCAGGTGACATAGGCATGTTATGCTTATGGTACGCGGGCGTGTCCACCACCGAGGATGTCACTCAGGTGCGTCATATCTCCGCTATCGAGGATATCTCTCTAGTGTGTGGCATCTGAACTATTGAGGCTATGTAATAGCTTCCAAGTGACCCATGCATAATATTTCTTTCATGTGACCTGGGCATGTTGCGTATGCAGATGTGTAGGCTTTACTGCCTACCAAGACTATGCAATGTCTTCCAGGTAACCTAGGCTTAATACCTTCCAAGTAACCTAGGCATGCTATGCATACAGTGCGTGGGCTTGTCCACCATCAAGGATATCCCTCAGGTTTATCGCATCTCCGCTACCGAGGATGTCCCTCTGGTGTGTGGTATCTACACTACCAAAACTATGTAATGCCTTCTAGTCGACCTAGGCATAATATGTCTTCTAGGTGACCTAGGCATATTACAGTTGCAGGTGTGTAGGTTTTCATTGTTGTGTACTATTTAAGTGAAGGCATAACTTAAACTAAGTCTTTACTACCTACTCTTTGAACAGGGATATAGCTTAAGTTTGACAATCTACTTTTGTTAGCGAAAGGCTAGTTGCGGGACAAGTGATGACTAGGTCGGATAGCTATTCTCAGCACATGCCAAACTAAGATATAACTTAAGTTTCGCTACCTATTATGAACAGGAATTTGACTTAAGCTTTACTATCTACTATGCAAATAGAGATAGAACTTGGGCTCTACTGTTTCTACTTGTCATAGAGATTTCTAACAGCTAGGCTAGATAACGATTAGGAAAACTATTGCTAGGTGGTCATAGGCGTACCTTTGCTAAAATAAAATCTCCACCGCAAGGTCGGAGGCTCGGAAGCCCTTGTAGGTCCGAGGTGGGGGAAGGATTGGCCCCTCCGGCCTGAGTCGTTTGTCAGAGGTTTTTAGTCTTGCGGACCTTCGGAGCACCCAGAGCCTTCTTACCGAGGCCCAACTTCCTTTTGCCCCAGCCGACCCTACTTGTACTGAGCCTGACAGGGGAGGCCCACTGAGAGCTCCGACCGTCTAGAGCCTAAGGCGGTGCCCCCTTGTGTCCGTGACCTGTCGACCCGACATCCTCGATCTACAACCCAGCTGCACTAGTGTAACACCCTGTGTTTAGCTTAAGGTATAATTGCAGAATTAGCTCCAAATTAAATTTTTTTTAAGGACAACTAAGTATGTGGGAACAGGTGCAGGGATGTGTATGTATACCCGTACATACACACTCATACATGTTGAAGGTGCTAAGTTTAGTAGATGTTCCAAGATTTATCAATGCTAGTTAAAACATGAGCACTGCATTAGGTTGCTTGGCATGCATCAATGGTTTTACGGTTCTTTGGGTGGGGGTTTGAATTGAATGTCTCTCAATCCAAACTCACTCTTAGATTCTGATCAGCTCCAATTCAAATCCAAGTTCAGAGATTCCAACTATTACCAAAAGCTAGAGGACCAAATTAAGTCAACCTCAATTAAATTGAAGTTGATCTTAATCCAAAGCCATATTGCAAATTCAAGTTCTCCAATTGAAGTTATTCCAATTCAATCCAACCCAATTCGTTTGAATCATACAATTCCAATTCTCAATTCAAATACAATTTGAATTCAAATACAATTGCATTAATACACATCAAAATTCACAATTCAAAATACATCAGTTCCACAGATCACACCGATCTCTCTCTCATCAAATCTCATCTCTCTCTCTCCCCTATGGTCACCGACCAGCCCATCCCGAGCCTCAGTCGTCCGTGCCCGATCACCTCAATCAACTCACCGGCCACCACCTACTCCCTCTCTCCCCGTTCTCTCATGGTCGGCACCGTCCAACCCAGCCACCCATGCCCCTCCCTGTTTCGCCATGCCGGCCTGCCGGGGTCCCTCCGCCTACAAATGGCCCAGCACCCTCGCCGGTGCCCCCTCTGCTCTCCATTCCCCCCCTGCACGACCCCAGCACAAACACCACACACACCAGCATCACAGCCCTCCCCACGCCACGCAGAACCCACACCAACCAAACAACAGCCGGAGCCACCGACCCGCCGTCGCCGTCCTTCACCGGTGAGCCCCTCTTCCATCACCCTCTGCCTCCCGGCGTGATGTCCGTCGCCGAGCTCTCGGCGTGCTGCCCGTCGCCGGGCTCCCGGCCGCCGCCCCGTCGCGGAGCTTCCGGGCGCCGCCCTGCCGCCGCGCCTCGGGACGTGCCGCCCAGCCGTAGGCCCGCCGTCGCCGAGAACCCCGGGCGCCCTTTCTCCTTGCGCTGGCCCGACGCCGTGGCTGCCCTGGCCGCCACCACCGAGGGTCGCCGCCGGCCGACTCTCTCTCTTCCGCCGGCCAACCGCCGCTCCACGCCATCTCGCCGAGCTCGCTAGACCCGGGCCTCGTCGCCGGCGAGCTCCACCGGTGGATCCCCGCCGTCGGCCATCTCTCTCCCCTCCGGCGCCGGTCTTCTTCTCCCCCTCGTCGGCTCTCCCTCTCCCTCGTTCTCCCCGGCTTTCTCTCTCTCTCTCTCTGGGAACCAACGCACGGGAAAAAGGAGGGAGGACCGGCCCCTCGTCCTTATCCCCTGGCCGGATTGCCCCTGGGCAGTGGGCCCCTTCCCCGGGTGGGTGGCCGGTCCACAGCCCCTGGTCCACGGTGGACCGGCCGGGCGGCTCACCACCGGCCCACAGACCGAGTCTATGGCCTAGGGTCCACGGTGAACCCTCCCTTCACAGCTTCTTCGGTCCATAGAATTGCGAACCAAGTCCACGGAATAGTAGCATTATCTGATTTTTAGGATTTCCCTTCCAACAAATATTCGGAACGCCATAGCTCATCCATTTCAACTCCGATTTCGGCGATTCTTTCGCCGAAATTCATCTAAAATCAAGCTCCACACGTCTATCATGTTTTAATGCCTATTAGAGACTATTTGGTTTTTCGTTGGTGTTGTTTGATTCATCGCTAATCTAGCACGTTATTGATCGTAGTCGTAATTGCAGAACACCCAGAATTCTGCGAATTCTGCGCAGGAAGTGTCAAGAGCGAAGGAGATCCGGATTTTAACCAAGACTTCGAGGAAAACTCCGGAGAAGGCAAGTCCTATTTCCTTGATCATATTGAACCTATGTTTTCGAATAATATACATGATCAACTAAAATCGGACTTATTATCGCATGTGCTATATATTGCATTTCTTTCAAACTACTTGTAGTAGTTAACCCTATCAACACTGCCATGCCATACATGTCATCATCCAGAATACATATCACCCTAGGAATACCTGTTGTTAAATATATTAACGATGGACGACGTCTTGATATCTAGCATGCTTAGTATTGAATACATCTCCTCGGAGATGTCGCTTTTAAAATACGTCTCCTCGGAGATATTGCTTTTAAAACACTTCTTTTCGGAGACAAGATTTACTGTTATCAACAATAACTCATATACCATGATTCCTTGATGGTTGTGAATTCCGTGATTGTGGTGAAATCCTTGATGTCGGGTGGGACATGGAAGGTGATGTGTAAAAATGGGTGAAAACTGTTTTGGCGCGGGCAGGTAGAGTGGTCCTCCGGGGAGGATGCTCTTGGGGGCTTGAGTTACATGGTGGTATTCATTGCCCAGGAAGATGCCTAGCCCGGCCGCTTAAGGACCGAGTCTTGCGCCGTCATGCTTAGCCACCCCGTGCAACCATGCGTCCTGTATGGGCAGGACTTGACTTCTCCCTTCACCAGACTGGGTTGGGCATAATACCAGGAGGCTGAGAGCAACGAGCAGTCAAGTGACTATCCTGTCGGCTGTTTGGAGGTTTCAGGTACCGGCTTAGGCTTAAAAAGGGATGCTGGCCTTCGGAACATACAGCTCTGTCGGAGGGTGAACTCCTGTCGCAGGGATCCCGAGAGACCCCTTTTTAGAGATTCGGCCGGGGGATGATCCTGAATGAGCTTGTTTTTGGGAAATAAGCGGGAAACGGAAATATATGCAGTGGCTGGTGGGAGATGATCGTCCTAGTGCGAGAAAGATGGGTGCACCGGGGTTTAGACAGGTTCGGGCCGCACGGGGGCGTAACACCCTACTCCTGTGTGAGTGCTATATCTATCCTTGAAGGGAATTCTTCAAGGATGTATCTGGTTACAAAAGAGAGAGCCACTTACAGAGAGCTTGAGGCTCTCGTGTTCTAGTTTGGCTTGAGCTGGTTCAAGCGTCTGCGTCCTCTTCTTCACACACTTTTGGTCCCTTCTTTTACGTGTTCTCCATCCTTTTCTTTTATAGGCGCGCCGACCTCGACATATCCTGAATGGGAAAGAGGGGGTGCCAGTGCCAAGGTGCCACGGAGAAAGGCGTAATCATTTCGTCTTGGCGAAGTGACAGGGGCGGTGGAGAAATGCGGCGCGCATCCGACCACCCGCCACTGTGGAAGCCCTCGGGCGCCATAAAGGGGGCCCACCGGGCAGCCTCAGAGGTGCCCGGTGCGCCCACCCTGTCTTGTTCTTCTGCCAGGGCAGGGTGGTAGGCGGAGCGCTTCGATTCTGGCAACGTTATCCCGAGGCACCTGGATGAAACGGGACGGGACCCGTGCATTTAATGGAACCACGCCCCCCTGCCAGTGCATGGCAGGGTCTGACACTGGGGCGTGGGCAGCTGAGAATGTCAGGATGTCAGGCCGCGCGTGCCTATTAAATGTGGCATTGGGCCTTTGACTGGCTGACACCCCGACGATGGGATCCTTCAGGTCGTCGAATGATCTCGCGCGAACCTTCGGGGAACCGGGTCCTCGGGGGCCGCCACGCGCAGCCCCGAGCACTCTCTCCCGAGGACTTCGGTGGGACCTTCGGGGAACCGAGTCCTCGGGGGCTGCCACGTGCAGCCCCGAGCACTCTCTCCCGAGCACTTCGGTGAGACCTTTCGGGGAACCGAGTCCTCGGAGGCTGCCACGTGCAGCCCCGAGCACTCTCTCCCGAGCACTTGGGTGAGACCTTCGGGGAACCGAGTCCTCGAGGGCTGCCACGTGCAGCCCCGAGCACTCTCTCCCGAGCACTTGGGTGAGACCTTCGGGGAACCGAGTCCTCGGGGGCTGCCACGTGCAGCCCCGAGCACTCTCTCCCGAGCACTTGGGTGAGGCCTTCGGGGAACCGAGTCCTCGGGGGCTGCCACGTGCAGCCCCGAGCACTCTCTCCCGAGCACTTGGGTGAGGCCTTCGGGGAACCGAGTCCTCGGGGGCTGCCACGTGCAGCCCCGAGCACTCTCTCCCGAGCACTTGGGTGAGGCCTTCGGGGAACCGAGTCCTCGGGGGCTGCCACGTGCAGCCCCGAGCACTTTCTCCCGAGCACTTGGGTGAGACCTTCGGGGAACCGGGGTGCTCGGGGACCAGAGGCGGCGGCCCCGAGCACCTTCTCCCGGGACTTAGCTTCTTCTTATCTTGCAGGGTGGTGACATGTGGCGGATGGACGGCCTGGTCTCGGGACTTAGGGACCCCTGGTTCCGAATACACCGACAAGCTCTGGTCCTTGACGTGCGTCGCGGAAAAGCCCGGCAGGGAAGGTGTTGGAAAGGTCTCGGTATGATTCTCTCCTCCGCTTGCAACGGATGGAGGCTGAGCATATCGCATGGGTAAAGCTGTACAACCTCTGCAGAGTGTAAACCTATTCGAATAGCCGTGTCCGCGGTTATGGACATGCGAAGGCATGGTCACGCTTGACTAGACTCAGGGTGCGTGTGTTTTGATGAGTGAGTGTGTGGACTAGATGTCCGTATGATGAAGCTCATGGCTTAACCCGCCAGAAGTTGCGTGATGCTAGAAGTGTACCAAGTGTGAAAAGGGACTGCGGAGTGAGGTGTAGCCCCTCCCAGGACCCAAAGCCCCAGATACAGCTTTCTACTATTTGAACCATTTCAACCATTTTAAGATTAATGGTAGATGAAGCAAAATATATACCTGCATAAAACTGCTTTACGCTAAAACTAAAGCCGTGAAGCCTTATCCTTGAATTACCCTATATGCATCTATCAACATCTTGAAAGTAGTGTAGGGCTTGCTGAGTACCTTGTGTACTTATTCTTGCTGTCATTCAGATGAAGAAACCGATCCTGATTTCGTTGGAGGTGAAGCCGGAGATGAAGAGTAGTTTCGCAAGTCGCGCCCGCACCCTTGCTGCTTGTGGCTTGGGCTTTTGCTTCTGCTGTGTACTTTTGCTGGCCGCTGGGCCAGTTTTGTAAAATTGTAGTGGTTTGTAATCTTTTGTACTCTGTATCCATTATATCTATGTACGAAGTTTGACTGTGATACTATGACTGTTATACTGTGTGTATCAGCTACTTGATCCAGGGACTGATATTGGCGGCACAGGAGATCTCGGTAAGTGGGGTCTTACAACTAGATCCCACCTCCACGGGGCGCCCGTTCCTGCCCTACGTCGTCTCCGCCTCAGCTCGCCACTGCATCCACGCGTATAGAAAGCACGGCGGTGCCTCTGGTTTGGCCATTGGGGAGCTCGATCCAGCGGTGGAGCCTTCGTTTCTGGTGTCGCCTCCAACACATCATCCCTGTCGTTCGTCGTTCTCTCTCATTCCGTGGTGCAAATTATTTTTCTATTCGCCTCTGTTCGAACCGAGTCTGCTTTCTGACACCTATAGTTCAACTACTCCAATGTGTTCGGTTTGATTTGTGCGAGCCACGGTTCACTTTTCCCCATACACTGGAGCTGTTCTAAGGGCAGGTCTTGCAGAATTTGCTTCCGTGGGCCAAGCACCCGTCGCTAGCTCGAGCGAGAGGGAGGGGGAGAGCAGGCTGTGATTGGTTGGCTGCGTAGTTGTCCGTACAAACTGTATATGCAAAGTTGAGGGGAAGCGGTTTAAGTGAAGTTATATTTATTGAAAAAAAGAATGTTTAGTTGTTTGTATCTGTCTGGACAGACTGAGCTGAATTTTTGTTTGTTAATTGAATCTAAGTTTGTATGAGCAGATACAATAGTTGGTATTATTGGTTGCTCGTACAAATGTGGTTCTATGACACTAAGAAGTGATCTGTTTGTATAAACGGATACAACAACCTATATCCACTGAGATAGCATACGGAGGGAATATATATAAGCGGATACAACAACCTATATCCACTGAGGTAACACTTTTAGAGGCTACGGGCAAACCGACCAGGGCGGGGTTTGGATATGAATCCACATCGTCGTTCATGGAGGGGTAAAATGTCCATAACAATGAAAAGGCTCTAGCGGCAGCGTTACCTCGCGAATGTTACCGACTGGCAAGGAAGTGACTAGAAATTTGATTCAGTGGCACGTAAGGGAACTGTAATTTTGGATGGCCAATAAGAGAAGTGTATAGGTTCTAATGACATAAAAGAAATTTTCACGCATCTTAAATTCTAACTAATGGGATGCCGTGCTTTGCAACAAATAGATAAAATCGTATAACTTACTACTTTGAGCCCTAGTCCTTGGATTTTTTTTTTTACTTTTTTTTTAAAGAGTCATTGGAATTGTCCCGAGCCAAGCCTTCCGATCCAACACGGCTAAGCGTTGCATTTTTTAGTGGAAACATATTCCATTAGACACCAGGCTTAGCTAAATTATTGGTCATACAACCCATTACAAAATCTAGAAAATGATCCAATCATAATTGTGAATCATTCCTAGCTAGACTAACATCATAATTTGGTGAAGCATCTGCTGCCGAATTAATCGTCTTGCGTCAGTCTCTGGTTCGTATCGCACCCTTGGGCTTTGCCTTGCTGTCACACGTTGCTCGGATCGGTGGCGGTTTTCCTTGATTGTACTCAATTCGGTCCGCTTGGAAGTTACAGTATGAATTTTTTTATTTTTATATTTTGAAAATTAAAAATTATAAAAATAAATGTTTATTTGAAAAAATTGTAAAATTAGACTACCGTTGCTCGCTGGATGGACGACATAAGTCTGTCTCCTTTCCAACTAACGACATGTTTAAAATAAATAAAAATTAACATTCGAATGCTCTTAAAATTAAAAACACCATTGAAATATTCATGAAAAAGTATTGCGTAGAGGATGATATAATCTAGCTCTCCAATTTTTTTTTAACTCAAACAGTTAAATAAAATTTATCTTTTTATTTCTCATGGTACATATCATAGTTTTGTCTGAAAATGTTTGCAACGAGCGACAGGTCCATATTATCGTCCTTCTAATAGACGATAATATTCTAGTTCTGTAATTTTTTTTCAAATAGACGTCTCTCTTTACAATTGTTTGATTTTCGAAATAAAAAATGAAAAACTCACGGTCATCTTGTGCGGTTGGGTTTGGCATGGCCCAAAAGCTCCGATGCGGCCCATCATGGTTGTCCGCGGTCCAAGTGTGTTGGGCGACCCAGCAGCATAGAGCGGCCCGTGACAGACAAATGCGTGTGACTTTGAGCCCATTTCCGAATTCCCACTACGACTGGATATTTTTTTCCGCCATCGGCTTCGGCTATTTCCGTCCTGGCTAACAAGTCACATCATAAGCCTCCGCGGAGGACGCACCACGAAAACAAGTCATTAAGTTTCCACGAAGGACGCACCACGAAAACAAGTCATTAAGTTCTGTTTGTTTCCGTTTAAATTTTAGATTTTAGATTATAAATTGTAGAAGCTTATTTTGAGTGAAACGTAGATTATATTATAATTCAGATATATATTTACAGAATCACTTACAGAATATAACCGTTTATTTATAAAATTTATAATCTATAATTCATAACCTAGAGACAAACAAACAGTATCTAAGCCTGTGATGGTGCGATCCACTGAACTCAACCCGTCGATGAAACCGGTCCTTTAATTTCATGGGAATCTACCATCTGGTCTTGATCGATCACAGTCCTGATCGATCGGGTCGGGGCCGCAATCGGTTCCTCTTTTGAAACTCCGGAACTGTGGTGGCCACTACGCGGTTGTGCTGTGCATGCGCGGGATGTCGGCTAGTTGCTTTGGAACGAACGCACCATTGCGTCTGCGTGGCAGCGCGTATGCCACCTAGAACCGAAAAGAAACAAGGCAACCAATATTGGGTGCGCGGACCGCTCTTGGCACGCAGTGCTTGTTGAGTTGTAAAGCTTGCTCAGGTACTACCCCATCTGCAGATTAAACTCAGCCATGCTACATGGACGTGATTCACGTATCTATGGACATCACATTTATAGAAAGGGAAGCTAAAGTTTATTTGACAGAGTTTAGCTTTTAGTTTTCTGAGTAAAATTTGTGGAGGTAATTATCTGAAATAAACTAGAAGTTAGAAAACTGAAAAAAGAAACAGCTCCTACTGATTCACTTTCTGCACAGAATCACCTTCTCCATATAATTTATTATAGAAAATTATTTTCAGCCACATAATCATTTTTTCCATAAAACCACTCTCCATAGAGAATTTGGATCAGAAAAAATTCTACCAAACATACCATAAAAGTCTGTTTAGCAGAACTTAAATTCTAATTTTTTTTTAAGAAAATTATTTCTACCTTCAGAAATTTTTAAGCCGAACCTATGAATAGATTAAAAACCTTTAGTTTACACATTTTATTTTTATTTTAAATTAAAAATAGATATTTCAACTAATTTATTTTATCATATAAACTATAAATCCTATATAGATTTTAAGTTAAAATCTACCAAACATGATCTAATTATACGGTGGCTTGATCGGCGGATATCGTTGTTTTGCAAACCGTGCCATCACTACCCGTTTCATGTACACACATGATAGATGCATCGATAAGGGAAAGCGGAAAATATCTGGAGGCCACTTCCTGCAATGCATCGCAACTCTGTATAAATACTCCACATTTGCTAGCTACCATACTCCAAGAGCCATCACAATAACAGCACTCTCGGAACTAGACAACAAACGCCTGCGAGCACAAGCACAAGTCATCCATGGCATTCCCGGCGATTCTCCTCGCCCTGACCCTCCTCTTCTCCGCCGGCGTCGACGTCGTCCGTGCGCAGACCCCGTCGCGGGGCAACCCGTGCCCGACGAACGCACTGGTGGACCTCAAGGTGTGCGCCGACGTGCTGGTCCTGCTCAAGCTCAAGATCAACGTGCCGGCGAACCAGCAGTGCTGCCCGCTGCTGGGGCAGCTCGTCAACCTCGACCTCGCCGCCTGCCTGTGCGCCGTCATCAGGCTCAGCGCGCTCGGCATCCCCATCAACCTGCCGCTCGACGTGCCCCTCGTGCTCAACTACTGCGGCCGGAACGCGTCGGCGGTGCCAGGGTCCAACTGCTCCTTCTGAGTGCCGAGTTTTAGTCGTCCCACGTACGTCGATTGCCGATCGGTGAGTGGTGTGGCTGTGGATGCTTCATGCATGGCTTCAGGTTGTGAAGAATAAATAATCCTCTTTTCATCATAAATAAACGAATTTCATATTTGCTACTTCTGAATCGTCTGGTTCACATTTTTTCCCTTCGAAGAAATTAGTTGAGTAACAGGTGAAATATTGAATTTTGGCTATTTTTATTTTCCATATATTTAAAAATAGACGTTTATTTCAAAATATTACATATCTATCATACCGTCACCTATAGAAAGAGCGATAACAATAGACGGCACCTTGACATGACATACCAGCGTAACGACACTATGATATGGTGCAGAAGATATTGCCCCATCAGAGAGAGACACCTCATGCTTCTGCAACACCTTACCATTTGGTCCGCGCACGTCACATACGAGCGCGTCGGATGGAATCTGACAGGATTATGTGGTCGTGTGCCACCAGTAGCCCTCCTCAGCCTATAGTCTGACTGGGTCATGTGCCCTCAGCTGTGCGATGATTCTATTGTGCGGCCCGAGTAGCTACAGCTCGTGGAAAATGTGTCACCAGCGGCCCTAGCAAAGCATATACGCTCCCATCATGTCGCCTTTCCAACAGGTGATAATAAGGGTGTCCGCCCGTTAGTTGCACGACACGTTAGCGTCGGCTAGGAGTTTTTGCACCGTGAGCCCCATAAGGTGTTGCACGTCCAACGGGCGACATCTGATGTTATTCTAATGGACGACGGTAGCCTAGATATGCAATATTTTAAAATAGACATGTATTTTTTCAAATAGTGAAAACTAAAAATATATAAATAAAAAATCGAATTTTGATCCTCCTTCCCATCGGAGGGCTCAACTCCTCCAAAATTGTAGCTGGACGCCATCTCACCGGCTAATCGGCCTGCACCGAGTACTAGTTAGTGCACAGGATGCAGGTCGGGCGGACGCATGCATGACAATATATATATATATATATAATATTTGCAAAAATACACGATTGTTTCAAAAAATAGTAGAAATATGCTACCATCGCCCGTACATCAGTTGACAGCACTGATTGGGAAGGAATTAAAAAGGCTGTGAGTGACATGTGTCGCCTGTTCACCGAGCGAGAGCTTAGTGTCGCTTGGTGAATAGGCAACACCTTTCTCTCAACCGTTGAATAGGCGACAGCAAGATTTCGCCCTATGAACAGACGACACCTTGCTTTTGCTAAAATAATTTAATTTGTGCCACTATTTTTTTGTCAAATCGTCTAGTACCATTAGATGCTTTTTTCGATATTTTGGATACCCGAATTTGACAAAAAACAGAAAGTTGAATACGGTGATTTTAATGAGAACTGCGACATACATGGATGTTGGCATGTACGGTACACTATCATTATAAGCCAAACAAGTACCGCGTCTAAACCTAATATGCCTTAGGGAATGTAAACAACAGTATTACAACATCTGGTCTACTGAGTACAACATTAGCACTTTCCCTTCCTCACTGCTTCCGGTCTTGCCTCTCGTGCTTCATCTCCCTCTCCACCTTACAGGCCTCTGCCATTATACGGTCCTGCTCATCCCTCATCTTCAATTACTCCTTCTGAATGCGCTTGCATGTAGCATCTCTCCTCTTGTTGGCTTTCATATCATGGAAGATTCTCCAATTGGCGCGATGCTCAGTGTGAAGGAGGAACACATCCGCTTCTGATTGCTTCGTATCCAGCCACTGTAAGGAGTCACATAGTGGTGGCAGTGACTGCAATAAAGACCAAAATATTAGGTGATAAATCTTATCTTAGTTGCTTTTGTAGTAGTTTGGCAAGAAGTTAATACCATGAGGCGAGAGCGAACATTAGTGGTTCCCTAGGGTGGATCGTACTCGTAGTTACGGTACATGAAGAACCTCTTTTCGTAGGTGTAGGAGAACTCGGAGGAGTTTATAACCCTACAAATATCTTCACACCAACATATGGACACTTTGACCCCATCAGGTAGAGTATTTGACATGTATTTCTTGGGGAAAGGATCGGACGACATTTTTGTCAGAGTTGTGGAGGTTGAGGCTAGTAGTTTGGTTGTATATGCGGGTAGGAGATCATGTATTTATACAACGGAATCGTGCTGGTGCATGGACTAAGTTCACAGAAATTGGCCTAGAGAAGTAGTTGATTCTACAATAAGGTGTGGTCATATCAACTGAAAAGGCTAGTTCTGAAAAGACTACTTCTGAAAAGACTACTTTTGAAAAGTCTACATCTAAAAAGACTACGGCTGAAACAATTAGGTCTGCAAAAGCTACTTCTGAAAAGTCTAGATATGAAAAAGGTTGCTCTGAAAAGACTATTCATAAGAAGACTAATTCTGAAAAGACTAGGTCTGAAAATGATAGGTATGAAAATGGATTACATGTCTAGTAATGTGACCAATTCTGGTAGAAATTGTTAATTTTATTATCACGGTTGGATGTGTATGAGTAACATAAAGTTGACGGTAATAGTACATTGATACGGACAGGAAAATACATCTACTGGGTGGACCGGGGATGTCTCACCCTTCGTTGGCGTGCTGCTTCATGCTCATCCTCTTTCTTCAAGCGTAGGAGTGCTTCACACCTTTGTAGGTGTTCCTCACGTCTTTGAAACCGGCTTCCTACCCCCTTAGAATATTGTCGGAGACGATGTTCCTCCTTGCGCCTTTGAAGCTCCTCAGCCTGTCGCTTGTGTTCTTGTTCCCGACGTTGACTCTCTTGTTGGCACTCATACCTTGCCTCCTGTTGCAGCTGTGTTTCCTCCATCCTAATCTCATGCTTACATTTTGTTTTATCCTCTCTGATGTATCCCTCACAGTATGGTAGTCTGATATGGTCGGTCCATTCCTTGAAAGGATAAGACTTAGGATAATAAACCCAGAGTTAGAAGTAATATACTAAAGGTATATATAGGAGGTGTGGACGAAAGCAAAGAGAGAGACGCATCATGAAATCGTCGTCAAGCTTCAAACACATAAACAACCTCCTACCAAAAGTCTATACCTCGAAGGACGTCGACTTTCAAGCTCGATAAACACACCTAAACAATGGATGCCCCTGCCATTGTGGCATTCCCATAGGGTGATTCCTCTAATAATCCATGATGACCTATTTCGAGGCGGCAAGAAATGACAATTATTATCATAGTCTGAAAATAATAGATCTAAAAATGGAGTACATATTTTATTATCATGGTTGCTAGAAGATTCACATAAACATAGCGCCAAATTTGCATGTTTATTTTTTGTTGTAGATCATGGCACCTACCGCTAGTAATGATTCCAGTTTTAACTTGCGATCGATTCTTGAAATAGAGAAGTTTTCTGGAACAAACTTTATTGATTTGTATCGTAATCTAAGAATTGTTCTCAAGCAAGAGAAAAAAGAATATGTTCTAGATGTTCACTATCCTATTGAACTACAAGAGGGTGCCACAACCACTGAAAAGCGGACTTACGAGAAATACACTAATGATGCACTTGATGTTAGCTGTCCCATTCTTGCCATAATAAACTCTGAGCTTCAAAAACAATATGAGAATACAAATTCTTACAATATGATTGCAGGACTATGTGGCATGTTTAAGAACCAAACTAGGGATAAGAGATTCAATACCTCAAAGTCCTTGTTTGCGTGCAAGTTGGCAGAATGAGACAGATTAGTGGGAAGTAGTCAAATGGTTTGACTTTATCAAGAATAAAGAAGAACCATGTGTTTATAAGAAGGTTAGTGGGAGCACATTTGTGTTTCTGGTTATGTATGTGGATGCCATATTATTGATCGGAAATAATATTCCAATGTTTGAAGTTATCAAGTCTTCATTAAGAAAGAGTTTCTCAATAAAAGACTTAGGAGAGGCAACATACATATTGAAAATAAGGACCTATAGAGATAGAACAAAAAGGCTAATTGAATTAAGCTAAAGTACTTACATTGACAAGGTATTGAAACAGTTCAATATGCAGGATTCTAAGAAAAGTTTTCTACCAATGTCACATGGTATTAGTCTAAGCAAGAGTAAGTGTCCCACAACACCTGATGAGTAGGAAAAGATGAGTGTGATCTTATATGCTTTGGCTATTGGATCCATCATGTATGACATGCTTTGTACATGTCCGGATGTTTCCTATGCTTTGAGTGCTGCTAGCAGATACCAATCAAACCCAAGTGAAACTCACTGGTAACAACTAAGAATATCTTGAAGTACTTCAGAAGAACTAAGGATATGTTATTGGTCTATAGAGGTGAAGAAAAGCTCATTGTAAATGGTTACACTGATGCTAGATTCCAAACTGACAAGGACAATTTTAGATTGCAGTCTGGATTTATGTTTTGCCTTAATGGAGGCACGGCGAGTCAGAAAAGTTCCAAACTAGAAATGATTATCGATTCAACGATGGAGACTCAGTACATAGCAGCTTCTAAAGCTGCAATAGAGGCAGTTTAGATTAGAAAATTTGTTTCTGAGTTGGGGTATAGTCCAATGAACCTCTATTGTGATAATAGTGGAGACATTGCACAAGCCAAGGAGCCTAGGTTGTACCAGAAGTCTAAACACATACTACTCATCAGGTTGTGAGAGAGGTTTCGTCAGCGATTAGCAAAGCATGAGGCGCACATGAGCTCTATGGGTATTAGATATTTGCATGATTGAGTCTAGTACATGTGAGAGATTATATCATGCATATGTTTATGTGCTTTTGAATAATCGTTTATTTGGTTCTTTGAATAATTATTATTTATATTGATCAGCAAGTATATAACTTGTTTGTGAAACTCTTTATTTTATTATGATGTTATTCTAAATGATCTCTAATCCCATATCATTATGTGGGATAATAATGATTCATGGATTATCACATTGACTGATAGATGATCATGTTTCACAAACAATAGATATGGAGATATCTAATCAATAATGCAGACACATGTTAGAGAACATGGTGTTGGATTGACCCCACCTTGAGACATTGCTGGAATGTGTACATGGGCTTGATTGGATTCTGATCCATGAGGGATTAGGGTCATAATGGGCCACCAGCGTGGAATGCCCATTAGCGTGCTCTATAAAGAGGCATGGGTCGTGAGTGCACTGATTTTGCCACCCTAAATCCTTAGCCACCACCTCCTCCTCGACCTCCCTACGAAATCATAGCTAGGCGCGATGCTAGCACACCGACGTACGGTGTTCCATCCCCGTATATGTGGATACCGTGAAGGCACTGCTGTCGTTGTTGCGGTGCTGATTAGCGATAATTATGCTAGGATGAGATCGACCACTTCCTCTTTATGGTCGTTGCTTACTCTTCGTTGTCGCTGCTTGATCTTCGTGGTCGATGTTTCCTCTTCGTGGTCGTTGAGATCGACTACTTTCTCTTCGTGGACATGCACCACTCTTCTTCCGCTATGCTGCACGTTTATTAGTAACGATCCATGATCTCCTACTATCATAGTTTCCTGGTTGAATACGGTAAATAAATGTTGATTTGTCCTAGCGTGGCCTGCCTGTTCCCTAACACTGCTGGTGTTCTCACTCTCCAGAAATGCAATGGTCAACGTTAGAACTTGGTTGTTCCCATCAACCCCAATAGCAGTTAGTATATGTCCCTTATACATGCTGGTAATGAAAGTATCGTCGATGCACATGATAGACCAACAATGGTCAAAAGCTTTCATGCATGCTCCTAATGCGAAGAAGCATCACTTTAGGACATACTTGCTAGGTTTGGACAACAATGCATACTTATCAATGTCGTAATACGTCTCTGGGTTCTTTCAAGCAATGGTCTGTAACAAATGCGGTAGATTATCACATGATGCTTTGTAGGTCTTGAACCTCATCTCTATTGTCTTCCTCTTCGCTCTCCATGTCTTGTTATAGCTGATAGTGTATTTGTACTTCTCCTCAATTTGCTTGACTATAAATTGTAGTTCGTAGTTCAGGTTGTTCACCATCTAGGCGTACATCACATTAGCGACAAAGGCTAAAATGATGTTACTATGGTTGGGATCAAGTTCATCTATTGTGCAAGTGTGGTCGACCACAATCAACACCTCCCAATACTTAACCCGTTTCCCCTTAATGGCCTGACTGATAGGATATCTATCATCCTCAGTCACATCATTCTGTGTATACTCACAGTGCACCTGATTCCCCTTATTCACCACAAGTTTATTAAAATTGGGATTGTTCCAATCCGCGGGTCGAGTGTCATCCTCATCATCTAACATGTCATACTCAAGAGATTCATCAGCCTCAAGATCATCACACTCCATCTTTTCAATTAGAGAAGTGATGTGTTCTCCATCGTCTACCTCATCGATCGGTTCAGTCGAATAATCTTATGAATATGCACCATTTGGATCAACATCATCATCACCCTTCTCCTCAACATACCCCCACCCTACATATCCCCAATTACCTCCTTATTCTTCCATTACACAAGCAACACAAGAATCCAACCTCTGTGCATAACATCCTGCAGGTACCTCCTCTAGTCTTCATCTTTCATGAGCGAGTACACCTTCTCGTACACACCATCTCTCAGACTGTTGCCCACAATGCTAATGGTCATCAATTAAACCTCAAGCTCTCTTTTGAAATACCGCATCAACTAACCATATAAGTCTATACGTATAGGTCTGGAGATACTCTTGTCCATTGACTGAAATACGAACCGTAGTACTCCTTCCGTATAATATTTCATTGTCCTCATAAAAAAAAATCCTAAACTGCCGCTAATCCGACATACCAAGCAAGCATCGATAAAAACTCTAACATTATTGCGATTGAACATACAAATTTACGTAAAACTGCATCTACAATAATGCAAAATTCATTAAAAATATAGCATAATAAGTAATCTATACTGCAACAAAATATCTATAGGTCGTTATATCAAACACATCTAAATTCTTCCTCAGTTATGCCTACACTGTGTCTAAATTCTATATCTAATACCTAACATATGTCTAAATACTACATCTAATTGCTAAATATGCGTACAAATAGGATCTAATTGCAAAACTATGTCTAGGTCTAATTATAAACCTAGATCTACATTATTACCTACGTTCAGTGGCTGTCCTATTAGGTTTGTAAAAAAAGTTCTAGATCTAAAATCTAACATATATCAAAACCTAGTACTACTAACTATCCTACCGGATTTGTAAAAAAATATAGAAAAAATATACATCTTTTCTCTGGCAGAGTTTTGCCACAAAATTTCTTCTCCCCTCCTCTCCCCTCCCCTCTCCTCCCTCTCTCTCGGCTAAGTTGGAAGAAAACATCCCACTGATATCGTTAGGACCGCGTGGCCGATTTATATACCCAAAAGTCTCGCTCACTGTTCAAGCCACACTTTTTGGGTGAGCCCGTCCAACGTCGCAGCGAGGAAGATTAAGGTCTCACCTGTTGAACGGGTAAGACCTCGGGGAAAAACATTTAATATGTTGTGCCAAACAAGGTTCACAATGTCTCACCCGTTCTTTTAGGTTAGTTATCATTAGCCAATAAATTTATTATGAGTTACGTTCATTCATAACGTAATTGTAACTTAATTTTTTTATTTATTTACTTTTAGTTGTAATTCTCTATAATGCAGATTATAATTCTACTATTTTTTAATTATCTCTAAAATAATATAACAGTAACTAAAGTTAAGCATGCGCATATTCCATGACCACTTCCCTTCGGAGTCCAGACTCCGTGGAAGGGCCTTTGGGCCTTAGTCGTGCATATCCTTGTTCATGGGCTGCCAAGTCTTTAAGTTCATCAGGATAAGTTGCCACCCTTGTTTGATATTCCTCCTTTTCGATCTCTGAAAAAGTAAGTCATTACGTAATTTCCAAATTGCCCACAGCACAGCAGCCGTTATAACATTTATTGCCCATAATTTTTTATCAGCGATCCAAAAAGGAGCAATGGACTCATAGTTAGTACCCATAGCAATATGAAAGAACCCAGATACTTCTTTCCAAATATATTTTGCTACAATGCAATCAAAGAATAAGTGTTGTATACTTTCCAACTCAGAACAGAAAACACAGACAATGGGTTTATTCATGTTTCTTTTTTTCAAGTTATCTCTGGTCGTTAGCTTGTTGTGTGAAAACAACCATAAGAAACATGTACTGTAGGTGGTATGCAGATTTTCCCAATAGAAGGAATGTAAACAGGAATAATTCCTCTGAAATTTATGATAGCATATAGAGATTGTGTAGAATAAGACCTTTTGATTCATACAGCCAAATCAAAGAATCATCTTCATCGGACAAGCATATAATAGAAATAACAGCTACCAGCTCAAGCCATCGTTTTATTCATGCTACAAATGTTCAGTAAAATCTCTCCTAAACGTGCATTTAACTTCCCCCCTCATCCCAAATCTATGCAATTACTGAAGCTTTTTCATTTACTGTACAATATAGGTCCAAAAATTGTACTGTAAAGGAGAGGTGCCAAACCCCATTTATTCACCGAAATGCAAATCCTTTACCTGGCTGACGCTTGAGAATAGGCTTTAGACTGTGGATCAGCTAACACAGAGGAATTGACCTTGCAACCCCATTTGTCTGCTCTGTAAGCAACTCAACGAGTTCGGCTTGCACCTCGTTGCACAATGTTCCTTCTCTAGGTGAGTTTGGTGGATCATGGGAGCGAAGTTTACGCAGCCACCATTCACCCTGAAATGTGATCAGCCTCCTACTCAGTGCATGGTTGGTGGACGTCGCTCGCTTCTGCCATCCCTTCCTCCAAGAAAGCCCTCGGATCGCTTATCATGCTTGCTGCCTGGGAAATCTAGAAGGAGCGGAACATACACATTTTGAGAGAAAGAAACAATTGGCAGCGCAGATCGCAAGGTGGATTTTCTAGGACGCGAACACTTGGCTCATCGCAGAGGCACACCATTTAGGGTGCTTTTGTTGCGAGAATAGCTCTTCGGTGTGTTTTTTGGACTGTTTTTCCTTTCTCTCAGCTTTTGTGTTGTCTTTTGCTTTGCCTATCATTTTTGGACCTTTTGTTTTGCTGCCCGTCGAGCTTTTCTCTCTTAATAACAGGATTATAACAGCTCTCTCCTGCCGGTTCCGTTAAAAAAAAAGAAGGTGCAAACCAGATATCCTCCCATAGTCTAACCTTTTTTTTCCGTCCCCAACCTTCCATCTATATCTAAATTTTGGAGCCTTACCTGCCCACAACACCCCATTCAAAAAATTAGAGATATTACCACTAGGAGCACAAAAAATATTTGGCACTCTAGTATAATACCTTTTCTCCATCATGTTTTTTCCAAATACTAGAATCATTATGAATAAACCTTTTCACCAGGAACCTAAAAGCACAGATTCAAATCTCTTATGTTAGGGACCCCAGTCCCACATACTCCTTCATAAAATAAGATGCCAATTAGCAAGATGAATTTTATGATGACCCGCAAAACCATCCCACAAGCAGTTTGCCATTTGAGAATTTATAAGTTAAAGGGCCCATTTAGGAAACTTAAAAAAAGACATGAGATAGATAGGCCGGGATGCTAGCTAAGCAAGTTTTTGATAAGTCAACCTCCCAGCATATGAAAGTAATTTCCCTCTCCATCTTAGTGTCTGTTTGTTTGAACTTTTAATTTTAGTTTTTCTAAAAAATTGTGTTTTTTATTTTTCTAAAAAGCTATTTTTGAATTTTAGCAGTTGAATTTTATAATAATTTTTTGGCTTCTCAGCACACTACTCCTCAGAAAAGCTACTCTCAGGTAGTTTCTCAGTTTCTAATTTATTTTCTCAGAAACATGTTTTTGGCTTCTTCAAACAATACTTTTTAACAAACTCATTTATTTGACTTCTGGCTTCTAGTATTCTGACAGAAACAGAAATCAGAAACAGCCAGAAACAAGGCTTATAATGCTGACTCGAACTCTCGAAGTGACACACACCGCACACCAAATAGCAACAAAAAAAAAAGGAAGGAAAAGAAAAATATATATACTGCATCAGCTGTAAGTGGTGTAGCCAACAACAATACAACATCTCGAAATAGATAGGGAAACAACTGCAACATGAATGACCCATCCTTCAAAAAGAATTCCCGGTAGAACACCGCTGGAACAGTATGTACACGGCCACATTGCTACGCATGCACTTCTGACCTGCGAGGCGAGCTCAGGTCAGCGCCAGCGACGAAGACATGCTGCCCACCTTGGGCACGGCGACGTAGTTGAACGGCGGCGCCGATAGCCGCCTCGCGCCCTTCAATAGTTCCCCACACTGCCCCGCCCCCGCCCCCGGCGCCGACGACCGCGGCCTGAGGAGCTCGGCTGCGCTTGCAGCACCGCCGCTGCTGCCGCTGGAGGACGCGCCGCTGCGCACCGACGGCGCGGGGGACGTGAACCTGCCCGCGTCGACCCTTTTCCGGTTCGCGTTGCAGGGCTCGGCGGTCCTGCCGAAGCTGCTGCCAGGCCGTTTCAGGTGCGGCATCGCATCCTTCTCGCTCAGCAGGGTGCGAAGCTTCTTCTGCTCCTGCACCATGAAAATCACTTTCAGAATTCTTCTGAATTGATAACGTTGTTCATTTGCGTGTTCTTGCGAGTGCCAACGAGGTGCAATGCGCTACAAGAAGTATGTGCGTCTGTTTACCCGGAGTCGCCTCCTCTCCTCTTCCTGCCTCAGCCTGGCTTGCTTGTGCTCTTCCAAGACGGCCACTAAGCGAGCCTTGACACGGTAAGAAACAGATCAAATTCGTCAGTTGCTACGTGATGTTACCACTGAATCATGTTGGCGTAGGAGAACTGAAAAAGTAGCATACCCCGTCGTACAGAAAAGGCTTCTTTCTTTCGCTCTCCCATGCCAGTGTTCGGCTCATCAGGTTGTCAACGATAGCTGCAGATTCACGGACATCGAATCAGTTTAAACGAACATCTGGCACATGTAAAGTTGAGTTCATAACTCCACAGATGCCATTGGAATAATCCAGTTATATTTTTGTGTTATCTTAAAATGTACCTGGAATCTTGGTGATGATAAGCCTCGCTTTCTCGGCGCGTTTCAAGTTGAGACGTGCAATTCTGCCGGTATTGAACCTATTTTCATCCTGAAAACAGCAGATCACCTCGTTTTTAATTCTTTTATCACATAAGAGTTGAGTGGACAATGTATTCAAATGCACATTTGGACATACCAAAGTGTACTCCTCGAGCCATTTCTCTTCCTCGCACGCCAGCAGCCACTTGTTTATCTTCTCCATGATCTCTCTCCTGGATTGGTGCTCTTCCCTGGCTTTGGCTATCTGTTCGTCGATGCTGGCCATGAGCTCAGAAGGATTCACAAGACCTGAATACGATGTCATCGACGTTAGAAATCGCCTTGACATGGTGTAAATTTAATCTTTTGTCTGAAAGAAAAGCATCTTCGGTAGCTAAACAAGACCTCTGAATCCATACCAGAATCGATCAACGCAATGGATTTCTCCGGCACGGTGCTTGCATCAGGCTCCACATGCATGCTCCGGCAGATGTTCTCCAGCTCCACCCGTCTCTTGAGCACGAGCTCCTTCATCCGGCCTGCCTTGAGCCTCGTCAGCCTCTCCACCTCCTCCTCCGTCTGTGCCACGGCGATGGAACATCAAACACTGACGCTGCAATTGCATCGAGCACTACTGATGGCAACTGAGTTCACTCATGTACCTTCTTTATGGTGGCCACTGACAGGACGCCGGAGGACAGGGCCTCCTCTTTTCCATGCGTCAGAATGGCCGTCGCCTTCCTGAAACTCCGCCGCTCCTCCTCCGGCGAGTCCATCAGTTCCCACAGCTCGACCAGCGGCACCACGGCTTCTCGCAGCTGCAATGCACAACACATGTCGGTCAGAACACACGAATAGGCCAGAGAGGTAGGGGAAGACCGGTAGTTGCACGTACCATGGCTGCCCGCTTGGCTTTCTCCGACGTGAGCATCGCCACGACCTGGGCAAGGCTGCCCAGCGTGCCGTCGCTGATGCTGGTGGGCTTGCCGGGGTCGGCCGTCTCGTGCAGCCCCGGGTGGACCTCGTTCACGATCGCGATGAAGTCCTCGCCGAGCACGTCGCACAGCGAGTGCACCTCGGTGACGTGCTCCAGGACCTTGTGAAGCCGATCAGACTGGAAGCACAAAATTAAAGCATGTTCGTCAGTTTGTCGGTGTCGTGTTCCGGAGCTGAACACAGGTGAATGATGCATGCAGACAGTGGCCGGTCCATTGGTGCTACATGTCAGAGAGTCATCGCAGTCAAATTCGTATGGATGTGACAGTACGATAATGATAGGAAAGCAACGTGTGAATTGACGGATGAACCAACTGAACACCACATACAGAGTAGGACCTAAACTGCCGGACCACCTACTAGTTGACAGGTCCGTTTTCAGTCTGAAAATAGATATTCGTTTTCATTTACTTGTCACCTTCGACCATACCACGTATACCAAGGCAACCATTGATTTTTACCATAATAACCAAAATGCTCTTTGTCATCTTCTTTGTACACATCACAGGTTCTATAGTAATCCTAGCACTAAGCAATTTTACTTGGCGCCTGAGATGGCTATGCTTCAAATTCAAACAAAAGTGGTGGGCTGGGGCTGAAGCTTTCAGACAGTTTTTCCTCCATAAAAGATAAAATGGTAAATATTGCACTGCAGACTAACCGGTGGCAAGTATTGCCAAACAAAAAAAAAAAGTAGCCCTGGGTGACGAGTATTGAAAATGGAGGTAGTACGATTTTCTTGTCTGAAAAGATTCTTGCCGTAGTTTCTCTTATTCTTGAATCAATTATCACCAACTAATGGCTAGATGCAAATTCAGAAGTTTCAGAATCAGAGCCAGGCTTTTGCAGAACGGAATGCGTTAGTTGCCGTACCTTCTCTTTCTGGAGATTCGACAAGCGTGTTCTGAACTCGTTCAGCCTCCTGACGGTCAGGTCATGTTCCTCCACCTCGCAGGCCCTGGGGGAAGCCTCATACCCGTAGCTCCTCCCTGCAATTTCAGCAGTGATCTTTTCGATTTCGAACCGTATGCCAGCGAACTGTTTGCTCCGTTCTGCTTTCATCGCCCTCAGCTCTTCCAGCAGGGCTGTCGCCGACGACACCCGCTCGGTCAACGTCATGGTCCATTTGTTTACCTAAAGCGAGATCATGATAGAGCACCATATCAGTATCCAAACTTACACTTATTTATGATTGTGGGGAGCAATACTGTCTTCACAAAATTGGACATGCTAATCTGGAAGGATAATATTTCAGCAGGAGCAGTACTATCTATCTATTATCTTAATATTTAAGAGAAAAAAAAGTCATCACATACGCTTTCAAGCCCACAAAATTACTAAGTTAATCTAAAAAAATAGATCTAGATCACTTATAATTAACACCTAACGGTCTAAATTTAACCAAAAAGTCCACATCAAATACGATTAATAAATAGCTAAATTCGGAAACTAAAGAGTCCATATCAAATATGATTAATAAATAGTTAAATTCGGAATTAAAAAATATAAAAATTAGCAGTTCGATTTTCATATCGTTTAGGAAGCAAAATATTAAAAAAAGACTCCAAAGAAAATAAAATTAATAATAATTGAGATTGAGGTTAGAATAGAAAAAAAATCCATATCAAATATAGTCTTAGAAAAAAAAATCAAATTATTATAAAAATTAAAGAGCCCATATAAAATACAATTAATCAATAGCTAAAATTCAAAATAAAAATAATGAAAAATTCAAATTTGTTAATAAGATAATAGATTAAGAAATACAGTATAACTAAAGGTCGTCGCATCAAGCAGACAATACACAACATGCAGGCAAGACAAGCCTATTTTGATTTTGATTGGGTTACCTACACTGACGCATAATTTTGGCTGTTGATCAAAATATATACGAATTGAACTAATACATGTGTAAGATTCTAGTACAAGTTTGAAGTATAAATAATTTTCTTTTCTACTCATATAATTTGTATCTCTTCTTCTAATTTTATGCATTTTTTTTAACTAAATGCCACTAGCCTCGTAAAAAAACTAAAAGACTATTTTTTTTAATTAAAGGTTATCGTGACAAAATATTACAGCGAGGCTTCTACGTTATTAACGTGGATGATAGTTAGTACTTCGTTCTCTTTTACTTGTCATTTAGAACATCGATACGATCTCCAACAAACACGTTTAACTATTACTTTTGACAACTATCTCTTGGTAAAAATTGATAAAAATT
The DNA here is from genome assembly GCF_958298935.1 of Phragmites australis. Taxonomy (NCBI): domain Eukaryota; kingdom Viridiplantae; phylum Streptophyta; class Magnoliopsida; order Poales; family Poaceae; genus Phragmites; species Phragmites australis. The sequence goes on from NC_084923.1 coordinate 42,474,210, forward strand.
AAATAATATTAAAATACTTTTTATGACAAATTCACTTCTATCATTTTCATATGCTAAATCCTAATAATTTTGTGTATATTAGTGATTAAATTTTTTAAAATTTGATTATACGTATTTTATAATGATACCTATTTAAGAACGGATGTAGTATAAATAAAATGAAAAGATTTCAGAATACTTAACAAAAAAAAATCGATGTATGTGTCCGCACTCAGCAGTATCACTCTCCAAACTACTGTAGGAAAACGGAAGAGGAAGGAAGTGATACCTTGAGCTGCGGGCTGTTGTCGGCGCCGAGCGCGGCCGTGAGTGCGGCTATCTCGGCCTCCCCGGCGGCGAGCGACTGGTGCAGCATCGCGCGCTCTCCGGTGGTCTCGTCGACCTTGCGTCGGTACACGCGCATGCACTCTTCCTCCAGCTCCCGCACCATCCGCTCCCTGTCCTCCCGGCTCTTCCCTATCTCCCCCCACAGTTGCTGCAAACACGCACGCACACACGCAGCCACAGCCAACACCAACGACGACGAGCTGAAGCCTCAACCATGCAAGAACACGTACCAAGGCGAAAGGAAACGGAGAGAGAGAGAGAGAGAGAGAGAGAGGGAGGGAGAGAGCACAGCCACACACCTTGAGCTCCGCGAGCAGCGCGCCGCAGCCGCCGCCAGCTTCCACGCCGCCGCCGTCGCCGCCGGTCACCGACCGAAGCAACGGCATGCCGTACAGCAACTCCGCGGCGGGGATGACCTCCCCCATTGGATCGATCGCCGAGCAGTTCCGCGAACTTTTGAGAGGGTTTAAGAGGGGTTGGGCTGTTGATTTCAGAGAAGCACGCCGTAGCGGAAATCGACGCGTCGTGTTGGGTTGGTTGGAGTCGGGTGGCCGGCATATATAGCGAACGACCGAGAGCCCCGCCGCGGGTCGTTGCATGATTATTAGTTGGGTTCGCGCTCTCGCCGTCGCTGTCGGTCGCACAGCGGAGCTGTGCGCCGGTGGAGCAAGCATGGTTGTGGTGTGGCCAGCCACGCCGCCGGCAGATTGATCCCGTGTAGGCCCGTGCGCGCGAAAGGAAAAGAGGCAAAAAGAAAGGAAGCCCCACTAAGAAAGCCAGTGTTTTGGTGTATGTGTCGAGCTGCTGGTTTGTGTTTTGCTTATGTCTAATCCTGCAGTTAGCTCAGAACAACCATGCTCTAATTGTCATCGACGATCTGAATCAAGATTGCTTACTGTCTCCAATAACCACTGCTTCCTTCGCGTCTGCCAAAAGCCTTGTCAAAGTTTGTAGACCAAGTTCTTCTGAGACCCCCCCCCCCCGCCCCGCGTCGTCTCATAGAGGCGACTCAACTCCGCCGCCAAAGCCCCCTTCCTGTGGCCCTATGTGGTTGTCGCCACCACCGCTAGTCGACGGCTGCGTCATGCGCCTTCCTCTCTCGTCTCCTTCCCTCCCTTCTCCTCTTAAAATAAGTGCATGCTCCTGTCGGTCCTTCCCACCCCTTCCATCGCCATTTGGTGGGCTGGCTCGAATCTGGCTGCCTGTGGCGCAGGCTACCGAAAGCAGCACTGGTTGGTCGCCCAATGTCGTCGTGTCAGTCGGCGGCCTTGGGGCCTTGCCGGTTGGCCGCTGCCCACGGTGGGTCGGCCTGAACGACAAGGGCGGCCTACGTTGGGTTTGCTATGTGCGGTAGCATGTTGGGGCTACGTCGCCCTCCCCCCACCCACCTTTCGCGCGACGTCGACGGACTTCGAGCTGCTAGAGTCGGTCCTTTAATAGGGTGCCCTTGTAGCTCCAATTGCTGCTCCTCTTCGGTGCCCTACGGGATTGCGGCAGTCGGTCCTCCCCTTCTCACAGTGGTCGCCTCTGGGCCTCCAACCACTGCTTGCGCTCCTCTCCTTGCTGGATCTGTCTCCTTTTCCCAGATCTGGCCTACGGGGAGCCCGACGGCATGGTGATGGCTCAGCGACGGCGCTTGTGGGTGGGGATGGCGCCCGTTTTCTCGGTGGATGGGTTGGGGGGCTTCGGGTGAAATCTCTGCTCGGCTTTCTGCCAACGCCAATGACGGTGACACCTTCGGGCCACTCCCCTCCCTAGAGACGTTGTCGAGAACCCCTCTGCCCTCACACACACACACACACACACACACACAAGGGTTTGGACTCTCTGGGTGAAAATCTAGCTCCAAGCATCTGGATAGGCGATGTCGGCGCCCTTAGACGGTGTGCCCTCCTTGAAGGCGTCACTTTGGAGGTCCTTTCCTTGGTTTGGAGCGGCAATCAACTTTGGCGTGGTCTAGGACATTCTCGGTGATGGACTTCAGCACCTTTGGAGGCTTAGAGTTTTTTCTTCAATGAGTTGTTGTCTCAAATTGAGATGCTCTCCACCTCTCTCGCCGCTTGGTTGGCGCGCATTGGGCTAGCTGTGCAGTGGAGAAGTCGGAGCTACTGCGTCATCGGGGTTCGATAGAGCTTGGCAGCAATAACACAATGTACGGTTATCCCCACAACGGTATTAGTGGTGGCCTTTGGGTCGTGGGTGTGGTGAGTTTGAGGTAGTTGTGGTGTTTCATCGTAGGAAATTGAAGCTGCTCTCGTACTTGACAACGATAACTTACGGTGGATCTAGTTAGTTTGTGAAGCCCAAGTAGTTGGTGGTGTGTCCTTCTTAGGCAGTTGTTTCCGGAGATGATGTCTGTTGAGCAAGGGGGTTTTGCTATTTTTTCATCGATTTAACCATGCAGTTATGAGTTTTTCGGACCCGATTTTCCTTATAAACTAGATTAATTCTCTTTTTATATAAAAAAATCGTCCTTCCGAAGAAAAAAAAAGTTTTTACACCAAGCCAATATGCACTGTCAGCGCGAAACACAAAGAGAGAAACAGACGTGCAGCTTGCCGTCCATCTCCATCCATTTCTTTCATATATGTATATATGTACAGGCAACACCAGCCGATTGAAATACGTTCCAAGAAGTCTTTTTCCAACTTGGTTTCCCATTTTCCAATAATCCGTCCGGCCTAACAGAAATATGTTGGGGCGTACTTTTCATGCATGGAGAAAACGCTGCCGATTAAGCTAAGAGAAAGGCTCCTATCAGAGGATTATGATTAGGTCCCTTTGATTTCCACTAAGAACTGTTAGTCTTAATTTGCTAGCTTTATGTTAAGCAAGCGATCGAGCAGAGCATCTCGTGAGGTCAACCACTACTAAAAATCGACCACACACCAGATGCCATGATTGGGAGCTGGGCAGCTTGTGTCCCCAAGCTTTTGTTCCCTGAACAGCGCCAGTAGTTGCAATCGCATTGGCCTATAGCTGAATCATGCGTGCATGATTTGGTGAGTCCCTATACTATTAATTTCAACCCCAGCCTTGCTAGCACCAAATATATTATTATTTGCTTATTCGTTTTTGTCTTGAACAGTTTATGCCAGTTCTGTGTGGGCTCTGCATATGATGCAAACATTCTAACAGTCCATATCATAGAACAACGAGGAGCACTTAAAGTAAGCAAGAACGGGAGAGTTTTGTGACCAGATCGCGTGGAATAAAAAAGAAAAGGCATGAGAAGAAAAGGACCTCTTAACGGACAGATAACACAGGAAATTGACAGTCGGTGGGCAGAGCAAACAGGAGAAGGTCGTACAGCCACGAGGAAAATCGAAGTTTCAGCCCTTCACCCTTCAGAAATAAAGGTATTTCCACCTTGTTCCTACCCGAGGCAGCAGAATGCAAAAGGACAGGAGGGTATGAGGACAGCATCCAACGATCAGGGATGTGCTGTGTGTAGGTCTTGGGTTTGATCTCCGTTGGAGTCAAATTTCGGGCTTGTTAGTAGGGTGTTTAGAGTCGAATTTTGGGCTCGTTAGTGGGGTGTTTGTGGCGCCGCCCTACTCACCTGTATTTGTGAGTTTTGAGCGATCAAGATTTTTTTTTCTCAATAGATATAGTAAGATAGTGTAGCGTGTATTTTATACTAAAAAACGATCACCAAGCACGCATGATAAGATTGGCCGCTGCAGGAGGAAGTCTGAAAAGATGGCAGCAACAGTGTGCGGCCTCCCACCCTGGTACACGATATCGTACCGGGAAAACGCATCAGGCATCGAGCAGCCAGTTTCCTCAGATTCAGTCGATTCTGGGCTGCAACTGCAAGCCGTGAGAGAGCCTGAATTGCCTCTGCACGATGCAACAATCTGGCAAATGCGCCAAGACCAATCCGCCGCCACTATGATCCATCATGTAGAATTCTGGTGCCTGTAGGCAGCGAATGATCAGTCAATGAGCCGTCAGTTTCTTGCCACTAGAGCAAATTGCGCCGTATCCCTCAGCCAGGGTCGTCATGTGCCTGAATCAAATCCGTATGTGGTAACTCAGGTCCGTCTCGCGTCAGATCACGTGGATTCTGGGACGGCATCATCTGCAACTCTGCACGATTAATTCTGCTACAATCCAGATGCTGCCATACGGTCCATGCCGAACTGCCCAGTGCCCAGTGACAACATATTCGACTCGTTCAGGTGTACTATTTATTCAGATAGAAGATGTCACATAAGGTTGATATACATAATATATCTCTGAAAAATAAAAACTACTCAGTGTCCTATGCACACCCTAACTTCTAATGTGAGTCCGCCCCTGGTGAACACGTACGTTGCCGTTGCTCACATGTGCAGCACTGGATGAAGGATTCTTTGGTAACAGGAGGAGAGAACAGAGTAAGTATCCACAAAGAGCGTTGAGACCGAACAACCAAGTTGTTGGTGGCGATATCGACATGCAACGGCAGTAAGGAGAAAGGAGCATGGATATCGAAATCCAATGACAGCATTTGAACACAAAAAAAAAAAATGCGTGATTTAGCTGAAAAGCTGTTGGTTCAGTGGAAAAGAACGAGTCGCTCGGACACCGTACGTTCAGAGATCTTGCTCGTACGCCATGTTTGCAGCGCGGGAATTTCACAACATTCCTACGGCAATATACCTTTTCATGTGAAATTTCTACAAAAATTCCTGTGAAATGCATATGGGTTCCAGATGAGGTCTTACCTAACGATAACGCAGCTAGTCTAGAGGATTATAAATGACACCATAGTACATGGTGCAGGGAAGACAAGATATTGAGGCTGTGGACTCTGGTGTAGGAGACATTTGATCGAGTCTTTTTTCCCCAGATCCTACACATCCACTACTGTCAGATGCACTGGCGTCTCCATGCATGAAGTCAGGACAAGTGGACAACCTAGACAATCATGGGAACACTAATCGAGACAGGGAAGATGCTGACATTATCCAGATTAGGTGTGCACAAACCAAATCAGCAGGCAGCAGCCTGGCCTGTACCTTAGGTCGGCCTAGAACAATAATTCATGGCACCAACCATCTTTCTTCCAAACGCCTTTCTTCTCTTTCGTAGACCATTATCCACTCTACAGTTATTCTCATGCTAAACAAATGAACGAGCAACCCTCGATACTAGCAATGCGTTTTGATCCCCTATCTATACTGTGTCATATGATTGTATCCTTTATCTAAAAATACAGGCTTTTAGTTAGTACCTACTAAAGGTTGGTTACAGCACTGTTGAGCGCGAAATAATTGACAGTATAAGCCCATGATTTGATATAATTCTAAATTATTCTATCAAAATTGGACACTACAGCTATCAGGCCTTGATAATACCAAACTATGTTTCCATAAAAGAAAATACCACGATATGGATTTCCATGCATGTTTTTGAATGGAGCAAGCCTATGTTTCTTAACGCAAAAAACCGAACCGATGGAACCCAAAATGGAAACACCGACCTGTTGAAACATCTAACATACTCCATACAGAAATAAAAGCATATATATTCTTGTGCTTTGCATGATTTCCCAAAAGAATGTGTTAATTAATAATAAAATTAAATGGAATTATATCCAGATGGATAAAGTAGCGGTCATAGTTTTTTTCTTCGAGCTAGAGTAGCATTACAGTTGGTAGACAGCTTGGTTTGCAAATATTGGAAGGTAATAGTTCTACGTACAAAAATTCTTTATGGATTCATCATCAATTACTGAAATACAGCACTCGCGAAAGGGACCCCACGATGGCAATTAAGAACAGTGAGAATCCATACAAAAAAGGATTTTCATACACACATTTAGGTATGTGGGGATAAACCCAAGTGGTTCCATGGAGCATCTATTAATCACAATGCAATCATATGTGGTAGCATACTATATAATAAGCCAATCAGTTCCAATTTGGTAAGAACAGTTAGCGGATAAGCAATGCACCATAAATTAGGCAATAAGATGCTAGTTTGTTTCAAATGATTGGCCAATCACTTCAGTGTTAGATCCTATGAGAGCCACCCACGGGTGCGTATACACAGCAAGGTGTCCTGTGCAGTTTGCAGCCATGGGACAAGTTGAATAAGGAAGACAATGGAGTTTTCCAGTGCTTTCTCAACTTTATTTACCACAAGTTTATTGCTTTTCACTCGAATATCTATCTACATAGAACTGCCCAGATAAGCGTCTTATAATTGGAGCATCATCATGTACTACATTACCACGAAAGTTTTGATGCAAAGGCTGAGGAGAATATATACAGCACAGAATGGAGCTAATGAAACAGTAGAATGAAGTCAGAAGGAAAAGGGAAGGGCTGTCCTGCTTAGGTGCAAAACTCTGGTAGGCAAGTGAAGCTGAAACAGAGCTATGCTTCTGAAGGGCACGACATGCTCTTCAACGAAAGGGCTGCAGCTCTGTACCAAGCAGCAGCAGCCATGGCTCCCGGGTCAGGAGCCGATGCCAGCTTGTCAGCAGCGATATAGGATGACCTGCCAGCCTGAAATTACGATGTTACACCGTTAGTGCAAACAAGTCCATTGCTTAATGCCAGATGAAAAAAACCATACAGGTTCACATTTTAATATTTTATCATCCAGAAGATGACTCGATTTTCACTATGAAACTAGCATGATCCCTTCCTACAATAAAGCACTATAAACTATTAAGTATACATGAACAGAAGAAGTTCATGTTAAATTCATCATCCCATCAACAATTCAATGTCCACAGTGCAAATCTGGAAAAATCGCATGATTTTATTTTTCAGGAAAAGAGGCTTCCTGAAGGTGAAAAACGCATGCCAAACATTTTCCTTGTTTCTTTCACAAAAGTTCTCAATATAATAAAATATCTCACTTGAGCTTGCATGCGTATTGTGGATTCAGCACCAGTGAAAGCAGCTTCAGATGATATGACGAATGCATCGAGAGGATCATCCCCAGCTTCAAGTCTCTGCCCATTAAGAAAAACTTATTGGGTGAATGCTGATATTTGCCACGAAAATTGAACCGCTAGACAGTAACTGCCCACCTCTATCAGAATTTTTGAAGCGGGAATAAGAGCATCAAGCATGGTACGATAGCCTTCACGAGCACCACCATATTTGCTGATAGCACCAATGGATGCTTGTAAAGCATTAGCCCCTGAAGCAAAGTATCTCCTTGTATGCGTTAACTGGGATATTACAGCGAATCAGCATGTACATGAAAAATTGCTTACAATGCTTTGCTTCTACTGTTTTAGTGCCCTTTAGACTTGCATAAGCAGCCTTACAGAGTATGTCATACCTATATAGAACCAGGATTAGTTATGTTAGAATTTCCTGATTTGTCAAAGGAACCAATTTCAGCAGGAGAGTGGTCATACAAGATCCCAGTTGTTCCTCCCATGACCCGTCTGACTGTGGCACCAATCTCATTTACCGTTTCAGCCGCATCATTCATTGGGTAGCTGAGAAGCGGGATACTAAGGTTAAACACATATCCAGATATGATATGCACGATCACATTACAAAGTGAAGTCATTGCAGGAAACAACTGACACATGATACGTGAGGTAATATAGTTGCACTTGCTGCCGCTCAAGTACTATCTAATCTCTAGTGTCCAAGCAAATTTTACCCAGTCAGCGGGTAAGCCATGATACAGCTTTACCAGTACACCAAGAAAATGGTTGGCATGAAAAACTAATTTCTTTGTTCCAAACTATTACCGTTTTTTCATATCCTCAAGTATAGCAGTTGCCCCCCTATACATCTGAAAAGATTAAAAGAAAAGGAACAGTTATATTTTACATGTATGAGATCATAGCTAGGAGAAAAACAGTTACATTTTGACTCACCGTTGTCCCAGTGTCACCATCACCTACTTTACTGTCCCATTCATTTAAACTATCTGTTATCCTAATTATTTCTTTAGCACCTACTTCAATAGCAGCTTCTAAAATGCAGCCCTGTTTGGTTAGCTCTCGACTTTGTTGAAGCATCTGCCAACCAAAGAAATTAATGTAAGTATGAACGTATCAACTGAAAACACATGCACTGTATAGGGTTACTTTTTATGTCAATAAATTCCTTTTTTTTGGTAAATATGCATTGCAAGTTTGTTGTCGCTTCTTCGGCTCTTCCACTACCATTTTTGTGTGTTTTTAAGTAATAGTGTCACAGAGTGTGCTATGTGCGTGAACAAAACCCGCGTGAACTGTAGCGAGGCGTTACTGTGGCACCGGTTAGAGATAAGATTAGTTGTTAGGGATCAGATTAGATTAGTTAGATAAGATCTATTAGTTAGTTTTAGAGATAAGATTTGTCAGTTTAGATTGTTAGAACCGGCTCCTATATAAAGGAGAGCACAACACCCTTTATAATCAAGCAAGAGAAACCATTCTAGTTCCTAGTCTCATTCTTCTATGTCTCCCCCAAATTCTGTCTCCCTAATTTATCGTCTAATCCCTCCCCTAGCAGCCGACGCCTCCCGATTATCCTCCCGACGGATGTTTATCATAACGAGTGGTTATTTGGACCCCCAAAAAATATAAATTCCTTAGTGCCACCTTCATACATGCTAACTTATCAATTTTTCGTAGCAGTTGGCATATCGTTAGGCACGATTACCTATTGGTACTACAGTTATAGGCATCAATCATAAGCATTAAGCAATACTTGTTTCAGTACAATTAACATTTAGCTGCAGGATACGCAAAAATTAGCCCAAATCATAGGCACAATTGTTGGGAATATTCCTCTTATCTATTTACATTAGATTATGTGTGCTACAGTGATGTCAACAGTAGTACTAGTTTGTGCATGTCCTCTCGTTACCTATAGGTTCAGAACCAAGTGGCATAAACAAAGATTGAAGAAACAAGGGCCATGGAAGAGGGTTGGAGGCTACTGATTACTTGAGCACGTCTAATGCAAAGCTAATTTATTTGACTGTAGTAGAACAGTAGACAATAAAACCATGTATCATGAGAATTGGCAATTCTATACTCATAAATAAATATGTGAGTAGGACATCCATGAAAAATCAGCACAGGGAGTATTCCAACAGTGAATATACTGGTATGCAAGCATACAAATCTGTGGGGAAAGGGAAAATAGACTTCCTTTCGGAGAAAATGACAAAGTTAGTGTAATCACTATTGCAATCCTACCTTATCACTCTTCATTGCACATGATGATGGTACAGGAACAGAAATTTTTACAGGCTTTTGTCGATCGCCTGCAGAGTAAGGAGCATCTATCTTAAGGGTCAATACTTTCTTGAGTGTGAATAGGAAAAGAAAATACTAAATGGAAGCTTCAAATAATTATTGTTTGGTTAATATAACATGAAGTGGTCTGATTAGGTCACCACTCACCAATTATAAACCCCCAATTAACATCACATGTAAACATGAACCAGGTAGCAAGAAGTTTCTTTTATTAGGGAAAAAAAAGGGTATGACTCTTCAAAGAGTGGCATTTCAGCATGCAAAGTAAATTCCTTTAATTTTCTCTATGACTCTTTAAAACAGTCCAAACAAGGAAAATCATTTTTATGCAAATAAAATGGAAAACAATTTAACTCCTGTTTTAAATAATAATTTCATTGCTTTTATCAAATCAAGGTCAGAATTATGAGTCATTTAAGAAACTACAGATTTTTTTCTTCATATTGTTCCATGCCTATTTTGTGTTATTTTATATTGATACGTGCCACACTTTTAACAAGCAAATTCAAGATATTTTTATTCAAAGCAAATTCAAGATGGTAGCAGCAATGGGAACAGTTTGCACATCTGAGGTGTTATCCAGAAGGGGCATGAAGAATCCAATCAATCCATATCACCTCCATCATAGCCATGTCAAACTGAACAAAACGACTGCACAACTAAGAGCAGCACTAATCTGTTTGTCGATTATGATACACTACTGAAATCTGAAACGGTAGGCATAGTTTTCATGACAAATCAATTCACTGTCTAAAACCAATGAATTACCGTCGCTTCCAACTGGCCAACAAGGAACTTTAGTGGAGGCATCTAGGCGCTGCAAAATTGCTGTCTGACTTCATGATGGATATTGAGAACCCTACAGAAATGATAAAGCAGTAGCTTTAGTCTCTTCTTTTTGAATAGCTGTCACTAAAAAAGCATGTAAGTCCTAAGCTGGCCAAATGATGGAGTTTGAATGGTCAGTAGTCAGGCGAAACTGCAAACCCTTGTTTATAGCTCGTTCCTTTCAAGTTTAGCTATTTAAAGCTCGGCAATAAGTCATTCCACACTATCCTGATCCTCTAGCAAAATGGTGGTTTTTTCATACTTCCAGTATATTAAAAATCTGATATGCTACCTTTCATGTCAAGTGAAGTCATAAAAGATCCTGTGTAGATTCTGTCAATAGCAATTCCATATTCCAGTTGTAACTCACATACAGCCTTTCTAGTGGCAATCATCAACTCCATGATAGGAGTAGCACCTAATCTGTAAATTAGAATCGTAGGGTAGATGAATGTTGCACTCATTTACTTAATCTTTTAATTCAAGATAACACTTGAAAGTGATGCTGCGATACATGTGAAACAAACTCAGATCCTCATTTGAAGGAACAATAGTACATAGGTAACACTGCCAAACTTCATATTATGGTTATATAAATTCCAGCGTGATGCATAAATTCTGGTGTAAGTAGAAACATAAATTTCATTGGAAGTCCTTTTCATGGAAGTACTTCTGATTTCTGCAAAGGTATTTCTACAACAGGTAATGGATTTTCATCCCCAAATTAAAGTTTGTTAAAGATAGAGAAGTGAATATTTATAGCTGCACACTTTATGCCATTAGCTATTAGGCAGATATACAAGAAAGCCAAGGACGCCGTGAGCCAATCTAGAATAGATGGGCCACATGGCCAGATTATCCTATATGCATATACTACACTTAACAAAGTTGCACACTTCTCCTGTTGAGTTCGATCATTATGAAATACTACAACAGTGCATGCAGGCATGCGGTGATGCAGCACCAATATTATTCGTCGTTACCCAAACATCAGGCCTAACCGCCAAGACATGGTGTCAATCTTGGCTGAAGAATTTAATAATGTTCCATGATTTGTATAGTATTCATCATTTACAGCTTCAGGACCCAAGAAAAGCTATGTATTTATGAACCCCATAAACTAAGTTGACAGTTTACTCAGGAGATGCAACAAAACAACAATTTGAAAACGATATACCCATTAGTCAGGAGAATGACCCTGTCGCCTCTTGTAATAGGAACATATTGAGTTTCCTGTCAGAGTGGGCACAAGTACATTTGAAACAATTCATTTAATAGTTCTTACAGCCACTTGAACTAAATTTAGAAAATATAAATTAACTAATAACATGAAAATCTACCATCAGGTTTTTAGGTTATTGTGAGCTGTTCTCCATGAATGCACGACAATACTAAATAACCATAAAAGAAGTCTGAAGTCATCAATTTAGGTCAGCCTGTCAATTTCCTGTAATTAGGCCTAGGTTCAAAAAAGAATTCCTGTAACTAGATGCACTGAATGAGACTAGGTGAGGCACGAAGCAATTGAAGATCATGATAATTGGGAGATGCAAGGTTTCATTGGATTGGGAGAGACTGGCCATCTCATTCAAAAAAGAGGATAATCATCTTCACTAAATCACAAAGGTAGAGATGAATAGTGGTATAAAAGTCCGAGAAGTTCCTTTTAAGATATGGCTTGGGAGTGCACTAGTGCAGTTATAAACTTTCAGTATAATTCCATTGAAATATATATTTTTTGAGTGAATTTTGATGAAGTATATATCTTGTTAAATATACACACATCATAAAGCGAAAAGTGAACCATCAATCATATATCAGTTTAGTATTTGCTTTGAAGTTCCATTTTGTCTTTAGCTAAAGTTAGCCTTACATGTTTGCTTCCAACCTCTAAAAGCTATGCAATGAAAGAAAAGGCAAAATTAGAAGAATCAGGAAGGCAGTCAATTGTTGGAAGGGCTAGGATACCGTTGACAAGATATGCTTGAGAACACGAGTCACCACTACATCAACAGGCTGGAGTTCAGTGACAGCAGCGCCAGGCTCTCCATGCTGGAAACACAATTATACTATAGCATTAGGAAAGTCAAAAGGGTATGCAAAAGCTGTATACTCTAGGGAGTTGCTCTGTCAGTTGTATACTTGTAAGTTGAACCAAAATGCAAAAAGATTATCACAGTACATAAACTGAAGTAGTTATCTAAAGCCTGAATTCTTCATTATATTTATAAGCTGACAGAAACATGTTGAGGTAAACTTACAAGTCCAAGACCAAGCTCTATTTGTTCTGGACCTAAGCGATCTGAGATCTCCTCACCAGGAAGTGTACACACTGACAGAGCAACTCCCATTGTACCAACCAACTCGGATGCATGCCTTGCTTCTTCAGCAACCTCTTCAAGGGACAAACCAGCATCAGCGGCAGCTCCAGCTACCTGTGAATCAGAGAGGCAGATATTAACCTTAATAGCCTGTGTGCATTTCACGATGTAAGCCGGAAGCTTCCATTATCTAAAAAAACATATTAACCTTAATGAAGCCAATGAACGTACTGAGGAATCAACAGTTAATCTCTCGATTAGAAAATAGTTTCAGAACAAGATCCAGACAAATGAAAACTTAAAAAGTGTTGTTTCACAACAATGTGCATTGCAACCAGGAGATACTTTTTGATCCATCTGGAATAGAAACAAATACACTTGTCACTCGGTAGATCTAGCATATAGATATTTTATCAGCAAAAATTTACAAGAGTTATAATTTCTACTACAAGGAATTAATCATTAAAGTAGACAGAATGGAGGATAACTTTATAGTATTATGTCATGCAGCACGCCTGCATGACTTCACCAAAGCGAAAAAATGACGATCAACCATCCAAATGACAGAATATACAGCAAGCAGAGAAGACACCTATCAGACTATCTCAATACTATGATCTCAATGCAAAGTAAGCAGGGAGGGCCACTGCATTCTGCACTAAGAACATTAATAAGACAAATCGCATGGTCAACTACGTATAAGAGAGCTGCCGCAGGAAAAGGAAGATCCTCCACATCTACGAAATTTGTAGCACATCCTAATTTGCAATGTATATATCAATATATCATCCCATTGACATGAACATTATTATGGTCTGAGATAGCAAGCTTATTTTCCAGAATGGCTTGATCTATCACCATTGAACTTTGTTTCTATTATTTTCAGGTAAATGGAGTAGGCAAGATACAATCAACGAAAGAAAGAAATGGAAATAATGGATGCATAATTTAACAGTTAAGAACTAAGAACATGTCACATATTCCCCTCAAACAAAAAAAAAGAAAATGTAGACAGCTAAAATGAGAGTGTGTTACCTTGTTCACAAGAATTGTCCCTGCAAGGCCTCTCCTGCCAGCTATGCCTCGAGTTGGTGGGAGAGCACAATCGTCTCCAACAATAACCATCTGGTGTTGTTGAGCATACATATGAAAATCTGTTTACCAATTTTTATCTGTATTGATATTTAGAAGTCACGAAACATATGCAACCTCCACTTTGTAGCCTTCAGATTTTGCTTCCTCAGCTGCCATGCCAAAATTAAGTCGATCACCCGTGTAATTCTGTTTAAAAAGGGTTATACTACTTTATTATAAAATTTACTGAGTAAAAGCTGTGGCATGCCGCCTGCAAAAAAAATTCCAGATTTGTTACTTGGTGTTGTCCTACGAGTGTTCCTACTAAACTCTCATCATCATGTAACATAATTCTATAACACATTTAAGTGGTTGTAAAATGCGAGTACCGTTACTACTAGAAGACAGCCCTTTGGACCTGTTGCAGCTCGAATAGCCTACAGTAGTAGAACACGGCATGAAAGTTTTGAAATCTGGGCCACTGAAGTCCTTTAACAAGTATTTTGAGAGGAGCATACAGCCAAAACAGAGTTAACAGGTGGAGATGTTTTGTATTTTGAGAGGAGCATACAGCCAAAACAGAGTTAACAGGTGGAGATGTGAAAACATCTCCAGAAACAGCAGCCGTCAACATTCCCTGACCAACAAATCCACCATGGGCTGGCTCGTGGCCACTTCCGCCTCCTGTGTACAAAACCAAGTGAACCATACCATACTGGTTGTACTGTTTAGCCAGCAGAAAACGACAGATTTGTCACTAAACTTTTGGACATTTTACTGAAATTGGTTTGCAAGTCTAAATTTCAGTCAGAAAAACAAACAAACTAGACAACTATCAAACCACTGTTTGAGCGTATGAAAGGAATAGCATAAAGAAGAATAGCATGCGAGAGCTTGTAATACCATCCCATCTTGCGAGATCAATCTTCAGCTCCCTGAGCAGATGTTTGAACAAAATTCAAAGTATCTCGCCTCTTCACTTAATCAGTTTATACTTTCCTAGTGAATACCATACATGATTACAATATTCCACATCATGCATCCAGCAGCAACTCTAAAAAGATAATCTAAGCTTGGCAGACAGCACAATATCCAATTTGATATTTTAGACACACAAAATTGTAACTCATACCACCACAGACCGATATTCTTCATCTCAAAACTACAAAGTATAAACCAAGCACTCGAAAAAAAAAACAAATATAGTAGTAGTGCATAAGCAATATAGCTTGCCCAGTGCATGAAATTCTCAACGTCAACATCACAAACACATCAATCCAGTTCATGTGTAAATGATACATCACTCGATACTCATAATTACCATCAGATCCTAGTCAGATCACTGAGACGGTCAAAATTTGAAAATAACGCCCATAAAAATTGCAAAGTGGGCATGATTACCGCATATAACCGCAACCTTATCGTACGTCCCCGCCGCGACATCGGCACGGAGAACCACCTTGATCTGCACACCCGAGTGCAAAATTACTCGCAGAAACCACGGAAAAATGGGGGGCGGAAGCGGCTCCTGTCGTTCAGAATTCAATCGCATCACCTTACCTCGGGGAACCCGTCCAGGTACTGCAGCCCGGGGTACGTCTCCACCAAGCCCTCGACGAACTCCGTCACCACATCTGGGCCCCCAAAGAACCACCAGTCCATCAGGCTCACCATAATTTTGAGGAAATCGTCGAAACAGTACGGCCGGAAAATTCCACGCGAAGAAGAGGAAGCTGCTACGCCGTACCGTTGGGGTCGTTGATGAGTTTCTTCCCCCGCGCCGCCATGGGGGACCTGGAGCCTTCGCCGGAGACGGCAGGGGTGGAAGCGCAGCGGTGGTGTAGTTGGTGCGGTGGAAGTCCGCGACCGCAGCAGCTGCTTTGTGTTGCTCAGCGCGGGGAGAGTGGAGCCGCGCTTTTACGCCTGGGCGTGTCGAGCGGTGCGAGATCACAACGCTGCCCCGGTGCTGACGTTTGCCTTTCGTGGGTTGGTCGTGATCGTTCGGCTCCAAAATTGATTTTCTGGATCAACAAGCTACCTACGCACGAGACGATCGATTCCACGGAAGAACCAAGTTTTTGGCACGGTCTGAAACCGGGAAAGTGAAGATTGCGCAAGACTTTCGTAGGCCTCCCACTGCCAGAATTTCTTCTTATCCAGGGACTAGGGTAAGAGAAGTCCTCAACCATTTCCGATTGCTTGCAAGAAAACTACAAGATCCTGGAGGAACATGACCAACGAACCACAATTACCACATCGACAGCTCCCGTTTTTGGCGGAATTCACGCACGGTCGGCACAGATCACGACGGGGCCCCGGTCGTCACAAAATTTCACCATCGGAACAAGACAGCATATGGTTTGTGCAACATAAACAACAATCGCTCGCACCACAGACAGCACGCAAAGATATCATCGACAAGGCAAAGGCAGCTGCTTCAATTATCTTTGTACCGTCTACACAACTCTTCGAACTTCTCTTTGAAGATGTGAGATGGCAAGAAAATATGGAACTCGATTTCTCGGCCCATGCAAAGCACAAGCGGAAACCAAATCTAGCGGGGGTGAGAAAATGCCCCGACGATTTTCCTGTCGGTATGGTACTTTGGGTCTATCAATGGTGGATAGCATCTACTACTAGCTCTCTGAACCGTGCAGCTTGTTCTTCACCGCAAGGACAGCGGCACAGTACCATGCAGCTGCAGCCATTGCTCCAGGATCAGGGATTGAAGCCAGGAGGTCAGGAGCAATGTACAATGATCGTCCCGCCTGCAAGTGCAATGCGATACAGATGAACAATTGCAACAGCATAGGAGAACAATTCTGGCGTAACAATCTCACAATTGGAAGAGCTTTACAAAGCTAAACAATATGGGGTGTGGCCACTGAGTACAAACCTTGGCTTGCATCTGTTTAGTGGATTCAGCACCAGCTGATGCTGCTTCAGAAGAAGTGATAAAGGCGGTCACAGGATCATCACCAGCCTTAAGCCTCTGCTCGGCATGGTAACTTTATCAAATAACCATGTATAAATAGGCATCAAGAGCAAGTGGACGCAAGAAGTAACCTGCTTCAGGACCGTAGAAGCAGGAATTAGAGCATCCAGCATTGTGCGGTATCCTGCACTGGCGCCACCATATTTTCTAACAGCAGCAGCAGAGGCTTCTAAAGCATCTGCCCCTGTAGAAAGCAGCATGTCTTAGTTTGTAAATTTCATGAGACATGGCCAGGACAACCATAACTGTCACATTTCTTACATTCATTTGCGGTAATAGTTATGCTTTGCTTTAAACTAGCATATGCAGCCTTGCAGAGTATGTCATACCTAGAGAATATTAGGAAATATATGAGTTCACATCCGTATGGTCAATAAAGAAATAAAGAGCACAGACAAGTGAAGATATAGTAACAAGATTCCACTTGTTCCACCCATTACCCTTCTTATTGTTGCCGCAATCTCGTTTATTGTTCCAGCTGCATCATTCATAGGGTAACTGGCGAAGAGAAAAATGCACGAAAAATAGGTAACATGTATGTGTGACAGAAATAAACTAAATTTATCATAAAATCAGACAACCAACAATGTACTTGGGTACTAGAAAAATGACACAGGAAAAGGCACTGACTGGCAATAGAATGAAATACTACCGAAAAGACACTTCCAGTAAGCTTACAAGCACCGCTTGGCTTCGTCACGTGTCATTTCCATGGGACAGGAACCAAAGTTGAAACATAAAGTACATTGTAGATAGTAAAATTGTGTAAAACATATTTCATACTTCTAACTTACCGCTTTTTCATATCTTCAAGAATAGCTGTTGCACCTCTATACATCTGAAAAACATCAGCAAAATAATTCATCTTACAACCGCTATTTTTGAATAAGCATTAAATTGATAGGCCATTATTAGACTCACTGTTGTTCCACAGTCACCATCACCAACTTTACTGTCCCATTCATTTAGGCTATCCTTGAGATTGATAATTTCTTTAGTACCTACTTCAATAGCAGTCTCCAAAATACACCCTTGTGTGCTTAGCTCTTGAGGTTGAGTAATAGCTCATTCATCATAACTGAGAAACCGCAAGTGGCAACTGATGGACATGAACATGCCAGTAAGATGAAAAAACATCACAAAAGTATTGATCAATTTTCTGTAAGGAAGGACTAATGGTATCAGCTCTCTTTTTTTGCTCGCACTGTTTCCCATTCCCTCTGGATCTAACCTCAACTAAGATAAAGCAATACCAGACAACTGAAAATCTGAAATAGAAACCTTTAACCCCTGCACGACCAGTAGAACGTGATGTGTGCTTCATGCACACCTCCACATCAAACCGTAGCTGAACCTAATGTCCTACTACTCCCAGCTTGATGAGCTTAGGAAAGATAACGGTAAAAAATTCTTAATATGAAATTTGTTTTACCCCGTCATCCTTCATTGAAGGTGATGGCGGTACAGGAACAGGAAATTTTGCTGGTGGTCAGTTCCCTACAACCAAAATCAAGTTTAGAAAATTTATTATCAGATAAAAAGGTTGTGATAGAACTGATATCTATTTGGTGAGCATAACCAATACACCAAAGATGAAATAGCTAATAGCTTCCAAGCATCACTAGAGAATTACGTGCTGAAGAGCATTAAGTGGGCCCACTTTAATTCAGAAATGGAAAGCAAAGTTAACAATAAAAAGAAAAGGCAAAATTAAGAAGATCCTGCCACCTTACTATCCAGTGATTTTGGAATCTAATAGATAAGTCAATTAGTCTTCTGCCATCAAGAGTGATACCTTCAGAACCAACAGGCCACGCCGGAGCTTTGGTGGGAGCATCAAGTCTCTGTAAAATGTTTTTGTCTGACTTCATGATGGTAATAGAGAATCCTGCAAATGGAAACAGAATTTTATCCAGTCACTGAGGAAGGAAGTTGACAAGATAAGGTAACAAAATACCCATAGGACAACTACTTGCATGTCACATGAAAATGCACAAAATACAAGCGTGTAGGGGGGTGGAGGTGGTTCGGAGAATTGTGAGTGGTCAACGAAAAAAAAACAGTAAGAGAGAATCAAGCTTGTCCTCATCATCATTTTAAGAACTAACCAGCCATATCAAGTGAAGTCATAAGTGAGCCAGTGTAGGCTCTGTCAACAGCAATCCCATACTCCAGTTGTAACTCAGGAATCGCTTTTCTTGCTGCAATCATTAGTTCCATGATAGGAGTAGCACCCAATCTGTACATCAAAGATGAGATCAAATAACAAGTAACACACTGAAAAATGCAGATAAAGGAAATAGATACACAGACGAAGATGTACCTATTCAAAGATATCAAATATCATAAGTGGGTTTTGACTTTTAATTTTATGAGAAGACTTTGGTAAATAATGTGAACATGTTGCACCAAGCTCATATATACTTTCAGAAAGAGGAAAGTTGATAAAGAAGCATTGTCAGAAAGACAAACACTTTCAGAATATGCACACGTTGAATTGATGTAGAACACAGCCCAAAGCAAGATTTGGATAGGGCATTTGTAATGCTTTGTCTGACTCAGCCTTACGAGCCCTTGCAGCTATTCCTAGCCTATCTGAGCCACAGAATGAAGGCTGGCAAGTATCATTCAATTCATACAGCGAAGGAAATGTGCAAATTTGTAATTACCCGTTGATTAGGAGAGCAGCATTGCTCCCTCTTGTGATAGGAAGATACTGAGTTTCCTGCAACAATGCAAGACCACAACATGAATAATTAAAGGCTAGAGCTAGCAGCAGAAGGTTCCCTTTCTACATGGAAGTGTAACGATTCACATGCATATGTACAACAAGGAAAAACCATGGAAGGAAAGGAGGATAAACCCCTTTCCTGTAATTCACCTTTCGCCCCAACATTACCTTTGCCTTTCCTGTAATTCAGCCTATGCCCATTTTTAATATGTAAATTTCCTACTTTTTTAGGAGAAAAAAAAAACAAGAGAGAGAGGGAGAGGATTTCAAAGCTAAGACACGCTACAGCAACAGTTTTCACCTTTTGAAAATGAGTTATAGCAACCTAAACTGAGCTTGTGTTATAATTCAGGAATAATGGAAAACATTGTGCTGAAATGAAGCAGAGGACGATGACAAAAAAAACCCTACAATTTATGTGCCTGCAGTGCAGGCAAGACATTTGCATTCTGTTCAACAAGGAGAATGGAAAAACATAAAGAGGTTAAAAAATAAATTGCAAATAAAAAACTTACCTGTGATAATATCTGCCTAAGAACATGCTCAACCACTACATCAACTGGCTGGAGATCAACAACAGCAACACCAGGTTCTCCATGCTGGGAAACAAATTAATGCTTCTTCTTTTTTTTTTTTTTTGAGGGGGAAATAATGCTTCTTATTTGGGGAAAGTGCAAAGTTACAGTTCTCAAGTATACTTAAAACAAGCATATATGCACAAAAACCAACTACATTCAAATATTCCAATTGTTTATGTGATATATGGGAATGATAACTGATACGGCTTAAACTTACAATTCCAAGGCCAAGCTCCATTTGCTTTGGACCCAAACAATCAGATGTTACTTGCCCAGGCAATGTGCATACAGAAAGTGCAACTCCCATTGTACCCACAACCTCAGATGCATGCTTTGCTTCTGCGGCAACATCAGCAAGAGATAAACCAGCAGCAGCAGCAGCCCCAGCAACCTGTGAAATCAAAATAAAGTTAAGTATTCAGAGCACAAAAAGAAATAATTACAAGAAAGCATTGATTCCTTTGAGTTTGAGCATCCATAAAATGTTGATACACCAATAATGCCAGAGCATGTTCAGCATGGAAATGTTCCTTAGAAGAAACAATATATCACACCCTAGATCATAAGCTCCACCCTGGGGTCATCGACCCGGATTCCTCAGGGTCACGTACCAGGTCGTGATTTGACATTCCGAAGAGGTATACCCCCTTTGTACCAAAATTTTCCCAAGTGTCGACCCACGACCCCTTTCCTCAGCCCGGTCGACCCGAAATTCTGGTGACTATGGGTTCAATCAAACAAAAAATTTACTCCTACAGAAACAATCGCATATGCCATCTGTCCAGATTATCGGAACTAATTATAATTACTTTTTAGTATTTTCTAGTTCTACATCTAGCACCTAACTAAAAAAATGTTTTGGGTATTCTCCTATACAAGCATTGGGCAGGATGGTCAAATTAGATGAAGAAGATTACCAGCACGAATAAACAGTCGATTGGTTGAAAGGAAAGGGATTTCCTCAGGTCGGCATTGCTCAGTAAAGAAACATAGAATGCTAGTTACTAAGACGATTGCCTAAGAGAGGAATTATGGAGAATAAATAGCAAAAATATAATACCTTGTGCACAAGAATTGTTCCAGCTAAACCTCTTCTGCCAGCTATCCCTCGAGGTGGTGGAAGGGCACAGTCATCTCCAACAATAACCATCTGCAATTGGTGGATAAATACTGATTAAAATGAATATGATCCGTCATAATAACTTAGTGAGATGTTTGTATGTTTATCGACCTCCATCTTACAGCCTTCAGATTTTGCCTGCTCAGCAGCTAATCCAAAATTAAGTCTATCACCAGTGTAGTTCTGCAAATATTCAACAACTGAAGGTAAGAAGGAATGCACAATAGCTAAGGTTTGATTGGTGCAATACCTAACACAGATAAAGTTGAACAGAAATTAGCATTACAGAATAAATATTGTATTGAGAAACGGGTAACTGGGATAACTAGATCGACCTACCTAGCAGGCTCTGATCTTTACTTTGATTATTTCTTGCTTGCTTCATCCGAAACACACCACTGCCTTTATATAGGTAATTACATTTATTTATGGAAGGAGATAACTAAGGAAACCTTCAAGCTAAACAAGGAAATAACTAACCAAATCTTCTCCAACTAAACATGGAAGTAACAGCTAAGGAAACTACTAATTTAATTCCAAACTTAGCTAATCCGTTGATTGCTTCCATAACATATTGTAAAGACAATACCAGTATCACTGCATTAAGCATGTATCAATATCCAAAACAGCATTTCATTGAACTAGAGGAGGTATAAGACAGTGCCAACAACATCATAAATAGTTGCTTTCATCAGATAGTATTTCAAATCTCAAGGATCCTCCCTAGATTCATTTTCAGGTAATTTATCAGAGCTATTTTCCATAAGCAGCAAACAAACTTGAGAAACAGTTTTAGCAGGAGAGGGAACACTGATCTTGAACTACAGAAATGTCATCTAGTGTGGATACAACCCCGAAAAAACTATGCCAGAAGATGCAACCGTTTTCTGCAAATGTTTGTGTTTGTACGCACAAACACAGGGCGGAGAAACAACAACAACAGCCTTTGTTCCAAGCAAGTTGGGGACAGTGTAAAATTGGTAATAAATAAACAAAGCTCAACCCCAAGCATCAGATAATTCAGATGGCACAATCTTGAAAAAGTGCTCCAGCTTTACAGAGTACCTTTACTATCAGAAGGCAACCCATGGGGCCCATCACAGCTCAAATAGCCTACAATGAGAACATGCAGTTAGAATATAAGCTAAGGTGATTTAAGCAAGGAAAACAGCTTGCAATGGTTTTACAAAAGACACATGCAGCTAAAATAGAATCAACTGGTGGAGAAGCAAAGACATCTCCAAAAACAGCGGCAGTCAACATCCCTGGCCCAACAAATCCAGCATGGGCTGGCTCATGGCCACTTCCACCACCTATGAAAAAAATCAGCATGCTACAATAAGCAGTTATAATTGTTAGGAATAAGCGGCGGATCCGGAGGGGAGCGGCCCGGGCGGCCGTGAGAGCCGGCAGCGTGGCTTCTCTCGGCGGCCCGCAGAGTCGGCTCTTTATCGGGCTAAGCGCGGAAGCACCAGCGGTGGCACGACGGTCGGCGGATCCGGCTGGGTCAGAAGCGCGGGCAGCGGCCAAGGATGGAGCGGAGCAGCAGGTGAAGACCGGCCAACGGTTGGGAGGGTGGGAAGCCGACCGGCTAGAGAGAGATGCCGGTGGCGGGTGGACTAGATCGGGACCAATATGCGTGGAAGTTGCAACAATCAAGGAAAAAAACCTAACCCTAATTTTGGCTCTGTATACCATGTTACGAATAGCAACTTGTATTCAATAGTAGCCCCTGGGGGCAATATATAGAGAGTACACGAGGGAGTACAGGATAATGACTTTAGTAACCTATACATAAGGGATAAGGACTCTATATTCCTAGAAATAATATGACTCAAACTAATGTATATACAGAACAGATTTTATCAAAGCCACCAAAATAATTTCAACAGTGCTATGATTGTCTGAACCTAGAGTATGATGGGAAAAGAAAACTGTATGTAGACACCAGAACAAACATAACGGATCTTCCCTGTAAGGACCAAGATGCACCACCATTCACATGGGAAAGGAGCATTTATTTTCTATGACAATGCCACGGTATTCCCGGTTTATATGCAATACATTGTTCTCCACTCCCTTTTTCCAACAGTAATATCCCTGGAGCATAATCCAAAAGTGCACTTCTATTGTACAATGAACCTCCTATTTGAATATACCACATAACACCAACCAGTCGTGGGATAAACCTATTTATACAATTAATATGCACAGAAACCAGTCCTGTGATAAACCTACTTATATTATGTTAACATTCAAATGTTATGTGCTGAAATTGGTTAAAACATATGGGTGTTCATGCAAAAAATTATCACTCAAGCCAATATTGATGTAACGCACCAACTAAATCCAGCCAATTCTAGTCGAACGGTAATAAGCACATTGAAGCAATCCTACTAGCATCGTAATTATTTAATAAGAAGTGTCATACAGTGACTTAAAAACAGATTTCCAGGCTAGATTGTACCATATATGGTATCCCAAAAAAAAGCAGAGTTCGAGCCAAGGCGGAACAGTACCTGATATGACCGCAACCTTGTCATAGGCACCACCAACGACATCAGCACGAAGAACAACCTTAATCTGCACAAATTTCCGGGGGAATTCGTCACGAAATGGCCGCCAGAACAACTCTAAACTGTTCACTCTTGCGAAAAAAATCACCTGACGGAACCCGTCCAGGTACTGCAGGCCCGGATAGGTCTCGACCAGCCCCTCGACGAACTCCGTCACCGCATCTGCAAAAGCAAACCACGCCAAAGCCCCGCCGAGACCATCAACGCGATTAAACCCTAGCAATCGAAGGAAAACTCCCCGAAATTCAGCGAGAAACGGGGGAAATGGGCGCGTAGGCGGGTACCGTCGGGGTCGTTGATGAGCTTCTTCCCCTGCAAGGCCATGGCGAGGGCGCTCCCCGCGGCGGCGCGGTCTCCGGCGATCGCCGGCGGTGGGGAGGGGCGAGAGATTTGAGGGGAAACGGCGGGGCGAGCAGTACGAAGCAGAGTCGCCTGCCTCGTTCCGTGGGCTTTTGCTCGCTCCGGGAGTTTAGGCCATCCTCTTACATTATTATTATTTTAAAATTTAAAATTTATTTTTTATAATATTATTACAATATCCTCTAATATTATTATAGTATTTTTTTCATCTCTAGAATTTACTCTATCTTCTACCTTACATTACTCTTTCTCTCACTTTAAATCCATATGCATCCTCCATAAATAATATTGCGATCTCCTCTTTCTATCTGCAAATTTACCCCGCCTATTGCTATCCGCAACATTGTGTCACTTTTTGTCGTCTCCGATGGAGCACTCGTGCGGACGAACGGATCGGCAAAAAGGACGGCTACAGAGATGCAGTTAGCGAAAACCTCCCCTGCTGGAGTTAGCCTTATCCTTTTATAGAAACGACTAGCAGTCCAAGGATGTAGAGAAAAAAATTGAGTTATTAATGCCTCTCTTGTGAGAACCTCACTCTCCATAGTGTCATAGTAGATTTTTTAAGGTACAACAAGATATATAACATACGCATATCATATTTATATCATAAATACACATATGTGTACACATCCACATACTTTAGAAGGGATTGGGAGGCCAAGATTTCCAATACACGGGAACGCGCAATACTTCTATGTGTTGACTTATATGTGTTGCTTCCACTTTTTTCGTCTTGCGATGACGAATAACACGTGTTATAACTTATTTTATAATTTCCATTAATATTATGAGATGAGCATGAAAAAAAAAAGATATACTCCTTACGAAAGAAAAGAAATTGATGGCATGCAACAACCATTTATTTCTTCACGGAGAGATGGCTTCTCACAAATAGAACTATATTATTAATTGTGTAGTAATATAGTCTACTCAGCAAAATGATAAAATAACCCCCCCCCCACCTCCCTCCATCTATAAGACTGCAAGGGTGACATCAGGGTTGTCTGAAATCAAACGGTTTAAACTTAGGTCATTGATTTCCTTTTGAATAGAATATTTGAAACTAATATAAATGTTTGTATGAAACAATGGCTTTACAATTTCACTAATTTCTACTGTATCATGATAGAAATTCATGGTCAAAAAGTTTTTGAGATCATATAACATCTAAAACATCACATTGTAATCATGTGATGTAGTATGCTGGTATATGTTAATGTGATGGAATGTATACATAAACTATCCACAAATGTGCCAAAAAGTGACCTAGTAATAGCGAATCCCAAAAAACGAGTAAAAGCTGCCTCAATTAGTAACATGTACTTAATATTTCTCAAATTATTTGAGAGAATTTTGATATCTACAAAGTTACTTTTGCTCTAAAATGGAGGTTTCATGCCGATGTGCAGAGTCCATAGTCCATTAGTCTACATTTCCAGAATCTAGCCTGCATCAGAAGATGTGGGCGAAACTTTTGGTGCAAATGGTTGTCTCCATGCAAACGTGCAAACTGACGATCTGGACCATGCGATCCGCATCCAACGGAGTACCACGAGCCCACCATCCCGTCAGGCTTTTTTTTGCAGATAACCCTCACGCCCTCACGATTTGGTGTCGAGTTTGCCTAAGTGAGGAGCCTCCGCTGTCGTTCCTATCGATTGTCGTCCACGTTGTTGAACATGTAGCCATCTAGGACGTCACCGCCGAGCCTGGCGCGGTCGAGCTCGTTGACACCGAGCCTATCAAAGTCGATCCCATCGCCCCCGAGATCGTCAACACCGAGCCCATCAACGCTGACATCGCCACTGCTCGGCCACACACTGTCGCTGGCTCCCCGTTATGTCGTTGTGCACGTGTCGCCGTTCGCGCACCATCCACCTCGATGAGAGCCATCTTCCTCTTCCTCTGTCCCCTTCTCCCTCTCCCCTCTCTGCTCAGCGCCACGCCATTGAGCCAACAACCATGTGTCCTCCTGCGCATCTATGCCGTGCTCTGCTTCTCCTTGTCATGCGTGTGTAGCCATCCCGCCCGCATGCACGTCATCCTAGGCCCCGCTCACGTGCTACCCTGGCGAAGCTCGACTGACCGTCTCCTCTTGCACCGCCCCGGTCATCCTCTCCAGTTCCTCTCTTCCTCTTGCCACCGCACCCTTCGCCACCATACGCATGGCCGCAGCACAAGCGCGCCGCCACCACCCTCTGCTCCTTCCCACTGAGCCACCACGCCATCCAGGCTCTTCCTGCGCCATAGCATCGCACTGCATCGCTGCTCATACGCATGCTATCCTAGCCGTCGTCGTCGTCGCCACGCTCTGCATCCCGCGCAACCCGTGTGCACCACTGTTGGGCAAGCTACTTGAAAGTGCAACTAACCCTTAAGTGTGGTTTTGGTAATTAATGATAATATCTATGGACTAACAATATTGTTAAGAACTGTTGATAGGTTGTTCCATATGTGATGTATAGAGAAAAGATATGCATCAAGATGAATGAGCATCTAAGTGATTCTCAGGTAAGTAATGATAATACCTATATTGAGAATATGCATCAAGATGAACTAACAATTATGTTGAGAATTGTTATTAGGATTATTCCATAGGAGATGCATAAGAAATGAAGCGTGAATTCATTCAAGAATTCTATGAGATCAAAAAAGATGCATCATTGTCATTGAGCTCTTAGTGATGCTCATAAGATGAATGAGAAGCTAAAAAATGACAATAAGCATGAAGACTAAGTTACTTATGAAAATCAAGTGAATAAATATATGAGATTATCAATTAGATTTTATAGACTAACATATATGCTTTTGTACTCGAGGATGAGTTGGGGTTAGATTCCATAACAAGGCATGACTTAAATTAAGATATTCAATATGCCAAGTTGGAAGAAGCAAGATCAAGACAAGCTTAGTGGATAACTTGTGTATTTGATACTTACGGTTTATGTCTAAGTGATGAACCGGATGAAGATGATGTGAAAAGAGAGGTCTTCCATACTTGGTGTATGAGAAGCAATCAAGTAAACTTCATCAAACTTCCGGACGATCAAGTAAAGATCAAAATGGAAGCGAGGATGATCATCGTCATCAAGAGAAGAGGAGTTGATGACGAGCCTTGAGGAGCTATGAGAAGCATCGGAGCTTGGATGATGTGTTCGTCAAGTTCGATAGGATCGTTCAAGGAAAAGGTATAACTAGTATAGGTTTTACCGGTCTCAAAGAGTTTGGTGGGAGACTGGGTTATAGAATCGATAGACGTACTATCAAGAGGGACTGTCGAAAGCATTGCTTGATTATTGTGTTAAGTGCTCAAACTATGTGCTTAGTGTGGGATATGTTTGTGTTGAGAGTTTATTTTAGGAGTCTAGAGTATCTAAAAGGTGTTCTAGATCTAACCCTTTGTGTTATCGGTCTTAGTGATTAAAAGTGGTTGTAGCCAAGCCTTAATGGTGTTTAGCATGTTACATGTGGTTCCTAGTTTAATATTAGGGGATTAAGCTTTGAACCATGGGTGGAAGTGTCCGAATCAGTCTTTAGAGTGTTTCTAGCTTTGATCAAATGTGTTTGAGATCATAAAGTCAGTAAGGATGTGTAGCCCTCTGAATAAGCTTTCCGTAGAGTCTGAAATCATCGAAACAGGACTTCAAAATCAAAAGTTATTGTCGTTTTTAGAGTATCAGCTGTGCTGAAATCGGAAGTTCTGATACGTAAGGTTGGAAGTTTCGATGTCAGTCGAAAATTCTGATGTTTTAGAAATTCGGGGCTCTCGATTTGCTAATTAGTTTATAATAAGAAGTTACAATATTTTGGTCAAAAGTTCTGATCTAAATGGGATCGTCTGATATCCTCAAAGCCTTAGGTTCTCAGTTGGAGTTGTTGCTAATCGAAAGTTCCGATCCAAGCATAAAAAGTTTCGACGTGTGCTGGGAAAATGTTGTAACGACTGGTTTCTTACCATTAGTATTCTTGGGATTAGAAGTTTCGATCTGAGGATCAAAAGTTCCGATTAGTACAGAATTTACCCAACGGCTAGGTTTTCAGAGTGGGGTATAAATACCCCTTAGCCTCATTTAGTGTGATCAGTTGCTTAGAGGGCTTTGTGCTGCTCTTGTGAGGTGTTTTGAACTTGGTGCTTCACCTTGAGTGCTCACATTTCCTCTCTAACAAGATTTGGTTAAAATCAAGTCTTTGTGGCTTAGTGAGTAGAGAGATGTGTAAAGGGTGTTGTGCTTTGGTAGCCTATGAATTGTCGCATAGGTTGTGTGTGTTTAAGCATTCGGTGTTGATCATGCGCAAGTTTGGAAGTTTGTTACTCCTGTAGACCACCATCTCCTAGACGGCTCGGTTGTGGATTGCCGACAATCTACTTAAGTGAAGATTGTGACAAGACCTAGAAATGGTTGCAGAACTCACTATCTCCGGAGTGGAGAAAGAGTTGGTCATAGTGGAGGCGAGAAGTGCATATGTGCAATCTCATGAGGAAAAGGGTTGAAAAAGACCCGGCTCAAGGATGACCGAGCTTCCTCAACGAAAACATAGGATATTGATGGATATTCGAACTTCGGTAACAAATCATTTGCTTCCGTATTTACTTACTCTTGTAATTTACTTTGATATCCATGCTTTTATGCTTGTTTGTATGTGCATAAAGTTAATTTCGTGATTCTAAAATCTGCTATTTTGAACTGATCGGAACTTCCGATTTGGAAAATCAGAACTTCTGATGAACAGTAAAATCGAAACTTTCGATAAATAGTACCGGAACTCCTGATGAACAGTAATTTCGGAATTTCATATTAGAGTTATCTTGCTTGATTTAAATAATCTTTGTTTTACTCTACGATTGTAAGCCTCATATTGGTTTAGGATGTTTGTGCACTAGTTGAGTCTAACATATTTAGGTTTTTCATTTATGAAAAATCCATTAGTTTATTTTTACTATAAGTTTAGGCAAAATGTTAAAATAGACAAAGTTTTATTAAAATTCCTATTCACTTCCCCTCTAGATGATATCATTGTTCTTTCATTGTCGTGTGCTCCTTTGTGCCTCGTGCCGTCGCCCACCGCTCGGCCAAGAAGCCTGGCCGGTCATCTCCTTCCTCTCCGGCCATCTCCCCACGGGAGTTTCCCTAGCCAAGTCCGATGCCGCTTCTCGGGGGCGATGGGTCAGTGATGACAGGCTTGGCGTCGATGGGCTCTGCCGCATAGGGCTCGGCTACGTCAAGCTCGACGGCGGTGCCTTGGATGGTTATGGGCTCAACGGTGATGCCCTAGATGACTACTAGCTCAGCGACGTGTGCGACGGCAGAGGCCTCTCGCTCAGGCAAACTCAACACGAAATTGCGAGAGCGCGAGGGCTTATCTGCAAAAAAAGCCCAGCAGGATGGTGAGCTCGCGGTACTACTTTGGATGCGGAATCGTATGGTTCAAATCATCGGTTTGCACGATTGCACGGAGACAATCATTTGCACCAAAAATTTCGCTGAAGATGTGTTCCCTTGTCTTTTATCCTTATTGTTTTGAGATCCGATGCACTCCTGAAGGTAGAAAAAAGAAAAGAAAAAAGAGTTGCTAACTCTTGTGCCAATAACCAGCGATGAGTCAGAGAGGGAGCTGCGACGAGTTGGTTCCTTGAGCTCCCTCTTAAGCCAGCGAACTGGGTTAGATCCCTAGTGTTGACACCGGAGGCCCCTTTTAGCCTCCTCAGCTGAGAAAAAAAACCAGCGATGAGTCCTCTTAAAAAAATAACCAGCGAGGAGTACGAGCAACAAGGATATCCGACGGTAAGCATGTAATTTGCGACGATGCGCATGGCACGGACGGTAAGAGGTGATTTGAAGCTTTCTAGGGAGGACAAGGTGACAGATGGCCTGCCGGATTGCGGAACCTGGTCGTAGTTGGTGTCATTTGCTGACCTCATCATCGCGATAGGAAGCATCCGGGCCGTCCGTTGGCAGATCGCAGGGTGCATACTCGAGCATCAAGAGCGTTTTCTTTCAGGTTTATCTGCTGCGAACGTTTTTGCGTGGAGTCAGGACTCCGAGCCCTCGCCATCGTGGACGCTGCAGACTGCGACGTCCGAACCACTCCCTGAACAGAAAAGGAGCGAGAAACGAGCAATACCAGAGCGAAAAAATAGAAGCTTGCGAAACTCAGGCCGGCAGACAGCCGCTTATGAAATTGCAGGAAACACACAGCTAGCCGCCAACATAATAAGTGAAGAAAGAGACCAATTCTGGAGCAACTCTGATTGAATTGCATCAATGCATCACAACTGAGGGGAAGAGGCGTCTAAATATTATTGGGCACCATTCGTGCAGCCACACAGGGCGAAACGAACAATTTACAGATTTCGTACATACGTATCCCTGACAAAAAATCTCGGGACACACTGGGCGGCATGGGTAAGCCATCACCATAGGTAGTATTAACACCTCCGGGAGGCGAGGGACTCTCGTCTCGCCGTCCCCGCTCTGCAGCTGATCAGACCGCGTCATCACCGCCAGGAGGTGAGGCTGCTCGCCAGCCAATCCTCCGCGCTCAGCAGGTGATCAAAGCTGCGTCCTACGGATCGGCCAGCACGGCCGTCGTCAAATCTTCGGGCTCAACCACGCCACGATGTCGTTCATCACCTTCTCCTTCTCGGGCTCGATCAGGAGGTCATGCAGCAGCCCGTCGTAGAGCTTGATGGACTTGTCCAAGGACGAGGATTGCTCGTACAGCGCCCGCGAGCCCTCGGGGTCGGTCACCTGGTCGTCGGCGCCGTGCAGCACCAGCATTGGGACGGCGATCCGGTGCAGGTGCTGCTGCAGGTACGACGTCAGGCGGAGGATCTCGTAGCCCGTCCTGACCCGGATGGAGCCGGTGAACACGAGCTGGTCCGAGTACTTGGATCTCAGGGCCTCGGGGTCGCGCGACACCGATGGACCGTTCCTGTGTGAACCGGTGAACTGGTATCTTGGGGCGATGAGGGCAAAAACTGGTGCCATAACCTGCGGTAGGCAACAGAAAAATATTACTGTATTGAGAAGGGATGGAAGGGGAACAATGATGTCCGCAGACTCGCATACACAATCTACATCATACTCACAAAATTGGTAAAAAGCAGGAAGAAACATTGTTTTCTCTTCAAACAAATCAAAACAAAAAATGTGGAACAATGTGACTCGATGATCAGATAAATAGACAGAAACCACAAGAAACCATGCTTCTTTTTCAAAAGAAAAAAACAGAACATTTTGTTGGGAAAGAACAAGACATACCCTTATGATTGGGTGCGCAGGCTGAACACGAATAGCTGGTGATGTCAGGACAATACCGCTAATGCAAGTTTCTACCTCCGGATCAAGTGCAGCCTGTCAAGAATCAAAACAACAATTAGATATATGCAAATACGCAAGCACACTAATGGAGAAATAAGCCTCAATGATGTTACCTTCAGAATGATGCCTCCACCAGTTGAGTGCCCAAAGCAGAAGCATGGAAGACCAGGGTTCTCAGCTAAGACTTTCTTGAGGTACATTTTCTACATTGAACGGAGGGTGTTGGGTAAGAATCTATACAGATAGTCACAGACAACAGAAAAGATGCTCAATTGCTCATACCAAGTCATTTACGGGATGATCAAGAGACTGCACATATCCATGCAGACCATCACTTCCACCATGGCCTGTAACACAGCATAATCTGCAGGTTAGAAAAGACTAATGGATCTATAAGTCACAGAATTTCATTACAACCCTGCAGTTCAGTTCATATCAATTGTACAAATTCTGAATATCAGTTAGCTCATCTTCGAATTGTTTCTTGCATTACCATTGCCTACATGTTTAAAGAAAACTATGTGCGAAGTTCAAGTTAACCCGTGATTTGTTTCTCTCTACGAGGAGGAAGCCAAACTGTTGATGGAAATATTTGTTCACAGGCCATAGCTTCTTTAAGAATTGTTAAATGAAGCTGTGTATAATCTGTCAATAGAGTGGTGTACAAGTCAGTAATTCTGAATTATCGTGAGTTTTAGCTAAAGATACCAAGGTGGGAAACTGTAGAACTGATGAGCCTTAGCTAATCTCCAAGATTACAGACCAGCTACAGACACATGCAAATGGGAACACTTTAAGTGATGCACCATCATAGCTAAGCTCCCAGTTACTAAACAGCTAGCATGTTTTATCAAGGTCAGGGCCATACTTTGGCAGGCCTCGTATATTCATTTGAAACCTGAAAATCCATCAAATGTCCTTGAAATGTTGTGATAAAAGCTGGATCGCATTAAGATGACTCGGACTTCGTATGGAAGTTATAACCTAAAACAACCAAGGAATAAACATCCAAAATGAAGCATGTAAAAGAACTAGACATCAAAAGCCGAGCATAAAAATAGATAAATTCGTGCAGTTAATTTCAGGATTTAAGACCAAAAGCACTTCAGAAGCGAGTGAGCCTTTCTCTTCCTTTTCTATTTTCATAAAATTTCCAAAATTTAATATGCTCTACTAGATATTTTTGCGCTCTTTAGTTTTAAGACACACAGACGAATTTATGGTCACTGGATTTGACAACGACTATTATTCTTCCTTGAATTTATGGTCACTGGATTTGACAACGACTATTATTCCTCCTTTTTATAACGGAACTTGAGAGAAATTGACATCTTTATTCATTGCTGTAATCCATTAGTAATTATTTCCGCACTACTTTAATAAAGTTCACAATCAAACACTCACCAGTATGGATACAGGATCAAATCAAAACACACATGCACACGTAGCTCGCGGATAACAAGAAGCATCACAACCGAAAAAAGAGAAGGGGGAAAAACTCACCAGTCCAGTCCATCCCGTAGACCTTGATGCCGATCTCATTCAACCGCCTCGCTAAATGATCATACCTCCCACTGGCACACCAATCCAAGGAAGGTCAGGGTCAGGCATCCGCTACCAGCCAAGCCAAGGCATCATTTCATTTGTAAAGAAACTGATAAGAACAGGAACCGTCCTTACCTGTGCTCGTTTAACCCGTGCATGACCACGACAAGCGCCCTGCGTCACAAATCAACAGAAACAAAAGACGAATGATCAGCACAATAACACCGGAGGGAGGAAAAAAGGAACAAAATTTGCAGGCACATGTGGGCTCCCCCTGAATGGCTGGATTCAATTCCTCCGTTTCATGAAGAGGCGCCCTTCTCTCACCTTGGTTTAATGGTGGAGGAGGGCAGGTGCGGCCACCAGCACTGCGTGAAGAGCGTCTCGCCGCGCGCGGTGGGGATGAGCTCATACTCCCGTCCGCCCTCCCGCACCCGGCGCACGGCCACCTCCCTCCGCGCCGACGCCTGCCTCCGCGCGGCGACCATGGGCGACCCGGCCGGCACCCGCAGCACCACCGCCGCCTTCCCCTTCTTCCCGCTGGCCCCCGAAGCGGCCGCGGCGTCGACGGCGGCCGCCGCCACGGCCCCCGGCCGCGCGCGCCACCGGAAGGGCAGGAGCAGGAGCAGGGCCAGCGGCTGGAGCACGGCGAGGAACCGCCGCAGCGCGAGCAGCGAGAGCAGCGCGCTCAGCCGCCCCGCCGCCTCCGCCGCCTGCATGCTCCCTGCCATCCTCGCAACCACCGGCTCCCTTCCCTCCTCCTAATCCTCTCCCTCGACGCGGGCCGCGGGCTGGTGGGTTGGGCTGGCTGGTCGTCGCCGCTCCTCTCGCCTCTCGCTCCCTGAAAAAAGCTCCCGATCCCGGACCGATCGCGCCGGCACCGCACTAAAAATGGATTCCTCCAGAGCAATTCTCCACCGCCACCACCTAAAATGGATCGCTCGTTTTTATCGAGTCAATTTATCCCGCCGTTTTTAGCGGCCCGCCGCCGCCGCCTTAGAATCGGATTCGCGCGGCGGATGCGAAGAAAGAAGAATTTTGATATAAAAGCCGAAATAATCGCAGCGTAAAAAGGAGAAGAAGTTGAGTAGGGTTTCGCTGCGCGGTTGGGAGTGGAGGCGAAGCTTTATAGCCGTCCAGTCCACCGCACCGAGAGGCGGAGGCGGCAAGGCAACACCAAGCGAATCAAACCGAAGCGAGGGCAGGCCACCTCGTCTCGCCGCGGCGGGCGGGGGTCGTGGCCGTGCGGGGGGCCCACGTGGCGGTGCCCGACCGGGTCCCGCGCGCCAGCCTCCTGCGGCGGAACGTGTGGCCGGGGTTAAAGGTGGAGGACGCGTGGCGGCTGGAGGGCGGATGGGGGCCGCTAAAGGGGACCGAGGGCGCCGGGAGCCGTGGGACCCGCATCGCAGCGGGTGTGGGTTGGGTCTGGTCATGGGTCGCTGTCGCTTATCCCTTTCGTTACCCCCCCCCCCCCCGGCCCCCCGGTAGCGTCGCTCGGGGCCGTCGTCATCTGTTGGCGTGGGGGTGGGCGGCGCGAAACGGGCGGACGGGAATAGGGGCATCTCGAACTTTCGGGAGTGTCGCCGCATATGCTGCTGCTCCCCACCATCGGAGAATACATGTGGGTACTTTATTTTATGTTACTGGTTTGGTATGGCTCTGCCTTACAGCTTCATTTCGATCCGTTGTTTATAAGTTTATACAGTATAAAATAGTTTAAGTATCTATCTAAGTATAAATAAGATGACTTACTTAAACATATTTGGTATATTTTAGCTTTATAGATTTTTGGAGCTAGGAATATTTAGCTTTGAGACTTTTTGAAGTTGAAATTCTGCCAATTAGATATTCAGGAGAAAATATACGATTTACCATCGAATAATTACTGATTCTACAATTTGTCATCGAATAAATTCTGTTTACTTTTATACCATCGAATAAATATTTCAGTTACTTATATATCATCGGCTTCCAATACTACCCTCCGCTGCACTGTTCATAAACAGCATGAACAGTATCCGTGAATAAAAAAAGTCACAAAAAATATGTCGATTTTTGTGCACGCTCTATAATTCATAATCAACCCGTTTTAACTGTATTCACCTAAAAATACTGTATAGAATTCAAACTAAAATTCTTCAAAATGTACTACTTTTGTAACTTCTTGCAATTTTTAAGCCTCATAAAAATTTACAAAAAATCTGAGAAAATTTACTAATATTCCTCTAATGTGATGTAATAATTTCTAAAATTATCTCCCGCGGTGAAAAAATTAGTTCTTTGTAATGCACAGTATTACAAAAGTAGCTCATTTTGAGAAATTTTAGTTTGAATTTTACACAGTATTTTTAGGTGAATACAGTTAAAATGGGTTGATTATGAATTATAGAGCGTGCACACAAATCGACATATTTTTGTTGACTTTTTTTATTCTCGGGTACTGTTCATGAACAGTATAGCGGAGGACAGTATCGGAAGCGGATGATATATAAGGAACTGAAATATTTATTCGATGGTATAGAAGTAAATAGAATTTATTCGATGACGGATTGTAGAATCAGTAGTTATTCAATGACGAATCGTAGATTTTCTCGATATTCAGTGACTCGTGTAAGAGTGGATAAGTAAGAGAAACTATCTCAGTGTACTTTCAGATCTAACTCTATAGTTTTTTAAATTTAAAATATCTTACTTTAAAAATTATTAAGAAGTGAAGTTCTATCAAATATATGTTTAGTTACTCGTGTGCGAGCCGAGCTGACGGGCAAGGGGGATCACAATGAGATTACGGTGAGCTTGCAGAGCCATCAAGGATAATCTCGAATGGAGGGAGGCGTGCGCTGTTTGTTCCTTCGTCTTTGCCGTTCTAGCCGGTGGGAGGCGCGCGTACAGCCAGCCACGTACGAGTAAGATTTGGGAGCACCGCGCGGCCGCGCCGATCCTTCCCTGGCCCTGGACTCTGCATTGCCGGCGGCGCTTCACCTCACTCCCATCGTCACCTCTGACGCGTCGTACGCTAGCTGCGCCTTCCGTTCTACGGCCTCGTGGCGGCAGATCACCAGATGGCCGCGACCGCAAAGGCAAAGCTGTTCGTTAGGGCAACGAACCGGCACTGCTCCCCGTGGCATCGTCTTCATTTAATCGGACAAAAAGAAAAGCTACAAGTGAACCGGTATGGGCATGTCATACGAATATACAAGAATGGAGCCCATACTGTTCCACTATATCCACTTTTCATGCTTGTACAAATCTTTAGAGAGAGAGAGAGAGAGAGAGAGAGAGAGAGAGAGAGAGAGAGAGAGAGAGAGGAGAACATCGTTCAATCATTACCCGGGTGCACTGTCTCTCGCCTGTCTAAATAAAATCGAGGAACATTTGAAAGGCGGATATTTGTTCGGCAGTTGGTGATTGATCATGACGTTATCGGGTAGCAAGTAGCAACCTGCTTGGAGTCACTGCGGCTGATGGCGATGACTTTATCGGCGGAGTAAGACTGTTCTGTTCATGGTGTCCGCGACACGGTCCATCGCGGCGGACCACGGACGGCGACCGAGCTAGCGAGGAGCTCAGTGGGCCGGACTGAGTCATGCTATAGCAGGTCGCATATAAAGCAGCAAAGTAAAACGAGCGTCAGCCGCGCGTGGTCCGCTCAGTTACCAGCCGGATTGGACTCGGCGCGCTCGTCGAGTTTGAACGAACGCTAACGCCAGTAGCACGGAGCGACCGGCACCTGTTGTTCTCAGGCTAGACTAGCTAAGTATGTATGTGTTACAACAAAAATATAAATATTTAATACGATAATATTAAATATAAATTTAATATATAAAGATATTGACATAATACGGTAGCACTACCGAATCAATACATTAGGAGTGATACATAGTTTGATTTCAAATGTGATCAGAAAAAAGAAGAAGAAGATTATTTGCTAATTTCATTTTTAATTTCTTCAATCATTTTTATTAGTGAAATGGTCTCATATGTATAGTTAGTAAACATGTGAAGATTGGAGGACGATGGTGAATAACAAAAATAAGTAAATTATTTGAATTTTAGGAGGACGATGATGAATAACAAAAATAAGTAAATTATTTGAATTTTAGAAGTTTTTATTAGATGAGAACAAACTAGAAGAATTGTGACGTGAGAAACAACTTGTGTTTTAGATAGCAGCGATTAATTTTTTAATCAGTGCAAAATCGCTTTCTGTACTGTAGAATTTGCCGCTCTCATCTTGGCACTAATAGATATGGTTTGAAGACCTATTTGGCACGGATTTTAGCCCAGCTTTCCCATTCCAGAAGTCTAAATCCATGCCAAAGGGCTTACTTATGGATAGATTCTCCCGAACGCCAAATCTGCCCAACAACGTAGAAGCGAAGAAGCCCATAAGCACGATTGGGGCCGATTCCCGCACAAGCGCGGGATTGTTATTTCACCCTGCCACCAAAATTCAGGTTATTTA
Source organism: Phragmites australis (assembly GCF_958298935.1). NCBI lineage: Eukaryota > Viridiplantae > Streptophyta > Magnoliopsida > Poales > Poaceae > Phragmites > Phragmites australis. Next base: position 42,511,672 of record NC_084923.1, read on the forward strand.
CCCGCAACCTGCCATTGATATAAATGTTTGGAATCCTTTCATCCCCACCCCATTCTTCGCTCCCCTTTCCTACTCTCTCGCATGAGCGAACAAGCAACCAACCCGTCATTGCTTGGGTTTCCCACCGCATTCGGCCAGATCCACTGTCGCCATCGCTGGATCTGCAATCCTCGAACCTGGTTTACGTCCCTTAGTCAGCACCGCTCCTCTCCTTGTGGGGTTCCACGGTGAGCTCCTCTCCTGTCCGCCTCCCTTGGCGGTGCCGCTTGCCCTAACGGTCGGCTCTCCATCCTCGATCGAGCGATGCCTCTCTGTTCCAGTTGCTATCCTCGCCCGCCGTAGCTCCTCCCGGCCCTTACAGGTGTGCAGCTCCTCCCGTCCCTCACCACCACTGCTCGTCAAGATCTTCCGGGCACTGCCGCACGACGCGTCCCCATCCTTGACTAAACATCGCTTGCCCGGATGGCTAGCCTCGAGGTAAAAAAGATTGGGTTGTTTCTTTGATAGCATGTGAAATATGTTGTGTGGATCATTGTAGGTATCCGTGTGTGTATAATTTTGGTTGTGTGTTGTGATATTAGTTGTGCGATTGTGCATGCATAGTTGTTCAGTTTGGTAATTATATATGTATTAGGATAATTTTGTATGCTTTGTTCATAGATGGAAAAAATCAAACCCAAAGCAATGTGGGATGTAGCAACGCATAAGATTTTCATAGATATTTGCTTGGAAGAAGTGGCTGCTCATAACAAACTTGATAAATGTATGAATAGCATTGGCTACATGAATTTAGAAAGGAAATTTAGTGAACGAACAAAGAGGAATTACACCCACAAGCAATTCAAAAATAGATGGGACAATTTGAAAAGCGAGTATCAAGCGTGGAAGATGTTGAATTTAAATGCCTCTGGTCTACGAAGAGATCCCTCAACTGGATGCATTGTTGCTTCTGATGAATGGTGGGAAGAGCATATACTGGTATGCATATTTAGCAATTGTTAAATATGATTGTTGGTTGATCCCTTGTATGAACTAATTTACATTTATATAACCTTTTATCAGGCTAAACCAATTTGTTTCAATTTTTGGATTCCACGACTTGAGTATGAAGAGGAACTACGGGTGTTATTCGATGGTAATACTTGTACCAATTAGTTTGCAGTTGTGCCTGGTGCATTTAAGGAGCAACATGTTGAAGGTCAATATGGAGAGGGTGACGATGTGGGTAATGTTACACCTACTGTGACAGCCAATGCTGATAAGCTCCCAAAGAAAAGGGTTATTACCAAGTCACCTAATGGCAAGAAATTGAAGAAGAATTATAGAGACAAGCAAGTTGAGCGGCTGGTAGATGGTTTTGAGGTCCTTGCAGCTGCAGGAACTAATTCTTCTGTGTCATCTACTCCTAGTGTTGATCCTGTTAGGAAAGAGATATCTGAAATGATTGACTTGGTTATTGAGGTGGGTGCCGAAGAAGGGAGTGATGAGCATTTCTATGCAACACAACTACTCATTAAGAAGGAGTATCGAGATGTGTTTGTAACTCTAAAGACATCTCAAGGAAGGCTTGCGTGGCTTAAGAGGACATGGGAGGAGAAGAAGAAGCGTTAGATCAAGCGTGTTTGTTTAATTGTCATGTAATCCTATAAAAATTTGGACATAATATGTATTCTTATGCACTATGGATCTGCTACTTATGTATTTCTACAATTTTGGACCTGTTATGCGATGTTAAATTTTTATATGTGCCTTCTTGTGTTGTCAAATTTTATGTGTGCCTTATTGTGATGTTAAAATCTAATGTGCATGTCTTCCTGCAATGTCAAACTTACTTATGTGTATGCTTCGTGTTATGTGCATATGAGCTCAACAGGTTCTAGTGAATGTAGTGGTACTAAGTTAAGTGATAATGCTATCCAGAATCATGAAGGATAAGATGATGAACTGGATGTGTTGGTCCCACTAGTTGCACTCGCAGCTTATGCAATATTGGATCATGGTGACTCAACTACAAGCAAGCGAAGGAGAATACCCACTGTTTATGGAATTCAATGGGTTGAGGACCAACTTGCAGATGCGGATAAATGTTATTCCATGTTTAGAATTAGAAGGACTGTCTTCCATCGGTTGCATGAAGATTTGGTGAACAAATATGGATTGGCATCATCTAATGATATGTGTTCTAAGGAGGCCATATGTATGTTTGTATAGACATGTGGATTGGCATATTCCTAAATGCTTTGGTCAACTACAAAGAGTATTTTCTGTATCCACCCGAAGGTACATTAATTTGTTGCTCATATTGTCTATTATTACAGATATTGTTGTCCTCTACTTGAATGTGTAACAATTTTTTTCAATCTTAGAAAAATACTATCTTATTGATTCAGGATATCCAAACTGGAAAGGTTATCTAGCTCCCTACAAGGGCCAACAGTACCATGTTCCTGAATTCCAACAAGGACGTGCACCAATTAGAATAAAGGAGGTGTTCAATCATGAGCACTCCTCACTTCGAAATATTATTGAACTGTCCTTTGGTGTTTTTAAGATGAAATGACGTATCCTTTTTAACTTACCAAGCTACCCAATTGAAAAGCAAAAGAGTATCATAATTATGTGCATGGCTCTTCATAATTTCATTAAGGACAATGCCTTGCGTGATGCAGATTTTGATGTTCTTGAGACCCTAGAAGATTATGTTGATGGAAATATATCATGTCAAGTTAGTTCTGAAGATGATGTGCCTGTCGTAGATGATGCTGATGTGGGTGCATTAGGTGATGCTATTGCCATGGCTTTGATAGAACAAGGATGATACACCTATACGCAAGCATGGATGCTAATTAGTATTTTGTTCATGTAAACACTAACATATTTTGGCTATAATACTCTAGGTTAAATATTCTATCTAGTATTTTGTTGGCCTTCTTTGTATAGCTCAGGTGGTTTTTGTGAAAAGTGAAGGCATATATTGTAAGGTAAGGGCTATTTTGTAACACTTCAGTGACATGTGGCTACTATTATTGTTATAATTCCCCCTGCACTTTTTTTTTCCATATCACAAATATGAAATTTTGCATTAAAAATGTCAAAAGTAACGAGAACAGTGACGTCCCAACTAAATCATCAGCTACAGAACAAATTAGCATATCATTCGAGAGGCATTTTATTCTTTTCACACTTAAGACAATCTACCATACGAGAAGCAGGATTGCCAAACGGCTAGATTCTTCTGACAACGGATTCCCCAGACAGTAGCTTCCCTAAGCAGCCAGCCAAAATCCGGATTATATACAATCACAGTTGTACCAAACAGGGGTTCAATCCAAGATACGATGTGATCGGTGTTCAAATAGGAGTTGCGTCCACGGTTATCTAATTGCGTATAGGTGTGACATACGCAAGATATGACAATGGCAATTAAAGTATCGCAAGTCAAAAGGACTATCCTTCACATGCATCTAGGTCCGCATGAGTACCATCAGCTTAAGTTACATAACATCGATCGGCCAGTTGACAGTGCACGATTAGGAAATCATTTGGGACAGGCAACTGGGTTCACAAGAGAATATATGCAACCTACCTGTTTATTCTTACATCAAACCGGTCGACCTACAGCCAAGAATGCATTGATCAGGAAATTTGTTGCAAGTTTCAATCTATGACGTCGACTGTTAAGAATCAGTATTCTAGATTATTGTAGCATTCTTCATTACACAGCTTTTCTTTAGGGCAGTACGAGTTGGACTAGACTTTCAAGTGTCAATGGAAAGACTAAGCATACAACCAAGACAAATAAAAAAAAAAGAAGTATAAGTTGAACATATGTTAACTAGCAACCATTTTCTTTAGAATTCTTCAGAGAGATAATTCAGTAACAATCAGAAAAAGCTAGACTAGTTAACCTTGTAAGCTCCGTCGCAGACAAGCTCGGAGGGCAACTCCTAAACACCTGGCAGTGCAACGAAAGACGTACAGAACTTGGGTTATAACTTAGAACCATCATAGAAGTGCACAACATGGCACAGGGTTCAACAATAATCACACCATGTACAACATGACAGCCCTATTCCTAGAATTGCGTTTCAATGTACCTAAATCAAAATGGCCTGTTACACCGGGGCTAGAAATCAACAAAACCGAAGTTATATTACAAGCACAACACAGGGCATGCATTGATAGTACATGGCACCAAGACCATCCATTTGGCACCAAGTCATCACCGAACCGAATCCAGATTTCACTTTTGGACCTGACTGATGCCATGGTTCGATCGTAGTAGAGCATATTTCATCTTGATCTATCAAAATTTCATTGTGCTTAGGTGCCAATAGCAATCACTTCATGAAGATATTGGCTCGTAAGGAAAAGAAAGCCATGGATGTTTCAATGCTTCTGAGGCACTTGGGCGCTTCTTTGGGTTTACCTCGAGAAGGTACGCAACAAACTCGATGAACCCTTGATCAGCCATGGGCAAACGGTGCCGCAAAGATGTCTTTTTTGGGATCAAGTATTCAAGCCTGTTGCTTTCCTGAAGCACAACGAAATGCAAGCTTAAATGCTAATATTATAAGGAGGCATTTGCTAAAATCAGGTATGCTGCTCATGTGTTAGAGAAAATCTACTTAAAGAAAAAAAGGGTCTACTGAGAGCACAAACCTGATTTCTTTCATACAACATGTGGTTCTTTGTGAAATATTTGTAGGTGTCCCGTCCCTGTGCAAGCATAGCTTGTTCTATGGAGCCAATGATGCCAATCACACGTGCAAGTAATGTTGCAGGAGAATCATTTTGGAAAAGGACCTGAAAAGCATAGAGGATGCATACATCAGCTCCCATACTCCATACGAGCATATAACATAAATTAGATGAACAGGACATCTTCTTCAAACAATAACAAATCACAACAATGAGCTGCATAGTTTTTAATCACCACCTTCACTATGTTGCCCCATCCCTCTGATTATCAGCAGCAACCAATAAATTTTAAATACACATCTTACTACGATAGGCACATTAACAAATAGAGAGGAGCAGGGACGAGAGTATCCCAGAGATTTCATTGTTTTTAGTACATTCCTCTCTTGCATCATGGGTTTGTTTTTCTCTCTTTTACATTGCCATCATGAGAACAATGCATAACCAAAATGAGCACAATGAGCATAACAGTAACTGGTAAGAACAGTAGTACTTGGTAACTTGGTATGCAGTAACCACTTACATTTCCAGTGCAAAGTTCTGCTAGTATACATCCAAGTGACCATATATCTATCTTTTTGTCATAAGGCAAGCCCAGTATAACCTCAGGTGCACGGTAAGATCGCGATTGCACATATGAGCATAAATGATCTGTCTCAAAACAGCTACTCCCAAGGTCAATGACTTTCACTTCACATCTGCTGTAGCTCTTTACCAATATGTTCTCTGGCTTCAAATCACAGTGAATTAGACCGAGACCATGCAGAAACTGCAGAGCCTCCAGACACTGAATAGCTATTGACTGCACAAGGGGCACACCAAAGGAAAAATATCATATTGACGTGAAAAATTGAAGTATCATGTTTGATTACTGGTACTGAAACATCAAGTCAACATTAGTGGATATTATATCTCAGTAACACCTGCAGTCTTGGCATTGTGAAGTAAACCTCGCCCCCTGATTCTCTGTTGAACTTTTGAAACTCATACAAATTTGCCTTCAGAAGTTCACAGACTATCAGCAAATGCTCCTGCAAACAATACTTAAAATAAGTGGTACAGCAAACAATACTTAAAATAAGTGGTACAGCAAACACAACTGACTTTGTTATAAGATGTCATGGCGTAAATTTTAAAAGAAAATGGAAGGACCATTTATCAACCCTGAACTCTGCCCTCAGTTTGATTTCCAACCTTGAACTATTAAACCGTCCACTTTGCAACCTCATACTCTCAGAATGCCTACAAGTAGTTATCTAGCCATTCTAATGGATCAACTTGAAGGCAAAACTTGCGCAAGTTCAAAATCTACCAGCAAATGACCCACCAAACAATGTTTACAATAAGTGTGCCACCAAACATAACAGAAATTTGTTACAAGATGTAATGACACAGATTCCCCAAACATACCAAGAAATGTGAACCATTCTAATGGATCACACTGGAATAACCTCAACTTGTGCCTTAAATATCAAGTGATCAAGATTCTAAAAATGTGAAATATTACAGTGCACATAACAACACTGGAATCATGATAACTGGATAAAAGTTTAGAGAGAAAAGAGCTAGAGCACTAGATATATTACATGTCAAAGCATGCATGTTAAGAAATCCTCAATTTAACAGTTAAGAGTAAGTACAAGACATGTATAGAAACATTGAAATCTCAAACATACCACAATGAAATGTTAATATTTACTACTTCAGCAACTCATTGAGATTACACATGTGAACAAGTAGTGAAGTTGTTATGAATCCAATACTTGGTGGAAACTAAATAACACTGAAAAAGGATCTATTGAGAGTAAAAGCTCAAATTTACCCGATAGTAGAAGTAATCATACAGACGCAAAAGGTGGTACTTGTCAGCAGGATCATGCTTGTTAACATACTTCAGAAGCTTGATCTCATCAAGGCTCTGATCGAAAAAATCTTTGTTATTTTTTATTATTTTAACACATACATCCATTCCGGTGTGCAAATCATGTGCCTGGATAGCTTTGCTGAATGCAGCTGAACCCAGAAACTCTGTGACATGATAACGCCCAGCAATGACAGAATTGAGAACAACATGGAAATTTTTGTCTTCTTCAAAGCCAGTTCTGTTATATTGTTAACAGGAGACAATACAATGTTAGAAGAAATAAAATCTTTGAAGGAAAAGGAAATATCGCTGTTTCACTGCAAACACAGGACCAGCAGAAGGACAATAAAAAAAACTGGGAATCACTGTATTATTTTTTTTATGCTATTGCTAAAAAAAAGAGATGGAGCAAACATTTAAGGATTAGGAAAAAAAATACCTGTTTTTCCTATGCACAATCTTCAGATTGAAAGTTTCAAATTCTTCCTCCTGCGCCTTTATCTGTCTGACTTGCTCTTGCAATGCTGCTGCTTCCTCATCATCTAAGGCGGTTCCAGTGTCCTCTTCTTGTGCATCATCTAGTTTGTGATGTCGAGCATTCGTTGTGTCCTCTGTTTCATCATATGATGCACTTGAACTTCTTGATCTAACAACATCAGAAGTCATTTCATCTCTAGAGCTCCTTAGAGAAGACTCGCTATTCTTTTTCCTCCATGTGGCAAGCATATCATTTGATACCATGCCATTTTGACAGTCATAAGGATCATTAATGCAATACATTTCATCCTTCTTGGACCACAAAGGTTTAGCATCAGAATCATGATTTGTTCCAGAATGTAATGGTGGCGGAAAAGAAAATCCAGCATCAGCCGCTCCTGGTGGTAGATTGCCTTTCTGGATATCAGCAACATAATTGATTTGGTCATGTTTTGCTCCTTTAGCACCTACTCTCTTCTTTTCAGTTTCCTGCTGGGAATGTCGTTTTCCACTAACACTTAGGCTGCTCTCATTTAAGTATTCAATGTCTCCTTCACTGCTACCTCCAATCAGACTTTCCCGCACCTCACTGCCAATGTCAGCAGCATCACTGCTTATGCCAACACCAATCGACCTAACCGAGCCATGATGATCATCCTCCACAAAAGGGTCGTCAGGATGAGGTCGTTCAGAATCATTAAGGAATTTTCCATTTCCTAACATGCCTAATTCACTGTTCTGCGACACAAAACCCTGCCAGACTGGTTCAGAATGCATCAAATTAAGCTCTTCGGGATCCAAAAGTTGACCATCATACTGAGCTATCAAATCATGATCAGGAATTCCATGCACCATTGGACCCTCCGAAGTACCTATTTGTGCAATATTCTTTCCATGAAAATATTGCTCACCGGATATGTAGGAATCTTCCTCAACAAATGATTGGTCATCATCTTCATCCTTTGCAGGGAGATCATGTCGATCAGGCCCACTTGTGCGGCCAGTTGCCTTCTCGTTGTCACTAGGATAGTCAATCTCATGTGCTAGAAACCAGGTTTCATCCTCAATTGGTTGTCGGGTGTAGCCAACATCATCATCGTCATCATACTCATCGGAATCCCAATATTCATTTGGATATTCAAGTGAATCATGACCGATTGTTGCAAAACCAGATACCAGGTCAGAAGTATCCTCTGCAATACCTTGACTGACCGACAACCAACTACTGCCAATTGTGCGTTTTCCACCTGAATATGTTAATATATAGGTCAATTGAAGAGCCAAACAATTAGCGAAGCTACGCAGCATATCACACCCTGATATAATCTCAATTTAAAATAATCAGCATTAAGAACATATGGAATTATAACCTCAGCATTAAGAAAGAAATTTTCTTAGCAGAAATCACTTACAGAAACATGAAAAACGTCAGCCAATGATCCCTTTTTTTTGGGGGGGGGGGGGGGATGGAAATGAAAATACATATTTAAACAATTGAAGTATGACATATGGCTTGTCACTAATAATTTATACACAAAAAAGCATGCATTCCAAATGATAAGTACTCAAGACTTCTGCAAAACAGAAACCTCATATTTTTCTCGCATGACAGTAACAATAAAGGGTTTGATGAAAAAATGTGTCACCACCCACGCGTCATTTCAAATGAAAGGTCATCAATGGTAATGTTAAGTGTAAAAGTTATGGCAGTACTTAGTGTATTTCTAGCCATGTCAGTGAAGAGAGAGAATAAGCTAGTGCCAGCAATGATCTAGTGACACCATAGGCATGATTTCACAAGGTCAGATGAGTTCCTTTTAGTTTTAACAGAAGTACAAAACATTTTGCATAGAAATAAATTACAGAAACTACTTCAACTGATGTCCTTAGTCAATCCCACATATGATATGATATAAATCACATGAACATTAGCTAAATGTCTTGCTTTCTGGCATACAGAATCAAGTCAAAATTTTGGCCTGGGAAACTTTCACATCCAGATCCAGTTGATTGAGGTCTTACCTACTAAATAAAAGTATAAAAGATTGGAGAAAAAACTGGATCTCTTTGTGGGAAATACACATGAATCAGTTGTACAGTTTAAAAAAGATATAAGGTCTAAATAATAAGGACTCTTGGATAACTGATTCCTCGAACAATACAATGCGCAATAGTCACATGAGGTCACTGTATTCCAGAATAAATCATTCATGACTTGAGGCACACAAATACTTCACAATGTTCAGAAGCTTTGTTGCCACGTTCAAACATAGATCGATAGAAAAATATGTCTTAATTAGATCCTAATATTGTTGCATTCACCTTCATTTGCATAGAACCAAATGAACAAATCCTATTGAACACTATTATCACTGCTTAGTAGGTTGAACTCATTCGCATGTTGACATATGACTATTGAACTCATTAGAAACATACCTGAAGATGTTATTTCTTGCCCAATGGGAACGTCAAGATAAGACCCAATCATGAAGGCATGATCAGCACTAGGTTGCTTTGCTCCAGATCCTTGATGATTGATCTTTTCCTCCCAGTTCATATTGACTAGCTTGTCCTCAGACTTCAGCCTCACAGGAGGTAACTTTGGATACTCCTCACGCTGGTTATCTCCAACAAGCTGCAGATCGAAGCAACGGTCAGCAACCTGATCTGTATCCTGGGACTTCTCAAAGTAATATTGCCTGTTCCCCTCATCAAGATGTCCTTTTGCTGCTTTTCCAACACCATCTGCATTAATGCTCTTCTTTATTTCTTTCCTCTCATTTTCGTGGTGTGTACTATTATAACTAGATGACGGGTTTTCTGTGGGGAATGGAAGCGCCGTCTTAACTGTGCAACCATTCAAGAGCTCCTCTTTTTCTGGAACCAGATTTTTATCCCTGGAATGACCCAGTTCATTGATTTCGGCTCTCCCTGCAGCATCAACTTTTCCCTTCCCTCTTCCAAAAGAGACTTTTTGCTCCAGAACCGGACCAGGCTGCTCGGTCCCAACGCCTCGATCCCTCTTCTCCGCCAGCAATGCACCACGGCGATGTCTTGGCACCTCCTCCGACACAAGCAGCTCAGCTAACTGTTCCACGGTGCTGTTAGCAATGCTAAAGTTCCAAGGATACAGATCCCCCATGTTGTTCTCCTGAGGCTGGCCGATCCCTGGCCCTTTCCTCCCATCCAACCCATTCGGCAGGGCTCCAACATCAATCTCCTTCACGATGAACTCCCTCGATGAGTCCGCACTCCTCACTGATGCAGCACCCTTCGGCCCTGCATTGGAGCTCACCTCAGAGTCTTCCTGCTCCTCACCCCCTTTCGGCTCAGCCACGCGCCGCTGCGTCGTTGAGCCGTTCAAGTCTCCACGGCCAGTGAGCTCCCCGCGGAGAGCAGCCTCGGCCTTGGCGAACCGGTTCTTCTGCAGGAACTCAAGCACCAGATCGATGTTCTCCGACATGGTTCCCTCCAATATCAGCTATCCCAGAAAGGAAAACTCCACCAGAAATGCTTACACAGAGGCCGCGCACGAACTAAAGGCAGCGATTTGCTGGAGACAAACCGGATGAATCAACCAAATCGAAGCCTCAGCCCCTCTGGGACTTGGGAGGCCGCACAATGCCGCGGCGCTGGCAGCCCCAGATCGGCGCCTCTCCTTCAAAAACCCCAATAAATTAAGCTTCCCGAGAGCCCCTCCGAATCGCGAAACCTCAACAAGAAACCACCACGACCAGCCCCTAGGCGAAACGAACCCGCGGAGGGCCGCGCACCCGCAGGGCAAGCGCGAATCCGCGTGGCGCGGTGACGCGGAAACCCTAGCCGCGCCGCACCCCGCGCCGGCGCGGGAGAGGGCGACGGGTCGGTGCAGGCAGCAGCGAAGGGGGGACCGCGGGCCCGGGCGGTCAGCGGGAACCCGGAGCGCGGGAGACCGAGAGCGGGGGACGCCCGAACGGATCCGGCAGCGGCGGCGGGGTGGACGCGTCCGGTGTTGGGGGTGAGGAGGGGGGATCAGGGCGCGGCCGGCGCGGCTGGGGGCAGCATATTCGGGGGTGGTGTGCGTGAGACCGGAAAGAGAAGGAAAGTTTTTTTTTTCTTTCTGCCCGTTCCAGCTCGTTTGGTGTTTTGCGCTCGGGCTGCGGGTATAGGGGTTGGCGGGGGACGGCGATTCGCAGCGTGGGTTCGTGCCCAGATAAGGTTTTGTAAGTCGGCGTCTTGCGAGTTGTGCAATTCGTAACCGTGGCCATGCGTGGGCTTGAGAGCCGAGCCGAGCCGGGCTCCGGTGCTGGCTGGGAGGGGCAGGACGGAAACTAGCGTCCTGCCGAGAGGACGTCCTCCCCTTACAGAGTGCCGTACTTGTGAACCTTCGAGAATCACGAATATGTACATGTATATCTTGGTGATGTATGCACCTCGATAAAATTTGGTTAAAAAATATGTATGTACGTGTACTGGTAGAAAAAAGACAAATTCTCTTTGGTGATTATTTAAAGTGTACACGTGCGTACATATTTTTTACCAAATTTTACCGAAGTTCACACATCAATAAGATGTGCATGTATACATTTTTTCAAGATTTTTTAAAGTGTACAAGTGCATGAACCAGAAGAAAAAAAACTCTGCTCAATAGACACCCTCTCCGAAACAATTGCCAAAAAGAGCACACCACCAACAACTCAGACTCCACAACTAACTGGGCCAGCCATAGGTTATCGTTGCCTAGCAGCAGCACCGACTTACTACAGTGAAACACCACAACTAACTCAAACTCACCACGCCCATATCCAAAAGGCCACCATCGATACCGTCGTGAGGTCAACCGTGCACCGTGTCATCGTTGCCGAGCTCTGTCGAACCCTGGTGACACAGCAGCTCCGACTTCACCATTGCACAGGTAGCCCGATGCGCATTAGCCGAGCGTCGAGAAAGGAGGAGAGCATCTCAATTTGAGGCAACAACTTATCGAAGAAAAAACTCCAAGCCTCCAATGGTGTTGAAGTCTGCCGCCGAGAAAGTTCAGGACCGCACCAAAGCCAATTGCCACTCTAAACTAAGGGAAGGACCTCCAAAGCGAAGCCTCCAAGGAGGGCACAACGTCCAAGAATGCCGTCATCGCCTATCCAGATGCCCGGAGCTAGGTTTTCACCCGGGGAGTCCAAACCCTCGAAAGAGTGTGTGGAAGGGTAGGGGTTCTCGACAATACCTCCAGGGAAGGGAGCGCCACCCGAAGGCATCACTGACTCAATGTCATCACCGTCGGCAGAAAGCCAAGCAAGGCTTTTGCCTGAAGCCCTCCAACCCATCCTCCAAGAAAGCGACCAATGTCCTTGTCCGCAAGCACCATATCTGAGCCATCCCCATCAAGCTCTCCACGGGTCGGATCTAGGGGAAGGGAGACAGGTTCAGCAAGAGGAGGAGCGCAAGCAACGGTGCAAGGTCCAGAGGTGGACACTACGAGAAGGAGAGGACCGACATCCGCAATCCCACGGGGGTGAACCAACATCTCCGACAAGGAAGGGGAAGGCCATGGCGGCGAAGCCCACGATGTCGAGCATGATAGCCCCTATGGCGGCGACACCGAACACACATGGTCGGCCCTCACCGTGGCAACACACACAGGATCTGGGGAAAGCCCGCTGGGTGCCCCTCGGTTGCACACCTCGGTGGTGTGATGCCAAGAACGGCAAGGAAGAGGAAGCCCGGTGGGGCACCCATTGCGCAAAACATGGAACCAACAGGAAGAAGTACAGCAAATCCATCGTGACAACGTGGAGACCGCGCAAAAAACCGATGTCGATGCGGTCGGAGCAGCAGAAGTCGAGCGTGGTGTGACAAACCTACCACCGCCGAGAAGGCCTAACCGCCCACTATAGTCACCCTAGCTCAACAGAACGTCAAGATGTGGAAGAAGCCGACCACCACACATCGTCGCCACCACCACCACCAAAAACCACCACGCCAACATGTAGGAACAGCTCGAACTCGCTGTAAGGGAGCACCACGGTGTAGCCGACGAGAGATCTCACAATGGCGGCAAGCAGAAACGGCCACCCGTGTGCGCCATCACGTAGATCTAGGTCAGGGTGGGCATCATCCGGTGGCATCACCCCGAGCCCGATGGTGGCACACAGATCTGGGCGTCGAGCATTGTGCCGCCAGGCACACACAGACAAGCCTGGCGCAATATCACTAGGGCAGCACGTAGATACAACAGAGTGAAGGCCTCACAGAACGCAACAGCGTCGGAGCAAGCTGAGCGTGCAAAAAGATTGACGAAGGAGGAAGCAGGAGGGAAGGGAGGGAAGAGAAGCCGCACGGCCACCGCCATCGCCGGCGGGCAATGGTGGCGACGACCACGCCGAGAGATAGGGAAATAGGAAGAAAGGGTAACAGTAGTGGGAAGAGACAGGGCTACGTTGAGTTAAAGTTTAAAATATTGACTACACACAAATCAAAATGATAGTTATTTATGATTGGAGGGAATATTTTTATTGGTTACATGTCAGTTTAGATTGATTAATTATGATCATTAGGCAAATAGCTAGATTATTTTATTATTTACCGAACCTTAGTTGAATAGTTAAGTCGGTTAGCTATTTTTACTACGCTTTGGTTAGCTGAACACGTTTGGGTCTTGAGGACACGCATGTAGCGCGATGGCAAAAGCGCGTGGCTCGCTGGTCGTCCACACAAGTTCCAGGGTTGAGCTTAACTTCGTGCCTCATCGGATTTTCCACTAGTAGTTGGAGGTACGTACACGCATACATGCTTAGCAAGGATCAGTCAGTAGCGTGTGCACGTACACAAGTTCGAGCGCTGAGCTTGACATCGTGCCTGCTTAGCGAGGATCAATCAGTAACACTAGTGGATTGACGCGTTTACGCCACGCTCTTTTTTTTTCACAGAACATGACAATAGAAACCAATTTATGATATCTCAATATTTACTTATGAATTTATTAATATTTAACACATTCACTTAATTATAGATAAAACAATAATACTTTCATGTATGCATATAATTTTAGCATGCAGACAACAGTAATACGAAACTAACAAAATTTGTTTCATATTTTTTGAGTTTTATATATTTTTCTTTGTATTTTAGATTATTTTAGTCAATTTATCAATATAACAAATATTCCTGTTGATATTTTTTTGGAATTTTCCAAAAATAAAATTATATTATATGTGTAAATATATGTATATACATACATATATATATACACATATACGTATATATATATACATATATATATATATATATACATATACGTATATATATATATATGTATCTATATATCTATACATACACATACGTGGAATCTACTGCTACAGTAGCTACAGTGTCCGAACCCATGAGAGCTCTCCAAATCTTGGAGCGATAATATATGTTATAGATTATAGATGCGTTTAAGTGTATACACGTGTGTGGACGTTGAGAATGTATAGTGTGAATGGGTTATGCATGTCTTAATAGGTACCCCTCCTAAAAACATGTTTGCGTCTTGGTTGGCTCGGCCAGGTCCGGTTTGAGTCAAATATGGTCGAGCTTGTGTGGTTGAGTCATAGGAGTCCGGCTTGTGCTGGGCCGACGCCCCTGTAATCGATCAGATTGGTTTTTGGTGTGAGTTGCTGTCGAGGACAGAACCTACTGGGCGATCCACTCCGTTATCTCGTGACATTTTTGCTGCCGATCCTGTGGATTGTGATTGAGATCGTGAGCACGGAATCATTTTCCTGTGCGTGTTTATGGACTTTTTAGTATATTTTTAATAGATAATTTAAAAATTATCTCTTATAATATTATTATAATATTCTCTAATACTATTAAATATTTTTTTATCTTCAACTGATACCTATTTCCTGCATTATATTATTTTTTATTTCTCTTCAGACTTACAATCATCTTATATAAACAGTGATATAGACGAGAGAATACTAGATATGGAGTATCTAGCCACCGTCATATCACTGTAGGAAATGTTTTGCGGGACAAAATAGGTGGCATTTGTACTGTAGCTGCGAATACAAGTCCGCTAGAGATGACCTTAGAGCTCCATCTTTGTGATCGTGTGCTACCATTGGTACATGGGTGGAAAGATTTGAATTGGCCATCCCCCTATCTTCAGTTGTAGTCGATTCCTGCCATGTTCTTTTGAGCATGTTTGGATCTTGACACCAGAAATCCGGATAAAATACTGACCTAAGGCCAACTCCAGCAAAAATCTGTAAATCTAAAAATTCAGTGCTACAGTGTTTTTGCGAGCTACTGTAGTACCAGAAACCTTCGCCACTGATACTCCATCTAGTGCTACAGTACCGCGCAGTACTGCTGCAGTGTTGCGGAGAGAGAGTATGGAGCTGCATTTTTACCGGGTTACCGTAGTAGTACGCAACATTGTAGCAGTACTGTTTACATGGGTGACAGTGGGTCCGGAGCGAGAGAAACACTGTGGTAGCACTGTAGTATACTGTAGCAGTACTGTTTATAAAGGCCGACGGTGGATTCGATGAGAGAAAAAGAGTAGTAGAATGAAGGAAATAGGGTAGCTGTTAGAGATGAAAAAATAAAGGATGCTGTAATAATGATAGGAGATGCTGTAATAGTATTTTTGAGGATGAAAATTTAAGATAGCTGCTGGAGATGATCTAAGCTAAAATTAGGGTGGTGCTAAAATCAAGACTGAAAAATGATGCTTGCTTCGTGACCAAGCTAAAGCTAAGATAGTGACAAAATTGGTAAAAATTGGTAGGACAATGGTATTTGGATTGCAGATAAGCTAAAGTTTGCTAAGATGTGTAAATATGGCACGTGGTTCCTACACGCCACTAATTTTTTAAAGCTTCAAAACATAGTCAGCATATGTCTTAATTTGTAAATTTAATTATAATGAATATAATGGTGAAAATAGATCATTAATCGGATACCCGGTTTAGAGGTATAATAGTTTAAAACTTAAAACCAAACAAAAGGTGCATTTATCATACCCAATCAGCCGCCGTCACCTCGTCAGGTGATAGCATGCAGACAAGCCAAAATGCTAGTTCTTTGGTCGCTGGTTAATCTGAATAAAGATTTCGTGCTTTGGATTTGGGTGCCATCTTTGCCGAGCAATAGAGATTAATCTCATCAACTTGGTTGTGTCCTGAGATATTATTTTGGTTAGACGAAGAGTTATCTTGTTACTCGATGTTGCTATCTAGCCGAGAGAAGCAATTTGCTGCCGCATACACATATCCATCGTGAATTATGTTTATTGGGTATTTATTTGAGAAAAAAATCAGAAAGAGAAATTGTTGTTCGCGTTTGGTACCGTGAAGGAGGGAATTCTGGGGCATCCGGTGCTCGTCACAAATTGAGTTTCCGCTCCTGGCTTCTTACCTTTCTCTGAATGCTGACCCTCACAGGATCACCGTGATCACCATAAATGCTTCTTAGGATGTGTTTGTATGCCTGTATCAGCTGGTACCTGTACCAAGCTGTACTGAATATGGTACCATCCCAGTGTTTGGTTGTTTGAATCGAATCATCCTATGTAGGACCGAGTGATACACATTCGTGAAATATCTAGTGGACATGTTGTACCATGCGGTGTGCCTAAATCAACCGCACCACGCCATCTAGGTTGGGCACGTCCTGATTCCCATTCACTCAGGTCACCTCCTATGCTTCCTCTCCCATCTGATCACTAGAGGTAGCGTACATGAAAGTGCATCTAAAGTTCTTATGTGGATTTTAGATTATTAATGATAAATGATTAAGAGATTAATAAATTTATGAATATGTTTTAGTCTCATTGATAAAGTTAAAAGGTATTGACGTCCCTCAAAAAGAAAAGAGAAACGACATGTAGTTACTCATAGGTTTAAATTCATTTTATTTTCGAATTTGAGTTTAGAAATGAGGTACTATCAAGAGGGACGCGTGTTGATAGTTAGGTATCTCAATGCTCAAAATACTATTTTAGACCTTAAAGCTGAGAGACACAATCACCTATAAACACCGGGATAGTTGCAAAGTTGTTTGAACCCGGAGCTTCAGGTTATCCCGGATACTCCAGATTCTGGATAATAGCCCAGAGTCTTCGAGTTAGACTCCGAGTCGGACTCTTGGTTTGGGCTTGAGTGCCCAACCCAGAGTCTCCAAATAAACCCAGATACTCTGGATTGTGGACAGTAATTCGGAGTCTTTGAGTTAGACTTCGAGCCGGGCTCTCGGTTTGGGCTTAAGTGACCAACCCCAGATGAACCCGGATACTCTGGATTGTAAACAATAGCCCAGCATCTCCGAGTTAGACTCCGAGCTGGGCTCTCAATTTGGACTTGAGTGTCTAACCCAGAGTCTTCAGGTGAATCCGGATACTCCGGATCAGTACAAAAAGTACTATAATAGCTAGTTTTGGAGGCTGGGTTTAAATACCCCTCTCAACCCCTCCTTCATTTGTTGCTGAGCTACTAAGCTAACTCGAAACAAACTCATTCATAACCATTCAATAGCCCCTTCAACTCCTCTAGTGCTTTAAATCTTGCTAGATTTTGAGAGTTGATTTGGGAAAGTGGGATTGAGTGCTAGTGAGCTTAAATCTATTCATTGAGCACTTGAATTCATCATCAAGCTATCGATTCACGTTCTTTACTCTTGGAGCTTAGAGCTTCTAGACAATTAGGTGTCGCTCAAAGAGCATCCAAGCTTGTGGAGTGTCCCGAGAACTTTGTGAAGGTTCTTCTCGCCTCTGCAAGGGAAGAGTTACTCTTGAGTAAGCCCAAGCTTGACCTTCGTGGTCGTTTGGTGAGGACAAGGGTTGAAAGAGATTCGACTCTTTGTGAGCACCTTAACGGAGACGTAGGGTCGTTTGATCCAAACTTTGGGAAACAAATTCTTGTCTCGTTTACATTTTTGCATATTTTTCTTGTTCTAGTTGTTTTTTGAGGGTTTTCTCGATCTACTTGTTTGTGAGGTTGTAATTAAAACTGATTGGTTAAAACAAGCTCTTACATAAATTAGAACATGTGGTAACATTTATACCCATATAGACTCGCTTAGTTTTGCTTAGTTTTTAATTTCCTATATAGGCCATACTATCCAGGTTAGCTCGGAGTCTCTGTACCCCGGATTCTCTGGTTGGAACTGGAGTGTCCAGATTCTATTAATCTGTTGCGAAGTTTTAATTTTCATAAATCAGCTATTCACCCCCTCTAGGCGACATCATGTACATTCAGCGCAGATCTACCGCCGAGCGCCACCACCACCGCCCCTCTGGACTGTCCTACCGAGTGTCGCAGCCACTACCACCTGGCCTGTCCCGCCGAGCGATGACTCCACCCCACCCCCCACCCCCGCTTGTCCCGTCGAGCAACACAGGCATCGCCCCTGCTCCTTTCCCATCGAGCAATGCTGCCAGCTCCCAGGTCCTATGCTGCCAAGTGATGACACTATGAGATCTCACTGCCCCCAGAGCAAAAGGACACCGCCAACGCCCTTAGCCTGTCCCATCGAGCGTCGCTGGCACTGTCCCCACTCCTTTCCTCCGAGCAACGCTGCCAGCACCCAGGTCCTGTGCCACTGAGCGGCGACACCGTCAGATCCCTCTACCCTAGAGTAGAAGGACACTGCCACCATCGCGATTAGTGAGATGAGGTCGCCCCCTATGTTCACCACTGTGGTTTACTTGTGTATGTAATGTGCTATGGGAAAGAAGTTTAAACATAAGATGGTTCAGAAGTCATAACTAGGATTAGTTCAGGAAGGATTGAACATCATATTTTGGATGCAGATAGTCATAACCTCTCCCTGAGCAAAATCCTATCTAGGAAATGTATATGCATAGTTAAGGAATAAAGGCCCAAATTATCAACAAGAAAGTGCAAACAGCAAGGCATGATCATTAAAGTATAGTTAACCTGTACTATTTGCAAGCATATGAAAATTTCAAACCTCACGGGTAAGAACAGAGTTCAAAATTTGTGTCATGTTTGTTTCTTTGTCCGATCTACTTGCGCCATAGCTTGCTTGTTGTTTGAGTTAGCTTGTTGTTTCCATGGATCCATTCATCCATGTACATAGAGACAGAGGTGTCAAAAGGGCAGAAATAATAGTAACTATTGTGTTTGCAATAGAGACAGGGATTGATGTCAATTTGATTGTGTTGGTAATCACTTTCAAATGACTTTCTTACTCAATAAATGTTATTGATTTTGAATCCATTCGTGCAATTAGCAGAATATAGTCTTTGTTCTGAATAAATATTGTGGTTGCAATGAATATGATCGTGGGCCTCTTGCCACAGATGTCATTGCAACAGAAGATGCGCCCCCATTCACAACCACAACTACTGCAGGTGATGCACCAAGCTATGAATAAGTGGGTGGTGAAGAAGTAGGGTCAGGCAACACTGTTGGGGAAAGCTCGGAGTTTAAGCCACCACCTGCAAAGAAGCCCAAGATAGTTGTTGAGGATGATATGGTGGCTATGATGAGCAGTAGTCTTAGTCAAATAGCCGCAACTATAGAGAAGGTTGCAACTCAAACAATGATGTTCCTGAGGACCTCTACATCGACATGATGAGCTTTCTAGGTAGGGCTGGATAACGAGCTAGCTCAGCTCGGTTTGGCTCGACTCATTTAGATAATGAGTTGGTTCGGCTTGACTCGACTCGTTAATGAAATAAGCAGAAAAGCCAGCTTGGCTTGGCTCGTTAGCAGCTCGAGCTAACTCGTCTGGCTCGCGAACCAGGTAATAACTTTGAGCAGTACAAGTGTATAACAATGTTTGAGCAATTAATATATAAGTATGAGCTACAAGAAATACTGTCGGAGAGTAAACTCCTGTCGCAGGGATCCCGAGAGACCCCTTTTTAGAGATTCGGCCGGGGGGATGATCCTGAAAAAACTTGTTTGGGAAATAAGCGGGAACGGAAATAAATGCGATGGCTGGCGGGAGACGATCACCCTAATGCAAGAAAAAGTGGGTACGCCGGGTTTTAGACAGGTTCGGGCCGCACGGAGGCGTAACACCCTACTCCTGTATGAACACTATATTTATCCTTGAAGAGAATTCTTCAAGGAGGTATCTGGTTCTAAGGGGAGAGCTGTTTACAAAGAGCTTGAGGCTCTTATGTTCTAGCTTAACTCGAGCTGGTTCGAGTGTCTGTCGATCTATCTTTGGCCTGGTTCGTCGGAGATTGTTGGTCGTCTGGTGGTCGAAGGCTTTCTCCTTTTCTTTTAGTGTTCTCCATCCTTTCCTTTTATAGGCGCGCCGACCTCAACATATCCTGAATGGGAAAGAGGGGACACGAACGCCAAGGTGCCACGGAGAAAGGCGTAATCATTTCATTTTGGCGAAGTGACAGGGGCGGTGGAGAAATGCGGCGCGCATTCGACCACCAGCCGCTGCGGAAGCCTCGGGGCGCCCTAAAAGGGGCCCACCGGTCAGCCTCAGAGGTGCCCAGTGCGCCCACCCTGTCTTGTTCTTCTGCCAGGGCAGGGTGGCAGGCGGAGTGCTTCGATTCTGGCAACGTTATCCCGAGGCACCTGGATAAAAACGGGACGGGACCCGTGCATTTAATGGACCCACGGCCCCCTGCTAGTGCATGGCAGGGTCTGACACTGGGGCGTGGGCAGCTGAGAATGTCAGGATGTCAGGATGTCAGACCGCGCGTGCCTATTAAATGCGGCATTGGGCCTTTGACTGGATGACACCCTGACGACGGGACCCTTCGGGTCGTTGAATGATCTTGCGCGAACCTTCGGGGCACCGAGTCCTCGGGGGCTGCCACGTGCAGCCCCGAACACTCTCTCCCGAGTACTGCGGTGGGACCTTCGGGGCACCGAGTCCTCGGGGGCTGCCACGTGCAGCCCCGAGCACTCTCTCCCGAGCACTTTGGTGGGGCCTTCGGGGCACTGGGTCCTCGGGGGCTGCCATGTGCAGCCCCGAGCACTCTCTCCCGAGCACTTCGGTGGGACCTTCGGGGCACCGAGTCCTCGGGGGCTGCCACGTGCAGCCCCGAGCACTCTCTCCCGAGCACTTTGGTGGGGCCTTCGGGGCACTGGGTCCTCGGGGGCTGCCACGTGCAGCCCCGAGCACTCTCTCCCGAGCACTTTGGTGGGACCTTCGGGGCACCGAGTCCTCGGGGGCTGCCACGTGCAGCCCCGAGCACTCTCTCCCGAGCACTTTGGTGGGGCCTTCGGGGCACTGGGTCCTCGGGGGCTGCCACGTGCAGCCCCGAGCACTCTCTCCCGAGCACTTTGGTGGGGCCTTCGGGGCACTGGGTCCTCGGGGGCTGCCACGTGCAGCCCCGAGCACTCTCTCCCGAGCACTTTGGTCTTAGTATTTGGACCCTGCAGATCATCGGGGAACTAGGGTGCTCGGGAACCAGAGGCGGCGGCCCCGAGCACCTTCTCTCGGGACTTAGCTTTTTCTTACCTCGCAGGGTGGTGACATGTGGTGGATAGCCGGCCTGGCCTCGGGACTTAGGGACCCCTGGTTCTGAATACACCGACAGTAGCCCCCGGGCCCGTTGGTAGCCGATGGGACGGAGACTGCGAATGGGCCCTTCGTCGCGACCGAGGCCAAGGCTAGCGCGGACGCCATGTGGCAAGCTTTCGAGAGGTGGCCCTTGCGGACCTAGACCTTAAGTACGTTCCAACGAGAAAATGAGTGGACGCGTGTCCACACAACTTCCGAAGGGTATGATAACCATACGGGCGGCACGCGCGGTCGCCGCGCAGATCGAGGAAAATACGCCTGGCAACCGCTGACATCGTGCGATCGGCGGGAGATTCGTCTGACAGTTGCGTCGATCGAGGCGACGCTTCGCCGAGCGAACCGTCTGGGGCGGCAGTTTTCGAATTTTGAGATATAAAAAAGGGGGAACAGATCGGTCCGTTTCCCCTTTTTACGCTCTCTTGCACTTGCGCTCCTGCCTTCTTGGTGCTCCGAAGCCCTCAGGAAAATCCCAGGCGACCGGAGCATTCTCCCTTCTCCCTCTTCTCCACCCTGTTGAGATGACGAGGGTTGGAGGAGGACGCCGGGACAGGACTTCGGACAGCATCTTGCCGGAGTCTCGTCTGAGGAATGAGGAGGCGGCGGATAAAATTAGGAAGCTGTTGGTACCGGAGGGTCAGGAAGGTGCCGTGGTGGTGAGGCCGGCGACTCTGACGCCGGCGACGACTGTCCCTGGGCGGACCGTTCTCTTCACCTCTTTCGTGGCGGCGGGGCTAGTGCCGCCGTTCTCCGCCTTCTTTCTGCAAGTTTTGGAGACGTACGGCATACAAATGGCGCATCTAAGCCCCAATTCCGTCGTGGCGTTGGCGGTCTTCGCGCATCTCTGCGAAATGTTCGTGGGGGTGATGCCGTCGGCGACGCTGCTTCGCCATTTCTTCGTTCTCCGGCCGGTGGGGAAGAAGAGGGGGTACTCCACGGCGGACGTCGTGGGGTGCTGCAACCTTCGGCTCCGGGAAGGCCTGGGGGATCATTATATTCCCCAGGTTCTGCGCAGCAAGTGGGAGGAGTGGCGGCGGGACTGGTTCTTCGTCGACATCGACCCCCACGAGCGCCTCGAATTGCCAGAGAGGGCGGCGGAACCTCGGCGGTCGACGTGGGAGGCGCCGCCGCCAGAAGATGCGAGACTGAAGCCGGTGCTAGAGCGCATCTTGGAACTGCGCGAGGGCGGGCTGACCTCAGTCATGGTGGTTGTGGACTTTCTGCGTCGTCGGTTGGCACCCTTGCGAGAGCGGGCCCGACCAGGCTGGTTCTACACCAGGCCGGAGGACATCACCAGGACCCAGATCGGCGCGAGCTGGGATCTGGGGCAGGCAGAGCTGCGAGGGATGACCCGAGTGATCACCGGGACGGAGGACATGAGCCGGGCGGAGCTCCCATGGCCGAAGATGGCGCTCTGCGCCAATCCCAACCGGGTGGCCATCATGGCGGGGCTGCCGGAGTTCGATGCCCAGGGGCCCGTGGACCGGCCACGAAGCCGGAGTCCCGAGGCCTCCGACCTCCCCGGGCTGGAGGAACTTCTTGGCGAGGAGGTCGCAGGTAGTTCGGCGCGGGCTGGCGACGGGGCCGCCGCAAGCAGCAGCCGCCGTGCCGGAGAGGAGGGCGCCACTGTAGTTGTTGAAGAGTTGGCGCCGGGAGACCGGGGAAAGCGACCCCGGGCCTTGATCCTAGTGCCGGATTCTCCGCCGTCGCCGACGGCAGCGGCGGCATTTCCGGTGCTGGAGCCGCGCCTGGTGCGGATGGGGCCTGCATCGACGCCTGCGACCTGCACGGCGGAGACCGAGACCCGTCCGGCGGCACCCGAGGTTCGCACGACGGCGCCCGTGGCCTGCGTAGTGGCTCAGCCGAGCCCCCAGCGGAAGAGGCGGCGGGAGGAGTCCGGACCGACGGCACCGGACCCGGACATCAGACTCCTAGCGGCCAAATGGCGGTATCGGTGAGTCTTCTTTCTTGCTTTTCCATGGGCATTTTCGGCCCGAACTAAGTTTTGACAACTTTCACTTGTCTCCCGCAGGCCAGCTGCAGGCGCTGTTGTGACGGAGAGAGAGAGGGCGCCGGAGCCAGAGCCGAGCCTGCCCGCTGCGACGGCGGAGGCCGGCATAGGATCGGCGGAGGTGCCAATCGACGTGGCGGCCCCTGGGAGAGAGGCGGAAGTGGCAGCCGAAAGAAGGGTGCCGGCGGAACCTACCCCGGGCGCGGAGAGCCCGGGGCGGATAACGGTGGAGGCTGATGTTCTGCCGGGGCCGGTGGACAGGGCGGCCGATGCGGGAACGCGGCCGCCGTCCGAGACCTTGGCTCCGACGGAGCCTACCCCGGGCAGGCAGAGCCCGGGGCGGATGGCGGCGCAAGGCCCGACGGAGAGCTCGGCCCCCCTGGAGGCATCCCGCAGTGCCCGGTCGGCCTGCCGATCCCTTCCTGGCCGCCATTAAAGGCGTCCAAGCAGCAGTCGGGCAACTGGGCGCAGTGGTGAAGGCCAAGGAGGGGGAGCTCGAAGCCGAGTGCGCCCGCCTGGCACTGGAGAAGGCGCAGCTGGCGGGCGCCCAGGAGGAGGCCCGTGCGGCAGCCGCGCGGGAGCAGAAACTCCTAGAAGACATCCGCGCGGAAGCCGCGCGGGAACGAGAAACTTTGAAGACCGCGCGGGCAGAGGCCGCGCGGGAACGAGAAGACGCCGCCCGCTTGGCCGAGGCGTCGAGGCAGCAAGCTGCCGAGGCCCTTGCCAGGATGGCGCAGGCGCAGGAGAGGGAGGTGGCAGTCGAAGCCCGGGAGCAGGCTGCGGAGGAGCGGCAAGCCGAGCTGACCCGCCGGGAGGGCGCGGCCGAGAAGACGCACGCCGACCTCCGGCGCTGGGAAGACAACCTCCGGAAGATCAGAGAAGAAATCAAGCGCTGGGAAGAGGAAGTCTCCATCCGGGAAGTAGACAACGAGCTATCGGCGTCCGAACTCGGTGCCCGGGAGGATTCGGTGGTCCAGCAGGAGGATGTGCTGGCCCGGCGGGAGAATGAGCTGAGTCGTCGAGAAGGCGAACTGAGTCGCCGAGAGGGCGAAGCTGCTGCTGCGGTGGCCGCCGCGGCTACCAGGGCGGAAGATAATGCGAAGCACGAGGCGGAACTGGCCACCCGTGAGCGCACCTTGTCCGAGATGGTGGCCAAGGCGAAGGAGGCTGCCGTCCCCGCCGCAGCTGGCGGTTCTTCTGGTCCGGCCAGGGACCAGGGACTCGAGGCACAGCTGCGGGCCGCCAAGGAGAAGCTCGAGACCGCCTTTGTCTCGCGGGTCAACCTTGAGCATATGCTGGAGGACATCCTCCGGCGGATGCGACGGGCCGTGGAGAAGGGTGGTCTCGGACGGCTTGTCGACGACAAGAAGGGCGACGGCCCCGCACGACAAGTGTTGGGGCTGCAGCAGGTCTGCGAGCGCCTCGAGACCCTGCCCTGGGCAGTTCAGGAACTTGCCGCCCGGGAGGGACGTGGCTTGGCACGTGCCGTGGCCGAGCACGTCTTGGCCTGCTACCGAAGCAGGGACCCGAACTTCCCGTTGGAGCCAGCGCGGGAGGGAGTAGTCAAGGCTGAGGAGGAGGCCGCCCGGGCAGCGGTTAGGAGTACCGCCTCCGTGGTGGCGGCCGGCTTCAGGCGAGAAGTGCCGCCGCCGCCAGCCCCCGGGGATGACTCGGAGGATTCAGCCGACGCCTCTGCCGCCGACTAGGCCTTCTGTGCCCTCTCTTCTTTTGTTGTAGATGTAGGAGTGAATATTAGGAGTGAAACCTTAGAAAACGCCTTGTATATGTCTTGTGAATATAATGGCAGCTTTTCCTTGGGCTCGCAACTCCAATTTCTCTGTGTGTTTGATGTTTCTTCTGGTGCTCTGCCTGGAAGTCCCGGGGAGTACTCAGTCGGGCCGTTCCCGACCTTCCCATCCCCGAGAAATGAAGTTGTTCCGGTCGCTGGCGTTGGCGCAGCCAGCCCTCAAGCTCTCGCGAGTCCGCACTACCTAGGTTAAGAAACGAAGACACAGACTCCCTTGCCCGGGAGATAGATCGATCCTGCTCGGAACACGCCGTGCCTAATGAACACTTTTTCACTTTGCGACCACTCAGTTAGTAGAAGGGAGACGCGTGCGGGCGAGAATGTGACCAAAAGTCCTCGCGGTCCGGTGGTGCCCGGGCTCAAAACGGGCCGGACCGAGCACTGACAGCCCGCCCCCAAGGCCGGAGCTCCGGACTACTCGAGCAGCTCGAGCGATAGGATTACCCAGGGCACCCGAGGACTCGGTAGTGATCGGGGTCCATAAAAGCAGACCGAACACCACGACGACCACGAAGGGCTTTGGTCAGACATTATCGTAAGCATGGTACTCCTTTCTACAAACCGCTATGTCGTTCTGGGAAAAAGTAGACACGCGGCAGGGTTTTTGCGTGCAAGGAGACCACCTCGCCGAACAGATTAAAGCGCGAGAGCCCCCGAGAATGACTCGGGAACATAAATTTACTGAAAGCAGACTTGTCTGAATATAACCACTCACCGGACAGCTGTCGTCCTTCCGGCCAACCGATCCAGGAGGGGTGTGCCTCCGAGCTCGGGGGCCCGGGGACTTGATTCTTTCAACGGAGCGCCCGAGGGCCCAGAGGCATACGAGGCTCCTAGGGTCGGGTGGCCTCGACCACCCAAGCCTAAGTGGTAGGACCACCCGAAGACCCTTGGGGCCGACCAGAGACCGGGGCATTGAAGCCCTTGCGGCCGAACTGCTTGTGATTGCCAGCCTGTGACTTGAGAGAGAATATAGAATTTCTTTGTCTGGTGCGCTCTGTTAGTGCGGTACTTGCTATAGACTGTTCTCGTTTTTGACCCGAGACCTCTTGAATACCCAAACCGGCGAACAAGAGCGGACAGAGGCATAACCTAGAGGTCCTATGGTTCGGTGGCGTCCGGGTATGACAGACCAGACCGAGCACCGACAGCCCGTTCCGAGGGCCCGAGCTCCGGACTACTCGAGCAGCTCGAGCGATTGGATTACCCAGAGCACCCCGAAACTTGGTAGTGCCTGGGAGCCTGCCATGACACCGAACACCACAGCCTACCATGCCGGACGTGGGTCAGCGGCGACTGCTCGCATGCATACCGATCGGGATTCTTTTGTCAACGGGAAAAAAGAGAGAGCGAACTTTTTCTCGCACAACCGAGCTCCTCACCAGACATATTAAACATACGGAATCCAGAAAAAGTATTTTGATATAGCGATTGCTTATTCAAAAACTTAATGTGCAATATTTACAAGGTTGGGTGACATCGACTTACCCCACGGGGCGAAGCCTTCAGACTGCTCGGGCGGGGAGAAGCCCCCGGCCTTACTAACCTGAACCGCGAGCACGGCCATCTACGGGTAGAAGCGTCGAAGATGCTCGATGTTCCACGGATTCGGGAGTGGCTGTCCTTCCTCCGTCGCCAACCTGAAAGAACCTGCCCGGGGGACCGCGATCACGGTGAAGGGACCTTCCCACACAGGGGACAACTTATTCATTCCTTCGCGCGACTGGATGCGTCGGAGAACTAGGTCCCCCACCTCGAGAGACCGGGCCCGGACATGGCGCAGATGATAACACCGCAGACTCTGCTGGTACCGAGCCGCCCGGACAGCAGCACGCCGCCGGCGCTCCTCCAGGTAGTCTACGTCGTCGCGCCTTTGATGCTCCTGCTCACCCTCAGAGTATGCATGCACTCGAGGGGAGCCTAGAGTGAGCTCGGAGGGGAGGACTGCTTCGGCGCCGTAGACGAGGAAGAAAGGAGTCTCCCCGGTAGCGCAGCTTGGCGTAGTCCGATTGGCCCATAACACGGCTGGCAGCTCGTCCACCCATCCCTTCCCGTGCTTAGCGAGCACGTTATAGGTCCGGGTTTTGAGGCCTTTTAGTATCTCCGCGTTGGCGCGCTCGACCTGCCCGTTACTCCGAGGATGAGCGACGGAAGCGAAGCAGAGCTTGATGCCGAGATCTTCGCAATAGTCCCCGAACAAGGCACTTGTGAACTGGGTGCCGTTGTCGGTGATGATCCGATTGGGGACACCAAAGCGGCTAGTGATGCCACGGATAAACTGGAGCGCCGTGTTTTTGGTCACCTTGATGACTGGGACCGCCTCCGGCCACTTGGTGAATTTGTCGATAGCGACATATAGGTATGCATAGCCCCCGACTGCTCGGGGGAATGGACCCAGAATGTCCAAACCCCAGACCGCGAAAGGCCATGACAGGGGAATGGTATGGAGAGCCTGAGCTGGCTGGTGAATCTGCTTTGCATGGAACTGGCATGCCCTGCAGCGCCGAACCAGCTCGGAAGCATCCTGGAGAGCTGTAGGCCAGTAGAAACCTTGCCGGAAGGCTTTCCCGACCAGCGTGCGGAACGATGAATGGCCACCGCACTCGCCCTCGTGGACCTTAGCGAGAAGATCGCCGCCTTCTGCCCGAGAGATGCATTTCAGGAGGATACCTCCTGCGCTACGTCGGTAGAGATCCCCATCTACAATGGCATAGCGTTTGGACTGCCGAGCAACCCTTTCGGCAGACGCCTCATCCTCGGGTAGGAACTTTTCTTTCAAGTACCCTCGGATGTCAGACATCCACGAGGCATCTTGAGAACATTCGGTGAGCACAGCGCACTCGTCGGACGGCGGCGCCCTGACGGGGCTTCCCACTGAGGGCACCGCCGGGGTTTCCTGAATTGAGTTCGAGGTTTCCCCTTCATCCTGTTCGGCAGGCAGGACGGAAGGCCGTGCGAGTCTTTCTTCAAAGACTCCGGCAGGGACGCGCGCACGTGATGAGGCCAGGCGAGAGAGCTCGTCGGCCGGAGCATTGTCGCGGCGAGAGATATGCCGCAACTCGAGGCCGTCGAAGCGTCGCTCGAGCTTTCTGACTGCAGCCACGTACGCCGCCATTTGAGGATCCGTGCACTGGTACTCCTTGGACACCTGGTTGACGACCAGTTGGGAGTCCCCTTTGACCAGGAGGCGACGAATCCCGAGCCCCACCGCAGCTCGGAGGCCGGCGATGAGACCTTCATACTCCACCATGTTGTTGGATGCGCGGAATTGCAACTGTACGACGTACCGGAGCTCTTCACCCGTTGGGGAGGTGAGAACCACTCCGGCCCCTGCGCTTTTCAGCGAGAGGGAGCCGTCGAAGTGCATGACCCAGTACCCGGGCGCGTCGTGCCCGGGATAGGCAGAAACCTCTTCTGGGACGACGCAGGGGATGGGCGTCCACTCCGCCAAGAAGTCGGAGAGTGCCTGGCTTTTAATTGCCTGGCGACTGACGAAGTGTAGGTCGAACTCCGCCAGCTCTACTGCCCATTTGACAACGCGCCCGGTGCCTTCCCGGTTCCGGAGAATGGGTCCCAGTGGATAAGTGGTAACCACCGAGACTTTGTGCGCCTGGAAGTAGTGGCGCAGCTTCCGGGAGGCGATGAGCACGGCATAGAGCAGCTTCTGAGCTTGGGGATACCTTGTCTTGGCCTCCCGGAGCACCTCGCTGACGAAGTACACCGGTCGCTGTACCCGGCGGTCCCGGATGGTGGCCCCACCCGGGGGGCTGCCACAGCCCCCAGGGTCGGCGGTATGGTCGGGGTTGGCCGAGCATTCGAGCTCGATTCCTTGGCTGGGAAGAGCAGTGTGCTCGGGCTCGACCCCTCGCTCCGGGGGAGCCACGAGGACAGGTGAGTGGTCGGGGGCCTCTGGGAGCTGGGACCCAGCACCCGGCCCCGAACACTCGTCTCGCTCCACCACCAATACTACGCTCACAACCTGAGGAGTGGCTGAAACGTAAAGCAGCAGGGGCTCACCTTGAGGAGGAGCCACCAACACGGGTGGCGAAGTAAGGTACTTCTTTAAGTCGCGGAAGGCCTGCTCGGCCTCCGGCGTCCAGTTAAAATGACTGGATTTTTTCAGAAGCTTGAAGAGGGGGAGCCCTCGTTCCCCGAGCTTGGAGATGAAGCGCCCGAGGGCGGCCATGCAGCCGGCGAGGCGCTGGACTTCCTTGAGTCGAACCGGGGGTCGCATCTGCTCGATGGCCCGGATCTTCTCCGGATTGACCTCGATTCCTCGGCCAGAGACCAAGAAACCAAGGAGCTTGCCCGCCGGGACCCCGAAGACACATTTCTCCGGGTTGAGCTTGAGGCGGGTAGAGCGGAGACTGTTGAAAGTCTCGGCAAGGTCCTCGAGCAGGGTGGCGCGATCTCGGGTTTTGACCACGAGATCGTCGATGTAGGCTTCGACGTTGCGGCCAACCTGCGAGTTAAGAGTGATACGAATGGCGCGCTGGAAGGATGATCCAGCGTTGCGCAGGCCGAAAGGCATTGACATGTAGCAATAAGTCCCCACTGGGGTAGTAAAAGCAGTTTTTTCCTCGTCCCCTACGGCCATGCGAATCTGGTGATACCCAGAGTTTGCATCTAGGAAGCACAAAAGATCACATCCCGCAGTTGAATCTACGATTTGATCAATGCGAGGTAAGGGGAAGGGATCTTTAGGACAAGCCTTGTTAAGGTCGGTGTAGTCCACGCACATGCGAAGCTTGCCGTTGGCCTTCGGGACGATGACTGGATTTGCGAGCCAGTCGGGGTGGAGGACTTCTCGAATGAATCCGGCGTCGAGGAGCTTGCGGACCTGCTCGCGGATAAACTCCTGGCGCTCTGGCGCCTGCCGCCGGACCTTCTGCTTCACCGGGCGGGCGTCCGGACGCACGGCCAAGTGATGCTCGATCACCTCCCTAGGGATCCCGGGCATGTCGGACGGTTGCCAGGCAAACACGTCCACGTTAGCACGGAGGAAGGCGACGAGCGCGCTTTCCTATTTGCTGCCCAGGTCGCTGCCGATTCGGACAACCTGGGTAGCGCCTTCGCCCACCTCGACCTCCTTCGTTGGAACAGAGGTGTCGGCGGCGAGTCGGGGTCTGGATGAAGGGGGTCCCGGGCCCCCTGAAGAGCCATCAACCTCGGCCTGTGCTGAGACCAGAGCCATGTATGATTGTTCGGCGCAGGAGACGGCGCCGCGGGAGTCGGCGACCACGGAGATAGAGCCTGCGGGGCCGGGCATCTTAACCGTAAGGTATGCGTAATGCACGGCCATCATGAACTTGGCAAGCGCCGGACGCCCGAGGATGGCGTTGTAGGGGAGAGGGAGCTCCGCAACATCGAAGAGGACGCACTCCGTGCGGAAGTTGTCCCGGCTCCCAAATGTGACAGGCAACTCAACCTACCCGAGGGGCAGGGAGTGCCCAGGAGTTACTCCACAGAAAGGGAGTGACGGCTTTAGGCGTCGGGAAGATACTTGCAGCTTCTCAAAAGCCTCCTTGGAAAGGAGGTTGAGGCCGGCACCACCGTCGATCAGCACTCTGCCGACCTTAACATTGCAGATAGTGGGAGACACAACCAGAGGTAACCGTCCCACGGCTGCAGTGCTGACGGGGTGATCTGCCATGCTGAACGTGATCGGAGCATCCGACCACCTCAGGGGTCTTGTGGCCTCCTCGCTCGGGGTTGCCGAGCACACTTCGCGCCGCATGACCTTGATGCCACGGCGCGAGCAGGGTGTGTAAGCGCCCCCGTCGATGAAAGCAACCGCATGCTCGGGCTCCTGGAAGCCGAGCTCGGTGTTGTTGGGGACGACCTCGGCATTGCCTCCTCCGTGGGACTCGTCGCGCTCCCTCTGGCGCTGCTCCACGAGTCCTTTGACCGTACGACACTCCGTGAGGTCGTGCCATCTGGTCAGGTGTATGGGACACCATTTACCTGGCTCGGGCCCCGCGGGAGCGGGGACCCTCGCTGGAATAGGAGCTCGGCCAGGGGCCGGGGCTCTTGCTGGAGCTGACGCCCTAGCCGGTGCCGGGGCCCTCGCGGGCACAGAGGCCCGAGGAGGAGCCCGAGCAGGGGCCCTGACGGGGCGCCGATCGGCACCCGGCTGACGCTCTTGCCGGCGATCGGGCTCTTGCGGCTCCCTGTGAGCGGGGACTTGGGCTGGCTCAACGGGAGCGGCCTCGCGCTTCCTTCTCTTTTTCTTTTCCCGCTTATCAGAGCGGGAAGAACTTGGCTGGTCGGAAACGGGGCGAGGAGCATGCCATGCCCTGGCCTCCGCAGCCTTGGCGCACTTATCGGCCAGTGCGAAAAGCTCCGCAGGGGTCTCGATCTCGTGCGTACCTAGCTTCTCGAGCATCCGCTCATCACGGACGCCCTGCCGAAAAGCAACAATAACAGCATGGGGGGCCACTCGCGGAATAGTGTTGCGAACCTGGCTGAAACGCTGTATAAATCGCCGTAGCGTCTCCCCTTCCTGCTGTTGGACGGCGTGGAGGTCGCACTCCAGACTGGGACGTGCGAACGTGCCCTGAAAGTTGGCCATGAATTGGTGGCACAGGTCATCCCAGGAGCTGATAGATCCTGGGGGTAAGTTCATAAGCCAAGAGCGGGCGGAACCCCTCAAGGCAACATGAAAATAGTTTACCATCACCTTTTCGCTGCCTCCGGCCGCTTGGACGGCCGTCGTGTAGATCTGGAGGAACTCGACGGGGTCGATGGACCCGTCGTACTTCTCCGGCAGCTCGGGGCGGAACTTGGAAGGCCACCTCACCCGGCGGAGCTCGGTGGTGAAGGCACGGCAACCGGTGCCGTACCCCGCAGCACGAGCGGGGGTTCTTGGTGGCGAGAAGCGGCGAGCCGGGGATCCCCGGTGGTCATGGGCCGGGAGAGAGGAAGCCTGGTCCTCTGCCCCAACCCCCTACCGGGTCTCCCGCTGACGTTCGAGAGTGACTCGAGCATCTTCGTGGCCCCTCCGCTCGTCAAGGTGCAAACGAAGGTCCCGGGCTCCGGACATGGCCAGGGGGACGGGACTCCGCCTGGAGACCCCTCGGCCCGTGCGGGTGTTGCCCGCTGAGGAGCCGGCTCTGGCGGCACCGTGCTGAGAAGTGGTGCGAGGACTCCCGGCCTGCACCTGGCGACGAGCAGTGCCGACCAAAGCGACGACGTCTTGCATCCACCGGCCTTCCGGAGTGTTTGGCGTGGCCTGAATGGGCGGGTGTCTGAGGAGAGCTTGTGCTGCAAGCAACGCGCTCCCTGGGCTGGCCTCATTGAAAGCGAGCCTGCACCGAGGCGGCACCCGACGTGGTCCAGAGGCAGACCTGGCGGCCGGGGTCCCGACCACCTGCTGGGGGTCGGAAAGTACGTTGGCAGCGGCGGCGGCGCTGATGGGCCCAGCGCCTTGATCCCCTTGGGCGGGAAAAGCCGCACGCGTGGATGGCGGCTGCCGCGGGTACGCAGCAGCGACGGGGCTTTCTTCGTGGGGCAGCTTTCCGTTACTGGAAGTGGAGCCGGAACGCTGGAGACGGTGCCCACCTACCATCTTTTCCTGTGGAGAAAAAAGTGAAACAAACAATCCAGGGATATTCCCCCCTACCTGGCGCGCCAGCTGTCGGAGAGTGAACTCCTGTCGCAGGGATCCCGAGAGACCCCTTTTTAGAGATTCGGCCGGGGGGATGATCCTGAAAAAACTTGTTTGGGAAATAAGCGGGAACGGAAATAAATGCGATGGCTGGCGGGAGACGATCACCCTAATGCAAGAAAAAGTGGGTACGCCGGGTTTTAGACAGGTTCGGGCCGCACGGAGGCGTAACACCCTACTCCTGTATGAACACTATATTTATCCTTGAAGAGAATTCTTCAAGGAGGTATCTGGTTCTAAGGGGAGAGCTGTTTACAAAGAGCTTGAGGCTCTTATGTTCTAGCTTAACTCGAGCTGGTTCGAGTGTCTGTCGATCTATCTTTGGCCTGGTTCGTCGGAGATTGTTGGTCGTCTGGTGGTCGAAGGCTTTCTCCTTTTCTTTTAGTGTTCTCCATCCTTTCCTTTTATAGGCGCGCCGACCTCAACATATCCTGAATGGGAAAGAGGGGACACGAACGCCAAGGTGCCACGGAGAAAGGCGTAATCATTTCATTTTGGCGAAGTGACAGGGGCGGTGGAGAAATGCGGCGCGCATTCGACCACCAGCCGCTGCGGAAGCCTCGGGGCGCCCTAAAAGGGGCCCACCGGTCAGCCTCAGAGGTGCCCAGTGCGCCCACCCTGTCTTGTTCTTCTGCCAGGGCAGGGTGGCAGGCGGAGTGCTTCGATTCTGGCAACGTTATCCCGAGGCACCTGGATAAAAACGGGACGGGACCCGTGCATTTAATGGACCCACGGCCCCCTGCTAGTGCATGGCAGGGTCTGACACTGGGGCGTGGGCAGCTGAGAATGTCAGGATGTCAGGATGTCAGACCGCGCGTGCCTATTAAATGCGGCATTGGGCCTTTGACTGGATGACAGCCTGACGACGGAACCCTTCGGGTCGTTGAATGATCTTGCGCGAACCTTCGGGGCACCGAGTCCTCGGGGGCTGCCACGTGCAGCCCCGAACACTCTCTCCCGAGTACTGCGGTGGGACCTTCGGGGCACCGAGTCCTCGGGGGCTGCCACGTGCAGCCCCGAGCACTCTCTCCCGAGCACTTTGGTGGGGCCTTCGGGGCACTGGGTCCTCGGGGGCTGCCATGTGCAGCCCCGAGCACTCTCTCCCGAGCACTTCGGTGGGGCCTTCGGGGCACTGGGTCCTCGGGGGCTGCCACGTGCAGCCCCGAGCACTCTCTCCCGAGCACTTTGGTGGGACCTTCGGGGCACCGAGTCCTCGGGGGCTGCCACGTGCAGCCCCGAGCACTCTCTCCCGAGCACTTTGGTGGGACCTTCGGGGCACCGAGTCCTCGGGGGCTGCCACGTGCAGCCCCGAGCACTCTCTCCCGAGCACTTTGGTGGGGCCTTCGGGGCACTAGGTCCTCGGGGGCTGCCACGTGCAGCCCCGAGCACTCTCTCCCGAGCACTTTGGTCTTAGTATTTGGACCCTGCAGATCATCGGGGAACTAGGGTGCTCGGGAACCAGAGGCGGCGGCCCCGAGCACCTTCTCCCGGGACTTAGCTTTTTCTTACCTCGCAGGGTGGTGACATGTGGTGGATAGCCGGCCTGGTCTCGGGACTTAGGGACCCCTGGTTCTGAATACACCGACAAATACGTTATACAAAAGAAATCAATTATGTGTTATGTGATCATCTTTTCTTGGAGTGCAACCAGGCGAGAGCATGATGGAAATAGCCAAATCTCACATAAGCTTTTTGGACTTGCAACTACAACCAGTTTAAATAAAACTAATAAAGTTTTCCTACATGAAATTAAGTCTCTGCCAATAACAAGCTTGTGTGATGTGACCATCCAGATATAGTCGAGTTACCAATGTAAGAAACAATCAACACAAAAAAGGAACTGGTGATACTATTCTGCTAAAATCCATCACCACCTTCTAATGAATCAACTTCATAAATCATAACAATAATAGCACAAGTTCAATGTAACGGGCTATGTGGCGTGAAGGATCTAGCAATTTGGAAGAGCAACGACGAGTGGTGACGGCCAACGGCAAAGAAGACGAGTGAGATGAGTAGTCAAGTACATAATACTGCTAGATTTAGGCCATCTAAAGGAGTCGAGATGAGTTTGTCTCATCTAGATCGCTAGCTTGGGCGGTTGGGAAGTTGGAGAGACTTGAGCCTCCCTGACTCATCTAGCTCGCGAGCTGGCTCAAGCTGGCTCATTAACTAAATGAGCTATGAAACCAGCTTAGCTCGGTAAAAAACTAGAACGAGCCGAGCCGAGCTTAGCTTACTCCCAAGCTACGAGCTTTTCATCCAGCCCTAATTCCAAGGTTCCAAGAAGCACATCTAGACATTATTATGCTTATTTGTGTAAGAATCCTTCGCAAACAAGAGCATTCTACAAACCCCCTCTCTCACACAAAATGATTTGAGTTGCTAGTACATCAAAAAGCATCTTCCAGATATAGATCCATAGCTAGTATGACTTATGATATTTTGCTAATGGCCTGCTAGTTACATGCGAGTGTCTTTGGGAGCTGCTTTTACTAATGGCATGCTAGTATGAGATATGATCTTTTGAGAACTTGTGAACTTATGAACTTGTGATCTCGTGACCTGCTAGTTACTTGCGAGTGTCTTTAGCTAATGCTGTTCTGAAACAGCCTAAAAGAATTTGTGAACTTATGATATTGGGTGCATATGAATTTATGAACTTGAGAACTAGTGATAATGGGTCTATCTGAATATTACTATTGTGCTGACTTTACTGCTAAGTTGCTATTAGATACTTCTGAAGATAACCAACAATAGCCTTGTGAAGGCGAATCTGCAGGTTGTGTAATTGTGCTCTGTATGAATGCCATGCTTTAGTACCAGCTGTTAGATTAAATGTGAACCAAAATGTGATGCATGCACTCTGTTTATCCGCAGTCATGTAAATATTCAGATAAAGGTCTGATATAGCCAATTGGCTTCAGTAATCCTGCCATGTTTGTAGGATTCATTTATCTTCTATTTTCATCAATCTTCAGTTCCTGTTTGGCATATATATGATGTCCTAGAGAAGAATAAAAGGAAGGGGGAAAGAGAGGAGAAGAAAACAAGCTGAAGCACCTTTGTTGCAGATATGAAAGATTATTTTTCCTGTGTTTTTCCCTTGTTGACTCATATATGGCTTTGTATGGTTTCAGCTCTTGTGCACGACAGCTTGATTATTTTGATTGAGCCTCATGTGGACCAGCTGTGGAAATGAAAGAAAAAATATTTTGATAGAGCCCCATGTGAACCTGCCTCTGTTTTCATTTTTCATTGAGCCTCGGTGTTCATTTTTTTATGCTTAGCTGCTAACACCAAATAATGACAGTTATTTGTGTTGTGTATTGATCCTCAGTGTATGTTGTGAATGCTGTTTCGTAGCTTCTATGATCTTGGAGGTTGTACAACTCTATGCTTTGGTTCGGACCTCTACCATTTGTAGTGTCTACATCGTGAAAGAGAACAGAAACAAGAAGAGAACTAGAAACAGGGAATAACTTCACCATAAGAAGAGAATAGATGATCTTATCTGTACAGATTCAGCCAACCAAACATGAGTTTATACGAGTTCGTTTCATCCTATACAACCAACTAAACATAAACATGTGTTATCCTGTACAACCAACCAAACATGTAAACTGTATCAACTCATTCAAAACAATCCCATAGTAGGAGTTGGTATAAGTATCCAAACACATCCTTACATTACATTGAGTGTCAGGGTACTTGCCATCGAAACTTGGATGCTTTTTGCCTGCATCTGCAACACCTCTGCTACTTGCCAACTCTCGTGCCCAACACACACTGAATCTGATCTCCGTTGTCTTCTTGCAGCTAAAATTCTCCACTCCAATCAATGCTGAATTGTTAACAGGCTCAATGATGCACCATTTCTCACAGACAATCAAGGTACCGTTATAGCTCTGAATTACCGTTATAGGATACCATGTTGAAATCCGACTTGAAACCGGATGTCTTATTTAGTAAAAAAAATTAAACACATGAAATACAACTCGAAATCTAACACGGATGTCAAATTTAGATATCCGATTTAGCAAAATAATAGACATAAGTGTCCAAACAACACTGCTGAATTGCCCTAGATAATACAGGTGCTCGTCGGGAATGCAGAGCCAACCGCCGCTAGCAACCGCGCAAAGAACGGGACGAAACCAAGCCAAGAGCCAAAACGCGAGTCGGCAAACCCGCGAACCGAACACCGTCGTGCGCCGAGTGCAGCCATTCCCCTCCCCGAGCGCAAAGCGAGCCTGAAAGAGAAGGTAGTCTCGGCACCCCACTTCGTGTCGTCCACGACTTGGGGTAGGCCGCCGGGAACGGGAAGGCGCCGCTCGCACAGCCGGGTGGTCGTTAAGGGTGCTTGCGTGATGGGCTGCTCCTGGAAATTCGCGGTAACGTATGCCTTCCTCAGCTGCGTCTCTTTCGTTGTCAGTTCAGTGCAACGCTTCATATGATTCGTACGCAAAACATAAGAATCTCCTTGCCTATACAGGTTACAAGGATCGTTTCAAAATCTGTAAGACACTCAAAAAAGGAGATGCAGTCAAGCCCGGTAGGATGGAGCAGATTTGGACGGCACATAGGTTCGTGCAACAGCCAAAAGCGTTTAGTTTTTCAAGCGGCTTCTACACAAATTTCTGTAGTCTTCTTGGTATATATCACCTGAGTGGGGTGGCACAAACGTTGATTTCATGAACACCTATGAATTAAGCAGTGGAGAAAACTGGTGATTAACCCAAGAACTTAGTACAGCACGGCTTACATGCAGAAAGTGGGAGACCGAACTGCAGGCAGATCTGCACATCTTTATTCATGTGATTTGAAGTTGAAACTTACACGGTAGTAGCACTGGTAGATAGCACAAGAAAGCTACGGAGCCAAGTGTGGCGTACAACCTTTTTACCTGACAACAAACAATTCAAGCCACGCTTGTTTATGCAGCCGATGACCCTACAGGCAGCGGTATTTTCTATCCTCCGCACGCCATGGAGCCCGTCCGAATAAACTGAAACAGCGGCACCTGGAGAAGAAAACAAAATTCTTCAGAAAAGATTACTTGGAAATTGTCTAGAGAAAGTACATTAAATGAAGTCCAATACATCACAATGTGGATAAACTCAAAAATCAAAATCAGCCATATTTGTTGCTTCTATTCTGTATTAACTAAGAAGTATACGGAATACAGAAAGCTTCTTCATTTTCAATGATAAGCTTATGCCATCCGACATTATCAATCAAAATCAACCATATTTGTTGCTTCTATTCTGTATTAACTAAGAAGTATACGGAATAAAGAAAGTTTCTTCATTTTCAATGATAAGCTTATGCCATCCGACATTATCAGCAAGGGAAGGGGTGTGTGGATATTTTACTCGGTGGTCATATCCATAGCAGGATGCTTGGTAAATGGTACGAGCATTTTATCCTTAGCCAAACAATTGGAGGTTAGATGTTCTAGTGGCTGGTTTCGCAGCCACAAGAACCCCTTCGTGCATGTAACAGAGCAAAATCAAGAAAATAAGAATGAGCTACACAACCAGCAGCTGATTACTACAAGACAAACGCAGCAGGTTACTTAGCCCATTTGCAAGCTATTTTGCGTACCATTCGGGAATCACTTGTTGCACTAGTTTTATTGTCCAATGGCTGTTGGAGCAGAAGCAAGTTCAACGGTGAGGATGAAGGTTGACATGCCAGCCTCCCTTAGATGAGAGACATCGCCATTCATGAGCCTCAAAAGGTTCCTAGAAGCAAGAAGGCTCAAGCCCTCCTCTGACTGCTCTTTATTGTCCTCATACATTTGTGACAATATTTCTGCTGGGACTCCTGTTCCCCGGTGTTTGATCCTGAAAACCCATAACATAAGAGCAACTTTACTTTAAGCATTCATACTTCAAGATTTCCTTATCAGAAACAAGTGCATGCATGCAAATTTGCATGGCCAGTGTACCTAAGTTCCAGGTCTATGAGATGGAGATTTTCCCCAATGCTGTTCTTAGTCAGTTTGGATGCTATCTCAACAGAACCTCCAACAGGAGAGAACTTCACCGAAACGAATAGGAAGTCGGAGAGGATCTGCTGGAGTCGAATACCATCCCCGTAAACTTTTTGCTTCATAAATTTCTCTGGCAGGTTGCAAGAGATTCTGATCCCTTTTCCCTGGCAATCTATCAGTACTTGACTTACAGCAGCCACCACCACATCTTGCAACAGAAATTCAACCATCTCCAAATCCATGCAACTTGACCTGTGGACACAATAATAGAGAATTATTAAGTAGATAGTAACTCATATGACTATGAGCTTCAGTAGTTAGTAAAAATAAAACAAAGAGCAACACCATCAACCTACTATGTCTGAGAACTGACAAATTACTAAGGTAGATGAAAGTAAATACAAGAGCTTAATAGAACAACTTAAAAGATTCGGTAAGAAGATTACTTGTCAGTTATGCTATCTTGATCTGAGTCGGCAAGTATCTTGTTTAGCTGGCGATGACAACTATCTGCGACACGAACCTGACTCATCTGCTCTTCATTCAAACTTGTGCTCTTGAGCACTTCCCTAGAGTAAAGCATACCTGAGAGAGGTTTCTTGATGGCTTGTCGCATGTAGGAGAATGCCTTCAACTTTTTCAGTGATGTCTGTTCTGAGGCTTGCTGCACATGTAGTGCATGCTGCAGCTCATCACTAGGAACATGAATGAAACAGAATACTCCAGTGACAATACCATCTGCATTGATTTTTCTGTTCACTGACAGAAGACACTCAATGTACTTTCCATTTCGGTCGCAGAAGCCAAATGGAGCCTTTTCTGCTTCTTCCCCTGCTAATGCACTGTTGATAATAATGCAAAGACGTACAAATGCATCTTTATTCTTCAGAAGGCAGGAAGCATTGCTAGTGTCAAAAACTTCACCAAGGAGCATCTTATCTAGCACCTCATCTCTGTGCCACCCAGTAAGCTTGGTCATGGCTGCATTCCACTCAGAGCACCACCCAAATTGGTCAGCACCAAATATAGGAGGAATGAGTGGATTTGGGTTGTGAACGATTGCCTTATAATCTCCCTCAACCCGAGTAAATTTGTCCATGACCAACTTATGAACAGTCATATCTTGGGCTACAAAGCACACCCCAACAACATGGTCATGAAGGTCACGACTGGCACAAGCATTTACAACCAAGATAACAGGGCCCTCATCCCTCTTGGAGCCATGAGTTTTCACCTCAAATTGAACTTCCTTCTCTTCTCTGCCTGCTCAATTGATGAGATATTTAGAAAGCAACACACAATACTGCTAATTATCGATTATTATTATTTTTTGTGAGGGATTGAGTATTAACTGTAAGCATAATGATCAAATGTAGCAGATAACAAGTTAGGTGCTGAACGCTTTTTGTAAAAATTGGTAAATAGTGTTATCGAATAAGTATAAAACTCAAAACACTAGGAAAATAAACTAGAGCAGCTAGGAAGAATCCACCCACCCTGCAGAGCTAAGTATAGCATCCTCTGGACAATCGGTACAGAAGATTCCTCCACAAGCGTAAGTACGTGCCTTCCTATAGCCTCATCAACCCTCAACCCTGTCAACTCCGCTACCTTTTGATTCCATCCATTGACCAATCCATTGCCATCTACTGCTAAGATTGGAACAGTTGCTGTTTCCATCAGGCGAACCATTTCACTTGTCACTGCCTGTAATTCAGCAAGCCCATCGAGCTTGAGATCACCAATCTGGTTATCCAAACCGGATGCCCTGGCTGGCTTGATGGCATCATTCAGTGTACCTCTAAGTATAAGTTGCAATGAGTGAATAGCATCCATTTCACAGTCATTCCAGGGTAAACTCTTCATCTTGACAACCTCTAGGAATGCCTTGAAGGACAACCTAGGGTGCATCCTTCTGTTGTCATCCTTATCAGATGGATCATGCTTTGCACCTCCCCACTTAATTTCAGCAGCTGTATGTGACCTGAACCAGAAAAGAATATCCTTGGAAGTGATCTTAGCCACTGCCATTCCACAAATCATGTCACCAAGGGAAGCAGCTCCTGGATATCCAGCATCATGGAGGCTATCAGTACTCAAGCCAGTGGAATCCCTATGAACTTCTGAAAGCCAGAAGGCAATATCACGTATCTGGGACTCAGTTGGAGCCGTACGTAGCCGCCATACTTTGTCCCCGTACAAAAGAGCAGCACCATCACATTTAACAAGGTCCATGATATTTGGACTCCCGGATATGATACTCAAGGGAGAGGCTTCCTTGAATAGCATGTCAGAGAGCATTGTTTGCATACGCAGTATGCTCTTCTCTTGTATCTGCTTCTCCAACTCAAACTCCTTATTTACATGGACAGCAAACACTTGAGCCAAGAATTCACAGGCATACCGCAGTGGAAAGGGAACATATCTGGGGCTCTCATGGTGGCAAACAATGAGACCCCACAGTTTCTTCTTCTTCAGCTGTTGTGATGGTTGTCCTGGCTCGGCTTCATCATCCTCTTCATTTTCATTAACCACAACAGCCATGACAAGGGATGCAATCGAGTTCATGTTCTCCATATACTGAAGGTGACAACTGTGTGGCGCTCTAAGAGTTGAACCACACAAGCTAATATCAATGGAGAGTCCCTCATCTTCAATAATCTTCACGGATCTTGCACGACAATCACAGATCATTCGGACTTTGTTCTTCATGAAAAGAAACCTGGCAGCTTGAGGGATATCAGTGGCCGGATAGTGCAGGCCAAGATAAGGCTCAATACCAGGTTTGGTGATCTCAGCAAATACCTCCCCATGCTCATCTTCATGGAACTTGTAAGCCATTACCCTGTCGTAACCTGTAAGGTCGAAGACTTCCTTAACCACGGTATTGCATAAGACCTCCATGCTTCCACCTGGCAGTGACTGGATCTTGGAGATCGCCTTGGCGGCAAGCTTGTACGACTGCAAAGCCCCAGCAGCAGTGGCCGGAAATTCTGTAGGCTTCACAGGCTCAAAATCTACCACTAGGCAACCAGTTGCCCTATGAAGAATGGCATAGAATGGCTTGCCTGAGGTCTTGCATTGAACAAGGATAGGATTCAGCAAAGAAACATCTGCAAATCCTAGTGCCTTCTGCAGTGCTGTGGCACCAGGGTCAGTGAAAAGGGAGCGCATGTTACTGCCAATTCCTAGCTTTGGGGGTTCATCAACATTAGGCACTGCATGGCTGATCGTCGTAAGCATTTCCGGTGCATTCTCACTGAATGCAATGACCTTGAAGCTCTTCTCATCAAGGGCCAACAAGCAACCAAATGGTTGGATTAGCTTTCCTCTCTGAATGTGCTGCAAGTAAGCTATGACCTTCTCTGAACGCCCTTGCTGCTCAGGTGGAGTGGTCCGCTGTGCTTCAACCAACTTGGAGTAATCAAACGAATCACCAGATTCTTCATATTCTGCATTGAGTTCAGCATCAAGGGTTGTTTGCGCTAATATCCTTGCCCGTGAGCTCTGGCGAGTCCTGCTGGATGAACTGGAACCCTGAGTAGGCCTTGAGGAAGACATTTTCTGTCTCAATTTCAAGTACTTGAACCACCCAAGACTCTTATCCACTGGCTATCACTCCTGCAAAACTGGTAAATGGGTAGTGGAAAGCGTCAATCAGTAAAATAGAAAGGTATAGCACCAATAGTGACATGCAAAAACAAAAGATTTACTAAATGTACTGATGAATGTACACCACAAAATATATTCAATGATTCAAAACTTATGACAAGTCCCTGTTGACAGATTTGATCAGGAAAGAGAAATCATTTTTTGTCTTTCCCAAACAAAAGAAAATATCAAAAATACCTTTTTTTCTTTTCCATATAGTGCCGAAAGATGAATCATAAAGGTAGAAGTTTCAGATTAATTTTTTCAAAGCAATGGTACCATCAGTGTGCAAATTAATTTTACCCCAAAATAGTAACTGCTTAGCTAGCCAAAAAAAAGAATCCTAAGCTGATCCAAGTTGTAATTTTGACCAAGAATAATGGAATCCTTATCTGAATAGTAAGCATCATGGACTTACATTAAGCCGTTGAACTTGCCATGTCTACTACTGGTACTGTTACATCGTTCGGAAAAAAATGTTAGCAAAAAAGAACTAGTACTGTTACATGTGGTTCTTGCTATAAAAAGATGAAGTCCTAAGTTCCGTAATTTTAAAATCAAGCAACAACTAGTGTAACATAATAATAACATCAAGTTATTTCTCCCCCTCAACAACAGAGGAGGTTTCATAGATTGTATTAAAGAGGTTTTATGACCTCAGTTGGATGAGAGTGTAGATGTACATCTAGACCAACCAAAGTCCGACTCCTCTTCGACACGAATTTAGTGCCTATTTCTTCTTATTTATAATGCCATCTAATTCGTCGGTCGAGTTTTTTATATTATTGAGACATGTTAAATTACGCTCTTCTGTTGTAGTAAACCGTATGTGTGTACTATTTTCAGCAAATAACTCAGAGAGGTCATAAAGCAAGAGATCGTCTTGCTTCTCAATTGATCAAAATTTGGAAGAAACAAGGATGACTAATACTGCTAGGAACTTCCGGTAGTACGCTTTTATGGAACAAGATTTCATTTCATATTTTCTCCAACAGATGGGTAGTTCAAGTTCTCACTTCAGTGACATGAGAAAAGCTCCTGCTATTCTTTTAGAGAGAGTATGCCTTTTCTAAACGCGGTACAACTCAAAAAACTAAGTTCACCAAAATTTGAGGAAAACAGCTATACGTATAGGAGAACATAAAAGAACCTAGTAAATGAAATAGAATGACACTTCGCTACAAACAGCACAACGTCACCACGTTAGTCTTTGAAGACATCAATCACAAACAACTAAGCAAAGCAAATAAAAGGGTCCCAATTTCTCCTCTTCAGGATCAAGAAACTGCAGTTTTGTTCCTATCCACTTTCTGTATTGAGATACGGTGAGATCAACAGTTCCAAGAACCAACAGCACTCGAAAGTCGACGGATCCACTTCCAGCAGCCCCCTCTCCTTTCTAACACGATACCAGATCAGCTTAACAGAAACAAACACTATCCTTTCACTACTCGCTAGTCATCGGGGACCCCAGAAAAGGGATTTGTTTTCTTCTTTTTGTCTGAAGAAATTCCAGAGAAGGGTTTCTGAATTATCATGCGTACGACACACTAATCTACCAAGTTCGCCAATTGAAGACTAGTCAGAAACACAGAACAAGAACCTCACTTTCCCAACTTCTACTTATACGTCCCCACAATCAACAGGGAAGAAACTCAGGGCTTGTTTCAGACTATCACACTCCAGCTGCTCCCAAGGAACCAAACGGGAGAAAGAAAGACGCAACGGAGGATCAAGTAACCAGCCCAAGAGCCTCAACGCAACCCGTTTCCAAGAATCTGGAAAGACTATGGTAATCAAGGCAGAGCACACGATCCGGGCAAAGCATAGAATCACGCTGCACACACCAGGGGCGGAAGAACAAAGAGAGCAACCTGAGTAGAGGAAGGGAGGGGGGGGGGGACCTACAGGAGGTAGCGGTGGAGCGAGAGCGAAGTGAGCTTTGGACGACGCCCATCTCCGGCGACTCTGGCTAGCCAAGTAGTAGTACATAAATAGCGCGGGCGTGGGGCACTACGAGTCTACAGCTCGACGGGGGTGGGCCGGTGGGGGCGCTCGCCGACCCGGCGCCCATGCCCGGCGCCCATGGGCGCGCAGCGGGAGGTGTCGAGAGCTAATTCGGCGCGGGGTTAATTAATGCGATTAACTGGCTTTCGTGGCCTCAGTGGACGAACTCGCCTGTACTTTT
Source organism: Phragmites australis (assembly GCF_958298935.1). Lineage (NCBI taxonomy): Eukaryota > Viridiplantae > Streptophyta > Magnoliopsida > Poales > Poaceae > Phragmites > Phragmites australis. The sequence goes on from NC_084923.1 coordinate 42,556,519, forward strand.
ACCACACCACGATGCTACTTTATGTGACGTTTTTTATCATTATCCTGCTGGCAAATCTGTACGAGACTGATTCGGCAACCTAGGTACACCATGTAGCACATAGAAACAGCTTGCAGCGTTGGCTACTGTACTAAAAAGGCAAGTTGGTCCGGCCGTAAAACCCGGCCTGCAGCCCAAGGCCACAACTGACAGGAGTCACAGCCTCACAGGACGCAGGGAAACTATATTACCTTTATTTTTTTATTCCCTTTTCTATTTTTATTTTCTTTTATCTCTAACAGCTTCTTTTCGAGCGGAATCGTGAAGAAAAATAAGAGAAAATACTGTCTTGCAAAGAATGACACTGGAGAGCCCTTCGTGACGAAAATCGTGAAGGAAAAACGTTAGAGCACTGAAGGAAACGAAAATCCCTCCACGACGTGAAATCTCTTAGACGTGGTCTAATAGGTGACCTGCAAAATGCAGTAGCGTTTTCATGTTAGCTTTGGCTGTATTTTTTTCTTATGTCATTTTCAGCTATTATAATTTTCTCTTATATTATTATTAAAGCATCGTCTAATACTATTATAATATTTCTATTTTTTTATTTCTAACGGATATCTTTCTTATCTCATATTATTTTTCATCTCTCTTCAGACTCATGAGTCGTCCACCATCACTCTGTCGTATAGTAATGTGGTCTCCTCCCATTGGCCGCAAATTTGCCGGTGTTCGACTTCATCCTGTATCACCGTGCCGATAGATAGCCACGAATGCGTTTGGTGTTAAACACTCATCCAACGTCTGCGGATCGAATTTGTTCTGTCGGATCTGCGTCATGTCTTCCTGCATATTCACGTATGTTAATAATGGATCATGTTCGTATATAAAAATAATTATTTGAAAACCTCCAATCAATTTAAAAACCTATAATTAATAGGTGTTATCAATATTACAAATCATTAATACATCGTTATTTCCTTCCACCTGTATTCAATAGCTAAAATCAATCTGTATCTTCCATACAAATTAAATATAGAATGTAAGAGTTATGCATGAATTTTTAATATATACTATTTATGAGTGTTAATTACACGACTCAAATTTATATTTAAACCACACTAATTACCGAACTTAATCCAAAAATTTATTCCTCCTTAGCTAATAAACAATCACCTCTCATGTTTCACATGTCTCATTCAACTCCGGGCCTACCGTACGTTAAAGGTTAGTTTGATCTCATGATCTTTTCTTTCTATATTATTTTTTTCTATATAAGGATAGATATACTTTAGCTATCTTAAGGTAAAAAGTTTTGGATATGTATCTTTAAATTTTTATTTTCAATTATTTGTTCTCATAAAAATTATTACTCGTCACCATATTACTGATTGTATCCGTATGTAACAACGAACAAGTGCGCTGCGTGCTTCCGGGGTGTTCGTTCTTGGAGATGGGGACGGGACGTTTGGGGCTTTCCACTTGGGGACATGGACACGTGACAAGCACGTGGGCGCCCGCCAGAGCCCATACGGGCTGAGCAGCTGGGGCCTGGGGAACCAATCGAGGCAACATCTGGAAAGTTCATTTGGACAAGGAAATGGAAATGTGATGAAGTGATGGGAGACATTGTATAATCTATATATCTCCACTCAGATATACAACCAATACGTATGCTGACAAGAACTCCTGAAATGGCGCTGGCACTTGATCCGTCCGGGTAAAGTAAAAGATGGCACCATGGCATGCCATGCCATGCCACGTGTACCCAAGTAGTAGGTCGATTTCCTCTTCGTTCGCGTATGTGCACCATATCGATAGTACTGAATAATTACCATATATAAATATTTTAGTATTTTCTATAATTCTTATAATATATCTCTATCTCAAAAAAGATACCTAGATAAAAGAAAATTAACTGTAAGTAACTAAAGTGTCTCGTAAATAAGAAGAAAGACTCTACACAACTACGATACAAAGCCTAAGACCCCTGCGGAAAACAAGAAACAAGAGTCATTAGAAGTCGAAAAAGTCTTTCAAACCTTTTAATAAACCAGAAGACACACGAAGTTAAGCAAAAAAATCATCGACTAGTTTTAAATACATCTAGGCTAGACACATACCTCTTATAACATGCTCAAATAAATATAAGACAAATATAACATAAGATTATTGTCCTCAAAGAGACTCAAACATGTATAAAAAATATCGTGTGTTCTCCTGTGATTCGTCCACTCGAAGTATCCATACATTTTTAACAAATTCGTTAGATCTATGGTTTATAAATCGTCGACAGTTGGCGCTATCTGTGGGGATCACCACAATAGGCGTTGAAGAGTCGCACAGAACATGCCGTCGACATCACTCAAGCCTTCACCGAGAACCAATTTTTTGGATGAAGGGTTGTATGACAAATTTACCTCTCTTCCTAGCGAGCAAGTGATCGATCGGGTGAATTTTAACGACGAATTTTTCGATAACGATTCAAGCAACGAGGTAAGTCGATTTATGGATCAATACGCTAAAGATTACGGCATCAAGTTCGAACCACTCGGCTACCAAGACAAATATGAATGTCTGATTCACAGTAAGTCAGGATAAATACTTGCAGCTTCTGACAACATGGATTGTCAAGACACCAAACCAGAGCAATCCGATAAAAACTCTATGATGGATTTGTACACTTCCTCCAGCAGAGGTTACCCACGAGAAGTTTTCGCTCTTGAAGACAGGGTGACGATCTAAGTAATCATGACAGCGACCCTACAAATGAACATGGCCCTCCAACTTCGGCTGCGGGCAACGGTCTGCACAAGATGAGCACACCTCCCTAGATCTTTAATGGAGCACTGGTCTTACCGTCTCCCGACCATCAGCAAGGGGTTGAATGCTTCAGGTTTGTAACTAATAAGATGATCCTTTTTCTGCAAGAGACCCTAATACGTCCTTTGATCACATATCTAGCGACTCCAGCCGGTAAGGATTGGATGAACTCGACGATCGACTTAACAAAAGAGGTCATCATCTAGGCCGAGAACTCACATCTGGCCCTGCCTGAAAAGAGTGCCGATCAAGGCAGACCACATAATCCCCTATCACAATCCTTAGGTCGTGGCCCAAAGTAGGGATTCCAGATCCAACGGCAGTGAGGACGACACATATCTGATGTCTTTTTAGCTGGACAAGAGAATGATCGACCACATATTCAAGAAGTCTTAGCCGTCTCCCCAAGGGTCGTTAGGGCGTTAAGTGGTCAAACATTGAGATCTCCTTCAGGTAAGAAGATTGTCCTGATAACTTCGTACGGTTTGGCTGCTTCCCAATAGTGGTCGAGGCTATAATAAATAACTATAGGGTTACCCATGTTTTTATCGACGGAGGAAGTTCCCTGAACATCCTCTTCGCTAATGCACTTGAAGGGATGCATATCTCCCAGTCCGCAATCAAGCAGATTATTCAAACCTTTCACGGTATGGTACTGGATCTTTGGCTACTCTCATCGGCTATATATTGCTCTTTGTTACCTTCGAAAGGCATAACAGCTTCCAGACAGAAAGATTCTATTCGGCGTGGTCGACTTTTAGACGACATACAATGTCATCTTGGGAAGACCTACTATCACTAAATTCATGACAACCATGCATTATGCTCATCAGTGCGTGAGAATCTCGGGACCCGAATGAGTCATCACCGTCCAGGGTCGTCCTAAGGTATGTCTACGCTGTGACAAACAGAGTCTGGATATGGCCATGCAGCATCAACCAGACAAAGAGATGGAAAATTCAAGGCATATGGTAGTCGTGAAGTCTCACGGTGAAGTCAAAGCAGTTCCTCTGAACCTGGCGGAACCATCCAAGACTGTTCAGATTGACTCCAAACTAGATCCAAAATAGGAACTCCCGCTCATTACCGTTATCCAGACAAACACCGACGTGTTCGTGTGGCAAATGTTAGACATGTCTAGGATCCCTAGGGGGTGATTGAGCACAAAAGAACTATCCGGCCTGACATAAAGCCGATCAATCAGAAATTCCAACGTTTCGTGCCTAACCGAAAAGAAGCCATCAAAGAGGAAATAAAAAAAAACCCACCAAGACAAGTTTTATTTGGGAGGTGGATAACCCTAAGTGGCTCGCAAATCCTGTCATGGTCAAGAAATCAAACGGTAAATGGCAAATGTGTGTTGATTTCACCGATCCCAACAAAGGTTGCCCTAAATAGTTTTTACTCTACCACAAATAGATCATATAGTTGATTTCACCTCGTTCTGCGACTATCTAAGCTTTCTCAATGCCTACTCTGGTTATCAATAGATTAGCATGCATTTGGAGGATGAGTAGAAGGCCTCCTTTATCAATTCGTTTAGAGTCTACTGCTATGTCAAGATGCCCTTTGGATTAAACGATGTCAGTGCCACATTTCAAAGAGGAATACATATAACACTCCATGATCAGATTGGCTGAAATGTCGAGCCCTACATCGATGATCTCGATGTCAAAATCAAAAAGAAGGAAGATCTCATCTTCGACCTACAAGAGATGTTCAACAACCTACGCAAGAATTGAGTCATGTTGAACCTGAAGAAGTGCATGTTTGGAGTCGATACGGGGTACTACTTGATTACATGGTATCATATCGAGGAATCAAAGTCAATCCTGAGAAGATCAAAGCCATTGAAGAGATGCAACCTACTAGGTCAGTGCGAGAAGTTTCAAGACTAACCGATTGCATGACAGTCCTTAGCCGTTTTATTTTCTGGGTCAGAGATCGAGGATTTCCCTTCTTGAAGCTACTAAGATAATATGACAAGTTTGAATGGTCAAGAGAGGCATACGAGGCATTCAAAAATTTAAAGAGGTATATTTCTTCACCTCTTTGCTAATCTCTCCCAACTCTAATGAAGATAGCTCTTATATATCATAGCTAGACCATGTGTTGTAAGTGGGGTATTGGTAGTGAAAAGATAAACATAAGACAAATGAGAGAAAAAACTAATGATTGGTGTACTACATCAGTGAAGTGCACAACGATCCTAAAGAATGCTATCCGCAGTTGCAGAAGATATTATATGTTGTACTAATGGCCTCTCGTAAATTGCGATATTACTTCTAGGCTCACAAGATTACCGTACCATTAATTTTCCCACTCGGCGAGATCCTGCACAACAGAGATGCAATCGGTTGAATGCCAAGTGGTCCGTTAAACTCGAAGAATTCGACGTCCATTTTGTGCCTTCAAGAGCAATCAAGTCGCAAGTACTCGCTGACTTCGTGGCCGAATGGACAGAACTCGATCAATTTTAGGATGGCCACAACAACCTATTGAGTAGATGGACTTTATTCTTCGATGGATCACTCACACTTCAAGGCGTGGGGGCTGGGATTATACTAATATCTCTAATAGGAGAAAGCCTGCAATATGCTTTGTAGATTAATTTTTCAGCCACGAATAATGTACCTGAATATGAGGGTATGCTCGCTTGACTCCGATTAGCTTCTGCTATTGGCATATGCTGCCTACTTGTCAAAGGGGATTCGCAGTTGGTGGAGCAAGTTAGTAAGGAGTATAAAACATCACATAAGATCACGATAGACTACCTCGTAGATGTGAGGAAGCTAAAAAAGAAATTCATCGGACTTGAGGTTAAGTATATCCTAAAGAAGGATAACTGTCTCGTCAATAGTTTTACCCGCCTAGCATCCTTATGATCTCCAGGGCAACCTGGAATTTTCATAGAAAAACTCTCGAAGCTATTTGTGAAATCATCAAAGGACATAAGCAAAGGGTGGTGATCTATGAGACCTATAACTAGCTCAGTGGCTTGTTAGGGACCGACGCCCCAAAAGGAATTGCGGGGGAACTCGTGGCTCAGCTCGAAAGTGAAGTTTCACGGATCGACCTAATTTGCAAGTACCTTCAAGATCAAGTTGTGTCTGATGATGATGCACTAACCGAGCCGTCGAACGTCGACGGGTTTTGGAGAGGTATTGGCTCCCTACCATCATTATCAGTGTCGCTACTCCGGCTACTCCTTTCATCCATCCTCGTCAGAATAACATGAGGATGTAGAGAATGAAATGGTCGGCATCTTGCCATCTTTAATGAAGACGCTATCAGACGCCTCCCTTTTCTCTGCCTCAGCCACTGCCTCTTCTTCCTTTATTTCCACCTCCAAGAGATCTTAGTCCACCTCATATTGGACTGGAGATGTTGGGGGCTTGCCATCTTTAATAGGGATGCTGCGAGTCGTCGACTTCTATTCAGCCTCCACATCGAAGGAGACGTCGGTAACCACCACCACAAAACCAGATATAGTGGGACACTACGACGGGGTAAGGGGTGAGTACTCGAAGGAAGATGGAGAATAATCAGGAGAAGAAGGCGTGTATTCAAACGAATGAGGAGATTCCATGATCTAATTCAGGTTTAATGCAGCTGATCTCCGGCACCTGAAGATTTATATAGGCTAACGAGTCAAGAGATGCATCGCTTCATCTTCCGAACATTAATTCCAGGCGTGGCCACATTATGAGCCACAAACATCCAAGTGACGTGAGGTCATCAAGGCTACATCTTTTCAGCTGGCTCGCACAGACCAAGAGGCGGTCACCAGCACAACCGTTTATCCGTTGGATTTTTTAATGCATGAGGTACAGTAAAAAAAAAGATGGTACATCAACTCTTCCGTACTCGTGAGAGAATGTTTTCACCACTACACAAAATTTCCGTTGTGATAATTCAACTTCCGAGCCTGGCCATCGATGAGTCTTATCTCCCTCGTATACTTGTAAGGATGGGATGTTATTTATGGATTGATTAGAAAATCTACTCGGATGAAACACCTTCTCGAGGACTCGCTTGAGAACTCGGAGGCGTTCAGAATCCCAAGTAAGTAATCTGAGAACTCAGTTAGATGTTTTACCTTAATCGAGAACCCGAGTTTTACTCGATGATATAGTCGGACAATTTTTTTTATCTTTGATGCCTATTGTCGGAGGGTGAACTCCTGTCGCAGGGATCCCGAGAGACCCCTTTTTAGAGATCCGGCCGGGGGGATGATCCTGAATAAGTTCGTCGGAGAAATAAATGGAAGTGGAAATAAATACAACGGCTGGTGGTGGGGGATGATCGACCTAGTGCAAAGGGAAGTAAATGCACCGAAATTTAGACAGGTTCGGGCCGCACGGAGGCGTAATACCCTATTCCTGTATGGATACAATAACTTTCCCTGGGGGATCCCTCAAGGAATATGTCTGGTTACAAGAATATATTTTCTAACTAAGAGCTTGAGGCTCCTTGTTCTAGCTCTGCTCAGGCTTGCTTGCAGTGTTCTTCGTCTAAGTGTGGCACGGTCGATTGCTTGGGCTTGTTCTCTCCTTCGATGCTTCGAGTCGATCTTTATCCGATGTTGTCTGATTTTCTCCATCTCCTCCTCTTTTTGTATGCCCATCCTTTTATGCACTCGCCGGCCACGACATACCCCGAACGGGAAAGAAGGGGCACAAGTTCCCAGACGCCACGACTGAGAAAGGCGTCATCATTTCCTCTGGGCGAAGTGACAGGGGCGGTCGAAAAACGCGGCGCGCGTCCGGTCACTCGTCACTATGGATGCCCTGGCGCCAGGCGCCGTTGAGAGGGCCCACCGAGCAGCCACAGAGGCACCCGGCGCGCCCACCCTGGCTTGTTCCTCTGCCACGGCAGGGTGGCAGGGGGAACGCCTTGATCCTGACAACGTTATCCCGAGATACACCGGATGATACGGGACGGGACTCGTGCAATTAATTGCCCCACGCCTCTATGCCAAAGCATGGCAGGGACTGACACTGCGGCGGGAGCAGTTGGGGATGTCAGGATGTCAGGCCGCGCACGCCCATTAAATGCAGCCTCGGACCTCTGACTGGTTAATACCTCGTCGGCGGGCCCCTCGGGGGCCCTTCTGGGTCGTCGGGGCACCGAGTGCTCGGGGGTACTGTTCACCTCCCCGAGCACTCTCTCCCGGGCACTCTCGCACGAACCTTCGGGGAACCGAGTGCTCGGGGGCTGCCACGTGCAACCCCGAGCGCTCTCTCTCGAGCACTTTTGCGCTGACCCTTCGAGGAACCAAGTGCTCGGGGGGCTGCCACGTGCAACCCCCGGCACTCTCTCCCGAGCGCTTTTGCTCGAACCTTCGGGGAACCAAGTGCTCGGGGGCTGCCACGTGCAACCCCGGGCACTCTCTCCCGAGCACTTTTGCACTGACCCTCGGGGAACCGAGCGCTCGGGGGCTGCCGCACGCAGCCCCCCGAGCCCTCTCTCCCGGAACTTAGCTCTTCTGATCATCGGGGGCTAGGGTGCTCGGGGGCGACCGAGCACCTCCCCGAGCACTTTCTTCCCGTCACTTGGACTCTGCGGGTCATCGGGGAAATGGGGTGCTCGGGGACCAGAGGCTGTGGCCCCGAGCACCTTCTCCCGAAACTTAGATTTTCCTCATCCCGCAGGAGGGACCTCGCAGGATGGTGACACGTGGCGGACGGCTGGCCTGGCCTCGGGACTCAGGGATCCCCGGTTCCTGATACACCGACACCTATGTACTTGATCCATCAAAATCTCATTTCACATGCTGATGAGGGACTTGATGATGATTAATACTGGATAATTACCATACCGGTATTACAAGATTCCATGTAATTCTCGAAACATATCTCTATCTTCAGAAAGAGAATCCCTGAATGAAATTAATTACCTGTAATTACCTAGGGTGTTTCGTAAACAGAAAGATTTATCTCAAAAATACAAATACAGACTCCATAGGACATACGACTCAACCATATATATACGAAGTTTGGGACCCTTGCGGAGGATAAGAGACTAGAGCTATTAGAGATTGAAGAAGTCGCTCAAACTTTTCAATAAGTCAGAAGAAAACTAAAGTCGAGTAAAGAAGTCGTCGATTATAATTAGATCTATCTAAGTTAGACATATAATCTTTGTAATAGACTCAGATAAATATAAGATAAATATCACGTAAAGTTATTATTTTCAAATAGACTCGAACATATGTAAAAGCCATGTATGTTTCTTCATAATTCGTCTACTCAAAATACCTCTAATTTTTTCAATAAATTTATTAGATCGTTGGTTCATTTAAATGGTACACCACAACCCAAACGAAGTAACGGGTACCACTAAACATGTCGCTTGAATCTCCCGACGACCGACCTCACTTGGCCGCCATCTTCTCTTTCACCGGTCGCCGGCCCCGATCACGCGGCCGTTCCCCTTGTCCTAACTAGTCGTTGCCGGCTGCCGAGTGTCACGGCCACATCTGCTGGCGAGACGGTGTCGGTAGATGCTGTAGATGATCGTTTGTTTCTTTTCTTTTCATTTGACGGAATGCTGAAGATGATCCGACTCTGAGGCTGAGCAGAGAGGCCGCACAAAGGTTCAGCTAGAAGAAGAGCCAGCCGGTGGTCCAGAGCAGTATCTGAGCCAAAATTACTCATGCAGAAGACTCGTTTTCAAGGTACTCAGCTGGGCCCAAGGGCCTCGAGTCTTCTTTCTTCCGTCAATTCTGACTTCCTCAGTTGATAGGTTGAATTTCTGAAATAAAACTTCAGAATTGGAGTTGAGAGTTTTTAATTATTCGTGCTGGAGGGTTTGAAGTTCAAGTTAGAACTTCGAATTTGGATATGGGAATTTCTGAGTTGGATTGCCAAGATAGAATTGAAAGGTGGATTTTGTTTAGGGTCAAAGTTCAGGCGAGGTGGTCTGCCATAGCTGCGATGTTCCACTAACTCCAACAAAATCACCTGTTACGATTTCTAGCCTCTCTCTACGGACTATAGGTTATGCACATGACACTAAATATAGGCAACATGATGCATATACATCCCATATATGAATACTTAGGCATCGTTTGTAACAGTGGAATTACACTCTTAAGGTCAAGCAGACCATTTCTTGTGACAACAGTGTCATAAACAAGAATTACAGAAGTTAAAAAGAACTCGCTCGATTACAGCTAACGCTTGGAACAATTGGTCGAACGAATAGTGCTAAATTGACGCAGAGGGCGAAGACACTAGCACAGCACGTTCTCTCTCTCTCTCTCTCTCTCTCTCTCTCTCTCTCTAGCTACTGGTGATCTCCTCCTGGCCGGGCATTGACGAGGGGCTGGAGAGCCTTGACGACGATCGTCATGTTCGGCCTGAAATCGGCCTCGTACTGAACGCACAGCGCCGCCACCGCCGCGAGCTGCACAAGAGAAACTCAAACAAATCAAAAAGGAATACCATGAAGTGCAGGAGGAAGGCAATGCAGAGTCGATGGACCCCGTGCTCAAATCCGGCGTACCTTGGCCACGGCTTTCGGCGGGTAGTCGTTGCTCAGCTTGGGATCCACGCACTGCTTGACTTTGTCCTCGCTTAATCGTGGAGTGGCCTGGACAGGGCATGGATTTTTCAGGCAATTCAGTTAACACGAGACACTGCGTAACGATGCAGATACTGCATGCGTAACGAGAAACGTATCACAGCTAGTATACACGAAGGACGGGGTGGAGTTCTACCCAAGTGACCAAGCTTTGTTGCCCCTTGGGCATGGTGTGATCCACGGGCTTCCTCCCGGTCAAGAGCTCCAGGAGCACGACGCCGAAGCTGTACACGTCGCTCTTCTGCGTCAACTGTCCCGTCATCGCGTACCTGACAAACGCAAGGTGATTCAGATAGCTCCATGAATTCGATCGAATTAAGCTGGTCTGGACCGTCCAAAATCTGATCCGACGGCGGACAGCGCCTGCAGTGCTTACTCTGGGGCGTGGTAGCCGAACGTGCCGAGCACCTTGGTGGAGTGCAGGCGCGCGGCGGAGTCGGGGGACTGGTTGGTGAGGTTGAAGTCGCCGATCTTGGCGTCGTGGCCGTCGAAGACCAGAACGTTGCTGGAGCGCACGTCACGGTGCACGATCGGCGGCCGCGCCTTCTCGTGCAGGTACTCCAGCCCCCTCGCGGCCCCGTACGCGATCCTGGCACGCTGGCTCCACGTCAGAACCGGCCCGGGCTCCGCGCCCTTCACCCCCTTCTTCCCTGCGATCATGCGCGTGTGGCGCCGTGACGGTGAGATTCTGCGTGTGCATGTTTCTGAGTCATTTTGGGTAGGTTATTAGTTTGCTCGTTTGTACCGTGGAGTATGTCGTAGAGGGAGCCCATGGTGGCGAACTGGTAGAGCACGATCCGGTTGTTGAGCTCCAGGCAGTAGCCCAGCAGTTGGGTGAAGTGCTCGCACTTGAGCCGGGACACCACGGATAGCTGCGTGCGTGCGCAGATCACACCAAGAAGAGGCAAGAGACAGCGCTCGTCAGTTGCCGTAGCTCTATTTATCTGCACAAGCAGCTAGGGATGGACGGATGGTAGTGCAAATAAGGAGCTAGCTAGCATTTCTCATCACCTGTTCGCAGAACTCAGCCTCGGATTGGCCGGAGGAGCTGCCGTTGTCGAACCTCTTGACCGCCACGGCCTCCCCGGTGCTGAGCGTCGCGCGGTACACGCGACCGTAGGAGCCTTCTCCGACCAGCGCCCTGTCCGCAAAGTTGCCCGTGAGCCGGTTCAGCTCCGACAGCGCCACGGCCGGGACGTCGATGGGCAGCACCTTGGCCGCAGTCGCGGCGCCGGTTCTCGGCACGTTCGGCCCTCTCGGCTGGGCTGCACATTGCAATGTCATTCGAAATTCAAGCCAATACGATTTGGAACGCTAGCGAGTGGTGTGGAGAAAAAGAAGAAAAAAAAAAAGGGGAGGAAAGAACCTGGTGCTCGCGGCGGCGGTGCGGCCAGGTTGCCGGCCGCCGGGGCGCTGTAAGGCTCCTCCTCTGCGCCACTGCAGCACCACATCCTCAAATCCGATCTATGCACGCGGCACTATGCCTGCCTGGATCCTTCAGACCAAGAAGCGGCAGCAACCTCTGAAAGAACAGGTCGCCGGCCGGGTCTCGTCGGGCTCGCTCGTCTGCAAGTCAAAAGATATATAACACGTACGCCAAGGTTCGCGACTGGTTTGAACTGATCCTAGCTATATGGCAAATGGTCGAGACAGACAACTAGCTGCTGACCTGCTGCCGAGCCGAGTGGTCGGGAGGGAGACGACTGGCACGGAGATCGCGCGCGGACGACGCGATTCCCGGCGGACCGGACGATCGCCCGGCGTCGCAATCATTTGTGTGCGGCCTGCGCGGCTGATCGAGCGGACGTTGCTGGCATGTTGGCCCCGGTAGGTCGCTCGCGCGCGCTCATTTTTCTTCGCTTTCTCACCCCATCTGCGCCAAAGATCATATGATCGCCGGCCGTAGCTAATCATCTCGTACATTGTACATTGTCCCGGGCGCTAAAGATTGTGTTTAGCATCCGTTGAACGATGACATCGAATCCTTGTTGGCATAGAGATTACGATGAAATAGTTTAGGGCCACTGCACTGAAAACGGGTGGTCGGACCGGTGTAGCCCCACGTCCCCGCCGCATTCAGCTCCCTCCCGGTCCGACGTGCCCCCATGCTACCTTCACGTCGTCAACAGCGACGCCTTGACCTTGCCAACTGCTTAATAAGCCCAACCTTTTTTTAATGGGAAATTTTACAGTGCTCCCAAGTAATATGGACCGTTCGTTGCTCTTGACTTGATGACTCAGGTTATATATGGTTACCTATTACCCTTGGGAGGTAATATGTTACCTGAGGCCATTACAAAGGAAATACTATCTGTGCCAACTAGGCATGTAAGTATTAAAGGAATTTTTTTTGAATGTGTATCATTGTGTAAAGATGAACCATTGTAGAACGTAATGTATGTTCCGCAACTGAGATTGTTCTCCTCAAATTATATTAAATCGAATCGTACAATGTTCTTGGTAGCTAAGTTGAAATGAATAAAATTCGTCGAGGATACACATCCATTGATTGCTTGCATCATCAACAAATGTGAACATAATTTAATAATTTTGAAAATTTCCCAAGTTCATAACTCACTCTGCAGTCCATAGTTGAATCCAATCAATATATTTAGATTCAATTTGAATTCACTCAACATTTTTATGATGTGGATTCAGAAAGAGAAAAGTGAAATGAAAGAAAAAGGCGACGTCGTCCAGCATGCATGTCATGACCAAAGCAATAAATACACTCAATGCTCTTAAGGCAGTTACTCACCAATTAGCATAATTACCTTCCTTATGTGCCGGTTGATTCCATTTCTCATTCGATTGACCACCGGGAATAACCGGTTAATCTTTTCTTACCCAAAGCAAAGCCTCTACATCAATGGCTAAGATTTACTCAAAGCTCTTACCTCTTGAGAGGTAATGGGAGTACAGTAAAAGTGCTCTTTAATACTCGTCAGCCGACAACAGGTGGCCAGGAACTGAGATTTTTATTATTTTAATCATTTTTAAACTAATATTTTAAAAAACAACACGTGAGATACTAAATTTCTAAAAACTAATCCATTTTATCATATCAAAGTACATAACATTACTCACAACTTGATCAAGCTAATGCATATGGTGCAATCAAGATGATCACAACGTCATCCCCCAGCGCCTTATCACGTGACACTTTTTGTTACGTCAAAGTACATAGCGTGGCTCACAACTTGATCACGCTATATGCATTGGCGTGACTACACAGTAAGTCACACTATGCACTTTGACGTGATAAAAGAGACTAGTTTCTAAAAATTTTAGTGTGCCACATGTTGTCTTTAAAATATTAGTATTAAAATGGCTAAAATAAAATAAAAATTTTCAGGAACTCAGGATGACAGGGTCACAGTGCAACCCTGTCTTCCAAATCCAGGGAGAAATAGACCAAGCATTAATCAACGCTGACACGGTAATAACACGCGCACGTTTCATACGTGTTTGCATTTTGCAACCTGGTTCATGTTGATGTACTTGAATACACGCATGTACCGACCTGCCTGCTGGATTTGCTGGTACAGAAATAGGGGAGGTGGCTACAATGCAAAGGTCTAAACTGTAGTGACCTGGTTTGGATTTTCCTACGCTAATGACGTTGTGATAGTGCAGGCAGAATTTCAGCGATGGGGACGTACAGAGTTCTAAGAAAAGGAAAGGTCTAAAGACTTTAGAAGTTGATAACATGATGCTGATATATCGTGGGCTGTTTCCATTTCGAGTGCAAAAAGAGGCGACCGTCAGGGTTCCAGTCCAGTACAGTTTTCCAGCTTGTTTCATCAGCTATCAATAATAATCCGTTCGGATGAAACCAAGACATGAATGCAAGCAATTGTTTGTTTCTACAGAAACAATAGTTGATAAAACCGCAGTCAGCTATCTTCTACAATTTACAATTCAGAAATCTTTCATGTACTCAAGATGTGCCGCTGCATGTCAGAATGCAGTGTCAGTTGTGTAGAAAAGAGATACTTCATGTTTTTCAAGCACTCTGGAGTTCAATGACAAAAGTTGACACATGAGCGCACATACTGCGAAAACGTAGCAATCAAATCATAGATAGAAAAGCAGAAGAATCAGAGAAGTCTACGGGCCTGTTTGGCAGAGCTTCTCCTGATTCAAATTCTCTAAAAGAATTGATTATCTGAAGAAGTGATTCTGTGGCTGAAAGTGATTCTTAATAATTCTCTAGGATAAACTCTATGAATTAGGAGAATCAGCGTGGTCAGCTCCTCAGGAGAAGCTACTTTTTTCAGCTCCTCAGCTTCTAGTTCATTTCAGTGAATCAGGAGAAGTGATTCACTCAGGGAGCTAAAGTTAAATTCTGCCGTTTGGCAGAGCTCCTCCAGATTCAGCTCAGAAGCTGAATCTGGAGCTCTGCCAAACAGGCCCTACATTCCGCAACGGCTTCTGATAAATAAGAATATACAGAAATTGGAAGTGTGAATGTTTAATCAACTTGACATACTAAAAAAAATACTCGACAATGGGAAGATGACACCCCCCTGAAATACAGATGGTTAACTTATTAAGTCTCAGCGAGTTCATGTGGTAAGAAACATATAAACAGATTTTGAAGTGCACCGTCCATGATGACACCCAGAGCTCAAGCTGCTTTCTTGCTTTTATATTTGTTGGCGCAGATGATGTATATGACCAAGTTTAGAAAACTGAGGCCAGCAAGCAGCCAAAAGAAATAATCGAGATGCCCTTCATTCAAGTTATCAGGGATCCATCCAGGATTACCTCCTCTTGTTGTGAAGTATGCAACCATTGTCAAAATAAATGTGCTGAGATAATTCCCGAACGCCGTTGTGAGGAGCTGCAGCGCACTGCAGAGACTTCTCATGGCATCTGGAGATTGATCATAGAAGAACTCGAGTGCCCCGATGAATGTGAATATCTCTGATAAACCAACCAAGAAATACTGAGGAATTTGCCAGAATATGCTCAGTGGAACTGGGACATTCTGATCCACCAAATGTTCATCCCTGGCAATTGCCAGCCGCTTGATCTCAAGGACTGCCGCTACTGACATTGTTATGATGGAAATTACCAAGCCAATGCCCATCCTCTGCAACTCTGTAAAGCCCCTCTCGTTGCCATTGAATCTCCTAGCTATTGGAACCAATATGTAATCGTAGATCGGGACACATACAAGGACGCTTAGTGTGTCAAAAGTAGATAGAGATGCTGGAGGAATCTTGAAGGAACCCAAGGATGGGTCAAGCACCATCCCTTGTTCCACAAACATCGTGGACATCTGAGCATATACAGCAGAAAACACTATCGTTGTTGCCCAGATAGGGAACATCCTTACCAGTATCTTCAATTCTTCCACCTGGGTGACAGTGCATATCCGCCATGGGTTGGTGAAATCATCTGTTTTCACATCAAGATCAGTAACTGTAGAAGCCTTATCCAAACATCTGAAACAAAAGTCAGTTGGAAAATGTTAGGCTCTTAGCTTTCACACGATATGGGAAAAGAAGTCGAAAAGCTATCACAATTCAAGTCATAAATATTGATCTATTTGGCAAAGCGATAATGGAGAAAAGGCTAGGACATATAGCTTATAAGTTGCAATTTAGTATAACTAAATCCTGACCAGCAAAAATCAGGGACTCATTCGGCAACTAGTAAAAATCTATCTGCGAAAGTATTTACTGACTAAAAAAATGTTCTGGATTATGGCACTCTGCTAGGTTATGCTTTAGAATTTAGTCTCAGAAATAGACGTACCTGAGTTCATCAGTGTGCTCCAATTGCCGGCTCCCCTCAATTGCTGACACCCCATCAGGTAGTTCATACAAGAGCGAGCTGTCCTCTGGGACATGTGCATTCCACTTGCACAAAGAGGCAACAACCACCTGGCATACTCGTGTAATAGGACTACCTCCTGGTTTTTGGAACCTATAAAGTGGTGTGCCACAAAAGAAGCTTATGATTGCCAACCCCATGAATACTGTTGGAATGCCAAAGCCCAGTCCCCATCCTACGTTGTCTTGCATCCAAACCAGAAAGCTGCTTGAAATAAGAGCACCAATGTTTATTGAAAAATAGAACCAATTAAAGAAAGAACCCTTCTGGATTCGCTCAACTGGGTCTGTATCATCAAATTGATCCGCTCCAAAGGATGAGACGCATGGCTTAATTCCACCAGTGCCAAGGGCAATTAAATAAAGACCAAGAAAAAAGACAGTATATTGAAAAGGGCTTGCTGGTGGGCAAAATGATCCTTCACAGGATGGAGGTATGAGCATAGGAACTGATGCTGAAAGGGTCAGTACTGTCATCCCCTACAATTAAAAGATGAAGTTTAAAACATAACAAACTAACTGGGTTATACCAGAATCAGTTGAATGTAGCACTTCATGTCTGGACGAACATGAATAAAGGAAGAGCTACTAGTCTAGTACGCAGAAACTTAAGGGGCCATTTGTTGGGAAAATTGATTATGTGTCCCAAAGTTAATCAACCTTTGATAATATGTACGAAGTTGACCATCATTTGATCATATGTCCCACAGGTACTAGTTTGTAACAAAGTTTCCCAATATGAACAAAACTTTGTTACAAACTAGGACATATGATCAAAGGATGATCAATTTCGGATATATTATCAAAGGTTGATCAACTTTGGGACATATAATCAAATTTCCCCTATTTGTTAGTCACAAAAAGAACAAATTACTTGCATGTACCTTACCCAATGTTCATGTTAGAGTTGACAGATTACAATAAAACGCCTTTAGTTTGACAGAGACGAATCATGGAGATATGTAATTTAAAAGCGCATAGCATTACAAATCATATGCTATTGAGAAAAGAATTTCTACCCTCATATGTCATCCATGTTCCTTCTTTCAATTTGAGGAGTATTTATATGAGCATCAATGTGGAATGCACCATTACACTTGAGAGCAAAGATGACTTACAATGAAGTATATTGTGGAGAATGTTGCAATTGTCCAATACCTCCCCCAGTATGCATCAGCCAGGATTGCTCCAATAAGGGGAGTCAGATAGCAAGTTCCCTGCCATGTGGTCACATTGCGAGCAGCAGAGGCATTGCCATCATGTAGCCTTTTTGTCAAGTAAGTCACAAGGTTTGTAGAGATGCCATAATAGGCCAGCCGTTCACAGCATTCATTTCCTATATGTTAACAAACGGTAGTTAATTGCATGCCATATTGGACGTAAACAAAAGAACACACAGTAGATTTAGTCCTGTAAATTACCTAATATGAATGGGCATGCCTTCCATCTACCAGTTCGTTCCTTCACAACAGGATTTCCAGAAAAGTCAACTGATCCATCTCCAGTGTATGTTAGTTGGTTGGGTTCCTGAAACCAAGATTATATTATTGTGCCATGTGTAAATTCCGTCGAAAAAATAGTAGAAGCACTAACAGACAGAGGGCGCTCGATTTCATACACAGACTTTGACTAAATTTAGGATAGTAGGGCACTATGACTTTCTACATTGATTCGGCAAGACCAAATTCAGAGAATGTGTTCGGACTTTACTTTCAAAATTAATGTGCAAAGGAAGCAATTATAGGCTATAGCACTATGCTGGTATTGTTGCATTATAAGGTCATAGCTCAATCAGCTTAAGGAAAACGAAAGTGAAACAGCAGACATCTTGACCTGACACAGGACGCTTTTTTACTCGTCCATGAGTTGAACGAACAAATAAGACAAATTAATGACCTGACACAGGACGCTTTTTTACTCGTCCATGAGTTGAACGAACAAATAAGACAAATTAATCGGGCTCAGATAGGTATACCAAGGAAAGATTAACAATTTTTCACATATTATTAAAAATAAAGTGAAGAATAAGAGTACAAACTTTCGATTAACAGTGCAATTGCAATCCCAAAATCCCATTCATGAGTTCTCATCCATATAGAAGCACCGGAATTGTGCCCAAGTCATTCAGCCTAAAGAACAAACTATTCCAACTTCGAATCTTAATGGTGTGCCAAGCTATCCTTGCGTATTCTCTACTAGATCAAACAGGAAGTTCCGCTTAAATTCTTCCAAATCCGGCACGCCAAGGTACGTAAAGTACCCTACCAATCTCACCAAAATTATCCTACTAACCGAGAGTCGCCACTCACTAAACATACACAAAGCCGGTAAGTAAGGGAAGACAAGCCGGGCGGCCAATAGAAGTGGTCGAGTCAACTCACCTCCGGCGCGAGGAGCCCCTGCTCCAGCGCGGCCTCCTGCTCGCGCTCCGCGCTGGCCATGGACCGCTCCCGGCGAAGCTAACCCCAGAGACGGCTCAACCAGAGAACACGCCGGATCGAGCCGTGGCCAGTCCAATCTTTCGCCTGACCGGAGCAAGAACAACAGTTTCTTTTCTTTCTTTCTTTCTTTCTTTTTTGGCGAGGAAGGAGAACGGCAGGTCCAATCCTGCAAGGTGGAATCTCGGGAGTCGTACTTATGGAAGTTGGGGAGTTTGGATTAGAAGGAAGGTATCGCGTGTAGATCTGGTCATCTGGATACGTTTCAGGGTTCCAAACGAGTGAAGGACACGGCACTGGCGCCCCGCTGCTGTTCCGGCGCTCGGTTGATTTGCGTTTCGGGCTCTTTTGGGAGCTGGGTTTCGTGCCGGCGTTGGTTCGGGCCTTCGGGTGTGGCTGGGGGAGTGACAGCCATGAGTTCGGCTCGGCTACTCCCGTGGGGCTTCGTGGGTGACGACGGACGAGAGGAGGTTTCGTAAAGTTCACAAGTCTTCCACAATTCAGACTGTTTTTTCCCCCCGGCGAACTTACAACTCATACTGTTTTTTTAGACCAAGAGCATCATCTTTTCATTTAATCATAGGGGATAGAATCATACTGCAAATACTAAAGTAAGAAAGGCCCCACAATTGAGGAGGTGATCAGCTCTGAATTTAGGATGGCTGGGGGACTGACGGCCATGAGCTCGGCTCGGCTACTCCCGTGGGGCGTCGTGGGTGACGACTGACGAGAGGAGGTTTCGTAAAGTTCACAAGTCTTTCAGAATTCAGACTGTTTTTTTCCCCTGCGAACTTACAACTCATACTGTTTTTTTAGACCAAGAGTAACATCTTTTCATTTAATCATAGGGGATAGAATCATACTGCAAATACCTAGGTGGAGAGGCATGTTTGGCACATAAATGAGTTGCCAAGTTCAATGAACGCCGTACAAAAACTAGAGAGAATGAAGAGAAGGTCGAACTAAGCTTTTGTGTATCAGCCAAAATCATTGTGATCACCGATCGAGTACTACTTTTGGAATTCCACAAATCCACGAGAACCTTGGAGTCCGTTTCAAGGACAACATTGATTTGATTGGCAACTGAAATCAGCTTGAGGCCATCCCTGCACGCTTCCGCTTCCGCAACAAGAGGAGAAGAGACGGACGGGAGCCACCGTGAAGAGGCCATATAAAAATGGCCCTCATGATCCCGCACTATAGTACTCGTTGCCCCACCATTTGCACGAAAGGAGCCATCAGTATTGTTTTCTTACAATGAAATTTGTGGGAGATGTCAATTTAGTAAAGTTATAGAGAAATCGTCATCTGGTTCCACTGAAGCTGTGTCCAAATTGCAATAGAAATAAATGTTAACTGCTCTGATAGTTATTAGAGCTGAACCCCACAATTGAGGAGGTGATCAGCTCTGAAGTGGTGGCAGTCTTTGTACAGTTGCAGAGTAGCTTGCTAGGGAGGACTGCCCTGAGCTCCAGGTATGCAGCGGTTCTGCCAGTACAACGCCTATTACTTTTGACATGACCATGGCCCCGATGGGCACCGTGTTTTTTAGCTTTTGCATTGGCTTTATACAGTTGTACTAGTAAACTGCGGTAAATGGAAATTACTTTGTGGTCGATGAGTTGGAAGTATAATTGAAAACTGAAAATGGGCTGTGAGGCTGTTGCATCTCAAACCAAAGTATTCGGATTTAGTTGTTTGATGATCACACTATTATTTTGTTTAATTTACAGATCAGTTATAAAGAATTGTTTAGTTATTTTTCCGGTTTTATTGTGGCTGCAGTTTGAGGCAGGGTAGGTTCTCACCAACATTCTTTCGGGTCCATCAGAGACGATTTTTTTATTTTAGTTTATTTGAAACTAATATTTTATTAACAACTCATGTGAAATTAAATTTTCAGAAACTAGCTTTTTTTTTCATGTCAAAGGTATTAGCGTGATCTCCTACCTGTGTCACACCAACCCCTTTTGCGTGACCAAGGCGCCACGTTGGCACGGAGCCGCGACAGCCAGCCGACGTGGTAAGCTTGAGTCGTGCCAGTAGTTTTGGTGTGATCGGCTGTCACGACAAAACCGAGCGCGCCAACCCGCACGCTGTTCTTCCTCCTCCCGTTTACCCAAACCGAGCGCGCCGACGAGAGTCTCCTCAGCCAATCCTCCACCATTCGGACCTAATTCGAAGCGGATTTTGCAGGGAACTATCCTAGTAAGGTAGCTCGTCCATTCTCTCCATCTATTTTTGGTTTTTTGCTTGCATTCTTAGGTGAATGGTAGGTAGTGTTTAGTATTTTGGTAATGATGATCTATGAAATTTGTAAGTTTTGGGTTAGATTGGAAGTTAAATATTGTGCTATGGATGTATAGTTACGTATTTGTATCATGTGGAATTTGTTGCATGCAGTCGAGCGTAGTTAATTGAGGTATATATGGTTAGGCTCTATGTATATGAGCAATACATATTTTTCTATATATATATGAGTAATTTTGAATTGTTGTGATAAAATAATAAGGTGTAGGGATTGAAATTGATTATGTGTAGAATTTGCATGTGTTATATATTTTTGCATATGTGAAATATTTAGATGGTTTGTGTAGATGGATCGGATTTTTCATGTGTTTTGTGGTGGCACAGTTAATGCAAATGAGAAGTTTGATCAAGTGAGTGAGCATGTGTTGAAATTTTCTCAGTTTTGTTGCGCGGATGTTGTAGTTGACGTGGGTATTTGTGGAAGCTCGATGTTATCGGTTCAAGAAGTGTGGGGTAGACTTAGCCAGGAAGACGGGCCCGATGAGATTGGGAGCTCGTAGCTCGCAAGTGCTCCTTCGCCGACACAGTCTTCACAGCAATCGTGGCGTGCACATGACAGGACCGACATTACAAGTGCCAATATCCTTACTACCAATCCAGGGCGTGAACAGAGGAAGAAGAAGCCATACATACCTAGGGGCTGAGTGGTGAAGAATGTTTGAGACAATGTCATACGTGTGATGCTTTTATGGGGATTCTATGTAATTAAGCATTAGTTTTGTTTTGAACTATATAAAACTTTAACGTGTGATGCTTTTATGTGGATTTTATGATGTTTCGAACCATATAACACTTTACCGTCACATTATCACTTTTCATTTTGATTGTTTGCATTTGGATATCAATTGTTTATCGATTGTTTGAGAATGGATATCAATTGCATTTCCAACAATTACTACAACCCTCGGCGAATTAAATGTATCCGTGGGATTGAAATTTTGTTTCGCTACGGGAATGCCTCTACTCAGCCTAATTGTGGTTGTCGAAGCCTATGCAGGTTAGTCACGCCACTAAATGTGGTGTGACTAGTAACAAAGTCATGCCTATAGGCTTGGCGTGACACGCCTGTACAGGCCTGAACATACTTCAAAGAAGCATACAGGCTTTTCACGCCAATCCTATTGGCGTGGCAGAGGGAGAGGTCACGCCATACATGGCGTCACGCCGTACGTCCCCTCAATCGATGGCTCGTGGTGCCCCCCTGAAAATAGAAATAGGCTGACGTGGCTCCAACTTTGGTCACGCCAATGTCCCTAGCGTGACCCAAAATGGTGTCATACCGGCCCTTCTCCCCCCTATCAATACCAGTGAGCCCCTGCAATTGGGTGCCTCTGGCGTGACACTTCAAATATGTCATGCCAATGGACCTGGCATGACACAACCAATGAGTAACTGAAAGTGCCTAGAGGGGGGGTGAATAGGCTTTTCTGAAAATTAAAACTAAAACAGCGGATTAAATCTGCCGGATACTCCGGTCTGGTCCGGAGTATCCGGTCTAGTCCAGAGTCTCCGGTATATACAGAAAATCAAGAACAACTACGAATTAAAGCAAGTAGCTAGAATCTATAGTTGAAGCTAGGTCTACTAGATATCACAGAGCTAAAATAACAATTAATACTAGTAAGATGATCACTAGGAAATTTTATATGAAGAATCACAAATTCACACGATTAAGCAAATTGCACAAATAAGAACGCGAGAGATTATCCCGGAGTTCGGCCACCTCACAAAGAAGTGCCTACGTCTCCGTTGAGGAGCTCACAAAGAGACGGGTCTTTTCCAACCCTATCCTCTTCTAGCGACCACCAAGATCAAGCTAGAATTTTCTTACTCAATTCAAAATTGATTACAAACTTCTCGTGGCACTCCACAAAGTTTGGGTGCTCTACGGGCGACGTCTTGCCGTCTAGAAGCACGACGCTTCAAGAGTAATGATCACAGCGAATGCTCGAGGAAGAACTCAATGCTCAAGTGGCTTAAACCCTCTCCAAACCCAAACTCACTAAATTTTGCAAACTTTGCACTAGAGGTGGTTGGAGGGACTTTGAATGCTCTTAAAGTGCTCAAAAGTCTAGAGTTCACCAGCAACAGTAAGCTTTAAATTCCATAGGGTGTGGGAGTATTTATAGCCCTCTCTCAAAAACTAGCCATTACTATTTTGTCAGACCTGACCAGAGTATCCGGTGAACACCGGAGTATCCGGCCCCAAATCTAAAAACGGTGTCAGAACGGTCACAGAACATGTCAGAACTAACCGTTACAATTCTGTTAAGTTACCGGAGTCTCCGGTGAACACCAGAGTCTCCGGTCCTGACAGTGCTTTCAAAAAGACTAAGTCTGGAGACTTGCCGGACCCTCCGGCCTCTCCAGGTACCGGAGTATCCGGTGAACACCGGAGACTCCGGTCTTTTTAACAAAAAAAATGCTAACTGAGACACCCCTGCCGGAGTCTCCCTCGGAAACTCCGGTTAAAACTTTTTCTCCTACCGGAGTATCCGGTGAACACCGGAGACTCCAGTCTTTTTCAATAAAAAAATAAAGACTTAACCGAGACTCTCTGGCGGAGTCTCCCTCGGAGACTCTGGCCTTAAAACTCACCAACTACCGGAGTATCCGGTGAACACCGGAGACTCCGGTCTTTTTTAACCAAAAAATAAATCGAAACCGAGCACCCTCTGCCGGAGTCTACCTCGGAGACTCCGGACTAAACACTGAGTACCGGAGTATCCGGTGAACACCGGAGTATCCGGACTCAGTGAACTTTTGCAGAACTAACCCAGTGTCCGTGGGTGAGTGTGTCTCTCAACTTGTTGGATCTAAAGGATATATTGAGCATTGAAACACTAATCAAGCAATCAAATGCAACCCTCTTAATAGAGCGGCTATCCTAGACTCAGTTTCAAAAATAAAAGAATTTAAATCCTATTGAGTATTCTTAGTTGCTTCTCCTTTCTTTTCGACGGGCGTCAAACGTCATATGTCTTCTCAACTAAGACTTAAACCTGTTCATAACTTAGATAAACATATTAGTTTATTAATCGTTTTATCATCAATAAGCTAAAACCCACTTAGGGGGCCTAGATGCACTTTCAGTAATACCAAAGGACCTAGCGTGACACAATGTTCACCACTCTTTATTTTTCTATTTTGTAGATCGATACATTTATTCTATTGCTGATACGTATCGTACCCTGGTGGTGTCTTGTCTAAGATGGTAAGAAGAATTCATTTTGTCGATGACCAATATGATTTGTCTAAACTATCGAGGCATCTTTTATTTTCATAAGCCATCCATAGATGATACGCATAATTACCATAACAGTGCACGAATAAACTTAGCAAAGACACAAATAAAACAATCCATATGGTTGACATAGTACAATAGATGACGATTACAAATAAAGTTCACAAATAGTTCCTAACATAGTACGCTAATATAGGACACCAACAATATACCCATCGAATTGACCCCGCATGCTAATCGTCTGATCCTTCATAGAGGAACACATCATCATTATCATCATCGTCGTCCGGGACAACCACATGCAAATTAGCAACAAGAGTCATCATTATCTCCATTTGCACCGTATTAGTCGTTGCCTCTTCAACCTCCATGGCTCTCCTCTTGTGCTGGGGATACATAGCATGAGTTACCTTCTTTTGATGTAAATTATTGTAAATGGTTGAATGCTTAAGAACTTGTAATATAATTTAATTACTCGCTATTTCTTAAGTTTTGTTGTGATGCTATATGTTGGAAAGGCATGTGTTTTGATCTTGGGCATAAAACACGTGACGAGACTACTGGGATGCTATTCCGGTTAATCATCGTGCTCGTGATTAAGCAAATGATCATCCTAATGATCAATTGAAATACTATTTGATCGGTTCCTCATATAATCACCAAAATTATAGCCACTACGGAGAAGTTATGACTCCTAGAATATTTAATCCAAAATTAAATCAAAAAAATACGAAATTACACTATTTATAGGTGGAACCCACTGAACAGTAAGTCGGGGCCCGCTAAACTGTAACTCAATGGGACCCACTGCACAGTGCCGGTTTGGGCAAAAATGGGCTCGGATTGGGCTGGGCTTAGACCTGAGCTGGGCTGCACAGTAATCAGCCTAGTGCACCAGCCAACTACGTTTGCGGGCTATGGAAGCTGTGTTGACACACTAGGGCACGACCCATGGCGGCTGGACTGGCTTAACAGGCCGACGATGCTTGGGTCGAGCCACAGTCTGCTCAGTCAGGCTACACAGTGCGCGGGCGGCAGAGCTACGTGCATGGGGGCGTGTGGCAGAGGAGTGGCGAAGGGGATCGGGCCGCCGGTGAGCAATTGCAGCAAAGCCAAGCCAAAGGGCTCACTGGAGTCAGGTTTCCACCGGAGTCGGCTGGCCATGACTAGAGCGGCATCAAACGGTGGCCGAAGCGAAGCTAAGGCGGTGGAGGCTTAGTCATCAGCGGAGAAGAGGAAAGGGAGGGGGGTTTGGCTGGCTAAAGGTGGTTACGGGTGCATTGTGATGCGGGGAGCTCGACCAGGGGTTTTAAGGGTCGACAGCATGTGGGTGAGGTACGACGGCACTCGATCGTCGTGGAGGGGTGCGTTGGTGTAGGGCAAGGGAAAATCGATGCATGCAATCGAAAGAGGAGGGTTAGGGGAAGCTCACTAAGGCTGGGAAGGGCGAGGAGGTGGCCGGAGTTAAAGAAGAGGTGGCAGTCGGCGGTGTGGAGCTTCAACGGTGGCCACTGCTCGGCTTGGGCTCGGACGCACTCCTGTCAGGCTTCCGGGCGAGGGAGGGTGGCACGGGGATGGTGGCGAGCTTCTAGTTCCCCTTCGTAGCTCACGAGGGAAGAACAGTGACGACACGAATGCCACGGCGAGCAATGGCACATCGGTGAGGCAATGGTGGCGGCTTGGTGGGGACACAGAGAAATGGAGGGCTGGACGCGTTAGTTATAGAGGTAGGGGCGCAGCAGTAAGGTGGCAAGGGGCGAGAAGGAGCAGCACGGCTTGATGGCGGCGCGTACCATCGGGCCTCGCGCAACGACGGTAGGCTTGCGCCGGCCGGCTTGTGTGCGGTTGCGGTTGTGAGACGCTCGGGTGGCAAGAGAGAGAGAGAGAGTTGAGAGGAGGAGAGAGCGAGAGTGCGCGCGAGGTGGCGAGGAAGTTGACGGCGCACTCGCGTTAGCGGGGAGCTGACGGATGGGAAACGCGTGGTGCAGGCTAGCGCGCTCGAGCGTGGGCACGCACGAGCTGGGCTGGCGAGCACGCGGGAGCTGGGCCGAGCACGAGGAGAGAAGCCGGGCGGCGGGGCCGCTTGGCGAGAAGGAGAGGAGATTAGGCCTGGAAGAAAAAGGGAAAAGAAAAAAGGAAAAGGATTTGAGTTTAATTTCAAATGGAGTTTTTGAATTTGGATTTAACTTTGGACTTAGAATAGTTTCAAACAGGTATATTTGAATTATGCGAAGGTAACAAAGCTCCAAGATTTGGAACATGATTTGAATCCAAAAGATTTGAATTTAGTTTAGATTTGAGCTGAAAGGAAACTAAAAATATATTTAAAATTGGGAGACATTCAATTCAAATCTCCACTTAAAGAACCATAAAAACAATAAACCAAATGTATATGAATCAATTAATGCAGGAAAAAATTTAAAAATTAAGGTAGTGCATTTAGAATACTTATTCAATTTAATATATATGCATATATTCATACTAGTGTGTGTGTGTGTATATATTCATATTCATATTTTTTGATTTTATTTGATTTAATTAATTAAAAAATTAATTTTGAGTAAAATTTGCTATTAATTAAATTGCTAAAACTCAGGATGTTACATCAGGGAGGTCGACATGAGCGTAGACGCCGATGGAGAGATTGAGGAAGCGGCGCCATGTGTTGTCGCAGTTAGAGAGCATGATCCACCGATGGGGGCGAAAGTGGTTGTCCAGGCCGTGCGGGTCACCGGTGCACTCCCTCCACACTTTGCATGCGGCGCGGAGGCGGAGGTACTCGACCACGTCGTACCAGACCAGTCGGCTTGCGATATGCTCGGTGAGCTCCGACAGCAAGTTGGCCCAATCTCTCATGTCGTATAAATTAGAAAAATGATCAAAAAAGATTATCAAAAAAACAAGAAATTTGGCTGCTGCTATATTTCAACCACCTATTTTTTGATTTTTTTTCTGGCAACGACTGTGAACAGCTCACAACCGTCTTCATCCTTTCGATGATTTTCGTGTGCTCGTGATCCCCCACCCCTCAATCGAGTTCACATTCGCCCCTACCCCTGCTCGCCTCAGGCTATCTTTGGCAGCGAGAATCCTGCAGCCCCCATCGTGCTAACCTGGCATAACGAGAATCCCACCGCCCGCCTCGTGCTCGCCTCCTCCGCTAGGTCTGCCTGCTTACTCGAGCATCCGTCTAAGCCCGGTAAGCACACCAACGACCCCGAATATCCCCTTCATAAACCCTAAACCTTAACGCATGTTGTCACCTGATTCACGCTCTTAAATTTCAGGCGTTTGAAATTTAAGAAGCCTAAGAAAATTTAGGATAGAAGAAGGAAGGACTAACCATTCCTTGTGGCAACATCTGCGCAATAGATGGTCACCGCCGCCTAATCTCAAGGGATCGATGAATGTACACCTGCTTTGCTTGAGCATACGCTCTGCTCAAATTTGGTTCTAATTTCTTAGGGGTCGGCAAGTAAGGCTGGAAACGAGCCAAGCCTGGCTCGGCTCGGCTCGTAAAAGCTCGGTGAAGTGTAGGCTCGGCTCGGTTTGGCTCGGTTTGCAAAGTGAGCTAAAATGTCAGCTCGGCTCGGCTCGGTTGCCGGCTCGAGCTGGCTCGAGCCGGCTCGCGAGCTTTCCAGACCATCAGGCATCAATGCATGACAGAAGCTCGAAAACACCTCACACGCAAATAGGGAACACACGATAACAACAACTATTAGATTTATTTATATACATTCATGTATGAGTCATAAAACACAGCTCAAGCTCACACTAAGTAGTCTTAGACTTGCTGCAGCTTTGCAGTCTACATCACCACGCCCAGCTATATGCCTATATAGCTCTGCATTGCATCCATCATGAGGCTTAGCTATGAATAAGCAGGGCAGCAAATCAATGGAGCAAAAATATGTACACATGCACAGTCTACAAGTAAACAGACTGATGCTAGAGTGCTGAACTACTGAACCAGGTATGCCAACGGTCCATGGCTTGGTTTGGCTCACGAGCGGCTTGCGAGCTAGCTCGGCTCGGCTCGGTTCACAAAACGAGCCAACGGTGTGGCTCGGGCTCGGCTCGTTTGGGTAACGAACCGAGCTGAGCCGAGCCGAGCCTCCATGAGCCCGAGCTAGCTCGTGAGCCGTGAGCTTTTTGTCCAGCCCTATCGGCAAGTCACTCGTGGGGGGCAACCAGAATGGAGTGGTGAGGTATATAGACAACTGGAGGAAAATGGGCCATAGAGTGAACTCTAAGATTAAATGGGCCACAGAATTTAATGGGCTCGGGATATTAATAGGTTGAAATCCAAACCAAAACCAGGGTATTAAGGGGCTATTTGGTTTTTAGCCTCAAGTGGACAAGCTAAATTTTGGTCCTAGAAAAAATTAGGGCAATATCAAAATTTGGTAAAAAAAAAATTGTTTGGTTTGTGAACAAGCTAAAGGTGGGGTGATAACAAAATTAAGGCTAGAAAATGGTGTTTGGATTGTAGTCATGCTAATTTAAAAAAAATATGAATATGACATGTACGATTCGTTTGTAACTATTTTTTAATATTAAAATATATTCAACAGGAGTTTTGATTTGTAGATTTAATTGTAAGGAATACAGTGGTTCAAACGGATTTGTAATTGGATGTACGGTTTAGCAAATATTATCATTAGAAATTTGATAATAAAAAAATACATTTACTGCACCATTTGCTGATTGACACGTACCAATAGCTGGCCATGTGACCGAGTCAAATCACAGGCGGACGATTCGGCTTTGCATGGCATGTTTGGGCCTTCAACCACACAGGTCCTAAATGTGCTGTCATTGGTAGTGTAGAGAGTCCAATCATAAAATCAACGAATCGGTGGACTCTAGAGCCGATTAAATCAACAAGTTTGCTGATGTACAAATTTTGATGCAAGGAAAATCTCGTCTTTTTCACTAGAACTTAACAGCCGACTAACGGCTTGACGATGTAAGTGGCTGAGAGCATCTCTAATGTATGGAACCGAGATTGATCCTAAAATAGATCTTATATGTACTGACGTTTTCTCGTTAAAACTCACCTAATATTTAAAACCTGGCTAGATCTAAGAAGTGAGGCACATGTGTTAATTAAAAAACACAAAACACCCACCATCTCTCCGGTGGGGCCCGTCTGCCGCTGCCATGCTCGGTCATCCGGTGAAGGGAGAGGAGAGAGACTTGTTGCAATTTTTTTATTTATGGAGCCGGGTTTCAAGCATGGAGTCGGTCCTTCGTTTTTTTTTTTCTCTAGGGCTAGCTTCCACAGTGGATAGAACCTGTTACCAAGACAGCATTTATGACTTAGGATCAGGTTTTTCCACATATTAGGCTATTTCCAACATAAACTCTAAAATTCACCTCTATAACACTATTACAACATCCTCTATTTTATCTATTTTCAACAAAAACCCTATTTACTACCTTTTATTACTCTTCTACTCTTTCCGGACCTACACGTCAGTCACCAGAAACAAGGATGCAGTGCTGGATTTAGGGCGGTAAATTTGCCGACCGAAGCTGCCTCCTCTATCAATATAGCGAGCAGCAATAGTATTTTGTTGTTTCTGTTGGAGCGATGAACAAAAGACTGGAGTGACAAAATTGTATCTACAGTATTTTACAAGAGCAAATGCCGTCTCCAACATTAGAGACGTCCTGATATAGGAAAGAAAACCTATATCAGTGGCCAGGAAGGGAATGTCATTTTTTTATGGCGGATAAGTGATTTCGCTATTATTTGATAATAAATAAGGAATTTTCTTTATATATGGTTTTTGGCCAAGAGGATCGAGGAAGATCATGCATTTATGATTATACCCTGGGGCCTAATGTTCCGTGAATGGACAGTGATTAAAAAGTGGACGCTGACTGACAGTAGGCTCATGCCTCTACGCGCGTGTGGGCGCATGATCTGCCGACAACCGCTCCAATTTTCCCTCGCAAAAAAGGAAAAAAACTCCAATTTGCAATCGTGAATATACACGCAGCCACGTACAGACGAACAATCCTTCCCAATCTTTTATTACAAAAAAGGATAGGTGCACTATTAGCTTCCAAGCCGGAGCAGTTTTCAAATCCAAATAATAGTAAATCGTATGCAAAGAGACGAATCGATTGCTCTCAGCTCGCACCGTTCATCATGCTTTATTTGCATCATGTATCCATGGAAATGGAATGATGTAAACGGTAAACCAGGCCTCTACTAACTATTTTTTTTCGACTAGCAACCACCCATATGTTACACAGGTAAAATCAAAAATATTATAATAAAAATAATATATATATAAAAAATTAATTAAAAATAAAAAATTAATAATGTATTATTAAAGCTACTCAACTTAAAATAGTGAAATATAATTATCTATGTACGTAGAAAGGAAATAACACAGAAAAGAAAAGAAAATGCAGGAGATCTAGCTAACCTCCAACAAGCATCTTGGTGAAGCGGGTTCAGAGTTAAATGCTACCATGCAAGATATGGAAGATGATTGGTTGTTTCCTTAGGGAGGGGATCAAAAAATTTGATTACATTCTATAACTAGTAAGATCTAAATATGAATTTGAGTTATGTGATTAAAACTTGTGGACATTAGATATTAAAAGCTACTATATACCTCTTGTATTCTATATTTAATTATTATAGAAGATATAGATTATTCTAGTTATTGGATAGAGATATAAGAAAATAATTATGCATTAATATTTTTAATATTGATAGTGTTTATTAATTGTAGATTTTCTAAATTGGTTGGAAGTTTTCAAACTATCACAGCTTACCACGGAAAGGACGCGTGAACGAGAACGATGACCTCTTGCCACCGGCACCCGGTCGCGTATTACATCAACGCCGCGGCGTGGCAGAAGAATTGCAGGCATTCGCATTCCATAGTTTAACTGTCCCTCAAGCAAAAAGCGACGACCCCGTCGTTTTTTCTCCCCGCTCCAAATCTAGCAAGCCCAGGCCTTCTTCCCCGACTCCGGCAATCGACCATGGTGCTCTCACATGGCGTGGGTGGCTCCGATGAGTCCGTGCACTCGACGTTCGCCTCCCGCTACGTCCGCACCTCCCTCCCCAGGCACGTCGTCCGTTCTTTTGGGTACTGTGGCTGTGCCGTTTGATGACGTCTTGCTTGACTCGCTTTTGCTGGGCAGGTTCCGGATGCCGGAGCAGTCGATGCCGAAGGAGGCGGCGTACCAGGTCATCAACGACGAGCTGATGCTGGACGGGAACCCGCGGCTGAACCTGGCGTCCTTCGTCACCACGTGGATGGAGCCCGAGTGCGACAAGCTCATCCAGGCCTCCGTCAACAAGAACTACGTCGACATGGACGAGTACCCCGTCACCACCGAGCTACAGGTACGCTCGCGCGCCGATTCATTACCTCGCGGATGCCCAGATCAGATCGGTTCGTTCGTGGTTTTCCATTGGCCCACTTGCCGTCTGATCTGCCCTGGGAATCAGAAAACTGGGGGGTGGGGGGTGCTGCAAAACGATCGAGTTAGAGCGAGCAGTCACATGCGCGTTGAAGTCTTTTGGTATCCTAAGGGTATATTCAGCAATTACTTAAAAAAATCATCTTTTATAATACTACTATAGAATTATCTTATATTATTAAAGTATTTTTTTTATTTTTTTTAATCTTCAACCGTTATTGTATTACTTTTATCTCTCTTTAGCCTTACAGTTATCTTTTAATCATTCCATCGCACAATTATACGACCTCTTCTCGCTAACCGTAAGTTTAGAGACATCTCTAGCTCTCTATATGACATACGTTGGAGCTATGTTTCAAACTGTCTTCAATCCACATCTGGTGTGAATATGGATACCGACTCGATACCATATCTATTGGAGTTGGTCTAAGGCCTAACATATTGTTCGATTCGTTTCTATCTACTGTTTCTTGATTTATTTTCTCTTCCACCTACTGTTGACCAACAGGGAGTGCGTGAGAGATGATTGAACAGTGCAAGACCCTTTCCTTGATGTCCTGGAGGGATCAATTTCTGCTCTCTTTCCTTTGAAGGTCCGCAGCCGCAACCATTGAGTAGGCGGTGGGAGCGGTACCTATGTGGCTAATTTCCAAATAGTACAATACATCTCTTTATACAGGGAGAATATATTTTGACTACCAAGCAAACTATGTTCTCCTTTCTAATTTAAATTCAAACTATTTCTTAACTATAGATAAACTATTCTTATTCGAAAGATATTTATTTCCTAATCTGAAGGTAACTTGATGATAACTTGATCTCTATGATTTGACGGTGGCGACAGCCAGCCCTAGGGCTCCCGTGCCTCTCACATGCGGTGGAGATCGGTGGCAACCCTAGCCCTGGCTATCGTCGCTTCCTGCTAGGACGGCCGAACAGGCCCCCATGGGCCTGACCCATGAGATCTCCACTGCCATTGATTTCCAACGCGCCCTCGCGTTGGATGTCCATGCTCTAGTTTAGCAACAGGGAGTGCGTGAGAGATGATCGAGCAGTGCAAGACCCTTTCCTTCTTGATGTCCTGGAGGAATCAATTTCTGCTCTCTTTCCTTTGAAAGGTCCGCAGCCGCAACCATTGACTAGGCGCTGGGAGCGGTACCTCTGTGGCAGAAAGAAAAGTCATTTCTATCACGACGGTTACAAGGAGACCGGATGTTAGTATTTAGGAGCACAATCTTAATTTATAGTGCAATACGTGATAAAAATTATTATAAATTTATAATAAAGATAAAAAATCATATATGATAAAATAAGAAAGAAAATAAATTATCACGTGTAGTGGGTGCTTATTTGTAGATGGAGGACAGTGGAGACTGTAGTCGAATGAGGTCGTATGGTGGGGTTGGATGGCCTTCTTATGTCTCAAAATGGCCAGCTGCAAGGAGGAGGGAGAGTAGGTGATGTGCAGCGGTGCTGATGGCGTCAGTACTGTTCATGTCGATGAACAATACTCGTGAGTGGAGAGGGAGAAAGATAATAAATGCAATCTTTTCTTTCTTAATTTCCAAATAATACAATACATCTCTTTATATAGAGAGGATATATCTTGACTACCAAGCAAACTATGTTCTCCTTTCTAATTTAAATCCAAACTATTTCTTAACTATAGATAAACTATTCTTATTTGAAAGATATTTATTTCCTAATATGAAGGTAACTTGATGATGACTTGATCTCTATGATTTGATGATGGCGACAGCCGGCCCTAGGGCTCCCGTGCTTTTAACATGCGGTGGAGATCGGTGGCAACCCTAGCCCTGGCTATCGCCGCTTCCTGCTAGGCCGGCCGAACAGGCCCCCATGGGCCTGACCCATGAGATCTCCACTGCCATTGATTTCCAGCGCGCCCTCGCGCTGGATGTCCATGCTCTAGTTTATCCTATCCTCCTGGCATGATGATGAAGAGTTGTCTCGAAGCCATACCCTTAAGCATAATTCGTCTAACACCAGTGCATTAGTGAGGTTGCGGATGGTGTGGTTGATGCACAGGGTGAACTTATAGGACACATTACTGATGTAGCCACAAAGAGTGAAATGTCGAGACGTCGGGCGCCTGGTGTTCCCCCATCATGGTAGGGGTGCTAGGCACATCCATAAAGTAGCGCCAGATGCCCATATGATGGTAGAGCTCTCCTGTCGGTGGAGGAGAATCGAAGAGCTGGTGACGGAGAGTGGCACTGGGCAATAGAGTCACGTCCAAGCCGAAGAGGAACATGTCTATCGTAGTCGTGCGGCTGGCAGTCAAGTCAATGCAATGACTAAACAATAGTCATGCGTAAGCATCTTCGAGTGGTGCAAGAGACGGGGCACCAGAAGAACTGCAAAGTTCATAAATGACTTGGGCAATGGTGATAAACTCACAACTAGTATGATCAGAAAAATTTAAATTTGTAGCAGGCATGGAAGAACGAGACATCTCCTGATAAACCCACAGAGGAAGGCATATGAACGCCCACAGCCAAGTGACGAACGAGGGTCTCATCGCCCGAGTCAAAGAGACAATGTACCAGACGGTGAAGAAGTGATGACGAAGCAAGCATGCAGAGGTAATGGTCAAACAATATGACATCATCGACCACTGCCCAAGCTGATGCAACCTCCTTCTGTCGTATGTACACCTTGATGTTGGCTAGCTCTAGGTTGGCCTAGACCGTGCAATGAACTTCGTTGAGAAGGTCCGAGTGTTACGAGAGACCTCCATGGTTGTTGATGAAGTACAGTTGCCACCCAATCTGGAGAATGAGCCCGTGTGGCCACCCGATAGTGCTAATGAGGAAGCAGACAAAGCCATCATAGATGCTGCCGGCTATAGTGCAGGGACAAGAGTCACCCAAAATGACGCCTGAGGAGGTGGAGGTGAGGTAGTGCCGATGATGAAGAAACAGATACTTCGGTTGCCATGATGAAAACTCATCTCCAAGCGAGCGAAGTCCCAAATTATAGGATCCAAGATGCAAAGCCATGGAGTCTCCAGGATGATGTCGGTGTCGCTCATCAAAGGGAAGGTGTAGCCGTCGATGGAGAAGACCTCTCCCTCAATAACAAGTGGTAGGTCGTGGCAGAGGCCACGGCTGATGATGCGATCGCCAGTGCCGATAACAATCTGCATTTGAATACGGCATAGTGGCAACCCTAGCCGAAGTGCGAGGGACTCGTCGATGATATGTGTTGTGTCGGTGTCCAGAAGAACGCATAGTCCGTCCTCACGCAGGGCTGACAAGAGCCGCATGGTGCGGCCACAAGGGAGACAATCCTCTTGATCACCCCTCATCATCATGAGGGACGCCACACCCTTGTCCTCTGTGTTTGTGTCGCTGTCGATAAGTTCCAGGAGGAACAAATGCTTGCACTTATGCCCCTTGGAGAATTGCTCATCGCAGTTGAAGCACAGGTTGAGTTGATGGCGCTCCGCCATCTCCTCAGATGTGAGCCACCCCCAGGTGTACCTTTAGTCGTCATTGTTCCTTTAGCCTTGTTCGTCGTGGGTTTAGAGCTTGAAGAATATGGACGGGCAACAAACTTAGATGTCGTCGAATGTTGCCGAGCCTCAGCCATGACATGGGCACGCCTCTCATAGGCACGTGCAATCTCATGGCCTCATTCATGTCCTTAGGCTCCTAGAGCTCCATGTCTATTTTTAGGGGCTTCGTCAATCCTGCAGTATAGATGTTTACCTGTTGTATTTCATTTAGGTTCCTAATACAAGCAACAAGCGCAAGGAACTTCTCCGTGTACTCATCTATGGAACGCGTCTTCCTTAGGGCAGCAAGCTCGCCCAATCGGTGTGTTGGAGGGCCGAAGCGGATGTTGATGAGGTGAGAGAAAGACTCCCATGTGAGAGGGTTGTGGTCCTTGAACAGACACATGTACCGGTGCTGCGTGACGCCTGTCATGTGGAAAGAGGCTAACCAAACCCTCTCCACATCCGGAATGTGTTGCATGATGAAGAAGTGCTCACACCTGTTGAGCCATGGGAGCAGGTCGTCCTTACCGTCGAAGGTGGGGAACGACAACTTGTGGTACTTAGGTACCATGAAGCCGTAGCGGGGTTGTCATCCGTCAAGTGTCTTAGTCGAGGAAGAAGCCAGGATACACGTCCCGGATGGCAATGGAACGCCGAGTGTGGACAAGCCGAGGAGGATGGCGTCTCTCGGTGAATCAGAAACCGGGGGTCCCCGAATCCCGAGGCCAGGCCAGCAATCCGCCACATGGCGCCATCCCGCGGAGTCTCCTCCGCGAGGTA
This sequence comes from Phragmites australis, assembly GCF_958298935.1. NCBI lineage: Eukaryota > Viridiplantae > Streptophyta > Magnoliopsida > Poales > Poaceae > Phragmites > Phragmites australis. Next base: position 42,592,501 of record NC_084923.1, read on the forward strand.
AAAAAGATTAAGTCCCGGGAGAGGGCGCTTGGTGCCACAGTCAGTGGTCCCCGAGTACTCAAGTTCCCCGATGATCTGTGAAGTCTAAGTACCGGGAAGAAAGTGCTCGGGGAGATATACGGTGGCCCCCGAGCACCCGAGTCCCCCGACAATCAGGAAAGCTAAGTACCGGGAGAAGTGTGCCCGGGACCGAGCGGGGCACCCAAGTATCCCGAGGACCCACTGAAGGAAGTTCCAGGAGAGAGTGCTCGGGGCTGCGTGCAGCGGCCCCCGAGCACTCGGTCCCCCGAGGATCCGTACAAGCGTGCCCAGGAGAGAGTGCTCGGGGAGGTGAACAGTACCCCCGAGCACTCGGTTCCCCGAGGATTAAGAAAGGGTATTCTCGGGAGAGAGTGCTCGGGGAGGTGAACAGTGACCCCCGAGCACTCGGTTCCCCGACGACTCAGAGAGCCCCCTGACAGTGGCCCCTGCAGGGGCCCACTGATGAAGTGTCAACCAGTCAAAGGCCCAATGACGCATTTAAAGAGCGTGCGTGGCCTGTCACCCCCAACTGCTTCCGCCACGCTCGGTGTCAGTTCCTACCACATTCTGGTAGAAGGGCGTGGGGTCATTAAATGTACGAATCCCATCCCGTGCCATCCGGACCGTCTCGGGATAACGTCGTAAGGGCCGAGGCGTTCCGTCTGCCACGCTGCTGTGGCAGGAGAACAAGACAGGATGCGCACGCTGGGCCGCTCTGCGGCTACCCGGTGAGCCCTCTCCACGGCGCCCGTTGCCAATGCATTTATGGTGACAGATGACCGGGCGTGGGGCGTATTTTTCACCCCCGGTCACTTCGCACAGAGGCTATGATGACGCCCTTTCCATTTATGGTATCTTGGAACTCGTGCCGCCCTCCCGTTCGCGGCACGCTACTGCCGGCAGGTATTTAAAGCCGCCGGCAGCACGGACAAAAACAGGCTCTGAAGTGAATCAATCTCTCACAAGTAGACAAGCTTTGAAAATCTCTGAGCAAGTTCGACAAGTTAGACAATTTCTAAAAGGTTGGAAAATCCCAGAGGAAGTAAGTAGCGAAGGGAAGAGAAGATCGAGAGCGTCTAAAGCCAACAGATACACGCAGACCGAAGAACAAGGAGCCTCAGGCTCTAAGATAGATAAACATTCTTGTAACCAGCAACATCCTTGAGGGACATTCTCAGGGCATTTATAGTATCCATACAGGAGTAGGATGTTACGCCTCCGTGCGGCCCGAATCTGTCTAAACACCAGCGTATTTACTCTGTTCCCCACTAGATCGTTCCACCCCACCGGCCATCGCATTTATACCCATTTATTTCTCCGGCGAACATATTCAGGATCATCCCCCGGCTGAATCTCTAAAAAGGGGTCCCTCAGGATCTCTGCGATAGTAGTTAACCCTCCGACAACGTCGATCATGTTCACAGAAGAGCTGTTGTCGGGCAACCCCAAGGAGGCACCCATAGCCGCACAAGCAGCACGCCTGACTGCTATCATGCGCGCGGCCTCAGCCTCCTGCCGAGTGGTAGCCTCGCGTGCCACAGAGGTGTTGTCGATCATTACCTTGCCGTTGTTGTTGTTCATGAGGAGGTCCTCTTGACGCTTCATGCGGAGCTGCAAGTCTTTTATCATGGATGTCAAGTCATGGAGGTCCTGTCGCATCGCGCCCCCTCGAGTGCTTCCGTTACAAATTTGTTGAAATCCTGATCACCAGCACTGCCAGAACCCATGATCTGTGATATCAAATGTAGCGAGCGCTTATTTGTAGAGGGAGGACAGCGGAGATCGTAGTTGAAGGAGATCGTAGGACAAGAAGGAGGGAGAGAAGGTGGTATGCGGTGGTGCTAGTGACTTCCGTACTGTTCACACAGGAGAACGGTACCGTGAGTAGAGATGAAGCAAGATAAGACATGTAATCTCTTTTTTCTTAATTTTCAAATGATACAATACCTCTTTTATATAAAGATGATATATCTTGACTAACAAACAAACTATGGTGATCTTCCTAATTTAAATCCAAAGTTTCCTTATTAAAAGATATTTATTTCTTAATATGAGGATAACTTAATAATAATTTGATTTTGACGATTTGGCGACGGCGGCAACGGATTCTAGAACTCCCGCGCCTTCTGCTGGGCCAGCCAAAGTGGGCCTGACCATGATGCCACGTGTCACGCTAAAAAAAAATGGACCGCAAGTTGAGATCAGGTGATTATTTTCCGCAAGTTGACCGGTCCGTGTGATACTGTATGAGCTGCATCGTGGATTGGGGACTAGGAGCGGTCCCGATGTGACAGAAAGGAAAGACATTTCCATCACCACTATTTGGACAAAGTACTTGTTCTCCTCGTAGTCTATTTCTGCGCTACTTAATCTCTCTAATCATAAATGTAGGTCATTTTAGCCTTATTAATTATTTCTAAATATAATTTGTTCTCGAACTTTTACATATATTTTTTCTCTTTTATTCTTTCTTACTTTTATTTAATAAATACTATTATTCTCATAAATAAATACGTTATCTTTTTCAATACAGAATAAATAAATAATAATAAAATTATTTAATCTACTTTTTTAATCTCTATGTATAAATTTAAAACAATATATATTGCAATCGGAGGGAGGAGAGTATTTTTGGCCGGTGCATCTGTCCCTTTTTTTTGCCTGTTTGAAACCAAGGGAAAAAATACGCGTGATCAGCGTCTGACTAGTAGCAGTGGTTTCTGAACAGCCCACTGGCCGCTGCCAATGGGCGGGCGGTCGCTGTCGCAACCGGCTGCTACTCTCCGCACCGGCTCCCCTCCCCCGAATCGAGGCCAACTTGCTTGGCGCACCAATAATGCCGCGACCAGCGGGTCCCTCCATCCTCTTCTTGGCATGTTATTGGAGTAGTACGTTACCCGTGTCAAGGCACCCCGGATATTCTGATCCGTGGCTTAACAAGCCGGGTGGCTTCGTCGATTATTCAAAATATATATATAGTTGTCAGTTGGAACTGCAATCGCTGACTAGTCCTTTGTTGGCGATTGGACAGTCTATTGACAAGTAATTTTCCAAGAACCGGCATATCAATTATCGTCTGAAAATTCTAATCACTTTTTTTTTATTTAAACGGATTCATATGAAAAATTATTCAACTATAAAATTATAGGTATCGTCGATAGTTATTATTTTTATATAAAATTCACCTCTATTTAAGATTGTATGAAAAAGTTATATTTTTTTCTTTAAATATCTCCATCCGAGGTTAGGTTAGGATGCATTCCGAAAGTGTTCGATTAACCTGAAACAAAAATTAGAAACGATTCCTGGTGCACAGCACATGAAAAAGTCCACTATCTCCTAGCCACGAAAGGGAAAAGAAAAGGAAACTAAGATTAGAAAAGGCGTACAGCGCTTTCGGTAGTACGCGTGTGAAGAAAGCTGTAATTAGGTATGTTAATGTGGCTATGTTCTCTGGTAACTTATGGAGAATTTTTCTATTAGAAGATAGATGTGGAATTTTTTTTATCTTTGTGAATTTATATAGGGATAGGAATGGGATAGCTATTTCTCGCTATATCTCTAATATAAATATATAAACATTATATTATGTAGGAAAAATAATAAATTATTTTATATTTTTAACCTATGACATTGAACTCATATTATATTAATTACTCTCGTATGTATTTATAAATTATTTATTTATGCTATGAACACATTATTAATATATAAAATTAATTAATTATGATTCAATTTTATATCTCAATTAGGATTCGATTCCTGCAAAATTTCGTGCGGAAACGGAGATGAAAGAAAACTTTCCCCACATAGTTAAATGGGAATAGAAATAGAAAAGCATTCCCTGTGGAGATTGACACATTGCCATCCCTAGCTGTAGTGCTCGAATGGTAGAAACACACCTGCCACAGTATTGGGCCCACAGGTCTCTGCGTTAAATTTTCTCTGGAATGATTAGTATCATATTCCAAACTCTAAAGCAATGTGAAATCTGAATTTCTCCTCCGTGGTGATTTTTGCAATTGCATTTTTTATGTTGCTGAAGTTTACAGAGTTCAGAATTGGGACTAAAATGTTTGGAAGGCAAAAGTTCTCCCTTTTTCTTTTCTGAAATTCGAAATACTTGTCCCAGGACATTATCGATCAGATATTTGTCCATTGTGCCCTCCCATCTGCATTGCAGAAAAGAGAAATGCTGCGTGACTGTCGAATTAACTGAACTTTCGCTTGAATTGTGATTTTGCAGAACCGGTGCGTGAACATGATTGCTCATCTCTTCAACGCCCCTCTCGGGGAGTCCGAAACGGCCGTCGGAGTCGGCACCGTCGGCTCATCTGAGGCCATCATGCTCGCCGGGCTGGCGTTCAAGAGGCAGTGGCAGAACAAGATGAAGGCCGCCGGCAAGCCCTGCGACAAGCCTAACATCGTCACCGGTGCCAATGTCCAAGTAAGAAAAATTGCAATGTCCCATTCTCCATGCATAACCTCATGTAGCTCAATGCTGCATATATGGGCGACTTAAATGGATTGGGAAATGCAGGTTTGCTGGGAGAAGTTCGCGCGATACTTCGAGGTGGAGCTGAAGGAAGTGAAGCTGAGCGACGGCTACTACGTCATGGACCCGAAGAAGGCTGTGGACCTGGTCGACGAGAACACCATCTGCGTCGCGGCCATCCTCGGCTCCACGCTGAACGGCGAGTTCGAGGACGTGAAGCTGCTCAACGACCTGCTCACCGAGAAGAATGCCCAGACAGGGTAACCTCTCTGTCTTGCTCTGCATCCTTTATCCGTGCATCAGCGTTCAATCATTTTGTTGTACGCTACTGCAATGCTTATGAACATGAAGTTGAACTGAACATGCAGCTGGAACACGCCGATCCACGTCGACGCGGCGAGCGGCGGGTTCATCGCGCCGTTCCTGTACCCGGAGCTGGAGTGGGACTTCCGGCTGCCGCTGGTGAAGAGCATCAATGTCAGCGGGCACAAGTACGGCCTCGTCTACGCTGGCATCGGGTGGTGCATCTGGAGGACCAAGGAGGATCTGCCGGAGGAGCTCATCTTCCACATCAACTACCTTGGCGCTGACCAGCCCACATTCACCCTCAACTTCTCCAAAGGTGCCATTTTTTGGTTCATTTTCCCTTGTCCTTCGATACATACACACAGCAGGCTGGCTAATCTGCTCTTGATGCACCACGATTTCAGGTTCCAGCCAAGTCATTGCACAGTACTACCAGCTGATCCGCCTTGGCTTTGAGGTAATTACGTCAGGTCATTGCTTATTATTTACACAAATCATGTTGCTATTACGAAATCACGTCTTCTAATAATTTAACGTGCCTGCAATGCAGGGTTACAAGAACATCATGGAGAACTGCCAGGAGAACGCGATGGTGCTGAAGCAGGGTCTGGAGAAGAGTGGGCGGTTCAACATCGTGTCCAAGGACAACGGCGTGCCGCTCGTGGCCTTCTCCCTCAAGGACAGCAGCCGGCACAACGAGTTCGAGATCTCCGACTTCCTGCGCCGATTTGGCTGGATCGTGCCGGCCTACACCATGCCCCCCGACGCGCAGCACGTGACTGTTCTCCGCGTCGTCATCCGCGAGGACTTCAGCCGCACCCTCGCCGAGCGCCTCGTGCTCGACATCGAGAAGGTGCTGCACGAGCTCGACGCGCTGCCCGCGCGCGTCCCCAGCGGCGACATCGCCGCCCTGGCCGCCGCCGCGGAGAGCGAGAGTCAGAAGGTGAAGCAGCGCCAGGTGATCTCGCTCTGGAAGAGGGCCGTCCTGGCCAAGAAGACCAACGGCGTCTGTTAAGCAGCGCTACCCCGCGTGGCTGTGCTGTTTGCGTATCTGCCGTTCTGGATGAGAGTCACTCCTTTTTACGAACTCTGGGTGAAAATTATCCTTTTTTACGTGAATTTTACTCCCGAATTAAGGATGCAGCCTGTCGAAGTTAATTCTTGGGGGACGGAATAATTCCGGCTCGATATTAAGTAACGACTGTGTTCTGGAACGTGTTATGTATTGTTTTGTGACAGTCGCACACCACAATTTGTGCGTTCGATCTTATCGAATCAATAACGTATTTGTGCATTCGTGAATGGAGGTTGCCATCGTACTAGCAAAATGGGATTGAAGAGCGGTTCGTGGTACGCCAAAATACCCCGCGGTACCTTTTTTTTTCCGTTCGAAATGATACCGCGGAGTGCGCATTTAGCTATCTTCAGCAAATATTATAAAAATTCATCTCCTATAACATTATTATAGTATCTTCTTACACTACTATAATACTCTTTATTTTTTATATCTCCAGCAGCTACCTATTTTTTAACTTATATTACTCTTCTCCTCCCTCCGGACTCACAGTCAACCTCTATAAACAGTATTGCAATTGCTACAGTGTTACAGTAAATTTGGAGTGCCGATTCTCTCTCCGCAACACTGTAAAACACTGTACTGTAGCATGAAAACTAAAACTGCTGGAGATGGCCTTAGGAGCGGAAGCCACATGGTGCGGCCACCAGAGAGTAGCTTGTGTACTGTTGAGAAATCTCTTCTACTGAATATAGTTGAGAGATACTTCAAAAAATAATCAAAAAAGATATATTGTAGGGAAAAAACCTTTTATTTTTTATTCATCTATATTTATAATAAGAGGTGCAGCCTATATATATAGGGAAAAAACCTTTAAACAATATAATCGAATCTTTCAAGAGATCAAGACGGACCCACATTTAATTGTAAAACTCCAGATTTTCTAACACTCCTTATTGGCACTTCTCGCGAAATGCGTATGTCTCATCAAAACTTACCAATAACTCAGTGAGAAAAATTAAGAAAAAGAGTACATAACTCGTGATATGATCACACGAATTGCATCATTAAAAACTTTATCATGAGAAACTTCAGAAAAACTCATTTAAGTGAAAAAGAGTACAATCCACCCAAAATATTTCTTATAATCTTCATAATTAACTTTGGACACTTAATCTTCTTAACTAAGATTTAATTATTCATATCAGTATTATGTGAAAAAAAAATTCGTGAAATATGCAACTCTCTAAGGCTCATCATCCTAATGCCATGGATATATCTTTAAAAACTAGATATAGGAAGAGGCTTAGTGAATAAATTTACAAGATTTTCACATGATTTGATATACATTACCTTTACTTCATTCATTTTATACAATTCATGAGCATAAAAGAACTTGGGGTTAATATGCTTCGTTAAGTTACTTTTTACATATCCCGATTGCACTTATGCAATATATGCAGCATTATCTTTATAGATAATGGTAGGAGTGTTAGTAGTGTTTAAATCACATGACTGCTGAATATGATTGATCACTCTTATAAGCCATATGTATTTCCGTGTGGCTTTATATAAAGCTATTATTTTCGAGTGGTTCGTCAAAGTAGATATAAGACTTTGCTTTGACGATTTTTAGGATATTACAGTTCCACCATATAGGAAAATGTAGCTAGTCTGTGATTTCGCCATATGCGAGTCTGACAGATATCCAGCATCTACGTATCCAACCAGACTTAGATTCCAATTCTTTCTGTAAAACAGACTTATATCATTGCTACCTTGCAAGTAATACATAATATGATTCAAGCCCTTCCAAGGCTTTTAGTAGGCTCTGCACTGTATCGTGCAAGTAGATTCACTGCAAACACTATGTTTGGTTTAGTGCAATTAGTTAAATACATCAACGCACCTATTACACTTAAGAATGTAAATTCCGGTCTCAATACTTGCTCTCCCTCTTCTCTAGATCTATAGGGATCTTGATCTGCTTGTATTGACCTTCCGATCATGAGGGTTTTAGAGGAAAATATTTTTTAAAAACTAAACCGTTCTAACACCTTCTGAGTGTAGTTTGACTAATGTATAAAAATTACATCTACCACATGCTCTAGCTGTAGGCCTAAGCAAAACTTTATTTTACCTAAATCTTTCATTTCAAATTCAGACTTCAAATATGAGCTTGTTTGCTCTATTTCTTCTTCTGTACCGATGATATTCAGATCATCTACATATACAGATATTATACAAAATCTATTCTACGACCTTCTTATGAATACACCAGGACAATCCGTGCTATTTATGTAGCCTCATTTTCTGAGAAATTCACTCAAATAATTGTACAATATTCTACCTGAATATTTCAACTCATATAGCGACTTCTTCAATTGTACGCTATAAAGACATCTATTTCTTACATCTTAATTCGGCAATAATATTCCTTTAGGTACCTTCATATAAATATTCGAATTAAGACTCCCGTAAAGATATGCGGTCACAACATCTATCAATTATATTTTCAACTCCAGGTTGACTGTCATCGAGATTAAATATCTAAAGGTATTGCCACCCATCACTGGGGAATATATTTCTTCATAATTAACGTCTGATCGTTGAGTGAAACCTTATACCACTAGTCATGCTTTATACCTCATAATTTTATTTCTTTCTTTCCTCTTACGAACAAAAACCTACTTGTATTCTACTGGTTTGATGTGGGGAGCTGTGCGGCATGCTGGCTCAAAAACCACAATTTTGTTCAGGGACAACAATTTAGTTGTAATTGCCTTCGATCAGTCTTCCCAATCTGACATCATTCTACATTCAGTGAGCGATCAATGCTCAGGGTCATGATCTATAATTGTGGCAACCTTATTTGCGAAGTATATATCAACTATTGTGGTTGCTATGTTATAGGACTCCATTAAATTCACATAGTTTATTGTTGTTTCATCATGAATTGCACTTTCAGGTGCTTCAACATCTTGCTCTTCGTTATTTCTTATAGTAGGAGCAAGGTTCTTTAGTTTATCAGCGTCAATTTCAGCGCGTGCATTTTTGCAGTTTCTTCCTGCGTTGGTAGATTTAAATCTGGTATGCATACTTCCTTAATTTCTATACCATCGCCAGATCTCAAGTGGCTCCCCTTCTTTTTCTGTTGGGGTATTTTTAGATTAGTAAGATCTCATTTTTCACTTTCGTCAGACATCTCCGGCTATTTAAGACTTGAGGAACCGATTTTTTTATCATTTTATTATTTTTTCGGACCTCCTAAGACAAGATGAGGGGTACCTTTTTTGTACTTTCACCCTCTCTAGTGCATTGCGTGCAGGCACATGCGATTTAGTCACGCTCTTCAAATCACAAAAATGATCAGGCAAATCGTTTGCTAATTTCTGCAAATCGATAATTTTATTTGCTTCACTAGTGCGAGGATTATGTGCCGCAATTCCTTCGGCTTGCCAAATAATTTTTTTTGACATTTATCATCTAAGGGTATATTTTCTCTCCCTAATGATGGAAAAATATTTTCATAAAAAATGCAGTTAGCGAAGCAGGTCGTGTGCAGATTTTCAGTTGTTGGTTCTAAATATGGGATTATGGATATTGTCTCATAACTGATATATATTTCAACTTTCTGCAAATGTCACATAGCGGTCCGTTGTGGCGGCGGTATTGACACATAAACCATACATTGAATTACCCTTTTCACTAGTTGTATAGTTGAATGGATGTTATAAGAGGATGGTCTATAATTAATGAGAGATGCCACGTGTAAAAATGCATATCCCCAACCTGTAGTGGGCAAATTATAATGCTGTAACAAAGGTCTAGCAATAAATTTTATTCTTTGTATTAGTGTTTTGGATAGTCTATTCTGAGTGAGGACGTGCGGTATAGAATATTCAACTTTAATTACCAAACCAGTGTAATAATTATCGAATACTTTCGAAATAAATTCTCTAGCGCTGTTCATTCTAATAGATTTCGCTCGGCCAGAAAAATTATTCCTAACCATCGAGTGAAATCATGAAGAAAATATCTAGATATGTTAGTTCCTTGAAAACCAACACGCTCTCTTATGTTAGTATTTGGTCTATAGAGTGCAGTTAGTAGCTAGTGATAGTCATCTCTGAGCAGAATAAAGGGTTGCCTATGTTGTATTTAGCAAACCTTAATCAAGTTAATCATTAGCCCTAAATCAAACACTAACTTGAAGTGGAAGCGTGAATATGGGTACCTGAGCTCGGTGATGACATTAGAGGTTGATGGTAAGGTCAGGGAGTGTCGGTGAAGAAGCAAATGTTGTCGATGATGACGCCGGCAGTAGCCTTCACCTTGTTTACTACGTTCTCTTAGGATCGGATTAGAGTTTGTGGGGGGGGGGGAGATTAGCCTAACATGCGAAATTCTGGTCACATGCCCTACGGGACTCCCCCTGGTTTATATAAAGCGCAGCACAAGGTGGGACCACCACCATTTGTTGGTTGGGGCTCCCGATCAGAGCGCATGGAGGGCAAACGGTCCTCTTTTTATCTCGGTCACATCAGGGATAAGGCCGAGATCAATTCCAACATTCTCCCCCTTGATCGAAAGGCTAACATCATAAGCCCATTCTTAATGAAATAGCACACCAAGGCAAAAGATTACAGCGGCTCATAAAATGCCACTGAAACCCAGAACCCATAGTACACTATTTCATCTCGAAATGGAAATTCATTATTCCTAATGAGAGTGGTTGGCATAATGGTCCTCTTATCCAGAATCATAGGCTTTCCAATAACCCCATGCCGGCAACATGATCACGAAAAATATGAGGTGGTAAGCCTTTAGTGAGCGGATCCGCAAGCATTGACTTAGTGCTTATATGCTTGACACTTATTATTTGATCCTGGATTCTATCTTTCACAATGTGATACTTAATGTCGATGTGTTTGGCAGCACCACTCAACTTGTTGTTACTCGTATAGAAAACTGCGGGTTGATTATCGCAGTATAATGTAAGTGGTTTTGCAACGCTGTCGACCACTCTTAGTCCCGGGATAAAGTTCTTTAGCCATACAGCCTGCCCGGTAGCCTCATAACATGCCACAAACTCAGCTTGCATCGTTGAAGATGCTGTAAGTGTCTGCTTGGAGCTTTTCCACGAGATAGCTCCTCTAGCGAGGGTGAAGATATAACCTGACGTGGATTTCTTAGTGTCTATACACCCCGCAAAGTCTGCATCCGAATAACCAATGACTTCAAGGTTATCGGATTCTCTAAATATGAGCATGTAGTTCTTAGTGCCTTGCAAATAGCGAAGGACTTTCTTAACGGCTTTCTAGTGGTCCGGTCCTGGATTTGATTGATATCTGCCAAGCATCCCGGTCACAAAAGCTAAGTCAGGGCGTGTACATACTTGAGCGTACATGATGCTTCCGACAGCAGAAGCATAAGGAACCGTCTTCATTTGATCAATCTCATATTGGTTCCTTGGACACTGATATATCCCAAACTTATCGCCCTTAACAATAGGAGCAGGCGTGGCAGAGCACTTATGCATATTGTATTTCTTTAGTACTCTGTCAATGTATGCCTTTTGAGACAAACCTAATGCTCCTTTGGATCGATCTCGATGAATTTCAATGCCAAGAACATAAGAGGCTTCACCGAGATCCTTCATATCGAAATTAGAGGAAAGAAATCTCTTAGTCTCAAACAGCATATCCTTATCACTGCTGGCCAATAAGATATTATCCACATAAAGAACTAAGATGGTGAATTTTTCCCCTTTAAACTTTATATAAATGCAGTTATCAACTTCATTTTCTTTAAAGCCGAAATTTCTGATGACTTTGTCAAATTTGAGATACCATTGTCTAGACGCCTGTTTTAGACCATAAATTGATTTCTTAAGGCGACATCCCAAATGTTCGTTGTCTTTCATGACAAAACCTTCTGGCTGAGCCATGTAAACATTTTCTTCCAAGTCACTATTAAGAAATGCCATTTTTACATCCATCTGATGCGGCTCTAAATCATAATGCGCAGTGAGTGCCATAATTATTCTGAAAGAATCTTTACTTGATACAGGAGAGAAAGTTTCATTATAATCGATTCCTTCTCTTTGCGAGAAGCCTTTAGCTACGAGCCTTGCTTTGAACCTTTCGATGTTCCCATTAGAGTCATGTTTTGTTTTGTAGACCCATTTACAGCCTACTATTTTGGCTCCGTCAGGAATTTCTACTAGATCCCATACATCATTATCGCTCATAGATTTTAATTCGTCATTCATGGCATTAAGCCACTCAGACGAATGTTTACTCATCATGGCTTCTTTATATGAGTTGGGATCTTCTGTCTTCCCTATGTCATTAACATCCTCATTCATATAAACAACATAATCGTTCGAGATGGCAGGTCTCCTGTCACGCTGTGATCTCCTGATCGGTTCATTATGCACTGCAGGACAAGGACTGGGTACTGCAGGGGACTGCTGAGGCTCATCGTTAGGTATATCATTAGGAATTTCAGAGACCTCAACAGGGGGTGTACTGACGTTAGTTTCTATTGAAGGTGCAACCACCTGAGGCACAGGGATGTGTGACTCTTGTATCAGCGGAGTAGGAACATAAACCCGTTTTTCTTCAAGATCAACTTCCCTTGACTCCATATCCCCGTTCTCAAGAAACACAGCGTGTCTTATTTCTACGAACTTAGTGATCCTATCTAGACAGTAAAAGCGATATCCCTTTGATCTTTCTGGATACCCGATAAAGTGACAACTAACTGTCTTAGGATCTAATTTCCCAATATGTTGATTAAAAACTTTAGCTTCAGCTGCACAGCCCCACACACGTAAATACTTTAAAGAGGGTTTTCTTCCAGTCCATAATTCATATGGTGTTTTTGGAACTGATTTACTGGGAACCCGATTAAGAATGCGTGTGGCTGTCTTAAGTGCCTCCATCCACAGTCCAAATGGTAAACTAGAATAGCTGAGCATACTTCGCACCATGTCCATAAGCGTGCGGTTGCGTCGCTCAGCTACCCCGTTTTGCTGAGGTTCACCAGGTGTAGAATATTGGGCTACTATGCCATTTTCCTGAAGGAATCTGGCAAAAGGACCAGGGATTTGCCCATATGTGGCATGCCTCCCATAATATTCTCCCCCGCGATCCGATCTCACTACTTTAATCTTCAGGTTGTCCTGATTTTCTACTTCAACCTTAAATATCTTAAATTTATCGAGAGATTCAGATCGATCTTAATGGGGTAGATATAGCCGTAACGGTAGAAATCATCAGTGAAGGTAATGAAAGAATCAAAACCGTCAACTGATGTCACAGGAAAAGGACCACATATGTCCGTGTGAATTAATTCTAATAATCCTATGCTCCGAGTGGCCCCTTTCTTTATTTGCTTAACGTATTTTCCTTTAATGCAATATATGCAGTGGTCAGAGTCGGAGAAGTTTAAGGGTTGGAGAATCTCTTCCTTAATGAGACGCTCCATTCTCCCCCTCGAAATGTGGCCAAAACGACAATGCTATAGTTTCGAAGAAGTCTCATTAATTGTACTTCTCTTTCTTTTATGGCTATTAGGTTATTCCATAGGAGATGCATAAATGATGAAGCATGGATTCTTTGAGAAATGCCATGAGTTCAAAGAATTGCATCAAAAGTCATTCAGATTTTAGTGATGCTCATAAGAATAAGAAGAAGCTCAATAAGATTGGCAATAAGCTTGAATGCTAAGTTACTTGTGGAGATCAAGTAACTAAAGGTATGACTTGTTAATAGAGTTTTATGGACTAACCTGTGTGCTATGTGTTTAAGAATGAGTAGGGTTAGGTTCTATATGAAGATTGACAATATGCATGAAGGCTAATAAGTTACTTGTGGAGATCAAGTAACTTAAGGTATAAATGTTGTCATTTAAGTTTTATGGACTAATCCATGTACTTTGTGCTTGAGAGTGAGTTGGGGTTAGGATCCATAAAAAGGCATAAGTTGAATTGAAATCATATATGCCAAGAGTGAAGAACAAGAATGGACTCCATATATGAAAAAGTGAATTCCTAGAAGATGTCGAATACAAAGTGGTTTTCTATGGCAAGACAGTGAAGGGCAAGCAAGACTCGGCTGCGATGGACCATCCGTGGTGAAGGGCAAGCAAATGGCTTGGCGCCGAAGGACTAAGGCGGTGGTGAAGAGCGAGTGAAGGCTTTGCGCCGATGGACCGTGCGAGGCTATGTGAAGCTATGGATGATTCACATCAATCATATGAAGAATCAAGAAGAGATGGAGTGAAGAATATATGGAAGTTGGCAACCCTCAAGGTTTGAAAGAAAAAGAAGCGGTACTTGAAAGTTTTCAAATGCTCAAAGTGGTTCAAATGAGTTTTATCTTTGAATTTGAGTATAGGTATGCCGCACTATTAAGAGGGATGCAACGTGAGCTAATTGTCGCGTCTCAGTGCTCAAGAGTTCCCAACCAAACCCAAAGTGAGAGTTTGTTGTTAAGAGTCCGGAGCGGAAAGTGGGGAAGTGTCCAAAATGGGTTTTGGAGTGTTCCTAATTTGATCCTTTGTGTTTTAGGTCATGAATTCAGTTGGGATGAGTAGCCCTCTGAATAAGCTTTCCATAGAGTCCAAAATCGTCGAAATCGGACTCCGGGATCAAAAGTTATCGCCGTTTTTCGGAGGTCAGCTGTGCTGTACTCGGAGACTCCGGTGAAGACCGGACTCTCCGGTACCTGGAAAGGCCGGAGACTCCGGTGAGGTCCGGATACTCCGGTGAAGTCCGGATACTCCGGTACCTGGAGTGGCCGGAGACTCCGGGAAGTCTTCGGGGCTGTTTTCTGGGTTAAGTGCCGACCGGAGACTCCGGTGTAGGTCGGATACTCCGGTAAAAGTCCAGAAAAGAGCATAACGGCTAGTTCTGACACATTCTGTGACCGTTCTGACGCCGTATTTGGATTTAGGGCCGGATACTCCGGTGTTCACCGGATACTCCGGTCAGTTCTGTCAAAAACAGTAACGGCTAGTTGTTTGGAGTGGGCTATTTATACCCCACTCACCCCATCCTTTGGGGCTGCTGCAAGGGCACGAAAAGAACATCCTCTAGAGCCAAAAGAACTCCCTCCCACTCCATTCTAGTGTGTGATTTGAGAAGAAAAGTGAGTTGGGTTGAGAGATTGGAAGATTGAGTGCAAGTGAGCTAAATCCATTCTTGAGCACTTGAGTTCTTGACAAAAAGTTCTCGAAGCGTTTGTTACTCTTGGAGGTGAAGCCTCCTAGCCGGCTAGGTGTCGCCGGTGAGCTCCCGTGCTTGTGGTGAGCCGCGGAAAGTTTGTGAAGGTCGATCTCACCTCCGGAAGGAAAGAGATCAAGTTAGTGGAAACCGAGCTCAAGTGTGACCGAGCTTGGAGAGGAAAGCGGTTGAAAGAGACCCGGCTCGTTGGAGCTTCCTCAACGGAGACGTAGGATTCACGGTGGTGAATCCGAACTTCGGGAAACAATTCTTTGCGTCTCCTCTCTTGTTTCCTTACTTTTATATTCTTACTCAAATCTTTGTGCATATTGCTCGATCTACTTGTTTGTGTGTATTTGAGTGTAGGTTCTTCGTGAATCTACTTGGAATCATCTCCGGGAACACACGACATCACTTGGTTTGAGCTAGAACTCTCCACTCATTAATTTTATTCAGTTTCGGGCTCTGTTCTGTACAGAAACCGGAGAATCCGGACTTTACCGGAGTTTCCGGACCTGTACACACCGGAGTATCCGGACTACACCGGAGACTCCGGGGTGAACAGTAATTCCAGTCATATGAACAGTATTTTCAGCCTTTTTTAATTTAAGTTTTATTGCATATCTCTTGCTAGAATTGAGTAATTTTTGTCACCTTAGGATTGTAATTTCCACACTTATTTAGGGTGATTGTGCACTAGTTGAGCCTAGCATATTTAGGTTTTTCTCTTGTGAAAAATTCGTTAGTTTATATTCCACTGCAAGTTTAGACCAACGGTAAAAAGGGTTGAATTTTTGTTAAAACGTCTATTCACCCTCCCCCCTCTAGGCGACATCATTGTCCTTTCAGTACTGTAGCACGGGAATTATTAAAAATTATTTTTGCGGAACCAATGTGCGAAAATTGTTTTTCATTTTTTTATGCATGCAATTTTTTTTCTATTTTTTTATGTAAGTTGTTATTTTGTTGTCATATAGAAATAATACGTCCCTGAAGATCAATGACATACATACATATAAGGCATTTACATTGAACTCGCCTAAAAAATAGGACAATTGATGCTCTAAAAGGAAGAGAACATTGCATCCATTCTTGAAAATAGATAACTGAAAATGCTTGATCCTGTGATAGGATACTAAAATATTACTATAATTACAATTTAACTTTTTTGCCACACTTTGGGGAAGTAAATATCGAATGAAATCAGAGAAGGCTCAAAACTATTGGTGCTATCACTACATAATATTTGTACCTTACTAGTTACACTATTCATCAAGCTAAGCAGCCGCCTTGTTCTCCCCACTTCTACAATAATTCAAGCCTTCGTGAAAGAAATAAGAGAGCAGATATACTATTTCGATTACTATGTCCGAGCAAGTAGAGTGACATTTCGAATGATAAACACTCAAAAGTAAAAATTATGATTAACCGTGAAAATTAACTACGTAAAAAAAAGATTGTGCACCACAATAAAATAACAACTTACATCGAAAAATACAACAAATTTTTTCATAAAAACCGAAAAACTATTTTCGCAAATTGGTTCCACAAAAAATATTAAAAATTATTTTTTAATAATTTTCACGTTGCAGTGCCGCGAAAATTAGTTTTCACGCTACACTACCGCAAAAGTTATTAAAATTTAATTTTCACGGGTCCAAAGTACGAAAGTTACTATTTTCACTATTCCATCGAGTGAAAATTGATTTTCACTAAACCGTCCAGCTACTACGTATTATTTTTGTAATTTTGCGATTTGTGCAATATTTTTGAAATTCCCGTAAAAAATATTATTAAAAACCTGAGATTACCGCCGTCCAGATGGAGAGTTGGGTTTGGATTACACCCACCTAGGACTAGCCCATCGGCCCATGGCATCAGATCAGTAGTTGCAAGCTACTGAACTTTATGTTAAATTACACACGACCATCTGCTAGCTAGTAGTACAATTAATGTCCTTCCCTGAAACTCTTTGGTTTCATATTCGATTCTGTAAAATAATACCACATTTGATTTTAGGCCTAAATAGTTTGTCGCATTCGACTCCATGAAAATATAGCAATATATCTTACACATCATGTGTGACTTTTTTCCGACCCAAGAAAAAGAAAACACAATAATATGAGACAACAAATTGGGATCACTACAAAAGATCTACACAGTTTTATTCATTAGCACGGATTGAACCATTTACAGGAATCCAGTGAAACAAATCATTAACGCGCAAATCTGACCACGAGTCTACCGGCACGAGAATTTTGTATTTATACATTTTGAAGATCGACGCAAATCCTTGCACAATCGTACGTGTTCCTTACAAAACGTATCTTTGCCGTATTTCTAGTTTCCCAGGTACACACACGGGTCTCCAGGAGCAGCTGGAATTCAAATCAATGGCTCCAGAGAAGGGTAAACGAGCACCAAGGAGCAGAACTTCTACTCATCAACCGTGGCCATGTGTAGGATCAGATCAATGCAACGCATGCTGCAAAAGGAAAACGATAGTATAAAAATCCTGCAGTTACATAGATATAGGTGTTATCTCCAAATGATACCTATAGCCGTAGTCGTTGTTGAATCGTGCAATGATACTGATTCTATTGTCATCCAAAGTGTGTCCAGCGTCCACATCAAATAAGCAAGATCTACATAGTTATAACCATGTAACTGAATGGATGAATAGGACTACTACATAAGACCAATTTATGAGTGCGCCATGCCTTACCTGAAATCGTGTTCATAACCTCTTAGCGCTGTTACCCCTTCCATGTAAGCCACAATATCTAAAAGTTGGCGTTTGCACACTTCATCCCTGTATAATAGTACATTTTAAGTCAACCTTTCAGTGAATATTCTTTCCAAATCTAGCAGTTCAACAGGGTTACACGAAATTAGACCCATCTGTGTCAACAAAATTTCAAGAAAAAGGTCGATCGCACACAGAATAAGTTCGTTGAAAATGGAATTTGCAACAGATATAGTTATGACTTGAGCGTTTGACTATTACCTGACAGCATTCTTGACTCTTTCATAGTCAGCTGACTCATCAACAAGCTTAATGACCATTTCCACAGATGATAATTCCAAATCAGGAACGTGCCAGACCTTGCCACTGAATTTGCCAGCTAAATCAGGAAGCACAGAGCCAAGTGCCTGCAGTTTAGCAAGTGTGATAATAAGGACGCACCACATTGGCAGTTAAACCACAGCAAACTAAAAGTGCTGGCTAGTTTCCAGTTTAGAAACGTGCTGGTATAGAGCTTTTTAAGAACCAGCAGTCAGAGAGATTTTCAGATGACAGTGCTGTATCGCTACAGTAGCATATAGCATGTGGAAACTATACAATTTTGCTACCAGACCAAATGCTAGCTCCAGCAGCATATAGCATATGTTTCTTTTTTAAAAAAAGGCATATAGCATATGGAAACTAAAAATTCTTGCTACCAGATCCGAACGCTGAAATTTAGGGCCTGTTTGTTTCAGGCTGCTTCTGTCAGAAGCCCAAATAAACAGGTTTGCTGAAAAGTGACTTCTGAAAAAGCCAAAAGTCTGCTTCTGAGGAAATAAACTAGAAGCTGAGAAGCTAATTGAGAATAGCTTTTCTGAGAAGTAATGTGTTGAGAAGCTAAAAAATTATTGTAAAATTCAACAGCTAAAATCTAAAATCTGCTTTTCAGAAAAAGCCAAAAGCACAGCTTTTCAGAGAAGCCAGAAGCAGAAGCCCAAACAAACAGGCCCTTAGCCAGTAGACCAGAATGATGAATAGCTACAAGCGTACAGCAGCATATAGCATATGGAAACTAGACAATTCTGTTACCAGACAATAATGCTGAATAGGTACAGCAGCATACAGCATGTTGTAATTAAGCAAAGCATACTGTTTGTCAATATAAGGATGGTTAAGTGACATACCGTGGCACCCTCCCTCCATTCACTGCAAGAAGGTCCATCAGCATTCTCTAGGTTAACTACAAGATGAATAAATATATTTTAGTTCCAAATTTAATGTAAACCATTACAGTAATACCACTAATATTTTACTCGAAACAAATTTAGATACCAGGGCAGGGTTCACGAATGGTCAGAAAACCCTCAGCAATACCAAAAATGTCATGGATTATCTGGAAACAGTTTAGTGCCATCAGCAAATGCATATTATAGACCAAAATGAACAAAAGAGAATGCAAACAAAGGACAAAAGCTACCTTAGCAAGTGGAGCAATACAGGTTGTGGCACAATCAGCAATCGAAACAGCTGCAATGTCTGTTGTGTACTTCTCCTGATTGGCGCCACAAATAAATACTGGAGCATCCTTGGTCAAAGCACATATGATAACCTTCTTAGCACCACTCTAGTACACAACACCAGGGAACAATGTCAGTAAAATTGCAGAACTTTTAGCAAGTCACTGGACAAGCAATGCATGGTTTCAAAATGACATCAGCGAATTTCAACCGAAGTAAACCCAATTAGCACGTGAGAAATGGAAGCACTGTAGTGATCAATCTAGTGGAATTTGAAACAGAAACTAGTTAGTACCTTCAAGTGGGCAGCGGCAGCATCACTGTCGGTGGACTCAATTACATAGTCAACTTCAAGTCTGCCCCAGGGGATGTCCTCAGGGTTCCTTAGGTAAAAAATTGGCATGAACAGAAACTGTAACGTGAAGATGAACTCTCTTGTAACTGAGTCGAGTGTATGAACTGCTGATACATACTTGAAATGGAAGACTTTAATGTCAGGAAAGTCATCTGGAGGGATCTCAACCATATAGTTCTTCTATAGTACCGCAGCAAAGACAACATTTTTTTATCAGAGATCAAACGAAGAAAGATATCTCCAAAGAGAAAAGGTAGCTGTCTGGATAACTACCATTTCTTCGGAGCTAACAGTGGGGTCATTGATGGCGACAATCTCCAACTGCTTGCTGGGAGCTGTCTGGATAACCATTTCGTTGTCGTTAACAGTGGGATCATTGACGGCGACGATCTTCAACTGCTTCCTGTGTTGCCGCAGCATTACCAATCTCGCCAAGAGTTTGCCGATCCGCCCAAAACCTGAATTGAACCGAATCGACAGAGAAAGTGAGCCAGATTATATAATGTTGTACTCTGAAAGAAATGCTCACCATTTATTCCAACCCACAGATTGTCTGACCCCTTGGGTGTGGGGCGGCCAAGCTTAGGAAACCCATACCTCGAATTCTGCAAACAAGTGTATGGAATTCAGAACAACAGGAATAACAAAACTAGAACTGATTAGGACCGACTATACCTTGATTTCCCTGAAGTGAGGCAGGTGGGCCTTTTTCCTCGCCTTCTTCCTCTTTTCACAATATTCCAGCTGCTCTTTTGGAGGGAATTGGCGGTCATATTCATTCGGCTTGCCAAGGAACGCCTGCACCACGCTCTGGACCACAGGGGGCATATCATCATCTTCTCCTTCCGACAGGCCTTGGCACCTTGATGAGGAACAGCCTTCTCGGTAAAGCTTGGCACAAGGGTCCCCCTTGCTCACAGCCATGGGCGGCAGCTGATCCAGCTGCTGCTGCTGCTTCTGCGTCTCAAGAGGAGGTGGCATCGGCCACTCTTCTGGGTAACTAAGGGCACTAGGGAACACGGTGCCGGCATCCACACCGTAGGGGTCCAAACCCAAACGGCCTACACACATGCATTTTAACAATTTGAGCAACTCAAACTGCTGCATTGCATTGATAACAAAATTCAATACAATTGGGACAAATAATCATTTATCTCACAAAAAAAAAGGAAAAGCATCTAGGTCTTGATTCGTTGGAGCCTTATGTTTATAAGACTTAAACAAGCTACAACCAATGGATTTTATTAGCCTTGCCTTATAGATATGGAAAACACAAACTTCAGATATACCTATGAGAAGGCATCCTCCATGCATGCCCTGTTCATATGCTCATGTTCCTTTCTTGCATCATGTACTACCGAACAATTCATCCAAAATCTTGTAATTTTCATCTCATGTATGCTTCGCTCCTATGATTTTGCAACTTGCAGTGGTTAATATGGAATTTGTAATATAAACTAGTGCATGCACACTCTGACATCCCCTTCAATCACTCATTCCAAGAAATCAAGCGAGAGATTAGTCAAATATTAACCCTAATAAGTTTAGTGTTGATTTTGCTTGCTGAAACACCGTGGTCGCGCGATTCTAGACTGCTGCGGGCTTGCAGTGGATACGACCAGCAACACGGTTGTGATGAGGAAACGCACTGAATTGCCTTGCAACATAGTATAGAGATGCCTAGAGGTAACTTTATTGTTTCTATTATTCACAATCCACGATGATCAAATGTAGGTGGTGAGAAGAGATATCTACAGGTAAGCATTCGTGTGCGATACTCGCCTAGAACCAGAATATTCTTACTTAATTTTTTGAACATGGGGTAGATACAGTGAATACCATTGACTATGCAAATAAAATTTATAACTAGGTTTGAAGTCTTCCGAGGATACTGGCTAGTTGAACTAACAATTAATTGGTAAAAAAATTATAAGTGAACCTTTCTCATGAGCAGAGACCCCAGAGAGGCTTGGCAGCTTGTCAGTGCCACTGGTGTGGCCTTCAGAGGAGTTGCACGGGTCCTTTTGAGGACTTCCTGACTGTTCCATGCCTGAAAGAGCACAACGAGATGACGAAATAAATAACACGTTAATTCTTTGAAACATCATCACATCAAAACTTAAAAAAAAATGCCCAAGAACTCAAGCCACAACAAGAAAGAACACAACGCGATGACGAAATAAAGAACACGTTAACTCTTTGAAGCATTTGTGCAAACAGTTGAGATGACATTCAATTGAAACATCATCACAGGACGACTTAAAAAAGATCAAGAACTCACTGATTCGTGGATAATTCAAGAAGTTGAGTTGACAATTACAGTAGCTTCAAGAATGTGGGTGAAAATTTGTACCTAAAACTTCATACTTCTTTCTCATTCCAGACGAAAGGAGATCGAATTGGCGAGTAAAATCACGAACGTGATTAGCAAAAGCAAGACTGCAAGAACCGGATAATAGAGCAACGAAGATACCAAGAAATCAAGAAACTAACGAATTTTGTAAACCAGAGTTATTATCCTACCAAATCATCATCAAAAGCTGACGAATTTGACATCCAGATACCGAATCAAGAACCGAAACAGATGAACAGGAACAAGAACTCGGGAATAGGGGGCTAAAGAACGAGGAACCCACCTCGATTCTTTCAGATACCCGGTTCTTGGATTCTCCAAGAGCAACCTATTGCTACAGGGCGGTATTCCCTTGGAATGTAGCAAGGGAATGGCCCTCAATCCCCACCTCGTGCGCCCGGCCTCGAGTTCTTGCTTCAAGAGCGAGCGCGCAGAGCTTTGGGTGGGCGCGTGCAACTAACAACCACGGGTGTGCGGAAGCGGGGGGTGCTCTTATAGGCGGATGAATAAGCATGTGGACACTAGGGCGTACTAGATTCATGGCGGTGCGGCGCTGCGAGAGAGGGAGGATTTCGGGGGAGAGCCGGGAGGTGGAGGGAAGACGAAGGGGAGCGAGGGGAGCGACTGCACCGCACAACGCCCCGGCAAGCCGGGAAGTATTGGCGCTCGAGAGGACGCCATCGTGGGCCGGACACGATTGTGTTATTTGGGCCGAGCCCAGGTAACGTCCACACTCAGCAGGCCCCAAACACTGGAAGCTTCGTTTCGTGCTTCCATACAGAGCGGCACAGTACCGTAAAGAGGAGGGAACCCTCTCGGCGCGTGCATTAAAAAAAAAAAAAAGACCGATAGCAGTTTCTTTAAACAAACATTGTTCTTACAATGAAAATCTAAAATACAAAGACCAAATGCTCCATAGTATATGTCCCGGAACAAATAAGATTTTATTAGAGCCAAACTAAGAGCCTGCTTGCTTTATGTTGTTTTTGACTTCTGTTTCTATCAGAAGTACTAACTTAGAAGCTCAAATAAATATATTTGTTGAAAAGTGATTTTTTAGAAGGCAGAAGTTTGCTTCTGAGAAAATGAATTAGAAGCTAAAAAACTAGCTGAGAGTAGGTTTTTTTAGAAATAGTGTGCTGAAAAGTCAAAAAAATTATTGTAAAATTCAAAAACTAAAATTCAAAAGCAGTTTTTCAGATAAGCCAAAACAAACATACCTAAATCTCTTTAGAAAGAAGATCTTTTCTCCCACGATAGCAGGCAATAAAAATGATAGCTGAATGTTTTGTGTGGATGTTTAGCAAGTCATGCGCATCGTTCGAAGTTGTTTGTTGGCATATTCCATTGGTCCATTCACGATGTTACACCAGGGCCGGTGCTTTATTAGTTTGCAGGTGGTGTTCCATTAGTTCAACTGTGTTACACTAGTTTACGAAGTATTCCAAACGTTCATGCCTCGATGCACATACTAAACATTCGTAAGCTATTTGCAGTATTTAGTGTCCAATGTTCCACTTCCAGTAGTTTTGTAGGTGTTGTTCCATTAGAAGCAGATGTTCCATGAGTTCACAAACCGTGAAGTCCGATAATGTTGTTCTTGTCCTCTCAAGGAGACAGTGGGATTTGTCCCAGATTGCGTTCATAAGAAATTGTCAAATTGGATCCTTGGACAAGAAACCCTTGTCTTTGCTTCTCCAATTTACGCGATATGATGCTGTTAAACCACGCCCGATCTTGATCCGTCTGCTCACCGTCAACTGAACTCATCCTCGATTCCTCGTTACTTTCAACATCTTACTCAACGCCTCCATTTTATATCAAATATTCATGACTGCAAAGTTAATCGTAAAAGCATCGTCATAACCAATTAATCATTCATTATTCGTATTCAGAGTGAGAAGCTCCTAAGTAAAGCTAACATACCCATCATCCTACTTACATGACAACTCAATATTTTCAGTTAACACAAACAGGCTGACCATCACACGGACAATTCCTTCGTCGGCTAATGCTTGCCGCGCCTCCGGCACCGCCGAGAGGTTCTTGAGCGAGCCGTCCGCGGCGGAATGGGAGACGGAATCCCCTGTCTGGCAGATCTCAATGAGCGGGCCGGCGCCACCGTGGCCGACAATTGCGCGTGCAATGTCAAGTGACATGGACAGGCGCTGCAGTGTGACCACGGCCTTCTCGGAGACGACAAGGCTGCCGGACTCGGCCAACCTAATGAGCGGCGGTAGGGCGCCCTCTGACACGAGCAGGCCCTCGCAGCTTCCGGACTCCCGCAAGCTGGCATATGACCGTTGCGACCATCTCCCGCACCTTGGGCGCCGACGCCGTGAGCAGCTGCACCATCGCGGAGACATTGGCGCGGCCGAGCACCGAGAGGACGCTCTTCTCGTCCTTCTGCATGCAGTTCAACCAACTTGGCAACCTCAACTGCATGCAGCTTGCGGATGCTTTGTCGTCCGCTTGTTGCCACATAGCCCAAGTTAGTCTTGCTGGTCTCGTGAATTTTTGCTGATCTGATTTCCACATATTCCCTATGCCTTCCAAGTCTACTTGCATGCAAGCAAATAAGCAATCGATTTATTGCTTGACCTCTCACAGTGGCTGCTCAGGGTTGATCCATTTTCAGGTGGGTATCTTCCCCTGCAAAGCTAACTGCAACAACAGGTGAACGGAGCTCCTCGCTGGCTGCATGTTCAATCTTGCCTCTAATCTAAGCAGCGCCAGGTGATCTCGCTCTGGAAGAGGGCCGTCCTGGCCAAGAAGAAGACCAACGGCGTCTGTTAAGCAGCGCCACCCCGCGTCGTTTTGCTGTTTGCTTATCTGCCGTTCTGGATGAAAGTAACTCCTTTTTACGAACTCTGGGTGAAAATTATCCTTTTTTACATGAATTTTACTCCCGAATTAAGGTTGCAACCTGCCGAAGTTAATTCTTGGATGACGGAATAATTCCGGCTCGATATTAAGTAGCGAGTGTATTCTGGAACGTGTTACGTATTGTTTTGTACGAAAGTCGTACACCACAATTTGTGCGTTCGATCTTATCGAATCAATAACGTATTTGTGCATTCGTCAATGGAGGTTGCCATCGTACTAAATGGGATTGAAGAGCTGTTCGTGGTACGCCAAAGATACCTCGCGGTAACATTTTTTCCCGTTCCAAATGATACCGCGGCGCGCGGACTTACAGAGGAGCGGAAGCCACAGGGTGCGGCCACAGGAGAGGAGAGTAGCGTGTGTCCCATGACTCCATGAGCAGAGCGGGGGGAAGAGCAGTGGCTCGGCGTCCAACTCCCGGTCGCGTCGTGGAGGTGTGAGATGGCGGGACGCGGCGAGCGCGAGCCCGAAGGCGGAAAGCCCGCAACGGCGTGGATTCGGCACTTTAGGCAGTTGGGCTTGCAAATTTTGTTCCGTAGCCCATCATAACAGGCCCACGTCACCCTCTGGTCGAGCTTCTTATATTTTTATATTTCGAAAATAAAAAAATTGCAAACTAGACGTCTGTTTGAAAAAAAATTGCAAAAACATATATCTATCGTCATTCCAACAGACGACATGTTAAAAAATAAAAAAAAAAACACTACGTCCTATTGCTCTCAGAATTCAAAACAATATCGAAATTTGCCAACCAAAAATATAATTTATACAATGAGAAAAAAAGATAAATTTTATTCCACAGTCCAGATGACCCTACCCTAGACAGGCTCTTTCTTGTGATGTAGAGTGTTCTGCAGAGGATATTATTATCTAGCTATAATAAAATTCAGCCAAAAATATGATTTATACAATAAAAAATAAAAAAGATAAATTTCATTCCTCGGTCCAGTCTAATCTAGTTGACCCTGCCCAGACAGGCTCTTTCTTCTGATGTAGAGTATGCTGCATTCGCAACACTGACGTAGTGACTCTGAGTCAGCGGCAACCTAGAAGCTTACGTTACGCTTGCATACAGCGCTATAGCACCTGATCTGCAGCATAGTCGATAAGAATAATTCCGAGGGCTTCCTTCAGTGATTATGAGATAAAACCATCATAGTATGGTCCACGTTTTACCTTTCTTGAACAAAATATACGCTTGAAAGTTAGAAACCTTGATATGTCCTCGTAAACCAACACATGTACATGTAAGAAAAATCTTTACGCGGAAACATTTAGGCAGGATCGTTTCATCACAACTTGATCCAACCTTTTAATACTTTGATATACATACCTTGATCTATAACCTTTTAATACTTTGATATACATACCTTGATCTATCTTGATCTCCGTAGAATTAAAACACACCGTAGGGTACCAATAGCATATTGTTTCTTCTCCTTCCTTCCTTTTACTATCAGTGTTCCCTCGATGATAAACTACAAGTACTCTAATATGTATGCGTATGCACACAAAAACTAGTCTTCTGATCTGCTCTAATCTTGCTATGAGCACTTTCATTGGTTTGCACCAGTACGCTAGTTGTATGCAATTGTGCATTGCACTCGACAGTAGCCTTCTTGCATTGTCCCCTGATGCCTTGATTTGTCGATGGTTTTGCCAAATGACGGTGCACATAAACACATGATCGACAGGTCTTTTTGAGCTCACGGATCGGAGGGACATCTTTCCTTGCCGAAGGGACGTCAGTTCAGTGAATAGGCACAACCTGCTCATGAATAGACACCCAATGAAACCAACCGAGAGCAACTGCACAGCAGCGCTGTCCCTTCACGTGATCTAATCACGCATCCTTGATCAGTAGCTAACATATACTAGCTTTGCATCAAGCTAAAGCCTGGCTATGCACATGAAGTAGCATTCTTTCTCTCCGCTATATATGAAGTTTCAAAGGGAGAGAAGAGAGTATCTAAACCCAACAATTCTACATCTTTTAGTCTAACAATTATCACAATAGAACGTTAATTATTAGAATTATCTGATAAATTATACGAGACGCAATTAATAAACAAAATATTCTTACAGTACAGTCCCTTTCAAAAGCACAAACAATGATCCACGGAAGCGCACTCGTCAACCTTTGCCGATCCCAGTCCCAGCACTCACATACACACACGTCCTCACGCGAGCAGAGCAGCCTCAGAACTCGGAAGGAATTTTTACGAAATCTTTCACTAAAAAATCTATACTATCTTTTTCTGATTCAACGATTATCACATATAACTAAAAAAAATAAAAACACGTAATATAAAAAAATATCATTCTATAAACTAACTCTCATAAAATTTTCTTCCTCGAAACTGCCTCTGAGATACAAACAAAATCCAACCCAGCCAATCAGCCAGGCCGCGCTTCTAGAACCGCGCCATCTAGCTTGCCGATCACAACGAAGAACGCACAGCCGCTAGCTATCGACTTTTCGCCGGAACCCCTGCCGCAGCAGTTCAAGGGGCCCCTGTACTCAACTGAACCGGAACGGGCACACCGTGGCCTGCGCCATCGATCGCCTTATGCGATTTGTTATCATCGCCACCCCCGGCGTCGCCGTCTTTCTCCCCCGCTGATGGCTACACACATTCCCGCATGTGGCGCGGGTGCGGGTCCTCACTTCGGTTCTACGAAACACGCCTCCGTTGGTGCGTGCGTGCGAGGTGCGCCTGGCTAGGTAAATAAAGCGGTTTCGGCTTCGGCTCCGACGCACGCACGGACGGACGACGCATTCTTACCCCCACTCACGAGAAATGCGTAGCACACTTAGTGCGCTGGAACGTCAGCAGTCCACCACCGCTACTCCGACACCTTTTGAAAGCTTTAGGTTTGGATTCATCTATGTGTGTTTATGACCTAAAATTATTCGGCTAGTTAAAAGGAAATGCCATTTCACCAAAGTATGCTGCAAGTGGCAAACGTAAAAAAAATACAAAAAATTCGAGTTTGGCGACAAAATTGACAAGACACGGTAAAAGGGTAATTAAATCGAAATATCCAAACCCTTATTTTAATCTCCTCCAGAATAAAGTGGATCCCCACCTTTTCCTTCCGCAAAAAGCAGTTATTAAGGAGAGGCGATAGCGCATTTCCTCTTGCCTCTACACGATGCTTTCTGTAAGATCTCAGTTAGTTTCCAGTGATCACCTTTACTTGACTTCCGCTAACAATTCGCCACCACGTTCGGCTGGGCCAAAATGCACAACACATTATTGCTAGTGGTACAATTGGGATGATTGAAATGGGGCTTCAAAAGAGATTTTAACCCAAGTAAATTAAGGAGACTTACGTCAGACGTGCGTCGCATCGATCGCTCATCAGGAACCGGTCGAATCAGACAACAACTTTTGCCGATTACCCAAGTGACAGTGAGCTCGCCGGCCCTGGATTGGAGGGAAGGGAAATGCAAGCAAGCGTCTCTCCACGGGTTCCAAGCATCACATCGGCTGATAGAGCCATAGAGGTGTCGAATCCCATCAGGCTAGGTACAGTATGATCTCCTAAGCATGTATCTCTTTCAGCCGGGTGATACCACTCCTTTTTCCCACACCTAATGACAATGCGATGAATAAAGCAGTGAAGAAGCTAAGGAACTCTAGCTTCCCGGATGGACTGCTGGGCTCCCGTCAGGAGGAAGGTCAGACAGATGGCGGGAACTAACTGTATGTGACTGGGAAGAACAAAACGTTGCTTTCAGTTTCAGCCTTTCAGGTTTCTTGAATGCAGATTAGTTCCAGGATTATATCTAGTCATATCACATCAAAGATTCAGGTGCATACAATTGTAACTGCACAAATAGTTGTTATGCATTATTGTTTCTTGAAACATTTTTTTTTTAAATCTTCTTATGTAATACTGTAACAAGACAAAAAAAAAACCTTGCCTACTGCAAAACCACTATCTCACTCTAAAGAAAATCTGCAGATGATACTTGAGACACAAAGCACCCCTATCCATGGCAAAAGCATTCTTGCTGGTACCAGCAGCCGGTTGCACTATCTAAGGCTATGTTTGTTTGTCTTTGTATTGTGAATTTTAGATCGTGGATTATAGATTCTGCAAACAAACGGTGATATTTTAGAAGTAGATTCTGCAAATATATATCTGAATTATGATACAATTCATAATTCACTCAAGATGAACTTCTAAAAATGCACATTACACAGTCTAGAATCCAGAATTAGTGAAACAAACAGGGGCTAAGGCGTCCATTCGCACTAAGATTCGTGCAAATCGCTGACGTGGAAAGCTAGCAGCTCTCTTTTCTCCGTCTCTCCAGGCAGGCGCAGCTTTTCTTCACCTCTCTCGCTCTCTCTCTGCAGGAATCACGGAGGAGAGAGAATAGTACCAACGGCAGCTTATAGCCTTGTAGTCTGGTACGTGTAGAAAAACCGGGTTCCTCCATCCAGCCTGAACCCGGGTGCCTGTCTCCGTACGAAAAACGTAGGAATAAAAAAACGTAGAATTAGAATGCTCTGGCACTTAAATCTTATAGAAAGAAAAAATTAGAAAACTGTATGAATGACTATTTAAATGGAGCGCAGAAAAAAAAATAGAAATCAGATAAGAGAGATAGAGACAAAGAAAATTTTCCATGAGATTACATCTTAAATTACAATTCCTCCAAAATTCATATGAAAGAAATCATTTGATAGGATTTTGATAAGAATTTGATATGTCAATTCCTTTGTTTCCAATGACCCTTATATAAAAAAATAAATTCTCTAAATTCCTATGAAAATCCTACAATCCAAATAAGGCCTAAAACAAAATAGACATGCGAAAAAGAAAGCACTTGTGCTCAATCCGATCCCAAGCACTCGCTCCCGAAAAGGGCAATAGCTGACAGGATTCTCGCAACCCTATTCATGTTCATATATATAACACCAATTGGGCGCATGCTTACCACCAAAGTTAACCTGTCAAGAGGCAAAGAAGCCGGCCGAAAGAGTCTTCAGGTGAGGTGCCAGCAAGATAGCATACGCATCACATGTGTGGGGTGGTTAGGTGAGTTTGGTGTCACCCGGCCCTCGCATGATGTGAACAGTAACGGCCGAGTTTTAGCTTCGTCTGCAATCCGCAGTCACGGTTAAGCCTCTCGGTCGGCCGATTACTTGGGGAACGGTCGTTATCTGGTCCGTTGAAGTACGCCTCCCGGCTCCAGCGGGATCTGACGGACGCGTACGTACCCATCTGACACGTACCGCGCGTGTATCTAAGCCTCTAAGGTAGCGTTGGTACAATAGAAGTACTAATTTGAAAAAAAGATCGCGAGGACTTTTTTTTCGCAATTGGAGTTTTCAGAGAAAAACGTTGGATTTCTATAGTCTAAATGTATGAGAGAATAAATGAGCGAGGTGCAAACGAAATAATTACATGAAGAGGTAATTGAATAGTAACACAAAACACATGTCTGGTGCCCAAAATTATTTTGTAAAAAACATGTAAGAAGTACTAATTTGAAAAAAAATAAGTTTGCAAGGATTTTTTAAGTCGACGACTGGAGTTTTTAGGGGGAGATCTGGATTTCTCTAGTCCCACGTATATTTTATTGTTATTTTTTATAATGAAATATTTTTTAAATATCTGGGAACAGTGCTACACAGCGTTAGCACATCAACATACAATGTTGCTACAGTAGACACAGTGCTGCTATAGTGTGGTCTAACCGTTAAAATAGTACACACTCAGAACATGCTTTTATATATCGGTTGATCACTGTTGACTCATCAAAAATCGACATTGATACAATTGTCATTGCCGGTTCATAAGGAAAATAGCATCACTGCACCATGTGGAGCTCCCCGCACGTGCTGCTGGGCCCGACACGGCGGGCAAGCCGCTCCACCACGGCGACCTCCACGACGAGCACGATGGCAAGGAGATCCACGACGACCTCCACAGTGAGCACGGTGGCGAGGAGATCCACGGCGACCGCCTCGCCGCCAAGTTCAACGAGCCGGGCTTCACCGAAGACAAGGGGGGGCTCCAAGCTGATGTGCCGAGGCCGGAGGAGGTGCGCGCACCGGTAGCACCATCTCCTCCGTGCGGGCACCGACGGCGGCAAGGACAAGGGGCAAGAGGCCGACGCGCGTGGGTGCTGCAATAGCGATTTTTTGTTCTGTGAAAGTGTTCTATGATTATTTGTGATTGTTTGCTCGGATCGTGAATGTGATTGTTTATGATTGTTCTATGAATGTATTATGTGATTATTTTTTCTGTGAATGTGTTCTGGCGAACAGCGGCTGAGGGAGGCGAGCGCCGGCGGCAGCGGAGTGGGCGTGGAGCCGAGCGGGATTTTTTATTTTTAATGAAAAATAGCAATACTGGTGGTGGATAACAACCGGCATTGATAACAGTTAGACTATCACTGCCCGTTATGTACTGCCAGTTTCAAAACCGGCAATAAAAGCTAGTTTGGAACCAGCAGTAAAGGACTGTTTTGCAGTAGTGAGTAGTTACAATGAGAATGGCCGGAGAACTTGTCAATCCCTAGCCGTTTAGGATATATGATATATTAGTTCTAATTAGAATTTTTTTATAATTATGATTATAAAATTATTATATTGTAAAAAATAAATTATAAATATGTATAATATTTATCTTTTTAACAACTAAATATATTCATATGTGCATCTTATCTATCCAATCAAATATTCTTACGTATCATTTCATACATCATACTAAATATGCTACTTATACTGTCTCATTCAGAATCATCCGTACATTCAAAACGATTCTATTCCTTCCAATTACATACAATTAACCAAACATGACCTAAGCCCCAAGTCCGAACCAAACTCAGAGTCTCAAATATGTACACGGCGACGAGATCGGATGGATCGATCGCCGATGCGAGACGGGAGCAGGTGAGCTGCGTACATCGGAGCGTGCCTGAGCTGATGGGAGTATTAGCTGGAGAGAGATCGAGCTCGTCAAGACGCCCAAAGCCGAAGATCGACTGGCCGGCTATGCATGCATGCTTGTCGTGTACGTGTTTGATCAATCATGTACAGTAGTAGCAGACGACCGAGTAGCCTGATATCCCGGCAATGACGTTTGTGACACGATGGTTTGCGTAAACGTGTTCGTAAAACTCGTCGGGTGCCAATGATCTGAATAGTGTTTATTTTTACCCTCCGAAATTCTGTAACATTTATAAATAGTGCTTTTATGTACCGTCAGTGGCGGGTACAACATATACCAAACGGAGACACGAGACTATACTTATTTTATATTTAGTGAACTATAGACTATTTTTACTTTAGTTACAAAAGTCTAATAGCTAGTGGGCTCCCACTCAAATCTAGACTGAATCCGCCCCTTGTACCGTGCAAGGTTTGGAGGGCTCACAAATGAATCCGCCACGTGAGATAACTTGGCCGACGGTCGCACGAGGTAGTGTGTCTATGA
Source organism: Phragmites australis (assembly GCF_958298935.1). Classification (NCBI taxonomy): domain Eukaryota; kingdom Viridiplantae; phylum Streptophyta; class Magnoliopsida; order Poales; family Poaceae; genus Phragmites; species Phragmites australis. The sequence continues at coordinate 42,624,870 of NC_084923.1, forward strand.
GAATACATGAAGTGTCTCTGTTTGCAGGCCAGGCCCGTGCTCTCGAGCTCATACTCTGCTGATCCAGTCTTTGCTTCGACCAGGTAATATGAAGATTCGATAAGACCATCGTGTCATTAGGTACTATAAAATTCGAAGGAAGGATCACGTTCACGCATGTATCGAGTCATCGGTTCCATTTTCCGTGTCTTGTATGTCACTTTATCCCGGCTGAGATCATGTATTCATGTTCAAAGATGGTAGGCAGGAATAACCGGTCCTGGAGCCCGAGTTCCGGCTGATTAGGTCACCTGGAACAGGCATCTTGTGCATGAAGATTCGTTAGTATTGCTTCGTTTTACGGCACACGTCACTTTTGCACCGTTAGTACCTGCGAGATTACTCGTCTAGGATCTCTGTTCTTTTCAAATGTTTGGAAAAACACCGTCCAAAATATATTCCATATGCGAGAAAAGGAGCCTGGATGTGTCTGCTCTGTCTCGATCAGTCACAACTGCACACATGAGAACCAAGAATGTGCCTAATATGTAAAAGCCTGACGTTTGATCGGTCCAGAATTTGTGCCATTGGTTCAAGTACGGTAAGAAAATTGTACACACTTGAAATATCTGCAAAACAGAAAGACTCCTCTGAGCAAATGTTTGTGTGAAAGGTGTACGAACTCTGAAGATTCAAGTACACTCTATAGAACTCCTGAAGTTTTTTCTTGTTCTTCTTAAAGAAAGGCCAATGTATAATAGCTAAAATTTTGAATGGAGATTCAACATGTATGTACACCAAGTTGATATTATTTTCGTATTTTAAAAGCCTAGGTGATTGCTTAATTTCCAAGAACTTTTATCTGCGATACGGAACAGAGTTAGGCCAACGATTGAAGCTGACACTTAGCTCTACTCTTGTTGTGCATGTTACCTGCAATGGAAGCAGAGAACATGCAGAAGCTCCAGGCCAAGTGGCTGATCTTCTGTTGTTGACCGAAGAAGCAATCTAACGCAGGAAAGGAACGAATATATGTATTAAATAACTTCCGATAGGTAGTTGCTCCATGATATGTGCTCGCTATCGCCAGAATGTCTCTCATATAGTTGCCAAGGCCCCATCACCTGAATTTTAAAATCCATAATACATCGTAGGAATTTTAATTTATGCAGCTAGCTTCTAGCAAATCTAACGAAGAAGAAATTTCAAAGGAAATAGTGTTACGCTACAAATTAAACGCTGGCTTTTATTTTATTTCTAACGATCGATCTTTTTACCAAAATATTGCTGATTTTTTCAGGCATCATTGGAAAAGGTCCCCCACAGTTTCCCATGCACGTTTGCTGTTTTGCACCAATAGCACTGTATGGCTCCTACTTGTTGTCCAGCTTGCATTCAGTGTGAGAGGTCTTGAGTTTGACTTCTAGTACTTGTTGCGTGGCTATAGTACAGATGCTGCAAACAGATCTGGAGTTGCAAAGATACTGAACATATAGTTGAAGCGTCGTAAGATCATATCAACTAGCTAGTGCATTACATTGTTGAAGCTGTTCCGCGGTTCTAGAAACGACATCACCAACATCTTGACGTACTGAAAACAGAAACACCACACAGCAATCGATCGAAGTGTTATATACTCCAGTTATAACCCTGTCCGTTGACCTAAGCATGTGCAGGGCAGGCAAATAATAATAGAGAAATGTGTTGATTGGCCGGGTAGGTCTGAGGCGCCCAACAGCACTAGAAAACCCGCAGCAACCACAGGTAGATAGTACGTTGGCTCTCCGTTGTTGCCACAAGCAGAGAAACTAGTCTTATTTTTTCTAAAATATTTTGACTAGAAGCAGATGGTTGCTTATACCGATAACTATTTAGCTAAGCAGGATTAAGCGCTGATACGCCTCAGTATTCCTGAAGCGAAACAAGAGAAGATCAAGTTCGCCGTTGCTACAGATATTATATTGTTCAAGTTCGACATGCATGTAGGCACGATGCAACTTCGAGCCTTCGACACACATAAGCCTACAAACAAACCGTTCATATTTTTTCTCTTATCTTTTTAAATATTAACTTGTCTTGAAATCGCTCTAAACACATGAATGTTGTAGATTAAGGTCGCCCAATGCAACGCAGAATATATTTTAAGGCATGTTACTAGAATTAGGCGCCGAGTACACACTTGGGGAGGAAGAGTGATGGGTTGGTTCTAAGTAGACGTTGTAGGTTTGAAACATCAGAGGGATGTTGAGACCTGAACAACAGAATTTCCCCCACCAAGCAACCCTACTAGAGCCGCATCTTCTTTCCCATTCTCTCCCAAACTCCCAAAAACATTAGGTGCACTAGGTGAAGAAGAAGAACTTTCTTGCACACAAAGATCGATGATCGGCTCGTGGGAAAATAACAAGTGATCTTTCTGAAAGGTACGTGCATGCTAATATTCCTCAAAACAACAAAAAGGTACGAATACTTATCAAATCGAGCTAATTGCACCATCTTATTTAATTAGATGCATGATAGGCTTGCACAAGCTCGATCAAAACAATTTTGGTTGTCACAGTTACATGTGTAAATATGCTCATATCCTGCATTTTTTTCCGTATTAATCTTTTGTAGCTCTTGATCGATCCGAGTGTTACTAGTTAACACATGCTGGTTAAGTTCCTGCAAATGCCATGGGTAGTTGGCACTGCATGCAAATTATGCCCTTGGTTTCTGTGTGTTTGTTTGTTGAACAAGTGTAACTTGTGGCGAGGTAGTTAGTCGATCTTGTGGACCTATAGCACGTAACTAACATATTCTATTCTATATTGAGAAGCTTAACGTACAAAACCACCCGTTAGCCCACACGTAGCATCGAACTAACTCTGGTGTAACCATCTCCCAACTCACTATCTTCTCCCTCACTAACGATCAACAACAACAACGAGAGAGAGACCCACCAGGCCACCACTTTCCCTTCTTTATATACCCCAACCCTTATCTTTCGCTTGCCCTCTTCTCACACCGTCATCAATATCCATCTCGATCTTCTCCTCTCTTGCTCTCCCTCCAGCTGCACAACGATCTAGATCGATCGATATGTGTTCTTTCTGTATCAACTAGCAAGTTGATTCTTCTTCTCCTGCATGCTTCTTATTTATTCCAAGCTGGCCTGAATTAGGAAGCTAGCTAATTTATTGAGAGACAGAGCAAGATTGCAAGCGCGAGAGCTTTAGAGAGGCTGCTGTTGTTTCGTTAATTCTGCTGGCGATCGATAGATCGAGGATGTGCACCAGGGGCCACTGGAGGCCGTCGGAGGACGAGAAGCTGAAAGAGCTCGTTGCGCTATACGGGCCGCACAACTGGAACGCCATCGCAGAGAAACTTCAAGGGCGATCAGGTGCTATGATCAAGAAATGATATCACAATATACAACATATATATATACAGCTATATCTTAGAGTTTTCTGTTGATCCGGTTCCTTATTTTTGGTTCAATTGATTGCTTCGAGTTTGATTTTGTGATTTGGCATGCAAGTTTAGTTATTGAAAGAAGTTTAGATCTGTTAGGGTGTCATGTCAAAGCGATGCATGCATGTTTATCTGCCATTCGTCAAATATACATGGTTTCACTTTGATGTGCATATCATATCTCTATCACCTGTAGAGCAATTTTTATTTCATCTGCCTAGTGAGATTAACTTTTCTTGCTTCCTAATTTATCTGTACGTGTGCCGTGTTCTTTCTAGCACAAGCAATAGAGTCACAAGAGCATAGCGTAATCAAGGAGCTAACCGCGAAAATGACAAATTGTTTCAGGTAAAAGCTGCAGGCTGAGGTGGTTCAATCAGCTCGACCCAAGGATCAACCGGAGCCCCTTCTCGGAGGAAGAGGAGGAGCTGCTCCTCGCCTCGCACCGCGTCCACGGCAACCGTTGGGCCGTCATCGCTAGGCTTTTCCCAGGGCGCACCGACAACGCCGTCAAGAACCACTGGCATGTGATCATGGCGCGGCGGTGCAGGGAGAGAATGAGGCTGTCAAACAGGAGGGGCGGTGATGGTGACGCCGCTGGTGCTGTGGAAGATGATAACTCTAGGAACGCCAAGAAGCCGAGGCCTGACGTGAACAGCATGTCCTCCTTGCTAGAGAAGTACCGAAGAGAATTTGCTGTCCCGTTTGCCATTGGCCATGATAGCAAGGAGGGTTATTGTTCAACTACTAATGAAGGTAATTATATATGTCTTGCATGCATATATGCTAGCCAGCTATATATCACACATTTTTCATTGATGGATGAATGTAGGGATTGTACTGTTGATATCATCTTAATAATATGCAAACTGCAATTTGATCGACAGACACGAATAATTCGGTTGAGTTCTACGACTTCCTCCAAGTGAACGCGAGCTCGAGCGATACCAAGTGTGGTTCGAGCATTGAGGAGCATGAGGAGAACCGGGATGATCAAGCTGAAGGGCAGGTGCAGTTCATAGATTTCATGGAGATTGGGGCTTCTCATCGTCAATGATTTATCTATATATTTAACTAGGGATGCATCCAAAGCAAGTTGTAATGCTTTGTGAAAGAGGCATGCTGCAAATAGAAATCTAACACCAAAAGTACTTAGAGGACGCAAAAATGCACCATACATACATGACATGTAACTTATTGATGTAACATATCTGTCCATCCATCGTTGGGGGTACATATGCAAAATTCTTCTGAGATAAATGAGGAATTAATTATTCTCTCATCTATGTGTAAATTTATGTTATAATATAAATTCTGTTTAAGTCCTTTTCTGTACTAATAAAGATTACTATTGCAATTCACACCACTTCAATATTCTGAATGCATGTTTCTTCAAGTTTTAGTTGGTCCTCCAATTTATTTTTATTTTTCACTTTTCATTGATCGTCTAAACATGAAGGTGCACTGTGTAGCATATTTAGCATGAGCGATATTATCACTGAAATACATGTATTCTAATCGTACATGTGAAGTTGAATTAGCCCTTTAGCTACGTACGCAACCGATGATGCCAATTTCCGATGGCAGCCGTGTACCATCAATAAATCACTCTATAGTACATGGTTTGTTTTGGACTTCCAACTCAATGATGGCATATTTGATTGAAGAAAATATTTTGAAAAGGAAGAAAAAAGGACGCAGTAGCTAATTGATACTCGTCGACTTTCTTCGGTGCAGAAACTTCATCCAGTCACGTTTCTGTCGAATCGCTTTTAGTGACATTATCCTAGACGACGAGTGTAACGGTGAAGACTCCTGTGTTAGTATATGCTCGACATGACATTTAACAACCTGAAAGAACTTCTACAATATTAATTGTTGCTTTATTGTGCAAAGGTAATTGTATATTTAGTAAACTGCTTGGTTTTATGTATGTACGTACGGTGCAGATTAGCTTCCGAAGCTTACCTTTTAATAGCACAGACGTGCCAACTTCTAAAATGATTCTTCTTTTCAATTTGAAAATAGTGTAATATGTGAATTAGGAAATATTTGAATGCATATACACTTCTACACTTGTTTCACCAAACAATTATGTAAGTACATCGGTACAAGTCAGTCGTATAGGTCGTCTTATGCAATACTACTTAGGATTTCAAGTGATATGAAAGAGAGAGAGTGAGGTGAGAGAAATAGGTTGTTGTTTTGCAAAGCAACTGTCTTAGGAGCTAAAATTTAGAACTATAGTATGAGACTACTCCCGCACTATTATACAAGTTGTCATTGCTGCAATCCATAATATTCATTTATTCTATACACAAATTAAGGGGTTATATAATTACTATAAGATAGCTGAAAAGGTAACCTATTATATGGGTTGTTTGTTAAACCGTCTCAAGAATACGTGTCAATGCATAAAGCGATCTATAAGACGGCACTAATATAGTTGCCCTAATCTACCATTCTTTTCTCGGGATAAATCATCCTTCCAATTTTCCAGAGATTAATTGAATGCATGTCATATCTAATATACTCCATATGCTAGAAACTAGACATAGTAGAAATAGTACCCCATGCATGTGTGCATGCTTGTGCCAAAAGATACTGCACCTGCATGCACCTAATTAAACATGTGTTGCCCGGTCGGGGAGAGAACCAAGTGCAAGGATTTATCGGCCGTTTTGCAACCGATCGAGTCTTAATCATCCCTAAAGGCCAGCATCGCGTTAGTTGTAGTGTACTTGCCAGAGTTGTCAGCGTCGATCAGCAGGGCAAGCAGCTAAGGCATAACGCCCAGCAAGCTGCCGAGATCGAGCGCTTTATTTGATCGCAAGTAACCTACGCGCGCACGGAAGCGCCTGACATCGCGCGCGTACGTACGCTACCGTGGGGCGGACACCGCCGCCGCCGCGGGCGCGCGCGCCGGCGTCTCTTTCCGTGCAGGCGCCCCTGCTGTGACGCGCGAAGATTCCGAGCCGCTCGATGCGTCAATCCTAGCTGCCGCGCCCCCGTACATCTCGTTGTTGGTGGCCGATGTGACCGCGCGGGCGCATCGACGAGCGGAACAGGAACGGGCAAGCGGGGGACGACAGCTCGCTCCACCGGTCGCTTGCCGTTTCGTTATTCCATGGCATCGGGATCATATCAGCCCGCGTCGCGTGCGCGCGGCGGCCTTTTCTGCTTCAATGGAGGGAAGTGGGGACGGGACGGATGGTCGGATGGGAGTCGACGACGGCGACGGCGACGGCGACGGCTAGCTAGCCTCTGGCGATGATGAGGATGCAACGTGCGCGTCGTGGGTCAGTGGGGCCGGTGACGTACGGGCCGGTTCGGTCATCGTCCGAGGACAAGGTACAATGATCCACCATCGGTTTAATTAGTTTCGATAAGATGATGGTTTATATAGAGCAGTGGTGGATTAGTGCTTTAGTGGATAGAGTGTTGCTTTCCTAATTCCTCGCTCTAAAGATACTGCATGCGCACGCCGAGGTAAATGCCTGTGAAGGTTGCAAGTTTTAATTTGATGTGGCTAGATTTCTCAAGCTTAGCTAGCTAGAATGGGAAATCAAACACCATCACTATTAGCTAGTACTAAGTATCATATAAAACCGGCGCAATTGGACAGCTAGATACTATTTGAGTATATAGTTGCTATATAGCTAGCTCTAATACCAACGGTTAAAATTATATATTTTTATTCGCTAGAACTATTAGCTAGCACCTTACCAGCGACGCCAACGTACACGGGCCATGGCATATTACTCCCTCTCCTATGACAAATAGTTGTCATTATTGAAATCACCGCGGTCTTTAAAATATATTTTTAAATAATAATATATACTAATTATAATATATTTTTAAAAATCCAATAGAAATGTAATTATTTCGAATATTATTTTAGGCAAAATCTTCAAAATGATTAATTATCATGTTTCCGGTTCTAACATTTAGTGATATATTGAAAGTTTTAAAGCATTGAATGCACATGTATCTCTAAAACTTACATGCATTTGCGACATGAGTAGCATTTAGCCAAGTATTTTACTTTGCTATCTAGATTTTCACTTTTGGCCCACCCTTAATTTTGTTTCACCAGCTCAACCATCAAGAACTAGATATAAGTCTATGGCATCCGTGGCTTACTAGGTTACCCGAATACTCCGATATGGATACGGATACATGATACGATGATACTCCAATACGACATTTTTTCAAACACACTGATACAACAATATGTGTACATAAATAACGATAAAAATACAGAAATTAACCATTTGCATGAAAATAACTTGGACTCTCAATCTTGTTCTCCTTCAGACTCTTCAACTTCATTTTGAAGGTGCTGGAGAATACACTCTGTCACAGGTGAGCACATTCTAATTTCAAACTTAGAATAAGTGGAGGTATCCCACAAGTATCTGAATTATTTTATTTATTTGAAATTAGAAAAATAGTTGATATGTGTCCAATACGAATACACGTGTTTTCAAAAGTATCCGTGTTTCATAAGTGGCTTATCTATACTGTCGTGATAATAAGCGACCACCACTTAGAACTAGTTACACGTTTAACTTGCTGCACCTTTGAAGTGGTGGCACAACGTCAACGAGGTTAGGATTTCTTTCTAAATCAGATACTGTACAATGTTAAGAAGGCTATGGGCACCACATAGCTACATATATGTCACTTTAAAAAATTAATTACGTAATTAAACGTTCTCAATCATTATTGTGTATGTTATACGCATTTTTTTTTATTGAAGTAAGTTAAACATATTCCAAAGATACATGGACATAGTTTAGAGCTCGTTAGAAATACCCTAAGTGCATCGGAGTTAGTAAAGTATGCAAAGATGGAAGTTAGAAAGATTTCAGTAAGAAACCCCACTCGCGATCAGACCGGGTTTACCCGTGGTCTGACCACCAGATGTACAGTCACGTGGGTTTGCCACGTAGACATACCATGATCTGATCAGGAGCATTGACAGTTTGATCATCAGGGCGTAGAGGCTCGACTTAAGTGAATCGACCACTCTCTCTTACCCTCTCTCTCACACTCACTCCTTCACTCTCTTCCCCAGTCCACCTTAGAGAGAGCAGGAGAACTTTCCCTAGCTCCTCCCCTCTTCTCCCTCTCCGGAGACACGCTCGTCCAACCCTAAGCCCGCACACCACCCCGGAGTCCGATCTCCAAATCAGAGCTTCTTCGGAGTGGATTGATCTGTTAGGAAGCTGTCATACACTAAGGTGAGGCATCCTCTACCATTTTCCCGTTATTTCCGAGCTCGATTCAATCCTCATGTCATTAAGACACAAGTTCAACTTATCCTAGATTCAATCCATGAGGTATTTTGAGTTTAACTCGGTGAATATTGTCCAAATTACTTTAAAAGCACTTCACTAGTCTCATAGAGCATTTTTTGGTACCCTTCATCGTTGAAGATTTCGTCGGAGTCCTCGCCGGTGACCCCGCAAAGGTATTGCCGGTAAGGTCTGACGATCTAACCGCCAATAGGGCCGGTCTGACCGCTAGTTAGGGCCAGAGAATCCGAGTTAAAAACCCTATATATAAGTCACACCGCCATTATGGCTGATCTGACCGTTGATCAGCAGTCTGACCGCCAGCACAACATCGGTTTGACCACCAGAGGTCAAAACCTTCTATACGCCGGCGGTCTGATCGCCAGTTCAATGTCGGTCTGACCACCAGCCTTTGAAAGCTAGATGGACTTAGGTTAGCTTATCCGGAGTTTTAAACTTCAAAACCCTAATCATATCCTTGGATCCTGGTTAACAATGTTGTTGTCTAAGTTACAAGATCGATTTAATATGTTTAGTAATGCATAGGTCATCAGTAGAAGATGAGCAATGATTTGATTATTGCTCGTGAGATTAGGGCTTAATTAGTGTTCACAAAATACAACGATGATGTTGAGTTGGTTGAGTAGTGAGGATGAGGCGAGATGTGTATGGTGTTAGGGGTGTTTCTCATGTCCCGATGTGGAGTTCCCCAGGGTAGGTTGGGAGAGGAATCCGAACGCTGTAGATCGCTTGCATCGTTTAAGTATCGATCATTGTTGCAGTTAGCTTTAGCACTTTTCGTACTTATTACATGTCGCATATGTGAACGATAAGCCGATTACTTTTGTAGCTATGGCTTTTTAGCGTGCGAGTCGATGGTGTCAGATATGAGAGGCTGGTTGGGGTATCCAATTTGCTCTATGAGTAGTTCTGGATGACCCCGCACCTATTGACGCATCATCAAATGGACGGGGCTTATTAGAAAAGGTTGACATGAGTACCCTTTTGTATGGACCTATGTGGTTATGCAAGTCGTATGGTTTTTAAGTCGCATAGGTAAAGTTGTATCCCTGTAGAGTGTTTTTTTTTTTTGAAATGTGGCGCTCTCGGTTATGAGCATGCTTCTGTCTATTTGCAGCAGACGTAGAGTCATGAATGTGCATGGTGGTTTGTATATGGCATGTTGGGAGTTGGTTCGCTTTACAATTACGTTCATGTTGCTATAGGTTTGGAGAGGTTGTCGCTTAAGTTTAGATGCTCACACATATTTGTCTAAGATGCGGTCGCATATGTTATACTTAAACATGTGGTCTTTTCTTGCTAATAGTTCAATGCATAATCTTTGGAGTTGAACAATTTATATGTGCCATATATTTGATTAAGTTTTGTGAGTACATCCGTACTCACGCTACTTTTTTAGGTTCTGTTGGTGAGAAAGAGACGGTGCTTGGCTAATTCACGCCCGTCGATGTTGGTGGCGGGCCTGAGTATGCAACTACTCTCGAGTGGCGAAGCTTTTGGGTGGAGCCTAAGGACATGTGACTCCGCTCTTTTTGGTTGTCTATAGTTTTTGTTTCCACTGTAGTTGATCTAATCTTTTGTTTAAATTGTTATAAATGATCGAATGCTTAAGAAACTTGTAATCTAATATTAATTACTCGCTCTTTCTTAAGACTTGTTGTGATGTTATATGTTGGAAAGGTACGTGTTCCGATATTAGACACAAAACACATATCGGGACTACTGAGATAGCATTTCGATTAATCATTGAGGTTATAATTAATCAAATGATCCTCCTAATGATTAATTAGAATACTATTTGAACAATTCCTCACAATATAACATAAAATCAAACATTTCTACAAAGAAAACATGCATAGCCACCTAATATAAACTAGTTTAGAGCATTATTTTAGTGGAGTTTAGAGCATATTTTGAATGAATGAGGTTCACATGAACTCTACACCAAACAGTTCAACTCCTACGTAAATCAAAAAAGAAAAAAATTATGTTACTCCCTCAACAATCAATATCGAGTCCATATAGATAGTCCACGACATTTTATCTTATCCCCTATTTTCACAACATCTAAGCGTCTTGTCCAATACCACTCACTCCACCCATACACCGACTGCCATCCACTCACCCGCCTTGCCCACGTCCCTCTTCCTCACCCACTCCTTGATGTTGCCCTATGCCTCTGCTCCGCCCGCACTAGCTAAGTGCTAGTCATGCATGGTGAGGTACAAGCAGAGCAGCTCCACCTCACGGCCATCCACGTGCACTGGTATCGGTGGAACCGAGAGTGACGAGGCGGCTTTAGAGCACTCCGACTTGACGAGAAAGGCTAGATTTGGAGCCGCTGCTTCACCCATAAGTAAGACTACATTTTAGATATGTTATGGATATACACGCAAGTATTCAGTAATGCTACGTGTTTCTCGTACACTGAGGCTTAGCGCCTTCGATCCCTTTCCGTGCATGTGAATGGAATGTGTATGTGTGTGAATAGGATGTGTGTTAGTCGTGCCCTCTTAAAAAAACTTGGAATATTTCATTGTATGAAATTCTGCACTGAGAAGTGCGAACCGTACCTCAGGCCATCTCCAACGAACTCTGCATCTGTACTTTTTTCGAGTGGTACAGTAAAATGAGGAATGGTGACGCCCGGTATCTGGCTCCAACAGAATTCGTATCGGGTAAACAGTGTTGCGGATGAGAGGTGGGCGGCGGTATTTATGCGGATGGATACGGAAGCCTCTATCACTGTTCATAACGTATGTACGTGGATCCAAGAGAAAGAGGAGAATAATAGAAGGTAAGAAATATTGTAGCTGTTAGAGATGATATAAAATAAAGGATACTGTAATAATATTAGGGAATGCTGTAATAGTATTATAGGTTACGAATTTTTAAGGATCTATTAAAGATGGACTTAAAAAAGACTTTGCATGCCGCGCCGCGTGCCGCCGTGAGGCCCGTGATCCGCTCTCCTCAATAGTCCTCTGCGCTAGCGTGATTCTACGCCGCGCGCCGCAATCGCCAGTTCGCCGCTCTCCCACTCGGTGGAATTCGCTGGATGGACGACGGGCGTGCCGGCCAATGGCGGTGCGGGGAGAGGCTCGAACCAGAGATCAGATGCGTTTCGGGCTGCGCGCGTGGCCCGCCTGAATCCCAACCTTTCGTTCCAATCGGATTGTTTGGAGCGGACAGGGGCAGCCGACAGATCCCGTCCCCGGGGGCCGCGTAGCTGGCCTGCTGGTTGCCGGCTCGGCCGCTCGGCCCAGTGGGCCGCAGTGGCAGCGCCGGGGCCTTTGCGATTGTGCGGGCGGGCTGGGATTTGTGGGCCACTGGACAGGCGAACAGAGCTTTAGAGAGTTGTTGTAGAATCAAAAGTACCGTCTCAAAAGAAAAAATAATCAAAAGTTCATCACGGTCCTCTAAAAAAACACGAAAAAAAGAATCAGAAACAACGCTAGGAATTATAAGAGACGGTACTTAAGAGGCGGATTAGCATGCTGTCAAATCAAACTGTGCTGTCGTTCTCTCTAGTCAGTGTCTTGGGCTTTAACCACGTTGAACTTTGACGAGTTGTTGACGACCTCGAGGTGTCTTGGTGAGTATTCATTTTAGATCATTTTGCCATGTCTTTCACCAGCACTAACGCATCTATCTCTGCCCTCGGTCCGATGCAAGATGCTTTTTCTTAGCTCGTCACCGCAGCATAGTAGCTGAGGTGTCCTGGTCCCACATGTCAGATGGAGAGAGAGTCAGCAGTACCGCGTTTGTACATGTGCAACAACCATGTCGAAGAATGGTAAAAGTTGATGGCATGTGCCATAATGCTTAGCTTTCTGATAAGATGTACAAGTTATGTATATTTATGCGATAAGATTACATATGTACTTTGTGATAATTTTGTCACAGTGTGTAATTATATAACCACGCCACTGCATGTATCTTTCCATGGAATTGAAGGGCTAGAATCACACTTTTTTTTCGCTAAAAGGAACCCGCTCCTTTTTTTCTTATATTAAAGGAATCGCTAGTAAAACACTATTATACTTCCAAGTGCATCACTACTATATAAAAAAACTTACGTAGAGTATATATGTTTTGGATACACTATTTTTAATCCTATTAAGAAGTGGAGTCGTACTATTACCACCTACAAACATATATTTGTGATGAGAATTACAGCCGGCCTAGCTTTCATCTAGAAGCACATGCGAGATTGATTTGGGTAGATACATTGAATCAAACAAACCAATGCCACGTGATACTGTCACATTGGAATCGAGCTTAGAATCACCTTTCATCAACCATAACTGATTACTGGGAACTGTACTACACTCATTTAATCACTTACATAACGAACCTACAAGATAACACAAAGTAACGTCTGTGGCCTACCATTACTTACCTGGCCCATATGGCTGTCAAACGTGACTCGTAGATATGTTGTCTTAGGCTCTATTGCAGAATCAAAAGTTGAAATAAATATGCTGATTCTCGAAAACGATATGTAAAATGATTCTGAGAATTATAAGCTAGTTTTATAATTGGAATCCAAAAGCTGATTTAAATGTGCTTTTAATAGATTCTAAGATGATGTTTTGAGACTGATAATATAATATTATATATCATACACTTTATTCACATAAAAACTAATCTCACAACTTTTATAAAATCAGCTTGTCTAAAAGCCACGACCGAAACAAATAGATCTTTAAATTCTGATTAACAAAATTCTAACTCTGATATACCTATAAAATTTAGAATTTATACGATAAATACAAGATGTCTCGACCAATCTATCTACAGTTTCACCTCTGGTGCCCTTAAACCCCCAACCAGGCAACCACTGCGAGGCCCTGCCCAACCCTCCGGCTGCGCAGTCCTTGGCCGCCGCAGCACACAAGACCACACCTGCTTACCCAATCTCCCCACCCCCCCCCCCCCCCCCGCCGCCGCAGCGCCCCGCCTCCGCGAAATGGGCGCGCAAGAGACTGCGGCGGAGGAGGTGCTGCGCGCCGCCTCCGCCGAGGTCTCCACCTCCTCCGCGAAGCGCCGCCTCCGCCTCTTCCGCCACACCCTGCTGCCTCTCGTCGCGAAGGCCTCAGGTACCCGCCCTATCATCGCCTCCGCTCTTCCCTCTCTGGATCGCCCGCTCGCCGTCGTCCGCGGTTTTGGTCTCTCTCTCTCGTGTGCCTCCGCTCGTTCCCGTGCTCCTACTTTTTGCAGCGTGGGGCTCTGCGATCGGACGAGCTTTTGACCGTGGATTCGCTTCGATTTGCGCGAGCTGGATCTCCCCGTCTCCCGTGACGTGTTGCGTGTTTGTTCGCTTGCTCAATTCCGCTTAACTTGCAGCGGATCGTAGCTCGTTAGCTTTTGCAGATGTGCTAGGTAGCTTGTGCGGACTTTCGAGTTTCGACTGAGATTAGCTCGTCCCTTTGCTCTTCTTCGATGATCCTATCTGTGGTGTAATTGTAGTTGTTGAGATCATAGTAGTTTGTGGGGTTGAGTTTTATTGTATAGGCCTAACCTACTTGTTCTGAATGTGAGTTTTATACATGTGAATGGAGCTTGTAGACAATTCATGATGCTAGTCCCGCTTGGTTCAAGCGATTGCTTTGCAGTTCAACTACTGATTTCCCTTGTTTTGCACCGGGTTTCGGTTTAGTTTGGAAGCATATGCCTCATTGCAGAAGGGTTTAGCTATGGTCGATTCTGTTGCACAATCAATAGTGTGCGGCCTATCCTATCCTGGTTCAACAATTTGAGATAGCTCGTATGAGATTTTAACTAATGTGTAGAGCAACCGGAGCCTCCCGTGAGATACATGATTGCCACGAAATTATAGCGTTATTCAGCTCATACCAGGATTCCTTATACGGAGCATGTACTAACACCTATGCTGTCTGATGTCGCAACCAGATTGCTACTGATTTTCTCCTATACTTAAGCTATGCTTCAATATGATTTCAGGTTCTTGTTTATCTGTCAAGGTGCTATGGGTTTGGAGTATTGTTACCACCACCCGCTGTTTGATGACTTTGATCCCTGATAATAATAGTTGTATACCTGCAAATAGGCCAGATTCTAGAGCTTAGAAGATTCTATGCTTCCTGTGTGTAGACAATTCCCAATATTTTGGATCCAGCATCTTGTAACATTAGCTTTAATGAACTTTGAGAAACACGTGTTGTTGAATGTTATTATGAGATATTATTATGTCACCAATGCTCATTTTTTTTTCTGTGTAAACTTCCACAACATTCAAACACATTCACAGATCCTGAGACAATCTATCTGCCTCTATCATAGAGAATTGATAGGGTGAAACACGCCTCTTTCCCCTTTTTCTTTTTCAAGAAGGAACCTTTTTAGCATTCATCTGTGAATTCATTTTTTATGTGCATATAAACTAATACTTCGGCTGCTCATTTATTAAATGTTGACCGAGGGGGTCGTTACGAAATAATTTTTCTTAAATTACTTTGTTTTACATGCAGCGTCATCATCAGATACCGCGCTGCTAGTCGATCTCATTTTCCAGACATTGCCTATATATGATGATCGGGCATCACGAAAAGCGGTAGATGATATGGTTATTCAGGCTCTTGGTGAACCCACCTTCATGAAGCCCTTTGCTGCGGCTCTTGTTCAATCTATGGAAAAGAATCTAAAGGTTACGAGCCCCCTTACAAGCTTCAAGCTTCTCAGATGGTCACACTATCTTTTGAAATGGAGCCAGTTTGCTACACTTTCAAAAGGTGCCTTCTCTAGATTGGCCAATGCACAGGCAGTCTTATGTCAAGTTCTTATGGATGGGTCCTTTCGTCGGCGCCGCACTTGCAAACAGTTATTCATTCAACTTTTCTCCGAGGTAATTTTTAGAAAGTAGTAAATAACTGCACAGCAAGTCAGAATTGGCTCCTGCCCATTTCTTATCTTGTTCCATTTTCCAGCCTATTGGAATATATAAGATGTACATTGAGGAGGTCAGAGATTTGAGGATTTCATTGAGGGATTCTCCTTCATTCTTAAATCTAATACTGGATTTCACCATTACATCACCATCATTATCCGCTGAGTACAAGGTAAACCTTCAACCCCATGTTTTAGCTATTTTTAGTTGAGCATTTATCTAATCATCCCAAAAGTATGCTACTGTGTGACCTGATTTTTTCTGGAAGCCTTTTGTAGATTCTCTCACGTGTTTGACAATCTGTTACTATCTCTTTTCAGCCAGTGTTCCTTGATTTGTATGTCAAAACCATCTTGAGTTCGAAAGACCGACCATCGAAAGCAGCCACTGAAGCTTTTAAGCCTCTTTTCTTGGATATTGGGCACGAGGATTTTACAAATAATGTTGTCCCATCATGCATAAGGATGCTGAAAAGAAATCCTGAAATCGTGCTACAATCTATTGCATATCTTCTAAAGACAGTCTGTTTAGACCTAAGCAAGTATTCCATGGAGTTTATGCCAGTTGTTCTGCAGCAGGCTCGGCATTCAGATGAAGAGAGAAGGATTAATGCTTTGAGTATTGTTGGAACATTAAGTGAGAAGTCAAGTGATCCGGATACTCTACCTTCTATGTTCAATGCTATCAAAGCAATTTTAGGAGGTTGTACATACATAGCTTTTATTTTCTGATATCTGTTGACCTATCATATTATCTTATATTAATGGTTTTTTACATTTGGCAGCTTAAATCATTTTTAACACAGCTTGGAATTTGGCACTATGATTCATATAACTCTTGACAAACTTGGTTTGGGCAGGCTCAGAGGGGAAACTATCACTTCCATACCAGAGAATTGGAATGATAAATGCTTTAGAGCAATTATCAAGATCTCCCCCGAAGCAAATAGGCAGACTTGCTCCCTCAGTATCTAGTTTCCTTCTGATGTGTTACAAGGATGATGGTGAAGTTCAATAATTCCATTCCATGTTTTATACCTTCAAGTAATGGCATCAATTCATAGTTTGGCTATCTCATGACAGGTATCGAGGAGGTGAAATTGGCGATTCTATCAGCATTAGGGTCCTGGGCTTCAGTATCAGCTGAAGCTGTCCAACCGGATGTTGTTTCATGTATAGCTGCAGGCTTCAAAGAGAAAGACACTTTAAGGAAAGGGCATCTAAAATTAATACGCGTCATATGCAAAAAGTCTGATTCTTTGACTAAGGTATGTGAGTTACTTCCAGTTTTATCTGCAAAAAGAACCATCTTCCTGTTTACTTCATATTTTTCTTTTTTTCCTAGGGAAGAGTGATTTAAATGCAGATGAAATGCTAGCACTAAACATTGATGCATATTAAATATTGATAAAATTGTTATGCTTCAGGTTACTTCTTTATTGGATCATTTGATTCAGTTGTCAAAAGCTGGCTTCAGCAAGGCAACACAGCGGTTGGATGGAATCTATGCACTCTTTGCTTTATTGAGGCTTGCTGCTGTTGATACAAAAGCAGGTTTGCTACTATTTCTTCTTGTATTCTAGTGTATATTTTGTTCATATTTGCAAGTACATTTTTTTCATAAATATGGTTTTGATGAATATGCAGATGGCGCTGTTATGAAGGAGAAGCTCTGGGCACTGATTGCTCAAAATGAACCCTCGTTAATATCTGTACAGTTGGTAACTCCAGTGTTCTTTGAATTTCCATAAAGAATAATTTGTTAGTCTGCAAAATGATTAAGACTATGTATTCTTTGCATGGCTGCTTGATGACGAAAGCCTTGAAGTAGTTTGTTCTTTTTAATATCCAAATTGTTACAAGAAGGGGATGTACTTCCAACATCTCACTCTATTTTTTCTTTGTTCTTTAAAATCTGATGATTTGCCTTTATTATGAAAATGTGCTTGAAGAATGAATTATCAATGACTACAAAAACTCTGGTGGATCAGTGTAATCATTGGCATAAAATCTTCTAAGTTTTCAGATCATTTGATGCTACTTGAAAAATAAAGCTTTTTGTACTAATGTATATGTAACACTGTGTTTTCTCCTGGCAGCTTTCCAAACTAGCAGATGATGATTGCTTAGCCGCTGTGGACCTTCTTCAATCACTGCTTGTAGAGCATCTCTCCAGGTCTAGAATTCGCCTCATTAAATTGGCTATTGTGCGTTAGACCTGTACCTTTTCCCTCCTTGACTTAATTCATTTTTTTAATTGCAGGGTTCGAGAATATTTTTCTATCCAGTCATTGCTACAGGTATATATATTGGCTAGAATGCACCAAGCTGTTAAGTCTTGACTTTCTTATCTGAAATTCTTTTAAAACAACAATTTGCATCTAACTTTTTTAGTACTGGATAAGTAATTGCCCATCGGATATCAGCTGTATGGCTGTAGTCTGTATTGATTCATTGTCATTTTGTACAGCTGCTTATATATCTAGTTTGCCATCCAAGTTGGGAAGTCAGAAAGGTAGCTTATGATGCTACCACGAAAATACTCTCATGCTCTGGTGGCCTAGCTGAAGATCTTCTATTCTTATTCACTAAATGGTTATCATATGTTGGAGAGAGATTGTCAATATTGAAACAAGGGTACGCATTTCTAGTCCTATAAGTGATTGGATAACGCTTATTTATTCTTAATTCTTCGTCTTGTTCTTGGAGTCATCTGCTTTTTGTTTTGTTGTTACTTTTTCTTCGTCTAAATCCTCTAAATTTGCGTATCCTGACACAATTTTTTTTGAATCAGTGATGTGGACAGCTCTACAGATTTGCAACTACCATTCATTCCATCTACTGAGGTCCTTGTCAAGTGCTTGTTTTTTATTGCACCTTATGCTGTTGAGCATAGTTCGAGATCATATTCTCAACTTATATTATGCTCCCACCACCCTTGTGTTTCCAGCTCCACTTGCCAAGCTGGTGTATGGAAGGTTGGATCTTCGCATCTTGCCAGCTATCTTCCTTACACTTGTTTGTGTGTCTGATTGCTTTCTTCATCCAATTTCAGAGGTTGCAGAGAAGGTTGAGACAACAAGATATCTCTTTTGTTGACATAATTTCTCCCAACATTTCTGTTATCTGCAAGGTAATTCTAAAATTTGGATTTTTAATATCATAGACTGCTTTATTTGAAAGTTAGGATTTTTTTTTTTTTTTGTTGATTTGTGCTAGTGTTCTAGCAATGCCCTTAGCAGATATTAGGCCACGACGCCTCATTAAATTCATATTGATTGGCATTGAGGTGGAACATGATATAAAATCACTCTATGTACTGCATTTTTCTTATCACATACTACAAACAAGGGTTCGGTTATTTAGAGCAACTGGCCTGGTTACAATCGGTGCATTTTTAAATCTGCCTGAACAAGATAGATTAATCATGGTTGGTTTACTCTACAGAAGTTTATATAGTTTCTCAACCCTTTTTGGTGCAAGTTTATTATGGTCTTGGGCTATCTTCGCAAAGTTGGCATTCATATAACTTAAGACAGCAATACAAAAACAAATGATACTTGTAAAAGAACATCCAAAATAGGGTTATCTTGGCTGTTTTATGGGGGGAAATGACTAGTTTTGGTGGTCCCTAGTCAATTTCGGATCAGTTTGGTTTTGATGGTGGCAAGGTGCCATATTTGACAATTTTCACCTGATGATATGTCCTGCCGAGAAAAGGCGAGGCACACCCTTGACTACTCATTCCAGGAAATTATTTTTGGCATTGCTATTATACAATGTCTTTCGAGGAAATCCCTTTTCAACACGAGTTCTTTACTCATGCCAATTTCTCCATTATTACTTAATTTCCAAAATTTTCCTTCTCACTTCTATCATTTTTTGGTCAATAACCGATAGTTTTTCTTTTCAGGAATTACTTTCACAGGATGGTCTATTTAGTTCCAACAAGCAAGAACAGCGTGCAGCATTATGTTCATTATCAACACTGATGACAATTACTCCCAACGATACATTTCTAGAGTTTGAGAAGGTCTGCTATCTTATCTCTTTGTTATCACAAATGAAACTTTCAGTCTCCGTTTCTAATGTTTTATTGACACTGTTATTTTTCCAGCACTTCATAGGGCTCCAGGAGCGCACTTTGCACGATACCTTCTCTGAGAATGATATTAAGGTGAACATCGAGGGCTTGTTGATGAAATTTAATTTTAACTAAATAAAGGATCTTGGAAATCTTTTTGTTATGGCTAAGCCATGAATTTAGGTCATAATAGTAAACAATACTATATGATCATGTATATTCATTCTTGGACTGGTATTATGGTTTTTGTGCAGTTTTGAGCATGCATGCAAGTGTTTTCCTTGTCACTGAAATGATTTGTGTTGCTGCTTTTGTTCCATAAGCTTTGATTAGTTTACTTTATCATCTTATGATGCCGATAATGTTCATACCACTTTTCCCACCTACACAACTTATGCACTGGGATATTTTCAGATATTAATGCTCTTATGTTCCACAATACAAGCTAAAAAATACGGTCTGTTTGTGCTGTCCTGTGCTGCGTATTGGAATCTAGTTTGTTAGAAGAATATTTGCCAATTCTGGTGATTTTTTTTTATGTTACAGATCCAAAAAAGATGCTTCCAACTAACAACTGCATCCAAAATTTGACATAAAATAATCACTTTTGAGAAGCCATTGCAATGCCAAGCAGAGCCTTAATATGCCTTGATAGCCTAAATGCTTAAATAGAACAAAGGTCTATCTTTTTGATGAGGGGTTGTTACTTCACGTGCAATGATGGCCTGATATTTGTTGCTTTTGTGCTTTTAGTAATATCTTCTTAGTCTTACAAGTTCTTCTAAATCCAATGTAGATATTCTATACCCCAGAGGGGCAGTTGTCAACCGAGCAAGGAGTTTATGTTGCCGAGGCTGTTGCTTCCAGAAATACAAAACTTGCAAAGGGGCGTTTTCGTGCATACGATGATCAAGATGCGGTAATATTTGGTTCTCTTTTTAGTTCTTACAAGCTAATTTTCTGATTCGCTTTGATTGAATTTTGTAGTGAATATGTAGCCTCTGAGGATTTGCCAAAAAATACATGAACATGGGATCTACTATATTATTAGATATGTGGAGTTGTGGACGGCAAAAGCCACATGCGTCTAGCTCATATATAATGGCTTATTGTTAACCTAATCTGTATGTCAAATTTTGGCCTTGATGTATTTTGTAGGACACTGCTCGATCTGGTGTCCCGGCAAAGACTGAGAGGAGAGAGTCCTCAGGCACTGGCAAGCGAGAAACTGGGAAATCTACAAAAAAGACTGGTATTTCAAGCTCTTAGTTCTGACACAAGCTATATATAGTGTCTTATTTGTTAAAAAATTACGTTTAAAATTTCCAGCTCCTGTCGACAAGGCCAAGACCGCAAAAGAGGAGGCCAGAGAGTTACTTTTGAAGGAGGAAACATCTGTACGTGAGAAGGTTTGGCAAGTGCAGAAGAATCTCAACTTAATGTTGGATGCTCTTGGTGAATTGGCTGTTGCTAATCCTATATTTACTCACGGTCAACTGCCTTCTCTGGTTAGCAATCTTTTCATTCCCCCCTTTTTAAAAAAATTCTGTAACAGCTCATGTATTGCATTTATGAGAATTGAGAACTTTGTCACAACATTGAAGATGGCTTGATAGTGGGAGTAATACTGAACTTCCAGTTATGGCAGTAATATTGAATACATTGGATCAGACCTTGTTTATCTAAGGTTCAAAGCCAGAAAGCTGCCCAAAATATCGAATAAATCATTTAAAGATATTGAACTGAACATAAATCGACTGCTTATTTTGTTTCTGTACCAATGCAAGGTATTTAGAATTTTTTATATTTCAGAATGTTAATTATGGGACTAACATAGATTGATGGTTTGCGGTCTCTTAATATACACACTAGTATGTTAATTTGTTGTGACAACAGTACATATTATGGACAGTCAATGCATGCAATTTAGGCATATGTGAGTATGTGATAACTGAACTGACCATTAGATATACGCTTGAAAGTTGTGCTTTGGTCATTCAATGTGTCATAGAGCATATTTTGAAGAAATATTTTAGGTTTTGTATCCTTTTTTTTTTGGCGTATGACATAGTTTGCAATGTGATACAGTTGTGTTTATTATATCTGTTGTGGCTGAAAACTTGATGGTGTGCCATGCAGGTAAATTATGTCGAACCATTGCTAAGTTCTGCAATAGTAAGTGATGCTGCATTTTGTGCAATGTTGAGTCTAGCTCGCTGCACGGCCCCTCCTCTTTGCAATTGGGCACCTGAGATTGCTGCTGCCATTCGTGTGATATCTGTTGATGATTTTGAAATGGTTTTGGACCTTATGCCTGTGACCATGGAAGAAGATACCGAGAAGAAGTCATCACTTGGCCTCTTTGAACAAATAGTAAATGGGCTGACAATTGCATGCAAAGCAGGACCTCTTCCAGCAGATTCATTTACTTTTATCTTTCCGGTATTTCTTCCATTTGTCATTAGTCCTATCATAAATTCACTTTTATTCCTCTTAACCTTTCTCTTTGTACATTTCCCTCCTTTTTTCTATTTAATTTACTTCTTTTTGGTTCAGATAATGGAAAGGATCCTTAGTTCTTCAAAAAAGACATGTCTTCATGATGAAGTGCTTCGCATACTATCTATGCATCTGGACCCAATACTACCTCTTCCTCGTCCTAGGATGTTATCAGTTAAACATTCTTTGTTCTTTCAGACTTAATTATTTTCTTTGTTTTATTCTCCTAGTATTCACTATCTTAATTTTTTGGGCGCTAGGTTCTTTATCATGTGCTAAGCACTGTTCCTGCTTATCATCCTTCGGTTGGGCCTATGCTGAACGAGTTATGCCTGGGTATAAGAAGCAATGAGTTAGCACAGGTTGTTATTTTGTAGTACAAGTGTACAATATTTCAGCTTATTTTGTTTCATCTGATGTTATGATATTCTTACACCTTTCTTTGTTCAGGCTCTTGTTGGAGTATATGCAAAAGAAGTGCACGTTAGGCTTGCCTGCTTAACTGCTATAAAGTGTGTTCCTATGCACTCTATGCAACGGGATTTGCAGGTATCAACAAGCCTCTGGATTGCTGCACATGATCCCGAGAAGGTTTGTAACAGCATCCCTACAAAATTTGACATGGAGCTGTTCTATTATTCTTTTTTATGTTCTTGAAATATGTTGAACTGTTTTTTTGTTTCTAGAGCAAGACATATTGTTTACTTTCTTGTCCATTGGCACATATACCTTTTCTAGGTGGTTGCTGAATTAGCAGAGGATTTATGGGACCGCTTTGGTTTTGATGTCTGTACTGATTATTCTGGTATTTTTGATGCACTTTCCCATAACAATTATAACGTTCGTGCTGCCGCTGCTGAGGCTCTGGCTGCTGCATTGGATGAAAATCCAGAGAAAATGCAAGTAAGTCTCCAATGGTTCAAATTTTCTGTTCTGCATTTGTACTCCCTCCACTACTGTAGTACTATATAGAGGATTTTGAACAACAACCAGGGCACACTTACGAAAAAGCATGCTACCCATATTTAAAGACTGCATTAGGTTAGTTATTGCTCTTGGGATGATGTGTTACTCTAGATTAGTAAAGGACATTGGAGCTGGAAGTGGATCATTAAAAGACGTGTATATAAGGATAAAGTGGTAAAGGCTCATATAAAAAATCATAGAATGGCATGCATTTAGAAAAAATTTGACAGCTATAATGCCATGTATGTGAGTAGGAAGTACATAGTAATGTTATCGTGTCTGCTTAACTGCAAAATATTCCAATGGACCTTGAATAGATTTCTTGATCAAAGAATTCGTGCTGATTTGGAAGAGACTTTCTGATGATGGCATCGTATCATGGCAGGATGCACTTTCGAGCCTTTTTTCTCTGTACATTCGTGATCTTGGCCCTGGAGTTGAATTTGGAGACACACACTGGCTTGGTAGACAGGGTATTGCATTAGCACTCCACTCGATTGCGGATGTTTTGGCTTCCAAAGATCTTCCTGTTGTCATGACATTTCTCATATCACGTGCTCTGGTAAGTATTTCCTTTTTTTTCCTTATTGTAATGCCTCTTGTACTGAAATTTTAATGCTTCTTATGCTGAACTTACAGGCTGATCCTAATGTGGATGTTCGTGGTAGAATGATTAATTCTGGCATCCTTATTATTGATAAGCATGGAAAGGAAAATGTTCCCTTGCTATTTCCAATTTTTGAGAGCTACTTGAATAAAAAGGCAAGTCACTCTAATAATTATAATAATGTGATTTGATTATGATATGACTCATGGTTTTTCTTATTTGTTGTATAATCCATTGTTCACAGGCATCAGATGAGGAAAAATATGATCTTGTCAGGGAAGGTGTTGTAATATTCACCGGTGCTCTTGCAAAGCATCTGTCAAAGGTAGCAATGGATACTTAACTATCTTTTATTTAAAAAATATATACATAGTACTAAATATAGCATGTATAACAGGACGATCCTAAAGTTCACAGTGTTATTGAGAAGTTGTTAGCTGTCCTTAACACCCCATCAGAGGCAGTTCAACGTGCTGTCTCAGACTGTTTGTCCCCCCTTATGGTCTCCAAACAGGTGAGTTGTGTTTTGCACCATTGTTTTTTTTTTCTGTCTTTGCATTGATGGCCTCATAACCATTTGGTACCCACTTTTCTTATGCCTTTCTGTTTCTAGTTTATTTGATTATAATGTTCACTTCTCTGTAACCAGGAGGAGTCTCAAGCTCTTGTATCTAGACTCCTGGATCGGATGATGAAATGTGAAAAGTATGGTGAACGACGAGGTGCAGCCTTTGGCCTTGCTGGGGTAGTTAAAGGATTTGGGATTAATTCCTTGAAGAAGTATGGTATTGCTGCAACATTACGACAATGTTTGGAAGACAGGTTGGCTTTTTTGTTACCTCATCCACCTGTGCTACATAGGGACTCGATGAGTAAAATTGGTCGATGCATCCACCAATCACCATGTTGATTACCATTTTCCACTAAATCATTTGCTGCAGACTGCAGACTTTTGTATTCACTTTTCTTGTTCCGTTATTCTCTATGCATTGAAAGACTGTCTAGAATCATGGCCTTTTAGCCTTGATGCTTTTGTGGAATATTTTTTTCTTTTAGCGTCTAGACTGAGTGACTTCAATTGCACCCCTTAAGCTGGAATTTCGAAGACATAGTGCCTCATTCATGCATTTTTGCAACATGGGATTAGTATTTGTTTCTTACATCTCTTTTGTCATGTCATTCACATCATATGCTCCCAGAATGTCTGCAAAATCTCGTGAAGGAGCTTTGCTTGGATTTGAGTGCCTGTGTGAGAAGCTTGGCAGACTATTTGAACCGTAAGTGAGGCACCTCTTTACTTCAAAATATTTGTCTGATTTGAAGTGATTCATTTTGTTTGTTGACTTGTAGGTATGTCATTCATATGCTACCCTTGCTACTCGTGTCTTTCTCTGATCAAGTCCTGGCAGTGCGTGAAGCTGCCGAGGGTGCTGCTCGGGCAATGATGTCTCATCTCACCGGTCATGGTGTGAAGCTCGTCCTTCCTTCGCTTCTTAAGGTATAAATATGTCTTGTTTGATACTATCAAATTATAATGTATTATTGTTTCCAAATGATCTGTAGGGTACAACTGGTCACTTCATCTTTGTTATATATTGAAATTTGACCCAACCACTAAATCTTCCTCAATTTCACCAATTTTCAGTTGCACTACTTTAGACCATTGGCACCAGAAACTAATAGTTGCATGTATTTCTACATTATTTAGCCATGACTTTTCAGTTAATTAACTAGAAAGAGCAGAATGTCTCAGTGGCCACTGTTACCCAAACATTTGTGATTTTTTACATCACATTCTGGCAATGTTGCTTTCTTATTTTCGTTTGTTCTTAAAAGAAGATGAAAATGAAATAGACATTCAGTTACTTCTGAAAAATTCTGATACAAAGTCACATGTATTTTCTGAAGGCAACATATAGTGAATTAATTTAGCTAGAGTGATACACTCAGTATGTTTTCCTTAAAGCACATATTTGGATGGGTATCATGTACAATTTTTCCAGGGTCTAGAAGATAAAGCATGGCGGACTAAGCAAAGCAGCGTTCAACTTCTTGGTGCTATGGCATATTGTGCTCCTCAGCAGCTATCTCAGTGTCTTCCGAAGATTGTTCCAAAGTTGACAGAGGTATATGATGGAATTTGTCTTTTACCTTATAAGCTGCATATATAACTTAGCATCAAGTTTTATATATTATGGTATATCTTTGCCAGGTGCTAACAGACACACATCCAAAAGTCCAAGCGGCAGGACAGACAGCTCTCCAGGAGGTAATTTTTTTTCTCATTTACAATGACAACTTATGTTGTTGTGCCTTATCTCCAATGGACACTGCTTTGTTTTTCCAGGTTGGAAGTGTCATAAAGAATCCTGAAATATCTGCACTTGTCCCTATTCTTCTGTCAGCTTTGATGGATCCAAATGAGCACACTAAACACTCTCTTGACATCCTTCTTCAGGTAATGTACAATTTAAGTTAATGTTCACCCAAACTTTTGACTTTCAGTTGCTTGCATCACTTTGTGGATCAAGAGTAATTGATTAGCTTTACATCATCTGACCCTTTTTTGCAGACTACTTTTATTAACTCAATAGATGCACCATCGCTTGCGTTGCTTGTGCCTATTGTTCATAGAGGACTGAGGGAGAGGGGTGTTGACACAAAGAAGAAAGCTGCTCAAATTGTTGGAAACATGTCTTCTTTAGTTACAGAACCAAAGGATATGATCCCATACATTGGATTGCTACTACCAGAAGTTAAGAAGGTAAGTTCTCTGCCTCTGCTGCATATGCCACACTGTGGATGTGAGCAACTACTGGTAGCAGTTCGTTTGTTTGGATGTGAGCAACTACTGGTAGCAGTTCGTTTGTTGATTTAACGGAGTGAAGTTTCCTTGCTTCTTATACTTTGTTTGACTATATCTTCCAGGTTCTCGTAGATCCTATACCTGAAGTGAGGGCTGTGGCTGCTCGAGCTCTTGGGTCTCTTATAAGAGGAATGGGTGAAGAAATCTTCCCAGATCTTGTGCCATGGTTATTAGATACACTCAAATCGGATAATAGTAATGTTGAACGATCTGGAGCTGCCCAGGGACTGAGTGAGGTTAGTTTTTCTTTTCTTTTTTGCCTGCCTTCAGAGTGTATTTGTAGTATCGCATTTCTTTTATTTTGTTCTTGCAGAGTATGTTTACCATGGGGCGGTTATGCTTTTCAATTCTCGTGGAACCATCTACTGCAGTTGCCATGTGTTCTAGTTTTTGTAGTTTCTTTTAAAGAACTAGCCCTAAACCAGAGCAAGTACAGTTCCTGTTTTCATCCTGTTGCAGGGCAATTTGATTTTTTTTCAAAATCTAATGAATGGATGTTGAGGATTAGACACTAATATACATATTCCCTTAGAAAACTGCACATGTCGATTTTTTTGTTTCTCTTTCTGTTGCGTCTGAAGTTCATTCATGGTTACCCTTGTCCAGTACAATTGTAGCAAAGGGTGTTCCAGGAAAAACTAAAGTTTTTTTTCCATTTTAATGATTGCTTATGCAATGGATAGTTGGTGCAATCAGAGTAGTCTTTTAGTATATAACTATGTTAATTATCTTCTATTTCCAGGTTTTAGCTGCTCTTGGCCAAGATTATTTTAAT
This sequence comes from Phragmites australis, assembly GCF_958298935.1. Taxonomy (NCBI): domain Eukaryota; kingdom Viridiplantae; phylum Streptophyta; class Magnoliopsida; order Poales; family Poaceae; genus Phragmites; species Phragmites australis. Next base: position 42,652,329 of record NC_084923.1, read on the forward strand.
CATGTTCTTCCAGACATCATCCGGAATTGTTCCCATCAGAAGGCTTCTGTTCGAGATGGACATCTTACACTTTTCCGTGTAATTTATCCCTATTTTCTTATCTGTGTTCTCATATGACTATATTCCTGTAATATAGAAACATTATTTCTGACTGTTATATCTTTTATAGTATTTGCCAAGGTCCTTGGGTGGTGTTTTTCAGAACTACCTACAGGCCGTTCTTCCTGCTATATTAGATGGTAAGATAGTTGAATTCCTATCTCTGCTTTTGTCACATTGACTCGCTAATTATTTACTCTTACCAGGGCTTGCTGATGAGAATGAATCTGTTCGTGATGCTGCACTTTCTGCTGGTCATGTCTTTGTGGAGCATTATGCAACATCGTACGCTCTCATTGAATTAGTTAGCTGCTGATTTTGTTAGCAATGTTTTTGTCTTATTGATATATGATGGATTTTTTGTGCTGTTGAATAGGTCCTTACCTCTCTTGCTTCCTGCTATCGAGGATGGGATCTTCAGTGATAACTGGCGTATCCGACAAAGTTCTGTTGAACTTCTTGGAGATCTCCTGTTCAAGGTCGATACCTCCTTTATGTACTACTGAATTCAGGTCTTGGGTTTTCTTTATTATGTTGCATCATCTTGTAATATTGTTGTCTTTAGGTGGCTGGAACTTCTGGGAAGGCAATCCTTGAGGGCGGAAGTGATGATGAAGGTGCTAGTACAGAGGCTCAGGGTCGTGCAATTATTGAAGTACTTGGAAGAGAGAAACGCAATGAAGTTCTTGCTGCCATTTATATGGTCCGTTCTGATGTCAGCTTGACCGTCCGGCAGGTATATATGTTTAATTCTTAGATATCTTCATTAAATAACCATCTTTGTGAGAATTAGTGAGTATTGTTTGTTTTCCATCATGCTGTAAGAATATGCCACTGTTCAGAACATCCTTGTTCTAAAGTTTTTCCTTTTTAAATCTCAGGCTGCGCTGCATGTTTGGAAGACAATTGTTGCAAACACTCCAAGAACTCTGAAAGAGATAATGCCAGTACTTATGGACACACTTATTTCATCTCTTGCATCATCTTCCTCAGAAAGGCAGCAGGTTTGAGCTATTCCATGTGTTTTTTTTATATTTGTGGAGAGTTAGTCTAACTTTGATTTCGCTATGTATTATCATTATTCAGGTTGCTGGGAGATCACTTGGTGAGCTTGTAAGGAAGCTTGGCGAGAGAGTTTTGCCCTCTATTATTCCAATCCTTTCACAAGGACTCAAAGACCCAAATGCTAGCAGAAGACAAGTAAGTTATCTTAGCCAATTATGCTTATGGAGGGCAACTATAATTTGTATCTAATGCCTGGAAAAGCCCGGAATTTTAATCATTTGATTTCTCCTAATAAAATAGCAGTATTATATGTATTTTTGAATAAAATATTGTTTATTGTTTTCAGTGGAATAGATCTGTAGACTTATAGTTCAAATATTATTTGTATCTTTTTTGGGCTGGGCCGGCCGGTCTGATGGGCCTAACCCAATCCAGAAATGGTCCATCAAGGCTGGGATTTAGGAGTTTTATGGAACTTCCATGATTCCACCGAGGTTTACAGTGACATTGTATTTTCTTGTACATATTGAGGTGAAAATATTCATAGTTTTGTTGAATTATGTTGTCCTCTGAAAATCCCTGCTAGTCCAGAAGTTCCCTTGGCAGCCATTGCCTTGCTGTATTTTTGTTAATTTATTTGAATAGACAATATATTCCGTTGAATATACAATCTTGAATGCTCACTATACTTTTGATTTTTCGCTTTCAGGGAGTTTGCATTGGTTTGAGTGAGGTTATGGGTAGCGCTGGAAAACATCAGCTATTAAGTTTCATGGATGAACTTATTCCTACCATCCGTACTGCTCTATGTGACAGGTCTGTTTTCTGGTTGTACATTTTTTGTTGTTGTTATACTGATGTCTCATTTAGCAGTATCTACTCGTAACAGCACCCAAGAGGTTCGTGAATCTGCTGGGTTAGCATTTAGTACTCTATATAAGGTATTTGATCTGAACCTATTCAAATATTATGGATGATTTACCATGTCTTGTTGTTGACCTTTTTACATTTTATAGAGTGCTGGACTGCAAGCCATTGATGAGATAGTCCCGACTCTACTAAGGGCTTTGGAAGATGATGATACTTCTGCAACTGCCCTTGATGGTTTAAAGCAGATTCTAAGGTTTTTTTTTTTGTCTCTCATTAGTTTTGTGAAGTCAGATGTCTGACTTTGAACTCTAGACAAATATTGACCTTTTGATCTGATTTTACAGTGTCAGAACTACAGCTGTTTTGCCCCATATATTGCCCAAATTAGTCCAGCCCCCCCTTTCGTGAGTTGACTACTGATATTACATTGTTTATTTATTTTTAGATCAACCTTTATTTATTGACATATTACTTTATTGGTGCAGTTCATTTAATGCACATGCATTGGGAGCTCTAGCGGAGGTTGCTGGGCCGGGTTTGAATTCACATATTGGAACTGTCCTCCCAGCATTGATTCTTGCTATGGATGACGAAGATGCGGTGAGATGCATTCTGAGCAACATTTTATATCTAGGCATCTAACTAATTTCTTATTCATGTGATTCATTATTTCTACTTAGACACATTTTCTTGATGCATTTAACTCGTGCTTGACAATCTATGTAGGAATGGTAGTTGCATGTTCTGTTGTTGCTCACATTTTCTGTCTCTAATCTCTATAGGATGTACAAAACTCAGCGAGGAAAGCTGCTGAAACTGTTTTGTTGGTTATTGATGAAGGAGTTGAAACTTTGATACCTGAGCTTTTAAAGGGGGTCAATGACAGTCAGGTTGTCTGGCCGGATACTTTTTTATTTGGGTGTTGGAACAATATTAGGCCTGATTTCGTTCTAGTTTTTTTAACAAACTATTTTCCTGCAGGCATCTATGAGGCGGGGTTCAGCTTATCTAATTGGTTTCCTTTTTAAAAATACTAAATTATATTTGGCTGATGAGGCTCCTGATATGATGTCAACCCTAATTATTTTGCTGAGCGATACAGATAAGGCTACTGTATCAGTGAGTACCTACTATCCCTACTCTATTGTTTCACTTCTCTCCTTTTGAGACTTATTCACTGATAATTGTCAACAGGCTGCTTTGGAAGCATTTTCAAGAGTTGTTGGCTCTGTTCCAAAGGAACAGCTCCCTGCGCATATAAAATTAGTGCGTGATGCTGTCTCTACAGCAAGAGATAAAGAACGTAGAAGGCGAAAGGTGCTACTTTGATTCGAACTACTAACATTTGTTCTATACACATGTTGCAGTCCCCTCCTAGCTTGAAAGAAGAAAAAAACTTAGCCACAAGTTTTTCAGTTGTACTAAATTTTTGAAATTGTTGTTCTGTCTTAGACTAATAATTTCATGTTCAATTTCAGGGTGTGCCCGTGCTTCTGCCTGGCTTATGTCTTCCTAAAGCACTGCAGCCTTTTCTTCCTATATTTCAGCAGGTATTTATTTGTGAACTTTTTTTAATTATAATAATGTACCTACTACAATGATGTACCATATCATTAGTTGTCACATTTTGAATTTCCAGAGTAAGAATGTGCATCACAAAATTAGACTAGTCTTGGTTTCTTTCTCTTGTCATCAATTTCAGGCTTGAGCACATTTGATACATCTTTCTGTTGAACTCCAGGGTTTGATTAGTGGGTCGGCCGAGACAAAGGAACAGGCAGCTGAAGGTCTTGGAGAGTTAATTGACATGACAAGTGAGAAGACTCTTAAGGAGGTTGTAGTTCCAATTACAGGGTATGGCTTTTATCTTCTTGAAAGTTGAAATAGCCTCAATTTTATGGTTGTCCCTTTTAGTGGGGTTTTTTGTGTGTGTGTGTGTGTGTGTGTGTGTGTGTGTGTGTGTGTGTGTGTGTGTGTGTGTCTGCTATGAGAAGCCCAACAACATACAGCTGACTCCATGTTACGACATTTCCAGCTGCCGAGTCGGAGAGTGCCTTACATGCATTTTCATTTTTTCCCATTATAAATAGGCACTAAAGATGCTAACAGTTTGAATGAAATGACCGGTTAGCGTATTGCATTTGCCCCACAAGTTTTATGTTGGTTATAGGTTAAGTATTTGTTAGGAATAGCAACTTGTATTCAATGTTAGCCCATAGGGGCAATATATAGAGTACACGAGGGAAACTCTAGGACTAGGAGATTACCATAATACCCTCGACTATTATACCCTTAACATCCTCTCAAATGCAAGGCGTATGCAATAGCGTTGCATTTGAAAGTGGTGATACTAAGTAATAAACTTAGACAAAATAAAACTAATAAATCCAAAAACTGTCAAAGCCGTTGTAGAGTGGAGCCTTGGTAATCATGTCGAATCAAGTCGAAGAAGTGCAAAGCGAAGCATGGGAGTAGAATAGTGATGATGACACAAAAGAATGCTCTTGGTCAAGGATCGCAGCAAAGCAACGACGAGTAGCAAGACAACAAATAAAGTTGTCACTATAGCTAAGGAAATATCAAGATGACACAAGAACATCCTAGATCAAGAATGGCAAACACAGCAATGACAAGTAGCGAGACAACAAATGAAGTTGTCACTAAAGTTACAGAAAGATCTGGATGGCTAAGTTGCATTAATAACGACTGGAAAGAAATCGTGTCGGAGGGTGAACTCCTGTCGCAGGGATCCCGAGAGACCCCTTTTTAGAGATTCGGCCGGGGGGATGATCCTAGAAAAGTTTGCACGGGAAATGAGCGGAAAAGGAAATAAATGCGATGGCTTGCGGGGACACCGGGTTTTTGGACAGGTTCGGGCCGCGCGGAGGCGTAACACCCTACTCCTGTGTGAGTGTTATCTCTGTTTCTCGAAGGAGAACTCTTTTACAAAAGAGTCGAAGGCTCCTATGTTCTAGCTAGCTGGTCTCTTGATCGTCTTGCGATCGGGGCTGTTCTTTCCTTGTTCTCTTTTTCTGTCTTTGTCTATCCGTCCTCTCTAGCGTCCTCCTTCCTTTCCTTTTATAGATGCGCCGACCTCGACATATCCTGAATGGGAAAGAGGGGATGCCAATGCCCAGGTGCCACGGAGAAAGGCCTAATCATCTCATTTTGGCGAAGTGACAGGGGCGGTGGAGGAAGGCGGCGCGCATTCGACCACTAGCCGCTGTGGAAGTATCGGGGTGCCATAAAAGAAAGGCCCACCGGACAGCCTCAGAGGTGCCCGGTGCGCCCACTCTGTCTTGTTCTCCTGCCAGGGCAGGGTGGCAGGCCGAGTGCTTCGATTCTGGTAACGTTATCCCGAGGTGCGCAAGTGGAAACGGGACGGGACCCGTGCATTTAATGAACCCACGCCCCCCAGCCTGGGCATGGCCGGGTCTGACACTGGGGCGTGGGCAGCCGAGAATGTCAGGATGTCAGAATGCCAGGCCACGCGCGCCTATTAAATGCGGCATCGGGCCCTTGACTGGATGACACTCTGGCGACGGGGCCCTTTGAGTCTTTGAACGATCTTGCGCGAACCTTCTGGGGACCGAGTCCCCGGGGGCTGCCACGTGCAGCCCCGAGCACTATCTCCCGAGCATCTTGGGGGGACCTTCGGGGCACCGGGTCCTCGGGGGCTGCCACGTGCAGCCCCGAGCACTCTCTCCCGAGGACTTCAGTGAGACCTTCGGGGCACCGAGTCCTCGCGGGCTGCCACGTGCAGCCCCGAGCACCCTCTCCCGAGCACTTTAGAGGGACCTTCGGGGCACCGAGTCCTCGGGGGCTGCCACGCGCAGCCCCGAGCACCCTCTCCCGAGTACTTGAGTGAGACCTTCGGGGCACCGAGTCCTCGCGGGCTGCCACGTGCAGCCCCGAGCACCCTCTCCCGAGTACTTGAGTGAGACCTTCGGGGCACCGAGTCCTCGCGGGCTGCCACGTGCAGCCCCGAGCATCTTCTCCCGAGTACTTGAGTGAGACCTTCGGGGCACCGAGTCCTCGCGGGCTGCCACGTGCAGCCCCGAGCATCTTCTCCCGAGCACTTTAGAGGGACCTTCGGGGCACCGAGTCCTCGGGGGCTGCCACGCGCAGCCCCGAGCACCCTCTCCCGAGCACTTTAGAGGGACCTTCGGGGCACCGAGTCCTCGGGGGCTGCCACGCGCAGCCCCGAGCACCCTCTCCCGAGTCTCTGCTTTTACCTTGCAGGGTGGTGATATGTGGTGGGCGGCCGGTTTGGCCTCGGGACTTAGGGACCCCTGGTTCTAAATACACCGACAGTAGCCCCCGGGCCCGTTTGGCAGCCGATGGGACAGAGACTGCGAATGGGCCCTTCGTCGTGACCGAGGTCAAGGCGGGCCGAATGCCACGCGGCAAGCTTTCCGGAGGTGGCCCCTGCGGTTTCTAGACATCAAGCAGACCCCAACGGGCAAATGAGTGGACGCGTGTCCATACAACTTCCGAGGGGTGTGATAATCATATGGGCGGCCCGTGCGGTTGCCGCGCAGATCGAGGAAAATACGCCTGGCAAAACGCTGACATCGCGCGATCGGCGGGAGATTCGCCTGTCAGTTGCGCCGATCGAGGCGACACTTCGCCGAGCGAACCGTCGGGGCGGCAGTTTTTGAATTTTGAGATATAAAAGGGGGGAAGGATCGGTCCGTTCCCTTTTTTCACGCTCCCTCGCACTCGCGCTTCTGCTTCCTTCGTGCTTCTACTTTTCTCTCTCCTTCCACCGAAAACCACCCTCTTCTCCGACGAGATGTCGAAGGTCGGAGGGGGACGCCGGGATCGGGCTCCGATCAGCGTTTTGCCGGAGTCTCGCCTGAGGAATGAGGAGGCGGCGGACAAAATTAGGAAGCTGCTAGTGCCGGAGGGTCAGGAAGGCGCTGTGGCGGTGAAGCCGGCAACTCTGACGCCGGCGACGACCGTTCCCGGACGAACGGTCCTCTTCACCTCCTTCGTGGCGGCGGGGCTGGTGCCGCCGTTCTCCGCATTCTTCATGCAAGTGCTGGAGACTTACGGCATTCAGATGGCGCACCTGAGCCCCAACTCCGTCGTGGCGCTGGCGGTCTTCGCCCATCTCTGCGAAATGTTCGTGGGGGTGGTGCCGTCGGCGACGCTGCTTCGCCATTTCTTCGTCCTTCGACCGGTGGGGAAGAAGAGGGGGCACTCCACGGCGGATGTTGCGGGGTGCTGCAACCTTCGGCTTCGGGAAGGCCTGGGGGACCAATATATCCCCCAGGCGGTGCGCAGCAAGTGGGAGGAGTGGCGACGGGACTGGTTCTTCGTCGACACCGACCCCCACGAGCGGCTCGAACTGCCAGAGAAGGCGGCGGAACCTCGGCGATCGACGTGGGAGGCGCCGCCGCCAGAAGATGCGAGGCTAAAGCCGGTGCTGGAGCGCATCCTGGAGCTGCGCGAGTCCGGGCTAACCTCCGTTATGGTGGTCGCGGACTTCCTGCGACGTCGACTGGCGCCCTTGCGGGAGCGGGCCCGGCCAAGCTGGTTCTACACCGGGCCGGAGGACATCACCAGGACCCAGATCGGCGCGAGCTGGGATCTGGGGCAGGCGGAGCTGCGAGGGATGATCCGAGTGATCACCGGGTCGGAGGACATGAGCCGGGCGGAGCTTCCGTGGCCGGAGATGGCGCTCTGCGCCAATCCCGACCGGGTGGCTATCCTGAAGCGGCTGCCGGAGTTCGACGCCCAGGGGCCCGTGGACCGGCCAAGAAGCCGGAGTCCCGAGGCCTCCGAACTCCCCGGGCTGGAAGATCTCCTGGGCGAGGAGGGCGTTGGCAGCGCGGCGCAGGCCGGCGACGGGGCTGCCGCAACCAGCAGCCGCCGCGCCGGAGAAGAGGCTGCCCCCGAAGCTGCCGCGGAGTCGACGCCGGGAGACCGGGGAAAAAGACCCCGGAATTTGATCCTGCTGCCGGAGTCTCCGCCGTCGCCGACGGCAGCGGCGGCGTTCCCGGTGCTGGAGCCGCGCCTGGTGCGGATGGGGCCCGCGCCGACGCCTGCGACCACGCCGGCGACCTGCACGGCGGAGTCCGAGACTCGGGCGGCGGCACCCGAGGCCCGCTCTGTGGCCCAGCCGAGCCCCCAGCGGAAGAGGCGGCGGGAGGGGTCCGGACCGACGTCACCGGACCCGGACGTCCGGCTCCCAGCGGCCAAGTGGCGATATCGGTGAGTTATTTCTCTTGCTTTCCCATGGGTATTTTCGGCCCGAACTAAGTTTTGGCTCTTTTACTTGTCTCCCGTAGGCCGGCCGCAGCCGTTGCGGCGTCGGAGAAGGAGCAGGCGCCAAGGGCGGAGCCGAACCTGCCCGCTGCGCCAGCGCAGGCAAGTGTAGGAACGGCGGAGGCGCCGATTGACGTGGAGGCGTCAATCGACGGGGCGGCTGTGGGGAGAGAGGTAGTGGCGGCGACTACGGAAACGGCGCCGGCGGAGCCTACCCCGGGCGCGGAGAGCCCGGGGCGGAGAACAGTGGAGGCGGATACCTCGTCGGGACCGGTGGCCAAGGCGGCTGATGCAGGAGCGCAGCCGCCGTCCGAGGCCTTGGTTCCGGAGGAGCCTACCCCGGCCAGTCAGAGCCCGGGGCGGATGGCGGCGCAGGGCCCGGCGGAGAGCTTGGTCCCCCTGGAGGGATCCGGCGGAGAAGCCCGGGAGCCCTCGGCGCCCGCGGTGCCTGGCCGGCCTACCGATCCCTTCTCGGCCGCCATTGAAGGCGTCCGAGCTGCCGTCGGGCAGTTGGGCGCGGCGGTGGATGCCAAGGAGGGGGAGCTCGAAGCCGAGCGCGCCCGCCTGGCACTGGAGAGGGCGCAGCTGGCCAGCGCCCGAGAGGAGGCCCGTGCGGCAACCGTGCGGGAGCAAAAACTCCTTGATGACATCCGCGCGGGAGCCGCGCGGGAACTTGAAGACGCCGCCCGCCTGGCCGAGGCGTCGAGGCGGCAGGCTGCCGATGCCCTTGCCAGGATGGGGCAGGCGCAGGTGAGGGAGGCGGCAGTCACGGCCCGGGAGCGGCTTGCAGAGGAGCGGCAGGCCGAGCTGGCCCGCCGAGAGGGTGCGGTCGAGAAGACGCGCGCCGACCTCCAGCGCTGGGAAGACGACCTCCAGAGGATCAGAGGAGAAATCAAGCGCTGGGAAGAGGACGTCTCCATCCGGGAAGTGGACAACGCGCTGTCAGCGTCTGACCTCGGAGCCCGGGAGGACTCGGTGGTCCAGCAGGAGGAGGCGCTGGCCCGGCGGGAGAGTGAGCTGAGTCGCCGGGAAGGCGAGCTGAGTCGCCGGGAAGGCGAGGCAGCTGCCGCGGCGGCCGCCGCGGCTACCAGGGCGGAAGAGAATGCGAAACACGAGGCGGAACTGACCGCCCGTGAACAAGCCCTGTCCGAGGTGGTGGCCAAGGCGAAGCAGGATGCTGCCCCTGCCGCAGCTGGCGGTTCTTCTGGTCCGGCCGGGGACCAGGGACTTGAGGCACAGCTGCGGGTCGCCAAGGAGAAGCTCGAGGCGGCCTTCGTCTCGCGGGTTAACCTGGTGCAGATGCTGGAGGATATACTCCGGCGGATGCGACGGGCCATGGAGAAAGGTGGCCTTGGGCGGCTCGTCGGCGACACGAAGGGCGACGGCCCCGCACGGCAAGTGCTGGAGCTGCAGCAAGTCTGCGAGCGCCTCGAGACCCTGCCCTGGGCAGTCCAGGAGCTCGCTGCCCGGGAGGGACGTGGCCTGGCTCATGCCGTGGCTGAGCATGTCCTGGCCTGCTACCGAAGCAGGGACCCGAACTTCCCGCTGGAGCCGGCGCGGGAGGGAGTGGTCGAGGCTGAGGAGGAGGCCGCCCGGGCAGCGGTTAGTAGTACCGCCTCTGCGGTGGCGGCCGGCTTCAGGCGGGAGGTGCCACCACCGCCAGCCCCCGAGGACGACTCAGAAGACTCAGCCGACGCCTCTGCCGCAGACTAGGCCGGCGGCGCCCTTATCTTTTTTGTTGCAGATGTAGGAGTGAACCTTTAGAAAAAGCTTTGTCCAGGTCTTGTGAATATAATGGCAGCTTTTCCTTGGGCTCGCAACTTCAATTTCTTTGTATGCTTAATGTTTCCTCCGGCGCTCTGCCTGGAAGTCCCGAGGAGTACTCAGTCGGGCCGCTCCCGACCTTCCCATCCCCGAGAAACGAAATAGTTGTGGTTGCTGGTGTTGGCGCAGCCAGCCTTCGAGCTCTCGCGAGTCCGCACTGCCTAGCTTAAGAAACAAAGACATAGACTCCTTGCTCGGGAGATAGAACAGCCCTGTCCGGAACACGCCGTGCCCAGTGAACACCTTTTCGCCTTGCGACCACTCAGCCGGTAGATGGGAGACGCGTGCGAGCGAGAATGTGACCAAGAGTCCTCGCGGTCCGGTGGTGCCCGGGCTCAAGAAAGGGCCGGACCGAGTACTGACAGCCTGCCCCCAAGGCCTGAGCTCCGGACTACTCGAGCAGCTCGAGTGATAGGATTACCCAGGGCACCTGAGGTCTCGGTAGTGCTCGGGGTCCTTAAGAGCGGACCGACCACCACGACCACCACGAAGGGCTTCGGTCGAACGTTATCGCACGCACGGTACTCCTTTCTACGAACCGCTCTGTCGTTCTAGAAAAAGGCCGACACGCGGCAGGGTTTGTTCACGGACCAGGAGACCACCTCACCGAGCAGATTAAAGTGCGAGAGCCCCCGAGAATGACTCGGGAACATAAAGTTACTGAAAGCAGATTTGTTTGAATATAACCACTCACCGGGCAGCCGTCGGCCTTCCGGCCAGCCGACCTAGAAGGGGTTGATTCCGAGCCCGGGGGCCCGGGAACTTGATCCTTTCAACGGAGCGCCCGACCGCCCATGGGCATACGAGGCTCCTAGGGTCGGGTGATCCCGACCACCCAAGCCTAGGCGGTAGGACCACCCGAAGAACCCTGGGGGCCGACCAGAGACCGGGGCATTGAAGCCCTCGCGGCCGAGCTGCTTGTGATTGCTGTCCTGTGACTTGATAGAGAAAATGCAGAATTTCTTTGTCTGGTGCGCTTTGTTAGTGCGGTACTTGCCTTAGACTGCTCTTGTTTTTTCGACCCGAGACCTCTCGAATACCCGAACCGGAAGACAAGGGCGGACAGAGGCATAACCTAGAGGTCCTATGGTTCGGTGGCACCCGGGTATGACAGGCCAGACCGAGCACCGACAGCTCGCTCCGGGGGCCTGAGCTCCGGCCTACTCGAGCAGCTCGAGTGATGGGATTACTCAGAGCGCCCCGAAACTCGGTTAGTGCCCGGGAGCCCGTCACGACACCGAACACCACAGCCTACCACGTCGGACGTAAGTCAGCGGCGACTGCTCGCATGTATACCGATTGGGATTCTTTTATCAATGGGAAAAAACGAGAGAGCGAACTTTTTCTCGCACAACCGAGCACCTCACCAGACAGGTTAAACATAGGGAATCCAGAGAAATAATTTGCCATAGTGATTGCTTTATTAAAATACTGAATGTACGATATTTACAAGGTTGGGCGACAGCGATTTACCATACGGGGCGAAGCCTCCAGATTGCTCGGGCGAGGAGAAGCCCCCGGCCTTATCAACCTGAACCGCGAGCTTGACCATCTACGGGTAGAAGCGTCGGAGATGCTCGATGTTCCACGGATTCGGGAGTGGCTGCCCCTCCTCCGTTGCCAACCTGAAAGAACCTGCCCGGGGGACCGCGATCACGGTGAACGGACCTTCCCACACAGGGGACAACTTATTCATTCCTTCGCGCGACTGGATGCGCCGGAGAACTAGGTCCCCCACCTCGAAAGACCGGGCCCGGACGTGACGCAGATGATAACGGCGCAAACTCTGCTGGTACCGAGCCGCCCGGACAGCAGAACGCCGCCGGCGCTCTTCCAGGTAGTCTACGTCGTCGCGCCTTTGATGCTCCTGCTCACCCTCAGAGTACGCGTGCACTCGAGGGGAGCCTAGAGTAAGCTCGGAGGGGAGGACCGCCTCGGCGCCGTAGACGAGGAAGAAAGGAGTTTCCCCGGTGGCGCGGCTTGGCGTAGTCCGGTTGGCCCATAGCACGGCCGGCAGCTCATCTACCCATCCCTTCCCGTGCTTAGCGAGCACGTCATAGGTCCGGGTCTTGAGGCCCTTTAGTATCTCCGCGTTGGCACGCTCGACCTGCCCGTTACTCCGAGGATGAGCGACGGAAGCGAAGCAAAGTTTGATGCCAAGATCCTCGCAATAGTCCCCGAACAAGGCACTAGTGAACTGGGTGCCGTTGTCGGTGATGATCCGATTGGGGACGCCAAATCGACCAGTGATGCCGCGGATAAACTGGAGCGCCGTGCCTTTGGTCACCTTGACGACCGGGACTGCCTCCGGCCATTTGGTGAATTTGTCGATAGCGACATATAGGTACGCATAGCCCCCGATTGCTCGGGGGAATGGACCCAAAATGTCCAAACCCCAGACCGCGAAAGGCCATGACAGGGGAATGGTATGGAGAGCCTGAGCTGGCTGGTGAACCTGCTTTGCATGGAACTGGCATGCCCTGCAGCGCCGAACCAGCTCGGAAGCATCCTGGAGAGCTGTGGGCCAGTAGAAACCTTGCCGGAAGGCTTTCCCGACCAGCGTGCGGAACGATGAATGGCCACCGCACTCGCCCTCGTGGATCTCAGCGAGAAGATCGCCGCCTTCTGCCCGAGAGATGCATTTCAGGAGAACACCTCCTGCGCTACGTCGGTAGAGATCCCCGTCTACAATGGCATAGCGTTTGGACTGCCGAGCAACCCTTTCGGCAGTCGCCTCATCCTCGGGTAGGAACCTTTCTTTCAAGTACCCTCGGATGTCAGACATCCACGAGGCATCTTGAGAACATTCGGCGAGCACAGCGCACTCGCCGGACGGCGGCGGCCTGACGGGGCTTCCCACTGAGGGCACCGCCGGGGTCCCCTGAATTGAGTTCGAGGTTTCCCCTTCACCCTGTTCGGCAGGCAGGATGGAAGGCCGTGTGAGTCTTTCTTCAAAGACTCCGGCAGGGACGCGCGCACGTGATGAGGCCAGGCGAGATAGCTCGTCGGCCGAAGCGTTGTCGCGGCGAGGGATATGCCGCAATTCAAGGCCATCGAAGCGTTTCTCGAGCTTCCTGACCGCGACCACGTACGCCGTCATTTGAGGATCCGTGCACTGGTACTCCTTGGAGACCTGGTTGACGACCAGCTGGGAGTCCCCCTTGACCAGGAGGCGACGAATCCCGAGCCCCACCGCAGCCCGGAGGCCGGCGATGAGACCTTCATACTCCGCCATGTTGTTGGATGCGCGGAAATGCAACTGTACGACGTACCGGAGCTCTTCACCCGTTGGGGAGGTGAGAACCACTCCGGCCCCTGCGCCTTTCAGCGAGAGGGAGCCGTCGAAGTGCATGACCCAGTACCCGGGCATGTCGCGCCCGGGATAGGCAGAAAACTCTTCTGGGTCGACGCAGGGGATGGGGGTCCACTCTGCCAAGAAGTCGGAGAGCGCCTGGCTTTTAATTGCCTGGCGACTAACGAAGTGTAGATCGAACTCCGCCAGCTCTACTGCCCATTTGACAACGCGCCCGGTGCCCTCCCGATTTCGGAGAATGGGTCCCAGGGGATAAGTGGTAACCACTGAGACTTTGTGCGCCTGGAAGTAGTGGCGCAGCTTCCGGGAGGCGACGAGCACGGCATAGAGCAGCTTCTGAGCCTGAGGATACCTTGTCTTGGCTTCCCGGAGGACCTCGCTGACGAAGTACACCGGTCGCTGTGCCCGGCGGGCCCGGACGGTGGCCCCGCCCGGGGGGCTGCTACAGCCCCCAGGGGCGACGGCATGGTCGGGGTTGGCCGGGCATTCGAGCTCGATTCCTTGGCTAGGAAGAGCAGCGTGCTCGGGCTCGACCCCTAGCTCCGGGGGAGCCACGAGGACAGGTGAGTGGTCGGGGGCCTCTGGGAGCTGGGACCCAGCATCCGGCCCTGAACACTCGTCTCGCTCCACCACCAATACTACGCTCACAACCTGAGGAGTGGCCGAAACGTAAAGTAGCAGGGGCTCACCTTGAGAAGGAGCCACCAAAACGGGCGGCGAGGTAAGGTATTTCTTTAAGTCGCGGAAGGCCTGCTCGGCCTCCGGCGTCCAGTCGAAATGACCGGATCTCTTCAGAAGCTTGAAGAGGGGGAGCCCCCGTTCCCCGAGCTTGGAGATGAAGCGCCCGAGGGCGGCCATGCAGCCGGCGAGGCGCTGGACCTCCTTGAGTCGAGCCGGGGGTCGCATCTGCTCGATGGCCCGGATCTTCTCCGGATTGACCTCGATTCCTCGGCCAGAGACCAAGAAACCAAGGAGCTTGCCCGCCGGGACCCCGAAGACACATTTCTCCGGGTTGAGCTTGAGGCGGGTAGAGCGGAGACTGTCGAAAGTCTCGGCAAGGTCCTCGAGCAGGGTGGCGCGGTCTCGGGTTTTGACCACGAGATCGTCGATGTAGGCCTCGACGTTGCGGCCGACCTGCGAGTTAAGTGTGATTCGAATGGCGCGCTGGAAGGATGATCCAGCGTTGCGCAGGCCGAAGGGCATTGACATGTAGCAATAAGTCCCCACCGGGGTAGTAAAAGCAGTTTTTTCCTCGTCCCCTATGGCCATGCGAATCTGGTGATACCCAGAATTCGCGTCTAGGAAGCACAAAAGATCACATCCCGCAGTTGAATCTATGATTTGATCAATGCGAGGTAAAGGGAAAGGATCTTTTGGACAAGCCTTGTTAAGGTCGGTGTAGTCCACGCACATGCGGAGCTTGCCGTTGGCCTTCGGGACGACGACTGGATTTGCTAACCAGTCGGGGTGGAGGACTTCTCGGATAAATCCGGCGTCGAGGAGCTTGCGGACTTGCTCGCGGATGAACTCCTGGCGCTCTGGCGCCTGCCGCCGGACCTTCTGCTTCACCGGGCGAGCGTCCGGACGCACGGCCAAGTGATGCTCGATCACCTCCCTAGGGATCCCGGGCATATCGGACGGTTGCCAGGCAAACACGTCTGCGTTAGCCCGGAGGAAGGCGACGAGCGCGCTTTCCTATTTGCTGCCCAGGTCGCTGCCGATACGGACAACCTGGGCAGCGTCTTCGCCCACCTTGACCTCCTTCGTTGGAACGGAAGTGTCGGCGGCGAGTCGGGGTCTGGATGTAGAGGGTCCCGGGCCCCCTGAAGAGCCATCAGCCTCGGCTTGCGCTGAGACTAAGGCCATATAGGTTTGTTCGGCGCAGGAGACAGCGCCACCGGAGTCAGCGGTTACGGAGATAGAGCCTGCGGGGCCGGGCATCTTAACCGTAAGGTATGCATAATGCACGGCCATCATGAACTTGGCAAGCGCCGGACGCCCGAGGATGGCGTTGTAGGGGAGAGGGAGCTCCGCGACATCGAAGAGGACGCTCTCCGTACGAAAGTTGTCCCGGCTTCCGAACGTGACAGGCAACTCAACCTGCCCGAGGGGCAGGGAGTGCCCGGGCGTTACTCCACAGAAGGGGAGCGACGGCTTCAGGCGTCGGGAAGGCACTTGCAGCTTCTCAAAGGCCTCTTTGGAGAGGAGGTTGAGACCGGCGCCGCCGTCGACCAGCACTCTGCCGATTTTAACATTGCAGACAGTGGGAGACACGACCAGAGGCAGTCGCCCCACAGCTGCAGTACTGACGGGGTGGTCGGCCATGCTGAACGTGATCGGAGCATCCGACCACCTCAGGGGTCTTGCGGCCTCCTCGCTCGGGGTTGCCGAGCACACTTCGCGCCGCATGACTTTGATGCCACGGCGCGAGCAGGGTGTGTAGGCGCCTCCGTTGATGAAGGCAACCGTATGCTCGGGCTCCTGGAAGCCGAGCTCGGTATTGTCGGGGATGACCTCGGTATTGCCTCCCCCGCGGGATTCGTCGCGCTCCCTCTGGCGCTGCTCTACGAGTCCCTTGACCGTACGGCACTCCGTGAGATCGTGCCATCTGGTCTGGTGTATGGGACACCATTTACCTGGCTCAGGCCCCGCGGGAGCGGGGACCCTCGCTGGAATAGGGGGCCGACCAGGGGCCGGGGCTCTTGCTGGAGCGGATGCCCTAACCGGCGCTGGGGCCCTCGCGGGCGCCGAGGCCCTAGGAGGAGCCCGAGCAGGAGTCCTGACGGGGCGCCGATCGGCTTCGGGCCGACGCTCTTGTCGGCGATCGGGCTCTTGCTGCCTTCCACGAGCGGGGGCTTGAGCTGGCTCAACAGGAGCAGCCTCGCGCTTCCTCCTCTTTTTCTTTTCCCGCCTATCAGAGCGGGAAGAACTTGGTCGATCGGAAGTGGGGCGAGGAGCATGCCATGCCCTGGCCTCCGCCGCTTTGGCGCACTTATCGGCCAGTGCGAAAAGTTCCGCAGGGGTCTCGATCTCGTGCGTGCCTAGCTTCTCGAGCATCCGCTCATCGCGTACGCCCTGCCGAAAGGCAACAATAACAGCATGGGGGGCCACTCGCGGAATAGTGTTGCGAACCTGGCTGAAACGCTGTATGAATCGACGCAGCGTCTCCCCTTCCTGCTGTTGGACGGCGTGGAGGTCGCACTCCAGCCCGGGACGCGCGAACGTACCCTGAAAGTTGGCCACAAATTGGTGGCACAAGTCGTCCCAGGAGCTGATAGATCCTGGGGGTAAGTTCATAAGCCAGGAGCGGGCGGAACCCCTCAAGGCAACATGAAAGTAATTTACCATCACCTTTTCGCTGCCTCCGGCCGCTTGGACGGCCGTCGTGTAGATCTGGAGGAACTCGACGGGGTCGATGGACCCGTCGTACTTCTCTGGCAGCTCGGGGCGGAACTTGGAAGGCCACCTCACCCGGCGGAGCTCGGCAGTGAAGGCGCGGCAACCGGTGCCGTACCTCGCAGCACGAGCGGGGGTTCTTGGTGGAGAGGAACGGCGAGCCGGGGATCCCCGGTGGTCGTGGGCCGGGAGAGAGGAAGCCTGGTCCTCTGCCCCAACCCCCTGCCGGGTCTCCCGCTGACGCTCGAGAGTGACCCGGGCATCTTCGTGGCCCCTGCGCTCGTCGAGGCGCAAGCGGAGGTCCCGGGCCTCCGACACGTCCTGGGGGATGACGCTCCGCCTGGAGACCCCACGGCCCGTGCGGGTGTTGCCCGCTGAGGAGCCGACTCTGGCGGCACCGCGCTGAAAAGTGGCGCGAGGACTCTCGACCTGCACCTGGCGGCGAGCGGTGCCGACCAACGCGGCGATGTCTTGCATCCATCGGCCTTCCGGAGTGTTTGGCGTGGCCTGAATGGGAGGGTGCCTGAGGAGGGCTTGCGCTGCAAGCAAGGCGCTCCCTGGGCTGGCCTCACTAAAAGCGAGCCTGCGCCGGGGCGGCGCCCGACGTGATCCAGAGGCGGACCTAGCGGCCGGGGCCCTGACCATCTGCTGGGGGTCGGAGAGCACACCGGCAGCGGCGGCGCTGATGGGCCCAGCGCCCTGATCCCCTTGGGCGGGAAAAACCTCTTGGCCGTGGGGCGGCGTCCCGTTACTGGAAGTGGAGCCGGAACGCTGAAGACGATGCCCACCGGCCATCTTTTCCTGTGGAGAAAAAAGGGAAACAAACAATCTAGGGATATTCCCCCCTACCTGGCGCGCCAGCTGTCGGAGGGTGAACTCCTGTCGCAGGGATCCCGAGAGACCCCTTTTTAGAGATTCGGCCGGGGGGATGATCCTAGAAAAGTTTGCACGGGAAATGAGCGGAAAAGGAAATAAATGCGATGGCTTGCGGGGACACCGGGTTTTTGGACAGGTTCGGGCCGCGCGGAGGCGTAACACCCTACTCCTGTGTGAGTGTTATCTCTGTTTCTCGAAGGAGAACTCTTTTACAAAAGAGTCGAAGGCTCCTATGTTCTAGCTAGCTGGTCTCTTGATCGTCTTGCGATCGGGGCTGTTCTTTCCTTGTTCTCTTTTTCTGTCTTTGTCTATCCGTCCTCTCTAGCGTCCTCCTTCCTTTCCTTTTATAGATGCGCCGACCTCGACATATCCTGAATGGGAAAGAGGGGATGCCAATGCCCAGGTGCCACGGAGAAAGGCCTAATCATCTCATTTTGGCGAAGTGACAGGGGCGGTGGAGGAAGGCGGCGCGCATTCGACCACTAGCCGCTGTGGAAGTATCGGGGTGCCATAAAAGAAAGGCCCACCGGACAGCCTCAGAGGTGCCCGGTGCGCCCACTCTGTCTTGTTCTCCTGCCAGGGCAGGGTGGCAGGCCGAGTGCTTCGATTCTGGTAACGTTATCCCGAGGTGCGCAAGTGGAAACGGGACGGGACCCGTGCATTTAATGAACCCACGCCCCCCAGCCTGGGCATGGCCGGGTCTGACACTGGGGCGTGGGCAGCCGAGAATGTCAGGATGTCAGAATGCCAGGCCACGCGCGCCTATTAAATGCGGCATCGGGCCCTTGACTGGATGACACTCTGGCGACGGGGCCCTTTGAGTCTTTGAACGATCTTGCGCGAACCTTCTGGGGACCGAGTCCCCGGGGGCTGCCACGTGCAGCCCCGAGCACTATCTCCCGAGCATCTTGGGGGGACCTTCGGGGCACCGGGTCCTCGGGGGCTGCCACGTGCAGCCCCGAGCACTCTCTCCCGAGGACTTCAGTGAGACCTTCGGGGCACCGAGTCCTCGCGGGCTGCCACGTGCAGCCCCGAGCACCCTCTCCCGAGCACTTTAGAGGGACCTTCGGGGCACCGAGTCCTCGGGGGCTGCCACGCGCAGCCCCGAGCACCCTCTCCCGAGTACTTGAGTGAGACCTTCGGGGCACCGAGTCCTCGCGGGCTGCCACGTGCAGCCCCGAGCACCCTCTCCCGAGTACTTGAGTGAGACCTTCGGGGCACCGAGTCCTCGCGGGCTGCCACGTGCAGCCCCGAGCATCTTCTCCCGAGTACTTGAGTGAGACCTTCGGGGCACCGAGTCCTCGCGGGCTGCCACGTGCAGCCCCGAGCATCTTCTCCCGAGCACTTTAGAGGGACCTTCGGGGCACCGAGTCCTCGGGGGCTGCCACGCGCAGCCCCGAGCACCCTCTCCCGAGCACTTTAGAGGGACCTTCGGGGCACCGAGTCCTCGGGGGCTGCCACGCGCAGCCCCGAGCACCCTCTCCCGAGTCTCTGCTTTTACCTTGCAGGGTGGTGATATGTGGTGGGCGGCCGGTTTGGCCTCGGGACTTAGGGACCCCTGGTTCTAAATACACCGACAAATCGACTAATTGACGAATGAATATGTGGACTCGCAAGGCATAGACGAACTCAAAGAGAGACTAAGACTTAGTTGTGGACGCAGCGGAATTGCAAAGACTCTAATACGAGACTGTGACACTAGCAGACAGTAGTGAGAAAACAAAGGCTAAAGCTAGATGGAAGAGAAGCTAGCAGCATAGTACCAAAATCCAATGAACCAGCATCTCACACACCACGCTTCCATAGAACAACCCATAGCACAGCAGCCCAAAAGGTAGCCCATCAAGGAATGCAGCCCACCAAGATGAAGCCCAAAGCAAATCCACCACCTTCAAGGAGAGCAGAACAGCTGCAGTACACAAACACGCACGAGTGAAGCAAGCTGGGGCGGTGGCGTGGTACTACAGAGCAGGCTAGCGGGGCGGTCGAATCTGAACGTGGTGGCTCAACGAGCTTGATCCGGTGGGGAATCGCCGAATCAGGCGGGTGGAGCGGCGGCTCGGTGCCTGGCGAACCAAATTCAACCGGAATCGGGCAGAGGTGGCCGAATCCGGGCAGCATGACAGGGGCTCGGCCAGCAGCTAAAGGAGTGGCAAGGAGATGAGTGGCGAGCCCGGGCGGCGAATGAGTCGCGATCGCGCCAAATTGGCAGATATGGTAGGATAGGATTAGTTTTCATCTTATCTGTAGGATTGTTTGAGATCCAAGCCACCATGTACTTTATATAAACAACTCACGAGGCTCAATACAAACCATCCACAATTATCATAGTATATTTTTCTTTCTACATTAGGATTAGCAACTTGTATTCTATGGTAGTCCATAGGACTAGGAGATTACCGTAATACCCTTGACTATTGTACCCTTAACAGTATTGATTTCGCTGCTCCTATCTGCTATTTTGTAATAATCATTTTTTAAATTTCCACACCTATCTGCTGCTCCACCATAAGTCTCATTTAGATCCTGGAATGCATTACTGAACTATGCTTATAACATTAACATTATTGCTGCTACGTTGTAGCTTTCGCTTTGTTTACTTACAATAACAGACTTGGAATAGAGCAAATACAGGCAGGTTGTAATGTGGATCTTTTATTCCCTAGCTTTTCCATTGGAGAATCATGGCCAGAAAACAAAATAGCCTTCTAAACATACTGTCAAACTGTCTCGATCTCGTATTTGCTCACATGCTAGGTTGATTGATTTTTTGGTCTATGGCATGCCGGCATTGTGACTACTCCCTTTTTTTTGTAGACCTCTTATTCGCATCCTTGGCGACCGATTTCCATGGCAAGTTAAGTCGGCCATCCTATCAACCCTCACAATCATCATAACAAAAGGAGGAATTGCACTTAAGCCCTTTCTTCCACAACTTCAGACCACATTTGTAAAATGTCTACAGGATAACAACAGGTCAGTATTATCTTCTTATTCTACAGCTCTTTCAATTATTCCTTTACCTCCACATGTGAATATATTGAATTGCAGGTCTGTCCGTACGAGGGCCGCAGCTGCTCTTGGAAAGCTTAGTGCACTTAGCACACGGGTGGATCCTTTAGTTAGCGATCTTCTTTCCATGTTGCAGGTTGTGTGTATGTTCTGTCTGCTCCTTTTGTGTGTGTGAGAGAGAGGATGCCACCACTAGTTCAAAAGTAATTTAGTTTTTTTTTTTCCTTTTTCAGTCAGGAGATGAATCTGTTAAAGAAAGTGTGCTTTCTGCGCTTAAAGGTGTTATCAATCATGCTGGCAAAAGTGTTAGCTCTGCAATAAGATCACGTGGATGTGCTCTTCTCAAAGATCTGCTGCAGGCTGATGCTGATGATGTCCGCAGTTGTGCTGCAAAAGTAATTGGTACATTGTCTCAGGTACTGGTAAATCTTTCTTTTTTTTATCCCTCTTTACTTGTATATTCTAGATGTATCAAAAAATTTGATGCTATCAGAAATAATTTATTGTGTTCATCTGTCTGAGCTGTAATAAAAGAAAAATTACAGTCTGCTGGCTGTTGTAAAAGAAAGATAAGACAAATTCAAGCCCTGTGGAAATAGCAAAAGAAAAAGGCAATATTTTCAACATATAACTCAAGATACTATCATGTTCTTATTTTGAGCAATAAAGATTGTCAAATAAGAAATCCCCATACAATGAGAATGGAAACTCTTGTTTGAGTTATTCGATTGAAACAAGAGGATTGTTGCTCGAGATGCAATTGCTACTTTCTTCCCTAGTGATGGATTCCAGAACGGGTGAATGCAGCTAGATTCTCTGCATCGATCGGATGACTACAATTGCAAGTCAGCATTCTCCTATTTTAGGAAGAGTTCTCAGTCTGTATTCTATTGTGCAGTATTTGACCTATAAAATAATAAGTTCTAACAAAACGTGCTCAGCATGTTTCTAGCAGTGTTACTTGGACACCGAGATCCTTTTATTTTGCCATGTCAGACACTCGACACCCGTGTCAGATTCAAAGTGCTATTTACCGTGTCTTTTTTTGTCGAGTTGGACATCTAAGTCTGAGGGCCTGTTTGTTTGAGCTTCTGCTTTTGAGCTTGTTTGGAAAGCTGTGTTTTTGGCTTGTCTGAAAAAGCTGCTTTTGGAAATAGGCTGTTGGCTTCTATAACAAATTTTTAGTTTCTCAGCACATAACTTCTCAGAAAAGCGTATCTCAGTGAGCTTCTCAGCTTTAGTTTATTTTCCTCCAGAAGCCACTTCTCTAGGACCTCGTTTGTTCTGACTTCTGACTTGTGGCTTGTTAGTAATAAGCCTTGATGTGTGCAGATTTTCAGCTAGCAGATTAGGGAGAATAAAAGCCAATTAAAGCAGTAATTGCTGCAGTTATTAGCTGTTTGAATCAGGGATTTTCAGCTAGCAAATTAGGGAGAGTAATAGCCAATTAAAGCCGTAATTGCTGTAGTTATTAGCTGTTTAAATCAGGCCATATTGTAGTGGTCAGCATTGTATAAATAGAGAAGAAAACAGAGAAGGCAGCAAGCAATTGCAGCACAAAAAATACCACTGCTAGTGTACGCGTGTCTTGTGTGAGTTCCTGGGCTACCTGTGAGGCTATAGGCCTTTCAATTGGTATTAGGCGGGCGCCACTATTTTTTGCTGTTGATAGATGACGCCAGCCGCTACATGTGGCTAGCGTAGCGGCTAGCGCTTCTCACAACAAAAAGTGATGCTGCAGCGGCCATCACGAAGTTCCAAGCTGCTGCGGAGGTGGAAAGCAGGCACAAGCTCCGCGTTCTACGCACGGACAATGGCGGCGAGTTCACCTCCGTTGAATTCGCGCGCCACTGCGAGGACCACGGCGTGCAGCGGCACTTCTCTGCGCCGTACACGCCGCAGCAAAACGGCGTGGTGGAGAGGAGGAACCAGACCATCCTCACCATCGCATGCGCCCTCCTGAAACAGCGGAAGATGCCCGCTGAATTTTGGGGGGAAGGCTGTGACCACGGCTGTCTACCTCCTCAACCGGGCGCCGACGAAGAGTCTTGACGGCGAGATGCCATTTGAGGCGTGGCACGGGCGCAAGCCGGCGGTAAGCTACTTGCGTACATTCGGGTGTCTTGGTTATGTAAAGGATACACGACTAAGCCTGCGGAAGCTCGACGACCGCAGCACCCCGATGGTCTTCATCGGCTATGAGGATGGCTCCAAGGCATACCGCATGCTCGAGCCTCGGTCCCGGCGCGTCGACATCTCCCGTGACGTCGTTTTTGACGAGGACGCCAGTTGGGACTGGGAGGCGGTGCTGCAAGACGGTGGAACAGCCACACCTGACTTCCATGTGGAGGCAGTGGTCAACTACATCCACCCAGGCGCGTTGGCTCCGTCCGCAGGCAGCGCAGAAGGCGCTTATCCTGCTGCGCCGATGCCCACAGTGACGATCTCGTCGCCCATGCCCGTCTTCCCCGCAGAGGCAGCCCCCACATCCGCGGGGACGGGCTTCTCCCGCAGTGGCCTCGCTCCTGGAGTTCGTCTCTCCTCCGCCAAACGACTCCGACAGGCTGGATGCGTACCACGACTCCTCCCCTCTCTGTTACCGTCGCATCGACAACGTGCTTGGAGGGGGAGAGGCACCAGGCCTTGCCAATCGCATCGTCGATGGCGAGGGGCTGCTGCTGGTCAGCGAGGATGGAGAGCCATGCTCCTTCGCTGAAGCAGAGCACGATCCAGCATGGCAGGCGGCCATGCGCGAGATGGACTCCATCGAGCAGAACGGGACATGGTCACTGGTGGAGCTTCCTCATGGGCATCGACCTATTGGGTTGAAGTGGGTCTTCAAACTCAAGAAGAACGAGGCAGGAGTAGTGATCAAGCACAAGGCTCCCCTCGTTGCCAAGGGCTATGTGCAGCAACCGGGCATTGACTTTGATGAGGTATTCGCACCCGTTGCTCGTCTTGAGTCCGTTCGGTTGCTGCTAGTTGTTGCTGCGCAAAATGGCTGGCCGGTGCATCACATGGATGTGAAGTCGGCTTTCCTCAACGATGATTTGGGGGAGGAGGTGTACGTCACGCAGCCACCGGGCTTCGTCGTCTCCGGAGCAGAACATAAGGTGCTGCACCTACGGAAGGCGCTCTACGGGCTGCGGCAAGCTCCGCGGGCTTGGAACGAGAAGTTGCACACGACATTGCGAGCTCTCGGGTTCGAGCAGAGCCCGCATGAGGCGGCGATGTACAGGCTTGGCCATGGCGACTCGCTATTGCTCCTCGGGGTCTATGTGGATGACTTGATCATCACTGGATCAGCCGAGGCAGAGATCAACCGCTTCAAGGAGGAGATGAAGGTGAGGTTCAGGATGAGCGACCTTGGATTGCTCTCCTTCTACCTTGGCATCGAAGTGCAGCAGAGTAGCAACGGGATCACGCTGTGCCAGGCGCATTACGCGAAGCGCATCCTAGAGATGGCGGGGATGCAGGATTGCAACCCTGCGCACACCCCCATGGAGGAGCAGCTCAAGCTGAGTCGTGATAGCACGGCGGCGGAGGTGGACATCACTCAGTACCGGAGGATCATTGGAAGTCTCCGCTATCTTGTCCACACACGGCTGGACCTCGCTTTCAGCGTGGGGTACGTGAGTCGCTTCATGGAGCGACCTACGGAGGAACACATGGCGGCAGTGAAGAGGATCCTGCGCTATGTGGTTGGGACTTTAAGTCTCGGTTGCCACTACGGGAGGACAGCGGAGGCACGGCTTGTCGGGTACACCGACAGCGACCTCGCCGGCGATGTTGACACAAGGAGGAGTACATCCGGCGGTTTGTTCTTCTACGCCAGCAGCTTGGTGAGTTGGCACGCTCTCAAGCAAAAGGTGGTGGCACTCTCGTCCTGTGAGGCGGAGTATGTTGCTGCCACTACCGCAGCCACACAGGCGGTGTGGTTGGCTCGGCTGCTCGGCGACTTTAAGGGGAGGGACGCCGACACTGTCGAGCTGAAAATTGATAACAAGTCAGCCTTAGCGCTGATACAAAACCCTGTCTTCCATGAACGTAGCAAATACATCGATGCGCGCTTCCACTTCATCAGAGAGTGCCGGGAAGATGGGAGGATTAGTGCTGATTTCGTCGGCACTAAGGACCGGCTCGTTGACATTCAAACGAAGGTACTTGGGCGAGTCAAATTTCATGAGCTTCGTGCTAGGATTGGAATGGTTAATATCAATTCTAAGTCCACACATAAGGATTAGGGGGAGATTGTTAACAATAAGCCTTGATGTGTGCAGATTTTCAGCTAGCAGATTAGAGAGAATAAAAGCCAATTAAAACAGTAATTGCTGTAGTTATTAGCTGTTTGAACCAGGGATTTCCAGCTAGCAAATTAGGGAGAATAATAGCCAATTAAAGCAGTAATTGCTGTAGTTATTAGCTGTTTAAACCAGGCCATATTGTAGTAGTCAGCAGTGTATTAGAGAAGAAAACAGAGAAGGCAACAAGCAATTGCAGCACCAAAAATACCACTGCTAGTGTACGCGTGTCTTGGGTGAGTTCCTGGGCTACCTGTGAGGCTGTAAGCCTTTTATGGCTTCTGCTAATAGCAGAAGCAGAACCAGAAGCAGGAAATAAATGGGGCTTGAGTCAGATTCCGACAGTGTTCGTGTCCAAGTAACACTGTTTTCTGGACAGTATAATTAGGCTTCATTTTATTTGGACAACGAGAAATTTTGTCAGTTTAGTCAAGGCAAACATGAATATCTGTATATTTGATGAGCAATGCAGCAAATCAACACAAGCTAACAAAAAAAAAAGTTACTTATATTGCCTTATTAGAGGAAGAAAGCAACACAATACATGATAATCTGCAACAATTTTGAGCTTAAAGTTGATAAAAAAGCAACACCCTTTCCATATCTCTCTTTAATTTGGCTTCTCTTTAATTTGGCTATGTCTATTGACTGCTATATCCATGCTTTATTTACAGTACATGGAGGAGATCGAGATTTCAGAATTGGTGCAAATCCTGTTGAACATGAGCACCTCACCAAACTGGTGTACCAGGCATGGTGCTTTGTTAGCTTTCTCATCCATATCAATGCACTGTCCCTCAAAATTGGGTAGTTCGACATCATTTTCATCTCTTGTTGATCTTCTGAGAGATGCTCTAAAAGATGACAAGGTTTTGGATCTAGTTGCACATCTTACTTGTTTGTAGCTATTATTATTGTGTGTCTATGTGTAACTCTTTTCTGTGTTGTGAAGTTCCCTGTTCGTGAAGTTGCTACAAAAACTCTGGGAAGGATACTGTGTTTCCAGTTACAGACGGAAGCCAGCACCTTGCAACTTGTTCAATTGCTTGTCTTGGCCTTGCATGATGATTCAAGCGAAGTTAGGAGAAGATCTTTGTCTTGTCTCAAAGCTGCTGCAAAGGTTTATATTGGAGTCTCTATCTCAATGTGCACTGGTAACTTTATTCTAGGTGATATGGTGGTAATATAACGGTTCCTTATTGTAGATAAATCATTCAGCTCTTGCTACACATCACCCGATATTGGGCCCAGCAATTGCTGATACGTTGAAGGATTCTAGCACGCCTGTGCGTCTAGCGGCAGAACGTTGCGTCCTTCATGTTTTCCAATTGACTAAAGGTACATTCATTTCTTGGTCTTTGTTTCTTGCCGCTATCATATCATGCTATTCCTTGTTTAGTGCGCTGTTGTCTCTTTCTAATGAACTTTATGGTAAACTTTAGGTAGGATTATGGTAAACTTGATATTTTCCAAGACATTGAACCCGTGGCTGTGGTGTGATCAGAACTGTTTGAAAATTAATGTTACTACCTCGATTTCCAGGGGCAGATAATGTTACCGTTGCACAAAAGTACCTTGGCATGACGGGCTTGGAAGTAAAGAAAATTGCAAAGCTTAACGAGGAGAGGTATGTGTGATTAGCTAATTCAGTAATACTACCTTCAACATCGTGGATTCTTATGATGGTTTATCGTGTTTTATCGAGTTGGACATTACTAGCTACTTGACAATTTTCTTTTCATGGTTTATACCTGCAGTGATGGCAGTGAGAGCAGTGATGATGACAAGAGGACATAGACTCTATTCACAGCAGCGTCCTGGGCAATCTTTTCTCTGTTCCACTCATATGACCTTTACTTGTAGTTAGTTAAATTTATAGTGGAAGATGGGGTCATTTTTCCTTCTGACCCTTGTTGTAAACATCTTTTTTGACAACATACAGAAACAGAGGAAAACACATCAGCTTTATTCATATTTTTTTGCTACAACCCAACAATGTTTACATTACCCAAACTATAGTGTTGAATGTGATCAATCAGCAATTCTGAATTTCTAGTGCTTCAATTGGAAGTCCAGGCTAAAACAAACACTCATGACTCGTACTGCAGTCAACATTCAGTGGTCAGACTTACAGTACAATCATCTTAGTTCCCCAATAAAGCTCAACAATGCCATACACAAAATCTTCAAATTTCTACCGTCTCTCGTCTCCCTCCCAGCAATTCTTCTCCTTGGGCCCGGTCGGCCCTTCCTCCCTGGACAGCTCGTTCGGCATCTTGTGCAGCATGTTCTCCGCTCCACACCTGAGCCGGCGAGGCAGGTGCCCGATCATCTGTTCCATCCGCTTCCTCGACTTGTACACCACCGTCGGCCCCCATTCCCGCATGAACTGCAGCCACTGCGGTTCCGCGACCGCGCCGTCCCCCAGGTACACCGCCGCGACGACGCGGTACCTGGCGCTGGAGTCCACGAACAGACTGCTGCGCGCGGCGTCGTTGCGCATGCCGCCCCGAGCGGGGCCGAGCCTTGCAGGTACACGCCGGGGTACGCGTAGGTGCACGGCCATGAGCTCGCCGGTGAGGTTGCTGACGCGGAGCGTGAAGTGCTCCCGGTCTCCGACGTGCCGCCCTGTCTTTCCGAGCGGGAGGCTGACCACGCCGAGCTTGAGCCGCGCCGGCCCGTTGAACGGGCAGAACACCCACATGGCGACGTCGGTGCACGTCCCGCCCATGGCGGGTTTCACGTGCGCGTACAGATCCGCGCTGTCGATGTCGCCGCGGCACACGGCGAGGCCCCGCTCGATGTAAGGAATGTCGATCCAGTACTCCCGTCGCATGCACCCGCCGCCCGAGAGGTTGCACCCCTCGCCGTCGATCTCCTCGCCGGCGTCGCCTCCCACTCGCTTGTACAGTGCAGCCCCGTTATTGAAGAACCAGGAGACGGACGACGGCAGGTAGGCCTCCTTGGGGTGGAAGAACACCGTGGGGCCGTAGTGCTGGATCATCGCGTGCGCCTGCTCCAGCGTTGGCATCGCCGACAGGTAGAGCTCGACGTTGCTCAGGCACGCCAGGCCCTGCTCCTGCGGGGAGGTCCCGTCCGCGGCGCAGCAGAAGGTGCCCGCGCCGATGTCCTTCCCCCACATCCCCCGGTGCACCGGCCTCACGCCCCCGCACGGTAAAGTCTGCCACGCAGGACGGCGACGATTCCGACGTCGATTAGCAAGTGCAAGGTGTACGATCGCACATGGCCTAACCCTGCAAGGGGTCTATGTAACCATTAATTTTACTTTACCAAATTAATTTTTATAATTTTAGATTATTAATTAGATCAGCAATTTGTTGACTTGGTTATTCATCTCACTGTGAACAAATACATCTTATGGATTTTCATACGAAGATTAGATAGAACTATACTACTAAGTACTAAGCATATTTTAGCTTTTAGTTGCAACTGGATTTTCATGGCCCGTTCAAATTGGATAATATGATATAGCATATAGAATATAAATAAACGTTTCATAAACCATAACTCACCTAGATTTGTTTTCTCTAGTTACAATATTACGTATCAGAATACGATTCTAGCCACCAAAATTCAAATCCTAGTGCCCATAAATTACATACGTGAGTGTTTTCAATAATATTATTTTTAGGTGTGAGTATATGAGTGTGTGGTTGTGCGTGCGTGCGCTTTATCCTCGTAGCCGTAGAAAAGAAAAGATGCGATATTCCACAAATATCATTCCATTGTGTTTAATAAGTGGTAATTAGTGCTTGTCAAGTAGAGATTTAGATATTATTATATTTTTATAAATTTCTTAATTATTTCTCTTTTATTTATAAATATTTACCGTATATACCATTAATTCTGTTTTTAATAGTACATATATAATTGTATTTAAGAAAAAAAAGATAATTTTACGGTACGGCCCTGCCGACGACGGCCGCACGAGCTGCAGGTGGAGCAGCGAGCCGTGCGGCTGGCACTCGTCCGTGAGGTCCGCGCAGACGCAGGTCACTTGGTCAAGCGGTGGCTTGCACGGATCCGTGGTGACGAGGCCGGTACCCCTCCTGCGGAACGGGGAGCCAGAAGTAGGTGTCGCTGCGGTCGTAGCCGTAGCCGGCATTGCCACCACCGACACCTGACGTGGAATTCCCAGAGGAGCGCGTAGTCCCGCGGCGCGCAGAGCGGCGGAGACTGAGCCGGGGGCCCCGCCGGGCGCGCACTCGGCCTCGCGACGAGCAGGTGGCCGTGGAGTGGACGGCAGTTGGGTTGACAGCAGGGCCCGAGGAGGGAGAAGCCCTCCTCAGGGACGCCGAGCGGCCGGTAGAATGCGACAGAATGCAAATCCAAACACAGGAGGAAGGGGGAGTCGCTCACCCGGGGGCTTTGAAGATTGAGTTACATCTATTTATCCCCTATTTTGTCATGTTTAGAGAATTTTTTGAGCCAAAAAATGGTTTTGAAGATTGAGTTCTTGCCTCTGAAGTTTCTGCACAATTTTCAGAACACGCGATTGTGTGCATAACCGTCACGTCTTATATCAAATTTGAGCAGAAATGTACAATAATTCTTATTCTAATATTGTTAAGGTGAGAAAAAAATAAATAATAATAATAGCATAATGCTTATTGTTCCTATTCATATGAGAAGGTCTGTCCAATTTATTTATTAGTAACGAGTTACAACTTGACCTGTTATTAATGACTAAGTTAAGATGACATATCACTTATGACGAATCATAACTGTGATTCGTCACTTATAATTGGTCTAAGATGACTCGTCACTGATGAGTTATCATTAGTGATAGGTCATAACTACGATCCGCCACTATTATTATAAGTGACGAGTCATATTTCTCGTCACTGATTTCATGTCTCATTTAACAACAGGTTTAAAAAAATAAAATTACAATGTTACAATACAGATGATGCTATCATCTAGCCCTTAAAAAAATCAGGCAAAATTATGACCTGTAAAATGAGAAAAAAAGATAAATTTCTAAAATTTGCCTTTTCTCATTATACATGTAATTATTTGCGTTGAAATGTTTTGGAGTGCTAGATTATAGCATCATGTACATCATAAAGTTTTTAAAAAAATACATGACCATTCAATAGTATTTTGAAATTTAAGAGTATTGAAACACATCATTTTTTAACATGTCACCTTCAACGGACGACGGGTAGCCGATAAAATTGTAAAATTTTAAAATGAATATATATATATATATATATATGTTTAAAAAAATTTATTTGAAAAATAAAAAATCGGTTGGGTTGGTGGAGTGGGATAGGAATCTTGCGGCTTTGCCCTCACGGCGGCGTGCGCAATTGCGCATCCATCTGCTTTGAGGGCGTGCCCGCGTGGGCACGCCGGGTGCGCGCGGCCGACGTGCTCGTGTGGGGTTGGGCTGCGGCAGCGCTGCACTCCTACCTGAAACGTCTCCGTCACTGTGTTCACGTGGGCTCCCTGTTCAGTGTTGCAAATGCACACCAGCGCTGCATCGTGACCGGCGCGTTAAGCTTTCTCTGGAAATGACGGGCATGGCAGCCAAGATGGCAAGCGGAGCGGCGGTGACGCGTCCGGAACAAAATTACGGATCGCGTTCCTAATAAATACCGTCGTGGCCGACTCGACATGTCATGTAAATACGAAAATTCTATTGAGATATAGAAACGTATAGTTTATCAAGATTCGGGACCATTTATTTATATTATAATTATTTATTTATGTTAAAAGATATGAAAAAAATCATAAGGTAGATTAACAGAATGAACGAATGCATAAATATAAGATAGACAAAAAAAAATACATCGTGTGTGTATAAAATCATATAGAGTTGTATCTTCCCATGTTAAAGCCATTATTCCACTGTTTGGAGGTGGAGCTAGGCCACGGGATGGGTTCAGCTGCTGGAATTTCAGCGATGGGGTGCGAACTCAAGTGATGCATACGGATACGGCTATACGAATTCAAATTTTTTATTTTTACTACAACCAACATAAAGGGTTTAGTTCTTTAATTTCTTAGCAAAACCGTTTGTAGGGACGTCTACGGGTTACAAGTTATTTTTGGAGGTGGTAGCACCCGATTTTTTTGACCATTGGATTTGGAACCAATGATTCAGATTAGGTAGCCTTTTTAATTGAGTAAAATTCGGGTGTTAATGATGATTCCAACACCTGGATCTTTTTTAACAATGGTTTCGAAAAAAAAAACTTTTTTTACACCAAAGCTACTTGAAATACACTATAGTATAAAGTAACTGTAACTTGAATATAAACTAAGATGAATTTAAATTACAGTGGAATTGCTTGAATAGGCTTCTTGCTTATGCCGCCGTGCATGTATGTGGACCAGTCGACGCTTCCATCAGGGGATTAAATTTAAAAGATGAACTTAAATACAGTGGAATTCCAAACCCATTTTGAATTTTTGAAAAATGCTAGTAACGTGAAATGACACTTTCGGCGTCGGGCCCATTTGACCGGTCACAGAGCCAACCCCATCATCTCCAGGCGGCGGCGGCCACGAGGCTTCCCCTGTCTTCTCCGTAGCAGCCGCCAGCCGGTTTGGCCTCCTTCTTCCTGCTGGAGCAAGGGGTGCTTCCATCACCACATAATGCGCCTAAGATATACTATCAAGGGATCATGAGCTTTCTTTTCTCCCCTGGGCAACCTACGCATTAATACTGTGGATTGAACCGCTCGGGGCTAACTCATAATCGGACGGAGGTGGTCACTGCCTTTTGCAGAACTTGGCAATCAGACTCAAATATAACCCTAGTCATCCCCAGGTTTGGTCCCTTTCACTGCATGCAGTAGCGCCGTAGCTTCAGCGTGATTGCGTGAAGAGCGTCAGTTGCACATGTAACATGTAGTAATCCGCATCTTGTTACATGTAATGAATCCCCATTTACCTTTATCAGCAACAGATCTTCAGGGGGGGGGGGGGGAGGCTCAAGCCCCCTAGCCGTTGGAAGAAGAAAAAGAGAAGAGAAGAAAGAAGATGGAGCCCTCTACTGTAGTTCTCGGTCCACCACTGACCTTTATTCTGAGTCTCCACAAATGCACCAGCCGTGTTTTTCTTGATATAATCCTCCTCCAGAGGCTTCCATCTACAGCAGGCCCAGCCATGCCAGAGCAACAGATAATTCTTGTATGTGGACCAGTGGACGCTTCCATCAGGGAATTAAATTTAAAAGATGAACTTGTCAATGAGCCTAGCTGCCTAGCCGGCTCATTGACAAACGGCTACAGATTCAAATGATTTCACCACACCCTCAATTTTCATTTGAATGATGGAAGTTCCCAGCATATTACCTAACATGAGGGAATCGCTAAGTTAATGATGCTAAAATCACTTCATCGCACAGAAGCCAGAAAGGTATCAGAAGTGCATGTCGTCGTCTGCCATAGATCCGGGAAAATACTGTAGAGTTCGAAAACCGGCTGCAAATTACATTCTCTGGCAGCAGGTATTCATGCTCATTGTTCAGTCTATGGAATAAATATTCAAGCCTCAAGTTTGTAGATGAGGATGCAACAGCAAACTGGTGAGTTGTGGAAAATGAATTGGATACGCTTATTCCCTAAGCGACCATGCTATTTCTTCATTCATTCATATTCAGTCTTCTCAAGGACGAGCCTGAGGTTGTGATAAACGCAGCTGCAGAAAGAACGGTCCCATTAGTGATGGACTTGGCTGATCAGATAAAGAGCCCGAAAGAAGAAGAAACAAAAACTGTTTAAATTTGTAAGAATGGAAAACAAAACGTCAACCAATGAGAGCAGTGAGCATCTCATTCATGTTCTGTTGCTGAAAGACTTCTGAATTGCAGGTGCCCATGCCAAATTACATATATCTAAAAGAAACCTGTGTTAATGTGCGAGGACTCAATTGTTTAATCGAAATTTAGTTCTAGTCTTTAACCTCATAACTACAAATAGAATAACTGGCTCCCATCACACCATTTAGTACTGAAGTTAATGATGTCATACTAGAATGAACAATACTCTCACATGTGCATACTCATGCCAGAATCCAAAACAGCAAAACACAAAGAAAATCACTAGAATTAGAAAGGGATGTCCGAAACTGAAAAAGGTTGAACAGGAATGCCATGTCCCAGGATCCCAAACTGAAGGAATCTGACTTTGACATGACTTCTGAGTTCTGATAAGAAAACTATGATTCATCCATTACCAGTAATTCAGTATACTTTGTCCACAAAATCAAGAGGCTCAAACACACAACTAGCAAAATTTTCAAGCAACCCAACTGGGAATTGCTGTTTGAGAAAATATCATAGTGCACAAGCAAATATGATGATAGCATCGACAGTCACTCAAGCGGTATTGAGACAAATCACTAGTTAGCATACATTGGAGAGGCAACTTTGCCTGCTAGAAAATATTATCAAAGTCCCAGAAGCTAATGCATGTTCCCAGACTATTGGACAACATTAGTATAGATACCTTTGTGACTATACAAATTCATGTCCAAACAACAACAACAACATAGCCTTTTGTCCAAAGTATGTTGGTCCAAAGTTCACATGTCCTGATAATCTATGTCCAAATTCCAGAATGATTTAAATTTTGACCGCCCACTTTCTTAAGTGTTCAAACTAATAACCAATCTCCACATAAACAGACTGACATGAGCTAATCCTACACACATCCTTGTGCAAAGTTTCAAAAAATTCACAAAATTTAAAAAATTCAAAGTTGCCAAGGCCAATCACATAACATTCCAAAACCTTATAAAAAATGAAACCCAACAACATTCCAAAGTGTCCTTACTCCCTATCCCAAAATCCAACAACATCAGCCTACTGATACACAAAACCATCAAGAATAGCATTGTTGGGGAATGGTCTCACACGCCCAAGGGATGGGCCTTCGGCTTCTCAGTGGGAATTAAAGGCTTTTTCATGTAACACATGATTACGGGAAACTGTGCAATATTGTTAATATCATCTATCCTTTCAGTTACAGTATCAGCCTATTTATAGCCCGTACTCAACCACTCCCAGTTATAATTTACAACATTATCCCTCTAACTGCCATATTCCAACATATTAAAGGGTATTTTG
Source organism: Phragmites australis (assembly GCF_958298935.1). Taxonomy (NCBI): domain Eukaryota; kingdom Viridiplantae; phylum Streptophyta; class Magnoliopsida; order Poales; family Poaceae; genus Phragmites; species Phragmites australis. The sequence continues at coordinate 42,686,398 of NC_084923.1, forward strand.
GTACAATCATAAGTATATTAGCATATTTACAACTGTACCCTTCACCATCACACGGATTCCAGCGAATGCCGCGCCTTCGCCCGAGCTCTCGAAGGTCTATCGCAAACGGTACCTTTGGCGTACTTTCGGTTGGTGTTGGTAACTAGGGTAACCGAACACAGGGATGGGCCTTCGGCTTCTCAGTGGAAATCGAAGGCTTTTTCATGTGACACACGATTACGAGAAATTGTGCAATATTGTTAATGTCATATGTCCTTTCAGTTACAATGCCGGTCTATTTATAGCATTGTAAATAGACCGGCATTGTAACTGAATAAGAGCTACTTGGGTGTCATGTGTAAGATATTGAGCACATATCAGATGTGTTTAGGTTAAATTCCACTCATATACTACATAAAGTTAATTTATCCAATCACTCAAATTTTAATGCCAAATTGATTGGAATTCTGAATCTTACCCCCTCGTGAAAACTGTGAACCTGACGGTTCCCATCAGAATTGTGAACACTGGTCTGTCTAGAACGACTCTGGCTCTTTGGGATTAAAATGTGTGGAAGCAGACTCCATTAGATTTTCATTGTGTTTCTAGGTGCGCGAGAGCCGAAATCATGACATTCTAGCAGAATGCTTGTTGGTAACTAGGGTTCGAACATAGGGATGGGTCTTCGGCTTCTCAGTGTAAATCAAAGGCATTTTCATGTGACACACGATTACGGAAAACTGTGTAATAATGTTAATGTCATCTGTCCTTTCAGTTACAGTGTCAGTCTATTTATAGTCCGTACTCAACCACTTTCAGTTATAATTTACAACATTACCCCTCTAACTACCACATTCCCGGCATATTCGAAGGTATCTTGGTACAATCCTAAGGGAAAACTTTTTTTAGAGAGATGGAGCTTTCTTCTTTTTGGCTCCCTGCGACAGAGGGTCTTCGTTTTTCCTCTTTTTCTGATGTTGAGTAGCAGAGGCCTCACCGGTCTCGACATTTGGGGAGCATCCACCTTCGGCTTGACCCGTGGAGGACAGGGACAGCCTCGGCCTGTCCTTGTAAACAAGCCCCCGCAGATCAAAAATCTGATTGAGCCGACGACTAAGGGCCTGGTCGGAGCAAAGTTGAGCCTCACCTTGGGTAAACTTTCCCAGGAGAAGCGTGGCTTTGGTTTCCACTTCAACCACTGTCAAATCTGTTCAAAAGCACAGAATGCAAGAAAATAGTAGGAAACTGAAGCACGTTTAACAGAACAGGATAACGTACACACATGCCAAACTTCTAAAATCAGGCTTGGGGCGGCAGAGACCCTCCGGCCCTTTAGCACCGAATGTTGGGATTGACCAGCCTTCGCTTAGAGGCCACACCCCGGATGCCACGAACTCTTCTACAAGGTCGCGCGTGCTCAGGGGCTTCGCACACCTGGTGAAGGCTTCTAGGGCCGCCTTCTGGGATTCTTTCAGCTATACATATGAGGCTCGGTTACCTTTATATTCTTCGCATTTTGACACAAGGTACTCTTTTTGGTCTACCTTATGGTAAAACCACTATTGAATCCAGTCCTTCGGCCACTTGTTTTTTTGTAGGCTACGGCAGGCGTCCCCAGATTGACGCAGTAAGTAAAGTTCACACAACCATAGTGTGCCTTCGGCTGGTGGTGAAGTTTGTGAGCTGCAACGAAAGCCCTGGCTGAGGCCTTCGCTCCTTCTGACCATGCCGCCCAAGCGAAAAGACTGGGCTGAACGATAGTGTTCGGCGTCAGCTGGTGGAGGTAGACTTCGAACATTTTCAGAACTTTCGGCACCATCTCGTCGCAAGGAAGGCGAAGCCCTGCTCGAAAATAGTCCACTAAAACAATGGCTTCGTCTTCTCCGGGCGCCGGAGTCTCGTGGTCCTTCAGGAGTCTGACCTTCGAAACGTCGCTGATCAGGCTTTCTTTGATTAGTCTGACCAAGACTTCTTCATCAACCTTTGATCGCTCGATCCAGTAAGTCTTCGGGCGGCCGGATTTGCTTCTCAAAGCCATTGGATCTCGTAGGGCTTCGGAATGAGGTGTGGGAGTCTTCATACGAGAGCAGGTGCTTCAACGAGGGCACGCGGTAAAAAGTGAGTTGTCGGGTAGAGTATATATATAGCGGTAAAAAACAAGGTTAACGGCAGTTGAAACGATGCGCATTGGAAATTGAACCGTTGCAGTAAAAGACAGTTTGGTACGAACCGACAGCAACTGGCGTTTATGAATCCTAAACGTCACGAGGACAAAATCGTCAACCCAGTAAAATAAAAACAGTAGAATGACCAGCGGGGGCTATCTGCTAAAAGGTAAAATGAGTCACTAGAAGTCTTCGACGGGCCGAAGGGGGTGACGTTCGGTCGTACCATTTGATTCACAGGTTCAGCCCATCGAAGATGAACCTTACCCATGGGGGGCTGCTGTTGGAGAATGACCTCACACACCCCATTCGGATGGTGAGTTGAAGACCTCTGGTGAACATTATTTACTGACAAAGAATACAGTTGTGTTATTTCAATAAATGTCGGATGACATATAGACCCTTCGGGCAAGCAACTCGGGCATTCGGAAGTCAACTGAAGGCCAACTCTCGACGCCCAGTATCATCGTAGGCGAAGCCTCTGGCGGGCCTTTGGAGGTCAACCGAAAGCCAACTCGTGACGCCCAGTATCATCGCAGTTGAAGCATCTAGTAGGCCTTCGGAGGTCAACCGAAGGCCAACTCGCGACGCCACGATGAAGCCAACCGAAAGTACGCCAAAGGCCCTATTTGTGATAGACCTTCGGGAGCTCGGGCAAAGGCACGGTGTTCGCTGGAATCCGTGTGATGGTGAAGGGTACAGTTGTAAATATGCTAATATACTTAGGATTGTACCAAAATACCCTCGAATATACCAAGAATGTGGCAGATAGAGGGGTAATGTTGTAAATTATAACTGAAAGTGGTTGAGTACGGACTATAAATAGACTGGCACTGTAACTGAAAGGACAGATGACATTAACATTATTACACAGTTTCCCGTAATCGTGTGTCACATGAAAATGCCTTTGATTTCCACTGAGAAGCCGAAGACCCATCCCTATGTTCGAACCCTAGTTACCAACAAGCATTCTGCTAGAATGTCATGATTTCGGCTCTCGCGCACCTAGGAACACAATGAAAATCTAATGGAGTCTGCTTCCACACATTTTAATCCCAAAGAGCCAGAGTCGTTCTAGACAGACCAGTGTTCACAATTCTGATGGGAACCGTCAGGTTCACAGTTTTCACGAAGGGGTAAGATTCAGAATTCCAATCAATTTGGCATTAAAATTTGAGTGATTGGATAAATTAACTTTATGTAGTATATGAGTGGAATTTAACCTAAACACATCTGATATGTGCTCAATATCTTACACATGACACCCAAGTAGCTCTTATTCGGTTATTCCATATTGCCATGCAGCATGCAGGCATATATCCTCAGTCCTAAAAGAAACTTAGATCTACTGTGCCTAGCTAAATGTATTCCATATACAAACAGTTCAAGGATTAATGTACACACATGCAATAATGGCATTGAGTGTTCACAACCATTTTTTTATTACTGGAATTTCTGGTTCTGGATTTCACTTATGAATTGAGCCATTGGAATTTGAAACCCAAATTGCCTGCAAGAAGGCCATATTCTACCAGGGAAAAAGCTAGATTATGGCTCAGATACTGGGTGAAAAAATTGCAAATCTGCAAGCATGATTCCTGTTCTTCACAGATAGAACAGAGAAGTCGCTAAAATTAGTGAAATCTTGAGCCCTAATCTAGATATACCAACTTATCAAGATATGTGTGCGCATTTGATTGCATGGAAGCACACTTCTGAGCTCCAAAGTAGATCAGAGTCAGAGCTAATGCTAAGGCATTTGTCGTCTTGTCCTCAGTGAACTTGGATGCCTTATAACCACACAAATATGCATATAGTTGATTCTAACCAGTTGTTGCAGGGATGAATATCAAGTGTAGATTATCCCCCAAAGAACACAAGATCAATGATGAAAAGTTTTTCTATTATTTCTCCTAACATAACCAGAGGATGCAACCTTTATTAACATTACTTTTGACCAAATTTGTGTGACTCACCCAAAATTCCAATAGGATGCTAAAAGGCAACCGGATCGAAAGAAGCCATCACCCAATAGTCATCCAGACGAGCCCGATCCAGATTTCATTTGTATTAGTAGATCTAGGATGCAAAAATTAACAACTGACAGAATCTAGCATCATGATCTATTCACCTTTGTAAGACACGAGAGATACAGAATATTCAACAACGTGAAGCAACGAAAATTCCAGCAAAGAGATCGATCTGGTACCTCAATTTACTTTCGGATCGGGCATGGGGAAGAGCCCCCCGCCTGCCGCGGCCGCCGCGCGTGGTGGCGCGAAGCCGAGCAGCTTCTGGAGGTTGGTGCGGATGCTCATGGAGCAGAGGAAGTAGAGGAAGACCATGGAGCAATCGGTGGGGTCGTTCCCCGTCAGGCCGCGGTGGCTCATCCGCTGGACAAGCGGGACGGGCGCGAAGGGCAGCTTGGCGACGACGCGTCCTTCGAAGAGCGAGTTGAGCAGGCCGAAGACGACGAAGAGCACGGCGGCGACGACGGCGCCCGACTTGAGCTTGGCGAGCGAGAGCTCCCGCGCGGCGTCCTTGAGGCTGGTCTCGACGCGGTCCATCTTCTTGGCCCGCGAGGAGGCAGGCTGCGCGGAGGAGGAGGCGCCAGCGCCGGAGGAAGAGGAGGAGTTGGAGCCGGACTTCATGGCGTCGAGCTTGCGGGAGTGGCGCTCGATGGAGGCGCGGAGGGAGTTGTAGGTGGCGGTGCGGTAGATGAGGAGCCAAGAGATGGCCTCGCAGAGCACGGCCGTCGCGGCGGAGATGGCCACCACCGAGAGGCTGTCGCCGTAGCGCAGGGAGGACAACGCCGAGGCCATCTCTTCCTCGGTTCTTCCGCTCCGCACGATGCGATGCGATGCCGCGGCCGGCCGGGCTTGGGGTGGGATTCGGCACGCGACGACGGGAGAGACCTCGATTTGGCTGCGGAAGGGGGTTTTGGGCTGCTGCGGGGTGGTTGGCTCGGGTCGGGTGTGCTGTTGTATCGCTGGCCTGGCCGTGTGCGGTGCGCCCTCCCCCGCCCGTGTGGGCTGCGGAGACTGCACAGCAGCACAGGCGAGAACGAGACGATTCGGCGTGTCTTGTTAGGTCTCTCCAACAGGATCTGTAAAATTTGAGGATTCTAGCGCTACAGTAACATTAGAAATTTATCTCCAACAGAGCCTATATTCAGTGATACAGCACTGCTACAGCGTTAGAGATAAGGGATGCTGTAATAGTATTTTGAGGATAAAAATTTGAGGTGGTTGTTGGAGATGGTCTTACCATTATCTGTTATGGGAACGACAGTAAGGTCTCACCTAACGAATAAGTGAGATCTTGTGAGCCTTAGCTATTAAAATTAAAAAACCTATGAGTGACACGTGTCACTTGTTTATCGGATAAGATTTTGTTGTCGTCTTGTGAAGCAGGGCGACATCTTGTTTTGGTCGAAATAATTTAATTTGCGTTGTAAATTTTTTTCGAATCATTCAATGCCATTAGATATTTATGTGATATTTTTTATACCGAATTTGACGGAAACGAAAAGTTGAATACAATGGTTTTAATGGGAATTGAGATATACACGGATATTGGCATGTACTATGCACAGTCATTATGACCTAAATAAGTATCACGTCTAAACTTAGCATGCCTTAGAGAATGTAAACAACAAGATTATAACATATAGTCTGCTGAGATTAATATGAGTACTTTCCATTCCTCACTGCTTCGGGTCCTACGTCACGCGCTTGACATGCTCTCTCGCATTTTCTCTCCTCCTCCGCCTCACGGGCATCTGACATCATACGGTTATACCCCTCCCTCATCTTTTGTTGCTCCTCCTGAATGTGTTTGTGCGTAGCCTCCCTCCTCTCATTGGCTTCCATCTCATTGAAGCGTCTCTAAGCGACGCGTTGCTCAATGTGAAGGAGGAACACATCCGCTTTCGACTGTTCAGTATATAACCATTGTAAGAAATCACATGATGGTGACGATGACTGCAATGAAAATCAAAATGTTAAGTGGTAAATCTGAGTTGTTTTTATAGTTTGGCAAGAAGTTATTACCGGGGGGTAGAGCCAACATTAGTGCTGCCCTGGGGTAGATTGTACTCATGGTTACGACACATGAAGAAACTCCTTCCGTATGTGTAGTAGAATTTGGATGACTTTATCCCCTACAAATATCTCCACACCAGCACATGGGCAATTTGACCTATCAGATGGGGTATTCGGCATGTATTTCTTCAGACGTCATTTTCGTCGGAGTTTTGGAGGTTGAGACTAGTGGTTTGTTTGTACATGTGGGCAGGAGATAATGTATTTATACAGTGGAATCATGTTGGTGTATGGACTAAGTCCATGGAAATCGGCCTTAGAAAGTAGTTGATTCAGCAGTAAGGTGTGGTCATATCAACTGAAAAGGTTACTTCTAAAAGACTATTTATGAAAAGCATACTTCTAAAAAGTCTATATCTGAAAAGGCTATAGCTAAAAAGACTAAGCCTGAAAAGGCTAATTTTGAAAAGACTAGGTCTGAAAAAAGTTGCTCTAAAAAGACTACTGATGAGAATGCTAATTCTGAAAAGGCTAGGTTCAAAAAGACTGTGTTTGCAAAATATAGGTATGAAAATAGAGTACATGTTTAGTAATATGACCAATTATAGTAGAAGCTGTTAATTTTATTATCATTGTTAGATGTGTACAGGTAACACAAGGTTGTTGGTAACATTACATTGATGCAGATAAGAAGAGGCTTCTACTGGGTGGACTAAGGATGTATCCCCCTTCATTGACGTGTCGTTCCGCGCTCAACCTCTTCTTGCCGGCGCAGGAGTGCTTCACACCTTCGTATGTGTTCCTCGCGCCTTTAAAGCTCGGTCTCCAGCCTCCTTAGAATATCCTATCAGAGACTATGTTCCTCCTCACGTCTTTAAAGTTCATCGGAATGTCCCTTGTGTTCTTGTTCTTTGTGTTGATGTTCTTGTTGGCACTCGTGCCTTGCTTCTTGCCGCAGTCATGCTTCCTTCATCCTAATCCCGTATACACATTATTTTCAGTCTCTCTAATATATCCCCTATAGTATGATGGCCTAACATGGTCGATCATTCCTTGAAAGAACAAGGCTTAGGATAATAAACCCGGAGTTTAAAGTGATATACTCAAGATATAATTAGGAGGTGTGAACGAAAGCAAAGAGAGAGACACACCATGAAATCGTCGTCAAACTCCAGGCATATAAAGAACCTCATACAAAAAGTTTAGACATCGAAGGACTTCGACATTCGAGCTCGATCACCACAACTGCACAATGGACGCTTGTGCTATTGTAACACTCCCATAGGGTGATTCCTCCAGGAATCCAAGATGACCTATTTTGAGGCATCAAGAAAAGACAATTATTATCACGGTCTGAAAAGACTAGGTCTAAAAATGAAGTACATATTTTATTATCAAAGTTGCATGTGTGTGGGTAACACAAATTTGACGGTAATATTACACCGTGGTAAAAGGATATATGCTATTACAATATCTATAGAAGGTTGATGTATCTAGAAACTGAAGCCACAATAAATCAATGGAGGGTAGGGGCGGGAGAGGGCGAGGAAGAAGGGGGCAGGGAGGCCAACATTGAGATGGGAGGATTCGTTTGGTCCAACTGAGTACGTTGAGCATCTCTATAACTTCCTTTTGCAGGATATGAGTGATTTTCGTCCTCTAAGTCACCTAAGGGTTTACGAGCACCCGAATAAGCCTTGACCCAAGTGCTCTCATAGGTACGACTGTGTCATTCAGATGTATGATAGAAGATTTCATGGGGGTCATCGATTCTTCCGATGTCCTCTTGGTAGGGTGAGAATATATCACCATGAACGTCCGTATCTTTTTTTGAAAACATTATACATTATGACATTCATATTTCCACAGGCCTCCGATGACAACCCCGACAATTACCAATACATGAGATGGATCGATTCTCTTGTTCTGCAGCATATCTAAGATTACGTTCACCATCTGCAACACCAGATCTTTGACTTGTAGAGGAAGGTTGCAAATATGCCAAGTCCTCCTATAATATACCTGCAGGTCAATTTTGTTTGCATCGATCTGTGGTGCACCTGCCCATGCCACAATACGGATGCTCCTTCTCCTACTTATGCTCCTCCTCCTCCGTCAGCGCAATACGATGGTAGAGATTATTAGGACTCAGGAGCCTCCTCGCAGTCCACTCTAAGTCAGTATGATTAGAACCACTATTAGGATGGCGTTGTAATTTGTGTATCGTCCCATCGTTTTTCACTCTTTTTACATTCCCTAAGGCATGTTAGGTGAAACTTCGGTACACCACTAAGGGTATTGTATATGTCATATATGTTTGGTTGACGTGTTTATTGTGATTGTTACGAAATGGTCGTGGTACGAATCTATGGTCCGAATAAAATCACAAAACAAAAACACAATATATGAAAGATATTATGACAATAACAATAACATAATCGCATGAAGAAATTATCATTACACTGGCACTAACATAGTACTTTAACACTAATAATAACATAAGACCATCAAGCTAACATAGCCTATAGGTTACGTCCCTTCTTGGGGACGACCCCCTGGTCGCATTCGACCACGGGACCCTACGCATCCTCGCTCTCACCTGGTTAGCTGAGTATGTCAGGTGGTTCGGTGGAACGATTGGCCGCTCAGGTCGTCCTGCAGGCAGTAGAGTGGCGTAGTTGTCTTGGGAGGGTTGTGTCCTCGTAAATGGCATGCCAGGTAGCTGCGACACATCGATGTCATCGCTATGTCTGAAGATGTATGGGTACCCAGGGACCTGATTATCGTCCCTGGTAAGCAACTCCATGTAGCTACCGTGCGCCTCTACGTCCCAAGATCATCGATCTCTGCACATGAAACAACGAAGAAAACATATTAGCACTGATAAAGTGTGACATACGTAACAACTGGTTATGCATGAAGCAAGTGTCGTGCCTAACCCGGGGATGCGAGAACTCGAAGGTCCTAGGTCCGCAGAGGAAGGGTGTGTGGCCCCGGTGCCAGCGTAGAAACTTCTTAAACTGCCACATCACACGATACAATGAGTACTCCTCGAAGTAAATGTCATAGACGAGCACGCACCACATGAGCCAGTACTCTCTGTCCTATAAGCAGAGCACCGAAAGTCCAAGCGGAGCGCGTCGAAGTACCTCATCCTCCGTGTATGGCCTATAGCGGATGTCGTTCATCGTCAGCTCATCAAACTAGTGAACGAAGTCCAGGTACACATTGTGTGTCTGCACACTGGACCAAGTCGGTTGTGCAACCAAACAAAATTAAATAAGCAAAAAAAGAAAGTAATGAACATATACGTACACAAATACCATAGCACTTACCCTACGTCCGCATCATAACAACCACATGGTGGGGTCGCCGATGTCGTCCGCAGGGAACTGGTATGTGCTATGGTCGAGAATGGGTCTGCCGATAGTGAAGAGCTCGTATGACAACATTTGAAGTAGCAGGGGACACTCGGTGAGGATCGCGATGTTGTTGGTCTTAGTGTAGGCATTAGACAGGCCACGATACGTCACAACCAGCACAACAGAAACCCAGCTGTACTTGGGACCTCCCCTAGGTCAGCGTCCACAACACTAGCGTACGAGATCATGCTCCTCGATGCCGTGTTGCCATAGGTCTCGGTGAACATGACCCAACTAAAAAACCGCAGGAGGTACACCTCCAAGTGGTGGGGCATGTCCTCGTCGTCTGCCAGTGGGTGGATATTGTATGCTTGTCAAAAAAATGAACAATTACAAATACATTAATCTGTTAGTAATGTAAAGGAGATGAAAAAATATACAAGACATTCGTACCATAAACTGAACGAGAAATGCCTTCGTCAGGTCGTGCTTATCGGTCCCTGTAAAAGCCCTGAATGGGGCTAGGTTCTCCCTCCGTTGAACGACAGAGAAGCACCCCAGCAGCTCATCGTGCCATGCCATGCCCATGTCCCTAGCCCTAACAGCGGCACCCGTGCAAGGCTGACCCATCAGGAGCGAGATGTCCTCAAGCGTGGGCGCCATCTCGCCGCACGGAAGGTGGGACGTGTTGGTCTCGGGACGCCACATGTCGACAAGGGCTGCGAGCACGACCTTGCCGTACCTGAACCGCGTGGGCACCTCCGAGCCCCCCACCAACACGTCCACCTCCAACATCTGACACAACGGAAGTAACCTAGCAGCACACAACCTACAAACATAGTACTTTTAGTGACGAATGATGATAACAAGTCGTATAAAACATTAAATTGAATTTGTACAAACCTCAGGATCCAGTGCGTGTCAACCCTCATGAGCTCATCCGACACACGGGATCGTAGTTTTGGGAGCTCCTTAGCCTGCACGGCGATGCGGCACGAACGGTGCCTAACGTCGAGCTGAGAGTCAAACAGCTCTAGCTGCGCCATACCTGTATGTTCACAAGTTATTTACAGTTTTATAAGCAAAACAAACATAGAGTGAGAAGTAAGCGCCTAACATATAATATGACATAATAGATTGTTTAAAGCGTACACTAATATATTAATGGATCATAACTTAACATGTTATGACCTCAAACATAGTGATAGTCTTACTATTACAACAGTAAACTACAATATTATGCACATGAATATCTACCACATCACAAATTACAACATTAATCAAACTCAATGACTCGACGAAGCCGACGATCGACAACTATGAGGATGTCTCCTATCTGCAGCTGAGTCGGAAGGACCTGCTTCTGCAGGGTTCACACTTGAAACACCAATGGTGTATTTCTTGTAAGTGTGCCATGTTCTGTTGCACTTGCTGTACCATTTCATGCGACGCCCAGCTTCTGCTTCGTCCATGTCATTACAAAGCCTCGTAGTCCTGCGATGTCCCTTCTTCTGCTTCATCTTCTACTTTGACTCATTATCAATCTACTTGTTAAATGACCTAGTAGATGAATCGATACTCGATATTATGCCAGCTTCATTGTTTGTTGGCAGGGACTCAAGAGGTACTGGTTCGTCCTTTGGTCCCCTCACAGGCCTCCCTGCACGCTCCTGTGTTTGCTTATCTGTCAGCTCATCTAGTGTTTTCAAAGAGCATCAAACTTTCATTGCTGATTCTGACCATGCAACCTCTTGAATATGTTTATGAGGTTCTTATTCTTAAATTAGTGGAAGAAGTTTGCACCCAAATATCTCAAGCACCATCTAATCTGCAGATCTGACCACACCGGTCCCATCATAGGACAGGTTGATGATGTTGAGATGTTAAATAGCTATTTTTAGCGTAGGGAGTAGAATAGAGTGTGTGTATACGGCAAGGCTATTCTACGCCTATGCGTAGCTACCATTCGCGTTGCGCACATCCCACAACTGCTAGTTACAATTCAAAGAATTGCTAGTTACAACTTGTTATATAGACCAGTTACAACTTTACCTCCAACATGCACCAAACAACATGAGCCAGCCAACTAGCTTGTGCCACGTCACCCATCATCTACCCGCCAGAGCGTTGCATACGGAGAATCTTTTATTGATTCGAATCGTTAAAATGCCTCTAGAACCACATATCCGATTCTCGATCCATTTGATGCATATTGTTGAAAAAAATGTGCTTAACAAAATAAGATCCATCAAGACTATATTTTGATCAAGTTTTAGAATCATAAAAAAGTTACGTCCATATAGTTACAACATAGTGAACATCGTAGTTACAACATGATGAACTGCAATATTCTCTAGTGGTGGCAGACACTTTAGTTACAACATGGTGAACTCTTTAGTTACAACATGCTGAACACTACAGTTGCAACATGGTCAAGCAGTACAATTGCAACATGAAAAAATAAAATCAAATTAATCGCATCATGCGACTAAAAACAGTTACAATATGGTGAACACTATACTTACAACATGGTAGACAATCTAGTTACAACATGGTAGACAATCTAGTTACAACATACATATAGTTGTAACTGATCTGTCTGTGGTTGCAACTAATAGTTGTAACTGTTCTATCTGTAGTTGCAATCACTCTATACTACATGTTGTAACTCATCTATACACCTAGTTGTAACTGGCTGCAAATCGTTGCTCATAAGGTGGGAACGTGCTAGGTCATCTAGTGGGCCCATGGGGTAGTGGAGGGGAGCGCGCTAGGTCAGTGGGCAGTTACAATACATTATACGGCGAGTTGCAACTCGTGAGTTGCTATTCTGTGCATGTGCGCATGCTGCATATATGCTACGCATAGGCACAGAATAGCAGCGCGCTCCCCTCCATCTACCCCGCGGGCCCACTAGATGACCTAGCACGTTCCCATCTCGTGAGCAGCGATTTGCAGCCAGTTACAACTAGGTGTATAGATGAGTTACAACATGTAATATAGAGTGATTGCAACTACAGATATAGCGGTTATAACTATTAGTTGCAACCACAGACAGAGCGATTACAGCTATATGCATGTTGTAACTAGATTGTCTACTATATTGTAAGTGTAGTGTTCACCATATTATAACTATTTTTAGTTACATGATGCAATTAATTTGATTTTTTTTCATGTCGCAACTATACTGCTTGACCATGTTGCAACTGTAGTATTCAACATGTTGTTACTAAAAAGTTCACCATATTGTAACTAAAGTGCCTACCACCACCAGAGAACACTGTAGTTCACCATGTTGTAACTGCGATGTTCACCATGTTGTAACTATATGGACGTACCTCCTTTATGATTCTAAAATTTCATCAAAATGATGGATCTTATTTTGTTAAGCACATTTTTTCCAATAATATGCATCAAATGGATTGAGAATAGGATCTGTGGTTCTAGAGATATTGCATTTTAACGATTCGAATCAACAAAAGATTCTCCGTATGCAACGCTCTGGTGGATGGATGATGGGTGACGTGACATAAGCTGGCTGGCTCATATTATTTGGTGCATGTTGTAGACCAAGTTGTAACTGGTCTATGTAATAAGTTATAACTCGCAATTCTTCGGATTGTAACTGGCGGTTACGGAATGTGCGCAGCGCGAATGGTAGCTACGCATAGGCGCAGAATAGCTATTTAACATCGCAACCCCGTCAACCTGCCCTGCACCCATAAAAAACATCCCGCAACCGTAAATTTCAATTTATCGAGACCGTAAAATACGTATGACCATAAAAACCATTCTGCAACTGTAAATTGCAATTTATTGAGACCGTAAAATGCATATAACCATAAATACCATTCCACAACCGTAAATTCTAATTTATCGAGACCGTAAAATGCATATAACTGTAAAAACCATTCCGTAATTATTAAAAATTGGCTTCTGTAATCGCAAAAATGACTCTTGATAATAAAAATTGTGTAGTTTTTATTGTCAAGAGTCGTTTTTACGGTTATACGCATTTTACGATCTTGATAAATTGAAATTTACGGTTGCGAGATATTTTTTACGGGTGCGAGACTGGTTGACGGGTTGGTTTGTTGGGGTGTTAAATATACGCATTTTATGGTCTTGATAAATTGAAATTTACGGTTACAGAATGGTTTTTACGGTCTCGATAAATTAAAAATTACGGTTGCGGAATGTTTTTTACGAGTGATGGGGTTGGGTTGTTGGGGGTGTTAAATAGTTATTTTTAGCACAGCGCTAAGAATATATATGTGTATGTATATGTATATATGTATATATGTATATATATTTGTATATATAATAATAATACATACATACATACATACTTGTATCCTTGGCATGCTTATCCAAGCATCACCGGTACTATCGGAGGATGAACTCCACAAGCAGGGATTCGGATGGACCCCTTTGAGATTCGGTTGGAGGGATAATTCTGAATCTACCTCGTATATGAAATAAATAGGAGTAAATGAGATGCAGGTGGGACGAATGATCGGATGCAGGAGGAAATAAATGCTCTGGGGATTTTAGACAGGTTCGGGCCGCACGGAGCGTAATACCATACTCCTGTCTGTATGCTATAAATGCTCTGAAAATGCCTCTCTGAGGATCTCTTGTGTTACAAGGATGTTTGTCTAAGTCTAGAGCTTCGTGCTTCTTGTTCTTCGTCAGCTTGTCTCGGTCCGGAAGAAGCCGTTGTCTTCTGTGTAGTCTGCAGTGAGCTCGATCGTTCTACTCTCTTGGTCTCCTTTTCTGCAGGGAGCCCGCCCTCCTTTTATACCCGTCGGGGCAGTTAACGTGCCCAGAAAGGATGGCACGAGTTCTAATGTGCCATAAATGAAAAGTAACCATCATGGGCTGCAGTTTGATGTGATGGGGGTTGAAAACGCGTCCCCGTCTGGTCCTGACGTCATCATCCCGCTTTTAGCGGGTGCCACGGGAAGGGCCCACCGGGCAACCACCAAGCACCCCACGTGCCCGCCCGGTCAGAGCGAACCTGACACAGCAGAGCGGCAGGCGATATGCCTCGAGCCTTTCGACGATATCCCGAGGCGCGCAGAATTACACGCGATGGAACCCGCCGCATTAAATGTCCCCACGCCTCCCTGCCAGGCTGTGGCAAGGACTGACAGCAGGCGTGGGGGGAGTGGTTAGAAGTGACAAGCCACGCGCTCTCTTAAATGCAGCAACAGACCTCTCACCAATTGACACCTCACCGCCGAGCCCCTGTGGGGACCACCAGCGAAGGACTTCTCAGGTACTCGAGGAACTGTGAGTGCTCGAGGACAGTTCATAGCCCCAAGCACTCTCTCCCGGATATGCCCTTTTTTGGTCCTCGAGGAACTCGAGTACTCGGGAACCACTGTTCATGACCCCGAGCACCCTCTCCCTGAACTTAGTCTTCTCGAGTCATCGGGGAACTCAGGTGAACTCAGGTGCTCGAGGACCACTGTTCATGGACCCGAACACCCTCTCCCGAAACTTGGTCTTCTCGGATCTCGGGAAGATAATCCCCGAGGGATAACGCCACGTGACACTCTGCTGTCTTGGTCTCGAAACTCGGGGACCCCCGGTTCCCATATCACCGACAGGTACCATTGGCATTGCCATGCTAGCTGCATCCATGCAGTTTTACATGGGTTTTCTAACCTTGCTCTTGTGGTAAAGAACCAGCCATCAATGTAACACATTCAAGAATCCGAAAACTCATATGTATTCGCTGAGAACTTTGTTGAATACTTTGTGCTAGGTTAAACTTCACTGGTGCGAGGGCATCGTTGTTTGAGCATTCACAAATAGGCTCCTACTCTCAAAAGGCATCAGATTTTGAAACTCGAGTAAGAAAAAAGCATTATTAGAGAATCCAACCAACTTCTGTATACTTTGTAGAGGCATTGACAGTTCTGTCCAGGGGAAGAATTGTTGGTGATCCTATCCTTTCAGTTTATTCAGCGGGCAAGATCTGGAAAGCGCAGCGCATTGTGCCCTGGAATCAGAGGTGAGAGGTCAAAAACAGGAAGCTAAACACAACCCAGAAGAAATACAATTCATAGTTAAATAATCCACATTTGTGAAATGTGAAAACGAGATAACACATATTACATCAATATCTCCTTGATCACATTTCAGAAATAGCTCGCTTTGAGATTGTCTAACTTCAATAGTTCAGAATTTAGTATAAATGCAACAACAGTTTATACACCGATTATAAAATAGCTTTTAACAGGTTATATTTTCTGGTTTAAGGAGAACAGAATGAAAACTAGGTGAATCCACAGCAAAATGGAGCATCATTTTGGGTCTGTTGATAGGTTTTTTATCAGTATTAACACTTCACATCAACCTGTATCAAACTATGAATTCAGCAGTTAAAAAAACTTTAAACTACTACAGCATGAAAACTAGGTTAATCCACAGCAAACTATGAATTCACTGGTTACCTTTGATTCTGAATACACCTAACTAATACAGCTGATCAGTCCCCTCTTCTCCCAAAGAAAAACAGCTCCAACAGCAAAACAATATGTTCTGCCAGCATACTTTTTTACTCTAACACATATCAAATGCAATAGTTAGCATGCATACTCAAATAGTTAACATTAGTTGATCAATTTTCTGAACCGAGGACCATAGAATGATAACCAACTAAATATCTTCAGAAGCAAAGCCTCCTATTTGTTTAAAATGGTGTAATTTACCACTCAATTTGTTTCAGATCAGTCCCATTGTCCTACAGCTGGGGAAAAAAATGCTGAGACTGCATGTAATACGATTCTCACCTGGTGTACCAACCATGAACACCAGGATGATAATGGCATCATCTCTGAAAGGCAGGTCGGTGAGCAGAGGGGTGGGCCGTGCAAGTTGGCCTCCCACAACAAAGAGAGTCATGTTCTGGAACTCGACGCCATGGCCTATTCGATTTGCAATCTCATTTCCCAGCTCAGTCAGTCTCCTCCCTTCGAACCGGAAATCTGTCCAGCCCTGGCGTTCGAAGCCTCCATTATCATCTGCCCGAGAAAAGGCAATTTCCACCTCCTCCTGACAGCCTTCATGCCATCGCTGTTCATACAAATTGCAGAAGGATGTAGGTGACGCAGAGGAAAGAATCAAGCGCTCAAGAGAACCCAATGTGCATGAAGCGTAAAGATCATGCAAGAATTGACCACAACAGACAGGGCTTCACTTGCAGAAATAAGGGAGAAGAACTAGGGATGAAAGTTTTGTAATTTCTATGTTATTAGGTCGACCTAAAACTCAAAAAGAATGAACTAAAGATTCACCCCCACCTAATTAAAGAAAAAATGAACTAAATGCTGACCCAAAACTACTCATTGGCTACTTGCATCCCTATGAAGAACCAAGCAAGAATAAATATTTGAACAAGCAGTACCAAGAATGTCCAAATTCGCAACAAGAATGATCGAAACAACAATAGCCTCTAATTCGTTTGGCAGCATTGACTAAACCAGCTATTGGGATGGAAACTCCTCTTTAGTAATGAACAGAATTAAGAAAGAATAAGCAAGAAATACTTGGTTAATCCAATACATGGAATGAGCAGATCATGCGAGAACTGACCACAACAGACAGTAATATTTGAACAACAATAATTTGAATAAGCAATACCAAGAATGTCCAAATTCGCAAAACCGCAAATGTGCGAGAATCTCGAAACTGACCAATAGCCTATTGCTTAATCACTCCCGTATCACAATTCCCAACAGAACCCAATTGGCATTTGGCAGAACCACCCAGAACTGTGCAAGAAAGAAGGGTGCGGACGATGAACTTACGATTGCAGCGCTTGGTGGTCGCGGCTGGTACGGTGGCCTCTCCACCGTGAAGGGGACGACCTGGACCTCCCACTCCATCATCGAGGTGACTCGACTGAGGTTGACGGCCTCGACGGTGACGCCCCTGTTCCACCGCCGGTACCGGCCGTTGGCCCGGAGCGCCCTCAGGCCGCCGGCCGTGCCGTGGAGGAGCAAGATGCTGCCGCGCTTCCCTGGGCTGGTCCACCACTCGATGTAGTCGTCCTCCGGATCGTCGAAGTTGCGCTGCGCGACGTAGAAGCCCACGTGCCCGGGGGGCGGCTCGTTTCGCGTGACGGCGAGGTACCGGCCGTAGGCGCCGCGGAGCAGGACGTGCGTGGCGCGGGCGGTGCGCAGGATCTGCACGGCCCACACCGTGTTGACCATGCTGCGGCGGAGGTCGACGGAGACTCCCCGCCCGGTGTCGTCGGCGAAGAGGTACCCGCCGGAGCGGCCGCGGTTGACGAGGCGCACGTACTGCCCGTCCTCAAAGGGCGCGATATTCTCCGTCGCCGCGGGCGCGCCGCTGGATGACGCGCCCTCCCCTCCGCCGCCAGCGCCGCCCGAGGAGCTGGCAGGTGCGTCCACGCCTTGCGCGCCGCCCGAGGGTTTGGGAGAGAAGGAGGTAGGAAGGTCCGAGAAGAAATCATCTACGTCATCGTCCTCTTCTCTCTTGATCGGCCGGGCATTTAACCCACCTCTCGGTCACGGGCTGACGAACACACACTTACTTACAAGGCCCACGGCCCAACACCGCAAGGCGCAGTCCAAAATGCCCCACCAGAGCTTCCCGCCATCAAGCTTATTCAGTGAGGTCGTTAGGCTAGAGATGCAGACGCGACACTGCCTCCCCTTAAGACGCAGGCTGTCCCTAGATTGCTGCCGACAGAAAGCGATTCTTCAAAACATAATAGTACTCCTAAGTTGTCATCGATCTATCTATAAAGATATAATACATTAGTTTAACTCTTTTTTACATTCACAACAGCCTTCTGTCCCCCACACATATGATCTTTTCTCCATCCACCCTAATATGTGCACGTAGAAATCATATTTTCTCAAAATAAAGTGTTCAGATCTCTACTCATATGACTTTATCAAATCCAATGGCCCAAAGTATCTCTTCTCGCATCTCTTCTCACCCCACGTCCGTGTTTCGCTCCCGTTACCGTCAAAATGAGCACCCCGTTTCTCCACGTCTCCCCTCCCCAACCGCCATCTCCAACCTCCCACTGCGCCTCCTTCACCTCCTCCCCTCCATGACACCGCTCACCGGTCCGCCCTCTCCACTACCCCAGTCCGTCGCCCGCTGGTCCGCCCTCTCCACTGCTCCAGTCCATTGTCACCGCGCCGCCATCCCGATTCACCACCTCTGAGCTGCCACACGACCTGGACCTCTCTGACAAGTTCAAGGGCGAGTAGGACGGCACCACCGACTTCGTCTTCCGCCTCGCCGGCTACCCCATCCCCATCCTCCCGACCTCCTCCTCCCTGCTCCCGCTTTTCAACCTCCAGTCCTCTCTGGCCCGTCCGTTCGCCATCTCCGACCGCCACGCTGTCATCTTCCTAGCACACCCTAACGGTATCACCTCACAGTGAATCATCCAACAAGGAGTTGCTTAGCATTCCCATCTCGATCTCCCAACCTAGGGTTTCTCATTCTATTTCTAGGGCTTATGGCCGTGAGGACGAAGGAGTTTATCGAAGCCACTAAGAAGGTGTGGGAGAAGGGCAATGCGGGCACCCGCTGCACGCATGATTGCTGCGTCACGGACATGCCCTTCCTAGGTGTCTCTCTCCTCGCGCTCTCCCGCGACGAGTTCGTGCTAGCTGCCTGCACAGATAGCGAGATCCAATTCTTCTCGTCTGCTTCCATGCTCACTCATAAGATTATCTGATTTTCTCCAGTTTCAACAGTGTGTGTATGTTTGGTTTCAATCTAGGCTAGCATTGTAATACATGAAATGGGGGGATGAGTTTTGCAGCAACTGATTAATTTCATTTTTTCAGAATAATTTTTGACTGATTTTTTCGTGTACGAACAAGCTGGTTAGTAATGGGCTAAAGGCGTATCCTCATATCTTCTTCTCACTGAGTATTTAAGACTTGTGGTAGTTCATCACTGCTTGCTGATTTCATATTGTTGGATAAGAAACCATTCTCGTCACTGTCTTGTGCTAATTATTGATCTGATTTGTTTTTGTCATGCAGCCTGGGACGATATGGCACTTTAAAGATTTTAAGTAGTTAAATCATGCCTCCACAACATATATTGTACTCTCTAATGGTGAGTTGTTATGTCATGGGACTTTGGGTGAAGGTTAGAAGGTGTGATGAAAAATATTAATGCTGGTTTGTTTCTTTTTCTATTGTTATTCCTATTGCATTTATATTTGAGGCACATACCGGAGCTACCTGACTGGCCACTGCCATACAGGCATAGTCCAACGAAGCCGGGAGCAACTTCAGTTAAAAAACTAGCTCATTTGTACAATGTTCTTACAAGGTACCCTTCTGATTTTTTCTCCATTTTTTGTATTTTGCAATAGTTTTCCTACATTTTGACTACATGCTTCTTGGCCTCTCTTGGTTAGCTTGGTGAAATATTACTTTTGCAGAGCACATTGGCTTACTATGGTGTAAGGATCTGGTTGGTTCAGAAATCAAGAAATAATGGTTTCCTATTGCTGAGTTTTGGCATATGGCCTGCCATCAATTATTATTTCATAATCTTTGCTATGCAACACCACTTCTATAGAGATTTAGCTCTCTTTCAAGCATATATCAGATGCTACATATTCTCCTTCCTATGGTGAAAGAAAATTAATGATGCATCACCATCTCGAATGTTAAATTTTCATTTATTTTTTTGTCATAAAAGGTAGCTTATAATTCTCTCTAAATCATTTGACGTGAGGTTGTTGATTGGAAAATTGTCTGAACTTTGTTGTCCTAGGGATATGCATATAGCTAAGTGTGGGTTCCAAAAATTCTTATGCACATGCCCTAATTCAGATTCTAGAGATATAATATGCAAATCCATCCTTTGTATCAGAGGTTGCTGATGAATTTTACAAATATGACATTCCATGGACATCTGATTAGACATTGTTTCCCTTTTACCTGGAGGTACATGATAAATCTATGCACTTTGCTTTTTATTTTTAATTACACAGACAAATTTGTATGTTGAGCAGTCTGCCTTTTTTAACACTAGATTGATAATATGTATGAGCGGATCGCTACATACACGACTCATGTTGTATTTACATATGCTATTTTATTTTTATATAGTTACACTTTTAATAGTGAAATTGCTTTATTCAATATATAGAGAGAGAATAAACAAAAGAAAACCCAAAATGAATTGAGGAACCTAAACATTATATATATATATATATATGATGTTCAGGTACATAGTTAAAATTTTCTATTGTAAATTGTTAGTTTCCTTTTATTTTATATAGTTATTGAAGGGATCGGTGACATCCTAAGAGAGGTGAATTATGACACTTAGAACTACTCCGGCTCCAACAGCACGTCACACCAAGTTGCAGGGTCAACAAACTTGCTGGTGAGTCATCAAAACTCTAAGGTGCAGACGTACCACTTGGTACAAGGTTGGATCACTCATTGATCCACTCTATAGGCAGCAATCACCTACCAACACTCTCTCTATGCCTATAAGCACTAATCACTCACTAATATTATGCTTAATTATCTTGGATAATCACATTAAGTACTTTTGTGGCTTGGATGTCTTCTCAGGTGTATATGCACTTATTTGGACTCCAGCACCTTTAAATGGCTGAGTGGATAGATATTTATAGCCTCAAACTCGTACACTAGCCGTTAACCCAACGGCTCAGAAAAATTGTTAACACCGGATGATCCAGCGAGAATAATAGTACTAACATCAGATCATACGGTGAGTACACTCTCGCAAACTAGCCGTTAAAACCCCACTCAAGCTTTTGTGAACAACCAAACACTATGTTGTATACTTCATCTCCATCACTGGACTATTCGGTGAGTTATCCTGAGCCATCTGAGCTTTTTCTTTTTCTCTGTGTAAATTGCTTTGGTGAAGTCATCTGGTGTATATCACTTCATCACCAGACTATCCGGTGAGTTAACTTCAGCCAAACGAGTCAATACAACCCTCTCTGTAAATAATACGCCGGTGTGCACAGCCTTCATCACCAGACCATCCGATGCGTTGATCTTCGTTCTGCCTCTTTTCACTGTTTTGTTGTCCGATGTGTGCAACACATTGATCACCGAACCTTTAAATTCAATGACTGCAAACTTCTTTGGACAAAATGCTCCGGTGTGTATCTTCTCTAATCACCGGACCTTTCGGTGAGGTCTTCAGGCCTCTCTCCCTTTTACCAAATATACTCCAGTGAGTTCAATACCTAGAGCACCGGACCATCTGGTGAGTTTATTTCTCCTGTGACTTCTCTAATTTAATCAAACTTTATCCCGACTATGGTGGCTTCTTCATATATTCCACCAATAAGACCTACTAACATATATTCTTGACAAAAATATTAGTCTCATTGACTATATTGTCATTAATCACCAAAATTACAATCATAACCTAATATGACCATTTTCACTACAGTCATGCTTCCACCTTTTTCTTCCATAAGAATAGAAAATCATTTGTCTTTTCATCATGTATGAATTATGTGTCTCTATCAGTGAAAGGTCGATCCAACCTGTCACCTCCACTCAGTACTATCAATCGAAAAACTTCATGTTGGGGTTCCATCTTCCATCATGGCAAAAAATCAGGTACCAACTTCTGTTTTTGCCTAATGATACTCTATATTACCTGATGATAGTGCTTTTGCTCACGCTGATCATGCCACAGTTGTTGAGCCATTTGTTTCTAATGATGAGTCACATCCTAGCCCTCCGGGTGAGTATTTTTTTAGTTGTGGCACCATTTGGTTTATATCTGCTTCATCAAGCCATGTCATGTCATGTCCCGCTCCCACTCCATCGAGTTTGGTTTACATCTGTTTCATCAAGCGGTGTTAATTCTCAGTTTGTGATTCATATGCCATGATGATAAACAAAAGCCACAGACAAATACTCAATAAAGTAGGATTCCTGCATGCACAGATTGGAGTGGATGGAGGAAATATCATCTGTGTGAGGATAGAAGATTGTGTGGATGTAGAAAAAAGTTGAACTGATGCATTATATAAGGATATAGATGCATGACAAGAATGCACTACAATGGCATCCCTCTATTTTCACAAGCCAACAGAAAGTCTGTAACCGTGAAGTACAGGGATGCGTAACCATGGAGTACAAGAATGTGTAACCTATTTTAGCCAACATAAACTAGTATACACTATTTTTTCGATTTGTATATATTTTGATCAGCTATCAAAATCGTGTATCAGATGTAGGTAGTCCAACCAAATTAGAATAGATTTGCCTTACCTACATGTTGTTCCTTGTTTGCAGCCTGCTTTATGTGACGAAATTGAGCTACACAAAACTTCTTAACCTATTATCTTAAAAAAATTTGAAAATTTTCACTATTTTTTATTACAAATTTTAGCCATTGATTAATTGTATTTCGATGGACTCTTTATTTAGGTATTTGTTTTTTAATATGACTATTTGATATTGATCCTTAATTTTTCTATTCTACCCCTAATTTTAAATATTATAAAATTTATTTTATTTTGGACTCTTTATTTAGATATTTTGCTTTATGGAAATCGTGCTGCTAATTTTCTATAATTTTTAGTTCTGAATGTATGTATTTATTAATCGTATTTGATATGATCTATTTAGTTTCCAAATTTAGCCATTTATTAATCATAATGGATATTGACTCTTTGATTTAATCTAGACCGTGGGGAGTGGTGGTCAGACCGTGGAAAAATATGATCAGACCGCTGGCGTGCACAGAGATTTAGGGTATGACGGTTAGACTGGACCCTTGGGTGGTTCGACTCCTGGAACGTTGGTCAGACCGTTGGGAAACACAGTTAGACCACTCTGCTCGACCGTGGGTACTTGATGAGCTAACCAGCAATGATTCCTGTAGCTTTTAAGGTAGGGATTTTGAACCTAGAGTACCATCTTTACCTCCTCTACCACGTAGGACAACACACACATGTCAAAAACGACTGAAACTCTATCCTTGCTTCTAATGGTGGTGGAGGCCATTGTTGAGCTTGGTGATCTCAAATTCGGTCGATCTAGCCACGAGGAAGGAATACGAGGGGGTTTAGGGTGCTCACCACGCCCTACCAAGCTTGTGGTCCGGTTGTGGAGGTTGGGAAAAAGACGGAGCTCGAAATGGCTGCTGGGGAGGTAGTTGGCCGTCTTGTGGGGGAAGAAGACGTTGTCGAGGGATTTGGGCTCGACGGGGAAGATGAACTATGGTGGCTGCAACGGGAGAGCTCGCCGGAGACCTCCTCCTTAGCCTCCCCTTGCTCCTTCTCCTCTCTTCTCCTTGGTTCGGTTATGGGTGGGGGGGGGGGGGAGGGAAGAGTGGGTGAGTGAAAGTGTGTGAGAGAGTGAGAGTGAGTGACGGAGAGAGAGCACGGTGGGTTGTTGCCTTGCAGCCGAGTGAGTGAGGGAGTGAGGTGTGGGGCTGGTGGGTGGGCCTCATACTAGAGAGACATCATTTTCAGTTGCAAATTCTATTATTTCTCTCTTATTATCTTTCTCTTTGCATTGACCCAAAATAAGGTACTCCAGTACTTCAAAAATATGGTGTTTATGATGTATAATTATACTTAATTACATGATTACAGAATTTAGAACGTGACAGCCACAACACCTTATGTAACTAACTAAGGACTTAGAAAAGTGGCGAGTTAGTCCTCCTAGTGTCTCTACCGATCAAGAACAGCTCGGCAACGGCTTGAAGGCCACCGTCATCCCTGCATGACCTCCCCGACATCCATCCATCTACAACGATCTCAGAGACTACACCAACAACGCTTGTATCAAGCAGGCGAGAGTCTTCGCGGCCTAAGGAGTCATCTTCTAATCGGGTCAGTTCTACCAATTCGGCATTAGATTGGATATTCATGTTATTAAGCTAATTAAGATCTTATCGATTTACCCATGAGAGTTCTAACATCCTCCTCCGTATTATTCGTACTCTGATTCTAGTCACTTACCCCCCAACATCAATAAGTCGACCATTGAACATGTATGGACCAAATCACCAAAAAAAAAGAGGCTGATGTGAAAAAAAAAACAGTCAATAGACTCGTACTACCAGACCGAAAATGGAAGCCACCATTTATTGTCATAAACATGTATATGCTTAGACTGTTACTTCTCATACACTAGTTCTGAAATGTCTCAAATCAAAATTATCAAGGTAAAATAAGGTTTGATTCGGTTAATCTTTCAGTTCAACTTGGTATCCTTATATCACCAGCAATTCAATGAAGTAAATGTATTGCCTTCACGAGCATGATACATTGTTGTGAATCATTTCGTATGTACAACATATTAGTAATGCAAGAGTCCGATTTGCGAACAACTTAACACCCTACCATGGCACGAAATATGTGTGTGATCACAAAGTGCTCGGAAGAATGCCTAGAGTACAAATATTTCATACCTTTTTTTTCCTAAAGTTGTTTGGTGATGCTCAATTCACGGTGTTCCACCTCTTGCAAAGTTATTGTACCCAAAATATAATAGATACTCCGTCCACTTATAGATAAGTGTCCTTTTAGGTTGCGTACAGTTAATTATTTAATTTTTTTTTGTTACAAATTACTTTTATATGTTGAGTTTGGATATTTTAAAATGATAAGTAGATTTACCTTAAAAAAATATTTTCATAAAAATATTTTTTATATTTTATAAATATATAACAACAAAAATTATTAGTCAAAGTTGTGTCTTGAGGATCGTTTCGATATCCAAAATGATATTTATTTGTAACTTGAAGGAGTAATACAAAATCAATGTTTTAAATTGTATTTGCGTGATGGCTACAAACATGTAGGAAAATTTTGAATTTTTATTCATACGAAAAACAAAATTGTTTCTCCCTCCAGATGTGCTTAGATTTCAAGCTGTTCGACCAGAGCAAATTAGCCTATATTCAATAAAAAAAAATGCAGAGCATTTGAAACAAGCTATATAAGTTTTTTGAGGCAGCACATTATTTTCTTGGTACATTACCGTACGTTCTAGTATATGTTTTCTTGAAAAAAATAAAATTATATGGGAAGTGTTGTGCCGTAACGGGTCCGTAAACAGCCGAGAAGGAAACATTTTACTAGCCGAGCTATCTAGCCACGTCACCGATCCGCGCCTCTCCACTCCCAGCCAATCACAGCCGTCCTCCCACCCCAACCCTAATACTATAAATACCCAGGCGCCGCCTGCCCTCGCACAAGCACCACGCCACCACCTCTCCAGTGTCCACTCCGCCCACCTCGAATACTTCCGAAGCTTCCAGACTTCCCCAAGGCGAAGCGGCGATGAGTTCCTCCGGAGGCGGCGGCCGCGGGAAGGCCAAGCCGGCGACCAAGTCGGTGTCGAGGTCGTCCAAGGCCGGGCTCCAGTTCCCCGTCGGCCGCATCGCGCGGTACCTCAAGGCTGGCAAGTATGCGGAGCGCGTCGGCGCCGGCGCCCCCGTGTACCTCTCCGCCGTCCTCGAGTACCTCGCGGCCGAGGTAACCCACCCCTTTCTCCTCTTCCTTTTTCCCGATCCGCGTCGATCCGATCTCGTGATCTGAATGCCCGCGGTGAATGAATGGTTCGCTGATTTGCAGGTGCTGGAGCTGGCCGGGAACGCGGCGCGCGACAACAAGAAGAACCGGATCGTGCCGCGGCACATCCAGCTCGCGGTGCGGAACGACGAGGAGCTGAGCAAGCTGCTGGGCACCGTGACGATCGCTGCCGGCGGCGTGATGCCCAACATCCACCAGACGCTGCTGCCCAAGAAGGCTGGCAACAAGGGGGACATCGGCTCCGCCTCCCAGGAGTTTTGATTGCGCCGCGCCGGTGGAAGAAGAGAGGCCGTCCGTGTCTAGTCCTCGTGATGGCGTGAAGTTTCTCGCAATTTGAGATGTTTGGGGAACTAGGATTGATCGAATTTTGCGCGATGTACAAACGCAGTGCGTTGGGTCATGAATGAATGAATACAAGAGAATTTTACCATGTGAAATGGTACTCTGCATTTTGCATTTGAATTCGATTTGTCTGTCTTATCGAATGATGCATTTGAGGAAACCGGATGATTGATAGAACTGGTTGGATTGGTCTACAGGTTCTTGTTGAGAAATGCAAGTAGGATACCCTGCGCTATCTGGTCTTGCGTTTCCTGTGCTGAAGATTTAAGATGGGCGTTGGCGCATTAAGGCATAATGCTGTGAATCTGCAATGTCTAATGACGGATGCGATTCATCGTGAGCCCAGTGTCCTGCTCAGTGCTCGTTCTCTGCTCTGAAACTTCTCCTGGATCGTTCCTGTTATATTTTATGGAAATAAATTTTATAGTACCCGGTTATAAAAAACTTTCTTATGATGATACCGTCTTCTTTTTCTTACTTCTTTTCGTCTTCTTTTTCTTCTTTTCATCTTGTGATAAGGGTCTTTTTTAGACATAATCTTATATAATTTACTTCCTCATTTTATTGCTTATTCTGATTACGGTGATATTTGCGCCACAGCAGGATATAAGCACAACGCTTTGCTCTGCACAGTTTCTTGAAAGTGATGTAGGGAACGCACGATGAAATGCAATACTTGTACATTCCAAAACTAAAAAAAAAACCCTACCAATTCTGATTATTTGTTTCAAACAGATACACTACTTACTAGATGTATTTTTTTTCACAAAAAAGATTGGGAGTGTCTAATTATCTGGTGAAAGATTTAGTGGTGAAAAATTTGTATATTTCTAGACCCTTCGATCTCCATCCAAAATCTAGATCGGCTTTCATATTATATAAAAGAACTCTAACAACATCTCATTCAACCCTTGCCGCCGTCTCTCTCTTGATCCAGTCGCCAATCGCCCCGCGTGTCACCACCCTCCGCCTCGTCGTCTCCGGCGCCAGCGCGTCCCATCCTCCTCCGCCGATCTCTCTTCCCGGCACCCCTCCTTCCCCACTCCGCTGTCGGAGTCACCGCCCTTCATCACCGCCGATTGTTAACCACTACATCCCCGACGTTCTAATCAGTATATCCCCGACACCCTTGCCACCATCGGTCCTTCGTCACCCACGGCAGGTGATGCCCCCGTCGCCTTGCCGCCCCACCCATCACCCATAGTCATCGCCGGGCCGGTGGCCTCCCCCAGAGCTCCCTCTATAATCGGAGGCTACAAAATCTCACACTAAAATTCTAAACCCTAACCCAATCCAAAACCCTAATTTCGTCGGAGAAGAAGGCCTCGCCAAAGAAGAAGGGCACACAGATCTAACCTTAGGGTACGGAATTTGACAAATCTTCTCCTCCAATTTCTATCGATAGATAACTGGTATTTTTCAAAGAGATTACTCCCCTGGTATTGAAAGCCATTTACTCGATGCAATCTCTCTGTTGGACCATACAAGAGAGAAGCATTATGCAGTACTCCTATCTGGTTAACAGAAATTGCTACTCATAATATCACGAAAACTGTGGTTGCATTACCTGAATCCCTGACCGCCAATCCAACTTACTCCTTGAGCGTGATCAACTATCAGTTCTTCATGCTGAGGATGTTGGCCCTCATGGCCTCCAGCTCTGCCATGTTCTCGACGGCGCCCGAGAAGGACGGCTCCGGGATGGGCTCCTCCGTCATCTGCGACAGCCTCACGAGGCTCCTGCTGGTCAGCACCGCGCGCGCGTCCACCGTCTCGGTGGCCCTCCAGTACAGGCACTCGGCAGCGCGCGCGGCCTGGGCCTTCAGCTCGTCGGAGCGCGTGGATCCCAGTAGGCAGTGCGCCACGATCCGCAGCACCGGCTGGAACAGCTCCCAGGGCAGCGGAACCCGCCTCCATTTCTCCGCGACGCCAGCGTCGGAGGAGGGCGCGGGCGCGACGCCCGGCTTTTCGTTGTCGTCCAGCTTGCTATGAGTCCCCGCCCAGGCAGCGCAGAACTCGCAGAAGTCCATCTTGGACGAGACCGGCATTTGCGCGAGCTTGCCATGGTAGAGCTCCAGCACCGCGCCGACGATGCGTGCGCGGCGGGTGGCACGCATGGTGCCGTGCGGCTCCAGCGGCGGGGAGAGAACGGCGACGTCGAGCTCGGCGGGCTTGGCCTTGGGCGGCACCTTGGCGTCGTGGTACGGGCTCGGGTTCGCCAGGTTCGGGAGCGCGACGGTCTCGGCCACCCCGGCGCCGCGCTGAGCCACGGCGTGCGCGTACAGCGCGAGGAGCACGGCCTCGAACCCGGCCAGCGGCTTCCGGGACACGGCGCGGCACATGTACACGCCGGCCAGCGCGGGCACGAAGCACAGCACCGCGAGCTGGAGCTCGGGGACGTTGGACCGGAACGAGTCGTAGAGCCAGCGGCAGAGGCAGTCGTTCCCGGCGCCCGATCCGGCGCCCCGGAGGAGCCCAGTCACGGCTCGCGCGACGTCGGCGTCGTGCAGGAGCGCGGCCGCGGGGTCGTCGGCTGCGACGACGGAGCCCGGGAGCGCCCCGCCGAGGATGGTGGCGAGGGAGTCCATGGCCGCCTTCGCGCTGTGAATGGGCTGCTGCGGCCCGTCGGTAGGCATCGTTGGAGATGGCGGCGGCTGTGCGATGCAGGGAAGAGGAGGAGGAGGAGGAGGAGGGTGGCGCGGCGTGGCCTCGACGACGTTCGGGAAGGGAAGGTGGAGGGATCGGAGGAGGAATAGGAGAGCGGGTGGCGTACCGTTTCACCTTTGACCCGGCATGCTCGTTACGAGAGCAAATTAAGGACGGGGCGTTTGGGCTGACTTTGCTATTTATGCATGAAAGCTTTTGGTTACTAATCCTGTTGCTGTGTAGACCACCAGCCGCCCTGTGCAAATAGCACGACTAGTCATGACAAAAAAAAATTAAGCACCACAAGCCCTTTCATTATAAATTCATTGATATAAAAAAAATTTAAGCACCGTAAGCCCTTTCATCATAAATTCATTGATATACAATCAATCAATACTTATTTGCGGTTTTTTGAATTTGCCTAATGAATTCAACCAAATATGGTTTCTCCTGCATACCACCGTGTTCTCGTGCCCTACTCTGCTGATCTACAGCTTAGTCAGTGTCACCTATCTCATGTATAATGTTATTATTTCCCTAATGAATTCAACTAAATATAGTCTAAGCCTCTTCAGTTGGTCCTACCATCCAAATCTTTCCGTCGATCACCTACCGCTACGATTATGAATTGTGGGAAGCTACTCTGCTCATTGATGTTGTCAGTCCTGGTGCAAGGCTAATTGATGCTCGAGATTGTGAAAGTACTTTCTTTGACTTCCTTGAGTTATATGGATTCTTTTGGTGTTCCGTGCTATTTATTTGATTTTCATTTATTTGTTTTTCACTTGAAAAGTCCTAAACGCATTTTTCTTTCCAAAAATTCTGTAGAGCCCAATATGGACCACGGCCCATCCTTCTATTCAGGCTGGTCTGTTCACCAACCCAGCTTAGATGCCAGGCGTTGTGGCCGCATGCGGCACATCGCGTAGTCTGCGGCCGGCCGCGCGTGCGCTTGTGCCGGAGTCCGCCGTCGCTACTGTTGCGCTGCTGCCATCGTCTCTCGTCGTCGCGTGGCCGCTTCACCCTTGTGTCGCCTTCTCTCTGTTCTCCTGTGCCACGCAGATTCGCCAGCCTACGCGTCGCTCCCCGCTGCCCGTCTCGCTGGATTCGACGACGGCGAGAACGCAGTCGCGACAACATGTTTCTTCGTCGCTGTCGTCTTGCCTTTTGCGCCGCCTTGACCTTGCCGCACAGCCTGGGGTGACACCACACGCCGATCTCCTTTTCTAGGCTACTGCCGATTGCGCTGCTGCGCCGGGATCTCTGCGCCAATGCCCTGCGCCTCCCCAGCTCGTTCCTGAGCCGTTCACGCCGTTGGTGAGCTATGCCGTCGAGCTCCCTCTTGTACCGCTCTTTTCCCATCGCACACACTCCCTCATAGGTGACCGCTCCTCCTCCTTGTCTAAGTGGCGTCCTATACGAATCCGCAGCGCCGCTATAATCAAGCCCGACGAGAAAGTAATCTTTGGACGGGGACTGCGATAAATCGATCCGTGGACGGTGTATGGTAGGATTTCTTTTGAATTGTACTAATATAGAGCGACGGAAAGGAATTAAGGAGTTGAGTCGGACTCCTAATCTGGATACACGTACGTGTAAATATATTAGATTCCATCTTTAGTACGGATTCTAAGTATTGTGTATGGACTTTCAAAATAATCTGACAAAGATATAACGGTTGTGATTAGGGCCCATGTAAATCAATACCCAGATATTTCTTTTTTTCACCAATGAACATGGTAATTTTATGAACTTAAGAGCAAATATGGAGACTACTTTTAACACTTAAATATTAAAATAATAGATATTTTTCATGTAACTTGGTATATTGATTCTTCTAGATGAAGGTACTGGACTTGTATGTCGGGTACAAATTCCTTTTGATGAGGGATTGAGCGCGGCGCACTTCGCAGCTGCACCACACTAACATCATGCCTTCTTGACGAGGAGATTATTTGCAAGGGTAGACCCACGGCCCGTGCTATTGAGCTCTAGCACGGGCTTAGCCCAAGTCGCCAATGTATAGCAACCCCTCAAGCCTATGAAGCACTCCACGCCAAAGCCAAGTGCCTCAACCTAGTCTGTTGTCCGTTAGTCCATGAGAGATGAGATCAGTGACCTGACTGAGAGCATGCTTGCTCCCTGCGCTGCAGCGAGCAAGCCTACGACCCCGACCTTGCTGGCGGCGGACGTCGGAGGCCAAATGGAGCCCTTTGCCCCTTTGCGGTGTCGTCCATAGGCCACATCCCGTCACCCCACGCCCGGCGGCCCAACCTCCCTAATCCCCAGTCCCCAGCTCATACTCGCCACTCAGGTGGCTTAGGCACTTGGCTGTAGGCTGCTCGGCCTTGGCTCGGGGACTCGCATCCTCTGACTTTGCCGAAGCAAGATACTCCTTTTCATATGTAAATAGCCACTAGACTTGGGACCAAGTCCTCTGATGATATGTCACAAAAGTTATATCATATGTTGTAGTCCATTGAAAAATATAGTGTTTCTTTAGTAATTATGTCAGTGGCTTGCTAATTATACCAAAATGTCTGAAATTTTTTTCATAATACCCAGCTAGCCCTATGAAGCTTCTCAAATACTTAACATTTGTGGGTGTGGTCCAATCTTTTATAGCAGTAATCTTACAACTATTAGTAGTTGCGACCCCCTTTTCAGAAATGACATGGCCTAGGTATGCTATTTCTTTTTGGGTAAAAGAACACTTAGACATCTTGACTTGCCAATGATCTCTCATGAGCAATTGTAAAACTTGTCTAACATGATCCACATATGTATCCAATGTTTTGTAACTAAAATATCATCAAAGAAGTATTGTTCATGGCACTCTGGAAAGTATTTGGTGCTCCACACAATCCAAAAGTCATTACTTTGAATTCAAAATGGTCTGAATGGGTTTGGAAAGCTATTTTGTATTCCTCACCAGGAGCAAGTCTAATATGATGGTAGTCAGCCTTAAGATCTAGCTTAGTAAACCAACTGGCCATAGCAAGCTCATCCATAAATTCATTTATGGCTAGTAAGGGAAATTTACTCTTAACAGTCAATGCATCCAGGTGTCTATAATCAACACAAAAACGTCAAGTACTATCTTTCTTTTTGACCAATAGAACAGGTGAAGAAATAGCACTGGTACGAGGTTGAATTATACCTGTTTGCAGTATTTCATGAACTTGCTTTTCTATCTAATCTTTCAGAGCTAGAGTATACATGTATGGTCTTATATTGACAAGTTGGGCTCCTGGGATCAGTGATATATAGTGGTCACATTATCTACTATGAGGTAATTCGGATGGCTCTTCAAAGACAGAAGCATATTCTTGTAATAACTCTTAAACAATAGCAAGTGTCTCTGTCAGTGAAGTGTGACTCGTTTGGTCAGTTATGCTGGTGAGCTCAATGAGAGTACATTTAGGTATATCAACAGGATTGCCTTGTAGGATGATAGAAGACCAATTATAAGGAATTGAATTCCATTTTTGACTTCAGTGGACTTTCATCAGTGAGAATGATTCCAGTCAATCCATACCTATGATCAAATCATATATGTGCAGTTGGAAGAATGTTCAAAGTAGATTTGAATTTATGATCCTGAATGTACCATTCAACATCTACCATTTCAGAATGACATTGTAAACTGCTGCCATTAACCACTTGTACTTGCATAGATTTCAAGATGCATGATATGCCTTGTAATTTTGCTGCCGCTGCCTCGCTGAGAAAAGTGTGAGAACTACTAAAATCAATAAGAATCAATAGCTTGGCATTTTGAATATGACCATGGAGTTTCATGCTACGAGGAGCTTCAGATCCATTGAGTGCAGCTTCCGAAAGAGCCATGAACATGTGATACGGAGAATCTACTTGTTGTTGTATTTCTTTGCACTGGTCTGCATAGTCTGGAAGTAGGTCCCAAATCTCTTGCATAACTAACTAAACAGTAAGACCACATCTGTGATCTCTACTCAATGTTCTCCACATTTGTAGCATAAACCTTTAGCTTTACGCTAAGCACACATAGATGATATCTTATCTCACAACTACAGAAATGGTCTTTTTTGCCGCCTCATCATTGCCAAATCAATTAAAACCGGCAGTGATACATTTTCACTGCCGGTTTTAGAGAAGAACCGGCAATGATAATGACTCATCACTGCCGGCTCGTGTTAAAAACTGGCAGTGATAAGTTTTAGTGCTGATTAAAAGAAGACCGGTAGAGAAGCCTAGGCTCTGGACCCGAATTTTTCATCAAATCTAGTTTCATGTCCATAGCTTCGCATCCGACCCCCTCTCTTCAGCCTGAACTCCAGATTTTTCTAAGTCCTCATGGCCTCACCCTCTCTCTCTCTCTCTCTCTCTCTCTCTCTCTCTCTCTCTCTCCCACCCACGCCTCAGTGCAGAGACCTTTGCGTGCCCCTCTCTCTCCCCCACCCCACACCCCTCTCCCTCTCTCTCTCCCCTCATCCACCATGCCGGATCCCTAGCGAGTGAGGGCGGATCCACAGTGGGGGTTACTGGATCTATAGCGAGGTGCTATGGGCGGGGTCGTTGGTGCGAGGTGCGAGCTAGTTGTCCGGGGAGGGTGGTCGGGCGTGAGCGGGAACAACACCATCACCTCGGGGGAGGAGGAGGTGGCGATGGATGGGAGCTGGAGCGGGCACAGCAGCGCCTGGGCGCGGCGGAGCGCCATTAGCGAGGAGCGAGCATAGTGGCGCACGTGCACGGTGGAGCTGTGGTGGCTCATGCCACCGCATTTTTCTCTGCAGGGCGCTTGCGGTGGAGCGGCTGCGCGGAGGAGCGGTCATCTTTTTCTCTTTTTTTCAAAAATACCATCACTTTCGGTCGGAAAGGCCTGATAGTGATAGCAAACATGGCTTCACTACTGCTCTTCAGTAGCTTGAGCGCGTGCAGAATCAATACCTCGTTTATCCTCTGCTGCCATTAAAGACCTGGGACTGAAGCATTTGGTGGAAGTGGCAGCGGATGAGGTACAAGAGATTGAAGCTTGGCACTCGGCGCATTAGGCCTGAAATGTTCCTTCTGTCTAGGTGGCTTCATCACCTCTTCCTGCAACATGGCAAGAACACAAGTAGTATCAAGATCTTTTAGCCTCTGTACAAGCACAATACTCCTAATATCATCTCTGAGACCATCAATGAATCTTATGGTGTAATAGCGAGGATCCGTTACTGGTTCATATGCATTCAATTGATCAACCGATTCAGAGATTTGTTCAACATACTCCGTGACTGTAGAAGTTTGTTTCATGTGGAAAAGCTGTCTAATTAGACTATCATGCTGATCACGAGCAAACTGGTCATGAACCATAAAGCAAAATTGCTCCCAAGATATCTGACGCACTCAACGCTCAACTGACTAAAGCCAGTGTGCGTCGGCACCAACAAAGGTCATCGACACAACTTTGATCCACAACCCAGTTGACACACTATAAAGATCAAAGTAATCCTTGCTATTGGATTCCCATAATTTGGGGTTGGATTCATCAAATTGCAGAAAATTCAATTTTGGTAAGTAACCAGTGGAATCATGTGAATGTCGGACCCCTCCTTCGGGTCACCTTGTGTAGCTCATACCAGTCCCTAAATCAGTAGCTGGTACGTATAAATTTCCAATAGAAGTAGACATCACAGATATACATCGATTAAGTATGATAATAGGGTACAATACAGAGTTCATTACAATAAAGGCTCATAGGTATAAATAAACAAAATCTCACAGTGCAACAGAAACAACACAAAAGCGACCCATGCCCTACAGGCAGCTTGAGTGCAGACGAAACCAGCTTCTTTATTCTTTATCTTCCCTTTCAACGAAGTCGGCCTCTGGATCATCTGGGTCCACAATTAGCAAGTGTGAGTACATAAGGTACTTAGCAAGTCCTACCTCAAGGGGGAAATATTATATGCATATAGGTAGATCAAGAATAAGGTTGTAGAGTCTTTTAGGTTTGCAGAAGGCTAATTTTTGATGCAAGGTTCATTTGCAAAAACTACCTTAAAAAACATTTCTGAAGGGAACACGTATGTTGAACTTATAGGGGTTATCGGTCCTGGGGGAGATACTTCCATCCCATCAATTCCTACAAGTCTTTTGTCGGCGGACACATAGTCCAGGATGCTTAGGGCACAAAGCTAAACCCTTCTTTTCAAAAACACGGGCACACTGCCCACTCACACACCAAGGAGGAACTTACACCGAAAAGCTAATCATTGTGATCAAACCATAGCATGTCCTTGACCGAGGACACGGCTATACAGATAGGTTTAACACTATGCAGAGATTGTACACTTTACCCACAAGATATGCACAGGCTCACACCTTAGCAATTGGTGGAGCTGTCATAATGAGACACAACGACCTCACAATGTAGTCACAATATCCATGGGGCACTAAGGTGTGAGCTTGTGCATATCTTGTGGGTAAAGTGTACAACCTCTGCAGAGTGTTAAAGGATTTAGAAGATCCACAGGAAGGATCACTTAGTAATCCCAAGGTTTTGACATAGCCTTAACATTATCACTAGCCGGACCTTGGGCTACGTACCACCCAAATCTTCTCCTGGTCCCCATTACAACTACCGGCCTCCGGGTGAATACCGAACTAAGTCGGAGGGGTTAGGTCAAGTCCTGCCTATTCAGGCCATGTGGTTGTACGAGTGGATACTAGGTAAGATGTCATAACGAACTGGTCTTTATACGACCGAGGCAAAAGTCTCCCAGCAAGAACACCACAAAAGCGAACCTTACCCCAAGGTAGTTCCCACCTTTGTGGGGTACCTTACCCACCCTCGTCAACAATACTCTAGAGTTTTCCCCAAGAACACAAGTTTTACACGCACACACACTAAGCACACATCACTTCACATTTTTGAAAAGGCATGATTAACATATGTAAATAATCTAGTTCTTTCTTTTGACCAAAGCAATCTTAAGCATGTTAGTAAATAAGCATTCATCCAACAATCATTATAGTTGATATTGGGGACCTTCTAGGGTTTCAACAGAATAAAGGTAATAACATCAAGGCATGGCATAATCAAGCTAGGTCATAACTATTCTATCATATCTTTAAAACCACAGCTATTAACTTAATCATGCACATTCCTATTATTTGAAACAATGGCTCTACGAGTTGTATTTGAAAACATAGGATCAATATGATCAATGGTTGTAGGACTTGTCTTCGTTGAAGTCCTCGTCCGCTCCTTCTTCAAACTCCGGATCCTCGGGGTCTTCCTCGAATGCTCCTTCCTCTAACAATCGCAACAACGACAAGGCGCACACAATCAAACAACAATTAAAACAAAGACTAAATAATTTACAAAAATTAAGAAATTGACATGATTGGGTAGATCTCGAATTTAGATGAATATCGGTGGAAGAATCGTTGAAAACGGAGTTAGGACGAAGGAAAAATGGGCTTCAAAAGTTTTATCGGGAGAGAAAATCAGAAAAAAAAGAAAAGGGGGGAATATTCCCGAAATATTCTGTTTGAATCGGCTCAGGGCTCGGGCTCGGCGGCTCGGCTCGGTGGCGGTGGCTCGGCTCAGTGGGGGCGGCTCAGCTCAGTGGGGCCCGCCAGTCAACCGCGCGGGAGAGGGAGTTAAAGGGCGAGCCAGCCGACGCGACGGAGAGAGAGAGGGGGGGGCAAGAGAGGGAGAGGGGAAAGGGCGACATGGTGGCGGCGCGCCGACGGAGGCTGGCTGTGGACCGAGGCAGCGCGGGGCGCGAGGCAGCTGCACGGGGAGCGAGGACCGCCTGCGACGCGTGACGATGGGACGGCGCGGCACGACGCGACACTGGCAGGGCGCTGGGGTCACGGGGAGGGGAAGGGAGAGGAGGAGAGAGAAGAAGGGGGACAAAAATTAGGGATCTGACAGTGAACGAGGTGAGTGTGTGAGAGATGTTCTATTACCTATGTGAGAAATAGCAGTGAATTCATCTTGGTAAACTTTAGTATTGAGATGATCAAACGTACCCTTGATCGGGAGATGAGATAGGGTGATACCTAGCCCCAATCCGATCTCCTGGTGATGCATGTCGACGCGGTGCCAGTTTGGGACGATGGCTAGCGGATCGATAAAATGTAGTCACACCACCATCTCTGGATGCTCCAATAGGCCCGGTGAAGGGGAGGATTGCTCTAGAAGCACACGATCGAGGTGTTTGCGAAGCACCCCGAGTTCCATCTTCAGATCGCTCATCGAGGCCTCCATGTACGGTTTCCATGCACCCACGGATTCTATTGTGTGTTCCAGTTTCTTGAGGCGATCTTCTTGCTTCTGCTCCACCTCCGACAGTTGGTGTTCCAAAGATTGCTTCATGCTTTTCATCTCGTCCAAGAGAAGCTTTGTACTCGGATCCATGGCACCTTGCTTCTTTTGAAATCAGGTGAAGTGTTCGTGAGTCTCCAGATTGGCACAAGACCGGTGTCTCTGATACTAGGTGTTAGCATGCTTGAGGGTGATGGATAGGTGTTCTCTCTCTGTAGTTCATCAATCCGATAGTTCTTACAAGATCAGGTTCCGACCGAAGATGTTAGAGGGAGAAGGAGAGAGGAACATAACCGAGGAGAAGAATGAGTCTCTCATCAACATGATGTCACTGCCAACTGCTGCCATCACTTTTATCCCGCACAGCACACCATCTCTTCACGCCTCTGTTTACTAGGCCGCAGCTACGTGCCACCCTGGATCCATTTCAGCCCAGACGTCTTGGCGCTTGGTCGCTTGACCCATGAACTTTGTCGCCTGTCTCCGCTTGACGTGTCTTCTGTTGCCGTATGCGCTACAATGTTGCTGACAAAGCCAATTGCCATTTATGCGGGAAACGTTTGTTCATTCTTAGATAGTATATTTCAAGATATTTCCATTTTATATATCGACACCAATAGCAATCTAGACCTTCAAAGATAAAATGTTACCAAATATGATTTTTTAATAGAAATTCAATTATACAAGAATCAAAGGCCGTATCAACATGAATGTTTTCCGACTATGCAAATTGCTCATGATGTGCCTGTGCAGGCCTTTCGCACGAGTTGTATTAGAATCGTAGCATGCTTTCACATAGGCTTCAATGGTAATTTGTTAGAAAGATTCGATCGTGTCATACTGTATATTCTCTAGCGGGTTAGCCGGTGTTATGATGTAGAATTTTATTGGAAAGTTTTGTAAATTTCCGAGGAAATTTCCACAATCCTAACACGCTCTGAAGGAATGTGGAATTTCATTGAAAAGTTTTGTAAATTTTCGATAAATTTCCCACAATCCAAACACGCCCTAATGATATAAACGTGAGATAAGACCACCTTTCAGAAAAGTTTATACCCAATCATTTCCAGCTAGGCCATGCTTTGCAATTAGACGCAGCAAAAGGCAAACCGGAAGGGCAGCCCGCGGCCGGACAGCACAGGAGTTAAGCCACCGGTAGCAAGGACCCCATCAGTCAGTGAGACACACCACGCCGCTAAGGGTACCCGGCGTCACGTCCCCGCATTCACACCGAACAGCAGAGGAAGCAGAGCAAGAGAGAGGAAGAGGGGAGCTGGGAAGCAGTGGTGGGGGGCAGACGCGGCGCACCTCGCCTCCTCCCCATCTCCGGCTGGTCTCGCCGCGGGAGTGGTACGCGTAGCGAGGCCAAGCCCCCGCCGCGGCATGGAGCCCAAGCCCTCTGCCGCGGCGCACGGCGACGCGCCGGCGGCCGAGGCCCCGCGCCGCCGAGGCGGCGGCGGTGGCAAGCGCAAATCGGCCGGGTCCTCGTTCACGCCGTCGAAGCGGCAGGCCAAGGAGCGTAACTCTGCCTTCCACGTGCCCCCGCACCTGCCGCACAGCGGGCCGCTCACCCGCGCCGCGCGCCAGTCGCCGCACAAGCTCGCGGGCACGCTGCCTGGGGCGGGGTCCGCGGC
Source organism: Phragmites australis (assembly GCF_958298935.1). NCBI lineage: Eukaryota > Viridiplantae > Streptophyta > Magnoliopsida > Poales > Poaceae > Phragmites > Phragmites australis. Next base: position 42,725,450 of record NC_084923.1, read on the forward strand.
GGCGGCGGCCGCAGCGGGGGCGGGCGGAGCGCAGGGCGACGCGATCCGGGCCAACGGGGAGGAGACGCCGGCCGAGGAGCTGCCGCTGGTGGACGAGGTGTTCGAGGCCGTCCGATCCCGCGGTGCCGGCGTCCATGTGGTCCCCACCTTCGCCGGTGAGTCCTCTGCCCCACGAAGACTGCCGTGTTCTCTCGGTTGGTGTGGTGACTTGGGGTATGTTCACGACGAGGTCGCGTCCTGGTAGGGGATGCTTGTGTGGAGGTGTTCGGTAGATTAGTCTACTGGAAGCCAACCAGTTTTAGCTTCTGGTAGTGCAATTCGAATGCCTTTGTCGCAAATAAGCTAAAACGGCGTGCGTGCTTTGCTTCATGATTTGTTAATTACAGGTGTTTTTGGTTGATTACCTCGATTTTTTTTTGGGGAAGCTGTTAATTTAAACATTTACCTGCTTGAGCTTATAATTTATAACAACCATTAAGTGGTAATAATGTGCTTTTGGGTTTCCTGTTGTTGAGGAAGCTGAGTACTTTCCATGTTTGATTGGAGAGTGCTGGTGCATGCAACTCAATAGCTGTGGGATCTGTATTATGTATAACTAGCTAAGTGGTCGTGCGTTGTAACGAAAACACAAATATTGACCGTAGTAACATCAAACATAAACTCATGGTGTGAAGATTTGGATGTGCCATGGGAGCACCGCCGAACGAAAACGTCGGGATCGATATCGTAGTTTGATTTTAGATGGAATCCGAAAAAGGAGGAGGGGATTGTTTGCTAATTTACGTCCTAATTTCTTCATTTATTTTCATTAGTAAAGTGGGTCCCATATCCGTAGCCGGTAACGAGGCGGGGAGGTTGGAGGATGAGGGTGAATGGCAAACGTAGGTAAATTGTTCAAATTTAGGGTTTTTTATTATGTGAGAGGAGAGTAAGGGGAAGAGGTGACGCGAGAAACAACTCGTGTTTTATATACTAGAGATCTATGACTCGATATGCTATTTCTGATCCAAAGTTGCTTCCCATGAATGCATCTTGCTTAGCTAAGTTATATCTAACTCAGTGGACTCTTTGTTTGAGTAGAATCAAGGGTTTGTGACATGTACCACAATAACTGATGCAAGCTTCCTGCCATTTTGTGTCAAATTATTCAACTATTAGACTTTTCTCAAAATTCTGCTCAGTTGCCAGTATCTTCTATGTACCATTTTAATGTGTTGCGTGATGGAAACGGTAGAATGACTCATTAGAGAATAAAAAAAAATGTAGTACCCTGTTCAACCCATAGTATATCTGATAGTACAGTAACTTCCTATCTCTTATGTAATTGCAGTAAGCCGGTAACGACCTTGCACTGTGGTTAATCATTGTATAACACCTTAATTTCACACCTTCTAACTATTCAAGGCATAGTAGCAACCATTTCCATAGGATTAATATTTCAATTACTCCTTAATTTCCTGTAATTCATGGTTATTGTCTACCCAAGTATTTCAAACATAACTTAGCAAGCGATGCATTCCATTGTTTCATGCTGAGTTTGAAGTTTCCACCTTCAACTATATTACTTGTAATGACCCTTGTGCAGTTGTGCGTCTCCTCTACTCATTACTTAAGGTAAATTTGGTTTCAAAAGAAAAATGCAAAAAAAATAACCCTTTCTTCTACAGGATGGTTTTCATGGAAAGAAATCCACCCAGTTGAGAAGCAAACCTTGCCTTCTTTTTTTAATGGCAAATCTGAGAAGCGGACACCTGAGGTATATTTGGGGATTAGAAATTCCATCATGATGAAATTTCATGCCAATCCTCAGTTGCAGCTGGAGTCTAAAGATTTGTCTCAGTTGTCGATCGGGGAGGTTGATGCTCGGCAGGAAGTCTTGGAGTTCTTGGATCACTGGGGCTTGATAAATTTCCACCCTTTCCCACCAGGGAAGACTAAGCCAGAAGAGAGCCAACGCAATTCTCATGATGAGGACAAAGCTTCTCTGATTGAGCAGTTGTTTAAATTTGAACCAGTTCAATCATATATGATCCCTTTACCCAAGAAAGAAGATGTGGAAGTTCCAGCCCCTCTGCCTAGCTTGTTTCCTGATCCTGTACTTGTGGAAGATGTGGTTGCAGCTGCCGAGCCTTCTGTTGAGTACCACTGCAATTCCTGCTCAGTTGATTGCTCACAGAAACGCTACCATTGTCGGACCCAGGTTAGGTCTTTTTGCTTCAGTGCTGCTGTCCCTTCCGAAATTTTGCTGTATGTTTTATCACCTTGTGTATAACATCAATGTATCCGCACTTTATCCATAAAGTAACCGCGTGATGCGGGTTCTATACGCTGTGGAGATACATGCTGTATTATTTGAAGGCAGATCGGAGTTCTTCTATACGCAATATTTTTTTCAGTGTTGTTTTTGACTCCTTTTTTTTCTTTCCCAAATTGATTGGCAATAGTCTATATTGCACAAGCAATAACTATCATGGTATTGGCTATGGAATTTGAATGCCAAAACATAAACTGCCAAAAGGCTGATCTACCTTATGGGTTGCAGAGATTTGTAATCTTCAACCCGATGTCACTGTATCTTGCCAATAACTTTGTTGTAGCCTGTACTGATTGTCTTTATCTTTCTAAAGTCAAATCTTTTCTTACTGGCTTACTGCTGTTGCTTTCATTTTTTCCGATCTTTCAAAAGAAACAGAAAGAGGTATGTTTCAAATCTGAAGATTGGTGGTATTGATTTTGCTTCTATTTACAGGCAGATTTTGACCTGTGTTGTGATTGCTATAACGAAGGAAAGTTCGATACAGGCATGGCCAAAACCGATTTCATCCTCATGGATTCGGCAGAAATTTCTGGCGCTAGTGGTACTAGTTGGACTGATGAGGAGACATTGCTTCTTTTAGAAGGTTTAGAAATTTTTGGCGGAAAATGGGCTGAAATTGCTGAACATGTTGCTACTAAAACAAAAGTGCAGTGCATGTTACACTTTCTTCAAATGCAAATTGAGGACCGCTTTCATGATGGTGAAGATATTCATCAAAGTATTCCGGAAAGCACAGAGCAAGCCTTGACTGAAAAAGGCACTGCTGAAACACCTGAGAAAATGAATGTTGAAGATAAAGTGGAAGGAAAAGATACTGCAGATGGGAAGCCTTCAGAGAAAACAGAGGGCAACTGTGAAGAAGCAAAAAGAGAAGACAAAAGCGTTGTCGAAAATAAAGATACTCAGAATTCAGGTGGCAAAGATTCAGTTGCATCTCCAAACACTGAAGAGCCAAATCAATCTTTTGATGCTCAGCCTACAGTGAAGGAAAATTCTGCTGAAGTTGGTACCTCTGGTGAAAAACTGTCAAATGTTGCTATTGATATCCTGAAATCTGCATTTGAGGCAGTTGGTCACTCCCCAGAATATGAAGGTTCATTTGCTGATGCAGGAAATCCTGTTATGGCACTGGTAAGTACCATCTAGTATTTGTCGTCTTTACTTATTGATACAGTATGTACTACCCAGAGACCTAAAATATGTCTCTGCAGGCAGCATTTTTAGCTGGCCTTGTGGAAGATGACAATGCCATCACTTCATGCCGTAGTTCACTAAAAGCTATCTCTGAGGTGTCTCCAGCGCTCCAATTAGCAAGTAGGCACTGTTTTATTCTTGAGGATCCACCGAATGATCTGAAAGACATTTATGTCAGTGTAAGGTAAGCAGTGCTTGCAACTATGTTAAAATGAAGTGCTGTCGCAAGATTTTGCTGATGATGTGAATGAAATTTGCAGTTATGAAAATACAGATGGTGATCAAACAAAAGATAAGGATATGGCTCAAAATTCAATTGACACTGAGAAAAAAGACATCAATGAGAAAGAAGATAATGCTTTATCTGCGGACAAGCAAAATAATTCATCCATCTCGCCAAATGACCACCAAGAATCAGACAATAAGAATGTGTCATCTGATGATTGCCCCTTAGTGGAGCCCAAAACCAATAATTCTAAGGAGTCAGGTGATCCAACTGCTCCTGTGGATAAGAGTGCATCCGACAACATGAAAGGTTTATTAAGTTCCATGGAAGATACAATTACTCCACCTAATAATGCGAATGAATGTGGTTTATTAGCTTCTCAAGAGGTTGTTGCAGGAAGTAATATGGGCGCAAGTAATCCTAAACTAGGAAAGGACAAACCAAGTGCTGAGGTGAAGGCATCTGATGATTCATCTTTGAAAGGCAACATTGAACTCAATAAGACTGAAGATGCAGTTACCACCCCAGCTACCGTACAAGAACCAAAGCAAAACCAAACATTGGAAAATGGCAAGATGGAAGGTACTTCATCTATTTTTTTCATTAAAATTATTTGTATTAAACCACTAGAGGATAACCATACATTTTGCACTCTATTTCAATTAAAGCTTCTTATTTACTAGCTTGGATGATCCCCTGGTGACTTTGCCTTCACCAATTGCACCTGTGACTCATTCACATGTTAACTATATTGCTGATTTCCTTGCAAACAAAAACCTATATTGCTGATTTATTGGCCAAGATCTTTATATTACAATATATCCATCATAATTCGCTAGCATGCCATTGGATTGAGCTTGTCCGAGCAGTAGTAGATAAATCCAGAATTTTAGATCTGGAATATATTATGTGCCTTGCAATACTGGTACTGCATGAATATGTGCCTGATTGACCAGCATGACTGACACAAAATATAAACACCTAATGATCAGTTTTTTTAATCCTTTTAACGAAAGTACATCTTTTATTGCTAGTGTCCGTTTATGTACCAGTTATTCAGCTTGACATAGTTTTCTAGTTACTTCCTCCTGTCAAATAATAAGTGTGTTTCGGGGTTTGTGTAGTCAAACATATTGAACCTTCAGAATTATTCTCTCATTTTTTCTTCATGTGTTTTGTGACTACTGCAATTACTTTCAAGTTATTGCTTCTCCTCTTGGTCCATGATTTTTACAAACATTTATGTCGTCTTTTCTATCTGTATCCTCCCAACCATTGGAATATATATAGTAAGTGCTTACCATGAAAGCCTGGTAAGGGCTTTTGTGATATGGGATCACAGTGAAGTGAATGAATTAAGGGGTGCAAACATTACAAAGAGGGTCAGAATTGTGAAAACAGCTTTGCCATCGTTCTTCGGCAGCTAACTTTCCTTTCTTTGCCATCATTCTTCAGCAGCTAACTTTCCTTTCTCTGTCGTATCTATCATGCAGAATCTAACAGCGCGGAAAGTGTAGTTGCCAATGAAGGGAAGGGCTCAATAGTTGCTCCTAACCAAAATGATTCCATAACTAGGCTAAAACGAGCAGCGGCTACTGCTATTTCAGCAGCTGCTGTGAAAGCTAAGTTTCTCGCTGAGCATGAGGAATATCAAATTCGAAGGCTAACTGCACTGATGATTGAAAAGCTGGTAATATGAAAATCCACTCACATAATTGTGCATTCTTCCCGTACTGTGTTCTATACTATTAATACATATGATTCTTCTTCCACAAAAAAATAATTATGATTCTTCCCTTTGTGCAGTTTCAAAAAATAGAAGTGAAGATGTCGTTATTTGCTGAGATTGAGCAGGTGGTCCTTCGAACAAGAGAGTACACTGAGAAGACCAGAAAGAAGCTTCTAATGGAGCGAAATGTGATAATTGCAGCTCGCATGGGTGCATTGCCATCTAGGCCAAATCAGCCTGGTGTAGCTGGAAACAGATTACCGCCTGGATATGGCAACCCTGGTGTAAGGCTGCCAAACGCAATGCCCCGGCCCAGCAGCTGAGAGACATCCGGACACCTAGTGATCTTATACTCCATTCTTTTAGAAGCATACCTCAAAGACTCAAACCTATCAGCTATGGTGTAGCATTCTTTAGAAGTACATTGTACAATCGTCTGTATAACTGCTTCTATGAAAATTCACCATTTTTCGATTGAATCTTGGGTGTACGCAGAAGATTTGAATCTCCTCTTCTCAGTACGCAGAAGCTGCGCAAAGGATCTAAACCGTGGAGTCGTGGGTTTGCACTGAGACCTCCCGTGGTGCTTCCATCAGACAGGATGTAGAATTTGTGCCATGGTGTTTATACGGTCTATGGCTGTAAAACAGGGTATAATTCTTTGCTATTTCGGGATTGGAGTGTGGTATCTTGTGGGTAGCATAAGCATCCCTCATCTATCGTTCTTTTGCATTCCTAGAACTGTGGTGGGTGGGCTATTATCTATCTTGTACTCCCTCCAATCCCAAATATAAGTTCATACATTCTTCTTCCAAATGCACAAATATAAGTTTATCATAACTCCAATGCACCTTTTTGTTTCAAGACATGTTTGGTTTATGGTGACATTTTGCCACATAAGTTTGACTACCCTAAGCTCTTGTTTGGTTCATAGCCACAGATGTGGCATGATTTCTCTTCTAAACTCTAGATCCTACACAGTAGACTTTAAAAAATGTGGCAAGATATCCTTAGGCTAGCTGAAGTATGATGCCAAATTTGTTCACTAAATTTTAGGTGAATTTGACAAAAATATGTTGTAAATGTTAGTAACATTATACTATCAAATAAACATGCTCTCATTCTTCTATTTAAATGCACCCTAATTGACCTGATAAATTTGCTAGTCACCTTAACTCCAATAATAATTGATGGACAATATAATCATTGTATTCTCCTCTCAATTCTTGTGCCAAAAATCTAAATAGACTTATATTTGAGATTGGAGGGAGTAGGTTCTTTAGTTGATATAGGAGGCTTCGCCTAAACGACGAAGGAAGCTGCATTTGCGGCTTGTTTATACTGTGAAACTCCATCGGAGACATGCAAATTTCTCTGGAATTCCGATAATTCGTTCGATTCAAACTACGCTCTGCAATGGTCATCCGGTTGCAGTCTTGCAGACCGCGAGGTGAACTGGAACTTCAACGGTCCGAATGAATGTCCCATTACTCCGGACGAAGCCATCGAAAGGACCAAAAAGCAACACGTACCTTGGCTTCGATCGTTATTTTATTTGCACCCGGCTCAGGCAGCTTCGTGCGCCGTACCGTACCAGAAGCGCACGATCCACTCGTTCAGGCCACGTAGACCCGTTCCGCCGCGGTTGCACCGGAGAACTAGAGATCCGACCGACATGTCAGGTTAGCTGACGGTTCAGTGGACCCCGTCTATTTCGTCGAGACCTCTGCAGGGATCGAGGCAGGTAGGCAGGCGCCCGTGCTCCCCATTTACGGGCCACGATCCCCATAGACGCGGTGCTCTTTACATCCAGCCACTGACATGTGGGACCCTATGGGTAGACCTAGATTGACAGTGGGTAAAGAGATCAGCAACGGCAGTATATGTATCTCTGCAAGTGAAAGACACAGCTCGCGACGCGCTGTAACAAACTAACAACGCAACTTGAAACTTTGGATGGCCCCAGAGACAAAATTACGGGAGTACCCCTGGCACGCCCCGCTGGAGATGTCACACGAGGCATCCTTAACCATCCCAAATGATTTTTCCTTTATTTCATTTCCCTCATAATTCTTTTTTAATTTTATTTTCTTTATTTTCGTTAATCTTTAACAGTTTTTTTAAAGGGATTTGTAAAGAAAAAAAGAGAAAATCTCGCTCTGAAATAAATGAAGCTAGGAATTCTTTTGTAAAATAAACCGTGAAAAAAATCGTTAGAGCATTAAGAAAAAAAAAATCATGAAGGGATTTGAGATCAAGAGGAGAATCCGGTAAGGTGGTCGTACCCCAGGGGGCTGTCTTGTAAATAGTAGGCAAATCCAGGGCCATTCAGCTCGCCTCTCTCCCGGCTCCCCGCACCTTCCCGCCTTAAACCCGCTCTCCTCCCGAGAGTCGAGAGCCCTCGCCGTCCTCCGGTTCCTCTCCCCACTCCCATTTCTCGGCATTATTTTTATTCGGATTAATTCGTCTGTGTTTTTGGAGAAGCACAAGTCGGTCCCAAGTCGCGAGGTATGGTATTTTCGCAGCTTCTTCTCGTCCGACGATTCACCGGGGAAGTTGTCGGGAAACGATTTTTTTGGGGAAAATATTTCTATTTTTTCTTTTAAAATACAAGTTGCGGATTTTAGTGAATGGTCCCTTTTTTGTCCCTCGGAGAATGCTATTTCTACAAAGTTTGGAGATTTCTGCAAGTTTTTTAAGCAGTGTGTCGTATTTTTAAGCAGCTGGATTGGATGTTTGGGTTTAGGGTTTTAACCTCTTCGTGGTATGATGTGATATTGATATGATGAAGCGGCGGTGAAATGCTTGTTAGGGTTCTGGACGATGGCTGATTTTTTGTGCTATTTTGAATTTTTTTGGGCAGGGTTTAATCTGGTGGCGGCTTATGGTAGAAGGGATGGTCGTCGCCGTGGCGAACGGGGTGAAGGTGGAAGCCGACGCCGCCGCCGCCACTACTGCGGATTCTCCTAAATCCGTCCTGGAGGACAAGGTGATTCTTTGGCCTCCGGATTTGTGTAGTTTGCGTGCCGAACCTTTCCAAAGATTTCTACTTTTTGGCCTGACCATAGTTGCTGTTGTGATGGTTTTGTGCAAAATCAGAAAACTTCTGAAGGAAAGAATGGGAACTCTTCCCTTGCAACAGATCCAATTAAGCAAGAGGTGGCTGATGATTTTGTGGATGCAAGCTCGTCCCTGCCTGCTGAGTTCGAGGTCAATAGCGGTGATGTGCATCCTGTCATTAAGGCAGTGAAGGAGGAAAAGCAGCTACTGAAGCCAGTCAAGGAGGAGAAAGCTGATGATTTCGTGGAAGCAAGTTCTACTATACCTATTGAAGTTGAGGCCAACAATGGCGATGCATCCCTGATCACAGAAGCAATGAAAAAGGAAGAAGAGCAGCTTGAGGAGGCCCGGATTAAGGCAGAGGACGAAGAGGAAGCCAGGAAGAGGGAAGAAGCTGCAAGCCTTGCTTTTGATCCTGAGGCACGGTATAACAAGTTAGATGAGCTGCTGACGAAGACTCAGCTCTTTTCGGAGTTTCTATTTGAGAAGATGGATCAAATCACTGATGTATGAGTCTCTCTCCGTGTGCCAACTGTTTTTATGTTTTTTTTGTTCTAATTATTGTTGCTTTCTTTGCTGATTTTGGTGTTGTTGCCTGGTTGTTAAGCAGGAAGGTGTTGAAACTCAAGCTGAAGAGCCGCCGGTAGAAGAGAAGAAGAAGGGACGTGGCCGAAAGAGGAAAGGCAATGCTGCGCCACAGTACAATGATGTGAGTGCAGGCTTCATATATTATTCTCCGTCTTTTGTTATTTGTTAGTATGCACTGTTTCACTGTCCTCCTATAGATGGACTATGTCGATGATGTGTTTGACATGTACTATTACAATACTATGCTGCTCATCTGGGCTTCCACCAATAGTAAGTATTTGTTGAAGCATGTGTTGCTGGTAGAATTATGCCAAGGATGGTGCTGTGCTGGTCGTGTTTCACTTGTAGCGTCCTTTTTTTTAGTTCATAAACTCATAACGTGTGACTGATAGGGTTGTTCGATGATGGCTGCAGCATGAGCGCAGCTGTATTCCTCAGTAACAGTCAGGATATGAGGATAATACTATTCTATGGTTTGTTTGGACTTGTTGTTGTCTACTGATCAGCTATACAATTATGAAACTTATTTAAAAAAATTTCTAGGGATGACCTCTAAGTTAATATATATGGAGGAAAAGGTTGACAAATAATCATTATTCATAGGTTAAACCCTATCTTTAATTCTTTATCAGTTTTGACAACCTAAAATAAAATATTATTCAGAAGAAGGCTAGGACGGCAGTGGCAGCCATGCTTACAAGATCTCGTGAAGATCGACATGCTGATGATTGTACTCTCTCAGAAGAAGAAAGGTGGGAAAAAGAGCAGGCCAATCTTGTGCCATTATTGACTGGCGGAAAATTGAAGTCATACCAGATAAAGGGTGTGAAGTGGCTAATATCATTGTGGCAGAATGGACTGAATGGGATACTGGCTGATCAAATGGGCCTTGGGAAAACAATCCAGACAATTGGATTTCTTGCTCATCTGAAAGGGAAAGGCATGCATGGCCCATACTTGATAATCGCTCCTCTGTCCACTCTCTCGAATTGGGTGAATGAGATCTCAAGGTATATATCCAAGGTTTCATTTCACTGTTCTTGTCTTTGATGTTCTAATGTTATGACACTTGATTTCAGGTTTACTCCTTCTCTGGCTAGTATCATTTATCATGGAGATAAAGTGGCCCGGGCAGAGATAAGAAGAAAATTCATGCCCAAAAATATAGGCCCTGATTTTCCAATAGTAGTGACTTCATACGAGATGACCATGTCAGATGCTAGATTACTTGCTCACTATAAGTGGAAGTATGTTGTTGTAGATGAGGTAATGGAAATCGCATGCTCTAAATTGTCACCCTTGTATTGCTTTTCCCCTTTTTTGTATTTACATGTCAGTTCCATTTTTTTCTCTCCAGGGACATCGGTTGAAAAATTCTAAGTGTAAATTATTGAGAGAGATAAAGCGCATACCAATGGAAAATAAGCTACTTTTGACTGGGACACCCCTTCAGAATAATCTGGCAGAGCTTTGGTCACTATTGAACTTTATTTTGCCTGATATTTTCTCATCACATGAGGAATTTGAATCATGGTATGATTCACTAAGTCACTTCACCACTGTCCACCATTTCCCATTTGTCCTTTTATACATGCCATTCGATCCGTAGTCTCAGCTTTCAGCACTGAGGTGCAAATACCAATATACTGGAAGCACTTTTTGTGTTCATCAGTGACTGACTACAATCAAGAGTTCTTGCCTTGTATTGATTCTAACCATAATTTACTTGAACCTTCCCTGCCCTGTATTTTGGCGCTTTCATTTAGTTTTCTCTGTCACTGCCTGAGTCTTGATAACTTCGCTGATTTGTATGGATTGAATCATTGAATGGAACAGTTGCTTGATCTGTCATGATTTGTGAAGGATTAGTTTCTGGTCCTTTAAATCTATCATTGTGTGGTAAACCAATGCAATGCAGTCTGTTAAAAGTACCCAAGTGCATTATCAGTTTCATCACCATGCATAATGCCCATGAATCTAGTAGTTCCACAATTATAATTCTACTCTTGAAACACATTAATTTCCTCCTGTAGATTACATATTGAGAGATTGAAGTATCGTTCTTCATAAAGCCTATAAATACTTACTGTTCCTATTTAAACTTGGAATATTCCACAAAAGAAGAAATATTTAAATATTCCATTATCAGTTTCATCGCTATCCATAATGATCATTGTTGTTAAATATTCCATGTATTATGTTTTATTTGTTCCGCCTCTATTGCGCTGACAACTATTGTCTTGAAGGTTTGATTTTTCTGCGAAAGGAAATGAAGAAGAACAAGAAGAAACTAAGGAGAAAAGAAGGGTCCATGTTGTTTCGAAGCTTCATGCCATTTTGCGTCCATTCCTTCTAAGGCGGATGAAGGAGGATGTAGAGCAGATGCTTCCACGAAAGAAAGAGATAATCATTTATGCTAATATGACTGAACATCAGAAGCGAATCCAGGATCACTTGGTTGAGAAAACATTTGATGTCTACTTGAATGAAGAATCAGATATCGGTATTACATTTGCATATATTCTTGTGGACTTGCAGACCACTACGTATCTAATTTAATAGCCCTCTAAGACAAATTTTTTGTACTCTAGTGTTGCGGAGACCTGGCATTAAGGCAAAGCTAAATAATCTCTTCATTCAACTGAGGAAGAATTGCAACCATCCTGATCTTTTGGAATCTGCAGTCGGAGCAATAAGTTTGTCCCATTTTCTATAACTTTAGGTTCTCGTTTGCCAACATTTCTTTACATTGTCACCTATTTGTGTTTTTGCAGGCCTGTATCCACCTGTTAATAAGCTTCTAGAACAATGCGGCAAGTTTCAGCTTCTGGACAGGTTATTAAATTCCCTACTCTCGCGAAAGCACAAGGTATGTGGTTTTCTCCTCTTGTCGTATTGTGTTTTTAGCTGGGCTTATATTCATGCACATGCTAGCACAAGTTTACTTTTTTATCTTTGGGTTCTCAACTATAGTTGAATTGGTATATATTTCTAGGTTCTGATATTCTCACAATGGACAAAAGTATTGGACATTATTGAGTATTACCTAGATTCAAAAGGCCTTGAGGCTTGCAGAATTGATGGTCAGGTTAAGTTGGACGAGAGGTGGCGGCAGGTAATGTGCTAGTCTGTGCCAATATGTTACTATTTCACTTGAGAGCATCTACACTCTGAAGAATTGTACAATGCTTGGTTGTATTGTATGTTGGGATTTAGGCATATGTACGTATCTTTACGTTCCTAATTGTGCGCGTGAACAAGAATTTGGCATGTGGCACTCTGAAGATTATTCTGAGGTGTTAATGACTTTTTTACTTGCACAGTTCTGAAGGCACTTGTGTTAAATTGCACATTCTCAAAATACAACTAAAAACCCTCGATAATTGTATTCTTTGGTGATTGGGATACATTGTATAATGATATCTCCATGATACTGTTTGCGTTTTTCAGGAGAATTGTAGTTGATGGTTCTCAACTTCTCATTCCCTATCAGCATGCTCATTTAACACCCATGTTTAGCAAATTGTTTAGTTGGCCGCTGCACCAGTTTTTTTCCCTGCCATCTCTTTCTATTAGAGCGCGGTAGTACCGCTCACGTTGAGGCTATCCACGTTGGCCAGAAACATCCGTTGTCGGATTCTGATCGCGTGGTCATATCCCATCTCCCCTCGGCTGGACATCAGACCCTTCTTGACCGAGCCACTGACAAAACCGAGAGTGCGCCTCTCCTTCCTTATCATCTCGCATCGGGAAGCATCTTCCCCTCCTATACCTTCCCCCTTCTCCGTCACCTGCTTGCCCTCACCGTCACCGCTGCCCCCACCGCCTCCGGCTCCGCCACGCCCTGCCATGATATCTGAAAAGCAGGTGGTGTAGCTTGGAAGTGCAAGGCTATGTCATTTCGTAAACACTAAAAAGTTATAAGTTGCTTTGTAGTTCTTTTGTGTTGCTTGTTCGTTGCTAGATGGTTGTCTATGACTGTCGTTTCCTCACAAGTTCGTTTGCTACTTTTCTGTTTCAGATAGCAGAATTTAATGACCCGAACAGCAGCTTAAATATCTTCATTCTGAGCACACGGGCTGGTGGACTTGGTATCAACCTTACTTCTGCTGATACCTGTATCCTATATGACAGTGACTGGGTAATTCTCTAATTATCATGAGAGTTACACTGTAATACTCCATCAGATAGAATGTTCATATGCTAGCAATGTCATTAATTAGAAGATGCGTTCTTGCTTCATGCCATCTTGTTTGGACTGATTTCCTGTGGTGCTGTTTGTACATGTAGCTATGGGCCTGCATACTTAAGTTATGTACGTTAATTACCTGTCATAGTTCTAACTTGCTGTACTATTACTTCATCGTCCAGAATCCTCAGATGGATCTGCAGGCCATGGATCGATGCCACCGGATTGGTCAAACACGGTCAGTGCATGTGTATAGGCTGGCAACATCACATTCTGTTGAGGTGCGGTTCGGTGATCTGTATTTTCAGACTTTTTGCTTGACTTTTCTCTATTAAGTTTGCACATCTTTTCATCGTTTCAGGGACGGATGATCAGGAAAGCTTTTGGAAAGTTGAAGCTAGAGCATGTGGTGATAGGGAAGGGACAATTTGAACAAGAAAGGGCAAAGCCTAACGTCTTAGATGTAATAGTTTCATTCTAAGTATAGATATAGCAGTAGTTGTTTTCTTCAGATTGGGAACAACAGAAACAACAGATGATGACAAAGTGAATGCGTGCTGGAAAATCGTTGCTGATAACGGTTTACCCCTCATGGGAATGCAGGAGGCGGAGCTGCTGGCGCTGCTCAGGGACGAGCAGGACGAGGCAGACAGGATGATCCAGACGGACATTAGCGACGAAGACCTCTTGAAGCTGATGGACCGGAGCGACCTGTCCGGACCACCTGTTGCTACAGACGCCGCTCCTCTTATCCCTCTGAAAGGCCCTGGCTGGGAAGTCGTGGTGACCACGAAAAGCGGCGGCGGCATGCTCTCGTCGCTCACCAGCTGAGCGCCGCCGCAATGTTAGCTATGACGACGAGGTGCTTGTTGGCCGCAGGTCAGGCCATATTTTGCATATATATATGTGCCCCAAGTAACAATTGAACTGGGTGTTGCGCCTGCAGCAGTAGATTAGGCGATGTTGTGATATTGGAGTACTTGTAAGCTGCGTTCTGACTTCAGCAGTGTGCTGTTCCGTTGCCGTATTTCACATGCGACTTCGTTCACGACGCCTGTGTATGGTTCGTAGTATTGGTTAACTTGAGCATTGGTGTGCTCGGCGTAGGTTCTTCCGTTTCAACTGTAATGCGTAGAGAACTAAATAGATGCTTGCTGGAACAGTGCAGTAGCTCCTTTGAATTCGCTTGCTAATGCCAAATCGTTTAGTATAGAACTAAAAGGATGGACTGATCACGGCTAATATTGTTTAATAATGCTATCGGCGGTTAGTACCTTTTCGACTCTCCAACACAGCCTGAACAATCCAAAGTAGAACAAAGACGAACACAAATTTGGTGGAGGCTCCTCTATTTTAATGCTCATAATGCTTTAGGTTACAATGGAGTGTCTCCTCTTATGTATATGGTCCACGAAGCTCTTTGTCCTAGTGAGATTAGGGCTCCTTATACACTCTATTAGGGCATAAATAATGCTAGATGTTTTAAAAAAAAGTCTTAACATTTATATAAAATTGTAATTTTTAATACAAACAAATACTACATGTACTTAAGTATGCTTAGCTATCTTGTTAATACTAATATAAACAGTGGTGCTTAAGTAAGCGTGTTGATTTCCGACTGGGCACCTGTGCTACTCAATACTGGATGCTTGTGGCTAGATGATTAAAAAAAAGAGTGTTAAGCACCTACATAAAAATTATAACTTTTAATGTAAACAGAGACTAGATGTGTTTAAATATAATTAACTATCTTATTAGTGTTAATATAAACATTGATGCTTAAGTATGTATCTGGTTTTCTATCTAGGCACCTGTGTTACTGCAGTTGAGAAAAAAAATTCAGATTTTTTTCATAAACATCTCATCTAACCACCCATCGTACATGCTCTAAATATCTTCTCCAAACATCCCATTATACATGCTCTCAGGATTTCAACAAATATCATCAACATCCATGATGCATCTTTGCATTATTACTTGGAGGTTAGAGCTAGCTAGTCCAGAAGTGAACCGCTTGCCCAGCCAGTAAAGTCACGCCAACCAGTTCAGGGCAGTTGCTGCATGCTTGTCCCGGCAAATTTGATCGGCTACTTTAAGGGTTTATTTGGCAGTATTCTAGATTCTCTTAGAAATTTTTTGGTTTTAGATTCTTCTTGAAAATATTTCTTTGGTGAATTATTCTTAATTTTCTGAAAACGTTTGATAGGGATTCTGGATTCGGATTCTTGAAGAAAAATGATATGGAAGTGAATCGAAACGGGTGAAACTCCATTTTGAGTGATTCTCCTCGTAGCGTTAACAATGAGAAACATTTTATGTGATTCAAGGTGAAACGTTTCATGTTTTGACGTGTTTAACAGAGATTCTGGAGAATCATCAGAGAATCTGAAACATTTTTTTTAACCGAACGGGACCTAAATCCCTAATCATGATCAACATCAACACCCATGATCTTTCTTGACACAGTGGCGTCCACCTCGTATTTCCCACCTCCTTTCAGATTTCACTCGTCTCGCATGTTGCAGTGACCAGTGGCATCCGCCGATAGCCACCACGCTACATTAGACGTCTTGCAGGGAAGCTACACGCCTACACTAGATTCCACAACTAGCTTCGCAATGCTACTAGCGACCTGCTGGATCGTGCATGTGCGGCATCCCCATCATGGTTCAGCCTTCGATGGCCGCCTCCTTGGTGGATGTTGCTATAAGCCTATAACTAGTTGGCTGGAACCCAGGAATAGACGACAATTGCAGTGAGACATGATAACATTTACCAGATGGGATTCACTAACAAGGAGGGGATGCAGTTTCTCTGACGTAACTACACGGGGTGACGTTATCACTAACACATGAGTCAACTCTAGTGAACCCCACACGTCAGCGGCGATGTCACACGTATAGCTATATCACACGATCTCTCTCCCAAAAGGGAGATGGTTTGCCTTCTCCCACTTTCAAGGTCTCATCCCTGGCTCCACCCCTCTTCCGCGTCCTTTGACCGAAAAGTACACTCTCTAGCGACGGAATCAGGACGTTGGGGCATATGCCCACTAGGGGCTGAGGCATGCCACCCTTGGCTATACATTTCACATTGTTTTGCAAGGTTTTGCAAGTGTCGATGTAAGATTTATATCTAGATACATATTAACTTTAAAGTTGAAAGCGGGGTATGGTTTGGAAGAACAATAATATCGCCCACAAGGAGGTGAATAAACATTTTTTAAACTTCATCCTCTATTTAATAGTTGCCCTAAACTTAGGGCAGAAATAAAACAGCAGATTTTCCACAAGTGAAAAATCTAAATATGCTATGCTCAACTAATACATAATCACCTAAAAAAATGAAGGTTACAATCCTAGGGTAACAAAGATTATTCAATTCTAGCAAGATATTCAAGAAAATCTAATCGAAATATCCAATACTATTCATCGGATATTCTAATATTGTTCATCAGATGTTTTGATATTGTTCATCGGATATTCTGAATGGTTCATCGGATGTTCCGATGCAGGTAAAATACCTAGATAGAATATAACGAATTTAACTCAATGTACATACATATAAGCATATAAGCTGGAATATCAAAGTAATGCACAAGAGTAAAGAGATATGGAGACAAATGATTTGTTACCGAAGTTTGTATATCTACCGATATCCTACGTCTCCGTTAAGGAAGCTCGGTCACACTTGAGCCGAGTCTCTTTCAACCCTTTTTCTCATGAGGTTGCACACATGCACTCCTCATTTTCACTATGTCCAACTCTTCCTCCACTCCAAAGATGGTGAGTTCCGCTAACACTTCTGAGACTCCTTACAATCTTCACTTGAGGAGATCACGGACAATCCACCACCAAACTATCTAGGAGACGATGCTCTCTAAGAGTAACAAACTCCTGGATTCACGCATGATCCACACCGAGTGCTCAAACACACCCAACTAATACGTCAACTATAGCCTATCAAAGCACCACACCTCCCATACCTCTCGTTCTATACTCACTAAGCCATAAAGGGCATTGGATATCACAAAGCAATCCTAAAAAGAGAAAGGGAGCGCTCAAAGGTGGAACACCAAGTTACAACATCTCTCAAGCCTTTGCAAGCACCAGAAAAACACCTTCAAACCCATCAAAAGACTTGTTCTTCCAACTTGACATGTTGAATATCTCAATTCAACTCACGCCTTCTTATGAAATATAACCCTAACTCACTCTCAAGCACAAAATACATGGGTTAGTTCATAAAATCTAATTGACAACTTTATACCTTAAATCACTTGATCTCCACAAGTGATTTAACCTTCACATTTATCGTCAATTTTCTTAAGATTTATCGTCAGTTTTCTTGAGCTTCCTGTTTATCTCATGAGTATCACTTAAAGCTTAATGACATTGATGTATACATTTCCTATGGAATAATCTACTAACAATTTTTAATATAATTGTTAGTCTATAAGTATTATCATTACTTATCCGAGCATCATCTAAAGCTCATTTATCTTGATGCATGTCTCTTGATTATATATCATTCCTCAATGAATCTATGATCAATCCTTCATACATCACATATGGAATAATCCATGATCAATCCTCCATGCATCACATATGGAATAACCTACTTCTCAACATGATTGTTAGTTCATATGTATTATTATTAATTAACAAAATCACACTTAGATCTAGATAAACCTTCGTGATTACATGTTCATATGAATCTGAAGGGCCTCCACATCTATTATATCCTAGGCCTCCAAAAGGTTAAGGATGGCCCTGGGCTTTGGAGGCTCTGGGTGCAACTTGTTATCGTCCTGACAATTGACAAAGCTCTGCGTGACGATAGCAGATGCCGCCATAATCAATCCAATATACCGCATAGTCAGAGACCTAGATGACCTAGGCCATGGCCGACCTTGTGGTGCTTTGGCCAAGCATGTCCCATGCACTCCTGATGTAGAATCTAATTGAAAGGTGGAACGATGAGGAGGACAATCCGCAAGAGCGGCATCAAAGGTACCTACTGCAATGCAACAACATTTGCCTGATGCCATCAACACACTAAACTTCCTGATCTGGCCTGGCAGGTTCGTATTCCGCCTGGACATTGCCGCCAATGATACCTACTGCAGTGCAACTAAACATTTGCCTAATTTGGTCAAACTCCCCGTCGGCAAGTGTGGCATTGTTGGGCCACCAACCAAATACCTAGTGCTAGAAATAAAGCTCGAGGCTCGTGAGCCAGCTCGAGCTCGACCTGGCTCGGCTCTGCCCGACTCGATGGCTAAACGAGCCGAGCCTGAGTCACCTTCCTACCTCGTTGGCCAACCAAGCCGAGCCTGAGCTGGCTCATGAGCGGCTCGGTGGCTTGGCAGTCGGCTCAGCCCAACACGTCTCCTCATTGAGTCAGGACTCACCGGCCTAGCCCAGCTCACGTCTAGTGTTTCCTAGGTCAAGTCCTTTCACCACCCGTGCTCGTGAGGCCGTGACCACCCGTGTCCCTATGAACCCGTGTCGGCCACCACAGAGAGCCAGAGCTCAGACACGGCGACTCCCGTAGACCATCATCCCTGACCTCGAGTCCCCTCTCTGTCATTTCATCATTCATCACCCCCTAACCTCCGCATCTTCATCCAGCCAGGCGTCGCATGTAGCCAGAGCGACAACCAAGTCATCACCTGTCGCCCGCCACCTCTCCGTCCTGCCAGCCGCCGCATGGAGCTCGAGCGATGGCCAAGTCGTCACCCGCCGCCCGCCGCCTCTCCGTCTTACCAGTCGCCACATGGAGCCGTAGCGGTGGCCAAGTCATCACCCGCCGACTATAGTCTCTCCGCATGTCGGCCACCGCCTTTGCATCCTGCTAACCGCCGCATGGAGCCAGAGCAACGTCCAAGTCATCACCCACCGGTCGCTGCCTCTCCGTCCTGCCAGCCATCGCATGGAGCCAAAGCGACAACCAAGTCGTCACCTGCCGACTGCTGCCTCTCCGTCCTGCCAGCCGCCGCATTGAGCCAGAGCGATAGCCAAGTCATCACCCGTCGACCGCCGCTTCTCCACACATTGAGTCACCGACCGCCGTCTCTCCGTCCTGCCGGGCGCCGCTCTCTGAACATCTGAAATTAGATTCATAATGTTGTGCACCTCAATTTCTCCCCTTCGTATGAGTTCTGAACATGCATGATTTGTTCCTGTATTGGCTCACGAACTTATTCAAGCTAGCTTGAGCCAGCTTCAAGCCCGAGCCGAGTCTAATGTTTAGCTCAGTAACCTATCTGAGTGAGCTTGGCTTGGCTCACCCTAAGGCAAGCTCATTCAAGCCGAGTCGAGCCTGACTTGTCTCGGCTCGTTTTCACCCCTACAAACACCCTCGTAGTCTATTATATTGTGATTTGAATGTTAAAAAGGACCACCACGTTCTCTCTCAATGTCACAAAATTACTACGTTAATAAATCTAGATCACTCATTGTTATGAACATCTAACGATTTAGATTAAACCAAAGAGTTCATATCAAATATGATTAATAAAGAACTAAATTTGAAATTGAAAATTATAGAAAACTAGCAATTCGATTCCATAAAGATTGGGAAGCAAAGTATCTAAACAAAGAGTCCACGTAAAATAAAATTAATAATGTTTGAAATTGAGGTAAGAATAGAAAAAAGAAGTATTCATATCAAATATAGTCTTAGAAAAATAAATTATTACAAAAATCAAATACCTAAATAAAAAGTCAATGTAAAATACAATTGATCAATAGCTAAATTTTATTAAAAATAATGAATTTTTTTCAATATTCTTATTAAGATAATAGATTAAGAAGCACCGTATAACTTAATGTCATCACATCAAGCAGGTGACAAGGCAGTGCATAACACATAGACAAGACAAACTTATTCTGATTTTAGTTAGGCTGCCTACACTTGATGTATGATTTTGGTAGTTGAGTAAAATGTATATGAATTGAATCAAAGCATTTATACGATTTAAGTACAAGTTTGGAGCATAAATAATTTTATCTTACACTAATATAATTTTTATCTTTTTTTAATTTTATACATTTTGTAACTAAATGATATTGACCTCATAAAAAAATAAAGAGACTAATTTTTAATTAAATGTTATCATAACAAAAATATTACCGTGAGACTATCCTCGTTATTAGCACATGCCACTTGCTTGTCTTTTTAATGTGCGGAAAATTTCGTACGTTCCCGGTATGACATTGATGTCCCACCAACGTATGTGTTCGGATCACACATGTTAGCTTCATAATAGGTGGTATGTTGCGGATCATGCAGTTCTTCAGCACCACTACGAATTTAATCTTTGTATGAGCAAATTCCACAAAACTACACATATGTATGAAAATTCTCACAAAACTGGCACCTTTATCAAAGAACGCATATACTTTGCACAGTTTATCAGAAAACAATACTTTTCGACGCATGCTGTTAACTTGGACAAGGTGAACCAGATGTGTTTCCATTTCATCTTCATTTTCCTTGTCGCCGTCTGACATGTGGGCCCACAATGTTATCCAACAGCCAAGTTAACGGCCCACTATTGCCAAGAACGGAAACCAAGCAGTGCCACCTTGCTTATCATGGAAAACAGACTGTTACAGCCTCCAGTCTAATAAGGTTGTTTTGAGTTGTGTGTAGTTAACGGTTTTAAATTTTAGTTATAAATAATTTTTATGTATTGAGTTTAGATACTTAAAAATAATATGGATAGATTTATCTTAAAAATTACTTTTATAATGCTGAATGGAGAGATCCAGAGAAAACAGCCAGACCCGGTGATCCAGCTTCATGCGGACCGGGCAGTGTTTTTCATTTAACTCTCCGATTTATCTAGAAGTATAAAAATGGTTCAAAAATATTTAATTAGAGCTCTAAAGAAGCATATTTTCATGAGTAAATTAGAGCTCACGAGCAACCCATTTTAATTGATTTGATAAAAAAATCATGAGCCAATATTTAATTAAAATTCTCTAAAGAAGCATATTTTTATAACTTCTAGTAATTTTTAATGCTTCAAATAAATTCCAAAAATCACTAATATTCTTCTCATGTGATTTATTAATTTATAAAAATGTTTCTAACTATAGATTTGGTGAAAAAATAAGTTCATTTATAATGCTCCATTTATATGCATTTTTATTATTCATGCGATATGTTTTATTATTTCATGTGATATAATTCAACTTGAATTCAAACATGCGCAAATTCATCCAAATGCTTATAAAATACATATAAATATGAATGAATAATACTTTTTATTTTAATCTCACCAACCAAATAGAAAACTGACTTATTCTATTCACTCTAATCCCACCAACCAAACAGAAAACTAGCTAATATTATCTATCCCCACCAAACAGAAAATAAAATTATCTCATTCTAAAAATATAGATAACTTTATCCTATTCAATATCATTCTCTAACAAAACCCATCCTAAAATATATAAACCATATCATGTAGGTTTGCCCGGAAAAAGAGGGGGATAGAGCCACTGTCAACAAAGGCAAAGGTCCCCTGCCCATACCTAAATTTTGCCAAGTGCCACCTGACCTCACATAACAGTAAACAGGGGCGGACTTAGCTCACAAATTAAGGGGCATAACAGTGACCCAGTATTTACAACTTAAAAAAATACCTAAATTCATAAAAAAAAAACAAGAATCTAAACGTAGACTCGTGTTCTCGCTAGGCCTCTCCTTGTCCGCCCGATAGCAAACGCTACCCTGCTGGGTCACAAAAGACACCATGTTTCATCTGTTTGCTAGTTGCTACGCGATAACGTGGCATTGCATAACTTTGTGTACTCACCATTCTGAGCTAGTTCGCAACGGACTAATGGCTCACAAGAGCAAGCTTTTTTAGGTAAGCAGTCAATCCGCTATGACTTGAGCAAGAGCAGAGAACAGAGTAGACGAAACTACTGGCATGTCAGATAAATTGGTGGCAAGTTCTCATATCACTTCACCTAAAAGGCTATCAGATGTGATCCTACACCTTTGTTTGCTCTTACATCTCATTTTGGGATGTTCACCATATGTCCAAATCTAGAATTCTAGGTTAAGAATATGATGGAGTGAACTAGACAAATCTTAAAGCAACACTTGGCGGCCGCAAATCAGACTATTTAGTGCGCTTTAAATTTTATATTTTAATTTGCACTGCTGGCTAGAGCATTGAACCACTACTTCGCATAATGCACGAAATTATACTCTGGGGAAATAATGCACAGTATTATAACGTGAGCCATTTCCCCGTAGTCAAGTGTCAACCTTGGCGCGTATGGCTTACCTGACCACCCAGCCCAAAGGAGCAGCAGGAAAAACGCAAAAGGCACCCATTTGCACATCAAACGACCGGCAAACCTATCAGCTAGCTATCTCCATGTCCATATTTTTGGCATATGATACGCGTGCCCGTCATGCCACTTGCAGCACTGTTAGTGGTAGGTAGGAATTCGCCCGGACCGCATTCCATTGTCCAAGCACAGCACGGCAAGTAAGACCGGGATTCCATTGTCCAAGCACAGCACGGCAAGTAAGACCGGCAAGGCAACTTCACGTGCGGGGTATGAATATACGGGCTATATAGATCATCTATTTTTTCTATTTAATATTTATTTATTTCTTATATGTTTTATAATTTATTCTTTATAATATAAATCGTAATGTAAATAAACAATTCTAATAAACTATATATGTTTATGGTTTAGTGGAATTTTTGGTTCGACGAAGACATGGCAGCCTTGCTACACCGACCCTTCCTAACAGTCCCAACTCCAAATGTTGGAATCTGTTCCCTCGAAAAGTTATCGCTGCGAGATGAGTTGCTGGAATGTGTGTTCAGTAGGAAAGCTCATATATGCACCAACATTTACATCCGGGCCCGGACTGCCGTGCACGCGCGTCACCCATCCAAGCGCAGCCGTCTCGCTCCGGCATTCCTTGATCCTTGGCCGCCTTCCTCCCTCCCTGCCTCGCTGCGCAGTTCAAACCGGGCGGCTTCGTTGGCACGCAGTTCAAAGACCTACCAGCGCAAGTGAGCCTTTGTTTTTAGCACAGGGGTTGGGGGCTTTAGCGCGTTAGAGGCTATTTTGGCTGACCTACAACTCTTAAGATTATTTAGAGCTAGTTGGGTTAGAATTGTAATATGTAGAGAGTGTTTAGTAAGTTATTTTATTTTTATTTTAATATAAAAATAAAGAATTAAATTATGTTATCTTAAACTATAAATTTAAAATTTGATATGGAGCTAAGAGCAGAAGCACTGCTAAAAGATTTTAGGTATGTTTGTTTGAGTTGAGCCTTTTGGTTTTTGATTTTTCTATCTTTTAGTTGATATTTTAATTAGTTTTTACAATAAATTTTTAGCTTTTTAACTTTTAATTTATTTTATCAGAAAATAGCTTTTTAGTTTTATCAAAAATAACTCATAGCTAAATTTTTTGGTTCGGTTTTTAGCTCTAGAGAAACAGAAACTCAAAAAACCGAACCGCGCATGCCCTTAGTGTCTACTTTTACACCCGCTCTAGCAACAACCTTAACCATTTTTAACTATATTTTCTTTATTTTATTTTTTATTATTTTTTTTTCTGTTCTCATTTCTTTTATTTTTTTCTCATCTTCAATAGCTTCTCTTCGAAGGGCAGAGAGAATCCTGTTTTAGAGGAAATGATCTTAAAATTCTCTTCGTGATGAAAATCGTGAAGAAAAACTATTAAAATACTGAAGAAAATAAAAATCACTTTACAAAGAAATTCTCATTCACGAAGGGAATTTCTTGGGATGCCCTTACTATTGTTCCGCCTAAGAATAGCTCCAAGGGATTCCCTTTAGAGGTTAGATTCCCGTCGTGAAGGGATTTTCGTTCTTTTCGGCGTTTCAACGGTTTCCTTCACGGTTCCCGTCATGATGGGATTCTAAGTGTCATTTCCTTCAGGACAGGATTCACCTCGAAGGGAAGCTGTTAAAGATGAGAGAAAATAAAGGGAATGAGAACGAGAAAGAAAATCGGGAAGGGAACAAAATAAAGGGAATATGGTTGGAGATGGTCTAAGACTAACCCCAAAAGATTACCTTCATGAGCTAGATTCCTGTTGTGAAGAGATTTTTGTTCCTTTCAGCATTCCAACAGTTTCCCTTTACAGTTTCCGTTACGAAAAGATTCTCAGGTTCATTCACTTTATAACAGCATTCTCTTCTTTACTTTTAAGATTTCATTTGAAGTGAAATTGTTGGAGATAAGAGAATGAGAATATGATTGGAGATGGTTTTAGAGGGCGAGTCAGAGAGCGCCCATCGCTTCTTTCTTCGTTTCTCCTCCTCGCTAAATCGAGGGTTAAATCGCTGCAGCCTGCAGGGAAAAGCGAGCAAGTGAAGGCCACAAGAAGCAGCACAGCTGAGAGAGACGGAGTCAGATCGTACCTCTCTGTTTCTGTGTGCTTGTGTGAGAGAGAGGGTGGAGATGACGGGGAGGCGGCGGCTTCTGCTTGCTCTCTTGGGACTCTTGCAGCTCTTTCGTCTTCCTCCCGCAGGTGAGGGTCTCCCTGTCCATGGTTCTATCTGTTCGGCTGAGCTGTGTTCTTGCCGAAGCTCTTGAAAGCCTTTTCCTTTTATTTCTATTTTCTTATATTTGGGAATTTGAGTTCAACTACTCGAGCTATTGGTTGCCAATCACAAAATCCAGGCTAAAAGAGAAATTCAGCGTAACTCGAGCTGTTGATTGCCGATTGCAAACTATGTAGCTTCCAAGTTCTTTAGCTCGATCTCTTTTTGTGCTCTGCGTCCTCCTTTCCCCACAACAAGCTACTGGTTCTCTGTGACGACTCGAGATGGTTTTCGTCGTTGTCTGATAGCGAAAGGAACAGAACCCGTGTAGAACAGAACCGTGTTTGCATCTGCTGGAGTTTTCTGAACCACACGGAAATTGATCCTACCGTCGACATGGTCGTCATGCTGCCATCATGCGACGCTGATATGTAGCGTTGTGCGCTGATCCGGTGAGACGGTGACACCTAGAGCTACCAACGTGCAGCTTGCCAGTTTGTCAGATGCTTTAGGCCATTTTGAGCTTTGACATGTTTTATCTAGGACTTCGCTTTCGACATGTGAAGTTTGGAATTTGAGCCTATGATTTACGTCAATTGGTTGCGACTAAACTCAGTTTATAAATAGAAAAGAAAGGTCTTTACCATCGTTGTGCACTGGATTGCTGCATTCTCCTAGTTGTTTTGTGTTCCAGTTAGGACTGGTTAGCTTAGGTGTGTAGGAATTTCATAAGAACGCGAAGCTTTTCTTGAAACCATGTAAATTTCTAGTGTCCTTAACAAGTGTACTACTATATCTCAAAAAAAAAAAAGTGTACTGCTAGTAAGTCACAGAGCATCTGCTGTGCATGTTGTCAGCTACATATAATATAAGTGCAAAGTACGCTAACGCACGTGCCTGCAGCGCCGCAGTCCTTCGTCGGCATCAACTACGGCAACGTGGCCGACAACCTCCCGCCGCCGTCGGCCACCGCGCGCCTCCTGCAGTCCACGACCATCTCCAAGGTGCGCCTCTACGGGACCGACCCGACCATCGTCTCCGCTTTAGCCGGCACGGGCATCTCCCTCCTCCTCGGCGCCGCCAACGGCGACATCGCCAACCTCGCGTCCTCGCCCGCCGCGGCCGCCGCCTGGGTCGCCGCGCACCTCCCGGCTTCCGCCTCGGGGCCGTCCATCACCGCCGTCTCCGTCGGCAACGAGGTCCTCTTTGGCGATGCCACGCTCGGCTCGCAGCTCGTCCCGGCCATGCAGAACCTGTACGACGCGATGCCGCCCAACTCCAGCATCAAGGTCTCCACCGTGAACGCCATGGACGTGCTCGCGCAATCTGATCCTCCGTCCTCCGGCGCGTTCAAGCCGGAGCTCGCCTCGGCGCTCGACCCGCTTCTGGCCTTCCTGAGCAAGACCGGCTCGCCGTTCCTGATCAACCCCTACCCGTACTTCGCGTACGTCAGCGACCCGCGCCCGGAGACGCTGGCCTTCTGCCTGTTCCAGCCCAACGCCGGGCGGCCGGACGCCGGGTCCGGGCTCACGTACACCAACATGTTCGACGCGCAGCTGGACGCCGTGCGCGCGGCGCTGGACGCCAAGGGGTACAAGGACGTGGAGATCGTCGTGGCCGAGACTGGGTGGCCGCACAAGGGCGACCCCGACGAGTCCGGCGCCACGGTGGAGAACGCGCGCGCGTTCGTGTCCGGCCTCGTGTCCCACCTCCGGTCCTTGGCCGGCACGCCGCGCGTGCCCGGCAAGTCCGTGGACACGTACATATTCGCCATGTACGACGAGGACCTCAAGCCCGGCAAGGCGTCGGAGCGGTACTTCGGGCTGTTCCAGACCAACCTCACCGAGACGTACCCGACGGGGCTGCTCAGGAACGGCACGGCTGGGTTGGGGCCGGCCATGGCGCCGGCTCCATCGCCGACGCCAGCGCAAATGCCAACGCCAGGGCAGCAGCCACAGGTGCTGTGACATCACTTGATGTTGTCCTCTTCTTGGTTTAAGTTTATTCACTTCTTCTGAACATCTGGGTTCTGATGGAGCTCTTGCTTCCGTTGGTGCAGGTGACTCCGGCGCAGCCAGGCTCGACGGCAGCGGCAGGGCCTTCCGGTCTGTGCACGCCGGGGACGGCGAGGGGGACCGCCGCCGGCTGCTCTCTTCCTAGTGCCGCTGAATCGTCTCGCCCTTTGGCAGTGCTCCCTATGATTCCTGGTTTCTGGTTCATAGCTTTGCAGATTTTAACATGGCCTTTTTCTTTATACTTTTTCTAGCCAATTCATTGTGGCGCCTTTTATTTTTTATTATTTTTGCGTGGCGCAATTTGTATTCCTGGTGGCTGGTGCGTCGTACTCCCGTCTTGTATCTCGTCAAGAAATGAGCATAATTCCCATGGTTTCATGGCTGGAAATTTGATCATATTGTTAAAGAACAGTCAGCCGAAAAGATGCACCCAACAAAGCAAGCATCCACATCAATGACAATACAATGAGATGCACATCGTTAAAGAATGGTCAGCTGAAGACACACAAGTAGTTTTGTTGGCATATAAATATACCAACCAAAAGGAACCATGTGTAAACAAAACACACACCGAGCAAGGACAACAGAAACAACAATGGCAGACCCAATCCAGTGCTCCAACAGAGACCAAAAACGGCTACAACTCTCAACATACCACCATCTTCACAACTCTTAACATGCCAACATCTTCAAACAAGGCAAGCAAAGGCGGCGTCCAACAAACAAACAAGCACAGAATAGCAGCCATCATCAGATGTAATCAGATTTACGCTCCAGAGTGTGAAACTGGTGACGTGATGAATTGCCCTTCCTTGAAGCTATGGATGTACTGCTGAGGCAAAGCATGCTCCACCTGTAACATAAAAGCTGAAGTTAGGTGCAAAGAGTTTTAACACGTTTACAGAAACAGAGATATGTGATATGTCAACCAATCCCAAGTTACCGACTAAAGGAGTGACAGAATCTAGGATGCTAATAAAATAGGAAGAGGAAGTCTGACATCATAACTGCTAACTACATTGCCCAGTTAAAATGCTATGCATGTGTACCAAGATGTCACATAATATGAGAAACTATACTGGTACAGGGGCAAAGAAGAATGTAGACAAATGTTAAAGAAAAGGAAACATATTCTGGCATCTTAAAACTTGCATCTAAAACAACAACAACAACAACGAAGCCTTTGTCCCAAGCAAGTTGGGGTAGGCTAGAGATGAAACCCACAATATCCAACTAAAAAGACGACGATAAAACAATAATCAATAAAGGTACTTGTAATAGTAAACTTGCATCTAAAACAAACTTCCAAAATCAAATCAGAATGTGGCAATGAACTGTCATCTACTCTGTTTCTGCATAATCAGGAACTCGCAATAATATACCATCAGTATTTGTACATCAGTGTTCTATGGGCCTAAAAGCTTTCCAAAATGTAGCATGTTACCAAATTTCTTCCCCTTTTTTAATCATTTGACACTACAATAAGTTAACTATGTCAGTATTATACACTGAAAGGAAAAAAAAGTTAAGATCACATCTTACCCAATCGCCATCAGTGACACCACTTGGAACCATCACATTAATTTCACTAGATTTAGCTGAAGTAATTGAAGCTCCCAGCGAATCTTTGCTTAAGTATAGCTGACACCCAGATGTGTTGTCGATTGATATTGTTGGTGCTGTACCCTGAAAGTATAAGTAGGAAAAAAATAACAAAATTTACATTCAAATAGTGAACTTATGTAGCGGATGTCAGTTATACTAAAGAGAATGAAAAACTATAGGGCAATTCTACCTGTTGGAATTTTTAAACATAACAAAATTCAAAAGGAAAGGAAATAAAGTTTATAATCAAGGTTTTCAGGAGCATGTGAGTGCTCAGATTTGAAGGACTCATTGAAGCAAGGAAGCAATCAAATCATAATACAAGAAGCTATTTTAAAGCATATAAGTGGGCAGAGAAATTAGAGATCATACATAGGGCCACAACCATATCATATATTCTCCCTACAATAGACTGACTAGATGTCTTCCTGCAAGAATAACAGTGCAGAAAATGCAGAAAACAAGATCCCAGGCAATGAATACTAAAATATTCAGAACCAGAGAGCTGTCTGTAAGGGACAATTACAAGAAACCATTTTTACACCTAGGTAAGTTAAAATACATTCACAAATATAAATATAAACATTATAAACATTGAATACCTGACATTGGACCTCAACACCATTGCAGTTGACAACCTCAAAAGCTGCAACAACATCCTGAAACACATGGTAGCTAAGTTTATTGTTACTACGATGATACAATAAATTAGTTCGAGGACCTCTTGTCCCAGAACAGCTTACACTAACCTTGAAAACGATTCCAAATTTGGTGCATTTGTCAACAGTTATATTATTAACCTTGCCTACAAAAAAGTATATAATTGCTGTGACCAAAACATAGAGAAGAGTGTACATCCAAACTAAGATACACATTACCATTTACTTGAAGGAGAGAATCCTTGCATCCATATACATAGACGGATTGTCTGGAATCACAGTCATCAATAGCAAGGTTCTTCTTACCAACCTGATTCTCGACCACCCATCTGCCATTAGTCACACAGGATGGAACACATATCAACAGGCGGGCATCATATGGTAACACGTTAGTACATTATTATATCAAGTGTAACAGAAGTTGGAATGATGTATTGTTTATGCCTAGTTATAGCTTAGGACAACAACAATAACAACAAAGCATTTGTCCCAAGCAAGTTGGGGTAGGCCTTTGCCATTTTTTATCATTATTGTATTTAACTATTTAAGAATGCCGTAATCATTCTAGAAGATCATAAGACATGCACAATCGCCTCATGCCTAGTATGCAAGCTGGACAGGTAAGCTGTGGTTGCTTGAATGCAAAAGTACAAGCTGGCTGACCGAGGTGAACCCATCTTGTCCAAACTCAGAACACGACCATGAATTGCAAGTGAGGGTTGCTTGAGATGATGATAAGATGGTGTTGGGTTGGTTGGATGTGTGATGCAAATAGAGGACGTATGAGGTGAAAAGGAAACTAAGAGACCTATTTGTCTACTCTACCTTAATAACCTTAATCACCATTAATAATCCTTAATCCATCTTGTTCCATCCTTAAATCCTTGACACACGCAAATAAATCATCAAATCAAGTCATTACGCAGTGCTGAAAACTAACTCCTTAATTTTAGCTTCCCTTCCTGGTTCCTGGTTCTTCCTATGCCCAAAGGCCAAAGTCCCAGTCGCGCACATTTTGTGCCAACTCGCTACTCTCACACAAAAATGCCATGCCAACCTGAGGGGTTGGGGATACATATTTATAGGCCCATGGCCAGCCAAGTATATGCCAAGATGCTAGTCTAAGATGCTGTCCTAGATGTTGTCCTCTAGTCTAAGATGCTGTTCTAGATGCTGTCCTAAAGCATATGGGCAGCAAGACCACCACCATGTGGCAGCCCCACAAAGACCATGCAGCAGCCCCACAAAGACCATGTGCTGCACAAGGACTTATCCCATCATTCTCCCCCTAAGTCTTGTGCGTCGTCTTGTGGGAAGATTGAACCATCCCGGTCCTGGAGCAGAGCTCAAGGAACTTGAGCCTCCCAAGAGGCTTGGTGAGCAGGTCCGCAAGCTGATCCTTGGTGTTGATGTAGCTCGCCTTGATGCTCCCTTCCTCCAAACAGCCTCGGATGAAGTGGTACCTCACCCGGATGTGCTTGCTCCGGTCATGGAAAACGGGGTTCTTTGCCAGGGCTAGAGCGGACTTGCTGTCCACCCTGAGCTCCACCGCTCTAGTGTCTCTGCCGAGGAGATCACCAAGCAGTCGAGCGAGCCAGAGCGCCTGAGTCGAAGCGGTGGAGGCCGCTATGTACTCGGCCTCGCAGCTGGACAGGGCCACCACCTGCTGCTTGACCGACTGCCAGCTAACGAGGCACTTGCCGAGGAAGAAGAGGATCCCGCTCGTGCTCTTGCTGGTGTCGATGTCGCCGGCGTGGTCACTGTCGCTGTACCCGACGAAGTGTGCCGCCCCAGGGCACCTAGGGTAGTAGAGGCCGTGGTCGAGAGTCCCCGCAACGTAGCGGATGATCCTCTTCACAGCCTGCTGGTGCTCCGTCGTCGGTCGCTGCATGAACCGACTAACGTAGCCGACGGAGAATGCCAAGTCCGGCCGTGTGTGGGCGAGGTAGCGAAGGCTCCCCACAAGACGCCGGTACTGCGTAGCGTCCACCTCCTCCGTCGTGCTGTCGCGGCTCAGCTTCAGCCTCTCCTCCATCGGAGTGAGAGCTGGGTTGCAGTCGGTGAGCCCAGCTAGCTCAACGACGCGCTTGGCGTAGGCGGTCTGTCGAAGCGTGATCCCGGAGTCATCCTGGTGCACCTCGATCCCCAGGTAGAAGGAGAGAGGTCCCAGGTCACTCATCTGGAAGGTGGCCTTCATCTCTTCCTTGAATGCCGCCACCTCCGCATCCTTGGTGCCGGTGATCACCAAGTCGTCGACGTAGACACCCACCAGCAGAGCAGTTCCTCCACTGCCCCGTCGGTAGATGGCCGCCTCGTGCGGGCTTTGCTCGAAGCCCATCCCTTTTAGCGTGGAATCCAACTTGGCATTCCACGCCCTCGGTGCCTGCCGCAAGCCATAGAGGGCCTTGCGCAAGCGGAGCACCTTGCCCTCCTTGCCGGGGATCGTAAATCCCGGCGGCTGGTGCACGTAGACCTCCTCCTTCAAGTCGCCGTTAAGGAACGCCGACTTGACGTCCATGTGATGAACACGCCAGCCCTCCTGGGCAGCTAGCGCAAGGAGGAGTCGCACGGACTCCATCCGTGCCACGGGAGCGAAGGCGTCGTCGAAGTCGACCCCCTCCTGCTGCACGAAACCTCGTGCCACCAAGCGAGCCTTGTGCTTGACGATGGCGCCGGCTTCATCCCTCTTCAGCTTGAACACCCACTTAAGGGTGATCGCTCGGTGACCACGAGGGAGGTCAGCAAGCTCCCAGGTGCGGTTCTTCTCAACCGCATCCATCTCCAACTGCATCGCGGCGTGCCATGCCGCGTGTCTCTCGGCCTCTGCAAACGACCGAGGCTCGCCGTCGTCACACGCAAGGTGCAACTGCGCCTCCAGATCGTGAGGCACCAGTCCCGGCACCGGCTGGTCGCCGAGAAGGTTCTCCATCGTATGGTACCGCAACGGCTCGCCGTCGTGGTACGCGTCGATGCGCTCCTCGTCGTGAGAGAGCGGAGTAGCGAGCTCAACCGGGCTGTGCTCGACACGAGCTGGTGTTGGAGTAGACGTGCCCGGAGAGGTGCCTGTCGGTGCTGGAGTGCGTGGCGTTGCCAGCTGTGGTGGAGCCGGCGAAGAACTCATCGCAGCCGAGGTCCTGGCCGGAGAACGTGGTGCTGTCGAAGTAGCAGGCGCCGGTGTCGGTGGAGGCTCAGGGACTGGGGTAGACACGCTCGTCGAAGAAGAGCTGCCTACTCCCCCAGCTCCCTCGAAGTGGACGTACTCGACAGTGAAGTCGTCGTACGTCGGAGCCGATCTGTCGTCCATCGCCTTGTCCCACGCCCATCCTCGCCCTTCGTTGAACACAACGTCGCGCGCCGTGTGCACACGCTGTGTCTTCGGGTCGAGGATGCGGTAGGCCTTCGAGCCCTCCACGTAGCCGATGAACACTCCCGGAGTGCTCCTGTCGTCGAGCTTGCTAATGTGGCCAAGCTCCTTGGCGAACGCGAGGCAGCCGAAGACCCGTAAGTGGGAGACCGCCGGCTTGCGCCCATGCCAAGCCTCGTACGGCGTCCTGCCGTCGAGCGCCTTGGTAGGCGAGCGGTTGAGGATGTAGACGGCCGTCACCACCGCCTCTCCCCAGAAGACAGCCGGCATCCCCCTCTGCTTGAGGAGGGCCCGAGCCATCCCCACAACCGTCTGGTTGCGCCGCTCGACGACGCCGTTCTGCTGCGGGCTGTACGGCGCGGAGTAGTGGCGATGAATACCCTTATCAGCGTAGTACGACGCGAATTCAGCCGCCGTGAATTCGCCGCCGTTGTCGGTGCGCAGCACGCGCAGCTTGCGGCCGCACTCCGCCTCCGCAGCAGCCTGCGCGCGCCTGATGGCGTCCGCAGCCTCTCCCTTGCTGCCGAGGAAAATCACCCACATGTAGCGGGAGAGGTCGTCGACGAGCAGCAGGAAGTAGCGTCGTCCTCCCGGTGTGGCCGGTGTCACCGGGCCACACAAGTCCCCGTGCACAAGCTCGAGCCTCTCCTTGGCTCGGAAGCTCGCCCGCTGGGGAAAGGGGAGTCGCCTCTGCTTCGTCAACACGCAGACGTCGCAGAGCTGCTCCACATGGTCGAGGCACGGCAGGCCTCACACCATCTCTGCGGCACTGAGCCGCTTCAGGGCCTCGAAGTGAAGGTGCCCGAAGCGCTCGTGCCACTGCCACGCCTCGTCGTCCCGACGAGCGGCGAGACAGAGGGGTTGTGCCACCTGCACGTTAAGGATGTAGAGTCGATTTGTGCCTCTGGTTACCTTGGCAAGAAGGCGACGACGGCGATCCCAAATCCTCATGACTCCATCCTCAACAACCACGCGCGAACCGTTCTCATCCAGCTGTCCCAAGCTGATGATAGAGTTCCTCAACGCGGGAATGTAGTAGACTCCGGTGAGCAGCCTGTGCTCACCAGACACGGCGGTGAAGATGACGGAACCGACGCCCTTGATCTCCACGCCGGAGGCATCCCCAAATTTGACGGAGCCTCGGACGCTAGAGTCAAGCTCGGTGAAGAACTCCCGTCGACCGGTCATGTGATGGGTGGCGCCGGTGTCGAGGCACCACCCGTCAGTCTTGTCGTTGCCGGAGCCGTCGCCGAGGAGGGCGTGTGCTTTTGGCTCGTCAAGGTGGAGGAGAGCCGCTGCGGCCGGTGCCGCTGGAGGTAGCTCTATGCTCGCATGAGCCATGAACAGAGCCGGCTCCTCCTCCTCCGCCTGTGCGACGTGGGCCTGGCCGCGTCGTGGCTGACGACAGTCCTTGGCCCAATGGCCAAGCCGGCCGCAGTTGCGGCAGGTGTCGTCTCGTGCCGGCTTGTGCTTGCCGGCGGCGCCGCCCTGGGCGCCTCCGCGGGCATCACCCTCGGCACGTCCTCGCGCCCCGACCTGGGCGTCTCTGCGCGCCTTGCGCGGCTTGCCACGCTTGCGGCCGCCTGTCGTGGAAGAAGGCTCCCCCTTCCTCCGGTCACCCTGGCAGGCATCCCACTGCTCCCGAGTGAGAAGGAGCTTCCCGCCAGTGGTGATGGGCCCCGAGAGAGATTGTGGCTCATCGCTGTCGACGACCTTGAGGCGACCTATCGCCTCCTCGATCGACATCGTGGAGAGATCCAGCAGAGACTCGATCGAGCGAGCCATCTGCTTGTACTTCTCGGGGACGCAACGGAAGAGCTTTTCGACAGCTCTCTCCTCGCCGTAGGTGTCATCGCCGAACTGCACCATCTTCTGCAACAGAGTGTTGAGACGGAGAGCAAAGTCATCAACGTCCTCACCTGGCTTGAAGGCCAGGTTCTCCCACTCCTTGCGAAGTGCCTGCAGTGTGGACTTGCGGGCGCGGTCGCTGCCGATGCGTGCCGCAGCGATGGCGTCCCAAGCCTCCTTGGCAGTCCGCTTATTGGTAAGCGAGAACTGCATCTCGGACGGGACTGCTGTGATGAGGGCATCCAGCGCCCGTCGATCCTGGTCGTAGTCGACGTCGCCGTACCGGACTGCCTCCCACATGTGCCGCACCTGGAGCTTTACCCTCATCACCGCAGCCCACTCGACGTAGTTGTCTTAGTGAGGGTAGGCCACCCACCGCCGGGGCCGACATCCCTGACAACAGCCTGGAACCCGTGGTGACCACGGTACCGATCCGGGGAGAGAGAGCCACGCCGCCTGTAAAGGCCGCGCTCTCCATCGACCCGTCCGCCACCGTTGCCGTGCGCGCCTCCTCCAGGAGCGCCGCCGGCGCGTCCGCGCCTGTCTGGGCTGCCGCCCCGCTCGTGGGCGTGCGCCGCTGCCCACTGTGCCGCCCGCTCTCGCGCTGCCTCTGCCTCCGGCAGCTCGAGGTCCGCGTCGGCGCTGTCGTCAGCAGAAATGGAGCTGCCGGTGCTGCCGCGCAGAGCCTCGACCTCCGCTGCCGCCGCACGCGCTGCAACCGCCGCCGCCGCTGCTTCTGCCTCCGCTCTGGCTGCTACTAGCTCCGCCGCTGCCAGCCTCGACGCCCTTGCCGCCGCCGCAGCGGTCTCTGCCGCCGCTCGCTCACGTTCCTCTGACGCGGCAAGTTCGGCCTCCTGCCGACGCCGCGTGCTCGAGGCGACCGAGCGCTGAGACTGCCCTGCGGACATGACGCGCTACCGGGGGAGGGCTGCTGCGTGGGGAGAGGGCTGCTTCAGACGAGCTACTGCTGCTCTGCGCAGAGGGAGAGGGGTGAGCAGGAGCAACCGGGGCTGCTGCTGCTCTTAGCTAGGGCTGCTGCGAGGCTGAGGGGGGAGATGAGCAGGAGATGCTCAGGCTACAGGATAAACAGGCTCTGATACCAGTTGTTAGTCGCTGAATTCTTACTCTTGGTAGTAGCTGAATTCTTACTCTCATCGAGAGAGGATGACACTAGGAGTTGGGACAATTTTTCCTTTATTTCTCACACAAAAATGCCATGCCAACCTGAGGGGTTGGGGATACATATTTATAGGCTCATGGCCAGCCAAGCATATGCCAAGATGCTAGTCTAAGATGCTAGTTTAAGATGCTGTCCTAGATGCTGTCCTATAGTCTAAGATGCTAGTCTAAGATGTTATCCTAGATGCTGTCCTCTAGTCTAAGATGCTGTCCTAGATGCTGTCCTAGTGTCCTAGATGCTGTCCTAAAGCATATGGGCAGCAAGACCACCACCATGTGGCAGCCCCACAAAGACCATGCAGCAGCCCCACAAAGACCATGTGCTGCACAAGGACTTATCCCATCAGCTACAGCAACCCAGCAAACAAAACAATTGGTCACCCAAATATTCAACATGGTTGGGCCTGATTGGTGTTGTTACAGGCTGCCAATCATCAAACCCATAATATACCAGCAGACCAACTAATCTAGTGCCTTAGATAATATGTTAGATGGTGTACGATTTTAAGAACCACAGCGAAACTCACTTGCGTCCCATCTGAAGCTCCATTTTTGGGGGTCCAGACTTGAAGGAGAATGACCCTGCACGAGAAGTCTTCTCAGGAGCTGCAGCAGGAGCAGCAGCAGTGCTGCTGACAACACCGCTTCTAGCAGCACGGTTTTTAGTCTTCATGTCATCAGTAACCTTTCGTAACCCTGTGCAACAATAATGTGGCTCAATGCGTCTGTTATTCAGATATGGAAGTAAAATAATAAATCCTCGCATCCTAGAAAAACCATGTTTTCCCATCTACCTGAAGTCACAGGTTTTGAACTAATCTCTTGAAAAACAGCTGACATCCCTTCTTTAGGCTGTGAAGATTTTGGAGACTTCTCTGTGCTAAAAAGAGGCGCTGAAGGAGGAGCTGGTGGAGGGGGAGCCTTAACCGCTGGTGCTTTAGGTGTTGGGGCAGCAGCCTTCGGTTGGGAAACAAGGGAACCTCCAGCAGGACCCCAGACAGGACCAAGAGGGTAATATTTCTTAACATAATCCCGCAGACCAGGTATGTATAGATCCTTCAAAGCTTTAGCCCACTCAACATGATCAGGGTCTTTGTTCCTGTACTCCACAAGAACCTATGAGGAAAAAAATGATGTATATGCTTCATCAACCTACTCAGTATGAGGAAGCAGTTGCTTCATAGTGATAGTAGAACTAAAATTTTCAGCTGAATTGCTAATTAATTGGTAATCGGAGCAGACGAGAGAAGTTAAGTCAAATAATCTTTCTAGAGACGCACTTATAGAAGGATAGTCGTCTTTTGTTTGCATATGCCTCCTTTCTTTTCAATTTGACGCTATTGACTTTTTGCAGTGTTTGAGACATAATACTTCCGTAAATTTATCTCGATATATACTGATAAAATTATACTTCGTGACCACATTTCTGAAGACAAATATAGTGATATTAATTTCATAAGTCAATCGTGATAATTTTAAACATATTAATGGTCAAACTTAATTTGGCACTGATTCTAGGACATCAAATAAAAAAAAGGAAGGAGTAAATGTATTTATAGAGTTGCATTTCTCTGTTTCAGAATGGCATATTTATTATTGTGTTTCTTTGCAGCAGTAAATACTACTTTTTTTCCTCTAAATTAATGGCTGATAAACAAAAAGGTTTCATATCTATTGTAGCTAGAACTACTTTGTTTTCTTTGAATTCTTGTTGCAGAAATATTGCCCGAAACGGTATTGCGTTACTCAATGTCATTTGGGGTATCTGTAATAAAACTGCATCAAATCCCATTTCTCAAAAACAAAATTGATTAGCTGCTACCATAAACTTCTAGTAACAAAATGGAACGCCAAAGCTGAAGATAATCGCAGCAGGCACTATGTCTCACTAATCTAATACGAGCCCATCAGAAAGGAATAACCTTGAAGCGTTGTGATAGTCTTTTTTTTAATGTGCACCTAATTGCAACTATAAGCATAGATGTCCAAGGTATAGTAGAGCAATAATATAAAATGGTCATAAAAAAGCATACCTTGTTATTATAGAACTCAGCCATCTGCCAGCTTTCTTCAACATGTGCTGTTGGGAAGCTCATGCCTTACAGAGAGTACGAAGAAAAGGAAATCAGCGATATCACGTATCAGTTCGACAGGAGTAAATAGATTAAGCCAAAGGAACAACTTTACTAACCACAATCCTTCCCCAAAAATGCAACCCAAGCCAAAGCAGGGAGACTGTCAGCAATACTCTTTAAATGATTGAAATAGTCGGGCCTCCTTCCTTCGGTCATTGCAGTTGCTTTTGTGATAACATCACTGAGGGGCTTAAAGAAATCCTGTGCGTCAGCCATTGATGCAGGTTTCTGCATAAAGAAAGGAAAATTTTGCTCATTGATGTAACAAGAAGCATTGTTCAGATCCAACAATGCCTGCATAACTTGTAACCTGTATGCAAATAATCCTACAACAAGTTATTGTAGAGAAACCACTCGAACAGAATGATCTTAGCAAGCCCAATACTCTTGATCAGCAAAATCCGAAATTTCCTAAATGTGCCTCCGAATCTCAGCTCAATGGGTCATTTCACCGGAGTTTCACGCATCGGGTAGGCAATACAGCGAGAGATCTACGCGCCGAGCACATGCAACCCGACCAGATCGAGGTCGTCCGTCCGGTACCTGTAGCTGCTTGGCCTGGACGAGCAGGTCCTTGGCGACGGCGAAGGCCTCGGCGAGCACCTTGGTGGCGTCGAGCACTTTCCCACCGATCTTCTCGGCCGCGGCCGTGAGGCGGCCGACGGCCTCCGCGACGAACTCGTCGTAGGCCACGATGGCCGGATCCGACGCGGCCGGGACGTCGAGTTCGCGCGGCGCCGCCGCCGAGAGCGAGGCGCCGGAGGCAACGGCGGCCTCCAGGCGCGCCACCGCCGCCTCGAGCCGCTCCACGAGCGCCGTCTCCATCGCTGAATCAAACCCGCCTTGGGTTCTCGATTCCTCTCTCTTCTCCTCCGTGCGTGCGCTCCTCTGTCTCGTCCGTGCGTGCGCGTCTCTGGGACGCCGCTTCCAGCCGTGGCGGTTTTATAGCTCTGCGCCTTTCGGCTTGCGGTGCCGCTTCTTTTTTTCCCTTCTTTTTTTCTGCGGCGACAGGAAATTCCCGAGATGGTGTGGTCGATCGTTTTTCAAGAATCACCGAATCGGCCAATCAGCCTTGATGTGTAAGAACTGAAGGCCTTACCTTTTCTTTCTAGGTTTTCCCGTGCTCTCAGCGAAATCTGTAGGTCTTGATACTACGATTTCGCCAATTCCTTCGCGTGGTTCGATCAAGAACACTTTTATTTCTTGTGAGCAAAAGAATTCTGCAGGCCGAAATGTTACAGCAAATGGCTGTACATGACGGGGTTGCACATGATCTTTCCGGCTTTTCCGAATTGATGAGCTGGGCTAGCTGCCGAAAGTCGAGGCAACCAAAGGCTGACAAAGAAGGCGAGGCTGGGCAACATCAGCAGATTAGTTTCACTGTTGTTCGACTACTCACATCAACCAGGACCAACCAGAACTTTGTGGATGGGTTTGGTTGGGCATGTAGGTTTTTAGCTACAAAGATATATAGAAGTACTAGGTTGAGTGAATGCAGTGATTTTGAATAGAAGAGTGTTTGGTTGTTTACAGCAGATATAATAATCTTTACTTGTGGATAGAATGATCATATGAAGATATTTGTTTAACTACATGATCGTATATAACGACTTTATATGTCAGACTAGCAAGTAGGTTCGTTGTACACTATAGCAGATACAATACATTAACTGGATCAGGTTATAGAGAGAAACTCGAATCGGAGGTATCCATCGAACCAGACTCCAAACATATAATTACATCCTTAGATATAAGAAAAAATCATACCTACAGTAAACCAAAGGAGCTTCTCAACGAGAATATACACACAGACAGCCATAATGCCTTTAATACCAACAACCAAACACACACAGTGCGAACTTGCAAGCGCCGTGCTTTCAGAGTTTCAGTTTTTTTAGGGAATTCAGAGTTTCAGTTTTTTTTAAGACATTCAGAGTTTCAGGTGATGAGTGAATGCCTCCGCGATAGAGTACGAGGCCCTAGCTTGATGAGGCCAGATCTTGCTCAGAGACGAAAACACATCTGTTGTACGAGCTCCGTACGAGTCCAGTCGGCGCAACCTCACTAGTCTTTCAGCCTGCCCGTGCGGATTCGGCCCAAAGCTCCTTGAAATCTGACGATGCACTCGAACGGCCCTTCTTCTCCCGCTGAGCTTACCGTCCATGCGGCCCGATTCAAAATCGCGAGCTGTGTCGGCCAGTGGTCTGCCTGTTGTGCCCGTGGGCTGGTGGTCTCCTTTCTGTCTAGTATTGCAGCACACCTCAGTGGTTCCTCTCTTCCCTAAAAAAAAAAAAAAAAACCACACACACACACACTCAGTCGTTCCTCTCTCACAATACATACCGACATACGCACACACCTTAGAGTCTTTCAGGATTCATCTTGTTACGTATAGTAGTAATCGCCGTACAGCAGTTAGCCCATATAGACACTGCTAGGTGTGGATGACCAAATATGTGCGACTTTGCTGATCCCGGACGTGCACCTCCATTTAATGCTTTCAATGTAGGCATTAGAAAGAGGACTTGGCTATAAAAAAATAAAAAATAAGACAAGTAGACAACCAAGGCTAATCAGTGAGAGTATGAGGCACGACACTAATCACTGGACTCACCGGCTACAAGAAAAGAGCTACCACTAGACAGGCACGATTTCTGAATCTAGGGTAAACGAGACTTATTTTCTGAATCCAGGGTAAACACGGCTTGGCCTACGAACAAACAGCTGCACGTACGTAAGATCAGGGCGATTATTGATGCAGCGTGCGCTGCAGACAACGCATGAGGCACTCTTCTCTTCGAAGCGGAAACGGCGCGGTTGGAATGACTTGCTCGAGACAGCTAGGTTACTAGATCGGCTGTACTAGCTGGATCTCGAACACGCAAGCAATGCAGCGCTCCAAGCAACATGCCAACATCTGACGCACCCTCGAAAACCTTGGCTGTTTGCGCTACCTTTGCAACCGCGGCACGTTTCTGAAAACCGGGCTACCTGACAAGCGTCGGCGACGACCATCCAAGTCTTACGGAACGGGTCTCTCTGTTTCTCTCCAAAATGGATGATCTCAGTCGATGCCCAACAAGACAAGCAATGCTAATTATCCGAATTAGAAACGGCAAAACGAAAAAGAAGAATAATTCAATATCCCGACGATAAATGAAGGAACGAGACGTGACCACACTTGTACTAGTCCGCAGCAACGGCGCTCCAACACCGGTATTCATACAGCCCACGTCAGTTCGCGCCGGACGCCACCGAAAATACACGCGGCCCCGCGGCTTTCGGCGGCGCGCGCGATAAAAAAAAGCGGCCCCGTCCGCGCGATCCGGGCGACTTCCCCGCCCACCTCTGCCGATCGAGCCAGCCGCACGAGGGCGCGACGGCAAGCGAGGAGGTCTCGGGTCTGAACACGACCGGCAACTTAAGTCGCGGCCGGGCAAGCTGGCTGGTAGTTGGAGACCAGTTAAAGCGGGGTCAAGGATCAGTGGCGCGTGCACATACTCGGACAGGGACGTGCGCATGGCCGACGACGCGCGCGAGCCTTGGCAGGTTTCAAGCACGCGCGCGAGCGTCGACGTCGCGCCAGCCGATTTGGTGACGACGCGAGGCCCGGGCGGGCGCGGTCGACGTCGGCGACGTCCGCACTGCGGGGCGGGTGTGAAGGCGCCGCTTGACCTCGGTGCATTTTTGGGCTTTCGGTTGGTGGATTGGATTTGCTTACGTCCCCGGGACTTGCAACTCTCAGCTGGTGCGCTCTTTTCGGCTTTTCTTGGGTACTTTTAGGCGGCAAGTGGTAACGAAAACCACGACTCGTTGCTACTCACCAATCGTGAGCGACCAATAAGATCCATCGGAGCAGAAAATTCAAACTAACCTTTCATGCTTTGCCAATTCCAGAGGGAAAGACGTAAGAAAACCACGAATCGAACGTGAACCCTGCAAGGCAGTAACCAATGGCCAAAAAGGTTGTGTTAAGCTTACGCGAGTACGGTTACGAACACTTAGAGGAGCTCCAGCGGCCTCGCCACTTGGCTCGTCATCGCCGTCCCGCGAAAACGCGCCTCCAACAGCATCGCCAAATTGCGCGCTTGCCTCGCCATCTCGGACGCGTGTTCATTGGGCTCCTGTGCACGTAGGAGAGAGGAGAGACGAGAGAAGACAGCCAGTTGCAACATGTTTCAAAAATTCATTCTTTTTCCTTTCTTTTATAAATTCAAAAAATGAATTTTTGAAGTTTTTAAAATCACACCGATTTTTATGCGTATAGAATAAACAACATAAAACCTATTTTAACTGGTTCTAACTAAAAATCTCTTACAAATTTTAAATGAAAATTCATCTAAACTAATGTACCAATTTATAGTCATCCTAAAGAAAAAATAGCCGTTTGAAAAAACTAACTGTTACCAATAAAATACAGATAAATGAGATATGAAGAATGAGATTTAATTAGTTTGTTGAAATGTGTAGAAATATAAAGAGAAAATCTTTTAAAATGGATAACTTAATAAAAATATAAAGAGTGAAATTTGACTAAGAGGTGGCTGTGATGGACTGGTAAACTTGCGAGGTTGGTAAAGACCAAATGATAGTGCTCCTTTCCTTTGTCCAGTTCGTAGGGCCGGACGCACGTTTCCCCCGCCGAGGACTCGAGATTCACGTCCTGACAGCGCAAACGCTTACAAAAATCTACTGTTGACCGGGATCGATGTTCAGTGTACATAATTTGGTCCTCAAAGTCGCGGCACAATCATTTTCAGGCCCCGTAACACGTCATCCGCGTTAGCCGTGCACATGACGAGGGCGCATACTAATCTATATGATAAAGTGAGCTCTTTGGTGTGTGGTGAGATAAGGTTTCCCCTGGTTCCGAATTCCGATACGGTTAGACATGGTGATTGCAGTGCCACAATCTATTTATTTTGCTTAATCATGCGCATGAAACGATGTAAACAAACTTATCACGAAGTTAGTTTTTTATTGCTAAAGTAAGCTTACTGTGTTACCTGTAGACTGTATTAATCCTCGCAAATAAAATGTTTACCAGTAGAAAGGAGACGAATCTTCCCCTATGAGAAAGCAATACACTATTGTACATAGAAACGGTTCGACACACGATATGTACTGTATTTGTTCACCAATTATCAACTCCATATCGGTCCCAGCATCACAGAGCGTACACCGATACATATCACCGTCCTCCAGAGGCTCCCAAATGTGCCCAGGTAGATGGGCGTGAGCTCTTCCCGCCACCCCCTCATTTTTTTGGTATGAAAGGAGAAGGAAAAAAAGAACCTACCGCCCCACTGCTTATTGCAGTTGTAGTTAAACGTTATCCTACTCGCGTCTGCCCACAGAGGAGAGAACGCATAGATTTGCGAGCCGCAAAAGGAAGGGCAAAAGAAGCCGACAAATCTCGAGACAAGGGAAACAAGAAAATAACCTGTCGGTCTCGCGTCTTTGGAGCGTACCACCGGGAACGGACGCGAGCTTTGGAGCGTACCACCGGGGCCGGGTGCCCTGCGCTGCCTTCTCGCGCGCGGACGTCGTCGCCGTGCAACCAGCGGCGAGGCAAGGGCCAGATCAATGCGATGGCATTGAGAGTTGAGACGCTACCTCTTTGCACAGTGTGG
The DNA here is from genome assembly GCF_958298935.1 of Phragmites australis. Lineage (NCBI taxonomy): Eukaryota > Viridiplantae > Streptophyta > Magnoliopsida > Poales > Poaceae > Phragmites > Phragmites australis. The sequence goes on from NC_084923.1 coordinate 42,768,756, forward strand.
GCGTGGCCCTGACCCGCTAGCTGCTGATACGAACACGACACGAGGAGCCTCCCTTTGACGGTTCAACCCTGACTCGTCCTTCAACAGCTCGGATGTGGGGCACAGCAGTACCCTGTACCCCCCCCCCCCCCACCCATTTTCTTGACGAATTTTGAGATCTAAGACTCGGTTAACGTTATGATGATTTTTCAGCTGCACGTGTAATATTTTCTGGCACATGATTGAAGAGTTAGCTCGTGCGCAGAATTCCTTGTGGTTGTAGGTCGGCCGAGCTGGCCTATCACGAGTTCACAGCTACGGCGAGTCCGGAATTCAGGGGGCAGAAAGGGGCCGCACAATGCGCAGCATTTGTTTGTTCCACGGCATTCACTCCCGGTTTAAGACCCCGGGCCCCACCGCCACATAGACCAGCACGAGTAGCAAGTAGGAGTGCCAGCAGATGCTGCAGATCAGACGTGGCAGGACGGTCAATGTCCTGTACGGCCGATGCGAGAAGCGCTGTCCATCACTCCCTTCGCGGAGCGCAGCACCGCGCCAGAGCCGCAGGGCGGTGGGGGCCGCGCGGGCGGGAGCGAAGGAAACGCACGGTCACGTCAGGGGCGACGTACCGAGGCAGGGACGGGCGCAGCACGCCATCGCGGGCCGCGGCCGAGGCCACGGACGCGATCGATCGCTGGGCACCTCCGGGTCCGTGGCCCGGGCGTGCGCTGCGCTGCGCGGCTGCCTGCCTCGGCTGCTCCTATTGGCAGGTGGGGCTCGGGGTTTCGTGGTCCCGAGGGGCAGGGAGACGTCACGGATCGGCAGGACACGCTGGTGTTTGGGAGGAAACGGTCCTTGTGTTGGCGTGCCAATGTGGTCCACCACCAGCCTGTGGTTGGTTTGGAAGATCTTCTGTAAACGTCCGATGGATCATGGATGGCTGCTGGAGTCTGACTGCAGTCTAGATCAGCATCCATCCTTTCGCTATTTCAGCGTCATGGACCAGAGACACAATTGTTGAGTGGAAGGATAGCGACTCTAGGGTTGGATCGGCGCAGGAACTGCTGCGGATCAAATACTTGGACCAAGAAAATGTGTAGCGCGCCTTATTTTGGATAGGTGTAATATATGTTATTTGAAGTTGTAGCTACAAGATGTAGGACATTTTACTTGCATGTTCATGTAACTTGTACTCTATAAATACTAGCTAACTTGTTCATGTAACTTGTACTCTATAAATACTAGCTAACTTGTTCATGCAACAAAAATATAAATAATCGATGTGGTAATATTAAGTACAAATTCAAGATATATATAGATATGATGAGCCACGAAAGTATTGCCAAATGAATATGTCGGGAGTAATGTTTTTGTCGTAGTTTTATTTCAGGTAGAATCCGGAAAAAGATGAGGAGATTTTCAACTAAGTTTTGTCATAATTTCTTTATTTATTTTTTTAGTAAAATATATTTTATATCCATAGCTAGTAACGAGCCAGAAAGACTGGATGACGAAAGTAGATAAGAGATGATGCGGGAGCCAAGTCGTGTTTATATTGTAGAGATATGTTGTAGATAAATGTGTATCATTGGAATGTGAAATGGAAATAATCTCTCTTGAACTTTTCTTTAGGGCAAATATATCTTTCTGGTCTATAAACAAGTGAAAATCCTCAGAATGAGAATAGCAAATATGAAAGAGACTGGAAAGCATTTGCTTTGCTCAATTCTCTGTCGAAATAATCTTAAAATAGATGTGCATTCTCACTTTTATACCCATGCAACAATTCTAATCTACCACTATCGTGCAAACCACACTAACTTCTCATTAAGAAAACAATAATATGCTTACCTCGCGCCTAAATATTTCACTACCCGTCATCAATTCACCTGTAGCCCAATAACAATATCTTCCAAGTTATGGCCATGCTCAAAGACCAAATAACTTAGACTTTAGGGTTTGTTTGTAGTTCAAGTGTGATGCGCTTTTTTTTTCTAAGCTGCTGTGGAAAAATAATGCATAAAACTTGTTTGGAAGTAAAGTTAAAATAAGGCCCCGTTTGGATGGTCAGAGTGGTTCTGATTCACGACCGATTCCCGTGAATCGACATCCAAACGGTGACTGCCGAAACTTTTTCACTCGAAATGATCCATCGAATTGACCCAAATCGGTGAAACGGTTCGACCTTTTCTCCCATTTCTTGCCAAGTTTGCCCCCACGCCCGCTCGAGCTATGGCCACCCCGCCATCGAACTTCCCTCGCCCTGCCTGTGGTTTCCAAGGTTGCCCCCGCCCGTCCTCCCCGCCGCGCCATGGAACCAGCTCATGTGGGTGTCGACCGATAGGTCTAGCCGGAGTACGACCGGCGGTGAGCGCCATATCGCGATGACACTCGGTTTGTCCGGACGGCCGAGCTGACAATGGGTCACGGGCGAATCGGCGCAGGCCATAGACGAAGGAGGGATGTGGGATGCTCATCGTGCGCTCGGTTGGCCGGGAGAAGTTGTAGCGAAAATAGCCCTATTAGAGCATGATTGCAATTTTGGTGATTAATGATAATAGTCATTAGGATTAATATGTTTGTCAAATATATATGTTACTAGATCTTATGGATGTAATATATGAAAAGCCGCCGTAGTCGGAACAAAGCTTGAATGAATTGGAGAAGTTCTAAGAAAAATGTACTTACCGGCTGGTCCAATGCTCAAGAATGTACATACCAGAGCAATTCTGACAGGAGATGGGAAATGCCTTCACCGGATGATCTGATATTCAATGGGTAGTTTACACCGGAGCATTTTTAATAGAGAATCTCGCTCGGAACTTCACCTTGAGGTTCCGGATTAATCCAAGCAATTTTTAACAGAGAACCTCGCTCGAACCCGGAACTCACTGATTTCCTATTCAACTAAGGTTTTTTTTTAACTTTGCTGATAGCTTGTATATTTTGTAGTTAATTCATACGAACTCTAAAAATTATGAAATCAATTGTGTTAGCTTCGTATTAGTATGGAATACATGTAAAAAATGTTATAACTCAATAAAATACTTTTAATTAATTAATTAAATGTGCTTCAACTTAATTAAATCACAGTTAATTAATACCATGTCCTAAAATTATGAAAACACTTGGACAATTCAAGTTATGATCAGTGCTATCTAGAAAAAGTATACTTTGGTATGAAAGTGTTGTTTAAATTGTGAAGATCATTTAATTTTATACCATAAGATTTAATTTATACCATAAGATATCATGTCTTAATAGTTAGCTTAATTAATGTCCTTTTTTAATAGATCTTAAATAAATCTTTTATACTATAAGATTTCACACTTCAATTCTTATTATTCTTATTGCCTCATATTCTTTACTCAGTACCTCATATCCCATTTAATTTTATGGCATTTGGTGCATGTATTATAGCATTTTGTTACGTTAATTGTGATGCACCGTTTTTTCTTTTAGAGATTGACGAACTAGATAGCGACGTAGGTATTCTTGAGGTGAAACTTGATTATGATATTTTGTGTGAAGCACTTGAACAAGAAAGGCATCTGAGCATGTTGCACATATTACTTTGGATCATATGTCTTTAATTTGATAAAATATGCTATATGTATGTTACGTATGATAGTTAGTCGAAGTCGGATTTTTAGATTAGATCCTAATTGTTGCATTACTCTTCCTTATTATTGTTATCCTTTGCTCCATTGTAATTTCAGGGAGTAGCACTTAATGGTCTAATTTAAAATGAATATGTTATGCTTTGTAAGGCTTAGGTCATCGGTAAAAGTTGAGTGGTGGTTCGACCATCGTTCGTGAACTTAGGGCTTACTTTTATTTACAATAATGATGGAGGGATGTGTAAGTTAGTAAGGAGGAGGTGAGATTCGGATAGGCAATATGGATGACTTGAGAAGGGAGTTTCGGATGCTATAGACCCGCTTGAATCGTTTAAGGACCGACCATTGTTGTAGTTGACTTTAGCACTTTTCATACTTACCACATGTCAATATAATGGTAAGGTAAGCCGAATACCTTTTATAGTTGTGATTTTTTGGCTTGTTAGCCTATGGTGTTGTGGTCATAATATGTTTGTAGAGGTAACGTCGTAAAGATGTTGTGGGCATAATAGGCTTGTAGAGGTATCTAGTTTGCTCGATGAATAGTTCTAGTTACATCTACACATTTAGGCGTAACTAGGGTACTCCGAGAGTAGCTCTAGTGGACCTCCGCACCCATAGGTGAATGTTCAAACGGTTGAGGCTCAATTGGAAAATTTTGTCACGAGTACCCCTTGTGTGTACTTTAGCGGGTAGCACAAGCCGAATGATCCTCATGTCGTATGGGCAAAGGGGTACCCCTGCAGGGTGTAAGATGAATTTGAATTGCCACACTCTCGGTCATGAGCATGCTTCTATCAATTTACATCAATCATAGAGTTTTCGATATCAGGATGTTGTGATGGTATGTTGGGAAGTGGTTGGTGGTGTTGATATGGTACAAGTTACAGCTTTTGTTATGTTGATGATCTCATGATAGGAGGGTATTTTGGTTAGGTGTAGATGCTTACACTTAAGTTCAAATTGCTTTTGCATACGAAGTTACTTAACCTTTGTAGCTGAGTTCTTGCTAATTACCCATATGCATTCTATTTGGAGTCTTTCTATTATGGATTAAGTCTTGCGAGTATCTTCGTACTCACACGCTTTGTTTGCTTTTCAGGTGGAGTTAGGTGCTGACTACTTGAATCCCACCGAGAGCGATGTGGTGGTGAGAAGTCGTTATACTACTTCTAACCCCGGTCGGTTGTCTTGTGGGCAAATGGCGTCACCGGTATTTATTTTTTTAGATATCTTTTGCAGCGATTTATGTATATTTATGTAGATAACACTTGTCTTTGCATAGTTTATCAACTTGTAATCTTATTTAATCACGATGTTGTGATATATATGTTGTTAGAGATATGTGTGGATAATAACTCTCTTGAAAATTATCAAAACACACATATCGGGATTGAATTTGTTTTAATCTTTAGTGGCTACGACTGTCGTGGTGAGATGTGGGTTAGCACATGGTGCGTCGAGAGACAAACGCGTGTTAGCTCTCATGTTATTAAATGATTATCCTAATGATTATTTTGAATCTAGTTTGAACGGTCCTCACATGCTCTAACGCTCTTCCTCGAGCTCAACATGTGTTTGTAGCTATTTTTGAGATTGTTGACAAAGGAGGAGAAGTTTGACGACCAAAGTAAGAGGTGTGCCTAGTGGAGAATAAGCAAGATGCCAAGGTTGACAAAGGGAGACTCATCTACATTTGGTATCAAAAGCATCCAATGAAGAACCTCTAGCATGGGTCAATTAAGAGAGATAATAACAATGAAGAAAGGGGGATTCACAACAAAAAAGGGACTAAGTGGTAGAACTTGCATCCAAGCAATATGGTAAGACTTTGTGCTCTTTACATTTTGTATCATTTACTATTTACTATTTGCTTTGGTTGTGACGTCATCAAGCACAACAAATGGGGAGATTGCAGCAAAAATGATCATATTGGATCATGATTGTGATTTTGGTGATTAATGATAGCATAGTCACGGGGACTAACATGTTTGTCAAGCATATGCGTTATTAGGTCTCATGGATGCAATATATGTTGAAACTACCGTAATCGGGACAAAGTTTGGTTGAATTGGAGAAGTTTCAAGAAAAATGTACTCACTGGATGGTCCAGTACTCAGGAATATACACACCGGAGCAATTCTGACAGAAGATGAGGAATACCTTCACCGGATGATTCGGTGTTCAATGGGCGGTTTACATCGGAGCATTTTGCTTCTAGGCAGAGAAAATTCAAGGCACTGGAAGGTCTAGAGATTAGTGAGGATACATGACGGACTATTTCTTAGAGAGAAGAATCCAAGCACAGAAGAACGAAGATCAACGCATCAAAAAGTCTGGCACCTGTGTTATACACACTGGATGCTTCACACTGGAGTATTTCCTACAAAAGCGTTTTCAAGACTTGAATACCTTACCGGATGGTCTGGTGATAGATGTTGTGTACACCGGAGTAATTTATACAGAGAGACTATATAGTCTCGAATGACTCAAATGTACTCACCGGATAGTCTAGTGATGGAGATAAAGTATATACCTGAGTGTCTGGTGTTCACAGAGGTTTTGAGTGTGGGTTCCAATAGCTAGTTTTTGATGTTGCACTCATCGGATGATCCGGTGTTAGTACTACTATTCTCACCGGATCATCTGGTGTTAACAACTTTTCTAAGTCGTTGGGAAAATAGCTAGTTGACGGGTTTAATGCTATAAATACCTCTTCACTCAGACATTTGAATGTGCTGGAGTCCAGAGAAATACATAGATACTTGAGAAGACATCCAAACCAGCAAAGTGCTTAAAGCGATCATTCAAGGCAATTAAGCATAAGATTAGTGAATGATTAGTGCTTATAGGCCTAGAGAGGGTATTGCTAGGTGATTGCTGCCTAGAGAGTAGATTAAGAAGTGATCCTAGTTTGTACCAAGTGGTACTTCGATGCCTTAGAATCTTAGTGACTCACCGATAACTTAAACCGGAGTTGCTCAAGCTTATTGACCCTCTGACTGGGTGTGGAGCGGTAGCAAGATACGTCTATGGGGACACGGAGGCCCTTGCGTTGGTGGTTCAAGCTCTGAAGTGAATACGACGACAAGTGACCATGAGAGAGGCTAGTGATGAGACCTTGCCTTTGTGGCTTGGTGGCTGATTCGGGTTGAGGCCTTGTCTTTGTGACTTGGTGACTTAAGAGCCGTGACTGGAAGAGTCTTAACGACCGGGAGCATATCCTTGGTCGAGCTCCAATGTGAACTAGTGGTGACATTCTACCATCGATACCAAGTGATAAAAATTCATTGTGCTAAGTTTGTTTTCTCTACCGTCTTTACGCTTTCGCATTTACATTCTTGCTATCTACCGTTGTGCATTTACTTTTCTAGAGTAGTATGCTATGATTGACTATAGGTTACGAGGTAGAATAGACAAACTAGATAAACCTAGAGCACATTTAGATAGAAATTGATATATGTTTATCTTGTGAAGTTTTTGGAGCTAATTAGATTAGGTTTTTAAGTGTCACAATTCACCCTCCTCTTAAGACGTCACCGATCTTTTCAAAAGTGCTTCAGCACCGGCTCAACACACAACCGAATGCCGTCACTGAGCTACACCTCAAATGGAGCCCCCTAGTTGAGCTAGTGCCGTTGGTACTCATCTCGACCATTGGCGTGTCGCTTGTTGTCGAAGATCATGCCATACTACCATCCTTAGTTCTGTATAGCCTCTGTGGGGTGGCATCCATGGCTGGATGGCCACCGGTGTAGCCCCGTCGCCCTCCCACGCCCGAGCCACCTATCGCTCGCCTCCTGTGTGCACCTCCCCCTCTTTGCGCGCTCTCTCTCTCCCTCTCTACAGCTCTCCCATATGCAAGAGCCCCTCTCTCTCTGCCTTATCCTCTCCCCTCTCTCTACCAGGTGGGCCCATGGGCCAAAATATAATTTTTGTACACCATAAATCGGCTAAAACACTTTAAAATACGTAGTAAAAAGAATATAACTCCAAATATTATGAAACTAATTTTGTTAGTCATGTATTGACATGCTCTACATGTTAAAATTACTCATAACCATGCAATACTCACTGAAAAACAAAAAAAAGCCAATTATGATAAGGACAAAATGGTCATTTGCACCATCATCCTCTCTTTCAAGTGTAGCATCTAGGCCCCTAGGTAAGTGGTAAATATTTCGGTGATTAATGATAACTATATCATTGTGATTAACAATTTATTTTGAAAGAAATCAAAAATTTAGTTCACAATGATGATTTGGTATTCTTTGTCCCTAAGTAGATTATATGGATGATCAAAAAATATGTGCAAGAAGATTAATAATCTTCTAGTTCTAAGTATCATAAAGGAGATGAATGCCATTTAGAGTAGTATGGCTCTTCTTTTTTAGATTTTTGAATCATACTATAAAGAGAGCCTAAGAGTAGTAGCTTAAACTAGTTGAGTCTAGACTTAATTTGATGCACACTTGTGAATATCTAGAGTTAGGTAGCTCAAAGAAACCCATGGTTGAGATGTCGTGAAGTTAGAGCTAAAGAAAAGGTTGAATTGGATGAGCTCAGTGAATTTAGCTTCATCGGATGGTCCGATCTTGTGAAGCTCGTTCTCACAAAAGCATGCTTTGTCTATCAAGATAGAAAGAATGTGAGTTCACCGATGTTCTGATGGTTAAGGTGATGGAATCATCAGATGCTTTTTTTGGTGACACGTGTTCAGAAATATTAGAAGTGTTTCACCGGATGGCCTGGTGTTAGTTTGTAAAGAGCACCGGACTAATTTCAGCAGAAGTGGAGTTGTCCAGGAAAAATAAAGTTCAACTCATTAGATTATCCGGTGATGCAATGATGAAAGCATCAGACTATTTATTTCAGAGGTGATTTCAAGTGATGAAGTATGAAGCTTAGTTCATCGGATGGTCTGGTGATCATGATGTGTACACTTGACTTTTATACCGGAGCAATTCTTGCGGAGAAGGTTTATTGGTTCTAGAAGAAGCTATACTCACCGGATGGTCCGATGATATCAAGAGGAATCACCAGATTAGTTTTTGCAGAGAAGGTTGTAACTATTTGAAAAGTGAAGGTTAACTGACCGGATGGTCTGGTGCTAAAGGTATGCTTACCGGATGGGTACACCGGATTATCCTCAGCAGTAACGACTAATGACAGCTGATATAGTGGGACTCTGAAGTTTGTACTCACTGGACTGTTTGGTGATTGTGAGGAGATATTCACTGGATTATCTGGTGTTAACAGAAATAGTGAGTTGTTAGGCAACGTCTAAATTTGGATCTCTAGCCTATAAATATCCTCTCACTTGGTTTCAGTTGGTACTCTTGTGGCCTCAGAAGATCTCATACACTATGTGTATCATCAAAAAATAAGAGAGTGCACTTGAGTGAATTCTAAAGTTCTTAATTGAAGGTTAAGGACATCTTTAGTACTTGGAGAGTAGCAAATGTGCATCTAGATGTAGTCTAGACTTAATCTTGATCAAGTGAAGCTATTGGCTTGTTACTCTTGATGGTTGATAACACCTAGTAGGTCTTTGGTGATTAGAGGTATCTCGATGAGTTATTGGAGTTCTTGTGAGAGCCCTAAGAAGGGCTATGTGCTTGGTTTGATGCTCATTAATTTGAAGATTGTGAAGTGACAATCATGAGTAAGCACTTGAGACTTCGTGACTCAAGGGGGAGCGATATCCTTTGTGGATGTTCAAACGATGACTAGAGGGAGTGCTAACTCCTCGATACCTCGGAAAAAGTCTGGTATTCTCTTGTCTATCTCTTTACTATTTCGTAGTTTAATTTGAGCATTACTTTCTTGCAAGCTTTTCTTTTCGCTTTTTCTTAGTTTCGTTGGTTGCTTGTTTTTTGTTGCCCTCTCTTAGCTTGTTCGTATAGTCGCATTTTCTTTCTTCTAAGCTGAGGTTGTTATTTATTCTAGATTTCCAAAGAGGTTTTTGATTGCCTAATTCACCTCACTCTTGAGTCATTCGATCCTTTCATCCAGAGACAAAATTTTGTGAGCTAACCAAACGATTTCAAAGGTGATTGTAATTCACCGAGAAACATTTTTAAGAGAAAATCTGAAATCAAAACGTTTCTAAAAGAAACCGGAACCTAAAAACGCACCCTAAGATAGGTTTCGTATCTAGTTGTTGTTTCTCTCGTATTTGATTTGCAAATAAGATGAATACCGTATCTAGTTGTTGTTTCCCTCGCCTGATCTCTGTTTTGAAATGTAATAATGCCGCCATTAGCGGTCAAGATAAAAAGTTGTTCCGCCAAATAAGATTGTCACGTAGTTTACCTCGATGACAAACGGAGGTTGAGAAACACGTGCAACCAGAACCCACCAGCAAAAGAACCAGATGGTACTGCACCGCAGAAGATCCACACCAGTTGTCAAGCCTGATCACCGCAGCTCAAGTTCCCACCCTCCCCCCTACCCAGCGCGCCCCCCTCGACCCTCGTCATTCCCTCCCATTTGAGGCCGGTGACCACCAAAGCGCAAGCAACCGGGTACATACACTTGTACAATACACTATTCCAAGCTACTTTCTAGGATGTTGTACACCAAGGATAGTCTTCTAATTGCGTTGCGTACAGTATTGACATATGAGTAAATCATACTTCAGTAACGAAATATTCAACTTTTTACCACTCTATTAAAGTGATAATTACTTGCTAACAATAATAAATAAATTCTCTGAATCTATGACTATTCTACTGAATAGCAGTGTGACGAAAAATCAAATACCTGCACTACCCACGCCCTACTGTTTTAAATCCCCTGCCGCTCGCCTCCGCCGTTCCCCCCTTCCCTTGCCCCAAAACCACACCGCCGAATTCCCCGGCCGCGCCCCTCCCTACCCACCATTCCGCGATTCTCCCACCGGCGAGGGCGGGGAGCACCATGGCGTACATGTGCGCGGACAGCGGCAATCTCATGGCCATCGCGCAGCAGGTGATCCAGCAGCAACAGCAGCAGCATCAGAGGCACCACCACCACCTGCCGCCGCCGCCGATGCCACAGGCCCCGCCTCCCCCGCACGGACAGATCTCGGCGGCCTCGCTACCGTACGGCGGCGGCGCGTGGCCCCACGCGGAACACTTCTTCTCCGACGCGTTCGTCGGGGCGTCCGCGGCCGACGCGGTGTTCTCCGACCTCGCCGCGGGAGCGGACTTCGACTCCGATGGGTGGATGGAGAGCCTCATAGAGGACGCACCCGTGTTCGCGGACTCCGACCTCGACCGCCTCATCTTCACCACCCCGCCGCCGCCAGTCCCCGTCCCCGCTTCCGCTGTGGCCCCCGTCGACGCGGAGGCCCAGCCCGAGTCCGCCGCTCCGGCGTCGCTTCCCCAGGCTGCAGCGGCCACGCCGGTAGTGTGTTCCTCTCCGAACTCCCTGGACGCCTCCTGCTCAGCTCCCATCCTCCGGTCCCTCCTCGCTTGCTCCCATACGGTGGCCGCAGACACAGAGCTCGCTGCCGTGGAGCTCGTGAAGGTGCGCGCCGCCGCCTCCGACTATGGTGACCCCGCGGAGCGCGTGGCGTTCTACTTCGCGGATGCGCTCGCCCGCCGCCTCGCGTGCGGCGGCGGGGCGCGCCCCTCGACGGTGATGGACGCGCGGTTCGCCTCCGACGAGTTCACGCTATGCTACAAGACGCTCAATGACGCCTGCCCATACTCCAAGTTCGCGCACCTGACCGCCAACCAGGCCATCCTGGAGGCCACGGGCGCGGCGACCAAGATCCATATCGTTGACTTTGGGATCGTGCAGGGTATCCAGTGGGCGGCGCTGCTCCAGGCGCTCGCCACTCGCCCCGAGGGGAAACCATCTCTGGTACGTATCTCCGGTGTTCCGTCGCCGTTCTTGGGGCCGAAGCCTGCGGCGTCCCTCGCCGCAACTAGTGCCCGTCTCCGCGACTTCGCCAAGCTTCTTGGGGTGGACTTCGAGTTTGTCCCATTGCTGCGGCCAATGCACGAGTTGGATCGGTCGGATTTCTTGGTTGAGCCTGATGAGGCCGTGGCCATCAATTTCATGCTCCAGCTATACCACCTTCTTGGCGACTCCGATGAGCCGGTGCAGCGAGTTCTCCGGCTCGCTAAGTCACTCAATCCGTCAGTTGTCACCCTTGGGGAGTACGAGGTCAGTCTGAACCGAGCTGGGTTCGTCGACCGCTTTGACAATGCACTGTGCTACTACATATCAGTGTTCGAGTCACTAGACGTGGCAATGGCCAGGGACTCATCGGATAGGGTGAGGGTGGAGCGATGCATGTTTGGGGAGCGCATTCTGAGGGCTGTTGGGCCAGAGGAGGGTGCAGAGATGACCGATAGGATGGCGGGCAGCAGGGAGTGGCAAACACTGATGGAGTGGTGTGGCTTCGAGCCTGTCAGGCTCAGCAACTACGCCATGAGCCAGGCTGATCTTTTGCTTTGGAACTACGATTCAAAGTACAAGTATTCACTTGTTGAGCTGCCACCTGCGTTCTTATCACTGGCATGGGAGAAGCGACCGCTGCTCACCGTGTCTGCTTGGCGGTGAGCTTTTTTAGTGTGTATTTGTGTCGTTGTATGTGGCATTGTCATAGAATCATTGAAGAAATGATTAGGAATGGTTTTGCAGCTTTTGTATTAGTTTCCTCCCGGGATGATGACAATGAGTACATGGTATAATTGGGGAATTTTAGCTGAGTTAACTTATTTGGTGTTTGCCTTGCTACATGATGAGTAGTTAGAGCAAATTTAGCACTAATTGAATAGAAATTGATAGCAGGTGGAGTAGATTGCACGCCCATGTGATTTTCTGGTGACAATTGGCATTCTGTATCCGTATGAACTGGAAAAATCATTAGCACCTCCCACATTGCCACTAGTAAGCTTATAGGTGGTAAAACTAACTACAACCTGTGTTGGCTTTAACTACATCTTTGCAGCTCCAATTTTCATATTCAGTTTGACAGTAGTACAGTGCTCAAAATTGACGTTCTGCTTGATTTGGCAACCTGACTGATTTCGGCCTTGCTAGTTCAGTTGTTCATTTGGGGGCAACATCAGGGTTTTGTCATCTAAACCTTGCTATTTCTACCGTTACTTTTGAATTCGGTACTTTCCAAGTCATTTATTCTGTAGTTGTGTACGTTGTTTATGTTGGTTTACTTTTTTTCTGTCTTAATCCTTACTCTGTCTTAGGCCCTCTTCGTCCCTTCTTGCAGTTTCAAGTTAACATCAGATCCTATTCTCAGTTCTCATACCTATGGCAGATTTGCAGTTTTTCTTTTACTTAAATTTAGTTTATTAAGTTTGTCTTCACATATAGCTCTCATTGTTTGTAGCTGCATTTGCCTGTTGTCAGCTGTCTGTTTTGATGTACGTCAGTACGCCACCATTTATGTGAAAGAGAAGTAGTGCTCTCATAAACCTGTTCTAGTGCTGCCCTGTATCCTTTCTGTTCAGGTTGTAAGCTGTCATTTTCGTGCAATTTGTTAGGAGGCTTGGCGTTTTATCTTGATCCAGAAGGCAGCATATTTCTTCTCTTTTGATACTTGTCTTTCCTTCCGGAGCTAAAGTTGCTACTTATCTTCATGACTTTGTGCGCATGTTCTTTCGTAAAAGGTAGCATGTATTTAGATGCCTTCTGTTATTTTCTGGCTCTTCCGGTTACTTGGACCAAGTTGCTTCAATTTCCCCTTTTCTTACGACAACGCGATGCTTGATGTTAATTACCATTAGTTACCAACAGCGGCCTTAATCATCGTTTGCTTGACATTTTCTGCCCTGATCACTGAAACCGGCTGTTTTGCTGCGTTGCAGCTGTTTTGTTCTCCTGGTGCTGTGAGCTTATAATCATCAGAAAGCTTAGAGCTATCTGGCTTGTGTGTTCTGTACAGCTTCAGTTCTGGACACTAGGTACAACATACGAGCTGGCTGTATTAATCTGGCTCTAGCAGAGACCGAAGTTGAAGGAGGATCAGTGGGAAATGGGCACCTGGAGAATGACTCTTGTTGGTCCGTAGTTGCATCCATGGACCAGGCATGCATAATTGCTCTTGCACATGGTAGGATCACGGGATAACATCGGACATTCTTCAGGGGTTGTACTGTCTGTCGTGGGAGAAATGATGGAGCGATAGAGCCGATCGTGTGAGCCTTGGTTGTTTAGGAGTCATCGAGTGAGAACCACCGGAAGTGCATTATACTTTTCATCCTTCAGAAATTTACCATTATACTTCACTAAATCGGCCTGATGCTATTATAATTTTGCATACCTCTGAAACTTGCCATTTCGCACGCCTTCAAGCTCTCAGGGCCCACCTACAAGCTGTTGTAGTTTCGTATGTCCCAAAATGCCCTCTTCTTGTTTTCTAACCCGCCTGCCTAGTTGACTCGAACTGCTCCTGCACCCATCCCCCACTCATCGTGTTGGCTTGGCTATCATCGACAACCAACACGGTGATGGCAGAGGCGATTGGGAAAGGCAAGATTGTCACCAGCGATGGGGGCAGAGCTCGGCTGAATTCGATTGTGCCCACACCTAGGATGGAGGAGATGGATGATGCACTTCCCGTTGCGCTTAGATCTCATAAACCGTGAGTAACCCTAGACTTCCCAGATCCACATAATTCCAACACAATGTATTGGTTCTCTTTAGGAATTCCAGCACAATGCATCGGTTCTCGGTAGGAAGCAGCTCGGATTCATGGCTTAACTCTTTTTCTTAGCACGATTTGATTTGGTTTCCTCTCTTTTCTCACTAGAATTTGGTACATAGTAGAGATTAAGATTGAAGGTTTTGTCACGGTTGACTCAAATGGTAGGAAATCGTATACAAAAGGCTTCACTCGGGATTGAGTAGTGGATTCAGACAGCTTTTCAATGGATTAATTTATGATAAGCTTAAGTGTGGAGGTCAAATGGGGCATAAACTAAAAGGTTGTGGTGTGTGTCTTTGACAAGAGGATCGGTGAGGATGTTCAATTAGTTGCTGACAGTCAATAGACGTGCTTGACATGTACAAATTAGAGAAACACTTTCATGCTCCTGGTAACAATGTTTGACAAAGACATATATGATCAATACGATGCTTTAGTCCTAGAACCTTTTATGTGTTGTGCCACCAAAACCAACTACCATTCCCAATGAATCTTTCCCACCTCCTGCTTAGGAAGGCCAGACAACATCGGAATCTAAAGCAACAAGTTGTGAAGAACCTGTTGGTGAAGAAGTAGATGAAGCTGAGCCGAATGTCTTTAATAGTGGTGAGGAGTATGTTGGTGTAGATGATGAAGGTATGTATGCTCATCTATCACCATCTGCATAACCAGGGCAACCTGATCTACCTGCTGGTGGTGCTGACACTGCACAACAAGAGTAGCCTACTTAATCTGCTCCTGCTGAAGGAGTAAGCCTCCTGAGGCAGACATAAATGATGCTGACCCTCAGGAACTACATGTGCCGCATGATCTTGAGAACCCAATTTTTAGATTGCATGCATTGTTTCCTGACATCATTACCTTCAGAAATGCAATTAGGCATTATACTATTAAGAGAGTTTTTGAGTTTATTGGTTTGAAGACAAATAAAACTAGGTTTATTGCTAGTTGTTCACATAAGGCTGCCCTTGGCGCATACATACTTCAAGGCTGCAAGATAACTGAACAATATAGGTGAGTCAATGTTCATTTTCATGTCAATGTTCATCTATAAATGTGTTGTCGCATCTATTGTTTCCAATTGCATATAAAGTTTCTTCTATTTGAGCATAATTGTCCAACAACTAAGCTGAAGGAAGGAAAATGACTACTCAAGGGTGGGTTGCAGATAGGTTGGGGGATTGGTTAAAGAAGAACCCATAGAAGGGTGCAAAGGATGCAAAAGAGAATCTAAGTTGAAGTATTCGAAAGCTTGGGCCGGAATGAAGCTAGCACTTGAATAGATTTCATGGTACTTATGAGGATATTTCAATTATTATTTAACTGGACAGCATAGATTAAGAGGGTTTCTCTAAGTTCATTTACTGAAATTGAAGTTCAGAAAGTAAGTAATAAAAATGCTTCAAGAGAATTTGTGTTGCTTTGAAATATAGACCTTACATATGAGTAGATTCAACTATGATCACTAGTACATACACTGGACAGCTGGGCTCTACCATCTCTGTAGATGGTCACAACTGATTGTTCTATATAGTCTTTACTATCTTTGATTCAAAAATAGAAGACAACTAGGTGTGGTTCATGCAACAATTGCATAGAGCTATAGGTAATCATTCAAGTTTAGTCATTTCAACTGATGTTTGTAAAGGATTGGAAAGTGTTGTTGATGCTACCTTCACTCAAGCTGAGCATAGAGAGTGCATGTGGCACCTCTATGGCAATTTCATGAAGAAATATCGAGGACCTATTTTTATTCAACACTTATATCTAGATGCAAGGTCTTACGCTGAAGATGGATTCAGGTGGCGCATGCAGCAAATAGCTGAGTCAAGCCCAGATGCTATAGGCTGGCTTGACTCTTGAGAAACATCATGGAAGGATCTAGTATAGATGTAGGTTCTTAGAAGAAAGCAAGTGTAGCTACCTGCCAAATAATGTTTATGGGAGTTCCAATAAGCAGATCAAGGCAATGAAGGCCCTGCTTCTTTATGAGCTAGTTGATTGACTGAGGGAGTTGGTAATGTAGAAGATGGCCCTCAGAAGGAAGATAGGAAGACTGATTGAGGATGTGATCTTGCCAAATGTGATCAAGGAGTTGAATAAAGCAAGGAATAGCCTGAGAGTTGTCAAGATTGCTAGAGGTGATGATGACTTTGCAGAAGTCACTCTTGTTCATGCTGACAATATGACCAGGAGGCATACAGTGGATCTGCAAAACCACATATGCTCATGCAGGCATTGGTAAGTTACAGGCAAACCTTGCAACCATGCCTTGGCTTGGATCTGCGCCAACATAGGTAAAATAGAAGATTATGTCCATAATTAGTACTTTGTGCAGACGTTCAAGGCAGCATATGTTGGTATGATACCGCCAATGACAGATAGATCCCAGTGACCTATTGTGGATCTTGGTTACAAAGTATTTTCACCTAAGCCGAAGAGAGGTCCAGGAAGGCCTAGAGTTCAGAAAATAAGAGGTGTTCTTGAACCAGGAAGAAGAACTGTTAAATGTAGGAGATGTCGAGACTTTGGACATTTTACGAAGACATGCAAGCTAGATGATGCATCTGGTGAGGGGAACTATGATGAGGATGTAGTCCCAAGTCAATCAACACCAAGGAAGAGGTAATCCCAAACTATACTATTTTTATTTCATATTTGTGAAGTGTACCTGACTAGATGATTATGTAATCAGAAAAAATAGGCTTCCACTAGGGAGGGTGAGAACCAGATGCCCAAGAAGCATAATAGGACACCCCATGAAGATGAGGAGGACACCTAAGAAGAGGAAAACACCAAAAAAGAAGAAGGCTCAAGCAAGTGCACCACCTACCAGTTTTGTCAAAAAGCTCTCAGAGTGGTTGAAGACTTGATGCATGTAGTATGTAGTTGTTGTGGATATGTAATATGTAGCTGTATAGCGAAAATGGCCCTATTAGGTCATGATTGTGATTTTAGTAATTAATGATAATAATCATTAGGACTAATATTTTGTCAAGAATATATGTTAGTAGGTCTCATGAAAGTAATACACCAAGAAGCCACCGTAGTCGGGACGAAGTTTGATTAAATTGGAAAAAGACCCAGAGAAATTGTTCTCACCGGAAGGTCTAGCACTGGAAGAATTGCACTCACCAGAGCATTATGTCTAGAGGCAATTTGCCTCACCGGATAATCTGATGATAAAGAGTGGACATGCCGGAGCAATTCTATTAGAAGGAGTCAGAGTGGATTGCACTCACCGAAAGGTCCGACGATCAAAAGAGATGTACACCAGACTATTTAACAGAAGCTTGGTATTTTCGGAGGAAATTGATTATAAGGCACCGGATGATCTGGTGATGAGATGGATATCACACCGGAGTATTTTGTACTTGTGTCACGTGCAAAAGACTATAAGTCACCGGATAGTCCGGTGATGAAGTGATGCACACCGGAGGCTTCATCGGAGCATTTAACAGAGTGTGTGGAAAACCCAAAAAAGAAGAAGTTCTATACACCGGAAGGTCCGGTGATGAAGACAGTGCACACCGGAGTATTTTGTGCAGAGAAGAAGTTTGGCATGGTCTGGCTCAGGAAAACTCTCCGGATAGTCCGGTGATGGATTTATAGTTACACTGGATAATCCGGTGTTCAGAAGAACTCTGAGTGGAGTTTCAACGGTTAGTTTCTGAGAATGTACATATCAGATGGTCTGGTGCTTATACCTCTGTTAACGTCAGATCATCCAGTGTTCACAGAATATGTGAGCTGTTGGTATAACGGCTAGTCCGCGGGGTTAAGGCTATAAATACCTCTCCACTCATTCATTTGAAGTTGCTGGAGTTCAGAGAAACCCTTGTACATCTGAGAAGACATCCAAGCCATTCAAAAGCATAAAGTGTTCATCCAAGACGATTAAGCACACCATTACTGAGTGATTAGTGCTTATCGGCCTAGAGAGAAGAGTTGCTAGGTGCTGCAACCTAGAGTGTGGACCTAGAAGTGATCCAAAAGTGTACCAAGAGGTACATCGGCACCTTGAAGTCTTTATGTCTCGTCGGTAACTTGTTGACCCTCCAATTTGGTGTGGAGCGACGACAAGAGGATTGTGTAGGGACGCAAAGGCCCTTATCTTTGTGACTAAAGCTACGAAGTGAAGATGGCGTACAAGTGATCGGGAGAGAGGTTAGTGGTGAGATCTCGTCTTGGTGGCTCATTGTGCTTGAGGCTTTATCCTGGTGACTTAGTATCTCAAGAGCTGTGAGCGGAAGAGACTTGGCGATCAGGAGCATATCCTTTGTGAAGCTCCAACGTGGACTAGGGGTGGCTTGTGTGCCACCTATACCATGGGATAAAAATCTCTCGTGCCGAGTTTTGTCTCTCTACCTCATTTACGTTTCCGTATTTACTTACTTGAAATTTATCTTTCAATTCTCTTAAGCGATAGAGTAGACACACTAGATAAGCCTAGAGCATATTTAAATACAAATTGAGATGGACTTATCTTGTGAAAGTTTTGTACCCAACAGTTTTAAGTGTCCTAATTCACCCCTCCTTTCTCAGGATATCCTCGATTCCCTTCAAGTTGCTCTAAACTTGGGGTGCTTGTTATGCTAGTTCTGGATATGAAATACTTGTGTAGAGCATGTTCTGGATCTGATGCTTATGTTAAGCTTGTTATAGATCTGATACTTGTGTGAAGCTTGTTCTAGATCTGTTGCTAGTGTTTTTCTTGTTTATTAAGTCTTCAGTTCTACTAGTGCTGCTAGTGTTATCATGCCATAAATGCAAGTTATTTATAAAGGAGAAAACAACATTTTATTCAATTAACAGAATAATTACACATAATACTTCACTACTTGCACATATTCAAGGTACTAAATACCTGCACATAATTACAACCACAATGCCTAGCAAACAACCAACAAAAACAGGAGTAACACACACTTTCAACTACAACTCCTTTCTTCCCTATGTATAACATTGTCCTCAACGACACAATTTGCTGCTTCAACTCCCTGATTTCATTCGTCAGATAGGCAATCTCATGCTTCAACTCCAAAATTTGTTGCTTCACTTCATCATTGTGACCACCATGGAGCTTGTCGTCAAAGCAGGGCACGACAACATCTTCCAGCAAATGCATATGCCACAGCCACGACCTGTACTCACTCTCCCATTTGTAGAATCCATAAGTTGATGGATCGTCCTACCATTGTCAATGAAATCAACAAATCAAACAAAGTTGTGGCCAAAAACATCGAAAACCAAACAAATTCCATCGATTTGATCCAGCTCACCTTCACATTCTCCTCACACTTGTAGAAAACTCTCTCATATGTCATAACTTGCTTGCTTCGTAGCTTAATCACACGTTTCCCACAATTTGGGCAATCAACAAGGGGGAGCCCCTCCACATTGCTGCTGGTTACGTTAGACCCTGATGTTTTCTTCATCGAGCTACTCCAAACCCTAGATAGGGACATGGTTGGGGCTGGGAGGATTTAGGTACTCACGGTGTGGTGACCTTAGTCACAGCTCTATTCGTCGATGGCGAGGGCGGCTAGGGTTTCACAGGAGCTAGCACGATGAGTGGGGGATGGGTGCGGGAGCCGCTCAAGTCGACCAAGCGGGCGGGTTAGAGAATAGAGAGGGGGCATTTTGGGACATACAAAACTACGGTAGCCTGCAGATGGCCCTAGGAGCTCGGAGGCGTACAAAATGGCAAGTTTCGGAGGTATGCAAAATTATAATGGCATCATGCCGATTTAGTGAAGTATAATGGTAAATTTCTAAATAATAAAAAGTATAATGACACCAATCTAATTAATCCTACATTGTAGGAGAGTAAAAATGTAACAAAGAAGAGCTGATCCACAACTTCATGTAATGTTCTCGGAAGATTAGTGCCAGAAACTAATACAAATGGCTGATGTGGTGCCACACACCTGAATTTCTCGCTAAATCCAATGATAATCCGAAAGATGGGCATAGACATACACTAAGGGTGTATTTGATTGGTTGAACAAAGTTTAATGAGATAGGATAGTCCCAGATGGACAGAATGATTCTAAATAAGGTGGTACAAGTAGGTTGTTTGGTTAGATATATGAGATGATACGTGAATATGTTTGGTTGGATGTATTAGATGATATGAGAACGTGTTTAGTTGCTTAAAGGTCATGTATTATATTCATATATAACTTAATTATTTTATAGAAAAAATAATTCTTATATTTATTATTATCGACAAAATATGCTAATTAGGACTAATTATTACTAATTCCAATTAATCATAACTTAAATTGTCAATAATCATCACTAAGTACCAACAATAATGATTAGTTATAGTTAATAATATCTAATTGTAACTAATATTTAACTAAAAATATTTAATAACACTAATAGTCACTAATTGTAACTAACCATAAGTAATTAGCGGAATCGATAGAACTTGTATGGGTGTACAGCCGATTTTGCAGCACGGTTTAGTACAACATCTTTGTAGTATATTCTAAGAATCTAAACCATCTCATCCTGAACAAAATAATGCGATTCAATGAACCAAACATCAAAACGTACTCAGATCCCGCACTAACTCGTATATATAACGATTCATTTAACCAACCAAATATACATTAAAATACACTATAGGATATCCTGAAAGTAGACGAAAATGCAATAAATAAAAATCTAAATTAAACTGCAGCGATACAACTTTGGATAGTTCGCACTCCGCAGCAGCGTGAAAACCCAATGCTAGTTCCTGCTAGATGAAATATCATATTCTCAGGAATTTTTTATTTTTATTATTTTAAATTTTCAAATTTTACAATGTTAAACGTCCACTTATCACCCTTTCAACAAAAAAATAAACATGTCACTCTTCCGATAGACGACAGGTTAAAAAATAAAAATACAGCGTTCCATTATTCTCAAAATTCAAAACACTATATAAATAGTCATAAAAATTCTTAAAAAATCATAGTACAGAGGATACTGCTATCTAAAAAAAATCCAGCTTAAAAAACTACTTGTACATTAAGAAAAAAAAGAGACAAATTTCAGCTGAGTACTACAAATTTTAGCATCTTAATTTTTTTGTTTCTCATTGTACAAGTAATTTTTTGATTTAAAATTTTTGTGAGAGATAGATGATAGCATCCTATACATCATAATTTTTTTACAGATTTTTTTCATGACTATTTATATAGTGTTTTAAAATTTGAGAGTAATGAAATGCTGTTTTTTTTAACATGCCGCACGTTGGAAGGGTGGTTTGTTTATTTTTTTGCAGTTGTTGCCCTTGCAATTAACAACAGACGCTTATAGTTGCTATTTTTTAAATGACCGTCTAAAATAGCTAAATTTGAAAAGTTAAAAGAAAAAAATTCATGTTCTCAGTCCTTGTGGCCTTTACAACTGGGCGAGAACCCAAACATTAGGGGCTCGGTCAAGATGTTCAGTCCTTTTTGGGCCTTTACAACTGGGTGCTGTGAACAGCCTGTTAGTTGATTTGGGCTGATTGGGGACGTTACTGACCTGAGTCAGGCCTGTGACGCCTTGGTCACTGTTTTACAAGGCTCGATCCGGACGTGAGGTCTTCCAAAAACAAGGATGCTTTCCCTTCATAGGTCGCGTTGACGATTTGTTAAGATGTTGTGATTACGGCTGATAACGGAACCAATGGCGCTATCTTTTATTCAAATGATAGACTCGAACTCTTTCTAAATAAAAATCAATTTACATCTCAAAACTCAACTCAATGAAGAAAAAAAAAAACAGATACTACGTGGACGACTCTCATCCATGTAGTGATGCTCCTCACTTGTAGTCATCTCCCTCGAGTGACCTAGACTCACCACTCCGTCTCCTCTCTCTCTTCCTCTCATGCGTGGAGTTCGATCCTATGGAGAGAAGCTCGATCCCGTGAGGATGAGCGTGGATCCCAACAGTATGGCCTTCATTTTGGCTATAAGGAGCTCGATCTGGCTAGTGGAGCATCTATTTCGGTGTATACCAAAGACCTCGATTCATACGAAGGGAAGCTTGATCTGTCTCAGAAGAGATAGAATTCTGGTGGTAGGACGTCGATTTGGGTGGCAAGGAGCTCGATCCCGGTGGTAGGGCATCGACTCGAGTTGCGAGGAGGTCGATCCTAGAGTAGTGCTTCGATTTGCACCACGAGGAGCCCAGTACTAGTAGAAAGACGACTTTGTGGGTGACAGAGCTTTGATTGGGTGGTGACTAGCTCATTCCTCACATGATGGCTTAGTGAGATGCTTATTTTGATGGCTCCATTGTCTCTGATGTGATCCTCGATTGCAACATCTAAAAAGCTCGATGCTATAGTCATCGTGCACAACATCTACACCCTGGGTAGGCAAGTTGCAAATAGTTTTTTAACATGTTGCAATTGTTGTTTTGATTTGTGCGACGATGAAGAATGTGGTTGATGACAGTATCCTCTTTCTTTTGTCATCTCCTTTTCTTCTGTTGCAATTCGAGCACCCTCCCGCAGATGACTTTTATAGATGTTTCACCTTCTTTTTTGATATGTTGCAATTATGGTTTCTCAATATATTCATCTATGTTTTTCTATGCTGCATTATCCTATATTTATTTATTGAGATTTCTGAATACTACATTTCAATATGTTGTACTAGTATTACCTTTATATTGCATTGGGTATTTTAGCATGCTGCAACACTACTTTCCATTTGTTGTATTTTTATTTTGGTTCTGTCACTTGTTGCATTAAGCATTTCAATTTTTTGCAGTGGTTATTTATCTCTGTTATGATTAAAAATTGTTGCAAACGTGGAGGCAACATCTCGTATTTTAGACCACATAGATATGTAATTTTGGTGATGTTGCAACTATATGTTTGGCTTGTTACACAGAAGTAATTTTCTAGTTGCAATACGAGTACTTAGATGTTGTTCAATTGATAATTGTTTCAGTAAATTCTAGATACTGTAAACTGTATTTCATATTGTTGCACATGTGTAGCTAAATTATTTCGTGAGTTAATATCAAATGCTACGATGGAGAGCGTTGGATTTCCATGTTGCAGATCAATTTTTCTTATTGTGCTCATTGAATGTGTTGGTGAGTTTGATTTTTCTTTTCTTTTTTGTTGTGGCATGGTGGAAGAAGCAAAACTCAATAATTTTTTTACAATAATTGGTGGTATTGAAGGGTAGGGGAGTAGATGGATGATTTAGTGGTTGAAAGTCTATATTTCTGTACCAGTAGTGACACATATTTCTTAGGATGCTGCTAGCGCCCAGACGTATGATCCCGAGCGCTAGTGTCGTATGCCTCCATGTCGTACAATTATAGGTGCTTGACAACCCCTGTTGTCTAATCTGAATAGAAAAATATCCCCACCACAATATGGCACCCATGTTTCACGCAACATCCTTGGATGAAACCCCGGTTCTCAGTTCTTCGTCATATGATCACTAGCACTCACATTCACGTAAAAGACTATTGAGAACTAGACTCTCAAAGCAACGTCATTGCAAAAATCGCAACATGAATCCCGTTCTAACATCGACGACTAGGGGCTCGCGCACAAACTTGACCCTCTTGGCACCCACAACAGCAAAAATAAAAATCTAGTTTCATCAAAAAAATTGAGTGCCATGCCTCAAATATTTCCCCAAAATCATAAGATCTGGCACGTTAACGAGATATGTGCTGCAAAATGTAAGCTCAGAATATGCAACAAACAAAATTAACATCTTCAACACCCAATTTATATGAGTGCAACATTCAAAAACCCTATCTGCATCATTTTTTTAGCTATGAATGTAAATACAGAATCCTGTTATGTGAGAAAAACTTATGACTATAACATTCAGTAAGTAAAATCACAACATTACAAAGGAAAATATACATCACAGTGAAATAAATGTTGTAGTAAACCAAATATAAAAAGATCCAACATCTCAAATCAACTATTGCAACATCACAAGTCAACCATCGCAACGTTATAAATCGTCTGTTGCAACATCCGTAAAAAGGAATCCCAACATATCAGATCTACTGCAACACCAAAAAAAGTCTAACCCTAACCTAAAAAATCACCAGCTGCAACATAAAAAGAGATGTGAAGAGGGAGTTAGGCGTTCTCATCGGAAGCTGCTATATCAATCTACTCTATGCACAAATAGAAGATTGAGCAGGTTGTTTGATCTACCATCAGCTTCTCTTTTTTATCAGATTGAGCTTCTCCCTATGTAACTATACACATTTGGATGTTCAGCGGCAAGCACCAAGCAGGACTATTGAGCTATGATCGTAAGATGGATCTGGGAGAGAGAAGAGGATAGGACGGAGCAGTGAGTCACACTAGTGGGATCTGCACAGAGCAAAGGGAGCAAATGAAATGAATTCAAGGGAGACTACGAGAGGGATAAGAATGAAAGAGATAGAGGCGGATGTAAAAACATAGGCAAACTTGAGGTGCATAAAATATTCAGATATGTTCCTTTCCTCTCCTTGTTGTGGGCTTGATGGAGCGTCCGACGCGTGTTTGTTATCGGACGTTCAACTCTGAGCATTTACATATTTCTTATGATTTTACTGTCAATATGGGAGGAGTAAAGTTCCTCGAAGATTTTTATCACCGCAACTCGAGGGTGAGCGCCTAGTGAAGGAGGATGGTGACTTGCACAGGATGTTACGGTGGGAGTTTTTTAGATTCAATCATACGGCAACGGGATGACTAATCTACTCAATTCAATAGTGATTAAGCGTCCAACGCTAACACCTAGATCAGACATCCAGACGCTAGCAGCACCGTTCTTAAAAAGACCGGAGGTGAACAGGCATCGAGTTCGATCATTCCTCTATCCATCACTTGTGTTGAAGGTGGCACGATGCTGAGAGCAGTGTCAGGGGCGCGGGCAATCGACGACGAGGTGTGAAAGGGACTCAGCTTCGGGGCAGAACGGGCAATGATCGGTGCCAAGGCATCCCAGGTGGAAGAGGCGCGCGCGCGCGTCCTAGTTCAGCCAAGACGAAAAATCCAGAAGATCTTCACCTTGAGGGGAGCCAGGTTGGTCCATTTGACGTCGCCCATGTCTGGGGGGTGTCCGTCGGGGTTCGGAGCGCGGAGTAGAACGCGGCAGTCTCGAAGGAGGTAGCGTCACTGGGCAGGATGCGCAGGTCCGTGCGAGGACGGAGCGCCCTAGTGTGCAGGCCTGGGATGAGCGCGTCGAACTCGGCAACGTCGATTGAGGAGAGTCGCGGCTGCAGGGGCAGTACCTCTGCGCTCGCGTTGAGGACCTCGGCGGCTATGGTGTCGTGGCGGGTACAGTGGGAATGGAGGACAGGGAGGGCGTCCCTGAGGCGGCCAAACGTGGTCCAGCAAATCGTCCCAGGAGGACGTCGTGGCGCCGTCCCGCAGCTCGACCGAGGTTGTTGGTATAGACTCTGCAACTCACTCGCACTTTCTTGTGAACACTTCTAACACGAGAATACACATAAATACAAGAGCTATATATATATAGGAGTACATGGAGAGAACACATATTTCTCTGATATTACTAAGCTCTGTAAGAAAAAATAGGAAACACTTGGAGACGCCAAATACTTGCGACGTTTTCTTCCTATTCAACTTAATAAACTGGTTACAATACTACTATTGAAAGACATCCGAGCTAATGAGCCCGCTACTCTACGTGCATCACTAGTCGCGATAACCGGATCACAACTGCAACTAGCTCAACGCCTAAACTTGCATATATAGGCATGCATGCACGGCTCTCTAATTAACCCACTAATCAACTACGTGCATATACGCAAAGCTCTAATTACCTAGTATATGTCCATGACTAATGCGCGCATGCAAACCCGGACCATTTCCTGCATGCGTATAACGTCTTCTACATGCAAGCTAGACTTAATTATTCCCACTCTAACTAACTTCACCACTAATGGATGCACTCCTACAACATGTAAATACGTGAAACACATACATGCAACAAGATGGAACACTACCATTCTCCCCTAATCTTGTTGCACTAAAGCAAGGCTGGTTCGTCATCCATGTCTACTTCAACCAGATACGCTGCTTGAGCCTTCTCCTCCTTCTTCGACTCAGGACATTCCCAAGAGAAATGCCCATATATACTCATTGCAATTATAACACCTCACTTTAGTCCTGTCAAGTTTGCCGCGGGAGCCACCTTCTTTCTTCTCCTTAGCTCTCCACTGGGCTCGGTTGAGCAACAGATGCTCCTCGTCGCCCTCGTCGCATCGTAGGCCTTCAACCACTCCTCAAATGTTTTGAGCCGGCCAAAGACCTCATGTGCCATCATCTTCTTTATGTTGCCGAATTGCTCGATGGTGGTGGCAATCAGCAAGAACTTCCGCAAGACAGCACTAAGGATCTTCTTCACAACTTCCTGTTCCTCTTTCTTCTCACCAAGAATCCTCATCTGGCTAACAATGGTTGTCAGCCGTGCAGCGAACTCATCAACGCTTTCCTTCTCCTTCATGCTTAGCTTCTCGAGCTCCCTCTTCAACATCTGAACGTTCGCCCTTTGCACCCGATTCACGCCCATGTGCATGGACTTGATCGCCTCCAATGCCTCCTTTGCCGTATCCATCTCCATGATCACGAGGAGTGTCTCTTCAGAGACGCCTTGGTAGATGGCCGACAATGCGATCTTATCATGGCTCTCGTCGATGTTGTTGTTGCCCTCCACAACATCCCATACACCTTGCGCGATCATGTGCACCCTCATCTTTGTCTTCCATGCCGCATAGTTTGTACTCGTCAACAACAGGTACTGGAACGGCGCGAACGCCTTCGCCGCCGACGCCTTGGATGCCACTATCTCGCGGCTACCCGTGCTTCCTGTCGTTGTCCTAGGCTCTGGTACCAATTATTGGTACATACCCTCTACAACTCACTCGCACTTTCTCGTGGACACTCCTAACATGAGAATACACACAAATACATGAGCTATACGGAAGTACACTGAGAGAACACACACTTCTCTTGTACTACTAAGCTCTGTGAAGAAAAAAAAATATGAAACACTCGAGACGCCAAACACTTGCGACGTTTTCTTTCTACTAGTTATATGCACGTACATTGTAACGATAGTAAAAAAAAATTACGAGATAAAATAGTTGATGAATGAAATACATACATTGCAATAAAACAACAATCAATTTGACAATAACTATGGTGAAGATCTCCATCTCACGCTACCATATAAATAACAAAAGGATTTTTTTGGAACAAAATAGCAAAAGGATATATTATTTGAACCGAAGTTGTATATACGGAGAATGGTGTTTGTAAATCTGCTGTCGAATTGAAATAGCAAAGAAACATGCATATGCATATTTGTGCTGCGACAAAGGTTTATGTTAGCTTAGAAACAAGAGATGTGTTCCCATAATTAAAAAAGGTGGCTAGTGTATCTTACTCTCTGACGAGACCCAACGCGACGGAAGTGAACACCACGCCGGCTGTTTTTTTAATCACCTGTAAAAGCAATATATTTGCTTGTAAATTCACCATTGACTACAATATCACAAGGCAAAATATTGATTAACATTTATTTTTAACCTTTTGAGGTACAGTATCATCTTCATTGACAAAATATTGCCTGGTAATAATAAGAAAAAATGTTCCAGCTTTGCATATTGCAAAGCAACTCATGCATAGAGATAAGCCAAAATAATTGAAAGCATTTAAACAATATATAAGCAAGACAAGCCGTACTTGACAGTTAAATAGACCGGATGATCTTGTAACGGGTTAAGATAAGTCTGCCAACAAGAATAAAATAGTAAACAATTAGCTCAATCATCAAAGTTTCACCCTGTGAAGTAAACTCAGTTCAACAAACTTCAATCAAAACAGACAAATATTTCCATATAGTAGCTCGCCCTTATTTTTATCAAAATATAGTATCCCACCTTTTACCACATGCTTCCATGATTCGGCTGACAAGTTCTAAATGGTTTTTGGAAGGGAGCAGAAACAAGCCAAAAGAAATACCTTGCTTCCTCTAGTGATCTCCATTCTACACGTTGAAATGTCCCATCTAACGAATATGACAATGAATACATTTAATACCCACAACTTTGATAGCTTAAGAGTTCATTTGTTTTATTTGGCTCCTCTTTTGACTGTTACTGATTAAACAGCTCACTGCACCCTCAACTAAATCCGAGAAACATGGCAACCAACAAGAAAGCAATCTCCCCCAAAATCGGTGACTCACCACCAAAATCGCTTCCCTGTTCATACTTAGCTAAAGCCACGCCTCACCGCCCAGAAGCGGGCAACACAAAGACCATCCATAGATCAGAACCGACCATACCAAAGTGTCACAACACAACAAACTCGTCTCTCCGGAGTGATTACTCCAGAGCAGCAGGGCGGGGATCGGTGTCAGTGCTCACTGGGATGTCGGGAAGGTAGTCGTCAAGGACATATCCGAAGTTGCCCTCGCTTATCTTGACGTAGGCGGTGTCGGCGAGGCTGACTTAGGAAGCGTTGCGGAGTGCGCGAAGGGTGGGGTATGAGTCGTAGGAGATCTGCACGTACTGATACTGAGAAAGGCAGCACTGCCTTCGCCGCCTACTCCAGAGGCCCGTGTTCCCCATTCTCCCGCTCCTCCTCTTCCTCTTCCTCCTGACAGTGCCTAGTATAAGGACAAAAACTAAGGAAACAAAAGGCAGTTTTTTATATATTTATAGTTAAATACCTATATGTTATAACGGGAGTCAAATATTTTTACAAGATAATACCACGACCAAGTAACACCACGACAAGGTAGCTCTTTATATATTTATTTTACGCATCTAAAAGATGAGACGTACATTATGATTGCACCATCACAACAGCTCTCTCTCCTTACTCCCAGGGGCAGACCCAGCAGTATAGGAGTGGGGGCACAGGGCCCACTCATTTTTGTTGGTTTAGTGAACTGTAGATATTTTTTTATTGTAGCTCCAGCGTTACTGTAGATAGTAGCCCCCGCTCGATTTCTGAACTGAATCCACCCCTGCTTACTCTGTTGTTTTTAGGACCATAGGCAGTGCTCGACAGACGTGTCCTGAGAAAATCAAAAGATGATTCCATCTCTATCACAAGTCAAAACACTTATCCCCTCAAGTATAGGTTGTTTTCAGGCTTCACAAGCACATCAGTGAAATGTTACAGAGAACAAGCTTTATGACCTTTATTTTTTTAGTAAAAATCATGACACAATTACCTTCGTTCACAAAGAAAATTGATCATTCTTCTGGAGATTCTTCAACTGTCGTCTCATCAATTAGCTTGGTTTTGTACTTGACTGTATTAGTACGAGAACAATTGTCATACAAGAATAAGATTATAGTATTAGAGTATACAGGTGAAGCCAAGCACATTGGTATTCAAATATAAGAAATGCTAAGAAGTTCAATGATTTGTCATGAACTGTTCACCTATAACTTCATCAAGATCCCTTGTTTGTCTGTTCCCTCCAATTGACAGGATTCTCTTTACAATTCCACCATTTCTATAGATATACACCACTATCAACCATGATAAGAGCTCTACCTCAAAATGTAGCTCAGAACCAGTAGGAACAACAGAAGCACCAGAATCTCCACAAGCCGAAGGAGGGAGCATGAATAGTGCTTTCTCTCCTTTCTTCATCATACAGATTATATGCTTTAGTCCAGGTATCACATTGCATAATTGAGGGAAATAAAGTAAGAGCCAGATTAAACCTTATCGCTGGAACACAAATGGTAGTGCAAATGCAGTAAAATCAGGACAGAGAAAAATTTACAACAAACGACTGCGTGTGATTGTACTTAATCAATTAGCATGTATCAGGCTTCGGGGTCACAGTTAAATACTGGAAACTATTAATCAGCTTCAATAATTCAAGAAAAAAATAATGCTAGTGCTCTACCAATCCATATTTTGTTCGTCAAAACAAACTTTTCAAAAGCAAGTTTTGCCTTTCCAAAGAACAGTGCACGTGTTTATTTGTTGTTATACAGTGAAGAGGCCACACCTGTACTATTACATCTAAATAAAATATCTAGGGTCTTCTACTTCATAGGACAACAAGCAAAACTTTTTCCTGCCTGCTTGCAATTTCACCACTATGAAATGGTAAGATGGCAGTGGCCTTGTCCCCATTTCAGATAAAAGAAAAGTTGTGCTAGGACAACCTTTCCAAGATGAATTCCCTTCATACCTCAATTCCATCCATCCACCTGATGCCGGATTGGACGTGACACTACAACCAAGGCTGCATTGAGATCCACGGTAATTCCAATCCCAAATGGTTGTCATGATGGCGGAGCAGCGAGGGGCTGCGGCTGCGGCCCGACAACAAATGAGTGCTGTAGCAGCTGCGCAGCCATGAGCTGCTTGGCCGGATTCTTCTGGAGGCAACAGCTGATGAAGCCTCGGAACTCCAGCGAGGCGGTGAGAGGTGGCTCCAGCGGATCGGAGTAGCATATGGCGCACATGAGCGGGGCCCAGTACCCCTGCTTGCCGAGATTCTCCCCGAAGGGGAAGTGGGAAACCTGCCCAGGTAGAACTTGAGAATGCTGAGTTCGAAGCTCCAGATGACGCTCGCATAGTCTTCGTATTTGCTGTCGTTGAGGTCGGTGTTGATGCGCTCGGGGCTCATGTAGGAGATGGTGCCGACAGAGGAGTTGCAGGGGTCCATGGTCTGGTTGAGGATGCACCTGACGTCGAAGTCGGCGATCTTGATGCAGCGCGCAAATTCGATGAGGAGGTTGGAGGGCTTGATATCGCGGTGCAGATATGGTGGCGGTGGAGGCAGGCAATTAGAGTAGTCACCAAATCGATTAGGGCAGATAGGGGAGGTGGGGTTTGCTCGTAGGTGCCCCAGGATGACGCTGCGTGAACCCCAAGATGGGGCCTCATCGAGATTGAGCTGCCCGGGGGTGGCCACTGCCATGGTCGCCAGAACCCGAGACCACGAGGCAACCCTCACTCGCGGCGGCGATGTTGCTTGCTTGGCCACCCTGCCCTCATTGACCTGCACGCACTCGCCATCAACCCCGGCACGGGCGAGGATGTGAGTGATGGAGTGCGTCAGGCCCAACCTCCACGACATCCTATACGACCACCCAACGAAGGACAACACAACCGATGACAATCCACGACTGACCCTCCCAAATCGAACTCCTTTCTTCGGATCCATCTCATCCATGCCCGGATCAAGTTCCAGTTTGCGGGATCGTGCTCTCCCAGGTGCTAGGCGGTGTGTATCCGAACGGGGACACGTAGGAGGTGGGGAGAGAGGCGGTGGAGGTGGCATTGGAGGAGGAGGAGAAGTAGCCCGTGGCGAAGGGCACCGGGTGGGGCGCAGCAGTAAGACTTCAAATAGCAGCCATCCACCTTGTTTGAAGACTTCGCACCTTCTTGCAATCGCTTAATGGAAATGGACATCTGAGATCCCGTCATACCACTTCGCTCCTCTCAGATTGATCGCTGGCTTTAGGAATATACAAATGCTAATTTACCTGGCGAAACTGAATTTCAACGACCTGACAGCTCCCCCTCCTTGAAAGGATCCTTGTCCTCAAGGATTAAATTTCGGAAAGACACTTTAGATAAATTTAGCATATTCACAAGTAGAATCACTCTCACAAAGATTCTCCCACTAGACTAGCCACTGTACCATAGCTTCATTGTTTCTTGGTACAATCCTCTTCTCCAAAACCAAGGTTTAACTTGATGATGGTCTAGTTTAAAAGTTAACCGAAATACTTAGCCATGCATAGATTCTTCGGTAGAAGTCGAGCGGTGGTTCAACCCACATTCACGAGCTATAGGCTTTAATTAATGTCACATTGATAATCATGTTAGGTTGATGGTGTGAGTTGAATAAGTAGTGACGATGAGGCGAGATGTGAGTGGTGTTATGGGTGTTTCTCCTGCCCCGATGTGGAGTTCCCCGGGGTAGGTCGGGGGAGGAAACCGGATATTGTAGATCGGTTGTGTTGCTTAAGCACCGATCATTGTTGCAGTCGGCTATAGCACTTATCGTACTTACCACATATCGATCTAATGATAAGATAGGTCGAATACCTCTGTAGCTATGATCATTTGAGCTTGCACATCGACAGTGTGAGCAGACGGACTTGTAAGAGATACTTAAGGTTGCTCTGGGAGCTAACCTAAGTGGGATCTACACCGAGCGATGCCTAATTCAAATAGTTATGGCTTATTGGGAAAGGTTAGCACGAGTACCCCCTTGGGTGGACTTGTGTGGTCATTCAAGCAGTATGGTTCTCGAGCCTTGTGGGTAAAGTTGTATCCCTGCAAGGTGTGAAAACATTTCGAAATGTATTGCTCTCGGTCATGAGAATGCTTTTGTTCATTTGCAGTAGTTGTAGAGTTGCGAGTTTGGTTTGAGGTAGTTGTTGGATTGAGATGGTTTTTTACATATGTTATTACTATGATTCCTTTTGCATATATGCTCAGTTGATGGTTATGGGTTAGATAGTTGTGTTGGTTAAGTCTAGATGCTCACATAGGTGAGGAGGAGCTGATCTTTGGCTACTTCATGTCCGTCGAGGGTGGTGGCAGGTATGAGTAGGCAACTACTCGGATGTCGTGCTTTTGTGATAGAGCCTAAGGTCATATGGCTCCATTCTCCTTTTGTTATTTATAGATTTAGTTTATGTTGCATAGTTCTCCTTTGCCTAGGAGTTGATTAGTTTCAGTCTCATCCTAGCTCTCTTTTGCTGTAAATTATAATAAATTATGAATGCTTAAGAACTTATAATATAATTTAATTACCCGCCCTTTGTTAAGCTTTGTTGTGATGTGATATGTTGGAAAGGCATGTGTCGGTGACATGGGAACCAGAGGTCCCCGAGTCCCGAGGCTAGAACAGCAGAATACCACGTGGCGCCTTCCCTCGGGGACTATTCCCCCGAGGTCCGAGAAGACCAACATCCGGAAGAGGGTGCTCGGAGCCATGAACAGTGGTCCCCGAGTACCCGAGGACCCGAGAAGACCAAGTTCCGGGAGAGCATGCTCAGGACCATGAACAGTGGTCCCCGAGTACCCGAGTTCCTTGAGGACCCGAGAAGTACAAGTTTCGAGAGAGGGCGCTCGGGGCCATGAACAGTGGCCTCCGAGTACCCGAGTTCCCCGAGGACCCAAGCAAACACAGTTCTGGGAAAGGGCGCTCGGGGCTATGAACAGTAGTCCCCGAGCACCCAGAGTTCCCCGATGACCTGAGAAACCCCTTGCCGGTGGACCCCACAAGGACTCAGCGGTGAGGTGTCAATTGGTGAGAGGTCCGATGCTGCATTTAAGAGGGAGCGTAGCCTGTCACTTCCAACCACTCCCCCCACGCCTGCTGTCAGTCCCTGCCACTACCTAGCAGGGAGGCGTGGGGACGTTTAATGCGGCGGGTCCCATCACGCGTCATCCGGCGTGTCTCGGGATGTCGTCGCAGGGTTCGAGGCATATCGCCTGCCGCCCTGCTGTGTCAGGTTCGCTCTGACCGGATGGGCACGCGGGGTTGCTCGGTGGCTGCCCAGTGAGCCCCCCTGCTGCACCTGCTAAAAAGTGACATGATGGCGACAGGACCAGACGGGGGCGCATTTTCAACCCCTTCCCCCCGTAACATCAAGCTGCAGCCCATGATGATTGATTTCCATTTATGACGTCTTGGGACTCGCGCCCTCCTTTCTGGGCACGCCAAGCCTCCCCGACGGTATAAAAGGAGGGGGTGCACCCCGACGACGAGAACAAGTTCTGGAGGACCAAGTCTTACAGACGAAGACAAGTTCAAGAAGCTCAACAGACGCAACAAGTCAACGAAGACAGTCTTCCTGGAGTTCTAGACTTAGACAGAAATCCTTGTAACACAATAAATCCTCAGAGAGGTATTCCCAGAGCATTTATAGCATACACACAGGAGTAGGGTATTACGCTCTGTGCGGCTCGAACCTGTCTAAAATCCCGTGAGCATTTATTTCCGCTAGCATCCCATCATCTATCCCGCCTGCATTTCATTTACTCTCATTTAATTCACGTACGAGGTAGATTCAGAATCATCCCCTGGCCGAATCTCAAAGGGGTTCCTCCGGATCCCCGCTTGTGGAGTTCATCCTCCGACAGCATGTGTTCCAATCTTAGATACACGTGTCGGGACTACTACAGTGGTATTCTGATTAATCATTAAAGTCATGATTAAATAAATAATCAATTTAATGATTAATTGGAATATTGTTTTGATAGTTCCTTACACTTGCCGACAATCAAGGTCGTAATACGGAGTACGCGTGTCTACATCGAGATGCTTACTTGAGGTCAAACGAGTGACAGTGAGTCATGCCTTGAGAAGCGTGCAAGGGATTTTGTGGTTTGGCCTTAAAAATGTGGGAAGGATGGAAGTGTATGTGATATCATTGCGAAGCTTGTGTCGCGGTAAAGCTAAGCTATGAAGACGCCACAGTCGTTCAATTGAGGAGGAGAAAATGAACCAAAATATTCTTGGTGGTAGGTAGAAATGTACTATAAGAGAGATATTTTGAGAATAAGCTAAGAAACGTAGAGGGTAAGGAACTTAGGCTATAAATAGAGGGCTAGACTATAAATAGAGAGGAGGGCTAGTTAAGCCCCTTAACCATGAGCCACTTATGCCACACGTATGAGAGCCTTGTGCTAGGATTTTAGAGGAGTGAGATGAGTGCTTAACATATGTATTAGGTATAAGCTTTTGTATGCAAAAACTCTGTAATCCGTCTAAAATATGGCTGACCTCTGCAGTAAATAAATTAATATTTTTACATGTGCTTTGGCTTCCTCTTCTTCTAGTTTTCCTCTGTTGGTTCCCTTGCGCTTTTGCAAGTTTTTCATTCCCAATTGCGATTTTCGTTTTTGTGTTTGAGCTGAAAGTTTTCGTCTTGTTGGAGTTGACTTTCTTGTTGTTAAAGGCATAAAATTCACGTACAAAACATATACAATTAGGTATTGAATTACCTTGCCTCTAATCCAGCGACTTAGAGGCCGTCTTTACCCGACGTTCATCTTTTGATCTTTGTGTGATTCTTCTCAAGTTTCAAGACTTCTATGGGATGAGTCATAGTGTCGAACCTAGTGTTCAATTCTAACTATGAGATCCATCTTTTGTTGGATTTGTAAATATGGATTTTGAATTTTGAGTTGTTGTTCTGTCTAACCCAGAACTTCTAAATTGAAGTATCACTTCGTGACAGAGAACTCTGACCTAGAAGTTCAGCAATGCATTTTTCCTTGTCGTTGGATCTTTCAGTATTATTTGAGTGCGTCTTTTTGTCGAGTTTCTGCTGTGTTTTTGTTGCACCTTGTTGTGACTCTCATATGAGGTGCGTTAGGTGATAAAATAGAAAAAAAAACCATCTATTTTATTTTTTTAAAACATCTATTTACTCTCCTTCAATCGTTATTCTCGATCCTACACGTAATAACCTCGGCGGCGGGCGTGTCCCTCTTAGATTGTGAATGCAGCAAGCACTGCGGCTCCACATGCTGCCGATGCTAACTCGATGACCTTGGATGTGAGCGCACCAACCACGGAAGTAGACCCGATGGCCCCGGTGGCTAGCGCATGTTCTCATGGACGGATCCAACGGCAAGCGTGTTTGTTGCCGAGTTAGTTCCGAACTTCCAATCTTGTTGAGCTCTTCGTCGATAGAGTATATTAAACTAAATAGATAGGTAGAACATAGACTCTTTATTTAAGTATTTTTTAATTCTAAATTTAACTATTTATTAATCGTATTTGATATTGATTCTTTAATTTAATTTAGATAGGGTTTCCAACTGATGGTGTATGTGTGTGTGTCTATATATATATATATATATATATATATATATATATATTAGATTAATATGGTGATTTTGTAACTTTGAGAGCGAATATGGTGACTCTTTTTTCTTCTCAAATATTAAGATAATAGATACTGACCCTTAAATCTTAGTAAATGCTTAAGATTCTATTTCAATACCTCTTACCTGAAATGGTGGAGGTCTACAAGTTTATGAATGAATTGAATAACACGTTCTAGGATTTAGTTTGCAAACAGCTCACGGCAGAGAACGACCGATATACTAGTTACTCATATCTTAACCCCTAGAGTATCTTTGTTATCCGGCAGAGGAATGAAATAATGAAACTAGTTGTGAATTGGAGAAGGGGAAAAAAGTTCTAAGTGGAAATCTCAAATGCACAGCCTTGATTTAATTTGCCTGAGGCCGGAGACATTTCCCCTCGGCGCGCTACCTATCTCCCTTCTGGTTTTCCCGGCTCCGTGCAACGACACTTCTCCAGGTGCTACCTTTTGCCGCAAAACGCTGGCCTGCACGACGTCAGTCTAAACAAATCCAGAATCAGGAAGGACTGCTCGTGTCACCGTCCCCAGATCTCCAGGCGGCGCGCACCGAGCGATGCGACGCGACTCACGCGAGAGAGACCGGTTGACACGACGCGTCCTTATCCGCTTCGCGCTTTCCACAGCGAATTCGCCGATCGAGGCCACTCCCGTGCTCGGCGCGTGTAGCGCTTTCTCTACGTGTGCGGCCGCCGCTCGGGCCACGGCGCCAGCCAGGCAGCCACGCTGCCTCCCCCGCGGTGCCTTACAGGCGTCCCCCATACGTGTCCCCCACGGCACGTAGGGCCGCCTATAAGTGCTCCCCAACCGGACGCTGGGAATGCATCGTCGTGCGCAGGTACGCTTGTTTCTCATGTACTCCTACTCGCTTCGGGTGGCTAGCAGCGGCAGCTCGGGACTAGGCTTCGCGCTCGGCCGGTTCGGCGGTAGTGGACTCGCGGCGCCAGGCTTGGTGTTACCCGCAGCCGCTGCGTCCCGCGGGAGGAGCGTCTCCGCGACGTCGGCCGCCAACGCGCCGGTGCCCGGGGACCAGGGCGTGGGCATGGAGCAGCCCAAGCAGCAGCAGCCGCCGCCCCGGCAGGAGGGGAAGAACGCCCGCGACGACATGCACAAGACCACCGGGTACGTACCCGAACACGCCGCGCCATGTTCCCGTGCCCTTTTTACGTATGGCTTGCAGTGGTTCACTCGTGTGTAGGGACGTGATGACCCACTCGTTCGGGGAGGGTTACTCGACGCGGTCGGACGAGGAGGGGTTCGGAGGGGTCTACGGAGGGAACGATCCCGTGGAGCACCCCGGCACCGAGATCCATCCGAGCCATCCCGGTACGTGCACACACGCTCTCATCTCGGTCAGAATGGTGGAGTTTGCGCGTGACGCTGAGCCGCTGAGGAGTGATACGGACTAACTGGCTGTGACCTTGTGCAGAGTACGACACGTCGCAGGGGTCGGAGGTGAAGGAGAAGGAGAAGGCGCGCAACCTCAAGGACGAGAAGCACGCCACCTAGGCGGAGATCAATCAGCCTTTGTTGCAGTCCTAGACTCCTAGTTATGTTTGCTTAGCGAACGTGGCGTTGCGAGCTAGTTCGCTTCTTAATTTCGAATTTAGTGTGCTGTTTTAAGGAGCATAATTAGCTGCTACCAGTCTGTTTACTGTCCTGCTGCTTCATGTACGATTAGTA
This sequence comes from Phragmites australis, assembly GCF_958298935.1. Classification (NCBI taxonomy): domain Eukaryota; kingdom Viridiplantae; phylum Streptophyta; class Magnoliopsida; order Poales; family Poaceae; genus Phragmites; species Phragmites australis. Next base: position 42,806,592 of record NC_084923.1, read on the forward strand.
ATATATTTGCTATCTGCTATTATAGAAACAGTTTTTATATTTTTATGTGTTTGATCATCCGTCTATGGATTTTTATAGGCTTAAAAGAGATAAGTGAAAACAATTTATTTAAGGAACCGTATTAATTTAATATCAGAGATGTTTCATTTAAGATTTAAGAAATCGTACGTGGCAATCTTTTATGATAATAGATTTCTACATGTGTTTTTTTAAACGGCCTGTCTCTGGAAATCCGATCGGATTTCGAATCAATATTTTGGCTCGAAGGTTGGTTCGTGGCACTCGATTCTGGGCCTCGGGCTTATATGTCTATACTATTTCACCATATAAGTACTCACTATAGAATTCGAGGCAGCCATCTGATGCTAACTTATCTTGTTGGCCTCAAATTAATCTGAGGCAGACCATGATAGCAGCCTCAAAAACTAAGCTGAGGCTAACAATGTTTGCTCCAATCTATTTTAAGAATCTGAGTCTAACACTCAGCCTCAATTTCTTCACTGAGGCAGACATCACAACTCCCCCTTTTTCCTTCTAAAATTCCCGCTATGTTCTTTCTTGCAATTCCCTTTCCCTCATCACAACTTCTTTTTTTCCTTTTAAAATTCCCGCTATATTCTTTCTTGCAATTCCCTTTCCCTCGCTTAGCTCAAAAAAAATTCTCTTTCCCTCTGCAGCGACCGTAGTAAAAATCTGGGCGCGCAAAGGAAAACAAAGGCAGGAGGAAATCAAGCGATGCAGGGGAATAATAGCAGGGCATCCTCTCTATTTCACATCTCCACCGTCTCTAATTATATTCTTCTTATTTCGATCTTTTCTCTTTATTTTCTCTTATTTTTAACGGGTTTTTTCTAAGGGATTCGTGAAGAGAATTTTTCGAGAGAATACTGTATTCGGAAGGAAATGATCTTGAGAATCTTTTTTGACAGGAACAGTGAAGAGAAATTCTCGTAGCGCTAAAGGGAACGAAAATAACTTTGTGAAAAAATTCTGAATCCTGACGAGAAATAGTTGGAGATAATCTTATCTTCTCCCAAAGTTCACTGTCGCTACCCATCCATAACATTTAGAAAATATATTTTACATGATTTGGTCCTATAAAAGATAATCTCTTTTATGATGATATATATTTACTTTCTCTTCTGTTTAATTTAGCTATTAAATTAAAAAAAAATATGGTATAGATAGAGTCTCGTATAATATTTTTAATCAATGTCGTATAAAAATTGGTTAGCAACATCCAAACCGCCCTCCTATTGCACCTGTATCCAGACTCCACCATGGGCACTCGCCCCTAGCACCTCAGCCCTCACCACCACGGCCACCAAAGCCTTCCAACTCCCCTCCACGTCCCTACCCTGGCCGCGATCTGTGCCCACCTCACCACGGCGGTTCCCTGCCATGTTCCTGCCGCCGGACCTTGCACCTCCAACAGCAGCAGCACGCAGTCCACATCCCCATCGCCGGCTTCCTCCGTTGCTCTATCTACCATCTTTCCCTTGCAATCAAGCTTCCTCTTGGTTGTATATGTGGTAAATACGCAGGTCTGCTAAGGGTTGTGGTCTGGATTAGGAAAAAAAATAGGGTTCCTTGCATATCGAGAGCCTTGCAAAAATTTGGGAAAAAATATTTGATTTCTCAAATTAAGACCTTGCAAATTGAAGTGCTTGTTGTTCTTTGATGCATATTGAGAGCTGCTGCACTTGGATGCTAGAGTATTTGCAAGTCGTTGCCTACGTGTGTTTGGAGGGCCAACATTTGTGTTCTGAAGTTCTTACGGCCTCTGAAATTGCTTATGCAACGGCAATCCTCTTCTACAAAAGGTTATTCCTTCTACTCCTAGTCTTACTCTATTGAATATTTGTGCAGTTCGGACTTCGGAGATGATATGCTAGTGCTTTTTTGTATATTGCTGCTTGTGATTAGTGCTTTCAATTGGTTAGATCAAAGAAATTGCAGGTAGAGCTAGCTCATGTGAACTGTTCTTTTATTTTACTTTCTATATACAGCTCCCCAAAGGATAATGTGTCAAACGGCCGGTCAGATGAACTACTTGTGTACTTCCATTTACTGATATCTCAAATTAAGGCCTTGTAAATTTTTTTGGACAGGGAAGGGCCATGCAAATTGAAATGAATATTGTTGTTTATTGGATAAGTTGTGAGCTATTGCACCTAGAGGATGGTCTACCTGCGAGTTTCTGGATAGTAATCTGAGCCTTGTGTTCTGAAGTTCGAGCTTGCTCTCAAAATTATTTTCTACAACAGCAACATTCCTCTTCTGCAAAAGGTAATTTCTTCCAAGTTCTGGTCCAGTTCTATGCGGATATATGATGCTTTGACTTTGCATTATTGAATATGTTGATTGCAAATGTTCTTGGTATATATATATTTAATGCATTTTTTTTACAGATTACTACTATCTTTTATAATTGTCATGGACAAAAGCTGGATGAAAAAACCTAGTTAAATATTGTGTCATAAAATATTTTAGTACCGTTGAGAAGAGATATTGCATTGGAACATGTTTGTAATTTTAAATTCATGGCAACTGTAATAGGTGGACAGATGAGTATGAAAAAGGCTTGGCACAATTCATTCAATTCGCTTTCACGCGATCGGCACAAGATAACAAAATACTTCGTCCCTGCAAGAATTGTTCGAACTGCCATTGGCTTAATGCAGAATTAATCCGTGACCACCTAATATGTGAGGGATTCTTGAAAGGGTATGGTGCTGTATGTTCATATCACGGGAGTCATCCAGAACTAATGTTTGCATGGATTTGTACCAAGGATGCAAGATGTCAAAGCTTTAGTTTATTGTAAAATTGCTTCATCTAAAATTCCTTAATGGGTGGAGTAATAGTAGTTCTGATCAGCTCCTAGTGCTACTCAAAGAAACATTCCCCACAGATGTAAAGTTGCTGGACAACTTTGACGCAGCTACTAAAATTGTTAAAGCATTGATGTTCATTCTCAATGATTGTCTAACTAGATGAGCTAGCAAAAAGACCAAATCGATGAGCTGAATGTAAATGTTGGCATTGATGTTCATTGTCTCAATGATTGTCTAACTAGGAAAGACACAAATGGAATAACTATTGATTTGACTGCAGGGTGTCTACGGTATGGTTGCATTCTTATTATTTCAATCCTCTATCATTGTTTTCAGTTTTGACTCTTCACCTGTGTGTCATTGTGGCAATCTTTTGATGTATTACTCATTCTTGTTAATTCAGGAAAATTAATGGTAGTGGCACATAGAAGAGAAGGAAGACAATCAGAAAATGATTACAAGCTGCAGCCTGTCAGTGGTCATTTTTTTTGTACCAGGTTAGTTTTGATACATTGTTGTACTAAAATTTATTCCTTTGTCTTTTTTGTAATTACATTTCCTGTTGTATCTTACTGATGTTTCTTCTAGTTACTGTATAACTTGGCATAAAATAGTTTAGACTCTAGAACTTAGGAGTAGTTCTAACAATACAATGCAATGATTAGGTGCTAGTTTTAGTCATGTGAAATTATGTGTCTCCCCATTGGACTCTTGCGTGCGTAATTCTGGTGCATCTTTGTAATCAAAACCACGTGCCTTATTGTCTTAAGTTTTGATTTGGCAATGCTGATTCTAGTCTATTCTATGCACCTAGCCTGGAGTTAGAATTGTTTAGGAGTAGTGCTATTTATTTTTTAAGCATGGCACACTAGCTATAGATGATTTTTAGTCCGTTCAATGTAAAAATATAGATGTTGTAGACAAATTCTTTCTTCAGTTACATGTAGGTTATTTTTCACATGTATAATTCAATGCTTTAGAGTTGAGTTATTTGAATGGTCCATGTCATTATATTTCTTTTGTTATTGAACAAGTTATGTCATTATATTTCTTATTGCCAAAACTTTCAGTCAGGCAGAATTGTTGGGCATGAAAAGAGTATTGCATGTTGTGTTTGTTGTTAGAAGAATTTGTTTTGACTCAAACATTTTTTTTATCTGTAGCTCTAATCGGACTTCTAATTCAAATCGCAGGCTGTCGAGCTTCTTTTGCAAAAGATTGCAAAGTTGTACGGATTGGCTATTGCAAGACTCCCATTAGCCACACCATTTGTGTACATGATTCATAGAAACTCACAAGAATGTTTCCTTTTGTGTTTGGATGGTCGATAGATGGCACCTTTTGTGTGTCAACAACTATTGAATGACACATCTTTTGTTTACTGTTGTTCGATGTACATTGCACTTTATTTTCCATGGATGATCTGTCACAGTTTATTGTTTTCATAGTTTATGTTATCAAGAGTCAAGATATTTGGATATTGTTGTATGATTTTGAGCAGCCATAATTGCCTCAGTGCGCTTGAGGCAGCAAGCTATAGGCTCGGTATACATAGAGCATCGAGGCAAAACCTATGTGCCTCAATGAGAATCTGAGGCTGACTCAGACTGCAGCAACACACTTATTTTGAGGTCAACTTCAGATGGTTGTATCAAAAGACCCCTTCTGAGGTAGGGGTATTTAAGGCAGGTCGTGTTAGTCTTAATGTCATTTAAGGCTGTATTAGCTAGTTTTTTTAAGTAAAAAGCTAGCCTCTAATTCTCTATCGTGTTGTAGTGATTAGTGATATTAATGTCATACGTAATTGTTTATTTTTTCTATCTGAAATTTCAAATGGTTCTTTGGACATCTAAATGATATTAAATGAAAAGGTTTTTAACTATAAAGTTGTAGATCGTTACAATTTTCTTTATGAATTTTTAAAGATCGGATAGCATATATTGTGAGAGGTGGTTCAATAGATGGTTAATACATAAGAAAGTGCTTATGGTAATAATTTTATTTTTAAAAACGGTTCACATAATAAATCGTCTATATGTTCACATAAAGAACTGTCTGTAGTAATCATTCTATTTAAAGAGTCGGTTGTCGTAAGCAGCCGTTTGTGAAATTTTGTTTTCATAAGTGGTCTGAAACTGTAGGGATCTATTCAGACAGTTTATCATATGAGTTGCCTGTAAAAAGACATTTGAATATCTGAAAAATAATTTTTTAAGTAGTGATCGGTTTTGTTGTGCGAGAACACGTGTGCCTGAGGTGGCTCCTAAAGACATGTGTAAGTATATAGTCAAAGGGCCACGCACGTCCATTCCTCGCATGACCGATCATGTGACGGAGTGATATAAACCGATCATGTGACGGAGTGATATAAACCGATCATAAACTCACCGGAAAGATAAGCAATCCACTTATGTTTTAATATTCTAACATAATATCATATTGAGTTACTATATACTAACTAATTCATTACTGTACATTAACCATGACGTGGAGCATTAATGAATACCTGTGGATCTATGACAATAAACTAACTGCACCAACCAGTTCACTGGAGATAGATGTGAATCACAAATAGAGGATGTGTGTGGAGCATTACTAGATATTCGTGGATCCATGCGAGAGCACTAATAGATATATATTGATTCATACTATTATAATTTAATTAACTAACTAGTTAGTTGATTGAATTGAAATAAATAGATACACGGTACAACTTAATTGACTAATTAGTTAGTTGATTCAGTGGATCTATGCTATTACAACTTAATTAAGTAATTAGTTAGTTGATTGAATTGAACTAAAATAGATATAAAGTATAACTTAATTGACTAACTAGGTAGTTGATTCAATTAAACTAAAATAGATACACGGACCGCCCTCCATCTATCCTACTGTTCTTCCAAAAGAGTAAGTTGATGGAAAAATGAGGTAATTCACCTATGCTTTAATACATTAGCTTGCTGGGGCCATCTCTCCCGCTACCGTGGTGGCAAATTAAATAATGGAATCCGATCGAATAAACTTGGTCTTGCAGTGCTACAGGTAGGGTTCACAAAACCGTTAAAAATCGCTTAATATTCATGAAAAACCGGCCAATTTGGTCCCACCGTATTTTGAATTCGATCAGTTTTTGATTTTAAATTAAAAATTCACAAAAATAACAAATAACAAAAATCCTAAAAATACTAGAGACAATTCTGAGGCCTTCGGTGATTTTTTTTTCAAAAATAATGTTGTTTACATCATATTTTATGGAGAGAAAGTTTGAAAAAAATATACTGAAATGGGTCGTATGAACAGGATGATTTGGCACATCACATTAAAAAAAAGCTTAACATGCATATATATATATATATATATTATGTATGACGTACCTTAAAATGATCTTTAAAATTGGTTTCACTTCATTTAGAGTTTTATTAATTTCTCTATATTCTTTTCACAAAGTTCACAAGCATAAAGTGAACATGTTAAGAAAAAACACTGCAATTAACTTTTTCATGTATATCATTATTTTTTCTGCATAAAGCATAGTATAAGTAAACTAATAAAAATAGTTTCACTAATTTTAGAGGTGTGATGGTGAGTTATGAATTAATCTAGTTGCAACACATTTACATAATCATACATGTTAAAATAACTATTTTATGAGTTCATGTATTTTTAAAATACATAGGATCATGTAAGAAGACTAACAAAATTAGTTTCATGATTTTTAAATTAGCAAAGAATTAACTATGCATTTAACTAGGTTTAGCAAATACATTTTCTCACATAAACTTTTTTATGAGTATAAATACTTTTATCATGCATATCATACTACAAGAAAACCAACAAAATTTGTTTCACTTGATTTGAAACTCAAATAAATTAGTTATCGATTTTACAAGGTTGAACTATTTTTTTTTTATCTTAACTTCACTGAAATTCAAAAAAATTGAGCGGTTTTCGATAAAATCGAGTAGTTTTTGATAAAACCAAGCGGCTTTCAACTACAAACGAAATACGTGAAATACGGTCAGATTTCAGTTGTATTCGGTTACCAAATGTCGATTTTGTTGGATTTTTGCCTCTAATTTACAGAATAAATTTGACCGAATTCTCACTAAATTTTGAGTTGTTTTCACGATATTCACAAATTTCAAAAAATCACCGTGTCCCGATTTTCAACCCTCAAACGAATTTATAAACCCTAGCTACATGTGGTTCACGATTGATCTAGGCCTGGGGCACGTTCGAGGATGCAGTTGGTCAAATCTGAGATACCACGTTTGTTGAAAGAGCAACACTTTCAATATACGACATGTTTATAATATATATATATATATATATATATATATATATATATAGTTTTTAATGCTCTTAAAATTCAAAATAGTATGAAAAATTCTGAAAAAAATTTGTGATATAGAGTAGAGTTGCAAAATTATGAAACATATATATATATATATATATATTTGTAATTTTTAGATTTAAAAAAATAAAAATCCACTAGGGTCTATGTCCTCCAAGAGCAACATGTAGCCGACCCACTGGGTTCACTGGACGCCTTTGTTGATGGTAGGAGTGAAAATTAGTTAATCTAAAGGTACCCATCAATCATCTTTAGTTTGATCAATAACACTATTTTTTTTAAATTAAGTAATTTTTTAATAAAAAACTAGTATTATTAATTGAACTAAGAGGGTTGGTGGGTACCCTTAGGTTAATTAATTTGCACCCCTAGTCTATTGTATTTTTGATATTTTAATACATGGATCAGAATATGAGATGAGCTCGCTCCCCTTATGCCTTAAGGATGGTAGCCTGACCCGTGGGTTCGTGTCCCCGTAGGTTTTGCACCCGGTAGGTTTGAGACTCTGTGGGTTCTGTACCCAGTAGTTGCGAGTTCGGGTTTTAAATTCCACCCATGGGTCTGACGGGTCGTGTACCCAATTTGTATTGAGTGTGGGTTTAGTATTCCCCCTAGCACTCGAGAGGTCGAGATAGGTACAACAACAAACCAAATTCTTTCGTTCTTGCCCACCATATCCATTTGACCCTTCGGCCTCACCTTATCCGTTCGCCTCTTCAGCCCCACCACCACGCCACCATACCACCCGCTTGCCCCTCCGGCCACCTCCACACCACATCGACCGGTTGCCCACCCCCCTCCGCGCCGGCCTCCATGCTGCCCCCTTCATTTGTGCCGCCCCCTCCGCTAAGAGCTAGATTGAGGAAGAGTGAGAGAAGCAGAGCCGGTGGTTGACTAGTGCGGCCTCCAGAGATGGGCAAGGGTGGTGGCTGCGTCCCTAACAAGAAGTGCCAGCCATTGGCCACCGCGGGTACGATGCCCTCGTCGTTGTCCGCAGCAATGGCAGATACGTGAAGCGCCCGAGGAGGAGTTGTCCACTGTAGAAGATCTCCAACTCGATGTACGGTCACGTGGAGGGTGCGAGCACTCGAAACCTGGCGACATTTAGCGAGTGCAGGTTCGAGTGCCAATTTTCACCCATGTCATTTAGGCTCGGATCAGGTTTAAACTGACAGGTTTCGAGCTGGGCGTGATTTTGCTCCACTAGCCCCGACCCGACCCGTTGCCATCCCTATTCTGCCTATGTCCGTAGCAGAGCTTGTAACATCATATCGTCATTAGCTTACGTAGTGAGGTTTGTCCCATGAATTGTGTGAACTACAATACGAAGCTTGCGAATAAGGAAGAGAACGAAATGGTTAACCAATTGGTGGCTTCGCTGTGAAATCCTAAATCATTTGGTTAATATATCACAAAGCCTCGCCCACGCGCATGCGTGTGTGCAGAGGGTAGGGACATTTTTGAGAGAACATGGTGTTAGAGTATCTCCAAAAGACTCTCTAAAACGCACTCCCTATATCTTCATATAGGGAGTCTTCCCAATAATACACTCCCTAAATCACCTTCCTCTCCAACAGACTTCTAATACTTTGTTCCCTATATTTCTTTCTACCTGTCACCGACAATGGACCACACCATCATTTCTACATTTTGCACAATATCCTGTCTAGCCACTGAGACAGAACATGGGACCAAAGCCCGTCGCTAGGCTCACCGGTGCGCACGAGAAACCCCTCCATCTCGAGCCGCCTCTCTTCCCTTCCATCCCCACCTGCAAAGAATCGAGATCCCACACAAGCTGCAGCACCAGACCATCGCTTGGCCACGCTCAGTAGCCAGCCAACCCTTTCACAACCCTGGTTCTAGGTCTGGATCCGGCTTCCCACCGCCTTCGCCTCCTTCTATGCCGCTGGGCTAAGCCCCAACTCAGTCATGGGCCTCTGCTAGCGAACCACGCTGGAGCTTGAGCTCGGCGGCAGCATGGGTAAGGGGGAATCTGGCAGAGCTTGAGCTTGTGTCGTGCGAGGGAGAAGGTTGGGAGGCTCAACCTCACCGTGGAGCTCGGATTTCGCTGGTGGATGGTGGTCAGTTCGGCGGAGGCGAGCTTCGGCGAGTGGGAAGAAAGAAGAGCGATGAGGGAGGAGGCTGCAGTCGAGCGAGGAAAAAGCTGGAGGAGGGCTGCTGATGGGCGAGCGGTCAGGCGCAGGAGGGTGGGCGGTCGAGCGTGGGCGCGGGATGGCAGATGGCGGAGGCAAACGCACGAACAGGTGGGGCCCAAGGGCGCTTGAGATTTTTGGGAGCGAGTGGACGCTACCTAGAAATAGATAGCGGATTTTAAAGCTTATTAAATATTAAGAGTAGTATTAAGAAGCTGTTGGAGATATGTTTTAAGGTTAAAATTTCTATATTTAGCTATAAAGAATCATTTAGAATTTTTTTTAATATGCTCTTACAGCTTAGGCATCCTGTTTTGTGAGAATGTTGAAAAAACATACACGTCCTCTCATTTGGAATGGAGGGAGTATGATGGGCGGTTCGTGTCTAGGCACTCACACAGCTGACACATGCAATCGAAATTGATCGAAAATTTTCCATGTAACGCCAAACTGTGCTTGGTTCCATTCAATCCCCTCGAAATGCTTAATCGGGTTTCCTTTTCATTATCCGCATGGGTCTCCAATCCTCATCCTAATCCGTCCGCTCCTCTTTCATTAAAAGAGCGCAACCGAACGAGCGCAACCGACGCACTCCACCGCCCTCTCCGAAAGGAAAAATCTCCAAATACCGACACCAGACGCCGACGGCGATGTCCCTCCGCAAGCGCCAGCGCTCGGCGAGCAGCTCCCGCCTCTCCGCCTTCGCCTCGCCGCCCTCCCCTCCGCCTGCCTCCTCTGCCTCATCCCCTGCCTCGCTCTCCTTCCCCAACGCCGACCTCCTCCTCCGCCTCCACCTCGAACCCTCCTCCCCAGACGACGCCGAGGCTGAACCCGACACCGACCCTCGCGCCGCCGCGACCCCCTCTCTCGACCTGCACGTCTCATCCGCCTCCCTCCTCCGCTCCCGCTACTTTGCCGCTCTCCTCTCCGACCGCTGGTCCTCCTCCTCAGCCACTCCCGGTCGCCTTTCCCTCGCCGTGCCCGCCGCCTCCTCCTGCTGCTGCGCCCGCCCGTTCCATGCCCACGTCGAGGTGCTCCGTCTCCTCCACACTCTCGACTTCGCGGGTGCCATCCGCTCCCCGGCCGACGCGCTCGACCTCCTCCCCATCGCGCTCCAGCTCCTCTTCGACGCCTGCGTCGAGGCATGCGTCCGCTTCCTCGAGGCCGTGCCCTGGTCTGAGGAGGAGGAGGCCCGCGTCGTCGACCTCGCGCCGCTCCTCCCCGCCGATGAGTCCGCCGACCTGCTCGCGAGGGTCTCCCCTCCCCCCACCGCTGCTGGCCCCTCTTCCGCGGCGGGGGAGGCCGCCAGGTCGCCCTCCGAGGCGATGCTGCACGGCCTGATCCACTCCGCCATCCACGGCCACCCCGTCCATGCCGCCACCAAGGCGTTCGTCGCGATGCTCCTCAAGGACTACCCGTCCCGGGACTGCGTCCACAAGGTGCTCGACGAGGCGTTTTTGTCGCGCCTGGAGACCGTCAAGGATCTCATGGGGAAGTACGCTAGCCCGGACTTCAGGGTCGCGGTGGACAGCGACGAACGCGAGGCGATACAGAGGCTGAACTTACAGTCTGCGGTCTTGAATGTGAAGCACCTGTATTGGCTCATCGAGAGGATGGTTGATCTCATGGTGGCCGATAACGCGGTGAAGCTGTGGAGTGACCAGGCTGCCCTGGCTACTGATTTGCAGAAGTTGCTGAATGATGCGGACATGTGGAGGAACATGACACCCGGGCTTCCGATGCTTGTGACCAGATGCACGCTCAGGCTTGCCAATTCAGTCGTAACTGGAGAGACTCTGGTATCTCGGCAGGTGAGTCTGCTAACCGGTAGTTTTGCTATTGCGTGAGCTTTTCTACGTGCCATATCTTATGAAGGTACATTACAATGCTAAATGTGACAATCAGTAAAATAATGGCTAGTTCCATCTGATTTGCTCCTGTTGCAAAGCAGTTGATACAGGTTGCGTATCTATGTAGACATAATTCGATATTATATTGGAATAATTCAACTTCACCGCAGCTTCCAATAGGATTTGTTAATGGATTGGTTTCATGAATAGAAGTCAGAGACTTGGTGGTCCTTGGTATCTTTTCCTCTTAATACAGTAATTCAAAGTAGCATCAAATGTGTTCAGTTCTTTTATAGACTTATAGTCAAGCCAGGTATGGCTTGCATACCATTTTTTATGAATACTTTCAGCACAAAGACCATAGATTCCATATTCTCAATCCTTGATTTACATCTGTCGATGTGTTAATCTCTTGGCTTTTGCTAGATAACTTTGGTTAATATTTCTTTTACATGATTTGATTATTCTCTGGGAGAAGTTTATAGTGATCCTTGAACTTCAGTCCAGTAGTTGTTTGAGCCCCCAACTTATAAATGGAATCAATTTGACTCACTGAACAAGTGCTGAAATGAATAAATGATTGAGCGAGTGCAAATTTGTTAAAAGTAGCTAGTAGGCTAAAACCTGACCGGGAGCTCATATTGATCGGATAGGTACTTCCAAATTCTGCAGGTTACAGTCTTACCCCTGTAAAATTATTCTATTTGATGCCCATAATCTCTTTTCTTGAATATTCCTTCTCTGTGTGAGCATTTGTTCCCTCCTTGGTTGGTGGTATTTATTGAGATCCCTGCAGGCTTTACTCTTATCTTACTTTTGTATGATCATTTTGTTCTGTGGTAGCAACTTGTTTATGTGATGGCTCAATATTACCCATCATGCCCTCAGTGAGTATCTCTGTAGTTGTGATACAATTTTGTTGAGTAAATTTCAGAGAACTACAACTATTTTGACCTAATCCCCACAGAACTACAACTATTTTGACTTGTATCACAAAACTACAACTATTTTGACACTAGGTGCCACACAACTACAACTTTCTCACATATCTACTACTATTTTGTTTCATTTTCTGTTTCGGAATTTTCACAAGATCACGACCACACCGATTCTTATTCTGCTTACGAATCCTAGAGTTGAATGCTCTAAATCAATATTTGCTGAGGTGTTGTCTAGCATATGACAGAGCAAAGACAGCTCCCTAAACATGTTTATTTGTGTTCAGCTCCCTAAACATGTTTATTTGTGTTCAGCTCCCTAAACATGTTTATTTGTGTTCATTGACTGAAGAGGCCTATATTGCATGAGTAGCAGGTTAGAGTTATTTTAGATGATCGTTTTTGGACGCAAGTTTCAATTCTAAATCATGACTGGTGCGGATTGTATTGTCAAGTTTTTTTGTTACAAAACCTGTAGAAGTGTTTTAGGTGTTGACTCGTTTCATGTGTGCTTGGGTGAATTTACAGGAAGCATTCCATTAAGGGTTGGTTTGTAGGTATGTGAATGATGTTTTTGGATTGAAGGATGGTCAAGAGCTGAAAGAAAAGTATATTTTGTTCTTTTTAGAGGATGGTGGAGACAATGCATAAATCCAATTTGAGTTCAATTGAATAGCAAGCTTTGATGAGACGGATCAAACACTTAATTCATCTGTACAGATTGTTGAAGAGTTATTCATGCACATATCAGTTTGCTCCAATAGGATTTCTCATTAATAAGAGGCCTAGTGCAGAGTTTTGAAATTGGGAGATAGAAGGCTTGGGATTGATGGTTTATTGGTTAGCTTGAGGAATTGTACAAAGAAAAAAGAAATAGCAGTCATGCCTTGTGTATAAGGCTTTAAGCTAGGTCTAGTAGAGTTGGACTAAATTATTTGGGAAGATTGTGGGCCAACTATCAATGTTTTCTTTTCTTTTAGCTTGACAGATCCAACCAAATATTTAGGTCAGCCTCCCAAATGAAAGCGCTCAGGTCTGCTTTCAGGTTTGTTGACAAATAACAACATTGCCGGTCACCTAAAACCACAAGCACCATTTTGTCATTTTATAAAACGAAGATGTTCCCCCACTAATGGTATTCAAGGATCTAGTTTGCTTTTCTAAGAAGCCATTTATGATCTTTACTCAAGGCATGCCCCACAATTATGCTGACTACTCAATGTCCAACTGGAATGTTGGGAAAACATAGAAATTTGTTATGATGCTTGCTACACTAATATGTAAAGACAAAGATTCATAAGTAAGAATTTCTCCTTCACTATTGTTCTACACTAGAGGTGACAAGTCAATGTCAAGCGGGGCTCTTATATATTCGACACGTAGTTATAATATTCAAAGTACAATTATGTCGCCTAGAGATGGGTGAATAAGCGTTTTTGCAAAAGTTAGTCCCATTTTTATAGTTGGTCTAAACTTACAGCGGAAATAAAACTAACGTATTTTTCACAAGTAAAAAACTTAAATATGTTAGGCCCAACTAGTGCACAGTCACCCTAAATAAATGTGAAGATTACAATCTAAGGGTGGCAAAGATTATTCAAATCTAGCAAAGTATATAAGAAACCTCAATCGGAAGTTCTGGTCCTATTGATCGGATGTTCTGATCCTAGTGATCGGATGTTCTGATCCTAGTGATCGGATATTCCAATCTGTTCAGAACAGCTAGATGTAAATCACGAAATTAACTCAAAGCATGTGCATACACGCATACAAGCGTGAATATCAATGTAATGCATAAGTGTAAGGAAACACGGAGACAAATTATTTATTACCCAAGTTCGGATATTCACCGATATCCTACGTCTCCGTTGAGTAAGCCGGTCACATTTGAGCTGGGTCTTTGTCAACCTTTTTCCTCACGAGGTTGCATATATGCACTCCTCGTCTCAACTATGACCAACTCTTCCTCCGCTTCGGAGATGGTGAGTTCCGCTATCACTTTCGGGCCTCTTCACAATTTTCATTTGAGGGAGATCGCCAGCAATCCACCATCGAGCCGTCTAGGAGATAGTGGTCTACAAGAGTAACAAACTTCCAATCTCGTGCACGATTAACGCCGAGTGCTCAACAAACGCAACTAATGTGACAACCGTGGGCTACCAAAACACCACACCTTTCACACATATCTCCCTCTATTCACTAAGTCACAAAGGCTTGATTCTCACCAAATCTTGATAGAGAGAGAAGGGGAGCACTCAAAGATGAAACACCAAGTTCAAACACCTCACACAAGCAGCACAAAACTAGCCAAGCAACCAGCCCCACGAAATAAGGCTAATGAGTATTTATATCTCACTCTAAAAAACGAGTCGTTAGGTAGATTCTCCACTGATCGGAACTTCCCATCCCTAGAATCCCAACGGTCGGAAACTGGCCGTTATACCCTATTCCAACACATATCGGATGTTCTGATCTCCACATTGGAACTTCTGATCAATTCAAAACTACAGATTTAAACTTCACAAACCAACCCAGATCTAACGAAAACTTCTAATCATAACTTCCGATCCAAACATCGGAACTTTCGATTAAAAACAAACTCCTAACCGAGAACCCTAACTCGGCTCAAGACCAGAGATTTCGATCCCAACCGGAACTTTAACTCCCACATAGCTAACTGAGAACACCAAATTCTCAACAAACCAGACTGCCCGACCCATATCGGAACATCCGATCGACACACTGGAACTTCTAATACCTATCACTCAGCAACCTCTGAACACCAAGTTCTCAGAGACCGAACTGTCCGACTTCAATCGAAACATCCGATCCTAACACTGGAACTTCCGATAAACATAGACTTTTGCTAACAAAGACACTATAGGAACTTTCGGAAACACATATCCGATACTTCCACGAGTTTAATCATCAGAGATTAAACTAGATGTCACATGGCATACCACACGCCACAAAGACCAACAACAATAAAGGGTTAAATCTATAACACCTTCTAGATACTCTGGACTTATAAAGCGAACTCTAAACACAAACACATCCCCACTAAGCACATGGTTTGAGCACTCGACACAACAATCGAGCAACGTTTTCGGCAGTTCCTCTTGATAGTACGGCTATCGATCATATAACCTTGTCTTCCACCAAACTTCTTGAGACCGGCAAAACTAGAAAACACATTATAGTTATACATTTTGCCTGGACCAATCCTGTCGGACTTGACGAACACATTATCCAAGTCCCGATGCTTCTCATAGCTTTTCAAGGCTCGTTATCAACTCCTCTTCTCTTGATGATAATGATCATCCTTACTTCCCTTCTCGATCTTCTCTTAATCTTCTATTGATGACGATCAGCCTTGATGAAGCTCTTGATCTTCCCACACACGAAGCATAGGAGACTTCACTCTTTGTGTATCTTCATTTGGTTCACCACCAAGGTTTGAACCGCAAGCATCAAGCATGTAAGTTGTTCCACTAAGGTTAGTCTTGATCTTTCTCTTTCAACTTGGCATATTAAGTATCTCAATTCAACTCATGTCTTTTTATGGAACTTAATTCCAACTCACTCTCAAGCACAAAGCACATAGGTTACTCTATAAAACATAATTGACAATCTCGTACCTTTAGTCACTTAATCTCCACAAGTAAATGCTTATTATCAATCTTATTGAGATCATACTCAACCTTCGAGGTCTCTTCCACTCTTGCTTCATCATCACATGAGCATCTACAGCTCATTGATCTCGATGCATCTCTCTTGATCTTTATGGCATTCATCAATGAATTTATGCTCAATCCACCATGTATCATCTATAGAATAACGTAGTAACAATTCTCAACATAATTGTTAATCCATATGTATTGTCATTATTTACCAAAATCACACTTAGGTTTAGATGAACCTTCAAATATAATCATAAATTTCTGGCAATATTTTGTCTGCCCCAGTAGCCTTCTACATCTACTTTATGAGCTTGTTTTGTCGAAACACATGTCTGGCCATATGCTGCGAATTCATTTGTTGTATTTTGTCATGCACATACACTAATATTCATTTCTTGCTTTTCCTTACAATCTTTCATTTATGCTATCTGGTTTGGCCTCAGTGGGCCGGGGTATACGTTTTTTACTCTAGCTTAAATGTTGGAATGTCTGTAAGGTGTAAAACTAAGATACGTTTTCAACTCTTTCTGGTTTGCTGCATTTGTGCTGTCAAAGCTTATTTTGAATACATATTTGCATTTCCAGTTTCATGTGTGCATGTGCGGTCAAGTTATTTAACGTCTTGTTAGCAGGGTTCACAAATGCGACGAAAACCACTCGAAATGCGCGGTTTTTGACCGATTCGGTCTGGTTCGCGTTTAGAAACCGAGAGGTTTTCGATCAAATTCAAATTCGAAATTCGAAAAATTGACGAATTTCGATTGTATTTGACTGAATTCTCCGGTTTTCCAAGAATGAGCTGGGGTCCGGTTTTTGGTATTCGGTCGCATTTGTGAACCCTGCTTGGTAGCACTGATCCGAGTGTGGTCTTCTCTGTGACCGGCGACTTCAGTCTTTTGATTGCATCAGAATGTTGCAAGCCTCTCTATAAAATCTAAAATCTTATAGATGTCATGCTAGTTCATTCATTTTAGCTTTGATGGTGTCTTACACTGTGTGAGAGATCTTGATCTGTCTTGTTCTCAGGTGAGGATGAAGCTCGTCAGAAGCTGGCTTCCTGTCCTAAACGTCTGCCGGGACATAGTCCAACCTATGCATTTCCATAAATCATCGAACTGCCAAGAGCTGGAGGAGGTATTTCTTCAGATCATCTCCACATTACCCGTCCCGGAAGCTCAGGAGCTGCTGCAACAATGCCTCGGGTTCTCGACTCGCAATGTAGACGACTGCCCACATCTGGTTGCCGCGTTCAAGACGTGGTTCAGGCGAGCTGGTCGGGCTCCTCAAGGCAGGGAAAATTGAGGCATGAGCTGCTGCTGTTAGTATTTGTGCAATCAGTTCTTGCGTTTCGCTGTGCATTCTCAGCTGTAACGAACTGTAGGCCTCCCTAAATCCTCTGGATTTAGCCTAGCGCTTGCGTCTCTGTTTGCACTGAACCTGAACTGTCATACTCTTTCTGCTGCTGTCTATATATAACCAAAGTAAATGATACGCCCCGTGTTTTCAACTCTTCTGCTATGTTTGTGTGCACATCTCAATCAATGAACAGTGTTTGAGGGATGCAATGATGCTTCCAGAGCACTGTAAACGTTTGTGAAATTTGCTCTGAAGCGGGTCGACAGAATTTTTATGCATATTTCATTACATCGAAGAAGTAATTAGCAAGTTGTGGAGAGGAAAGATGCTGATCTGCATTTGACAATTGACAGCATGCACTTCTAGATCACTTTTACATTATTGCCGCTCAAACGAAAGCTTCCCAAGGTCAACATGACCCGAAATACAAATGTCAAAAGAACGCCAAGTTTATCCCCGTCGTCCTCCCCATGCAATGACGTTACAAATCCACAACGAAAAAGAAAGGACAAGCGAAGAAGAAAAATGGAAACCAAGACACGGACGCGTCATGACTTTTACCGACGACGAGATGCGGATAGAAGAGCCTTGGCGTGTGCAAAGAGCGCGCTAGTAGAAGCCCTGCACCGGCCACCGGCGATCGGGGTCCGGCAGCCACGAAGACCGCTTCTTCTTCTTCTTCTTGTCCTTCCCCTCCTCGCCACCGTCCTCGCTGCCCTCCTTCTCCCCGTCGGAGCTCTTGGAGTCGCCGTCCGACCCGGCGCCGCACCCAGCGGCCGCCCCGGCGCCGGCCGACCTGTGCCTGGACCGCACGTACTCGATCAGCCTCCACGCCGCCGGCTTCTGCTGCTGCGTTGGCGGCGGCGGCGGCGGCGGAGGCTGCGGCGGGGACGCTCCCTGCTTGGCCGGCTTCTGCTGCTGCTCTGGCAGCGGAGGCAGGTTCTTGGTGTTGGGGTCGAGGTCATCTGGGAGACGTGCGGACTGGGACAGACGCTCGTATTCCGGCAGCGGCACGGTCTCCTCTGACGCGCCGTCGCCGTTGCCGTTGCCGTTGCTGCCAACGCAGTCCATGAGCAGCAGGCGCTGACGGCTGCCGGACCTCTGCTTCAGCCGCCGCGCGCCGAACCTTGATCCTGGCCTGCTGGTGGTGGTGGCGTATCGGCTTTGCTCCTCCTCATCGTCCGAGTGATCCAGGATGTCCATATTTAACGGGCTTCTTGGCGCCACAAACCATGCACCTCTCTCTCTCTCTCTCTCTCTCTCTCTCTCTCTCCTCGGAAGGATAAATCCTCTGCAAGTGCAGGGGCGCTGGCGCCTATGGGGACGCGTGGTCGCGAATCCCAAATGGATGCAGAAAGTAGCAACATGGAATGAGATATTCGGAGGAAAAGTTTGACGAGAATTGCTCGAGTCCGGCTTTGGCGGTTGACCTCAGGGGTTGGCCAGTTGGGTCGTGACGTGGTGGCGCCGTCGTGCAACGCGCTCCGCTCGCTTGCGTGTCGCTGGAGGATGACCAGTGGGGCCCCCTGCGCAGTGTACAGGCGTGAGGTTTGATGGCTGGCGCAGTCCCGTCCGTGGATTTTGACGGCACTTGAATCGGAGCTGCAAAAATCCTAAATCCTCTTTGAAAAGATAAAAGATCCTAGAACTTCACGTTCTGCGAAGATCTGGGTAGGAGAAGCAATGATCACTGCCATTTGCGTCTGTAGGATAGCATCTCGGTAGAAGCTCTAAATCCAGTCAAATCCCGATATTTAACTGCATTATTACCAGATATACCGCATATAGTGGTTGCTGATAGACCACAATATACACCCGCCATCGCCCACAAATCTCGTTGAAATTTTGGATTCTAATAGAGAGATTTTGTTTTGCATTTGTAAGCACCCCAAATCTGTTTAGGAAAGCTATGCTTGTGCCACTAATGAGTTGCCCTTTTGGTTTGCGCTTTTCTTCTTGCCTAAATTAGTCTCATGCCACAGTTCGATAAAAGTTGTCCAGAACATGTTACTGGTTTGAGAAAGTTATCTTGTAAATGCAACTAAAATCTACAATGGGGTAGCAAAACAGTGTCAAGAGACCCTATAATTACAAAGATATCTATATTAAAAAAATATTATCGTCTGTAAGAATGACATTAGGATTATATATCATAAGAGACACTGATGGAATTTTTCAACTTGGATGATCTTTACGATGATATTCTACAAATTCGTCCAATAAAGAAAAGATAATGGCACTGAACAGAATTATCCTTAATTTGAGAACTGACCTGCAGTTAGTTGACAAGGTGCGCTCATTGTCATCGAGCCCACCAGTATTTGAGCCTCAGCTCTACATTGGTGCCCACCCTCTTTCTTAGGGCATATTTGTTTGAGCAAAAATCAACAAAAGTCTAAACAAATAGTTTGTTTTTGCTAGCTTCTAGCTGTGTTTTCTGAGAAACAAAAGCAGTATCTACCGTTACAGAAGCCACAAAAGATAGAAACAAATTTTTACTAACTTCTAACCGCAACATGCTTATGAAGAAGCAACACCTTGCAGAAAACAGTTTGCAGAAGGCTAAACAAATAAGCTCTTAGTGAGTATGAGAGAAGCTCCCTCACCAAATTAAAAAAAAAAGAATTGCCCTTAATTTAGACCCAATGACCCATGTTGCATCATTGGATCTTGAACAAACGATCCGACGCTTCTCGGTTTCCAAAATTGAACTTCACATGGTGATCGATCGTGGTCCCTTCGGATGCCTGGCCTACTAAAACGACTCAAACTAGCCCATAGATAACGGTAAGTACACGGAAGGAAGTAATCGGATCGCTTCCATCAGATTGAGCACAGATTTACGCGGCGAGTCGGCGTCGATGTATGCACGCAGTGCGGGCACGTTTACCAGTACTTCGCTGACTTTACACGCCACGGCCCGCAGAAAAAACAACGATTTTCATATTGCTAAGTTGGAGCATCTGGACGGTGAGAAATGACTTTATTTTCAACCAACAGCAACCAACGCAAGCAGCTTCTAAAGCAAAGTTCAAGCACGAATTCGTTACGTTTATCCATCGAGAGAAACCAATTTATCTCCCTCACATTCAGACATGGATAGATTCCATTGCATAAAGTTTTTCTTTCTTTCTTGGGCTTTGTTTTCTGTATTTTTGGATTTTTTAAAAAACAAATATTAGTATTGGTCAGCACATGTGACTGAAGCCGGGAGGAATTTCAAACTCCATGATTGATGAGGACTGGACTCCCTAACCCTCTGGATTTATTGGACGATTTGACTCTTGCGTAACGATGTGATCTTCAACAATTGATGTTTTTAGATTCCTTGGTGATGTTGATCTGGGACAAAGTTGATAATTGGTGTGGCGCTGGGGCTAAGCAACTTGACATACTCATAGAGCGGTTGCGTGTGTTTGGCTCTGTAATCTGATCACCTACAATTTTCTTTTATGTTTTAGTTGTCCTTTACCTTGTAACTTCCTTTCCCTGGTTCCCTTCTATAGGCTAAGACCTATTAAGGTTGTTGTGTAATCTCATTTTTCCTCCTCTTAATACAAAGATGCGTAGCTCTCCTGCGTATTCTAGAGAAACAAGTGGGCAATATAACAAAGTCGCAGATGCCCTATCTTGCCAGCCTCATGACAGCCATTCTTAATCCCTTGCGATCTCAATTTGTCACCCATCCTGGTTAGAGGCTGTTCAACTCAGTTACAAGGACGATGAGTATACAAAAAACATCATGATTACACTAGCTACTCCCGAGGGGCACTCATCAGGACTATACACTGACAGAGGGAGTGATGTGATATAAAGGTCGTGTGTGGGTTGGTGCTGATGTGGATATTTAGAACAACATCATCGATGCTTTACATGAGAGTGCGTTGAGGGTCATTCTAGATTCTATGCTACTTATCATAAGGTTAAACACCTCTTTGCATGGTAAGGTATGAAATCTTAAATTCACGCTTTTGTTCAGTGGCGTTCTATCTGTTTGCAGGCCAAGACTGAGCACATTGCCCTGTCGGGTTTGCTTCAACCTCTCGGTGTTCCTAAACAAGCCTGGATGGTCATTCAATTGGATTTCGATGAGGGTTTACCAAGGTCAGGCCAATTATGACACTATCTTGGTTGTTATCGATCTGCTCTCCAAGTATGCACACTTCTTAGCCCTCACTCATCTCTTCACGACACTGCAAGTTGCTAAGCTTTACATAAACAACATCTTCAAGTTACACGGATTATCACAAGCAATTGTGTTCCATCAGTACATGATCTTCATGAGTTCTTTGTGGCAAGAGTTGTCCAAGTTATCACACAAGCAATTGCGCCTCAGCTCATCCTACCATCCATAGACCGATGGTCAGACGGAGCATGTGAATTAGTGTTTGGAAGTGTACCTCTGTTGCTCAGTTCGTTCCTGCCCGCATAATTGGTTTCATTGGCTGCCTCACACCGAGTATTGGTACAACGCAACATATCACTCCGCTGTGAAAATGACTCCTTTTGAAGTGATTTATGGCAAGAAACCATGGGATTTTGGCATAGTTCAATTGGAGGAGGCTACGGTACCTGACCTGCTCACATGGCTGAAGGAGCGAAAGATCATGAACTCTTTACTGCAACAGCAATTGCACCGTGCCCAGCAGTGTATGAAGCATTAGGCCGACAAGCATCGCACTGAGCGTGTGTTTGCCATCAATGATCAGGTTTACTTGAAGTTACAGCCGTACATACAATCGTTTGTTGCTCATTGGTCGAATCATAAACTCTCATTTTGGTACTACGGCCTTATCTGATCACTGAGCTACAGACTGAAGCTACCAGAGGGCTCGTTGATTCACCTAGTGGTTCATGTCTCACAACTGAAGCGTGTGGTGAGTTCATCTACTACTGTTAGTACCATTTTGCCTCTCACTCCATCCATTTTGCAGGCAAGCAAGGAGTAGGAGCTCTTTTTTAATTGCAAGCTGTGAACCATGGATCTGTTATTATCCCAAGGTTTCTCGTGCAATGGCATGGATTACCACCAAACATGGCTACCTAGGAATACGTCAATGCCTTACAACGAAGGTTTCTCACATAACCGGCTTTGGGGCAAGCCGGATTTGAAGGGGAAGATAATGTTAAGGCCATGGGTGGAATCACGGGAGGGATGGCGCGCGTGGAGGAGTGATGTCAGTCGTGTTTGCATTGGCATGAGCTGTGCTCAAACTGGCATGAGTATAAGCTAGTTGGGCTGGTCCAGGATGAGGTCATGGAAGAACTAAGATGAACTGAGAAGATCGGTGTCGGGGGGTGATCCATGACAATAATCCAGAGTGTACCGGATGACGTGCATGTTGATCTGTATTTCCTATTCGTGTGTATCAACCTAGACTCGAGAACACCGAGATTTATCTAGATTCAGGCTTCCCGTGGGATAATAGCTCTACGTCCTGCAATTCCACACTGTCCCACGACTATGTCATGCCAAAAGCAGATGCCTGTGGAAGGAAAAAAAATACTCGAGTAGGCAGCACTAAATGAGACTTAACCGGATAGGTGGGTACATGCTCTACAACCAGCGAGGGCTGGTCACAGGACCTCACTACATGACCAGGAGCTGATTACGTAAGCTTTGCCCTGGTCGCACAGTGTGGTCGCGGTCTTGACAATACATATTGCATACTGACACTTCGTGATGCGGGACCCCCTTACCTATTTCACATGTGGGGCACCCCCTTACCTATTTCACATGTGGGGCACCCTCTTACCTATTGCACCGCCAATAGTCCCAAGCTTCCTCATGGATATTGTAGACTGAGTAGTTCTCTGTGGGGGTCCGTGGTTGCTGCATGCCATGGTTGTGGACGGGTCTGATCCCACCACCTGGACCTCATGTGACCGTAAATTTGCCTAGGGAGTGGTCATCGACACAATCCACATTAATGACCCACTTAGGAAATCGTATCCCGAGGGTGGTTAAACGTCCGGAGAGGGAGAAAATCGTGGGAGGGAGAGAGAGAGAGAGAAAACATGGGAGAGAGAAGAGAGAAAACATGGGAGAGAGAAACATAAATTGTGGCCAAGCCCAAGTGCACACAAAGCTGACCTCAGGATGGTTGAGACATCACGACGGGCCTTTAAATTGGCACATCCATAGCTCCCCCCAAATCTTCTCACCGTCATCCATCGTCCCTAAAGCCTTTCTGCACTCAAAGCTCTTTGTCTCCCCCGCGTTTTCTATCTTTGTCCTTGCCCTTGCAGCACCCTCCACTGTAATCCGATGGCACGCACTGGTAGCGATTATGTCTTTCCCCAATCCAAGTGCGACACTGTCGGAGGGTGAACTCCTAAAGCAGGGATCCGGAGGGACCCCCTTTGAGATTCGGCCGGGGGGATGATTCTGTTTTGCAGGTGAAATAAATGAGCGTAAATACGATGGCAGGTGGAATGGAATGATCGAATGCAGAATGCAGTAAATGCACTAGAGGTTTTTAGACAGGTTCGGACCACACTGAGCTTAATACCCTACTTCTGTGTGGATGCTATAAATGCCCTGAGAATGTCTCTCAGGAATGTTGCTGGTTACAAGAATGTTTTTCTATCCTAGAGCTTCGGGCTCCTTATTCTTCGGTGATCTCAGTTTCTGTGCTTGTACTGAACCTCTGTCTTCTTCCTTGGCTCTAAGTGTTCGAATTCGGGAGGAGGGAGAGAGGCTTTCCGTGTCCACCGGCTCCTCTTAAATACTCACCGGCGATACCGTGCGTCGAAAGGGAGGGCACGAGTTCCAAGGCACCATAAATGGAAAAACAACCATCATGGGCTGCTGCGCGAAGTGACGGGGGGTTAAAAACGCGCCCCCACCTGGTCTTGGTCGTCATGATGGCGTTCTGCAACCGGTGCCGCGAAGAGGGCCCACCGGGCAGCCACCGAGCAGCCCGGCGTGCCCGCTCGGTCTTGTACGCTTGACACAGCAGGGCGGTAGGCGGGCCGTCTTGGGCCTCACGATGCCATCTCGAGGCGCGCCGGATGACGCGGGATGGGACCCGTGCATTAAATATCCTCACGCCCTCCTGCCAGAATGTGACAGGGACTGTAACACCCTGTGTTTAGCATATTGTATAATTACAGAATTAGCACCAAATTAAATTATTCCAAAGATATGTTTGATTCTCTTTCTCTTTTTCTCTCTTTCTTTTTCTCCTCCAAATTCTCAGTGGGCCGGTTTCCTTTTTCCCCTCTCTTTTTATCCGGCCCAACTGCCGGCCCGTTAGGCCGCTTACTTCCCCGCGTGGGCCGCCATCGCCTTCCCGGCCCACTCGGCCGCACGCCAGCGCGCCAGGCGCGCCCGCGCGTGCGTTCGCTCCGGGCCGTCCACCGATGCCGCGTGTCGCCCATCCACCTGCGCCACACCCTTCTTCCCTCTTCCCCCCTCCCTTCTCTCCCCGCCAGCGCTGCAGACCACGTCGCCGGCTGCCGCTCTTCGCGGGACAGCTCCGCCCCGAGCCCATGCCTCTCCCTTCTCTCCGCCCATGCCCCAGCCCCTGCCCTGGTGCCGCAGTACGCGTGCTTGCGGTAGCCTGCCGCGCGTCGGCCGGCCACAGGCCACCGCCGCCGCGTCGCACGCCTCGCTGCGCTCCACCTCGCCTCCGTCGACCCGCGGTGGACACCCGTGCCCGCTCGCGTGTCCGTTGCCCTCGTCTTAGTGCCGCCTCCCCTCCCAGCTATAAATAGCAGGCCGGCACTCCCTCCTTACCCATTTCACCACTTCCGCCACCGCCGCCCCGTTTCTCGCCTCACCATTGCTCGCCGTCGACCATACGCCACCACCGACGAGCTGCCGAGGAGGACCTTAAGCCGACGCTGCCCATGTGCCACCGTCCGTTGGCCTGACAAGCTCGACGGGAGCTGCCTTCGCGCGAAGCCCGAGCCGCCGTCATTCGTCGTCCCCACCGCCGACCAGAGACGCCGCTTGCCGCCGTCCGACCTCACTGGTGAGCCCCCTAGCCTCCCTAGAATCCCTAGGCTAGCTAAGTAGGCCACCCCATGCGCCAAATTGGCCGTTAGCTGTACGCCGATGCGTTTGTGGTTCGGCCACCGCGTCTGGTCGCCGCCGGCACGTGCCTGTGTCGTGTATGTGTTCACCGGCCATCGTGCCGAGTTCTTCGGGACCGTGAGCCCCGTTTTCTTGCAGGAAGAACGCCTCCCCGTGTAGGGGAGGTGCCGCCCATTTCTCTCCGCTCCTTGTTCCCCCTCCGGCGACGAACTGGCATCGTTTCCGCCACCGGCTGCCGTCGAGGTGCCCCCTGCCGAGTCCGCCAGTTCTCAAGGTTGGCCGGCGTGCCTTCGTCGTCGTGAAGCTTGGGCCGAAACACTTTTTCCGGCGAGCTCTCTGGTGCGCACCGCCGCAAGATTGCTCACCGCCGGCCGAATTCCTCCCTCTCCGCCGTTCGCTCGTGTAAGCGCGCCCGCGCGCCCGCGCGCACGCCGAACCGACAACGGGCCGTGGCCTGGCTTGGCCAGACCGGCCTCGGCTCGGCCCAACGGCCGTCTCGGCCCGTGCACCGCTAGCTCGGCCCAAGCAGCCAACCGCCAGTGGGCCAGGCCTCAGCAGGCCGGCCCAGCTCCCGTAGCCCATTCAGCAGCCAGCCCGAATACTGTGTGGGCTGCACTGTGTAGCCCACTACTGTAGACCCAAGCCCAGCCTGGCCCATTCAGGCCCGGACCCGGCCCACCGAAAGCCCAAGTGGGCCTACTACTGTTCATGTGGGCCCCACCTGTGAATAGTGTCTTTTCATAATTTCCTGAATTAAATCTTCCAGGAGCCGTAACTTCTCCGTTCTGGCTCCGATTTCGGCGTTTCTTTCGCCGAAATTCCTTAAAAATCAAGATCTACTCATTGGCCAACTTGTGTTGTCTATTAGGGCTTGTTTGGCTTTTCAATTGGTGTTAATCGATTCTTCTTTAGATTAGCCGTATTGATCGTAATTGTGAATTACAGAGGAGCAAGAGCAGGAACAAGGACATTTGTTTTGCGAGATCTGTGCTGGGATTATTCGGGCTGAGGAGGATCCTGACTTTGACCAAAATCAAGAGGAGAACTCCGGAGAAGGCAAGTCCTATTTTCCTTGATCATATTGAACCTATGTTTTCCGATAATCTACATGCTCAACTAAAACTGGGAATACTACTGCATGTGCTATGTATTACGCTTTTGCAATTGTTATAGTAGTTAATCCTATCAACACTTGTCATGCCATAACTAACTTCACCCAGAATACATATCACCCTAGGATTACCTATTGTTATTTATATTAACGATGGAAGACGTCTTGATATCTAGCATGCTTAGGATTGAATACGTCTCCTCACAGGCGTTGCTTTTAAAACTGCATCTCCTCGGGGATGATAAATTATCATTATCCAATGACAAGTCATATACCATGAATCCTTGATGGATATGAATTTCGTGATGGATATGAGATCCTTGTCGGTGTGTGGGATATGGTGGGTGGTGTGTAAAAATTAGTGAAAACTGTTTTGGCGGGGGCAGGTAGAGTAATCCTCTGTGGGAAGGGATGCTCTTGGGGGCATGTGGTATTGTGGGAATACTCGTGCTGGGAGATGCCCACCCCGGCCGCTTAAGGACCGAGTCATTGCGGCCCGTCTAGCCTAGCCACTACGTACAACCATGCGTCCTGTATGGGCAGGACTTGACTTTCCTTTCACTGGACTGGGTCGGACATCATACCAGGAGGCTGAGAGCAACGAGCAGGCAAGTACTATCCTGTCCCGCGTGCTTGGAGGTTTCTAGTACCGGCCAAGGCTTAAAAAGGGATGCTGGCATTCGGAAGCATGCAGCTCTGGTACTTGGGCGTGTCTCGTGGAAAAGCCCGGCAGGAAAGGTGTTATGGAGAGTCTCGGTATGATTCGCTCCCCTGCATGCAACAGTGGGAGGCTGAGCATATCGCGTGGGTAAAGTTGTACAACCTCTGCAGAGTGTAAAACTATTCGAATAGCCGTGTCCACGGTTATGGACATGCGAAAGCAGCAATCGCGTTGACTAGACTCAGGGTGCGTGTGTCTTGATGAGTGAGTGTGTGGACTAGATGTCCGTATGTTAATGTTCCTGGCTCGATCCGCCAGAAGCTGTGTGGTACTAGAGGTACACCAGTTGTGATAAAAGGGACTGCGGAGTGAGGTATAGCCCCTCCCAGGACCGAAAACTCCCAGATAAAACTTGTTACTGGTTTTGAACTATTAAAACGGTTTTAAAGTTAATCATTGATGATACAACTGAATACCTGCATAAATTGCTTTACGCTAAAACTATTCCGTAAAGCCTTATCCTTGAAATACTTCATTATGCATCTATCAAACCCTTGAAAGTAGTATAGGGCTTGCTGAGTACCTTTTGTACTCACTCTTGTTGTCATTCAGATGAAGAAGATAATGCCGACTTTGCCGGGGGCGAAGCCGGAGACGAAGAGTAGTCTAAGTGTCGTGTTCGCACCCTCGCTGCTTGTGGCTTGGATCCTTTTCCGCTGTGCTTTTCATGAAGGCCGCTAGGCCATGTTTGTAAAAGACAATATGGGTTGTAACTTAAAGTACACTGTACGTTAATGTATTGTACGAAGTTTGACTGTGATACTACAACTGTTGTACTGTGCGTATCAGCTACGTAATCCAGGGACTGATACAGGAGGCACAGGAGATCCCGGCAACGCGGGTCTCACAGGGACTGACACCGAGCGTGGCTGGAGCAGTTGGAAGTGACAGGCCGCGCGCCCTCTTAAATGCGGCATCGGGCCTTTCACTGGTTGACACCTCACCGCTGGACCTCTGTGGGGGCCACCGACGAAGGACTTCTTAGGCCATCGGGGAACCGAGTGCTCGGGGGCCACTGTTCACATCCCCGAGCACTCTCTCCCGGATATGCCCTTTCTTGGTCCTCGGTGAACCGAGTGCTCAGGGGCCACTGTTCACGGCCCCGAGCACTCTCTCCCGGAATTGACTGTTCAGATCCTCGGGGAACCGAGGGCTCGGGGGCCGCTGTTTACGGCCCCGAGCACTCTCTCCCGGAACTAACTCCCTTGGGTCCTCGGGGTACTGGCGTGCTCGGGGGCCGCTGTTCGCAGCCCCGAGCATGCCCTTCCCGGTACTCGGCTTTTCTGGTCGTCGGAGGACTTGGGTGCTCGGGGGCCACTGTTCACGGCTCCGAGCACTCTCTTCCCGGCACTTGGTCTTCTCGGATCATCGGGGAACTCAGGTACTCGGGGGCCACTGTTCATGGCCCCGAGCACCCGCTCCCGAGACTTAGTCTTCTCGTACCTCGCGGAAACGATCCCCGCGGGAGGGCGCCACGTGGCAAACTGCTGATCTGACCTCGGGACTCGGGGACCCCTGGTTCCTGATTCACCGACAGACATAGAGAGCCTGAAGGCAATACACGAGGCTAGCCTGCTCACCCATCACCTTTCCACAGGGTACCACAGCAGGGGGAGTGTGCCCGGCCCCCGCCATGGGGAGATCGTACTGTTTGCCTCGTTCTTCTTGGCGGGCCTTATGCCGCTCTTCTTTGAGTTCTTCACCACTGTCATTTCTTTTTATGACATCTGTCACCTTCATCTCAACCCCAACTCCAGTCTCGTGGGAAGCTTGATGTTCACGATTGGCAAAAACGTTTGATTGCTGGCTTGGGATGGACTATGATATTTCAGAATGCAAGTTGGTAAGATTTGTTCCATTATCATTGGTTTCACGGTTTATGTTTTCCTAATAACTACTGTTTGTATATTATATTGTCGTCATGTTTCTACGGCCACTTCATTCTATATGCATTCGACGTGAAGACTAAAAGTGTCTCTATGTTGGACCCATGGCCTATACAGATTTGGTTTAAAGAAGATCATACAGCCATGTACTATGTCTTCAAAATTTTAAAGATTCCCAATTACCTAAAGCAAGCCCT
Organism: Phragmites australis; assembly: GCF_958298935.1. NCBI lineage: Eukaryota > Viridiplantae > Streptophyta > Magnoliopsida > Poales > Poaceae > Phragmites > Phragmites australis. Next base: position 42,835,719 of record NC_084923.1, read on the forward strand.
CGAAGTAGCAAACCTCATGTGGAATTACGATATTTTCTCATGGCGTCGTAAATTATCAAATTGTGTTTCAAAAATAGAAGACTAATAACTTCCTTAGAACATCAATTCAACCAATGAGTTTATCCACATTTATGTAATAAATTGTTCTTTTGTAGGGACGTGATAGGTTTTTTTTATCAACTTCATAAGCGCGTGGACCGGTGAAAGGCTAGAACTACCGATTTGTATAGTAAGTATTCTTCATGGCATATTTGTTTATAGTAGCCACTTGGGCCACATGGTTATACAATTGTTTTTCTCAAAAATGATATATAATTTACGAACATGAACTGAGGGAGAAGTTTTTGGTATGGTTATAGAAGTACAATGCAAATGAATCGAAAAAACATTGCCAAAGCTATATGAGAAATTCTTAAACGCATTAGCAATTAGATGGTTCGGTAAGATAAATTATTTGTGATGCTACTTTTGCACATGACTGTATTCAACCATACATTATTTGTTGTATGTTCATTTTTCTCTTAGTAACAAATGTGGTGGTTCTATAACTGCACTTATGTCCGGTTACTAGTCTAGCACATGTACTGTATCATTGAATTGCGAGATTGTTTGCTACAAAAATATAATATTGTGTAGCTATAAAAAAATTGTGCCTAAATTATGAAATAGTTTCGACACAAGTTTAAAGTTCAACAGGGGTGGATGACTAGATCGCTTTCTAGAAGGAACTCAATATTTGACCGGACCGGAGCCAGACTAGGAATGGGATTGGTTTCTTCTCGGATCCGTATGCAGGAAAAAATCGCATATGGTGCATCATGCATTCGCGAATGGAACACGTTCCTTGATAATTACAACCGTCGGTTTCACTTCAGCTGACCTGATCTCACATCGCACACGTCCATTTCGGTACGGTACTGAGCCAGCGACCTCAAGAGCCGGCATCAACTACAGAATAACAGAAAGCAAATCTCTATAGTCCGAAATGAGGGTTTTTTAATATTAATATGGTACTTAAAATGTAACTTTAACTACTATTTTTTATTATAATATATTAATATAATATAATATAATATATTATTATAAAAATATAATAAAGAGAAACCTATCTATATCATTTTCAAATATTCAAATTTAATATATAAAATATAATTTATAATCAAATTTTTAAATAATTAATTACACATAACTAAAAACGACACTTATTTTTTTTGACCGGGGAGTAAGCAAGCCATAAACGAACCTTTTCCCCTCTGTCTCCCTCTCAGCACAATGGCAAGCACGTGATTCTACTGTGGAGGCCGGTGCGTGCGTTGAATCGTGCGCCCCCGAGAGGACAGGAAGATAGGACAGCGAGCCAGCGAGCCAGCGAGATCAAGTCCAACTCTAGGCTCTAGCGCTTCCCTACTTTTTTCTTCAACCCCGCGGCGCCGGCTGTGGTCAGTCTTGCCGCCATTGCGTGACTCGCAGCTTGCTCGTGGTCTGGGTTGCTGGGCTTCCTGCGTATTCCTGGTATGGAGGATTTCTTGATCTGATTTTCCCTTCTTGTTCTTGTTGGTTTGGCCTGATTGCTGACTGGTTTAGCGGATTCCTTTTTTCCCCCTGAAAGTAAAAAATGGTTATGGTGGATTCGTTATCACTTTGTGATCTGATAATAAAAGGCTACTTTTTTTTGGTTCCCTTATGTTCTCGGGAAATCTTGGGTTTGGTTCTTTGTAATCATTCACCTAGAGCCCCTGTTCTGCTCTAATCCTGCTCTTCTGTTCTTTTTTTATACTTTAAACTTGCAAATTCCAAGATCTTGCTGCTGCCTACCTGTGGAATGGATGTCCTTGTTGGTACCATGTTTCCTTGGCAGATCTATTATTTCTTCCCCGATATGAATTTGTTGGGATATGCAATTGCAGGCTGATGTTAAGACTTAAGAGCAACAACCTTTTCCTCAACTCGAAGTAAAAAACCGGGGAAAGTTCAATAGGGGCTGCTGTTTAATGTTGTCCTATAATAATATAATCGTAATTCAGTTTGGCATTTTTATCTGTCCATGCACGTTCCTACAAGCAAACAGAAAATTGCAAACTGAAAGTCAATGGGACATACCAAATGTAAATATGTTCTGCCTGTTCTTGCTAATTTTGATATTTCATTTGGATGCAAGGTCCAATGAGTTACTTGTCTCTCACATGTTTTTGTCCGGTATAGTTGGTTAGGACGTTACATCGCCAAGGCATGTCAAGTCGCCGGCCTACGGAACAATACAATAAATATATAATTGTGAATGGCTAAGGGGAAGAGGCCCATGCCGCTTTTCCTGGATAGAATCAATCGACACATCCCTTTCCAAAAAAAAAATAAAAATCGACACATCAGTGTATTTTTTTTGCGTATGCAGAAATGGGGCCCAAACCCTTGATATGGTCTATAATTCATTCTCTTCTTTTCTTTCCCCTGAAAGGAAAGTTATAATTCATTCACTCCGTTGTATGTTAAACTTATTCCAAAACAAAGTATTACTTTGCATATGAATCGATAGTATGTAAATATTTTGCTATTTTTCACATTGGCATCACTACTGCTTTATACTTTTAAGTTGTATTTTTAGAACGAACTTGATCATTTGGTTTGTGGTTACTTACTATTTTTCAAAATTTTAACTGTATGTATCACCCATTTTAGGGTTGAGCATCACCGAGAGTGGAAGAAATCATGTTTAGGAAAAAGCATGCCTCTCATTTCAATTCAAATGATGCTGAGCAGCGAGAAGCAAAGGTAATTTTGAAAGTAGTGATTTCATCATAAGTTTGTGGAACTATTAGAATGCACAATACATGGCTTCTAATTGCAAATTGATGCACTGGTTAGCTTTATTCTTTCTACAGTACCGATCTCTGAACAGAGAAAATATAGGCCCCGTTCTTCTTTATATCGCATTTTCATTATTCTGATGACTCACCCCACTCAAGGAAACAGAAAAGTTAAAAAGACTCGGTCTGAGCTTCCGGAATCTCAAGCTTACACCCTGTATGCACTATTAGACAAATGAACATTGGCACATAGTGTAAACTGAATCTAGCTGTGGTTGCTGCCAGCATGAAAGTTTGTGGCTTAGTAAATCAACAAAGGGAGATATATACCAATCTTACTTCAAAATGTTATATGTCTAGCCGTGAACCAAATGGTTTATTCCCACTTCATGTGCATTTTGACCTTTGCCTGTTAGAAAGTACTGTATTAACAAGACGTAGACTCTGTGTCATGCACATACATGCAAGTTCCTGTGTAATTCTTTTCTAACACTGATGTTATGCTCTAAGAAATTTAAATTTTATCGAACCTGTGGCGTATCACTCCCCTCTTAATGAGTATGCCCAGGCACTCCCTGGCCCCTTTAAAAAAAAAGTATTAATCCTTCTGAAAACTGTACTCCACTCTTCCTTGCAAAGGATGGTCAGCATATTACCTTCTGATGGGAGTGGGAAATAAGAAATGCCTGCTATTTTTTGGACTCTTTTGTTGGCAATGGAGTTTTTACATGAGCCTGCTAGTTGAAATCTTGTTTTACATAAAAGCGCATAATTTCTAGGAGTATTGGGTGTCTGATTAGTAGACAAGTGTTCTTCTCATCTACTTGTGCTATGACTATGATACATCTCTTTGCTGCAATGAAACATCACAGTATTGCTGGCCTGCAGGGGCTGACTTATGGATACCTTTTGATGCTAGTGTGTTGCCAGTTCACACAACTGCCGTACATACTTTCATTTCCTTGTTAGAGAGAATTGCCCTTGGGCCTTTATCTGTATAAGGCATATAGGCTTCACAAATGGTTTTAGTTTCCTTTCTGAAATATATCTATTATTTTCTTGTCAAATTCTCACGCGACTATCTCCTATGGTCAGATCAATGAACTGAAAGCTGTACTTGGGCCTTTGTCTGCCTGCGGTGAGAAGTACCGCAGTGAAGCATGCTTGACAAGGTATCTAGAAGCCCGTAACTGGAATGTTGCTAAGTCGAGAAAGATGTTGGAAGAAAGTCTCAAGTGGAGGGCAGCTTACAGGCCAGAGGATATTCGCTGGGTAATTCTGCTCTTTCTTTTCTGTCCTTGTATTTATTGCTCAGGTAATTTTGTTTTCTGAATCCATGTCAAGTGATAATCATATTAACTACCCTTTAGCTTGATGTTTCTGTTGAAGCGGAAACGGGTAAAATGTACCGGGCAAGTTTTCGAGATAGAGAGGGGAGAACTGTTGTCGTTATGAAACCTGCAAAGCAGGCAAGAAGTCCTCTTCTAAAGTGTTATCCTTGCTTTTTTTTTCTGAAAACCCTCAGTCTCTGTATGGTTCTTTACCTGAGAATTGACCTGTATGCTGTCTTCAAATTTCAGAATACATCATCCCATGAAGGGCAGATACGGTTTCTTGTATATGTTTTGGAGAATGTGATCCTCAGCCTGCCTGAAGGTCAAGAGAAAATGGTATGGTTGATAGACTTCACAGGATGGACGATGGCAAATGCCACGCCCATGAAGACTGCCAGAGAAAGTGCAAATATTCTGCAAAATCATTACCCTGAGAGGCTGGCCTTTGCATTTCTATTTAATCCCCCAAAAGTATTTGAGGCTTTTTATAAGGTAAAGACTCTCAGTCTTCTCATTTCACAGATGTTTTGTATGTATCTGATTTCATTCACAAGAAATCAAAATCAAATTGTAGTGTTGAAATAGAAAAAATGTTCCTATTTTAATTTGTAACTCAAATGTTGCAAATTCTTTCAGGTCGTCAAAATTTTCCTTGACCCGAAATCAATCGAGAAGTTAAACTTTGTATACCTGAAGGATGAGGAGAGCATGAAGCTGATGCACAAGTACATTGATCCAGAGGTCCTTCCTGTAGAATTTGGGGGGAAGAACAGTGTGGTGTATAACCATGAGGAGTACTCCAAGATGATGATGAATGATGACATCAAAACAACAAGTTTGTGGGCTGCTGATGCAAAAACTGACCATGCTAACCATGTCATCAATGGGAGCTTGGTTCCTGAGGTTACACCGCAGTCGTCACTGATTGCTGCTAAAGCCAGTTGAGGAGTATCAACCTACTATGATGAGAGTTATTCGTATAGCTTTAATGGAGGAAATAGCTGAGGACTAATGGAATGTTCACACTAAACAGAAATAATTGAAATAACAAATAAGATATTACACGTCTATACTGAAAACTGTTCCTGTTATGAAACGAGTCTATCCAGTATACACTGAGCTACAAGAGTACATTATATCATCATGGGTGATTAGATGCCAAAGGCCATAAAGAAATGGTGTACAATGTATGTGTTAATGAATAATGTCTTTTCACATGGATAAGGAGATAACACAAGCTTAATAATTTCCCTCGTACCGATTCTCTTCTCTCTGATTATTTGTTCTTCAATATAGCGCTCTTTTCACTGTTTGAATGTGATTCTCGATTGCCTGAAAGAGCTCTGTATAAAATAATAACTCTATTTAAAATAACGTGCGCCGCCATTCTTAAGGCTTGGTGATGAGAAGGTCACACGACCAGATTCCAAAAGATCAAATGGTTCTAGGGGCTAGAGCATGCTGACTAACAAAAACCAAACTGGAGAATACTCTTCTATTATAAATACTTATCATTTTGATTAAGATCTAGTTAAACTTTTAAAATTTTAACCGTCATAACTTCTAAAATATTTAATTTAAAAATATATAAATCATATTTGTATATTTGTCTTAAAAATACTTTTATATTATTATATTTTAATAAAAAATAATGGTCAAATTTGAACATCAAAGATCATAAAAAATCAAGAGTGACAAGTGTTTATGACCAGAGACAAACAACAGACACCAAGCTGGAGATGAACAAATAATTTTTTAATAAAAAGTCGAAAACGTTCTAATTTGCGCCAGGAATGGATCGAACCTTCGACTTTTTGTTTATAGGAAACAAACGCTCTATCCACTGAGCTACAGGCGCTCTGTATTATAATACTCCCACCACTCTTCTTGGGCTGGACCGGCATAGCACAAGAGTGCGTCAGAATCGGACATTCGCAATCCTGGCCTTTCTTCAAGGACCCCCCCCCCCCCCCCATGCCGCTTTTGGCCTTTTCTCAAGTCCCATCTCGTTTTCGGCCTTTTTTGTAGATTCCTGACCCACCTAGAATGGTATTATCTGTTCACTTCACGTGGTGACATCACAATCCTGATTTGCACTGGCAATTAACAATACGGCAAAATAACGCAGAAAACAAATATATTCAATTAGGGTTCTCCATGGAGCAAAACAAAAGAAAAACAAAAAACCATAGGCTGCCGGGCATGAACGGAACGAACATTTCTGCTATGATCAACAATGAAGCAATCAATTACAGTAGGGAAAGAAAAAGAATCAGCTCGCCATTGTTTCTTTAATCGAGAGGAGGGAAAAGGGAAAAAGAAAGAACAGAAGAGGGAACCCAATACTCCAACAGTGCAAGAATTTTAACTACGACCAACTGCACGCCATCGTTGTCAGCCAAGGTACACCAACGTACATACCACCATCTGCTACTTCTTCCCCAAAAAATGATACCGTGGCGCCAGTGTGCTGCTGTGGAGTCGTTGACAAGAAGAGAATTCACTTTCCCACTTTCCAAACGAATGAATTCCATCACTGTCAGGATCTGGCAGCAGAGATTCAACAGAGGACATGTTTCTTTACCAGAATGATCATTTAGTAAAGAAAAGCTCCTTAATCCTCCGTGTCACGAGAGCCAGATGGTTCGGGGAAGATCTCCTTTGATTGCCTCCTGCGAGACGATGAATGATCTCCATTGCTCCCCCCGGACGATTTTATTGTCTCTGAGAGTTTCAGAATGTTGTCATCCCTTGAGGGGCCTATATCAGACGAGCTGTGCCGCCAACTCCCAAAGAGCGCGGCGTTCCATGAACCCCGTGACGATGTAGCTCTCAACCTGGCCGAGCTAGAGACGTTATCTTCCCTAACCACCTTCAAGGGATTCTCTAGTGCTTTTAGAATGTACTTCATCGGTGGACGTTTAGAAGACCTAGGATTCAAGCAGGACTTGGCAACAATCGCCATTGCCCATACTTCTTCCAGATGGTCCTCATCAATGATAAGCGTTGGATCAATGATCTTGCTCATGAGCTCCTTCTCATAAATATTGATGTAGCGCAGAGTGTTATCAAGCCATTCACTTGTGGCAGCATCGTTTGATGCGCTGATGCCAAGTCTTCCTGTCACCAGCTCCAGTAAAACTTTTCCAAAGCAATAGACATCATATGAACATGATGCAGATGGAGAACCTGTTTACATCAGAGAGAATTGGTCAATTAACTTGCATCAACTAACAAGTAGAATTGAGATATGACGCTCAAAGCATCTATTGCAGACAATAGTATACTGGAGCCTTATTCAGTTTCACCGGGAAACTGAGGGCTGATGCCCAATTCTATAGACTGAAAATACTTGAAAACAATGAAAGGTTGCATGCACAAACTCACCAGAAGAACCTTGATCTGCAGTCCTGCATTCCCACAAAAATACGGCATCAGAAGATGAGAAGTGATTAATTTAATATAAAAACGAAATTACAAAAGGGAAACAATCAAACATGTGACTATCAAATAAAACCAAGGAACTGAGTCATGGATGCTAAGAAATGGCAAGTGCAGGGAAAGGTAAGGAAATGAAACAATTTACGGCTACTTTTGCTTCCATGGTCCTACTAGCTCTAGTTTTATCGCACTTATTGGTATCATTTATATTTTTGCATAGCTACATCAGACCACAGAGTCAACGTGACAAAGCACAGGCCAAGAAGTTCTACAACAGGGTCATCTAGTAATTGACTGAAATAATGTTGACACTGCGTTATTCACTTTTTTGTCCAAAGTCATGCAAGAAGACTAGTAGAGTAATAAGACTCATGGATCACTTGCCACATGCAGTAGAATGTTTAACAAAATTGCCATTAAAAATGAACAGGATGATGCAGTAGTGAATCCTATATGGATTTCCAAACTCAAAACAATAAATGTTGAGCATAGATAAGAGAGACGGGCCATGCAGAGATGGAATTTGAAACTTACGAAGAAAATCTCAACAGCTTTGTGATAACGCTTTGGTGACCTTCCCCTTCTTGAGGACACACCTCACTCAAGCTACCAAGGCGTACATCAAATTTATCATCGAGAAGGACACTGCTGGCTTGCACATCCCTGTGGCAGAGAACAGATAAAAATAGCTCAAGAGCAAATATTTGCATTGCTTCTAATTTATTGATCTTGATAAGAAGCATCTGTGCAGTCAGAATCCTTTGTGTTGCCATATAAAACTGACAAAATGACAAAAAATTCCAGTATCTGTCGTGATCTACTGTGTGGCTCACATAGTCGCATTGATAGCAAAACAAACAAAAAAACTACTCAAATAAGGGCAACAAAGAACTTCCTATCCTTTTGTGTGACAGAATTGGTGGGTGTTTAAATGCACATAGTCAGCAGATCCCATAAATCCCATTGTAAAGAAAAAATTTAATATTGAAAAATGATATAGACTAGCAGAAACATCTCTCAACATGAAACTTAAGTAAATAAAATCATTGCTCACATTCAGTTTTTGGTATAGAGATAACGTACGGAATATGTAGAATATGTAGAGTATAGAGATGTAGTACAGAACTGCTGATTCAGCAATAACCAATACAAAGTATGCTGAGTGTATTTCTAGCTGTCACAAATTTCTAATAGGACATCTGAAGGCGGTAATCAGTGAAACCCCCAGTACCAAAAGGAAGAAAATCAATTATCAGAACACCCAGTTAAACACAAAAAGTAGAGACTGTCGGTCAACCACTAAACCCCATGTCATGATGATCAGAAAGAAGTATGGAGCTAAGCTAAATATCAAATTCACCAGGTTAATTTGCTAACAAATATCCAACTGAAGCAAATATAACATCCACAAAACTACACAGAAGTTTATACCTGTGAACCATTGGTGGATTACACTCATGGTGCAGATAGCAAAGAGCCTCAGCCACCCCTGTTGCAATTTTCAACCTCTTTATCCAATCCAAAGATTGCATGCCCTCCTCTTCCTCCCTTGACTTTCTGTGCAGTGCACTTGATAAATCACCGTTTCGAACAAACCTATACACAAGAACCTTTTCTTCTTCGTTATCAAGACAATACCCCATGAACAGGACCAACCTTTCATGCAATCCCTTCGCAAACAAATCTAACTCTGCCAGATATGCATCCTTCCTAGCCACACGCGCACTGATCCTCTTCACCACCACAGCAGTCCCATCTTGGAGCACACCATGGTATAGATCACCCGAGTGACCATGCTTGATAAGCCTCTCCTCCCCAAATCCTGAGGTGGCATTGGCAAGTTGATCGTAAGCGAATGAATCACCAACCTTCGCCAAGTTTTCAGACAATGCAGAAGGCTGTGTGCCCCTAGCAGCTGCAGCCACGCCGCTACCTAACACTCCCGACGGTGCCCTTGGCGCCCCACTTTCCCTCTGATCACTCCTCCTTGTCCCAGAACACACGAAGCAAAACACAACGGCTGCAACCGCGGCTATCAGCAGGAGGCCTCCGCCAATGGCCCCAATCAATATGTACTTCAAATTCTTGTGCTTCTTCCTCGCCGGTGCAGAAGATGCAGGCTGCGGCGCGGGTGCAACTGGCTCATCATATGGTAACCCACGCGTGGCATAGAACTCCTTGCAATCGGCCTGGCTGCGTTGTCCCGGAACGTCAAGGAAACAATTCAACTGAAACGACACATTCCCAGCACCACCGTCGGACACACCTAGCTTGCCGTCAAAGTAGTTCGCGGAGATATTGGCCAGCACCACACGGCCGAACAGCCGGCGGAAGGAATCCGGCACGACACCGTAGAAGAGGTTCCCCGACAGATCCACCACCTGCGCATTGGCTGGCAGAGCAAGCCCTGCCGTGGGCAATGCGCCGGTGAGGTTAGTCCGAGACACGTCGAGAACGCTCAGCCTCGGGAGCGACCAGACCGCGTCGGGCAGCGCGCCCGAGAACGCATTGCCCGAGAGGTTGAGGGTCCTGAGCCGCGTGAGCCCCGCGAGAGCGGCGGCCGGGAGCTGCCCCGACAGTTGGTTCCCTGAGAGGTTGAGGGTGGTGAGGTTGCTGAGGCCAGCGAGCGCCGAGGCGGGGATCTCCCCCGAGACGGCGCAGGCGGAGATGTCGAGGGACTGGAAGGTGGGCGCGAGCCCGGCGCCGAGCCACGACGGGATGGAGCCGGGGAGCCCGAAGCCCGCCGCTTCGAAGGCCTCGAGCCGCGTGAGGTTCCGCAGCCCGTCGACGGCGAATCGCGGGACCAGGCGCCCCAGCCGCGTGCGCCGCAGACCGACGAGGGTGAGCGACACGACGCGGCCGCCGCGGCAGCCCACGCCGGCCCACGCCGTGCACGGGTCCGCCCGCCGCGGCCAGTCCCGCGCCCGCAGCCCGAGCGAGCCCCGCAGCGCGTACAAACCCCAGAGATCCGACCGCGACGTCAGGTTCCCCTGCGCCACCACCGCCCCGGGCGCCGCCGCCACCAGCGCAACGAGCAGCAGCGCCCAGAGCCCGCTGCCGCGCATCATCACCTCCACCTCCTCCTCCCGCCGCCTCCCTCCATGCCCGCCAGCGATGCGCCCGTGCCCACTCCGCGTTGAAGCCAAGGTGTCGACGGAATTGGGGAGGAGCAGAAAGCGCTGGAATTCGGAGGAAAATTAAACGCAATAAAGGTGAGGAGGGCAGAGGCAGAGCTACGCAGGTAACTACAGGGCGCCACCACCACCTTGGGGTCTCTCACCACCCCACCATTAATGCCCAAAGTTACACTCCCCCAACCGCCTCCCAATTATTACTCCTCCACTCCCCTCTCCTCCGATTCGAACCAGCACGAGCAACGCCCGAATCCCGCACCGCTCTCTTCCCTCGCCGCCCGAGCTCGCCGCGGCCACGACGGCGCCGGCGAGCGCAGAGCGAGAAGTAGCGGGTGCGTGGAGGCGGCGACCGGAGCCGGGGAAGAGAGAGAGAGAGAGACGAAGCGGAGGAGGGAGAGGAAGCCTGTGCTAGTACTGCGGGGTTTTGTTTTGCTTAAGGAAGCTGTTAATTGTTTTTGAAACTCTCGGGGCTATGAAATGGAAGGGTTTGGTTTGGTTTGGTTTCCTCCGCTGCGCTGTGACTCGATTTGTTGCCACGTCTGGTTGGTTTAGCAGCTAAGCCGCGGGCCGCGGGGTGACGGGCTGGATCCCTGGGCGTCTGGGTTTGGGGGGATCTGACGGCGCTGGCGGCTGGCCCCGTGGTTTGGGGTGGGGCCGAATCGCGGCGCGGTGCCGTGCCATTGGTCACTGGTGTGGTGTGCTGTGTGCAGGTGTGGTGATGAACTGGTGCGCCGTGCGCGGTGGGATGGCCGGGTGGGTGCGGGCGTTTAGTTAGTGTTTGGTCATAAGCGGGTGCTATCATATGATTTTATTTATATATTTAAAAATAAGATAATTGTATTTATATATAAAATGGTTGTTTGATGAAGAGATAAAATAAATTTATTTTTTATTTTAGATCTACTATTAGTGTCACGTTCGAAATAGTATAATTATGTTTCACTATTTTTTTAAATAACTTAGAATATTTACTGATTCTGAATCATTTTATCATACTACTTTCTATCTAAATAGCTAAAGATAAGGTAAATATACTCTATACTATCTTGTTCAAAAATCAAACACTAATTTAGTAGCTAGTATCAGGAGTTGATGGAATTTTTTTTTGGATGAGTATTGGAAACGAGACAAGACGGGTAGGAGGGTCAAAGAGGCGAGGGGTAGGGTGGTGGTTTGGTTTGTGTTTGGGTCAAGCGGCTGCGTGCGGCCAGCGCGGGAGGTGGATCGTGGGCGACCAGAGGGTTCTGGTTCGGTTTTTCCTACGTCTAATCTGCTGGGTACAGTGGCATTCCGAATTAGTAACACGTGACGTATTTTTAGCTGTCCATTTTCAGGAGCATTAACCAGCTACATCTAAGTATTTTCTGGCCTGCATTAGTTATGGTGATTTGGCAATCTTGATTCTGTTTTGTATGTGCTCCGGTGAAACATGCACGTGAGCATAGCGCATCGGCATTTTCTCACAAACAAGAAAACATTAACCAAGTGCGAAATTGTTGATTTAACGCGCTGGAATGGATCTTGTGGCTAGCAGGTCAACGCCAACCCAACCCAAGTTGTTGCTCCAGACTTGAGACTCCAGAGAGGCATGCCCAGACACAATCCCCGGCTGGCCGGCTCTCCTGACGTGAGGCCAGGCAACTTGGCGTGTGTTTGGATGCTCGGAAGGAGCCGTCCTAGAGATGACAATCAGAAAACGTGGTATTTGGTTGACGGACGACCAGGATAGGAGACGACGGAGCGATCCAATGCTAGAAAATATTTTCTCGTTATACTGGATTGTCGGATCTTTTCGTTGGATCGTTTGATTTTATTTAGAGTATAAAGAGTCATCTAAAAATTTTAAATATTTTTATGAGTAAACTAACAATCTGTTTTAATTAGTTTGATAAAAAGTCTAACACAATATTTAATTAAGATTCTCCAGATAAATCTACTTTTAATCTAACTTATAATGAGCTCATTTCATCCATCTTAAACAAACATAAAATTATATTATATTATCTAAAAATAAAGATAATTCTATCTCATCTAACTTCACCTCCAACCAAACGCAAACTTGATCCCACGTTAACCCTACACAGCCGATTCGGCACTACTATGCGGGCACGGAGAATCCACCCGGCGGCTGCCTACGTGGAACCATCTGGCGCCCTTGCCGGTGGATGGAGCCCGGATTGGACGCGCGGCAAGGCGAGACGGGATCCGAAGGTCCACCTCGCGCGTGGGGCCGTCTACGCGGCGGCGCCACCCGCCACGTCGCGGGCTCCGAGAAAACCTCACGCACGCACGCTCTCCAGGCACAGGGCAACGAGCAGCGCGTCCACCTGCGGCGGCGGCGGCGGCGGCTGTTCGCTGCTGGGAGATTGGAGCAGAAGAATGGAACCCCATCTGTGCGTCTGCACGCCCCTGTTCGCTTCGCACGCAGCTCCCCGGGCGCCGGGCCGGGCGTACAGGGGAATGTTTCGCTCTGGCCACCCCTCTGCCTGCGCCCCCTTGGATTTTTGCCGCGTCCGTCGTCCTCGGGGCTCGACTTGACATCTTTTCCGGTTCTCCTGCGGCGGGCCGAGTCGTCGTCTTCTTAGATGCATCTCGTGGTTTGCGTTTTTGCGTGCGGAACTGATGCACATGAGCTCGAAAGTACAGTCCTTAAATTTTAGCTTCACTTTCGTCATTTTGGCTGCAATTTGTCGCTACACTTTTAACTTGTCATTGTCATTGGCAAAAAAAAAATGTTGTCATATTCTGTACAACATGTATCGGTTTCGAACCGTTCTTTTAGAAAACGTGTGTGCTTTCTGCTTCAGGTAAATACATCTTTGCCGCAGAGTAAATTTTATAAAACTATAACTACGTATATCTAATTATTATAAAACTATAATTTTTAAAATAAATTTTACAAAACTAAAAGTACTTATCTTAGTAATATAAAACTTAATTTTATATATAAAACTATAACTATTTTGCGTAAAATAGTTTTAGTTTTATGAAACACAAAAATATAGTTTTGTGTAAAAAAATATAGTTTTGTATTACTAGAGTCATAAGAGTAGTTTCGTGAAACTCATTTTAAAAGTTATAATTTTATAAAACTCATTCTAAAAGTTATATTACCTCTGTTCTCTTTTAATCTTGTTTTAGGATTTGAGTTTTCTTCTCAAATAGATATCATTCTCAGTTTTCTAAGCATTATCTTCCTAAATAGCCCTATTAAATTTTGAGAGTCACAAGACGTTCTCAGGGATCCATGGTTCTCCTGTTAATTTATTCAAATACTACATTTGGGAGTTAATTAGAGGGTAGGCTGCAATTAAAAGGGCAAAAATGTCACAAGAGAAAGTATTAAGTGGTGCATTGGTCTCTGTGAGGAAGGCTAAAAGGACAAGTAATTTCGAATAAAGGTAGTAGTTTTGTGATAATTAAGTGTAAATATTTATAATTTTATAAAATTTACTCTTATCCTAAAAGGCAGTAAAGGGACACACTACTTTCATTCATGGGCGGATCCAGGAGCTTAAGGGCCTGTTTGTTTCAGCTAGAGATTCTGAAAAGCAGCTTATAAAAGCTGGATTGTTAAAAGCTGGATTGTGAAAAGCTTTTAAATTATAGATTCTAAAAAAATTTAATGGACAGTTTAGTAAAATGGACTTTCACAATCTATCAAAAGCTGAGAAAACCCAGCTTCTCAGATTCTCACAATCCAACCAGCAGATTTTAAAAAGCTATAACCAAAAGCTGCCTGTTTGTTTCAGCTTCGGATTATAAAAGCTGAAAGCCAGAATCCGAAGCTGAAACAAACAGGGCCTAAGCCCCCTACCCGGGCACAATTGACAGTCCCTAGGTCCCTCTATAATTGTTTTTGTTTGGAAGAAGAAGAGAATGAGGGGAAGATGAGGAGAAAAAAAAGAAAAAGGAAGAAAATGAGGAAGATCCCCTACTTCTTAACGATCGGATCCTCTGCAGTTGAGGCTACTGCAGCTACAGTAAAATGTATCAGGTCTGATCTGAGTCGTTGATTTCAGGGCGAACGCATCAGATCCGTATGCTACAGTGGCGCTATAGTAGTGTGCTACAGTACCAGAACCACTGCACGGCAAACCAGATTATTGTTGCTACAGTGAACGTGATTAGCTAGTGCATATCACTGCAGCCGCATCAGACTAGGTTTACTGTATAAACAGTGATCCTCGGCATTAATCCATCACTAATGCAAGGATCCGGGTCCACTTCTTAACTCTCGATCCGTCATTGGCTTCATGGTTCCTTTTAGAAAACACCACGCATACATATCAACTAGATGTGATTCTACTGTGCAACTGAGATCTGCATGGACCCATGTCTACGCACACGCCACTTGCAAGAAGCTCTCGTGTTAGTTTAAGTGTCCAAGTGTAAATGCATGTGCCTAAGGCCGAACAACACTACTCTAAGTTTCTAACCTTAAACAACCTATATATATGAAGGGTTGTAAAGCGAGCCCCATTTGATTAGGCCAGAAAAGGTTAAGGTGCACGCATTGCTCCCTGTCGAGCTAGCTGCCCACATCCATCATCGCTCTACCTGTACTCTACCAACTACGGCTGCGCTGGTGATATGTACGCTACTGCTTCTTCCTGAGATGCATGCTGCATGCACGCATCAGCCATGATCGGTCGCTCCATTATTGGCGATGTAATTAGCCTAAGCTTAAACTAATACAAACTTGCAACCCTGCCAAGTGGGACTATCTCGTGAGTGGTGAGTCAAAACTCAAAAGGAGACTTGATGTTTTTAGTATAACATGCATATGGACCAGTTGTACTGTAGTACTGCAGTTTATCAGGAACAGTTGTGTAGGCATGCATGTGTAGGTTATCATGCGCATCCGGGTAGGAGAAAATCTCAGGGGAGGGCATTGCGTAGATGTACAGTATTCCAAGTAGGTAAGCTAGGTTGCCAGACCTTGCGCAGTACTCTCCACACAGTAAGAAATTACTAAAGCTAAACGGTGGTACTAGAGTACTCCTAGTACAGTACTACACCGGAAGTTAATTATGGATGTGTTTTGGTTTGTAGGGGCCTATTGGTTTGTGAGATGTGAGGGAACGATTTCTGTTTTTATATAGTGTTTGGTATCCACCTTTTCTAATCATACCTATTAGTAAAATGATTAGTAATATTAGTATATTGTATTACTACTTAATATATATTGCTATGAGATTAGAGTTTGTAAGTGTTAATGTACTAATTAATGGTAATTAATGAGCTAATTAGAGTATGATTAGAGTTAATTAGTATAATTTATTGTTAATTAGTAATGATTATGCCAAAAATAACATTAATACGTGTTAGTGCACGTTGATTATTGTATTATTAATAATTAATATTTAAAATTAAAAGCTATAATTAATTGATGATTCTAGCTCCATCCACCCTCGTCCCTCTAACCCAAAAAAAAGAAACTCATCTCATCTATCCAATCAAACCAAAAAAAAAATCATCTCATACTTGAAAACAAGGATGATCCTGTCCTATCACACTTTGACTCCCAATCAAACACACCTTGTATGTATGATCGATACCTACTATTCGTTACGTTTAATCAACAGCCAAGTAGGTGCCTGTTGAGAATTTCTAATGACTAGCAACTGCAAGCATATTTCAGACAAATTATTTTATAATATAGCAATTTGAAAAGGTAAAAAAATATATAATGTAATAAAAGATATTTGCATATCAAACTTTTCAAAAATACACATAAGTGGTTGCAAAAAAAATGAGTACAATCATTGCTAATTCTTTGATTCGTGAGTAAGGAGATTGAAAATACTTTTGGAAGGAGTAACAGGGTCTAACTTTATACGGTGATCTTTTGATCAACTCTGATAGACGGTGAAGATTATTCAGATTCATTATAGCTCATTTATTTTATAGGAGCGTAGAAGTATGGATATAGAAGAAGTAATCCAACATGGTTATGCATTGTACTCCTGCAAAGCTCATGTCAACTGAGACTCTGAAAGCTCCAAATATTAAGAACAGTTTGTAATGCCAAATTTTTTTCTGGCTCCAGTAAAACCTGCTTTCCAAACGAACCCTTTGATTCATCACAAGCAACGTTTCTTTTCAAAAGGGTGTTTAATTTCACAAGTATGACACTATGTAAAATTCCAGTTAGGCTGTGATGTGATTTTCATCACCTGAAGTTCTTCCGGGACCCAAACAATAATGCCCAACTTATTTCGATTTAAAATATTAAAATTAAAACGTAATAGATAACATATGCAGCCTTAGAAAAGTAGAGTGATGAATGCGAGCTTTGATCTGATGGACATGTCAACGGAGACCACCAATTATTCGTGCTGCCACCATCCTCTCTTCGTCGTCCTGCAGTACAGCCAGCCGTTGATCTGTTCCAACAAATGGGAGCGGAGATTATAAAGCAAATGGCAGAAAAGGTACCAGTAGTGCTTTTGAAAAGGGAGCAATTTGCTGTAGCTCGTCAAAATGACTGTAAAGTCTACTTCATATTTTAATTCACACACATGCAGTCATGCAGCCTTACGCGTCTACTGGCACGTACTTCCTTCATGTTGGAAGAACTCATTGACATTCTGCAGTTGAAAGAGTATAAAGGCCTGTTTGGTTTGGACATACGGGGTCCGTAAGGGATGAGGTGGGATGTGATGGAGTGATCTTTGTTTTTATAGTGTTTGTTCAAAGGCAGTAGTGATGGGATGATCCATTTTAAGGAATATTCTCTCAATATGCTGGATGAAGATATCCCTCAAAATCGGTGGGATGAAGTCATCCACCTTTGCTAATCATGTTTATTAGTAAAATGATTAATGATATTAATATGCTTGTATTACTTATTGGTACATATTACTATGAGATTAGAATTTGTAAGGGTTAATGTACTAATTATTGCTAATTAATGAGCTAATTAGAGTATGATTATGGGTAATTAGTATATTTTATTGTTAATTATTAATGACTATGACAAGAGTAATATTAATACATGTTGGTGCATGTTGATTAGTGTATTATTAATAATTATTATTTAAAATTAAAAAATATATTAGTTGATGATTCTCATCCCTATCCATCCTCGTCCCTCCAATAAAAAAAAGACTCATCCCATCCAATCAAGCAAACAAAAAAGAGGATCATCACATCCCTAAAAACAGAGATGATCCTATCACATCTCACTTTGTCTCCCAACCAAACACACCAATATTTGCCATGAGAAGGTCAAGCCAAATTTTCCCATGCTAAAAATCAAGGACACCAATTTGGTGGCCAAGGTTTTGGTCAACATTAACCTCCAAAATGAATTAGGCGGCCAAAATGAGAGGGGATGGGAAGTCAAATTTTTACCTGAACTAAACAGTGGCCAAATTTGATCGAAGCTATCAAATTTTGGCTTTGCCGTGTTAGGCACACTAGGGTAACAAACCAAATAGGCCCAGTTAACAAGAACGCCAATGAGAATGAGTACATTTATTTTTTTTTAAAATGGGAAACTTCTCTTGAAAGAAGTACTAATTAAAATTTTAATACCAGCGAAACAATTGTACTGAAAAGAATATGAGTATAACTCGCGAGAAGATAAAAAATAAGGAGATGGCCGGCCAGCTCATCAATCCTGCCATAGCACCCGGCCATAAACTACTTATTGGAGTATATAGTAGGTAAGTAATGGTCCAAGACAAATATATAAACTCCATTTAATGTGAGAAATTTTCTAGTTCAATATTTTTTGGTGCACTTTTAATTTACTCTTTCCAAGATAGTATAAAGGGAAACAGTCGGTCGTTTTGTTTGGCCCGTCATTTTAGAAGATAGAATTGAAAACGAGCATTACAAGTTTGACCTCATCTTCTATTCAGCTGTCACTAACAGGGTCAATATGATACTTTCATGCGTTGATATTTAACCAAGTCAGGACGGCTCACAAATATCTATTGGTGAGAGTGAACTGGAGAAAAATTCAAATGATAACTGGCCAGTTCTGAAGTACTTTTCAAATGATAAATACGCTGTTTCTTTAAGATGATCAATTGTCAAAGGTAATTAAGGGTGTGTTTGGATGCTCGGAACAGTTCCGATTCACCGATGCTTCACTAAAATCGGAATCCAAGCACGCCCGTTGAAATGTTTTGACATGAAACGCTTCATCAAATTCCAGCGAAAAGGCAGTTTCAACTGATTCATCGAGGTCGTTTCCTACTTGTCCTGCTTGGGCTAGGAAGAGAGAGTTGGATAAGGGAGTGAGCGGAGAAGGGAGAGATATGAGAGAGGAAGAAAAGAGAGATTTATTTGTGTTAAAAATGAAAGTGAAGTAAATATTATTTGTATTAAGTGAAAAGTGAAATAAAAATTTTAAAAGCATATTGGTAATAAAGAGCAAAATGATTAATTGTACGATCATCCTTACTGAATCATGATAGCTAGCCAAAGAATTTTCAAAGGTGATCATGTTTCAGCATAGAATCATTTTCAGAGAATCTAGAATTGAAATATTTCTAACAAAACTATAACCCTTCAAATACACCTAGATTTTCACATGCAAACAGAAAAAAGTAGTTAATATCCAAAATATTGCTAATTTATGATCTTCCACTTGTACATATATCACGGTAAACCAACGTCGATCGAATATTCCTCAAAACTGATGCAGTATCAAACTACAAACCATTGTCCTATCCTCGAACCATTGAAATAATACTTGATTATTTGATGAAGTACAAAAACGATAGAGCTCAATGATACTACGACAAAAATCGATGTCTAGCTAGCTTGCAACAAAAGGTACCGCAGGCCCCAAACACGACAGATTACCGGTCTTACGAGGGAAAATATTAGGTGCAAATAACTAAATAGGTATAAATGTGCAAATATCTCATCTTCATACAAAAATTAGTTGATTTTACCATCCAACCGAAGAAGGGGTTTATTCGCATAAAATCCCGTGCAGTCATAGAATATTACAGAATAACCTTTCCATTAGTGCGATAATAACATTAATCATAACCTTCAAATAATGATTAGATGAACATCGTTTACTATTTACACCCATTTACTAGTTCGCATAAAAAAATCTGGTTTTATCAAGCCCCGATCACATGGGGTTAGCAGGTTCGATCAGCGCCGTCATTTGGATAAGCAGGTTATCAATCACGGTGCTGATAAAAATAAGGCCAGCGAGTCCAGTTTTAATTGGCGCTACCGATCCCGCTCGCCGTTACAGCGACGGCAAACAGGCACGCGTCGTCGTGTCGTCGATCACCTGATCACGGTTCGAGGAAAGGGAAGGAGGTTTGCTGGCTTTCGCGATGCGATGAGTCGGGTCTCGCAGATCGGGGCTGCGGCTGAAGCCGAGTAGCCAGCCCAGGAGCCAGGAAGGGAGGGGGCAAATGGAATTTTGGGAGGATTAATGCGCTCCCGCCGCCATAAATGTAGCTGTTCCACTGGCTGGGACGGCCGTGGATGCACAGTTGCGCACTGAGAGGGTACGCAATCGATACACATCTCACTCACATTACACGTGCGTACACGTATGCACATCTTTTACACACCTAGCAGAGATTAGAAGCACTAGATACTCAGTTCTTGGGAAACACATGGTACATTTGATGTAATGGGTAAGAGGTGCTTCACGTGACGAATCTCGCGCCACTAAATTTTAGTATACAGTAGGTATTGTTAAGATTACAGTCACACCATGCGACTAGAGTCAAGCTTGCAAGACCAACCCCTGTTCACGCAGCGAGGTCCTGTGACTAGCCCAACAAGTACTCACATACCTGATCGAGTCTCATTTAATATTGGTTACTCAGGATGATATGACGGGCGAGCATATCAGCGTTCGGTGATGATAGATCAAAGCAGGGCAAACATGCATATCTGATGTCATGATGGGTTAAGGATAATTGGCTCCATCATGTATAGGTTTGTTATATGGTTTGACACGATCCGTTTATTTATGTACCTTTATCCCTAGTATATAAAGGGATTAAGACCTTGTTTGTAGAGCTAGAGAGGATATTGTGTAATAAATTCATCCAATTTATAAGATAATATATAAGACGTAGGCAATTATCCCATAAGAAGTCTAAATCTAGATAAGGACTAGTGTTCTTAGTCTAGGTGGATAGATCACCATGCGACTAGAGTGAAGCTCGCACAACCAACCCATAAGAAGTCTAAATCTAGATAAGTTTCAGCATACAGCAGGTATTGTTAAGATCACGGTTACACCATGCGACTAGAGTGAAGCTCACACGATCAACCCCTGGTCACGCAGCGAGGTCCTGTGACTAGCCCAACAGGTACTCACATACCTGGTCAAGTCTCATTTAATGCTGGTTATTCGAGTGTTTTTTTCTTTCTTAGACACTTATTTTCGACGTGGCATGGTCGTGAAGGCGATATAGAGTTATAATGACATGTCTGTAGCATTTAATACCGCAGGATGATATGACGAGCGAGCATGTTGGCTTTCGATGATGATAATACAGAGCAGAACAAGCATGCCTATCTGACGTCATGATGAGTTAAGAGTAGTTGGCTGCATCATGTATAGCTTTGTTACATGTTTTGACATGATCTGGTTTTTTTTTTATATCTTTACCCTAGTATATAAAGGGATCAAGACAATATATAAGACGTAGGCTATTATCTCGTAAGAAATCTAACTCTAGATAAGGATTAGTGTTCTTAGTCTAGGTGGATAGAAGCGTATAAAAAATGTGAATCAGCATGCTCATCGTTTGATATACTGAAAATTATTATCAAGAATCACCCCGACACCACTAAATATATGCGTATGTGTACACCAACGTGCTCAGGATCTAATTCCTAGAGAGAAACGCACTGGGGAATAAATTCCAAGCGCAGGCGACCTTGCCATTCCATCTAACGCTCGATCTCGTTGCGCACTCTTTGGTCTTTACAGTTGTTCAAGCCACGGGACAAAGTGGTCAAAACCGAAATAGAAAACACGGAACGTGAATACAAGTGGTCCATGGAAAAAATATATAGCGTTAGTGTGGTGCTGATGCTACCAGTGACGGACTTATGATGGGCGGCTAGGCTAGGGGCTATCTCCTTCCTCCACGCTCTTTCTCTTTTTTTCTCCTATCTTTCCTTCCTCTCCGTAAAGCACGGTGGGTAGAGGGGCTTGAGCACCAGCCTCCCCTGCTGGCTCCGGCGCCGGTGGATGCTACAGTGCTACGTGCATGTGTAACAGAACTACATGGAGGGCTCCAATATAAGCTGCGTCCTTTGTTACTCTTTTTTTTAGAAAAAAATCCCTTACGGTATTTACGCGCAGCTAATTTAGCACCAGGTTGCGTTTGGCCATCGTTTACGTTAGGCTCCAGAACACTCCATCTCACTGGCAATCTTTACCTCGCCAAGTCGCCAAGATCGATATCACCCACGGCTCGGTTCCTTCAAACCGGAGAAACACTGGTGCAAAGAAAGTTTTGCCACCACATGCATGCATGCAGTCACGGTTTCCACCCGGGATCGTTTGACCCCGGGGTGCCGGGCCAGCGCTTCAAGGAGGCGTTAATGGCGTCGTCCATCTTGTCCCGTGGACGATATATACGCGCGCCGCTTCAATGCACGAACGCGGCAAGAGAGCACGGAGTTGAGCCGCGATCGAGCAGCTGTAGGCTTCTGTAGTGCAGGCAGCAGCGCACGGCCTGAATTCCAGACGCCTCTCTGCAGCCGCTCCTTAAATGGCTGCCGCGGCGCGATCATTTCGTCGTCCCGGGCTGCCGCCGAGCGGCGGATGGAGAGTTATGGCAGGCAGGCAGGCAGGCTACAGCTGAGCTCGCATGGCCGGCGGATTATTTGTCCTTGTGAGAATTTCGAGGGAAGACATGCTCGGTGTATGTTTTTTTAGAAAATTATTTATTTATTATTATCATAAGATATTCTCTCTATGCTCTTCTATCAATAAACTTTTTATTTGTTACTTAAAAAGACATATTTACTCTTAAAGATAAGTATGATAGTCTCATGCACGACTATATGTAGAACTCGAGTCATAAACCCCTTAAGTAAGAGCGGACGAAAGATGAAGACACCGAGTGCGAGGAGGATGGTTGCCCATCACATATGTCCACGTCGACACTACAACTCTGTCGCCGTTCTCCAGTACCTGAGGTTGTTATACTCCTCAAAGGTACATGTGTTTTTTCTATAAATTAAATACTCTCTCTGATTTTAAATATGAGTCGTTTTAGCCTCCTCAACTATTCTTTAAATATAAATTATTTTTGAACTTTTATGTATTTTTTTATTACCGTCTTGCTCTTTTTAATAAATACTACAACTCTCACAAATGAATGAGTTATCTTTTTCAATATAGAATAAATGAAGGACAACAAGATCATTTGATCTACCTTCTTAATCCTTGTACATAAGTTTAAAATGACCTATATTTACAATCGGAGAGAGTAGATGGCAGTGACGAGGAAGAAAAAAAAACTTAGAAGCACTGATAAATAAGGAAGATTATTTTGTGAGATACGTAAAGGACCTTATCTTTCGATATTAAATGAGAAATTTTCTCTATGTTTTTAGGAACATTTTTTTTTATTTTCCGTGGTACTTCTAGAACGGTGGCTTTGATGATTTAATCCATGCTATGAGCTCTACCTCGTGAGTTGGATTCTGCTTCCAAATGGGCGTTTGTGGAATCTTCACGTTGTGACACTACTGTAACAAGGTAAAAGGTAAAAGAGTGTCGGTTGAAAAACGATTTTAATGTCGATTTTCAAATAGAACTCTTTACTCAGTATAAATAGTCACTAATTATTATCGTCGGATTTGGAACCGTTATTGGAAGTTCTTTTCAGTGCTAATTAATGCCTCTAACCGGCACTGAAACATGTTCTCGAGCAAAAAAAATAAACGAGTTGCTCGAGCTAGCTCAGCTGCCGCTCATGTCGTCGCCGCCACCATCGTGCTCCTGCCACCGTCACTGTCGCAACATGCTCAAATTGCCTCATCTCACCCATCTCATTCATATTATTTTGAACATTTCAGTACTCATATCATGTATCTCAACTTAAGAACGTTTCAGTACTCATCTTATGCATCTCAACTTAAGAACATTTCATTGCCAGTGCGTGAATTGGACGATGCATGCATACAGTACTCATCGCATCTCATCTCAACTCAAGAACACAACAAAAGAACAAATCAATTGGATAAATCTCATACATGCAGGACTTGGAGCGCGTTGGGGTCGTCACCGTGCTTGTGGAGATCTGGCCTCCACGCGCGGAACCTTCGAGAGGTGGTGGCTGCCCACTAGAGCCCCTGTCGGTCGTCGTGGCTGGGGCTGCAATTATGCCCAGCATGGCGGATGCCGAGGTTGAACCTCAGCATGACGACGTGGTTGACGGTGGATGCCCACGTCATGTGCCACTAACCTCAGCATAACAGATGCCCCGCGCGGTCTGGACCTCTGGCCTCCACGTCTGGTGCTCAGAGGGCCCTCCAACACCTAGTCAACAACCGCCTCCGTGCCGAATCCCACCGCTCCCAAGCCGCATCTCGCCACCAATTAGCCGGATCTCACCGCCCCACGCAATGACCGGTGATAAGGGATGGGGATGGGAGGAGGGTGGTGGGGAGGGGCCGGCGGTGGGAGGGAGAAGGAGATGAGGAGGGTAGAAGGCCAGTGGTGGGATGAAGTACGAGAAAGAGAGGAGAGATCGAGATCTAAGAGGGGCGGTGGGGAATGAGAGAGAGATGAGAGTTCGAGAGACTACCGGACTTGAGCCGAGAAAAAAAAAATCTAGATGAGTCGGACTTGATCGAACCAAAATCAGATTGAAACAAAATTTTAGATCCACAAAGACTATTAGTGCCAGTTGTGACTAGAACCAGCACTAATAATTGGAGTAAGACGTTTTGTTGAGCCAAAATTAAAATGGATTAAAATTTCGGGTCCAAATGAACTATTGCCAGTTGTGACTGGAACTGACACTGATAGTTCATACCAGTGCCGGTTTGTAACACGAATCAACACTGATACAGACTTTTAGTGTCGGTTTTTAGCAGCTCTATCACTATTCGGGAAGCGAGAGGTTAAAAACCGGTACTGATATATTTTCAGTGGTAGTACGATCATGATTTTCACTCTGGTTAGTATCTTTTCTCGATCTACTAGTAAATAAATAATGAAATAAGCAATTCTCGATCTTTTTTATACAAATTCTAACGCACGAAAAAAAATAATGAACGTACGTACACTAATCTCCACATGATCAACCACGGCTCCGTCGCCTCAAGAGCGCTTGCCAAAAGTATCTAAACCAAGCACTCCACGGCAATATATGCATACGTGTATACAACAAGTCGCAAGACCAGGAATCACGGGTTTTCATTTTATTTTATAAATTTTTTCGTTCATAGGCTAAAAGATCGGAATTCACGAATTTTCGTTGAAATTTTGATTATTTTTTATCCTCTGTGTGAATCTCAGTGAAAAAGAACTTCAAAATTAGATATTTTGTTCCTTAAATTTTTTTCGAAATTCACAAAATTTCTAAGAAATTTTAATCGCCGCCCGGAATCGTACGATCACGTAGGCATACACACCGAACTAGTGGACTGAGGGGATCTGTACGTGTTCGTCGTCACCTCCAAGGTTTCTCCGAGAGGGAAAATGGCGCGCAGCCGGAGGCCACGCTTGTTTTGCCGGTGCCGGCAAAATCCGAGGGAAAATAGACGCCCGCGGCTTCACGCCAAAGCGACGCGGGCGACCGCCGGCCATGGCATCGCCGCCGCTGATATGATGCGAGCAGCACACCGCCGCGTGGCAACTGACAGGGTCGGGAAAACTACTTCTGGAGTCAAGTCAAAATGTCAAAAGAAAAATCGACCATTTCAAGCTTTAGGGGCTTAGGGCTTACTAATTCTGATTAAGGAAAGTTACTGTATATGGAAGAGGGAGTTCGATGATCAAGAACAAATTAGGCCTTATTAATTAACACTTCTCCCACCAACTTGATTCGCTCTAAATGGGGCATTAACCAACTGGTGGGTACGAACCAAATGGAACGATTTGAAACGGTGCAGTGCGGATCAGCAATAATAGCAGCTTCATGTGCCATGTCGAGAGGGGAATTAATAAAGAAACGATCGCTAAAACTAGCGGCCTTCTCTACCTGAACTACCGAGCAGCTCAGGTTCCTGCAACTGCAAGCTCAACTTCGATCCAGGTCCATCTCCTGGATCAGTTCAGCTCAGCCGAGAACAGGTGATAAAATCGATTTTAAGTGCCAGGACAATTTTCTGATTTGGTAGATTTTGACCAACCAATCCTACTCTGACGCAGCCATTTTCATGAACCGGATTTGTGATTCTAATGCCCCAATTTCGAGTTAACTAGAAAGATTCTCGATTAGTGATTTTGCTTGATCGGCAAAATTAAAGAAAATACAACTACAAATTTCTCCAAGATCATTTAGCTTCAACTGGAATCTACTAGCTGTAGCTTAGTGGGTGACGCAACTATTACTTGGATGGTCCTTGTGCTTTTATGCGAGCCCAATAATTAAAGCAAC
This sequence comes from Phragmites australis, assembly GCF_958298935.1. Classification (NCBI taxonomy): domain Eukaryota; kingdom Viridiplantae; phylum Streptophyta; class Magnoliopsida; order Poales; family Poaceae; genus Phragmites; species Phragmites australis. The sequence goes on from NC_084923.1 coordinate 42,862,007, forward strand.
TCTCCAGCCTTCCGCCCTTTCCACCACAAACCCTAGTGACATGACTACAACTACACCCACCACTGTCTCATTCAGCCAATCAACCCTCCAATTTGACCAATAATGAAGCCAAAATTGGCATCCTAAACATAAAGAATCAAGTTACAAGTATACTAATTATGTTGCAGTACGTCTAAACTTTGTCCGATCAAGAACAGAAACATCTAAGCGTCCACTACCGGTACATGTTATTGCACATGCCATGCACGTGCCGAGCGCCATGTAAATTTGTAGGGAGTACAGATCCAGCTGCGAACCTGGCAAAGAAGACGTGCAGATGTGAGAAAATGGCGCGCAGCGAATGGAAAAGCTTTTAAAGCTAGTAGTACTGGTAGTATAGTACGTACTGCTTGCTGGTACACCGAGTAATTTCTTTGGGACATACACGGCCATCACAGCAGCTGCAAAAATTAGGCTCACCCAAGTGTTGTATGGATCCGATCCGGTTATACTTCTTCTAATCATAAATATATATCATTTTAAATAAAACACAAACTCTAATATATAATTTGGCTACTAATTTTTCCATCAAAATATACTTATAAAATCTATTGAATTTGTGATATTATGAAAATATTTTTTAGAAAAATATACACATATAATTTTAAAATTTTCAAACTAAATATTTTAAAAATTATTATTAGTTAAAATTTTAAAAGTTTAATCGAATATTTTTTAAAATCATATGTATTTATGATCAGAAACAGTAGTAAAGTGGTTGTTCTCGCAATACTCCTGCTACAGCTCACAGGTACAGCACGAGCGTACTGTACGACCGATCGCACAATAGATGCAGCATACTTATGTGCATTGAACGAGGCGATGGAGACTTCGATCCTGTTGAGCCGCAGTGGTTGAACGAACGGAACAGATCATGCACGCACGTACGTATATATACAAGGAGAAATTCTACTCGCCCTAGCTTAGGTAATCAGCTTGGAGAACGAAACAAAAACCGTGATTAAATGATCAGGGAACGACGACCATCCGGGCCAGATTTGGTATCTTGTGGACTCAAGATGGTGGCGTGTATATGCGGACCATGTTGGTCAAAGCTTGGATCAACGAACCCCAAATGATGAGGCGATTGCTGCAGTGCAGCTCGCATCCTCTTTGCTTGCTCAAAGCATGCAAGGTTTGGAATGATTTGTGGATAGAGTCACGAGTGTTTGTAAAAGATTTTAGCGTTTGATTGTCTTCTGATGGAGTACCTATTGAAGTCAAGACAAATCCAACCTGCCCAAGTCTAGTCTCTGGAACGTCTGCCTGTTCAAATTGAGAGAGTAGAACATACGAATACTTGTTTTGAGACAGCCTAATCAGACGTTCGAACTCCAATCTGCAGCCTGTATTTTCCCTTTCCGAACTGTTCTCGGTACGAGGAATTGATTGCAGATCACTTCAGGTATCTTATCTAGACGTAGCACACATCTCGAGACACTCCAAGTTCATCACCCGCTACGTCTCCTGTGCAACCACTGTTTGACCATTCATATACCGTGTGTGGTCCGTAATTTCTGACAAAGTCTTCTCTTCTTGATCCAACGCAGCATTGTTTACTCCTGACCTGAGATGGAGTGGCTTTAAGTACCACACCTCACTGATATTGACTCCTAAGAAAAAACTTTGATGACTACTGCTAGTGGTAATTTACATCCTCTAGTTCAGAATAAATATTATTTTAAATATTAATATGGTCTCTAAAATACAATTTTAATTATTACTTATTGTTATAATACATTGATAAAATATAATAAATATATATTATCTATTCCCTTCGGTTATAAATATTTATCGTTTTGATCAAAATTTAGTCAAATTTTTAAAATTTTAACCGTCAATAGATTTCAGAATATTTAGTTTGGAAATATAAAAATTATGTATAGATTTATCTTAAAAATATTTTTATAATATTATATTTGTATTAGATATTATAACTATATTATAATAGAGGATAATGGTCAAAATTGAACATCGAAGACCGTGAAAAATAAAAAATGATAAGTATTTATGATCTGGTTGAGTATTATATTATTATTTGAGAAGAAAAAAGCTACCTGATTCACTCTCAGTGTCATAAAATTCCCACATTAATAAAACATAAAACGATCTAGAAGATGGTTTGAGAGGCAAGATAGGGTCCCTGGAGAGGATTGATTATTCAAAGATGGTTGAGCAAAACCTAAAATCTTTTCCTTTTTTCTTTTCTTTCAACAACTTTAAGTTGGACAGGCTTTGGTTAAGCTGGTTAAAATATTTATCAAATGCTTCAGACAGATATATACATGTTCCTGATCTAATCATCTGACATTATATATGTATCACGCTAGTTAATTACAGTGCCATCAAAGACCTAGTATCAAGCTGCAAATCCATCAAATATAGGTTCTGAAACACATGAAGTACATCATAAGTGCCATTATTATTGCAAAGTCTTTGAAGGATTATGTTGTTACCGCAAAACAAAAGTAATATTGCAACTATGAAAGTTATGATTAAGAGAAAAAAGGATGAACTTATAATGAGTCGTGCTAAATCAATAAGCAGCCACACATACATTAGGTTGGCCAACCCTTGACCAAACAAAACTCAGGCCACACGCAGATGGTGATGTCGCCGAGCAGGTGAGTGGAGGCGCGGGAGCGGACCAGGTGGTCATCGGAGGGGATTCTCCGTTAGCTCCCGGGCGCTATCGTGGGGGCTCACCGTCGAGGAGCCATGCACTCGAGCACGGAGCAGGCTCAGGAGTGGCTCCCTGCAAAGTGCCTACAGCGTGACACGGTGCACAGCCTCAGCGTGCTTAGGGGCCTTGGAGAGCGAACGGAGGACGATGGTGCCGTGGCCTGGGCGTGGAGCTCCGACTGGGTCGACCCGCCGCTCGCGTGTGTGAGAGGGGGGGGGGGGCAGATCGAGTGGAGCACGATCGGATCGGGCGGTGGTGATCGGGGCAAGGTCGTGAAGCTGGCTTATGGGTGCAGAGGAGGACCGGATCGAGCAGAGCATGGTCTGATTGGGCGGCAGTGGGCACCGGGGGCATGGGGGTGACGAGATTGGGATGCTGCTCGGTCAGAACATGCATATGTGGCAGAGGATGGGAGAGGCGACAACATAGACGTGAGCACCGGGGGTGATGGGATTTGGTTTTGTTGATCTCTCCATAGAATCGCTCAGCACTCAATGGTTCCGACTGGATGGTGTCTAAACGATATGAAGGATCGAAAGGCTGGGAAATAGAATTGGATTGTAGTTTCTCTAGTAGAATGGAGGAGGTCGTACGCCTAAAAAATATATAGGTTAATAGATATTTTTTTAAGTAATTTGTAACTACAATTTAAAATAATTAGTTACATATAATTGGAAACGACACTTATCTTGGGCCCGAGGAAATAGCAAACTAGCATCATGTCGCATTCTTTAATCGATCCGTTCATACACGCGTCGCCGTCGAAGGTCCCTGGCCACTTCAATCGCCGCAATGCAAACTTGCCGTGTGCAACACACTACACTGCACACCCGGTGAGTGAGCAAGTCAGCGGAAGCAACACCCACATCACCCAGCCACCAACTCTCATGGCGACGAAAGCCCTCTGTTTTCCGCATAGGTACGCTCGAAATGAGTGGGGATCTGAAGAAAACGCCTGCGGTTACGAGGAGGGAAAATTAGACGAGCGAAGCGGACGGCGGGGAAGGAAAGCCGAAAGGGACGCCCGCTGTCCGGTTCCGCTCCGTCCAACCCAGTGAGCGTGGCGGCAATGGGGTCAGACGGCCTGAGTCATCGCGGCGGCGGCGCGTGGACAGCGAAGCGTGGGGAGTGCCAAGCAGGGGGCCACCGGGGATGATGGCTGAGGTCTGAGGAGACGTCGCGGTCTCACTGTTCGTGGGCCTGAACCAGGTGAACCGGGCCCATGCGAGTGCCGTGAGCAGCTGAGCTGGCGAGTCCCGACTTGTTGCCGAGATTCTTTTTGAAACAGTGGCAATAACACTACCATCCGCTAAACAAATAGCTTTTTACATTAACAGAATAATTGCCGAGTGAGTCGGCAAAAAGCAACAACTAAAAAAAAATAAAAATACTACAAATAAAAAATAATATTAAAGAAATGCTATATAGTTACAACATCATAACAGGCTTGAAGAACTTGCTGCTGAGGTGACCAGGCGGGCGGAACCGCTGGAGTGCGTCGCCTCGTTCAGTTGCATCTGTCGATGGATGTGCGCCTCACGTCGAGTTTTTGCTCTTTAAAGGCGATCGTGAAGTGCCTGCCATGAAGCGTCCCACAGTGAGCGACTTGTAACGATCAGATTTTCTTTCTCCTTTTCTGTTTTGCCTTTTGGGGGACGACACGATGGTTCAAAGCGATGGACAGAAGTAGATGACACAGGGTGAAGAAATCCTGCAGGCGAGCGCCGAGCGGACAGATATCTGAAGATGGGGGAATCTGGCCCATCAGTAGTGCATGGACTTTCCCGGCCCAGACTAGGATCGGACCTTGAATTTTTTTTATTTCTTTAATATTTTTAAAATACATAATTGTTTAAAAAAATTGCAGACCTAACCTAACGTCGTTTGTTCAACGGGTGAGAATAAGATCTCACCTGTTGAATGAGTGAGATCTCGTGAGTCCTAGCGATCAGCAAATTAAATACCCGGAGAGAGAAATATCTCGCCTATTCAGCGGTTAAGATCAAGTTCTTGCTCGCTGAACGGATGAGATTTTGTTCTGTCTCCATCGATCGAGCCCACCCAAAAGGTGGTGAGATGTCGTTCCGTCTCCATCAATCGGGCTCACCCGTTGAGGTGGTGAGATGTTTTGGATATTTAAACTGGTGTGGCAGGTCTTGCCGACGCCATGTTCTCATTTGTTTCCCACTTAGCCGAGAGGAGAGGAGAGGAGATGGGAGGGGAGGAAAAATTACGCAGCGAAGCTCTATTGGGAAAAGGTACATTTTTTTGTTTTTTATAAACGTGGTAGGATAGTCAGTAGTGTTAGGTTTTGACATAGGTTAGATGTTAAATTTAGAATTTTTTTATAAATCTGATAGGATAATCACTAGATGTATGTTAGAATGTAGATCTAATTTTAGAATTAGGGTTTAATATAGTTTAGTAATTAGATCCTATCTTATACGTATATTTTAATAATTGGATGTAGTATTTAGACATATGTTCGATATTAAATGTAGGTTTTAGATATAATGTAGTCATAACTGATGTGGTAGATGTAGGATTTAGCGGTGTTTAATGTACGACCCGGGAATATTTTATTGTAAAAAATATATATTACATGTTAGGCTATATTTGTAATGAATTTTCCATTGTAGATGTAGTTTTATACAATTATTTATGTTCTGTTGCAATAATGTTATGATTTTTATCGATGGTTGCCAGGTATATCGGATATGTGGCAGTTTAGGATTTTTTATAGGGATAGTGAAATATTATATGGTCTGAAAGGGGCAATATTGTCAGACTAGTGTATCTCCAGACATATGTACAAAAGTGTCAGACACTTGTATGCATGGTTGATGCTGGGTTTCAAAATAGACACCGAGATTTAAGAGATGTCCATTAGTATTGTGGGCAACCGTTACAGAAAAGGTGTGTATTGGAAGGTGCTCCCACTCTGAAAACATGAAGTGTGGAAGAGGTACCTGTAGAATATTGTGCATAGAGGTTGACCTCCTATGTTGCTTTTGCAATGGAAGAATAAGGAGACAGTTGGAGAGATGTGGGGTGGGGGTATGCGGAGGAGGAGGGTGTTGAGGAAGAGTATGAGGAGGATGTCGATCCAGATAGAGCATATTTGTCGGATTATTCGAATGAATCTATCGGTGAGGTAGACGAGAGGAAACAAATCCCTTCTCTAATTGAATAGATGGAGCAGGATGATTGTGAGGCTAACGAAACCTCTAAGAATGACATCTCGAATAATGAGGACAATCCTTGTTCCCACGGATTAGGACAATCCCAACTTCAACAACCTTGTGGTGAATAAGGAGAATCAAGTGGTCTGGGGAGTATACACAGAATGAGGTGACTCAAGATGTTAAGTATCCTACCAGTCAGGTTATGAAGGATGTTGTGACTCAATGGACGACATCACTTTGACGGCAGTTTTATGTTATCAAGTCAAGCAAGAAAAAATATAATGTCAAGTGCGCGAATGAGGGTTGTCCTTGGTGGGTGCACAACTTCAAAAGGAAGTGGGTTGACTATTGGGAGGTATCAATTGTGGTCGAGCATACTTATATGATGGATGAACTTGTGCCCAACCACAAGAACATAACCTCATCGTTTGTTGCCAATGTGATGCACGCTCAGATTGTGAACAACCTGAACTACGAATCATGGTCCATCAGACAAATTGAGTAGTACAAGTACACTATCAGCTACAACAAGACATAGAAGGCGAAGAGAAGGACAATCAAGATGAGGTTCGGGACCTACGAAACGTCATCTGAGAATTTACCACATTTGCTGCAAACCATTGCTCAAAGAAACCCGGCGACGTATTACGGCATTGATAAGTATCCATTGCTGTCCAAACCTGATAAGTACATCTTGAAGCGATGTTTCTTCATAATAGGGGTGTGTATCGAAGCTTTCAAGCATTATCGGTCTATCTTGTGCATCGATGATACTTTCCTTATCGGTAAGTTTACGGGACAGATCCTAACTGTTATTGGGGTCGATGGGAACAATTAACTTATACAGTTTGTTCGCATTTGTGAAGAGTGAGAACAATAGTAGTTGGTATTGGTTCATGTATCATGTAAGGATGATAATTGTTCGTGCTCGATCGAATGTGTGCATTATACATGACCGACATGCTGGGATGCTTAAGGCAATTCTGGATCTGCAAAATGGAACGGACGATGGCTTGATTGGACATGTGTGGCCAGATCAACAGAATATGTGGTACATGAGGCATTTGAGTGCAAACTTCTTCTGCTAACTCAAGAACAAGAACCTTATGAACATGTTCAAGCACTTGTGTGGTCAGAACTAGTAGTGAAAATTTGATGCTTTTTGAAAGACACTGGATGAGTTGATGAATAAGCAAACACATGAGCGTGCATGGAGGACTATGAGGGGCCCGAAGGACAAACTAGTACCTCTTGAGTCTTTGCCAAAGGACAATGAAGCTGATATTACACGGAGGACCGGGTCATCTACCAGGTCATTTAGCGAGTGAATTGATAATGTGACGAAGGAGAAGTGAACTCTTCTCTACGACACAAATGGGGTTAGGTATGTCATTATGACTACAAATTTAGAAAAGGTTTACAACTGAGTGATGAAAGGTGTGAGGGGGTTCCACTGGTGGGAATTGTAGAGTTCATACTTCAAGGGGCATGCAAGTATTTCAAGTACCGTTCTGCAGTAGCGCATACGATGCTGAATAATGCTAGTATGATTTATGGGACAAAGATAACTAAGTACATAGAAGATAAGGCGGAGAAGGCAAAGATGCACTGGGTAAAGATTATGGGAACTACAGAGCACATATACAAAATTTTGTGCAAGGACAAATGAAGGAGAGGGGGAAAGCGTATGATATTTATCCACGAGCGCACCATCTTTGATGATATATGTGTTTGCACCTGCTACAAGTTAATGCTACTGCAGAAGCTATTCTCCCATGTGATTTTCGTGTGTGCTATGATGGGTATGAGGACTCGGAGGTACGTCTTCGACTACTTCCAGAAGAAAGCTTTGTTTGATACCTGGAACCATGAGGTCTATTATTTTAGGATTTATGGTTCTTTCACGAAGGAACCTAGGCCCGATTTTGTGTTCATCCCTGATCCCGACAAGATGAAGCAGAAGAAGGGACGATGCAGGACTACAATGCTCCGTAATGACATGGATGAAGCAGAAGCTGGGTGTTGCGTGAAATTGTACAACAAGTGCAACAAAACATGACATACTTACAAGATATGCACCGTTGGTGTCCCAAGTATGAACCCCGCGGAAGCAGGTCCTTCAAGATCTAATGCAAATGGCAGACGTCCTCTGGGTCATCGGCTGTCAACTTCATCGTCTCATTTAGATCGATTAATATTGTATTTCATGGTGTGATGGATATTCATGTACACGATACTGTACTTTACTATTTTAGTACTGAGATTGTTACTATGTGCGAGGTTATAACGTGTTAGGTTGTGATTTGTTCACATATTTATGTACGATTTGAACAATCTATTATGTCATGTATATGTTGGATATTTACTTATTCGGTTCTCGTAAATAAATACCAGTTTAGATCAGGTCTAGAGTGATGGACACATCTTACTCTGTGTTTGTTTTGCATATACAAATGTAAATAACTTTTGAATATGCAGGTATGGCGCACTTGGAGCTACTTGACTCTAGACGTTAGACACCATTTGTACCGCACCGCGGTGTAGGCTAAGGAGCTCCCGGTACTACGACCTCGTGTGCCGGATGAGCTCATGAGGATTGATGAGCGCTGGATTTCAAGGTTTGTCCATTTTACATTTAATGCTTTATACCGATTTTTATCGTTATTCATCGCTAATTGTATTATGTTTGCATGTTGTGTGTTGTTGGCCTACTTCCGTTGTGCCAGCTGGTGGAGGTGAAGGAGTTTGCGGGGGCATCGGAGGCGGCGATGCGGTTCAGCTACGACAGGGCCCTCTTTGCATGCCTTGTCGACATGTGGCGTCCCAAGACACACACGTTCCACCTCCCGTGCGACGAGATGACGCCCACGCTCGAGGACGTCTTGCTCTTGATGGGCCTGCCTTGCGCGGGTGCCATTATTAGGGCTAGAGACATGGGCGTGGGCTGGTGCGATGAGATGCTGGCCCGCTTCTCCATCATTGAACGGAGGGATGGCGTAGCCCCGTTCATGCCTTTTTTATGATCGAGAAGCATGACCTGATGAAGACGTTTCTCGTTCAGTTTGTTGTACGTATGTCTCCTACTATTTTGTCATCTCTGTTATGTTACTAACGGAATAAGATATTAGTACTTGTTCCTTTTTTACAATCAGATAACATCCACCCACAAGCAGGTGACGAGAACTTCTCCTGCCACTTGGAGGCGTACCTCTTTTGGTTGTTCGGGTGGGTCATGTTCACCAATACCTATGGCAATATGGTATCGAGGAGCATGGTCCCCTACGCCAGAGACGTTGTGGATGCTGACCCCGGGGAGGTCCCACAGTACAGCTAGGCTTCAGTTGTGCTGTCTACAACGTACCACAGACTTTGCCATGGCTGCACGAAGACCGACATCAAGGTGATCCTAACTGGGTGTCCCCTACTGCTTCAAACGTGGTCGTACGAGTGCATCGCCATCGGCATGCCCATTGTCGACCATAGCACGTATCAGTTCGCTGCAGATGACGTCAGCATCCTGACCGTGGGGCCCTTGTGGTGCAGATGCAGAGTAAGTGCTATGCTACTTGTGTACGTACATGTTAATTATAGATATATTTTTGTTTCTCTAACTTAGTTTGGTTGCACAGCCGAGTTGATTCAGCGTGCAGACACAATGCACGCACCCAAATTTTGTCCACCAGTTCGATGAGCTAACGATGGATTATGTCTGCTGGACTCCGTACACAAAGGTCGAGGTACATCGACACGCTCCACTTGGACATTTGGTGCTCTTCTTACATGATCGAGAGTACTGGCTCACGACTTGCACCCTCATCTTTGACATCTACATCAAGGAGTACTCACCGCATCACGTGATGCGACAGTTTCGGAAAGTTATAGGCGTTCTCACTACATGTGGCTAGGTCGGTGCCTATCAACATACACAGATGCATAATGTTGTAATTAAATTTTTATACGACCCTCTTCTACACTTATTTTTACATATATTTGTTTTTACAGGTTGACATGGAGGGTGGCTCATTCCATGAGCGTGTTTGTGCCGCGTGTGAAATGGTGGGTTGACGAATGGGACTAAGTTGTCGAGCACATCGTCAACGAGGATCAACCACACTCTGAGGAGGCGTACGCGGTGTACCTCTCGTGGTTCATGACTTGGACGCGGATCCGGGTCACGTACACACTGACTGAGCTTCCACAACACGTGATGAATGTGCACGACACGTATTGGACGCACAGGGACCAGGCACGTTCTCTTGAGGTATGAATAACACTATGCGAGTATGTATTTACTACAATAGATGGTAAATTTTTTTAATTAACTGAAGGTTTCCTTTACATAGTGACATACTGCGCGAGATTGATGCCGATGCACGTGCCTTGAAGCTGTGGCTCAACAGTGGCGGTGAGGTCCCAAGGGTAGAAATGAGCGCGGCATTTGGCTACATTATCCAGAACGTGACCAAGATCTTCCAATCGATGAGCTATAGTTCATCCTCGGACGTTACAACGGGACCATGAGCATCGGCTCATATTCCTTCACGCCCGTCCGCCACCTTCACTGAGCCGCCGCATCCACTGGTACGTTCGAGCTTCATCGTCGACCCGTCGAGGACGTCTTCGACCCCAACTTCTTCTTCAACCCCTACTATGGCTACATGGTCTTTCACCGGAGCTGGTCACCCCCAGTACAGTGTCATGTTTTCTCGGATTTCGTTCTTTGGCGTTTTAGACCCCCACTACTACGTCACAGCATCTAGGCCAACCTTCAGCAATGGCGGCGACCCCTTCTACGCTACTAGCGGGGTGACACACCCTTACTCCACGGACCCAGGTCCTTCGAGTTCTCGCGTCCCCGACTCAGGTAAGATACTTGCTTCATGCATAACAAATTGTTATGTATGTCACGGTTTATCGATGCTAACATATTTTCATCGTGGTTCTATGTGTAGAGATCGATGATTGCTAAGACGTAGAGGCGCATGGTAGCTACATGAAGCTGCTTAGCAGGGGCGTTACTCAGGTCCCTGGGTACGACTTCATCTTCGGATAGGGCGATGAGCTCGGTGCTCGCAGCTACCTAGCGCACCACTCCCGGGGACACAACCATCCCAGGACGAGTTCGCCACTCCATCGCCAGTTGGACGTCCTGCGTGATCGATTGTTCCACCATACCACATGACGTAATCAGCTAACCAGGTGAGAGTGAGGATGCACAGGGTCACGAGGATGGATGCGACCAGGGGCCTTGTGTCACGTCCCAAAATACTAGTCACATGATTAAGCATTCATAATCGCCATGACATTATGTTTATACGTATTCGTTTGATACCTTGAGTTTAAACATATTTCAAAAGTACTTAGAGATAGTTTAGAGCCCTTTAGAAAAACCCTAAATACCTTAGAGATGAAGAATAGAACACAACTAAACAAATGGGAATAAATAAGATTACCTAACGATCAACCGGAGCTCTGGTACCACTTGATGGGAGTATTGCTCGATCTTCCGAAAGGTAATATAATAAGTCAATTTGGTAGAGTTTCGATATTGATGATCCAAAGGCTCCGACCAGAACAGATCGAGAACCATCGCAAGCACAACACCACTACTCCGTGGTTACCAACCATGCCAAACACGGTTGACCTCGCTAAGAAGATTTTTCCTGCAAGTGAATCGAAAACACAAGCAAGAGCATGATATATGCATTCTGAATATTACTAATTACCAATGAAGATTCAAAGTTGGGGAATAGAATCAAGTTTTTAGCACAAGACCGCCGTCACGGTCCGACCGGGATTTCACGTGGCTTGACCGCCAGGGGGCAGCCACGTAGACTTGACACGTGGGCTTTCCACGTTCTGTCCGACACTTTCCGCGGTCTGACTGCCACGACGCAGAGGCTCCACTTAAGCAAGTCGGCCAACTCTCTCTCACACACACTCTCTCTCACACACACTCTCACTCTCACTCACTCCTTCACCCGCAGCAAGAGAGAGACCACCTCGACGCCCATGAAGAATGTAGATCGACGGAGGGGGCTTACTCGAGCTCCTCGATGGCTTCCTCGAGCTCATCCCTTTCATTCTCATCGTCGGTAAAGTTTTCACGCGAGTTCATCCACCCCGTAGTCTGATCTCCAAATCAGAGCTTCTTCGGAGTGGATTGATCCTTATGAAGCCGCTATACATTAAGGTGAGGCATCTCCTACCCTTTACCCATTGTTTCCAACAAATTTACATGAAACCAAAATTTTCAAAACAATAACCATTATCGATAACTGTTTGCATAAGTATCATTTCTCGTTGAAGGAATGTGCACTGTTTTTCAAATTACCGTATAAAAAAAGTTAAATTAAAAAATAAAATTCTATATATGCACATATCGCCCATTTGATGGACGAGTACAACATGTCACCCGCTAAACGAACAACATGAAGGTACACCCGCTAAACGAACGAGATGTTCCTCTATCCGATTATTTAATTCGCTGACCATCGGGGCTCATAAGATCTCACCCGTTGAACAGACAAGGATAGTTAAACCTGCGATTTTTTAAAACGACCGTGTATTCTTGAAATATTAAAGAAATAAAATATATAAAAAAATTCCGGACCTCGATGTGTTCGAAGCATAGATTAATGTAGAACCATGTTGCGGAGGGTTCCGAATAACAGAAATTATGTGTATTCAATAAAGGATATATTCATGTGAGAAAATAAGGACAGCTACTGGATCATATGATTTGTTGTACTGATGTCTGGGATGCCATACAGGGTGCCAAATTTTTAACAACTAATTTCAACACTAGCTTTGAAAATAAATGCGGCACAGCACACCATCTGCAAACTGGCCCTGAAACGAGATACGAACAACAGAACTCATCATTAACTTGGCGATATTCCAATGTCAACTTGTACTCCTACTGTTCAATGCATGTTTATGAAATATAGAGATGTACTCATACAGCAAAGTAGCAAACGTCGGAGAAAAAAACACTAGACTCCTGGTACAAACACACGCTAATGCTGATAGTTAAGCATTGGTGACACCACAAAGCAGCAAACTGCCGCCTCCACGACATTCTACTGCGAGACACTGGTCTGAAGCGGCAGAGCACTTTCAACTTCAGCTTCCTTTGATTCCGCGGATCGCTCTGCGACAAGCTTTGACATCCCAAACATCTGCGCAAAACATGAAAAACGGAAGGTTCGAGCATCAAATGTATGGCAACTGCAGAATGACGAGAGGAAAAAAAGACAAAATTCATGGTACTAGTGTAGCCGACCTTCTGGATGCTCTTCTTAAAGCATGTCTTGTGCTCATCCATGGAGGCATGAATGAACTCATCGATGTGGTCTTTCAGATCTTCGAGGAAGGTAGCATCATCATCGGATTTCTTCTTCCGGCATGAAGCCATGGCCGGATTTTTTGGAACAGATGAGGCCGAACCTTCAGATTGAGTATTGCTTGCCATCTTAACACTGAAACAAAAACAAAAACAGTAAATTTTTCATGTAAGTATTCCGGCGAAAGAGAGACTTGGAAAGCCCATGCTTTGCAGCCAATCTAAACATTACAAAAGCTAAAGTATTTAAGTACGGATCATAATATTCATCATCAGATAAATAGCAGGAAAACATATTTGTTCAGGAACACACAACCTGACATATCCAACTACCACGAACATCAACCATGAAAGGCAGTAATCCTTTTGGACATACTGAAAAAGAAGATGCATCTCGAAAGCCTTGAAAATTGATAGAGTGCAACAATAGAATTGCATGGAAGCCGCAAACTACTCGAAAGGGGCTTGCAATATCAGAAGAAATGAAGATAGATAAGTATCGCAAAAATGATAGACGAAAATGGATTAATTGGGTAACCACTAATTAAAAATCCTATGTCACTTAGAAACCTAGAATGCACCAGAGGAAAAACAACAAACAAGAAACAGCACAAATGATTGCATTGACATAGGAAATGAACAAAATCTAAAGTATGTTCATCATGTAATATGGCATGGTTGAGAACAGTAAACCTTTGAATAAAAGCACAGAAATAGGATGAGACCTACAAAGTTTCAGATTCTAGTAACAACAAAGATAGGCACAAAAGAAACCGTGGTCATTAACATATAACCGTGAGACATCAATCCTTATGCAATAAGAGAACAGCAAGAGTAGCATTAAAACTACTATAAACAATTAAACGGTTGCCAAGTTGCCATCCCAGGATCCATCAGGTAGTACCGAGCTTGTGCTTGATCATGTAAGAATAATAGATCAAATATCAAGGGCAGTGCCCAATAGAATGCCTGGTGCGCACCGAAAGTTCGGATCAAACTAGAAAGATTGCGGCATATAGAATTAATTGATTGAGAAATTTCGCGTGCAGCACATTATATCTAGGCATCTGGCTGTAAGCTAATACTATCGAGACACCACTTCCCAATATCACACCACCGGGTGGCGGGTCAGAAGACAAATTCGATTTTCTTTTAACCAGTCCCAACAAGAAGGAACCCTCTCAGGCGCTCCGCCACTCCACAGGAATTTTGACGAACAGCTACCGAGCACCCACATAACGAAGGTAACCGCAGCTCCAGCGCCCGCGTTAACCGCAGGGGCACCGCTGCCTACACCCCGCCAGCCTAGCACCCTACCCCTAGAGGCTAGAGAAGGCCGCTACCTCTTCCACTCCCCCGGCCCACACCCTACCCGACGTGATCGCTCACAATCCGGAAAAAAAGAAAAGAAAAAAAAGGCTCCTCTCACCTTCAAGAGACCCACGAGCTCGGGGGAGACGGTGGTGGAGAGGGGAAGGGTGGCAGGCGGTGGATGACGAATTGGCGACTGGAAGCGGAGAGGAGCTCCTAAGCCCGTGCTGTTGGCAGTATGGCGCACGCCCCTGGATTTGCCTCTTTCTTTCTTGCACGATGGGAAAGGAAACAAACCGTTTGGGAGGGTCCGAAGGGGCGCTTCTGGTTTTCTTTCTTGGAGCTTTTTTAATTTTTATAATACTAGCTAGTGCACGAAAATATAAATATTAGACATACTAATATTAAATATAAATTTAAGATATAAAGATGTGTATGTGTCGTAAGAGTACTATCGAACGCATATGTCAAAAGTGATGTTGTAGTTTGATTTCAAATATGATCCGAAAAAGTAAAGAGATATTATCCGTCAATTTCTCTTCTAATTTTTATTAGACTGATCATATCTGTAGCCGGTAACCAGACAAAAAAAGTGTAGGACAAGGATAGATGACAAAATTAGATAAATTATTTGAATTTTATGAATTTTTATTAGATAGGAAGTTAATAGGGAAAGATATGATATGAGAACCGGCTCTTATTTTATATAGTAGAGATTTTAAAAATAAAAAATTATAAAAATAAATATCCGTTTAAAAAATTACAAAATTAGGCTATTATCGTCTATATCGACCTTCCAACAGACGATATATTTAAAAAATAAACTTACCAACAGATTTAAAAGTAAGAAAAGTTGTGCTTCAATGCTTAGAAAAATAAAATACTATTAAAATAGTAATGAAAAAATTAAAAAATAGGTAGTGTAAATGATACTATAATATAGATCATCAAAAAATGAAATATAATCTATATATTGATTTTTTGTGGATTAATATATCAAATTAGATAAATTACAAAATCATTATTTCTTTTGCTTTTAATATCTTCTTTTCTAGGGAATTTAATATCTTCGTAGAAATATTGAAAAAAATTGGACTAATTCTTTGGGGCTTCGGCTCTAACCATGCCAGGCCGTGTTCGGGCCCATATCCCCGCAGTGGACTTCAGAGGCTCAAAGCATCTCTCGCGCCGGCGTCTCCTCGGTCGCCCGCGCCGGCGCCGCCGAAGCGGCCTCCGGCCTCCTTCCACCGAAGCACGCCAGACAGCCTTCCAGTCGTCGATGTCCACCGAAGCACGCCCTCTAGTATTATAGGATTCGCGCGGAGTTGAGATCCATCCGGGGCTGGGATTGTTATCTCTTGTTGGTAAGGAACCCTAGCCTGCTTGGATGTAGTTTCTAAGAATGAGTTTTTTGTTCGATTAGGCTTGGATGTAGTTTCTTCTTCCATCCGCGCAAGATCGATCTCAGTTAGCGCCGTAGGTCTTGTACCCATATGCCGGTGCAATTTGTTGTCCAAAATGTTTTAGGGTTCTACCGAATTAGGGCGTTCGATCTGGTGTAAGCTACTTATGGTTGTTCTCTTCTCTGATTCTGGCGATGATGTTTCTGGGGAATAGGAAGATTGTAAAGCTTGTTGAGTCATAAACCAAAGAAATGGATTGCTACCTATGTATGATGGTATCCGTATTGCACTTGCTGAATGATTATAGTTTAAGTACCATTTCCAGAAACGAGTCCAGTGTAGCCGTGTCTTGCTCAAGTTAGTGATCTCACCACCATGGATGCCCCCATCCCTTAATGTTTGCACCTTCAATAATGATCTTCTACTATTTTGTTCTCTTCAATTCTGTCAGTAGCTGCTTGCGGTTATTTACTTTATAACGTGTTGGACTGCTTATCTGTCATACCTGATTAAATTATAGGGGTTCTTCTTATCTCGGGGTGTACTCAGCATCTTACATCTACTCTGTATTGCTTGCTTTCTCAGTAAAGCAGTGCTGTAAGCCATACGTCAATGAAAACAGTAAGCCATACGTCTCAAATATTTTCATCTTTGCTCACAAGGCGAATTGATTGGCGTTCAGAAGATTTCGGGTAACATTTTGCATTTTTGCTACTTTGTGTCTAGCGTGAAATGCTCAGTCCCTCTCTGTTTGAGATAAGATAAATACGTCTTTGTGAATTCTACTTGCCCTTGATTTTGCATCTTCTGTAGTTGTGGAGACAAATAGTGCTTCAGCGTTAAGAGTTGCTTTTCACATTCTTCAGTATTTCAGTAAATTATGGAATCTGTACCATTTTCTTATGTGAGATGAGATTATGGGACGATCTCATACTCCACGACTCCACGATATGTAAACAATTGGTTCAAGGACACTCTTCTACATCTGAATGATGAACTCATACAAAAGAGTATCATTCTGCGTCCATCTTAGTACTGGATGCATGCTTATAGTCATTTTTTAAAAAAAAAAGTGATTACAGCAAGGGAGAACCCTCCTGTTAGAATGTTAAATTAAATAAAAATAATAGTTAAGTACAGATATATCTACAAGAGAAAAAAGGTAGCAGTTAGCGCAGGCAACAGAAATGTCCTCATTGCTGACTATCTTTTTTTTGTGTGTGTGCGTGTGTGGGGGGCTCTAAGTAAGGCAACATGCAGTAGATTTCTTATTTTTTATCTATCTAAAATTGTTTAGGGCTGACCCATCAGAATTCCATCTGGTGCTTTGTAGCCAAATGTGCCAGCAGGGAAGGGTGGTTAGCTATTTAAAGAATCTTCTATGTGATCCTGTAAAACATGAACATTTTTTCTGATGAAACCTCAACTCATATTTTGTTAAGGTAACTATGGGCCAGACAATTCACTGTCGGACATAATTTCCTTCCCTGCAATGGAAACCAAGTTTTTCGGGTTTCTGAAGCTTGTTGGAGTAGGATTTAACGCAAGGTCAGAGCATGAAGGCTCTCCAGTTGTTTCTGAAACTGGGTTACAGCCACGAGGTGCAGTTCACTGCTCCACCCGCAGTTCGTGTCTTCTGCTTTAAACCCAACATAATGCTGTACTGGTATTGACATGGATAGAGTACACAATTTTGCTGGTGCTGTTCGTAGCTGTAAACCTCCAGAAGTGTACAAGGGGAAGGGCATATTGTACATTGATGATTTTATAAAGCTGAAGCCTGGGAAGAAGCAGAAGTGACGCGTGGATAAACGTCTACATTCGAGTTTCAGTCTGTTAAGATGCTGTAACACATCTGCAGTTTCAGTTTGTTCATCTTTTCTGGATAACCGGCTCTGTGTAATCGGGTTATTGAACTTGGTATTTGGGTCCAAGGGTATCATGACTCATGATCTTTGTAGGCAGCTGGATAAATCATCGTTCTGGTCTTCTGGATTTATGAGTTGTGATGATGACGTTGATAAAGCTACGCGGGGAATTAAGTTATCAACCGTGTGCTGAGCGCATCCGCCAACATAAACTGATGCTGGTGTGATGAATTATCCATGGAAACCTGCAGGCTTACACGTTACAGATTGATGGTGCATCGAGCGAATATATGTTGTCGTAGGTGGCAAGAGCAGGGTGCATGAGTTGCCGAATTTTTACGTTACTCTATTGACCGTTTCCCAGCGTGCTTTTGGTCACGTTGCGCAGCCGCCCAGTTGGACTATCGTCCAGTTCAACCTGATGGATTTGACACTACTGTACTTGCTGTGCGAGTACGCTGTAAGCTTTTTACCCTGCTAACCCAAGGGCCCAGGACGATCTCGGAAGTGCACACGTACGTAACTTCACGTTGCAGATCCTGGATGGACAACTTGTTCCCATCAAGCCTTTTAAAGATGATGAACTTCTTTATTTTGCTCGTCGAAGACCTGAGATCTTACAACGACAACATGATTGTTGACGAAATATAAGACTCGTGCATGATTGTCAACAATCATGTTTTTACACAGCTCGCATGTTTTTCAAATAAGGGTTCATTTGTAACACATGGTTTCCAGGTAATTCCTCCAAAACTATGTTCCAAGGGGTCCCTAAAGTCCAAGATGGCCGTACGTTTTGATGGCTGGAAACGTTTACTGTATAAATTTGAATGTGCTTGGACCAACAAACTGGTGCATTAAGGAGTTCTTGACGAATTTCCGAGCTGATGTGATAGTGTCCTGATTCTGTAACTAGTAACCGTGCACTGGGACATACACGTGCATTTATACAACCACCACGTTTGATACCAAGAGAAAAATGAATTACACACAAGTAATATATGGTTAAATACATAGTCACATGTAAAAATAACATCATAACTAATTTATCTTTCAGAACAATATAATTCCTGATGGGCTTTAAGAATTCCCTGAATAAATACGGGGATGTTTTCATTCGATTAATTTGTATTGTATTTCAATAAGCCTACTAAAAACTTCTTCCCAGTTCGTAAATTATATATCAATATCAAGAAAATAAACTGTACAACCATATAGCCCAAGTGCTTACTATAAACCAATACAATGAAGAATACTCACATTATAAATAGGTGGTTCTAGTCATTCACCAGTCCATGCGCACGTGAAGTTGATAACAAAAAATCCCATCACGTCCTTACAAATGAATGATTTTTTACATATATGTAGATAGACTCATTGTTTGTATTGAAGTTGTAAGCAAGTTACCAATCTTCTATTTTTTTAAACACAATTTGGTAATTTACGACGTCATGTAAAAATAACATAATTCTTCGCGGGGTTTGCTATTTTGAGGGCTAGCTTTAGGTTATTGGCAATCTTTAAAATTTTGAAGACATAGTACATAGTTGGACCATCTCCTTTAAATCAATCCGGTATAGGCCGCGGGTCCAATGTAGAGACACTTTTAGCCTTCACGTCGAACGCGTATAGAATGAAGTGGCCGTAGAAAGATAACGGCAATAGAATATGCAAACATTAGTCGTTAGGAAAATATAAACCATGATACCAATGGACAATGGAACAAATCTTACCAACTTGTATAGTGAAATGTTATAGTCCATTCCAGGCTAGCTATTAAATATCTTTGCCAATCTACCCACATCAAGCTTCCCACTGCGTGACGGCTCATCCAAATTTTGACACTAACTACGGTAATAAGAAAGATTATAAACATGAGCAAACAGAGTGGTTACATGAATCAAATAATTTACGTAAAACTGCTGGTCCATGTGGTGAACTTCGGTCTATTGTAACAACTTGAACTCATCGCATGCATGCATCCGTACGCCCATGTTGAAACAATTGTTGTCCATGGGCTTATGCACATTCAATGTGTCCTTGAGTTTATTTTAGGCCTAAGCTAATGAGGTAGGGCTCGGAGCTTCACACTCATTCTTTCCTATTGAATAAAATAATTTCTTGTGTTAGTTAGAAGAACACATCATAATAATCTATACAAACAGTACATAGTATATGAAATAAAAGTGTTGTACTTCAAAATCTCGGCATGATCTATGGACAAGATATATTTGCTAAGTTCGCCTACAAACTCATGTGTGCTCGTCGGCATGATGATAGTGGAAAGAACACACAGTGATGACTGGTCTTTTGTTTCATATGATGAGTTTGACCATTTGCCTGCTTTGCAGGACTATCGAAGATCACAAGATCGTCTAGACTTTCTTCTTTTTCCATATTATTTTCAGGGTTGAGCATCCTTTCCTCGTATTTAGTTACGAGTCCAACAGAATGACATCTATTTTTTTTTCTGAGATTCCTCATATCATACTGCACAATAGTAATAAGAATTAAATTATCAGATTATATAGCTAAACATGCAACAAACTTCTGTGATCATCATGTATGAAATAACTAAGTCACACTGTCAGATAACATATCACCTGTTTAATACTCCACGTAGTTTTGCATGAATAGACTGCATGATGCGCTACAATATTACAAAAAGTTCATGTAAGTATTTATTTAATCAATAAAAAGGTAATTAATATAGTAAGAAATTATGTTGAAATTTACCCATCTGATTTGAATTGGCTCTAGGAATTTCTCTATGACATGCCATGTTGCAACTTGGAGATCCTACCACCTGTAGTTTCTAAGCTCTTTTCAGTTGTGATGTAATGTGTATTTGTCTCTGCAGGCCTATGAGCTGTTAAATGAAAAATATTAGCATCAGAGGTCCAATATTAAGGAAAAATATATTCTTAATCAAAAGGAGTATTGTATTAATAAATACTCACATTGATAGTGAGGTCAGTGCGGTCCATTGAAAGACCTAATGAGTCTAGCACATGTATCTCACATTTTTTTTTTTGGCATTGATGACTGCTAGGTACCAATGGCATTGTGCGATGTTAATCAAAATGAAGGGCTAAAGCAAGCCACGTGGTAAGTATTAGACACCGATATATTAACACAAATTTATATTTATAAATAAAAATTTAATTGTTACCATATTACGATCCAGATAATTATCCAACCTTTTTCTCGATGGTGTCATACTTAGGATTTATTTTATCCATCTCAAGCTGGCCATCGCGTTTTAGAAGGCTATAAATGTAAGTATTCTCAAGAATACCTTTACACCACCCTTATGTTGTAGATGCTTTTTAGCTCTTATTAAATGGATGTATGCACTTATGACCTGAAGTTATAAGTTAAAGATTGCATATAGATTATAGGGTCATGTTTATATATAAGGTGATTCATATAGATGTGCTTGCATCACCATTCAAGAATTTGTTATGATGTAATAGACATTCCAAATGGAATATGTTTATGAATGCATCGTCAAGGTTCACAAATATTTTATCCTTATGTGAGGATCGGATGGATTCAATAATAACAATATCTTTTTCGGTGCAAATATAATCTAAAACAAGAACGTATGCATAAGGGACTAATGTTGCAAAAGAAGAAGGACAATAAATACGGTGAAAATAAGTACGTTGTGGGAAGACTCCGGTTGGGTATGCCTTTTTTGGTTTGATGATTTGGTAAGATCAAACAAATATACCAGTGACATAAGCTAAAACCACACAACAAAGGAATGAAATTTCAGATGAACATAGGGCTCATTGTTTAAGAAATCTCAATATAGCTTAGAGTATATTGATACATCTGTAACAAAAGAGATATTTTTTTGCTTAAATAATGTGATTGTAACGAAAGAGATCACTCATCAAGTCATTTAATCAACAGTTAAAATCACCAATCATCCATGAACGTGTGTGTATTTTTTCAAGTGACATAAATGCGTTGGTCGGAGTCCAACCGGCAATGTAACACGTGTATTCAGTAGGGTCCTTGTTCTCTTAATCGAAATTACGTAAGAAATCGGATTGTTTGATATGACACCCAATAATAAGTCCATTATGCTAAAATGCAAACTCAAATATATTACATCTATTTATTGAGAGAGATGTGCTGTATTACATTGAGAATATTATTTTTCCATCCATCCTAATCAAAAGTAGACATTGGAATTAGAAATAATAAAAATGGACTAATCAAATGCTAGATTTAAAAGATAGTTCGATGGTCGGTGACAAGGTTCGTAGGTCACAAAAGTTGCCGGCAGTAGAGCTTCAATGCAGGTGAAACTGTTGTTGGAGCTATTACAGGCTACTTTTCGAGAGAGAGTTAACATTGTCGTCGTCGACTTCTTCATTTGCGTCGACCTACACGTATTAGTGTAGTCCATCACTGCCATCTGTCATGTAAGTAAAAATGTATTTTAACCCACGGAAATGGTTAATCGACATTCTTTGTTCCTGGACGTTCCCATTAATCTCATCCGACTTCTTAATCTCGTCATCCAAGACATCATATAAAAATACAACATGGTTTTGCCGCTTGGCACTGGATCTAGATGGGACATGCACTAAAGAAGGGAGGATTGTCTACATGAAAAATGTATGATCGTGTGCAATTATATAAAAGAGGCCAGCGTTCAGCGAAAAGATTGATACGAGCGTGAGCGACTTGGGAAGTCGCGGTTCGCTTGTCCGTGCTCGAGTTGGTCGCAGCCGGCGGTCGACGAGGGAGGTCTGAGTTAGGATTAGGGTTAAGGTTCAGAGTTTGGGGTTAGGGTTCGAGATCCCGACGAGTCTAGAGGGAGATCCGGGGTGGTGACCGGTGAGACAGAGGAGGCAGGGGGGGGAGGGTAAGGAGGCGGAGGAGGCGATGGAGGATCGTTGGTGGGCGGTGTCAGTGGCGGGGGCGGCAAAGCAACTGTCCGACAACAGCTTAGTGTGGCGACGAATAACGGTGGCGGATCCGACAACGAGGAGCCGTCGGATACGATGAAGGAGGGTGGGGCGGGGGTGAGCACGACGAAGATGGAGGGCAGGGGCGAGAAAGAAAAAGACCTGCTAACACGTGTAGTTGTCGTTTTGCTGTCTGAAATCACACATGAGCAAACCTGCTAACACTCGCACAAATTAGACACCCAACGTTCGGTCTACATGGAAAAATATCTCAAGCGTCAATCACTTGATATCGTTGGCAGATTTGGAGCTTGACTTAAGGAATGATTGCACATTTGGTGACCATATGTTTGTAAAGAGAGGAAAGAGATTAAAACCGCTGAAGATTACCACCTCGTGTCATCGTTTTCCGAAAGTACATGTAAACAAATAGAATCAACGTAATTATCTCTCGGGAAAAAAAATGTGAAGGGGAAAAAATTCACTGAGACGAGGGCCCTTCTAATAGGCAGCAGCTGGCAAGCAAACTACACGACTCGTCGTCGTCCTCCTCCTGCCCCATATCGCCGCCGCCTTCCACACCCGCCTCCCCGGATCCCGCCGCCGAGATGGAAGACGACGACGAATTCGGCGACCTCTACACCGACATCATCATCCCCACTCCTGCCTCCACCTCCGCGCCCGCCGAAACCTTACCCCGGCCGCCCCCAAACCCTAACCCTACCCCTGCCCCCGCCGCGGTGGCGGCAGCGGAGGACGACGACGACTGGGTCGGCCCGCCCGGTGACTGGGCCGACGAGGACGACGATGGCGGCGCGCCCGTGTCGCCCGCGAAGCTTCAGGTTGCTGCGCCTGCTGCGAAGCCACCCCCCGCCACGGAGGATTCCGATCCGTTCACGGGGGATGGCGAGGGCGATTCCGGGCCGGCTATCCCGGGGCTCTCGTCGTCCGCCGCCGCTGGCGCGGCGGCGAGCGACGAGTGGGACAGCGACAGTGAGGACGACATCCAGATCGTGCTCAACGAGACGGATGGCCGCCGGGGGCTCGGGGAGGATGAAGGTGACGACGAGGACGGCGAGGACCTCGTCATTGTCGCGGACGGGCCCCACATCCCCGGGATGGAGGAGCAGGATTGGGGGGAGGACCCCGCAGCGGCGGCGGCAGAAGGGGAGCGGAAGGACGGCGGTGAGCCTGGTAAGGCGGTGGCGGCACCCGGCGGGAGGATCGGGTACAGTGGCGGCGGCCAGGGGTTCCACCAGCAGCACCATTCCATGTTCAAGGTCAGTTATTTGGGCCAAGAAGCCGTACGATGCGCTCCGGCCACCCCCACAGAGGGAGACGGCGTAAACCTTGTTGCAACTCGCTATGCTTTATGTTGTACTGTGCTATTTTGTGTAAATTTCTTATCAAGTTTAGTTTCTTTTTACAATCTTTTGCGTTCCTGCTTACCATTCCACAATGTAACTGTAAATGCATTAACATATAAAGGAAGAAAGAATGAAAATCCGATGATTTTGCATATTCTATTGGATGCTTCCGTATAGCAACTTCAAACGCTCAGCCCTTGGAAATGGCCATCTCTATGCTGAAGTTATAATTATTCGTCTAGGTGGGAGTTGCTATCGTGATGGTAATGAGGCTGATTGGTTACTAAGTTGCAAGTCAGTAATGCTACTTCAGTCTCCAGATGCAGATGTGATCTTGTCAAATCTGACCGTTTTGAAGAATGATGCCACTATTTCACATGTAGAGAGGTGTGCAGCTAGTTCAGTTCACCAATATCATTGTTGCCTAATAAGAGATAGGGGCACAAAGAAGTTGATATACTAGCTCAAAGAGCAGTCACTACGCTTGCCAAGCTGCCATAAATCCTAAGCTTCTGCAGTGTCCTAAAAATGTTAGCTGTTTGGTGGTATATACTCAAAGTTACGGTGCTCTGATGCTGTGTGTGCTCAAGTTATAGTCTCCTTGCCTCCCTGGCTGTAGTTTTAGAATTAGATAGCCGAGTTATTTTTGTCAGGGCTGAGCTCAAAAGCAAATTGACGATCGACTGCTGATGGATATGTTTTCTTTTCCTTGCCACCAATAGAAATATGACCCTGCTTACCTAGAAGAACCAGTTACAGCTTAATAAACCATTCTGAGCCTCTTACAACTCCTGGTCATTCGAGCAAGGTTATACCTTGTATGACCATATACGTGCAAGCATGACTTAAATGATTCAAATGCACCTGTAACTGTTATACAACAACAACAACAACAAAGCCTTTTGTCCCAAGCAAGTTGGGCTAAGCTAGAGATGAAACCTAACAAGAGCCACAGAGCCACAAAGCCACAAAGCAAGGTGGGGTAGCCTTTTGTCCCAAGCAGCTGTAACTGTTATGCTTGTTGCTAATCTATCATCAGCACTGAGGAGTTTTGTTTCGTATGGATCTCTGCATGGGGTTATCCATGCTCATATTGAGCTCTAATGTGGCGAATACCGGTTTTTGACTTAGGCATATTTGGATAATATCTTAATTTTGTGGTCTTGAGTTGTCTAAGAGACATTCTGCAACAACTTCAATTTTGCCTTTTTGAAGGAAAGTTGAGTTTCTACGAAGTGTGCATGTGATATTGGATAATATGTAAGCTGATGGTCCAAATTTATTCTTTTCATGTGGTGTTTCTTAAAATTATAACTTGCATACCAATCATCGCTCATGCAGGGAAAACAAACATTTGTATGCGCACAGAAGTGTTAGTTTAATATTGATAATAGTAGTTAAAGTTTGTTTCATTGAGAGCATGATGTATATTTTTATTTATCAGCTGTTCCCATGACTTGCATGTCGGCAAATAGATGATATTTCCACTTGAAAATTTGTTTGCTCGGGCAACTCTTCACCTTTTCTGGTTTCTTTTACATGAATAACATTTACTTCTCGAAAGTTTATGTTATGTTCTTTTTGTTGATTATTAGTGATTTAGCTACTTGAATAATTGTCTTTGTGGGTAATAACCGTTCACATCTTTTTTTTGTTACATGAAGTGTTCACTTTTTGAAAGTTCTTTTGTCTTTGTTTTGTTGATTTCTGTTTTCCTGTTGCAGTATGTACGCCCTGGCGCTACACCTGGTGCTTCAATGGGTGGGGCTCCCGGTGGTCCTGGTCAGTTCCGCCCTCCTGGACCTCCAGGCCCTTTCGCTGGTCGAGGAAGAGGTGACTGGAGGCCTGCTGCTGGTAGGGGCATGCATAAACATTCAGGCTATGGAACGACTCCATGGGGTGGTTCAAGGCGTGGTTTTGGTGGTGGACCAGACTTTACACTTCCTCCTCACAAGTAAGTTTATTGCTAGACATGCTAATAACAATAATTATACTTCTGGAATACATTATACCCTTTTAGTTGCATTTTTTACATTTGTGAACGTCTTATTGATTGTCCTAGTGTTAATAATAATTCTGTTATATATGCAAATAAATTGAGTTGTAGGGCCTATAGGCAGCTTATAGCACCAATCTGGACAACACTTGCTTTAGTGTTGGGCATCCAACTGCACAGTTGAGGTTATGAATTGCCGTTGGAACCAAGTCCTCTATGAGATGCGGTACGCGTGCATCCCACGCAGTCTAGCTTATGGCGTATGCAGTTAGTAAGGACTAAATTACACTCATCTTGTAAATCCAGAGCTGGATCCACACATCAGGTTATATGATAGTACGTAGCTGTGCCTGTTCTTTTATGCCAAAGAACCCCATGGAGAATGAATAATCCCTTCAGTTTGTAAAAGGATGATTTTTCATTAAGATGGAAGGTGATGAGGTTGGAACTATTTTGGGCGGGAACTTCTGATATTAACATTTGTGAACTGGGACTAATTTATGCACCAAACCTTGTGGTGTTTATTTGAAAATTAAGTCACATGGGCATAATTTCTGTGGCTTGATAGCTAGTAGAAATAGTAAGTTCCAAGGAAAAATTGTGTGAAACTTTATACATCATGGGGCAGACGACAAACCTCTTTGTGTTAGATCAACCAGGTCTAATCAATTGACATTTTTATCGAATGAGGAATACATGAATTTCCATTTAATACCAGACAATAGTATGACAAGAATCCACATGAATGGAGAAGTAGCATTTCATATTAGAGTGTGTGGATTCCTACTCATACTATGTCAGTTCAAGACACAGGGATTGCTCTGAAAAGATCGTGAAAAGTTCTTGCTTATGGGATTTGCTATGTTCCTTGTAAAAGTTTCTTCGAATTAGGAATGCATGAATTTCCATTTAATATTAGACAATAGTTTGACAAGAATCCGCATGAAATGGAGAAGTATTATTTCATATTAGAGACTGGATTTCCCACTCATACTATGTCAGTTTGGGACACGGGATGCTCTAAAAAGATCTTGAAAAGTTCTTGGTTATGGGATTTTATATGTTCCTTGTAAAAGTTCATGATCATACAGGTTTTCCTTTGGAACAAAGAAATAAAGAAGAAAATTCAGGACATGTTTTTTTTATGCCTTTTGGGTCTCACTTGTCTGTTCTATACATTCCACAAACGACGATGTTTGTATCCATAGTTCCACAGCTGTGTCTCGCAATATGTCCTATATCCATGGGTTTTTTTTTTTACAGTTTTTGGAACATCGATAATGTACTACTTGGAAGGTAGCTTTTTTTTTCTGGTATAAATTACCAATCTTGGACCACTTAGATGTCTGGGCTCATGTAAAACTACAGAAAAGCAGAGAACAAATGCATCATACTTACCCAGTTACCCAAGCAAATATTCTGAGCCAAATTTGATACTGAATGAAATCATTGAAGCTAGCATTGGATGATAGGGATGTGCTTGCTACATTCTCTGGCAAAATTTGGTTCACTTTGGGAAACCCAACTTTATATAATGAATGCACTGATTTTTTTGAAATAATATTATTTAATTGGAAAATTGCAAAAATAATAGTTAAATTCACAAAATTGCAAAAATAGGTACCTCTCGGCACGCGGAGTACTGACAATGGACCTGTCGGTACTCCGCATGCCGATAGGCTACAGGGACCTATCGGCATTCCACATGTTGACAGGTACTATGTCCACGATATTCAAAGAAAAATTCATAACTTTTTCATATGATCTCGTATGGAGATGATCTTTATATGAAAATTATAGCTATCGACGAGATCTACAACTTTGTAGTTGAACATTTTTTCATTTGAATCCGTTTAGATGCCCAAAAGGTGGCTAGAAGTTCCAGATCTAGTTTTTCAGATCTGAAATTTATAACCACTTTTTGTGCATCTAAACGGATTCAAATGGAAAAGTGTTCAACTACAAAGTTGCAGATCTCATTGAGAGGCACAATTTTCATATAAAGATCATCTCCATACGAGATCATACGAAAAAGTTGTGAATTTTTCTTTGAATACCGTCTGCGGGACATAGGACCTGTTGGCACACAGAATGACGATAGGTCCCTGGACACATTGCAGGCGTGCCGACAGGCCCCCCGGGCCCACTGCCACATAGGTTGTCGGCATGCGGAGTACCGACAGGTCCTTTGACGGTACTCCGTGTGCCGACAGGTACCTATATTTGCAATTTTGTGAATTTGACTATTATTTTTGCAATTTTCCAATTAAATAATATTATTTCCAAAAAAATTTGAATGCACTTTAGATTCTCAAGCACCTAGAGTCATGAAGAGCACTATCCTAGTTGCATGTGTGTCTGATTCTGGTCTAGGATGAGATTGAGTTCTGGGTATTTTTGTTCATTTACAGGCAATCCTAGTGCAGGCTCATTCATCAATTCCCTCTTCTAAAGCTAATATTTTGACTAAGGGCAGTTCTAATTTATGCTCATTCATTATTTTTTGATCCTAAAGATGATTATTGTTTTGAGTCAGGACAATTTTTGATATTGACGTGGATACCATATTTGAGGAGAAGCCATGGAAATACCCTGGTGCTGATATTTCAGACTTTTTTAACTTTGGTCTTGATGAAGATAAGTGGAAAGACTTCTGCAAGCAGCTGGTGAGTCCATTTTTAACACTTGGCAGTGCATATAGTTGTTTTTCTATATTCATTCCTTTAAACTATAATACTTTTATCACCAGGACCAACTGCGACTAGAGTCCACAATGCAATCTAGAATACGGGTGTACGAAAGTGGCCGCTCGGAACAGGTTTGTTATAATCCCATTATGGAAAACATCATCCTTCTCTATCTGTAGTGATGATGAATATTTTTTTTTATTGATTTACATTCAGGACTATGATCCAGATTTGCCACCAGAGCTAGCTGCTGCTACTGGTCATCCAGACATATCTGCTGACAATCGCAACAAAACGGATAACGGGCATACAGATTTCAGTGCCCAAGGAAGAGTTCCTGCAAACACGCGGGCGCCAGTGGTATAGAGTTCCCTCAACATCTGGAATTTTGTGTCCGATTCATGTTTTCTTTTAAGTCTTTGTTTGTTGTGGTGTATTTCCTATGCTTTATCATGTTATGGTTTTATGAGTGTAAGATAGATGGTTACTTCCAAGCATTCACATATCCTATTGTGCATATGCCACAAATTGATATTTTGCACACTCAATCTGTTTCATTGTTTTAACAGTTGTCTGCAACAGAGCAATCATGAATTCATGTCATTTACGGCCATCCATTCACAAGTCATTTTCCTTTTTTTTTTGACCGGAACAGTAAGGAAGGCCCCTACTGATATTTTTTCATTAATAAGAAGAACAAGTATTTACAAATGTACAAAGGACTGTAAGTCCAAAAGAGAGAGAAAGAGACTATCATAAGAAACTACTCAACCAATCTTCAAGGAGGGATCAAACTGATGGTTTTGCTCCTGTGATAATCAGCGCAATCTCAGCTCTGAACTCTCTTTTCCATCTCCCTAGGGATAGCACCCCTTCATAAAAAAATAATGCTATTGTGATGGCACAGATCATCCAACAGGCAGTGATGACTATTTTTCTGAATTTTTTTGCACCAAACCGATGCTTACCACTGAATGTTTAAGAAACGCCAGCACCATTGACTGAAAGGACTATGGAAGGAAAATTGGGCAAGGGTTTCTTCCACTTGACTGTTACAGAGGACACAGCAGTAGCTATCCAGCACCATATTTTTCCTTCGCAACAAGTTTCTAGTGTTTAGTCTGTCCTTCAAAAGCAACAGTTACAGATTCCATAGTTTTTCTCCTGTTGATTGTGTGTGGGTGTTAATATTTGATCTTCATAGATACTACATAGTATTGTTCCAGTAGCTTAACCCACATGTACTGTTTATTTTTCTTCTTTATCTGTGCCAGCCTGTTTACATTATATAGTGATGTGAGTTTGCTCTTCAGATGACAGGGAGACCTATACAAGTTGAAACTGGTTATGGAGAACGGCTTCCATCTATTGATACGCGCATACCTCGAATACGTGAGTCGGATTCTGTTATCGAGGTAAATTGTTTTCATGATTCATGTTACATCTGTTCTACGTTGGAGCAACTTGTTCTGTTTGGACTGCATGTCAGTTTATCATTAACCACTGTTAGCATTCCCTCGCTTTCTAGATTGTGTGCCAGGGCCATGATACAATGGACGAGGATACAGTGGACCAAACTGAGAAGGATTCTCGGGGAGGTAATAACGGAA
Organism: Phragmites australis; assembly: GCF_958298935.1. Classification (NCBI taxonomy): domain Eukaryota; kingdom Viridiplantae; phylum Streptophyta; class Magnoliopsida; order Poales; family Poaceae; genus Phragmites; species Phragmites australis. The sequence continues at coordinate 42,892,429 of NC_084923.1, forward strand.
CCAATGATACTGAGCAGGGCAAGCACTATCCATCAGATAAGATGAATAATTCTGGTCGTAACTCAAAGTTGGGAAAGCCAGAACATAAGAGACGGTTACCAGTTTCATCTGACGGTGATGTGTTGTCCACTGATGCCCATGCCCACTCCCCTCCCAGCTACAAAACAAGAGGTTCTCCTCGCGGAGTAAGGTACGCCATATTGTTTAACTTATAGGTTGCACAGGATAACACAAGCTTTTGGGTTTCATCTCTAGCCTACCCCAACTTGCTGCTGCTATTGTTGTGCACAGGATAACACATTATTTTGTTCACTTTTTCGTGATTTCATTAGCTTAATTTCCATGATGAGATCACTACATGTCTCTTGTTCAGTGTACTCAACCAGATCATGATTGAGATGTTCTCACCTACAAAGCATATATATCGCACAATGATTACCCCTCTACAATTATTCGCATGTACTGCATGTCTTACTTGTTGATCCTCATCCTACGTGGGAGCCAGTATGATGTTTGAGCAAACTGATCAGCAGTGCTGCCTGTTGTAACATTGCTGTCCTGCTTGGGGAGTATTTGGACACAAAGTTATTGAGCTGGGACAGTGGCAGTTGCTGCACTTGAAATATCTGGAGCCAAAGAGTGAACTGGTCTGGGTCAACTAAAGATTGGAACTCGAACAAACCTACCCAATTGTCCAGTTTTTTTGCTTGTTCTAGAGACAAGTCTTCTGAGGAATTCCTGGATTTCAGTACTGCAAGGGGCGGGACATAGTAAATATGCTGTTGCACAAGAACCTGCGTCATAGATTTTCTTATCCTCTGAAAATTTGAGTAAATTACTAAATTTAAGAACACACCGTTTTCTTCTAATAGAAAATGTTCTTTAGTTAGGTGTTGATGTCTTCTATAATTAAGTAAAGTTGGGACAAGTAAACACTAAACGGTATATCTTCTCAAGGAAAATGCTAAAAGAAAAACTCAATAACCAATTGAATGTGATACTGTTTTTAATATTAATGTATCCGACACGCAATATCTCTTTTACTAATTGTTTAGGACATCTAGATCGTCAAATGCACACCCTGACTGTTACTTTTCTAATTTTCTGTTTGCAAAATATTTTAGAATGTAATAGTATACTGAAGTACTTTTGATGGCAGATCTATCAGCACCATTTTCATGTGACAAACCAAAATACTTTTATGTGTCTTAGTGGTTAAATTTTGAAAAGTTTGATTGGACGATCTCTGGGGAGAGCCTCTATTTTAGAAGCTGCTATATAAAATATGAATTAATGGAGTTGAATCTAGCTTATATTGCTGGAATTGATCCTGCGAGGGGTGGGTCATAAGAACACACGCGAGTACACACTGGACACAAGAGTTTTCTCGCTGCCAGCAACTTCTGATGTTTATTGAAACACCCAAAAGCAAAGCATATAGCCGCTAACAACTTCTACTTATTGGATTTAAACTCATCCAATGATGCACATATGGGGAGAGGGGTGTGCTGCCCATTATATAGGCTCTAAACTCGGCTACAACGAACTCCAGCAGCTACGCAACATACACTTCCTCCTCCAATTCGCTGTTAAGAAATGCAGATTTCACATTCATGTGATGGATCGGCCATTCCTCTTGGGCAGCTAGCGCCAGCAACAGGCGCACGGACTCCAGACGGGCAACAGGTGCGAATACCTCATCGAAGTCCACGCCTGGCTGCTGCACATAGCCCTTGGCGATGAGGCGGGCTTTGTGCTTGATCACAACCCTGGCTTTGTATTTATTGAGCTTGACCACCCATTTGAGCCCTATTGGGCGGTGTTTACATGGCAGCTCCACCAGCGTCCATGTCCCGTTCTCGACGGACTTCATCTCTTCCAACATCGCTGCTCGCTATGCCGCGTCACGTTCTGCCTCGACGAAAGAGCTCGGCTCTCCTGCGCTTGCCGGGTGCAGCTCGATGTCGTCCAAGACACGGGTAGCGTATCCCACCAGAGCTCCCCCATCGCTGAGCAGCTTGTCAATGATGCGGTAGCATACTGGGTTGTCGTCGTGGTGTGCGTCGAGCCTGGCGTCGTCATTCGGCGGTGACGTGACGAAGTTTGCCTCCTCGGATTCACTGCTCGGCGTTCTGGGCGATGCATCGCCCAACACTGGACTTGGTGTAGGTGGTTCCGCCGCCGGTGTTCCTCCCCCGGTTGAGGTGGGCTCGTCTTTCATTGGGAGATGGACTTGTCTCACCATGAACTCCGCGGCGAGGTCGCTTGACGGAGCCACGCTCCCAGCTGCATTCGCCTCCCAGCTCCATCCAACATTCTTGTTGAAGATCACATCTCGTGACACGTGGACGCGCTTGATGCTAGGGTCGTAGAGGTGGTATGCCTTCACACCACGCTCGTAGCCGATGAAGACACGTTGCGTGCTCCTTTCATCAGCCGTGGGATGAAGTAGACTCCGGAGAGCGCCTTGTGCTCTCCGTTCTTCTCAGCGAACAGAATGGTGCCACAATCGCGGATGTCGACCACCGAGCCATCTTCGAAGTGGACGGAGCCCACCACACCTTGATCAAGCTCGTGAAGACATCGTTGCGACCTATCATGTGGTTGGTGGCGCCGGTGTCAAAGTACCAGCCCTCCAGGTGGTCGTTGTCGTTGTTGGCACCAAGGTGGACTTGCGTGTGCGACTCGTCGAGGTGGATGTGGCTTGGCGGCGGCTCTTGCGCTTCACTGAGAGCACATACCTGAGCCATCAAGAGTGCATGCTCGTCTTCTTGTCGTGGGAGAGATCACGTGCGACCTCCTTGCCATCGAAGCTGTTGCCCCCTCCCCCCTCTTCCTCGGTGCGCACGGGCAGTGACAGGCATTGCCACCGCCCCATGCCACTGCCTGAGGACCTTGCGCCCTGCTTCCGCTCCTTGATGCGCGCGAGCATTGCTCCTTGGTGAGGAGGAGCTTTCCGCCGATGGCAAGGGATTCTTCCGAATCGAGACGATCATCCACCGCCTTTAGCCTCCCAGTCGAGAGATCGAGAAGTCTCGATGGACAAAGCAATCTGCGAAAATCTCTTGGGGACTACTTGTAGATATTATTCTACCACATTCAGTTCTTCCATCGTTTCTTTGAGCGTGGTGAGGTTGGTGATTGTTAGGAATAGCAACTTGTATTCAGTGGTAGCCCATTAGGGCAATATATAGAGTACAAGAGTGAAACCCTAGACTAGGATATTACAATAATACCCTTGACTATTATACCTTTAACACCCTTCCTCTCAAATGCAAGGTGTAAAAAACTTAGACTAATATATCAAAAAACTTCTCTTCAAAGCCGTCGTAGAGTGAAGTCTTGTAATCCTGTCGAATCAAGCCGAAGAAGTGCATAACGAATCACAGTAGTCGTGATGATGACAACAAAGAGTGCCCGAATCGCAACAAAGTGACGAAGAGTAGCAAGACAACAAACGAAGTTATCACTAGAGCTATGGAAAGACCAAGACGACAAAAGAATGCCTTAGATCAAGAATGATGAGTAGCAAGACAACAAATGAAGTTGTCACTAACGCTACGAAAAAATCTAAATGGCTAAGTAGCATCAAGAACAACTATAAAGAAATCGACTAATGGACGATGGAATATGTGGAGTCACACGACATAGAAGAAACCAAAGAAACGAATGGACTTGGATGGATGTAGCGGAAAATAAAGACTCTAAAGAAAATTAGAGATCCTAGTAACACTAAGACTAGCAATGCTCTAAGACGAGACATACTAATCTAGCAAGCATCAACAAAACAAAAGATAGAGAGCACTGCTTGGCCAATACCCAGCAGCACAGCAAAACCCCCAAAAAACAACACGTGCAACCTTGATCAACAAAGGAGGACCACACCGCAGGAGAGGCTGTAGCAAACCAAGAATTGATCATCCTGCCAGCAGTGCAAAGCCTCCAAGTATCATGCACACGTGCAAGCAAAAGTGACTGAAGAGCATCTACCAGTGCATGCAACAAACAAGAATCCGATACAAAGATCGATGCACCCCTGAGAGCTCTTCATCTGCCGTTGCAACCGCTGGTTTCCCAGGCAAGCTTGTTAGGGATGCGCAGACTGTCGTAGGAGTTAGGCAGCAACACCTGTAGGTGCTTACGAGCGATGTCGCCATGGTTGCCAGACGGCGCCATGGCCAGGGATGCACGTGGAGTGAAGTTGGCGGAGCAGAGCTTGCCGGGCAGAGTGGAGCCACCGAGCGGAGCGCTGGGGTGAAGTAGAGCCGACACGGGTCCGGCCGGGCGAGGCGGCACGGATCCGGCTCGGATCCAGCTAGTGAAGCGGCTGGCGACCGCTGGCAGATCCGACCAGGTGGGGAGCGGATCCACCTTGCCCCACCTCGACTCCCCACGTCGAGGTAGGGCAGAGTCGGGTGGCGCGAGGTAGAGCTGAGCCGGGACTGCTCGACGTGGTGACGTGCGGAAGGCGAGACCGGGCCAGGGTAGCCCGATGTGATGGCGCGAGAGTCGAGCAGGCGGGTGGCTAGTGAAACCGAAGCCCCAGCGGGCACGGCTCACTGGAGAGGCGACTGGATCAGGCACAGGACAGTCGGATCAAGCACGAGACGACAGCTGACGGGGCCAAGGCTGGCGGGTTGCCGAAACTAGTGGGTGGAGTCGAGTGGGGACGAGCTATGGCGACGGGTGGAGTCGAATCAGCCAAATCGAATGGGCGGCCGATTTCAGAGGTGTCTTCGGGTAGGTGAGAGGGAGCCGGGTGGCAAGAGGAAAGCCAACTGATGGGGGGAGAGAGAGAGAGAGTCAACAACCGAGGAATAGATCTATAAGGGACCAGTAGAGGCGTGGAAGTTGCAACACGCCGCCAGGAACGAGGTAGGACGAAAGAAGAAAAATCTGAACTCTAAATTTTGGCTCTGTATACCTTGTTAGGAATAACTTGTATTCAATGGTAGTCCATGAGGCAATATATAGAGTACAAGAGGGAAACACTAGACTAGGATATTACAATAATACTCTTAAATATTATACCCTTAAAAGCGGTTGGAGAGACGCATCGCGAAATCGTCGATTGTCTCCCCGTCACGGAATGAAATTGCCTCGAATTCCTTCCGTAGCTGTTGCGCCGAGGCCTTGCGGACGTGATTGTCGCCGACACACATCGATGTGATGGCGTCCCAAGTCTGCTTGGCGATCATCTCCTGGGGCACGGCACAGAGGATGGCCTCCAGCGCCATACGATCTTCCTGGAAATTCGCATCGCCAAACTCTACTGCGTCCCAGAGACCGCGAGCCTGTAGCATGTCCTTCGTGAGCAGGCTCCAGTCGCCGTAGTTGCTCCGTGTGAGGATCGGGTACGATGTGCCACCAACCTCCTTGACCACACGCTAGACGACCACATTGCATCCACCGACGTCTCGGTGCCACAATCATCGTGGAGGCAACGATGGGGAGTCGTGGTGGTTGAATTGCCTCTGAGGACTCAAAGCCGCACCACTCGTAGGAGCCGACATCGCGGGGATCAATCAACCCTGGCTCTGATACCAATTGATGTAATCCAGTGTGCCCACGCGTGTGTTCTTACGACCCACCCCTCGCAGGATCGATTCCAACATATATCTGTAGATACATGTTTGACACTATACAAGCCATGAGGATGGATTTATAAACTAGAACAAAAAGATTATTCTGCATTTAGAAATATATCTGAAAAAAAATATTGTAGACGGGTAACTGGGATAACCACATCACCTCGCCTAGCGGAGCTATGATCTTTACTTTGTTTATTTTCTTGCTTGCCCTAATACACAGCTATTGCCAACTATATAGCCAACCAACTAAAGACTTCCAATCCTAATCCAACTAACTATTATATCGAATCCAACTTTATCTCCTAGCTGATTCTATCTCTAAACAAATCAAATGCTAAATTACTAAACTTATCTCATAATTAAAAAGGTAACCTATCTCCTAACTTGATCTCATGCTCTATTGCGCCGATATTCCATAACAAAAGTGAATGCAGTTCAATCACTCATCCCATGAGCTTGGGGGTTGACTTGGTTGATATCTGATCTGGGTAGTGATAACAGTGGACGAGGATGCCGACAGACTGTAGTCTTGGCATCATTTATCAGACTAATACTAGGTATTGGAAGTTTTTTATCCAGTTGAAGGATACTGGCTGCACATACTCGAAGATCTGGATTTTGGAGAACTCTAGATGATGTATCTGTTTCTTTTCCTTTCTTTTCTTTTGCCTATGCACTTCTTCTGTATTTGTCATATGTTTTTTCACTGCTCTATTAGCTTCATTTTCCTTATGAGCTCTCTTAAAACAATTTCCACATTGCTGCCTTTAGTTTTTCATTTTTGTTGAAGTTATATTTCTAATGCTTGTCCCCAAAAATTTATTAAGGTCATTGAAAGGAAGCTCACTGGGTCAGGACTCTAGTCGAGAAATTGAAAGCTCCAATGAAGTAATACCTCGCCAAACATCCTCGAAGAGACGCCGTGATTCCCAGAGAGAGAACCCTGTTGAGGGCTCAGAAACTAAGGGTGATTCAGAAGGGTCACTTGTTGCTGCTGATGATACGGCAGATAAGCTGAGTGTAGAAGATCACTTTGATGATAATGATGATAGGCTCACACTGGTTGACAGTGCTGAAGTGGATGGTGATGATGCTACCTCAGACCCTAACACACCTAGCGAGACAAATGAGGGTGATAACTTGGTTCACTCTGGTAAAACGCAGAAACTTATTCCTGTGGTTGAGCAGCCCACTGGACACAATAGCAGTGAGCAAGATGAATTGAGGGCACCGAATAGTGACAATAGTAAAGGGAGGTCTGGTAGCAGCAAAGATCAGCAGAAACGCCTTGAGTCAGGTGAAGAGGTTCTTCAAGATAGACATTCAAGGCAAGTAAATGATGTAAGAAGGCATCATGATGTGGAAGAGCGTAACCTCCGTCGAAAGGATGAGCACTCTCGAGATGTTAAACCAGATGTTGAAAGATCACATTTGCTCTCTAGAGGCAGGGAAGATATCCACCAGCCTTATGCAAACAGAGATCGGGTTGACATGCGGGGTAGAAGTTATGATAGAGTAAGAGATACAGAAATTTGGCTGAGGAGAGAAGATAGTGTTCACAGTAGACGATCTAAAGAGGAAGATTTGAGGCTGGAGTACAATGCTGAAGTTGGTGCAAGGCATAGAAATAAGGCAAGACCCATTGACAGGAATGATAGAGATGAAGATCTTCATTCACGGAAACGTTTGGATGATGGTGACTGGAGGGGCTCTCGACAAAGAGAGCGTGGTGATATGGTTTTGAATCGCCGTGAAAATTTGGATGATTCTCATATCAAGAGACATAAGGACGATGAGAACTTGCGGAGAATGAAGCCTGAGAATGAAGAGTCGATGCATGGTTATAGAGCAAGAGATGATCATAACAGAAGAAAGAGAGAGAGAGATGATGGAAATGATCAGAAAAGAAGAGATGATAGTGGTAGGATGCGGGAGAAGGTTGATGATCGTTATCATGCCAAACACAAAGATGACAACTTGCGGCAGAGAGACAGAGAGGACAGACAGAGACCCAAGCATGAAAACACATTAACCCTTCAGAGAGAAAAAGGAAGAGGAACCGGTCGGGGTGGACGGATTATGGATGATAAGTTAGTCAGTGGTGGTAGGAAGAAGGATGATCCGAGATCTTCAGCATTAAGCAAAGACACCCAAGAGCGCACCAGGCAAAATGAACCTTTGAGGAGAGGTCAGGGTGCGGAAGATAACAGCATACAGAATAAAGGTCGTTCTGATGTACATCCACGCGATGACAATTCAAACAACAATGGGAGAAACTCCAGGCAAGAAAAACTAAACAATAATCGTCTATCTGGCAGTTCTGATGCTCGCCATGCGGGTAAAGATAGGTACAGGGAGACCACAAGAAAGGGCAGAAGTTCCGAGCCTAGTGAGCACGATCTTCACAAATCGAGCAAAAGGAGACGTGAAGACCATGACAGCCATCGCACTGGGAAGGTATGAAATCATTGTCGAAAGTGGCTTCCTAAATGCATAGGCATTAGAAATTGAGGAAGCAGGTCACCTAGTTACCAGAATAATGGCAAAATTAAGATAGCTAAACTGGAAACATTTAGCACGTTATTTTGTTTTGAAGCTCTTTTCAAATTTAATCCCTATTGTTGTTGCAAAAGATCTGCTGCAAAGTATCTGCAGTGTGTGATCGTCAAGTGAAAAAATATTAGTACTAACGGTGGATATATTCTTGATTCTGGTCTTAGGGATCTTATGTCTACAGTGCTTGTGGTGGCTGTTTCAGGACAAGTTGGTAGTTCTCCAGTTATCTGGCTAGTGGATAGAATTGTTTGCATAGAGCCAGAGATTATTTATTTTTCACTAAAAAGATGTCAAAAATCTTAATATGCAAGGATCTTGTTTTCTTGTTAATGCATTTACCGAGTTGAGTAGTCAGATATGTTGTATACTTTGTTTAGTAGTACAGTGCTCGTGCTTTGCAACACATCCCAAATAAACCATGCCATATGTTTCAGCTCGAAAAACAAAATAGTGATGGTATTGTATATTGCCTATGCTTCGCATGGTAACCTTATATGGTAAGTTGGTAACATAATTACAGCCATGAAGCATTGTGCTAGTAGGTATAGGATATTGTGATATACTTTATGTAACGTTCATTATTCAACCTTGAATACTCCAGGTAAACAGAGGTTAGTTTACCATCTACTGGCTGCATGCTAGGATTCAGGATTACTAACATTATAGTACCGGGGCAGACACCTAAATAGCGATAAATAAATTATTAATTTACAACCAATAATAGTAGGGTAAGATTGCCTGAAAGCAACTAATGTATACACTACTAAATAGAACTCCCTGGAAAAAGTACAGAGTCGTAAAGACTGTGGTACTTGTATTTATAGTTCTCTCCAGTAAGGTCGCTTGAAATCAAATAATAATATAATATACACCACTGCAAATGTCGAAATAGCTATTACAATATTCAGAAATTTGCATAGAAGATCACCAAGCTGGACCAATTCACGGGCTGGCTTGTTTGTTGCAGTTGAAAACTTGAGTGCACAATGCTTCCATTTCACTAGGACCTGCCTCATTATGTTACCTCCTACGGAGAGGCTATGTCTGTTGTGGCTAGTTGAGTGCTGCATAAATGATTAAATATTAATAGCATCCGTTCTTGCACCATGTCCAGAATTCTGATATCTTCAACCAGCTGTACTGCTGCAAAACAAGCCATAACCAGCGCATAAATGTCGAAATAGCTATTACAATATTCAGAAATTTGCATAGAAGATCACCAAGCTGGACCAATTCACGGGCTGGCTTGTTTGTTGCAGTTGAAAACTTGAGTGCACAATGCTTCCATTTCACTAGGACCTGCCTCATTATGTTACCTCCTACGGAGAGGTTATGCCTGTTGTGGCTAGTTGAGTGCTGCATAAATGATTAAATATTAATAGCATCCGTTCTTGCACCATGTCCAGAATTCTGATATCTTCAACCAGCTGTACTGCTGCAAAACAAGCCATAACCAGCGCATAAATGTTAATAGCATCCGTCATGCTGGCTCTGAGGCAATTGCAATTTGTATTCAGTATACTGATGCATATCCAGCAACACATGAACATCCTTAGTTCTTTTTTAGGGATGCAAAGCATGCTAGTTGCGTTGTCTTTTAAACATTTGTTTTTGTGGCAGACTCGCAGCTACTAGCCCGATAGACAAATTATTTTTCGTTCTTTCATGCATATAATTAATAAATTATCTTGTTTAGTTATCCAACCCATAACAAAACTGCAATTTCTAGGGCTTTCTAAGAATTATGCCATTCAGTGCTAGCATCGATGAGAAAAAATTAGAACCATCATTAAGCTTCACAAAAACATTGGCACATTGCACTCTTCTTTTTCTTGCTTCTTTATGATGGAATTGTAGGATTCTGGGAGATAATGAATGAAATCAGGTGAGGTGCGCAAAATAAGACATAACAAGGAGGGGTTACTTTTGCACTTCTATAGGATGGTAGTATATGACTGAGCTCAGTAACTCAGTTGGCACAAAATCGATGGAGTTGAGGGCACACATGAGCTATGATTTGTGAACATATTTGAGCCCTAATCGATGGAGTGGAGAATTGTTGCCTCCAGGAACCAAGATCATCGTGGGATGAGAGAATGAGGAAGGGGAGCGGCTACTGAATAGAAACAGGTAGTGCAAGCATGACCAGATGAGCCTTAGGTGTGGGACCATAGCCATATGGATGGGCTTATCGTGAGGGATTTGTGGGTGCAGAGGCAGACACTTTGTTCTAATAATGTTTTTTAGTGGCTGAGTGAAGATCTTACCCTGTGGGGTCTAACTGCGTGCCCAGAAAACCTGTGGGGTCTATCGCTCAATCTAAAAAACTTGGAGTGGTGTCTTACCCTTTCTGGCCCAAGTTTGCTTGTGATGCAGTTGAATTTGTAGAAGATTGACACATGCAATTGTTGGCTGAGCCGCTAATAATTTCACTTCAAACTAAATCGGCACGTATGTGTTTAATGCATGTCTGTAGACTATGCACATCATGATCTGTTGGATATTATCAAACATGCCAGGATTTCTTATGTACACACAAAATTCAAATAATATTAATATGAATTTGTAGCTCTGATTTTGGTGTCGTTAGTCCGTTAATTTCTTTTTGGCCAGTGGTAGGTGTGATTCATGTGTGTACCCTTTGAGAGTGATTTCTGTGGTCAGCAAATATTTTTGTCTGTAAGATGAAAACCATTAAAGCACGACTCTGGTATAATCGAGTACAACATTTTTACGAAGGAAATTTACTGCTTTTGGTTTACAGTTTTTTTTTTTTTAAAAAAAATGCTCTTTTGGTCATATTCACTCCCTCAAGGCCTCAACAATAACGCAATATAACTCTGTATAGGTTGAGACAAAAGGAGCGAGTGAGCTAGAGAACAATAGAGATCATGCCACATTATCCAAGAAGAGCCAGAATCCTCAACTAGATAATTCTTTCATGAAACAAGTGGAAGATGACACCATATCAGATGATGAAAACCATGAGGATTCAAGAAGGGGTCGCTCTAAGTTGGAGCGATGGACTTGCCACAAAGAGATAGAATATAGTAATGCTGACAATGAAACTACACAACCATTTCCGTCCATCAAAGCTGATGTTCAAGCCCCCACTGCTGATGAGTTTGGTAAATCTGAAGTTTCTGCTATAGTTGGCAATTCAGATGTCAAGAGTAGTGGTGATACTGGGCAGACATCTGACAAGATGACTGAGGAGCGTGATCGACATCTAGACACAGTTGAGAGGCTGAAGAGACGAAGCGAGCGTTTTAAACTTCCCATGCCCGGCGAGAAAGAGGCACCACAAGGCAAAAAGGTGGATACTGAATTGCAGCTTCCCCAAAATGAATCTGCTACTGCTGATATGGAAGTGAAGACAGAGCGGCCAGCTCGGAAGAGGAGATGGACTGGGAGTTAAACAAACTGGAACGGCATATTCACTTGAAGAAAATTCGGCAGATGCTAGCACTTCGGCATGTTTTTTTCTCTTACAAACGAAAGTTTAATTGATGTATGATTTTACTGTTTAACTTATACCTGTACGTGTAAGCTTACATAGTTGATTTGTCTCTGGGAACTGGATACTGTACTTTCTTCTCATCCCTTTCCCCACTATGATTCTGGTGACATAAATGTGTGGCACCGGTGCCACTGAACTCTGGATAGTTCCGAGGCTGTTATGAGAAGTAATCGCCTCGGAGTTTCCCAGTTGAATCACTGGGTTCCGCAGGAGCTACAATCGAAGAAGCTGGAGCGCCTATACTGCAAGCTGCTTTCTTATGAACTGCAGGTGGCCTGGAAGCATTGGATCATGTATCATTCTTGTATTGATATGAGTTACTCTTAATCTATGGTGGTTGGATGTTTGCTATGTGATGCTGGCTGCAGAAGCAATCGATTCAGCATCCTGTTCATGGATACCAGGTGATAGAGACCTAGAGCTAGAGATTTCAGAACTGATATAGCCACTGATTTGTATGCTTCATATTGTCATAGTCATGTACATTCTGATAAACATATAACTGCTATGCATCAGTTATTAGATGCAGCAAGAGAGTTTATAGTGTAGAGTTGCATGCTGCACGGAATATTTTGGACGGAGCAATAATATATAACTGTAGGCAGTGCTAGGTAGAGCATATGGTTGTAGATTAGCGATGTATGTAATTATTTCTCGTTGAATTTTACTAATCATACATACTTTAGGATGGCACAATTTATGACCTGATTGAAATTTAGCGCTGGCTCTGCTCTCCTCGTGAGTTTGGCCGTTGTATGATTGCATCTCTTTGCCAGTGCTGCTCCTGGTAAGAAAGTAAAATTCGCACATCGAAATCGAAGGCGATTACGCCAGACCGCCTCTGAAGAAGACACAAGCTTGCGGAGGGAAAAGAAGAACACCACGCCAGGTAACTTTCCCAGCACTACCGCGCGTGCCATACTGCCGGAGGTGGGAGCCCGCGGCACATGGGACACCGCAGCTTTGTCAACGATGCAGATGTGCCCAGCTCAGTCCGAGGTTCGTGCATACCATCTAAACATTCGCTGGTCACCTCCTAAACTACAAAATCATTGTGTTTGTATGCACACGACAGCTCACAAATTTTCCACAAGCTTAGAAAGCCTCTGCCCGTGATTCCCCCTTGCGCTAGAGAATCAGTGGAAGCAGAAATTTGGCAGTCGACAGGAAAAGGTTCTGCTCACTCCGAAGTTCGTACTTTCCACTTCAATACGCAGCAAGTCACGGAGGCTTCCTCGCGCACCGCACAGGGGACGCAGCTGAGTCGGACGGCAAGTTCGAGGAGGCGCTGCACCTCAGCTGCTGGTCTTCTTGAAGCCATGCGCCGTAGACTCGTGGGTGATTACGCACAGGGAACAAGGTTTTGCTTTCTTTGGTTTGCAAATTATGAACAAACAAAGACGAGAGATGCATGCGCCGATCGAAGGAACGGATGCACGTTGATTTCTTTCCCCTTTTTCTAATTTCTGATGACGTGCATGATAATATGTAGATAAAAGATGCTCGCTACTGCTCCTACTATCTGTTGCTCTGTGCGTGCGTATGTATTTCTTTTTTCCTCTCTGATAAATCTTCAATGTTGCGTCTTGTTCTTTTGAGATTTACATGAGAGCTCGTTGACGTGCTATCAAATCTCAATCGGTGTTGTCGGATTAGGCAACAAACAATGGCGTGAATTAGCAACTGATCAGACGGTCCTGAACAACCAGAAAACTAACATTAAGCATATTCATGCATACATATACACACAAAAATAGCAACAAAAGGATTCTTTGACGATTGGCTGCCACGTCAGAGACAGAGCTGAACACGACTTTTAACTTTTCAACGGTCCTTTTTTTGTTTGCTGCGGATGAATTTTTTAAAACCGTACCGTATAAACATACTTATTATAACCGTACCATATAAACATACTTATTATAGTTATATTTGTTAAAAAGAAGATTATTTGATCAGTTATATCTATCTGAATATGTTAAACTAAGTTTTTATTAGTTGATTGAATCTGAAATTATATAAATAGATGTAAGAGTTAGGATTATAATTTGTTATTCATATGAAAATATTTTTTATATCATAATTGGGTTTGTCTGTATGAGCATATGAAAAGTCTATATTAACTGAGGGTAAGTTATGAAATAAAACTCAAATTAAACATCACTTCCAGATCAAAATAAGATCATTTATTTACATTTATCAAACTAAGCTATAATAATAAATACAAACTGACATTTTTCTTTATAAGATTTTACGTATTTACTGACTCTGAGTCAGAACAACATATACTAACAATCAACTACGTCCGAAATTCCGGAGATCAGTCTCGAGCCCAACTTGCGGTTCAAAACCACACGAGGCTGCTTCTGCAAGTGGGCCCTAAGCGTACAAGGCCACCCCGAAAAAGCATCCTCTTGCAGCCCGCGCCTTTTCCCCTCGAGTCCCGACCTCTCCCGGCTGCTCCTCCCGGCGCTCCGCTCGCTTCGCGCCGGCTTCCTTCTCCAGTCCGCGCGCCATGAGGGTGAGTGCAGGCATCCCTCCTCCCCGTTCTGTATAGTGTGCTCCTGCTCTCGCTGCGCCTGCCGAGGCGGATTCACGGTTCGGAGTTTGTTCTTGTCCGCGGGCCACCTGTTCGACGTAATGCCTCAGTGGGTTCTCCCTTGCAGATCGCGGTGGAGGGGTGCATGCACGGGGAGCTGGATAATGTATACTACACGCTGCACCGGCTCGAGGAGACCGAGGGCGTCAAGATTGTTCTCCTCCTCTGCTGCAGCGATTTCCAGGTGTGCTCTCCTTCCTCAGTTATTGGGCGGTTTTTAGTAGTAATGCGACGTTTGCATGACATACGGGAAACAACTGTGATTCTTTTTGTTAATTTTTGATAATAGTTCCCTAGATGTTAATATATCTCACATCTTGGCATAGCATTGTTCCAGGCTGTTAGGAATGAGATTGATTTGCAGTGTGTTAACGTCCCACCAAAGTTTTGTGCCATGAACTCATTTTGGAAGTACTACTCAGGGCAAGCAGTTGCTCCATACCCAACCATCTTTGTCGGTGGAAATCATGAAGCATCCAATTATCGCTGGGAACTGTGAGTCTTTGTTGTTTATGCTCAATGCAACTTTTGAGATACAAATTTGCGATTTCTCTTTGGCCCTGGTTTTTAAACATATCTTTGGGGGTCCACTCTGAGAGCAACTAACTAGAATTGATTGTGACAAAATTAGGCAAACTGAATCACAGTATTATGAACTCTTTCTGTAACATAATTCAAATTTTGGTCTTCTAGTTGGGATTATTCTTGTCTGAGTATCTGTTGAACTATGGTGTTCAGTAGCCACCTCTACAGTCCAGGTCTCATGGCACCTGTAATTAGAGTTTGGTGTTGAACGAAGTTGTTTTGAAACTAGGGCTTTCTTTTGCTTCTAACTGTGAATTTGTTTAGAAATCAATTACCAGGATATTAACAGCCCCTCATCACTGGATATAGGCTCTGTTTGTTTCTGCTTCTCAGAAAAGTAGATAAGCTGATAAGCTGAAACAAACGACAAACTTATTACTAACTTATGACTTTTCTGATAAGCTAGCTTCTGGTGAAATAAACTAAAAGTTGATATACTGGCTGAGAAAAAAGCTGGTGTGCTGAGAGTCTAGAATTAAGCCCATAAGCTAACCGCTTTTCTCAGAAGCCATAAGCAGTTTTTTATATAAGCAGCTTTTGAGATAAGCAGCTTTTCAGAAAAAGCTCATAAGTTTCAGTTGTGCCAAACAGGGCCATATTGACTTGTGTTGAATTTTTTTTTATCTATATTTGATACATTTCTTTGCTCATTGAAAAATGTGATACTTGTTATTTTTGCTGTGGTTTTATTACTATTAGGTACTATGGAGGATGGGCAGCACCTAACATATACTTTTTGGGGTTTGCTGGTGTTGTTAAGTTGGAAACATCCGAATCGGTGGACTGTCAGGAATACATAAGCAACACGATTATCACTTAGGCAAGTTTGTTTTTATTTTACATGGGACATTTTGGACATTTGTTATGTTTTTAATCTTTGCATCTAGAAGATATCCTGAAAGGAGAAGACTAATGAAAAATGGTCCAACTGTAACTGCCGTTACACATTGAGACTTGAGTACTCCAAACTTATTGCTACCTTTGTAGGACACTACGAGAGGCCTCCATACACTGAAGACACTAAACGATCTGTGTACCACGTAAGGCATTATGATGTTCTCAAACTCATGCATGTGAAGGAGCCTTCAGATATATTCTTGTCTCATGATTGGCCTCTGGGCATTACTGAATATGGAGACTGGCAGAAGCTCATTACAGAGAAAGAGTTCTTCGAAAAAGAGGTAATTTAACTAGCTTAAGGGTTTGCCTTATGTTAAAGCTTCATGCCATGGCATCATTATTACTCCTATAACCTATAACGTCATGAAAAATGTCTCAAGACATATTCTAACTTTTGTGTGCCCGAATACCGTATGATGCATTTTGAGGCATAACCAAGAAAGTGATACTAACAAGTGGTGTCACAGTTTTCACAGGCAATAAACACCTTTATTTAAGATCAGTGCCCTATCAGTTCCATAATATGAGACCATTAAGTATTGGTCCTTGCATTTTTCTGGGAGCTAAATCTTGCCAAAACTAAGTGAAACCTGGGCACTTATCTGTTGTTCCCTTCAGACTCCTGGGTATTGACTTCCTTTACTTGGGGTTCCCTTCAGGCTCTTGAGTCTTGACTCCCTGTACTAGGGACAGCTCTGTAATCTATCCCTCCCCCCTCCTGCAGGTGCCTCTGCTCTCTCTTTGGCTTGAAGTTGTGCACCTTGCCACCTCCTTTAAGTTCAAGTTTGCCATCTGCTTTTACTCAGAGCCTAGAAAAGTATTCTTATTTGGAAAGCCAGTTCTACGATGACCGCTGTGTAGGCCTGTACGGTTACTGTCCTTAGGTTTCCTTGATTTGGTTTGGCATGCGGTGTTTCGATGAATCCACTTTCTTACACCATACATATTTCATTCTCCCCTAACTCATTATATATCTTCTGGACTGTTGCTGCATCTGAATATCATACTATTGTCAATGTTTATTTATGTTTTCAGGTTAACAATAGATCACTAGGCAGCAAACCTGCAGCTGAATTACTAAACAAACTAAAACGACGTACTGGTTTTCAGCACATCTCCAAAGTTTTCTGCCATCATCAAACATGGAGAGGGTGGACCCACAACAAAGTTTCTTGCACTTGATAAGTGCCTTCCTGGGCGCAACTTTTTGCAGGTGCTCTTATTTCCTTCCAGGATAATTTCGATATTTATGAATATAAGTCTTGTGGTGCGTTTTTGTCTCTGAGGTTATGCCATTCCATTTTAGGTTATAGACGTTCCATCCAATCCAGGACCATATGAAATCCAGTATGATGAAGAATGGCTTGCAATAACACGAAAGTTCAACAGTGTTTTCCCTTTAACGCGGATGCGGTTTACAATGCGGTTGGTGCATATAATGTCTTTGTTCTTTAGCATATAGTCAGTACTCCGAAAATTTTCAGCCAGCATTAAATCTGTAGTTGTTCAATTGTTCTACTTACAGGGATGAGCAGCTTGACACTCAAGATGACCGACAATGGGTCAGGAGCAAGTTGAATGCTAGAGGGGCTAAGCCTTTTGATTTTGACCAGACTGCGCCATCTTTCAATCCTTCCTATCGAGTCTCTAATCTCTCCATAAAAGGTAAGTTTGAATACTCACATCTGAACTATGAGTCATAAATAAGGCCAGCTTCTCCTGAAAGCGTTTATTGAGTCAAACTGTTCACTCTCAGTTTGGTGTTACATCACGACTTTCCTTTCAATCCAATTGTTCTTGTATCAAAAGGCGAAACTAGTGCAAAATTTATGCGATTCTAACATTTGCTAATTCCATCGGAATGCTAATTCTAATATCTTTCAAACAATTATCTCATGACTCTTTTGAAAATATTTTAATAAAGACCATACTTGACATCTAGTTTGAATCTGTTTCCTTTCATATCAAAGTTCTGAATTGTGCTAAATGCATTTCTCCTGTGTTATACACAGTTCCCTGCAGGAATCCGCAAACTGAGTCTTTTCTCCAGCTTCTGAAACTCCCATATCTGCTGGACTCATCTAACTCTGAGGGTATGTCTCTCATAAATGGTCAATATCTTTTCTGCTGATATTAGGCATTTGAATTTGGTATATGCAAAGAACTGGTGAAAGTTTGTCTATGGTTGGTCTCAACGAATTTTCTTCCCTAGATAGTTGATACTGTCACTTATGCTTGTAGATTTTGATAGTTTGTGATCTCTCAACTTTTGGTCTGCAGGGGTTGATAGGAACAAGACATCAAGCTCTGAGTCAGGATATACGCTTGGCGATGATGATATAGAACTACCGGATGAAGTTGAAGATGCTGCGGAAGATGATGAGTGAATGACCGAGTCGTTGGACAAGTCCCGTTCCATCACCCCAGTTGCGGGGTTTGCCTGATTTCCTGATGAAATTAGTAGAGAAAAGTCTCGAGAGCTTTGAGACGAGGAACTAACCTGAACTGACTGTAGTATCGTAGCTGCTTGTGAATAGGAGAATGTTGTGTGGAATCACATTGCGGACTATATTCGTGCTGCATTGTTGATTTGTTTGTCAAAGTACTTCCTCCGTTACTGTTTCTTTCACATACGTTTGAATCATCGTAAACAGGAAGCAAAGAATGTGTCTACCTGTTGGTAAATGTACCGTCAAAAGCCCGAATGCTATACACTTGCAAATCGATATTAACAAAAGGACAAGCCTATACAAAACTGAACACCACCCCCCCCCCCACCCCACAAAAAAAAACAAATGGGCCGTCTGGAGTAGCTGGAAATAATGGGCTAAAACCACTGGTGGACATGAAAGACCAATCCATACCTAATGGGCCCAAGATATCCAAATCCCATTGTGTCGCCACGCCACGCCACGGCACCGTTTAAGTCCGAAACGGAAATCACATTTCACACCACCGCACGACCATCTCGGAGGAGGAAACTCTCCCAAAACCCCCAAACCCTTTCGATCGGCGGCAATGGCGGCGGCCGACGACGCCTCGCCCTCCCCTGGCTACGCCCTCCGCGCGACGCTCACGGGCCACCGCCGCGCCGTCTCCACCGTGAAGTTCTCCCCCGACGGCCGCCTGCTAGCCTCCGCCTCCGCGGACAAGCTCCTCCGCGTCTGGTCCGCCTCCGACCTGGCTCCCGTCGCCGAGCTCGAGGGCCACGCCGAGGGCGTCTCCGACCTCTCCTTCTCCCCCGACGGCCGCCTCCTCGCCTCCGCCTCCGACGACCGCACCGTCCGCATCTGGGACCTCGGCGCCGGCGGCGGGGCGCGCCTCGTCAAGACGCTCACGGGGCACACCAACTACGCCTTCTGCGTCGCCTTCAGCCCCCACGGCAACGTCCTCGCCTCGGGGTCCTTCGACGAGACGGTGCGCGTGTGGGAGGTCAGGTCCGGGAGGTGCCTCCGCGTGCTGCCGGCCCACTCCGAGCCAGTCACCGCCGTCGACTTCGATCGCGAGGGAGCCATGATCGTGTCGGGGAGCTACGACGGGCTCTGCCGCGTCTGGGACTCATCCACCGGCCACTGCGTCAAGACCCTCATCGACGACGAGAGCCCTCCGGTGTCCTTTGCCAAGTTCTCACCCAATGGCAAGTTCGTGCTCGCGGCAACCCTTGATAGCACCCTGGTGAGTTGTGTAAAATTGATTGCACTCTCTCTCTCTCTCGTTTTCCCATTCTTGTGTTGTCTTTCTAGATAACATTTCAGCTTGCAGCATATGAAATTGCAACTGGGTGGTTACGTGAATCAATGATTGCTCTAGGTTTGTCAGATTGTAGAACTTGAGCATTAGTGGTTGACTGGTTGTCGTAGAAATAGAATGCTGGAACAGCGAATTTGTCTACCACAATGGACACAGTGCCTTGAGGAGGCAAGGGGAGCTAGCTTAGAGGTTGAGCAGTATGGCTCGTGTGGCATGTTCTACAGTGATCTGTGTTGACTAATTAGGTTGAGTGCCCCTGTCAATGCTGACTTGCCTGAGCTAAAGATGGTATTTCTCATCTTAATTCCTTCATTTTCTGTCGTAAGGCTTATGCCCCATATAATGTCAACCATAGCCTGCTGCTTCGAGATTAAGTTTTCGCATGTTGCGTCTAGACTCGGGACTACTTTTGCTACCTCTGGAACCCCCTGAGGTGCCAACAAGGCTACCTTGGCATGATGAGTTAACAGACCCCCCACACTAGTATTTTACAGCCATGGCATGCACCTGAGCTTGCAGCAATATACTGAAATGTAATCTTGCAGCGGTGTAGATGTGAGTGATTTGCATATTTTTGGTTTGTGGCCTTGTGATATGCCGAGTAGAGTTGGCAATTTTATGATTATGTTTGAACTAATGCCCTGGTAGGTAGGCGACCAAAAAGACGACTTTCAATAGATTGGAACTGTATGTTACATTTTGTTCAGTCTTTGAGATAATGGATGAAAGTTTACTTCTTTGTGTATGTTCCTTAGTTCACTTTGCCCAGTTGGAAAATAACAGCTGTTATAAGAGAACAATTAAGTGCTGGGTGGATTTTTCCTCCCTTTTTTTTTTTCTAATATAGTTTTGCTAATTGCTTCACTGTAAATAAGGCAACTGCAAAACTGATGTTTTCATATAATTCCTTAAACGTAAATGAATAAGTTATGTTGACGTATGCACATGTTCAAGCAAGTTTTTCCTTTTAGAATTAGCAAAGTTGCTAAATTTTTGTGTGGTGTTCTAGATAGTTAGGTTGGTTAGATCTTTGGGTATGACAGGATTTCAAATGTGTTGGACTGTTGGTTAGTTATTTCCAAGAACAGATAGTATGGAGTTCTGTTCTTTCAAAAGTGATGCTGACTCTTTATGTTTATAATATTTTCTTAAATTATTTGATTGCGTAATTTAATCCCATTAATCCAGAACATGACTTGATCATGCATGAAGCTGAACATGAATTGGTGTTAAATGTATTAGTTAAAGATTTATGTATCTTCATTGGAGCAAATAATTGATGATAGGGCAGGTCAATATTTTTAGTTTCTTGAGGGGCCATAAAAGCAAGGAATGTTACTAGCCACAGAATGCCAGGCGATTGATTGCCTTTGATTACATTATATTTTTGTAGGGGTTATAGATGCCTGCAGTAATGGTGACATGGCATGGCTCAGTGACTCTAGTTGCAACGGCAATGTGGGTTTCCTGCTGATGCAATCGAGCCACTGCGGATGTGTTGGCGTGTATAACACCAATCATGTGCTTTAGGCCTGCTATATTCCTTTGTTTATTGGTATTGACTGGCAAAACATTGGTTGCGGTCCAATGAATGAAGCACATGAGGCTGAGATTTTTCTTCCGTGTATATGGGAACAAAACACGAACACTAGAATGAAGTGGAGGGACTGTGCCTTTTTTTTTTTCTTTCAACAAGTGTCTAGCAATATGCTTCAATGTATTTCTTAACACAAGATGTCTTCTCATGCATTGTTTATTATGCAGAGGCTCTGGAATTTCTCAGCTGGAAAGTTTCTAAAGACATATACTGGCCATGTGAACACAAAGTACTGCATTCCAGCAGCATTTTCGATCACGAATGGCAAGTATATTGTCAGTGGCTCGGAGGACAAGTGTGTCTACTTGTGGGATCTGCAATCAAGAAAGATTTTGCAGAAACTGGAAGGCCATACTGACACTGTCATTGCGGTGTCGTGCCACCCCAAGGAAAACATGATTGCATCAGGAGCACTTGACAACGACAAGACAGTGAAAGTCTGGGTCCAAAAGGAAGATCAGCAATAAGCCTGATTAAGATCTTGTCTTTAATGGTTGCCTTGCGACCTGACTGATTGTAGGTAAGCTACTTATCTTCCCAGGTGAGGAAAGGTTGTTGCAATGGAGAATGTGATGATCCCAGGATGGGTAATTGAGTGTTGTGTTGTCTGCTATTCATGGGATAATTGTATGAAAGACTGAGCAGAACAGTGCTTTCACTTAATTTGTTATCTTTCAGAGTTCGTGATATTTGGATGCGAAGCTATTTTGTCATTTAGCCATATTACTCCAATCTTTTGAAATTTTCATTGGGGTACAGGGAGTTTGTGCTGGTCATAGATGTGCATGTTGGACATACCAATAAAAATACTTTGGCTGACATGATCCTGGTTCACAAATTTTATTTGAAACTGAGGCACATTGGGAAAACATTATCGAAGCTGTTGCACTCGGAAATCGGGAGTTGCATTGAAATTGTCAGAACTCACAAATGCAACTTAATGATTCCACTGGGAAAAACTGATTTTTTTCACCTGTAGAATTGTGCTTATCAGTTATTGGATTGACGTGTTAAATTGCTAAACGCTATGTTGGTGTAGCATTGCTGTAGATTGGATATTTTATTTTCAGTTGTTGAGTCTATTTTTCTTCTTCTTGAGTTGCGATGGAATTGCCAAGGGTGCATCTAAGGCTTGCAGTGGAGATGGACCTTGATGCTGGCTTTGTTCGTGACCAGAAATGGCTTTGGCTACTGTAGACTGAGTTGGCTTACATATGAACCTGCAAAAAGGCTACTTCATACTTCCTGTACTCAAGGCCCTCTTTTTTGAACTATGGGAGCCCGTTACTTAAACCTGCATCGGGTTGCACTACTTTTTAACTGGCAACTATCCTGTGAAACCGGTGAGACCCCTGCATCCGCTCGCCATGGCGCCTTAGATCGAAATCTAATGATAGAGTAGCGCGGGATCTCTATGTTGTTTCTCACATGTGTGCACACCTGAATGTCACGCCATCAGCGTCAAACAGAGATCCGTTCCTAACTGACCATGTCACTAGCGCCAGACTAACTCAACCTACCCTGGACACGTTGAAGTCCCCCGGTGCCACCCATCCCTTCCCTTCCCGATCGCCGGTGGGCGCCACGCTACTCTTCCCTTGCCAGATGCCGCGCTGCTATTCCCTACTCCTCGGTGCCCAAATCCTTGCCCGAAACGACGAGACACGGCGGCGGCATTGCTAGTCCCACCCACTCCGGTCGTGGAGGCCTAAGGATCTGGCGGCGGTGGCACTGCTGGTCTGCCTGCTCCGACCGCGGTGGCACCTGCTTGTCAAAGATGACTTGTTCCCAAAGCTTGTTGGTGCCGGCCGAGGGTCAACCCCTTGCCGAAATCACATGGATTGGCCACGATTGAAGCCCGGGTCCGGGGATCTGGTGACGACAGTGGTGTTGCTAGTTCTGCGTGCGGTCGTGATTCAAGCCCAAGGCTGGGGACCCACAGTAGCCCTAATCGATGAATTTTTGCATAGGGACCAACAGCCCCAATCGATGCAGCTTTAGAGAAAGAAAATGTAGCATGACAATGGCGCACTTGTTTTCGCCCATTTAAAGTGTTGAATTCAATTCTGAGTTGGTGAAGATTCATTGATTTATTTGTTGAATTGCAGTTATGAAGATGTAATTTGTCTGGTTCGAATTGTTGGCAATGGAACAAGTTGAATCAAATCAGCAAAAAATACTCGGACCCTCCACCGATATTATTTTGTGTTGCCCTCAGTATGTTCCTCACTGAATGAGTTACTTGAAAAATCTTCCACATTGCCATCCTCTGTAGAGCGAAAGGAGAGAAGTTCTTGTTGTAATGGTTGTTTGTAATGGGTAAGAAGATAAACAAATTCCTCTTCAAGCCTTGCCATTGCCAGCGTCAAAGTGGTGTGAAAGCTTGGATGAACTAGTACAAATTTTGTAATGCAATGAGTGGATAAAAGTTGTAATGCAATGTAAGCTTTTAAAGTTAGGTTTCAGATTGTCAAAACTAATGTACCAGTTTGTACATATTCTATACCACATTGTATAGATACTATTCAAGTTTGTGAATAAAAGAGATGGGAATTTTCAGAAAAAACTGTTGTACGCTTGATACATTCAGGATACGTTGCCATGCTTCTACCATCAGTCTTGTGAACCAGAGTGATCAAAGTAAATAAACTTCTCTATTGAATATTGAAGCACATAAATATTAGAGTCGGTTGCATCGGATAAATATTGAAAAGAGTTGAACAAATAATTGACAATTTTGGTGAAGATGAACATATTGATTCAAGAAAGCTGCAAGAGATAGACAAACAAGCTGAAACCTGATACTATATATTTTGAACGCAAACCAGACTGAGTTCACTTATCAGAGCACAAACTAAACCTGATACTATATATTTTGAACACATTATCATTTAAGCTTTTTTTTTTTGCTTGGATAGATGAGGCTATCATGAAACCCCACTTGCTTACATGTCTTGCATTGGCGCGCCACTTTTTGGTTACCTTCTTCCTTCTTATTTATTTGAACATCTTGATTCATCTACTTCCCCCTCTTAATTCTCTTGCTTCTTCCCTTCAAATTAATATAATTTGGTGGGTGTATGACTTCGGTAGGAATGTTGCATCCAATGAAAGCCTCATATTCCTCTTGCCTAGTCTGCTTACATTCGGAACCATATGTTGTAGAGGTGACTCAAGGTTAAGAACTCAATTCCTTCAATTGAGTGCTTAGCCATTTGAATGAGATCTTCGAACTTATTGCGTACAGTCGAAATCTTCTTTCTCATTGTTGCATCCAGTGAATCAATGGGCTTCTCTTCTAGTGGATTGCCTTGGTCATCATAAATACTCCCCCTACAAAGAAAATAAGTGTCATAAGTCATATTAATTTCAAATGTCTATGAAACAATTTGTTAAGCATATTTCAACCTTTTACACATTTTCCCTATCTTTTCATAATGTAGTATGCAAGAAGCTCGTTTTAGTTTTCACCTCTCAGTACTAGAATAATTTGGCAACATGGAATACCTTTTAACTAAAATAACTTGCATGAACAATCAGCTATCATGGTTTGTGTTTCGTAACGGACCTCCCTAACCTTAGTAGGGCCATCTCTAAGGGACACAACTTTTACATTGCCATCATATGTAATGCCTTGAACACAACAGTTGTCTCTTGCGGCAATAACTTCACGCTGAAATTGCTCAAATATTGCATATGTGAATACTGCACATCCTTGTTTCTCCATTACCCACGGTGTCATAAGTTGAGGTGTCATATGAATACTAGTGTTGTTCGTCATCAACTCCTCATATTGCTGGCATTCTAAAGATGTATCAAATTTAAGCCAGAACTCAACAAAAGTCAGCTTGCGATGAATGAAATAATTAAAAAATGAATTTGCACTTTCCGACCTTGACGTGGTTCAACGAATGCCTATCAGAGATATGTCCATAAAATAAGCTGGTATCCATGACTCTCGAATGTCAAACCTGTTACCAAACCACTTGTTCCCCTCTAGCCCAAATTATGAAATGATAGAAGTCCACTGTGACTCAAACTCAGCTGGGATTTTTGATCCTCAAACACACAAGTTTATCCTATTCCAAAACTCAATGTCTTCTCTAACTATCGGACCAACCTTTTCGTGCACTTTTTTCATTATATGTCACATGCATAACCTATGAACCGTGCTTGGAAGAATTGTAACAATAGCATTTGCTACACTCTTAGCTTCATCGGTGATTATAAGTCTAGGTGCTACCCCTCCCATTGCTCTAAGGAATGTCTCAAACAACCAAATGTATGAATTAGTATGCTCATTTGCTAAGAATGCAACACCAAAAAACACATTTTGCAAGTAAATGGTGCAAAAATCATGTTGTACTAATTAGTGGTGTATGTAGAATGAAAGGATAATATATTACCAAAGTGACCATAGTTTTTTTTACTTGTTGCATCTACACAAAACACATGCACCAACTTACCCTGATCGTCTACGACAAAGTCATAGAAAAAAAGCTAGATTGACTTCTTGCTTTCTAGATAGCTAGGCCATAAACATTTGAGCATCTACGTTCCTAATTTTATACCTTAGGTCATGGTAATAATTCTGTAAGTCTCTCTTTATGCATCCAACATTCTCGAACCCATCCTCGCTGACTTAAAGGAGCCTGTATGCCTGAGAGGTGCCTATGCTTGCTTTGTGGCATGTGTATAGTGTATTCATTGCCCTCTCACTGACTTAACAATTTGATCTAATCAAATGAAGTTTATCGGGAGACACAAGACCATGATTGTGATGTTCAACCCATGAGTCTATCTTGTAGGTGTTATCATCGCACAGCTTGGCAAAGATATACGCTTGACAACCACATCTACTGGACTTCATCTTATGCCTTTTCTTCGAGGGATCAACATTCTCATTACCCTTTTCTTTGAATCCTTCCCTATTGCACAAGAAGCGTTTGGTTCGTACCACTGCATTATGTAACTTCTTTTGTTGCCCAACACGGACTCCAAAACCCATGCGATGTGCATAGGACTTGTAGAATTTCTCCATAGCCTCGATACCATCAAATGTCATACCTACTTTGGGCTTAAATTTCTCATCACATTCGGATACATAAGATGAACGTTGCAACATAACAAATGAATCGCAATAAGCACATCTTGCATAAATCACTAAATCAAATAACATATGAAAAATCAGAACACTTACACAAAGAGGAATGCTCCCTTTTTTTCGGGTGTACTTAATCCATCCTCATTCATTCAATGCATTTGCAAGGACTCGATTGATTTTATCACTGCACATTTAGGCACACGATAAGCGACTTATAACGACAACCACGAAGTATCTTTCACACTTACAAATACCCTTTGAAAATTGGATATGTAGAAACTGTCATTGAATTAGAATTATCTTCAAGGGTTGACTGAATTAGAAACTTGGATAGGAAAGAAACAAAGAGCCACCTTGCTACCGTCCGATCGCCAGCACCAAGACGTCGCTGCTATAGAGTTTCCCACTCAGGCTGCTAGCCGCCTTGCCGCTGTGCTCCGAGGCTCTGATGGATGCTCGCAGAGATGACACATTCCAATCGCCACTCGCCAGGCCATGTGCTAATCACCGCCGAATGACCATCTCCGATAGTCACCAAGAACGGCATGGACTGTCGGCCGGGTTGCACGTTCGATCGATGGGTCAAAGTTTGGGCGCGAGTGACGGGGTCGGATGGTGACGGGCCTCCGTTTGACGCTAACGACGTGCGTTCAGGCATGCGCACATGCGAGAAACAATGGAGAGATCCTGCTGTGCTGCTCTATCTTTGGATTTCGATCAATGGCGCCACGATGAGCGGATGCAGGGATGCAGCGTCTCACCAGTTTCATAGGATATGTTGCCCTTTTTAATTAATGCATGGATTTTTGTTCATCTCTCTTCATTTTATTCAGCTTATGATATTCTTTTCAAATCATATATGGTTCAGAAAAATGTATATTTTGCATGTTATGGGCTCAACCATAACGGGCTAATATATGGTGTAAACAAAGAAAGTGCAGTACAAATAGCAATGTATAGCCTCATTGATAGCTAATCAGTTCATCTAATTTGCAGTTATCACTATTTGTTGGGCTAAGTAGATGATCCTTTAAACGTGGTCAATCAATTTTGTTTACATTGAGAATAATGTTTCATAATGATTATACCATCTATGTACTCTCTATGGACAAAAATACATGACATTTTTTTTACTTTATTTTCTATTATAATATAGTTGTAGTATCTAATAAAAGTATGATATTATTAAACTATTTTTTTAAAACAAATCTACACATATGATTTTTATATTTTCAAACTAAATATTTTAAAATCTATTGATGGACCAAATCTTGGTCAAAACGTAGTATTTATGACCTAAGGGAGTACTAAAACAAGTAGAAAAATTTCATGACAAAATTGTGCTAATTTCTTGAAAAGAATATTAATTGTTAACAAAGGGGGTGAAAATCTCATTAGGCGTATGTCCTCGATGACATGCACGGCCCGATTAATGACTTAATTCATTGTCCCAACATTTATGTTTGTTTGACCACTAATGCAAAAGGCCTTTGTAAGTTAAGTGGGATGGTGTGGGTGGCCTAGCCTACCAACAAATCGATCCATGTCCCTAACGGTGCTAGAAAATAAAAGCAAAGAAACATCACAAACTACCTATATCTGCTTCATGTCTAAATTCTTTAAAGATTAGATCATTATACTTCTTGCTAGTTATGATAATATCAGCATCACTAAATAAATATATGAAGCCCAAATCATATAGTTGAGCTACGGGAAGCAAATTAAAACTAAGAGATTCAACTAAAAGAACATTAGAGATAGATAGATCATTGAAGATTGCTATCTTACCTAAACCTACCATATTTGCCTTAGAGTTATCACAAAGGTGACTTTGTCATAATCTTCCACATCATCTTTTAATGAGATGAAATCTTTACATTGCCAGTCATATGTTGTGGGCATCCACTATCAAGCACCCAATGCTTATCACCAGTTTTATAGTTCACCTATATATATGAAATCAAACTCTTTGTTTAGGTACCTAACCAAGTTTGGTACATTTGAAATGAGATACAAGAGCCTTATGCACTCAAATTTACCTTGGAAGCTTGCTCTTAGCTTGAGTTCCAATGAATTTAGCTATGACTTTTTCACTGTTAATCTTATACAATAGGAAATAATGATCATTAAAAGCGGACTTATATTTAGAAGACAAAATAGGGAGGGTTTTAGTAGTAATTGGACACTCCCTTATGTGGTGACCAGTGACTTGACAATATTAATAATATAAACCAACTTCCTTAATGAAGTAATTCTTGATCTCCGATGTCTTGATAACCTTTTCCACCGGGTTGGGGAAGCATCCAAGGCCTCTCTTATTGTAGTGCAATGCATTCTTTATGAGATTTTTTTTGTGTTTGTACTCCCCCTTAGTCAACCAGACCACACATGATTTGATACTTGCAATCTTATTCTCAAACTCTTGCTCCCTTGCAGAGTTAGTTTTAGAAGATAATATATTATCACATGAAGATGAGCATGGTATATCAAGAAGATCATCATAAAAAATAGATACATTGACCTTAACAACAGTAGGCAATTCATTCATGCTAGGATCAATAGCATCATAAGCTATCTTAAGTTCTTGATATTTGTATTTCAAGTCAATATGTTCAAGTTTTAGCTTCTTGTTTCTTAAGTCTCAAGAGATTTGCTAGATGCAACTAATTTATCATGTTTCTTAAGCACATAATTGTATTTAGCAAATAACTCATCATGACTAGAGCTAAGTATAGTATTAGCATTTTCAAAATACTTGATTTTAGCTTTTTATTTTTTGATGATAGTAGCATAGTCATTCATGAACTTAGATAGATCATTAGAAGAAATACCATCATCATCACTACTATCATCTTCCTCACTACTCACATTGTTGTTACCTTTTACCATAAGACACATAGGTGGTAGAGGTAGAGGTGGATCATCATTGGTGGAGGCGAGGCCTGCGAAGTTGTTATCTTCATTATTGCTTGAATCATCACTTGAGCTTTCACCGGAGACCCATTCACCAAAAATGTAGGCCTTGCGGCCTTCATCATTCTTGTTCAAGAGCTTCTTTTTCCTCTTGTCTTGATCCTTGTTCTTGTACTTGTCTCCATCCTCAATTGCATAAATCTTATTGGACTTGTTCTTGTTTCTCTTGTCAAGATGAGGGCAATCATATGATATGTGGCCAAGGTTACTACAATTGTAACACTTCTTGTTGTCTCCGCCACCGAACTTGTCAAAATTCTTTAAACAAAATTTATTCTTCTTGGGATCATAATTGTAGCCCTTCTTTTGAAACTTAGAGATCATCCTTGTGGTTCTTCTCATGAGAAGAGCAAGCTCGGTATCGTTGTCGTCATCATCATCATCGCTTTGACTTGATGATGAGAGCTTCTTCTTCTTCTTGTCAACTGTATTTGCCTTAAGAGTAAGATTCTTCTTGGATGAAGACTCATGATATTCAAACAAGAATATCTTATGAGCATATATCTTCCCAACGATGTCAATGATGGTCATGTTATTGATGTCCCTTTCATGAAGAAGAGATATGATAACATTATATTACGGCTTGGGAATCACCATCAAGTTCCTATGAATAACGTCTCCTTGAGACAATTGAGTGAATTCAAGAGAATTGATTTCTTCCATAAGCATATTCATGTGAAAATACATATCATTGCATAACTCATTAGGAAGCATCTTGAATTGATTAAGAGTATTCATAAGCACATTATATCTTTTCTCACAAATTTTTCTAGAACCTCCACGAATTTTACAAAGAGTGGACCCAAATCTCATTAGTGAATTCCTTACTTCTAACTCTAGATAAAATCTTTTCACTAATTCCCTCAAATATAGCATTCTTTGCCTTAGCTTTCCACATAACTTGTTGGTTGGTAAAAGGTTGATCAAACCCAATGGAGATGGCTAGCCAAACTTCGGGGGAAATAACATCAAGATAGCTCATCATGCGAACTTTTCAATTGGTAAAGTTCTTTCCCTCAAACTTTGGCACACTACTTCCACTCCCCAAGGCCATTGCTCTAGGACTTGAAGCCTATCAAGAGTACGATGCTCTGATACCAATTAAAAGGATCGAATGACCAAAGGGGGGGGGTGAATTGTGCAAATAAAACTTCTACCGTAATCTAAAATAAATAGTAACCTTAGCCTAAAAGAAAGAAAATACGACTACATGATCAAGCTAGGAGAAAGCAACAAAACAAGCAAGTAAAAATACTAAAAAAATGCGGAATTGAAAGCTTGCAAGAATATAGATGCTCAAATTAAATTGTGAAATAGTAAATAGATGAATAAGAAAATACCAAATTTTTTTCAAGGTATCAAGGAGTTGGCACTCCCTCTAGTTCTCGTTAGAGCATCCACTAAGGATATCGCTCCCCCTTAAGTCACCAAGGCTCAAGTGCTCTCTCATGATGACCACTTCTTCATCTCCAGATTAACAGGCATCAAACCAAGTACATAATTCATCTTGGGGCTTCCACAAAAACTCCAAGCGCTCACCGAGACATCTCCAATCACCAAATATTGGCTAGGTGTTACCAACCACTAAGAGTAATAAGCCAATAGCTTCACTTGACCAAGATTGACCTAGACTACCGCTAGATGCACACTTGCTATTCTCTAAGCACTAATGATATCCTTAATCAATCTTCAATTAGGGACTTAGAAATCAACTCAAGTGCTTTCTCTAGCTTCTTGATGGCACACACAGTGTATGAACTCTTCTGGGTCGCAAGAAAGGGAAATAAAACCAAGTGAGGAGGTATTTATAGGCTAGAGATCCAAAATTAGTCATTACCTAACCACCCACTTTTTCTGTTAGCACCGGATGATCTAGTGAGTACCATCTCATACACACTGGACAATTTGGTGCTTAGAAACTCTAGAGATACCTGTGCCAGCTGTCATTAGCCGTTGATCCTCCGGTGTATTCATCTGGTGACCACTGAAGTAACACCGGTCAATCCGGTCCGAAGAAGCAGACCAAAACACTCGTAGAAAACCTCTCTGCAAGAATTAGTCTGGTGATGTCATCTTTGTTTACACCGAACCATCCAGTGAGTGAAACCTCTTCTGAACCTCTCTACAACATTGCTCCGGTGCATTTGTCTAGTGAGCACAACATAAACACCAGACTATCTAGTGAGTAGAGTTTTATTTTTCTGCACTTGGAATTTGCCTCTGCAAGAAATAGTCCGGTGATCCCCTATTTTCATCACCAGATAACCCGGTGAGATCAAATTCATTTTCCCTTGGAAAATTTGCTTATGCTGAAAATAGTCCGGTTCACTCACCACTCCAATATCGGACCATCCGGTGAAACACTTCGAAAACTTTTGAACATGTGTCATCGAAAAAAGCTTCAGGTGATTTCACTGGTTAGACACTGGATCATCCGGTGCACTAAGTTCTCTTCTGTTCTGAACCGAAAGAAAAACTCCGGTGAGAATTCTTTTCAAGTCACCGGACTATCTGGTGAGGTATATTTATTGCTGAGCTCGTCCAATTCAACCCTCTTTGAGCTCTAACTTCTTGACGTTTAAATCAAGGGCTTCTATGAGCTACCTAGTGCTAGAAATTCACAAGTGTGCATCAAACCAAGTCAAGACTCACTAGATCAAGCTACTACTCTTAACCCCTCTTTATAATACGATCAAAAAGACTAAGAAAGAAGACAGATACTACTCTAAGTGTCATTCATCTCCTTTGTGACACTTAGAACTAGAAGATCCTTAATCTTGATGCACAAGTCCTTTGATCGTCCATATAATCAACTTAGGAACCAAGAATACGCAATCATCATTTTGAACTAAAATATTTTGATACCCTTCAAAACACATTTGTTAGTCACAATGATACGATTGTCATTAATCACCGAAACACTTACACCTTACCTAGAGGCCTAGATGCTACAGGTATATATATATATATATATATTCTTAGCGCTGCGCGTTGAATAGCTATTTAGCGCCCCAGGATACCCCGCGCCCCGATCGTAGATTCGCTCGGGAAATCCGCTCGAAGCCGTAAAACTTTCGATCGCAGCCGTATATTTTGCTTCCGTAACCGTATGAAGAGCATATTTGGTCCGTTTCGATCGGGAAAACATTTTTTAGCCGTAAAACTTTCGATCGCAGCCGTAAATTTGCTTCCGCAACCGTATGAAGATGTCCTTTGGTCAGGGAACCGTATAACCATAAAATAATTTTTGTTGAGAACGAGTTGATTTTCAGATTTTTAATCATACACAAAACAATCAGGGAACCGTATAACTTAGATTGGCCAGTAGTAAAATATACATTTATGAACCATATATGAATCATACAGAGAGCCGTAAATCATATTGTTATGAAGCGTAAAATTTAATTTTATGGTAACGAGTGATCTTTCGTACACATAAACATATTCAAAGTATCCATGTAACCATAAATCAATTATGATTAAATCATTCGTGCTTTTATTTTTCCGGAACAATCGTGTTTTAACGCTCTAAACATGATTGAGTAAAAGTTTTAATGTTAAAACATGAATGACAAAACCGACAGGGCAACATTTTTTTTGTAAATTGTCCTGTCGTGAATAAATAACGTATATACGGTTAAAACAAATGAGTAAATATGAATGGGTAAGGTTATGTGCCGCAAGGGGGACCGTGAAAGAATAAAATATATATGGTTATATTATCTAGTTCAGTACGGTTATGTGCGGGTTCGACGTCAACATGACTGTCAAAGGTATGTTAGACGTATACGACCATATATAATATAAAATTACGGTTGGGAATCGATACAGTTAATTGCCACGTCGAATCGTTAAATAAGAAAGAAATATACGGTTGAAATATGAATGGAACACGGTTGCGGTTGTTTTGATCTGGTTGCTATATGGTTACGGTTATAAAGATTAAATAATTACGGTAAGGATATAATACATAAACGGTCGTAATAACATAAAATTTTATGGTCGTAATAATTGCTGGATTACGATTGCGGGTTGGTTGGCGGGGTTTCGCGAGTTTGGTCTGGGTCGGGGGGGGGGGGGGTGGGGGCGGGGCGCGGGGTGGTTCGAGGCTGGTCTGGGTCGGGGGGGGGGGGCGGTGCGACCGGTGCGTTGAATAGCTATTTTTAGCGCAGGGAGTAGAATAGAGAATATATATATATATATATATATATATATATATATATATATATATATATACACACACGGCGAGGCTATTCTGCGCCTATGCGCAGTTGCTATTCGCACTGCGCACATCCCCATTTACAACCCGAAACACCGTAAGTTACAATTTGTTAGGTAAACCAGTTACAACTTCACGTCTAGAAATGCATAATTGCAACACGAGAAGCTAACACTGTGAGTTACAACTTGTTATTCGCACTGTGGATATCCGCCAGTTATAACCCGAAACATTATGAGTTACAACTTATTAGGTAGATCAGTTACAACTTCATGTCCAGAAATGCATAATTGCAACACGAGAAGCTAACATAGTGAGTTACAACTTGTTATTCACACTGTGCATATCCCCCAGTTACAACTCGAAACACTGTGAGTTACAACTTGTTATGTAGACCAGTTACAACTTCACGTCTATAAATGCATAATTGCAACACGAGAAGCTAACACTATGAGTTACAATTTGTTATTTACACTGCGCACATCCCACAGTTACAACCCGAAACACTGTGAGTTACAACTTGTGAGGTGTGCGCAGACATGAACTACAGTGAGCATACATGCAGAATATACATACAAAGTGTGTGTGTGTGTGTATATATATATATATATATATATATATATATAGCATATCTGGTACTCCCAGGAGTATGTACTCCCGCATACGTATCTCATTATATAGTGAGTATCTCGTGTGATAAATAATATGTATATGAAGCATGTGAGTATATAAGATCATCTAAGTGGTAT
The DNA here is from genome assembly GCF_958298935.1 of Phragmites australis. Classification (NCBI taxonomy): domain Eukaryota; kingdom Viridiplantae; phylum Streptophyta; class Magnoliopsida; order Poales; family Poaceae; genus Phragmites; species Phragmites australis. The sequence continues at coordinate 42,926,569 of NC_084923.1, forward strand.
GTATAGTTTTTTAGGTGGTTTGCACATATATTTTTGAGTGTATTACATTTTATGTACAAATACAAAGGTATTAGCAAAATCTAATAAAATTGATGGACTTCTTTTCTATTTTTTTTTCATGTAGTTCACATTGGAGTATCTTAGAATGAGTATATAAGTATATTTATAGTGATAAAGGAATATATCCAGTTCTTAGACTCTCGACGCGTCGCTCCTCCTTCCGACGCACCGCCCATCGACACTCGACGCGTCGCCCCTCCTCCCGATACGTCGTCGCTCCTCCTCCTGACACCCCGCCCCACCGACTCATCCCCGATGCGTTGCCCCGCAGCCGTCCGCCACCTCCTCCCGAGGCGGCCTCCTCCCCGGCGACCTCCTTTGCGTGAACTCCTCCTCGGCAATCTCCTCCGTCTTATTCCTCACGGACGGCCACCCGAGCCCCCCCCCCCCCTCCAACGACCACCCGAATCCCCATAGGTGAGCCTCTACTGGTCAATTGAGTGCATATTCGGGCCAATGATGGATGGATGTGGTGGCAAATTTAGGGCAAAATTGTGTCGATTAGTCTCTAAATGCCAAAAATATACCCTAAAAGCTAGTTTTAAGGCAAATTTATTGGATGCAGTGGATGATGGATGGATGCAGTGGCAAATTTGTGTTGATTAGTCTTGAAATGCCAAAAATATACCCTAAAATGGTATATTAGAGTCGCAGATGTCAGCTCCTTGTATGAATTTTTTTAGTAGATGACCTGGTGGAGTGCAAGGGATGAGTTGTGCTGGTGAATGCCCTTGCCATCCTGGCACGGTATTATCTGTTGTAATAGATATCTCTTGGGTTGTTGTTGCTATTATTTATTATACGAGTTGGTCTGAAGATACCATTATTCTTTGTCTGGACGATTATCTTAAAATTTGAATTATTCAAGATTTGTTTGGGTCAGTTTTAGCTAGTGTAATCTGAGGATTTTAATTGTCAATGTGTTCACTACTATTTGTTATGCCGCAGAATAGTATAGGGTGTGTAGAATATGGACTATGAAGCTATATAGTTTTTTAACACATGCATATGTGTTTTTCTATGTTTTATTCAATGTTGCTATTGATGTTGTTTCATGTGTCAACGCGGGGTAAACAATGACTTTTTGTTGGTAAATTCATTTATCAAACTAAAAAGTGTTTCATGAAAATTATCTAGTTGGATATAAAATATTCAGATGTACGCATGGTATGATTCGACCTTCTGGTTTGAATAAAAATACTTGTTGTACTAATGTTGCTTGTGCCTCTTTGGAGGAGGGATATCTACCTCCCCAGTCACGTTTGTTGTTGTTCTGAAAAGGCATCATATAAGGCTTTTTTTCTGAGGTTTATGAAAGGCGTGATATGATTGACAAAAGTGGAAACATTTTTCCTGGTTAGTGTTTTTGTTTTCACGCCGTTGTGCATCTGGAATCACTTGCTGATTATTTATTTATTTATTGCTTTTGTTGGTGCTGTAGGAACTGTGGTTGATCAAAAGATTTGCCATCCTACTGAGTTTGATTCCTACCTTTTTAGTTATGCTGGCATCCAGGTAACTACATGCTGTCACCTATGTGCAGTTTTTTTTCCAGAACAATTTTTTTTCTATTATTGAGTGTCTTTGAATATATTTTTTCAGGGAACTAGCAGGCCCACCCACTACCATATCCTTTAGGACCAGAATCATTTTACAGTTGATGCACTACGGTCATTGAGCAACAATTGCTACACGTAAGTTCAGCTCTCTCACTCACTCACACACATGCACGCACAAGACAATCTTTTATGACTCTTGGTTTACCTCTGACCAACGTTAATTGGTGAAATGCAACCATGCTCGAGGTGGGTTTCCTTTAATTGTACATTGTTTCCTCTATTTCTTGTCTTAATTTGCCTCGAAGCTTGATGCATTTATATAAACATCTTTATCTATGAACATGGAACATGACACACTAGCAAGTTCTTTGGTATGATTTAACTGTAAACTGGAGTAGTGGATAACACAACCTAGGTAGAAGGTTGTTTCAAGATTTTCCCTTCATTTATCGTAATCTTCCTCAACATCGTTGATGAACACAAATAGAATATATTATTACACTTCTCTGCTTCATGTGATCTGAACTTCACAATGAACTGGACAAACCAAGCATATTCTCTTCAGCCCTAAACAATTATTTTTTTTATCTACTAGATTCGTGGTTTTTTTCTTGAAAGATCCGGTACTTGCTAGATTCATGACTACCATTTCTTTTTTACGTTGTTTCATGTTACTGTCTGTAACAATTGTATGAACAACTATTTTCTTGCACCTTGCATCATTTCCTTGTCATCTTTACTGTTCTAGATGGCAAACTGCATAACCAGCCAGCATTAATGGTTTACTTCCTTTGCAGTCCCATCAGCCTACTATGCCCACCTTGCCGCATTCTGTTCACGCTGCTATGGTGAAGGAGAAACTCAGACTGGCGGCTCATCCCTCGGCAGCAGCGGGCAGACTGCTGAAGCGTGTGGCTCTTTGGGTGAAAAGGCAGCCGAAAGCTCAGACGGTGTGGCTCTGCAGCCCAAGTGGGGCATGTGGATCTGATCACAAAGGTAAATCTACATGTTATTTGATTGTCTACATTAATTTCCCTTTTCTCTTCCTGCTTTGATTTTTTTTTTTCTGTTTCAAAGGATTATGCCTTGTTAAAAGAGAAAGAAGTATGCTCTGAAAGATTACCATTCACTTTGGTTTTTACGGTAAAAAGTATTCTGAAATGGTTGAGAAAAATACACAACTGCAGTTTGCAGTACGTTCAGCAATGCATAGTTTCGGTGTCAGGACAGCTGATTGTTACTTCCTGACTCCAATTGAAGTTCTCAGAAAAGATAGCATTCTTACCAGATCAGAAACTGTGCAAGTCAACTTGAGATTGAGAGGTGGAATCAAGAATCACCAACAATGTTTCTTATTAAAGGACTGGATTAAGAAGTTAAAACAGAAGAAAGAGCCATGGTTTGTTTACACTGCAATACCAGCAGATCTTCAGAGGTAAGATCAAAAGCAGAAGTATGTTGCGGATTTGGCTGATGTAGCCCACTCAGTCCTCACTTTGGTGGTAAACTTCTTGGAATGAGCACATACTGAAGGCTATTCATTCAGGTCGCTCAGACTAGACGACTTAATTTACAATCCATTTCTTGGTGTTATTGAGGTTGATAAACACCTGGTCGTGTATCAGTTGAATAAAAAAAATTACATTGGAGACCTGGGGCTGGTTATTGAGCTTAGTGAGAAGCATTTTAAGTATTTTGCCAAAGATGGTTCAATTGAGTATGCGATGTATGTAGAGCATCTGATTGATCTGATGAAAAGTATATCACCTGTGGATGATGCATTTAACTCTATGCGAAAGAGATTCCGGCGACAAGGCCCGGACCTTTTCGGATTGGTGCTATTCAAACCTAATGAATATAAGTATCACCGTGGGCTGGTACCTGTTGACAGAAAAGAATTTGAGAATATTTTAGCTGTTGGTTCTTGTGGGGAAACGAATTGGCACTTGGTTGTCAGACAAAAATGCAGCCGCACGTATGCTTGAAGTATTCAAGTATCGCTCTACTAAAGGCACGAGGAGATACCGTAAGAATCGGTTTCGCACAGGACTTCTTGGGAGGCTAGACTTTACCCGCTGTTTTTTTCTCACATGTCAGAACGGTAACATACTAAATCATTAACTCCTCCGATCCAATTACACTCACTCTGTAGTGAAGTGACACTTTTTTTCGCAGGTGTCGTTGAATGTAGCCGAAGCGCTACTAGTAGACTATGTTTTTTTCCCGTTGGGCAGGTCTTCAGCCTTTTGCCCAACACTTACTGTTATGATAAACTATGCTGAAATGGCATTCCTTGTGCTTTTCCTGCTTTTGTTGGACCCGTTGGTTCGTTTCTTTCAGCACTTTTACAAGTTAACAACAGGAGCCACCTACTCACTAGTTTCCTAAGACTATCTCTAACTATATTTTTTTCATTTTATTCTCTTTCTAATTTTCTTTACTGTTCTCATTCTATTTTCTCTCATCTTTAACGGTTTGAAGGAATCATGAAGGAAAAGAAGAAATAATCATATTATGAAAAGAATGATCTTAAAAATCTCATCATGACAAAAATTGTAAAAATAAATCGTTAGTACGCTAAAAGAAAAAAAAATCCCATTGTAAAAAAATTCTGACCTTAAATAAAAACCATTGAAGATAGTCTAAAAGCGATGAACGGCGAGAACAAAACGTGCCCTGCATTCATGGCCTGGGAGGATGCAGGGCAGAAACACAGAATGCAAGGTACACTTGCACATGATAATCTGCGGTTGCACTGAAACATTGGATTCTTCAGAACACACAGTGCCCTGATGTTTGTGAGATTTTTGTGATTGCAAGGTAGCAGTGAAAAAACTTGTAAAATAAATGCTGATCATATCATTCAGCTAACCTGTTCAGTTGAACATAGCTAGTACACTGTCCTGCTCGGACCACACAACACAAACAGTTCTCATCAGACTCGTCAAATGCAGATCATGGGCAGGTGCCGGTGCTCTTGGAAATGATTGTGTGCCTAGCATCTGTTAATCTATGTACGACAAGTCCGAGTAAAAATTGTACTAGTAACTGAGTAGCATCTTTCAATCCCCTGTGCAAAAAAAAAAAACAATGAATTGCCCTAGAAGAAACGTGTTACCTTATCTATCTTATTATCTATCTAAACTCCGTGGGGTTCTTCGCAAAAGAGCCATTCCTCGTCCGTATCAAAACGTGAGCCGTCGGATTACTCCGCTGAGGAAAACTGGCCGTCAGATCTCATCCATGGAGATATCAAACCAGATCCTTCACGAAACGTATTTTTCAATGCTATCCTCCACCGTATCTTTCTCCGATTCTCCCCCCCAAATCACGCTCGCTCGCGCGCTCTCTCTCTCCGTAGCGCCGGAGAGCCCAGGCCGTCCGCACCGCCTCCTCCTGCCGTCTACCGCCACCGCCTCCTCCACGTGGCCCCGGGACCCCGCAGGCCGCATCCCGTGCAACCCCCGCCTGCCGCGCACACGCTCATCCCGGCCGGATCTAGGCGGCGGCGGCCCTATGAAAGCGCGAGAAGGTGGAGGGGAGAGCTGATGGAGTCGGGTGGGGTAGAGGATGGGGGTGATGTGGGAGGCAGTGGCGTCCTCCGCCGGCCACCGACCAAGGACGGCCAGGAAGGGTGCCCATGCCGCGTACCTCCATGACCCCATTCATCTTCTACACTCCTTCCCAGCTGCCCATTCCATTTCTTCCTCAAATCGGCAGGCCCCAAGTCCTCTCTCCCTGACCAGCGCCATCCCTCTCCTTCTCTCCCTCTCGGTCTCCTCCCTCCGCTCCTCGTCCTCTGCTCTGCTTCCTCTCTCGGCCTGCACCACAGCAGAGCGCAGTCTCCAGCTTCCTACGTCGCCGCTGCAGAGGCATCACTCGCCGGCGCGCCCACCACTCCATGGCGGCCTCCTGCTTCATCGAGTTCAGTGCGGTCGAGCTCGCCCTCAAGGCCGTCTGCTCCTTCGCCGACGCTCATGTGACCAAACCATTAAAACTCCTAAATTTCATGCTCTTTTTGTTTTAAATCTGTATTACTCTTGCGATGATCATGTGTGTGAATTACCTTCAGTATCTTCTTTGGTTGGATGGTTCAATCAGAGCGGGTTCAGTTCACATGATTAATGCAAATTAAGTCTTGACATGGTGTGCAATTGGATCAATTTTTGTGAGCTTTGGCAATGATTCTAGCGTAGCGTTTGTAGTTAGTGAGATTGTTCTGCACAATTATAAAGAGCTCACCTATTCTTCATGTATCTGTGTTTGCAGCTTACCATGTGCTGTCTGTCTCAAACTCTGAACTGCTTCAGACCAACTATGAATTAGACATTGGATCAAAATCCTTTCAGTTGTTTCATTGTTTTTCTGTTTAGTTTTGTCCTTTCAGTTATTTCCATTAATTATACGTCTAAGTTACCCCTGTCCTACATTGTAAGCTTGTTGATTTATCAAGCCATATCAGTTCTCTTACATAATTATACTCTGTAAAGTTAGTACCAGCAGTACACCTGTCTTCGAAATTAGATAAAAAGGTGTTCATACACTAAAATGGATGTATATCAGCCAGTGTTATCCGGATAAGAACATGGGTGTTGGAATCCAGATTCGGATTCGGGTGTCCGATTCAGCAAAGAAAATTTGGACACGCGAAATACAACTCAGAATTCGACACGGGTGTCGGAATCTGACTAGGATTAGGGGTGTCCGATTCGGCAAAAAAAAAATATGGATATGGGTGTCCAAGTAACATTAATATCAGCTATCCATGTCAACTATCAACTATCTAATCGCTTGATCCTTCCTCATGTTTTAAGGTGGCATTGTTACTAGCGTTTTGTCCATTAGCCTACAGGATTGCTGATTCCCTGCTATTGATCTGGCTTGATGGCTTGATTCAGAGATATATTTATTAGAATTAATTCGACACATCATTTGTACACTCAGATTTGCCTTTTTATTCATGCTGCAGTTAAACAATCGTCACTGATGCAGGGTGCAGTGGTGTTCTTACTCCTATTGTCATTTCCTTTTCTTTTTCTGGGTGTCCTTGAAATAAGTAAGTTGCTGCTTAACTATTAATACTTCAAGTTTTAAGTTGTGCAGTTGATCTGAATGTAACATGTATCTGATGATTCTGCTGATTTCCCTATATTATTCTACCTGGTTAATAAGTGAATATAAGTTGCAGTCATATCTTTCATTTTTATGAAGTTAAATTGTTTCATGGCTCAGACTTGCTTGATGTCTACTGCAGCTCATGGTAGCTGTAATTTCACAGCACTGCATCCCCACCCGTACGCACTAGCCGCAGCTCGCATGCATAGCCACGCTGGCTAGATGGCGGCAGGGCGCAGCCCCGGGCTACCGCCTCCTCCCCACTCCGCCACACTGAGTACACCTGCCAACCCCAGCTGCCCATAGATTGGGATCGAGGTTCTTGGAGCCGCAGCTCTAGAACGGGAGCAACTGCGGCAAACCTCTACCCTCCTCAAGGAGTCAAGATCATCAGTCCTCAAGGTCATCAGACTCTGTGGGCATGCCATCAACCTGTTCGTAAAAGCTGAGCGACACGGAGAAGCCGGGGAGGTGGAGGTAGAACTTCTGACAGCCATCTTTCCCATCACATTCTCCTTTGTGATGACGACAACAGTGGCGATAAGGTCGTGCTGAGAAGCTGTGGGTACACCCCTAGGTGTCCCGAAGGCGTGCAAATGCCCAGGATGATACAGAAGCACAAGTTTCGATTATAGATAGACTTATTTCAAGGGTCGTTATAAAAACCATATACCAAACTCTTACATGAAGTCCTATAGGCTTACATATGAATCTACAAAAAGGCTACTTCATACTTCCTGCACTTAAGGCACACTTTTTTGAACTATGGGAGCCCATTAGTTGAACCTGCATCGGAATGCACTACTTTTTAACTAATGCATGGTTTGTTGTTTATCTTTCTGTTCAATTTATTCAGCTTATGATATTCTTTTCAAATCATACGGTTCAGAAAAATGTATAATTTTGTATGTTATGGGCTCAACCATAACGGGATAATATATAGTGTAAACAAAGAAAGTGCAGTACAAATAGCAATGTATAGCCTCATTGGTAGCTAATCAGTCCTAATTTGCTGTTCCTAGACAATGCCAGTGTTTTGGCACCTCCCTTGCTTATTATTCAGTCTTGTGTATTTATTTGCCTTCGAACCACATTCTGTTTGTATTAATTTTGCCTTTGATCCCACCTGACGTTATTGCCTCTCACTCTACTTTGTGGACTGCATGCGTTTTTGGCATCTTTTTCTTTCTTTCTTCTTTTCTTTTTGGGCATCTGTGGACTGCATGTGTTGGTCTGTTTGCATATAATGATACGAACAACTCTCACGTGTGAAGGAATAGTCTGCATGGTTGCATCATTTGTTTATCTTCAAATAAACTTGGGTGTTAGGTTCATATAAGTTCAAGAAAGTTACGATGTTCTCCATGAAACTATAATTTGCACATATATTAAAGCAGTGATTAGTACAGCCGTCTTAGTTTTACAAAGGTTTTGTGTTGATGTTAATTTTCTACTATTTATTCTCTTTTCTAGCCAACTTCACTTGTCTGATCCCTGTTATTTCCTTCTGGTATTTTCGTCAGTTTTTGTTGTGTCCATTTCTCAGGGATGACCAGTCATTCTTCTCGAGCTGGACATGCCTAGGGTACAGGTGAGACAGGAATCCAGCCAAGATATCATCGAGGCATTCTTGGTTTTGTCCTGACGCTCATTGCTTCCAACTTCCAAGTGTGTTAAGCGTGCTTTTTATCCTTACAAGCAACGTTGATTGGCATCGCCTAGCTAACCATGCATGTTACATATACATAAAGTCATAAATTAACAAATCAACACCAATCCAGTGTTACTTGAAGAACCGCCCAGCAGCTATTCTGTCGCCATGAGCCATAATGAAATGAGCTCGTGCTCATACAAAATTTTTCGTATTTACTTATTTTGGTTGTTTAAGTTGCCCGTTTCAATTTGATCTGTCACATCTTGAAGGTCTTCTGAAACATCTACGTCTATCTTAACATCTGTAAGTGACAACAATCCTTAATGATTATTTTATAGCGAGGAGAATACTTTAAAGTAGTTTTGGTGCTAGACGGGCTTGTTCTAGTTCACACTGCTGGGTTAGATGGGCTTGTTCTAGTTCACACTGCTAGGTTAGATGGGCTTGTTCTAGTTCACACTACTATCACTGAAGAAGCATAAACAGAGCCGTGTATGGTTGCCAAGAGTAAGGAGCGTAGGGCTCATGACATTTCATCAGCTATGCACAACTATTTGATCATTCATCTCTGGGATCTGTCTCTTCATGCTAATTTAGTGTTTTTTTTAGAAAGTGTACTGTTTCAGAACAGTTTGTTAGCAAGTGGCTACCTCTGACTTCTAGATGTGCTGATGCTTGGAAATCAGGTGACGGTGCCAGTGTACGACACCACCAGGGGCACTATGATATGATCATATGACCCTGATTCAGACTGGTCTGTTCTTTGCCGTTCATCAAGTGGGCCGGGCACATCTCGTTCTATACTTCTGTGTTAGTGATGCCGAAGCCGTTCAACTAGCGCAAGTTGACATGCTTGGACGTTGGAACGAAGGTATTTCATAGGAATTTTCCAGGAAACTGTGAACGTCCAACTGGATTCTTATAAAATCCTTACTCCAACTAGAGCTTTTTCCTTCCTATAGAATTTCACTTTAAAATTCTATGTTTCAGACGGGGCTTTCTGTGTAGCTAAAAGTTTAAACCAAGTAGAACATTCAACAGATGGTCATTTATTTCTTGTTGACATGTTTGTTGCCCATGACAGAGGATGCCGACAGTGAACAGAGTGACAGGACCTTGCATCGTCCTCAGGTGTCCTGTTTCATGCTAGACGAGCAGAGCCGTCAGAAGCGGCCCACGTTGACGGTGCCCACTCGTCTGACGTTCCAGCATGAAAGGTCCCCAGCACCCAACTAGCCTCTGGAAACCCATGCAACGTACACAGGACATGTCCACGTGAGACGAACAAGGTTTGGTGCCACTGTTCACCTACGATCTGGGGCCTCCCCTCCCGTTTGGTTGGCCTGGTTAAATCTCGCTCTCGCCTCTGCCTTAAATCTGGGCATGCTTGCATTGGTTTGATCGACATACTCCAGGCTGTGATCCTAAACTTGAACACAGGTGACAAAGGGTCAACTAAGGCGCCGTTTGGATTCATGTACGAATCAGGGAATTTCACAGGATTCGTGTACGAATCAAACTGTTCGAGTGAATTCATGCGTTCCAAACCGGCCCTAAACAACCTCTCGGCTACCAGTCTGTTGGTTCTTTCCTGGGCAAAAATTCGATTTTATACAACATACGTGACCGTATTTATTTAAATGGACAACTATTTTTCGTATTTACAATTTTAGCACATGTATTCGGCATACGGTGTGCCGAAAACTATTTTTCGGAACACGGTGTACCGAAAAAGGCATTTTCGGCACACCGTATGCCGAATACAGTGTATTCGGCACACGGTGTGCCGAAAATGACTATATTTGGCACACCGTGTGCCGAATACAACCAAAAAGCGTATTTCGGCACACGGTGTGCCGAATACAGTTGGTATTCGGCACACCGTGTGCCGAAATACACTTTTGTCACGTCAAGTCACGTCGTGCTTTTACTTTTCTTTTTTCTTTTCCTTTTTACTTTGTCCTTTTGTCCCCCACGTTTTTTGGCCGGCTGCATGGCTGCATGGCGCATGGTGCTCTCCCACGTGCTGTTGTCTGCTCGGTGAGGCTATAAATGGCAGCGCAGCGAGCAACGAAGAGGCATCAGTGAGCAGAGGAGAGCAGGGAGGAGAGCAGAGCAACAGATTAGTGTGAGCAGTCGAGCCCAAAGAGCTGCGGTGTAGCAGGACAGCTTTCCTTAGTAGTAAGTACTTATATTTATTTGAATCATAGATTATGTATGTACTTATATTTAGATTAGAAAATATAGTTATAGCATGTAGATATTAAGTTGCTAAAATAGAGTAGGTGTAAGATTTGCATATTCTATGATCTCGTAATAGATGGTACTATAGTGTAATAGTAATCGTAATATTTAGATTAGAAAATGTAATTAGAGCAAGTGGACCGTTCGAATAAATTGGATAAACGATATTAAGTTGGTAAAATAGAGTAGGTATACTATTTGTATGTTCTATTATCTCTCAACAGAAGCAACTATAGTGTAACATTAACTGTAATACTTAGAATAAAAAATGTAAGTAGAGCAAATATAGTATTTATTCTGTTCGAATACATTGGATAAGTAATATTAAGTTGGAAAAACAGAGTAGGTACAATATTTGCATATTTTATGATCGCGCAACAAAAGCAACTATAGTGTAATATTAATCGTAATATTTAGATTACAAAATGTAATTAGAGCAAGTAGATCGTTCGAATCATTTAGATAAATGATATTAAGTTGATAAAATAGAGTAGGTATACTATTTGTATATTCTATTATCTCGCAACAGAAGTAATTATAGTGTAACATTAACTGTAATACTTAGAATAAAAAAAGGAATTAGAGCAAGTATAGTATTTATTCCGTGCTAATGCATTAGCTAAAATAGAGTACGTATGTAACATATATCTAATTAGTTATTTGGTCATTTATGTTTGTTTAGCAGAGACGCTATGACTATCCATATTTATTATGGAGAACATTCCGCTATTTTGCATGGGAGACTCGTGTCCATTCAGAACTGCCAGCACGTAGAGAGTACGGTTGAGCTACCGATTGACCTAAAAGGCTTACAAACACATGTTATGAGCATTTTGCGTCTAAACCAGCAGTCCTACAATGTTATCCTAGAGCGTGTTAGGCTACGACCTGTACCAAACAGCTCGCTCATTGTCCATACGTTGTTCGATTTGAGAACGAACAACGCTTGGACCTTGTACTCACGTAAGGCATTAGAGGAGAACTTTGAAATGGGAGTGTACGTAAACATAGTATCACGACCGGTGCATGGTGAAGAGGTGGCTGCTGTGGAAGGATCAGACCATAATGTGATGCATGATGAGGCGGGAGGGAATGTTGGGGAGGGCACTTCGGGTACGGATGGACCCGAAGTGGACCATGGTGAGGTAGATGCACAATGCATGGATGATGAAGCCGGTGGTAGTGGCGACGAAGAAGGTGCTGACAATGATGACCCGGTGCCGGCGATCCAGTACTTTCATGGTGCTGGGCTGCTAAATTGTACCATCAGTGAGTATAACACCCTATCTAATTGGGGATATCATAATAGCGACATCCAAGTGGGGCAACGGTTTCGAAACAGGGAAGAGGTCATCCACTTTATCAGTAACTATGCTGTAATCACAAGAAGGGACCACAAGTGTGCCCGATCTAACCATACAGAGTATGAGGTTAGGTGTACGAAGCATCCGACTTGTCCTTACTTCGTACGAGCTCATAAGCCAAAGCACGAGAACTATTTTGTGCTGAGTAGACACACCCCACATACATGCAGCGAATAGGCTATTAGGAATGTGAGCCACGCGGTTGATGCGAGGTTCATAGCCCAACTACTCATCACCCTTGTTGGCACAAACATATGTTTGTCGCCAAAATCCATTATGGAGGAGGTGCAGACTAAGACGGGTATGCTGATCAATTACCACACCGCGTGGCGAGCAAAGCAGAAGGCATTGAAGATGTTGTTTGGAAATTTCGAAGATTCGTACCACTACGCACCGAGGCTGATGCAGAAGATTGCCATGACCAACCCCGGGACCCAGTGGGCCATGGCGGATGAGCCGATCAGGCTGGATGATGGGTCATACAGCAATACTGATCGATACCTCATTAGGTTTTTCTGGTCCTTTGGCCAATGCATCGAAGCTTTCAGGCATTGCAAACCGGTGGTATGTGTGGATGCCACATTTCTTAGTGACAAGTACCATGGTAACCTAATGACAGCGATGGTGGCGGATGCAAACAATCAGATAATTTCTCTCGCGTATGCATTGGTTGAGAGTGAGAACAATGATAGTTGGTTGTGGTTCCTTAACTTGGTGAGGACATGTGTCGTCGGTAATAGGGAACGAGTCTGCATCATATCAGACCGCAATAAGGGCCTCTTGCATGCATTGGATGTGCTGCATGCCAGCACAAACCCCTCCATTGCGTGGCCTGATGTGGAGAGAAGGTGGTGCATGCGACACTTAGGTGCGAACCTTTACTCAAGGTATCACAACAAGGGTCTTGTGAAGAGGTTCAAAGGGTTATGTCTTCAGAACCAGCAGGCGAAGTTCAACGAGATATGGCGAGAGTTAAATGAGACCACTCGTAAGATGATGGCACAGCAAGAAGCACAGGAGGACCATCTACGGACGCAAATGGTGGGGGGCCAAACCATCATTAGTCGTTCACGTGGTACGTTTAGCCAGTGGATAGCGGGAAAGCCGACGGAGCGTTGGGCCCTATTTCATGATACTCACGGTTCCAGGTGAGAACATAGCGTTTTAAAGATCGTAATTTCCTTTTGGTTACGCAAAAAATTGTATCTAAAATTGTTGTATCTTATAATAGGTATACGATCATGACAACGAACATAGCTGAGGCATTCAACAATGTCCTAAAGGGTGTACGCGGCCTCCCATTGTGTGCCATAATTGAGCTCACATTCTATAGGATGGCTGACTACTTTCGAGACCGTGGTATAGCTGCAATGGAGTGCAGCACGCGGTTCGCACCTAAGGTGGAGGAAATCCTATCCAGAAGGAGGAGTAAGGCACACTTTAATCGTACTAGGATCTACGACCGGACCAACAATGAATTTGAGGTCATGTGTCATCGTCGGTACACTTCTGGATACAGTGCGGGGGACACCGTGCAACAATGTCAAATTGGTCCTCACGAGGTGAAGTGCACATGCAATAAGCCAAAGCTGCATCATATCCCGTGCTCCCATATCTTGGCCGCTTGCAGTGACATGGGCGGGAACGACGGATCACAATACGTATCACCCTATTTCACGAAGGATTGTGTGCCGCAACCCAACGGTCAACGAAGATGGGATCTATTTCTGGCTGCCTACACCTTCTACAGCTCTGGAGCTGGGATTATCTCCCGATGTGTCGACCGTGAGTGAGCAAGACCTACTATCCAGTTCCCATCTCTAACGGTGTCGCCGACGACATGAGGCCAACGATGGGTTATAGGTGGCTTCATGCCAGGCTGCGATGGAGTCACCACCAAGACCATGGAAACTACTCCCGGGTGATCAGTGACCTTGATATCCTCAGCGCCGATCTTGTGGAGTGGGATCCATGGCGTAGTGAACGAGTGGCCGAAATTGCGACTAGCGGCCTCATCGCACCATCTTGTTTCCGTGACTCCGACCTATGGATGACTAGATGTTTTCTGCTTTATATGAACAATGTAGAAGTGTATTCTCCTGACCGTGTGCAGAGGCAGTTTGGTCATCGTCAGTTGGTGCCAGTACCTCCCCCACGAGACGCTGGTCAGGCGCACGAGTAAGTGTGTTACTGTATATACCATTTTTATGTTACAAAATTTTAACTATTTATGTCACATACATGAGGAGTGTCCAAGGAAACGCAAGCACCCACGACTGGGCGGAGATTAATGCAGAACACATAACCCGGTGGATGGAGTCTGGCCCAGTGGATGCCGTCGTTCCTGCGGGACAGTACGACGATAGCTCGTACTGGGAGTACCTTGCGTGGTATCAATCACGAACGCGTCCCACCTTACTCAGCGGCAGCGTACCGCCAACCCCTAGACCCTTCCCCGAAGATTGTGCCCGGCTTCTACATGTGGTGGTAAGTGATGTTGTACTTATAACGATTTTCATTAGTTTGTCATCCGTATTACTGACATAACCCTCAACAACAACAGACCGAAGCGGGGATCGAAATGCATAGGCATGCGGAGCATGAACGTTGGGAAGCGAGTGGGTCAGCCACGCGAAGGGATAGGCACCCTCTCCGAGACTACATGAGGACGAGAGGGTCTCGCCTTTGATCCGCGATACATGGACTAGGTGGTTGCGCCCCGCGTTATAGGGCATATGACGTACCCGCCATGGACCCGTCTCGTGCCTCCCACATCAGGCGCTCATCCAGTGCTCATGAGGCACATTCACGGGAGGCCCTTTCGTCTGCGGCACATCATGGGACACGTTCTTCTGCTGGAGCCGAGGAGGTGATACCTGAAGCTCCCGCTCCTGAGGAGTGCATACTGGGTTCCCAGCCCCCTCTGTTCACACAACCTACTCAAGCTACGCAGACAACTCCACAAGAATTATCAACTCACAACGAGGATGTCATTGACTACACACAGCAGACGCTCACCTGGAGTGGCACTCAAGATTTTAACTGGGCTGGTGCATTGCAATCGAGCAGCTTCACTGAGCTACTGAGCGGCCAATACCCCCAATATCCCGATGCACCAGGGGGTTCACACTGGTACCAGGAAGCTGGGACTTCATCATTTCGGACTCCCACCGAGCACGTACTACCGGCAGTCACACTCCCGCATGACGATCCTACAGCGTGGTATATGCAGGGCCGAGTTAGCGGTTCTGGATACACATTCGGCGGAGTTGGAACACATCATGAAGACAAAGATGAGGACCAAGGGCACACGTGGTAGGGGCCAGCTCAGGCGACTGGGATGAGGGCCACACACCCGCCAGACGCTTACACTCCTGAGGATTTCTTGCGGCGTCGGCATCGTTAAAGAGCTATTTGTACTATGCCATA
The DNA here is from genome assembly GCF_958298935.1 of Phragmites australis. Taxonomy (NCBI): domain Eukaryota; kingdom Viridiplantae; phylum Streptophyta; class Magnoliopsida; order Poales; family Poaceae; genus Phragmites; species Phragmites australis. Next base: position 42,941,994 of record NC_084923.1, read on the forward strand.
CACTATATTATGTACTCATTTGTACTATGCCATACACTTCAGTGTTCAAGTAATTACATTTAGTTTACATAATCTTTTTTAACTAATTATGACACATAACTTATTTATCAGTAACTTATTAAGTATTTGTATATATCATTTTCGACATTTCATACATGTTTATTGTTTATTAAATAACCAGCGAATCGTGCTTTGGTGCAAACCAAAAAAGTTGCATGGAAATCTCAATATGGCGAGAAATTCTACTACTGCCTTCCCATGGACATATACAACGATCGATATAGCATTAACTGTCTGCTTGCAGTTTGTGCGTGGAGGGAAGGATGATCCCTTCAAAGAGAGCAACCTAATTCAAGCTGTGTCTAAATTGAATACAAGACCGCCATGTTCTGCGTTCACCGTTCCACTTCTACATGTAACAACCGATGACCTTAGGGCCCTATTACATGAGTGCCGCCGAATATACCTCAGGGTTTGCGAACTAGCTGACCATCCTTCTTTATTGGGTTTCTGTATGAGGCAACGAAGGATGGCGATGTTGCCCGACCAGTATGCATCCCACATACATGTTCGTCATTTTCTATTTCATCACCATAGTTGTCTTATTGTTATTGATTCGAATACCCCTCTTCTGCTTTAGGCATTCCCAGAAGATGCGGAGTTAATCAACAAAGAAATACCACACCTCTTGGCAATGCAAATGCTCTTCGGCGGGGGTGTGCTGCCTGGTTCGCGTCGAAGACGACGAAGATCAGCGAACCCAAGGGGTACAAGAGCTGATGAAAATTTGATACCACTAATGCCTCGGCGTTCCACCAGCCACACAGGAGAAGGTTCAACTCTTACTACAAGAGCACATCCTACTACCGCGATACCTGAAGACGACGACGACGACGATTTCATGCCACCAATGCCTCGGCGTTCCACCAGCCACACAGGAGAAGGTTCAACGAAAAATACAAGAGCACGTGCTCGAACCGTGATACCTCCGGACGACGACGATGACGACGATTTCATACCATCTATGCCTCGACGTTTCACCAGCCACAGCCACACGGTACAAGGTTCAACGAACCATACAAGAGCATGTGCTCCAATCGTGATACCTCCAGACGATGACGACGACGATTTCATACCACCAATGCCTCGACGATTTCGTTAATCTACATCATCACTTTCTATTGCCATTTTAAGATGATCACTGATACCTTATTAATCTTGCGCATGTTCGAATATACACTGTTAAGATTATTGGTCGCCTTAAAGACTGTTTTTTTACTCATGCATTTTAAAATGTTTTAGATTAGCAAATTTTTAATTTTTTTACATAAATTACACAGTCAAATCACATAAATGGGAGGAGTACGAACAAAAAGCGTATTTCGGCACACGGTGTGCTGAATACCAACTGTATTCGGCACACCGTGTGCCGAAATACGCTTTTTGGTTGTATTCGGCACACGGTGTGCCGAATACAGTCATTTTTGGCACACCGTGTGCCGAATACACTGTATTCGGCACACGGTGTGCCGAAAATGCCTTTTTCGGTACACCGTGTTCCGAAAAATCGTTTTTGGCACACCGTGTGCCGAATACATGTGCTAAAATTGTAAATACGAAAAATAGTTGTCCATTTAAGCAAATACGGTCACGTATGTTATACAAAATCGAATTTTTGCCTCTTCCCTGGCATCATCATTCTAGGCGCACCATCAAGATTGATTGATTGATCAGTTAATTAATTACAGAATCAGGTTCCTGACGTTGGCCTGGCTCGTCGCTAATACGCTGCATGCAGATATCCGTCGCGTTCTCGCCTGTCAACGTACATGACGTCTCTCTCGGCGATCGAGTCTCGTGTTCAATCGCTGATGTTAGCTCTCCCCTCCGGCTTGTCTTCTCTGCGGCGCCCAGGACAGCCCCGAGTCACAATTGGCTATGCTGCGTGTCAGTGCATGGACATGAGGTCCCATGGAGCCCTTCAGGCCATCACCATTCACTAGTTCGCTGCACGTACCCGGCCCCGGCGGCGACGGCGTGTGCAGGTCAAGGAGGCTGGGAGCATGGCGATTGCTGTCCCCTCCCTGCAGCCACGTGCGAGCTGCAGATTAGCAGATGCAGGGGAGGGCGCATCATGCATTCGTGATTTGTGTGATTGTGTCCGTGCATGCATGGTCGTTTAGGTAGGTTGTTCTCCGCGAGTGATCGACGTACATATGCTCGGGTCACGAGTGCATGTGCTCGGCCTCTCCGCGACTGATGGAGGTACGCATAACGATCTTATTATCCACGGCAACACGAATACGTCAATTGCCAATCCAATTACCTACTGGGTCGGCTGATACTGAAACCGGACGGGTGTACAAATTGTTCAGAGCAAACCATTGGTCAGTCATCTGGTTTCTGGCTCAAGTTTGAAGGTAGTTGTGGCTGCCATTCTGCTCTCCCTGCAAGCAAACTTTGTTCTTGTTCCGCGATCGCACGCACGCTGCAATCCTCATCGTATCCAGAAAACCTGCAGGACAGATCGATGCTGGCGTATCCATCTTGGGTTGAAACAAAATCAAATATATCAGATAGCGTTGCAGCATCTGCCTTATCTTGTAGCAGACGATGCACATTGTGCTGCATGAATTGCCGGCATATCGCTCAGGCCTGAAGCAAATCCCGTCTGCACTCTCCTAAACTATTCCTCGATTACCTTCCTCTCCCTTTTTTTAATTCTTCCGATAGCGAATTATGTCCAAGTTGCAGTTAAAAAAATGACTGCTGCTGTCTCTAATAAGTATTGGCACACTTGCAGATCAACTTAATGGTCAGACTTAAGCCACATAAGCTTAGTGATTGATTTTCGTCTTTAAGCACATGGATCAACGTGCGAGTGATCACCATGAGGGCCAACTTGATCCCCACTTGCCATCCAAAGATCACACTTGACCCCGAGATATCCTCTCACAGTCAGGTGTTCATGTGGTGTCTGTCAACTAGAGCCAACATGGTAATAAAGTACTACAATTTGGGTAGCCAAGCATGCAAACTGTCCTAATATGTGCAAAAAGAAAACCTGACAAATGGGTCTGACAAGCTGAATTGGTAATAAGGAATCTAGTTTCCCTGACACAAGCATCAAGATTGGTTATTGGACATGTCTACTTTCACAATGTATATTCAATATAGTTTTATCTATAGGATCATATTATCTGATGATGAATATTAATTTCCTTGTTAGCATAAAATATAAAAGTGGTATCTCTATTAGAGGATTTGACTATATATAGAACAAATCTAATGTTGTTGACACTCCAACAAATGATGCTCCAGTTGTAGCCATTAAGAAAATACGGAGCCACGTGGTCGCGCGTACAAAAAAAGGTTAACTGAGTTTTTAATCGGGCTTAGCGATCTTCGAGATCTCCTGTAATCTCTTGGACTCGCCCCCCGGGGGGGCATCTTAATGATCAAGAGCCTTTGACGATAAGCTAATCTAGATTGTCCAGGAGATAGATCGTATCTGGTGGCGGCACCATGCATTGTTTAGGGGCAAGTGGGTTAGTCTATATTAGTGCATGTTGCCACTGGAAGTGCAATTATGATGCTTTGTATATTTAGTACATTTATTTAACTGTTCATGTTATCTGCAGTGTAATAATCGATGCTTTAAGCACACATGTGTTAGTGATACCCGATGCCTTGTCACTTCACCTTATGGCCTTTTTGGTTTGTCATTTTAGCAGCCAGCTTGTATCATGAGCCTTTCTCCAAAGCATCATGGATCAAATTCAGAGGAAAGCTGACGAAAAGCGTAAGGATCTTGGAGATGCTAGCTTTTAAATTGCTCTGGCTAATTGCTCGTGTGTGCTGGTACAAGTACAAGCAGCGGATCAGGATGCAGAATTATCCAAGTCTTCAAATAAAAAGATATGCAAACTTTTGGAAAGGAAGAAATGAAGAGCATAAACCCATTATCTGTTTAGTACCTTAATCATGCCAACACATGCATGAAAATTGACCACGTTTGCTGAACTTTAATGTTAGTGCCTCCCCTCAATCATGTTGCCAACTTTGCAAAATCGAACGGCCGGTCATTTCTCCTCGTGCTGATCGGACGATTCACAACGGATTTCACATGAAAGCACCGGAAAATAAAAGGGTTAGCACCTTTATTTTTGTTTTTGCGAGGAGGGATTAGCACTTGATACCCCTTTTCAGTGCATTAACACAAGGACTCACTTGCGCATCATGTGTGCAAACTACGAGGCAAGATTATACTCCTCCATCCATGAATAAAGACGTGTTTTATTTTGAAAAAGTTAAACTTTGCATAATTTTATCAAACTTTGCAAACTACTTTGTAAAAGAAATTAATGATCAAAGTACATTTCAAATCCTAATACTCCATCTAAAAAGAAATGGAGGGAGTATATTGTACTAGTATAGTATTGCCAGAAGATAGCAACTAGCTGATGTGGCCAAATATTTATTTGTTATGGACTTCTGGTCCTCCATGTGGCGAAATCTACGTGTTTCAACTAAAAAGATATTGGGAAAATGGTTTTTACATGGATCAAAAAATGATTGAACAATAGAAGTGCATGTTTCGAAGAAAAAAAACAATAGAAGTGGAAATGGCGATTTGCTACTGAAACGTGGGCAAGTATGGACCCGAGTCATAAAGCAACAAACTTTTACAGCCGTGTAGTTTGGTACAAATGTACAATCACCCTGTAAAGTTCATTTTTGATCGAGTCCCCCCGCGTGACCACCACGTATGAGAGCAGCGACCCGGTCTGACGCTGCGGATGGCGACCCATCCCCGTGACACGGCTGAGTTGGATCCCTCCTCGGCGCACACGCGACACGGCGCGGCCACCACGAGCCCGGGAGAGACCGACGCCACGCCACGCCGCCGTATGAAACCGTCCCGGTCTCCCCGTAGCCGCTCCACCCGCGCGGGCACCAGCCGCGAAAGCCGAAAAAAAAACGTGCAGCACGCCGTGCGCCGGTGCGCATCAGCGCACGCGCAGCGGCGCAGACCTTCCCGCCCCACACGCTACCGGTGGTCAAGGGTGAACCGTACCGCACGCCGGGGCGCCGACGCGCCGTGCAGCCAGCCGGCACGCCGCGATCAGGGGAACGGCCGCGTGGGGAAGTCCAACCAGCCAAACGCACGGTTCGGGTTGGTCGCTCGGCAAAATTCTCGCAGACCTTGTGGGTACGGACTCGGTCCTGGCGCCCGGTTTCCTCTGCTTTTGGCCGTGTCGGCGAGTCCGGGTCATAATCGCTCTGATCTCAGCTATAAGTACATGTGATATTCTCTTAAATGCACCAAATATAAGTCTACTCTTACTCTAATGCACTTTTGTCTTATTTTTTCATGTCCACTCCTACGTAAATACATCTTAATTAAAACAGTAAACTTGTCACTTATCTTAACTCTAGTAAAAATTGATGAGTAATAAGATCATTATACCCATCACCTTATTTCTTGTACCCAAGTCTAAATGAATTGATATTTAGGATTGGAGGAAGTATAGCCTAAGGCAAAGTCTTACCGTTACTCCGTCCACTCAAATATCTGGTGCAACTCAACTTGGCTATGGACGAGTGGATCTGTCATCCGTCGTGAGAAAGTGGGATCGATGTGGCAAAAAAATGAGGGTGTCAATGCCCCTTTGGTCCCTGGTTACGTTACCATCTCTCACTTTGCGCTGTGGACTTCACGAGTCTGAAAGCAGTGATGTTACTAGAGTAGTGGTACTTGTGTCACAAATGTTTTGTTTTGGTATATAACTGACTTCGTCTAAACCTTGTTAACTCTTTCTACTAGTTCTTTCGTCACGGTTTTTTTCCCTATATAACTGACCATAGACCTAAGACCCTTGTGTTTGTTCTGCCATGACCATGAGGAGTCTTTTTGTCCATTTCACAGGGATGATAGATCTGCCCTTCTTTTCGAGCAGGACATGCCCGGGTATATACGAGAGGAATGCAGGCATCCCTGGTTTTGTCCGGACGCTCATTGCTTCCGAGTGCTTAGCGTGTTTTTTTATCCGTGCAAGCAACGCTGATTAGCATTGCTTAGCGCTAACCATGCATGTGTTATATACAAAAACTAATATTCAACGCCAACCCGGTGTTACTTGAAGAGACGCCCGGCGGTTATTCTATTGCCACGTGCCATAATGAAATGAGCTTGTGCCCATACAAAAATTGTACACTTCTTTTGCTTTGTTGACGTTGCTTGATTTTGCTATTTGTGCTTTGTGATACCTATCTCTATGCAATTTGATGCTCTGTGATATACTTGATCCATCACGCCTTGGAGGTCTTGAGAAACATCTCTACACCTATCTTAAAATGTTGTAGTGACAGCAAGTTGGGTTCTTGTATTAAGGGCAAACTCATGAGATGTGCCATTACCTCTGAAGAAGCATGAACAGCTCATGTGAGGTTGCTCAGAAAAAAAAAATCATGACATCTCTCATCAACTTTGCCAACTACTTGACCTTTTCGTTTCTGAGATCTGAACAGCTCTTCATTGTTAATTTACTGTTAGGGAGTAGCAATCTCTGCGTTCCAGATCTGCTGATGCTTGCAAATCGGGTAACCTGCCAGTGTGCACATTGTCCATTGTGCACAGCATCAGGAGCACTATAGTATGCTCAAATGGTGTGCTATCAGATCTAGAGTGAGCTGTTCTTTGCCCTTTGCTTGTGAGCTTGTCGCCTTCCGTCAAGTTGACCGGCTATGTCTATTTCAACATTTCTGTGTTAGTGATGCCGATGGATGTTGAACTAGTGTAAATTGTCGTGCTTTTGGACGAAGTCCATAGCAATTTTGAAGGAAATTGTCTCGTTCCAAACGAAAAGATGCTTTTTCATTCCTTTCATCTGAAATTGTCTCGTTTCAAAACTTATGGGCATAATTAGCTAGGACAATAAGATCGAAAAGACGTATTTTATTTTTGCACATAAAGGAAGCATCAAAATGACTGGACTATCTGTAATTACTCTTTCTAAGTCTCAAAGACAATATTCAATGCATGCATGTAAGCGTAAAGTAAAGGTTACGCGTTTATTAAGGGTATATATAGGCAACAATGCACAGATTTTTGATATTTTACATTGGAAATAATCAGATTCATATAATCAAACTAAAAAATAATTAAACAAATGTAATTAAATAGATTAAACACTCTAATTACTATTATTGCTACAAGTACTAATTAAGAACATAATTTAAGTACTTATTGTATCTCGCGCTATTGCTCCTCCTCGCCTCGGGTTGATTCCCCTCTCCTCGCGCTACTGCTACTTCTCACCTTGCGTTGCTTCTCATTTCCTCTCCACGCGCTGCGCTGCTGTTTCTCCCCCTCATCTCCTACTTTGCTCGCGCTTCTGCTCTCCTTTCGCGCTACAGCTCATGTATGCGTTGATGCTCTCATTTTATAACGAAAAGTAGAGAGACATGAAGTGACGACGACATGACACGACTTGACCACGCGCCGAAAGTAGCGATAAAAGTGACGGGAGACGAAAGCATCGCCATATTCGGCACCTAAAGTGCCGAATACGTCATTGTTGCCTATATTCGGCACCTCAGGTCCATGTTTTCCATAATTTAAGGTATCAAATACGAGTGTTAGATTTGTAAATACGCCGATACGCTATCTCTTTTAGCAAATACGGCGATATATGTTGTCTATTTTTTTATTTTTGCCAAATTTCACAAACGGGCAGATTTGTATGTGGAGCCGAGCCCCCAGTTGCTGGATCACAAAATCAATTTAGTATTACAATTTTTTAGTTCACAGGCGAAAGACTGGAATTTGCGAAATTTCACCGAAATTTCGGTCATTTTTCATCTTCTACTCTGTGAATCTCATATGTCAATAAAAGAAAATTTCGAAATTAGATATTTTGTTCCCCTTCAAAATTCGCAAAATTTTTTAAAAAAATTAATCTCTAGCTGGGATTAGTGGTTGTGCAGGTTTAAAAATGTGTTAGTGTAGGGGACCTCAGATGCTTTGGCTACAAATAAGTCATGTTACCCTACAGCAAGGTAGGCATTAAGTTGACACAAAAAGATACCTCGTCAAACACTTAGCAACTCATATGCAATATTCGGCGAGCAGTACCCAGGATATCCTAGTCGTGGTGCTACGTCGTCAGATCTTCGTCGTCACCTACACTCAGGAGAGGCCCCGTTAGAGCGCGGATGGCCAATGACTTATCCTTGGTTGTCGATATCAAGAACATGTAGCAATGTAGATTAGAAAAGAGAATAAGATTATAGGAGCTAAGCAAAAGAGATAAAAAAAAGGCAATGTAAATTATGTTTGATCGATTAGATGTTGACTCTTAATCGATCATGACCCTCTCATATTTAAAGGGTTACAAGTCTTAGTCGTAAAATATCAGGACTCCTAATTTAAATCGAACACGACTTTCAGATATGATTCGGCTATACCATCTGATCTCCAAACTTTTTATAACTAACATATCTTTCCTATTCGACCACGTAAACTCTCATACATCTACCCAAGTATCCTTTATTGCAGTTCAATCTTCTTGGAATCGACTACCTGCTCGATCCAAACATCTGCTCAAGTACTGCCTTCTTGGTCCAACTATGTGCTCCAAATTCGACCAGTCACCGCTCGGTCTGACCACCTACTCAGAATCCTCGTGCTCAAACTCGATCAGTCCCTGCTCGAAGACCAACACGCTCAGGTTCCAACGTCCTCGTAGTTCGACCAGCCTGTTCGAAAACCAACCTACTCGCAGTTCGACTAGCCTGCTCGGAGACCAACTTTAGCCAGAGACCACCTTAACCAGAGACCACCTTAGCCGGAGATTACCTGGTCAGGGATAACCATAGCCGAAGATCACCTCCACACATTCAACCAATCTCAACAATATCCCATTAAATCAACCATTACTACAATGACCAATATAGATGTCAAATCTTCTCATCAACACACGCCCCCATGTTTTTGGTAAACATACATGTTTGACACAAAACAATATCCTCAGTTGTTCTTCAGAATGATGGTAAACAAAACATCGGACATATTTTATCTAAGTACTTTGCCACACACTAGGATAATACTTCTTCAGGCATCGTCCGTTAGTAGCTCTATTCAAGTTCTCCCCTTGCAAGGTTTCTAACAAATAAGAATTTTCTGTGATGATACTTACAACTCTGTATGGATCTTCCTAGCTTGGAGACCACTTGCCAAACTTATTGTCTTTTGATCTAATTAGCAGGATAGTCTTCCATACAAGATCTCTAATCTTGAATGATTTTTTATCTTACCTTCTTGCTGCAGTCTTTGGCTACTCTTAATTTGTCATTCTCAATTTTTCTCAAAGCCTGTAACCTTTCATCCATCACTTCATTAATACTATCTATCATTAGATCATAATAATCCACAACTAACAGGTTATTCTGCTCGGACAATCTCAAAGCACTAAGGTTTACTTTAACAGGTAGTACAACATCTTATCCATAAACAAGTTCATACGATGTTATTTTAGTGGCACCATGTCTAAAAATATGTTGTGCCCATAAAGCCTCCGATGGAACTTCATGCCACCTAATGGGGTGTTCCTCTATTTTTTTCTTGATAAGTTTAATCAAAAAAATTATTACTAGACTCGATCTGACCATTGGACTGAGTATAATATGGAGATGAATTGAGAAGCTCAATTTTTAATGACTTGACAAATTCACATACCTGATGCGATATAAATGAAGTACCTTGATCCGTAATTAAAGTTTACATAATACCGAATCTATGAACAATATGCTTCAAAGTAAATGAATCACCTCCTTATGTGTCATGTTTCTTAGAGGAACATCTTCAGTCCACTTGGTGAAATAATCAGCAGCCACCAAAACAAAGCAATGACCTTTTGATGATGGAGGATGTATTGTACCAATGAAATCTAAGCGTCTCATCCTCAGAACGGTCATGATTTAATAATAGGATGCATCATAGCAGCATAAACTAATTGAATATCATCAAACTTTTGGCAAGCCTTGCATCATAGCAACATGAACTAATTGAATATTTGAAGCAATCATTAAGTATATTAGGGCAATAGAATCCAGCTCTTTTAGTAATCACTTCATCTTATGTGATGATTGATGTGTGCCACATATGCCTTCATATACTTTTTCCGTAGAAGTTCTTGCTTGATCCGAATTCAAGCACTTGAGAAGCAAGCCATTTACAACTCAGCGATACAGATCATCATTCAACAATGCATATTTGAAGGCTTGTCGCCGAATCTTTATATCAACACTTTTGCTTGGATCCTCCAACTAATCAATTAAATGCCTTCTCCAATCCTTAGATTCAGTCACTTGAACCTTTTCTTTCGTTGGAGAAGACAGAACTGAACCCAAGAACTCATGTCCAGCTATAAAATGATCAACATTTTAAAGCATTTGTCTATCAATCACAAATAATTCGCCTCTATAAACTTGATAATTAGATACTTGTTGTGCTAAGTCATTAGCTCTAAAATTATCATCTCTAGACACATAACTAATAGCAAAGTCATCCAAAATGACAATGATGTCTAGACATTTATCAAGATAGCTATTTAGTGATTTATCGAAACATCGATAATTACCGAAAACTAGCTGCGCAACTAGCAACAAATCACCAAAAGATTCTATATTCTTTACACATATGAAACTCAAAATTTCTAATCATAATAAGAGAGCTTCATATTCGGCTTGGTTATTAGTAAAAAAATACTCCAAATGATAATATGTTTCAAAAATAGCACCTCTAGGTGAAACAAAAATAAGACCAACACTTTGTCCTACTCCGCAAGCTGAACTATCAAAATAAAATTTCCATTGTTTGATAGATGTATAACCGACTTCTAAATGATGCTTATCATTAATTTGATGGTTAACAATAAAATTAACCACAATTTGATCATTCATAGATTTAAAAGACTCATAAGCCAAATCGTACTATATAAGTACATAAGCTCATTTGCCCATTCTATCACTTAAAATTAGCCTTTGCAACATGTATTTGACCACTTCGGCTTGACATGTTACTATGCAAGTACTAGATAGCAAGTAACCTCAACTTTGTGGAAGCATAAAACAAAGATAAGCATAATTTTTAAATAAAGGCATATATCGTCTCCGCTTCCAAGAGACGTTGGCTCAAGTAGGTGAATGCATATTCCTTGCCATCAAATAATTTATGTTTGATATAAATCTCCTCAAATAATTTACCTTACTCAAGAACTTTTGCATATTTTTTTACATGTAGGTGCATGAACCTTTTGTATAGCCTCTATTTTAACAAGATCTATCTCTATGCCTCTCTTATGTATTATAAAGCCTAAAAACTTTCTAGCCGACACACCAAAAGCACATTTTAGTGAATTTATTTTCAAATCATGCCGACACATTCTTTCAAAGGCTAACCTCAAATTGGCTAAATGGCAATTATCATCGGATTTAATGACTATGTCATCAATGTATACTTCTAATATAATTCCAAGCAAATCATGAAAGATTAAATTAATAACCCTTTGATAAGTAGCACCAGCATTTTTCAACCCAAATACCATGACCACCCACTCAAATAATCTGACAAAACTAAGACAACAAAAAGCCGTTTTGGACATATCTTCCTCGGCCATAAAAATTTGATTATAACCAGTATTACCATCAAGGAAACTAATTATTCTATGACCTGAAGCATCATTAATCAACATAGCGGCTATAGCATAGTATAATCATCTTTAGGAGTAGTTCTATTCAAATCTCTAAAATCAATGCAAATTCGCAACTTACCGTTACTCTTCTTCTCAAATGGGACGATATTGGAAATCTAATCCGCATATCTGCATGGCCTAATAAATCCAGCTTTCAATAATCGGTCTATCTCTTCTTTAATCTGATCATGCATGTTAGGATTAAACCTCCTATGTGATTGTTTATAATGTCTAAATCCCACTTTAATGGGCAACCGGTGTCCTACCAACTCTCGGTCAAGTCCCGGCATCTTGTGATACTCCCAAGCAAAACAATCGATGCACTCTTTGAGCAGCTCAATCACATTAGCCTTGTAATCGGTTTTTATATTTTTGTTTACAAAAGTTGGCCTTGGTGTAGTACCATTACATATATCAACTTCTTCTAATGGATCAACCGACAAAAAACCTTGACCTAACTTGTCTAATTTATCTAAATCTTCAATAGCTTCACAAATATTGTTCTTATCTAAACAATATTGTTCCAGACACTTTTGTAACCATTCTAAAGTCCTATCTCCACTCATTGATACACTATATCATTTAATCGATTATCAGAAACCGGCTTCACGACCACGAGCACAAAACCATCTTTAGAGACACTAAGAAAGTCACAACCCGAAATATCAAATCCCGACAAGCACTTGACATTGTCATATCTCCAATCAGCTGAAGCATCGGCCAAAGCAACATAGGCCGAAGTATCTGCGTGCACCACTTCTACATCATTGTCCACCCATTGAATCAAAAACTGTTGTAATGTAGAGGGAACACAACCATTTGCATGAATCCAATCCCTTTCAAGAATAACACTATAATTACCTTGCACCTCAACGATGAAGAAGACCGTGGATATGTCTTACTTCATCTTCCTCATTATCTTGTATAAGCATCGATGTTGTCGTTAACAAAAGAACTGTTGCAGGGGCATCTAGCTTTGATCTTCACATTTGCTTAATGGGTTGTGTGGGACCCCAATCTCGGGATCCTTGTACCAACTCTATCAGTCTCTGGATCAAGTAGTTGATACGTACAGTACAATAGTTATAGTATCACAGTCAAACTTCATACATAATTACTAAGGTTCAAAGTATAAAAGGTTACAACTCATACTATATATTACAAACCTGGATGAGAGGCCAACAAAACACAGCAAAAAGCAAAAGCCCAAGCCACAAGTAGCTTAGGGTGCGAACGCAACTTCTAATACTATTCTTCATCATCGGCTTCACCTCCAGCAAAGTTGTCATCGGCTTCCTCATCTGAATAACAGCAAAAATGAGTATGGACGATACTCAGCAAGCCCTATACTACTTCAAGGTGTTGATAGATGTATAAATGGGGTAATTAAAGGATAATACTTTATGATTTAGTTTTAATTGTAAAGCAGGTTTTATACGGGTATCCAGTTATATTCTCTAATGTTAACCTTTCGAAACAAAGGTAACCTTGTAACAAAGCTTTTAAAACAGTTGTAAATCCAGAAAATAGTAACAAGTTATATCTAGGGTTTTTTTGTCCTAGGAGGGGCTACATCTCGCTCCACAGTTCCTTTTAGCACATCTGGTATACCTCTAGTACCACACAGATCCTAGCGGATTTAGTCAGCAACCTTATCATACGGACATCTAGTCTACATACTCACTCATCAAGACACACGCACCTAGTGTCTAATCAACGTGATTGCTGCTTTATCATGTCTATGACCGTGTACACTGCTATTCGAATAGGTTTACACTCTGCAGAGGTTGTACATTGTACCCACGCGATATGCTTAGCCTCCAACTGTTGCAAACGGAGGAACTAATTATACCAAGATACTCCAATCACATTTTCTACCGGATTTCTCTACGAGATTTACCCCCAAGCGTCTGGATCCATGTACTGAAGGCCAGTTCCCTTTTTAAGCATAGTCCGTTACCAGCAACCTTCAAACAGAGGGACAGATGGACACTTGACTGCTCGCTGCTCTCAACCTCCTAGTATGATACCCAACTTAATCTGATGAAGGAGAAGTTAAGTCATGCACATGCAGGACGCATGGTTGCACAGAGTGGCTAGGCTAGACGACGCAATTACTCGATCCTTAAGCGGCCTGGGTAGGTATCTTCTAGCAATGAACACTACAAAGGTGACTCAAGCCCCCAGGAGCATCCTCATCCAGAATACTTCTCCACCTGCCCCCGCCAGATAATTTTCACCTATTTTTACACATCACCCACCATATCTCACACGACATCAAGGATTTCACAACAATCACAGAATTCACAACCATCAAGGATTCATGGTATATAACTTATCATTGACAACATTAAATCTTATCTATGAGAAGAGGTGTTTTAAAAGCGACGTCTCCGAGGAGACGTATTCAATCCTAAGCATGCTAGATATTAAGGCATAGTCTGTCATTATATAAATAACAACAAGTAATCCTATGGTGATATGTATTTTGGATGATAACATTTATGGTATGGCAAGTGTTTAATAGGATTAACTGCTACAAGTAGTTTGTAAAAGCGTATTACATAGCACATGTGATATAAGTTCAGTTTTAGTTGATCATGTGGATTAGTTAAAAACATAGATTTAATATGATCAAGGAGATATGACTTGTCTTCTTTGAGGTTTTCTTTAAGATCTTGGTTGTAATCAGGATCTTCCTCGCTCCAGATGCTTTCCGCGTAGCACTCGCAGAATTCTGGCAGTTCTGCAATTGTGACTATGATCATTAATGGGCTATACTAGGAAAGAATCAAATAATACCAAATAAAAAGCCAAATGAACCCTAATAGATATCATAATATGGTGGATAGATAGTCTCAAATTTAGATGAATTTTAGCAAAAGAATCGTCAGAATCGGAGCCAAACTAGAGAAGTTTTGACTCATAGAAGATTTAATCTAAAATTAAATTGAGAAAATATGAAATAGTACTATTCATGAGTGTGGCCTATGGGTGAGACCCACATGAAAAGTGATCAAGCCACTAAACAGTAACCTGGTGGGGCCCACATGAATAGTATTATATGGGCCAAATTAGGCTCGGATTGGGCTGGATCCGGGCCTAGATGACCACGCCGAGCTTGGGCTGCACAGTGCAGGCTCGCTCGGGTTTTGTGCTGGTGGCTTAGCGAGCTATGGAGGTGGGCCGGCCCGCTGGGGTGCGGCCTGTGGGCGACTGGGTTGGCCTAGCAGGCCGACTAGCTACTGGATCGAGCCACGACCTGTGGCTATTTTCGTGCGTGCTAGCGCAGAGTGAGATGGCACTGGGGAAAAACTAGGCCAGCGACAAGAGATCTTGGTGTAGCCGCGTTGACAAGCTCGTCGGAGACGCGCTACCACTGAAGTTCTTTGACGGGAAGCTCACGTCGGCGACCTAGACACTATAGGGAACATGTCTAGGGGCTCATCGACAGTGGCCAGCGGCGAGAACAGCACTAGACAGCGACCGAAGGAGAGGGCAAAGGTGCAAAAAATTTGGCCAACATTTCCCCTCAACTACACACATTCTACCTGAGAAAAGGAGTCCAAGGCTCCCTGGACTTCACGGCGTGATGGCCAGAGCACACAGAGAGCACAACATGCTGGCGGTAGTGAAATCTTAGGGCAGCAAAAGCAAAAGCACGGTCGAGCATGGCTACACGCTAAGAGGGAGCGCGGGGGTGACTACACGCTATCCAGGAGGGTTATGCGAGGGGCAGGAAGCTCACCGAGAGGATGAATGGCTACGGGCAGGGCAGTGGACAGCAATTCATCCAAGAGGCAACGACGATGCAGCTTGATCTCTGGCTTGGACGGCCTTTCGTTGGACCCAGAGTCATCGGTGAGCGGCACAGGGACGATGGCGAGGTCATAGAGCTCCTTGGCAGCACGTGGGCGATGGGTCGGTGATGGTGAGCTGCGGTGGTGAAATTGGGAGAAGGGGGAGGAGAGAGGCCAGGGTTGTGCTATTTATAGAGGGGGAAGGGAGCAATGAGGCGGAGTGGTCATTTGCATCACACGGTCGTCGGTGGTAGCACGACGGTGAGGTGGTGGGGCGACATGCCCACCATTTTCCCTGCGGCATGGGCGCACTGCGTCGGCCGCGCGTGTGCATGGGTGAGGAAGTCACGGTGACAAACGGTATGGGCGGCGCGCGTGAGAGAGCGGAGAGGGGGGAGAGCGAGGGGACGACAAGCACAGAGGGATGGGCGAGAGAGGCAAATGGCCCTCGCTGGCCGTCGAGCTGGAGGAGGCGGGAGAAGGCGACGGCACAAGCTCTTGGATGGGCGATGCGTGGACGACCACGCTCACACAGGCGCAGCAAGCAACGGGCTGGGAGATTGCGTGAGTGAGCGGGCTGGCGACACGGAATTTGGGCCACACGGAGCTGCGGTGGCCTGCATGAGCAAGGGAAGGGAAAGGGGGCTAGGCCGCTCGAGGGAGAGGGAAGTCGGGCCGGCTGCTAGCTTGTTGGGCTACACCAATGAGAAAGGAGAGGGGAGAACGGCCCGGGGAGAAGGAAAGGAGAAGGAAAAAAGAAAAAGAAAAAAAAGATTTTAGAAAGAATTCAAATGGAATATTTGAATTTGGCTTTGACTTTGGATTAAGATCAATTCAAATAAATATATACTTGAACTGTGATTTGGACTTGGATCTTTATTTTTGGGAGAGGATTTGAATTTTAGGGATTTGAATTCAATTTGATTTGAGCTGAAGGGAAACTAAGAGTAGATTTGAAATTGAGAGACATTTAGTTTCAATTCTCCACACAAAGAACCATAAAAACCTCAAACCAAATGTATATGAACCAACTTAATGTAGGGATTAGTTTAGAAATAAATTTGGTGAAATTTGGAATCCTTAGTCCATTTAACATATATGAATGTATACATACTTGTATATATACTTTCATATACATATACATATTTTCTTGTTTTTAGGTAGCTTAATAAATCATAAAATTTTTATTTGGAGTGAAATTTGCAATTAATTAACATGTTTAAAACTTAGGACGTTACAGGTTGCATCGGTTCAACCTCATTAAAAGCAACATCACGCTACTTTTCAGCTTGTTGTTCCATCAATTCTTGTTTGCGTAGCCACTGTAACCTCCTCTTCTTTGTGTGTAATAAACCTAAGGGACACCATCGTGGCTGTAGGTATTTAGAAAATTGCTTGCTGCTGCTCGCTTCATGATCATTAGTTTCTGAAGTATATTGAACAATAATACTTTCATGCTTAGATTTGGTCGAATTATTGCTAATGACAATTGGTCCTTCACCAAGCTCTTCGGCGACCACCGTCACGGAACCGATCTCAATAATATCCGCAGTCATGGCCCTCGCTCGATCATTACTAGGATCTGTACCTTGAGTAGGAACACTGCTCTTTTTGGTCCGGTATATTTTCTTCACAACTTTAGCACGTTGAACATCACAAGACCGATTCATATCCCCCAATCGGTCGTGGACATAACGTGATATTCTATCAAATGTCGGCTTCTGCGGTGATACCATACTGGATGAAAAGGAGGAAATTACATGGGAGGAGGAGGCATCCACATACTGTCATAACCTCACGTCGGGCAAGGAGGAAATGCATACGCGAGAGCGCCCATAGCACTGGCGCCGACAACCCAAGTGGTGGGTAAATAACAATAGCACGGTCTTCCCTTGGTTGATGACGATCACACACTCTTTGCCTTAAAGGTGATCTTGGCCACTTGAACCCATTTGGCCAACTCATATGAGGTGGGACGGCCTTGTCTTTCTCATACTTACACAAGATTTGTTTGAATATGGCTTGAACTTCCCAACCTTGTCATGTCTCTTTACTTCATTAACCTTCCACTTGCCAACCTCTAGGATTTTTAGTTTGATCATTCTTGGCTTAACATTGTCATGCCCCCCGGTAGTTGACATGTTTACCGCAATTGTGATTGATTATGTATCTTTGGGAGTTTTCTCAAGTAACACTTCTCTTAACAAACTTTTATTCTCCCCCAAATATTTAGACCTTTCTTGATCAACGATTACATTCTTCCATTTAGTCGATTCGGCTTGAGTTGGCCGAATTAGGATATTCTTGCCTTGGAGATCAACCACATCAACTGGGAATGGTTTCTTGCCTATTTGCATCTTCACAAATTTGCCTATTTGCATCTTCACAAATTTCAATCGTACTTCATTAATTGCCGATAGAATCTGTCGACGAAAAACATTGCAATCATTAGTTGCATGAGAATAAGAATTATGCTATCTGCAATAAGCTCGCCTCTTTAATTCATATGGCAGTGGAATTACATGACTATGAGACAACATAATCTGTTTTTCTTGTAGCAACTAACCAAAAATTCTATCGCACTTTGCTATATCAAAAATAAATTTAATCTCTTATTGCTAATTCTTAGGAGACATCGACTTAATAGCAAAGCAAACGAATGGTTTGGGCTTAGAAGACCAGGCCCATTCGGCCACACACGTATCAACGTCATCATTGTCTGAGTTCTCAGACTCATACTCGAGCATGTGAACATTAGAACGATTAACTTTTGCTTTGTCATTTGACCTCTGAAAATTTCTAGACTCTTTAACTCAGCTTTCTTGAGTCATAACTCTTTGCAAGACTTGACTAACATCTTCAAAATCATAACCTTCTAATTTATCCTTAAGATGAGACAATAAACTCAAATAAGCCAATTCGGCCAAATCTTTCTCAGAAAGTATCAAGTTAAAATATCGGTTCTTTATGTCCCTAAATCTTCTAATATAATCAACAATAGGTTCATTGTATTTTTGTTTAACCAATGTCAAATGCGAAAGTCTCAATTCAATGTCAGCATAGTAAAATATTCATAAAACTTCTCTTCTAGTTGAGACCACACATGTACAGAATTAAGAGTAATGGATTTAAACCATGTAAAAGAAATTCCAGATAATGATAAAAGAAATAATCTAATTTTTAGGATGTCATTGGAACTGACTTCACCCAATTGCGCGAGAAACCAACCCACATGCTCCTTAGTGGTTCTATTATCTTTCCCAGTGAATTTCACAAAATCAGGAACTTTGAAACCGCGGGGGTATGTGATTGTGTCATAGTACTCAAGATATGGTTTTTGGTATGCACGATCTTTTCTCCTAACCTCCACGCCGAATTATCTTTTAGCACAATAGCTATTTGTTCTCGTATGATTTCAGCACAATTGGCCATAGGCCGAGCAGGGTTAACTATCGGTTCAAGATGTGATGTGGGCAAATTCAGCGCATAAGAATTAACAGGAGGTGGCGTAGCAAAACATTTCGCATGTGTCGGCCCATAAGGGATGTCTAATCCTTGCTGTGGTATAGGCAGAGCACTATATGCCATGGTTTGGTACTAAGGTGTTTGCACATTGGGATAACCTTTGGCTCCATAAGCTTGAGTCAAAATTGAAGCATGTTGCTTAACATATGGTGTTTTATACGGAACTTGTGTCGCATTAGTTTTAATAGCATGATAAGTGACATAATTAGGTGCAATATTACCCATATAATTTCGGCCATCATGAGGGTTATTCAAATAAGCATAAGAAGCATTAGGTAATGTATTAACGATAGCAGACGGAATTGAAGTATTAGCATTACTAGCAACAAGTTTCTTCAAACCTTGCTCCTCATGTATTTACAAAACTAAAGGCCGAATCCTCTCAGCCAATGTATCCTCAACCATCTTTTGGACACTATTAGCAATAGTCACATCGACAGATTGATTGATCATATTAGCAACATCTTCATACGAAAGATGGGGTTGATCACTTACAATGGCTGGTACCTTAGGGTTTTGGATGATGGACGGTAGAGAGTCTTCTTTCTTGAACATGTCTTGCTGAGTCTTTACGTAGCATGAGAGCAGATGTTGTTGACGTTGCTCCAAGTCGGCCTCATTCGTCAGACGCGCTTCTTCTAGTAACTCATCATATGATGCTGTGATGATATTATCTTTGTCAATCTCTGAGGTAGACATATCTATGGGCTTTAGAATTTGGCTAGAGGATAGCCTAAAGTCTTCTTCCCCAACAGAGTCATCAAAAAGTGTGTTGACACGAAAAGATGTCACATCAAACATTGAGCATCTCGTATGCAATATCTAGCGAGCAGCACCTAGGATACCTTGATCGTGGCGCTACGTTGTTGAATCTTTTTCATTACCCATGCTCGAGAGGGAACCCGTCAGAGTGAGAATGGCCGGTGGCTTGTCCTTGGTCATCGAGATCAAGAACATGTAGCAATGTATGTAGATTGGAAAGAGAACGGGACTATAGGCGCTAGACAAAAGAGATAAAAATGAAAGGTAATGTAAATTGTGTTTGATCGATTGGATGTTGACTCTCAATCGATCATGACCCTCTCATATTTAAAGGGCGGCAAGTCTTAACCGTAAAAGATCATGACTCCTAATTCAAACTGAACATGACTTACAAATAATTCGGATATGTCATTTGATCTTCAAACTTTCTATAACTAACGTATCTTTCCTATTCGACCTTCTTGGATTTGACTACCTGCTCGATCTGAACATCGTCTCACGTATCGCTTGCTCGGTCCAACTATGTGCTCCAAATTCGACCAGTCACCGTATGGGCCGACCACCTACTCAAAATCCTCATGCTCAAACTCGACCAGTCCCTGCTCAGAGACCAACGCGCTCGGGTTCCAACATGCTCACAGCTTGACCAGCCTGCTTAAAGACCAAAGTGCTCGCAGTTCGACCAGCCTGCTCGAAAGCCAACGTGCTCGCAGTTCGACCAGCCTGCTCGGAGACCAACATGCGCGTAGTTTGACCAACCTGCTTGGAGACCAACTTTAGGCAAAGACCATCTCAACCAGAGAGCACCTAGTCGGGGATAACCATAGCCGAAGATCACCTCCACGCATTTGACCAGGCTCAATAATATCCCATTAAGCTGACCATTTCTACAATGATCACTATAGATATCAAATTTTATCATCAACACATTAGTTGAGTAATGACCAGAATGAGGAGATATGAGATGAGACCTTAGTTGTCAAGCCACTTAGTTGTGCTGTAACACAGCAAAAAGAAAATAAGACTATTATTGTAAATGTGATCCTTCAGAAAAAAAAAAGAAGAAAAAACGACCCTTAAGAATGGACGTATGAGTTGGAAAAGAATAATAAAGCATAGTTGAGCGGTCAATTTACAGATAATATATATTTATCGCAAATGTTTCCTGGACTGGCATGGGAACGCCGCAACGACAATTATATATTGTTTCATGGGCAGGTAATACATAGGACAATTCGATGTAGGCGATATGCGAAGATCGATTTACGATCGCAATCCATCAACAGTATGTGAAGCTTTCAACATTATCAGAAGACACAACTTTAGTAAGCTGAAAAGACATGTAACCAAGCAAGAGAGCCATGGAGCTCTAAGAATAGAGCACATTTTATTTATTTTTATACTTGTATGCAAGTAAACAAGACAGGAGCACAAGCGCACAACTACATCTTGAGCCTGTGACAACAAAAACCACACGAACACTACAAGCAAAGGGAGCATCAAGTTGTGGCCAACTTGCAAGACCCTCAAAAAAGAAACTGAAGAGCCACCCCTACAGTACTTCTGAATCAAGGCTTGCAAAGTCCCCCTCAGGCCTGAAAAAAAGAAGGCACCATTTTCTCCACAATTGAGGTTTTTTGGGAGCAGAGTGTGATAGGATTGAGAGGACGGCAAAGGTAGGTATTTTGGGTTTGAAAAACGCAATCCCCGTAGAAAAAACAAGGTGAAATGTAAGGGCAACATTGGACAAGGGGAAAAAGGAAATTTAGGTTTTGTAAAATGTCAAACTCACCTAGTCCCTAAATAAACAAGCCCTAGAAAAGACAGGTCTCTTTTGGATTTTTACATTCTACTCTCTCCCAAAACATGGAGTGACTAGTTCAAACCATGCAAAAAGTGAAGGGAGAGAAAATAGAAGAGGGTAGGTTGGTAACTAGGTAATGATCAATCTGCACCCATGCAGCAAAAACCAGTGGAAATTGCTTTATTTGGGAGGGGCACTGTGGGGGGATTGCAAGCAACTTCAGAAGCACTGGCAGGTAAGAACAAGAACCTAACCATTAGCCTCAAATCCTCAAGGCTAATGACCAAAAACGTTGGCCTAAATTAAACTTGATGAGGAGCTAAACCCTTCAGAGAGAT
Source organism: Phragmites australis (assembly GCF_958298935.1). Taxonomy (NCBI): domain Eukaryota; kingdom Viridiplantae; phylum Streptophyta; class Magnoliopsida; order Poales; family Poaceae; genus Phragmites; species Phragmites australis. Next base: position 42,963,979 of record NC_084923.1, read on the forward strand.
GACTTGAACGCCTGATTTAGCTTCTTGACGATATCCTTGGCACACAAGCAGAAGTCCTCGCCAGCCTGCATAATCATCACCGGATTGATTAAGCACACGAAGAAGACCGTCGAAATGACATGCATGGGAGATGGTTGGTGAGGTGCTGACCATGGCCGTGATGGTTACGTGGAGGGAGGAGGGGGTGAAGGGGAGCACATTGGTGCTCATGATGGTGAGGCTGAGGCGCTCGACCTCGGACAGCATGGTGATGATCGCGCCCTTGCGGTTCTCGCAGTGGATCTTGACCAGCACCGTGCGGTCCGAGACACGGGCCTCGATCTCCGGCAGCGCCGTCCGGGTGCCGGACTCGCCGGCCACGAAGCTCTCGTCGCAAGACGAGCCGTCGTCGGCGGCGGCGGACAGATGGGACTTCTTGACCAGAACTGCTGCCTCGACGGGCCGCCGGCGAGCCTCATCCTCCAGGCCCTTCACCTGGTCCTGCAGCTGCTTCACGTACTTGATTGCGTCGCCGAGCACAGACGCCTTGTCCAACTGCGAGAGACGCCGAACCAGTCAGTTCAGTTCATCGGAATTAGCTGGCTACAACCACGGATGTGTGTGTACCTTCTCGAGGCCAGGGACGATCTTGGAGAGGGCGATGAAGCGCTGGCTGAGCTTCTCGCGGCGTTTCCGCTCGGCCAGGATGTGGTCCTGGTTCTGGGAGGCCGGACGGGTGGTCGCCGGCGCCTTCGTGGGCTCGGCGACGACCATGGCGTCGTAGGTCCGCTTGATCGGGCGCGCCTGGGCCTGGAACGGAGGCACGACCGCTTCCACCTCCTGCTTGGGCGCCTCCACGGTCACGGGCGCGGCGGACGCGCCGTAGTACGAGGCGCTCCGCGCCTGCGCCTTGGCGAACATGGCGCCGGTATCAGCGTGGCCGCCGAAGGAGAGGATGGTCGGGGAGGAGGAGTCGGCGGGGGATCCCTGGTCCGTGATGCACGAGTCCCAGCTGGTATTGACCTTGGCCGCCTTCTGCGGGCGGTGCTCCGCCCCGGCCGCGTGCTCCATCAGCGCCGCCGCCACCGCCTGGTCCACTTCCCCCTGCCCGAACGCCGCGGCGATCTGCTGCTCCGCGTACTGCTCCAGCAGGTCGTCCGACTGCCACTGGTGGAAGAAGCTCGGCTCGTCCATCGCCTGCGCGCCAAGAAACCACGCATGATCGAGCGATTCATCAGCACACACATCACACGATCGATGCTGATGCAAATTAGCGTCGGACTGCTAGATGGTTAGTGAGTTACCATGTTGGAGAACCACTGGGTTGCCATCTGCAGATTGCTTGGGATTGGAACGCCTTGCTTCCAAACCAAAAGGACTACTAGCTGCTTGAAGCTCAACAAGTCCTGATCACAAGCACACAGAAATGAACACAACAGTTAGAGAGGACTGCACTGCACTGTATTGTGCAAGTGAAAGTACCCGAAGCTAGAGTGGCACAAGATGCAAGGAAGAGTGCATTTGTTTCTGTGCAGGAGTGATTGGAGACCAACCTATGGAGATTGGAGAGATGGGTGAGGGAGGTCCCTTTCCTTTCCGCCAACGGGGTGAGAGAGTGAGAGAAGCTGCACCGCCTTATATAACCTTTGGGTTGGGTGAGGGGGACTTTCTTCGAGGCCTCTTGGTTGGGTGTGAACTACTCGACCTCCTCTCTCTTCCTTCGAGCTGCAATTAAAATGTGCAAATGGTGGCTTAAGACTTCTCCTTCCGTGATTCCCTTCTTATAAAGGATTTGGAGGGCCATGATATATACTATGAACATGTATAGATTATTGCTCTCTCTCTATCATTGTTTTGGCTACTGGCTAGTAGGCGATGTTTAATTGATTGCATTACTTCGTGATGATGTCAGTGGAAATCGCTGTGAGGAACGGCGATGTTTTAAGAAGAGATGAATTAAGACACTTAGAAACATAAATTAAATTGGCTCTAAAAATTTTATAAGATAAAACTATTTTAATTTCTATCTAAATATGTTCTAAGTTTATCTAGTATGTCTATTCTACCGTTCAAGATAATTGCAACATACTCTAGTAAGGTAAATTGGAAGTATGTAAATGCAGAAACGTAAATAAGGTAGAGAGACAAATTCGATATAAGAGATTTTTATCCTGTGGTGTCGATGACATAAATATCACTCTTAGTCTACGTTGGAGCTCCACCAAGGATATACTCCCGGTCGGCACCCGATCATGACTCTTGAGCCAACAAACCACCAAGGTAAGACCTCAAATTGGATGAGCCACCAAACCAAGGACTCACTACTAGCCTCTCTTCCGGTCACTTGCTGTTGTGATTACTTTAGAGCTTAAGCCACCCAGGCAAGGGTCCCCGCGCCCTCATACACGTGTCTTGTTACCGTTCCACACCAAATCGAAGGGTCAACAAGCTTGATCCACCAATGCACAAGATGCTAGCAAGTCAACAAGATTTTAAGGTGTCAGCATACCTCTCGATACAAGCTAAGATCACTCCTTGATCTCTTCTTCAAGCTGTAGCACCTGGCTACAACTCACTGTAGATCCTATAAGCACTAAACACTCTCTAATCTTATACTTAATCATTTTGGATGATCACTTTAAGTATTTTGGTGGCTTAGATATCTTCTCAAGTGTGTATAAGCTTCTTCTAGACACTAGCAGCATACCACACCTTCAAATAGCTGAGTGAAAGAGTATTTATAGCCTCAAACCCGCCAGCTAGTCGTTTTTCCCACGGCTTAGAAAAATTATTCACATCGGATGATCTGGTGAGAACAGTAATACTAACGTCAAATCATCCGGTGAATACAACATCAGAAACTAGCCGTTGGAACTCCACTCAATGCCTCTGTGAATACCAAATACTCTGGCGTACCTTCAAATCTATCACCAGACCTACCGGCGAGTTATCTTGAGCCATATGAGATTTTGCAGCCTCTCTATGTAAAATACTCTAATGCATTCATCTTCAGAGCACTGAACCTTTCGCTGCTTTGTTTTTCATTCTTCAACACTTGCGGTCGCCTCTGCAAGAAATGCTCCAGTGTTATAATCAGGTGTGTACAAATCAAACACCAGACCATTCGGTGGATTAATCTTTAGTCTTTAGTACTTGCATTCTTCTCTATAGAAAATACTCTGGTACTATACAGTGCAAATCACCGAAATATTATACGAGGTCATCAGCTTTCTACCCCTTTATCAGAAACACTCCAGTGATTTCGTGTCATATTCACCGGACTATACGGTGAGGCTATCAACCTCTTGATACAATACTTCGGTGAGTATAAACTCCTCTGCACCGGACTATCCGGTAAGGTAAATCTTCCTGAGACTTTTCCAATTTAATCAAACTTTTTTTAGCTACGACGGCTTCTTGATGTATTACATACATGAGACCTATTAATATATATTCTTGATAAACATGTTAGTCTCAATGACTATATTATCATCAAATATTAAAATCACAATTATAATCTAATACGACGCTATAATCGTCCAAAGATTGAGATGGGTGCCAGTAGTTTTGATTCGTTGTTTCTTGTAGTAGGTATTTTTTGTCATTTTTCCCATCGAAGGCATTGGATTATTATGGGACGGGTTGATCCTTGATGTAATATATTTAATTTGATTATGTCAATTGTTATCATAGTTTTTTTAAAAGAAAACCAAGGTGTTTCTGTAGTGCAATATGTGAAATAATGAATGTGAACTAGGTATAATCCCTTTTTTAACAAATTAGGTATAATCCTTTAAAGTACGAGTTGCAACTTTCTGGAGATTTTCTCATCAACATGGGAGTCCAATCGATCATATCTTGTCCAGGCTTCACTGGTTTGATCCCTACACTAGAAGTTGAGTGCTCGTTTAAACCCAATATATTTTCTCTAGTCAGCACTCAGTAGAAGTTGAGATACACACAAAAAAAGCCGGGATAGACCGTTCGATCAATGACACGAGCAACAAATAATGCTTGCAAAATAATACTCTGCAGTTTTTCTTATTGCAAGTGCAACCTGTAGCTAGTCTGCCAGGAAGACGCATTGGTGGTGTTGGATTATGACCTGGGCCCAACTCACATGGAACAAAAAAGAGCGCATTTAGGGCGACAAGTGCAAGTTAAATACTGGCCAACCATTTGTCATTAAACAAGCAAGCTGGGTTTATAAATGATCTAGCGATGGATTAATTAGGGGATTTGTTCAAGATCTGTTCCAAATTATATTCAAAATTTGCGGAGGTGGACTCTCAACCACAGCTCCGTGCGTTGCGCCGTTTTGTGGGAGGGACACATATAGTTGCACAATTTTAAAGGGCCGTTCAATAAAGTATGATCTGGCTCCGAACTTTTGGAGTAAGAGTTACATGGACACACTGTTTACCAAGCTGGTCCATTGGCTTGTTTTTTAAGGAGCAGCAAATTTATAGATCGTATCTAGAAAGATTATCATAAGATCTTTATCTATATCATTTATCTTCTGATTCAACAACTGAGCTGAAAATAAAAGAGAGAAAGTGAACACGTGTCATTACAGAGGAGATGATTTTTATAGGATCAGATCCTATAGAATTTGCTTTCGAGAGTAGACAGATACAATAGATAAGTTTGAGTGACATACTCGAACAGCTATGAGCCGCCGAAGTTGCTTCTCTTCTTACAAAACAAACAGAAAAGGAAGAAAACGTCTTGCCGAGCTCCTTGATCTCATGCCAAATCCCAGCTACAGAAGATCTGACTCCATCTTCAGAATGAACAAGGTTGACTAGCAAAATTCCACCTCAAGCGCCACTTCTAGAAGCAAGCCATCCCTCGCCTCAAGTGCTTCCATTGTCAGCAGATCCGGTATATCTTTGTACGATCTTGCTTGTGCTCCAAGAAGGCAACGACTCTATCACGGCCGTCACACCGTATCTAAGGATACAAGTAGGTAATTAATGGGTAATTCTAAATCAATGTTCAGTTTATTTTTCCTTAGTCTAATTAGGTGAGAGTAAATTTTAGTTCTTTTTTAAATTTAAGATCGATCCAATAACCAAAAAATACATCATTTGCATCTCTAACCTACCCTATCTCCCGTGAACGAGACGGTGTTGAAGGAAACATCCGAGTTAACTTTGACAGCTCCAACCTCCGGCAGCTGCCACCGTGCCATTGGTGTAGCTGTAGGTTTTGGCCTGGAAGTCCATGCATAACCCATTGGCTTGGTTAAGCAACAAAGACGTATGTACCTTCTTTTTTGTGTGTGTTAGAAGGATCCACATGCATCCTAACCGTCAATCCATAATCCGATTGTCCGTGAGCGGAATTTGCAAACATTTGTGCAAACGAGGATCCACTCTGAGTACTTGTAGCCACGAATGGGTCAGTTGTACCAAACGTGGGATGGATATGATATAATACACATACGAGATCGATATAAAAATGGAGAATTGCAAACTAAATCGTGGTGCAAAGATGATCCACTCACGAATGGGTTGTACCATCGTGGGAATTTTTTAGACAAAGGAAATAACGTTCCGGCCTTTTGTATTCGAGGATGCATACAGGCTGTACCATCGTAGGATGAACGATTTAAAACATATGATCATGAAAGCAAATCAGTCATTGCCGATTCAATCGTCTCGATCTGTCCATGTGTTGTAACAGGACAGCCATAGATCTACAGAAACTCAAATCAGATCTAAGATCAAACATTTGCTGTTGCCTGCAAGGTAGTAAAAGCTGACTGCTGGAGCTCTATTTGTCCAGTGGTTCATAAAGGAAAGACAATTCTGCAGGACAGTGTGGATATATGAGATATCTTGTTAGTTCATCTTTTTTATAAAATATTTATTTATCCATTGATTATCTCGTATATCTTGTGATTTTTTAACTGCCGTTCCAGCACGAATTTGATAGCCAGGATGCATGGGCTAGTGAAAATTTTCCTTTCGGGTCACAACAACAATGCTGCTTCCTGAAGTATAAGGAGAGCCCAACTCATACCTCCAACTTTAGCTCCCATGTAGGATATGATATCTATGCTTCCCTGCATACATGATCTGCAGATCCAACCACCTCTCTTCAGTTGCCCAAGATAAAATTCAAGAGCAAGAGGCCATACACCTTACTTTGAGGTTATGCCATCACCTGCTTGCCTGGATGGTACCTCAAGGTTTGGGCTTTGGTACCGGCTTGTCTGTTGCTGCTCTTTTTAAGGCACGCACATGGCGACGTGATAATTTGGGACCCCCGTGATAAACAATCAAACGACCCAGATTGCTTCGCACTGGCTTCTATGAAAGCTGATGATCGATGACCTACAGATCAAGCTGGTGACTGAACGTTGCCCAAAGATTAGTGCCCCAAGACTTGCTACTCTTTCTACTCTACTTTAGGATTTGTCGCTCCAAAAACCGAAATAGCACTTGGGAATTGCCACATCCAATGTTTCTGCCTGTTTATATGTTCTTAAAACCGAAATCCCCGTTGGTGAATTGACTCAAATTACTCCTCATTTGTGATTGAGCCAGGCCATTTAAGAGACTCCATCTAGGTCGGGTCAGTCATTTTACGGACGGTTTCGTTTCATCAATCGCATAATACACAGGTGCGGATCTACCGTGGGGGGTTAGGTGAAGTCCTACCCCACGGCGCATCTAGGAGCCCTCAAGTCCTCCTTCAATTTTTTTGCAAGAGAAGAAGGAGCTAGAAGTAAAAGGAAATGAGGTAAAAAAGTAGTAGAAAGAAGAAAAAGAAGAGCAGCCCTCTATTTACTTTACCTGTGTCCACCACCGATAATACACTACTTTATGGCATATCCTAGCTGTGTTAGTGTTTGGAGTGGTAAATCCTGAATTACAATGAGAGAATGCAAATCTTAAAAGTTCCAGTGTGTCGAGTGGTAAATAATCAATTCATATATACCAAAAACACGTTGATATTATGCCCACCCACCCACCTCCCTAGCAGGTACTGCGTTAGAGATTTCGTTTTTTCAATGATTTGATCAAGCTGGAAACAGATCCATTTTCTAACTCGCTTCAGGTTGAACTGGCCTCAACTTGGAACACTTGCTGATTGATTATGCCTGTATTTCCATTTCTTTTGTTTCCTTTTCTTTTCTTTTTACCAGATCAGTACCAGTATGAGCATCCTAGGCAACAAGTAGTTCGTGCACAGGTACACACCACATTTATTCGATCACGTTGTGGCCTTGTGGGTATGTTATGTTATGTCATGCTATCCGTCAGGAAGATTCGTGGACGATTCAGTACGACGAATCCACGAAAAGTGAGGGGGAAAGAGGGAAAAGTTGCATGAACCGTTTAGTCAAAGGGAATGGTAGGGACGAATGAAACCAATAATGGAGCAGTTCGATTTTTAACAGTTCTATTTGGCTATAGTTTAAGACTGGCCGTTCAAAAAATTCAGGAATCATGTAGAGTTGGTATTCAAAGGAATTCTAGCAGCTGTGGACGCCAAATCGATGGGAATAATTATATACCTTGTTTGTGTTCTTTCACATGAACCTGACTACAGCAAGGATAAACACTGTACACGCTTGTTTTCTTTTTTTGTTCAGCAGAGGTTTACGTTTCACTGTCTTCAGTCTAAAATGCGGATCCATAATACGTGAACAACTTATTTACACGTTTCCCAATCATGCCGGCCACGAACTGTAAATATTTATTTTCGCCTGGCTTTCGTCCTCTACCATCGGTACCTTAACATAAAGGAAGTTTTATGGGTCTTTTTCGATCTTTGCATAATTAAGTTGTACATAGTTAAAAAACATCAAAAAGAAAAGGAAAGACAAACAAAAGTCGTGTTAAGCGTTAATTCCCGACCATGATTTTGAGATGTAATAGTCGATGGGCACGTAAACGACGTTTATAGTGTGTTTCTGATAAACTCAAAAACACAATGATTATTCAATTTCAGACCTCCCTAACTATAACAGTCATACGTTCTGTATATTTTGTTATCCATGTTTATAAACTCGTTACAGATGAGTTTTTTTACTCCCCCCTTTCCTCTCCTCCTCTCTTTATATACTAGAGAAGAGGAGAACTTACAAGTGCGCTCTGTTTAGCATATCCATATCTAACTAGATATTCTACTCTTGGATCATCACCATGAAGAAATAGATGAACTCAACTTACCCTAAGAGCTCTACATGTCCGTCCCATCCGTGGAACACCGCCGCACCTGCCTCCCCCAGTCGCCTGACCTATCCCATCGTCTGTCAAACCATCCCGTCCCTGCGCTCCGCGAGTCTACCTACAAAATCATCCATTTGCCTGGTCTTTCTGTATATCATGTCTCATCCGTCGCGTGGCGCAAGTCGATCTGCAACACTCCACTCTGTAGCAATTAATGCTATGAGATGGGGCACTGCACAAATGTGCCAGCCATGATTTTGTTCGCTAGATGTCATGTCCCAAAATGCTAATTATGTAATTAAGCATACATAATCATCATAATGTTATGTTTATACATTTGCAAATTGAGCTTTAAACGTGTTCCAAAAATATGTTGTAGATGGTTTAGAGATACTTAGGAAGCCCCAAATACTTTGGAGGTGAAGAAGGATGAAAAAAGAAGGAAAAGGGAAAAGACTATCCTCGTGGTCTAGCCGGGGTCACTCATGGTCTAACCGCCAGGGGGGCAGCCACATGAGCTTCCCGTGGTCTGATCGACCCATCTCGCGATCTGACCGACACAAAGCAGAGGCTCCACTTAAGAAAATTGGTCAACTCTCTCACACTCAATCTCTCTGGAGGGACTCCCTTGAGCTTCCCAGAGGTTTCCCCAAGCTCCTCACCTATTCTCCCTTGCCGGAGGAAAGTTTATCCAACTGCAAGCCCATACGCTACCCCGAGGCCCGATCTCCAAATCAGAGCTTCTTCGGAGTGGATTGATCCGCAATGAAGCTTCACTACACTAAAGTGAGACATCCCCTACTGTTTTTTCTGCAATTCCCGAGCTCTAATCAATCCTCATTCCATTTAGACCCAAGCTTAACCCTAGCCTAGGGTTTATCCATAGGGTATGTTGAGTTTAGCTCAGTGAATGTTATCTAAATCACTTTAGAATCACTCCACTAGTCCTATAGAGTATTTTGGTACCCTTCATGGTCGAAGGTTTCGCCAGAGTCTTCATCAGCGGCCTCACAAAGTGGCACCGACAGAGTCTCGTAATCTGACCACCACTAGTGTCAATCTGACCGCTAAAGGCCAAAACCTTCTGTACGCTGGCGATCTAACCGCCACTTCAACAGCGGTCTGACCGCCAACCACATAAAGCTATATGCACTTAAGTTGTCTTATCCGGGGTTTTAAACTTCAGAACCCTAATTATTTGGTAGTCTTCTGCAAATGTTTTTGAAACACAACGCTCTATTAATATACAAACATGCATCATATGCACACTTTTCCATCATTTGATTATTTATGCAATACGTTCTTGATTGATTTAGAGAGTGTTACATCAGTGATCCAAGTGAGTGAAGGTGTCACCAATCTATCAGAGTTCTGTGAGTGTTGCGTCGAGAGTATCAGGCAACCGCCAGAGCAGCAAGACAAACATCTAAGCATATTGCACCTTTGTTTAATCGAATGGAGTCTAAATTGATAAGTTATCGCTTACAAATCATTGCATGGTTAGCGAGTCGATGTCAAGTTTATATGTGTAGAACCTATATTGAATTGCATTACCTCTACCTTAAATTGTTGATTATCCATATCCTTATAGCCTTGATACCATTATTGATATCTAACTTAAGAGCTATTCGAAATGCTTAGCAATTCATAGGTCCCCGGCAAAAGTCAAACAGTAGTGCAACAATTGTTAACAAGCTTAGGGTTTACTTATTGTTTACAAACACAATGACAATGATGTGTGTTGTATGAGAGGTGAGGATGAGGTGAGATATGTGCGGTGCTAGGGGTATCTTCTGCACCGGAGGAGTTTTTTTAGTGTAGTTCAGGAGAGGAATCTGGATGTCATAGACCGCTTGCATCATTTAAGCACCGTTCGTCGGAGCAATTGACTTTAGCACTTTTTGTACTTACTACATGTTACATTTGGGAACGATAAGCCAAATATCTTTGTAGCTGTGGACTTTTGGTGTGAGAGTCGATTGTGTCGTGGGTATAATATGCTTGTAGGAGTATCCAGTTTGCTTTAGGAGTAGTTCTGGATGACCCCCGCACCTATCGGTGCATGATAAAATGGCTGGGCTTATTGAAAAAGGTTGACACGAGTATCCCTTTACGTGGGCTTGTGTGCACACATGAGTCGAATGATCCTCGGGTCGTGTAGGTAAAGGAGCATCCCTGCAAGGTGTAAAAATAATTCAAATTATCACGCTCTCGGTCATGAGTATGCTTCTGTCCATTTGCATCGATCGTAGAATTTCCAGAGTTTAGGGATAGGTGATATGGAAGGGTATGTTGGAAATAGTTATTTATGACTATTGATTACATTAGATGGTTTCAGTTAAATTTATGTTCAAGTTGTTGATTACAAGATAGGAAGGTACTTTTAGTTAAGTATAAGTGCTCACACCTAGGTGTCTAGGTTGCTTACACATGTTAATTTACTTAAACTTGCGACCTACTCCTTGCTAATGACTCAATGCATAATCCTTGGAGTCGGATTATTATATGTACCCAATATGGATTAAGTCTTGCGAGTAACTTTGTACTCACGCTGCTCTTTCAGGTTCTACCAGTAAGGAGGAGCTCGTGTTTGACTACTTCACGTCTACCGATGTAGATGGCGGGAATGAGTAGTGCAAACTACTCGTGTGGCGTGCTTTTGGGTGGAGCCTAAGGATATATGGTTTCGTCTAGCTTTTGGTGTTGATAGGGGATAATCTTCCACTGCGTAGTTTGTAGTTTGGTTAGGTGGTAATCTATTATTTATCCTTCTAGCTCCTTTTTGATGTAAATTATCGTAAATGGTTAAATACTTAGGAACTTATAATATAATTTAATTACTCGCTATTTCTTAAACTTTGTTATGATGCTATATGTTAGAAAGGCATGCGTTCCGATCTTAGGCACAAAACACGTGCCGGGACTATCAGAATGGTATTCTAATTAATCATCGTAGTCGTGATTAAACAAATGATCATCTTAATGATTAATTAGAATACTATTTGGTTGATTCCTCATAACACTGGTATCAGAGTTTGGTTTAATGAAGTAGCCTAAAAATAAGTAAGATGTGGGTTAGGAAGGTAACAACTCCACTAAAGCAACCCACTAAAGTTTCTTTTGCCTCCTTTTGTTAATATGTATAAATTTGCTATAATATGCCTCTAAGCGTAACGAACGATTGTTTGTGGCATTTAAGTTATTTATTTTCGCATTGTGATGTCGTCATGAATCATGTTGCATCGATCAAAAAGGTAAGGAACGCATCACGATGACGGTAAATATCGGAGGCTCAATCAGTGCGAGGCAGAGGCCTAGTGTGTCCCGTACGACAATGGTACATGAAGTAAATATGTTGGCAGCAACGTATGAAATGTCGCTTGTGCAATGAAATGCACATGCACCATTCGCGTGAGAAAGAAAAAGTAGCACAAAGGGTGATGATTAGTAGTCGTGGTACGTATGGATGCCTACGATCTTGATGTTTGTTGCGGAGTTATGCGCCTAAGAAAGAAACATGTAGATAAGGATCTATCGTGTGTGGAAAGGGGTGGAAAGGCCACTGTTGCTGGTGCCACATTTCTAGTGGCCTGACCACCAGATAGGCAGTGGTCCGACCACCATATTGCATGCGATCTGACCACCAGCGGTGGCCTGACTGCTGGCATTTGCGTAGAAAATGTTGCAAGGGTGATCTAGGCCGTGTTTTTGCTATGTTCTACTAAACCTTTTATCATGCATGTTCCTTTCTATAATGTGATGCTCTAGTGTGCATCGTTTGTTTGGTTCAGCCGTTGCCATTTCCAACTAAAGTTCAGATTTAATCTTTCATCTTCTCTCATTTTTGCCATCTCTAGCAGGATGAGAACCGACCAAAGTCTCGAATATCTTTCCTAGGGTTCCAATGAGAATAATCCTATACCACCTCTGTCGTTGAGCATGGCGGATGTTCTCATGCAAATAGAACAAAACCGTCAAGCTCAGACAGCTCTGCTCGAAGCTCTCATGCGTAACATGGCCCCTGACGGAGGAGGTGGAGCTGAACGACGGGACGACTTCCATGCGAGCTGAGGATCCTCTGGATGCCGACCACTTGCTTTGAACCATCGAGCAGAAGCTCACTCTTCTCCGGTGTGAGGACCACGAGAAGGCTCTTTTCTTCACCCATCAGCTTCAGGGTGTTGTTGGCACATGGTGGTCCAACTTTTTGGTCATGCATGTCGCCAACCATCGGGTGTCTTGACCGGAGTTCTGCCAAACCTTCCGTGGTTATCACATTCCCAAGGGGATTATGGAGATCAAAAGGTGGGAGTTTCTGGACCTCAAGTAGGGAGGCAGGTCAATGATAGAGTATGTACAGGTGTTCAACCACCTTGCACAATATGCACCGAAAGAGGTTAACATCGATGAGCGAAAGCAATACCGCTTTGTGAATGGTCTCTCTTCCAAGATGCAAGATCGCTTATCAGCTCACGAGTTCATTGACTTCAACAAATTGGTGAGCACCTCCCTCACTGTCGAGTTCAAACTGAAGAACCACCACGAGGAGAAGAAGCGCAAGAGGGTTCCATCACCTTCCATGGGTAAGAGCTCTCAATGTACATAGATGGAGAATCAACCTCCTCCATCTCATATGTCAGTTTTGACTACTCCACGACCAATGTGGATAGTGCGACGGCCATCTTTCTTTGCTTCGCAAGGGCGGCTTCCAAAACTCACCGATTCTCAGAGGAGTGTGACAGGTGCCCCCAGCGGCCCATGTTACAATTTTGGCCGTGTCAATCACTATACGCGGAATTGCTATTTCCCAAAGTTGGGAGTCGTGCTGATTGCTTCAAGGTCATCACTGTCAGCTCCACCCCCTCCCCAAGCCTCCAAGGCTATGCAAGTTCCCAAGCGCGATCAAGTCAATTACACCACCACCGAGGAAACTCGCGAGGGATAAAACATATTGATGGGTATGTTGCTTGTGAATTCTTACCCTGTAATTGTACTTTTCGATTCCTTTGCATCTCATTCATTTGTCAAAGAGAGTTACGTCTAGAGTCACCACATGATCACCAAGATCTGACCTACATCTTATCATATTGATGCAATCGGTGCCCCATTCCAAACCAATCGGGTCGTTCCTTTGGCTGAGATTCTCATTGAGGGAGTTCAGTTTTTTGCAAACTTGATTTTGCTTGATACTAGGGGAGTGGATGTCATATTGAGAATGAATTGGCTTGCCAAGAATAAGGTCACCATTGATTGTACTCATAGGGCTATCACTCTTAATGACGTGTCTGACATCCAAGTCTATTTGAGGCTTAAGGAAGTTAATCCTTGCATTTATACCCTCAAGGTTGTCACAATCATGAATCTCCTAAACATTCTCGTCATGTGTGAGTTTCCTGATGTCTTCCAAGAGGAATTGCCAAGAATGTCACCGATATTCGGAGTTTTCTCGGACTCGTGAGTTATTACCACCGGTTCATCGAGAACTTCTCCAAAATTGCCAAGCCAATGGCTGAGCTATTGAAGCAAGAAAGTGTATTTGAGTGGTCGAGTGAATGTGAGTCAGCTTTCCAAACTTTGAAAAAACAGCTCACGACCGCTCCTGTTCTTACTCAACCCAAAGTGGACAGGGATTTTGACGTCTATTGCGATGCTTCCTGCATATGCCTCGGATGTGTCCTCGTGCAAGAAGGTCGGGTTGTTGTTTATGCCTCACTTCAGTTGAAGCGCCGTGAGGAGAATTACCCATTTGAGCTTGTTGTAAGCCTTTTCGAAATAAATTTTGAAGAGAAACCCATTCATCTTCTTACGGTGGAGTTCATGAATGGTCTCATCCAGGATGAAAACTCCTTCTAGGATATTTCTCTCTCGCATAAAAACAGTTTGAGTGGGTCTAATTATCTTATTCGCTATACTATTTACGCGATAGCCACTTTTGTAAAAATCTTGAAGCTCACATTCAACAAACATATCGATCTATATTATTGTATGTGGCATGCCTCTTTGATCTTAGGAAGTAGGATAATTACCCCAAAGTTTATATTGTAAAGCGGTAGAATACCAGAATGTGAATCATGGAATAACATCATCAGATCCTCCTTGATGATGTTCCAAAAAGCCTATAGAAATCTTTAGGTAATTCATCAGGGCCCAAATCTTTGTTGTGCTCTATTTGGAAAATGACTTGCCGTACTTCATTTTCTTTGAAGGGGCCCAATAGAATGTCATTTTCAGCTTCTGTAACTTGAGGAATGTCTTCTCTTTGAGTTGTAATCAACGAGAAGTGGTTATTCTGTAGAGGACCAAAAAGTTATGTGTAGTATTTTGTGACTCCCCTTCTATTACACCTACATCCTCTTCCAGGTGGTAGATACAATTTTTCCTATACTTGCCATTTGCAATTGATTGAAAAAAAATTGTATTGCTATCACCATAGAGAATTTGATCTTCTTTTGCTTTTTGTTACTATTTTATCTCTTCTTCATGGAGTATTTTTACCAGCTTCTCATTAGCCTGATTTTTTTTTTCAGTTTTCAAATCGGTCGGCCCCACTACTACATAATAACCTAACACTACCAGTTCCAAACTAACTTTCTCTGCCGGTTTTGGAACCGGCGGTACGCAATGGGTAGTGATAGCCAGATTGCTATCACTACCGACTCTTGTCCACCAGCAATGAAGCCTTTTTTCAGAAAACAAAAAAAAGAAAAAGAAAGCAAAAGGTGGCACCCAGGACCTCGTCGTGCTCGTCGCAGTGGATCCTGCCACTAGCACATCACAAACGTGGTGGCACAAAGGCCACCGCCACATCACACAAACGTGGTGGCATTAAGGCCACCACCATAACACAGAAACGCCCACGCACCGCCGCCACCACTGACCCACCCACGCGCCTCCGCCGCACCCTGCGACGCCACTCTGCCGTGACAGCCCAGGCGCTGCCGCTGAGCCTCATTCTCTCTCCTTTCTCACCTTCTCCTCTCTCTCTTGGGTGGATCGGGGAGATAAGGTTGGACCGGAGGAGGAGACACTACGGACTTAGATTTTTCAAGTTGTGGCCGACCGGGATGAGCGGATGTGACGCGTAATTAAATGGATACAATAGAAAATTCGGATCTGAAACGATGTTCAGTGCCGGTTGGTATTAACGACCGACAGTGATACTGTCACTGCCAGTTTTTAATACGAGCCGGCAGTGATGATCCTTATCATTGCTGATCTATTAGAACAGTGATGGACCAGTATAAAAGACTGATTTTGTAGCAGTGGCCTCCATGTCTTGGATATTCTGTCTAAGTTATGAATTGTTTTTTCTTCTCTTGTTTATATGCGTTAGCGGTATTTGTTGTCCAGCCTCTAAGATTGCGTCTCTCTGAGCTAAGTTTATGTGTCCATCTTTGCATATGTGTTTGATGCATTCTTTAACTCCCTCGCGATTTAACGAACCTAGTTTAAACTTGAATGATTTTTAACCCACCTAGCTAATGAGTTTTCGGTGTCCAAAAGGATAGGAACATGATCGGATAAAGTTGTCTGTTCGAGATGACTCCATCGATGGATCTCCCCTTCAACCAAATTCTGTCACGCCAATAATGAGGTGATAGCATGGTACGACCAAGACTCCCAGATCTTCTAGAAGGCTAGGTATCTACAACTAATTTAGCCAGCTAGACGGTAGCTCGCTCCTGCATACCATTCCCATTTTGATCTCCTAGTGAGTAGTGACTGTCATTTTCGTCCCTTCCCACTTTCTGATGACAGATCCATGTCCAAGTTGAGTTATACCGGATACGTGATAGACTGATAGCGTGCGCAGTCTACTGGACGGAACCGCTGTGAGATCGACTAACGCTCACACGGCCACGAGCTATCCCCGCCTCGGCCGACACAGCCGAAAGCAGAGGAAACCGGCGGCGATGCCTACGACCGAGTCCGGAGCCGCAATTTCTGCGAGAATCCTGGAGGTACGCACCAACCCGACGATGACTCGACTCCACTGCGCCGACCCTTGCGCGGGAGGCAATGGCTGGCTGGACTTCCGCGCGCGGCCGCTCCCCTGATCGCGGCCGGTAACAAAAAATGGGGTCCCCAAGGGGAGCGCACGCGTCGGCTGGCTGCACGGGCGCGTTGGCTTGGTGGGCGCACACGGCTGGGTGGCTTGACGAGCCGCGGTAGCGTGTGGGCTCGAGCGAGCAGTCGGGACAGGGTCGGGTCTGCGCGGAGCTCTAGCGCACGGCGTGCTGCACGTTTGCTGGGAGGCGGCTACGGGGAACCCGAGACGGTTTCATACGGTCGCGTCTTCTCTCTCCCGGATTAGGATGGATGTTCAGCGATGCTTATCTAATTAGTTCAACTTAATTAATTAACTAGTTATTTGAACCTAATCTACGGATACTCACATATCGCTCCATGCCTATTCTTACCTGGATTGTTGGGTCGGCTGGCACTGTCACGTAACGTAACGTGTTCACGGTTCACCTATGGGAGAATGCGGCTCAGCTGCATGCGATCGCCATCCGCAGCTTTTAGACAGTGTCGCTGCTCCGATTAGCAATAGGAGAACTATATGACTGTGTATGTGACTTCCTTATTAGGGTCTATATATTATAAAATAAAATTGTTTAAATAGTTTATACCTAATAGGTAGATATATGATCCGGTACTATAGTTATGATCTAATCACGATACAATCTACGAGTTAGGAGGTTGAATTGTGCCTGGATCGACGCCTCGGTACGATCTGACTCGACTATACTCCGCCGCTGCCACTACCCCCATGCCTAAACCACCCACCCTACCCTCGCTACCTATCGCCGCCCGCCCACATCACTCGCCCCTGCCGCCTAACATGGCATGACATGTCGTAATCGTGTCTAGATCGACCTAGTATGACACAGTCACTCATATATTGTACCGTGAGCCATATCTCTCACATGTGAGTTGGATGGATAGTTAGCCAAGCTTAAAAGTCCGTTTAGTTAGCTGGTCCGTTAGGCTCAGTTGACCATGCCTGTTCTATAGCACACTGGTAGGCCACAAATGAATCGGACTGGTCTGTGTTGCGTATGATGAGTTGGCTCCAACGGACCTGCTTCAATCTTATTACTACTAGAGGGATTCTATATTTGATTTTGTTGATTGGATATGGCTAAATTTGTTTCCGAAAAATTGGAACATCGCATCATGGCATCAGTCGAATAGACTTTAGTGGGCCTGTCACTGAAGGCCATCTTGACTTCTGCGAAAGGGACAGATCGAGACGCGCGCGCGTGTTGCTGGTTGCCATCTTGAACTATATTGATTTGGTGATTTCTAATGTCAAGTTGCTATTTTTATACGGAAATCATCGTTGAATTTATAGGATGGAGAAATATGACTAAATTAGTGAATAGAAATATCATCAAATTCTTGAATAGCCTATTTTAATTTTTCCTCTAACACACCTCAAATAAAAAAAAAGCAAAAACAACAGATCAAGAGAAATAAAACATTCCAAACTATCGATGAAAACCCAGTTCCATAGACAATCAATCCGAGTGTCATAGCTCTAAAAAAACTTACAAATAGATGTGAAAACACTTAGATCTAAAGAAATATACATCAGATGAAGAAACTCTCCAAATTGATAGATCTAGATGCTGAGGAGATTCAAGACCAACGTATATACGATTTTTATCCCTTTAGCAATAAGAAAATCAGCTCCAATATGGTGAAAAAAATTCAACCTCTTAAAAAACAGAAATCACCATAAAAGTCTAAAAATTTACAATCATGCAAGAGAGCCAGAAACGGAAAAAAAGAAGAAGATGAACATAAGCATAAGAGTAAATATAATCTTCATTACTTGCATAAGAACGTTATATTTTTAATGGATTATAAAGTATTTTAACTTACAAAGCTTACACCTAACTCATAGGCTAAGCTCTCATCTCTTTCTTCTAAGACGCTAGAACTTTCTCCCAAATACTCTCAAATGGCTAGCTCAAGGAGGCTCTCAACCCACTCCCCTCTATTTATAGGTTTTTGGGAGGTTCCTTATGCTCTAAGTTTCCTAGATATTTTGCTTTGTAAGCAACCTAGCTTCCTTATTGATCAAAGAATCTTCATGATAATGACACGTATATTTCATCTTGCGATTTTGACCACCGGTAAGTCTCTCCCGCTCCCGATCCCTTAGGCTGTCTTGTCACTTGCAGCAGCATCCTTTTTGTTTGACTTTGTTAACATGCAATCTTCATTCACCTGTTTTGCTTGCTTTTCACATATATAGCTAGAATTATTCTTGACTCCATCTGACCTCCTTGATCGTCTGGCACCAAGCACCCCGCTTAGCCCTGATATCTCATCGTCAACCATCAAGTTATATCCATCACCTATGTCAGGACCCTGACCTCGGGCTCCCTTGTACCTCATATATTATACCATGTATCAAGTAGCTGATATGCACATAATTCAACAGAATGAATCAAATACATACTTCGAATAAAATAATTACCTGAAAGGCGCAAGAGATGATCTAATGAATAAGGATCACATCAGACTAGCCAAGCAGAAGAGCCTACAACACAACGGAGCAAAACGAACTATACAACTCAATGTCACAAGCAACTCGGGTGCGAACACGACCTTAGACTTCTTCTCTTTAACTTCGTCTGGGTTGAGATTGATCTCCATCTCAAAAATCTAAAAACAGCAAGACTAAATACAGAATGTACTTAATAAGTCTTATACTACTTTAAAGGGTTGACGGATACATAATGAATATTTCAAGGATAAGGCTTTATGGTATAATTTGAAGTGTAAAGAAGGTTTTATGCATGTATTTAGTTATATTCTCTACTGATAATATTTTGAAAAAAAAGATAACCTGGTAGCAAAGCTTTTGAAATAATTTAAAACAAAGTAACCTGATAACAAAACTTTTAAAACAGTTTTAAATCCAGAAAATAGGAACAAGTTATATCTAAGGGGTTTTCAGTCATGTGAGGGGCTACTTCTCGCTCCGTAGTCTCTTTTTTCATATCTGGTGTACCTCTAGTACCATACAGATCCTGCTGGAATGAGCCAGTAACCTCATCATACGGACATCTAGTCCATACGCTCACTCATTAAGACACACACCATGAGTCTAATCAAACATGACCATGCCTTCGCATGTCCATGACCGTAAACATGGCTATTCGAATAGGTTTACCCTCTCCAGAGGTTATACACTGTACCCATACGATATACTCTGCCTTCATCCGTTGCAGGTGGAGGAGCGAATCATACCGAGACACTCCAATCATTTTTTTTGTTGGGCTTTTCTACGTCATTCATCAAGTGCTTCAGATCTCGTATAGAGGGCATAGCCCTGATTCGACTAGGGCGAAAACTTCTTCGCGCAGAACCTAAAGACACTTGGCTCAACGTTGTCTCCTAGGCTCCTAGTATGATGTCCAACTCGATCTGATGTGTACACATCTTTCCTCCATAGAATCAAAAGAGATCTCCTAGAAAATACTTCGGTGAAACATCCAATGTTCACACCTGCTCATCACCAGACCATTCGGTGTGTACAACCACCAGACAAGCGTTGAAGTATCTCCTAGAAAATAGTTTGGTGTGCACTTCTCTTTAACACCAGACCATCCGGTGAGTTCTTCGATTTTCACTTTTGAGTTGAAATGCTTTTGTGTGAAATCTTATGAACGCAGAACAATCCGGTGTATACAATTTCTCCAGCGTTGGATCATTAGATGTGTATATTTTTTCTAGCTCAGAAGCAGAAAACTTGCACTCCTATTTCTCTCCTACTTCGGTTAGTCATAATCAACATTATCCACAGTCAAACTCATACAAACTAAACTTAACTCAATTTAGACTTTGTCGATAACTCATTACATATAAATCAAGATGCATATACACTTAGTTTGTCGGAATCACAACAGAAATATTAGCTCCAGTACTAAATCATATTTTCTTCGATTACATGCTTGCCCATGCACCAGAGCAACTACTAGTGTAATACAAGGAAATTAGGAAACCCCAATAGGGATGTTCATAATCATCCGCCCATCTCCCTCCTCTTATGTTGGCCTTTGCAGCCTTGCACGGCATCACACTAGATATGGGCATAAGTCTATCTATTGATGCATTCTAGTTTAACTTAATTAATTAGATAATTTTTCTATTTTATATTATCTAAATTAGATGATTAAATTAAACTAGAGTTGATCAATGGATAGAATCCACCAATGCCCATCTCTACACCGCACTGCCAATGCACCAATGCCCATCTCTACTTGGCGTTGTGCCGGGTGAGACGAGACGACGCTCCTGGCTTATTCCTGAGACGACACGTCGACGATTCCTGCAGAGAAAAAAGAATGGATAAGAGTCGACGGCCAACCTACGGGAGGTGCTCACATGGGCAAAGATTTCTGGGAGTATTTTTGGGTTGGATGCACATGCGCGGGTGGGAATTGTATCATCACTCGGCACCCGTGGAGAAGAAATTTGGAACGTTGAAGCAACCAACCGTGCGAGCAGTCATTTCACTCCATTGGGATGCAAACTAACAGGAAGCAATTTAGAAGAGACCATTTTTCATGGCTGCGGAGCATTCATGTGAACTCGTTGTGAACCGTCCGAACAGCACGAGGAGAAATTATCGGCCATTCGATTTTGCTAAGCTGGCAACAAAACTAAGGTAATAGTAACATCAAATTCTAACAAATGTGATCAATTCTCGTGTGTGTTCACCTGATGGCTTATTCTGAAGTTGTGCATATTACTAACACCGAGATTGGGTTGTCTTTTTTTTCTGAAGGTGTCTGAGAATTGGCTATCGCCTTCCCATTTCTTTAAGGAAGTGTTTCGACGAAGGGAATTGCTCCAGAGATTTTCAGGCTAAAGATCTGGATACAAATATCTCCTATTATTCAATCAGGCCCTTAGTTCGTTCGCACTTCGCAGGAATGAACCTCCCCCACCCCACCCACACACATTGATCTACTTCCTGTGGACTGTAGTGCCAGATAATTGATGGGTAGGCATGAGCCGTCCAAAGAAATTTAGGAGGGGCTCTCCAAGATTCCGCACTTTCTGTTGGCTTTCCTTTGAAGTTGATGATGCTTTGGAGAAAAAGCTCATGATCGGTACAAGTTGGCTGTTGGCTAGGGAAATGACAAACACGAGGCTCCCATAAAGGTGAATAGACAAAGGCATGAAGGCATCAGGCACCTCTAAACATGTGCGCTTAAAGCATCGATTAGACTGTAGGTAACATGTCATTTACTCTAACTGCAGTGAGCAGACAGATATTCTAATTACAATATAAGCAGCATAGTTGTACTTCCATCTGCACCTCCCAATGGCAACATGCAGTGGTTTCCACTGGCCACTGAATGATGCATGGTGCCACCATCCGGGACAACCTGGATTAGCTTAAACTGCATTATCAAGGATCTTCAAATTCCCTCTGCGAGCCCAAGCGATTACAACAGATCCTGAAGATCTCTAGCAAAGTGCTGATTAAGAACGTCATTATTCATTAACCATTTTTTATGTGGCAACGTGGGTGCCAGATTTTCTTAATACCTACTTCAGCTGGAGCAAAATTTGTTGGAGTGTCAGTAGTTGTTTGGTGTGCTGTATATATAGTCAAATCCTCGCATTGTATCGGTAGCCTATATTCTAGTACTAACAATGAAATAGATTTCACTCAGATAACATAAACCTACAGATGGAACTATATTCATTTGTTAAAAAGATATATTCGTCGCCAATCTTGATGCCTGTGTCAGGCCAACTAAGATTCCTCACCAATTCAGTTTGGCAAGAAGGAGGCCTGTCAGAATGTCAGGTCGTCTTGTATATTAGCACGATGCTCGTTCGATTGAACCTAGTTGCAGCACTTCATTGCCATGTTTTTGCCCCAGTTGATAGACACCACATGAATACCTCATCACGAGGAGATCTAGGGGTAAGTGTGATCTGTGGATGGCAAGTGGGGAGCATGGCAACAGGCGTGCAAGGAGGATCAAACTGGCCCTCATGGTGATCACTCGCACAGTCCATGTGCCAAAAGAGAATCGATCGCCCCAGGTAGTTGATGTGCAAGTGTCACAGTACTTGAGAACGAGCTAGCGCTCATTTGGTTAGTGCGCTAGCTGCGCCCATGCCAACCGGCTTTAGAGCCCAGCTCGACCCAGGTTCTCACCTCCTCCCCTTCTTAATGATTTAGCAGTGCTCCTATTTTTCTTCGTGTGAATTTAATTTAAGAAAGTTTTAGCCCTGGTAGTATTACGTTGAACTGAGTTTGATAGTAAGTGTCACTTTGAACCAGATAATTTGTTCACCAATGTTTCACTTCATACCATGTTTATGCATTAGGGCTTTTGATTGTGTTCTTGTGGGTAGACTAAGCTAAAAAAATGCACATTGCTTCCCAATTAGGCGCCATATGAGGTAGACACCGGTAAAAACATTTGCATACTCACATACTAATCAGTTCCTCGAATCGACCAGAGGTAGTTCTTCGGATCAGCACGGATAGAATGATGGCATCCACTCAAGGCGGTGCCGGTGGTTGCGAGGAAGGCATGGCTGCAAAGGAGCGGCATCAGCAACGTGAGTTGGCCCACAGATGAAGGAGACGAGGAAGAATCGCCGGCTGACAATGACGAAGATTTTTCAGTGAGCATATGAGAAGCATTTACCCAACCAATTTGGGAAATTATGGTAGGATTTTGGATTGTAGGCGATTGTTGATTTGGGCGTTCTTTCCCTAAAATTGCATCGTCGTGGCATCATAATAACGCCAGGCTTTGTAATAATCTATACTTAGTAAGTTGGTCATACTAATAGCGTAGCTAGCCTCGCTATAATATTTTTATCACGATAACTTTAATTAAAAAATAGTCTTTAGCTTTTTTATGATGCTAGAGTTATTTAGTTACAAAACGTATGAAATTATAAGAAGAGATAAAAATATGATAGCGGTTTAGAAATTTTTTTATGCTTTAAATTTGTACCGAATCGTATATATATATATTGGTTTGATTCATATACGTTTTGATCAACTATCAAAATTATGCGTTAGTTATAGATAACCCAACCAAAATCAGCATAGGTTTGACTTACCTATTGCCTATTTGATGCAACGACCTTTAGTTACATGGTGCTTCTTTATTTATTATTTTAGTAAAAAATTTAAAAATTTTATTATTTTTATTATGAATTTTAGTTATTGATTACTTATATTTTACTACCTCTGCTTTCGTTTACTTATCACCGATTTTTATTATAGCAATTTTGACCTTATGTTTTTTCTACGGAAAATTTACAAATACTTAAAAGTATATAATACTAATAAAATAAATTTCACGATGAATTTAATGATATAAAATTTTTAGGTATCTATAAACTTTTTAAAAAAATATATATAAGATCAAACTTTCTATGACAAGTAAATGAAAATAAAGGAAGTACGTAGACTTTTTATTTAGGTATTTTATTTTTATAATAATTTGAATTTTAAGACTATAATTGATATAGATCCTTCTTTTTTCTATTTTAACCCTAATTTTAATTATTATTTATTTTATTTGGACTCTTTATTTAGATATTTTACTTCTCAAACCGTATGGAAATTGAATGGCTATTTTTTTCATAATTTTAATTTCAAATTTAACTATTTATTAATCATATTTGATGTGAACTTTTTAGTTTAATTTAGACCATTAGATATTCATAATAATAAATGCTCTAGATTATTTTCTTTTTTTATTAACATCAACATTTCGTGACTTTGAAAGCGAACATGGTGGATCTTTTTAACACTTAAATAATAATATAGTAGATTACTTATTGTTATACAATTTAATAGTAGTAAAATAAGCTTTTGGGAAGGCAAATGAATAAGTTAATACAATCGTATTTTTAGGGTAAAGTTAATACAGTCATTAAGACTTCAATTTAGATTGTTGGCGATCTTCTTTATTTTCTTTTGTTCAATTGAGTTCTACTCACTGTTAGGTTGTTCAGCTGAGTTCCTATGTAGGTCTTGTTTGGCATATTTTATTTTTGACTTCGGCTTCTCGGAAATCATAAGCTAAAATAAACAAAGTTTTAAAAACCTTATTTTTGAAAAGCTAAAAACCTAGCTTCTAATGAAATGAACTAAAATCTGATAACCTGGCTGTGAGCGACTTTTCTGATTTTAAGTGTACTGAGAATCTAAAAATTTCTCACAAAAACCAACAGCCAAAAGCCAAAAGTCATAAGCAGCTTTCAGTAAAAACTATTTTCAATAAAAACTCATAAATTTCAGTTATATCAAATAGGACTATAAGCTAAACAAAATGTTTTTGAAACTGAGGTTTGCATTGGTTTGGTTGGCAAGAGACAAAGGAAAGATGAAAGGAGATGGAGTGCAAGCACGTGAAGCGAAGCTGCGACGGTCCATCCACCATATGCTTAAAGACAGCCTAAAGTAGAAAATTTGTGTAAAGCATCTACTCGTTTGATCATAAATATTGATGTTTTAGATATTGACACGTTGTTAATAGAACACGGATTTCACCATCACCTTTGTAGTTCGTAATTTTGTATATACACATACGATTTCCCTTTTTTCTGATATAAATATTTATAAAGATATTAACAATCAAAGTTTATGAAGCATAACCACATATATGTCCAAAACACCGAGTTTTATTACTGAGGCAGTAGTTCAAAGTGACATCTTATCAAACCGGTTTGAAATGCGCCGCCCAGCTGAAGTGAAATGTATACATTATGTTTTTTTTAATAAAAACAATAACCGAACCAGGGTCTGAATGACAAATGTTCGGTGAGCGGATGTCTTTTTTAGATATTTTTAGATGAGAGAGGATGTCTTTTCTTGAAGGGTGACAGGGTGGACAGAGAAGATCTTTTTATTTTTATAATTCTTAAATCAAAAAAATTATAAAATTAGACGTCCGTTTTGGAAACACCTATTTTTCAAAACAGAGGGCTGCAACGGTAAGTCTTTTCTAGATGTCTAGTTGGACGCATATTTTTACAAATTTTCGATTTAAGAAGTATTAAAATAAAAAAGTTCGTACAGAGGACATGTAAGGCCCATCATGGCAAAGCAGAAAGGCTCGAGAAGATCGAGGCCCAACTGCTACATTCACCACTCCCTTTGCAATTCTGATCCGGATTCTAATACGCCGACGCGTCATACAAACTATGCAAGTAAAGTGGCCCAATAGTCCAAACCTGGTTTCTCACTAGCGGCCCATCGGCACGACCCAACCCGCCGAAATCCGGCAGACGAGAGCCCGCAGGACGAGCTGCCACAGAAAATCCGACGCGCAACGGCACTGCTACTGCTCTCCCGCTCCGACAATTCAAAATTCGAAAGTATCCAGCACGGCCGCCGGCGGAGGCAGAAACGGCGGAACCGCCCGTCCAAATCAACCCCCACCCCCCTCTCTCGTCTCACCTCTCCCACCTGCCAACGGGCCCGCCTGTCCTGTGGCCCACTTACAAGTGAGACGTCGCTCCGTGGTGTTCTCCGTCGCACCTAACGTGAAGCGAATGGGCCACCGACCGGTTTTCTTAGAGCAACGCAACTGGATCGTACCCAATTGCTTACACTCGCTAACCGCTTAAAAAAGAATTCACGGGCCCACTTGACAGCGGAGAAATTAGTGGCGTGTTGTCGCTACCCATGTACCAACAAAAAGCGATCTAGTTTCGAAATGTTTCGCTCCGAGGCCCCGTAACTTCTTTTATTTCTCATCCAGTACATGACAGCCTGGCCCAGGTCAACTGAGTTGGCGCAAGCCACCCGACCGTTGCGGGGCGGAGGAGGCCGAACCGCGTAAACGAACAAACTGCAGGGGCCTGAGCGGAAAAGCACCCATCCCTTCGCCTGCACTCCAGATCCAGGCTGTCCCGCTCAATAAAATGAGGTGAGTGTGGGGAGCGGAAGCCCTAAGCCGAGACCCGCAGATAGGCGTCTTCGTACTCGCCCCCCTCGCGCGACTCAAAGCTTTCCTCCCCTCATCTTCCCGTTTCCCCTAAGCAGCCGCCGCCGCCGCCTCACCCGCCAGACACCATGAGGGAGTGCATCTCTATCCACATCGGCCAGGCTGGTATCCAGGTCGGAAACGCGTGCTGGGAGCTTTACTGCCTCGAGCATGGCATTCAGGTACCGATCCGTCCGTTCCCCCATTTCTGTATGGCTCTGTAGCTATAGATCTGTTGTGGATCCGGGCGCTTCTGGGATTGATGTGTTCGGGACTCGGTGGATCTGAGCTGTGGGATGAAATGGCGTGTGGTGTCGGTGTATTTAGGGGTCTGGAATATTTTTTAGATAAGTGGCAAATCTGTTCATGCGGTTTGTGTAGTGGTAGATTTGCGTATGCGGGTGCTGTAGCTGTGGATCTCACTATTGATGTCTCGGAATTAGCCGAAATAGCTTACCATTTCCCTAGATCTGAGTTTGCTGTAGTTTATGTACCTGAAATTGTTCCTGTTTATGTGTGGTTCGTCCTCCATGTGGAAGATCTGGACAATGTAGGCTCTATATTTCGAATGCAGCCTCCTATGGTTAGGAACGCCATAAATTTTATGAAACGCTCTGTTAATTCATAGATCATCAAAATATTTAGTTCGTAAGTGATCTGCTTAGATCTGGACGTCTGCGATGCTGATCCGTATTTTCTAGATTGATTTGACGTTCATCCGCTAGTATTTTTATGCGATTTTGAATAATCTGTTTCGAGTTTTATTTCATAGGAAACTGCTGCTGGTTAGATCTGTTTATTTGACGTTTCTATGCATAGGAAACCATGAACAATCTGTTTCTATGCAACTTCCATCAATTTTAGGCTTCTATTTTTTCTGTTTCAATTTAGTTAGATCTAGTCGTCAAGGATTGTCTGCAATTTTTTGTTTTCTTTAGTTGATATCTTTGGATACGTAGGGTGCTCAGTCAATAGTTTATCAATCTGCCTAAAATGTATTATCATGGTTATATTATATGAAGCGGAAATGATGATTTGAAACAACGGTCAATTCACACATAATTAAGTTGCGATGCTTTTTAAGATGTTCCATATAATATTCCTTTATTTTGGGCGTAGCGTGTGTAGATCGATAAAATGGATATATATACCATGTGTAATTATAAATATGCACTGTTTATATGTTCACGCTAATCGTAGAAATAACAATCTGTTCTGTGTTACTGTTTTTTTTTTTGTGAACGCTTGTTTGTAATGTGTTACTTGCACTGAAATTTCTGTTGTTTGCTGTCGAGTGCATCTCTAACGCTGCTTTATTCGTCCCATTCAGGCTGATGGTCAGATGCCCGGTGACAAGACCGTTGGAGGAGGTGATGATGCTTTCAACACCTTCTTCAGTGAGACTGGCGCAGGGAAGCATGTCCCCCGTGCTGTGTTCGTTGACCTTGAACCCACTGTGATTGATGAGGTGAGGACCGGCACCTACCGCCAGCTCTTCCACCCTGAGCAGCTCATCAGTGGCAAGGAGGATGCTGCCAACAACTTTGCCCGTGGTCACTACACCAGTAAGTTATCTGCTCTTCACGTGATATTCTGGTGATAACAGCCTTGCTGAACTGCTGGTTGACGTTGGCCGTTGCTACTCTTGCAGTTGGCAAGGAGATTGTTGATTTGTGCCTTGACCGCATCAGGAAGCTTGCCGATAACTGCACTGGTCTCCAGGGCTTCCTCGTCTTCAACGCTGTTGGTGGAGGAACGGGCTCTGGCCTTGGTTCTCTCCTCCTTGAGCGGCTGTCTGTTGACTACGGCAAGAAGTCCAAGCTCGGGTTCACTGTGTACCCATCTCCCCAGGTCTCCACCTCGGTGGTTGAGCCATACAACAGTGTCCTGTCCACCCACTCCCTCCTCGAGCACACTGATGTCGCTGTCCTGCTTGACAACGAGGCCATCTACGACATCTGCCGCCGCTCCCTTGACATTGAGCGCCCAACCTACACCAACCTCAACAGGCTTGTGTCTCAGGTATTGGCTTGCTCCACTGAATCAATATTCTGTGTTCGTTGCACTGTCTTCACATGTGTGCTGTTTAAACTGTTGTGCAGGTCATTTCATCTCTGACTGCCTCCCTGAGGTTCGATGGTGCTCTGAACGTTGATGTGAACGAGTTCCAGACCAATCTTGTGCCCTACCCGAGGATCCACTTCATGCTTTCGTCCTACGCTCCAGTGATCTCCGCTGAGAAGGCCTACCACGAGCAGCTCTCCGTGGCTGAGATCACCAACAGCGCCTTCGAGCCTTCCTCCATGATGGCCAAGTGCGACCCCCGCCACGGCAAGTACATGGCCTGCTGCCTCATGTACCGTGGTGACGTGGTCCCCAAGGACGTGAACGCGGCTGTCGCCACCATCAAGACTAAGCGCACCATCCAGTTCGTGGACTGGTGCCCGACCGGCTTCAAGTGCGGCATCAACTACCAGCCACCCAGCGTGGTCCCCGGCGGGGACCTCGCCAAGGTGCAGAGGGCCGTGTGCATGATCTCCAATTCCACCAGCGTCGTGGAGGTGTTCTCCCGCATCGACCACAAGTTCGACCTCATGTACGCCAAGCGCGCCTTCGTGCACTGGTACGTGGGCGAGGGCATGGAGGAGGGCGAGTTCTCCGAGGCCCGTGAGGACCTGGCTGCGCTCGAGAAGGACTACGAGGAGGTCGGCGCTGAGTTCGACGAGGGCGAGGAAGGCGATGAGGGTGATGAGTACTAGATGATGCTTCCTGGTGCTCCGTCAGGCCAGTGCGCTGCTGCTATCCTATGATCTGCCCGTGGCTCTATCTTGTTATCGTGCCTGCTTGTTTGAACTATCCATCGTTGTGTGGTTTACAACACCTGATGTTGTAAGACTCGTTATGTTTGATCCCCCGCTTGGTACTCGTCTACATTGAAGTGTATAATTTTCCAGCACTGGGTTATTATTTTATCTGTCGTCTCAAGTTCTACTCTTCCGGCGACCGATCATCTCGCTGTCTTTGTGGTTATCCGTTTGTCCCCATGGTGTTCGGAGCCTGACAAATTCAGTGCTGCTTACCGCCTTGGTTACCGGTTCATTTGTCGCCTTGCTTCAGATATGCTTGGCTTGTTCGGAGTGGTGCATATCTCCTTGGTGTTTGACCTTATCACCTTAAGAAATTTCACCTGTGACTTTCCTCATCTTTGATTCAAATTGTGTTCATGCTAATCTTTAGTGATCACTCCATCTTGCTATCAACCTCAAGTGTGCTGTACCACCACTTCGTGTACTTCGTAGCGAGAGTGGCAGAAATATCTCTTCATGACTTGCTTGACCATAGCCATCCACGCCCAAGCAAGTAGTATAGTAGTACTCGTATTCATCTGTCTCATGAGTCATGATCTCATCCCCAAGCTGCCACGCAAGCCGATACCTCCACGGCCTGTTTCTATCGAAAAGGATCAATCGACGCGGCCTCAAGCTGCCGATCATATCCACTGACCCTAGCACTAGTAGACATTCCCATTGCTGTATTCCGCGTTCATGAAAAAATGGCAGCGAAAAACATGTGCTGCATGATTTGAGATGTTGAGAATAACCTACCATAAAGGATTTGTACCATTTTCTGGTTGTGCGTTTGTATCTTTCTCGAGATTCTGACGTTTCAGAAAATATCAAGAGGAGATTCTTGCTGTTGGTATGCCCATAAGTTTTTGAGCCTGAAAATATCAAGAGCAGATTCTTGCTGTTGTTATGCCCATAAGTTTACTGTCCATCAGGCTACCACGTGAAAAATTACTGGAGTATCCGGAGGCCACTTACACAGCAATCAGCTCTGGGCTAAGATGATATAATAAGTAACTCGGGTTGTATGCATTACCACATGCAAAAGGCCGGAGCAACTTCCATTTTCTAACAAAAATGTATTTAGTATTTGTGTTTAAAATGCCAAAACATGCAACTTGTGTTTTTTGATATGTAATGGGATATTCCATAAAGAACTAGTGAACAACTGACACTATCTGGAGTAAGTATTGGTTGCTATCTTTTTTATGGAACTACAAGTTGGTCCACGTCAATCGTAGCTAGTCTTGTTGTAATATTTTATTATAATAATATTTAATTAAAAATTAGTCTCTTAGTTTTGTTATGAGGTCAGTGTCATTTAGTTACATAACGCGTAAAATTAGAAGAAGAGATAAAAAAATATGTTAGTGGAAGAAAAATTATTTATACTTTAAATATGGATCCGAATCATATACATGTATTGGTTCGATTCATATATATTTTGGTCAACTGCCAAAATTATGTATCAGGTATAAGCAGTCTAACCAAAATTAGAATAAATTTGCCTTACTTGCTATCTACTTGATGCTTCGACCTTGAGCTATACAGTGCTTCATAATAATATTAGTAAGAATTTTGATTTTTTTTACTATAAATTTTAGCTATTGATTAATTGTATTTTACATGAACTCTTTATTTAGGTATTTGATTTTTATAATAATTTGATATTTTTTCTAAGACTATATCTGATATGGATCTTTTTTTTTTATTCTAACCCCAATTTCAATTATTATTTATTTTATATTATTGGGACTCTTTATTTAGATATTTTGCTTTCCAAACCATATGGAAATAGAACTGCTAATTTTCAATAATTTTTAATTCTAAATTTAGCTATTTATTAATCATATTTGATATGGACTGTTTAGTTTAATCTAGATCCTTAGATGTTCATAACAACCAGTGATGTAGATCTTTTTCTTTTTCCGATTAATGTGGTAATTTTGTGACTTTAGAAGTGAACATAGTAGCTCCTTTTAACACTTAAATAATACTATGATAGATTCTGTCCATGACAAATGAAAAGGTTTAGATAGGCAGGGGCCACGGGCAGTCATTTAATTTGGCTCGTTTGTTCATGCATATCTGAAAGCTAAGATAATACACTCGTGGATCCAAAATTTCCATCCATCTCCTTTATCTGATTGTGAAATGCTACTGTCCCATTCTTTTACCACAAAATTGGGTCATTTTTTGTCCAGCCATCTTCCCATCTCTGCAACTCTTTTTACGCGTAGCAAAGAATTTTAACTTGCTACGTAACGGTTTTCATGTTACACCTGACAGAGTGCAGAGGCCGGAACCTTATGCTTTATTCTTATTGGAATAAAGCTTCCACTATCTAAATAATACCTGACGGTGCAAACCGACAGAAGGATACATCTTTATGTATGAAAATTCAGGGTTTAATTAGCACTCGATGATTTATATTACTCAACAACTGCTCGTACTTCTCTTTTCTAGTGAAATGATGAAATAACGTGTAGTGATGTCAAGCACTCAGGTTACATGCACATTACAATGTGATACTGTATCATGCCAACTGACAGCGAACACGGCAGAATGCCACTCGTCCACTCGGAAGTAATTCCAGGGACCGGGAATTCTCTTCGAAATTTTCAGTTCAGGTTGAGCAAAAATGCCATGAAGTCTGAGCAGTATGGCAATAGGGAACCACTGCTGCAAAGTGCAGCAGATATGGGTCTGCACATTGCAGCGTCCACGGAGAAGCACCGCCGATGATTCTAGAATATTCCATGGCAGCTTCCTTGCCGGCATTCCACGAATTCTTCCTCACCATCTGGAGCACATCGGTCGGTGTGCCCAAGATCAGAAGCATGAAAAATGCAAGCATCGAATATTCCAAACAGGAAGGAGCATGTCAACGAATTCTCAAATCAGGCCACATATATATCGAGATCAAAACGTTTTGCCAATCTGGATACCCTTTCTTTTCAGCCATGAGCTTCATGGGCTACAAAAGTTCAGCCTGGTTTTCTGACTCAAAGTTCAGTGCACTTCTTAAAGGTGAAATCCATCGCAAGTAGCATGAGACTGAAATAATTTGAGACTGGGTTCGAGGGGACTTGATGGAGACATTCTTTCACCAAAAGGATAGATAAAGAGGACTTGGTTCTTACTCTTGGAGGAAATATAAAAAAGGAGGACTTGATGATAAAGACATATACGAGCTTATAATTTGTTTGGCTGTTCAGTACATTGTGCAAGGACGGCATGGGTCTTCATCATAGTGTCATACTTCACTAAGCTAATCAACACAGGATTAGTTGAGGACATGAAGAAAACTAGGATTAGGTTTTTAATCGAGCTGCCTCGGGCGACCAGCATCAGCAAAGAAAGCGGCCGCCGGCGCCCGGCAGCTAGACTGCCGGCCACAACAATCACGTAGCATCAAATAGCTTCAAAGAAATTGCTAGTCTTACGTGACTCGATGACGGCACACCCTTTCATGCACCAAGCGTTGTTAATTCTCGCATTATCTCGTTTATTTTATTCTCACGTACTAAATTAACATATTTAAGCTTTGCATAATGTAGGTCACCAGTAGTGTTCTGGCTCAGTCTGCTCTACTTTCCAGTGAGCCGGCCGCCAAGTTCAGATCAGCTACTGCAATTTTTGTCGCACTATATGTACTACTTGATATGTACTCCTACAGAGTTTGGAGTAGTAGTAACAAAATTAGATTGTCTCTGCTCGTATTTCCGGATGCTGGTTTGTCTATTTTTTTTAGTTTATTTATCTTAAAAAAACGTATGATCAAGAAACAATGTTAAAAAATATCTCTTTTACGGTGTCATGATTATTAGTGTTATTGTTAAATAGTATATCATAGTGACAATTGGCGCTATATAGCTGTTACTATATTAATTGTCACGACGCTGTGCTATTTAACCACGACCCAAATATTATGGCGATGTAAAAAGGATTAATTTTTAGAAATTATTTTCATAGGAGACTACTTATATAATATGTCTTTAAAAATATCAAAATGTAAAAATTCCACTGCAGCCACGCGAATACCGAATACGTTCGTGTCAGTTTTTATCTCCGCTCCCCGGGCTATATACGTGTACTATTCTAGGTACGATCATTACCCCAGTTCTTGTATATACGCCGTGCACGCATGCCACCCTCGCCTAAGTTGTCCAGCTCCGAACGCATCGGTGATGGCCATCACTCCATCAGCAAGCTAGCGGATTTATCATGCTAGCACGCTCGTTAGTAATGCAGCTCAAACGCTCATTGATTTGGGGTTGAGCTGTGTCGCACTGCACCGTTGATTTGGCTAGTTAATTAATTAATTAATTAATTATTGCAGCCTGGAGTTGCTCGTGCAGTGGAAAACAGACCGTAGCTTTGCTGGTTAGCGTTAATTTGCTGAGTCACGCGTTTAATCTGTTGCGGTTACGTGCATCCCATAATACAATCCCATAATACAGAGACTGGAATAATTGTATTCCTTATTGAAAAATCGTGTTTGATCCGTTTACTTCAGTAAAAAAATACACTTGCACTCAGACCTTGCGTTTTTGTAACTCCCAACTCAGACAAGAGGGTGACGGTACGTTTGAAACGCATAAAAAAATACAGTAAAAATTAATTTAAGAAAATGAAAAAGAGAAGAAGAGAAGGGCGAAACCGTAATCTGGCAGACACTTGGGTCCCCCAGAGGCAAAGTTGCCCCCGTCCTCCGGCTACAAACAAATACGCACGCGCCCCCACCTTTTCGTCTCTTCCCCTTCCTCTCTCTCCACTCGCCGCCCCGGCACACACCACCTGTCGCCGCTCCCCGCCTCCACTCCCGAGGCCTAGGGCTCCCGGCCACGCTCCCCGCATTCCCGATCTCTCGCCGCCGTCCTTGCTGCCTAGCCCTCCCGTGTCGGGGTCTGATTGGTTCGGTGCTGGTGGTGGGGCGAGATGGTGTCGGGTGGGTGCGTGGTGGCGGAGGGGGACGGGGATCCAGCGGCGTCGGCGGGGGAGGAGGAGGTGGCTCCGGGGCCTGCGAGGGAGCTGGTGGTAGGGTACGCGCTGACGTCCAAGAAGGCCAAGAGCTTCCTCCAGCCCAAGCTCCGGGGACTCGCCAGGTACACTCCGGGGATCATGTGTGAATTTGTTGCTTTACGCCTGAAACTGGTTTGGGTAGAGACGGAATCGGGCGGAAAGGTGTCCCTATTTTGCGATATTTTGGGGAGGTTAGGATCGTGTGCATTGGGGGCGACCGTGGTGCGGCCGTCCTTGATGTTGGCCTGATTGAGTTGGATACTTGGATGGAACAGTAGAATTTCCCCCCAGCTTTTGTGCGATACTTGGAGGATCGAATGAAACTCCGTGTGGGAGAGGAGTAGAGGAACTCGGCGTTCAGCGAGTAGAAATACCTCGTCCCTTATCATTACCACCTCGTTCATTGACCCCTGTCTCTGTCTTAGTATATTCTGGAGACATAGATTCCCCGCACCCTATTTTCTCAGGTTTGGGGAAGAAATGATTTATCTTCTGATTATTTCTATGGAATTGGAGGCTAGTTAACAGCTGAACTGGAGAAAATGTGAATTCTTTGTAGCTAATGAGAATAAAACGTGGGGAAAAGGTGATGCCTTTATGTGAAGTTTATGTTTTGGAGTCAGAGGGTGGTGAAAAGCGTTCTTGAGATTGAAAATTCTGACCGGATCTCTGCTTTCGATATGATTTGATTTTTCCTGGACGTTCGTGCCTTTTTGGTTTTTCCTGCCAAAGTGGAGGCATTCTTGCCGTCACTTTCCGATTAGCATTAAAAAATAGTAGAGAATCTTATAATGTTTATTCGCTTCCATTGGATTAGCTTCGTTTTGTAGATTCTAGAATCATCTTCCACAGTGACATATAATAGTACCCACACGAGCTCTATGGCAATTAAACAAGTCTCCATGTTGCTACTATTTTATTTTGAGATAAGAAGTGACATTGGTGCATTCCTTATCGTAATCTACTGTTATAATCCCTTCTGATAGCAACCCTTTCTTGACTTATCCAGTGACAGCGATCTGTTAAAAAATTTGTGCACTAGGGTTATTGTGTGTGCTTGACTGCTTCTGTTATTGGTAGATGGGACCAGGCATGGAAGCAAGTTTAGGGATCCAGGATGGCATAATACATCATAGATATAAAACATATCATCATTTAGAAATTGCACATGATCATTTTTAAGTATGTCACTTTTTTTACTTGACCCTATAATGTAATATTCGTTTGTGTCTGGAATCTTGGGTTGCAGTTAGGAATATATCCCTTTACGCACATCACCAGGATAAGGATTGAATGTTGAATATGGAAATAGTTTAGCTTCCACATGATAATATTATGGGAACACTTTAGTACCCACATGAGCATGTGTATTAATTTTTATGCTCGAACTGATCCGCATGCTTAAAGAAATTCTTAGCGTCGTATCTCCAGTCCATTAGATGATTATCTACCATGGAAACCTGTCGAGCTGTTTTTTTGTTTGATATTTCAGACAATGCACAAATCACAAAGTTCATAATCTTAGTGCTCTATGGCAAGCAAACATGCCACATCAGTGTAGCACCAGTGCCGTGTCATTACTGAAACAGTGCCTTTTGCTTTTTGCACCATGACCATGTGGACACATGCGTCTGTCCCATTCGATGCATGATCCAGATTCCTGTGACAGTTCATGAGGATTTATTTTGGATACAATGTGAAATTATTTATGAAATGATAAAAATTTGAAAACTATATAACTGTGTCAATACTTGGAGAAGGCTGTTTCGTGGAGAAAAGAGCTTAGAAAAGTTTACACAATTGGCACTCTCAAGGTACTGCAGATGGGAGGAATGCTTATAGTTTGCCTGTAGATTGTTTATACCATGGCGTAGTTGAGAGGTTGAACCTTGCGTTGCCTGCCAGTTTTGCTCTTACTTGGCAACGCTACCTACTTATTCTTCTGTTTAGTTTGTGACCCAGAGTTTGCAATTTTGTCCAGATTGTCAGTTTCTCATCCTTCTAAAACATACTGCAGGAGAAAAGGCATTCTATTTGTTGCTATTGATCAAAAACGTCCACTGTCAGATCAAGGCCCGTTTGACATTGTTCTGCATAAGGTTAGATAATATGGAGTAATCTAATAGCTTTCTATATTACAAGTCTGGAGAATATTGAAAATTTGTCTAGATTGTTGCTTGTCTAAGTTTTTCATTATTTCACTGACAACAATATGTTATAACTGTATTTCTACAGTTGACTGGAAAGGGATGGCATCAATTGCTGGAGGTCAGTAATCCAAAATGTGTTAAAACTACTGTTAAAATGTCCGGTCCATTTTATCTTTTTATGTTTAATGTTTTACCAATTAATTTTCTGCATTTCTATAGGAATATAAGGAGACACACCCAGAAGTTACTGTCCTTGATCCACCTGGTGCAATAGCACATTTGCTCGATCGCCAGTCTATGCTTCAAGAAGTTTCTGAGTTGGACCTCTCCGAGTGTTATGGTAATTTCTATGAAGTGTCTTTCTCATTAATTGTTTGGAAGGAACCTATCAGTTTTCCATGTGATACAACAGTTTTGATTCTTTTTATTTAGGAAAAAATATTGGCACGTTCAATGATAACACAAAACAAATTAAGTTCATCTGAAATAAGGAATATATTTCCTTTCAAAAAGAAGGCAAAATGTTTAATGTACCCCTGTCAGCTCTTGACTTGGTTTAGTTTTCAACCCACCCTTAACTTCAGCACTATATAATCTATATCCCTTATGTATGAAAAAAGGAGCACTTAGCTCCTCAATGGTGGTTTTAGGATACTTTTGCCACCTGGAATGTTACCTAACTTTGTCTAAGCAGCTGTCCAGTGAGCAAAACACATAACAAAAGTAAATGACATGGCTCACAGTTTATTGCCACTGTAGCAAAGATAGAGCCATGCCAGCTTGCTAGCAGGGCAAAACCACTGTTGAGTGGTGATTTGTGCCGACGATTGAGAGTTGTAAATTACATGGTATTGCGTTTGGGGGTGAAAACTAAACCGAGGCAGAGGGAGGTAGATTGGACTTTTCCTTAATTTGGGATACATTTATTCATAAGTTTTGAGCGCTTCCATTTTATATTTGAGTTGTACAAACAAAAAATGCTTTAAGCTGGAAACTCCTTTGGAATCTCTATACTGGTAGACCGAGTATGTTATACGTGTTAGATAGTGCATTTTGCTTAAGAAGGCACCGAACCACTGTTAATAGCAAATCATATAGGGTGTATTTGGTTCATGGGATGGGCATGGATGGGAGATGGCCATCCCAGTTTTCAGGGTGTTTGGTTGGATGGATAGGGTGGTTAGCAACAGGGAATATTCCTTGAGATGCTGGATGGGGAGATCCGGGAAACAAGAGTTGGACTGAGCCATCCAGGTTCTACTCGTTCATGCTTGTGTGTGTTCATGTTTTTCATTTAACTCTCGATTTTATTTGGGAGTACAAGAGTGGTCCGAAAATTCTAAACGTTTTCGTGAGCAAATTAGTATCACAACCCGAACACGGACCCACGCGACAGCCACTACATAATTATGATTAAAAACACATAACCATGTTAAGGCAAAAGTATAAGAAATATACTCAAATAAAATCAATGGTTTACAGAGCAACTAGTGGGAGCTTTATTTATATGAGAAGTCATAATTTACATAGTTAAGTGTCTACTTATACAACTTATTTTAATGAAAACAAAATATTAAACACTACACTATTGATATATCCCAAAATTTCCCGTGCATAGCATCTAGTTGTCAATATCTTAACCATGAGCTTGAGATTCCGCGTTTAACACCCAAGACAAGTATGAATATAAAATACTTAGCAAGATAAAGACATTGCATGTATAAATGAACTTGAATTATTCTGATATCAAATTTTCATTATTTATTTAACTCTGCAGAGATTGACTAATCACAAATATCACACCGTGTTTTGTACCATGATGGGGTCTGAGCTTTTTCCTATGGACAGTCCCAAATGATACTTTCAATGCACGTGCCACACCATACAGATGAATAAGATAGTTTCGGATACATGATTAGATCTTTCACTAGACACTCGTTGTAACTCAAAATGTATCAACTGTTCACGTTAGTATCCACTACCATTAGTGATCAACAACAATATGAATAATTAACTGAACATATGTATTTCTATTCTAGAAATACAAGTTTTAATTAAAATGTAACATCAAACTGTAATATTAATGGATAATAATGCGTAATAAAAGGGAAACAAAATATTGAAATATAAACAAAATATGTTACTCTAAGAGGGTGTGATGCAGTTTGCTGATAAAAACATGACATAAATAATAGAGGTGTTGACGCAACATGCCTCTTACTTAGAAAACCGAAATTATCTCGTTGACTAGATATAGCGTCTTTGCCCTGATATGGAACTTTGGCAGAACCTACACTTGAAAACCGATGTTTATATATCGCGATAGAAAACCCGGACTATAACTCGATAGAATACCCGCACTATAGTTTAACTATAGGCTATAGCACCCTAATGGTACAATATAGCTAGCTCTAGACTAATATATGGGAGTGCAAGAGTGTATGTGTGTGTTACAGATGAGACTTGCTTGTGTGTATGAATGACAACATCCAGTGACGCCCTCTATTTATAGGGCACGTAACGTAGCCCTTACGAAAAGTGAAATGCTAATTTAATCTTCCTATTCTAATCCAAAACTTTATTTATTGGTCTGTACTCCAAACAATGCACAACTGAATCCTTGTGCTCATGCAGTAAAAAGGAACCGACATACTGCTGGGTCCATTGGTCACACTGATCTTCCCACCGCTTCACTAAGTCCACACAGCTATAGATGGTTATTCCTATTGGCTCTACCGGTTTTGACTGCTTGGAGTAGTAATTAAATAATGAGTGCTGATAGGATTATGTGATATGGAGGATAAGGAATGGTCAAAGGAACTATGTGTTGTGTTAAAAGATTGGACTCTATCAGGATGAAAACAATGGGTGTTCTCACGTGGAGGATAGACCAGAGTAAAAATGTTGTGTGCTATTTCTTTCTACCATAGCATATGGTGCTTCTCAGATTTGAATAGAGTTTACTAGAAGGCATGGTCCACTTGTCAGCCTCTTTCTTTCTTCACTCTTTATTTAATATAAGTTTGATGCAAATGTTTCTAGCACAAAGATGGTGACGTGAGATACTAGAATAAGATGTGTCTTGTTTCACTAGTGTGCACGAGCAATTTAATATCAATATGACATGTGGGCCGTTGATTAATTATTTATTTGCAAAAAATACATACAATTTATTTGGCTAATCAAGTTTATTTTATTTATTCATTAATTGGTTCCTTACATTAACTTAAATATTAAATTAATTTATTAGCTAATTATCTAATAATCTTATTTCTAATTATCTGGTTTCTCAAAACTAGAGCTCACTAGCAATCCATTTTAATTAGTTTGATCCAAAAAGCCTGAGCCAATATTTAATTAAAATTCTCCAAATAAGTCTACTTTTATAACTTCTAGCAATTTTTAATGCCTCAAATAAATTCCCAAAAATCTGGGAAAATTCACTAATATTCGTCTCATTTGATATACTAATTTATAAAAATGTTTTCAACCCTAGGTTATTTGGTGAAAAAATGAATTCCTTTGTAATGCTCCATTTATATGCATTTTTATTATTTCATGTGATATTCTATTTTCAATTCAATTTGAATTCAAACAAATTCAAACATGCACAAATTCATCTAAATGCTGCACAATCAAGGGGTAAGTTCACCAAAAGATCACCATAACCAACTTAGCTCATCTAATTCATCCAATCAAACAGAAAACTGGCTCATCCTATTTATTTTAATCCCACCAACCAAACAGAAAACTAGCTCATCCTATCCATTCAAACCAAACAAAAAATTGGATCATTCTATCCTAAAAAGCAGGGATAGCCCTATGTTATCCAACGTCGCCCTCCAACCAAAAGCACCCATATTGGACATGCTCTTTTTCGCCAGCCATTTATTAGAAATCTGCACAAGCGTATTGTGCTTTCTCTAAAAAAATCAATTAATGTGACAATCTGTATTCAAGAAATTGATGTAAGTCAGTTCGCAACCTGTATTCAGGGTCAATTATTATTTGATTACGAATTTTTCAATTTTCTTGCTTGTGTATTGGTGTTGCCTATCCTGTCAATTATTATGAACACGGGGAAATAATAAAATATAAGTTGTTAGGTATGCATATCACATACCCCTGATTTATAGTTAACAGATGAAAATACGATGATACTCTGCTGGTTTATTTTACTTGCTTAACACATCTAAGTTATCTTGAGATTAAGCACATTGTACCGTCCAATTATTGCCATTGATACGATAATTGGTATTTTATATGCTAAGCCAAAATGTAGTGTATAAGCATCTGTTTTCACTCTGCTTTAGCATCCTTGGTAGACGAGCATCCTTTGGTCGGAACTAGGTTGTATAAGTATTATTCACTTTTACATGCTGCAGCTAAAGCGTGTGAACATTGTTTTACTTGTTTGTCCGTTTGCATCAGCCACAAACTCTAGTCATCTTCGTGCACCTCAAATTTCCTCCATTGTTCTGGAGTATGGATATGGATAGTTGGTTCTTGGAACCTTTCCAAAGCTGATTTCATCATTATGGTGCAGTTGTGTTTTGCAGGTAAAGTTGGTGTTCCTAAGCAACTGTTTGTTAATACAGATCCCTCGTCAATACCAGCTGCAGTGACGAGGGCTGGGCTATCTCTTCCATTAGGCAAGACTGCTCATTACCTGTTTTTGACTTGCTTTCTTTTACTTGTTTTCTTAGTGTTCAAGGGTCATCTCTAAGTTGTCTCTGCCAGATTTTAGCATTTAGTAATATACAAGTTTACATTCCATGTATATGTGAGTGGTTTTATGCATAAAAAGAAAAATAGATAGAAAACGTTGCTCCCTGCAGTCACAAATAAAAAAAACGTTGCTCCATGCAGTCACAAATAAGTGTTGTTTTATGCATCGACATGGTCTCCAAAACATAACATTTACTACCAATTTCTAATGTAATGTCTTTGCAACAGACTAACAGCTAACAAAATTGTAATATTGTGAAAGAATTTTGAGGCACAATTTCCCCT
The DNA here is from genome assembly GCF_958298935.1 of Phragmites australis. Lineage (NCBI taxonomy): Eukaryota > Viridiplantae > Streptophyta > Magnoliopsida > Poales > Poaceae > Phragmites > Phragmites australis. Next base: position 43,005,180 of record NC_084923.1, read on the forward strand.
ATTATTTTCATATGGAGGTTATATATTCATAGAGACATTGTAAGTCAAACGTAAAATAACTTGACTGCACGAATTTAACACTGATTCTTATTTTTTACTGGAGCAGGTAACATTATAACTATACACACAAAAAAGTGTTCTTGCTAAATCAGCTGAGAAATTTTGATAGCAGATCAATGTGGATCTATCTGTCTGGAAAGTGACATGGCCCATCACTCTTTAACTCTTATAAATGACTAAATAACAATAGTTGCCATCAACATGGTTCACCATTGATATGAATGGACATATTTCTCATCTCCATTTTTTGTGGAAATTATGTACCTTCTAGAGCAAGTTGGCAACTTTCTATAAATATCACCCCCATTTAGGTCCTTATTTCATATATTACATTAGATAAACTCAACTGATTTTTATTGTGTGGAAATGTGAACACTGTGAAGCTATCTATTGAGAAGTCCTTCAGCATTTTATTTGTTTGCTCTTTCATTTGGCTGTCATGTTGGCTGTTTGATACGGTTGTTTCTTTAAACGTCTTGTGTTGTACCCGTGTTACCGGGACACGTGATTCCAAAAAAATTTTGCCGCGTCGACACGCACTGTACTTTTCCGGCGGATCCAAGGGGCTGACTAGAGAAGGGAGGTGCTGCTATTTAGCTGGTTCGTGGAGATGCGCCATCGCAATCGGGAGCACGGAGATGAACCGCAGCAGCTGGATCCCTGTGCCTGCCATCCTTGGGATGGAGGAGAGAGAGCCTAGGGAGGCGGCCGGCGTCGGAGAAGAGCACAAAATACGAGGGTATTGGAGAGATGCGATGACCATGGGCTACCGATTTTGCTAGTTGGTCGTGTGAGATGGTGGCCGGCAGGAAGCAATGGCGGCGGTGAAGTTGTGTTGGGGAAGGGGAGCAAGAGAACAGTGAGGAAAGAAAGAAGAAACTGTGGCGGCTGCGTGCGTGCGGCTAAGTTACTTTAGGCCTTTAGATGGGCTGAATGGGCCACCAGCACATGGAAGCCCATCCCATTCATTTTTCTTCCCCCCCCCCCCCTCCTTTCATCTTGTGATGGATGTATTCAGTGTGAGTATTTCGAAGATGTGGAGCTCACTAGCTGCTTTGCTTTGTAGCGATAAACTTGAATTTCTATTTTCTGTATTTATGAATGTTTTTAAAAATGATATATATTAGACGATTCCCCAAATCATATTTTCTAGAGTTTGTCGAATCGGACACCCGCACCTGAGTCGGACTCTGACCCCCGCACCTGTATCTCGGTAACACTGGTCTGTACATTACATGGGTAGGGGAGCAGGTGACAGATGTCATAATATATGGGAAGACAATCTCTATAGTAACAAAATAGACAGAATTAAGTTACTATATCCATGTAAACTGAAAAATAGAGTGCAAGAAAATGTGTTTATTCGGCACATTGATACAATTACATGAATTATCTGTTTATTGGTTTTGTGTATGGCACTATGACTTGCTCATTCTGAGGCCTCTAGGCTCTTCTGTACATATAGTGCTTTTGGTTACTGTGTGAAGTATATGCTTATGGCATATTTTATGTAAATAAATGAGAACATTGACCATTTTTGTATATGTTGGAGTTGACTTAAGAAAATCTGGGCATCCTTTAAGGGACTAGAGTTGACATTACTTAATTCTGTTTTGAGGCTTTCATACATTACCTTTTAACCTTGTAAATTTTGCAGTGGCAAAACCCTTGGTGGCTAAGTCCCATGAGCTATCGCTTGCTTATGATCCAACTTCCTTGACCAAGCTTGAGCCCCCCTTGGTTCTTCAGGAATTTGTCAACCATGGTACATTCGTTGAGTCGTGCATGATCTTTCTTTTGAATACTCTACAATTCCATATTAATCTTTATTTTGGTTTTTGACATTTATAGGTGGCGTCATGTTTAAAGTCTACATTGTTGGGGATGCAATAAGGGTTGTACGTCGGTTTTCACTTCCTAATGTTGATGAAGGTGATCTATCAAATAATGCTGGGGTATTTCGGTTTCCAAGGGTCTCTTGTGCTGCAGCCAATGCAGATGATGCAGATCTTGACCCTTGTGTTGCTGGTAAGCTTGCATGTCCTGGTTACTGTCATTGCAATAAATATATCATTCATTATTGGTCTAGAAAACACTATTGACAACTGATTTTCTAACATACCCCATCAGAACTTCCTCCAAGACCATTGCTTGAGATATTGGCACGAGAGTTGCGCCAACGACTGGTAATAATGATCGTTGCCTCCTCTTTGTCCTGTTTCTTTGCGAATTATTCCCATATTGATTTTACTTTGACCTGATTTACAGGGTCTTAGATTATTCAACATTGATATGATCAGGGAGCATGGAACAAGAGATCGGTTTTATGTCATAGACATGAACTATTTTCCTGGTATGCGATCTGACATCCTTGAGTATGTCTAACCTATTCTTTCTTTTGTTAATCTAAGCTAACCTATGCACATCTTGGACATTATTGCTTGAAGAATCTCCTTAGTCGTTAAATCTTATTTTGTCAGCTAAAATTCTTCAAATAAATTCAGTGTATTGCTCTGACACTCGTATGAAATAGAAATACCAATATTGGATACCTCCCATATCGGCTCCTGTATCAGCATAGCTATTGGTGATGTCAAGGATACTGAATGATGGAAGCACTGAACGAGTATATGATGCTTGTGACATTTGTATCATTGTATCGTGTGTAAAGTTTATAGAAAGAGTTGAAGTCCAAAGACTGGCTAGAACCCGGCACAATGAAGTTATGCCTGCTCAGCCTTGCACCATTGCTTATGTATTCTTGTGGGTAGATTCTTTGATTTCATAAGCAATTAGCCATAACCCGTAACTTGTTTCCTCTTTTACGTATGGAGTTTCTTACTGACCAATCATGAAACGACTTCTATGCTCGCAGGGTATGGTAAAATGCCTGGGTACGAACACGTGTTCACCGACTTTCTGCTGAGTCTAACTCAGAAAGAGTACAAACGACGACCAAGCTATAGCTCAGGCGAAGGGTGAGAAGGCTGTGCGCCCAGGCCCCCCGTGTTGATATGTCTGTCATCCGCTGTGCGTACAGATGTGCTTGCCACGGAGATGATCGATGGTAGAATTGGCCATAAGTAGCGATAAAGCAGCGAGGCCTGTGTCAAGCTGTAAATTATTGGTTCACATTTGCTAACTGTTCATGGTCCAGAATAATTCTGTTTTGCCGAGTGATGAAATTAAGCAATCGCTTGTTGAGCAACGGAGTGAAAAATGTGCTTGCAGGCCGATCGCCCCTGGTCGCGTTTCATTAGCTCATGGGAAGTTGTCGATGATACCACCGGGGTTAAAAAACCGATAGTAATCGAGTAAAAATCGAGATAATTGGTCATCTCGGTCCGGTTCGGTTTCAGAAATCGAACAGTAACCGAATTTAAATTCAAAAAGTTTGAAAAAATAAAAATTTAAAAAAATAAAAAACAAATCTTAAAAAAAAAATACAATTCTAAGACTTTTTGTAAAAAAATAAATTAAAATAATGTCGTTTGCACCATATTCTATAAGAAGAAAGTATGAAAAAAATTGAAACTTACGGTTTAGTTATTAACTCATATTAAGGAAAAGTTTAATATGTAAACACATATTTTTCTTGTGTAGAACGTATATTAAGAGAATCTTTAAAATTAATTTCACTTTATTAAGAGTTTTATTAATTTCTCTATAATTTTTACAAAGTTCATAAGCATAAAGTGAATATGTTAAGAAACAGCACTGTAATTAACTTTTTATGTCTACTATTATTTTTTCTACATAAATCATAGTATAAATAAACTAATAAAAGTGGTTTCACTAATTTTTGAAGTGTGATATGTCAGTTATGAATTAATCTAGTCGCAACACATTTACACAATCCTGCATGTTACAATAACTAATTCATGAGTTCATATATTTTTAAAAGACATAAGATTATATAAGAAAACTAACAAAATTAGTTTCATGATTTTTGGATTAGCAAAGAGTAAACTATGCATTTAACTTGGTTTAACAAATATATTTTCTCACAGAAAATTTTGAACTTTTTTATGAGTATAAATACTTTTATCATGTAGATCATAGTTCAAGAAAACCAACAAAATTTGTTTCACTTTATTTGAAGCTCACATGAATTAGTTATTGATTTTACAAGTTTGAGATAATTTTTGGGTTTTTTTGGAACTTCACTAAAAATTGAGAAAACCGCTCGATAAATCGAGAAAACCGAGCGGTTACCGATAAAATCGAGCGGTTACCGACAATACGGATAATTCGAGAAAACCGCTCGATAAATCGCAAAAATCGCTGGAATTGGACCGGTTACCGAGCGGCTAAAATCGCGGTTTTTCCCCCAAATTTCGAATTTTCCCAAATAAATTTTGTCCGATTTTTTTTGAAATTTCGACCAGTTACCGCGGTAACCACGAAATTTCAGTTACCGCCGGAGGTCGGTAACCCGGTCGGTAAGCTAAACATTGGATACCACCCGTTATGGGTCATCTTCGTTGTCTATAACTTTATTTTTACTAGTCTTTATAACATGTGATATCACAATCATACAACAAAGCGGTAGTGAAGTAATTTTATCGAGCTAGTAATACATAAAAGATTATGCTAAGATCGGCAAAAAAATACCATTCATGACACCAGAGAACATAGCAGGGCTAGCATGGTGAACATGTTATTTTACAGGCAACTCGGGTGCGAACACGACTAAAACTATTCGTTAGTCTCATCGTTGGCGTTGGTGAAATCCGGATCTTTCTCTAGAATCATGAGCAAAGGTAAGTGTTATGAACCGACACCCTTTTGGGTTAAACATGTGATCAATTAAGTCATTAGCAGTTACAAATGGGACACCCATTCGGGTGGAACTGCCATCCAAATGGATATGTACTTGTCCCTTAAACATGTATATATGTGTGTAATCATCAATCAAAGGAGTGATTTTCTGATTCTCAAAAAACATTACCACAATCCCGGTGTCAATGATGCGAAAAATTATCTGCAGTTCAATTGGTCATGGCATAAATACTGCCAAATTCCCACAATCTTCGAATTTTGTATGCACCGTATGTGCCACAGGGAAATTAATTTTAAGACCCTCTTATCTCAAAATCAGAGCTGAACCACTCAAACTCCTTGAACGCATTCAAGGCGATATATGTGGTCTTATCCAACCATTAACTGGACCATTCAGGTACTTCATGGTTCTCATTGACGCATCTACACGATGGTCACATGTGTGTCTATTGTCCACACGAAACTATGCTTTTTCCAAAATAATTGCTCAAATTATTAAATTACAAGCACATTATCCTGAACATAGGATACAATCCATTCGAATGGACAATGCGGCTGAATTTACCTCATGTGCCTTCAATGATTATTGTATGGCCCTAGGAATTCAAATCCAGCATTCACTACCTTACGTCCATACTCAAAATGGTTTGGCCGAATCTCTCATCAAGAGAATCAAGCTCATTGCAAGACCATTATTACATAATTGCAACCTACCAACTTCATGTTAGGGTCACGCAGTCTTACACGCTACTGACTTAATTCAATTGCGACCAACTGCATATCACACTGCTTCCCCACTGCAGTTAGTACGTGGAAATCCTCCAAGCATTTCCCATTTGCAAAAGTTCGATTGCGATGTATACGTACCAATCTCACCACTGCAGCGTACATTAATGGGCCCACACAGGAAATTAGGGATCTATGTGGGGTATAACTCTCCGTTGATCATAAAATACCTCGAGCCCCTAACAGGGAACCTTCTTACAGCCCAGTACGCTAACTGTATATTTGATAAGGAATATTTCCCGGCATTAGGGGGAGATTTCAAGTACTAGAAAGAATGTCAGGAAATCAATTGGAATGCCATAGATATTTCCTCCTCAGATCCACGTACTCAAGAATCTGAACTCCAAGTTCAAAGAATTATAAATTTGTAAAATATTGCAAATAACCTGCCAAATGCATTTACTGACAATAAAGATGTCACTAAATCATATATTCCTGCTATGAATGTGCTGGAAAGAGTGGATGTACCAAATAAAACCACTCAACTCCGAAATCAAAATAAGTGGGGGAGAAGTACGGACATAAAGGATAAAGCTTCTTACAAGCTACCGCGAAAACAGAGGAATCCTTCTTCCAAAACAGTAAATGCAAATCAACGTCAAGTTGAAAGACACCCAAGGCCTAAGGATACTATACATCCAATGGATGCTCAACATCCACATCTCAGCTCAACTGTACACACAAATACTGATGCTGGGACATCGGAACACCCAAACTCAATCGAAATGGGAAATCACGGTGAGTCAGAAAGGGTAGATGAAATTTCCATCAACTATATTGATTCTGGAGAATCATTTGACAGAAAGACTACAATTGTCGACACATACTTCTCCTCAAAGATTGCAAATGACCTTCTTAATGATCTAGATCCAAAAACCATGGCAGAGTGCCGCAAGCGCTCGGACTGGAAATAATGGAAGGATGCAATCCAGGCTGAATTACACTCGCTCTCCAAAAGAAAGGTATTCACATCAGTAATACCTACTCCTCGTAATATTTTTCCTGTGGGATACAAGTGGGTTTTTGTCCGCAAACGGAATGAAAACAACGAGGTGGTGAGATATAAAGCGAGGCTTGTAGCACAAGGGTTCACACAGAGACCCAGCATTGATTTCAATGAGACTTATTCTCCAGTAATGAATGGAATCACGTTCCGATATCTAATTTGATTGGCAATTCAAAATAATCTATCTATGCAATTGATGGATGTAGTGACCGCATGAAAGTCCCCGAAGGACTTAACATTCTGAATCCAAACGCAAACCGCAACATGTACTGTGTAAAACTTAAAAAATTATTATATGGTTTAAAACAGTCGGGAAGAATGTGGTATAACCGACTAAAAGAATTCCTTTTACAAAAGTGATATTCCAACAATGATGATTGCCCATGTGTCTTCATAAAGAAATCCTCAACAGAATTTTGTATTATCTCTGTGTATATTGATGATCTCAATATCATCAGAAATACAGAAGATATAGATGAAGCACGCAATCATCTAAAGACGGAATTTGAAATGAAGGATTTGGGTAAAACCAAATTTTGCTTAGGAATACAACTCGAGCATCATCCTTCAGGTATTCTACTACACCAAGCCGCATATACTCAGAAAATATTGGAGAAATTCAATATGGAAAAATCATACCCTTCCAAGACTCCCATGGTTGTTCGATTTCTTGATATTGAGAAAGATCTATTTAGACCATGGGAGGAAGGAGAAGAGATACTGGGACCCGAGGTTCCTTATCTTAGTGCCATTGGAGCGCTTATATATCTTGCAAATTGAACCAGAGCTGATATCGTATTTGCAGTAAACTTACTAGCTAGGCATAACGCTACTCCAACTAAATGTCATTGGATATGAGTTAAGAATATCTTACAATATCTCCAAGGTACTATAGATCTTGGTCTTTTCTTTCAAACAAATCAAGATATGAATATGATTGGATACACTGACGCTGGTTACTTATCAGATCCCCATAATGCCAGGTCGCAAACAGGCTTTGTGTTCTTAAATGGTGGAACAGTCATTTCATGGAAGTCTTAAAAATAGACTCTAGTGGCTACATCCACTAATCATTCTGAAATAATTGCATTATATGAAGCATCACGTGAATGCGTAGGGCTACGTAGAATGATAAACCACATATAACAATCATATGGTATTGGTTCTATTCAATCACCAATAATTATCTATGAAGATAATTCTGTAGGCATTGCTCAAATGCAAACAGGTTACATAAAGAGCAATATAACTAAACATATTGCCCCTAAAATGTTCTATTCTCATGAATTACAAAATAATGGGGAAATAGAAATCTTGCAAGTAAAATTATTTGATAATCTCGCTAATTTGTTCATCAAGTCCTTACCGACTTCTACATTCCAAAAATATATTAATGGAATTGGTACGCAATGACTGCGAGATTTGCAAGGTTCAGGGGAGTTGATCCCTGAATAAATAACATGTTCTATTATATTGCACTCTTTTCCTTTATAAGTTTTTCCTATACAGTTTCTCATATAAGGTTTTTAATGAGGCAATATCTACTTTGTTCCTCCCATTTTCCCAAATGGTTTTCGGAGGTTTTAAATATGATCCAAAGATCATAGTTATTGCTCTCTAAGCTCACCAATGAGTTTTCTCATATGACCTTACAATGAGGCAATAACTGATATATACTATATCATTTTCTCCTTATATTTTTTCATTGGGTTTAAAAGAGTTTTAATGGTATATCAACATATAACATATTATTTCTCCTCATATTTTTTCCACAGGGTTTTTAGAGGAGTTTTCAACAAAAGGTTTACATACAAGATAATTGATCAAGGGGGAGTGTTATGAACAGACACCCTTTTGGGTTAAACATGTGATCAATTAAGTCATTAGCAGTTACAAATGGGACACCCATTCAGGTGGAACTGCCACCCGAATAGACATGTACTTGTCCCTTGAACATGTATATATGTGTGTAATCATCAATTAAAGGAGTGATTTTCTGATTCTCAAAAAACATTACTCAAAACTGTAAGTATAAACAAACTCAACAAGTCTTAACTCTTGCCCTACATAAAGGCTATAATTATATATATACAGTAATGACAAGGGTGAGACAATATATTTATTTTTTACAAAAAAACCAAACTTACACATACAAAGGTTTATTTTTATAAGACGGGTTTTGTGAAAATATCATATCATCAATATTATAGGGGGTTTGCCTGTTGTGGAAAGTCATCAGAGCTTCGGTTTTAATGTTGTCAGACACTTCGTCCATAACAACTCATAGCAAACTGTTGGACCTATTTCCCCCAAAAACAGGCACACCTTGCCCACCCTCATTCCAAGAAAAATGCACACAACCCATACTAGTTATTGTGATCGAACCATAGTTCGTCCATGATCGTGGACACGACTATTTGAATAGTTTTTACCTCTGCAGAGTGGTACATTTTACCTATAAATTGAGTTTGGCAACATACCACCGTCGTAGCGGTGCGACTCAACAAAGCATTACCCACTACAACATCATCTCATTAGCCGCATATGAGAGATAACCAGGGGTTCCTGAACTTTACTAGGCCTCTAACCGAGTCGACAAGCACACACCTAATTGCACCTGCTCCATAGTCTCTCGTTACGCTCCTGCCTCCGCACGACCAATAGACTAGATGGTAGGGTTTAGACTAAGTCCTACCACATACAGGGTCGAGTGGTTGTATGATGAAGACTATATAGAATGTCACACCAACTCGATCTTTAATCGAGCACTTAAACTCCCAAGGAATTCCCGATGGAAATCCTGATTTACCCGAGCTCTAATAGGTTATCTCTTATTAACATTATCGGATAAGCACTCCCATCCTAATAACTCACACACAACACCAATTCACTGTTTTCACACATTTCTCAAAACTAATTAAAATTAAGCATGAAGTAACTATAAGATGCACAATCCTAAGTATACTAGTAACAAGGTGTTTGTCTAGCATAATAAAAGTTACCGAGACCACTGTCATAGGGTTACCAAGGTTATATTTCAAGTCAACAGTAATCGGGCTGGCTATTCTAAACAGGTCATAACTAGCTCAACATTTCAAATTATGCTGATAAATAATATTTTATGCAATTATCTAGTGGGAAAATGGCTGCTATGGGTTGTGGTGATAAAATATGGGTTCAAAATAATCAACGGGGCAACGGATTGAGACTTGCCTTCGTTAAAGTCCTCGAGGTGGTCCTGCTCGAAGTCTTACGTTCCTGACTCTTCCTCCTCCTTGAACTCTCCAATCTCTAAAAGCGTAGCACACAAGCAACATAAACACACAAATAAATACAGACAAATACAAATAAAATTGAAATAATTATGAAATTGATATAAATAGATAGGACTTGAATTTAGATGAATATCGGTGGAAGAATCATCTAAATGAGAGTTAAAATGGAGGAGATATGAGCTTTGGAAGTTAGTCTGCAAAATCAGTTCGAGAAAAAGAAGAGGAAAGAATATTCCCTAGAATATTATTTGGAAAAGGATTTTTAGGAAAAAGAAAAATGCTACTGTATTGTAGATTGGGTTCATGGATCTTGTGGACCGACTGAACTCTAGCATGTGGTCCATGGTGGATCGGGGGCGTGGACACGCTGACGTGGGTGCTGACTGGGCTAACAGGGGTTGGGTCGCTAAGGTGGCGATCGATGTGGTGGACATGTGTCGAAAGCGGGTGAGAGTTCGTTGGGGCGGCGCTAGGATAGTGGCACCAAGGGGTCCATGGCGAGAGCTCGCCGGAAAGCTCGCCGCTGCCGCTCCTGGCCTCAGATTGGTCCGAGAGCTGGTCCAAGGGACCAACACAGCATGGTGGAGTCAGGGGGGTGGGTATCTCGACGACGAACGGCGGTCGGATCAGAGCCAATCGCTCGCCAGAATTGGAGCAATGACGGTCTATAGGGGAAACACACGGAGATACGGTTTGTGTCGGGTTTTGGGATGTTGGGAGCGTGTATGGGGTGCGGGGAAACGATTTCCGCACTCGGCTTGGAATAGAGAGGGGGGCCGACGAGGGCACGGAATAGAGAGGGAGAGGCTAGGCAGAGGGGTGAGGGAGGTATAGGGCGGTCGGGTGGAGCTCTCCGCATACCCAATTGGCCAGCGGTGGCTTCTGGAGGTGGTTCGACGACGAGCGTCGTTGATGGAGGGGAAAAGGACAGTGAGAGAGGGAAGGAGAGAAGCACCTCCAGTTCGAATTGGCTCCGGTGGAGTGTGGCGAGAGCTCAAGCGGGTCCTTTTATAGGCAGGGGGAGATAGTCACGGCAGCGACCGACAAGCATGGCGGACGCCAGGCCATGGCGTGCGGCTTTGGCTCTGTGGCAGGGCCGGCGTCAACTGGGCCAATGACCACGTGTTCGAGCACACAGGGAGCGGGAGAGAGAGGGCAGCGGTGACTTGCTATTTGTCATACGCTACTTGGTCCGCGCGCATGTTGTGCGCTCATTGCTGGCTTCTGTGCACGGTGACTTCGAAGAGATGAGAGGGGGACATGGCAGCAGAGGCGGAGGTGGCACAGTGGTACCAGAGGGTTAGACGATTGGCATGTGGTTAGGCAGGTGGCAGGTAGCTAGACGGTACAGAGGAAAGGTTTTGAAATTGATCCTTTTGCAAAAGATTTTTTTTTATTTCAAAAATTTCTAAAAATTTGGGATGTTACTGTCTTCTCCGTTCCGCCGCCTCCGTGCAGTGGTTCGTGCAGAGCTGTGGTGCCCCACGGTGCCGCATCTAGGAATGGCAACTCCATAAAGGCTATGGATATACGAGCTATCTCAGCCGTCCATATCTCTCACCTGATATTCTCCTATCTATTAATTCTCTCATATATTTTATAATACTTTAACACGAATTTTAACGTAAATAAATCATATCATATGTGCCTAGCGTAATTTTCCCTTCTGCCGCACCCATGCGCGAGGCCGCGGTGCGGTTGTGGAATTGGTACAACGCACGGGCGCGCTGTGCAGCGCCGAAGTCGTTGCGATGGGCGGGAGCGGAGGGTTCCGCGCCTGCGATCGTGCGGATTGCTGGACCGCGAGTCCCCGGGGCAGCGGCCGGCACGGTGACTCGCTGGGCGCAGCAGTCGCCGGAAGATTTCGCTGTGCGCCGCGGCAAAATTGTGCCGTGCTATTTCATTTACGCTGTGTTTAGGTTGAAGGGAATCGGGTGAAGTATGCCAAGATGAACTACGAAACAGCTGTCTTACGTAAGAAACCTGGAGAGTAATCAGTAATCACTGCAGCGCGTATCTCAAGTGTAAACAGTTTATCTTGAGTCCGTTACATACGCCACAAACGTGTCAGGTAACGTCACGTATATCCGAGACACGGGAAAACGGGAGTCATTTCTGATCTTCACAGTTAGCTCCCCTAGTAGTATCTACGTACACCACCGAAGCAGCCATCCCCGGCTAGCTCAGTCAGCTGCTACTTGGCCTAAACAAGCACACCGACCTACACGCTGTGCGGCTTGTCTTCAACAATGTGTTCCTGGATCGAGTCGGACACCTCCTGCACGGTGTCGCAGAGCTCCTGGCTCGAGTTGGACGCCTCCTGCGCCGGGTCCTCCAGGATCAGCTCGATCGGGGCCTGGCTGATGCTGGCAGACCCGGGTGAGCCGTCGCTCGGCGGGGACTGGCTGTAGGCGTCCAGGAGGTGCTGGTGGATCTCCTGCATCCTCCCGGACTGCTCGTCGTCCCTGTCCAGCTCTATCAGGTCCTGCACCAAACAAAACATGCATATAGCGTTCACATTTCAAGAAAAGGAAACGAAAAGAGAAAGAAAAGAATGAACAATGTTCAGGAGAGCATAGGAAAAGGATGATCTGATCTTGTCATGTATGTAGTAACCTGAGCAGAGTAAGCGTCGAAAATGCGGGAGAAACGGTGCCTGCAGTACTCGTTGAAGAGGACCGTGCCGACGAGGAGCAGGATGGTGAACCCTGTAGCCACCGGGGAGTGCTTTATTGTGAAGCAACCGAGAGCTATGATCTGTGTCAAAACTAGGGCAAACACCAAGGTGTTGTGCATGATCGGCCATAGTTTCCCTCCCATTTCGTACTTTGGGTAGTACACGTTTAGGATCTGCAGATAAGGAAACAACAGAGTTGACTATAACATAACAATCTACAGCTTATGTATCAAGCAAACAATCCATAAAAACAGAGAGAAAGATGCCAATGTGCTCACCTGATTCCGATACACCAGGTAGCCGAGGCAGAAGTACACGAGCAAAAAGGGCAGTATGAGAGGTGCCATTATCGAAAATGTGAAGCCAAGCAGGTTGAACAGGAGAACTTTTGGGACTTCAGTATGGTATGGAAAAGAGTAGACATATTCCGGATCGTTCTGGCAGCAAAATATACATTTGCTGAAGAAGTTATATACTAAGTTGTACACTTGCAGTATCTCCGAGCACAAACTTGCCCAGCCTGATGTTAGGACATACGTGATGAAAAATGTAGCCTGCGATTAGAAAATAATCCGTTAAAGGGACAATTCTGCACTAACATGAGCAAAAGAACTTACCAGAGTGATTTCAAGCTATAGGATAAACGTAAAACGAAAAAGCAATTTAGCTGTAAGCATCATTACCTGCTTTGGTACAAGTTCAGCTAGCATAGATGGCATATCCTTTGGTCTGGTGAAGACATTCAGCTGATTAAGTACGGATCCTGATAGGACATTAACAAAGAAGACATTCCAGATGGTAAAGAACAAAATTTTGCAGCATGCACTTTTTTTCCTGCCACTGCGAGAAATCGTTCCTTCAATTGAAGAGAAGAGCATCATCAATGGAGGGACAGTGTACAAGGACAGCAACAAAACAACACTAGGGAGGTACCCCGTTATAACCCTGGCAAAAAAGGACCTAAACAAGAAAATCAGGCAGGATTTCAGTCACTTTAAACTTCAAATTAGAACAGGTGAACTAATGTTCCTTTCTGCACTTACTTCTTTAGTACGCCTTTGAGGCTTGGAAAAATTTTCTGAAGCTGCTCCAGTTGCATCATGCTTTGAACAAATGCGACTGGGATAATGAACACAAACATGAAAACAACACTAGCTGCAAGTGTTGCTATTTTCCGTAGCCAGATTTGTCTGTAGGGGATCCAGAGATTTGACCAATATACATCACGTGGCTCAGGAGCCAAATCAGTTACCCATAACATAGGGTTTGAAGATTGAAGCACCCGTGAAGCCACAATTGCTGCATACCGAGTCTTGAAAAATACTATAGCACCTGGACATTCCTGTTCAATAATATAACAACATTTATGCTGATGCACAGAAAGCAGAGTTATGATACTTTCCTATATGGAATATAGAGAAAATAATCAGATCACGTAATGCGCTGGTAAGAAGATGCAATTTCGTAATATCAAATGACAGTGGGGATGAAGACCTTTTGAGCTTCAACTACTTGTGGATTACTGAGGTCTGACTTCTTGGCTTCAATGAACTTATTACGGTAAAGCTGAAATGAGGAAGCTCTTACTCCACAAAGACCACATCTGGACAAGTTAGACCTTCCATTCTGATCAAATACAGAAAGTTTTACCCTTACAAATTTCCTACAAGCCCTCCCTGCATTATCCTGCAGAAAGAAACTTACATTCCTGAGCAAATAATCTCAACACAGTTTGTGCAGAGATGAAACCATTTGACATCAACCTGATTTTCAATTGCAAGTTCAACATAGTTTTTCTCCATATGCCGGACACTAAAATTAAACCAAAGAATTAAACTTAACTCTGAGATTTTCGAAAAACTTAACTCTAAAGTGTAGACAGGATTTTTTCCTAGTGGGAAGAAACTTTACGTGATTTGTTAGAAATATCAATTTCCCATAATATTTGCAAAACATCATAATTTCTGCCACTGAAATGAATTCTTACCACAAATTTCTGAAAAATTCCTTTCCTATAGATCATTTGATGTGACAAGTAACTTGAGCCATGATAGTTAACAAAGAAATTTCTGATTGTGTCGTCAAGCAGCTCGTTGTCTGACTTCGGAATTGAACGAACAAGCACAGAAAAATGGCCAGGATTTGGTGGCGATCCAGTAATATGTGCTAATCTCTTCCTTGAAATATACTTGTACTCCTGTAACATAATGAGTTAAAATCAGTTGCACTAATGTTTGTTTGAACTCGGAGAAACTTTGAGATAAACCATGAGTAACAATAGCATCGTGGAAAGATCGTACATAGTAAAGAAGAATACAAGCCGAGAGTGTTATAACATATAAAGAAACACAGTGCACCCAAAGCCTGCAAAAAGAACCATAGATATCATCAGATAATGGTACATAGCCTTGGATGAAATGTATCATATATTCATATCTTACGACAAATAGCGATAGACAAATCATTAATCTACTACAATGCAAAGACTAAAGAATGCACTGGTAACTGAACTTTAGTTGCTAATCAAATTCGGGAGAAGTGTAAGGTTTGCTGTTTGTAACTTAACGTATCTTGTTTCCTTACTCTTGACTCAGTTACATCAATTTTCATATATAAACAGTGCATTATCCCGTAAATGTCAAAGTTGCAGATCTTACATTCGTGATCCTTCTTTGACATTGGCAATAGTAAAAACGTTCAGTGACTCTGCCGGAATATGTTTGTGAGTCATTTCTTGCCCATGATAATTAACGGGGAGCACTCCAAGTATACAAACAAGAGAAGTGATCGAGAAGATACGAATGCTGCAGACAAGTAACATAGTATTGTAAGTTGTCAACAGAAACAAAAAAAACACATGTACCACAATGGGCATATGTGCTCGAACTATTGACATATTCTACTTAGGGTATGTTTGGTTCCTTTTCCCACCTTTGGCTAGCCTTGCCTAGCAAGACTAGAGAACAAGCAAGCATGTTTGGTTTGAATTTGGGCAAGGCGGGTAAGGATTTTCTTGCTTTTGAGAGAGAGCCAAATTGGCTCTCCTATTCAAGCGAGGTTTGCCTTGCCAAGCAAGGCTAGTGGGCAAGGGTGCGCAAAGAAACCAAACATACCATTAGTGTGGCAAACCGAGCAATAGCTTGGTTGGTAGAGCCTCCAGTTGAGAGAACGTCCACCTAGGCTCAAACCCTGGTGCGCCCACTCAGGCTCGAACCTGGGTGCTCGCAAGTCGTGTGAGTACCTCCTTAAAGATTTTGGTACTCCTCTCTTTTCAGACAAAATTCAGGGGATATTTTCTCCCCGTGGTCGAGTATTTTTTATTTCCACTTAGTGCCCTCAATGCCACATGATAATTATAGAAGTTGAAAACATGAACAAAATTCATTGATAAAAAAACCCTTAGAAGACTACATCATTTTCGATGCGAAAAACCTGAAAATGAAGAGGCGTAGGAACACAACTGAGTCCAAGCCAGCAACTTGCCGAATCTCTTCTTCGGTGCACCAGTATGCTTTTACAATCCAACCAGCAGTAGGCAGTAGCCTCTCAAATGAGAAGTAATCGTCCTGCTTCTGGAATTTCTCTTCAGCAAGCCGCCTTCCAAAGTAGACACTGAAGTTGTGAGGTTGCTTCCTCAGGACTGAATAGAGGGACAAGAAAAGCGCGCAGACACCGATGTTTATCCCCGCCGAAGTCAGAAGGGCAGAAAATTCCATCCCCAGCCTCTACCAGTTGGAAATCCTGACCATTTACCCATGAAAGAACTGCAACTCGACAAGAGAAAATCCAGTCATGTTCTTATCAACAGGATTATCATGCACTGACATTTAGAAGGTAATATAATCTCGTTGCATTTGACTGTGATAATACCAGATTTCTCAGAAGAAACCAGCTACCAAGTATATAACCGAACAGACTCAAGTATGATGCTGACAATCAGACTAGCCATCTTACTATCGTTCGGTTGTACGTTGCGACGCCGCCACTCTCTCAGGTCCCTATCATTACAAGGCAACACGGCAATTGCAAATCCAAAGCACTATTGTTGGCTAAACAAATTTCTTTATTAAAAAAACAGATGTCCAATCCTTAGCAAATGTGTCAACTGAAATTAAAAAAAAGTCTAATTAATTACATCATCCTTGCATTTGGAATGATAAGGCCTTCATAATTGAAATGCACATCAAATTAACCAAACCCGGAAGTTACGGCATCAAAAAATGAGGAACGAATTCTCAATTTGGATGGCTGGAACCTGGCCAGATCGGACGGAAAAATCCCGGCCAGCGGACAACAAATCTCCAACCCGGGAAAAAACAATCCCAGTCGTTCCTGCACACCCCCCGCACATTAAATCGACGACGCGCAATCACAGGATCCAGCTGCCGCTCGCGCGCTGCATGCGGCATCACGATCCCGCAGGAGGACCCGGGCTAAGCGTGACGGACCGAATGCGGCATTGCGGCCACAGGGTTCGGACGAGTACCTCGGGATCGTCGATCGCGCGGCGGAAGGGCGCCTGCGACGGCTGGAGGCGGAGGTCCGGTTGGTCCCCGGCGCACGCCCCGTGATGAGGTGCGCGGCGACGGCGGAGGAGAGGCGAAGGGGCGAGGCGGAGAGGGAAGTTGGCGCGGTTTCCTTGCCGAAACAGCCGTTGCGTCCGAGATGATGGGGCCGCTGCGTTTGTGCGCGCGGCGCTAGAGACGAGGGGCTGACAGGTGGCGCCGCGCAACTCTCTGGGCCCGTGACCCTGGGCCTGTTCTGTTGGAAACGGGAGCTGGGCCGGCACTCCGCTTTCTTTATGGGCCGGCCAGAAATTGTTGCTCGGCTGGATCACGTCCGGACCGGCCCAGTCAACAAGTGCTTATTAGTACTATTCATTTACGTTGATATCTAATCAACAGATATATAAATATCAGTTAAAATGATGAATGATCGAGATAGACTATACATATATAACACATTGTGAAGTGACAGAGTGCTATTTCCTTGCAGGCTACCTGCGACGTTTGGTTCTGTACACTGAGAAACAAAACATTTTCTTTTGACATACGGTCGGCTTGGGAGTTTTTTTTTTTTGCAAGGAAAAAAGGAATATATTAACCAAGGCTAAAAAAATATAACCGTGATGGATTAAACTAGCTACAATATTCTCCTCCCACTCTATCTAAATTCTATTGGTATCATAGATACAAGCATAATTCATTAACTCATAGATTGTGAGTTGACCAGTTTGATTGAGTCCATGTCATCTTTATCTAGAATCCTACCTTTCCCATCCCGGCATCTTAATTTTTCCACGGTCACTCTCAGGTCCGCGCATGTCGATCTATCCAGGATTAGGCCGTGACGCGTTTCCGTGTGTGCATCCACCCGTCCTACCCTGCCGTAGCAGAGCAAAAGTTTGACCACCCCTAGGTCCACACGTGTGGCCGTTTTCACCATAATTCGATAAAAAAAACTCCATCAAAAAATGCTCAGAACTGATTAAAAATCTATTAAAAAGCGTTAACGGATGCACCTAGTGGTGGATATATAATAAAAATAATCGGTGTCCTAAATTAGTCTATTAAGGGTTCGAATATCCTATCTATTAAGATAGGAGATGTCACATGATTACTACATATAATATATTATTTTAAAAAAATAACGGTATCCTATACTTTGCTATCCACCCTTGCACCGTATATCCACCAACTACTGCTGCGACGCATCACTGCTCTACTTTCGTTTCCACAGATTGATGGGGTCGTACCGCGTGTAACATGTAGTTTGGATGGTGCATTAACAATAGGTGAAGAAAACTTTTATCAGTAATTTATTTATATTGATTATATAATTTATATATATTGTTAGATGTATAGTAAAATATCATTTGGATTATTTTGGCTGAGTTGATTTGACCACCACTGCACTGTGCAGTTTAAGAAATGGACACGCACGGCGCTAAAAAATTTGTAAATACAGATTCAGTTTGTGAATCGTGATTAGTGTGCTGTCCCCACCCCCTATAAAATGAGAGGAAATGTTAAGCTTGTTTCCAAGGTATATGTTCTCGCATGTTTTTCTTCTTCTTCTTCTGATCACAGCTTATTATTAGAGGCTTTTTGTTTGCCTGCTTCAGCACCAATCTGGCCTCACGCGTGTAACCCTGACGTGTTTGGTTGCCCGTGCGCTGGAGTAGGCCTAGCCTTATACGTGTAAAATCGGTGAGCGAACCTAACTTAGTGGAAACGGATTTTGAATGTGTTTTTGTCAAGATAGATCGGTGGGATGTCAGCTAATGATATGATTAGCGTATAATTAGTTAATATTAACATATATTATTATAGTTTAAATTAGATTAAGATTTAATATAATAGATTAAATACTATAAAATGTATTTATGTAAAATAAATATCTTTAATTTTTACTTTTTCATTTCAATCATATACAACATATACTCATACGAACAATCAAATATAATCTATTTTTAATCAGATTGATCACATACAATCAATCAAATAAATAGAAATACATGTATCCAATCCTACTCAAATAAACCTGACTCACCAAATACGGACAGGCCAAGTCGTGCATACAACAAACAGCCTTAGCGTCCGTTTGGTTGGGAGACAAAGTGGGATAGGATAGGGCCGTTCCTGTTTTTAGGGATGGGATGATCCTGTTTTTTGTTTGGTTGGTTGAATGGGATGACTCTCTTTTTTGTTTGGTTGGAGGGACGAAGACGGATGAGGATGAGAATTATCAACTAATTATATTTTTTAATTTTAAATAATAATTATTAATAATACACTAATCAACATGCACCAACATGTATTTACGTTACTCTTGCCATAATCATTACTAATTAACAATAAAATATACTAATTAACCATAATCATACTCTAATTAGCTCATTAATTAGCAATAATTAGTACATTAACCCTTACAAATTCTAATCTCGTAGTAATATGTACTAATAAGTAATACAAGTATACTAATATCATTAATTATTTTACTAATGTGTATGATTAGCAAAGGTGGATGGCTTCATCACATATATTTTGAAGGATATCTTCATCCAGCATATTGAGAGAATATTCTTCAGGAGGGATCATCTCATCCCTGCTGCCCCTGAACCAAACAACACAAAAACAGGGATCGCCCCATCCCATCCCACCTCATCCCTTAAACCAAACGGACCCTTAGTGTCGCCATACTGTTACAAGGGAAAACTCGACCAGGTTGGGCCCACCATCCTACCCTATGCCTAACACTTGATAGAGTGTGCAACAACACCTCGTTGCAAGTGCAACGCCTTCGGACTAAACGCGGGTGCAAGAAAGTCAACGCGAGTTGCACCCAACGTGAAGCCGTGGACTGCACAACCGCCCGTGAGAGTTGAGACACACACATCGCCCTTTTCCGTTTCTACGACCGGCGCCCAAAAGAGATTCAGGACATGTCTATTTGGGTTTTTAACGATTTCTATTTTTCAAAAGTTAGAAGTTAAAACAAGCTGTTTATTTTTATTGGCAAAGGTTATTGTTTCTGAAAGGTAAAAATAGTTTTTGCTAATACAGGAGACTAACAAGCTAGAATAAAAAGACTGACAAGCTAGAATAAGTCTGAATGTACTGGTATTAGAAATAGGCTTCTAGAAAAGCAGACATTAGAACTTGTTTGTTTAGTTTTCTATAAACGGTAGCTTCTCTATAAACTTGTTGCTGGTAGAAGCTAACAAAAAATTATTTTTGACTTATATGACTCTGTAATAGTAAAGACTATTTTTAATTTAAAATACCATAGCTAGAAGCCAACAAAAAGCAAGCTATTTATTTGGGTTTCTGATTTTTAAGAAGCAAAAGCTTAAATAAATATATCTCTAAGGATCCGTTTAGATAGACTATGTCTTTAACTAAGAAATAACAGTTTTTATAATAAATTTTTAGCTTCTTAACATATTTAAAAGCCAAAAAAACCAATCAAAATCTACTTCTCAACTTTTATTTTATTTCAGCCACAGCTGCTTTCTCAGGCAGCCAAAAACCGAGACTAAAAGTCAACCGTTTGGATAGCTTCTAACTTTTTCAAGAAAAAAATAAAAAAAAAACTATCCAAACAGGGGATAGTTGGTTGTCCAGAGTCTTTTAAAAAATCTAATTTTAATTAGTTTTTAATATAAATGAAACGTATAATATATGTAATATAATATTCCTGTCTTTGTTTTCCGTTTACTTTGTCGACATTAATTTACTGTAGCATTTTGACCTTATATTTTTTTAAAAATTTACAAATACTTATAAATATACAATACTAATGAAATACATTTCACAACAAATCTAATAATATATTTATATATCTATAAATTTTTTATAAAAAATGTAAGATCAAAATTGCTATAGTAAATCAATGGGGATAAATAACCGAAAACAGACGTAGTATTCGGTAGAAGCTATAAAAGCTTCGTCAGATCACTTTTAGCTTTTAATAATAATACTAGGTTTTATTTAGAAAATATTTTTAAAAATAAACTATTTAATTTAACTTTTACTTCTGAATAATAAAAAATAGCAGAAGCTAAACCATACATAGCTGAAGGTCCGAGGTGTACTAGAGAGACTTTTCCACCATGTCTTCTCTACACGTGTCAATTGATTGGCTATTAAGCACGATTAAACTTGGCAAAAAAAAAAACTCATATATGCTTTGCCTTTTACGGAACAACTACACTGGTAATAAATCTTATCCTAGAAAACAAATAAAAAATTAATCATCCATTTAGAAATGTAGTATGTATGATTCTTGCAGTATTATTTGTCGTTGAGGCGTGCATTTAGATTTAATAATTTCTCTTACTCTCTTGCCCTCTGAGTGACACATGCATACTTACTATTCTCTCTCTATTATTACCAAGATATTAAGATCCATAAGTAAAAGCATATACCACGACCATTTGCCCCTATATCTTCTTTTGTTTCACGACCTCTTTAATTTCATGCTTGTCCAAAACACGGCTTGTAAAATCAAAAGGTAGATATGTTTGTAAGATAGTGGTGCTCTAGTGGGTCTATTGGTTGGGGAGCGAAGATCTCACCCAACCCACCCGGGTTCAAGCATCACACCTAACATTATCAAACGCTGAGGGGACGTCTTCCCCTAATGTCTTCTCATCTTGTTTGTTTCTAAGAAAGTAGAGATCTTTATCAAGAAAAGACGGCCATGTCCCTTTCGTTTGTGTGTCTCCTCTAAACAAATGCAATGCCAGGAAACAAAACCGACAATGAGGCGAGTGACAAACCGATCTGATGTAAAATAAAATTTATAAGATTCGATCCTATACAAGATTCTTTCTCTTTGATGATATATATTTATTCTCTCATCTTCAATTTAATCGTTAGATCAGAAGATAGATGATATAGATATAATCTCAAAAAGATTTTTAAATAAGATACTATAAAATTTAGTTCTAAACTTTTGCGACGAAGATAGATGATATAGATATAATTTAATTTTTTTAAATAAGATACTATAAAATTTAGTTCCAAATTTTTACGGCGAGTCCTCCAAAGCTCGCTGCCCGGCCGTTGCCAAACTCCAACCACGCCGAGCCAACCCCAAACACAAGAAGGTCAAGTTCTCAGAGGAGGGAAAAATACTAAAAAAGCGGGTCAGAAAACACACACACGAAGCTCACCATTTCCTTCTCTTCTCCTCCCTCTTCTTGTGACTGTGAAGCTGCCTCTCCGTCCACATCAGGTCATAAATCCCCCTCCCAACCTAGCACCTACCACCGCCATTCCAATCCCCAATCGCATCGCGCACGAACCCCGAATCCGCTGTCGCATTTGCTGGCGAGCTCCCGCTCCCTTTCCATTTCAGAGAGGCGGTCTAGGGCCCTGTATTTAGATCCGGTCTTGCCTTGCACTGGTGGGGGAGCGGATTTAGGTGAACGAGCACCTTGATTTTTGACCAATCTTTGCTCTACCCACCTTGTGGTGTTCGTCTTTTAAACCTTCGGGGCCTGGGAAGAGGAGGCGAAGCCGCAGCAAGAACTGCGGTTTCAAGCATCCTGCCGCTGGCGTCCGAAGGTGAGCTCATTCCGGCCCTGCTCTGCGCCAAAGCTTGTTTGATTTTGTGGGTGGTGATTGTTGAGCTGGGATTTGAGGTTTATTACCTGGAGTCTTGGCAAAGAAATCCCAAGAATCAAGTTATGCTTGTTGCGGAATACCTTGCCTGACGAAACCGGAATCTTTTCTTTGATAATCGCGTGTTTGCAGCAGATGTTTGCGCTGTCGGGTGATTGGAGTTCTCACTGATTAGGCCATTTCAAGTGAAGTCTGATACCTATGAACCTTCGGACTTGATTAGCCTTTTCTGCATCTATTTCCAGTGTCAAATATGGTATTTTCAACATCTCCTAATGCGATTGGAGCCTGTGTGTCCTTTCCTTCATGAAAGGATGGGTTTTTACTCGTTTCTTGGGGGTTTCTTGGCCTTGATTTGAGCTATTTATGGCGAGTAGAAATGTAGCGCACGCTTCGTGCTTGTTCCGTTTTCAGTTACCCTAATTAAATTACTATAGATTTTGTTTGGTTAGAGGTACCTATTAGGAGATGTTGAAGCGTTGGAGGTAGTTCAGATGTCAAATGCATTGTTTGTATTTATATGATCAGTAAGATTTTACACATATATTGCCCTTTTTTGGCCTTTTCTCCGCTATGGCTTAGACGAGTAAATTGAAACAGACGAATATAGCACTATTTTGTTCATTCAAGTAATTAATCTTCTCCCTTACCCTTCCTTTGCCATAAGTATCAAGAAGGATGCTTACATGTTCGTAACATCTTATTTCAGGAACCATAAAGTGTTCAAGTGGAGGTATTGGGAACGAATAAGGTTTTTAAAGGTTGTTGTTTTACCTCTGTAGCCTGACAATGTTGAGGCAGAGCTCCAGTAGAAATCACAGATCCAAAGGTCTGAAGCTAAAGAAAGCTCTCCAGATAAGTCTCGTGGTTCTGGTTTCTGTTTGGTTGCTCTACCAAGTTAAGCATTCCTACGAAAAGAAGGCTTATAGCGAAGATGAAGCTAATGATTTGCTTAAAGATGACAAGAACCAGGAAGAGGCAATCAGGTTAGGCAGGAAGGACCTGCCTACAAAGATGGATGCTGATTCGTCTACATTGGATGAACGGATTGAGGACGGAGAGAATGATGAAATGGAGCAAGAAATGAAGCACGATGAGAATGATGAGGATCCCATTGACGAGCAAGACCTGGACAAGGATGATGATCTTCCAGAGCCTGGTGAACATTCTTCTGACAAGGATGGAGATGATGTGGGTGTGTTTGAGGACGAAGAGCAGAAGGAACGGTCTCAGGAGGATCAGGAGAAGACCTTCCATGGTGATAATGTTTCTAGTGCTGTTACTCATGACCCTCCATCATCTGAGCAAGATGATCTGTCCCATCATGCCCAAGAGAAGATCTTATACGTGGATGATGCTTCAACTGCAGTGTCTCATGAAAACCAGGAGGCTGGACTCAAGGAGGATGAAGTGCGCAAGGCTAGGGAGAAGAGTTTCAGAGGTGATGATGTGTCAAGTTCTGTGGACCATGATGCCAAGGTGACAAAACCTCTCCCAGAAGAACAATTGAATAGCATGGATAGGATATTTGAAGGCACCACAAATTTGTCCAATGGAATTTCATTTCGTGGTCCTGGAGTACATGGATCAAATGCTACAGGAGAACACATGGCTACTCTGATGAATGCATCTTCCCATCAGAATGCAAAAATACCTAGCGTGGACTCAGAAAGCAAGACCCATCCAACTCTAGTGAATTTGACCAGCAACCATGAGCAAACTAATTCAACTTTGAAAAGTCAACCAGAGCAGCAAGTAAATTCAACGGTGGTGCTGGACAACCAATTACAGCTCTTGTCTGACCAGACAACTTCTGTTGAGTTGCATTCTCCACCAAATGGCACCTTAGCTTTGGTTACGGATAGCCAAAAGTTCACATCTGGAGCTGGAGATAATAACACTGAATCATCCTCGACCCCGGTGAAGAACAAGGTCGAGGTCCAAGATGCTAACAAAGAGGACGTAGATGTATCCACAAAAATAATGAACAGCGCAATGAGTGAAGATGAAGTTCTTCTGGAATGATAAGATCTCTCTTGTTAGCTTCTGGTGTAACCTGTAAGTTTGTAGGACTTCAAGTAACTTGTTGTCTTTATCTCCTAAACTTGGAGATGCAATGCAGGCAGGCTATCTCTATCGCCCCCCTTTTTGTATAAGTTTGATAGATATCTGCTTTGTATTGCCTAGTACATCATCGTCAGGGGCAGGTGATGAACAAGAAGCAGTATCCACAGAAATATACTGATCCCGCAGCTCCGAAGCTTTGCTGCTGGAATCATATGCCAACTAATAATGAGATGTCCATCTAGTGCATGTTTGTGTCTGAATCTGAATATGTGTAGCTATGAACTGTAATGTTAGCTATCTGAATCTGAATATGTGTAGCTATGAACTGTAATGTTAGCTAAGTGTAGCTTGCTGATGAGTTTCGATGTTTTAAGTCTTTTTTTTAGATGGGATGTTCTAACTTCAAAGCCTTTTTATGTTGGTAGTATGGCAACATGGGGTGCTTTAGACACCGAAATTTCATCACTATGTGCTCTCCAATGCGCCCTACTCCTATGTTTCATATGAAGATGTTGTAGAATCCATGGACTTTTAGAAATCATGATTCCTTGCATTACAAATTGTGGTGGATCTAATCCTCAAGACCTGGAGTGCTCAAATCTTTAGTACGATCCTTGTTTTCCCCTTGAAATGTAAAATGATGCTGTTATCAAATTGGTTTTTGTTTTTCTGTTTCACATATTTTCCATTGACAACCAAGGACTTGGGGCTGTGGCCATCTCAGTGCTGGCAACTTTGGCATGCCATCCGATGTGTGACTGGCTTAGTTCAGGACTTCAGGTTCTGAAGATGGCACTTCGTTCCTTTTTTATTTTTGGTTCAGAAAGAAGAACATCTGTTTCTTCTCTTTGAAAGAGTGAGATTGACACAAATATATGAAATGTGGTGTATCCTTGACAGTACACAAACAATACCATACGACCGTGGCCATACGCTGCCTCGACTGCAATGCAAAAACAACGCAAGGATAGGAGTACTAGTAAATTGGCTGTGCTGGCTTTCAGGGCTGTGTGCCGCCTGAATCATTTATACAGCCTTCATACTGGAGACCTCAGGACCCTCTTACGGGTAGCGAATAGCTGAATACAATGTTCATTTGACCTGGGTTTGGTTCGTGTCTACAGTGTGCCGAGCCAAAATTTAGCCACAATCAAAATCTAGGCATGGCCAAATATTAGTAAAGTTTAAAATGTTTAGATTGCTATCATGCCAAATACTAGAAACACGGCCAAAGCTGATTCATTTGTGAATATGACATGTGGACTCCATATGGCAATAAAAATATTTTAGCACTAAAACATAGTCAATATGTCAACATAGGGCCTCAAACCAAACAGCTCTAGGCTGCAGATTGTAACGGATATTGACCACCCGTTTAGCCTCATCTGCCTATTCTAGGTTGTAGGTTTGTAAGAACAACTGCCACCGGTCTACGCTCGGTTCATGAATGTTCCTGCATATTCTAGGCCAAAATACAAATTGGCTGATATTTACAATTCGACTGATGCAGACAATTCAAATTGCAAATACAAATATCGCAGTTCAGCATGGCTGGAAGCCTGTAAACGCACTAAGCCATACTGACAGAATGGCAATTGGCTGATATTTACAATGTTCCATAAGACACATTTGCACTTTGCAGGCTAGCCCTGAAGCTAGCGCAAGAATGAATGACATAGCTGCGACTCTCCCTAGGACGGATACTGCTGGTTAGCCAGGAGCTAACGCAGGCATGACAAAACCTTACCCTCACAAGACCAACACACATATTTGCAGGTTAGCCAGGAGCTAACACATGCATGACAAAAAAATTGCACACTCCCACGACACCAATGCATACAACTTGCCGGTTAGCCAGAAGCTAACAAGCGCATGACTTGAGCTGAACTCACTACGAGTCTACGACTCTGTCGTGCAAAATACGTGCAGATCAGCCAGGAGCGAACGCCTGCACGCACCTCACGACCTTTTATTGTTCATATTTTGGGGAGAGGTGAGGTCAATTAGGTATTGGCCTGGATTCTCCCTGAAATATCAACAATCTGATCGATTCTGAGTTACTCGCAGAAGTTGAGAAACCCCATGTATTCATGGTTGTTTATCATCGAAATGCTCTTCTTAGTTCCAACAACGCCTGAAATTTAAGGAAACATGTCAGGAACGACCATGGGTTTTTTTAGTATGTCAAGGAGGAGTATGAGAAAACAAAACATGGATTTTAAGCAAATATAAGTAAACAACTTAACAAGAAAAACTAGCTTTGAAGAAGTAAAACTGGTATGAGATTCTTGAAACTTATTCCCCAAGGATTCATGTTGCTTGCATATACTAATGCTATGTTTAATTTTTTTCAGGAAAATCTATTATAGGCTGTCTACTGTTTCTTGGCTGAATTTTAACTAGACTGATAGGAAATTAGTGATTTGTTAAATCATATCAAATCAAAGTAACAAATCAGCGAGCTTGTCAATAGTCCATACCCATTGTAAGAGCACTGGCGAAGATGACAGAGGAGAGGATGAAGACAATCAGCGATGCTCTCTTGAGCACGTGCACAAGCTTCCTAACCAAACACTGGCCCCAAAATCCAGCCAATATGGAAACAAAGATGAGGTAGGCAGCTGCAGATAGAGGAAACAGTGCATGTCGTTACTATGGGACAATCATACACTTCAAAAAGTTTCAGAGATTTTTAAACAGAACTTGGCAGCCATGGATTTACCAAAAGGGATAGGGAATCTGTGCAGGAAGTGGAACTCCACCACAGAGAGG
Organism: Phragmites australis; assembly: GCF_958298935.1. Taxonomy (NCBI): domain Eukaryota; kingdom Viridiplantae; phylum Streptophyta; class Magnoliopsida; order Poales; family Poaceae; genus Phragmites; species Phragmites australis. The sequence continues at coordinate 43,032,735 of NC_084923.1, forward strand.
GAGGAGGAGAACATCATCACGAATGTCGCTGTTGCACTTGCAACCTGCGAGACAACACAATAATTGTTCTTAGCACTATTTAGTAATTTATGAACACAACGATCAAATAACGTGGTGAAATTATGGCTCTAGTAGATTCAAAAAATTACACAGTTTTGATCAAAGGTATTTCTACTACATAACAGAGAGCAAATAAGCACGTGGATTGTGCACAGTACACTACAGTAGATTAAACCATTGATGAATCAACGGGGCTTTTCAGCTTGGCCCAACTCCGTTTCTCAGTAAATGCTCACTTTCATAAGTTTCCAGTTGCAAGAAAGAAAGGATTTCGTTTCAATCTGTCGAGAACACAGGACTTCAAGTAGGACTCCCTCGGGGATTTCAGCGGATGTAAGTTTCAATCTGCCTCCCTCGTTGATCATATTGAACATAAGTTTTATCATCATAACTCGTATTAACCATTTCCACTAAATAATTATATGAAGTATTATTTATCGGTATAATTTGAATTGTTGATCTAGTTATGTCCTATTTTAGATTAGTCAGCCTGATTGCTATTGACTTGAATATAACCTTGGTAATCCTAGGACATTCATCTCAGCAATTTTAATTACCCTAAGACGAACACTTTGTTACTAGTATGCTTAGGACTATATACTTTACTATTATTTCATGCTTAATTATAATTAGTTTTGCAAAATATGTGAAACTCGGTGCTTTGGTGTTGTGTGAGTCGTTAGGATGGGAAGACTTACCGGATAATGATGACAAAAAAGAACCTATTAGAGCTGGGCAAATCAGGGTTCCCGCCGAGAATACCTTGGGAGTTTAAGTGATACTTGTGTGGCAGGTTTAGTGTGGAGATATTTGCCTTGGCTCGATTAACCGAGTTTGTGTGACATCTGTATGCGGTAGGGCTTAGTCTAAACCGTACTAACTAGTCTACTAGTCGTCCAGAGACAGGAGTGCAATGAGAGACCAAGGAGCAGGTGCAGACTTGTCAACCCGGTTGGAGACTTGGTTTGAATGTCATGAACCCTTATGCGAATAAGCACGTATGCGACTAATAGGGTGATGCTGAGGTGGGTAATGGCTTCGTTGAGTTACACTGCCGCGATGGTGATATGCTGCCAAACTCAGTTTGTGGGTAAAGTATACCACACTGCAAAGGTAAAACTACGGTTCGATCACAATAACTAGTATGGGTTGCGTGCGTTTCCTTAAAGTGTGAGTGGGCAAGGTGTACCCGTTTTTGAAAATAGGTCCGATAGTATACCGTATGTTGCTTTGGACGGAGTATCCGATAACATTAAAACTTGAACCCTAGTGACCTTCCACCACGACCAAACCCTTCATTTAATATTGATGATATTGTTTTCACAAACTTGCCTTATGAAAATAAACTCTTGCATTGTATACTTGGCATTTCCACAAAAATTTAAACTTATAACCGTAACTTGTCAATATTGTATGCATGTATTTATATCCCTTGATGTGGGGCAAGAGTTGGGACTTGGTGAGTACGTCTGTACTCACTCTTCCTTATGATTTCAGAGGAAGATCCGGACTTCACCAGCACCGACGATGAGGCTGACGAATAAATCTTGGTCACGTCCGCACCCGAATTACCTATGGAGGGGCATGTTCCCATACTGATCCTGCTGTGCCCTCTGGTGTTGTGGACTATGCTGCTCGCAAATCTTTGTGGAACCTTTTAAGGTGAATTTATTTAACCACCCCTTTGTTATATGACTGTGATATCACTTGTTGTAAGATTTATATTTACTAACGATTGATCTAAGGACTGGTATAATAAAATTTTAGGCACCCGAGGATGACCTGGGGCGCTTCATGTAACCATGTAGGCAATTAAACAATAAAGATCACATGGGGTTCGTACCAAGTCCCAGCTAAACATGAATAAATTGATGATTTTTCATTGAAAAGGTTGACCATTTGATTAATACATCACTCATATCAATGAAATGTAAGACCATCTGAGTCAATGATTGTGTCCAAGTAACAAATAAGAGAAGCCACTTCTTGGCAATGGCATTAAATCAATTGGCTCACTACATGTCCCCAAGCAAAGTATCAAACCCTATCTGCTTTCTTTATGGGTAACAAGCCTTTGTCTTTTGGTAAATTATAGGGGTGCAGTGTGCATTGTGGACCATGTCAATGAGTTAGGTCATTTTATCATTAATGGAAGGGCATTCTACTTCCTCAAAATTGCACCTGAAAAGCTTTCTGGATGAGATCCAAGTCCATGTAAGAACAAATAACCAAATGGGCATTCATCACAAAAATATCAAGGGCAACAGTGGAAGTCCAATTGTAATATTCACATAACACAATACGTCAAAATGATTATGGGTTCTAAGCTCCTTTATGGAACCAACTTAGGCATAGGTTGAGAATTGAAATTATATTCCTACATCAGTATGGTGCAAAGTGCACCTAATGCATGTCTTATCTGAAATCAGCATCTTAGATTTTTGTTATGCGGTTTTATTAAGTCCCGTCAATGATACAATGATCCAATGTAACATCCCAGTTTTCAAAACATTTTCAAAAGAAATCATTTTAAATCAATTCAAACTAAAATCTCAAAACCTTTTTTTTTTCTCCTCCTCTTGGGCTCAATCTCTGTCGGCCCGGCCGCCCTCTCTCTCTCTCTCTCTCTCTCTCTCTCTCTCTCTCTCTCTCTCTCTCTCTCTCTCTCTCTCTCTCTTCCCGGTCCGACCTAGCTTCCTTTCTTTTCCCTTCGGCCCATCTCCTTCTCTCCCTCTCTTTTTTCTCCCGCGGCCCGCACGCACGCACACCAGCCCGCATGTCGTTCCTTTCTTCCTCCTCCCGCTCCAGTCACCTGGGTGTGCATGCCGAGCTCGTGCTGTTGGACCCTGCCGAGCCCGACCGCCGCTGCCACCCCGGTAGGTTGTTGTACCGCCCTCGCCTACCCTGACCCCTCTCCCTGCTCTGCAAGGTCACCGCGCACAGCGCCGGCGATGAGCGCACAGCACGCACGCGAACCATGTAGAGTACAACACAGATCGCATCGCTGCCAACCAACACCATGCCTCCCTCTCTTGTTCTCTTTGTGCTCCCATGTGCACGCCGACAGGAGTTTTTCTTTCCCTCCCTTTCTCCCTCTCTCGCTGTTTTTCCTCTCCGTCGACGGTGCTTACCGTCAATCTCATCTCCAGAGGCCGTCGCCGGTCAATTAGACCTCACGACGAGCTTCACCCAACCTCACTCCACCTCCCTAGCCCCCATGTCCAGTCTCTCCCCCTCTCTCACGAGCTACCACCGTGTAGCCATAGCCGTCATGCCCTTTTCCCATCATTGGCCGCTGTTGATGCATCACCGGCCAAGCCGAGCACCGACGTGTATTCCCTGCACCCCATACATGCTTCCAGTACCCAAAAACCCGACCCTAAGCCATCTCTCTGTGGTTTCCGACCTCGGTCGCTGCCTTTCCCAACTCTGGCGAGCAATAGGCCATGTTTGGACCACTGCCCGTCAACGTTATGCCCCTCACCAGCTCCGTCATGCCATGCCGATCACCCTGATCTCTCGCCCCATTCTGAGGCCGAGAGATGCCGACGGTGAGCTCTACGGCGAGCCCACACCGCGAACGTCTTAGCCCCACCGTCCCCGTTGTCTCCCTCTCTATGTGTGTGTGTTAATCCGACACGCAGGCCCGACTACCGACGTCATCCATCCCCGCCTCCACCTCCCCCTAAGGCCAGAATGGGCCACCTAGGCCCACAGGTCAGCTCAGTAGCCGTAGAGCCCAGCCAAAGCCCATCACAGTGCAAGCCCATATAAGCACAGTAACATTTCTCTTTTTCTCGAAATCCAATTTCCAGAGAATATTCTAAGGAACATTCTCCCTTTTTTTCCGAATTAAATTGCCGACCAACTTCTAAAGCCCATATCTCCTCTGTTTCAACTCCGATTTCGACGATTCTTCCACCGATATTCATCTAAAATCAAACTCTATCTATTTCTACCAGTTTCATATTTATTTTAAATTTATTAATTTTTATTTGTATTTACTTGTGTGTTTGTGTTGTTTGTGTTCCGCGTTTTAGAAACCGGAGTTCGAGGAGCCGAGAATACATGATTTCGAGCATGACCCTCTTGAGGACTTCAACAAAGGCAAGTCTCAATTCGTTTCTCTCGTTAATCATATTGAACCCAGTTTTATCACCATAATCCATAACAACCTTTTTCGACCAAATGATTGCATGAAATATTATTTAATGGCATATTTTAAACTGTTGAGGTAGTTATGTCCTATTGTAGATTAGCCAGTCTATTTGTGATTAACCTGAATATAATCTTGGTAACCCTAGGACTTTCGTCTCGGCTACTTTGTTCATGCTAAGACGATCACCTTGCTACCAGTATGCTTAGGACAATAATCTTTATCATTACTTCATGCTTAATCATATTTAGTTTGTGAAATATGTGAAACTTGGTGCTTCAGTGTTGCATGGGTTGCGGGATGGGAAGACTGAGTGGATAATGTTAACAACTGAGAACATGTTAGAGCTGAGACAAATCAGGATTCTCGTAGGGCATACTTTGGGAGTTTAAGTGTCGCCTGTGTGGCAGACTTAATGTGAAAATGTTTGCCTTGGCTCGATTAAGGACCGAGTTGGTGTGACATCCTACATAATCTTCACCGTATAGCCACTCAACTTTGTATGTGGCAGGGCTTAGTCTAAACGCCGCTAGCTAATCTACTGGTCGTCCAGAGGCAGAAGTACAACAGGAGGCCATGGAGCAAGTGCAAGCAGGTGCAGGCTTAACGACCCGGTTGAAGACCTAGTTAAAGCTCAGGAACCCTTGGTTAGCTCTCGTAGGCGGCTAGTGAGATGATACTTGGGCGGGTAATGGCTTTGTTAAGTCGCACTACCACGATGGTGGTATGTTGTAAAACTCAGCTTATGGGTAAAATGTACCACTCCATAGAGGTAAAACTATTCGAATAGTTGTGTTCATGGTCATAGACGAACTACGGTTCAATCATAGTAACTAGCATGGGTTGTGCGTGTTTTATTGGAGTGTGAGTAGGCAAGGTGTGCCTATTTTTGGAAAATAAATCTGGCAGTGTGCGGTGAGTTGCCGTGAACGGGGTGTCCAACAACATTAAGATTTGGGCTCTGGTGACTTTCCACCATGGTCGAACCCCCTTCTTATAATAACAATGAGATGATGTTTTCACAAAACCTGCTATATAGAAATAAACCCTTGCATGTGTAAACTCAGTATTTTCGCAAAAGTTAACTTTATAGCTCTACCCTTGTCAATATCATATGCATATTTTATCCCTTTCTATAGGATAAAAGTTGTGTCTTCCTGAGTACATTTGTACTCACCATTGCTTATACTTTCAAAGGACGATCCAGACTTCACCAGCACCGATGGTGAGGCTGGCGAGTAGGCTTAGTCGCGTCCGCACCCGAGTTGCCTGTGGAGTGACGTGTTCATCATGTTATCCCTATTGTGCTCTCTGATGTCGTGGACTATGTTGTTCGTGCACTTTTGTATAGTGCTATATGTTTTACTAGCATGGTGGGGTTATTTCACCACTCCTTTTATTGTATGACTGTGATATCATTTGTTGTAAGACTCTTATTTACCAGCGACTGATCTAAGAGTTAGTATAATAAAGATTTTAAGCACCGAGGATAACATGGGGCGCTTCATCCAATGAGTATGTCACCGATAATATCTAACAAATTATGTAAATAGTGCTATAGACATCTATCATCAATGAATAGCTTGGTTCAGGTAGCAAGATGCTTCTTAGAATAAAAGTTACAGTTGCTGTAAAGGAATCTGAGAAACTAGTACTGGAAGATATTAGACACACAGCAACAACCGAAATAATTAAAAAAAAACTGATGTAATATATCAGAAGCAATCTTTTTAGCCTGCCAAAATAGTGATTTGATTGTAAATACTGCAATATTTTATTTCATTCTAAACCTCTAACACGTACATCAAATTAACAGATTTGCATATGCTCAGCATTGGCTACTTTCAATTTATATGTTGCAAGTGTGGTTTTGATCCTACCAAATAATGATATCATTCAGTACGTGTTTCATGTGCAGAAAGCGCACAGAGTAGCGATTTTGTATCCTGATTGATCTCTTTGATAGGGATGCTTACATACAGCAACCTAAACATGGACAAGGACAAGGACAAGGCACATTTTAATCTTTCACCTTTGGTCTTGTCCACTGCCCTGGCCCATGCCTCAGTCTCAAATGCATTGCAGCGGTCCACATAATATAATGCGGCAAGCCGACACATGCAGAGGCGGTAGTGTAAACTTATAGGAGTTAACTTCTCTCTCTATGGTGTTCCCTGTAATAATTGGACTCCTATTGGTGATAAAAGGTACGCTCCTATTGGTGAATGCTAGAGAAATTTCTCGTGTAGTTGTGTGTTGCATTTGCAACAAGATAACAACCCTCAAATACGTCGTATGGATTTATGCCAACAAAATTCAGCTTGATACCATTTGAAAGGAACTGCAAGAAATGAAAATTTCACATAAAATTGAAGCGATTCAAATACCTGGGGTATGCACCCAAGCTCAAGAAGAAGTGGGCCGAGGATGAACCCACCACCAGATCCAAGAAGACCACCAACGGTCCCGCCAAGCAGGCCACAGGAGGCGCAGACGATGAGCTGTGCTGGTGACCACTCGATAGAGGCCTCACACACACACTCCAAGTTTCCATTCACACGTCGAGCATGGCTCTCCTTGCATAGCTGCACAGCCTCCCACAGGAACACACTCACTGCAACTGGGACCTAAATATTTAGCACAATGTTAGAAAGTACGAACTGGAAGGGAAAGGGGATGCACATGTCTGATCTGTACGATGTGTAACAGAATTAACACCCAGCTTTCAGTGCGCAACAGAAAAAGGGTTTATTACAATGAGTTAAAAGGTGCTCAAAAAGTGGCTGATGGATAGGCCAACAGCCCAACATCTATGCCTAACGTAGCTTGTGTTCTGAAAAGACATACTACGTTCATGGGAAACATATTTGCTCAAACTGCAACAGAACAGGATAGGTTTACTATGACAACTTGAAAGACAGGGCCCAGCGGATACAAGTGGAAAGTGCAAGGCATAGTTATTCATCACCTGCAGAACGTTGATCACCCAGTAGAAATTGCTGCATGATTTCGAATTATTCTGCAAGCAAACAAAAACTTACTGCAGTTAGTGACAACTTCCATCGAAAGTTGGCCAAGAAAGGACCATCCGCAAAGGCAGAATTGTTATCAGAAGAGCAGAAACCTTGTTGGCCATGTGATAGTAATAAAAACTGACAAATAGTCTTATATGTACACGTGCTCAAGAATAACTGAGCTGTGGTCTGTGGATAGTCAGCATAGACAAATTATCTCGATGTCCATTGTACTAATGGGAGAAAGGGGTCACAGAGTCACAGTTGATTTATCATTTTGAGGCGTCAATAATTGTTAAGCTGGTTGAACGTTTTCAAATAGGCCCAGATTAAATTACGTTACATGCGAAAGAAGGGGACCTTGAGAACTTGCAGCACCAAGAAAGATGACCAGACAGACATTAGCACTAGGATATTCTTCCATCTCAAATTGAACAGAAAAGTTTCCTGAAATAAAATAAAAAACAGGAAGTCAGCGATTATTCTTGTTGCTTTCCTGCATGTTCAGAGCATCTACCACCTTCCCTCTAACCATGTATACATATGTAGCTGAATCACTGATGAAATTAAATTTCATTCATCAACCAATCCTAACATGGCTTCAAATGTGGATCTAAGCCGATTTATATTATATGATAATGAGGTAAGCGCTACTGTTGCTTATTAAGTCACGAATGAATCTGATAGGTACCCGTGGCTTACCAATGCAGACTTCTCCTTGGGCTGAGGCAGAGGCAGGAGGGGCTCTTCATAACTCGGGTCAATAACCACTGCGCCAGTTAAAATTGGATAGCGTTAATCGCTATCAACAAAGCATGTCTAAATATCATGCAAAGCTGTAAAATTTCTTACCATCACTTGCGGCACAAGCAGACTCGGATTGCTCTTCTCGCTCGCGTGTTTCCATCTGCAGCCGTTCACCGCAGGGGACAGGGGGTTATAAAAGGGAGCTTGTCAGGACACGGTAATTAGACAGCAAACAATGTAAATGTGACAAGAACCAACCAGAATCCTCGTCTCCTCCCTCCACATGAGAATTCCCTTGTAGAACGACCTCGACGAAGTGCCTGCAACGAGTCCATCAAACCAAACACGCCTCCATATCAGTGATCACACCAGACACACAAAGTGGTAGGACCAAACACAAGTGTACGGCTTGCTTTTGACAACATAAATTTGGTAGCATGCTGAAGGAAAGCACTGAATACCTATGAAGAGGATTATGATTAGGACGGTGATGAGCCAGTAGGGGAAGATTACGCTGAGCTCGACGCCGATGGTGATTCCGAGCATGAGCATCGGCTGGAAGAGTAGCGCGAGCTTGTAGTCGATGACGGGCGCTTCCTTGGTCGGGTGCGACACCTGGAGGTTGTACCACACCGACGACGCCGACGCTCCCATGATCATGCCTGCGCGCCCAAACCGAACAAGCAAGCAAGCACGCGTGTCAGCGAGCAAATTGACAGATGCATGCATCTGCACCAGGCGGTGCCGGTATTAGTGACCGGTGAGCAGGAGCTAGCTTACATTTGGAGAGCGCAGCGGCGGACTTGGTGTCGAAGCCGACGACGAGGTTGAGCATGGGCACGAAGATCCCGCCGCCGCCAACGCCGCCGACGGTGCCGAACGCGGAGCCGAGGAACCCGACGACGGTGATCACAACCACGCGCCAGTTGAACGCGAGTTCCTAAGGAGAAACCACAACGACCCGCGAGGTCAGCACTCAGCAGAACTCGACCGCACGGGGGAGGGGAGGGGAGGGGGCAAAAGAGCGAGCAGCTTACGGGCCAGACGCGCGCCGTGCGCGAGGACAGGCGAAGAGCTCCATCGTTGGACGCGGAGCCGGCTGGGCCCGCGGTGGGGACGACGAAGTAGGCGAGGACGGCGGCGCAGGCGGCCCCCGCGGCGACGTAGGCGAGGAAGCCCCGCGTGCTGCTCCTGTTGAGGCGGCCGTACAGTGAGCCCGTGTTGCCCTCCATGCAGGAGGCGACGGCGGCGATAGTACGCTACACCGCCACGAGTGGAAGAAGCGAGGAGAGGAGACCGGGAGGAGGAAGACGGAGCGGGTGTAGGAGAGAGAGGATTGGCGTGCGACCGCCTCCGCCTCGCGCTTTTATAGGCGGCGGCCCGGCCTGGAGGAGGGCAGGCGAGGGAGGGGGAGGCGGGTGCGGATGAGATCGATCGGGGCCCGTGGAGGGGGAGGCGGGTGCGGATGAGATCGATCGGGGCCCGTGGAGGGGGAGGCGGGTGCGGATGAGATCGATCGGGGCCCGTGGAGGGGGAGGCGGGTGCGGATGAGATCGATCGGGGCCCGTGGAGGGGGAGGCGGGTGCGGAGGAGGCGCGTTTCGATTTTGGCATCGCCTCTCTTCGCGAGTCGTGACCAACTCCGCAAACCGCAAACGCTTGTGGGCTCGTCTGGCTTACTGGCCTGCCTGCCTGCCGCCAGCCGACCGGTCAATTCCTGGTGCCGTCCAGTTCTACCGCTGCAAGCGTCTTTGGTTGTTGGAATATATCTAATTTGATAAATACATATAATTTTAAGAATAATTATATTTTATTGTTTATATTTATTGTTTCAGTTTATTTCGACGGATACAAATATACATATTCAGTCTGACTCAGGAGTAAAATTCAATTTAAGCTTCACTCTACAATTTGATCTAGTGAGACTGTAATCGCTCATACACGAGCTCACTGTTAATATCGTAAAATTATTTTTATATAAATAATCAATCATAATCTTATATAGCATCGAGTTCGTTCAACCAATTAGAAACTCGATTTAATCTATCCAAATATATATAAACAACTAAAACCCTCTTCTCTTTAATAAATATAACTTTATTTAATCTATTTCTACTCAACCAAACTCTCCAATAAAACTCTACCGCACACCATCTAGTAAACTAAGCACACCCCCTAGTGAATCATGGCGCAGTGATTTTCGCAGGTGTAATTTGCCATGGTCTCCAACGCATTGCGTGCGCATCGCCCATCGCTGTCGCTTTCTTTCTCCAGACACGCCCGTTGAACGGATGGATGGATGGATGAGCCGTCCGTGGGTGACTGAAACTTGGCAAGTGCCGGATCACACGCATTCCTGCGTGTCCCGGGCCCCGGCGCGCTTTGGTAAACGGGCGATTCATTTTCCTTCCAACAGAGTGCAAACCGACAAACGTGTCAAGTTGGGATCGCGAGGGTGCTGGTAAAATTATCAGTGACAGATAGGGCGAACAAGTGAGGCATGTGAAGCATGTGCAAGTGACTGCTGGTCAGGTCTGACCTTGATTAGCGCACAGGACGCAGCTCCCTTCTCGTTATTGTGGTAGCGGGACTCGAGGTCTCGACCAGGTTTCGCCAATTTGTTTGACATTCGAATATTGGACCCTAACGAATTTCCAAAATTCAAGAATATTGCGAAAATTGCTCAAAATTTGGTGAAAATTCACTTAGTCAAATTTGTAAATCGAAGAAAAATCGACCTAATCGACATTTGGTAACCACTGGATTTGGACCGAAAACCGACCGTATTTTCTATTGAACGCATTTCAAACGAATTTATTGAAAACCGTTCAGTTTTACTGATTATAAGATTAGTTTTTGATATGAATAAAATGTATTATATATATATATATGAGAATCAAAAGTTGGTTTTATATATATATATATATATATATATATATATATATATATATATATATATATATATAATCTTATTGTCAGTCTTATAACATCATATATCACCTTCAGATCAACTTTTGGATGCTATTTGTAAAACCAACTTTTGATTCTCATAATCGCTTTCCAGAATCAGCATATTTGTTTCAGCTTTTGATTCTAGAGGCATAATACAGAATCAAAAGCTAAAATAAACAAGACATTAGTTTCCACTTTTCTAATAATTTGTGGTCTTTTTGATTTGACATATATAGTGATTTTGAGGTAATAACCTATAATGCGCCTACATGTCATCTATAGACAAGACTATTAGCAACTTATACTTTAAGGTGTGCATGGTTGTCTGTAATGGAACCTTAGAGTGTCTCTAACCATCCATATCAGTTAACTATAAGGATGTTCATATCGTATTTTTATCTATACAAAAAAGAAAGAAAAATAGCTGCTAACATATAGTCAGTCTATAATGTATTTTAAGACGCACATAAACTTGTAATGCCCTATTACAGGTGGACCCACATTAAATTTGGAGAAAACGGTATAGTTAGTTTATTAGAATGGTTGGCTATTGTGTCATCTATAGATGGAATGTATAATTTTTATAATTAGTAATTGATTATATTGTTAGAGACGCTCTTCGGCCACTCCCAATGCTCCATGGTGTATATATCTTATGCATTAATTAGGTGGTCATGTAGGACAAAAGATGACGTAGCATGTAATTAAATGAAGAAATAGAATGAGCTAGTTGTCTTCTATAAGACATTAGCTAGACTCAAAATTCAAGAGATGGATATAGCATAAACATGCATTGGGGTACCTTATGTTTTATATGATGTGAGGTGAGGGAAGAGAATGTGTATTAATTATGTAGATTCTATTTTAAATATAATGCATTGGGATAGTTTATATCTACTTATATGTCTATACGATACGGCAGCTTTTAGACATTATCAGTGATATCGCATTTGAAGTAGCCTTATACAACTAATGGGTTGTCTATGCAATGCTATGGATGACCACAAGACATCTTTTTTCTCTCCTCTCGTTTGTTCCTTCACATCATCCAAAATAGTACCTAAAAATGATAACTTTCGTAGACAGATCTACTGTACATGCTCTAAGATAAATACTGTCTTCATCTTAAGAAGACATATATGTGTGGTGTTTCACTCTTATGATGTCAATTTTGCAACTTATATTAAATAAATTATATGACTTTGGTGGAAGTTTTGCCTTTTCTAACCAATTAAATCCCTTTAATCTACTCAAGCAACATATGAAAATCACCAATAAAAAGTTTTGCACCCGAAAGTTGAAGACTAGCAAGTAGATGGCCTCAAGGGGAAAGATGTTTGTAGAACGAATCCACCACAGGCAAGAGATAAATGAACAAACACAGAACACATTACTACAGAAATAATTTAGTGGGACAGTCTTATACAGACGATTTTATAAATTTTTTTACATTTTTTTATAGACAATTTACAATCTGTCTATATAAATGTACAACTTTTTACAAACGGTTCGAAAATTTTTTGTATGATATTTTTAACTGTCTGTACAAATGTTTTTTCTAGTAGTGACAAGTACTGCAAGTCTGCAATCACATCCCAACTACAATAGATGGCATGGAAGGGATTAAATTTTAAGACGAGTGGCATTGAAGGGATATCCGAGTTTTCAGTGACGGGTCAGAGATAGAAGTTTACCCCAATATTCTTTATTAGTTTAAAAAGGATTTGTCATGCACGGTACCCTGGCGCCTAAATTATTCATCTTACTGAATGAGCACTGCTAGTCACTAATTACCATTTTTCTTACTCCAGTTTAGAAGAATCACCACAGATATCATATTACATATCTACTGTAGGTGCTGGTTTGTCCAAGATGTTTTGTACTGGTTTGTCCAAGATGTTTTGTTCCTTATGTTTCTTTCAAGAGTAAAAGTGGTTTCTACTTTTATGAAGACAATTCGCTGCTTGTACTAAGCAATCCATATCGCATATTCAATAATTCTAGTTCCGCATAAAAAAGAACACTCGACTCTATATCCAATTAGAAAAGTTTAGTGGAGATTTCACCTTTTCTAGCCAATTCAATCCCTTTCATCTTCTCTAAATAAATGGAGAAAGTCCAATAAAAAAATTGCGCATGAAAGTGTACGTCTAGTAGTGAGTAGATGGCCTCAAGTTAAAAGACATCTATAGAACGAGTCAATCATAGGCACGAGAAAGATGAACAAACACGAAACAAGAACTACAGTCACGTCCCAACTAAAACAAAGCATTTTTGTCGCAGTTGTGGTCTCCACTACTTTTTCTTTTTCTACAAGGTCCACACGCTCAGCACAGAGGACTAAGAACGCTTCGAAAGACACGGCCGCAAAAACGTGACACCCCAACGTATCCGCTCCTCGCTAGGAGACGGTACACTACTCTATCATGCACTTTTTTTTAATACATTACGAGTACACAACGAACAAATTACGTCGATCCTAAAAATAATAAGCAGCGATGACGTTGATTTATCCTCCAAACGTTTGTTTGCCATACAAAGAACAAATTAGAGTCTAAGTGCCATGATTAGTCGGAAAAGTTTACCGGTAAACGATTGGGGTGAGACACATTGGGCAAGTGATTCTAGTAGGCTTGTCGCCTTCCAGGTCGATGCTTCAAATGAAATGATCAGAACACAACATTACTCTACGCTTGTCTCCGGATGTAAGGGCCTGTTTGGCTTCCTAACTTGAATTGAATCAGATTAAAAAGATGTAATAGATACTGGTTGGTTGTATATGCTTAGCTTAGTTAAGAATATATTATGTTTAGTTACTCGTAGGAGTATATATTATATTATAAAGTAATTTATTTTTTACCAAATAATCTAGGATTAAAAATATTTTATAAATTAGTATATCATATGATAAGAATATTAGTGATTTTTTTTCTTCTGATTTTAAAATTTTATTTAAGATATAAAAAATTACTAGAAGTATAAACGTAAGATTTTAAAAGAATTTTAATTAAATATTGGTTTAGGGTTTTTGGATCAAATTAATTAAAATAAGTTGCCAGTGGTCTCTAATTTATTTATAAAAATATTTAGAAATTTTTTACCACTCTAACTAGTGGTCTCTAATCTTTTCTACTTAAAACTTTTACTAATTTTCTATCGTCGTACGTGGTCTGTCGCCAGTCCGTCCGTCCTGCGCTCGCGTCTCCTATGTGGGTCCACGTCCTGTGCCTCCACGCGTGCTCCGGCGCCCTCCCGCCGCGTGCAAAGCACGAGAAAAAAATAGTCTGCTCATAAAAATATTTAGAAATTTCTTTATCACTCTTATATCCATAAATAAAATTAAAAGTTAAATAAAAAATATACGCATTCACAGGTTGACCGATCGAGTCAGAGTGTCAGACTCACGATAAACACGGTAGAAGTCCGTTTCCGGCGAAGCTCGCTGGCACAGGATTGGTGCACACACGAGATCTAACACCAGCGCTCGGCCTCGCTGAGCGGGCTAGACAACCAAACGCGTTCTAAGTTGACTAAAACCCCACTTGCTTCGGATTCCCTGTCGAGCTGGTCTGGCAGAGTCAGATGGTTGTGCCTACTGGCAGATCACGGACCACAATGCAGCACGCACATGCCTGACAGTAGCTTCGTGCTCGACGGAGTAATGCCATGTGCTGTCCGGATGTGATCGAAATCTCACTCCGATCATATATATATTTATCGATTTTAATAGTTAATATCTTTTAAATTTTAAAATATAAAAATCATATTTATGTGCCCGTCTTTCGCTTATCTTTAGTTTGGTTCAAATCATATTTATGCGCTCGTCTTTAGTTTGGTCGTTTAAAGGTTGTTTTGGTTTTTTTTATTGACGTGGTGTGTCTTTTGATTTTCTAGAGGTTGTGTAGAGTTGATGTTCTATTTTGATGTGAATTTATTGGCTGTCAGCTAAATTTATTCTGTCTATAAGTTGTAAAAATCCTTATATGTTCACTTAATTCTCCTAACCAGAGCTATATACTTTCTAAAAAGCAGAATCAATACATTTGATCTATAAAAATCATATTTATATATTTATCTTAAAAAACTTTCATACTATTATATTTTTATTATATATTATAACTATGTTATAATAAAAAATAATGGTTAAAATTATATATATAAACTGTAAAAAATAAAAAACAATAAGTATTTATAGCCAAAGAGAGCAACAAATAAGTAGGCAGTTCTTACTAGTTAGCGTTAAAAAAAATGGATAGTGGATCATTCTCTTCAGCCACATCGTCCAACAATACGAGTCCAGATGTTCACAGGAAAAAAACGTGTTTCTGAATTACTAGGAAAAAACAATTCTATTACTGGTGTTATCCTTTCGGATATTCGACGGGATATCATTTTCCGTAACTCATTTTCAATCACCGTACATTGATTATTTTGGCCCTGATGACTGATGTCTGGTGACCAGTACTCCAGCAGTAAAGAGAGAGGGAGAGGGAGGGAGGTGGTATTCGAATTCTCCTCTGCTCAGGTAGCTAGCCTGTCGATGGACGTCGACGCACCGGTCGTCGGCCGTCCGGGCCGGACCAACTACTACGACCCCTATGATATCTATCCACTATCCACATCCTCCGTGGCCCAACAGAGTGGAGGGCCGAGCGCCACCTCACGCAGCCACGGCCACCACCCTCCGAATTCTTCTTGCTTGCGAATTTCGCCTGCCGCATAAAAACCCCTCACGGCGAGCATGGAATCTTCGCTTCGCAATCACAAATCCGGCTCCCGGATCGCTGGTTGGAAATTCTCTTCCTCTGCATTCCAACCACCGAGCCCGGCCAATCGCGTGGCATTCACTACTGCACAAACGGAGACGGATTGAAAGAAAACGATCGGGATGTTACGTTTGTCTACGTTTGCGTGTGCGACTCGAGTTGTACTATTATAGCTGTACCGGATGCTATTTGTACTTGCCTACTAGTAAGATTTTCTTTTGAGTTGACTTTCTCATATAACTTGACAGCAGGGGCCACGTTACGGTAAACAATCTGAGTGCACTGGTATTAAGAATAAATATATCAGTTATTAGTAATTATTTTCACTTTTCATACACTATCTAATCATAAACATATACTCTGCTGAAGGGTGTATAGTGAAGTGTGTATTTAGATCTTTAAAACTCTAGGTTCACCTCTGCTGAACAGTTTTAATAATGGAAACAGAGATTTAACCCCTCCTATATCGAAAAGAAAAGATGCTACTTGTACTTCGCGCGCTCGCCTGGGCAAGGCTGGCCACGACGGTCTCGCACACGGCACATGTACATGGTGCTGGACCATGTTAAAATTCACGTGAACAAGCGAGAGAAAATGGGGTCAAATGCAGGTTTTTTTTAATATTATCTTTTTACGCAAATTTCAAAATATTACACAAATTCAAAAAATTACGAAAATAATCCAATGTCACAAGATGGTTTAGCGAAGTCTAGTTTCGCACGTCCAAATTTTTCACTTATTAAAATATAGAATACTGGAGTTTTCGCATAACCTTGAGTAAAAATGGGTACGGATGAACCGTACCCGATAGATTCTAATTTTTTTTAATTTTCTCTTTATCTATTGGGACAGTGGGGTTATCGTGCTCTAAAATTTAATAAATTTTTTCTATAGGCCCTATAATTTATGATGAATCTATTTAAAAGTATTCACCTCAATACCCGTCTAGGTTTCAAAATAAAAAAAAACTCTAAAAAGAGCTACTTTCAGAACTTCTAGAATTTTTAAGACCTCAAAGATATTCCAAAATCTGAGAAAATTCACTAATATTCCTCTCATATGGCGTAATAATTTCTAAAATTATTTTCAACCTTAGGTTACTTGGTGAAAAAGTGAGTTCCTTTGCAATACTCCATTTATATGCATTTTTATCATTTCATGTAATATTCTATTTTTAATTCAATTTGAATTCAAACATGCACAAATTCATCCAAACTCTTATGGAATACATATAAATATGAATGTGCACAATTTGGGATGTGACATCAAATAAAAAAAATGAAATGTCAACAATCAAATAATTACCTGCACAAAATTACATCGAACGAAAATATCGGCAATTGAATATCATTTCTCAATTAAGCAGAACTACCATCATCATCGCATTATCACGTAACATTATCACATAGCAAATGATCAAATCTTCCGAGAGTTAGTGCTACCAAATTAATCTACGCAACATTAAGCCGCAATATAATCGCTCTTCTCTCGAGGCATCTAGAGAGTCACCGGCTACTATATATAGATATAGGCCAATGTACACAGCTATCCTTGCAACACAAGAACTGATCGAGAACGAAGCTTTATTAGGCACAGGTAGCTAGCTACAACAATTACCGGGCAGTACAAGACCTCCATGACACCAGTAATCGCGGCTCTCGTTCTACTCCTGCTGATGATGCTCCCCTCTATTGCGTTGGCAACGCGCCTACCCGCAAGAACTATTATCGATCGCCTCCCCTTGGATCCCCTAGTCATCTATCCCTCGCCGCCGGTGACTGAGAGGGAAGCACCTAAAAAATGATTGACTTAGGATAAACCTAAATGAACTTATACATGAATCGTGTGAAACAAATGATTTCATCGTAAGCCTGTTCATGAGGCCTCCATGCTAATATCACTACGTCAAAACAACCTCCTAGAGACAGTTTTTTTGCCCCTGTAGACACGGGTATAACCACGTCTAGGTTTCCTAGACACGGTTTTTGCACCCGTCTTGGAGCCGTTGCCGTTGCTCCCGTCTCAAACACATAGAGACGGTTTTGAAAGCCATGTCTCTTAGCGAGAAACGATCCTTTGGTATGGCCAAAACCGTTGCAACATTATGAATTCAAATTTGGAATCAGATTGCTACATACACAAATGTTTATCTCTATTATAAAACTAACCGTGTCTAGTTTGAAATAGAAAATATGAAATTAAACATGTAGGGATGGCTAGCAACATACTAGATACGGTTTGCTCTGTCTCTACGTTGCATGTACATATGATCAACACCCTACTAGATACAGTTTGCCCCGTCTCAATGTTGCATGTAGAGACAATCAGCACCCTACTAGACACGGTTTGCATCGTATCTACGTTGAATGTAGAGATGATCAACACCCTACCAGGCATAGTTTGCCCCGTCTCTACATCACACGTAGAGACGATCAGCACCCTACTAGAGACGGTTTGATCCATCTGATAGCTGCATGAAGAGACGGTCAACATCATAGTAGACACGGTTCACACTATCTAAAGGTTACATGTATATACGGTTAGCATAGTACAAGACACGGTTACACCCGTTGCTACTCTGTTAGATCATGTTAATAATTTTTGTATTATGAACGGATTTCATTTTTTAGACACAATTGCAACCATCAATACTGTTACGTCATAGATCATATTTGTATCTAGATGTGCTGAACGATCAAACACAAGAATGTAATAATTCAAAGTTCAATCTTTCTCTCATCACCAAGGTCCACACATCAGTTTGATGCAAAGAAAAACAACATACTAAAGAATATTCTTAATGATGATATAACGTTCACTAGCTAGTGAAAAGTGACAAATGAATGATACATCTACAAGATCGAGCTAACATGCACGTCCAATGCAATATCTAGCTAGCTTGATGAAACTGCTATGTATAACTTTTCTCTAGTCTTCGTCTGAAGATCTATGTGACTCTCTACTAGTTGAAGATGAATCATTATGTGCTGACTGACTTGTGCTGTTCTCGTCGAACTAGAAATATAAAATAAAGTATGTTAGTTTGCGAGTAATGTAGATGTTCATTCAAAAATATGATATCCACAAAAGGTATATTGTTTAGTTTTGAAAGATATGAAACATATAAGAGTACGGAGACGAGTAAATTTGTAATCACCTAGTATATATCCATATAAATTCATATTTATTAGCATGTCAGTCAAAAAAAACATCTTTAAAATGCACATAGCTCTCGTAGAAACAGTGATACTTGAGACATGAAATCCTCTTCGGGAAACTTCTTTTGCAGAAATGATAACATAAATTTCATGAAACCCTTTGCATCATTCTAGTTACTAGAGCTAGTTCCTGGTTCATTGCGTACAGGGGAGTTCCGAAATCTTATACTATAGTAATTTAATGGAGTAAATGAAGTATTACAAATGAACTCACTTTTTTACTAAGTAAATTAGGGATAAAAATAATTTTAGAAATTATTACGTTACATGAGATGAATATTAGTGATTTGTTTCCAGATTTTTGAAATTTTTTTGAGGTCTTAAAAATTACTAGAAGTTCTAAAAGTAACCCTCTTTGTAGTATTCTATTTTGAAACCTATATATGGTATCGAGTGAATCCTTTTAAAATAGATTCATCATGAATTATATAGCATACAGATAAAGTTTCATGAATTTTGAAGCATGACAACCCTAATGTCCAAATAGAGGAAAAATTGGAATCCTAGCACTGTTCATCCGACCTTCAATGATGGTGTGAAAATTAACTCACGGCCCCGCAAAAATATTTTTTATTTTAATGAGCGAAAAATCAGTTTTCGCGTATCGAAATAGTGAAAATATGATTTTTGCTAGTTCATTATGCGAAAACTAGATTATGCTAAACCATATGGCGACATTTGGGTTATTTTTATAATTTTTGAATTTGTGCAATATTTTTGAAATTTCCGTAAAAAGATAATATTAAAAAGAATCGTCAAATGCAGCCGCCGCGACGCGCACATGCATGCAGTTTTTGTTTCTTACCAGCAGATCAGGCCCGTTGACGTGGTGTCAGGCGACCGGTGAGGCGGCTGTCGCTGCATCTCTCGATGGCCCCCGTACGTCATGTGGTGCCTCAGCGCCCGCGCGGGCGGGGGGACGCGGCTCGGGCGCGGGGTAGCGCGCGTCTCCGAGTCGATGCCGTGGCACGGGCGCGCTGTCGGTCGTCGTCGTCGTCGGCACCATTGCCCCGGCGGCGGGCTCTCCCGTGGCCTGCTCGCGCCTTGCCATCTCGCGCGCACCTGCGTTTCTGTCGACGACTTCGCGACCGGGATCACCGCTTTTGCGTTCCTCGCTGCCGTGCTTACCGGGCCCTGGCACCGCGGCTAGCCAGCCATACGGTGCGCGGAAAGACCGAGTCGCCGTAAAACGGGAGCACGTGAGATTCCTTCGCCTGATCGGAGTAGGGAAGGAAAAATTACACCCATTTTATCTCATCCTATATTTACATTAGGGTTCATGTTAGAACGTTTGATGAAAAAAATATGGAATGTATAAGAGAATTAATAGATTGATGAGAAAATAAGACGATTGAGAAAGATGATACTCGTTCCGAAGTTGTATTTTTCTGTAGCCGCTCAACGGCTGCTCGACCGTGATCGTTCAGGTCTTTTCGGAACGGGTCCGGCTCCTCGTGGACTTTTTGTCGACCGATCGAAAACGATACCCTGCGAATCGATTGCGAGCCACTGATCAACGCTGGCACATGAGACATGTGGATGCCACCAAGTTACTCGGAAAAGAACGTACTATCCCCAGCCCGCATTGCTGGACCAGTCACCTACTGGCTACTCAGCTGTGCTACCAGCTGCCACCATTTATCTTTACGTCCAAGCGACGACGTTTCCGAGTCAAGATGTTGCTCGCAATCGGTCCGGAGGTTTCCTCACATGCATCACGCTTAGGCGATCGAGAAGCTCGTCGACGGTAGGACTATGTATGTCATGATGTCTTCTAGCTGGGCCTATCTCCTGGCCCCAGCAATGGCGCCGGCCGTTTCCCCCGCTGGCCGGGACGTGTTAGGTGTGTCGCCATCGTCTCCTCTCGATCTACAACATCTGGGTAGCCGATTGGCTACGTAGCGATCGAACGTGCCTGGCACCGTTCGCCTCGATCGGATACGCGCTGGATTCTGCAGGCTTTGTCGCGTGCGCGCGCGTGCGTGCAGCTCCATCGCACAGTCTCGCCATACATACTTCCCCCCGCAATTATTCCATCCCCATCCTTCCCCCCGCAATTATTCCATCCCCATCGCCGTCGTCTCGATTGGCATTCAGTCCGTGGCTAGAACCCAGTGACGACCGGTGATTTTTATTTAGTTGTTATATCTATTTAGATAGATTGATTTATTGATATGAGCTTTTGTTCACCGAATCTAAGATCGAACTAGCGGATATAAGATTTAAGATTATAATTAATTATTTGTATGAAGGTTATTTTGTGATACTAACAAATTAACTCTTGTACGAGTGCCTTCATTCGCTAGGCCTAAATAGAACAATGTATACAAGAAACCAAACACATTTCTCATTGAGATTATACACATTCGCCAAAACAGATTCCTCCTGTGCAGGCAACCAATCAACCCCTTTAGTTCCCAACACATGGGCTGCGAGGAGGGGGTGAATGGACTGCATTTTGTTTTCCTTTCGTACAGTCGGATCTTAAGGGTACGTTTGTTTGGAGGACGGGAATTGATTGGATTGGATAAGGTCATTCCTATTTTTCAGGATGAGATAATCTAATTTTCTGTTTGATTGATATGGATGAAATGAGCTAAATTTTTATTTTGTAGATGGGATTAGAGTGAATAGAATGAACTAATTTTCTATTTGGTTAGATGGATTGTTTATGATAACCTTTTAGTGAACTTACCTCTTGATTGTGTAGCATTTGGATAAAATTGTGCATGTTTGAATTTGTTTGAATCCAAAATGAATTAAAGAGAGAATATCACATGAAATGATAAAAATACATATAAATAGATAATTACAAAGTAACTCATTTTTTCACCAAATAATATAGAGCTCAAAATATTATTATAAATAGTACATCACATGAGAAGAATATAGTGAATTTTTTCTAGATTTTTGAGAATTTATTTGAGGCATTAAAATCGCTAGAAGTTATAAAAGTATGCTTCTTTGAAAATTTTTAATTAAATATTGGTTCAGGATTTTGTACGGACCAATTAAAACAGGTTACTAGTAAGCTTTAGTTTACTTATAAAAATATTTAAAAATTTATATTACTCTTATACTTTAAATAAAATCAAGAGTTAAATGAAAAGCATCTAACGCATACACACAACAACACAGACAAGGTAAGGGCGATGGATGATGGCTAGGTCCCGCTATTTTTTCCGGATCAGCCCAACCAGGATATTAAGAAATATTCTTTAATGGTGATCATCTTATCTATCCTACCCATCTAACTCAACATCGTGAACAACTGAATGACCATCTCCTATCAGGTTCATCCATCATGCATCCAAACACACAAAATTCCTGATCCCGAGTGCGCGCGCTCAGTAGCCCAAGTCATGGCCCATTGGCCCACAGGAGCTCACTAGTGCCCGGGTAACTTGTTCTTGGTAATTTTTTTAAAAAACTTTTTCCTAGTAATCTTTTTTTCAAAAAATTTATCAGTAACTTTTTCGTAGTAATTTTTTCTTAAATTTTTTAGCAGGATAGTTTTTTTAAAAAGTTTCTAAAAAAAAAAGGAAAGAAGCGGAGGGAAAGAAGTTTTCGAAAAAAAAGGAAGGAGGGAGCTGTCGGGGAGATGGGCGAGCAGCGCGAATTAGTCACGTCCTCCAAACACACCCTAACATGACCGGTTTGATGGACTCTGCTCATGGGATGGGCACTGCTGCGTGACACAAACATGGGCCGGGATCCAAGATCGTGGTAGCCCCCCTTCTCTGCTGCTCACCGGATGTTTGATCGATAACAATATAGCATGTAATCAACTGGCGTTGTAAATAGTGTACAATGACCTTGTCAGTGCCCGCATGCACCTGATATGTAGCTAGTGTCGGTAAACTTGCAACTGGTTCGGATGTGAAATTTCTGCGAAATTCTTGCGTTCTGAAAGGAGCCTGACGAAAGTCGCAAATGTTAGTCTTTCATCTTCGTCTATTTGCAGCCTCTGAACAAAGGAAAATTTTCCCCATACTTTCACTAAAAAAAATAATCTCCTTACTACTCTGTATGCTCATCTAGTCATTTATTTCACTGCACACAGTTGTCTGCTGGTAACTTGGAAGCAACACCTCTCATGATTGTTGCGTTTCGCTGCTGCTGCTCCTCTTAAGCAATGGCTCGGCATAAATGTTCCTGATGCTCGCTCTCCCTGTGAAATGCGAAGCGCAGGGGGGCAAAAGAGACAGACGCTTCAATGCCGAGGTCGGCTTGGGCGTGACATGACCTCTCGCTAGGAGCCGAGGGCTCGCTTCATGACTCGAGTGAGAATTTATTTGGGCACAGCACTGTCCTTTCCTCGTGCCCAGGTGGTCAGGCAAAGATTCATCCTTCTCCGTGTGGTAGGATCTGAGTTGAATGCAGTGGCCTTTTTCTGAAGACATGAGTTCGTCATGCAGTCGTGCACATAGCTAAAGCATAAAACTTGGATGCCTAGTTCAGAGTTCAGACTCGTATGGCTAGTTTTGGTAGAAGGTCAGTTCTTCAGACTACTCACAAGCTCGATCTCAATGCTGGATTTGAGCTTCGAATGTGTGCCCCGTTTGATTGGCACTTGGCATTTTTCTGACGTTTACTGCGGCTAATGGAAAGAGCAGCAAGATTCGCCAAGTCTAATGCATTATGCTTAACTGGGAGAGTTCAGGACTGGAAAGTGAAATGTGCAATGGACAGTCTTCCGTGCATGGAATTGAAGCCGTCTAGTGCATCGTATTGTACAGTCTTTATGTAACGAGATCGCTGTATCCGTTTATCATTGTACTGACTGACGTGAAGCCGATTCCTGGAGGACATGTCCTGAACCTGACGTGTATGAAATGCTTACGGTACAAGTTCTTCAAGAGGAAAAGACACCGCTAGCAATGATGCGCGTGCCTCCAAGATCGAAAAGTTTTTTTGTCTTACTGTTTCTCCTTTTCAGACACCCTTTTTTTCTTTCTATGATTCTTGAAAAAAAACATAGCAGGTAATAATGTAAAATTGTCCACTCCTGAATCCTTACAGTGGTTACTAGTTGGCCAGTTGCTAATACTACTCTACAAATTAAACGTCGAACGGCACATAAATAGTTAACCAACACTGGACATTTCTGCATCCTGCATGGACCATCTTTTGTGAAGATAAGTCACTCAAGCAATCAGCATCAGATTAGATGGAACTCTTTTGATGTATCGAAATGGTAATGCCACACTACTGATGCAAAAGGACACCACTCTTTTTTTTTCATGAAACAGTATGATCATCCTTATGTATTAAATTTAAAATAAAGAGAGAATACAAAATATATTACCAACCAAAAACAAAAAAAACAAGAAAAGCCCTAAAACAGTTATTTTAAAGAAGCAAGCCATTGACACATGTCATCAATTCTAGAACTTTTAGCTCAGTTAATTATTTGAGCCAAATCTTGCTTGAAAAAAATACCAAACTGCTTGTTTTCATTGCAAAAGGTATAGCAAGTCTTCTCTTGAAGGACACCACTCTTAATATAATACACCAAAGCCTATAGGCTTACACTGAGTAATAAGAAGCAAAGTCTTCCAGTGATGATGGATCACCAGCTGCAAACTACAAGCATCTTTCTCTATGCCTACCAAAACCTAGCTAGTGATGAGAAAATTTCCAAACAACCATCTTGGTCATGGATCATTCGGCATCTGCAAGAACTAGTAGTGACTAGTATATCATAGTGGTATGTATCGTGGGTTCAGCAGCTCCAGGGAACCGGATCACGGATCCATGGCTCGCCGGTCGGCGCACCTGCACTTCCAGTTCAGGGGCTTGTAGTCGGTGTAGCTCTCCTCGACCCTGTCGCCGACGGCCCTGAACAGGCGGGCGCGGCCGGCCTCGGCCCTGTCGACCCGCGGCGCCACCGGCACCTGCACCGCCTCGCACCGGCCGCACGGCGCGCACTTGCCCTCGCACCGCGGCGGCCTCGACCCGATCAGCGCCTCGGCCATCGCAACACCCTCCTGATCAGCAGCCTATACCTCCCATTGCGCAAATGCAGAAGCAAATTAGCAGAAGCAGTTCGTTCGCATGCCTAGAGAAAGATGAAGACATGAAGCTCATGCATGGTCAGCCAGAGAAGACAACCCACCTTTGGAGGATCCTTGAGCTGATGATAATGCAGTGCTCTACCTGCAAGAAATTAAATCGATACGCTTGTATCAACTACCAATCTGTCAAGAAAAGAATAGGGCGAGAGAGGACATCTAGGTTTAAGCAGGCAAAATATTTTTTTTACCTTCGGTGCAGCAGAGGCCTTGAGAGGATAGCAGCAGGAGGAGAAGCAGGGACGAGGAGTGAAGGAGAAGTTCCATGAGAGAGCTTGATTGAACGTTGCCTGCCTAGTCACTGAGTGAGGTGGGCAACAGTTGCTAGGTTGCCTACTTATATCAGAGCGAGGATGCTACAGCACCAACATGCTCACTGTTCACTATGGCAGGAGGGTCCTTGTAGCTCCGGTGTTGGGAATCAGAGAGAGAGAGAGAGAGGAGGTTATGTACAGCAGTGTACTACGGATCAGGTCATTGAATGCGTCTGAATCCTGAGACCATAAAGACTTCGGCCATTGCTTCGGCTGCAGTGAGAACAGAGAGAGAGAGGAGGGCTGTCAGCCTGAGGAAGTGAGGAGCACAAAAGTTGGAGGAGAGAGAAGCGCAGCAAGGGCTGAAGAGCTGGTGCAGAGATAGCAATGCGAAAATGACACAAGCCTTGCACGCCCATGGGCACTGATTGCTGAGGTCCTTTGGGACACCACTCGATGAAAAAAAGACTACTCCATTATTTGGTACGAACTGAAGCAGTGAAGCTTGAGAGAGAGAGAGCAGGGGAAATGCAAGCGAGAGTGAAGTGCTTACATGCAACTAGCCTTGTTGCCAAAATAAGGGGCCGCGGTTGCGTCGTGCACAGATTCTGCGAGAAGGGATCACAAATAGGTTCAAGAATTCAAGAGACATCTGGAATAGCAGTGGAGAAAGAAAGAAGACACTACCACACTGTACCTTGCCACTTGCCTCTACCTTCGATCCGGAATTCGGGATAACTTCTGATGACTGGTGCTCCACTGCTAGGATAGCCAGATAGCAAAACATTTTCCCAAAGATTTTGCTTCATCGTGGTCTCCAAAAAAAGGGATTTTGCTTAATAGTTACATATGTCAATGGGCTTACCTATTGATCACTTATTATGTGTTTAGTAGGGATTCAGATTCTCTTTAAAAACATTTTAATTTCGAATTCTCTTTGGAAACACTCCTCTGATGAATTAGAATTATTTTTGTAAATCGTTTGACTAACTGATTGAATTTAGTTCTTAAAAAGATAATGGTAGTGCAATTAACCAATTTGCTCTTGTCCTGATTTATTTTTTTCATGATTATTTAGTGTAACAATAATTCTATTTCATTTTTCTTGGAATAAACCAAATACTCAACCAGCCCACTCTCATTCGGTTTATTCCAGCCCACTCTTCTCACTCACACACTCAAACCCGAGTGACTCAAGGCGGCGACGGCACTGTGTGCCTTTATCGGCGATGAACGGAGGCGCGGCTCGGCCAGCGAACGGCGGCAGCAGCGCCAACACGTCATCGCATGGCGGTGGAGGCGTTTGGTCACCGGCACGCAAGGAGAAGGTCGCGGGAAGAGGAGGAAGAAGGGGTGGGCGGGTGGGCCGGCGGTGAGAACTGAGAGCTCCGATCCGTTCGAGGACACGGCCAGAGTGGCAATTTCGAGTTAATATGGTCAAGTACATGTCGAACCTCATACGCCCGCACCAAAGAAACGGACGTTCATGGCCTATTCACATAATCGTATCGGCTGACGGATTCGCTAGAACGGCCAAGAATCGGTTCCGATTCCAGCAGCCAAACGCACCCTTACACTGAAAATCCTAACGACAACAGGATCATAAGTTCAGTAAATAACAGGTCAAATATAGCTAGTCAAAGAACAGTGAGTGGTGCGCTGTCGAGGTGATCATCGCTGCGAGCAACAGAGAGTTAAAAGAGGCTCAGGTCAAGGCTGGAAGCTTGCTACAGTACTAGAGCAGGACGCACGGCAGGAAGTCAATAGCCGTAATTCTCGCCATGGGTTCTCTGTCCGAGATGCAAGACACAGCAGGTTTTATTGGCTGGATGACACAGTGTGGCCCGGTACATCTGTTGACTGTCATGCACAGCTTCTGCGGCCTCTGATGGCCTGATCCCTGATCGTGAACGAGGAGAAGAAGCAGCCCCCCAGCTTGGTGGCCGCCGGCACAGGTCGTTGCTGAAGCGGACGGCCGGCGTACATGTGGATTTGGGATGATCCGTTTGATAGCAACTAGTAGTATCTGATGGACTGTTATGTACTCATGCGTTATAACAGGAGTCGAATATTTTTACGCTATAATATGTGTTGCGGTGGTTGAACAAGCGACGACGAGTGGATGCCGATGTCTAGACTGGGGACAAGCAGTGTGACCTCACGTGGCTGCTCGACGCCTGCGCCTGTCGAGAGGCCAACAGTGATCCCTCCCTAGACACCAGCATCCTAGGTACATCGTAGGACACACGGTGCACGATGGGAAAGGGCGAGAGAGGAAGTGAATAGGGCGAGCGGGCAGGGAGGAAAACGAGAGAAGGATCAATCTTGTGGGGCATCAATCAGTTATAAGTAAAACACAATTATGAGTTATAAAAAAGTACTCACATACTTACGGCACGAAGCAAGGTGCATAATGTTAACAAAAAGTATAGACCATTGATCAGTTATAAGTAAAACACAATTATAAGCTACAAAGAAGTACTCACATACTTAAATCATGAAGCAAGGTGCACAATGTTAACAAAAAAGCAAGAGAATGCTCACTAATTGCTCTTGTCAAGTTTGAACTTCTATTTATTTATCCCATATGGATGAAACCCCATACATTTAGTATTCTCTCTTAGCTGTGAGCTCCAGTTTACGGTCCCTTGATAGATTATATGCCTATTATAGATGTGACATAGAGAATATATACTAAGGCTATTAAAAATATCTTCTTTACTAACTAATGGAAGAGCAAGAATATATACCTACCCACCCCTTGAAATTACACACCGGGAATCATCAGCGTTTGCCACAACAAGTTGGCTATTTCTTATTAGTGCTACACATGTTGTACTCCCACATGTCGGCCCAACAAAATCAGAGTGAGGCCCCTGACAAAAGATTCCATAACTCAAACAATCGTGATAAACTGCAACATGTGAACTCCAGAATATCGAAACATTGAAACTTCATATTTCATAATTAGCTTATAGTACATCATTATTGACAACACATCTTTCATGCTTGGGTCATATTTGTTCTCTTTGCATAGGTTTTATTTTCCACCATAAAGTTCAGTTGTTAATGCAATTCACAACTGACATGACTTAAAGTATTTAACAATTTGAAACAGATAAAATTTATATTTCAATGAGAAATGAAATCAATTGTACATCTATTTTTTTTTAAAAAAAGTGAAAATAATTGTAGCCAGTTGCATATGTACGTCCTCAAAGGCCCAATCATCTTGTTGATTATCACTGCTCCTTAGAGATCAAATCAACCCTTCTATCATACCACTAAACTTGTTTATCTTATCTCCAAGTGCAGATAGTTCTTTCCAACCTCTTTGTCCTCGCATCATTTCATCAATTCTAAAGTAGCACAACCACAGTATTAGAAATTATCATCTTCATGTTGATAGTGATGTTAACAAATGTTGAAGCGTTACACCATTTCATGTGGAATCTGATTTGCCATATGCCTAAAGAAAGCTCTAAGGATAGCAATACCTAGGTCACTAGCTGAATAGGCTTCACTTTTGAGAACTTGACTGTGCAGATATTTCACACAGAATTTGGCAACCACTCTTCCTGAATAAAACGATCCATAATGAGATACTGCAGTCGCTACAAATAGTTGGCATGGCGGTGTCCCCCATGAGTAGTCTAGTACAATGAAGGAATGTGAAAAACACTTATCTTTGTGAGTATGCTTACCTCCATAGCCATCAAAAACACCAAAGAATGTTATCTCGCTATCAAGATCTAGCAATATAGAGTGTTGCAGGGTTGCACAAAATATTAAACATTGTACAAGAAATAATTTCAGAAATAGCATGATTGATGAAAATGCTAAAACCGCATCCTTGAAAAATTACTAACTATGTATGTAGCGTGACACTGAACAAATTCAAATCACTGTGCGAACTAATTAAAATCACTATGTTAAAGCACCATGGCAACTACGAAAATTCACTATGTGAACTAATTAAAATCATTATGTTAAAGCACTATGGCACTATGGCACCATGGCAGCACACTAATTGTCTCCATCAGCAGCAACTGAATAAAGTCTTACATGGTTCCTCATATGTAGAATGCATTCCAAGTTTCATCGTACCCATGACAACTACAAAACATGGAGATATGGCTTATTCTCTTTAACTTATGTTTACTAATACACAGGAGTTGAGATAACCAAACGTTTTCAGAAAGTAAGTCATTCAATAAATAAAAGAGGTCAAACAACTAATGTTAGCCACCAATGCACTTAGTGAGTGAAAACATAGAATAAAAATTTCTTTTGGAAAAAAGACAAGCCACCTCATATAGAAGTCTAATAATATATTCTCTATCCAGTTGCAAGTACTCCCAAATCTGCCTCCTATCTTTGTCACATCAAACTAAGATCTATATGTTGATTAAGAGAAATCAGTGCCTCATGTGAGAAGAGTAAGAATTGCTGAATTGAAATAAAGGTGGGAGGAACCATATTTATTGAATAATTAATTACGCAAAATCGGAAACCTACCAAACAAATCTACAAACACTGACATGCAAATTTTGAGTGATATCATGCAACACATATGCAAACATCACTTGCGATGTGGTAAAATTAAACAGTCAGAGAAAAACTCAAAAACAAAGCTTAGCCTTCTCAAATTATCTTTAAACTTTGCTCATGTTGTAACATATACTAGAATTGATTCATCAATATGCTCCTTGAGAGTAGAAAAAAATAATAGAACCAGCCTTTATCATATGTGGGATACCATTGATCATAATGACACAAGCTCAAACAATGATTATAATCTGTCACTAAGTTTTTTAAGCATATCTTACTTATAATTTTCCTTAAGCACATGATGACGATGATATAGCAATGACAAACAAGGCCAGAAAGGTGAGACCCCAACAAATATGATGAGTTAAAAGCAATAATGACATACTAAGTTACTAAAAGATCTGTAAAAGTGAAATATGGGCACATAATTCCCAAACAATTTAGAGATCTTTTAGTGGAACTTTCTACACTATTGCACCAAAGTAACAAATTTTTAAAGAAAATCGAGAATCACAACTCATAAATAAATAAGATTAAATACATATCAAGTGTAACACACGTGTAACCCACGGATGTAACGCTTTAATTCCTAGTCAGTTCCTTTTTTAACATGATTATCCAAAGAGTAGGTATAATGTGTGAAATTTACTTTGGTCATGTTATTCCACAAGGCCCCATAATAAGCATAATTCTAAATATGCTAATCCTATATACCAGAAAAAATAGTAAGAACTATAAAAAAAAAACTCTAAAATTACTAAAGCATTGTACATCATAGTGAATTGATTGTACACATGGACCTAACGTTTCCAGATATGGCCAAAGATTGAAAATAACCATACTATATTTGTTTTGTTATTTTATCCGACACATTATGGATGTGGGGAAAATGGGAAGGGAATAACCTTGAGCGCTTATAGCGGATTTCTCTAAGTACCACGAGGATGTACTTGCCGAAACCACTCCGAGCGATGTTGAAGTAGCACGCGTGCTGGTGAGCAAACATCGATGATAGCGCGGGAGACGCCTAGAACCCCGGTGTGAAGTAGGCAGTGAAGCTGGTGCAACAGTACTCAGGCGCTGCCACGGCTGCCTCCCCCGGGAGCAGGGTCGCCGCGAGCACCGCGATGTTGTTGGTGAGGATGACGTCGGAGTCGAGGTACACGACATGACGCACGCACGACGACAACATGGGGGCAAGATAGGACCGCGCGTAGTTGAGCGGCCGGTCGAGCGCGCTGCGGATGGAGGTGCTGATGAGCCCCTCACACACTCCTCATCGGTGAACGGTTACACTCGGAACGCCAGCGACGGGAACGATGCGCGGACGGTGTCCATTAGTTCCACCGACGCCGCGGACCCTATGGCGGAGGGCGACAACATGGCAAACCTCGCTGCGTGCGACGACGGAGCTTGCGGGCTCACTTCGGTCAGTAGCGACGCGGTTGAGATGGTGGCAGCGGTGTCAGTGAAGGGCGACTGTAGGCGTCGGGGAGGCAGATCCGGGCGGTGCCAGCTCGGAGTCGATGGCGCGCGCCCACCTAGTGCAGCAGCTCATCGGCGTGGCGGGCTCACCTCGGTCGGCAGCGATGTAGTCGAGATGGTGGCAGCGGTGTCAGTGAAGGGCGACGATAGGCATCAGGGAGGTAGATTCGGACGATGGTGGCTCAGATCTGGTGGAGATAGCGTGGATTTGGGCGGTTGCATCGCGAGATAAGACAGAAGCGAGAGGCGGCGGGGAGGTGGCGCGACCAAGGCGTTGTGTGGGGAATCGGCTAGACGGTGGTGAGGCACCTGAGTCACGAGGTGGAGGGAAGGAGGCAAGGAGCGTGAGGGGGTCGGGGAAGGGGGGAGCGAAGTGAGAGCAGGGATGGTGTCGTCGGCGCGACGACGGCTTAGGAGACTGGAGAGCAGTGGTGTGGATGGAGGGGTGAGTGTGCAACATGCAGACCCCACCTGTTGGGGACGTGGGAGAGGAGCAGGACAGGGTGAGTAAGCGACACGAGAAATCATTGGACGAACGTAGAGAGTAGATGGCCCACACAATGGAGGTGAGAGATTCAGAGTATACTTGAGATTCAAGTGGTACGAGACTCGTTACTTACTTTTCAAGTAGAATAGATTAATTATCAGCCGATAATACAGGTGATCTATGCGTTGGGGAAAAGGGAATGTTTGGCGCATCAATCTGAGATCCTTGCTGCCCGCCTCTTACTTCTCTGTTCGAGAAGCAAAAGCACAGCGAATTTCATTGTATACATGGATAACAGATTGTGGTCCAGCACATCGGTACATGTACAATGCGTTGCTGGAGTCTGGAAAAGAACCTACGCGGCTCAAAAATTACAGGAAGCGTAGAGACCCAACTTACAACGAGTTCTACACTCCGACCGGAATTGACCCACAAAAAGAAGAATTTGGCACCACCTTAGCACCCCCATGTTAGTAAAGAAAATGATCGATCATGTGAAAAATCACGTCAGCTCCATCAGAATTCAAGAAATAAGTCTTGACCTGCAACACAAAACAAATGCAAAGAATGAATCAGTGTTCATGCAGCTACTAATTTATCTTTCTGCATTAACGCAATGATATTTCTAACTCATGAACTGACTAATTTATCTTTCTGCATTAACGCAATGATATTTCTAACTCATGAACTGATTGCTTGAATCACGTTTTCACTCTGGGATAGCAGCTTAAACGGAAAATTACACACTTCAAGTTTTGGCTTAAACAGATAATTAAGGAACTGACTACACACCTCAACTCATTTCTTGAACTCCTAAAGCTAATATTGAAAAATAAACGAAAAGTTCAGCGAAACTTTTTTAGCTAAGAGTATTCAGTAGACAGATTCTAATGAGATCTCACAACGTAGCCTTCCAAAAGGAGAAACTTTTTTGCCTGTGCAAATTGTTGAGAAGTATATCTAAGAGTGAAGAGTACGAGTATCAAGTAGGTAAATAAGAAGAATGTAAAATAGAAGGCCAAGGGGAAAGGGGTTCATCACATACCTGAATGGTGCTATGAGCAAAAATCCTTTGTCTACTTTTCTTGAAGCTAACATCTACCCTTTCCCATGGAAGTCTATTCAGACCTTTGAGCATCACTTCTGAAGTTAAAGGTAAAAGGTTAATTGGGTTAAGAAAATAAGAATCTCAATAAAAAGACACGGAACAACCAATTTAGCAAACACGAAAGAAGAACAAAATTTCAATCCCAGTGTAAACATTTTCTTTTAAAAAAAATAAATGCACTGCAAACATTCAGCAATCCCTAAAATATAGTCATCAAAATAAAAATAAAAATGGTTTCAGCTGGTTCATCAAGAAGTCCTTCGGCAATAAACACTGATGATGTTCTCATGACACCATCCCTCCATTTCTGTTCTTATTCTTAAAGGGAAAATATATGGCAGACTAAAGGAAAAATGTGGAGGCCACATTAAAGAACTATAAGGAAGGATGCCTCTTCTTTGTTCATGGATCAATGGCTCAGCACAAAAATAACTATGGAAGAACATGCAATTTCTTCATTCCAGCTAAAATAAGAGAAATTTCGTACCGTACCTTCCATTTCACTTGTAGTTTTTGCCTGGTAAATCATTGCGTCCGAAAAATCAACATCCTGAGCCTTTGTTTTTTCCACATATACAATATGTGGATATCTACCATCGTTTATAAAATTTTGGTGCTGATGCACAGGAATTTTCAGATATAGGAACTCAGTTAAAACAGCAAATGGGCTCATAGTGAATATATCACCTTGGGAAGCTCATGTTGATAGCGTATTGAAGATGTCCTCCAGCCAACGATAACTATTCTTTTAGTCAAGGCCATACATCTAGTAGTTTATTGTTAACCAATAGACAAGCCAAAAGGCTTATATGATCTGGAAATTGAAAGCGTTTATGCAACAAGGATACAATCATTGCAAACATTTGAGTAAGCAACACGACGCTTGAAAGAGCGCAGAGCTGATCTGCATGCAGAAGCAAAGTATAAAATACATTGAAATGTCAGGACTAACTTCCCCTTTTGTGAAACAAGTAGAATTATTTCCATGGCGTACATGAAATGGAGATCACCATAATCAGTAACCATCTGTAGAAGGAGTGCTGGTTTCTCATCTTCAATATCTTTCAGGAAAAGATGTTTTCCGCTTCTCCCAGCTATCCAAGACAAACGATATACCATCTTTTCCAATTTGTTGGAACCATGAAGCAATGGTATCTGCTAGTGCAAATCAATAACTGAGTCAGTGAAATCTGTGCATCATTCATGGCCACAACAGATGCAGCCACGAGAACCAATAGTGTTGTACTCTCTGGTCCGTCACTAAATACATAGGTTAACCACATGAAAAATAACATAACTAGATTTTTCTTAAAGTTACAGCATATAAATCTTCACTAGTATATTATTATTATTATTAAAACCCATGGTTAAAGTTTTTTTTTCAGTGAACCATGGTTAAAGTCTTGCATTAAGGACTGTGAAAATAACAAAAAATACTTATATTAGTTACAGAGGAAGGGGAAGATAACAGTGGATGCTAGTATGAATATGAGGAAAATAAGTACATGCATGTAGTACAATAGAGAAACCATATGTGGATTTGTGCTAGCAATCATAAGATTAAAATAAAGAAACGAAAACGTCTTATGTTGTAGCACCAACAGGGAGAGTTATTACATACTAAATTATGCACCAGACTGGTTACCATTCTTAACATTTAAACTCAGTTTACAAATGGTATTTAGTCTCTACTATAAAAGGTGACCAATAATAATATAATATATCCTGTGGAAGCAACAGGGATTATCACACGTCTACATCACAATAAGTAGGAATCGGAGAAAGGAATTAAATATCAGAGTCCACAATTAACGGTGGTGGAAATTTTTTAACGTAACCTGTTTATGTGATCTTGTACCAAGGTGTGGTGTTGCAAAAGTGACGAAGTTAATAGGCTCCAAACCAGCAATTTTTCCTTCAACAGTATGCTGGTTGCTGGAATAGTCAACAGCATGCTTCTCACACTCTTCATGAGAATATGTTTGTGTAGCACTCTCATATAATAGTGCAATAGCATATCTTGCGATTAGTCCACCCAATGAATGTGCAACAAAAGAGATCTTGCGAAGCTCTGGTCTACACTGAACAACGGAGATCACCTTAACACATAAAAGTAACAGTTAATCCAAAGATACATGTGGAGAAAAATAATAGATGCTAATGATGATATTGAATAAAGGAGTTAATTATGAAAGAAAATGCAGAAAATGCCGATCGATGTAAATAGAACGTCCAGTCTTGATTATTTTCAACGTTCATCATTACTTACCTCCTCTGCCAGTCTTCGTCCCATCACATCAACCCCATCAAGAGTTCGAGTAGCTGAGTTGCACCCGCTGCCTGCACCACCAAGGAATATTCCCATTTAACTGTGTGAAGCAGTACAAATGAACTGAAAGAATGCTAGTTTTGATGTCAAACAAATTATAGGGACTACAGGGTATGAACCTATATGCGTTGCTGTTAAACTTACAGTGAACAACCACATCTTCAGGGTGTTTCTTGATGAAATGTTTTGCTGCGAAACGCCAATTTTCTGCACTGCATAGTTGAAAGTATAAACGTTTGTAAGAGCTGGGATGGGTGTCGCCTCACAAAGAATTCTAGCAATGATTATGCTAAAGTCATTAAAGTTAGTTTGCTCATGTGGAACTGTCGTAAGGTGAAATGGAGGTTTTAGTTACAGCAGTAGATTCCTTCTCCATTGCATAATGCTGGAACTTGGATCGTAGATCAGTTGCAGACATTGCAAATGGATGCCAGGAACCTCGCAGGCAAGCGGTTTGGGTGCCCTGAGGAACATATGCCAACATTACAGCTACAGGCCTCGCATTATCATTCAAGGAGTACAATTTACAATATATTTATTCGAATAAAGGTAATTTAATCCAAGTCCAAGTCCTCGAAAAAAACAGCATTGCATATAAATCCTAATCCTTGCATGACAATGTTAGGCCTATAACAGTAATGTTCAAGTTGCTGTGATTTGCCGTTTCCTCATGGATCCACCAGTTAGTCCCACTCCCACAATTTTTTTCTCGAACATGCAAGCGAACTACATGTCATTGTATTAAAGATGAAGAGCGGTCCAATTATAATCCACACACAACAAAAGAAAGAAACGAAACAGAACCACACACACACTATCATTATGGAGTAGTTAGTAATCATTGTAAGAAGATTTCCCTCATATTGCAAGCATCCAAATATGGAGCAAAGAAAGATTGGCATTGTTGCGGATGCAAATATTCGGATTTGCTACAACTGAAGCTTTGACTAGATTCAGAGCAAGCTTTGAAATGTGAGAGTAAAGCACTGCCGATGATAAAAGCTGCAAAATACTTGCTTCACTTCCAAAACTAACTACTGAATGCTATGCTAACCCCTAAATTCATGAGTTTCCAGGACACCCCTCTGGGATTTACTCATTTCGAGGACATGAGTCATCAGCATACGAAACAAAGCATCAGAAACTGAATCGAGATATAAACATCTCGAACCAACTCTGCCGACGCCTTTCACTTGGAAAACCATAAATTTTGTCCTGGACCGTGACACGGTTAGTCCTTCTACTAGCAGTAAGTAAAATCTTAACTTTCGTCAAGCTAAAAGAGCTAGCACGGTGTGCGTGAATTGCTTGAGGAATACAGCTGCCGTTCGTCAAGGGAAGGCAAAGAACAAAAGAGAAAGGGGCAAGAGGAGATGAGACAGAAAGGTCACCTGCCGACGATCCCATTGACCGTCACAACCAGATGCGTCGGCGTCGGCTTGGTCCCCCCCTCGCCGGCGCCGGAGGCCGACGTGCCCTCGTCTTCTCCTGTGGCGGACACCGTGAAGCACCCGGGCCGCGGGAGGCACGCCGCCCCGAGCAGCCGCCGCCGCCGCCTCTGCTTCTTCTCCCCCCCACTCGCCATTTTCTCTCCCTCTGACGAGGCCGTGGGCTGGTGTTTTTTATAGGTGCTTGGATTCGGGAAGCCGTCGCCGTCCAAGACTGCGACTTTTTTTCTATTCCGCGCCGCGAGGTGGTTGGTCGCCGAGGAGGCGAGGCGAGGCGTGGCGTGGCGCGACAATTCCAACCGCGCTGCGTCGTCCCCATCTGCGTGCTCGGCTCGGGGGACTTGTCGAAATACGACTTATCTCAATCGTCCAGTATCCCATTTAATATTTATTTATCTATTATTTTTTCTTATTTATATTATGATTCTTTTCATCCAACTCTCCAACACAAATCTCAAAAAAAAAAATTTGAATGGACACCATCATCAGAGTTTGGCAACCGGTTGGTAAACTACCTGGAGCGCGACAGCGTAGGCTAGGATGATACTGCATGTACTGCAAAGCAGTGACGAGCCAGAAACGCAGAACCACCGCATCAGCGTTAGTTACAATCTAGAAGGGCGTGTTCCAGAACAGAGTGCGAGAATCAATCTGATTGACTGGTTAGGTCGGCAGACTTCTTTGCTCTCCAGAAGCAGACGGCAATTTCGACCTCTTTGCACCTCCGACCATGACGTCGTAGACCCCCATAACCGTTTCAAGGAACCTGACGAATGCATCCACGTAGGGATCTAGAGCTTTCTGAAAGAAAACTCCAGACATGCATATCTGAAGGTTAGGGGTCGGTGATCTTCACGGCAACAGGGTCGCTGCAGTACGGGCAGTTCCCGAACAGGACATCGAACGACCTGCGAAC
Organism: Phragmites australis; assembly: GCF_958298935.1. Lineage (NCBI taxonomy): Eukaryota > Viridiplantae > Streptophyta > Magnoliopsida > Poales > Poaceae > Phragmites > Phragmites australis. The sequence goes on from NC_084923.1 coordinate 43,070,299, forward strand.
AGGCGGAGGACAGAGGATTCGTGAGAAGGAAATCAGATGATAGTACACATCAATGCATCACTCTGGGGATTCATTTCGACATACTGCCTTGTTGTGGTGATGGAGCGTAGCCAATCTCTGAGGCAGACAGAGTGGAAAGCTCTGCTGCAGCTAGGGTTTTCGCATGTGTAGTTGGTCGCGCACCCGCTGTGGGTGCCGAGCTCGTCGTCTGAAGCAACAATTGTGGTCAGGGACAGTGTTACATGAAGAGGGGTTGCATGAAAAACACATGACAACTCTGCTCACCGACTGGCAGATGCTTGGCATAACATATCCCACAATCAGCTTGCTCGTCATCTTTGATGCTACTGACTGAAGGGGGTGCAGGCAATGCAAAATCCAAGACTGCTGCCAAATTTTCATGGAATTTCTTCTTTGCATCCCTAGTAATAGAAAAAAGATCATAAGAGTTTATCACAACTTTTCACATGACTGTCAATGTAAGCGTAGAGAAATTTCAATTATGCATTCCAAGTATACTAGTATAAACCAGCATCCGTAGATTTACAGGAGAGAAGAAACTGGTACAACAGAGTTTAGGTTTAGCACATGTTAACTTGGCAAGCGCTCAGTAAAAATATTTGAATGCGATCAAATACAATAGTTCATCGGAATAAAACATAAGAAAGTGTACAATGCAACGCAGGAAGCATGTGAATATACCATCTTCTGCGGTTTTTCCTCCAATTCACTATGAGCGGTTCAAGTTTCCCATCTGTGCTCAAGAAGCGACACCTGAAAAAAGGGTGATGTCAACCATGGTTGACTTGAAATAGAGTCCTGAAATCTGACCTTACTCTGGCAAGGAGCTGGGCTTGCGTGCATCAACATGTAGTAAAATATAGCAATCATCACCTGGCGATATCAGGCAACACGTGATATTTAATCAAAGCTAAATAAGAGAAGGAACACAACTATTAATTCCAAAAGAATAAGGAAATCACCTAAAGCTATACGACGATGAGACATAGCATAGGTCATTTTTTTTGGATCAACAACCCAAAGGGCTTTATCAATCTCATCCATCGTAGACCAGAACTCTTGTAATATCTTCAGGTGCTGGTTGTGTAAACCCAATAAGAACAAAACAATATAAAAGGTGATGACAATGAAAAAGCAGCTCATATGGTTGAAGTCTTGCAGCCTACCTCTTGGAACTGGCAGAGAACATCTTTCAGCTTTGTTCTTTTTGACCACTGTATTTTTGGGAGATAAGGTACATCCTGTTACATTACACAACATAAATCATATGGCATGCGCTACCTTTCTGAAATATCCTGCTATGGCACAATATGATAAAAACAAACTTCGAAGAGCAACATTGATTGTTTGGCAGAAATATATATAGGGCAAGAGACTACCGCGACAATTGATGGGGGGCTTGCAGGATAGCTAATGGGAAGTGTGATCTCCAGTGAATGGTTTCGTCCCTGCTCATCCCTGGCAATCAGAGGCACTATAAGCCTTAAGTTCAGATGATAGACTAGAATTGAAGAGATGTGATCATGTGATAGGAACTAGCAACTTGCAAGCATGCGATACATCTTCCATAATACGCATCCTATGTGGGTTCTTTCAAAATTATTTATTGAAAACAACCTTTTTAAAACAATGCATCAAACTGACAAATTTCAGTATATCCTTCATGCGCTAGCCTCAGCCTCACTCAACGATGACAGTTTTGTCTCCAAACAGTCGTACAACAAATGCATAAGTAACCATCACTGCTTAGTGCCGACTGGCAGCACGAGAGGAATCCTTACACGACACGGAAGGTGAGACAGGACACCCCGTCGTCGCCGGTGGCGCTCACCAGCCGCTCCCACCCCACCTCTTCGATCTGCACGCGCGCACGTCCAAAGCAAAAAAAAAAAAACGCAATGTCATCGAGCCCACGCATGGGAAAAGCGAAACGGAAGAAACGATTCCCTCGCCGCTTCTAACGCTGCGGGCATTTCGTCGAGCAGCTGGCGTACCTGCGCGAACACGGAGCTGTAGAACGCGGGCGGTCGCCGTGTCCCGGTGTCCCGCGGGAGATGCTGGCAGTCTCCCTCGCCCGCCCGCGTCTGCGGCCTCACGGGCGCGCGCGAGAGGCTGGCCGGCGGCTCCATGTCTCGACCCGGCGCCAAGGATCCCACGGCGCGCGCTGGACAAGTCTGGTCAGCTCCAATCTCCATGACAGCAAAAACACCAAAAAAAAAAAGGGGCTCGGGCCGTTGAAGAACCGGCCCGGGTAAACAAGCGCTCCGGTACGGCTCAACCCACTGACGCCTGGGCCTCCGCCCCCAGGAGTCCTCCTCCTCCGAGTTTTTTTTTATTTTTATATTTTTTCATTAAAAATTTAAATAAATAGATTCTTATGAGAGAGCGGTAAGCAGTCCCACCGCTGCTAGCGGTTAGATACAGTGCATAAACAGTAAACCTCAATGAACAGTACTCTAAAATTTAATTTCGCTCCTAACTTCTCTATTCAAAATAGTGATGTTCTGTCGCTCCAAAAATCCTAAAACTTTTTTTACGTGTTACATAATATATGTGCAACCCATTTTAATTGAATTCACCCAAAAATCCTGTGTATAATTTAAACTAAAATTCTCCAAAAAAGACTACTTTTATAACTTCTAGCAATTGTTAGCACCTCAAATAAATTTCTAAAAATCTGGTAAAATTCACTAATATTCTTCTTATGTGATGTGATAATTTCTAAAATTATTTTCAGCACTAGGTTAGTATATGTTTGAATTCAAATTAAGTTAAAAGAAGAATATCACATGAAATTATAAAAATACATATAAATGGTGCATTACAAAGGAATCCACTTTTTTACCATATAATCGGGCTGAAAATAATTTTAGAAATTATCATATCACATAAGAAGAATATTAGTGAATTTTACCAGATTTTTAGAAATTTATTTGAGGTGCTAACAATTGCTAGAAGTTATAAAAGTAGCCTTATTTGAAGCATTTTAGTTTAAATTCTACACAGGATTTTTGGGTGAATTCAATTAAAATGAGTTGCACATATATTATGTAACACGTAAAAAAAGTTTTAGGATTTTTGGAGCAACAGAACATCACTATTTTGAATAGAGAAGTTAGGAGCGAAATTAAACTTCAAAGCACTGTTCATTGAGGTTTACTGTTTATGTACTGTAGCTACCCGCCCCTCAGAGGGCTGTAAGGCTACCGCCCACTGACAAGGCCATAAGAGCCTGGGGACTGCTTACCGCCCTCTCAGGGGGCGGTAGGCGTCTGGTTTTATAATTTTTTTCACGAGAAATCTATTTATTTAAATTTTTAATCGAAAAAATATAAAAATAAAAAGCTCCTCCTCCCCCACTCCCGGTGTGCTCCCTCTCCCTAGTCCGCCGCATTCTATCAACCGCAGTTGACGCCGGGCCAATGGATGATTTGCTACCATTAAAAATGAGTTTCGCTTATTTACCACCCTCACTCATAATTATAGATTCAGACAATCACATATGTTATTAACTTATGTGTCATTATGATCAAGGACAAAAGTTTTGGATGACAAATCATTAATTTTTCCGTCGACGCCGCCACCACTAGTCACGGCGATATAGGGCTTGGCCGCCGGTCTCCGGCTCGGGCGCGTTTCACCGGCATCGCCCATGGAGGCATTGATTGCCGTCTCCGCCAAGGACGATTCCTCCTGGAACTCGCCTCACCGCCGTTGCCGCATCTCAATCGGTCGCAAGCAGATGTGGAACAATTGACTTCCACACCTGGAGCAAATTCGCATATGAATTGGTACATTTACATGTCGGGATCTTGCCGGAGCGCGACCTGTCAGAACCAGAAAATTTGAGCTCTTAATTTGATCGAACCCCGGATGAACACACGCACGCAAAACTGGAACACGGAGATGGTAGAAGGTTCTAGAACTTGACGAGAACCCTGAGAACTACTTGCCTACGCTACCAAACTACAAGACCACCAAATGATCACGGCATATTCCATTTCCTTCAGCTACTCCGGTTAAAGTATCCGAAGTTCAGACAAAGTGCAGTTCGATTGCAAAGGCGCTTTCGACCTGTCAAAACGAAAACCGGCTACACCGTCGATTCTTCCCGCCAACTCTGTGGACCGTCCGATCTTCATGACGGAACCATACCCTTTCGCCCCGCCTTCCTTCGGACTTGCGCTCGAGCTTCAGACATTCAGTTTTGTCAGTGTAGCTTCTTCAGGTTTTGACACGACCCATCAGCATCAAAGCAGAAGAGAGACGGCACCGAGCGTGTAGGAAGTAAATTTTATAGGATCAATTCTATAAAAGATTCTCTTTCCTGTAATAACACGTATCCACACTTTCTTTTTTCTCATCAGCTCAGGTATTTAGAGCATGAGATCGATTGTATAAATAGTCTTATCAAAATCTTTCTGATAGTTCTGTAAATTTGTTTTCCGGCGCGTGAGACGATTGCGATGAGCGACAGATCTTGCTGGGCAGATTGCCGGGGGGAGCTGGGCCGTCGTGGTTTTGTGCAATGGGCCTGTTTGTGTAGGCGCGGAAACGACAAACAGCCCACATGCGAGCCCGGCCCGTCATGCTCCATGCATTTGCCGCCGCCTCCCGGAAACCCAAACCAAGGCATGCCGCGCCCTACGACCCTCTCCGACGCGACGGAGTTACCGACGCGGTGCTCCCCGGGCCTGTCCGGGCCCGCCGGCACCGCCTGCGATCGATCACGTGGTAAGTGCGCTCTTCTGCTCAATTCAGCCTCGTTTTCGTTCCCCGTTGCGTCCAATCTGGTTGTGCTTCTCTGAAACACAACAAGAATATCTCTGAAATAAAATTCACTTGCAGAAAGGACGAAACTTGAGCAGGATTATCAGATTAGACAGAAACTAGCTAGATCATGCAAATTATTCAAGCATGTGGCAACCAGCGATCCATCTGTGTCAGGTCACTCATACAACCACACACAAGCTGCACACTACATTGTGGAGCAGCACCTAAAGCAAGTTCATGCACAGGCATAGTCATACATAGCGTGGCAACTGGCAACAGCAACAAAATAATTAGGCATGGCCTCCTTAAGGCGCATGCATTCGGCACACTACACTTGATATAGCTATCCAAGTCTTCAGTTCTTCAGACACGGAAGACACTTGCAACCATTGTCTTTAGGTAGGTCGTGGTGGGAAATGAAAGTGATGGAAAGCTACCCGAGCCGATACAGCCCGCCATCGTTGATGAAATGGCCGTCCATGTAGAAGGCGTTCGTTGTATGGTACCCGTCCATCATCAGGTGGTGCATCTCCTCCGACGGCTTCCAGTGCCGCTTCCTCTGGTTGATGAACCAGTTATTGATCTGCTTCAAGTCAAGGCCGGTCGACTCCGCCAAGGCTACCTTCTGAGTCTCCTGCTCGATTAAGCAAAGAGTTAGTATCCTCAAAAAATATAAAACGAATAGTTAGAAAACTGGAGGGTAATTTTCTATTAGGTTTTAGGAATGGTGTTACTTCATAGTGTAAGTGACAGGAAAACAGGAAGACTGTTGAGTGCAATGTGTCCCTAAACTTCATGTTTGTATCGCTTAGAACACTGTATTCGAAAAATGCACTTTAGGACCCTCATACTTGCATGAATCGAGACATACTTCAGCTCACTCTAATCTGTTGGTTGTTTGAGAAATACTCAGTAGGGGATTCACAATCTGACAATGCATATGTCCCTAATCTTTCCTATCTAAAGACGTTATCACATTTCTTCAGAGAAATTTAGTTGCTTTACATTAATGTCATTAGCAAGAATTTAGTCGAAGTATCAAATACCTTAAATCACATCAATTATACATATAATCACCTGTTACTAATTTACATTATATTTGGACATGTTTTGAAGCAAATTAAGGCATAAATGAGCGATTATCTGGTTTAAGCAACCATGTGACACAACCATACAGACTTCGAAGTGACTGAATCAAAAAGTTCGAAGACTTACGTTGTACATGGTGTAGCTTAAATGTATCAAATGTGTTTTGTGTCAAAGAGAGCGCAGAATATTCTTCTTTTTGTTGAATTACCGTGTGCCATAGCTTTTCATGAGTTCACTCTACAGCCGTCAGTGCTAACAATGTATTTAATTGGGTATAAAAACTGCATGTAGACTGTAGCTTCTAAATCATGCATCTCCCTCAAGAATTATTGTGGAAGTGTAAAAAGAGAGTTACCGAGGGGTAAGGCCATTTGTAGTGCAGATCCCACCAGCTAAGGAGCTGCTGGCGAGCATCCTTAGGGAGCTTCCCTTTCTTCTTCTTCTTTGACAGTTCTTGCTTGAGGGAGCTCAGGTAGCCACTGTACTTCTTCAGGAGATGGTGCTTGAGCTCCTGGTCTACACCATGCGCATCAACTTCAGGGAGCTCTGCCTCTCCTCCACTACCTTCTTGGTCCTCCTCGGAAGAGCCTTTAAGCATAGCAAATGAAACTGTTAGCCACGAAGAGAAAAGTGATGGAGTCGAATTCATATAGTGAGATTATGCAAGCATCAAGCTGGCACACCTCAGCAATACTAATATACATGTTCCTTACAAGTTGCAAGCTAGACAATGAATACTAAATCATGTGTAATAGGTAAACCACATCAAGTAGCAATGCATGCCTGCGCCTACGAGCAGTTACATAACATCAACCCGCTTCCATGCGAGTTCAGTCTTGACGAATTTGTGAGTTACATCGGTGTTCTCCACTATAAATCTAATATCTTCAGTATATCCTTCGGAGTACGGATACTGTGCTCGTGTGTGCATTTACACCCATATCGGTATGTGCACTAGTGCATTCTGAAAACGAATATAAAAAAGCATAGATGTTTCTGTACATTTTAATTAGTTTGCCTGAAAATTTGATCATTTGTGCACTGTGCAAAAAAGACTTAAACTGCAATTATATGTTCACTAACTTATCTTCTCTGCACAGTCCACATGCGAACCTACTTCTGCACAATTTTTGGCAAATTCACAATCTAATTTATGTTTTTGAAAATAGATGCAAATGCACCCATGAAGACTTTGATTTTTTCCTATTATCTGACCATCATCTAGATGATAATCTATCAGGAAGCAAGGCACAAACAAGGAATACAGGTCAAAAACTTGAAATAGATGTAAGCATATGTAAAAGCATCATAACATAAAGGGAAAAATCGAATTATTTTGTGCAATACTGAGTTTCAATGTTTTTTAAATAAGAATAATAATAGAATAAAAAAATAAAATAGAATCACCACATATAAGATATACTAGGAGTCTTTAGGTTTTTTGTTCTAAAGCTTTTTAGAGCACGATGCACAATGGATAAGATAGACATGCCCCATGATTTCTAGAGTGGAAACAGTATAAAATTCTAAACTTGAAAAATGTAACACTTTTTTAATCTTGTATGACAAAGATTCTATTTCATCATATGTGAGCTTGCCTTTGAACATTGTAATGAGTAACACATGTATTATTAATGACTAAAAATTTCAAACAATATTATGAACAAGGTTTCCTTAATTGGTGCTTATAATCGACCATATTCAAGAGTTGCATCCAAACTTGACTGAGTGAAATCTGCAAAAAAAAAAAAAAAAAAAAAAACCTATGGAGCATCTGCCATCTATAGTACTAATAAATGGATTAGCAAGGTCAGTTATCAACATGTCAACTGTAGACTACAGTTAAATTCTTAGTCTTTTGTGTGCATGCTACTATGCCAGCCTATTAAACATAGAAAGTTTAGGAAAACTGCTGATATGCTACAAAATTATAGAATGGCTAAACCTTCCTAAGCTGCACAACAATTATCAACTAGAAGGACCTTAGCATTAGCATTAAGGTAGTGCTAGTTTACGTTTAATGTTTTGTACACCAGTCGGCTGTGGAGATTTGTTTGCCTGTTTCGTGCTTCTTTCCACTTCTCTATAAAGCTTGACACGCAAAACTTTTGCAGTTCGCAAAAGGACCTTAGCATTAGTACTTTTCCATTTGCTCTACAAAATCACATAGATATTTGCATATAGGAACAAATATTTTGCTTTTGTGACTTCTCAGAGAAGTAAAATTAAATAAAGAGATTATTTTTAAAAATGACCTTTGACCATCTGACGCTTCATGATATTCATTTCTATTGTATTAATGGCACAAATTTATACAGTGAGTGGTCACAATTTGCATAGGAAATAACAATAAAGTGTTAAGGACCCATCACACCTTATGCCCAAATGTGTGGTTATGTCTTTGAATTTAAAAGGAAAACTCATTTGAAAAACTTTGATGGGGTTTTGGAACAAGCGGTCCTTACTTGACAGTGAAAATCGATGCATATTACTAGCGGGTCTAGAACTGTCAGTGATAGGTGTTCTAGGAAGAAAAAAAATGAAACGAGCCGCCAAGCGCGGCTACCCCCACCGAGTGAGCTACGTCGCCGCCGCGCTTGTGCACAGCCCTTGACCGTATGCCCGCCGTCACACTCGCCCAGAGCCGTTAGCCACTCACTCGTTGTCGTGCTCGCCTGCACACCCGCCGTCACTCTCGCCTAGAGCCGCTCGAACATTGTGCTCGCCCGCCACCACGCAAGCTCAGCTGCACACCCACATGCATAGGAGAGAGAAGCACCGTGCACACAAGCATGGGAGAGAGGAAGAGAGAAGGTATTAAGAGAGGGGGTAGAAAGTAAGGTTCTGCAGAGGAAAGAGGAGACCGAGCGGGGCGAAATATCAACACGTGTATGTAAGCCAACCGAGCGGACGTGAGTCAAAGACCGATTGAACTAAAATTTGGGGTCTGGATCATCAATGGCGGTTTGAGTATCAATAGCGGTTCTGACCACAAACCGCCACTAATACCGACTATCAGTGTAGATTCGTCCTACAAACCAGTAATAATACTCAGTATCAGTGCCGGTTCTTAGCGGCTCCATTATGGTTCGAGCGCGGGAGTTTAAAAACCGACAGTGATACATTTACACTGCCAGTTCTGCAATGATGAGAAGCTATTTATGATCGGTTATGTAGTAGTGTAATTATGGGGCATTTGTAGGAATTAGACAAGTATATTATGTGATTAATCTGAAGGCCTGTTTGGAAATGTGGAAAACCAAAAATGAAAAACATTGGCTGGGATGCCCATGTTACATCAAGAAGCCTACATGAATTAGAACTTAACACAGAAACTTCAAATAAACGGTTTGACGTAACAGGAAAAAGAAAGGACTTCAAGACACAAGGGGAAAACATGAGGTAAGACGAATTCATGTTAGTTTTAGGCCCAAATACCTATGAAATAATCATGGCATAGGAATCCTAAGGTGCTAGTCCTTAGTCCCAGATGCCTTCACAAGACATTTTAAAACATGGTTTCATTTCAATACTGATAAATTCCTTCATTTTTTATTTGGTCCAAAACTGCCCTTTCAGGAAAATTAAAGCAAATGAAAAACAACAAATTTTTAGGACCCTTTTCTACGTGCATTATAAAATCGAAAAAATGCAGTGCTCAAGGTGGTACATGTTGAAGAACTCTAATCACACTATTGAATGTGTGGTACTCAGTATTGAGCTAAGTAAAACGTGAATCCATGAAGTTGATGAAATCAAGAACAGAAGTGATCGATGTAAAGCAGTTTAACAGAATCAGATACTAAAAAGAGTGAACACTGAATCCCAAAAAGGAAAAGAAAAAATGAATGGAACTCATGCTCTCCAGAAATCAAGAACAAAACCATGAGATGCAAATAATTAATCATCTGAAACATTTCTTAATGGCACACAGATAGAAGTGCCAGATCATCAAATCACACTTCTTTTCTCCAGTTGCGTTGTCTTTTCCACTGACGTTCCAATGCAAAATCAGTCGGGTCTTTTTTAACCTTTTGTTTTATGTTCTTTGCTTTCTACCGAGCAACTTCCAGTGTCTTTTTTTTGGTCTTAACTCGACACAAACGGGAACTCGTGATATCTGTGTGCCCTGCTTTTGCATGGCCTTGAAAGAATGCATGCAACGAAGAATCTTGGAGTACATGAGCAACATCAGTCAGAAAAAAAAAGCAGTGTTGTTTTGTGATTAATTCAATGTGTTCCTAATAGCCATTAACACGAAATCTAATAGTTTTCCTTCACTTGCTGTCATGACTTAAGGTTGTTACTATCCCTTTTATTTCAAAAAACAAAACACATGAGCTTTACCATGGAGGGCAAAGAACAATTGAATCTGAGACGTATGATTTGACAGCTGAAAAATACAGATCATGGAGTTCAACTTGGATTACCCTCGTAAAGCATCCAATGTTTGTTGACAGTCATTATTTATGAGAGAATGGGGTGAAGTCTGTCACAAAATACAGGAACACATCTAGCTACTAGTAGATCGTAGACGCATATAATATAGCCTAGGAGATCACACATCCATTGCTGGAGATCTCACATCAAATAATGGGGGCTGTGCATGCACTTGCTACCCTAACTGTTTCTATTGTTCCCGAGGCACACAGACCATTTTGTCCGCTGCACAGGTCAGAACACAAAAACTGAGCCACATATGCTGCTCCATTTACTCATCTGACTACCTATGCAATGCATCATTCATTCATTTTTACTCAGTGTTCGTTGGCCTGGGCTTGTAATGCTGGATACTAAAAATCTTAGGGCACTAGCATCAGATGGCAGCTTCTTCCCAAGATGCTCCATTGCTCCAATAGTGAAGTGATTGTGTGTGTTGTAGTACTACCGCTGCTCCAGTGCTAGGTGAAGTGAAAACTCTGAACACTGCTAGTAACTGTGGTAGTACAACTGGTTACTATAGCCTCGTGATAGGTCATTAGAAAGGCCCATGGCGTCGTCTGATCCACCTGATGTGTGCATTTTAAAATTAGCAAAGACTAAGAAGCACACATGCAGACGGCAGGGCCTGTGCTGGGCACGCATCATGTACCAGCACATCTGGAAGACCACACCACAACACAAGAGATTCTAGGACAACAGGTAGCTCCATTTCTTAAGGGGGAGAAAGAAAGACGACAAGAATGTTGTTCTGGCTTGCGTGACAGATGGGGGATGAGCCTCTCTCTCTCTCATAGCACTACGTGTGTACTTGTTTCACTGACATACGGCAGTGAGACTCCTCGGCCATGGACTGTTTTGCTAGCACAATGCACAGTACTGTGCTCCTTCCCCAAACCCTAGAACAAGGGAAGGGCTCCGTAATTCTCTCTGCGTTTCCATCATGGGAAAAGATGGCTGCCTGAACCAGGAACTCGCTGTCACAAGCACATATATTCCTTTGAAAATGGAATCCATGGGGACGAAGAAGGCATCCATGCCAACAACCAGAAGAGCAAGTGACGGATTACTGCAGAAAATGACGGATTACTGCAGGTGGGGGGCTACCGGGCTAGCCCACCAGGCATCGCAGCATGGATGCAATTGTATGAGCAGAAACAGAGCTCCTATTAGTGCTAGATAGCTGCACTGCTGCACATGTGTGAGGACTATTCCTTGCCAACAGAAGCAACGATCGATGGAAGCCAGGTAGAAGAATCTCACAGATGCACGGCCAGGAAAAGCAAGCAGGGAGAAGAATCTTTTGGAAACCCTGATTAGGAATGCTGCCGCATTAAAACATCAAGCGCAGATACGCCGATTCATGTGCAGCTAGTTATTCACATAGATGCATGCACAAGAAGATACGCTTAAAAAGAGAAAGATATAGATGCCAAACTGCTGAGAAATCGCATTAATTTGTTTTCTTTTTATATGCAAAGCAACAACATATACGCAGCCAAGAAAGAGGGCAACAAGATGAACAAAAGGGCACGAGGCAACTGATCCAAGAAATCATCCAAGAACAGCAAGAGGAAAGAAACTATGGATATCTGCACGGATAGAAAGCTGGTGCGATTTCTATACCAGACGAAAGGATATTGCGCAGCGACCTGCCGGAGATGGACAGCGAGTTGAGCTGCGACTCCACTCTCCTCATGAACTCCATCGCCTCCTGCAGCGGCCTCGTCAACTCCTCCCTGAACTTCACCAGCATCTCATGGTACGCCTCCTGCACACGACGGAGTTGAAATCAAGGACGAAGGACACCGTGTGTGAATAAAAACATTGAGAACACAGAAAGATGATTTCTTTTCCAGAAGAGAAGTCATTGATTAGCTGATAGCTCACCATGAACTGGTCCAGCTCCGGCTCCGTCGCTGCGCCAAGGCCGCCGAGCGCCGTGCGCTGCCGTGCCTCCAGCTCCTGCGCCATAGCCGTCAGCCTCCCCAACACCTCCGGTGGCGCCCCCACCTGCAAGCACGCACGGCCACTCAGAAAGCTCTGAACACTAGATGTACATGTCTACATGAGCAGCATGCATACACTAGTATGTTATGTAAAAGCAACCAGCGAGCCTGCATGCGCCATGCTTGACATCAGATGTAGGAGAAACTTCTCGTAAAGAACTAGAAGCAGCAGCGCTACTGTTAGTCTGTTACAATTACAGGGCTTGCCTTCTGGCACTCGAGGTAGGCGGCGAGGAGCGAGTAGTAGTGCGGGTGGGAGATGATCTTGGCCTTGATGGCCTCGACATCGGCGCCGTAGGACGACGAGGAGGGCTCCTTCGCCTTGACGCAAGCGTCGAGTAGGCTACCGCCGTTGGCCAGCTGCAGCACTGGGTTGCCGCCGTCGCCGTTGGCGCCTCTGTTCCCAGAGGCAACCGTGTTCAGGGTGAGCGGCAGGCCGGCGCTCGGAGGTGGCTGCGGCGGCGGCGCAACGACGGCGCTAAGCGAAGAACCCCATGGGTGGTGGTGGTGGTGCTGCTGGCCGTGGCCGCTTGCGCCAACTCCAAAGTGATGGGTGATCTCCTCCATGAGAGTGGGCGGATCTCCAGTGATGTAGTGGTGCAGCGATCGAGCTCTCAGCCCACTTTTCCCGAGCTCCTGCGCAGAAGGGAATTGTTTGGAGTTGAGGTGAAGTTCTTGGGGGGAGAGAAAGAGGAAAAGGGCTTTGGGAGGAAGAGGGAAATGAGGAGGGTACCTGGAGCTAGCCTTCTCTCTCTAACCTATCATTAGAGAGGAGGGAGGGAGGGATACAGGAGGCAAAAGGCTGGAAGCCAACGCAGCTGCCTTTGGAGAGAGACAGTGCAATGGAGTAGAGTGGTGTTTGTGGGGGCTTCTTTTTCAGGTCAAATCAAAGGCTTGCAGTGGTTTTGTAGGGAATTTCTAGCTTGTGTGGATGGACACGAAGCTGGATTTTTTTTAAAAAAAAAAGGCATATCAAGAACCACTAGTTTTGTAATCAGGACTCATTTGGTTGGTTGTCAAATATTAACATGTCAAGCATTAGATAAAAGTTTCTTAGGCGAGTGTTTATTTCTCTGTCAAATCGTGGCTTACCGGTGATAGACATACATTTGTCAAATTGTCGGGGATAATTCTAAAAGTAAATCCAGGTATACATATCGTTTGACGCGTACGATTTTTAAGGTTAGATCTAATGGATTCAAAACACTATGGTTTATCCATAGATCTTCCATGAGATAATAATTCTACGTCTTATCCATTTTCTTAAAGATTGAATAAACTTGTTACATAATATTTTTTTTATCATGTGAGCCAAGTCCTTTCTCTTTATATAACAGGAGAAAATGTGCACATAAAAACATATCTTTATCTGAGAAAGCTAACAACTCCTAGCTCATCATGACGAAGAATAGACACTCACACTGTGCTCTTGTCGCCCTGCATAACCCGTCCCATCACCAAACGTCGTCATGCTCATTTGCGAGGCCATCCCGTAGCATTAAATACTACGAGACCGATCACTGCGTCGAAAGGAAGTGCTTGTGGAAGGAAAACCCTTGAATGAGTGGCATTAAATGTGATTTGACTGATTAGGTAAGTACCTGCCCTGCGACTAGGATTTTGCTGGTGCACACATGAGCCTGGAGAAGGAAGCGGCGGGACATGGCAGCAGATGAGGAGGGAGCAGCGCAGGACAGCAGTGCTTGCAACTTGATTGCCAGCGAGCTCGGGTAGGTTGTTAGCTTGCTACCACCAAGATATTGATGATAATGAGCTTGGAGGAGGAACAACATAGGAAGTTGGTGGTCGTCATCCGTCCACAAGAACCTTAACTCCACCTTCACTTGTTGCCGCTATGACCAGGAGATCTGCAAGTATCCCCGTTTTGTTGACACCTTCCTCATCTATCGTCATAGCACCCTATAGGATCGAGAATGACGACTAGAGAGATTGTGAATAGGCACCTTACCAAATTATTTCGAAACGGATGGCCTTCTCTTTTTGTTTCACGCAACATATTGCAAAACTCAAGCGAAAGCAAAATCTGAAAATAAGCAAGTTACAATCAAGAGCACAAATGAAATAATGAGTCTCATGGTTGTATATGAATCATATGTTCCATTAAAACCAATTCCACGAGTCATAGACACAAAAGATAGTAACTTGAAGGAAGAAACACTTTGATCCAAAAGGATAGGCATCAGGGGAGAAACTATCCAAGTTGATGGCTTAAAGGCAAGAGAATTCAATAGTTAATTATGTAAGTTTGTACGCAAATTTTATACCTCTAACAATGAGAAGAATTACTCCAACAAGGTGAAAAATTTCAGCATAAGCACAAAAACGAAAATCACAACCGGGAAAAAATTTGCTCTATACAATTATTCAACTTAGTCCAAATTTATGTCATGTCCCATATTCCATAATCACATAATTGAGCATAACTATGCTTCTTAAGCATTATGTTCAATTTTGTGTAATTCGGTTTGTGACTCTAGAGCGATTCGTTTAAAGTCATTCGGATGAGAGAGAAAATTCAGGAGAGAAAAGAATTAAACTCGCAGTTAAAACGGACCTCTTTCTCTCTAACATGTGGGACCCACCTAGCCCCACACCTTCTCCACTCCAAAAGGAGCAGCTCACTTGCTCCCTCTCTCTCCTCCCTCACTCCCACACGTGCAGCAGCAACTGCAGCTCCCCCTCCCCACTCAAGCTCTCACTCCCTCTCTCTCCATTTCTTCCGAAATCCGAGCTCTAGAGAAGGATTGAAGGTATGCATGTGGTACTATTGCATTCTAGAGCTCATAAGCTACTCATCCATCCAATTCATTTTCGTTTTCTCAAAAGATTCGAGCCGGATTTGATGTCTTGTGGTGTTCTTAGTTGAAGCACAAGGAACACCGGAATTCTTCGATTTTCCTTCATTTCCTCCGCTTCCCGACGGTCACCCAGCTTCATAAGCATCTTGAGTAAGTCTCTTAGTCTCCCCATGGCAAGAACTCATGGTTTGATTGATCGATTTCGAGTTTTAGCAAAGTTCATGAGTTTTTGAGATTTTGGGCCAAAATGAGGATTTAGATGAGTTTTGAGCTAGAATTTGAGTTGCTTGGTTGATGAGTGAATTCTAGACTCCATAAACCATCTCAAACATATTCCTCTTTAGTTTGGAAAAGATCTTAATTCGATTTGGCAATTTTTCCCCAAAATCATAGCAGTTCTGGGCAGTGCGGAGTATCCGCATAAAAGTGCGGATAGTCCGCAAAAGTGCGGAGGTTCCGCACTTTTTGGAAAAATGGTAATTTGAATTGTATTCAAGATTTTCTTAGGGTTAAGTGCAAAGTTAGTCTAGAACACTTGGTATGGTATATGCGCAGGTGTATGTAGCATAGATTCAAGTTTGGAGTTGAATCGATCAACGAATCGGTTAAAACATATTTCCTGTCAATGTCCGGAGTGTTTGGAAGGTCCGCATAAATGCGGAAGGTCCGGAGAAATTTTCGGATAGTCCGGAGAATCCTTGAGTTACGCAATGTCTGGATGTTCCGTATAATTTTGCGGATAGTCCGCATATGTTCGGAGGTTTCGGAGAATTCTCTGAGGGTTCCACACTTTCAGCAACTTTTCAAATTGGTTTGAGTCCCAATTTTGTTCTAATTTGCATGTTTGCACTTTTAACATGTTTTGTGTATCCTATGGTATGCTTTGTTGTATTTCATCCATACTTATAGTATTGCACGTGTTATTCTTTTTAGAGAACGTCGAGCTGGTGATCCAGGAGAGCGAGGGAAATTTTGGATAGCTACCTGAACAACAAGGCAAGCATATATCATATTGAACCCTGTCAGTTGAACTGAATGAAATCTAAATATTGATAAATTATGCTTATATATAGGTTTGCATGTATAGGAATTCGATGTCGTGCTTTTATGGGTAGAACCTATGTCGATCGCATTGTCTCTACTTTGAATTATTGTTGATCTATATCCTTGTAGCCTGGATTTATTCATGATAAGGTCTAACTTAAAAGTGATGCGAGATGCTTAGCAATGCATAAGTCCTCGGTAGAAGTCGAGCGGTGGAACATTCTATCGTTCGCGAGCTATATGTTAAATTACTTTCACAATGGTTACCGTGCTGGGTTATTGGTGATGGTTGGTGATTGGTGAGCATGAGACGAGATGTGGGCGGTATTAGAGTTTTCGTCTGCCTCGGTGGAAAGTCCAGGGGGCAGGTCGGGAGAGGAAACTCGAGCACCATATACCGCTTGTATCGTTTAAGGCCGATCGTCGGGGTAGTTGGCTTTAGCACTTACTTTACACACCACATGCCGATCTAATGGTAAGGCGAGCTAAATACCTTCGCAGCTGTGGCTTTGTGGGTGTTGACATCGACGATGTGAGCGGGCGGGCTTGTAAGCGGTACTAGTTTGATCCGGGAGTAGTTCTAGTATCTCCACACCGAGCGATGCATGCCCCACACGTTTGGGGCTGGTTGGGAAAGGTTATCACGAGTACCCCCTTATGTGCACTTTGGCCAGTGGCACAAGTTGAATGGTCCTCATGTCGTGTGGGTCCAGGAGTATCCCCGTGTAGGGTGTATAAACAGTTTGAACTGCCACGCTATCGGTCATGAGCATGCTATTGTTTCATTTGTACCCGGTCGTAGAGTTCTCGTGGTTGGTTCGGTTATGGATCAGATATGTGGTTTGTGGTTCGAATATGTGGGAGGTGGTCAGGATGGCACTTGTTATACATTGATAGTAATATGGTTTCGGTTTCATATGATCAGTTAGTAGTTGTAGGGTAATTTCATACATGTTGGTTAAGTTAGTTGCTCACACATATGTCTAGTTCGCTTACCTCATATGTTTTACTTAACCTTGTGGCCTACTCTTGGTAACAGCTCAATGCATAATTCTTGGAGTCAGGATATTATATATACTCATATTGTGTAAGATTTGCGAGTACCTTCGTACTCAGGGTGCTGCCCTTAAGTTAGTGCAGGTTCACAGGTCGTTGAGGAAGAGGCGGTATTTGGTTACTTCGTGCCCGCCGATATAGGTGGTGGGCAAGAGGTCGTGCTTTTGTGATGGAGCTTAAGGGCATATGGCTCCATCCCCCTTTTGTCGTATAGCTTTTAGTCTTCCACTACTTAGTTCTTTTGCTGATTAGAAGTTGAGCAGGTTGTGGTCTCCTCATAGCTCTTTTTTGCTGTAAATTGTGATAACTTGTTGCATGCTTAAGAACTTGTAATATAATGTTAATTGTTGAAATGCATGTGTTCCGATCTTGGGCATAAAACACGTGCTAAGACTATCGGGATGATATTCTGGTTAATTATCAAGGTTGTGATTATAGATAATGATCCTCCTGGTGATTAATTAGAATATTATTTGAACGGTTCCTCACAATTTAAGTCTAGCAAAAGAAAATTCTAAAGACATACAAGTCAAAGCTCAACTATTGTGATTACCTTACAATATGAGATGCAATACAAATGTAACAAAAGTAATATAGAGTATATATAAGAACAACTCCCCCTCACACAATGTCATAGGGATGATACACTCCTAGCTCACCTCTTAAATAGGCAAATTTTGTTATATCTAGAGGCTTAGTAAAGATGTCGGCTAACTGATATTGGGTATATATGTAGCTCAACTTAATGTATCCATTCTCATTGTGATATCTCAATAAGTAGAATCTCACATCTACGTGTTTGGTTCTAGAGTGTTGAACTGGATTATTGGCTAAGTTTATGTCACTAGTGTTGTCACATAAAAGTGGCACACTTTTAAAAACCAAACCAAAATCCCTCAAGGTAGCAACCATCTACAAAATCTGAGAATAACAACTAGCGGTAGCAACATATTCAACTTCAGTAGTTGACTGTGCAACATTACAGTCTTTGCGATAATACCAATAAACAAGAGAGGTACTTAAGAAATAATAAGTGCTGGAGGTACTCTTCTCATCAATTCTACAGCTAGCAAAATCTACATCAGAAAACCTCGAAGAGAGAGAAGACGTAGAAAGCCAAAGATTATACTCAAGGGTGTGTTTGAGATACCTTAATATTCGCTCCACCGCTTGGCAGTGAGAAGTCCATGGTGATGGTTGGAAGCGGACACACAAACAAACGTTCTGAATGTCGGGTCATGTCGCTATCAGGTACAGAACAGAGCCAATCGTGCTACTGTACTCCCACTGGTCTACCTTCTCGCCATCTTCATTCGGATCAAGCAGGGTCGAGGTAGCCATCAGTATCGCTAAGGGATTAGCATCGCTCATGTCAAACTTTTTCAGCAAATCGTTGGTGTACTTCATCTAGTGGACGAAGATACTTTGCTTACATTGTTTGATGTGCAGTCCAAGGAAGTTGAGCTCTCCCATTGTCGATATCTCGAACCCCCTACTAATAGTTTCTGCAAACTTAGCCACAAGTGCATGAGAAAAACTACCAAAAATAATATCATCCTCGTATATCTGAACAAGAAGAAAATCATTACCATAACTAAAGGTGAACAAAGTTTTATCTACCGACCTCATTATATAGCCATGCTCTAACAAGAAAGACATTAGCATATCTGACCAAGCCCTAAACGCTTGCTTAAGCCTATACAAAGTTTTCCTATGCTTGTATACTATATTTGGGAATTTAGGGTGTTCGAAACCTAGGGGTTGCTTAATGTAGACATCTTCTTTTATGAAAACATGTAGGAAAACACTTTTGACATCCATTTGATATAAGTTGAACCATTGGGAAGCCGCAATGCAAGGAGAATCCTAATAGCTTCTAGTTTAGCTACCAGAGAAAATGTCTCTTTAAAATCTATCCCTTCTACTTGAGTAAAACATTGAGCTTCAAGCCTAGTCTTATTTCTCACTATAGACCCATCCTCCCTCAGTTTATTCTTGAAGACCCGTTTGGTGCCTATAGTGTGAATGTTAGGGGTTGGCTCTATAAGGACCTAAACTTGGTTTTTGTTAAAGTTTTCTAGTTCTTCATGCATGGTATTGACCTAATTTTAATCTGATAAAGCATGTTCAATATCATGAGGCCCAAAAGAAGCAACAAATGCAGAATCAGTGAAATGAGCATAATAAGTAGATTTGGATCTTGTTAACCTTTAATTTATGTCGTCGATCATCATCTGTGGAGGGTGTCACTGCTGAATGTGTTGAGAAGCTTCGCCCTGCGAAATGATCTCCCCCTCAAACACTGCTGGTGCAGACTTAAAAGTATTTGAAGTGGAAATATAGGCTGCAGGACCCTCTAGCGGTGTAGAAGAGGTAGGAATGGCTCAGGAGCAAGTGTGGTAGTAGGAATTAGTGGATCATCCTCGTCATCCCTGAGAGCTGGAATGTCATCATCTATAAAGATATTTTCGCTCATCTCTTGGTCACCTGCACACTCAAGAACATGACTAGCACAAGGGGTTGATTCATCAAAGGTGACATCATAGGACTCTATGATGGTGTTAGTATCAAGATTAAGAACCCTATAAAAAATGATCATGAAGTGAATACCCTAAGAAAATACTATTGGAAGAACTAGACTCAAACTTGGCAAGATTGCCACGCTTAGGATGAAGCATCGACAACTAAACACTCTCAAATGTGAAGCCTTTGGGTTTCTCTCAAAGCGCAACTCATAAGAAGTCAAATTTAATATTGAGCACAAGAAAATCCGATTGGAGATATAACAAGATGTGCTAATAACCTGAGCACAAAACTTCCTAGAAGTCCTATGCTCATTGAGCATCAATCTAGTCATCTCCACCAAAGTCCGATTCTTCCTCTCAACCACGCCATTTTGCTAAGAAACACGTGGGACAAAAAAATGATGCTGAATGACTTATTCAAGACAGAAAGTATAAAAGAGATAGTTCTTAAATTCGGTACCATTATCATTGCGAATTGCTTTCAATGCGCTAGGAAGTTCTTTGAACAATCTCAAAATCAAGCTATAAAAGTGTGAGAACACTTCATCCTTACTCACAAGAAAGTTGACCCAAGAATAGCGAGAGAAATCATGAATAATAACAAGAACATACCACTTCCCACCTGTCAAACAAACTTGGGATGGACCAACAGTGTTCATATGAATAAGTTCTCCTGGTCGTTCAGTAATCACCAGATTAACTAGTGGGTGAGAGACGACAACCATCTTGCCATGCCGATAAGGAGCACAAACATAGTTCTTCTTAAACTTGAGCTTAGATAATCCTCGGATCAAACTTACAGCACTCAAACGAGTAAGCAAATTAAAGCTTATATGCCCTAGCCTCCTATGCCATATCCAAAGCTTAAGCTCAAAAGGTGGTTGAGCAATCAAACAATGAGAAGAACTAACAGACGCAGAAAAAATCAGCTAAAAAAACTCCCCCAACTTTGAAAATCCGGCAAATCAAAGCACCTGAGAATCAAGAACTTGAGAAGTATCACGTTTGAAACGCGCTTCCAAGTCCTCATCCAGCAATCGAGATACAAAAATCAAATTGTATCTCAGATGGTCTACCAAAGCCACATCCTTGAGAGTAAACCTCTCGTTCGTCCTTACCATACCTTTGACTTTCACCCTTCTTTTTTAATCATCCCCGAGAGTGATGTATTTATGCCTCTTTGTCATGGTGAGGCTAGAGAACCATGATGCATCTTCGGTCATATGACGCGAACAACCGAAGTTGATGAGCCACTGGTTCTCTAGGCCTTCGCTTGTCATCTACATGCGAGAAGAATAGTAGGTGCATAGCTCAGTACTCGGATTAGTCATAAATTTCTGAGTAATCCGGTACTGAGTCAACCGCCCTAAAGTAGTAAAAGCAGGTGCATGCAAATCAACACTAGCACGTAGGGGCGAGTACCATGAAGAGGAAAATGTGGTTCGCCAAAGCGCTGAAACTTAAAACCTTTTACACGTGGATCAAAATAATATGAGTCATGGTAAAATCCATGCTGGGCACCAACTCTAGGAGGAAACTAAGGAGTTCTTGAGACTCGTGAGTAAGAACGAGGAAAAGTCTCATGTACACCAAAAAGAGGGGCGATACATATCTCGAGTACTCCATTCCCACTCACGCTTCTCATCTCTCCTACGGCAAAAGAAAAATCCAACAAGGTCACCCTCTCTCTGATAGTATGTGTAGTGATAGCGTATCTCGAGAACTCGACTCCTGGTTACTCTAGACTCTCTCACAGGGGCTCTCATCTTTGGTTGTGGAGGACTCTTGGGTTTCTTATTGGCAGGCTGTGGTGTCGGTTTCTTGATGGGTTATGGTGTGGTCTTGTTCTTTCCTAGCACAGGTTGAGTAGCACTGATCTTGGCTTTCTCAGACTCTAGGTAGTGGGTGTGGTGAAAATAGTCTTGTCAGAACTGATGTAAGCATCTCTCTCAAAACCCAAACATAAAACTAGCCCAGCCTTATCAACACATATCTTGGTATTGGCTAAGATCAAATCCATTTTGTCTCTGTCTTCTGAGTACTTCTCCACAAGAGAAGGAGGTACTCATTCCTAGTCAAGAGCTTTTGAACTTGCCCTCTACCCAGTTGAGCTTGCCCTAAAGGACTATACAGGTGGAACAATTCGGCAGCACATCTTTCAAACATCCAGCACTTTCCAATCTAGATTCTAGCTCCATAACACGCTTGTCTTTCAGTTCGACATCCTTTGCAAGTAAAGGGCAATTCTTGCAAACGCCTAAGATAGTAGATCTAGACTCCTCCTCAAGTAGCTTCTTCTCGACACTCTCAAACCGACTGGCGGTTTGAGTATGCACATTCTGAAGCTTGGCAAGTTCAGCCATGATAATTAAACAAATCTCACATTCCTCAACATCAGGTCTAGACCTAAGCAATGCAAGTTCAGTAAACACAAACTCATACTTAGACCTAAGTTTCTTCAACTCACGTACAACTTTCTTAAGTAACCTATTTTGGCTAACGAGAGCATCATTCAAGGTATTGACTTAGACGTAAAGCTACTTGTAGGAAGGCGATACCTCGGAGGAATCGAACTCGAGGTCATTGTCATTGTTGTTGTTGTTGTTTACCATAATGTAGAGACCGGTGAAATCCTTGTTCTTCTTCTTCTTATCCTTCAGCAGTATCTCCTCCTCCTTTGAGCTCTTCTTCTCACTTTGAGAGGTGTCGATGTCACCGAGAGCTGCTACGAACGCCCTCAAAGCCGCATTGACCACCTTCTTGGCTATCATATCATGATTCTTCTTGAAGAATGGCTTTTTATTCTTATTCTTGTGCTTATCGTAGTCATGGTCGCGGTCTTCCCTCTTCTTGAGCTTTGAGTAATCTGCCTTGAAGTGAGTGGTATCACCACACTCGAAACAAGCACAAGAGCCCCCTCTCCTTAGGTCTCTTCTGTTATTTTTGAAGGGAGTGAATTTCTTCTTAATAAGTTCAAGGTTCTCATCATCCAGTACGTCCACCTACTCCTCTGCGATAGAACTCCAGGAAGACAAAGTAAATACACTTAGTGAAGTGTTAGCACAAGAGAAGCTAGCTCCAACCTAATTGCCACCATTAGATCCGGAAACCTACGTTATGTTTTGAGATAAGGGGGTTTCCGAGACCTATCTGAGCTACCTTAGCTATCTCAGTGGATTTGAGCTTGTTGAAGAGTTCATCTCAAGTCAATATGTCATAAGTTGATGACACTTCAATACTCGAGATGTTCACTTTCTATATGATACAATCAAGAGCATAGAGAAGTTTGATCGCTCTCTCATGGTCAAAGTAGGGTAAAACACTAGTAGATCTAAGGTTGCTAATAATTTCATCAAATCTAGGAAATATGACATCTAAGGATTCACCGGACTCTTGCATAAACATTTGATATTCTTGGTTGTATATACTCTGATGTCTAACCTTGATTTTGTTAGTACCCTCGTGAAAGACACTAAGGGTAGTCCTAATCTCATGGGTAGTACGGAGGTGCTGAACCTTGATAAACTCATTCTGACTCAAGCTTATGAACAAAATATTTCTGACCTTGTTAATGGTCTCATACTGTTCAATTTGAACCTGAGTCATACGAGCAGTAGGGATCTCATAGTTGTAATTAACTATTTCCACATCACACTTCCTTGGCTTAGAAGATAAGCCTCCATACGAACCTTTCAATACGAAAAATCATAGCCATCAAATAGTGAAATCTTCCCACTTTTGTCTATTGTCACATACGGATCATAAAACCGGTTAAGGTCAATAGGTGATCAAACCAGCTTTGATACAATTGTAGGACCGAAAATGACGACTAGAGGAGGGTGAATAGACGCCTTACCAAATTCTTTCGAATCAGATGAACTTCTCTTTTATTTCACCCAACACACCTCAAAACTGAAGTGGAAGTAAAATCTGAAAATAAGTAAGTTGCAATCAAGAACACAAATGAAATCATTACTCTCATGGTTGCATATGAACCATAGGTTCTATTGAAACAAATTCTACGAGTCATAGCCACAAAAGATTGTAACTTGAAGGAAGAAATATTTTGATCCAAAAGGATAGACAGTGGAGGAGAAACTATTCAAGTTGATGATTTAGAGGTATGTGAATTCAATACTCAATTGTGTACGTTTGTATACGAATTTTATGCCTCTAGCAACACGAAGAATGACTCCAATAAGGTGAAAAATTTCAGCATAAGCACAAAAACAAAAATCGCAATCGAAAATTGAAAAAATAGCAAACTTGCAAGAGAACCAATAGAGATAAAGTAGAAGGAGTTGAATACAAGCATGAGAAGAAAAATAAACTTCATTACTTCCAAAGGTTGGCACTATTTTAGACAGATTATAAAGATTTTCTCTCTCAAATTTCTCACCTAAGACATAGGCTACGCACTCCTCTTTCTCTTTTCTAAAACCCTAACGCAAAGTTTTTATATGGATATCCTAATGGGCAAAATTGGTTGGTTCAACCTCACCTATAGCACTACTCCTCTATTTATAGATATAGATTCCTTCACCCCTAAATTTTAACTTTTTCTCAAAATACCCTCTATTGTAGTATACTCCTACCTACAACCGAGGATATTTTGCTCTATTTTCTCCTCCATTCACCGGACGGCCGTGACATCTTTATGACTTAGTTTCGCGTCGACGCAAACTTCACGATGATGCTATATGCACTCTACCCTTCCACGGTTTTAAGGTCAAACTATAAAACCATCTTGCACGCTTTTCAAAGCATGACTTACATAGGCTTGCTTTGACTTTAAGCAAGCATCCTGATGTCTACACATGTATTTCATCTTGCGATCTTGACTGTTTGTAAGTATCTCCCTCTCTTGATCCCTTAGGCCACCATGTCACTTGCATCGATATCCTCTTCGCTTGACTTTATCAACACGCTATCTTCATCCATCCTTCCATATTTTGCTTGACCACCATGTGCACAAATAGATCACCTTTGACTCCGTCCGACCTTCTTGATCATCTGGCACCAAGCACCCTACTTGACCCCAATCATCCCGCCATCAGCTGCCAAGTTATATCCATCATCTGCACAACATGAGACAAGCACACATGCATCTCTAACTCCATCATATGTTAGTCAAAATCAAAATCCTCAGTTGATCAGAACATCTCAAACAAATCGTGAACACCGGATGATCTAGCATGCACACCTCCTGATCGCCGAACCATTCGGTGTGTGCAAACCATCAAGCATTCACACTTCCGATCGTCAGACCATCCGACGTATGTAACTCCTTCGGACCAGTAATCTTGCAATCTCTCTGCAAGAATTGCTCTGACGAAGCATCCCGCGTTTAATCCTTTAACGCCGAACCATCTGACGAGTTCAAGTATACCAGAGCCGATTCTGCAACCTCTATACAAGAATTACTTCGGTGTTCACAGTGTCCATCGCCGAATCATCCAGTGTGTACTTCAAATTTCGCCTTAGAGTTGAAATGCTCCAGTGTGTCCTATCATAGCGCCGGAACATCCAGCGTGTACATAATCCCCGTCGTATAATCATCCACATGTACAATTTTTCCTGGACCTAGAGACAAACACACCAACTATATTTTCGCTGCAACTTTAGTTTGTTATGAGCATCATTACCATACATATGTATGCCAATACAATTCAAAAATCATAAAACAAAAAATAACTCAGTTATCAATCACTCATCCTAAATAAACTAAAATACAATTTAATTTCTCATGCCCCCAAGTTGTTGCTAACTACGTTGTCGTTATCTTCATCCCTCTTCCTCCACGACTGCTAAGCGCAAGTAGTCGTAATCCACCTCATTGCCAGGGGAGAGCTCAATCTGTCCCTCTTGAATCTCAATCTAGTAGTTCGCTCCAACAGTGGGAGTGCTAAATCTTGCTGATGGGGGAGGTTGATTTGACCACGATAAGGCATATCCGGCAGGGGAGGGTATCGTTTCCAGCTGAGGAAAGGCATGCGTAGGAGAAGAGGAGGGACGCCATATCGGCATGTGGATGGGATCGATAATACCAGTCCATGTGAGGAGACGAGAGGTCAGTGGTTGCATGGGCTATTTTTTTTAAGTAAAAGTGGGTCTCACTCTACTAATACCTCATATTGTGGCAATTGCAGCAACAAATACCCACTCGTGTAAGCAAAAGTAGATTTTAATAATTAATTATAAATAATTAAGGGACTAATATATTCAATAAGTATTTGAATAGGTAAAAACCTTATTAGTGTAAGTGACACGACGTTGACGACCATCAAACAATTGAAGAAAAAAAAGGCAACAAGCAATTTTACAAGTAAAGTATTATTTTGTTTTTGAAATGAATATAGGGTCGTCTTACTATTAAGAAGGGTGCATCTTTATGGTTTGATCATAAACTTAGAGTTCAAAAAGATCTCTACTTAGTTTAGAGAGCGGCACAAATTCACAATATGAACACCAAGTCAAAATGTTCTTAGTGAAGTTGGTTGTTCCGATGTAAACATCGAAAGTTCCGATGCAATTGGATAGTCCAAAATTTTAGTGTGTTTAAAGGATACTATTAAGAAGGGTGCATCTTTGTGGTTTGTTCACAATATGAACAAAGTTTTAGTGTGTTTAAAGGAAAATTTGAAAAGCACATATTCACCTCCTCCCCACCGTCGTCTCGATCGTTCAATAAGGCTCCCTCTTAGTATCCATTTGGATAATATATATTGCATTTGTTATAAGGCCACACCCAACAGCTTTCCTTCGCGGGCGAGATTCCCATCGTGAAGGGATTCTCGTCCCTTTAGCGCTCTAATGGTTTCCCTTCATGGTTCTCTTCACGACGGGATTCACAGGGTCATTCCCTTCAGGACAGGATTATTTCTCTTTTTCCTTCGCGATTCCTCTCAAAAAGAAACTGTTGGAGATGAGAGAAAATAAAAAGAATGAAAACGAGAAAGAGAATCAGAAAAAAAACGAAATGAAGAGAATATAGTTAGGATGGTCTAAGGGCATATTTGTTTCTTTGCCAAACTTTGCAATGACTCGGTTATGCAAATTTGTGACGCGCCCCAAAAAGTATGCTAAAGAAAACGGGTGAGGATCCCCGTCCGGAGGTACGGGTACGAGCGTGGTATTTCGCACCCGAAAACCCGGAGGAGAGCAGGGCAGTGCACAGTAGGGTGGAGGGGAGGGGACTGGGGACAGAATGTAACGTCGTCGGAGGAAGGGTGCGCCGAGTGGGACTGCCATTAATCTTTGGTCTGCCAAGCGCGCGCGCTCTCTCTCTAGACTCTACTTACTCTCGAGGAGCTCTGGAGCTGGAGGCTGGCGACCTGACGTCGCAGCAGTAGGAACTAGCTAGCTGATCGCTAGCTCTAGCTCGGGAGGTGTTGCGGTGGTAGCCCTGCGACGCGAGCACATGCAGGCAGGCCAGGCGAGAGAGGGCACACGGTGCATGTGGGCTCCCGGCCCTCGTGGTCTCGCGGAATTGGGAAAACTGCAAAAACCCCCCCAAAGTCACTTGGATTTTGACTTTCCCCCCCAAAAGTTATTTTGTTGCAAAAACCCCCCTAAAAGTTTGACTTTGTTGCAAAAAACCCCCTAAAAATTTAAAAAACTAAAAAAATCATTCAAAAATTCTAAAAAAAACTAAAGACAATTCTAAGACCTTCTGTGAAATTTGTTTTCAAAAATAATATCCTTTGCATCATATTTCATGGAGAGGAAGTTTGGAAAAAAAAAGATAAATGTGCAACTCATTTATTAACTCATGTTATTTTAACTTTTTCATGTCTACCATTATTTTTCCTACAAAAATCATTATTTAAGTAAACTAATAAAAATGGTTCCACTAATTTTGTGGGTGTTATAGATTAGTTATGAATTAATCTATCTGTAACGCATTTACTCAATCATGCACGTTACAATAACTATTTCAAGATTTCATGTATTTTTACAAGATAGAGGATCATGTAAGAAGACTAGAAAATTTTGTTTCATGATTTTTGGATTAGTAAATAATTAACTATGCATTTAACTCGAATTAATAAATGAGTTGCAAGTTTTTCTTTTTTTTCAAACTTACTCTCCATGAAATATGATGCAAAGGATATTATTTTTTAAAACAAATTTCACAAAAGTTCTTATAATTGTCTCTAGTTTTTTTTAGAATTTTTTGTGATTTTTTAATTTTTTTTTTGAATTTTTGGGGGTGTTTTTGCAACAAAATCAAACATTTGGGGGTTTTTTGCAATAAAACAACTTTTGGGGGGGAAAGTCAAAATCCAAGTGACTTTTGGGGGGGGTTTTTGCATTTATCCCCGCGGAATTGGACCCAGCCCCATGCTTGTACCAGTGCACTACTGTTCAATGCTAGTCTCTCTAATAATGCTCTCTATCTCTCCAGTGTGTGGTAGGCTCATGACTCTTTTCGACCGGTTAGTGCAGCTGCACACGGTTTGGAAAAGTTTTGGGCTCTTTGTCTGGAAAAAGGACAGGGCACTAGAGAAAAAAATGTAAAAAGATCTAAAAAAATATGCTCCAATATCAAGACTATCACAAAATTACACTCTTAAATATCCATATGAATTAATTTACTCTACAATGTATCACAAAACCGCCTTGGTGTCACATGACAGCCGCAAAACTTTTTCCGTCATGACATGGAATAATTTTTCATGATAGGGACGGTCGGGTCACTTGTTGGCCGCTCCGCTCTCGTTGTCAGGCAATGAATCGGTCAGTTGTTTGTGTTTGATTCGTTTGTTGGCCATAGCGGTGCTTTACTTTCCGTCACTGGCAAGTCTAATCTCGGCGAGACAAGCCGAGCAAGAGAGCAAACAAACCAAATACACCTTAATTTGCATGGGTGGATGCACAAATGTGCCATAAAACCATATTGTAGTCATATGCTTTAGTCTCCATAGGGCGGACCTCCGCTTGTTATCACGGATGAATCTTTGAACGACGGGTCAAAGTTCATGTGATATTTGTGACTACGGAAAAGTGGAACCGCCTTGCCATGGCCATTGCAGATGACTGCGCGGTTTTGTGGCAAGTTGCAAATATAAGCCAGGTCTCTAAAAAAACCGATTTTTAATCTTTTTTCATTTTTTTTATTAATATAAATTTATCTAGTAGTTGTTAAATTGACAGATGGTACGATTTACAACCAAAATTGACAAATGATACAATATAGATATGGTTCACCAACAAATAATCTCTGTTACAATCAAGCATTCAAGCTATTTAACTTGACCAAAAGTATATGTACCAATAGTTTCAAGAATTATACGAAAATAGTATCAGTAGATTTTTGTCTTCAAATACACTTTGATAATTAATATTATAGTTCTATTGTTATTTATTCATGTCCCCGAGCGTGACCAGAGTGAGTAGTGTAACATCGTACTCGTTCTTGAGTCATTTTTCAACTTAGGGTGGTAGAGTTTTTTATTTAAATTTTTTATCGAGAGTGATTCTTTTAGAAAGTGATTTTATATTTGAAAGTGATTTTATAGTGATTCTTTAGAATAAAGAATATGGAGAAAGTGATTCTGTGCGGAAGTTGAATAAGAAGAAATTGCGTTTTTCAACTCCCCAGTTTCTAGTTCAATTCAGATAATCATTCCCACGAATTCTACTCAGAGAGCTAAAAACTGAAAACTATTATTTGGCAAAGCTCCCTCTAATTCTAACCAGTAAACTGCTCTGAAAACTCTGTCAAACAAAATTTTAGCGTTCTATCACAAGCTGTGGAGATTTCAACTTTAGAATATCGGTTTCATCGAAGCTAGAGTTCAGTTGTACTTTTATACAAACATTTAGTTAGTTTAAGAGCATGTTAGTCCGTGACGGTAGGTTGCCATAGTTTCCACGCTTTAGATTTACGCTCGGTTCTGCTTGTAGCAATATTCGTTTATAGCCAGTTGTGTTCCACACGTAAATGATCCAAAAGAGAGCGGCAAATTTTTCTCTTACTAGCCAATGGTTGACGATTATTTTTATAGCCTATTCTTACTGGGCAAAAGTTACTATATATTAGCAAAAACCAAACCGGACCATAGATACCATACCACTGAGTACTACTAGTCCAAAGAAATACTGCTAAATTGTGCTACTGCTTGAGCCAAAGAAAGTACTCCATTCGTTTCCATTTAATCGGCCATTTTGACCATGACATAAATCCCTAGACACTCATCTTTTTGAGTGGATTGACAAAAATACCCCTAAGTAATTAGGGCTTCTAGAAATTTCATCAATGTCTAGCTCGTATATTGGAAATTTCTAATATGAGTGTGCCGTTCCTTTTTTTTTATAGTGACCCTATGCATATATGGTAGGGTATACTAGAGGTAAAACTAGAAATAAAATGTTAAGATACGTATAGTGTTAAATATTTGTAAAAATAAATAAAGTGGTCAAAGTTGATATTTCCTCCGATTTCAAATGTATGTTATTTTAGACTTGTGCACAAAGATTAATAAAGTATATCAAATAATCTTGTTGCCCTTTATTTATTCTGTATTGGAAAAGATAACTTATTGATTTGTGAGAGTGGTAGCATTTATTAAACAAGGGCAAGACTGGAACAAAAGAGAAAAAAAAATACATTAAAGTTCGAGAATAAATTATATTTAGATAATAATTAAGGAGGCTAAAACGACCTACATTTACAACCAGATGGAGTAGTAGATGCTAAGAAGGGTGTAGGGGCATGTTTGCTTCATGCTTTTTTCTACTTCTGTTACTGTCGAAAGCTAAAAATCAGAACAAATAAAATTTTGTATAAGTGATTTTTAAGAAGTTAGAAGATTGTTTCTGAAGAAAATAAAATAAAATTGAGAAACTCGATAAGAGACGTTTTTCTAAAAAAACTATATGCTAAGAAACTAAAAATTTATTATAAAAAATAACCGTCTATTTTAAAAACAGTTTTTTAAATAAATAAAAAATATATTTTTTAAAAAAACTTAACAAGAAGAGCTCAAACAAACATAGCGGTTGAACACGCCAAGTGAGCTAGTAGCTGCACATATGGGGGCCTGCATGGTTCTGACAAGGACTGACTGTGCCTGACTCGTTGCTGCTGGTTTGTATCTTCTTGGGAAGGGAACGAGACGGGTCGGGTGCCCCTGGATTAAAATAACCCGGAGATCGATCATTCCCCATGCATGCACGCCATGGTCAACAAACGCATCCTTCCATAGTGGAAAAGGTTCCTCTACTCTACTGCCATAGCTTCTTGTCAAGGGTTTCTTTTGACTAGCAGTTACAGCTCCTTGCATGGCACGCGCAGCAAGATCGACGAGGATCCGCAGTAGCTGTAACGATGGCTATGTCGACCGGACGTCCGGACATGCGTGTACATAATCGAGGCACCCGTTTGATGCATGTTTGAAATGAGAGGTAAAGAGAAACTAATGATTTCTCAGCAAAATACTTGCGTTCGAAACATTTTGGATCACTTGGGTTATCTGATTGTATGCACTACAAACTGAGCCAACTTGAAGAGAAGAACGTTTTGTATGCCACTAGCAGTGAAGGCTGAGAACCGCAGAATCTACGGCATGCAGGGTTGAATATTTTTCATGGCATCGGACTGCTAGCTAGTACTGTTTCGATGAACTTTTTCACGAGTTACCACATAGCAGCCAATGATCGACCAGGTGCTGGTAGCTTTTCCTGAAAGCACTATCACTCTATTTGTACCTACCTACCCAGACGGACCGACGTACGTGATGCTCTCAAAGATATGGGCATATAAAAAGAAAAGCTGTTTTGAATTTTGACAACTTTGAGGCATTGCTGCTCTTTTTTAGCGCAGATTGCAAATGACTCTAACATGGCAATCAATTGCCAATTATCTACGTGTTAAATTGGGCGCCTTTGCTGATTTCCTTTGGAAAATCGCTTGCTTTTTATGGAAAAGGCTGGATCTTCGTGACAATTTTTTTTCCTGATAAGATGAGTTGATTTATTTATAGTTCTGGGTTGGCAAGGTGCTTTTGCTTGGCTATGTGTTTACATATGTGCACTTTTTTTTTCTGCATTCACGATGGCCCCTTTTTCAGATATTTTAAGACGGTACAAAGGAAAATAAAGTGCAGTGCTGTAGGTTATGATTATATCAGGGCCAAAATCTAAAATTAAATAAGATATACGAGTGTATTTGTTGAAATAGATAACATGTTACCATATTTACAATTTTAGCATTCGTATTCAGCACATTATTTATCAAAAATAGAATTTCGGTATACCGTACGCTGAAAAACCACGGACCCGGTCATATTCGTCACACCGTGTGTCGAATATGGCAATGTAACCTATATTCAGTATACTATGTGCCGAATATCAACCGTATTCGGCACACCGTGTACCGAATACGAGCTACAATGTCGTATTTGGAATACGATGTGCCGAATATGACATTTGCCTATCATACGGTCACTAATTGGGCACACGAATATATTTAGCATACTGTGTGTCGAACACAGTGTCGTATTCGGCACACCGTGTGCCGAATATGTGTTTTTCGACGTATGGTGTACCGAAAATTCATTTTCGATAAATAATGCGCTAAATACGGATGCTAAATTTGTAATTACGACAACATATTATCTATTTTTAACAAATATATTCATATATATTGTCTAATTTTGGACTTTTCCCTTATATCATGCACCCAGCATTTTCTTGTGACTGAAATAGAAGCTTCATTCATTGTTCCTGAACTCAGCACTATATTTACATCATCTAAATGCGAATATGCACTTTTATATGCATATCTTTGGTTATCCTTGATTGATCTGTAATTTCTAATATTTCTGGTAGGATGAGTTGATTTCTATATCGGTTCGGGTTAACAAGGTGCTTTTGCTTGGATATGTGCTTTCATTTGGCTAGAATCTGATTAGTCTATTTGGCCTGTTCTATTTTGTTTTGCAGAATGCAATAAAATGTTCTGCTTTAAATTTCGGTCGCCATTTTTATGGAGGAAAGCCACGCACGCACCACCGGGCGTTTAAGTTCAGGCAGCGGTGCTCACAACGCTACAAGAGCACATTAGTGAGGGAGTGATAATTTTTTATCAGTGAGGTCTTAGGGCCTGTTTGTTTCAGCTAGAGATTCTGAAAAGCAGCTTATAAAAGCTGGATTGTGAAAAACTGGATTGTGAAAAGCTTTTAGACTGTAGATTCTAAAAAAAATTAATGGACAGTTTAGTAAAATGGACTTTCACAATCTATCAAAAGCTGAGGAAAACCAGCTTCTCAGATTCTCACAATCCAACCAGCAAATTTTAAAAAGCTATAACCAAAAGCTGCCTGTTTGTTTCAGCTTCGGATTATAAAAGCTGAAAGCCAGAATCCAAAGCTGAAACAAACAGGACCTTATACTCATCACTCTAAACGCGTCATTAATAATGATTTATTAGTGACAGATATTATTCGTCACTAATGATGATCATCAGTAACAGGTCACAGTTAAGACTCATCACTAAGGAGTGTCTCTTATAACCTGAGCATGCCTATTGCCCATCACTAATGATGGTTATTAGTGACAGGTGCATTTATTATCCGTCATTAATGATCGAGTTTCAATGACGGATGATAACCTCACATGCCACTGATGACTTGATCATTAGTAATGGGTAGTAACCGCACTTCATCATTGGGACTCAATCATTAATGACAGGTAGTAAATGAATTCGTCACTGTGATTTGATTATTAGTAACGGGTGATAAATGCATCTGCCACTATGACCAAGTCATCAATGACGTGTGAGGTTACAACTCGTCATTGATGATCTCTTTAATGACGTGTGACGTTTTCACCCGTTACTAATGTACTAATCCCTTGAAGAGTTTAACCTGTTTCCTAGTTGCATCCTGAAGCAATGTCAAAATTCGGCCACCATCTTCTCGTGCAAATAAGGTAATACATATACATATTTCTACATCGAGATCACTCATAACATTCATGCCATAATCACCATATATTTCAATATATCCACGTTGTAGGGACTAAAATCACAAGATATCAATATATACATAATCAAAACGTACAACAGCTCAAATCCACACCAAGAATGGAAGTACAAATTACATATCTCAAAAATAGAACCGTAAATTACATAAATATGTACACTATCTCCCTAAAATAAAACTCGCCTTTCGAAGAGACCACTTCGGTCATTATGAACCAGGCAGTCTGTCCTCGAATGTTGAAGAGTGTAGACTCTCCGATGTTGCCATCAGTAAGTTGAATTCCTACTGAATAAAAGTAGTTATGGAAAAAGTATACAATTAGCATGAGCAAAATTATTTTATTATCAGATATTAGTAATGAATGAAAGCAGATATGAAAAGATTATGATATTATCTTACATTTGGGAATTTAATATCCTTTGTGACCATGTTCAGCACCATATAACGCATAACATAAAAGTTGCAGGCGTTACTCGGTGGTTGTTGGTGGCATTAGAGAGGGAAAAATCCATCAATGCAAAAGAAAAATGGTAGTAGTAGAGTATATGTAAATATGTCTATTTGCATTTACCGTGAATGCAGTCTTATATGTAAGTGTGTGAGGCTCATTCAGGTCGTACTTTGAATCACAACGCATATGTGTCAAAAGCCCTACATGCAAAGAAGGATTCATTAGTCAATATTTGGAAAAAGTTTAAAAAATTCAATATGTAATATAAGTCATGAAAAACTTACTCATCGATGATTTGTTTGACCAAAGTATAGTCACATACTCCCTATTCGTTGTTACGTCCTATTACTGGTCTTGATGAATCGATGTATCAGGCCAAGTTCTACTTGGAGGCAATGACCAGTAAGATCCAATATCCACTCATATTGTGGGCGACCATCAAGTAGTCCTTCATCAAAAAGTGGCTTATTGCCCCAGTCACATATCCTGCATTGAATTTCTTTTCTTGTTCCATCACAGAATCGTCATAATTTGGGGATCAAGGAATCCAAAGGACTCCTTCTTCCTCGTTTCTTGCACCAAGTCTCTACATATAAGAAGTTAGTTAAATTAGAGAATTAGTGGTAATAATTAATGAACGTATAGTTTTAAAGGGCTTACAATGTAAAGTATCACAATAACCCCACATACAGGCCATCGATGTCGAGGTCGTATAAGTCATTGAAGCCCATAATGAAGTAACCGTCCCTATTCAAGAAGTGACGATTTTGGTACTAGATGACAATGGAAGTCTTCTTCACTCTACAACCTTACAGGTAGTAATTATGCAACTCGACACTATGTTGTCCCAGCCTCTAAACTAGATCTGCCGGTAGTAAGAGCTTCGGAAGCTATAATGTTGGGTTAGCCTTAGTCCAAGCTGTTCCTATCTCACACTTCTCAGTGCTCGAGTCCTTACCAGAGGACTTGGACTTCTTCGGTAGTTGTTTCTTGGACCTTGACTTGAACTTCTTCTTTTTCTCTGGGCTGCCCTTATGTTTCCTAGCTAGAGATGGTGGAGTGGGCAAAGGCGACGCATCTGGCTCATCTCGAGGCTGAAGTTGAGGTAGGAAACTCGATGCACTTGAACGTCTAGGCGGATCGCTCCTAGATGGTTCGTTGTGTACCAAGATGTCCCCCCCCCCTCTTCTAGGATCATTTGAAGATGAGTTTGATCTAGTTTTCGGATCTCATCATTGGGAGGGGGACGGGTAAATCTGTGTCCATGGCATTGACATGTACAAAATCCACGAAGACCATGGCGTAACCAGGACGTATCGAGACTGTATGCAACACCTGGACCTCTGGATGCACTTGGCCCTTTGCAACCTCAAATTGGTAGCCATCAGGTCTTATGTCTTATGACCAGTGAGTATGGCGTGGGCCCATCGAGAAGGTCTATAGTATTCAGCTCCATAGATAGAGAGAAGATAGGTTGTTTAACCTCCCTGGAGGTTTGACTACTATTGCGTCCAGCAATGGGGCTATCAACCGCTATTGTATTAGGAATTATGACTCTATGACGCAAACCTTCGCATGACGTCTTGTGAAACGCTCTCCGTGATTGACTGGGTCAATGCTTGTACATCGATTGCACCTGACCTCTTCCTCTTTTTATACATCCCGATACGTTTGGAGAAGCCTAACTTATAGCCCTAGAAACTGGACACGTTTCGCACGCGACCTGGGTGCTCAGGGTTTCCCAGCGCAGTGGAGAGCTCGTCATGTTACCTGACCCTGGTGAATGAACATTTGGAGGATTGGGCTGCTATTTATTTCACCTTTTTAGCGACTACCTTGGTTTCGATGGATTTGAATGTGATTTCTCCACTATCTGACAACTTACCCCTCGCTCACAAATACGACTACGATCGTCCTGGGAATTGCAACCAAGGATTCTTGCGGTCTTCATTATCTAACTTTCATCCTTCGTCTGCCGTTTGTCCCTTTCCCCACATACCCGACTGTGCCTAGGTTGTGCTTCTGCTTGTTCTTTGCCTGAAGCCGCTTCTGTAGGACAGGGATAGGTGACTAGATGGGGGGGGAGGGGTGAATAGACGCAGATGGCCTACTCCTTATTCACCTAACGCTCCTAAAAAATGCACAAACGGAAGCATAAACTTTAGAGAGACAAAGAGAGAAAGAAAGGTCCAAGTTAACATGACTTCACGAATAAAATATAAACTATATACTCTATTCAAGATCATTCCATATGTCTTTGTGCATAGAAGCTTGAAACTTGAAACGAAGAACAAAGCGAAAAGAAGTAACTCTCCAAGTTAATGGTCTAGATGCAAGAGGATTTAAAATCCTCTCAAATACATGAGTATATGAACGTTTATTCCTAGAAACAAGAAGAATTACTTCACAAAGGTTGAAAAACTGCAGCTCAAAAAGAAAAAAAAATCACAACCGAAAAAGGAAAACTTGCAAACTTACTTTTGAACATAGTGCAAGTACATATTTACAGGAAATAAAAATGTAGGAAACATTTTTTATTTATCACAATCTAACAACTTACCAAATAACCTATATATATATATATATATATATATATATATATATATATATATATATATATATATATATATATATATAAGTTATTTGGCCGTTATTGCCGCTAAATTTGTCATATTTCTTGCATGCATCCATGATAATTCAGGGAGTGTAATGAAGCCCAACATTAGCTGTGATGCCATCACAATACAGAATGGCCCATAAGTAGTGCACTATCAGTACCGGTTGTGAAAAACTGCAACTGAAGATGTATCAGTGCCGGTTCGTAATCTCTCACGCACGAAAAATGAGTAAGCTGCCAAGAACCAGCACTGATAGTCCATTTTCAGTGCCAGGCCCCTATACAACCGGCACCAATAAAACCGGACACGAAATATTTATGAAATTGAGTGTTGGCTCGTCTAGCTCAAGTTCACCACTACCTTTTCAGTGCCAGGTCACTATACAACCGGCACTAATAAAATCGGACCCGAAATATTTATGAAATCGAGTGTTGGCTGTTCGGCTCAAGTCCACCTCTACCTCTCTACCTTATCTCTTCACGGGATGCACACGCGCGGCTCTCATAATCCCCTCCCTCTCTCTATCTTATCTCTTCCTCCTCTCCTTCATCTCTCTCCCCGGTCAGCCTCGCTGCTCGTCATGGAGCTCGCACGGCCCGCCGTCGACACCGGAGGCAATTTGGCACCGGTCATGGAGCTAAGCACTGATGGTTCGAGGTAAGCAGCCGAGAGGGCCTGTGTTGTGAATCCAGAATAGTATAATAGATTCAGTTGAGGTTTGAGTTCTTACTCGGGATAGGATTTGAGATTGTCAGATGTTTGATTTGTGTGTGCCCGGGGTCTAAAACTCGGAGCTTTACGATCGTAGGAGCAAGACAAATTAAGTGGATGAGCACGACGTAGCTCTGGACAGGCGATTCTGGCTGAATGATGCCGAATCAGAGGTACGATTCGTTGGCTCAATGGCTTGAGTTCTTACTCGGGATAGGATTTGAGGTTGCCAGATGTTTTATTTGTGTGCGCCGGGGGTCTAAAACTCAGAGCTTTACGATCATAGGAGCAAGATAAGGGGATGAACTCCACTTCCTTTCCTCACTTCCACAACACCGAATAAAATTGTGGTTGTATGCTTCTTGTGCTAGTGTGGATGTATACATCTTGTGCTGCAATGTGTGTGCTAGTGTGGATGTATGCGATTTGTATGACATTGTTTAGAGAATAAAATTGCGAGTATATGTTCTTGTGTGTTCTTGTGGATCTATGCGATCTATATGATATTTGTGTGTTCTTAGTTCTGTTCTAGGAATTGGTCTGTGACTTGTCGGATCGCTGCAGCGGCGGCGGTGGCAGCTGAGCCGGCTCGAAATCTGAGTCGGCTCGTTTATTTTTTTGAGCTTCGGGAATCTTTTCAGTGCTGGTTCATAACTGTGGACTGGCACTGATACGTATTTTCAGTGCTGGTTCAAAAATAACTGGCACTGATAGTCCTAAACTATCAGTACCGAGTAATCAGTGTCGGTTAAAAAACCGACACTGATGATGTTTTTGAGCCGACAGTGATGTACCTTTCTGCAGTAGTGCATGCTTAATCTGGTTCATTGTTGTTTTGTCAATCCTATTTTTCTTTGTTACATAATGCCACCACACGAACAAAAGCCAAAATCACGTTCATGTATTGCTTAAGACCTATGGACAGAGATGTTCCTGCACACCTGTCCTAAACCATCATTACCATGAGTCCGAGCGGTAGCTCGGTTGACAAGGATGCTCTTTGCGCCAGAGCCATCGTGGGGTTTTTCTCTAGAGGTTGCAGCGTTCTGGATTATTTGGGTTACGCTAGGTATCTCGCGCATTAGAGATATAATAGCTTCTAATATCTTCTAGCGTGTATTTGGACGCGTACGCGTGTATTTGCATGTGATGTAAGGGTGGTATGTATACATGTTGTACCCTTACAAGCCATCTTTACCATACTGGGTGCATACCTTTACGCTTTGTTTTATAAGTACTCATCTATCCAAAATAATGTTGTATAATTATTTCAAAACACTCCATTTATGCATATCTAAAGTTGACAGCTTTCAAGTACGGGCGCGCAAGCCCCCCTCCCTTCAACTGGTTTCATGCATGCATGTGATGATGGGTTAATAGGGAGCAAATGGGTCGGATAATCATCGCAATTTAGCTGTTGACCAGGCCCACACGGCTACTTGTAAAACGTATCTTTTTTTTTCTCAGTCACAAGGAAGAAGCATGCACACCATGACACCAACATCAGTACACAAGCACGCCACGCTACACATCGACACCGTACAACACGTGTGTCATCTATCACATGCATAGAGACACAATTACACGTTCAAATTTAGTTCATAGGTACTAACCGAGTAACCGTATCACTGTCATGTGGAAAAGTGGCTCGCCTAGCTATAAGTTTGTACTCGTGCGCGACAGTTGAAAGAAAAAGATAAGAGCGTTGTTTAGTACTGTGTCCTATGCTAACTTTATTCCAAAGTGCTTGTGTACACATCACATGACAGGTCTTTAACTAGTTCGTTAAGCACATGCCAACTTTAGAAGACTTTTAGCCGCCTTAGGATCAAACTATCGGATCAATCATAAAGGCACGTCTTAATCCTTGTATGGAGATAAAGGGGAGCAGTATTATATATATTAGCGATTTGATCTTCTGGTACTTACTTTTATATTGTTAAGTGGTAGCTCCTCGTGTTCAGTACGTACGTTTCAGAAAAAAGTGTGGATGGACAGGATAATTAAAAATAAATTATCGAGAAATAAACACGGCGCCGAGTTCTACTTCTTAATTCTGGAGTCTGGACAGACATGACAGCCATCAATTGGCTTGTAGGGAAAAAGAACCGGCATAGCAAGGGATAAACAATTGTAGGGATGCGTCGTCATCTGGAATGGTATTGCTTTCTTTAATCAATCCGCATGTCATCTAAAAAAAGGTAATTAATCCGCATGTGGCCAATTAGGGAACCTAATTTTGAGATTGACGGAAGAGGTTTTGCATGGCAAAAAGTTCTCTGTGAGTGCTAGAGTGTAGAGTGTAGTGTGTGCGGAGTCTCCACATGTGTATCTTTATTGTTCATAGAACAAATCTGTTTCCTTCGGAATTAGCTGTCTTAGAAAAAAAATGTCTCAAAAGATCTGCCCTATATCTTACTCAAATGAAATGCACACACTGTTTGTTCGTTTCATGGCTATTTTTTGAAACAAAAGTTAGGGAAGTTTGATGAGATGTGACCACTTGTGCAATATCATTTTTATAAACCAAACCTTGACCAACTTGGGGCAATCAATTTTGCCCCGAGAAATGTTTAGCTTACAACACTTTTCCATAACTAAGGTCCTGTTTAGTATAACTTCAGATCTAAGATTTTTTGTGCTATATCCCTAATAAATTTTAGATCTAGGGTTGTGGTGGATTAAAATGGTTGTTTGGCACAACTCTAGTTTTGAGATCTATATTGGATTTGGATTTTTTATAATAAAATAAAGTGATTTAAATTTTTATTTTTAGTTTAAAATAAAAATTAGATAGATCAACTAAATACTATCAATCTACTCGCAGCTTGAGATCTAGATTTTTTTGAAACTAGAATTCGCCGGCTTAAAAATTTTTAGATATAGAGCTGTGCCAAACATAAACTAAGTATAGCAGTTATGAAGAACCGGTCACACTACTACAAAATGGATATATTTTTTTAGGATGGCCTATTTTCTTGAGGTAAAAAACTGAGAGTATTTGCTTGGCGGTTGGCCGACAAAAGCTTTCCTTATTTAGATTTTTTGAATCTAGAATTCGCAGGCTTAAAATTTTTTAGATATAGAGCTGTGCCAAACATAAACTAAGTATAGCAGTTATGAAGAACCGGTCACACTACTACAAAATGGATATATTTTTTTAGGATGGCCTATTTTCTTGAGGTAAAAAACGTGAGAGTATTTGCTTGGCGGTTGGCCGACAAAAGCTTTCCTTATTTTCTTGGCGGTTTTTGAGTCTTATGGAAATTGTGTTTCCTAGTAGTGGCATCGCTCAATTGACTAGGATCGTGGTGTTCGAGCACTCCTGGCTGACATCCGTTCTGCTGACCTGCTAACGTCTACTGCTTCAACACCTCAACGTTCTTAGCCTGACCGGTTCATGTGCGTGCGTTTAGGAGGACGTTTAGGATTTAGTTAAGAGCCAAGCCTCTTTGTAATTCAGCTATAAATAGCCAGCACCATGTACAATACATTTGTGTGTGGAATCTCAAACCCTTTCATGATGTTGGAGCGGGTACAATCCGCAATTGACAGCCTTCTCTCCTCTCAACCTTCCGCCGTCATGACTTCTTCCTCTATGCAATCTTCCCCACCCTCCCCCCCCCCCAGCTCGCGTCAATGTCACCAGCCACAGCACCTCCTTTGCGACCATTCAGATGTTCAACATTCGCTCCCACCTCCCGATTACTCTTGACCTTACTGAGTCGAATTATAATCAG
This sequence comes from Phragmites australis, assembly GCF_958298935.1. Lineage (NCBI taxonomy): Eukaryota > Viridiplantae > Streptophyta > Magnoliopsida > Poales > Poaceae > Phragmites > Phragmites australis. The sequence goes on from NC_084923.1 coordinate 43,111,583, forward strand.
TGGTGCGCCTTCTTTGATACTGTTTTTGGCAAATTCACACTTGGCGCTCATGTCAACACCATGACGTCTCAGGCTCCATCCGATCCTGAGTGACTGATGATTCACTTCCATCATCAATTGGATCTACACCACTGTGTCGAAGGAGATTCTTGACTTAGTGATGAAGCCCAACAGTACTGCACAAGTGTCTAGCAATCCATCGAGCACCTATTTTGCGGCAACAGGATTACGCGTGCGGTGTACATTGAAGATGAGTTCCAAAGCGTCTTCTAGGGAGACATGACGATAATGCAGTACTGAACCAAGCTAAAGACTCTTGCTGATGCCCTTCGAGATGTCGGATAGGCAGTCCGAGAAGAGAACCAGGTTCTGAATCTACTCCGTGGTCTCAATCCCAAATTTCATCATGTGATTCCCATCATCACGTCCAAAGACCCTCTTACATATCTGCTCTTGGTCAGTTCATCTCTCCTTCTTGAGGAACTTCAATCTGGACAAACTAAGAATTAGATCGCTACACAAGCTCTCATTGTTGGATGCTCCTCTTCTTCTGTTGTCAATACAACAATAGGAAACAGGAACAAAGGCAACCGACATAAGAAGAACAAATCCTTCAGTCCAATTCCTCCATCACTTGTGGTGGATCTCCATCCACCAGAGTTGGACCTCACCCTCCGACAACTTCTCCGTCGCTGAGGGCTCCGTCCTTGAACCCATGGACTGGAATGGTTCACTCCTGGACCATGCCACGGTGCCCGCCCAGTGCCAGCATGCTTGGTTCGCGCCCAGGTGCTCCCTCCATCCAACATGTGCTGACTGCAGCTCCAAGCTTTATGGGACCACCCTCGGCCACATCTTCTTGGGATCAGGATGGTCTTCTTCATGCACTCCATAACACCGGCGTCTCAACATCTCCGGCCAGTGGGTCCTCCAACTGGTTCCTCGACACCAATGCTTCCTCGCACTTCACCGCTAATCCTGGTATACTCCATTCGTTCCATCCCTACAATTCCAACAATTCCATTATTTTTGGTAACATCAACACACTTCATATCACTCACTATGGTGATTCTTCCATTCTCACTTCTGCATCTCCCCTATTTCTTCACAACATTCTCTTCTCCCCAAAATTAATGAATTCTCCATTCATGCCTTAACCCGTGGTAATCAAGTCACTATCGAGTTTGACAAACATGGTTTCTCTACCAAAGATCAACTCACCAAAAAGGTGACTCTCCAATGTAACAGCGACAGTGATCTCTACCCTCTTCGTCTAGCTCCACCAGTTTGCCATCTCACTACAAATAACTCGGGCGCTCTATGGCACCAGTTTCTCAGCCACCCTGGTCGTGCCTCTTCATGGCCGGGCATGCACTCTTTTCCGTTTTCATGTAATAAATCCTTCTAGCATAATTGCCAAGCTTGTAATCTTGGCAAACATAGGAGATTGCCATTTTCAAATTCTACCTCCCATAACACTTACCTTTTCAATTAGTGCATGCTAATGTATGGACATCTCCTATTGTAAGCATTTTCGGCCTTCAGTATTACCTTGTGATTTTGGATGATTACTCCCACTTCACTTGGATCTTTCCAATGCGCAAGAAATCAGAAGTTCTATATATTTTTCTTGCCTTTCACACATATATTATTAGTCAATTCCAGCTACCAATACTCTCCTTGTAGACTGACAATGGTAGAGAGTTTGACAATCATGCTCTTCACAACTTCCTAAAGGCCAGAGGCATTTCTTTGCGGTTATCATGGTCGTATACTTAACAAAATGGAAAAGGAATGAATCCTGCATGTAATCATTGACCGTGTGCGCAAACTTCAGTTCCACTCTTCCATGCTTCTGTCTTTTTGGGCCGAAGCGCTTGCCACTACCACTTACCTGCTGAACTGACGGTCGTGCACCGCAACTAGCTCACTCACTCCATTTTAGCTCCTTTTTGGCCACTCTCCTTTATGATCACCTTAGGGTTTTCAGTTGCTTGTGTTTTCCCAACATATCTTCACAGTCACCTCACAAACTCTCTCCAAGATTAGTCTCTTGTGTCTTTTTGGGTTACCCTTCTGAACACATGGGTTATCGTTGTTTTAATCCCCTCACCTGGTGCATTGTCACTTCTCATCACGTTCGGTTTGTTGAGGATTCATTTCCTTTTCAAGCTCCAACACATCACCATACATCATCTGATCACGGTGATCTGCAAAACCACCACCAACATGATCCATTTTTTCTGCCACCACAATCTTCAAACATCGCACCTAAACCCTCACAACCTTGTGCTATTCGATCACCTTCTTGAGACTCACCCACTGCATTTTCCTCTCCATCCAATTCCCATTCACCCAGGACACCAATGGCTCTGAGTCTTGCACTCGGCTCAGCACCCTTGTTGATGGCCCGACAACAATCCTACATCTGACAACAGGATGCAACTCCCTCCGAGCCTATTCCCACCGCGCCTTCAGTCACATCGACACCACATATACCTGTGTCCAGCTGAGACCCAGTCCACCCAATGATCACTTGTGATTGCGCATGCATCTACAAGCCTAATCCAAAATTTGCTAATGCCACTCATTTCACCCACGACATTTCCCCCATTCCCAAATCCATTCGATCTGCTTTGCGCAATCCGCACTGGAAAGCTGCCATGGACTAGGAATTCAAAGCCTTGCTCGTCAATGGTACTTGGACGCTCGTGCCTTGTCCCCCAAATGCCAATATTGTTATCGGAAAATGAGTGTTCCGGCACAAACACAAGCCATACATCTAGACGTCACGACATTGACTTCGGGGACACCTTCAATCCTGTTGTTAAGCCGGCAACCATTCGATCAATCTTGAAGCTTGTCGCATCTCGCTCATGGCCGACCATACAGCTAGATGTCTCAAATGCCTTTTTACATAGGCAACTCAATGAACGAGTGTTCTATCAACAACCTACCAGGTATATCGATCCATCTCGCCTGAATGATGTTTGCCTTCTTTCCAATCTTTCTATGGACTCAAACATGCGCCTGGTATACCCGTTTTGCTTACCATCTCTCCTCCATCGAGTTCATCTCAACGCGTTTAGATTCCTCCTTGTTCATTTATCGTCGTGGAGACGATACTGCTTTTTTGCTCATCTATGTGGATGATATGATTCTCATTGCATCCTTCGCTGATGTTCTAAACTGCCTTGTTCGTTCCCTTCAAACTCAATCCGTCATCAAGAGCATGGATGCCTTGCACTACTTCCTCTGGATTCAGGTAACACGAACGGCCAAGGGGCTCTTACTTTCATAGCCAAGTATGTCGAGGAGCTCTTGGAACACGCAGGCATGGCGAATTGTTAGTCCATCTCCACTCCGATTAACATCAAGGCCAAGATTTCGAGCACATCATGCGCCAAGCTCAAGCTCTCTAATCCTACCAATTACCATAGCTCGACTCGTCCGGATTTGACTCACGTTGTGCAACAAGTGTGTCTCCATATGCATGATTCACGCGATTGCCTTCTGACACTTGTCAAATGCATTCTACAGTAAGTTCGCGGCATGATGACGCTCGGTCTGCACATCTCCAGCTCCATGCAACTCGCTCTCATCACGTACTTGGACGCTAACAGGGCACGTTGTCTTGACACACGACGGTCGACGTCTGGCTAAACCATCTTCCTCGGTGACTCTCTGGTGTCTTGGTCCTCCAAGCGACAACCGATGATATCATGCTCCAACGTGAAGGCTGAGTACACGGCGGTGGCTAACTCCATTGCTAAGTGCGTTTGGCTTCGCCAGCTTCTGGGTGAGCTGAATTGCGCTATCCCTCAGCGACAATCGTGTACTGCAACAACATATCATCGGTCTACATGGGTGCTAATCCAGTTCATCACCGTCGGACCAAACACATTGAGGTTGACCTTCATTTTGCTCGGGAAAAAGTCACCATGGGTGCGGTTCGTGTTCTGCATGTTCCTACCTCGTAGTAGTTCACGAATATCATGACTAATGGCTTCCCTACAACTACGTTTAACAACATGAGATCCACCCTCTGCATCGCCAATGGAGACGCATCGACTACGAGCGAGGGGGGGGGGGGGAGGGGTTGAATCACTCTTGGCTGACGCCCGTTTTGCTGACTAGCTCAATTTCTACTGCTGACTAGCTCGTGTGTGTACATTTAGGAGGACGTTTAGGATTCAGTTAAGAGCCAAGTCTTTGTGTGATTCGGTTATAAATAGCCAGCACCATGAACAATACATTTGTGTGTTGAATCGCATATCCTTTCACATGGTTATGCATCTTGTCTACCCATGTTCTAGTCATAAACTCAGCTTTGGTGCTCACCTTTCCCTTAGATTTAGATTCTCTTTAACAGAACTCTAGCTTCGAGATCTATTAAAGATCTAAAGTTTGCAGAATAAAATAGAGTGATTTAAATATCTATTTTTAGTTCAAAATAAGAACAAAATAGCTATATCAAAGACCTTAAATCTGCTCACAGCTCTAGCTACAAGAATTATTGAGCCGAAGCTTTGCTAAACAAACCTTAAATACAGATATGAATATTATATGTACACGTAAATGTGTTCAATAATCAAAACACATATTTGTATTACGTAAGACTTATACTTCCAATCTAATCTAATATAGGCGTGTGGTTAGACGTTCATAAGTGTGCGTGAGCCTTGTATGCGTCCAACATGTATTTAAAAAGTGTAGCAGTTATTTAAACAAGATCTTAACATGTCCTCGTAGTAATGGCCTTGATGTACATGCGCCATATTGTTAGAAATTTTCGGACTCAACCCCAGCCCAAAAAACATCAAAATTAAAACCTAGTAAAAGGAGTCATATCCTTACGTTCAAAGTGCTCCCATCCATTCCTGATCGTTATGGTGTACCGTTGCCTAAGCTAAGCTTACCACATGAGCGTCCTATACAGTCGTGGATCTCAAAAGTGAACAAAAGCACAACGTCGATTCCGGTCAAGGTGTACGTAGTACGTTACGTGTAGGCCGTGGCGCAGCAGCAGTACAGGATACCGGACGAGACGAGGGCGGGATGCATGTGGATGGGAACCGGCCGGAGGGGACGGGAATAAAGCTGGGGGGCGGGTCGGGGTCGGGGACACGATCATGGTGAAGAATCTAAGCGGATTATTTTTGACATGACGCTTTGTCCACACACCTCATGTTTGCTAATGTGTCCATAAAATTCTCTCCTTTTGAACCCAACGACCTACATGTCGACCCGTAGAGTAATATATCTAACGTACATGAATATGGATCCAAATCATATGATTTCAACATAAAATCACGGATAAACAGTAAAATAAGGGAGGATAAACAGTATTATAGCTTCAAACACTGTAGCAGAATATGCTGTAGCACGATATTGTAGCAAAAATATTGCACTATCAATACTGTAGCAATATTATAGTATCAGATCTATCCATCTCAAATCAAACAGTCATATCAATTTAAAGTCACTGATTTGATGAAGTCAGCGGATCTCATTCCAGTAATATGACCTTTTTTTGACAAAAAGAAAGCAAGCTAAGCCATTTTAGTTTTACCACTGTAAACCGAGATTTGCTTTGATAAAAGCTCTCTAATTCAGAAAACAAATAGAGAAAAGCTCATTTTAATTTACTCTCCCATAGTATTGTATATTTCTAGTTACATCTGAACTTATTTTTCCGCCCATTTAACCTAGGTTTTTTTATATCGGATCCCTTCAACCCTTGGACCAGTTAGCTTGCGGATGGTGGTATTGTCACATGGTCACCATGTCACCCGATTTTGCCATGTATATCATACGGAGATACCGATATTGCCATATGTATACATTGCTCGTGGAGATTACCAAGGCGATTTCATGGATCTTCCTATTGCTAGCTAGATTATTTGCACATGTGACGTGGTATCCATGGTGGAAAAACCGGGTTACATCATTACACGACGGCCCTGCTGGCATCCGATGTCAAAACCCAACCTCAACGGGTGAGATGACCCCATACTAAAGCTTTTACGATGCCAAGTGGATAAAAACATAATCGAAGAAATATGTGCTTTTTTTAAGCAAAAAGATACTAAGACCCTATTTGAAACACATTAATTTTACAAAAAAATTATAAGAATCAGTTCAGTTCCTGCAGGAATGAGAGGAACTACTCCATTCCAAATGGAGCCTAAAAGTGCTATTTTGAAATGATGATACAATCTTTTATCATTTCTTTATCCACTATTTTCTATAGCGGTATATTCGAATGATCTTATAAAGTTATAAGATTAGAATCCGCTTAGGTAACATTTGCTCATAAGTACTGTAGGATGCCACTTTTCTAAGTAAATTATATAAAAGAAGTGATTTTATGTTGAAAGTGAATTAGTGAAAGCTAATTTTTTCAGCTCTCAACATCCAGTTTGTTTTAAAAAAATCACTTTCACGAATTCATCAAAAAACTAAAAACTGAAAATTACTATTTAGCAGAGTTCTCTTTGTTTTTGCTCGGGAAGATGCTCTGCAAGGTCTGTCAAATAAGTCCTAGTAAACACTGGATAGCGACTACATATTTACTTTAGTGCATGCAGTAAATAAACGTTTTTTAAGGTACCAATCATAGTTCCTTTCTCCTATTCCACAGTGCATATATACCTATTTTCTTTGTGCTACCAACTTGCAAGGTCCTAAAATTTGACCTTATCAAAATCAGGTTCTAAAATTTGTAACATCTTAGTTATGAATAATAAAAAAAAATTGACCGTCCAAAGTTTTCCCCTAGCTTAGAATAAGAAAATTTAGACCTAAAACTAAATGGGTACCAAATAACTTTAGACACCATTGAAATTTAGGGCGTGCTTAGTTGGCTTGACCGTCCAGCTCGTCTCGCCTCGCTTGGCAGGGCTAATCTTGCTAGAGTCGGAGAGCGGTTTCGACTTGCCCGAGCTGGCAAAGTAAATTATGAAAAACACATGCACTAAGGCAATGAGCAAGACAATTAAATGTCTGATTTTTTATCCAGCCAAACAAGAAAATTGGCAATAAGATATCCAAACGCGCCCTTTGTTTGGGCCCCTTCACTCACCTCAAGTTTGGACTAGAGAACAGTACGAGGTGACATTTGTTTAGGCCCAGGGATAGGCGTGGAGCACCAGTAGATATCTATAGATCAACGCTAGTATAATTTAATTAACTAAATAATTATTTTAATATACTTAAAATAGTTAATTAGTTGATTGAGTTAAACTAAAATGGATCCACGACCGCTCTATGCCCATCCCTATGGGCCGGTAAGCTACTTTTCCAGCCCAACTCAATGTATCCTAGTGGCCCAAACGAAAGGCCCAATACAGAAAGGCGGGCCATTGTCCCGAGCATCTAGGCTCGAAAAACGGCTCGGCGACCGCAACCCCGTCGCCTCCATCGAACTCCGGCGGCCGCATCCGGCCGACTCCGGCGATTCCCCGGCGCGTCCCTCCGCCTAGTCCTGCCTGCGCTCGGACGCTCTCATGGGGGCCTCCGAATCGCTCCTTTCCAGGCAGCCGGCGCTGCAGCCGCGGCCGCCGTGGGCGGATGAGATCACGACGGTGTCCGAGGGCCGGCGCGACGACGCCGACGCCGACCCACTGATCCGCCGCATCCGATCGCTCACCATAGTAAGAACGAAGCTCTGGCCTCTTCTGATTCTCCCTGCAGATTTCCCTTCCTGTTGACGCTTTGGGCTTCGGTTGGGTGTTGTTGTTGGGGTTTTGTAGGCTCCACCGCTGTTGAGCGGTCAGTCGGAATCAGAGGCGGAGAGCAGCCTCACCGACATCCTCGTCCGGAAGCCCTCCACCTCCTCCTCTGCCACCTCCGGTGAGTCGCTTCCACGCTGCTACTTTGGTTAGTTACTGTGTTGTTACTATGCACGAAGATTTTTTTTTGAAGCAAAAATGCTGGAAGCATTTTGTGTAGATTGTTCAATTGGACAGATGTACGCTGTATTCCAAACAATATGTAGTGAACACGGTTGGATTTTCGTAAATCTTGTTGAAGCTTATGTGTGTCTCTGTAATCGTCTGTAGGAAATCTGAACCCGAGTGTCCTGGGTGAGCTTTTCTCGATGTACCGTGAATGGCAAGAAGAGAATGCCAAGAAAATTAGCCGAAAGCAGGTTTGTGGAATTTCTGCGAGAGAACTTTCTGTTTGTTTGATGCTGTTGAGAATTAGCAAAGGAAAACATTTCTCATCGAAGAAATTCTTCACCGATAGGAGGCAGTTGTGTTTGGATTCTTGCTAGTTTCTCATTTTTTATTTGATACGATGTGGTTGCTTGAGTTATTCATTTACGGTTCATAATGTGTTGAAAAGAAAGCACCTTTGCTTCACATGTTTGCAAATTTTCTGTTCGGTGACATATCTTGATGACGAAATGAATAACCTAGATAAATTGTTGTGCCAATTGCCAAAGCCTTTTAGTTCTCTGTGTTGCTTATGCTGTTGTTACAACTTACGATACAAACACAACAATGGGATCCTGTGAATTAATGAGAAACATTGTACTAGTATCAAATTAATGGGCACAGACCGGTTGCTGTTTCAACCTAAACATTGCCTTTTCAATTTAGCGCCATAAATATAGCAAGAAAATATTTTGGTAGTTCATTTTTATGAATAACTGGTACAGTTTTACTGTGTTCCTGTTAGCCTCACTGTTTTGACCAATATTGGCCTTTGCACTGTTATGCTACAACCCATTAATTTGGTTTCCACTTTGCACAGTAGATATCCATGACTGAACTTAAAATGTGACGCAGAACTTAACTAATGAATTCTAAATGCACAAGGTTAGTGTGCAAGTGGTACTTACAGAACAGATAACTCTGAACATAAGTACATAACTGAAGATATTTGACATTTGCATTGTATGACTTCACGCCTTCTGTGTTTTTATTTGTCAGCTAGTTTATGGTGATAAGCTCTAATATAATATGTAATGGTGCAGGAGGAGATAGAAAACAAGATAGAAACGGCTGATGCATTGGCTGTTAAGCTTCTCCAGCGGTTCAATTATTCTCTTACTTCCATGAGATCCACCTCTCACAACCTTGCTGAAGGTAACAATTCAATTATTTCTTAAATATGTCTTTTTAAATAATAATAATTCGTCATCCATCTCATTGTTGGATATTTTAACTCTAGCCTATTTGAGGCTGAAAGCACAATTAGGGAGATGAACTTGTACCGTTCTTACTACTTGTTCTGAAAGGTTTAGAATATCATGGAAGCATCCGAAATTACTTGCTGACACTGCTCTGCTCACAGTCCAACCGCTGCAGATTGAAGTTGGTGAGTTGAAGGGCAGGTTAACTGAAGTTATAAGTAATTGCGATGCATTGTGCAAGCGAATTGATGCAGAAGGACCAGAAAGTCTGCGATCATCTGTTCAGTCTTTCACGGCTGGTAGAGTGGAGGCAGAAGGTAGCGGTTCACTTGACCCAAAACAAGAGTCCTAAATTGTACAATCTTATATGACTTAACTGCTGACAGTAATGCATGGGAAGAAGGTTCAGTATGATGCTTAGTAGGTCCTGGAGAAATACATTGGAGGCTTTACCATGTATACATACTACCTTTATATTGTGCGAGACCAATTTTAACATCAGAAAAACATGGGTGGTTGCACGTGAACTTCATTTCCCTTCGGCAAACCCGACGGCCGACACTTTTCCTGTTCTGAATGTGAGATCCTGGGATGTTTCGAAGTAGTCAGTCGAGAGGGCAGCGCTGGTGGCTAGTGCTATATATATATTTTTTATTGCGTTTCAGTAAGGCTTCGCTGCAATTTTATAGTGAGGCTGGAGCAGCGTTTACACAAGTTCACAAAAAATACTAGTTCTGAACTCAAACTGAAGCAGCGGACGCTCTGCCGGGGGCCGGTGCGAGCGCGCGCGTGGTTCGGCCGGCGGCTCGGAGAGACGAACGGATGCGCCTGAGGCCGTGAAGGGCCGCGTGTCGGCGTGTGCTCTTTTTAACCGCGCGCCCCCATTTCCTCCCCGTCCACGCGCACCGGGCGTGTGCGCTCCCGTCCTGCCTCCTTTGCGTTGCTGGACTCCGCGCGCACCTTGCATGTCCTGCGCTCCCACAAGGTGCCGCAAAAGTAGCTAGGGACCTATTGCATGCAGGTCACGTCAAAGAGGCAGCGGCCGTTTGTATCCCCACTGACGGTGGCAACATCGGCAATGCTGTTCGCTGTCAGTTCTGTTTCCAGTGCTCGTTCATTCGTGGCAAATGCAACTATACTTGCACTTGTGGACACATGGCCTATACCGTCCGTTCATTCATTCCAGGAACAGAAATATGGTTGATCCAGCAGGCCAATCTAACAGTGACAAGATCATAAGAATTAGGTCTTCCCTGTTCTTCGATCCTCTTTTTTACACACAAAAGCCTCTTATATCCACAAATGGTAATTCATCGAAACTAATTACCCTTCGGGTATAGAAGCAGAATATTTGGAAGTTCCAAACCTATAAGGCCGCCTATACCGTCGTGACATGCACACATTTGATAGTGCGATGGCGCGCAGATGGAGTAATGCAGACCTCATTCTTCCAAGCAATGGTGTACATATATAGGCCAAGCAGTGCAGGCACGCACGGTATTAAGGTGCTGCCGCACTGGCTTAGCTATGCCAGAGGCCATGAGCCCCATGATCCGGCCGGGCATAGACCATCGCCGGCGTTGCCCCCACGAGGCGGGCGTCGACGTAAAGCGCAGCGGCAGCGTTCTGCGGTGCCTGGTGGAAAGCGTCCATGACCGCGAACTGCATCTCCTCCGACGGCTTCCAGTGCCGCTTCCGCTGGTTGATGAACCAGTTGTTGATCTGCTTCTGCTCCAGCCCCGTCGACTCGGCCAGCGCCATCTTCTCCATCTCCTGCATGCAACAATGGCGCCGCAGGCGCCGCAGAACCTCCATCACCTCATCAACATATATACATGCACACGAATTTTTTTAAGTATATTTCCATGCATGCAATGCAACCATGCATAACTGTGCGCACCGTGGGGTAGGGCCATCGATAGTGCAGCTCCCACCAGGTGAGCAGCTTCTGCCGGGCCTCCTTGGGGAGCTTGCCACTCTTCCTCTTCTTGCACAGCTCCTTTCTCAGGCTGCCCAAGTACCCACTGTACTTCTTGAGGAGGTGCCTCTTCAGCTCCTTGTCATCGGAGCGAGGGTCGATGCCGAGAGCTTCTTCTGCCTCCATGCCACTGCCTTCTTCTTGGTCATCGTCAGACGGATCAATGCCACTTTTCTCTTCTGCTCAGCCAAAAGTTAATAGACATTGATATATCAGGGGCTCAGGGGCCAGGGCTCGCAAAACTCAATAGCAGTATACTGAAGAGTGGCATTAACTAATCACGTAAGCTAACACAGACACTACTAAGGGCTCACAAAAATCAATAGTACTGAAGAAAAGAGCAATGGTGTTAACGAAAAACATGATCTAAACAAATACAATAGTACACGTGCACCTATACGAAATGATCTTGAAATTCTGGAATTAATTGGTAAACCTATCCCATATAGGTTGTGTAATATTCTTCATTGTAGTAGCTAGTGTAACAAACACAAACAGACTGATCCATTCTCAATTGAACCCCCACACATCAACTCTTGAACTTAGTTATGTGCTTCTGTGCTCTCTTTGTCGATCATATCCTTGATAATACATCTATGGAATACAGCATTTAGAAATTTAGGATCCTTTCATGCAAATGAAATGTGGAATACAGTATGAACAGTTAAGCACTGCTAGACACGCTGCCATGCCTACATTGTTCAAAATTCAACAATTCCAACTTGAATGAACAAATTATATGTTCTGACTGGTCAACAAATACTGGCACCACCTATGTGCAAAAATAAAAAATTAGAAGTGGGAGATGGACAAAGAAATAACAGCTAAGTGAGGATGGGCGAGGAGAGTTACGATACTATTCATTGTATGAACTATGGAGTTTTCATTGCAATAAGTTGGACATATCAACGAGCAGGGTGTATCATGTAATTCTGTTATGATTTTTCTACGATTTTATACCACTTATTCTGACCATCAATTCATCACAAAAATTATTTATAATATTCTTTTGCCACTAAGTATTTATAGTATTAATGTTTTAGGGGCTTTATTTAGTAGCATACAAATACAAACACGATTTTGTGTGCATTATTTCAGAACAAATTTGATGGAGATGGGCGGCTAATTAAATTTATAAATATCAAACATTATGTGGGTCTTTGAAATGATCCTGCTGTACTACAATAGAGGTGATACAATTTTATTAGAGGATCATATTTAGTCAAGCTTTAGCTTTTTCAATAATATAGCTTATTGTGTTTTAGTAGTCCCAAAGGGCTATACCTCCTACTTATTTCACCTTATTTTACAGTACGATGAAGGGAACTTCTCAAGTGCGTACTTACTGTTGGGCATGGGTTTTTGGCTTTGAAACTTTTTGGAACACAAGATCTATAAACACAAGTTTAGGCTGATAAGTGTACCGATAAATGCATTTGAATACATTTTTTTTGAGAAACTATGTTTTCTTGCTTATAAATATCCCCACTTCAAAAATCATGCCTCCATCACCAGCTCACCGCCCACTGGAGGTTATGAATATGGTTATACGATAAGCCCATGAGGCAAGAAGCTCCCACAATCCAGCCTACATTGTCATATAATGAAGCTCATGCATGCGTGTAACACTAGGAGGGGCCAAAAAATACGGATGAGTTGTTATTATATATTATTTGTAAAACACAATTTTATGGTCAGCAAATGATCTTCATTTCTTCAAGTTAGAGATACCCCTTAAAAAAAATGTTATGTTTGGTCATGTCTTTCACATGATTAAAAAAGTTAAATCACATGATAAATTATGGTTTTTGAACGGTTATTTAACAATAAGGCTCCTTTGGAATGGAAGAAACATGTAGGAATTTTGGAGGATTCAATTCCTATAGGAAATTTTCCTATAAAGCTCTTTGAAACAAAGGATTAGACTTCCCAAATCCTATGAAATTCCTGTGGAATGGATTAATTCATAGGAATTTTGGAGGATTCCTAGCATGAGGTCCAAACTCATGGAAAAAATCCGTCGAGTCTATCTCTCTCATCTAATTACTGTGTTTTTCTTACGCTTTATCCAAACGGATCATTCTTACAATTTTTATGTGTTTCTCAATCCTCTGTTTTACACTTTCTTCCCTATCAGATCTTGTGTTCTTCCTATTCCTGCGTTCTAAAGAGATCCTAAGATGCAGATCTTACACGGTGAGCAACTAATGTTACCTGTGCACTTAAAAAGACAAATTAAAATATTATATTGTAGAAAAGATATACATCCTTTTTGGTATGAAAGAGCAGGAAGATATGCCTCTCACAATAGTCTACTATGATTTACACACTGGAACTACAAGAAAAACATCATGTTGAGGCATCTTTCAATACATTAGCCAACTAGCGACGATGTATCGGACATGACCATTTGCAGTAACTCCTAAGGTATTACTGGTTTCAGCAATTTTCCTATATAAATTAGCTCATCAAATTAGATGATCTTATGCTCTAGTTAGTGAAGACACAAATCCAATCCAAAAGTAGCATGCTACAGCAGTTTGAATCTTTAGAGGGTAGTACAGTTCTTCGGACACTCTAAGGGCCCGTTTGGTTGCCCGCATGGCTTAGTCTAGCTCATATCTAGTGAGCCACACTGAGTTTAGCCAAATTGGAGAGATGCAATATGGTATGCTTGGTTGACTGCATGTGCTCAGTCTGAGTAAGAAGATATTATGTTTGGTTATCCACATGAGTATATATAGCAGGAGATTCAAACAAATTAAAACATGCACAAATTAATTATGCCGCACTTGGATGAATTTGTGCATGTTTGAATTTATTTTAATCCAAACTGAATTAAAAAGAGAATATCACATAAAATGATAAAAATGCATATAAATAGAGTATTTACAAATGAACTTATTTTTTCACCAAATAACAAGGTTGAATTTTTTTATAAATTAATACATCACATTATAAGAATATTAGTAAAATTTCCCTGTATTTAGGAATTTATTTGAGGCATCAAAAATTTCTAGAAGTTATAAAAATAGGTTTTTTGGAGAATTTTAATTAAATATTAGCTTATGATTTTTGGATCAAATCAATTAAAATTGATTGCTAGTGAGTTTAGTTTGCTCATTAAAAACGTTTAGAATTTTTGAACTATTCTTATATTTATAAATAAAATCGAGAGTTAAATGAAAAAAACACAGGGACATTGACACGAGCGCTTGCACCGAGCGAGTCTGACCGGACGGAAACAAAATCGAAATCCGTTTCTACGGCACCTGGCTGGCACCAAACAGGCTATAAGCAAAAGCCGCACAGTCCACACCCTGCATCTTACCAAGTACGAATCCAAGCATAAGATTTGCCCCATAGGGCATGCGGTCAGTTTCTCCACATTTATAATCAGTAAAGCAAAACTTTACAGTCAGATGAGACCAGACATGAGAGCAAGACCTAGCATGTAGGCAAATGATCCTCTGCTCACTTCACGACTACGCTGCCACGTACACCCCCAAAGTCACTGGTGAACAAGATAGTGTCACATATACCTAGGCAATAGACTCGCACACAACACTGATCATTAAGGAAGCAGTACTGTTTGACTTGAGAAGTGCATTACTTATTAGACTACTTATTTGCAAATATGCAAAGAGAAGCTAAGCTAGTCATGTCACAGGAACAAAACAATCTGAAAAGCATCTGTACTATCTGCTACTATGCGGTGTCCATTTTTGCCGAGACGAAGTAATTAATATGGAACCGCTTATAGGATATTGAGCTGAAAAGTTCAATTACCTGCAGATATGAGAGCTCCCAGGGGTGGCCCAGTACCAGTAATGGAGTGGAGCTGCGACTCCACCGTCCTCAGGAACTCCTTGGCCTCCCGCAGCGGGCGGCTCAGCTCCTCCTTCCACGCCACAAGCAGCTCGCAGTACGATTCCTGATCACAATACAAACTTACATATAAAGAAACAGATTAACCCAACCCAGTAATACCCTTTCATGATCCCTAACCGTATACTACATCTAAAGATCCCAGGGAGGCAGGGAGTAGCATGTGCAGCTAATATATATACCATGAACTGGTCGAGCTCCGGGTCCGGCCCAGCGTGCGCGTCGCCCGCTCCCGCCCGCTGCCGCGCCTCCCGCTCACGTGCCGCCGCTGCGATCTCCTCAGCCGCCTCCGGGGGACAGACGACCTAAGAACACAAATGAACGCATATAAACATAGACCACAACATGCATCTGTGCTTGCAATTTCATATACTTGTGTAGTTTGTCTCGCGCGCATGCCTTGTGGCAGTCCAAGAAGGCGGCGAGGAGGCCGTGGTAGCGAGGGTGGGAGACGATCTTGGCCTTGACGGGGTCGAGGCCAAAGCGGCGACCGCCATGGTTACTGCCGCTAGACGCATGTATCACTGGTGCATCAACTTGAGCTCGAGGTCGAGCTCCACCGCTGGGATTTGAACTAGGGACGGTGTAGACTTGCACGGAGACTTTAGAAGAAGATGGCAATGATGAAGGCGGCGGCGGCGGCGGCCACCTTGCAGCACCCGGGTGGCCGCGGCCTCCAAGATCGGAGAGATCCACCATCAGCAGCTATAGCTAGGTTTCTTGATATCTGGGTGAGGAAGAAGAGGGAGGGAAAGAGAGCAGAGAAGTGAAGAGTACAGCTAGCTAGGGCTAAGCATGGAGATTTGCTTACTACTTAGCTTAGATCTTGGAATTGGGGAATAAATAAAAGGCAAGGAGGGGGAACAGAAACAGTAGAGACGAAAAGGAAAAGGAGCCACTGTGGCTTTGGAGTTGAGTGGCTGTCGCACAGAGATGAGATTGCATAGCGTAGGGTAGGGGGTGAGGGTGAAGTAGGAAAAGAAAGGAGAGGAGAGGTCTGGTAGCCGTCATGTCCGATGTCAAATCAGGTAAAGAGCCGGAGTGTGAATTTCATGGCTAGTGTTTTCACGGCGAAATGATGCTTGCTGTCTTTGGCCGTCCTTAGCCTTGACGGCCTGAAGTTTGCGAAGAGAAATTCCAAATTGAACTTTGAGGCATCATAAATTCATGTACGAGTAAACTTGTCGTATTTTGATAAGATCTCATTCCACAAGAATTCTGCAGGGACTTGTACGCAAATTGTACTATTTCATGTATAATCCTTACGTTCCCAAGGTGGTCTCTAGTTCCCACGGCAAGGTCTTCAAGATTTTCTGGGTGTTTTTTTTAAGTGACTGATAGTTTTTAAGACTAATTTGGATATTTTCTGTGGGTGAAAACGAATTAGCAATAAAAAATCACCGACCAATAATTCTTAGCAAAAGATCAGTATTGAGCATTTACTAAATAACACTTAGAAATTATCCAAATAAATTAGAAAATCATCGACCATTTGAAAAAATTTCTAAAGAAGGGTAATAACCGTCGCTCATTCCCAAAAGTCACTCGAAAAATATTGGAGATCTTGTAGTGTCTATATTTTCAATGTGCACTATGTCAATGTTATTCAATCTTGGGATACATCGTTCTAAACAAGCACGGGTAAAAACGACTGAGTTTGGGTCCCTAGACATATGGGCGCATACAGAGCCGTTTAGGCGTGCAAGGCGCTTCCTAGTAGGGCAATAAGGTGCCCCTAGTTTGCTTGCTGCTTTAGAGGATATGGCTCAGTTCCGATGCAGGATGGGGGCACCCTTGGGCCTAGGGGTATCAGGCATATACCCTGTATTCTTCCACGGAGGTGTATTAGGCTTGCTTGTCCGAGGTAGGGACGTAGCTGAGTTAGCAATATCCCCACGATTGGCACTAATGTTGTTGTAAACAAGGATGAGTAGATGCTTCACGTGACATACTTAGGGTTTGTTTATTTCAGTTTTAGATCATGACTTTCAGTTTTTATAATCTGAAGTTGAAATAAATAGACAGTCTTTACAATCTGCCCTGTATTCATCCTAAGTTAGTCGTAGGTGACGGGTCATAGTTGTGACCTATCACCTATTACGACTCATAAGTAACAGGTCATTCTAGTCAGTTATCGGATCACAACTTGATCCGTCATCAACGACTAACTCATCAGTGACGGATCATCCTAGTCAGTTATTAGTGACGAGTTAAGTTGAGAAAAATAACATAGAATACAGATATATATGAGTATATATTTGTACCACTATACAAATATATATACACACACAGCATAAACCTAAGTATATGAATACCTAGGGGTATATATACACACAATACATGAAATGATAGCTCTGTGTATTAATCAAGTCATTGATGACGGGTCAGCTTGACGGAGCAGGGCGGCACGGTGGTGGGGCAGGGCGGGGAGGCACGGCGATACGACGGTGGGGCGGCGAGGCCGAGGGCAGGGAAACCGGGCGACGGGACAGGGCGTCACAACAGCGTGGAGGGCGACCGGGCGGTGGGGCAGGGAGGCCAGTGGCGGGGCGAGGAGGGGAAGGAGATCGGAGGCAGGGTGGCCGGGTAGGGTGGCACGACGGTGGGACAGGCCGGGGACGCACAGTGGTACGGTAGTGGGGCGGTAAGGTCGGGGGCGGGAGGCCGGGCAAGGGGATGGGGTGGCACGGCAACAGGGCGGGACGACGGGGTGAGGAGGCCCATGCCAGCTCGTCTAAACCAAGCCATGTTGTGCCAGCCCACCATGTCGAGGCGTCGGTCCAGGCATGACCTGGTCTATCTACCCTTGTGCCTAGGCTAGCCTGGGCCATGCCTATAATGATGTGCCTCAAGTTGGCCTAGTAGGCATGGCTCAGTTGACTATCTTTAGGAGGGAGTATGAAATTCATATGTTGGTCTTATCTTTAACGGTCTGCACAAAGGGGCCCACGGTAGTAATCATTTTATGAGCCTCCTGGCACAAGTCTCTTGAGCCTCTTGCCACAGGACCTTCCTAGTTCTTCGGTGAAGCTTGACTTGAGCCCAATCGAAATGGAGGGGTGTCCGCAAAGGCCCTTGTCACGGGCCCTTGGGGACTCACCATAGGTTTCTGGAGTCTCATGTCACAGGTCTATGGAGCTAGGGATCAGTGACGATGTAGTGGTAGTAATATTCTGTTCTCAAATAGATATCTTTTTAGAATACGTGTAGTTAAACTTCAAAAACTTTAATTATTAATATACACAAAATTTTTAGGATTCAACCCACGCAAAAGAAATGAGTGAATTCGGCATAAAAACTACTTTTATATGATTCTATATATGTAACAAATTTCATTAAGAAATAATTATAAAAAAGTAATGTTAAAACATATGTATTGGAGATCATGTTGATATCTTAAATGACAAATAAAAAAGAGCGGAGGTAGTAAATCAATTCAGTTCTCCCGATACTTGAGCATAAAGAAGATAATAAGCACACATGAGACAAATTGCATAGGTTCTCTTCTTATTTAAAGGAGCTTGTCGAATATTTATTCCTAATAATGTGTCCGTAATTAGACTGAGGTACCTTTGAGATCAGGGATCGAACATAAAACAAGACAAGCGATGTAGACAGGTTTGAGCCATTGACTGGAGTAATACCCTACATCCTATATGGAGATTGATATATGTGTGTGTGTGTATTCTCTCGAGTACAAATAAGGTGGTTAGACCTATTCGAATGAGTAGATCGGATCTAAACTAAACTAGAATTGAAGTCGCTGAGTATTTCCTATGGTCTTGGTGCTTGCGCTGAGTTTAGTTGTGTTGAACTGCTCTTGGTCGTCGAAGTTGTGGTGTTTTATAGAAGCTGTCATTTCAAGGGTTTGGGTCCCTGCCTTATATAGGTCCTGGCACTGCTCTGAATCCTGCCGTAATTGATGAGGAGTCCTCCGTCTTTTGGATCAAAGCAAGGCAGTTGAATCCAGCTTGGATACTAATCGTACTCGAGTCGGTTAACCTGATCAAGATCTTCTTAGTATGAGCTTTTTTTTTATCTCTAAGTATATCGGGTCCCGCGGATTCGGGTCGATAATATCTAGAGTCGTTAAAGATGCGAGAACAAGGTATCCTATCCATCTATGATGTACTCCTTACGTGTATATACACTATAGTTAGATATTCGACAGTAGCTCCCTAACTCTGCTTAGTAAGGAGGATTTTCACAAGCATCTACTCGAGTACTGCCAAGTCTGAACCTGATCAAGTAAGGTAGATTAAGCATGCAGTCGAAAGAATCGAGCAAGGCAAAGCTCTGTTTTGAGTATCGAGTGGAAACATTATTGGGTCGAGCACCCTACCGTTGTCTCGAGACTTGAGAAAGGCTTGAAAACTCGACTTCCTGACATCTGTCTCTGACTAGAGTTAAAAAGAAATCTCCGAAATTTGAAACGTTGAGTATACGTGCATTTAATGCATCCAAATAGGCATGCAGAGATTCGCACGACACCATCATCCCGTCTTTCATGCCAAACGAGACGCCTCAATGGTGCCTCAAAATATCTCCGAGATGGAAACAATTTCTGGAATCCACCTCCAAAAAGGGGATATTTTCCAAAATTCATTGTGGGATGAGGCCTATTTATTCTTTTGATGAGAGTTTTGCCATCCAACCTCTTCAACTTCCATAGTTTGCTTGCCTTAGAATTTTTTTCGTCGTTGTCTCTTTCTCTAGCATCACCGCTCTTACTCAGAAACTCATCCTTTAGCTTGAATCCAATTGAGGGGACCTCCAACTAGGCGGCCTTGCCATTGGGGGTGATGGACATCATCTCCAACAAGTTACTGCATCCGGAAGACTTCACCAGCAGCTCTAGGCTACTCGAAAAAGTAAGAAGGAAGCAAAGTAGGTTTCTGCACGGAATATATTCTGGAGGGATTAATTGCTCAGAGGGGATGTTAGGAGGATGGATATCCGGGAAATAATCTACTTACTACTAACGACAGGTTCATTCTCTCTGAGTTTGAGCACATTATGCTTCTTACTATACTCCTATAGATCAATCACGGGAAGAAAGACTAACTTTCCTTACTTTCCCAACCCTGCTATTGTAAAAAGAACCCTTTTGTTTTGAGACTAGCTAGTCGCTATGGTTTGTGGGAAAACTCTTCTCTCTCTGGTATCACTTCGAGTCCTTCTAGAAGATGAATCGGTTGTCAAAGAATCTTATAAGGAACCCCAGTCCTATAAGTCAGCTTATAATCTATTGCCACATTGTTCATTGGTCTATTCTCAGAGTGGGCATGACAGACCAGCACTCCAACCTACTGATCTATTTCCCCAACTTTCAATTGCTAAAAACAACAATTCTAGAAGGGACATAGCCCTAAACTACATAAACTCTTGTTTGAATGCCCCTTCATATTATCTTATGAAATTGTGAGTTGACTATTTCTCAACAGGGCATGATAGTGGTGCTCGTCATATAAATATAGAATAGATATAGATAGAGAGACATTCTATTGATTCACGAAATGGCTCATCGATCCAAATGAATAATTCCTTTGGTCCCCCCTCCCCCTCCGCTCAAAAACTGACCCACAACACAACGCCCATTTGTTTCGTGCGTGGGAAGGCAACGAAGTTCAGCTCAAAAGTCCGGAGTGGAGCTTTTTCTACTGTGTTTGCACCACCTTGTGTGAAGTGCATAGAGTAGCGGAACTTATGCCATGGATCTTAAAAGGTCCTTTCATGCACGAGGACGGCGTGGTAGAGATACATTACCTAGGGAGTGACGCAATTTTCGATCTTTGTCTTCGGGATTTGGTTGGCGATAGTTGGGAGATGATTGGTGCCTTGAATGGGCTTTTGATCGTCATCGAATGGGCACGTTAGATCAAGGCCAAGGTAGTAAATCCAGTGACCAGATGGTTCTCTGACCTACCTCCGCTTTCCTATGATGTATTCTAGGTGAATCTGGAAGGATGTGTAGTGCGAAGGGATGTGAAACTATTCATCATTGTCACTCCAAGGATGCCATGTTTTCATCTTCAGATGACAAATGGAGTGCAGATTTGTATTATCGATGGAACAACACAATGGTTTCAGATTTCCAACATCAAGTTTTAGTGGAATATCGCAGATTTTTTGGATGGAATTGCTTATGAGAATCCATCAGGGGCCATAATGGCATTGGAATAGTCGATGCCTGAGTTTGAGTCCTGGCAGCCTGGACTAGGGAGAGGTCGACTCATCTTGGTCGAAATCCTATTTTCGATAGGACCGGTTGACAATTGAGCAAAAACATCTCGGAACAAGGTTCGTGCGTTCTTCCTGAAGATCGGTGACCAAATTAACGATTCGGCTAAACACAACGCTCTAATGCTGGTCTCTCTTCATGCCTTCAATGATGACATTTGGGAACTGCTAAGATGGAAATCTGTTTCTTTGGTGATAGAAAGAATAATCCTGCTGGGTATGAAGTCCGAGGCCATGCCACCAATTCTTGGAATCACCACGCAGAGCCGAATTCTCAGCTTCCACTGAGTAAACCTAGCTTACGAATGGGATGGATGTTTGGTGCTTGAAATTCCATACCATTATGGGGCCTCTAGAACAATAAAATCCCTCATGTGGAATTTTAAGTGACATTTTTGTAGACGGTAGTCGCCCAAGCTTTCCCCTTAGAAACGTAATAAATTTTCTAGTAGGTTTTTGATTGATGGTTGTGATGAAAACTTGGATGTTACTTTGCTTGTCCATCATGCTTTTACCCTTATTTCCTTGTCAGTGAAATAAAGTTAACATGAATATATGCAAAAACTGATTAGCACATGCCATGTCCATCCTCGAGATTTGTTGGCTGAGTATCTGTTGATGCCTGAAAGCTCAACTAAACAAATCATTAGATGTATTGGTCCTCAAGTATACACTCAAAGCAACCGAAAGAACCAGAGAAGAGACTAGTAAAAAACTAGAAAAAGAGATAGCGTGATGACATTTTTTGCAAACTTTCACCGACTTGTGTATTTGACCAACATATGAACATGACCTCGATAGGAAACACATATGGGATCAACCAAAACTTTAGAACCTTGTGGACTATTAGGTGTGAGATGTCTGACAATCTCTTATATTGTTATGCCTTATGAGGTGTAGTTGTTCATTATCGGCTCAACACATGACTCTGTTGGCTCTATCCAAAGCAGTCGACACAAAGCCATATAAACTTTTGCAAAAAACATGTATTTACATAATATGGTAGTACTATATAGCCCTTGACTCTCTTGTCGAGGAGGAAAATGCTCGATCAGGAAGTAAGAAAGAACATACCTGTACCATAAAAAAATTATGATGTAGCCCCTGACTCTCTGCTCGATGACTGAATCGAGTGGAGAGTAAAGTCATAGCATCAAAAGTATGTGATGTAGCCCCCGACTCTCTGTTTGATGTGATAATAAAGATAGAGAGTAGAGATGTAGCATCAAAAGATACTTAATGTGGCCCCTAGCTCTTCGCTCGATAGCTAAGTTCGAGTACAAAGTAGAGTACAACGTTGGCATTAAACAATGTAACTCCCTGCTCTCTGGTTAACATGATAGTTAAATAGAGAGTGAAGTATAATCATAAAAATATACGACATAGCCACTGACTCTCTGCTTGATGATTGACTCCTTTCTCGACCACACGCTCAAAGGTGTCAGCACCCGAGCATATGACTGCAATGTTATCGCAGTCATCTAATGAATCCGATCATTCGGGGAGGTGAGTATTTAAAAACTCACTCCCTCTTGTGCTCGCTTTCACAGCAACCATTGATTTGACACGTCATAATGACACTACACCCCTCCTTTCTGAGATTAGACAAGTCATAACACCTCAGCGACACCTCAACTTCTGCCACACGCGCCATGCTACTGAGGCAACCTCGTCATCATCCCCGTCTTTATCAGATATTGATGGCACCATTTCCACAGTATGACCCATTTCCATAGCTATAAATAAGGAAAATTGAGATCGTCTATTCTCACCCCATTTCCTTCCTTTATCCCTGCACACTGCCTAGTAGAAACTTGTAGAGCTTGAAACATAGTCTCTTCTCACCGTTGTCTCCCGAGCCACGTCTAGAAATCAGAGTAGGACCTCTCTCCATGGTTTCACCCGGCATCATCATCATTTCCTCTGACGAGGAAGAATTAAGTGAAAGGCCTAGGAGGAGAGGGAATAGAATGTTTGTTGGAGGTCATAGACATTTCACCTGCCACCTCTAGCGTTTCCCTGACGTCGAAGTAGCGAAATGAGTGGACAGGAATGGGCGACGCGAGCCACGCAGGAGAGAGACAGTGGTGGTGATCTTGATGAGATGATCAACTAGGTTGCCAACGAGGTCTTCGGCGATGGGGCCCGCAAGCCTCCAGTGGTGAAGAAATCATGATCGTCTTCTACGTCGACAACCGCCAGATCGTCTCCATGCCTCACATAGTACCACTCAGCATCGTCGGCACGGGTCAGCAACTCTAGCAGGGGCTTTATCTTAGCCATTCTCCCTGGCCCTTATGCTGGTTGGCGGTCGGTCCCCGGGGCGATCAGCTGCCGCCCTAAAGAGAAGTAGAAAAGGTTCCTCAACTTGTTCAAGGGCAAGTAGGGGTTTACATACTTCTGAACTCTTAGAAATGGTGGATCTTCACTATTTGCAAGAGATAAGTGGATCCTTTCTGTCAACTTTGTACTAGATATGAAGGTTAGAAAAAGAAAAACATGTAATAGGATAGTCAGTCTAATCAAAATGTAATCAACCTACCTTTGAGGTACCTTAACTATGAATGAAACTGTTGGAGTTGGTCGATGTTCCATGAGTGTTTGAGCATCTCACCGTTTGAAGTAGATAACTGTACTGATTCAAGTCGAGTAACTTCGACTACTATATAGGGTCCTTTCCACTTAGATGATAACTTATGGTGATTAGCCTATTTCTGTACCTTTCGTAGAACAAGGTCCCCAGTAGTGAGTTTCCTGGGCTACATTTTCTGACTATGTTATCTACGCAACGCTTGTTGATACTTGGCCACTTGAATGGATGCTTGATCACGGTACTCCTTGAGTAGATTGATATTGCCCACTCGTAGCTGCTCTTGCCCTTCTTCCGAGTAACTTTTCACTTACGGTGATCCAAAATGCAATTTAGTTGGAAGCATTATCTCTGCTTCGTAGACTAAAAAGAAAGGAGTTTCACCAGTGGCCTTGTTAGTCGAGGAACGAACAATCCATAGCACCGAGGGAAGCTCTTTTACCTAGCATTTCGAGTAAGCTTTAAGCCTGTCGAAAACTCGAGTTTTGATACCCTGCAAGACTATACCATTGGTGTCCTCAACCTGACCGTTATTTTGAGGGTGAGCTACTGAAGTGAAACAAGTTTTTATGCAAAATTCTTCACAGAACGCAATAAAGGTCCCACTTTTGAACTGGCTACTGTTGTCTATAATTATTCGATGTGGAATACCATATCGAGTAATTATGCTCCTCATGAATCTCTTGGCCACTTCTGTAGTTATCTTTTCTACGGGTTTGGCCTCGATCCACTTAGTGAACATGTCGATAGCCATGAATAAAAATTTGAAACCACATTGGGCCCTTAGGAACGGTCCCAGGATATCCATGCCCTAGACAGAGAAATGCCAAGAAAAAGAAATTATTTTCAGAGCTTGGGCTAGTCGAGTGGTCTGCCTTCTAAAAAATTGGCAGCTTTCACACTTTTTGCACAGCTCGAAGGTAGGTCCAATTGATAGCCACCTCTTCACGCCGAGAAATTATTTGGAAATGCCCTACAAATCGGGGTGCTAGCTTCCCCTCTGACTTGAAAATGTTGAACCTCTTTGAGAGGAGAAACCTTGAGATAACGAAGTCCCTAATATCAAAAACAAGTTCTCGTCAGCGGCGGTCCGTGTAGCTCTTCTGTCGGGACTGAGCCGTGAGGAGACACATACGAATAGTTATAACATGCTCTTCTGCCTCTTTGACCAAATCCGGGCCTAGAAAAGCCCTTTCACCAAATTCAGACCAATTTAATGATGTTCGGCATCTTCGGCCATAGAGAGCTTCAAACGGCAACATTCCAATGCTCAACTGATAACTGTTGTTGTAAGAGAACTAGGTGAATGGCAAGTAAATTTCTCACTTCTTCCCATATGTGAGAGCACAAGCTCGCAATATATCTTCTAGAACCTAATTCACCCTCTCGGTTTGACCATCAATTTGAGGGTGGTAGGCGGTGCTATAGAAGAGCTCGATTTCCATGGCTTTATGAAGGCTCTTCTATAAATGAGAAGTGAGTTGAGTGCCTTGATCGGAAATGCTCTTCTTCGGAATCCCATGAAGGCAAACAATTCGGGTGAGATATAACTCAGCATAATCCTTGGCACTGTATCGAGTCTTTACTGGGAGGTATTGTGATGACTTTGTGAGGCGGTCCACGATGACCCAAATTGAGTCATAACTTTAAGAGATCTTTAGCAACCCGGTAATGAAATCCATACCAATCTCCTCCCACTTTCAGGAGGGAATAGGCAACGACTGGAGCGTATCGACCAACTTAAGATACTCGGCCTATACTCTTTGACAGAAGTCACACTCGGCAACATATCGAGCGATTTCTCGCTTCATTCAAGTCCACTAGAATCTTAGTTTGAGGTCACGGTACATCTTGGTACTCCCCGGATGAATTGACAATAAAGAATTATGATCTTCATCTAGAATCTTCTTCCTTAGTGCCTCAACCTTTGAAAAAATTAGTCTCTTTTCAAACCATATGACCCCCTTATCATCCTTAGAAAAATAGGCATCCTTGCCCTCCTTCATTTTATCTCGAATTCGGATCATGCCCTTGTCATCCAATTAAGAACCTTTTGCACCTTGCTCGGATCAACGGCAACACCGTTCTCGAATAAAACATGCCCTAGAAAAGTGACTTCTTTGAGCCAAAACTTGCACTTGTTGAACTAGGCATAGAGTTGATGATCCCGAAGTCGGTCAAGAATAGCACAGAGATGCTCAAAATGTTCAGCTTTAGTCTTAGTGTATATAAGAATGCCATCGGTGAAAACCACGACAAACTTGTCGAGGTCCTCCATAAAAAATGTGTTCATCAAGTACATGAAGAACGCCGGTATATTAGTCAATCAGAAGGACATGACAATGAACTCATAAAACCCGTAATGGGTAAGAAATCCGTCTTTGGAATATCCTGTCGAGACCAGTTCAAGAAACAAACCAATCTTATCTATGTATTGAGCACATGAATCAATCTCAACACATAGTGACTTCATTGATGATAATCATTACAATATCCGTACTTAATCAAATTAACTGTCTTACAAAAGTGGCCTTCAAGGATCGAAGAACCAAATAAACTACAGCAGAACTAAATGAACTACGAGGACTCTAATTGCTTGCAATGTCAACTTGGTGGGTAGTCACATATGTTAGGGTTTACCTAGATATTCCCTTATCATTTCTTGAAATCTTAGTGGTTTATGGTTAAGTGTGTTTTATGGGTAAAAATGTTTAGCCATGCTATCGGGAATATCGGGAAGTGTTATATAGTTGACTAATGAACACATGTAACAGTGATGGTTAATATGGTGATGAATTTGATATAGCAACATGGAAACTTTTGATCTTGAGCATACTGATATTGGTGATAGCGGACATAGTTATGTTGTTGGTTTAGTAATTGCTCAATTAACTTAAGTAAGAACTGGTTCGTGAAGCGACAACCCAAGAAGTAACATACCAACCATGAGCCCTTATAGGGGGCCCTGGCTTATTAATTAGTGGATTCTATTATGTGTGTGCAAAACAGTAGGAGTGGATGCGTGGATATGGGATCCTGGATCATGTGAACCTTCTAGCGCAAGAGGGGGCTTCTGGGTAGGAGAAATGTGTCTATTCCGTAAAACCTAGCGGTGACGTTATAGGTGCATGTCTCCCGATCAATTGCATATGGTGTTGTTGGGCACCAGTGCTTCTGTTTCGCTGCAAATATCTATATAGAAGATAATATATGTTAATTATTATAAGATTTAAATGTTTATTTATTTGAAGTATTATTTTGTTACTTCACCTGTGATGTCCTTATGTGTGTTGAACATTCTAGACACACATAAATCGTATCTGGTTTTATCCATTAAAACTGGATGTGACACCATGTTTAATAAAAAATACCTGACATATATACATGTGCATGTATGCATGTCATTTGAGAGTAGCAAGGATTAAATTTTGATCTGAATCAAGAACTAGAGCATGTCGAGTTGATCTTCGCAGCATAATAAATATTATTCCTTTTGTTTCCAAAGTTAACAATGTTCAACGAAATACGTCAGTTTTGCTTTGTCAAATCCCTAATTTATTTCCCCTTCCTCTCTCCTTATCTACCTTCTTCCTCTCTCTCTTCTGTCTCTCTTGTTCCCTCCCCGTGATCACGCTGCCTGCCCCGCCAACTGCCGCGCCGCGCCGGCAGACCTCGCACCCCGCGCCTTGCCTCGCGCCCAGTGCCGCTGCCTCGCGCCCCGCGCTGCCTTGCTCCGCACGCCCGCCCGGTCGCCGGCCTATATAAGAGATGAACAGTGTCACCCGCCCCCTCCTCACACCCACTCTCTCTCTCTCTCTCTCTCTCTCTCTCTCTCTCTCTCTCTCTCTCTCTCTCTCTCTCTCTCTCTCTCTCCGAGCACTCCGCCGCCTTTCCGGTCCGCCGGCCGGCGAGGCCCGCCGTCGGTGCGCCGCCGCCGCTCGTCGCCCCTTCTCCTTCTCTTCCTCTCTTTCTCTCTGCTGCCCGAGCCAACTCGACCCGCTCTCTTCTCTCCCTTTTATCTCTCTCCGCGGATGACAGGTGGGCCCCCGAGCCATCGCAGCCGAGCCGTCGTAGCCTGAGCCCGAGCCCAAAACAAAGCCCCGAGCCGACTGACAAAACTAAGTCCGAGCCCTCTGAGCCGAGCCATGAGCCGTGAGCCGTGAAGCCGAGCCGAGCCGTGAGCCAACCAAAGCAGAATATTCCAGGAATATTCCCCCTTTTCTTTTTTCTGAATTTCTCTCCCGGCAAAACTTCCGAAGCCCGTTTCTCCTCCGTCCTTACTCCGTTTTCAACAATTCTTCCACTGATATTCATCTAAATTTGAGATCTATGCAATAATGTCAATTTCATAATTTTTGTAAATTATTTTATCATTGTTTAATCGTTTGATCGTGTATGCCTCTGTCGTTGTTGCGATTATTAGAGGAAGGAGCATTCGAGGAAGACCCCGAGGACCCGGAGTTTGAAGAAGGAGCAGACAAGGACTTCAACGAAGGCAAGTCCTACAAATACTGATCATGTTGATCCTATGTTTTTTAAATACAACCCGTAGAGATGTTGTTTCAAACAATAGGAGTATGCATGATTAGATTAATAGTTGTGATTTTAGAGAAATGCTAGAATAGTTATGACCTAGCTTGTTTATCCCATGCCTTGTTGAAACCCTAGAAGGTTCCCAACATCAACTATAATGATTGTTTGGATGAATGTTTGTTACTAGTATGCTTAGAATTGCTTTGCTCAAAAGAAAGAACTAGATTATTTACATATGTTAATCATGCTTTTCAAAAATGTGAAGTGATGTGTGCTTGGTGCATGTGCGAGTAAAACTTGTGTTCTTGGAAAAACTCTAGAGTAGTGTTGACGAGGGCGAGTAAGATACCCCACAAAGGTGGGAACTACCTTGGAGCAAGGTTCGCCTTTGTGGTGTTTTTGCTGAGAGACTCTTGCCTCAGTCGTATAAGGACAGGTTCGTTATGACATCTCACCTAGTATCCACTCGTACAACCACATGGTCTGAATGGGCAGGACTTGACCTAACCCCTCTGACTTAGTGCGGTACCCACCCGGAGGCCGGTAGTGGCAATGAGGACCAGGAGAAGACTTGTGTGGTGCGTAGCTCAAGGTCCAGCTAGTGATATTGTTAAGGCTATGTCAAAGCCTTGGGATTGCTAAGTGGTCCTTCCCGTGAATCTTCTAAGGCCCCTGGTATCTTAGTGCCCCATGGGTGGATATTGTGACCAGTTGCTAAAGTGGGAGCCTGTGCATATCTTGTGGGTAAAGTGTACAACCTCTGCAGAGTGTTAAACCTATCCGGATAGTCGTGTCCTCGATCAAAGACATGCTATGGTTTGGTCACAATGATTAGCTTTTTGGCGTGAGTATCTCCTTGGTGTGTGAGTAGGCTGTGTGCCCGTGTTTTCGAAAAGAAGGGTTTTGGCTTTGTGCCCTAAGCCTCCTGGACTGTGTGTCCGCTGGCAAAAGACTTATGGGAACTGGCGGGATGAAAGTATCTCCCCAGGGCCGTCAACCCCCATAAGCTCAATTTACGTGTTCTCTTTGGAAGTGTTTTTATTAAAGTTAGTCTTTGTAAAATGAACCTTGCATCAACAAAACTAGCTTTCCGCAAAACCTAAAAGACTCTACAGCCTTATCCTTTATCTACCCTTAAGCATCTAATTTCCCCCCTTGAGGTAGGACTTGCTGAGTACCTTATGTACTCACACTTACTAATTGCGGATCCAGATGATCCAGAGACCGACTTCGTCGAAAGAGAAGATGAAGATTAGAGAAGCTGGTTTCGTCTGCACTCAAGCTGCCTGTAGGGCATGGGTCGCTTTTGCGTGTTTCGGTTGTGCTGTGAGAGTTTGTTAATTTATGCCTTCGGGCCTCTGTTGTAATGAACTCTATGTTGTACCCTATTATCGTATTTAATCGATGTATGTCTGTGATGTCTACTTCTGTTGGATTTTGTGCGTACCAGCTACTGATCCAGGGACTGGTATGAGCTACACGAGGTGACCCCAAAAGAGGGGTTCGACATTTCACTAGTATAATGTTGTATTGATATGAGAAGACTTAGAGAAGTGTGCAAGTTAGGGGGGAAACTTCCCTAAAAGTGTGTCATCCCAAAATAAGTATAAGTCCAGAAGACAAATAGATCATTCTTGCAGAATAAAAGAGTCAATCTAGTAGATTAAGTAAGCATTCTACTATTTTCCTCGTTATGAGTTTTTACCTGATGGTTCCTCGTGCCTCTGCCCCCCCCCCACACCGCCGTCCTCCGCCCTCCTTTTTGATACTATTATAAATTGTCTTACTATTTCAATCTAGTGGTCGATTATTGTACCATGGGGGCAGAAAAGAACAACAACCCTAAGAAACCAAAACCACAGAGGATGCTCACACTAGAGGGTGCCCTGGTACAAGATGGAGCAGATGCAACCAGGAGGTCGGATAAGAGCCCAAGTTTGCACCCATTGTCCTCCTCCGATAGCAGCAAAAGTGAGCGCTCGTGGCACAACTCGAGCCATGTTTCCTGTGAGCTAGAGAGCCAACGTCGGGCAAATAGCCCCGACTACAATCCTGCCGAAGAGGTATTGAGATGAGTCAAGGCTTTCAAATTAAGTTGTCTCCTATGAATGATGCAATCTTGGCATTTTGGTGCTATCACTTTGTTCCAATTTGAATTATTCCCATTCTACTATTCTATCGCACTTTTGGCATCATTTGCTACTTATTTACTAATTTGCATGGCATCCTATTCTAGCTATATCCTTATCTTTTCTCTCTCTCTCTCTCTCTCTCTCTCTCTCTCTCTAGATGTCTGCTAACGCATCTTCGACAACATCCTCTGACCTGTCACATGGCTATGAGGAAGCGCACTCTCCAATTCAAGCAGCTGGTAGTGGTGCACAAGCACGAAAGGCAAGGATACAAACATAATGGCCGATAGACAAGGTTATCGTCATGGTAATTGATGCGGATGGGCTACCTACGGATGAATAGGTCTTGAATAGATTTCGAAGGGTCGCAGGGCTCGTTGCTTAGGAGAGGGTACCAATAACGACTAAGTTCGATGACCTTAGTGACAAAGTGAAAAGGGACTTATTCGATAATGATCTCAAGGAGTATCTAGAGTATCCAGAAAATATAAGTGAGTGTCAAACGAATGTCGAGATCAAGGCAACAATGAAAGCGATCGTGAAACTTAACTGAAGCTTTAAGAGCAAGCTTGTTAATCGGTACGTGGCTAAATGGGTGACACCCTTAGAGAGCTACAAGCACATGAAACTGGAAGATTGGGAAGCTTTTGTGTAGATGAAGAACTCATAGCAGTTCAAAAAGAAGAGTGAGAAGAAGAAGCAGCTTTGGGCTAGGAACAAGCACAACCACATGACCGGCACAACTGGGTACATGGTGAAAAGGGTAAAATGGCAGGCAGAGGATGAAAAGTTAGCTAAAGAAGGTCGCGAGAATCCTTGGTCGTAATTCCTAGGACAATTGCGGTCATATTTGCGTGCAATGGGTGAGCTGTCCAAAAGTAGAGAAATCACATTTAGAAATAGTAAAACCCAGTCAGTTGCAGAAAAAGTAAAAGAAAAGGCAGCTGAAGTTAGTCAAGGTTCTTTCACCGAGGTCAGGGAACATGATGTGCTCTAAGCGACGCTGGAAACCCCGGAGCACCCAGGTCGAGTGTGAGGTGTATTTAGTTCCCAGGATTGGAAATATGGCTTTCCCGAAGACCTCAGAATGTATAAGAAGAGGAAGATGTCAGGTGTGAACGTGGATGCATTGTCATAGGATATCACCCAAAAAGTTTATGCAAACATCGCGCAAACACTTGTAGCATAGGGAATAGAGATTTTCATCCCAGAGACAGATTCCCCTGGAACTACAGGGAAGAGTAGTTGCCCCTCTAAAGAGGTCGATCAATAAGTAGCTGCTGTCGTGACTAAGCTGGATACGATATACCTACTAGAAGGGCCCATGCCATGTAGCCTTGTAATTAGGTCTGGTGGGTATCAAATGGATGTTGCTAGGGGTCAGGTGCTTCCAAACGTTTAAATCTTACATACAGTTCTGATACGTGTTGGCTTTGCTGTGGTTATGGTGGATATAGGTACATAGCAATACCACCCAACACGTGTTGGAGCTCCCCTCAATGATGAAGTCGCAACTGTTGGTGAAGCTCTTCGTCAAAGGAGACAATGGAAGAGGGGTGACATCGTGGTCTCCAGTGCATCTCAATCTGGATGAGCTTCAAGTGCACCGCTGTCGCGCCCCTCAATTCTAGATAAGGTGACTTTGCTATCTTCTCCTCTGTATCCGGCAGCCTCACTTTCAACTCCAATTTTGTCTCCCCTAAAAAGTTCAAAGAAGAAGGAAAAAAGAGGCAGGAAGAAAGGCTAGAATAAGCACCTACCGAAGAAGTCAAAGGCTATTGTACCGACAAAGAAGTCCATATACATTGAAAAAGTTTGGAGTAGTGCCCATATAAAATTCCAATATGGGAAGCGCTTGATAACGGCAGATGACCTAACAAGGGTGGGACAAGCATGTGCCGACCTGTATAATTACTGCATCCAGAATTATAGAGACACCAAGGCTCAATCAATAATTGTACAATACAAATGGTATCACTTCTGAACTGAGGATGACTCCTTCATTGTGTGCTTCAATGACTTATATCACCTCTTCAACCTTTATGCCATCGATGTATCGTTATTACGAATCTTCACATTGTAAATCCCTTTAAACTGGACATTCATTAATTAATATTATAAGTCTTGAATCTAACTATTTTTTTATTTGTAGACACTTGACCAAAGAATCGAAGAAGAAGGAGCCCATCAGATTTCTTGACCCTGAGGCCATTACAGTCTCGATCATCGGAACGCATGGCGACTACGCTGTGGACTATGTGGCTAGGACAATGCAACACTATTCCAAAATAGACTACCTGTTGGGTGCCTATAACACTGGTGGTCATTAGATCTTACTAGTCATTTGCCTCAAGTGGAACTTAGTGTGGTACCTCGACTCATTAAGACCAGTAGGACCAAAAGTCAAATCTGGAGAGCGTGATTATAGCGTTGTAAAATGACTCCTTGACGTATAAGTTTTGTTGGCTTTGTTTATATATTTAACTTTTTTAACATTCAAATGTTTCCTGATCAATCCCTCTTTATGTAGGGCTTTTCACAAGTACTTTCAAGCTGATCCTGATTACAACGTGAAAGATGACCGCAGACTGACACATAAGACCGGGTTTTGTGGTAAATGCTACCAAATAAATTACCAAATATTTTCTGTTGCTATTTTTTCTTTTGATCTAACAATAAATTTTTTTTCGTGGTACTACCAATAACCATCGAGCAATGCCTGCGGATTCTATGTTGCATATAATATGTTCTTCACGATCCGAGCAAATGATATCAAATCCCTCGATGTAAGTTTAATACAAAATTATTTATAACTAATTTCAGTAATTATTTTAATTCTATAATAAAATGACATTGATTACGTGTAAAATTATTTAGGGATATGAGGCTTCTTTTTTCAACGACAGTGCACTCTTGGGGTTCAACAACGGATCGCCGAGTTCATAATATATGAATTCATCAACCCACACGACGAGGTCCATTATAGAAACTCTAGGGCGTGAGGTCTTATGTAATATAAAGCGTTCAAAATTTTATAACTTGTGATTTTGGGATGAATTGATTAAAACTTTGTAACCTTTGTCATTCTGTGATGAAGTGAGTTTTTATATAAGTGTGTTGTTGATATGGATATTGATGCATTGCTATTGTTTGTAGGGAGAAGATGTCTGTCAAATTTTGGTTATGCTCCAGGATACACCTAAGAAACAGAAGAAACCCTCAGTGAAATAAATACACATAAGTGACGTGTGAAGATCATTATCCGTCACTTATAAAATGCACATAAGTGATAAGTAACCTCGTCACCGTCATCACCATCAATGATATGTTTCTCCTAGCACATAGGAGACACACATCAGTGACGAGTGAAGACCATTAATTATCACTTATAACGTAATATAAATGAAATGTAACCTTGGCACCCGTTACTTATGTGATCATATAAGTGCCAGCTAACTTCATAACCCGTCATTTATTTAAACATATAAGTAACGGATAACTTTATAACTCTTCACTGCTATATTTTTACTCAGCATATAATATACGTACATCAGTGATATGTCACTATTGTGATCTGTCACTAATATAGTCATCAATGATGGATTATAATATATCACTAATAACCTCTTATCAGTGACTGTCGGTGTATTTAGAACCAGGGGTCCCTAAGTCCCGAGGCCAGACCGGCCGTCCACCACATATCACCACCCTGCAAGATAGGTAGAAACAGAGTGCCCCCGAAGGTTCGCGCAAGCTCGTTCAAAGACTCGAAGGGCCCCGTCGTCAGGGTGTCATCCAGTCAAGGGCCCGATGCCGCATTTAATAGGCGCGCGTGGCCTGACATTCTGACATCCTGACATTCTCGGCTGCCCACGCCCCAGTGTCAGACCCTGCCATGCAATGGCAGGGGGGCGTGGGTCCATTAAATGCACGGGTCCCGTCCCGTTTTCGCCTGCGCGCCTCGGGATAACGTCGCCAGAATCGAAGCGCTCGGCCTGCCACCCTGCCCTGGCAGGAGAACAAGACAGGGTGGGCGCACCGGGCACCTCTGAGGCTGTCCGGTGGGCCCTTTTCAGAGCACCCCGAAGCTTCCGCAGCGGCTGGTGGTCGAATGCACGCCGCCTTCCTCCACCGCCCCTGTCACTTCGCCAAAATGAAATGATTACGCCTTTCTCCGTGGCACCTGGGCATTCGCGTCCCCTCTTTCCCATTCAGGATATGTCGAGGTCGGCGCATCTATAAAAGGAAAGGATGGAGGACACCGAACAAAAAAAGAAGAAGAGAGTCAGTCGAAGAACAAGAAAACAACAGCCCCCGATCGCAAGACGATCAAGAGACCAGCTAGCTAGAACATAAGAGCCTCCAGCTCTTTGTAAACAGCTCTCCTTGGAGAACCAGATATATCCTTGAAGGATCCCCTTCAAGGATAGATATAACACTCATACAGGAGTAGGGTGTTACGCCCCCGCGCGGCCCGAACCTGTTCAAAAACCCGGTGTACCCGCAAGCCAG
The DNA here is from genome assembly GCF_958298935.1 of Phragmites australis. NCBI lineage: Eukaryota > Viridiplantae > Streptophyta > Magnoliopsida > Poales > Poaceae > Phragmites > Phragmites australis. The sequence continues at coordinate 43,146,598 of NC_084923.1, forward strand.
CGCATTTACTTCCGTTCCCGCTTTTTTCCCGTACAAGCTTTTCTAGGATCATCCCCCCGGCCGAATCTCTAAAGAGGGGTCTCTCGGGATCCCTGCGACAGGAGTTCACTCTCCGACAGCTGGCGCGCCAGGTAGGGGGGAATATCCCTAGATTGTTTGTTTCCCTTTTTTCTCCACAGGAAAAGTGGCCGGAGGCAGTCCCAGTCATCAAGATAACCAAAAGCACGGCGCTCCAGTTTGTCCGCGGTATCACTAGCCGTTTTGGTGTCCCCAATCGGATCATCACCGACAACGGCACCCAGTTCACTAGTGCCTTGTTCGGGGACTATTGCGAGGATCTTGGCATCAAACTTTGCTTCGCTTCCGTCGCTCATCCTCGGAGTAACGGGCAGGTCGAGCGTGCCAACGCAGAGATACTAAAGGGCCTCAAGACCCGGACCTATGACGTGCTCGCTAAGCACGGGAAGGGATGGGTGGATGAGCTGCCAGCCGTGCTATGGGCCAACCGGACTACGCCAAGCCGCGCTACCGGGGAAACTCCTTTCTTCCTCGTCTACGGCGCCGAGGCGGTCCTCCCCTCCGAGCTTACCCTAGGCTCCCCTCGAGTGCACGCATACTCTGAGGGCGAGCAGGAGCATCAAAGGCGCGACGACGTAGACTACCTGGAAGAGCGCCGGCGGCGTTCTGCTGTCCGGGCGGCTCGGTACCAGCAGAGTCTGCGTCGTTATCATCTGCGTCACGTCCGGGCCCGGTCTCTCGAGGTGGGGGACCTAGTTCTCCGGCGCATCCAGTCGCGCGAAGGAATGAATAAGTTATCCCCTGTGTGGGAAGGTCCTTTCACCGTAATTGCAGTCCCCCGGGCAGGTTCTTTCAGGTTGGCGACGGAGGAAGGGCAGCCACTCCCGAATCCGTGGAACATCGAGCATCTTCGACGCTTCTACCCGTAGACGGTCAAGCTCGTGGTTCAGGTTGATAAGGCCGGGGGCTTCTCCCGCCCGAGCAGTCTGGAGGCTTCGCCCCGTGTGGTAAATTGCTGTCACCCAACCTTGTAAATATCGTACATTCAGTATTTTAATAAGCAATCACTATGTCAAATTATATCTCTGGATTCCCTATGTTTAATCTGTCTGGTGAGGTGCTCGGTTGTGCGAGAAAAAGTTCGCTCTCTCATTTTTTCCCGTTGACAAAAGAATCCCAATCGGTATACATGCGAGCAGTCGCCGCTGACTTACGTCCGACATGGTAGGCTGTGGTGTTCGGTGTCGTGACGGGCTCCCGGGCACTAACCGAGTTTCGGGGCGCTCTGAGTAATCCCATCACTCGAGCTGCTCGAGTAGGCCGGAGCTCAGGCCCTCGGAGCGGGCTGTCGGTGCTCGGTCTGGCCTGTCATACCCGGGCGCCACCGAACCATAGGACCTCTAGGTTATGCCTCTGTCCGCCTTTGTCTGCCGGTTCGGGTATTCGAGAGGTCTCGGGTCGAAAAAACGAGAGCAGTCTATGGCAAGTACCGCACTAACAGAGCGCACCAGACAAAGAAATTCTATATTCTCTCTCTTAAGTCACAGGTCGGCAACCACAAGCAGTTCGGCCGCGAGGGCTTCAATGCCCCGGTCTCTGGTCGGCCCCAAGGGTCTTCGGGTGGTCCTACCGCCTAGGCTTGGGTGGTCGAGATCACCCGACCCTAGGAGCCTCGTATGACTCTGGGCGCTCGGGCGCTCCGTTGAAAGGATCAAGTCCCCGGGCCCCCGAACTCGGAATCAACCCCTTCTGGGTCGGCTGGCCGGAAGGCCGACGGCTGTCCGGTGAGTGGTTATGTTCAGACAAGTCTGCTTTCAGTAAATTTATGTTCCCGAGTCATTCTCGGGGGCTCTTGCGCTTTAATCTGCTCGGTGAGGTGGTCTCTTGGCACGCAAAAACCCTGCCGCGTGTCGGCTTTTTTCCAGAACGACAGAGCGGTTCGTAGAAAGGAGTACCGTGCGTGCGGTAACGTCTGACCGAAGCCCTTCGTGGTGGTCGTGGTGTTCGGTCCGCTCTTAAGGACCCCGAGCACTACCGGGTCCTCAGGTGCCCTGGGTAATCCTATCACTCGAGCTGCTCGAGTAGTCCGGAGCTCAGGCCTTGGGGGCAGGCTGTCAGTGCTCGGTCCGGCCCTTTTTGAGCCCGGGCACCACCGGACCGCGAGGACTCTTGGTCACATTCTCGCTCACACGCGTCTCCCTTCTACCGGCTGAGTGGTCGCAAAGTGAAAAGGTGTCCGCTGGGCACGGCGTGTTCCGGGCAGGGCCGTTCCATCTCCCGAGCAAGGGACTCTGTGTCTTTGTTTCTTAAACTAGGCAGTACGGACTCGCGAGAGCTTGAAGGCTGGCTGCGCCAACGCCAGCAACCAGAACAACTTCATTTCTCGGGGATGGGAAGGTCGGGAGCGGCCCGACTGAGTACTCCTCGGGACTTCCAGGCGGAGCGCCAGAGGAAACATCAAGCATACAGAGAAATTGGAGTTGCGAGCCCAAGGAAAAGCTGCCATTATATTCACAAGACATAGACAAAGCATTTTTTCTAAGGGTTCACTCCTAATATTCACTCCTGCATCTACAACAAAAGAAAAAAGGGCGCCGAAGGCCTAGTCAGCGGCAGAGGCGTCGGCTGAGTCCTCTGAGTCGTCCCCGGGGGCTGGCGGTGGCGGCACCTCTCGCCTGAAGCCGGCCGCCACCGCAGAGGCGGTACTCCTAACCGCTGCTCGGGCGACCTCCTCCTCAGCCTCGACCACTCCCTCCCGCGCCGGCTCCAATGGGAAGTCCGGGTCCCTGCTTCGGTAGCAGGCCAGGACATGCTCGGCCACGGCTTGGGCCAAGCCACGTCCCTCCCGGGCGGCAAGTTCCTGAACTGCCCAGGGCAGGGTCTCGAGGCGCTCGCAGACCTGCTGCAGCTCCAACACTTGTCGTGCGGGGCCGTCGCCCTTCGTGTCGCCGACAAGCCGCCCAAGACCACCTTTCTCCATGGCCCGTCGCATCCGCCGGAGTATATCCTCCAGCATCTGCACGAGGTTGACCCGCGAAACAAAGGCTGCCTCGAGCTTCTCCCTGGCGGCCCGCAGCTGTGCCTCGAGTCCCTGGTCCTCGGCCGGACCGGAAGAACCGCCAGCTGCGGCGGGGACGGCATCCTGCTTCGCCTTAGCCACCACCTCGGACAGGGCTTGTTCACGGGCGGTCAGTTCCGCCTCGTGTTTCGCATTTTCTTCCGCCCTGGTAGCCGCGGTGGCCGCCGCGGCAGCGGCTTCGCCTTCCCGGCGACTCAGCTCGCCCTCTCGGCGATTCAGTTCGCCTTCCCGGCGACTCAGCTCATTCTCCCGTCGGGCCAGCACCTCCTCCTGCTGGACCACCGAATCCTCCCGGGCTCCGAGATCAGACGCTAATAGCTCGTTATCCACTTCCCGGATGGAGACGTCCTCTTCCCAGCGCTTGACTTCTCCTCTGATCTTCTGGAGGTCGTCTTCCCAGCGCTGGAGGTCGGCGCGCGTCGTCTCGACCGCGCCCTCTCGGCGGGCCAGCTCGGCCTGCCGCTCCTCTGCAAGCCGTTCCCGGGCCGTGACTGCCGCCTCCCTCACCTGCGCCTGCCCCATCCTGGCAAGGGCCTCGGCAGCCTGCTGCCTCGACGCCTCAGCCAGGCGGGCGGCGTCTTCTCGTTCCCGCGCGGCCTCTGCCCGCGCGGTCCTCGGGCCTTCTCGTTCCCGCGCGGCTTCCGCACGGATGTCCTCCAGGAGCTTCTGCTCCCGCGCGGCTGCCGCACGGCCCTCCTCTCAAGCGCCCGCCAGCTGCGCCTTCTCCAGTACCAGGCGGGCGTGCTCGGCCTCGAGCTCCCCCTCCTTGGCCTCCACCGCCGCGCCCAACTGCCCGACTGCGGCTCGGACGCCTTCAATGGCGGCCAAGAGGGGATCGGCAGGCCGGCCAGGCACTGCGAGCGCCGGTGGGTCCCAGGCTTCTCCGCCGGATGCCTCCAGGGGGGCCGAGCTCTCCACAGGGCCCTGTGCCGCCATCCGCCCCGGGCTCTGCCTGCCCGGGGTAGGCTCCTCCGGAGCCAAGGCCTCGGACGGCAGCTGCGTTCCCGCATCAGCCGCCTTGCCCACCGGCCCCGGCGAGGCATCCGCCTCCACCGTTCTCCGCCCCGGGCTCTCCGCGCCCGGGATAGGCTCCGCCGGCGCCCTTCCGGTAGTCGCCGCCACCGCCTCTCTCCCTATGGCCGCCACGTCGATTGGCGCCTCCACGTCGATTGGCGCCTCCGCCGTTCCTACACTGGCCTCCGCTGGCGCAGCGGGCAGGTTCGGCTCTGGCCTTGGCGCCTGCTCCCTCTCCGTCGCCGCAACGCCTGCGGCCGGCCTACGGGAGACAAGTAAAAGTTGTCAAAACTTAGTTCGGGCCGAAAGGACCCATGGAAAAGCAAGAAAAATGACTCACCGATACCGCCATTTGGCCGCTGGGAGCCTAATGTCCGGGTCCGGTGCCGTCGGTCCGGACCCCTCCCGCCGCCTCTTCCGCTGAGGGCTCGGCTGGGCCACTGCGCGGGCCTCGGGTGCCGCCGCACGAGTCTCGGTCTCCGCCGCGCAGGTCGCAGGCGTCGGCGCGGGCCCCATCCGCACCAGGCGCGGCTCCAGCACCGGAAACGCCGCCGCTGCCGTCGGCGACGGCGGAGACTCCGGCAGCAGGATCAAGGCCCGGGGTCGTTTTCCCCGGTCTCCCGACGTCAACTCTTCAGCAGCTTCAGGGGCGCCCTCTTCTCTGGCGCGGCGGCTACTGCTTGTGGCGGCCCCGTCGCCAGCCTGCGCCGAGCTGCCAACAACCTCCTCACCCAGGAGTTCTTCCAGCCCGGGGAGTTCAGAGGCCTCGGGACTCCGGCTTCTTGGCCGGTCCACGGGCCCTTGGGCGTCAAACTCCGGCAGCCGCCTCATGATAGCCACCCGGTCGGGATGGGCGCAGAGCGCCATCTCCGGCCACGGGAGCTCCGCCCGGCTCATGTCCTCCGACCCGGTGATCACTCGGGTCATCCCTCGCAGCTCCGCCTGCCCCAGATCCCAACTCGCGCCGATCTGGGTCCTAGTGATGTCCTCCGGCCCGGTATAGAACCAGCTTGGTCGGGCCCGCTCCCGCAAAGGCGCCAGTCGTCGACGCAGGAAGTCCACGACCACCATAACAGAGGTCAGCCCGGACTCGCGCAGCTCCAAGATGCGCTCCAGCACCGGCTTTAGCCTCGCATCTTCTGGCGGCGGCGCCTCCCACGTCGATCGCCGAGGTTCCGCCGCCTTCTCTGGCAACTCGAGCCGCTCGTGGGGGTCGATGTCGACGAAGAACCAGTCCCGTCGCCATTCCTCCCACTTGCTGCGCACCACCTGGGGAATATAATGGTCCCCCAGGCCTTCCCGGAGCCGAAGGTTGCAGCACCCCGCGACGTCCGCCGTGGAGTGCCCCCTCTTCTTCCCCACCGGCCGAAGGACGAAGAAGTGGCGAAGCAGCGTCGCCGACGGCATCACCCCCACGAACATTTCGCAGAGATGTGCGAAGACCGCCAACGCCACGACGGAATTGGGGCTTAGGTGCGCCATTTGGATGCCGTACGTCTCCAGCACTTGCAGGAAGAAGGCGGAGAACGGCGGCACTAGCCCCGCCGCCACGAAGGAGGTGAAGAGGACGGTTCGTCCAGGAACGGTCGTCGTCGGCGTCAGAGTCGCCGGCCTCACCACCACAGCACCCTCCTGACCTTCCGGCACCAGCAGCTTCTTGATTTTATCCGCCGCCTCCTCATTCCTCAGGCGAGATTCCGGCAAGATGCTGTCCGGAGTCCTATCCCGGCGTCCTCCTCCAACCCTCGTCATCTCAGCGGAGTGGAAGGCGTTTTTTGGTGGTGAAGAGAGAGAGAAGGAAGAACGCTCCGGTCGCCTGGGAATTTCCTAGGGGCTTCGAAGCGCAAAGGAAGCAGGAGCACGGGTGCGAGAGAGCGTGAAAAAGGGGAACGGACCGATCCATTCCCCCTTTTATATCTCAAAATTCAAAAACTGCCGCCCCGGACGGTTCGCTCGGCGAAGCGTCGCCTCGGTCGACGCAACTGTCAGGCGAATCTCCCGCCGATCGCGCGATGTCAGCGGTTGCCAGGCGTATTTTCCTCGATCTGCGCGGCGACCGCGCGGGCCGCCCGTATGATTATCGTGCCCCTCGGAAGTTGTATGGACACGCGACCACTCATTTTCCCGTTGGGGCATACTTGATGTCTAAAATCCGCAGGGGCCACCTCTCGAAAGCTTGCCACATGGCATCCGGCCAGCCTTGGCCTCGGTCGCGACGAAGGGCCCATTCGCAGTCTCCGTCCCATCGACTGCCAGCGGGCCCGGGGGCTACTGTCGGTGTATTTAGAACCAGGGGTCCCTAAGTCCCGAGGCCAGACCGGCCGTCCACCACATATCACCACCCTGCAAGATAGGTAGGTTCGCGCAAGCTCGTTCAAAGACTCGAAGGGCCCCGTCGTCAGGGTGTCATCCAGTCAAGGGCCCGATGCCGCATTTAATAGGCGCGCGTGGCCTGACATTCTGACATCCTGACATTCTCGGCTGCCCACGCCCCAGTGTCAGACCCTGCCATGCAATGGCAGGGGGGCGTGGGTCCATTAAATGCACGGGTCCCGTCCCGTTTTCGCCTGCGCGCCTCGGGATAACGTCGCCAGAATCGAAGCGCTCGGCCTGCCACCCTGCCCTGGCAGGAGAACAAGACAGGGTGGGCGCACCGGGCACCTCTGAGGCTGTCCGGTGGGCCCTTTTCAGAGCACCCCGAAGCTTCCGCAGCGGCTGGTGGTCGAATGCACGCCGCCTTCCTCCACCGCCCCTGTCACTTCGCCAAAATGAAATGATTACGCCTTTCTCCGTGGCACCTGGGCATTCGCGTCCCCTCTTTCCCATTCAGGATATGTCGAGGTCGGCGCATCTATAAAAGGAAAGGATGTAGGACACCGAACAAAAAAAGAAGAAGAGAGTCAGTCGAAGAACAAGAAAACAACAGCCCCCGATCGCAAGACGATCAAGAGACCAGCTAGCTAGAACATAAGAGCCTCCAGCTCTTTGTAAACAGCTCTCCTTGGAGAACCAGATATATCCTTGAAGGATCCCCTTCAAGGATAGATATAACACTCATACAGGAGTAGGGTGTTACGCCCCCGCGCGGCCCGAACCTGTTCAAAAACCCGGTGTACCCGCAAGCCAGCGCATTTACTTCCGTTCCCGCTTTTTTCCCGTACAAGCTTTTCTAGGATCATCCCCCCGACCGAATCTCTAAAGAGGGGTCTCTCGGGATCCCTGCGACAGGAGTTCACTCTCCGACAGTGACATACTTGAGATGACAAATACGTTAACCGTCATTAATGATGTTTACAACCGTTTCTAATGTGTTTTTTTAAGTAGTATAATAATCATCCTCGTCCATCACATGGATTATGTTTGATTCGGTATCAAATCACCAAGTCGCATGAGATATAGCCTGCGATGCTGACCCTGTCCCTGCCGGAGAGAGTTGCTGGTGGACTAAGCACGTCATGAGCACGATGCCTAGATTCTGATATGACTTGCCAGATATGACCTAACACACGATTATATCATATTACTCCATAGCATAGCTCTTACGCTAGAGGACTTGGAGGCCTCGGGATTCGTGATGGCTGAAAACCGACTGGAAACGCACAAACTATCGTAAGGAAAGGTCATTCCTGAGTCCTGACGGCCATGAACAAGGTTTAACATTTTTTTCATGGGTCACTAGGATCAAAAGGGTTGTTTAGAACACAACAAATTTCATTAGATAGTCAAAGACAAAATTATATTTGTTTCTAGCAGTCATGCATGCTTTGCTATTTTGTTCTTTCTGTCAAATGAAGGAACCTAAAACATCAGATTAAACAAATGAAAGAGTCAACAGAAATATAATTAACCAACACAGTTCTATATTTGGCATAACTGATCCACTAAACCTTGCTTAATTCAAGCACACAGCACATCAGAGCAGCTGCGACGTGGCCCATCATGCATACTGCTGCGCCGTTGTTTGGCGGCTCCTGGAGAGCAAAGAATGACCGAAGCGAAAGGCGAGCCTGGCGCGCAACAGGGCAGGCCTGAGACCTGACTGCAGCAGTCAGCGCCAACCCCGCGGGCTCTGTCGTTGGGCCCTACCGGAAGGTGGAGTAGTAGTACTTCGGTCATAAATATATCACATTTTACCAAGATCTTATTTATCTTTTAAAACTTTAACCGTTAATTGTTTTTAAAATATTTAGTTTCAAAATATTTAAATCATATGTATAGATTTATCTTAAAAAATATTTTTTATAATATTATATATTTATTAGATATTATAACTATATCCTAATAAAAATAGTGGCTAAAATTACACGTCAAAAATTGTAAAAAGTTAAAAAATCGTGATTTTTACTGGAGGGTACTACACAACAACACGAGGAGAGTGTTTAAAAAAACAATACGAGGAGAGAAAGCAAATCAAAGCGCAACAGGTTCCAGCCACACGTGACGACCCCTCCTGGTCCGCCTCCGGGGCTCTCGACAGCAAACGTAGACATGGCTGCCGGCTCGTGCGTCAGTCGGCAGCTCCACCACGTACCTTCATTAGCATCTCTGACTTGTGAGGCCCACGAGAATTGGGCCCTTCCGGATCATAGGCCCTACTTCCTCACAAAGGAAGGTACTGTTCAGCCGAGATGCTGCCGTTCTGTTCCTTTTTGAGTTTCCCGATAGTCTTCTGTTTTGTTGCTCACACTTCGTACTTCTCAGGCACCTGAAATCTCAGACGCCGTGAGCACGGGCATCAACGTCTGCGTCAGTGAGGTTTTTCAAGATTTGGGAGGCTCTTTTCGCTGGCTCTAGAGGAGGCTTTAAGGAGGCATGTTAGCCTAGCAAAGGAGGCGGGAATGACGTAGAGCGTTGTTGGTTGTAGACGGTGAAAGATAACTGGTTGGTTAGAGTGAAGTGGAGGAGGGTAAATTGGTTAGGTTAGTGTGGTAGGGGTGACATACGTCATTGTGAAAGATAGTTGGGGGCGGAATATAGAAGATGGCTGAGCCGTTGGATGCTCATTTAACACCTCACAGCCAATGGCCTTTTGTTTCTATATGGTCATCTAAAAAAAAATCAATTAATACACTTAAAATTTTCATAGGCCCCCATGTCGCTCCAAGGAGAGGTGACTTGGACGACCACTACATCTGCTACACCCCTGGCCCTCCCCTCGGTGTCACTGCCTCGTCACCACCTGAGTGCACTGTCGGAAGTCCGTGCGGCTGCAAGGGCGGTAGTAGGGGTGTTTTTTGCTCGCGCCGCTGTTCTCTCCCTCATCGTCTTGAGGAACGACGGCCGAGGCGTCCATGGTCGCCGAATCCGGCCTCGATACGCCTGGTTCTAGACTGGTTTCATCCGGATACGTCCATGGTGTCCAGGGCTGTGAAGCTGGAACATGGTGGTGGGTCGGTGCGAGGAAGCGATCGCTAGCTACTCGGTGGGCGGCCAGGTTAAGGTGTCGACCGATGGGTTAGGCAGATCCAAGTAGGGTCATCCGGATCCGGTCAGGTCCAATGCCGCCGCTGATGACCGGCGGAGGCCAGGGGCAGCTGCAGTGCCCCCGATGGGCAGATCTGCATGGGAAGGGTAGGATTGAGGTGCCAGCAGTCATGCGGTCCGCAGCGGCTGCGCGACGGTGCATGTGTGTGGGCGGCAAGCGGCTCGCAGGAGGTGGTTGCGTGTGTTGGACGACACCAGAGGAGGCGATCTCGTGCGGCGGCAGGTCGGCGTAGAAGTGGGGACGACACGGCGATGGCGTGTGTATGCGCAGTGGTGTAGCGAAAATGGTCCTATTAGGTCATGATTGTGATTTTAGTGATTAGCTACAACAGAATTAATGGGACTAAAATGTTTATTGAGAATATATGTTAGTAGGTCTCATGGATACAATACATGAAAAAGCCACTGCAATGGATAAAGTTAGACTGAATTGGAGAAGTCTCAGGAAGATTTGCCTCACGGGATGGTCCGGTTCTCTTTGTGTTGAACTCACCGGAGCATATTTGGAAAATGGGAGAGAGGCCTGAAGACCTCACCGAAAGATCTGGTGATAAAAGAAGATACACACTAGAGCATTTTGTCAAGAGAAGGTTGTAGCCATTGAAATTGAAAATCAAAGGACCGGATGGTCCGGTGATCAATGTGTTGCACACACCGAACAATGAACAGTGCAAATAGATAGAAGGAGTTCGACACACTGGAAGGTCCAGTGTATGTGTTGTACACACCGGTGGCTTAATACCAAACTAATTTATATAGGGTGCCAAGTGTTGAAGAACAAAGTTCAAGGCACCAGATGGTCCGGTGATGGATGTTATGTACACCAGAATATTATTTACAAAGAGAGTTGCACTGGAGGTAATTCTCTGTCAATCGTCTGGGAAATCCCATACTTCAACCATCTTCAAAACTTCTCGGGACCCGGAGTTTATCGAGAAAAGTGGTTGAAGTCAACTCACTAGATAGTTTGATGAATAAGTGATGTGCACCGAATGTTTTTACCGGAGTAATTTACACAGAGAAAAAGGAAAGGCTCGGATGGCTCAGGATACTCACCGAATAGTCTAGTGATGGAGATGAAATATACACCAAAGTGTCTGGTGTTCACAGAGGCTTGAGTGGAGTTCCAACGGCTAGTTTGTGAGAGTGTACTCACCGGATAATGCAGTGTTAGTAGTATTGTTCTCACCGTATCATCCGGTGTTAACAACTTTTCTGAGTCGTTGGGTTAACGGCTAGTGCACGGGTTTGAAGCTATAAATACTCCTCCACTCAATCATTTGAAGGTGTGACATACTGCTGGTGTCTAGAAGAAGCTCATACACACTTAATAAGACATCTAAGCCACCAAAGTGCTTAATATGATTATCCAAGTTGATTAAGCACTACATTAATGTGTGATTAGTGCTTATAGGCCTAGTGAGAGTGTTGCTAGGTGATTACTGCCTAGAGAGTAGATCAAGAAGTGATCCAACCTTGTACCAAGTGGTAAGCCGGCATCTTGGAGTCTTTGTGACTCACCGGTAAACTTGTTGACCCTCCTACTTAGTATGGAGCAGCGGCAAGACACGTGTACGGGGACGCGAAGACCTTTTCCTTGGTGGCTTAAGCTCTGAAGTGATCACGGCGGTAAGGAACCGAAAGTAAGGCTAGTGGTAAGACCTTGCATTGGTGGTTTGGTGGCTCATTTGGGTGGAGACCTTATCTTTGTGACTTGGTGACTCAAGAGTCGTGATCGTGTGCAGACCGGGAGCATATCCTTGGTAGAGCTCCAACGTGGAATAGGGGTGGTATTCATGCCATCGATACCGCAGGAAAAATCCTTCGTGCTGGGCGGCGTGACCTTCGTGCTCGGATCGGCGAGAATCAGCATCCTGAGCTTGGTGGCCAAGGGCGAGGTCTTGGCTCAACAGGGCAGATGATGGCGGTGACCAGTGGTAGAAGTGACGGTGGCTCACATCGGCTCTGGGATTAGACCTGCTGAGGCCGTGTGCTTGGTGGGTCTGTGCTAGGCCAGTCATGGACGATGTGGCGGCGACCAAAGGAAACCGCACACGTGTCGGTATGGCGGCTTGCAGCGGACTACGGTGGCTAGCCTTACCTAATAGCGGCTAGTATGGTGCAGGACAGCTTCGATGATCGCGCAAGCGGCAATGATGGTGTGTCGGCAAGAAGGCTTGCAGCGGACTGTGACGGCTAGCCCTGCTTGGCAGTGGCTAGTTCAGTGCCGGACATCGTCGCAAGACGGCACGAGTAGCAATGATGGTGCGTCGGCATATCGGCTATGTTTTGTCTCAAAGGCTGCGGGGGTCGATGTTGTGGCGGTTGGTCCCATAGGGTGGTGGTCACTTCGGTGCAACAAACGGGAGGTTGGATGCATTCGGAGGTAGCGACCAAGACGAGGGTGCGGGTGTCGGTGGTTGCAAATAGAGGTTGAGACGAGGCCGTGCGTGCGGTGGTTGATGGGCATGGCTTCTGTTTGGTAGAGCGGTAGGCGGCGGCAAGGCGAGGACATTGCTATGGGCGACCATGAGAAACGGCATGGCGGTCATGGTGGATCACGAAGGCCAACGGAGGTGCGATGTCGCTATGGCTTACAAGCATGGTGGCAGGTGGTCTCACATTATGGTGGTCGCTTCGGTGTAAGGCAACCTTTGCTCAGTGACTTGAAGTAGCCAGTTTTACGCGGCCGGTGTACTCAACGAGGACATGGACAGTGTTACGACGGCCAGAGGCAACTGCATGTGTGTCGACATGGCGGTTTGCAGCGGACTGTGGTGTCTAGCTCTACCAGGCAGTGGCTAGTATGGTGCAGGACAGCATCAATGACGGCACAAGTGGCAACGATGGCGCGTCAGCAAGAAGGCTTGCAGCAAACTGTGACAGCTAGCTTTGCATGGCAGTGGCTAATTCAGTGCAGGACAATGTCGTAAGACGGCGCAAGCAACAACATGTTGTCAGCTTGCCGGCTATGTGTTGGCACATTGGCGGCAGCTCTCGCTCAGCGGCAGTCGGTTTGGGGATGTGTGCTTACGACGGTTGACCCTGGTCGGCAGCGGCGAGTTTAGTGTGACACAGCTCCCACTCAGGTGTTGATGGCGACGAAGGCGGGAAGGCCAATGATGTGGCTGGCCACTTTTCATTGGAGCTGGTGGGGCACGATGGCGTGGTGGCAGTCGATCACGCATAGCGACGGTCAATTTCAGTGAAAGGCATCTGTGCTCAGTGATGTGGCGAGGGAAGTCATGGTGGTTCGTTATAGTTGTCGGCACGTGTTATGATCCTTTTGTCCAACCGGTCGAGTATAATTGCTAGAGTTATTTATTTATTTAGTTGCTGCTTTTTATTGTTGTTTTTTCCTGATTATAACTTTTCAGGCTATACTCTTATATTTTTTCCTGTTATTTCAATAAAAACATGCACTGTTTGGTGCCGTTTGTATAAAAAAAAAATCAGAGGCAAAAGTCGATCAGAGCAGTGTGATCAACATGGATCGCCGAAAATATCGATTAGTGCGACGGACCCAGTCCAATCGAAAATTTTGTTCTAGATCCTAAGTACTTCATTTGTTAGGCTCTATATATCCACGCTACTAACGGAAGCTGAAAGAGCAATTCCCATTTCTAATCTACAAGATTAGCTTCGTAGAACCCTACCATCTACTCTTGAGCTAGCCTTAAGAAGTCAAGCCATCCCCAACTTGTTGATTGATGACTGGGTAGTTGGTAATGAAAGTGATAAGGATGAAACCTACTCGAAGAAGATGAAGGGTGGTTACATTTCGACTTATTGCAAAGAAGAAGAAGTTTTTTCATGCTATAGCTTTAAGAATCAAACTCTGTTGCACAAGCCACTCATATTTGGAATCAGAGAGAGTATCTTATTGTCCCGGGAACCGAAAGTGGACCGTGTGACTTTTGCCACTAGCTCGAACATCCTTCCCAACGCAATGGCTAGCTTGCTACTCTTGTGCTTTTCCGCGGTAAAGGAGTACTCGAGTGCTCACAGATCCCTTCGATTCTCTCTTACCGGACCATTCACGAAAATCCGCATTCGGGCTCATCTTCGATGCTAATATCAAACGCTAGCTTCAGCTCACCATCTAACTCAACTGCGGTCACCACCGACGATAACAACCACCAATGGTGAATCATCGCTTGATGCCATGGGAAAAGGAGCAGATCTACTATCATACAGCGCCATCCCATCACGATATTCGTTCCCGGTTATCGTCTTCAAAACGTAGCCTTTAGCAGCCCTTGTAATCTTGACATTAATAGTTCAATAGTTGCCTTCACGGCATGCATGATAAGCCAACGGGGACCAAATGTGCCATTGTCCCGTAGATGCGTACCTTATGCTTCTCATTACCCTCACCAGATATTCAATTCCTGAACTCAAAGCACGCATCAATGACTTCATCGTCATTGACGGCGTACTTAGTGGGATTATGTAGGATTGAATACGCGTATATTATCTAATTAGAGAGGATAAATAGTTGTGGAAGCTAAAATTTAAAATTAAATCAACCTAAACAAATATTTGATTTATTCGTGAAATACGGTTCGGAACATACAATTATCACATTATTAAAAATGATACTAGAAATATTCAACTGTTGGATTGCCCTAAAAATTTTAGGTATAAACTACAATTATACAAAACTGTTACTATAAGGATCGGGTCAATCGAACATCTAGAATTAAGGATATGAAATTCACAATCGTCTATAACCAAAATAGATCAAACGTAAATAGCATAAGAATTATTAAAATTTGACCATCAAACTTTCTACGGAGTTACTTGATACTTGATGATGATTTTAGATAAATCACATTAACACAAATCACAACGGTCGAGCGATCCACCAAAAAACACCGTGAAAAGACGAAAGAGCGAACAAGAAAAACCTACCAAATATTGATCTTCTTTGTATAGATGGATTCACAAGACGCACATTAAATCATCCCTAAAAATTTACTCACGAAACTCTAGATTAAACTCTCTCTAATCCCTGTTCCAATCTCTGGCGGCGCTGTTTCTCTCTAGCAGAACTATTCCCGTCGAGCACAGTACCTCACTCCCGATCGAACTCCAGGCTCCAGCATCCGTCGAGACCGAGCTTCAGGTCGAGTGGCCAGCTTGCCATTGAGCAGCCTGCTCATCAGAGTTTGGACCTCAGATTCGAAATTGGCGCACGGGGCTAACCTCTAAAAATAAAATCATTGCCTCTCAGCACTGGGTACTGATGTCCAAGACTATACCTCCAAAGCAGTCGCATGAGCATGAGTATAGAGTGTATATTAGCTGACGCATAAAGGTGCATGGGTGAGTACATGAGTATGATATGAGAATATATGTAGTTCAGATACTACAAGAGGTCTAAAAAAACTCCAGCATCCGTCGGACTCCATCCGACTGGGCCACGTGCCCCTGCCGCACTCCAGGCCCGATCGGCCACCCGCCTTGCACCAAGGGCCGGTTGCCAGGCCGCCACATGGGCCACACAACTCCACTGGCCGAACAGTGCTCCACCAGCACTGTGCCCACATAGGCCGACCCTGCCGCTTGGGCCACTAGCAAAGCACCACGCTCATCTTCCGTGTATGTTTTATTGTGCGATTATCTTTACGTACACAACTCACTAGCTCGAATACTCATGTGACTTTTTTGACTGTCTTGATATCAGTTCCGTATGCATGATGATAAAATACTTTGTACTTTTGTCAATTTTATAATTATGTAAGTTTTGCTTTTATCAATTTTTCAACACATGATCTCACGTATTATTGTTCTAAATTTTGATACTATATTCAACTAACACACCAAAAGGTGCATGGATCCCTCGAGCTGGGGAAAATCAAAGGTATATTTCGTGAATACTAAATCAACTTTCATGGTATTCCCGCTCTTCCCAAATACAAGTACTTCAGAATACTATTCCACTAGTAAGGTGACTTATGTTAATAGTGTGACTAGTTTTACTGTAATATTTTATCATGATAATCTTTTGATTAAAAATTAGTTTATTTAGCTTTTTATAAGGTTAGTGTTCTTTAGTTATAAAACACATAAAATTAGAAGAAGAGATAAAAATTATATTAGTAGAAAAGAAAATTAGATACAAGTTACTTCAAACTTGTATCTGAATCTTATACATGTATTGATTCGATTCGTATACATTTCGATCAACTGCAAAAATTGTAATATTAGATGCAGGCAGCCCAACCGAAATCAGAATATTTTTATATTTCTTGCGTGTTGTGCCTTGCCTGTTGTCTGCTTTATGCAACGATCTTGAGCTTACATGGTGCTTCTTAATATATTATCTTAGTAATTTTTTAATATATATAAATATTATTTTTTATTATAAAATTTAGCTATTAATTAATTGTATTTTGCATGGACTCTTTATTTAGATATTTGATTTGTTCTAAGACTATATTTGATATGGATACTTTTTTCTATTCTAACCCCAATTTCAATTATTATTTTTTATTTTATTTAGACTTTTTATTTATATATTATGCTTCACAAACCGTATGGAAATCGAGCTGTTAATTTTCTATTACTTTTAATTTGAATTTAACTATTTAATAATCATATTTAATATAGACTCTTTTGTTTAATTCAGACCGTTAGATTTTCACAACAATAAATGGTCTAGATTTTTTTTTCTAATTAATGTGGTACTTTTATTATCTTGATAGCAAATACCGTGACTTCATTTAACACTTAAATAATAATATAATAGATTGGTTAGTGAGAGACTCTCCTAATCAATCTTTCCAACATACTCCTTTGAAGAAGAAAAAAACTTCCTTTGGTCGTTGGAGCAGGGTGCATTGTTATATAGAGATGTTATGATTAGGAGAAAATGGAGGGGCAATGGTTCTTGTAATGTTCTGCTTTCAGAATGGGTCTGTGCAGCACTTGTTTTTCCTATGCCCTGTAGCCAAGGTCGTGTGGGAGTCTGGCATACCTAACTCTGTTCGACAATATTATTGCTGGGTTGAAAAATTCTTACCACAGGGGAGAACTTTCCATGTTGGGTTCGCAACTGTGTGCTAGGCCATTTGGAAAGCGAAAAACAAAGCATGTATTGAAGAAAAATTGATTCGTGATACTGGTGAAATTATTTATCATACCTGTTCGTTTCTCAAATGTTGGGCAGATTTGCCGAGTGGGCTGAGCAAGAAGGGCCCCATGAGAGGAGCTGAAGAACTCATGCTTACCATGACGCGATTGATGTCAGTGCAGGTTTCTACGGTGCTGTTGATGAAACAAGTAGATAGAAGCTATACAAACCCGTGTACTTACGAGTTAATTCTCAAACTTGTACCTGCATCCATTAATTACCGATAAAAACTAAAACCCATGCTTACCACCTACGAGTACACTTATATACCGCAGATATAATAAACAAGTATGACTATACGGTAAGATCAAGAATGACTCAAGTTCTTAACACTATTAGTATATAACATATAACAAGTCAAACAACATATACATTAGATTGAACATATTAGCAATTTAAACATGCATCTCAAATTTTCAACTAAAGATAATGAACATCTCATATACATCATACATCTCAATAAAGCATAGTTTACACATAACAACAACACATTATCTGTTCACACATGACACATTAACAAGTACAACGTATTATTTCACTTAGTGATAAACTGAAGTATGCCCTGCCTAGTACTAGTGAACTGTGATGATATCAAAGCAGAAAGAGTAGGAGGGCCTCTTGCCATCAAATCTGGTTTCTAAAGCAGCCACTGAATGTTATGACTGTATGAGATATGTCCAGATACAAATGTAGGTGGTAGTTTATGAAATGAAAGCAAGATACCAACGGCTGCAACTATATTTAACAAGATGGTTGGAAACATCTATCAGTACAAATATTTATTTTGTGTGCTATTGTTAGATTTAACATATATTCAACTGCTACCTTTCACTATAGAGACATTTTAGTTATGCTAGTAACTAGATCAGTCATGTGACTTTAATAAAAAAAGAAAGCCCAATACTTTAAGCCACTAATATGGATAGTGTGTTGATCGACTAAACACAAAAAAGAAACATCAAAAGGCAAATTTGCAATCTTCCAATGTAGAGGAGACATGAGACCACATGTTTCAACCCGGCAATTTCAGCAAAATATGAACTTTTCAGGATACAAGAGACCACATATTTCATCACCAGATTCAATAAGAGGAGCAGTTGCAACACGAGGTTCAGATGCAAGAGGGGCGAAGGCGGACGCTTGTGACTGTGGGACTTCAGGAATGCTACTAGTGGGGGTTGACATCTGGGCGCGCAGACGGGTGGTCGGGGGTTGGCATCGGGCAAGGATGGGCATGGACAACACGGTTGGAGTCAGGGACGGGCACAAAGCCATGGACGACGCGATCGGAGTCAGGCGTGGACGGACATGTATGACACAGTCGGAGCCAGGGACGGCACAGTAGTAGTCGGGGGTGGGCACCACTGAGCAGTAGACGGCGCAGTTGGAGTTGAGGATATGTGTGGCAAAGCCTTGGACGATGTGTTGGAGTCGGAACGGGCATGGTAGTATGTGGATGGCACGTCGGGGTCGAGGACGGGCGTGGAAGATCCGTGGATGGCACATCAGAGTCAGGGACGGCTGCGATAGTCCATGGATGGCGTGGTAGATCCGTGGACAGCACGTCGAAGTCTGGGATAGGTGCAACTGTAGCGAAAATTACCATGTTAGGCCATGATTGTGATTTTGATGATTAATAACAACATAGTCAATGAGACTAACATGTTTGTTAAGTATATACTTTAATATATCTCATGGATGCAATACATGAAGAAGCCATCATAGCCAGGACAAAGTTTAATTAGATTGAAGAAGTCCCAGAAGATTTGTTCTTACTAGATAGTCCAGTGTATTGAAGGCTATACTCACTGGAGTATTTTTAGTAGAGGAGAAAGACCTCACCCAGTCCGATGCTAGGCATTGAGCAACACCAGAGTGTTTTGCTTTCAGGTAGAAGAAGAGCAATACACCAAAAGGTTCGGCACTTGAGTCGAACACACCGGAGAATATGCACCATACTATTTCTTACAGAGGTGTTTTGAGAGTTGAAGAGTGAATATCAAGGCACCGAATGGCCCGGTGATCAATGCCATGTGCATCGAAGGCTTACATCGAAGCATTTAACAGAGTATGTGAAAAATCCTGAAAAAATGATGTTGTACACACCGGAAGGTCCAGCGATGGAGATTATGAACGTCAGAGCTTTTTGCACAGAGAAGAAGTGGCGCGCTCAGGATCAAGTCAACTCACTAAATAGTTCGGTGATGGAAGTGAAGGTTACACCGGAATATCCGGTGTTGAGAATATGTTTGAGTGGGGTTCCAATGGCTAGTTTCGTCTGTTGTGCTCACCAGATGATCCGGTGTTAGTACTTCTGTTAACGTTGGATCATCCGGTGTTTATAGTTTCTGTGAGCCGTTGGACCAATGGCTAGTTGACAGGTTTGAGGCTATATATACCCATCCACTTGGCCATTTGAAGGTGCTGGAGTCCAGAAAACCACATACACACTTGAGAAGACATCCATACTAGAAGTGTTCATCCAAGGTAATTAAGAACACAATTCGAGAGTGATTAGTGCTTATAAGCCTAGAGAGAAGTGTTGCTATATGCTGCAACCTAGAGAGTGGATCAAGGAGTGTTCCAATCGTGTACCAAGAGGTACGCTGGTGTCTTGGAGTCTTGATGACTCATCGATAACTTATTGACCCTCCGACTTGGTGTGGAGTTGTGGTGAAAAGATTGTGCAGGAATGCTAAGGCCATTTTCTTTGTGACTAAAGCTCCAAAGTGAAGATAGCGCACAAGTGACCCGAATAGAGGTTAGTGGTGAGACCTCACCTTAGTGGCTTGGTGGCTCATCGTGCTTGAAGCCTTATCTTGGTGACTTGGTATCTCAAGAGTTGTGACCAGAAGAGACTTGGCGATCGAGAGCATATCCTTTGTGGAGCTACAACGTGGACTAGGGGTGGATTTTGTGCCACCAATATCACAAGATAAAAATCTCTTATGCTGAGTTTGTCTCTCTATCTTATTTACGTTTCTGCATTTGTATTCTTGCAATTTATATTGCTAGAGTATGTTGCAATCCTCTTGAGCGGTAGAGTAGACACACTAGATAAACCTAGAGCACATTTAGAAAGAAATTGATATAGGTTGATCTTGTGAAGTTTTTGAAGCCATTAGTTTTTAAGTTTCCTAATTCACCATCCCTCTTAGGACGTCACTGTTCCTTACAGTGGCAGATCCGTGGATGGCGCGGTCGGGGAGGCTGGAGGCCGGAGGGAGGTCTGGGCGTATCTTGAAGATCTGAGATTTGGCGTCTGGGGGTCTAATCGAGATGCCGAGTCTCTGAGTGGCCGACAGGGGGATTCAGGGAGACGGGCTAGTAGCTAGGGTTGGGAAGCTAGGACTATGGGCTGGCGGCTACAGTTGGAAAGTTGAGATTATATATCTGATAAGAAGTGGTCCACATGTCAGATTTGAGGAGTGGGTACGTGGGCAAAGTGGTCACATGTTTGCCAATTTGATACATATCTCTTTGTACTCATTGGGTTCAACCTCAAACCCATAACCATACGCACAAGTAAAAATTGAAATTCAAACCCACATCTGTTAGGGTTTTTACTAGTGGGCACATGGGTAAAATATTTCCACTGCCATCCCTAGTACTTTTTCCTGTGGGCGAGCAGCGGAACCAGGCCGAATCTGATGATGAAGATAAAGCTTCAGTGGAGTGATCAAAATGATACATTCTCTGGGAGTCCTCCCGGACATGGTTTTTTGTCTTTCACGTCTAGCAATCGTTATGCAGAGAGCTCTGGTGTGTAGGGGTGGCCTGTTTCCCATCTAGCTCTATCTCTTTTTGTATGTTTCTGATCATGTGTTTTTGCAACCTTCGTTCTAGGTCATAAACTATGTGCATCAAGATACTTAGTTCTTGTTTGTTTGGATTTCTAGTGCATTTTGCTTCGTTGAAGCCAGAAACTGAAACAAACAACCTATTTTTATTGACTTCTGGTTATGGTTTTTTAAACTAAAAATAGTTTTTACTACTATAAAAACCTAAGAAATCAAAAGCAAATCTGAATGTACTTGTACTCCAAGCTGGCTTGTTCTGGTTGTGGCTGTTTGAAAAATAATGACGTCTACCCTACCGTCGCTCATTCAATGGGCGAGAACAAGATCTCGCTAGTTAAATGGAAGAGACTTTGTGGACTCTGGCTACCAACAAATTTAATAACCGGAGAGAGGAAGGTCTCGCCCGTTCAGCAGGCGAGAACTTGATCTCGCCCGTTGAACGGGCGATACCTTCATCTCGCCCGTACAACGGGTGACATATTTCTATCGCCCACCTCTCGAGTGACATATTCAATTTAATTCAATTACAAAAATATATTTATAATTAGTTTTTGTAATATATATTTTGAATTCAGTAAATTAAAAAATATTGCACATTCATTCAATGAAAAATGGTAGTTGTGCATACAGTTGTCCAAACGATTCATTCTATCCCTAATTTTAGTTGGATGTCATTTTATCGATTTTTCTTTATTTAGTTGTTGTAAAAGTGTATGGAATTTTTTTATGAAGTGACTTTGTGAGAATACAAAATCTAATTTTCCAAACAATAGTAGTTATAAAGCACAAATATCATATAACCCGGCGTGGAGTTTATATACACTGATAAAACATTACATGAGACATGAGTTTTTTCGTCGCTGCGTGAATGGACCCTAACCATAAAGAGATGACAACAAACATTGGTATGTATGGTACATGTAAAGATTAACTTAATAGCGTGCTGCTGCTAAACCTATCATGCCTCAAGGAATGAAAATAGGTTGGGGTACAACAGATGCTCTCTACTGAGTGCACCTTGGATATTTGCCGTTTCTCAGGGCATCGGGGCCCTCCGCCTTAGCGCGATGAGCCTTCTCCCGCTTCCTTTCCCTCTCTGCTTCGCGTGCTTCAGCCGCGGTGCACTCCTTTGCTTCCATCCTCATGCGCTCCTCCTCCTAACACTTCAGTCGTAGTTCCTCCTACTGTTGCTTGTACTCCCGGTGTTCGTAAGCTTCCCTCCTCCACCACATCTCCATGTCAACCCACCGCTTCAAGTGCTCATTTTACTCTATATCCAGCCATTCCATGAAGTCACATTTAGGTGAATGAGATTGGACAAATGAAATAAGAGGGGAGATTAGTAAGACAATACATGAAATCGTATGTAAAGTGGCACATGAGTGATCTATGTCGCTATATCAGTGGGTACTCGTACGGTCTATATCGAGACGAGTCATACTGGTAGTTGGCACACATGAAGAAGCGTTTGTCATAGGTGTAGGAGATATCATGGGACTCACACAGCCTACAAAGGTCGCCACAGAAACACATCGATGGTTCGACCCTCTCGGGGATGAAAATCCCCAATGTTTCTTGGGTGGGCTTGGTGGAGCTGAGGAAGCTATTGCAGTTAAGAGAGCTGTGGAATGAGTGTTCTATCCATGGTTGAGGATGGAGTTATTTATGGAGGATGAGGTTATTTATGTTGGTTAAGGCTGGTGCATGGACTGAGTGCATGTGCATGGCTGGGGCTAGAGTATGAGATTTCATATGAAAGATGGAAAAGTTGTGGCATTGATGCTTGGCAGAGGATCCATGTGAAAGCTGTTGCTTGGTGTGATCATTTCATTCTGCAAAAATTCTGTAAGGAGTTATTGTTGCCTCTACATGGAAGGCAGGGAATCCTATGAAAGCATTAAGCTTAGAAAAAACATATTGGTAAAATGATAAATCCCGACCAGAGATGACCAAATGGGCCACTCGGAACGGCCCGGTATGGACCCAGCTCGACACAGCCCGATAGGCCCAAATATTGTAACGGGTTGTGTTGTGCCGGCCCACGTGTCGCGTCCTCGGCCCACGACACGGCCCATCTTCCATCGTGCCCTGCCGGGCCAGCCCACGGCATGGTCAACACGACAGGCCCGGCCGGCAGACGGGCCTGGCGGCACGACGTGGCCCGGCGGGCACGATGGGAGGTTGGCGACATGGCAGTCCGACGGCGCATGGCTGGGCCGGCCGGCACGGTGGAGGCACGCTCGGCCCGGCAACACTAAAAAAATAGAAAAAATAAAAAAAATAATAGCTATAAAATTCAAAAAATCAAAAAAATTATAGAAAATAAATAAAAAGAGCTTTATTGATTGGTTGCTTGTTAAAAACCTTTCTACTAGAAGGAAAAAAGAGTACAATCTATGGCTATGCTCCGAAAATTACATGGTTTCATTAGAAACCCCAGAATTTTACTTGCAATATTTAATATGCTTTCACAAGTGTCCCGTTCTATTTGGAGATCTGGCACCTAATTCATGGCTGCATATATTACCCTTAGAAAATCTTACATGTTCCCCGTTAATTTCTCTAAAGACCTTTTAAAAATATTGCCATACTCATGACCATGCACGCGAGTTCTCGGTGTCTTGATCCATGAATTGAAATTTGGAATTGATCTCTTGAAGTGGGCAAGTGGCTACTGGCTAGCAAGTAGAAAAAGAGATATGAGTGGTCGATGGGATCATAGGGAGTTTGAGATGATATTTATAGGCTAAGACGAGAGGTGGGTGGCGGGTCATTTTCCAAAAAAATAAAGAAAAATCATTAATAAAATAAAAAACTTAGAAATAATAGGGACATAGAATTAATTATAAAAATGAGCTTTATTGATAGGTTGCCTCATTAAAACCTTTCTAACAAAGGAAAAAATAGTACAACCTAGCTCAAAAAATTAAAAATTACACGTTCTCATCAACATCTAGATACAAATTTTGGAATGTATCTTCAAGCTCAGTGTTTTCTGCAGTGTGTTGTATTCGTGCTTCAGTTTATTCCCAATCTTTTACTATGGTGAGTATTTCAACCATCTCACTTGACAAATTTTTTCTTCTCTCTTCGATTATCCTTCCAGTAAGACTGAAGGCAGCCTCAGAAGAAACTGTAGATATGATAACCGTTAACAAATCTCGTGCTAACAGTGAAAGCACTGAATAATTCGTCTTATGCTCATGCCACCATTGCAGTATGTTGAAATTTTCTTGTTCATGGTTGACAACGTCACTATTGATGAAGGTAGTTAGCTCCCCTCCGGATCTTGGAATTCCAACACTCGTAGTCGTAGACGATCGTGACGAAGATTATGAACTTCTTGATGAAGGACATCTACCAAATATTTTTCCTCACGTTGTTGTCTTCTTACCGGTTGTGGGTGCTAGTGGAGGTCGTTATAAGCAAAGTCCGGTATACATTGTTTCATATTTACTATAAACATTGAATAACTTAGAACAAATATTAGTATAATAAGTAGAATAATCATGGCCAAGTGCATCATCTAGAATTGTGAGAACTCTAAAAAACCTGCGATTTTAGCTCTAGGATCTAAAATAAAGGCAAATACATACAATAAAGGAATTTCTTTCTAATATTTTAAAAATTTAGATTTCATAGGAACTACACAATCTCTTAGAAGATTGTTATTTTCATACATGTTTAAATGAGCAGCAATTTCAACAATATTATGCACTACTAAACAAGATGTTAGATAATAAACTCCCGTAAACTTACAGTTGAATCATAAAAAAATTCAAGAAACTCTAATATCCTTTCAGCAACATACCAATGCGCTTCAGTGAGTAAAGTTTGACCCCCCATGTTGATGATAGTGTGTATGAATAAACACACCAAATGTGCTCTTATATGGCACAATATTTTTGAGCATCATGAAAGTAGAGTTCCATCTTACCGGTATGTCCACAGCAAACTTACGTGGACGCACACCCATTGCAACATAATATTACTTATATGCTGCAATTCATTGGTTAGAGGAGTTTAGAAAAGATATTGCAGGATGAAAATCGTCTAGGTATTACGACAACCACTTCAAACCGGATTTTACTATAAGACTGATAATATGACAAGCACATTGTTGATGTAACAAGAAAGATTCAGCATATATACTAAACAACGGAGTAAGAATATCCATGGCTCTAGAGTTTGACCTACGTTATCTAAAGTGATAGAAAATATTTTATTTGTCAGACCAAAGTTTTTAACAACGTGAGATATTTTTTCTAGCAAGACTTAGCCGCACAAATCTCCCTCCTCTCCCCTCCCCTCCCCTCTTGGTTGAATAGGAATGAAATGATATGCTAGCGTTGGCAGGACTGATCGCGTCGGTCTAAATACTCAAAAGATCTTGCTCGCTAAACGGACGAGACCTTTCATTGGACCCGCGTGGCGTTGCAGCCACGAATGTCTCGCCCGTTCAACAAACGAGATCAAGTTCTCACCCGCTGAACAGACGAGATCTTACTTTCTCCAGTTATTAAACTCACTAACAGTCGGGGCCTATAAAGTCTCCAATTGAATGAGCGATAATAGAATAGATCTTATTATTTTTTAAATGGGTATCTAATCTTGAAATGTTTGGAAAAAATATATATATAAAAATTCAAGTCCCTGAATGGGTCAATTCGTTCTTAACGGCCTCAGCTTGCCATGCCAAATCTGGCCCGTGGGCTGGAGCAAGAAACGCTCCTACCATTTCGGCAAGGTTGGGCTTGTGCTGGGGCCGGCAATGCTCCGTACTCTGTGTGAAGTTCTCAGCCAGTAATTAAGGCGCAAATACTTGGGCGATGAATTAGTGCCTCACATGTTTTACGCTGGATTCCAGCGGCGCTGCAGAGAGATGGGAATGGTCACCAATCACAATCTAGGGCCTTGGAAAGCAGTATTCTGAAATATAGGAATATGAAAAACACATGATTAAAATTGTTTATCACTTACAATCCTATAAGCACCTAGAATGCAATAAAACTTTCAGCGAACCATTTGGATACAACAAAGAAAAACACAGAAATAAGAGAATAGAGATGGAGTCAAATGAATTTTTCCATGAGGTTGGACCTCATGCTAAAAAATCCTCTAAAATTCCTATAGAACAAGTCATTACAAAGGAATTTTATAGAAATTCTAAAGATTCAATCCTTTGTTCCAAAGAGCTTCATAGAATTTTTTTCCTATAAGATACAAATCCTTTAAAATTCCTCTATTTTTTCTTTATTCAAAGGAGGCCCTAATCTCTGAAGGAGATTGGAAGATATACGTTGCTGTTCACTTGTTTGACTTGCTTTAAAGCTGGCACTGTCACGAGTGCCCAACACTAGACTGAAGCATCAACGGGTACTACCAATCCGTGGATGACACAACCAGCAACCACATCTATCTTTCGTTATAATAAGTGTGTGATCTACGCTCGGAAGTACAGTGCAGCAAAACAGCTAACAGCAAACAGCTGCAGCCCACACAGACTGGTAATCTCCCGTTATAATAAGTGTGTGATCTACGCCCGGAAGTACAGTGCAGCAAAACAGCTAACAACAAACAGCTGCAGCCCACACAGACTGGTATAAAGGTAGTTAGAGTCTGTTTCAGCTTGCTTTTGTGTTTTGTTTTTATCAAAAATTCAAAAGCTAGAAATCTAAATAAATAGATTTGTTGGAAAGTGATTTCTGAGAAAAAATCAGAAGTCTACTTCTGAGTAAATAAATTAGAAGCTGAAAAACTACTTTAGAGTAGCTTTTTTAAATTATTATAAATTTTAACAGCTAAAATAAAAAATATTTTTTAAAAAACCAAAACACAACTCTTTAGATAAATAAAAACAGAAATACAAATAAACAGACTTAAACAGTACGATGCTGATCTGCGCAGCATGCAGGTGTCCGAATTGTCCGTTCGAGCGATTAGGCTTCCAGCTGGGTGGGACTGAAGCAGGTCCAATGCCCATCCGTTCTACTCAGACCATGCTAACCCCATGCCGGCCCCGTACTACTACGTAGCGGTAGCGCTCGCACCTACGCCCGGTCAGCCGGCCCAACAAGCCTACAGAGCACCGATCGATCGATGAGAACAAGGCCGGCGTGCACGTAGGCTGCAGCCGGGCGGTGGCGTCTAGTGTCCAACTCGTTGCATGAGCAGCATGGGCCGCCGACCACGCGCGCGCCGAGGGACCGATCGACCGACCTTTTTATTTTTATATTTCGAAAATAAAATAGTTGTAAAAGTAGGTGTCCATTTAAAAAAAATTCTAGAACCGGTACATATCACTCTTCGAATGGATGACATATTTAAAAATAAAAAAAATGATGTGTTCTATTACTCTCAAAAATTCAAAACACTATTGAAATAGTAATAGAAAAATCTGAAAAAATTTGGTGGTGTAGAGGATACAAAGATATAGCTCTCCAAATTCTTTTAACAATACTATGATTTTTACAATAAGAAACAAAAAGTCAAATTTCATTGTACAGATTCGATTATGTATAATGAATTTATCTTTTTTGTTTCTCATTGTATAAGAATTGTTTGAGTTGATTTGGAAAGTTAGATTATAGCATCCTCTTCACCACTAAATATTTTCGGATTTTTATGACTACTTCGATAGCATTTTTAATTTTGAGAGTAATGGAACACAATTTTTTTTATTTGTAAACATGTCGCCCCCTTACAGCGGGTGACAAGAGTTAGTTTTGCAAAAAATTTCAAATGAACACCGCTGTTTCACATGGGGCTGCGCGCGAGTACGAGCCAAGTTGCAGCATGCATCCAACAATGTGGGGGCGCGCTCTCAGGGGGTGTAGCCTGCCTGGTGCGGCCGCCGGCCCCGAGATGCGCGGCGTTGCAGCACGTTAAACTTGACTCCTTGTCCGGCGCACAGCGTCGTGTCTGTGTTTGTGACTGCGTGTGCGTGTACGGCCAAATGCACACAGGGCCATCTGCCGCCCAAACGTTGGGATGCTGGGGCCGTGGGGGTGAGTAGCAGCTCGCTAACCACAGTAGTAACAGACTAAGAATCCTCGGAAGAATCTAATCTCCCGATCCCGGTCGATCGGCCGGGCCGTGCGTACACACGCTAGTGTCGACACGACCGCCGGCAGGGCGGGGCCGCGGTGGCTGTGTTGTCGCCGCTGCATGAAACTTTGAGCCTCTAAAGGGCCTGTTTGGATCACATGTTTCGTATGGGAACTTTTTTGGTTTTCAGTTTCTCTGGAAAGGAATGTGCTGAGCGCGTTCGGAATGGAGGAACGCACGCTCCCGTCTCAAAGGAAATGAACCACTACATGTACGTTTCACAAGAAATAAAACATCCAATCTGAACTAAGTGAAAGAATCTTTGTTCATTCTCTCTCTCTCTCCCGCCGTGGAATGAAACCGACTGCTGCTTGTTTCAATTGCGCGTTCGCCGCTCGATTTAGAACGCGAGAGCGGCCGACGACACGCAGCCACCCGCGTCTTCTCGGTCACCGCTTGCTCGAGTTGGTCCATCGCAGTATCGCATGTTCTGCTTGCTTAAGATAAGGACAGGACGAGAGCCACACAGGGATAAAGGATCAGAACTATAGAAGGATAAGGATTTGTTGTACTGTAAACGAGTAAGAAGCTCAGTGGTAAAACTCCAACGGTAAAGCCAAACTAGGGGCGGGGTTAGATCCTCGTCTCCTACACCACCGTAAGGCCTCTTATGCAGGCCAGATAGAGGGCTCGTTTCTAATAAAAAAAAACAAAAAAAAAACTGTGCGTAAGTTGAGTTCATGGACCAAGGGTCCCGTGTGCAAGAAGGTAAAAGAAGAAAAATATTGTTAACTGTTCCAACTATTAATCTATCAGACATCATATTTTTTTAGAATTTTGCTAGTTAATTGTCGACAGATTTTTTAGGAAAAATGTGTCGAATTACTCACTTAAGATCGGCGGCAAGATTCGTGCAGGACACATATTCCTTTATCTCCGACGAACCACATGAATTCCAGTGAACTCCATGAGATTGGTGCAGCCATCTCCTCCGGTAAGCTCCTCCAGCGATGACAAGGTTAGGATTAGAATTTAGGGTTTGGGTTCGGGTTTTTGGGATTTTGAGGGCTGCCAGCTTAGAGGGAGGCTGTCATCCCGACGGTGGTGGCAGGCGGTGGGCGGGACGGCCGGTTGGCCTATGGTGGCAGTGGGGGCGAGCAAAGCTGACGGGTTAACGAGGGAGCAGTCGCCGGGGACTGCGACTTCGGCAGCGGCGCCATCGTCGGAGCCAGGCAGGGCGGTAGTGGAGGCAAGGTAGCAGCGAAGGAGGGAGGGACAAGGAGGTAGGCGGGCCATGCCAGGTTGGCGACGTGCGAGGCGGCAAGGGCAAGGGCGGGGGTGGGGGCGAAGCAGTAGAAGTGGTAGCTGCGTGGCGACGAGCAGGTCAATGGAATGAGAGTGAGGGAGAGGATTATGGTTATATAAATAAATGCAGATCAATCTGTCCCATTGATTCAAGATACAACGGATGAAAATTTGACAGATTTTGTCCTCTAAATTCTGTTGACATGAATTCCTGCGTTCCAAATGCCTCTTCTACCAATTTTCTATGTTTTCCATTAATCTGTTTTACGACTTAGCTCAGATCCCATTCATGTGATTTTTTTCGGTTCGTTTGTTTTTCTATCCTTCCGTTCCAAAACGTTGTTTGGGCCTGGCTAGGCATATAAGTACAGCGCCATGCAAAATTCCGGCGAGGCGTGGAATCCCTTTGCAGCGTCAGGTGGCAGCGGAATTTCTCAAGCTGATTATCTGGTGAGAGCAGGGGCCACCGGAGCATGAGAAGTTTTGGACCGTGGCATCAAGGTTGCCTGCCTTTGGGACGGCACGCCTTTGACAGTGCGATTTTGTGTGTCTGTTTTGGAAGGTAGATGATGGGCCAGGCACTCGATCAATTTGCTTCGTGATCCATGTGCATATCAGACAATAGCGATCGTGTCCTGACTCCTGATTCCTGAGTTCTGAATGATGCATACGACCGATGGCCCAATGGCATTGTAAGACTGAAGTTGTTGTCACGGTGTGCAGACAACGTGGTCGTTGGGTCGTGATCAGAAGATTATTGGCACGTCACGTTTGACCTTTTTTGTAAGGAACAAGAGCAAACAACCTCTGCTCATTTGTGATACAGGCAGGCCCCATTAGATACTGTATCCGAAGCCGTCTGTTGGTTTGTCCCACAGCTTTATGTATCCATGTGCTGGATTCCTTTCTAGTATGGATTCTAGGTGCGACATTTCTGGGTTTTTTTTGAAGTACACATGTTACTTATACAGATATACTCTGCTGTAACTAGAAAAACATAGATCATTTTGTGTGAATAATTTGAATTTTGAAACGTGTTTCACAATATCCAAATCATAGTCATTTCGAGGCCTCGCCTCATAGGCTTCAATCACTTGACTGGAATGCTCTAGGAATTCAACCCTTTGAACTCCAGCATCTTGACGATCCATTCTCTCAAGAGAAGATAAAGGACATGATTTTCTCAATGCCTGATAAAGCTTCTCGGCAGGATGGGTTCATCACCCTCTTCTTCTAAGTCTCTTGGTATATCATTAAGTTAAGCAGGATCTTGTTGAGGCCTTTTGGTGCCTTCATGACCTTCAAGCTACTAGCTTCAAACATATGAACCCTGCTCACATTGTCCTGCTAACGAAGACAAAAGACACGCAGAAAAATAAGTGACTAAAACCCTATTAATCTGATCCACAACATCGTGAAAATTTTCTCTAAGCTTCTGACCAATAGGCTCGATCAGGTCACACTTAAATGACATGGTGTCTCCTTATCAAAGTGCCTTCATAAAAAATCGATGCATTCAAAATAATTTCCTTTATATGCAAAAGGTCTTTAACATAGCAAAAGCCTTTGATTCAACACACCGGCACTCTTCCTCAAGTTAGATATAGCGAACGCCTTTAATTCACTAAAATGGGAGTAGCTCCTTGAACTCCTCCAAAGGCTCGATTTTGGTCACAAGTGGCCAAAATGTATTTCCATTCTTTTGAAACAGCTACCTCACGCATCCTCCTTAATAGTGTCCTAGGACAGTGTTTTGCACATGATCGAGAGTCCGTTAAGGATACCCCGATGTTCTTTATTTTAGCCATCAACTCTTTGCACTTCATCTTCGAGCGCACCATGGGACAGAGTAAAGATGGCCAACTAGACTGTATCTGCTGGGCTGACCCGAGACACGATACTATAGACACGGTCCATGCACAAAGATAGACGGACCGGGCCAGCACGGGCATAGCCCACCCCGCCCCGCACCGGCCGCCAGCCCCTGCGCCCCCTCGCCGCCCCACCCCGCACTGGCTGCCTACGCCGCCCGCCTCCACGATGGCAGCCCGCCTCGCCCCGACCGCCCACCCCCGCGCTGCCTCGACACGCTGCCCATCCCCGCCCCGCCTCTCCTCGTCGCTCGCCCCGTCCCTGCACCGCCTCACCGCCCCGCCCCGTCGCCCGGTCGCGCCGCCCCCGCCCCGTCGCTCGGCCCTACCGTCCAGCGGCCCTGGTATGGCCCGTCGTGCTGCAACCATGCCCGAACTGACCCGGCATGGTACTGTGCTTCACGGGTCGTGCCGTGGGCCGAGGGTGCAGCACGCAGACCGATACGACATGGCCCGTTACAGTATCCGGACCTATCAGACCGTACCGTAGTCGAGTCATGCCGAGCCGGACCCGTACCAGACCGACATGATTGACACATTTGACCATCTTTAAGAGAGAGCATCTTCACCACCATTACATCACACACAGTGTCACCGTAGATCTCCTTGTATGGTGACAACGCGGGCATCTTCATTAGTACGGAACATTGTGATTCTTGGCTATGCTCGTCCTATATATTTTTGGCTATTTTTCGGCTTGCAATAAACTTCCATAAAAATTTCATTCAGCCAATCCGTTGCAGTGAGGAGGACCATGAGCAGATCAGCTACTTCTTCCCTAGGAATATCAAACAATTCCAATATCGATACTTAGGACTCCAGCTACACATCTGTAAACCATCAAATACACAATTGCAACCACTAATTGAAATGGTTGGCTCTCGTCTTACGAGTTGACAAGGTCCCCTTATATTCAAAGGGGAAGAGTCGCATTGATTAGCTCGGTCCTGCCTCCATCCACATTTATTTCTTATCGTCCAAAGCTGGAAAACTTAGTCACGCCAATGGCTTAATTAATCATTTAATAAACCAATAGTTTAATTTTGTTTGCTTCTCGTGGTGACGTCATGGCATGTAACTTATGACCGGCCAGAACGTTCAAACTTATTCTAGCCAAATTGGATGTGTGTTTGGCCTAGTCACTGTTAACCTTTCACTGTATATGTTTCTGATCTTTGACGGCGTCACCGCCTCTATGCCAAGCTGAAGATCTACGGTTGTTGCTGACCACGGCACTCTACTGGTCGTCCATCCTCTACTCTATGTGTCTATGTCAGACCTGTTGCTGCTACACCGGGACGAAAAAGTGGGGCGGTGTCCTTACACCCCTACTGTAGCCCGACTGACCGCCAAATCCCGAGCACCCATCTGACTTCCAAACGGTATAGAAACGAGAAAATTTTGAATAGTTTTCATAAACATGGGCGAGATGAGATCTCACCTGTTTTCGATCTCGTATCCGGACCTCATTGCTTCGTTTTCATCCGTTTTCGTGTAAAAAAACAGAAAAATAGAAATAATCCGGACAAAAACAGAAAACGATTATGGGACGGGATGGAATTTTCCCGTCGTCCCGCTTTCATCCCTACAGATGCTACCGCCACGGTCAACCGGTTTTCCCGTCCGGGTCCAGGCATCCGCGCCCATGCCAATCCCGGGGCTGGTCTGTCGCTGCGTGCCCAGTGGGAAAGAATCCTGATCGAAACTTGTCTGTTGTCTGCACCCGGCGGGTGAGCCCCATGTGGCGTGCTTGGACTTGCTGCCTCTCTCTCTCAGCCAGTAGTAGCTCGCTCCGAGTCTCACTTCCTCGGCAGATCCAGTTACCCTCGATCTACTGACATGACATATCATCGGCCGCGAATGCTGTCTCGGCATCTACATGTGTCGTGACTGCTGGTGGTACCCAGATCACTGGCCTCACGCGTCGAGTCCAAGTATTTTTCTTATGGAGAATTTTGCCACAGCACACTCTACCTTGCCACCTTTTGCTCAAACACACTGTCAAAACATTAATTTGCTCAGAACCAGTGACGAAGTTAGCTAGAGCAAAACAGATTCTGATACATCACTTATATAGATATATAGCAGTATGTATACAATCTAAGCAATATTTTACTTAATGTTTTGTCAAAGTTTAGCATCAATGGCTCATCATAACATATGGTGATGGGAAAGTGACAAAAAAATCAACGATAAATGTGCCTTCAGAATGAAAAAACCGACTCATAATATTTGTTATTATGTAGCATAGTTAACCAAATAGAGATAATTTCTTGTGTGCCACTAAATGTTATCAAAATTCTCAATTTGTCATTAAAAAGTGATGATACATTCTATGCCACTAATTTAATTTTTTATCCCCTATGTACCATTGTCTCATAACGTCACTAACGACAATAGTACACATGGGATGAAAAAAATTCAATTTTTCATCCCTTTTATACCACCGCCGTCAGCTCTGTTATGACGATAGTGACATACAGGGGAAGGAAATATAAAGTAATAGTATATGAGGGATCGTAATTTTTCTAATGGCAAATAAAAAATTTAACTAACATTCGGTGGCATATAGAGAATTGTCTCAAGAAAATAAGGTCGAACCACAAAGGTGTTAGCAAAATGCATCATGTGACTTTGAGGGCTCGTAAAAAAAGGAGAAAGAAATTACTTGCTATTTTCAAATATAAATTGTATAGAATGTTAGTATATGACCTCTTTGTATTTATGTTCTTTCTTGTTGATGAAGCTATGAGCCACAGCATCATTTATAACTTTCTTATTTTCTTGTTACTCACATGTACTCATTACCTATTTGATTGTACATAATCATAGTGTTATGTACTTATTTTGAGAACTATATAACAAAAGGCAAGAGAAGTATGCATGATGCATCTAGAAGTTCGCCTGATATTGTATCTCAAATCTAAAGTCTTAAATAGTCCCCTATAAGTTGCAATTTTTCTTCTAATTCCCTAGAACCCTAATTTCAAAACTCAAAGTATAAGTCTTTTTTCTTCAAACAAATCATAATAATTAAGATTTAATTAGAAGGATCTAGCATTAGCATCGGTTGCCTAGTCCACACGGCCAAGAGAGGTCAGAGGCGAACACTGCACACGTCGTGATAGGCAGCAAGACAGTAGCCTCAGCTAGTCTGCCACGCCCGATGCATGACCGATCGTCGCTTGAGGAGCTTGTACATGTCACCATGCTTGTTGGCCAAGGCAGTGAGCGAGAAGAAAGGTGCAAGGCTTCTAGTCGAAGGAATCATACTAAGTGAGAAGGATTGGTTAAACTGAAAAGAAAATACTAAGAACGTACAAGGCCTTCAAGCTATATTATTGGACAGCTAGGCTGCTTTGTTGGTGCACAATACTGTCCCAGAGTGGTGCACAGGTGATAGAAATGAGCTAGTGACAACTATTTTTTTTTTTTTGACTCAGGTGGCTTCGCTTCTGCTCAGAACTATTATAAAATCTGGTTTCTTTGCTAAACACACCGCGCTGAGTTAAATATTATTTCTTCGCATTAGAGATGACGTCATCTTTTCAGAATGCCAAAACTACCCTTCAGTAAACTCGCATCATTTTCTTCACCAACTCAGTCCGATCCCTCTCCTGCTCGCTGCCCCCATCTCACGAAGCCACCGCGGCGGGCGCCCCTGCTCGTTGCCCTGCGCCGCCCTGCCCCGACTTTCCTCCCCAGAGCGCCTGGCCCCAACCTGCCTCCCCACCGCACCCCTGCCCGCCTGCCCCTCCTGAGAAGATGCGCAGCCGCCACCCTCGAGCTCCTCGAACCCTAGCAGTGCCCCCACCGGACTTCTCCAACTGAAGGCCAGATGGGGCAGGGCAAGAAGGTGACGAGCATCTCCAAGTACATCTTTGATGCCCATGAGGTCCATAATGCTGTTGTTCAGCAGGTCCCTGTTGCTAGTGACGTCCAAGTCCTCAAAGGGACAGTTCAGAAGCTGAAGGTGAGAAGGGCCAAGAAAAACAAGTGAAACCGAAATGACTAAGCTTATATTGTGATGGTTGTATGTGGCTGAGAGCCTTATTTTGTGGTGTAACAAAACCTGAGCCTACTACTGTGTTGCTAGACCACTTTGAGATACTTATGAACCTTAATTAGGTGTCAATTTGGCTGGTTATTGTGTCAGGATTGTTACTCTATTCGAGCTGAAAAATTATGCTATATTTGAGATGCAATGGACATTTACTAGGTGCTGAAATGCTACTTTGTCTGCTGCTGAAAAGCTGCTTTGTGCTGAGATGCCCTTGAGTGAAGAAATCCTGCCAAAATTTACTTCGGTTAATCTCTCATTGAATAGATCGCTAGAGTGATGTGTAATAGTCAGTTCGGAGCATCGTTTGGTTACCCAGCCAACCAAAAGGGCAAAATGGACATTTCAATCGTGTTCTCTCATCTCTGACTGGACGAAACAATTTTTAATTCAGTGTGGCGTGTTTTGGCAAAGAAACCAGATTTTGTAATGGTACTGGACAAATTAGTGTTTTGGCAGTGTGTATGGTCTAAAGATGAAAAGGTAAAATGTGATGTGGCAAAATTCCCTTTTTCTTATCGATCAGCTCACTGTAAGCTATTCTTATTTGCAATAATGGAAAACCACTAAGTCACACCCTTTCAGGAAGAAAGAGTGACTCTCTAGACTGTGTAATTAGTAAATGATCTATCAAATGGTAATTTACAATTTTTAACTCTTTAATTGATTCTGTAGCAGTGATTTTTTAAAATAAACTAGATATCTTAAGTTGAAAAAAAATCAGCTTCTACAGATTCACTTCGGTCACAAAATCACTTTCTTTATAAAGTTTATCTTAAAAAATCAATTTAACCACGAAATCATTTTCCTTATAAAACCACTTCCTCTATAAAATTTAGACCAAAAGAGTTCTACCAAACAGAAGTCTTGCTATTTAGTGCATCCACGAGGAAGCAAACGCAATACCCCGGACAACCTCAACTCTTTCCGTTTTTGGAAAAAAAAAATTCTCTCCTGTGTTTTTCTGTTTTTGAAAAAATTTGCATGAGAAAAGTTTGGCTAAAAAAAGTTTGCACTGAAAACTTTGCAGCAGAAAAGTTTTGCTCAAAAGTTTTGAGAAAAGTTTTGATAAAAATTTTTAAGAAAAAAGTTTTTAAAAAATTATGTGAACCTATACTACAGTCATCCAAAACTTGAACGCTAACGATCACGTGCGAAACAGGATTTTCGACCAAACAAGTCCGAAAAGGGCAAGTAACACACCAGTGCCTGTTTGAAGCACCGGAGTTTCGCTAAAACAAATTACACACATATATGAGGAAAATTTCCACGTTTGATTCGGGGTAAAAAAAAAAAGTTTCATACACCGGATAATCCTTTTACTTTTCCGGAACTGTGTCTCGTGCAAGAGTAATCAACACCAATGACAATCCGTTATCCCTCGATGCATGAATTTCACTAGAATTTTGCACCAACCAAATCTTGCGAAATTTCCACGCTCCAAACTAGGTCCGTTTCCTATGCTTCAGTGACTCCACACTTCGCTTTCTTATAGTCGCTCAAGAACAGTGGACAGAACTGCCTACTCTGAGCTCGCGTGGTACCATTTTTCTTCGACTCGCGCGCGTCATGTATGGGTTGAGTCAACCGTAGGAGCGGTACGGACCACACGGCCCACGAGATGATCTCAGTAGCTCACAAAGTCGCATCCCGGCCGTGCAAATGGGGGCCCCATGCGCTCTCATGTTAAATATTATGCCTCATATACAGAATACTAGCCCCTCTACGTATATCATGTACCGTCGTATTAGATATTTATCATCTGTGATTTTTTCATATTAAAGGATTTTTTTCATACTAAACTTATGTCTCTTTGTGTCCATCTTTTTGTAACACCCTTACTGGATAGAAGAAAATTTTGTAGGATCTTTTAAAGAAATACTTATGAAATCCTAATCTATATTGTCATTCTTATGTAACTGTTAATACGTAGCAGAAAAGAAAGATGAAAAGAATGAAAACACGTATCGTATTAAAAACAGGTCTTTTGAAAAACCTGCTCTGTGTACTGGAATTTCCTTTCCATTCGAACTTGGCTGTCGGCACGATGGTAGTGGCGACGACGCCGGCTATTAAAGACGACGACGTTGCCGTCAAGTACTAATTGCAGTACACCGAGCCTTAAGATTCGTTACCTGCAGATATTGTCCGAGCGGTTCCGGTTTGACTTTCATGTGACAGCTACGCGATGCGTGCAAGTGCCGACCGATCCGATACACCGAGCAGGCGTAGTATACAATATATCTGAAACTTCTTTATTGACCAGTAACCAATAATCATCATCGTAATAATGACATACAGCGACTGCGTACACCAAACAACCGGAAAATCCAGGAGAAATTCCAGTCAAAAAATACACGATGCGATGCCAGACGGGGACGGGTGCATGTGCATGGACCGATCGTTACCTCCTGCTACCTAATACAACAGCGGCCCTCAGCACCTCGGCGCCGGCGCTGCGAGGAAAAATGGCAGTATATACCACAAAATTACAAGTACCAAATAAGGAATAATCTCCTATTACTACTAGTGGTGTGCTGCTGCCGAGTAATGGACGTGGCTGAGCATTATTTAGCCGGCCGGCTACCGCTCGGCCTTCCGGTCGGCGGAGGCCGGGGTGAGCCGGAGCGCCCACTTGGTGGCGAACCGGTGGTACACGCTCCTGGCGGGGGCGCGGCGCAGACCCTTGCCGGCCTCCACGAAGGCACCAAGGCGCTGCAGGGCGACGTCGAGCGTCTTGGGGGACATGTTGGCGAAGCAGACGCGGAACCAGCCGGGCTCGCGGCAGTGGCACGAGGAGCCCGGGGAGATGTTGAGCCCCACCTCGAACACCACCTTCTTCCACAGCTCCATCTCCCCCTCGAACGACCGGCTGCGCATCAGGTGGCCCATGTCCACCCAGCAGAACAGACCGGCGTTGCTCTCCAGGCAACCAATGTCGATCGCCCTGAGGCCCTTCACGAGCTGGTCGCGCCGCTCCTTGATCCGCCGCTTGTTCTCCGCGATGTATTTGCGGGTGAAGTCCTTGTCGCTGAGGAGCATGGCGAGCAGGTGCTGCGTCTGGGACGAGACGAGACCGAAGCTGGACATCTTGGTCGCCGCGGAGACGACGGCGGCGTTGGAGGAGTAGATGGCGCCCACGCGGAAGCCAGGGAGGCCGAGGTCCTTGGACAAGCTGTACACGACGTGCACGCGGTCCGACACATCCGCGCCGCCGCGTGCGGCCACGACCTCGAGGACGCTGACGAAGCCCGGCTCGGCGAAGGCCGTGCCAGAGTAGATCTCGTCGCTGACGAGGTGGATGCCCTTGGCGGCGACGAAGTCGACGAGCATCTCGAGGTCGGCGCGCGGGGACGTGGTGCCGAGCGGGTTGGATGGGTTGGTGATGAGCACGCCCTTGACGCGCAGCCGCCGCTTCTGGGCGCGGCGGTATGCGTCGTTCAGCGCGGTACGCGTCACACGGAAGCCGTCCGCGCTCTTGCAGTGCACGGGGACGATCTCGGAGCCGGTACGCCACTTGAGGTCGCGGTCGAACCTGCAACGCCAAGCGTGACGCGAACGCGATCGGGTTAGACCAATCGCCATGTGCGCCGAGTCAAGTACACAGTAATGTGCAGCGCGCGGAGTCACTCAGCAGCCGCCACTTGCACGTTCCATATGCAAGTAAAAGCAACTCATGTGTGTGTGCATGTAAGAGGAGTAATTTAATACATACCCTGGGTAGTATGGAGTGGGGATGAGGAAGGCGTCCCCGTGGTCGGCGAGGCAGAACACGAGCGCCTCGTTGGCCGAGGTGGCGCCGGCGGTGAGCACGATGTTGCTCG
This sequence comes from Phragmites australis, assembly GCF_958298935.1. Taxonomy (NCBI): domain Eukaryota; kingdom Viridiplantae; phylum Streptophyta; class Magnoliopsida; order Poales; family Poaceae; genus Phragmites; species Phragmites australis. The sequence goes on from NC_084923.1 coordinate 43,185,238, forward strand.
GGTCGAACACCACCCTGTACCCCCTCTGTTCTGACATGAACCTCGCCAATGCCTGCGCAGGTCACGTGCACACATGCGCGGGTCAGTCTTGTTTACTCGTCGGTAAGTCTAGTCATACCGCAAGCACCAAGTGGATGGCTACTTGGCTAGCAAATGAATTGATCGGAGTACTTACATTCTTGAATGCCGGCATGCCGTGGTAGTCCTGGAAGAGCGCGAGCTCGCGGAAGACGGAGGCGCCTTCCCGCCGGAGCGCGAGCGCGTCCGGGTTGGCCTCTAGCCACGACTCCAGCAGGTTGAAGGATAGCTGGTTCTCGGCGAGGCCCATCTGGATGATGCCGGCGGGGTTAGAGACGGGGTCGTAGGGGTTCTTCTCGTACTCCTGCCACCCCAGGAAGTAGGACGAGTCCTGGCCGTGGCTGTTGCAACTGGCCTTCTTGGACAACAGCTGCGGCTGCGGCTTCTCGTCGGCGATCCGGCTTACCATTTTGCCACTCGCTCGGTCAGTCAGCTCTGCCCGCGCGTTTGGGTCGGTTTGAAACTGGGGGCGGCACTGGACGGAGTGTGAGAGCTAGGAGAGCTGAGAAGAGCTAGTTGCTGGTTTCGGGGGGCGGAGGCTCGGCTATATATATAGGCATATACGTGGGACCGGGATAGATTATTAGAGGGGTGAATAGACACTTATATATTTTTTAAATAGACTATCTATTTTTTTCACCCAACACTCTAAAAATACATAAATAAAAATATAAGCTTTAGAGAAATAAAACGAGAGAGAAAATTCCAAAGCAACATGACTTCACGGATAGAATATGAGCCATAGGCTCTATTAAGACACATTTTATATGTCTTTATACACAAAAACTTAAAATTTGAATAAAAAAAAGTAAATGATAGTCACCGAAAAAAGTAACTCTCAAACTTGATAATCTAGAGGCAAGTTGATTCAAGAACTTCTCAAATATATGAGAATATGAACATTTAGGCCTCTAGCAATAAGAAGAGCAACTTCGTAAGGTTCAAAAATTACAGCTCAAAGGCAAAAATGAAAATCAACAAGAAAATCGAAAAACTTACACTAAAGACAATGGGACTAAAAGAATAATATTAGAAGGAGATGAACACAAACTCATATGAGAAAATAAACTTCATTAAGTACATAGATCAGCCCTATTTTCGATAGATTACAAAGTGATTTTTATCATAAAAGCTCTAGCCTATTACAAAGACTAACTCTATCATCTCGTCTCCTCCAAAACATATCACAAAACTCTTAAATGGTTTGCTCAAGTCTCTCCCACAATTCTACCCCTCTATTTATATCACTTGGGAGCTTTCTTGGCCTTTAAGTTCAATTGTTCCCAAAATACTCTTCTCCACTAGTGCACTCTTACCTACCACCGGGGTATTTTGGTCCAGATTTCATTCCTTCTATCGAAAGGCTACGTTTTTTTCATGACTTAGCTTTGCCTCGATGCAAGCTTCGTGATGATGCCACGTGACCCTTTAGTCCTCTCGCAATTTTATGAACAAACCACGAAACCCTAGCACGCTTCTCAAAGTGTGACTAGCCGCAACTTACTTTGCCTCAAACAAGCACTCTGATGTTGATGTGTGTACCCCGTCTTGCAATCATGACTGCCGGTAAGTCTCTCTTACACTCGATCCTTCGGGCTACCTTATCACTTGCACCGGCATCCCCTTCGCTTGACTTTTTCAACACGCCATCTTCATTCTTCTCCATCCATCATTTGCTTGACCTCCACATGTACTAGAAGGATCACTCTTGACTTCGCCTGGCCTCCTTAATCGTTTAGCACCAAGCCTCCCGCTTGGCTCTAATCATCTCGCCATCGATTGCTAAGTTGCATCCATCACCTGCACACCATGAAACAAGCAAACATGTTTCTTCCATTACAAACCATCTCTAGGTTAGCTCAAAACAAAAATCTTAAAATGAAAGCACGTCCTGTAGAAATCGTGAACACTAGATGTTTCAGTGTGTTCTGCCTCTAAACACCAGACCATCTGATGAGTCCAACTCCTTTGTGCATGAAGAATCTCGCCTCTGCAAGAAAAGGTCCAGTGCATTGCTCTAGTGTTCATTGTCTAGTCATCAGAACATCCAGTGCCTTCATCTCTACCAGAACACAATCGCCTTGGACGATCACTTTAAGCACTTTGGGATGCCGCAGATGCTAGGAGGATCCTAATGACTTCTAATCTAACTACTGGAGAAAAGGTCTCTCTAAAGTATATCCCCTCTATTTGAGAGAAACCTCGAGCCACAAGTCTAACTTTGTTTCTCACTACAGACCCATCCTCCTCCTATTTATTTTTGAAAATCCATTTAGTGCCAATGGTGTGAACATTTTGGGGTGGCTCTACAAGGATCTAAACATGGTTTCTCTTAGAATTTTCTAATAGTTCATGCATAGTATTGACCCAATTTAAATCAGAAAGAGCGTGTCCAACATCATGGAGCTCAAAAAATGCAACAAATGCAGAATCAGTGAAATGAGCATTTTGAGCAGATTTAAACCTCGCTACCCTCTCACTAAGTTCATCGATCATCAGCTGCGGGGGATGTCTCTGTCGAATGTGTTGTGGTGCCTCACGCTATGAGACAACCTCCCCCTCAATCGTTGTAGGTGCAGGCTCGAAAGCAGCTGAAGTAGGCGTAGAGGCTGCAGGACCCTCTACCAGAGTCGAAGAAGCAGGAACTAGCTCAAGAGAAGGTGTGATGGCATGAAGTAGTGGATCATCCTCATCATCACCTAGAGCTGGAAGGTCACCATCTACGAAGATGCTTTTGCTCATCTCTTGTTCACCTGAATCCTCAAGAACATTGCTAGCACAAGGGGTCGATTCATCAAAGGTTACATCACAGGATTCCATGATAGTGTTAGTGTCAAGATTAATAAACCATGTAAAAATGATCATGAAGCGAATAACCTAAAAAGATCCCATTGGAAGAACGCGACTCAAACTTATCAAGATTGCTACTCTTTAGGATGAAACAACGACATCCAAAAACTTTCAAATGAGAAACCTTCGTCTTCCTGCCAAAACGTAGCTCATAAGACGTCACATTCAAGATCGAATACAAGAAAATTCGATTGGAGATGTAGTAATCGGTGTTAATATCCTCAGCTCAAAACTTTCTAGGAGTCCTATGCTCATCGAGCATCATCCTAGCCATCTCCACCAAAGTCTGATTGTTCCTTACAACCACGCCATTCTGCTGAGCAACGCGTGGGGTAGAAAATTGATACCCAATGCCATGTTCAAGACAGAAAGTATCAAAGAGACAGTTCTTAAACTTGATGTCATTATCGTTGTGAATTACTTTCAATGCACCAGGGAGTTCCTTGAATAATCTCAAAGCTAAGCTCCGAAAGTATGAGAACACTTTATCCTTGCTAACAAAAAACAACACCCAAGAGTAGCGAGAAAAATTATCAACAATGATAAGTACATACCATTTCCCACTCGCCGAACGAACCCCGGAAGGACCAACAATATTCATATGGAGAAGTTCTCCTAATTGTTCAGTCATCATCAATTTGACTGGTAGGTGAGAAGTGACAACCATCTTGCTATACCGACAAGGAGCACTAACCAGATTTTTCTCAAACTTGAGCTTATGCAATCGTCGAATCAAGCCTAGGGTACTCAAATGAGAAAGCAAATCAAAACTCACGTGTCCTAGTCTCCTATGCCACATCCAAAGCTCAGAAGAGGGTTGAGAAATTAAGCATTGAGAAGAACAAAAGGACTCAAAAAATGAGATCCAAAGACTCTCCCTACTCGAGAAATCCAGCAAATCAAAGCGCTTGAGGAATCAAGAGCTCTAAAAGTATCACGCTTGAAGCGCACTTCCAAGTCTTCATTCAGCAACTGAGATACAGAAAGCAAGTTGTATCTCAGATGCTCCATCAAAGCTACATCCTTGAGAGTGAAACTCTCACTCACTCTTACCATACCTTTGGCCTTCACTCTACCTTTTCTATCATCCTTGAATGTGATTTACTCATGTCGCTTCGTTGGGGGTGAAGCTAGAGAACCATGATGCATCTTCTGTCATATGATGCGAACGATCGGAGTTGAGGAGCCACTTGTTCTCCAGGTCTCGGCCTGCCACCTACATATGAAAGAATAAAATGTGGATGTTTCAGTACTGGGGTTTGACAAAAACCTCTTGTGAATCCAATACTGGGTCATCCGCTCTAAAGCAGTAAAGGCAGGTGCATGCAAATCAATACTAGTGCGCTGAGGGAGAGTGCCACGATACAAAAAACGTGGTCCGCTAAAGCGCTGCAGCTCAAAGCCTCATACACATGAACTAAAACCATATGAATTATGATAAAATCTCAAGGAGGAAACATAGAAGCACTGAAACCTCATGAGTAAGAGCGAGGAAAAGGCTCATGTACATCAGAAGTGGGGCGATACAAGTCCCGAGTGCTTCACTCTCACTCACGCCGTTCATCCCTCCTAAGGCAAAAGCAAAACCCAATTAGGTGACCCTTTCTCTGGTAGTAGGTATAGTAGTAGCATTTCTCAAGAATTGGACTGCCGGTCACTCTAGGCTCTATCACAGGGGCTTTCATCTTTGGCTATGGAGCTTTCTTTGGTTATGGTGTGAATTTATTCTTTGTGGATTGTGGTGTGGGTTTCTTCTTTGTGGGTTGTACTGGGATATTGACCTTGGATTTCTCGGCCTTATGGGTAGTAGGTGTGGTGAAAAAAATATTACAATCCCCATTGTAAGCCACTCTCTCAAAACCCAACCCCAAAGCAAAACTCGTCTTATATGTGCATATTTTGTTCTTGGCCAAAATCAAGCTCATCTTGCCCTTACCTTCTGAGCATTTCTCCACAAGAGAAAGGAGATACTCATTATCGGCCATGAGCTTTTTCACTTGCCTTCTAACTCTGCTGAGTTTATCCTTAAGAATAATGCAGGTAAAACAGTTCGACTGTACATCCTTAGAGCTTTCAGTACTCTCCAATCTAGATTCTAGCTCCTTAACGTGCTTGTCTTTCATCTCAACATCCTTTGCAAGCAAAGGACAATTGTAGCAAGCACCCAAGAGAGTAGACTTAGACTCCTACTCAAGGAGCTTCTTTTAACAATCTCAAGCCAACTGGCGACTTGAGCATGCAAAGTATGAAGCTTGGCAAGCTCACTCATGACCATAAGACAACTCTCACACTCTTCATCTTTTGCCCTAGACTTAAACAAAGCAAGCTCAGTTGTCACACACTCATATCTAGACTTGACCTCCTTCAACTCATCAACCGCTTTCTTAAGTAACATATCCTGACTAACAAGAGTGTCATTCACGGTATCAACCTAAATAGAAAGCTGATCATAGGAAGAGGATACCTCAGAAGGATCATGCTCGGGGTTGCTGTCGTTGTCATCCTCCATGAAGCAAAGGCCGATGAAGTCATTGCTCCTCCTCTTATGCTTCACGATCTGCTCCTCCTCTTCTAAGCTCTTCTCCTCACTTGAGGAGATGTCGACGTCGCTAAGCGTCATCACGAAAAATCGAGATGCCACCTTGAACGCCTTCTTAGCCAACTTGTTGCGGTTCTTGAAGAAGGGCTTCTTGAACTTCTTGTGCTTGTTGTGGTCGTGATTGCGGACTTCCCTCTTCTTGAGCTTGGGGCAATCTAGCTTGAAGTGGGTGGTGTCACCACACTCAAAGTAGGCACAAGCATCACCTGTTCTCTGGTCTCGATGGTTGCTGTAGAAGCGGATGAACTTCTTCACAATCAGTGCAAAATTCTCATCATCAAGCACATCCACCGGTACCTCTGTGATAGAGACTAAGGAAGACAAAGCAAATCCACCAGTTAAGGGGCTGGGAAACGAAACACCACCTCCAGATTGACTGACAGCCACCGCTAGGTCCTAAAACCAACGCCATGTCCTAAGATAGGAGGTTTTTAGACCTATCCTTACTGCCTTGACGATCTCGGTGCACTTGAGCTTGCTAAAGAGTTCATCAGAAGTAATTGTGTCATAACTGGATGAATCTTCAATGCTCGAGATCTTAAATTCCCACATGCTACGATCAAGAGCATAGAGAAGCTTGATTGCCCTCTCATGATCAGAGCAGGGCAAAACCCCAGTGGATCTAAGGTTGCTCATAATTCCATGGAAGACACTGAGAGGAATCCAAATTTCCCTAGCAATACGAAGGTGTTGAACTCTATCAAACTTATTATGACTCAAGCTGGTGAATAATATATTTCTAGTCTTGTTGTTGGCTTCATATTATTTGTTCTAAGCTTGAGAAGTGCGGGCAACAGGAATCTCATAGTTGGAGTCTAAAACCTCCCATATTGCACTTCCTTTGCTTAAGAAATAAGCCTCTATGCTCACCTCCAGTACGAAAAGTCTCACCCATCAAAGAGCAGAATCTTCCCATGTCGCCTACGGATCACAAAGCCGGTTAAGATCAACTAGCGATCTAACACGGCTCTGATACTAATTGTAGGACCAAGATTGGCGACTAGAGTGGGGGTGAATAGACATCTTAACAAATTTCTTATGAAATTGATGGCCTTCTCCTAGTCTTGAAACCAACAAACCTCAAAAACCACATGCGGAAGCAAGAGAGATGAGAACAAATTGAAAGACTTCCAAAACCAACGCTAACACGGCTCTGATATTAATTGTAGGACCAAGATTGGCGACTAGAGTGGGGGTGAATAGACGTCTTAACAAATTTCTTACGAAATTGATGGCCTTCTCCTATTCTTGAACCCAACACACCTCAAAAACCACATGCTGAAGTAAGAGATATGAGAACAAATTGAAAGACTTCCAAAACCAATGCTACTCTTCGATGGATGAGAACTCTAGGTTCCATTTAAGGCCATATCAAAAGTCATAGCGCAAAAAAGCAATCAACTTGAAGAAAAATTCCTAATCACAAGAGGACTAGCCACCGGAAGAAGGGATTCTTCAAGTTGATGGATAAAGAGGGTTAGGATAGTTCATGACCAACTCATATGAGAAGATTAACCCTCTAGCAACAAGAAGAACACCTCTCACAAGACCAAAAAGGAGCATCTCTCAAGGAAAAAAAAAGAAACCATAAAAAACTTTCACCAAAATGTGAGAGCCAAAAGTAAGAGACTAGAAGGAGATGAACTCAAACATATGAAAAGACCACTCTCTTCATTAAGCTTAGAGGAACACCCTCTTTTGGCAAATTACAAAGTGTTTTTCTCATAAAAGCTCTCATCTAAATATAGGCTAAGCACTCCTCTCTCCCTCTCCACACAACACATGTACATCCTACACCATTGAACTCCATCACAAGTTAGTCGAAATCAAAATCCATGCAGAAATGACACATCTGAAAAATCATGAATGCCAGATCATCCGATGTTCACTCCTCCTGAGCGCCGGACCATCCGACGTGTTAAAATCAGCAGACCAGGTCACCTGAAATCCTCTTTATAAGAAACAGTCTGACATGTATCCATGCCCATCGCCGGACCATTCGACATTTTGTCAGAACCCGTTTTGCACCCTCTCTGAAAAAATTACTCTGGTGAAGCATCCGATGTACACATTTCCCATCACCAGACCATCCGGCGTATACCAGTCCGCCAGAGCTAGTTTGCAACCTATCTGCAAGAAAAACTCTAGCATTCACTGATGCCTAACGCCGAACCATCCAGCATGTACTTCAATTCTTACTTCTTCACTGAAATGCTCTGGCGTGTACTGCATATGAACGCTAGATCATCCGGTGAGTTCATTTTCTTCAGCGCCAGATCATCCGACGCGTACAATTTTCCTAGACTCAGTCACAAACATGCCAAATCTATTTTCTCTACAACTTTTGTTAGTTATGATCATAGTTACAGTACATAACCATGCCCAAGCAATCTCAAATCCAAACCAAATCAACATCATTGTCAATCACTCATGACATATAAACCAAGGCACATTTCAACTTAGTTTCTTAGTTTCCCATCTTTATTAGAGCACTAGAGTTTTTACTTCTTTTTTTGTTGATGCAATGAGGCAAAATGAAATGCTCGTATAAAAAATGCGTAGGAATGGACATCAGTACGACATGCTTCATATGATTACATCGTCTGATTGGTTTGTCTCTGCAAAATATCTACCTATGGGTTATATACACATAAGGAGTATACCGGATATAGACATGGTTTGTTCTATGCATGTTTAACAATTCCATATACTACAAAACCGAATCTATGCTACCTGATACGCCTGGAAATCTAGAAGATATATACTAGGAAGGTCTCAGTTGGTTACCCAACTCGAGAACTAGTATCTAAGTAAGATTTATCTGCCTTGTCTTGGTAGACAACATGAAGGACTCTCTATTAACTACGGCTAGATAGGAGACATCATATCAACCCTATATAAATTGGGAACCTAGATCCCTAGGGAGGAAAAGAGAGAGAGAAGACTCACGCATATGCAACTCGAGCCAAATACTAAGATCATAGGAGATACTCAGTGACATCCTCCTTAGTTTAGTGTAGATCCGATCTGATCCCTTTAATAGGTCTAGACACATTGCTTAATTACAGTACCATCCATACATGATGTAGGGTATTACTCCAGTCGGGGTCCGAACTTGTCTACATTGTGTGTCTTGCTTTGTGTTCAATTCCTGATCTCGAAGGTACCCTAGTCAATTACGGATATATTGTCAAGAACAAATCTTTAATAGTTAGCGCGCCAGGTAGGGGCCTTCTTCTATTCTTTAGGATTGATCATATCTCGAGTTCACAGCCACACTGGTTTCTTTGACGATGGTTTTTATGACCACTTCGAGTGCGCGAAAACCATCTACTCATCGCCTCATGTCGGGTTTTTCGTTAGGACGATCAAGGTGGACTGATCCACACTGATATTCTCGATTCAGCCCATTAGACGCATGCCATGAGGTGGGACATCTGGTTTTGGTCCCGTTACTCGGAGGTTTGAATCCTTCCGTAAGGTAGATCCAAAACGCTGCATTGGTGCGTCCCACCCCAACTAACTAGTGCTTGACTTGACTTTCCCCCACGCCCTATCCAATGCGTCGACAGCTCTTCGGCTTGCTTGAGAAGAGTTTCACCTGGAGTACAACATTATATACCCAAGGTCAGTAAAAAACAATATAGAGGAGGAAGTAAAGAAGCTGAAGCAGCTAGAAAGCCAAGGTTGTTGATTTTGATTGATTGCCTGAGTAGGGGTAGTTATGTGATTGAAAAAAGGCCAGAGTTTTAATAAATTTTTGGTTTTGGACGGTCTCAGCCCAGAAAGTGAAAAGAATGAGATCTGCTATAAGTAATACAATTGTCAATTAGGCATTTGGAAAAGGCAATGATCTGTAGCAGTCAGTACTGGTGTGTGTTTCTTCTTTGCTTTATCTTTTCATTCAAAGAAATTCTCTTTTTGTTTTGAACGCACATACTTTTGGTTCCACTTTCAAGAACAGCAGAGAAGTCCAATGCAAAAGAATTTTGGCCGCAGCCGATTAGGATCCCAGGGAGCCTAACGTTCTCCAGTGTATATGCACCAACAGTGAGGATGAGGATCAGGATAGCGGCAATGCCAACTCAGCCGACAGCCAGAGCAGCCGAATAGATCGATTCATGTTCATGGCTCGAGGAGTCGAAGCCACACCTGACAACTTGATGGTGCTAGATCAAAACACCACAGAGGACAGTGACACCGGAATTCCCGTGGATCTAGTAGTGGCAGTCGTCGCCCATGGTACCGGCGTCACTGGATATATACTGCCAGAAAAGTCTCTGGCTGGAGATTAGTTCACTCCTAATACTACTGATCAACGATGAATCGTAGGAGGTCAGGTGCGCTCTGGTCTTCAACAACGACTTATGGTAGGTACCCCTCCACTAACACTGGTCCCGATATCAAGGAATGAATACTCTTAGGACAACTATCATGAGGCTTCATTGACTCGACCACAAACAAGCCTCATCAGTGGTGTCTTTAGCACCCTAGAGGCTAATGTCCAGGGTGCTCATCTGATTCTAAGATTCTTCCCTGAGTTGGATCCGATGAATCCTTTAACCCCGATGCTTGATCAAGTGAAAACTTGACTCGATTCGGCCCAGATCCAAGCTGCTCGAGTAAACAACCCTAGCGGTTCTAGGCACCAGTTTGGGGATCCACAGACGAGGATATTCCCAAGTCGAGGAATAACATATGGGAAGCTTAGGAGGTTGAGGTCGAGCACGGTCCTGCAGACCGGGTTGTAACTACCCTGTCCATAGGAGCAGGAATCAGGAAGACATGAGAAACTGCATCTCTCATGATCGGCATAGTCTATGGAGAGTGATAGACAACTGTCGCGAGGAACACCGAGAGGATGACTGACACTACAACGAGTGCATAACTCTAGGATGGGACGATCGATGTGACTCCCCTATTCGAAGGAACAAGCATGACGGTCCTCCTCCACCTCCTAAAGAGTTTGATGGGGGTTGCAAAGTCTTCCCACCTGGGGTTCGATCGATATGATGGTCCGAGAAGTTCAAAGCAAGTCTGACCCAAAAATACAATGGAAAGCTTAATCCCAATGAGTGGTTGCAGATCTATACCATTGTTATTCAAGCAGTGGGTGATGACAACAAGGTAGTGGCTAGCTACCTGCTAACCACGCTGGACGAACTAGCACAGTTCTAGTTATTGAACATGCATCCCATCTCGATCCGATCGTGGGCTAAGATGAAGGCTCAATTCATTGCAAACTTCCAGGGCACATTTGAGTGCCTAGAAACGGAGATGAATCTTCATAAGCTGAACTAAGGCAAAGACGAATCTCTTTGAGACTTCATCCGGAGGTTTAACGATAGGCACAAAACGATCCTAGATATCCCCATTGATTCAACCGTCATCGCCTTTAAGCGAGGTGTCAAGGACACAGATTTGGTCAGGAAATTAGCTACCAGAAAGATTCAAATGGTCAAAGAGCTATTCGAATTACCCAACAAGTTTGCAAAGCGTGCTGAAGCTCAAGCACATGCCAAAATCCCTCAGCCTGGCAAGGAAAATCTCGAGTCCATGAAGAACCGGGGGGGGGGGAGGGTAAATCAGGTGACAAGCACAAGGATCCAAACATGACTGTAGCTGTGGTCGATAGGTGTAAGTCACACAACATCAGGGATAACAAAGGCCTAAGCCAAGGTGGTGGAAGGCATGTCTCGTCCATCGGACAAACCAACACAACTTCGACAAATGCCACAATAGTGAAATGAAGGTTGATGATAAGCTCAAGGACGTTGTTGCTGAGTATCACAACAAATAGACCAAGCCAGATGCCAAAGTCGACGAACTCGAATTCCTCGAGGCCGATAATAGTTTGACACACATGTTCGGAGGATCCACCGCGTACAAATCCATGAGACAGTACAAAGCGGTTGAGAGAGAGGTAAACCAGGATTTGATGGAGCCTACTTGATACCTCAAGTGGTTAGAGGTCCCAGTCACCTTCCACTAAGCTGACCACCCAACTGCGGTCCCACACCTTGGTCGATACCAGATTGTGGTCTAGACTACTATCCTCAACATCAAGATACATCGAACATTGGTTGATAGAGGTTGTTCACTTAATCTCATCTTTGCCAAGATGCTAGACAAGTGGGAATTTCAAGGTCGGAGCTCAAGGCAGGAGCTGAGCCTTTTCATGTTATAACCCCAAATTCATCCAATATACTCCTTGACCGGATCGAGCTGCCAGTTACATTTGGGGAGCCTGATAACTTCCACACAGAAAAGTTGACCTTTGATGTCATGAACTTTCAGACGGCTTACAACGTGATTTTGGGCTGCCCAATGCTGGGTAATTTTATGGTCATGGTACACTACACGTATCAAACACTCAAGATTCTAGACCCCAAAGGGGTTATAACTGTCAAAGGGGATCAAGGTGCAATGGTCAAATGCGATAAGTAGAGCTTGGATATGGTCGAGCACTTCTGCCGGACGACAACTACTTCTAAAGGTGTGGAGTCCAAGTGCTAAAAGCATCAAACCATCATTGAGGTTAAGGACTCCAAGCTCGTATGTCTTATTGACACTTCCAAGTCCAACAAGGCCACTAAGGGAGATTATAATGATGGTGCCAACGACAAGAAGATCGATGGTGGTGTCAAGGCAATAACCCTCGACACGTCTGACTCAGCCAAGATGGTTAAGATATGTTGTGACCTTAATCCCAAATAGGAACTCTAGCTCATCACTTTCCTTCGGGCAAAACAAGATGTATTTGCATGGCAACCCTCTAACATGTTCTGAGTCCCTAGGGAGGTGATTGAGCATCGACTAGCTATGAAACTCAACGCTAAACTCGTGGTGCAGAAACAGCAAAGGTTTGAAGAGGATAGGAAGCAAGCTATCCAGGAGGTCGACAAACTCCTAAAGGCGAGCTTCATTTGAGAGGTTCATCATCCCATGTGGCTCGCGAATGTGTGTCCTCGTGAAGAAACCCAATGGCAGGTGGACAATGTGTGTTAACTTTACTGATCTCACCAAAGCTTGTCCGAAGGATCCTTTTCCTCCTCCTCGCATCGACTAGATTGTTGACTCTACAGCAGGTTGTAAGTTGTTGTGTTTTCTAGATGTTTAGTTGGGGTATTACCAAATTAGCATGAGAATAGGGGATGAGAGAAAGACCGCTTCTATTTGTAAGGAACTATCCGGATAGTATTCTAATTAATCAATAAGTTGATCATTTGCATAATCATGACTATAATGATTAACCAGAACACCATTCCGGTAGTCCCGGCATGTGTTTTGTGTCTAAGATCAAAATACACGCCTTTCCAACATATACCATCACAACAAAGCTTAATAAAGAGCAAGTAATTAACATTATATTACAAGTTCTTAAGTATTTGCAATTTCTGAGAATTTACAACAAAAGAGAACTAGGAGGACCTTAAAATAGATCAACTCCTAGACAACAAAAGCAAACTACACAACGGAAGAAAAAAGCTATGAACAACAAAATATAGGTGGAGCCATATGCCCTTAGGCTCCACCCTAAAATAATGTCACCCGAGTAGTTGCCTACTCATGCCCACCACCAATGCCAGCTGGCGTGAAGTAGCCGAACACTAGCTCCTCCTCACCAGTAGCACTGAAAAAGTAGCTTGAGTACAAAGGTACTCGCAAAACTTAATCCATAATTGGAACATATAAATAACCTGACTCTAAGGAGAATGCATTTGGTTAATTAGCAAGGAGTCAGCCACAAGGTTAAGTAAATTCATATGCAAAAGTCATTTGACACAATGTGTGAGCATCTAACTTAACCACATGTATCTTTCTATCCTATATTCATCAACATAAACCTGTATCTGACTAGAACATAATAATTAGTCAAATGCCATCACCTACCAAATCCCAACATACCATTCATCCCACACTCATGACTCTACGACCGATGCAGATGGATAGAAGTATTCTAATGATCGAGAGCGTGGCGATTCGAATTGATCTTACACCCTGCAATGGGGTACAACTGTACCCACATGACTCTGGCCCATCCTCTTGGCCCCCGAGACAACCTTTCTCATACTTGAAACTACCCACTTGCATATGCTTTTATGGCATCGGGGTTACTGCGAGCGTGTCCTGGACACCTCTGGATCCCAACCGCCTTGCTTCTCCTTCGAATATGTGGTACTCAACTCATTCATCCATTATCCGAATATGTGGTTATACAGAAAGTGTTAAAGCCAACAACACTGACGGATGATACTTAACCGATGCAAGCGGTCCATGGCATCCGGGTTCCTCTCCCGACTTACCCCTAGCATCGCCCACATCTTGTCTCATCCTCACATCACATACATCCCAACATTATTGTTATCCTTGTGAAATATTAGATAAGCCCTATAGCTCGCGAACGATGGTCAAATCATCGATCGACTTCTACTGAGAACCTATGCATTGCTAAGCATTTCGGTTATAAGGATAACCTATGCATCAACAATATTACACTCAGGTTATAAGGATAATAATAATTAACGAAATCAAGGTAGAAGTAATGCATCAACATAGGTTCTACTCATAAGACTCTCGACATTCGACTCACCACTCATGCAAATATACATAGAGCATAATTTATCAAATTAGACAACACATGATCCAAAGTAGTAGGTAGAGTATACTTAGATGCTTACCTTTCTACTTCGGTGCCTACCTAATATTGCCCGCATAACACTCACAAAATTCCGAACCACCCTCGGTCACACCTGCGTCACACCCCGGTCCTTCGTTCACTAAAAAAGAACACATGCAATGATGAGCATGAAAAGGACGCAATGAAGCATTCCACATGATGCATAACATTAAGTTAAAAGAGCAATACATGCGGAAGAATAATTAAGTTTGTGATCTAAACAACTTCGGAAACTCATACAGAATCCGGAAGTTTCGGGTTCAACTCGAAACCTCCGGGTTCAGAACTTCTGGGTTCACCTCCGGACAGGGGTCCTCAGTTAGCAATTTATGAATTAACTCGGAAGTTCTAGGTCAAGTTGGAACTTTCGGGTTGGCTTGGAATCTTTGGGTTAGCTTCTGGGTGAGGGCTCTCTGTTTGACTTTGCTTCGTTTATCCTGGAACTTATGGGCTATATCCGGAACTTCCCGGTGGTCAAGTTTTTCGGGTGAGGCTCCGAACGAGGGGGCTCTATTAAACCTAACTTGAGGTATCTGGAACTTCTGGGCATGGGTCCATATAGGAGCTCTCGATTAGCGATTTTTAATTTAACTCAAAAGTTCTAGGTTTTGTTTCGGGTGAGGGTGCTCGGCTAATCTTGACTCGAGTCAACTCGGAACTTCCGAGATATACCCGGAACTTCCAGGTGAGGCGCTGAGAAGGGTGCTTGGTTAGAACTAAACCAAAATACATGGAACCTCTAGGTCTTAACCCGAAACCTCCGGGTTCTGGCTGATTTGAGTCTCATGACGTTCCGATGGCTGATTCGACTCGTATGTTAAATCTATCACATATAAACATTTATATGCACTATACAAAGGGTTCTTAACTCAATTTTCACCCTAATTCCTCATGATTCCTGAGGATAATTGAATGGGAATTTCTCAGGACTACCCCAAACTTTCGGGTTGAACCCGGAACATCCGGGTTGCTGCAGAGAGCATTTTTCACAAGGAAACTTTGGTCGATTCGATTGCACGCCTCGCCAATTCAAAGGTACAAGGGCTTTGCACTAACTCATGGGTTCTAGACTTCTTCTAGCAACAAAACCACATGATTTCCTAGCTCAAACTCATCCAAAATCCTCTAATCAGCTCCAATTCTCAAGAACTCGAGACGCATTGCAACTTCACAACCGAAGCTACAAAATCAAAATCCATCCAACCAAAATTGTGTATTCTCACCATGGATGCCTAGGGGACTTACTCAAGGTTCTTTGCTGAGGTTGGTGATTGTCGGTTGAAGGAGGAAACGGCGAAAAAGCTCGAGGAAGAGGAAGAAGGCTAGTGCTCCTCGTTCTTCAACCAAGAACACCAAAACGAATAAAAAACGGCTCGAATCCTTCAGGAATGCGCAAAGGAATTGGATGGATGGGAAGCTTAGGAGATAATGATCATGTGGGCACCACATACATACCTCAGTTTCACTTCTTGAGGGAGGAATCCGAGGAGAGAGAGATAGAGCTAGAGAGGGAGGGAGAGCTCCTTGATCTTGGCCGGTTAGGAGGAGAGGGAGCACGAGAGAGAGTGAAGGAAAGGGAGGGAGTGGGTGGGGCTGCTGTCCCATTGAGAGATGGGGTGGTTGGCCCACCCATGTTAGCCCCATTTGCTAGAAAGACAAGATATTTCAAATAAAAGTTTTGATTCTTTCTCTCCCGAATTTCTTTCTCTCATCCTATTGACTCAAAAAGAGGTGTTCTAGTGCTCGAGAACAAAATGACTCAAAATTAAGCATGACACCTATGAAGCATAATTATGCTTAAATACATGATTACGGGTTTTGGGACATGACATTGTTATTCCCTTTGGTGTATTTTGCTATGTAAAGATATTTTTTGGCTTAAAGAATGCTAGTGCTACTTATCAACGATGTATTTCAAAGCTGTTTATAGCCCCGGACCGGGTGCAATATTGAAGCTTATGCTGATGATATTGTAGTCAAATCTAGAACCAAAGGCACATTGATTTACGACCTCAAAGAGACATTCGACAACCTTGGGAAGTATCCTATGATGCTTAATCCCAAGAAGTGCTTGTTCAGCGTTTTGTCCAGTAAGCTTCTCGGCTTCCTGGTGTCAAGTCGAGGCATCAAGGTCAATCCATGTAAAATCAAGGCTCTCAACCAAATGCGGTCACCTCAAATACTGAAGGAAGTTAAAAATTAACAGGATGCATATCAGCCCTTAGTCAATTCATCTCTAGGATGGGTGAGCGAGGTCTTCACGTGGCTGAAGAAACACAATCAGTTCAAGTGGATAGAAGAAGCGGAGATTGCCTTCTAGGATTTTAAAAAAGTAGTTATCGTCTCTATTAATTCTAATACCACCTAACAAAAAAGAGGAGCTATTTCTATATATTGTAGCAACCCCACAAGTTGTAAGCACGGTTCTGACGGTCGAGCGGGAATGCCTTGAGAAAAAGGCCAAGTTTTAAAAACATGTTTACTACGTGAGCGAAGTCCTACACGACGCTAAGCTACGGGAGGCAACTGGACGAATCACACAATGGGAGGTCGAGCTTAGTGAGTTCGACGTACACTATGCATTGCGAATAAGCATTAAGTCGAGAGTAATAGCGAAATTCATTACCGAATGGACAAGCATTGAAGAAACAAAGCCAAGTGTGGTCGAGGACCACTGTACGCTCTTCTTCGATGGATTGCTCATGCTTCATGTCTCACGGGCTGGCAATGTACTCAAATCTCCAATGGGTGACGAACTTAGGTATGCTATTCAATTAGATTTTAAAGCTTCAAATAATATTGCATAATACGAAGGACTAGTAAACGGGCTCCACATAGCTTCATCAATTGGAATCAGATAACTTCTCATGAAAGGGAACTCACAACTAGACGTAAACCAAGTGCAAAAGGAGTATCAGTGCTCGAATGACAACATGATGGCTTATCTGAATGAGGTGCGAAAGCTCGAAGAAAAGTTTGAAGGGCTAGAAGTAACGCACATCAGAAGGAGTGATAACTCTGGTGCATATGAACTTGCTAGACTCTCTTCTTCTCGAGCACAGGTTCCCGTGGGAGTCTTTGTTGAGAAACTCCTAAAACCACCTGTCTTAACAGTTTGGTGAACGGATACTGCCAACCTCGACCAGTAGTCTGGTCAGGTTAGCGAGGCAGAATTTGCAGACATGATAGCTGCGCTACTCGAATGCGAGCTGACTTGGATGACCCCATACCAAGCCTATTTCGAAGGTCGAGACATCCCTGACGATGGTGCTTTTGTAGAGAAAATTGCTCATAAGTGCAAGCTATATGCTTTGATAGACGACAAGTTCTACCGAAAGGGGAGTAACATAATCTTGATGAAGTGCATCACTCAAGAAGAGGGCAATAAGATATTGCTTGATATCTATGGAGGCATGTGTGGTAATCATGTGTATTACCGCAACTTGGTCGAAAAAGCTTTCCATCAAGTATTTTATTGGTCAACAGCCCTCCAGGATGCTTCTGAGCTGATAAAAAGTGTGAAAGTTGTCATTTTTTTTGGAAAGCAGACCACTCGACCAACCCAAGCTTTGTAAACAACTCATCTTTCTTGGCCTTTCTCCATCTGCAGCTTGGATATCCTGGGACCATTTCCAAGGGCCCAAGTTGGTTATAAGTTCCTATTCGTGGATATCAACACGTTCACTAAGTGGATTGAGGCTGAACCTGTGGGGAAAATAACCGTAAAAGCGGCTAAGAAGTTCATGAGAAGCATAATTATTCAATTCAAAATTCCACATCGGATAATTACAGACAATGGTAGCCAGTTCAAAAGTGGGACCTTTGTTGTGTTCTATGAAGAATTTGGCATTAAAACTTGCTTCGCTTCAGTAGCTCACCCTCTGAGTAACGATCAGGTGGAACATGCAAATGGTATGGTATTATAGTGCATTAATACTAGGGTCTTCAACAAGTTGAAAGCCTACTAGAAACGTTGTGTGAATAAACTTCCCTCGTTACTATGCACCCTGAGTAACAGGACCATCAGTGAGACTCCTTTCTTCTTAGTCTATGGAGTAGAAGCAATGCTTCCAACCAAGTTGATGTATGGATCACCTCGAGTGGAAAGTTACTCGGAAGAAGGGCAAGAGCTATTACAAGCGGACAATATCAATTTACTCGAGGAGTATCATGATCGAGCATCCATTCGAGTGGCTAAGTATCAACAAGCATTGCGTAGATATCACAGTCAGAAAGTCTAGCACAGGAATAGGCTAAGCACCATAAGTTATCACCTAAGTAGAAAGGGCTCTATATAGTAGTCGAAGTAACTCAACCTGGATCAGTACGACTATCTAATCCAAACGGTGAGATACTCGAAAACTCATGGCACATCAACCAACTCTAACAGTTCCATTTGTAGATAATGTTAGTTGATTATTTTTTTATCAGACTAATTATCCTATTACATATTATTAACATAAAAGACTCATCTAGCTCTTGTAAATAGTGAAGATCCACCACATCTAAGAGTTTAGAAGTATGGTTACCCCTACTTACCCTCAAACGAGTGGAGGAATCTCTTTCATTCTTCCGTGGGGCGACAGCTGATCGCCCCGAGGATTGGCCATTGACCAGTGTAGGGGCCAAGGAAGGTGGTCGAGGTGAAGACCCTGCTGGAGCTACTGATTGGCGCTGACGATGATGAGTGGTCCTCCATAGGATGCAAAGGCGATCTTGCGATTGTCAACGGAGAAGACGACCACACTCTCTTTAACACCATAGGCTCGAGGGCTTCATCGCCAAAGACCTTGTCGGTGACTTTGTCGATGATCTCATTAAAGTCACTGCCATCTTCATCTCCCTTCTGCATGGTCCGCGTCGTCGAGTCCTGTGTCGCTTGTTCTTTTGTGTCGGCATCAAGGAAATGCTAGAGGTGGCGGGTGAAGGGCCAACAACCTCGAACAAACATTCTGTTCCTTATCCTCTTAGGCTTCTCAATCGATTCCTCCTTGTTGGAGGAAACGATGATGACAATGGATGCAACCATGGCGAGAGGCTTTGGGGCTAGAGGTCGTACTCCTCCTATTTTTGAACATGGCTCAGGAGACGATAATGGAGTTGAAGTCATGGTTTCAAGCTCTACGAGTTTCTTCTGGGCAATGGGTAGGGAGAAAGGAGGGAGACTGGGTGAAAATTGATGCCAAAGATGTATCTATTTATAGCCATAAGAACGGGTCATACTGCAGAAATGACTCTGTCAAGATCTGATAGCATTGGGCGTGATGACGAGGCCACCTTGGTAGTGCGGTACATTGGGCAAAAGTCGAGGCATCACTGAGGCATTATGATATATCTGATCTCTGCAAAAAGGGCTGTGCGGTTGTTAAGACAAGTCAAATCAAAGGTTGCGGTGAAAACAAGCATGAGCAAGAATGTGTTTTTAATTCTCACCTACCCGACTATTTAATGTATACTCGATGACCATAATGCAGTTGTTGTCGTATGTCCAGGGGCTTATACCCTCGAACATATGGTCAAGAAGAATGAGTCGATGCTTGCACTCTACTCTCTGCTCGATCCAGTCATCGAGCAGATAGTTAGGGGCTACATCATATGTCTTTTGCTTATACTTCACTCTCTTTTTAACTATCACGTTAACCAGAGAGTCAGGAGTTATATTGTTTAATGACGTTGTTTATGCTCTATTCTCTACTCGAATTTAATTATTGAGCGAAGAGTCAGGGACCATGTCAGGTATCTTATAATGCTAAAGCTCTACTCTCTGTCTTGATTATCACATCAAACATGGAGTTGGAGGCTACATCACATACTTTCAATGCTACGGCTTTACTCTCCACTCGATCCAATCATCGAGCAAAGAGTCAAGGGCTACATAGCATACTTTTGATGGTACAATTATGTTCTTTCTTACTCTCTGATTGAGTATGTCTTCCTTCTTGACCAGAGAGTCAGGGGCTACATAGCAATACCATGCTTATTCAATAAGACATATTTTTTTTGGAAAAGTTTATCTGGCTTTGTGTCAACTGCTTGGGATAGAACTAGCAGAGGCATGTGTTGGGTTGATGATCAATAACTATGCCTAATAAGGCATAATGGCATAAGAGATTGTCAGACATCTCGCACCTAACGGCTAACAAGGTTATGAAGTTCTAGTCTATTCTATATATATTCTCTATCGAATTCATGTTCGTATAAGCTGGTCAAAGTGCAAGCCGGTGAAAAGTTGCAAGAGATTATCATGTTATTTTTGTTTCTAGTTTATACCATTCTTTTGCTTATTATTATGGTTGCTTCATGTGGTTACTCGAAGGCCAATGCATCTAATCATCTGTCTAGTTGAGTTTTCAGGCATAAATGGATATTCAATTAGCAAGTCTCGAGGATGGTCATTACACGTACTAGTTAGTTTTGCATCTACTTATACTAACGCTATTTCATCGATAAGGGAATAGTGGCAAAGCATATTAGACAAGCAAAATAATAGTAATGTTTATAGTCAATCCCAAGCTACTGATCAAGATTTAAGTGTTACGATTCAAGCTTGATCGAAAGGACAACCCTCGATTTCATCGCCAGACAGGCTGAGCTCCAATGACTCAACGAAAGCAGGTATTAGTGTCTCAATGTTTTTCATAATTTTTGCTTCCTCCTCTTATGAGCATCCGAATCCCTCCGTCACCACCGAGGTGTTAAGGTTGGGGTTGTAGCTCTTGAGGAGATCAAGCATCATCTTGGCGGTGATGGAGGCCGACTAATTCATGCGGTTGGAGCACTGAAGTTGTAGCATCTCGATCAACTTCTGCTTTCTTTAAAGGCTCAGTTGCATCATCTCGATTAGTTTCTGCTTTCTTCAAAGCCTCAACCATGGTTTCCTGATCAGCTTTCGCTTTCTTCGAAGTTTCTTTGAGTCTTGCAAGGTATTTATCTTTTCCATCCATGGCTTTCATCGCATCATCAAGAAGGGTTACCTTGTTTTCTAAGGAAGATTCAAGATCCGAGAAGGCAAGCAAAGGCAATTATCATTAGTTGCTCGTTGTTCGAATCACATACTTGTGATCTACGGGTAAAATTGACCTTCAATCCTCTTTTGTTGAGCGGCTAGCTCACCATCCTTCTCCTCGAGAGTTTTCTGGTAGATTGTGGGGTAGATCGCCAGAAGCTGGGCCTTGGCAGCTGCTGCTTGGGTGCAAATAGCTTCGAGGTAAGATTTCATTGCTGCACATGGATCAACAGCCAATGGACTTGCAGGAGCCTCAGGTGCATTGAGTCTCAGACTGGGTTCAGGAGCATCTACTTTTTCCATCTTTAACTTCAACCACAAAATTAGATACATAGATTAATTAATTAATAATAAAATCATATTTAAAAAAGATTTTAAAAAAAATATATAGAAAAAATTGGGCATGTTATGATTATAATATGTCTATACAATTAAATCTACATTGACAAAAATTTATGGCTCAAAATAATGTGGATTTATTACTCTCTCTCCTCTATATCTAGACTAGATCTAGATAAAAAAAATCCTTATTCATGATAAAACCTCCTAGAGGCTTAAAAATATCAAATTGAAGCTACATTTTTAAAATATAATGCTAGAATCATGTGAATCTACATAATAGAATCAACATTACTACAAATTTTAGCTAATTTAAGAATTTAAATGGATAGAACCTTGAGCACTTTAGAACATATTCAAACCCTAAATAAGCCATAAATCTAAATCTATACATCAAAAAATGATACCTAGAGATAAGATACTCTTACTTTAGACGTCTTCTCAAGGAATTCAAAAACAAAACATTCCCCTTTGTTTTCAAATTTCTCAACCACCTCTTGAGATGTACTATTCGAACAACAGTGAGCTCGATCTAAATCGAGTTTCCTATAGACGGGTACTATTTATAAAGATACTTCCACAAGTGGTTCCTAATGTGAATCGCCTGCTAAAATTAGTTTCTACATATGATTTTTTATGTGAATCGCATGTGAAAATAGTTCTATTTTCACATATTTTCTAAGATGGTTTCTTATGTGAACCGTTTATGAAAATAGAGCTATTTTCACGAGCACATAACGAACCGTATGTGAAAATTAATTTCTATGGACGGTTCACATCGGCACGGAGTCGCAACCGAGTACTCAGACGGTTTATCATATGAACCGTCTATAAAAATAAAATTTAGATGTTTAAAAAATAATTTTTATAGTTGTGCCTAAGTTCTACTGAACATGCATGATTATTCAACAAATTCCCCTAATCGTTGGATTGTTCGCTTGACATCGACTACACCGATCCTTTCACGTAGCTCCAAGAACTTGACGTGTCAAGGGGCTTTGTCAGAATGTCTGCCAACTATTCCTCTGTTCCAGCGAACTTGATTTTTCCTCGTCAAACGCACTTCCGAATGTAGTGAAAACGAGTGTGTCGTTGAAGCATACCATACATATCTTAAATTCAATGTTATTTACCCCTGCATTTGATTCTCATCCAGCAAGTTGTGCCATTTTTGACGAATTCAATTCGCCGTCAACACTAGAACAATGACGGTCCAACTATGCGACAATGCACCAATTAACTTGTCTCTTGCAATTACCGCTACAAGTGTGACATTTCCGTACTTAACATTCTGGTAGTAATTGTCCTGACGTATCGCCCGTATGGCAGTCCCTGTTTCTCTTGACTTTTTGCGGTTAGAAATTGACTACACAATGCTACAGGCTTCTATCTAGCTCTCTCAATCTTTCGGTTGCAAGTTGGAAGAAGGAAGTGATAAACCAAAACCTTGACTTTTTTTTTCCTGGGGGAATAACCAAAACCACTTGACTCGGTATTTAGCCGCGTAAGACCATCCATAATTATATTTCCTTTATTTTATTTTCTTTTTAATTTTTTTTATTCTTATTTTCCTTATTTTTTCTCATCTTTAATAACTTTTCTTCGGAGGAACATTGTTCTGAAAGAAATGAATTTAAAAATCCAGTGTTGCAGGAAACGAGAATTTTTTGACTCGCCCGAGAAAGAAATCCTTGGATGCTCTAACATAAAATTTCCAGATCATTGGTTGCATGGCACAGGAGCTTGGCTTTATTCTGTTGAGGGTTCGTGCCAACTGTGGCCTGAATTTTGATGGAGACAAGACATGATTGCTTGAGTTTAAGTGCATTGCAACTGTCACTGGTAGACTGTTTGAGTAACTGATATTGGCATGCCAATGGCTAGATCGGGTTCAACGAACCCATGTCATGTTCCTGTTGATCAAGAAGATGAAAGCACCAACACTCAACTTGGAAACTACCATTTTCACTGCAAGACTTCTTGGATCGACCTGAATGATGTTCCCAGTGCTACCATAATATCCAACCGCGAATAGATACCTCTATTTTTTTTAATAAGAAAAACGTGCACACCACATACGCCAACATACATCTAAATTAGTGTATCATATTATAGTGACATTTTTTTCAGTGGCATTTTTCCAATTTTCCTATGTCATAGGTCTAAATTAGATTAGATGACTGAACTCTAGGCAGGTGTTAATCAACTCAATTGAAATTATATCAGTTGGATAAGTATGTAACAATAAGTAAAAATTTACCTATAGAGAAAAATCCAGAATTTATAATGCAAGCAGCCATCTGGTAAAAAGAAGAAGCAAAATACGGCAAGAGGACGGCGCCCAGTGGCCACGCTGTGGCCCCAGTAGGAAGGAGCGCAGGAAACCGGCGCGCAGCCGTCCGGTACCCGCGTCAGGCTCCCGCTGCCACGCCGCGGCACGCAACAGCTCGATCGGGTCAGCGTCAGCACGTCGGCGGGAGCTGCAGGTGCGGACAGGACGTCGCCGTCCAGCGAGGCAACAGCGCGCGGGTGGGTGCCGCAGCGCGTAGGCCGCCCCGCCCGCCCGGACTGCGACAGCACCGACATGGATGGGCAGGCACGCGCCCGTCTGCGTACGTAACGTGCGAGTTTTTTTTATATTTTTTATTAAAAATTTAAATAAATAGATTTCTTACGAAAAAAATTACAAAACTAGACGCCTGCAGCTCTCTGCAGCCCTTAAAAAAACGGTTAGGCCTGCTAACCGTCCTTTAAAAGAGTGGGTGACCTAACCGCCCCTCAGAGGACGGCAAAAGGGTGCCCGCCCGTGCCCACTGCTTACCGCCCCCTGAGGAGGTGGGTACGGCTCCTTGCCGCCCTCTCGGGGGGCAGTTAGGGGGTTGCCCGCCCGCGCCGACCGGCCTCCACCCCTCCGCCATTCTCTATAAAAGTGGTTAAAAATAGTCCAAAATCATATTTTATTTAGAAAAAAGAAAAAATTGTGAAGAGAGATGAGAAGAGAGGAGAGGAGAGGGGAGGAAGAGGGCCCGTGAAGCCCTGCTGCATTTGATCCGTAGATTTGAATATCACTTTCTGGTAAGTCTTTTTTTCTTTTTATTGTTGTTAATTAGTGTAGTGGTAGTATATGATATAGGTTTTAGACATGTATGACATAGGGTTTAGAAAATACTATGATTAGTAGAAAATTGTCAAATTTACTTAGAACATGGTAAGATAGCAGTGAAATATAGAATATTATTTTTATTATGTTAGTTTTAGAAATATAGATTTTATAGAATAATAATTGTAGGGTTGTATTGTGCGACCTAGGAGCTAGCACTGTATGATAATAGGTGAACCTAGGATGTAGCATTTAGAAAATGGTAACGTTTAATTTTCACATGGTAGAATAGCTATTAAATGTAAATTGTATAGAGTAATATTTGTAGGTAAGGTTGGGTAGGACTATTATAGAAAACCTATTGTTATGTATGAATTAGTGTCGGTAAATTATTTTCTTCGATAATGAGAAATATAGTTCGTTGGTCTTAACATTGGTTATGTTTGCGGGTGTTTCCAGGGATGACAGATAAATTAATTTTTCAGATATATTATGGTGAGGGTGAAATTAGGTACGGTCCTAACGGTGTAGATCTGTTTGGATTTCGTCATGTCATGAAGGGTCTTAGTAAAGCTAATGAGAGGACCATTGTGGGTGTGTGCAAATGGCTCATGCGATTTTTCCAACTGGATCCGCAGCAATATGAGCTGAAGCTGAAAGCTGTCCCCAGTCGTGCTAGTAATGGATACTTTGGTGAGCTTGTTCCCATCAAAGTCATATCAACTTGGAGACAGTATATAGATATATCTTGTGAACGTGGTCTGCCTCTGGTTTTGTTAGCTGAGACGTACCTGAAAGATCAAACTAAGGTAAACTCTGCGGAAGCAGAAGCAGTACTAAGTGAGGCAGTGGAAGATGAATCGGACCAGGTTAATGTCGGGACCAGGGAAGATGTTGGAGATATTCAGAGCTGCAACTGATGGGTGTAGCCGATGAAGGGGAGCATATCCCTAGCATCATTGAAGAGATGGAGTTGGATGATCAAGAGTTGAAGGAAGGCTTTGCCGATGGAGATTCATCTGACGAGGAGGGTAATGCTCTAGTGCGTGTAGAGTGGAGGGATCATGAATTTTCAAAGCTGGTGGTTAGCGAGACTGATCGGACACCGTGGCAGTACCATGAGAACGAGGTGTCCCAGGATGCTATGTACCCTACAAAGGAGATAGTTATTGATGCAGTTAAATTTAGTGTCCTGTGCCGGGATAAGGGTCGGAGGGGTGGAAGACGTGGGCGGCATGTTCAAGAGTATGTGCCAAGGAGTGAGAGATGCATTTGTAGTTGCCAGAAGCCACAATTACTCCATAAATCTTGTACACATGTTATAGCTGCGTGTACGGAGCATCATATGCTTCCCAGGCAATATGTTTCAAAGTACTTAATGAAAGATCAAATACTGAACACCTAAAATTATGAGCTGTATGGTTACGACATTGTTGACACTTTTACAAGTAATCCAGAGCCTTTAAGAATCTATGTGTCTGATTTGGAAAAGATGAAGAACACACCTGGCCGCAGACAAACTCGGCTGATTCGCAATGATATGGATGAGTCCGAGGCGGATCCTAGGGTCAAGCGATACAGTCAGTGCAATGAAACAGGTCACATGTATAAGTATTATCTTAAAAATGCACCTGTTGATGCACCTGTTGTCTAGGTGAGTATTATGACGCGTTGTAGTCTGATTGTATTTAGCGTAACTTGCTATCTTAATTGTACATCGATTTCTACCATTTGAACCTTCATTTGTACGTACATGTCGCAATGTGTTCATGTTGCATATAGTGGTATAGTGAATTTGCATTCAATGTATATTGTTTCTATCTACATCTAGCAATGCATTAATGTACATGTCTTTCAAATGCAGATATGGCGGACCCTGCGACCCCTGAGCTTCTGGACCCTACAGTGGACAAGAGGCACCGCAGCTTCTTGTCCGCCGAGCACCAGATGAAGTTATGAGTGTTCCGACCACGGGGCCCTAGAGAGCTGCTTATGATCGACGATCGATGGAAGCACAGATACTTCGATACTTTCATACGAAATTGCCACATCACTGATGTAATTCCATATTATTGATGTACTTCAATACTTTTAGGTTGGCAGCAGTGGGACTCCTACCGCTTTGCCGTTTGATTGAGGCTCGTTCGACGGAGAACCCCGAGGTAGCGGCACATCATTTCTACTTTGACCGGTCACTGATAGCAGCCCTGGTCGACCGATGGAGGCTGGAGACACATACGTTACATCTCCCGTGCGGCGAGATGACCTCGATCTTGCAGGACGTAGCCTACCTCTTAGGCCTACCTTACGCCGGAGCTGCGGTTGGGGTCATTGATATGGATGCTGACTGGATCAACGTCATGCATCAGCGCTTTGGCCCGGTTGAGCGGAAGGCGGACGCACCCCCTACGTGCCTGAGTTCTTGTCCGATGCACGAGGGCTAACGAAGAAGTAGATCCTACAGTTTCAGGTTTGGTACAATACAACGTATCATTTACTATTCGAGTAACTAGTTATGATCATTATTGACACCTGTCATATTTACAGCCGGTGTACATACACCCCCAGGCCAACGCAAACTCGGTCTCCAAGCATTTGAAAGCCTATCTGTTTTGGCTGTGTGGGTGGGTTATGTTCACCAGCGGCCAAGGTCATCTGGTTGCTAGGACGCTTGTGCCGTATATGCCACATTCGTTTCCTCGCCATATCGTCGTGGTTATAGTCTTATGTAATGTTTTCACTCTATGTTTAATACTATATTTATCGTCGTTCGCATCGCATACCCACGTAATATGCTGCGAGTGTTAATTACTGATTTTTTATTATCCGACTATTACATAATCTACTCCAAATTCTCAATTCCTCAGTATACCGTTTTCATTCATCTTCAATATTTTTACTTTCAAATTTTCTTAATACCCTATTTTAATTTATGATGAAATACACAAAATTTTGCAATATTAAAGAAAAAATGGCATTACCGTCCCCTCAGATGACGGCTAGCCTGCTAACCGTCCTCCCATACCCTACCCGCCCCCTGGGAGGGCGGTTAGCCCCCTTGCCGTCCTCTGAAGGGACGGTTAGACCTCCCGCCCTCTTACTAACCGCCCTCAGAGGACTGCAACCTTTTGAGGGAGTTACAAGCGCCTAGTTTTGTAATTTTTTTATAAAAAATCTATTTATTTAAATTTTTAATTAAAAAAACTGCTTAATGTGCTACGCCTCGGAGTCGAGGACGCCCGACGCCATTCCGCCCGCCGAGCCGTATCTCTGACCCGCCCATCGGGCGGGCCTGCAGGCACCGTCAGCCGTCGGGGGACCACTGCGCACGTCGCTTTTAGCTAGCCGCAGGAGCCCAGAACACATTGACTTGCAGCGAGATGTAGTAATGGACTGATGCCACCGCAAACTTAATAAAATTCTTCTCTTCTTCTTCTTCTTGCGACTGTGAGCTCGTAAAATTCAGCGGTCCAACGAATTTCTGTGAGATTTACCACGCACAGCAGAACGTCAAATTCTTTTGTACAGGCTGTAGCACTTGCGCGACAGCATAATCCATTCGGAGAACCTATTGATAAATTGGTCCGCGTCACAACCATTCTGGTGGTGTAATGCCGGTGATTACATAAACGGAAATGTAAGGCTTTTGATAAAAAACAATGGCATCATGTATTAAGCTAAGCAAAAAAAATGCACCGCTCGATTAAGGACCCATTTGCAATGCTTAGAGCTCGTTTCTCTATTCCAGAGGAGAGTATAGGAAAATTTCGGGTAGATTCAACTCTATCGAATCCTATTACAATTGTCAGCCGGTTGACTTTTAGCTGAATGACAGATAGTGCGTGTCGAAATTCCAAACCAACGAGCCTGATATGGAAAAACCTGTGGCCGTTGCTTGGTTTATGTGGCTTTGCCAGGTACTACTGTACTTGCACGTCTAAAAAATAAAATAAAACATAGCAACATAGAGACTGTCGAATATTTGTTCTCGATAATATGTTCATAATTGACTAGGTACCCTTAATATTATAGATTGAACATGAAATGACACACACATTGTAGATAGGTCTTAGATCCTCTGTTAGAGTAATACATTATATTATGTATAGATGATATTGTATATATATTCTTTCGAGTACCAGTAATGTGTCTAGACCTATTAAAAGGATCAGATCGAATCTACGCTGAACTAAGGATGATGTCACCGAGTATCTCCTATGATCTTGGTGCTTGCCTCAAGTTGCAGATGCGTGAGTCTTCTCTCTTTTTTCCTCTCGGGGGTCCAGTTTCCCGTTTTATATATGGTTGATATGCTGTCTCATATCCAGTTGTAGTTGATAGGGAGTCCTTCATCTTATCTACTAAGACAAAACAGATAAACCCTACTTAGGTACTAGTCATTCTCGAGATGAGTAACCAATCGAGACCTTACTAATATACATCTTCTAGATTTTCGGGTATATCAGGCATCACATATTCAGTTTCGTAGTATTAAGAGTTGTTAAACATACACACAGTATACCCTATCTATATACAATATACTCATTATACGTATATACTTCATAGTTAGATATTCGACAGTAACCTCCTAACTCTGCTCAGAAGGAAAGGTTTCCACAAGTGCGCACTCGAGTACTGCCAAGTCTAAGCCTGATCGAGTAAAGTGGATCAAGCTTGTGGTCAAAAGAATCGAGCAAAAACATATCATATTCAAGGTATCGAGTGAAAACGCACTTGGGTTGAGCGCCTTGCTGTTAACCGCACTCCAGACTCGAAAGGACTATTGGCCGGCACCCGACTTCGAGTAGAGTTAAAAAAAACTTTCAAAACTTGAAACATTGGGTATAGGTGTATTTAATGCACTCAGATGGGTGTGAAGAAGTTCGCACAACGCCAACACCCCACCTTTCACGCCGATCGAGGTATCATAGAGACAGGAGTGGTTACTAAAAAGGCAATAAATTTTAGGCTATTTATCTGTACAAACCTGAATTGTAGCAACTCCTCCTCGCTCTCGCTGCCAACCTTCTAGCACAAGCCTCCAACTTTCTCTACCCAAACACGCACCACCGCTGGAAGACTTGGACCAATGGATTCTATCTCCCCTGCAAAGACCTCTACTCCTTCCTCACTAAAGAAGCAGCCCGACGCAAAGATAGTCGGCGCCTCACCCAAGAAGATAAACGAAATGAGGCACCTGACTGAAACATGGGTGATCTCATCGATGCAAGAAACAAAAATCAAAGAACTTGAAGACGAAGGCATCATTCATCCTCACGAACTGGCGGATTGGAGGTCAACGTCGGGTGAGGAGTTCCCTTCCATCAAATTTGATTATGAAATTGTGGTTTTTGAACCGTTTCTCCATTGTGGATTCAATGTTCCCCTTCTAAGTTCTTTATCACTGTACTCAATTTCTAAAAAATTGAGTTCCACCATCTGAATCCAAACTCCATCACTATGCTTAATATCTTTGTTCATCTTTACGAATCCTTCCTCGGCATCGAGCCAAGTTTGAATATTTTTCAGTACTTTTATCATATGAAGAGGAGCAATGAGAACAAGTGTATCGGATGTTGTGGCTTCCAGCTGTGACCTAGAATGAAAAACTCCTATATCTAAGTCTCTTTAATCTTCTCATGGCAAAAAGATTGAAAAAAACACTGGTTTTATATCTCCAACCCTGTCCTGGTCCACTCCCCTTAGTCTATGGAGGCCTCTTTCCCCTACAAAATCCATCATGGATGAAGAAGCACCGCGGATCCAATCACACCGCCTACTACGTCACAAAGATTAGTGAACTTAGGCAACGTGGCATGACCGAGTGGCACATGGCCAAGGACTTCATTAGTCGGAGGTTGAGTCCTTTGAAAGCACGGGATCACTTTGCCTGGGAGTATTCTAGAGACGAGGATAGCTCCAAAGATGCGGTCAGAGGTAAGGTTTATATAGCAATTTGTTGCTTCTGTTATTGCAGTCAAGCTCTTTAGAATGACTTTTCCTTTTTATAGCTCTATCTACTCCAGATATTGCTGCTCCATTGAGAAAACTCTTCTCTGAAGAAGCACAAGAATGCTCTATACAGCTCTACTCCATCGCGTATCCTCGACCAAAGGTGGGGATTTCTCAAGTAAAAGAGCAGTGATGATTACTACTCATTCAACCTGATTTGACTTTTTGATTTCAGGTCCCAGTCTTTCATCAAGAGCAAATCTGTACGACGGAGGTCCTTGACCTTGATGACACTTCCTCTTCTGGCATTAGAGACAAGGGGAAAATGCCAGTTGACCAAGGGGCCGAAGGATCTCTTCGGTCCAAGAGATCGTCTCCGCTATATGATCCAGTGCCCCTCAAATGCTCGCGGAGAAAAAGCCAACTAGTACTAACATCGAGTTATCATGTGATTGTCAAGTTGCTTTATTAATTATCGAGCACTTGCACATTGACGTTCAGTTTGCATGGGTGGACTTTCTACAGAAGACAACTGGAGTTACTCCTCGATCGCCTCCTCGAGTAACCGACATGTTCAATGACTCGATAGGAAAGGTAACCTTTATCGAGTTGCCTCCCTCACATTGGTTATTCTTCTGTGCATTGGCTTGGTGAGTCCAGAATGATGATAAATCATTGTAGTCTGATTTCTTGCAAGTAATGACGACCTTAGCTTCATCAGGTCTCATGACCATCCTTCCAGCAGAACCAAACCCTACCGTCGGTACGATTTGGAAGAGAATAATCAAGAAGAAGAAGTCAAAAGTTAGTGCGCTTATCCCAATCAACAAAAGGTTAGATTTGAATGCTTGTTTTGACTTGTGGCTTCCCTTTCCATTCGTGATTTTTTTTATTGTAGTTTGCCAGGTCGAGAAACCAAAAGAATAGGCCACAAGTGGTTCTCTAGCTACCACAAATGCGAAGAAATATACATCAAAGGACTTTCTGTTTTTATTGAGGCCACCGAGAAGGACACTTTGACTAAGAAGACAAAGGAAATATATTGTCCATATTCTGACTGCAAGAACCAGAAATTATGGGTCAAATCACACATAATCAAATCACACTTGATCTTGAGATGTTTTGTCGAGGATTACACATGTTGGTACAATCACGGTGAACAACGTACAAATGAACCAAATGACGACATCGTTGCTGATCAAGTGGATTGATGACGGGGGAGGCGAAGGCGACACTGATGTTATGGTGGATGATGATACTGATTTTGATCTAGAGGAAATATTGCACCACGTAGAACCGAATGTTTTAAGGGACAAGAGAGGTTTAGATAATTTCGAGGTGTTACAGAAGGCATTGAAGAAAATTTTGTATGAGGAATCGAAGGGCTATGATAAGAAGTTTACGGTGTTGCATTCGGTGGTTGAACATCTAAGGTTGAAGGCCAGCAATGGATGGTCCGACAAGAGTTTCTCGGATCTGTTGAGTCTATTGGCAAATATGCTTCCGAAGTCTAACTCCTTGCCCACCACCACTTATCAGACGAAGAAGCTTATCTGCCCGTTGTCATTGGATGTAAAAAAATACAAGCGTGTCCAAACCAATATATCCTTTACCATAAAGAGTACAAAGCCATGGATAGATGTCCGGTATGCAATGTGAGTTGGTACAAGAGGAATGATGATTGTGAGGACGAAGATGCTTCCGCAAATGCGAGGAAGAAGAAGAGTAATGCTGATCTTGATGAAGAAGACACTTCTTTTGACGCGAAGAAGAAGAGAAAAAGTTCTGCCATGGTGATGTGGTACCTGCCAGTGATCTTCCGCTTGCAGCATTTGTACTCGAACCCTAGGGACTCTGAACTGATACGTTGGCATTTCAATGAGCGCAAGAAGGATGGAACTAACTTTGACACCCCACTGATGCTAGCCAATAGAGAAAGTTTGATGCCATGTATCCAGATTTCGCTGAAGAACCAAAGAATGTAAGGTTCACGTTGAGTACCAATGGAATAAATCCTTTCGGTGATATAAGCCCATCACATTGCACATGGCCAGTGGTCCTGGCCATCTACAACCTTCCTCCATGGCTATGCATGAAGTGTAAGTACCTTATGCTGTCCATTCTTATCCAAGGACCGAAACAACCTAGCAACGATATAGATGTATTTGTGGAACCACTGATGAAAGATATGGCAAAACTGTGGAACGATGGGGTCCGGATGTGGGATGAGTTCAGACGATAGTACTTCACGCTGAAAGTCATGATTCCGTTACCATAAGTGATTATCCCGCCCTTTTTCCCTATCGGGACATGTTAAAGGGAAGCAAGGATGTGTAGAGTGCTTGGATGAAACCGCATCTGTGTACATTTCGTACTCATAGAAGGTAGTGTACACGCAACACCGATGGTACTTACTCAAAACTCACAAATACCGTAAGATGAAGAAACATTTTGATAACACGATTGAGCAAGGTATTGGCCCAAAACCTCGCAGCGAGGCACTAGTGTTTGAAATGGTAATGAGCACCAAGGTTGTTTTTGGGAAGCTGTCGAAGGGTAAAAAGAGGAAGAAAAGTGAGACGTCGACCGGCATGCTGTGGAAGAAGATGCCAATTTTCTTTAAGTATTTGCCCTACTGGAAGGACTTAGATATTCGCCACAACATCGATGTCATGCACGTTGAGAAGAATGTGTGTGATAGCATCCTTGGCCTCTTACTGGACATATCAGGCAAGACAAAGGATGGAATCAAGTCACGTAAGGACTTGGTGCATTTTGAAATCAGACCAGAGCTACACCCTGAAGACAGACCAAATGGGAAATATTATCTTCCCCCGGCTAGCTACTCTTTGACACCTGAGGAGAAAAAGGCATTATGCAAATGCTTACGTGGGGTGAGAGTCACGACTGGTTATTCATCCAACATCAAGAAACTAGTCTCCATGAAAGATTTGAAGCTAATCACGATTGTCATGTGATGATGACACATATGCTCCCTATTGCAATTAGGGGTATCAAGCCATAATACATCAAGGTGGTCATCACACGGTTGTGTCACTTCTTTAATGCAATTGCTCAGAAGGTGATCGATGCTGAAAAACTGGGAGCTCTACATATTTACTTGGTAGAGACTCTGTGCCAACTTGAAATGTGCTTCCCTTCATCCTTTTTCGATGTCATGGTACACCTCTTGGTTCACATCGTGAATGAGATAATTGTACTGATCCCTGTATTCTTACATCAGATATATGCATTTGAGCGGTACATGGGTATTCTCAAGGGCTATGTACGGAATCGTGCTCACCCAAAGGGTTCCATGATCAAGGGCTATAGTACCGAGGAAGTCGTTGAGTGTTGCATCAATTACATAAAAGATGCTAAATCGATTGGTGTACCTGTATCTCGACATGAGGAGAGGTTGTCCGGAAAAGGGACCAAAGGAAAGAAAAGATTCATCGATCATAATTACAAAGCAGTGGAAGAAGCACATTTCATCATCTTGCAACAACTCCAGATAGTGGTGTCGTACGTCGAGCAACACCTGAATGAGCTCCACACAGAAAATCAAGGCCGCTCACATGATTGGATTTTGAAAGAGCACAAGCATCGCTTCACCACATGGTTCAAGAACCAAAACCTTCCAGATGGTGAATCCATAGATTAAAAAATGTGAAAATGTTCGCTTGTGGCCCATCAAGCTTAGTTACATCATGACAAGTGTATGACATTAATGGGTACACGTTTTGTACCAAAGCAAAGGACAAGAAGAGCACGGCCCAAAATAGCCATCTTCGGATAGAAGCCTATGACACAGTAGGGGAGAAAAAATATCACCTACTATGTGTTCATAGATGAAATCTTGGAACTCGACTATGGAGTGAATCTGCAGATCCCCGTCTTTCGGTACAAATAGGTCAAACACCCAAATGGTGTGGTGGTGGACAACTACGAGTTCAAAACTTCGATCTCACCATGGTAGGCTACAAAGATGACCTGTGGGTATTCACTGATCATATCGCACAGGTTTTCTATATAAACGACCCCGCGAATGAAAAGAAACACATAGTTATTGATGGAAAATAAAGAATTGTCGGAGTTGAGAATGTGCAGGATGATGAAGAATGCAATCAGTTCGACGATGTACCTCCTTCAGGAGATCCAAAAAAGATAAAACTTGTAGAAGCAACCCTCAATAGATCTGTGATGCCCTACATGCGTCTTGATGGAGTAGGAAAAACAGTTCAAGGTAAATAGTGCCATGTTAGGTAACTTAGTTTCCAGTGTGATTTTCGTTTCATGCAATTTCTTTTCCAATGTGACATACATGTTATGTAACTTAATATCGAGAGCATGTATGGAGTACTAAAATACTTTAATTAATATACGGGATTGTATTAACAATATGTGTTAAGTATATGCATCTAGAATAATTTTACCCAGGAAAAAAATTAAAAATATATATTTAAAATAATTTTCACAGGTGGTTCATTGAGTCAACCGTCTGTGAAAATTATTTCTATATATATAGCAGCACGAGGCCCCCGAAACCCTAGTCCCATTGACGAACACATCGCCACGAGCCCACACCACCAGACTGCCTCATTCCGCCGCCGCGCCCCTTCGTCCTCCATTTCACCGCCAAGCCCTCTCCCTCCGGCCACTGTTCCACCACTATCCGCCACCGCTGACACCATCCCGGAGTGCGTTGCGCCCCTTCGGACACTGAACCCTAGTCCTCCTCCTAACAGGGTGCCCTCTCCCTCCGGCCTCCATTCCACCGCTATCCGCCATCACCCACGCCAACGCCGAGGATGATGCTGTCCTGGAGTCCAACGCCGACCGACGCCGACGCCGTCCCGGAGTCCGACGCTGATGGCCGACGAGGAGTGGGGCCGCCCCCGCGATGCCACTGCCCTTGACGAGGAGGGGCCACCCTGCGTTGTCGACGCCCCCACAGAGGAGGAGCCGACCCGCGCCACCATCCCCTTCACGCCTAGTCCGACCTCCCTCCTTCGGTCATTGCATTCAACTCGCCACTGACACGTCGTCCACCTTGTCGTACAGGCGTGCCGTCCACCTCGTCACTGTGGTCAGTAGCCATCCCCTCCTCTCTCTATATATATATACCCGGTCGAGCCATCGTCGTCGGTGCTCCGGCCGAGCCGTGGTCCTTCTTCTCTGTGTGATGTCCGACCATCGTGCCACCGTGGTCACTGTGAATGCAACTGTCGTCGCCATTGTCTCGGCCGAGAGCCGTTTTGTGCATCGAAGTTTTGTGGTTCTTCCGTTTTAATCACTTGTTTTACTTGTTAATTTGCTCTTGATGTTGAAAATTTGTATGTTTATGAAGATGCATATTTATAGGTAGAGCTCCAATTTTAAGCTCTAATTTAAGGAATAGATTGCAATCATTTCTAAAGAGATGTATGTAGAATGTTAGGTTACTTAATCTTTTACATTTTTTTCACAGCCATGTGTGATCTATCCATTTGCCTGTTAAGATAAAGTCCAATTGAAGGTTAATTAGCATTAAATTAAATAACTAAGTGAATGTTCATTAACTATTAAACTATTGTATGATCAAGTATTATTTACTAAAATTAGTTTGTGAATTTATATTGTTCATATGAATTTAGATAGATTAAATTTACTAATTCACATTATATTCTTATTAGTGTTTATTAATTCAATGGATTTTAAGTAATGAATAAAACATTGTGATAAAAAAAATTATAGATGGATTGAAGATGAATGTATAATTTGGATTGTCAACATTGTGATAAAAAAAAATTATAGATGGATTGAAGATGAATGTATAATTTGGATTGTCTCACCCCATGGTACATTAACGGCATGACTGTTTTTCTCAGAGCGCCCGTGGCATACAAGTCATTTGGGGTATAGCTATGGTTATGAAAGTGCCAAGTGATAATTTTCTCAATAAAGAACCTCCTAGATTCGTAATCGCATAGTCAACTACGTAAGGCGACGCAAGATTCATCGACTTTTAGCAGCAATTGTATAAGAAAGATGGCCAGTGTGAAGTGTTGATCGGATACATATGAAAAACTAAATGGAAATGATGAAAAATAGGATGGCTGCCCAGCCTACCAGCTAACGGTCCCAAGTGCCCTAATCATAGTACCCCGACCTCACTCTTAAAAGTCAAAGTTATATTTTGATAATTTTGTGTGCATTAGATTGTTCCGCAGATCTCACCATATCTAAGAAGAAAGGCACGGCATTAAAAGGTAGAGCCGGAAGGCATAAATACATTGTCCATATCTATTGTTACTAAGACATTAGCAAGGCAAAGTTATCGGTTCTCAAATTTTTATATTTTCTATTCCTACAATCCAAACGTTTGGTAAGTATACATTCCTGCTGCTGACTTTTGATGTCTGCAGGCTAGACCATTTTGCACTCTTATTACCGGGAAATGTTAGTGGCCCATAAGTCTAACAAAAACTAGCCCCTGCACACCCACTGTACAAGCTAGACTGTTGGCAACTTCATTTTATGGCCTAGACAGGATATCATCTTCAGCCATCAGAAGTCACAATCGCCAGCGTCACGGCTACCCCCGCGCCCAGTATCTTTGCCTCAGGCACCTCCGCCCCAGAGCCAAGCCTCTCCGCTGCAGACACCTCCGCCCCAAAGCCAAGCCTCTCTGTCACACCCAGTTTTAACGGATAAAACCAGATGCGGCTTATGTGTGCCTAGGATGTTTAACACACATATGGACGTAGCAAGTGAAGTAACAAAAACAACACTTTAAAGAAATAAACGTCGAACTCTTACAACAATTGACATATATTGTCTTCTATGTTGATATCTGCATCGGAATA
Source organism: Phragmites australis (assembly GCF_958298935.1). Lineage (NCBI taxonomy): Eukaryota > Viridiplantae > Streptophyta > Magnoliopsida > Poales > Poaceae > Phragmites > Phragmites australis. The sequence continues at coordinate 43,222,690 of NC_084923.1, forward strand.
GAAGCACTGGTGCCCAACAATACCGCAGGAAACCGATCGGGAGACACGCGCCTAGAATGTCACAACCTTGTCCTGATAGATTTCAACATGTTATCCGATAACTCCATAGGCGATCGACGGAGAACACCTTACTAGAATGCATCTTTCATGAGGTTTTCGAATTCTTTCCCAACTAAGTGTTTAGTTATAGCAAGTGTGAGCACATGTCGTACTCAGCAAGTTGTGAGGGAAATATTATGCATATGAAGGCTTTGACAAGGTAAGGCTAGTTTGGCTCTTTTGCATTAAACAACATTTAAGTAAAAATATTTGAAAAGCAGTAGTAATTAAGTATATGACTGTAAACAACCAACCACCTCAATATTCCACCCAACTTGACTTAACCAACTGACCACGTCAACCAAGGTTCTAACCATCAAGGTTGAACACCCAACACCTCAACCATGGCTCCCACCGTCAAAGTTGAACTACTAACCACCTCAACCACGATTCCCACCATCGTGTCTGACCCACACATCAACTATGGTCCCCACCACCACAGTTGACCACACTGAACAAACCATCAAGTTATAATCATGGTAGGTTTTTCGAGCTGCTCGTGACCGTGAGCACAGCTGAATATTCAGTTTAAACTCTGTAGAGGTTGTACATACCAACAATTCATGATTTCATCACCCGCAAGTAGGTGACTAAGTCTCCAATTTGCCCGTGTTAGCTAGACACTTGCACACATCCAAGGTGTGTGGCTAGGAGATCACTACAAAGCCTTTACAATGCTCCTCTCAGCACATGTCTACCTGCTAAGGTTTCACAGTCGCATGATTCCACCTCAACAACAGAAGCCCACTCTTACGCCCTTCGGATCCCAAGACATCGTCCATTCACCGCTCTTCAGCGTGGTCTACACTATGCTAAGACTAGCAAATTAATTGGCTAGGCTTGACCCATATCAGGCTTGTGGTTATACTGTAAACACAGAAAGGTCACCCCACGAACCGGTCCTTAGATTTGAGCAAGACTACCATTTTTCAAACCATACATCTCATCATACCACATACTCAAATCCTTATACCATGCTGCTACAAAAGTTATTCCATCATATTTTATCATTGTTGCATAGGACCATTATCAAGTTCAAGGAGCATTAATCATGATTACCATCTCAAAAGCAAGGCTAAGCAACGTACCCTTCCATAACCCAAAACCGTACTAATGCGACAAGAATGATAAGGAAAAACTAGGGTAAAGCCTAACTCTTGGGATTCCCAACAAATTATTAGCATCCATGTTTATAAAACAAAATATTTGTAAACTGGGATAAATATGATCAAGAACACAACTCGCCTTCACTCGACTCAATTGGGTTTTTAGAAAAGTCTTAGTCTAGAAGTCCTTCTAGCTCCTCTGGAACATTGACTAATCGAAAAAACTACCGACAAACAACACAAAGGAAAACACTAAGAACAGTATACCAAACATAATCAAAACATTTTAAAAACACTATGGTTGGATGGATATGATTTTAGAGAAGAAATTTAGATGTAAAAATTGTCTAAGTCGGAGTTAGGATGAAAGATAACAGCTTTCAGAAGATAGATTAGGCTGAACAGGAAAGTCTGGTTTACCGAAGTTATCTTCTTGTGCAATCATTGTGTCAGACTTGACAACATCATTGTGCAAGGTTAAAGAGCTATAGGGCTGACTAGACTTCACTGACTAGGCTAAAGAGAATGATGTGGTGCTGACTTGTCATGTCATGCAAGTATTATCTTGGATTAAAGAAAAGGTACACTGAGATCCAGTCTCGATCACCCATGATCAAATGGCCGGGGTTATGCTTCTAGGTTAAGGATACTACCAGTAAGTCTGCATAGCAGCGACAGCTCGAGTTTCGTCGAAGACAGTGATCGGGCGCGTGGCCACTGACATCGATGTTGGGCTTCAGTGGTGTTTCAGCAAAACTAGGGAAGCATAGCGTAGAACGCGGAAAGTCTAGCTCAAAGTTCTCGTTGGTTTTGGAAGGGATCATCCGAGGTAGTGGCGAAACAGCGACGACTTCCCTCAGATTTAACCATGGCCGCATCTAGATGCATGCGTTCCCAGAGATTGACTTTGAAATTTGAGAAACTGTTTGAACAAAGACGTTCATATATCCCGGGAACACAATGTTATAGCATGGGTTTGGGTAGATCATCCCCTGAGAGGAAGATCGATCAACGGAGTTGGAATGGGTGACGGTTATGGCATGCTGCGGTTGGCAGCCGCGTTCTGGTCATGTCGCTGCACAACCAGTGCAGGGAACATAGGGACATGTATAAGGCTTCATGGGACATGTCGTGACACAGATGGCACATCCATACGGCCGAATTGATGGGGAACACGACAACAAACTTGATGCGCGCACAGAACGCGTCCAGAAACCAGACAGTGGGCATGTCGACCTTGATCCCGGTGGTTTGTCTGAACTACTAGACAAATCGGTTGGTGAGGAAGTGAGAAACATCATGGGTCATGCACTGGTGAAAGGGCATGGCGATTTGACTTCTGATCAGCCGAGAACATCGATGCCAATCGGTGACGGTGTTGCTGTCCATGACGGCGACGACCATGGTGGCACAGATCGAGCTTTGGTTGGGGCTAGGTCCTGGCTAGGGACTTAGTATGATGGTAAAACAGGGGTAAGGAAGGAGAAAGAGGGGTTCTCACCTTGCTTTGACGATTGGAGAAGGAGGGTTTGCGAAGACGGCGACGACGGCAACACCGACGAACGGTGGAGCACGGTCAAGGCACCTGTGGCGGCTAGGGCATATAGGGATGTAAAGGAGGTGGGGGAGGACGTTAAACTCCTATTTATAGGGCTAGGGGCAGCTGGTTGAGGTGGAGTCCAAGCCGGACATGAATCAGGTTCGAGTTCGAGTCGGTTACGATTTCCTTTTTTTGTAGCTCTCTATTTTAAGGATAATATCTCCACCGTTAGGACTCCAAATTGGACGTTTCTGGACTCTAAATTGTAGTACTCAAAAAGATCTACAACTTTTGTATTCATTGGAATTTCTTTAGACACCATTTTGATTTCCAAAAATGCGTCACAATATAAACTATTTGAACAGAGACTTATCTACGCAGCACTGATTTCGGGAGCTATAACTCTGAAGCTCCATTATCCAAACGGGGATTTCCATAGGTTCAAATCAAAGCCCTCGACGAGACCTACAACTTTTGTATCGTCACGATTTGCGTTTGAGACCGTCTTGAACTCCGAAACTGCATCGGAAGATGAGGCTGTCCAGGCCTCCGCGAATATCCATAGATTTCGTGGATTCTTTGTATTGGACCTTCTAGATGACTTGTGTGCTGGCCAAGGACTTGTACTTGGATAGAATTGGGTCCAAAGGAACTTTAGGCATATCTAGGGTTTTAGAAAAGAAACTTTTATAGAGAAATTTGAATAGGGTTTGAATTTGAATTAAGCTTGAAGTGAATTCGAGACAAACCAAAAGATGAGGTTGAACAAGAATGAGAGTAGATAAGGAATTTGAATTTGGATTTGGGTAGAATTTAAGAAAGAGGAGAAATTTGATTTATACAAGAATTTGGATAAAATTTAAATTGAACTAGAGAAGGATCAGATATGATCAAACATTGAATAGATGACGAATTCAAGGATTTTAATTCCAACTATTAAGATCCTTAACTAATTTACTACATAGTTTTGTAAAAACCTTTTCAAAATCTTTTTCACTCAAAACATCAAAGAGAAAGAAAAAGAAAAAGAACTCTAATACATTTACTTAGCTCCTAGCAAAACTCAGTATGTAATGCACAAGAAATAATAACCTAGGTTATTTGGTTGTTTATGAAAGTATGTTTTAAACTGCTCTACTGGTGAAGCTACTCACTAAAATTAGAAAATATTAAAAAGTTATAAAATCTTGGAAAGTAGGGTCATTGTTTTAACTTTAAGAAGGTCCATGGGAGATAAGGAGATTCCACGAATGGTATATGAGGGCATGTCACATGGGGTTCTCCATAATCACTGCTTATGTCCCTGCTAATATTTTTCTAAGCAGAGATTTCTATCTCATGGTGGATTTTAAGGACATGCACACTTTGTTCCACCGCGACAAACCAGACATCAATCTCATAAGCGTGTGGTGCCTGTAAGTGCATACAATCTACCCTTATGTTCATATATTTACCAATATATGCTATAGAAGCTAATGACTAGTGATTTATTCTGTAGAATGCAATTTAACGATGCAGAAAAGTTGAAGGTACTGATCGGATTCATTAATCCGCAACGAATTTTCTAGCCCAACTTGGTCATAAAGTTGAGGACAGATGACCCCTAGATTAAGGGGAAGAGTAACAATAAGAAAGCAAGGGTTATAAGAGAAATGACCAAATCACGCAGTCTTGACATGTCAACCTACATAGAAAAGACTATACTAGAAATACAAGATAAGAACTATATCATGACTCTCTACAACTTTAAGTGTGATATGTCCAGAACTTAACATAAGTATTCAATTTAATTGGTCAAACAAGGATTTGTATAATGTTGATGACGAAGTCGAGCAGACTTGTAGTCTTTGACTCAACTGATCTCCCCCAAAAAATCTTACCAAGATCTCATCCATATTATACAGAGGTAAAAAAAAATCCACATATAAAAATTTGTTATAAATCATTTATGAATGGATAATTATTTATTGGCATTCGAATAGGGTCTATAAATGGTACATAACGACACGATACGACCAAACCGGATGCGATGACAATCTGTACATACTTTACAGTAATAATACACTTCTAATGCTCGCATCTCACTATTTATGACTAAGAATCTTATTGAACTAACGAATACGTTGTGTTTTTATTTAAAATGCCATAAGCAAGGATTTAACACTGTTCTTTGTGGATATTATGTTTATCACGGTAAATGGGAGGTATGCAACGAACCCTGAGGGTGTAAGTTATCATTGCGCTTGCATATTCTTATTTGGTTATGTTTCCGTTATCAGTAGTGTGCCCAGTGCCCCAGTTCACGCGGGAGCTCGCAAGCGTTGTTCACTTGTTCAGTTCGCGTCGTGCGCGGCATGGTCGGAATCCGTGGGATGGCGCGGATCGTGGAGGGCGATGGCGTGCATGTAGGCGACCTAACCGCCAAGTTTAGTTAGCCAAGATTTCTTTAAATAGCAGATCAATGCAATTGAAAAAGCTGCCCTGTTTACGCAGCACAAAAACCGTGTTTGCATCCTGTGTTCGTTCTTATTCTTCTGTCTCCAGTTCGTGTGCGTGTGTGTGACCGGAGCCGTCATTGCCAACAAAAACTTATCGAGTGACACAATGCCCCTGTTCATACGTACGAGTAAAGACTAGTAGCATCATCCAAGTCTTTGTACGAGCTACTGGTCTACGCGAAGATCTTTGTGCTGTGTCCTATGCTGATTCTGGGCACCCTCTCGGCCCTACATTGCCTTTTGGAATCACTCTCTCTGGACACCGCCGTGGCCCATGGGCACTAATGGTTGTCTTAGCTTCCAAAACCGACCACGACCATACATACCCATGAATTCCAACATGGCTCAAACCAGGAGCAAGCAAGCACGCACATCCTGTCGAGTCAAATCTGTTGAGATGATCGAACGCCGAGGCCGTCCTTCCGTCGCCGCACTGATCACTTTCGCCAATCCACGAGAAGTCATGGCGATCCATGTCCATGTGGGTTCCGGGTGCAACATGCGACGCGAATGTGGGCGTCTTTCCGTAGGGACCCGTGGCGAGACTGCGCGGGAAAGCACAGCGTCATGCACGGCCGGCCAAGTCGGCGGCCGCGAAGCCTCGTCGGAATCAATGCCCGATCGAAGGCACGCACAGTCAGGGGGAGAATCCACGCACGGACGGCGCGCGCGCGCGTACCGGACACGATGCTACGGCGTCGATTCGGCGGCCGGCCGGGTCGGTCGGCTAGCGGGTTAGTTGCGACATGGGGGCCAGGAACGTAGGGCCGGTCGTGCCGTGATGGCCTCCGCATGGCGCTGGGGGACGGCGCCCAGTGATGGGGCGTGGCAGCGTGACACCGAACGTGGTGCTGCGTCCTCATCGCGCGCCCACGGAGGCCGGCCGGTCTGTCTGTCTCGTTTCCATGGCCGACGGGGACACTGACCGTGCGAGCGGCGTCGGGGACATGGGGTTTCACGGTGTTCGGAGAGGGTAGGGACGGCGGGCGGCGCTGCCCACCCGTCCGCGGACAGGCTCAGGTGCAGGGGTTCCCCCTGAGTTGCAGGTTGTATCGATCGCACGTTGAATTCTGACGTGCGCCGGCCACATGTGCCGTAGCGTTGCTCGATCCGCGCTTGGTGAATCAACACACGGCGAGTTGAGCTTTTTTGCATACACTTTCACAGCGCGAGATCGAGCCACGCCATTACCGGCCTGTTGAAGTCGTTCGACATGATGTTTAATACCCAAGGAAAGCTGCGCCTCGAGAAAGCGTACGGAAAAATGCAACGCGTTGCGGTATTCAAGAGGGGTAGAAGGGAAAAAAGATCCAAGAGTGTTTTTCTTTTCTCGGAGAAGAATATAGAAGGTTCAATAGTTCATCTAAAAATAGACGGCCCAGCCCGTGTAGGGATGGAAGGCCTAGCCCATCTAAAAATGTGCTTTCCATATTACATTACATAGAAAAAGAAAAAGACCGATCAAGCCCATCATACTTCCCTTCCATAAGTTAAGCCCAGCTCATTTCCATATTCCATTTACAGGTGCTGGCCTAATGGGCGGCCTGACATGGTCTGGCAAGCATACCGATGGCACAGCCCATATATACATGAACGTCGTGCCGTGTTGTTCATGCCATGTCAGGAACGACCCACAGGGAGTTCATGTCGTGCTGATCCAAGGTACGGTAGGCACGATCAAAGTCGTAGCCCATCAAGCTCGTTTAGGTCATGGACCACAACATGCAGCCCGTGTAGGCCATGCTCAGTCGCGTGGCCGTAGGGGCGTTGGCCGCAGGGGTGCGTGATATATATATACACACGGTTGCAATAACTTGGGCGCTGACCCAAGTTAATGGAAACATCCAATCGTAAAAAAATGAACTTACATACAGTTACAATAACTAATATATTACGGTTGCGAGTCGGGCTGGTGAGCAACATGTCTGATGGAGGGGAGGTTACATATGTACGGTCGTAATGAATAAGAATTTATTTATAGAAGACGATGCGATTAATGATAACGTCCAATCGTAAAATAAGGAACATATATATGGTGAAAATAACAATTAAATTACGGTCGCGGGCATTGTGCCTGGTTGGTAGGCGGGGTGGTTCGAGGTAGGTTGGTGGGGTGGTTCGGAGGGGTGGTGCGGTCAGGGTGTTGAATAACTATTTTTAGCGCAGAGAGTATAATAGAGAATATATATATATATATATATATATATTCAAATATTTCATGATTACATGCCCGTTTGAAAAATAATGAGGTATATCCTGATGTCGCCCATTCAACGGGCGATAATAAGGTCTCGAGACTTTGTGAGCCTCTGCTGCCAGCGAATTTAATAACTGGAGAGAGGAAAACCTCGCCTGTTTAGCGGGCGAGAACTTGATCTCGCTCGTTCAGCGGGCGAGATCTTTTGAGTATTTAGGCCGGCGTGGGCAGCCCTACCGATGTCAGATCTCATTTCATTCCTATTTAGCCGAGAGAAGATGAGAGGAGAGAGGAGTGTAGGGGGGAGGGGAGGGAGATTTGTGCGGTGAAGCCTTGCTGGAAAAAAGAGATAAATCTTTTTTCTATTTTTTAATAAACCCGGTGTAGGATAGCAACTAGTGCTATGTTTTGACATAGATAGGTGTTAGATTTAGATTTTATTTTGTAAATATATTAGGATAGCCACTAGACATAAGTTAAAATGTAGATATAGTTTTAGAATTAGGGTTAGATATAGTTCAGCAATTAGGTTATGTTTATACGTATATTTTAGCAATTAGATATAGTATTTAGACATATTTTAGGTATTAGATGTATGATTTAGACATAGTGTAGTCATAATTAATATGATAGATGTAGGATTTAGATGTGTTTGATGTAATAAATTAGGAATATGTTGTTGCAGTATAGATTACATGTTGGGCTACGTTTGTAATGAATTTTGCATTGTAGATATAGTTTAACATGATTCTTTCTGTTTTGTCGCAATAATACCATAGTTTTTGTCGATGGTTACCATGTATGTCGGATATGTGGCAGTTCAGGATTTTTACGTGAACAGTGAAATCTTATTTGGTCCAGAAGGGATAGTATTGTCCGTATTTAAGTCAGTGGATAAGGGTATATCCAGACCAATGCATAAAAGTGTCGGACACTTGTATGCTTGGTTGATGCGGGGTTTCAAAATATACCCCGAAGTTCAAGAGATGACCATTAGTATTGTAGGCAACTGTTTCAGAGAAGGTGTGTACTGGGAGGTGTTTCCGCTATAGGAAGATGAAGTGTGGAAGAGATACCTACAGGATGTTGTGCACAGAGGTTGGTCTCCTATGTTGCTTGTGAAATGGAAGAATAAGGAGACAATTGGGGAGATACAGGGTGGAGGGTACGCGGAGGAGGAGGGTGATGAGGAAGAGTATTATGAAGATGTCGATCCGGATGGTGCATATTTATCGGATATCCGACTGAACCAACTGGTGAGGCAGACGAAGGAAAACAAATTCCTTCTCTAATTGAACAGATGGAGCGGGATGATATTCAGGCTGATAAAACTCCTAAGTATGACATCTCGGATGATGAGGACGATGCTCCGGTTCCTACAGACTGGAACAATCCAAACTTCAACAACCTTGTGGTGAATGAGGGGAATCAAGTGGCCTGAGAGTATATGTAGAATGAGGTGACCCAATATACTAGGTATCCTACGAGTCAGGCTAAAGAATGTTGTGACTCAATGGGTGATATTGCTTTGATGACAGTTTTATATTGTCAAGTTAATAAAGAAGGAATATGATGTAAAGTGCACGAATGAGGGTTGCTCGTAATTGGTCCACGGCTTCAAGGGGAAATGGGCTGACTATTGGGAGGTTTTGATTGTGGTCAACCACACTTGCATGATGGACGAACTTGAGTCCAGCTACAGGAACATCACCTCGGCCTTTATTTACGATGTAATGTACGCTCAGATTATGAACAACATAAACTACGAACCAGGGTCCATAATCAGGCAAATTAAGTAGGAGTATAAATATACTATCAACTACAACAAGACATGGAGGGCAAAAGAGGAAGTCAATTGAGATGTGGTTCAGGACCTACGAAGCGTCATTTGATAATCTGCTATATTTGCTATAGACCATTGCTCGAAGGAACCCAAGGACGTATTATGATATTGATAAGTACACATTGCTGTCCAAACCTAGCAAGTACATTCTGAAGCGATGTTTCTTCGCAATAGGGGAATGTATCGAAGCTTTCAAGCATTGTTGGCCTATCCCGTGCATCAATAGCATTTTCCTTACTGTCAAGTTCACGAGACAGATCCTGATTGCTATTGAGTTTGATGAAAACAATAAAGTTCTATCGTTGGCTTTTGCATTTGTGGAGAGTGAGAACACTAGCAGTTGGTATTAGTTTATGTACCGTGTGAGGGTGATAATTGTTAGTGCTCAGCGGAACGTGTGCATTATACATGACCGGCATGCAGGGATGCTCAATGCAATTGTGGAGTTGCAAAATGGAACGGACGATGCTTGATTGGACCTGTGTGGCTAGATCTGTAGAGTAGGTCGTGCATGAGGTATTTGGGTGTAAACTTCTTTAGGCAATTCAAGAACAAGAACCTCATGAACATGTTCAAGAGGCTATGCAGTTAGAACCAGAAGTCAAAGTTTGATGCTTTTTGGAAGATATTGGATGAGCTGACGAAGAAGCAAACACAGGGGCGTGCAGGAAGGCTTGTGCCGGGGCCGGAGAACATACCAGTACCTCTTGAGTCCCTGCCAAATGACAATGAAGCTAGCATCACACAGAGGAGCGGGTCATCTATCAAGTCATTTAGCGAGTGAATTGAGAATGAGCCCAAGGAGAAGTGGGCTCTTCTCTACAAAACAAATGGAGCTAGGCACAGCATTATGACTACAAATTTAGCAGAGGTTTACAACTGAGTGATGAAAGGTTTGAGAGGTTGCCGCTGGTAGGGATTATAGAGTTCATAGTTCAAGGGACATGCAAGTATTTCAGGGACCGTTTTACAGTAGCGTACACAGAGCTAAATAATGCTAGTATGATTTATGGCACGAAGATGACTAAGTACATGAAAAACAAGGCGGAGAAGGCAAAGATGCACCGGGTGAAGATCATGGGAACTACACAGCACAGATACGAAATTCTATACAGGGACAAAGGAAGGAGAGGTTGACATAACTTAGATAAAGCTTGACATAACTTAGACAAAGCTAAACTTAGCTAAGGAGTTTGATATCTAATTACTTTAACACTTTTGATCCGACTCTCCCGACGAGCATTGCACAATAATTTTATAGTTAAAATTGGAACATGGTCAAGCGAAACTTTTCATCTTTTGGTAGAACCATAATTAATGCATATATTTGTTGCATAATTTAAAAAAATGAAATAGCTTTACCCCAAGATTTTGCCAAATCACAAATAGTAAGATTAAGACTATGGCAAGTGTATGGCGTATACAAAGCTCTTGGATTCATACCAAGCAACCGTCTTTGTACCCCTGATGTTTTCTTTCATATTAGAATCATTGCCATAACCTTGACCCCTAATATTATTAAAATTAAGACCAAATGATTTCATGGAATCAAACAATATATTGAAATCCCCAAACCAGATGTGCCATTCACCTTCAAGAATCCTAGAAAGTACTCTCAATTTTTATTTCGCTATCATACATATTAATGCATCGAACTAATAAAATCATTTATTCTTGATGACTCACATCTGAAGTACAATCTAGGATAATGGAGAAATATTTAGCCTCTTTAACAATCTTTATGATATGAGATTTGTAATGTCAGAAGCTAAAACAAAAATCAACTCATTCTGAATTTTATGACTGAGATAATGATAATGAATCTTGTTGTTTTGAATACGTCTAAGGTGGTCTTGTATTACAAAATCAAATTCTATAATCATCTCAACACAAGCTAAGAAATTACCATTCTGTTCATTGTAAAGCTGCTCAATACATTATTTAAAAGCCAAATTGTGTATACCAAGAAATTTCACAATGGCAACTATCCTTAATAAAACTTGCCTTAAGCGTTCTCCTTTGTAAGTTGCTGTTGCAAATCTTTGTCAATTGTTTCATGCTTGCTCAATCTAGCTCTCAGTTCATTATAACTATTCATGCTAGTAATAGGATCGATACTATTTTCATTGATATGCATTCAATCTCTAAATCCATCATGCCCTAATGAACTATTGCAATTGTTATATTTGAAAATCTTACAATATAAGTAAAACACTTTGTCAATGTACTTTAAATAAACTAACCATTTTATGTCATATATCTCTTTGTTGCTCAATTTTCTAGAATAACAAATATACGAAAACTATCTAGAGTTACCATCTAAAGGGAATTCAATATTTTCTTCTTTTATAGGTCACTTCTCTACTAATATGTCACTAGCTTTATTATCAAGATTATCCCAATTACTTAGATCATAAATATCTGTTGTAAAACTGGTTGTTCACCAACACTAGCAAATGAATTAAATATGTTCTCATGACTACTTACATTATTATCATCCTTATTGATGTCATTATTATCTTCTACAGGGTCATGGTCTCCTAAATTCCCGTTAGTTTATTCCTCCATAGCAACATTCGCTCACTCATCCGGGTTTCTTGAATTACATGTGTTACTCTTGAAAAAATTATTAATGGCTCTCTTCTGTGATTCTATCAACTTATCTACTCATTTCTTTTTTTCGCTGCCAGATACATACTTTCTAGAAGACATGATATCAAGAACATACTGAAAATTGAAATAAAATGCATTAGCATTTGAAAACTAGTGCAAAGCTATAAAAATATTGAATCAATTTAAAGAAATATTACCAATTAGCACGTAGTGATGTGGGACTTCTAATAATTTTTATCCACGAGACCCAACCTGTGCCGTCAATTAATGGCTTACGGCTTACTTCAAAAGTGCAAATCTTATCAATTAGGCCAAGTCACCGATAGTGATAAGTAGTAGAAATTGACACATGCATGAAAGTAAAATAGTTGAAGTTATTGACATATTTATTGGTTCTTAAATTCCTGCATATTTAAAGTCATATGGAAATTGTTATTTAACTTTGCGAAGGTTACTCCTTGAATGGTTACTCTCCTCTTTTTTCCTGCAGGAATTTTACATATTGTTACTGTATTACACACATATTTGTGCATGAAGGTAAAGATGGAAGTATAACACAGGGGCGTTGACAAGAAACGAATTTTCTAGTTCTCGGCATGGAAATTTTAGTGATCTTTTATACACATACAGAGCTAATTACCACGACAGATCAGGACCTAACACAGCCACCGTGCGTGGTTAACTTAAAGACATCTCCATCATACTTCATTCAATTCAGTCATCATGGACTTTATCTTCAGTAATTGAGTCCTGCTCAGTCCTGATGTCGTGAGTCACCCAGAAGACGATCAGCGGCGCTGTTGCGGCCTGCTGGTTGCTGGCCTGCAGCGGTAGACCAGACGGGCGAGTCCGCGGGAGGCGACGATAGTCGCTAAGAGGCCAGCCGATGAGACGAGGTCAGGCCGTGTACAACTTAGGTGCTATCAGCTATTTGGAAAAGAAGCTATCTAGAGTTTTATTACATAAAGAAAAGAAAAATAAGATAGAGAAAAAATTATATATATATATATATATATGACATAAAATCATATTACATATAGCAGCTATCTGTGATATAAAATCATACTCCGATCGGCAAGACAGCAGGTAATTATGATATAAAATACTAGTATTACTGACTGCACATAAAACAGATCGGCAAGACGCGTCACACGTGCGGGACTGCGAGTGCTAACCGCACGATATGGCCTATGACCTATGGGCTGAATCGCTGATGCACCCATGCACGATTGGGGGGACTAGGTTTTAGGGCCCGAGGCAGCCGGGCCGGTCCTGGCCAGACTCCTATGCCTTTGCAAAATACACATGGTCGTACCTATAATGATACTTGAAGAGAAAGAATTACCAGACATGTTACTGGATTCAATGCTTCGTCACGGGCCACGACAGACATGGAGTTGGTAGACGAGATACGAGATCATTGCAAGTGCCACATAGATGGCCAATGTAGACGGGAACTTAAAAACAAATAAAATTTATAGGTGTAAGACTGTAACAAAATGAGTTAAAAGGCCTCGCTAACTTCCATGTTGGTTTTTGCAGATTTGCCAAAAAAAAATTAATATCTATGTGGTCATCCAATTTGAAAAATGCAACTCCGCTCTCGATGTGCACACACCGGTTATCGGTACCTTTCGTGATTCGTAAACTACAGTAAAACAGTAAAAAAAATATCATCCCATCTGAATAAATGTATAAAAAACTAAAATATTTACATGTCATACAAAATATTCGAAAAGTATGATCATCCTATCAGAAAAAATACATAAAAACTAAAAAGTGTGATCATTCCACTATAATAAACACATAGAAAACTAAAATATTTACACATCATTAAAAAAACTAAAAAATTATATCTGATAAAATTGTAAAACTATTGTATCCCACCAGAATATAGCTGTACCGATACATACACTTACAATTTGCCATTTTCAATATCTTTCAATCAAACCGTGTGCCATATGGTTATACCATTGAACTCCAAGGAACTTGGGCAGACGCCCTTTGTCTCCAATTTGCAGTCTTTTCCAAAATGTTAAAGTAGTAAGTTTTGTAAAATATTGGACTTAGTCTTTCAAAATATTGAATGCATACCGAAAAACCCAAAATTAAAAATCAATAAAAATAATAAATTACTAATAATAAATATTAGCCCCACGCATCATTATGTTGCGGCACGAATCGATTGGAGGAAATAAATTTTATAGAACCCGATCTTATAAAAGATAATCTCTTCTATAATAATATATATCCATTTACTTTGTCTCTGCTCTTTAATTTAACTGTTAGATTAAAAGATAAATTTTTAAAAATCTTATAAAATTTGTTTCCACGTATAAGTTTCCGGTCCTTTGGCCTCGCGACTTGTCCGCGTCTGCCTCCCCTCCCCGCCTCTCCCCGGACGTACGCTTCCGCAGCACCGCCCACCAATCCAACTCTAATTCGTCCTCCTCCTCAAGGTCGCCGCGCCCAATGCAGCAACGCCGCGGGGAGAGGGGTACAGAGCTGACGGGAAGGAGAAGGATTTCGATCGGGGAAGCAGCGGGTCTAGCCTAGTCTCCGGAGCTCGAAATCGGTATATAAGAACACGCGAGGGAACCCCATAGAAGATGGCCGCGCAGCCGCAGGAGGATAAATCAGACAGCCCCGGCGCCGGCGCCGGCGGCAGCGCGTGGAGGGAGCAGGAGCAACGGCCGTCCAAGGCATGGGGAATCCTCATCTTCGGCCTCATCGGCGCCACCACCGCGACCTTCGCGGTGGGCACCCCACCTTTCTCCCCTCTTCTAGTTGGGTAGAATTTCTCGAGGATCTTGCTTATCCCACATGATCGCGTCGTGAATGTTTAGCTGTCTAGCATGCTTGTCTAGTTTCAAGCTTTCCGTGGTTAGTCTAGCTTGCGCGTCTAGCTATGGCTTACAGTTGCGATTTCCTCTTCTGACGGGCAATTCGGTATCATGTGCTCCAATTCTTTTGTTTGCAAGCCTACGATAATAACTTTGCTAGGATGAAACCTTATCAGTAGACAGCAGTCCTACTCGTCATGCTTGCAAAGTGGGTTTCTAAGATTTGTCAGTAATGTGAAGTTGTTGACGATTGTTTGGCCTCTTGGTGTATGTAGCTGTTGTGCAGATTTTCATGTGATTAACCTTTTTTTTTTCCTTATTCCTGTGAAGCTCCAGATTACTCAAGTTCGCAGAAGTGTGGATTGGTTCTACACTCAGGTACTATAAGTTACTAGTAGTTATTACTGCTTGTTGATCGTCCAAGTGCAAATTCATGTTGTTCTTTAAATTGGCCGCCAAAACTAAGTAGAAAAACCTTTCAGATCCTCATTCGAAGATTTTTAGCTTGTCAACTCAAGTGGAATGTAATTATTTTTAAGTACCAAAATCATTCTCAAGTCTTGAATATAAGGACATAGTCTATTCTATTAGGTGGATGCTTTTTAGGCAAATGCAGTAGAGAAGGATTGTTAGGTGGATATATAATCGCCTGATGAGAACTTGTAGCTTTTTCTCATATATAGCACACTTTAATGCTCCTAATGAGAACTCGTAGCTTTTTCTCGTATATAGCACACGTTAATGCTTAATATTGTACTATTTGGGGCTTTTACTAATATAGGCCTAGATGATTATGATAGGGTGATCCTCTCATCAGGCCTTCCTTGCCTTGTCAATTCCACTCAGTCGAGGGATTTGCACAGGGAAAAAAATGCCATTTTTGCTCTGCTCTGTCATATATCAGGATCCCTGATATATGCCAGAACTCTATTGATTTAGGAAGTTTTTCCATCGAGTCCTCTTTGTTGTAGTCATAGAGCCAACTAAACTTTCCTGATTGATTTATGATCATATGTTTCTGTTCTATGCTTATACTTGATTGTCTTGACCCTTTGAAAATATACTTATATGCTCCTTTTCCTTCAAAAGTTGAGTAAAGTGCAGACAACATCGTCTTGGAGGAATACAAGTAACAGCTCAAGTCGTGGAAATTTCAGTGAGGAAGCTAAGAAAAGATATTATCAACGTATGCAGCAGGAATATGAGGAGGAACAAGAGAGAGTTGTAAGTTTATTCATATATTCATAGTATTGTTCCTTTTCTTTAGGTATAGTGCAGCTATCTTTAATGCACAACTAGACTTCGAGACTACATATTTCCACCACCTATATGTTATTATTTAACTTCAGAACATTTGCTGAAGTATGCACAGCTTACCTTGAGATGATTTATCACTTTTAGTCCTTCAGTATGCTGACTTCTTGTTGGTAAATTTTGCTCAGCAAAGAATAAGGCACATGCAAAGTGTTTTCAACAGAGATAGGAATAAATTTAGGGGAAGTTATGAAAGTTGGAGGGAGAATGGCCCTCCTGGTGGCTACAATTACATCCCTCGGGATGATTGGTATTGGCAGACTGATACGTCTCACTCGGAACATAAAAATAGACGGACGTACACTCCGGCAGGACATAGGGTTTATCCTATGTCACATCATTATGCAGTCCTTGGTCTTGACAGGTCTTTAATCAAACCTCTTGCTGTATATTTCTTCTCATCTGTTAATCTAGTTATCACACGGTTGACTGTTTTGAACTCATGGTCATTCCTTCAGGGGATTTTTATTCTACAGCTTTACTCAGTTCTAGAAATGAACTCTCTGATTCTATGTTAATGAGTGGTTCAATTGATTTCCTTATTGCGCAATGATTTCCCTATACATTTCCCCTTGAAAGTCCATCTTGCAATGTCTAATTCTCTAACTCTTTGTCTTTTCATTGTTCTTGATTTAAAGGAAGAAAGAACACCAATATTGAATTTTATTTTTGTTGAACGAAATGGTATTGCTATCCCTATTTTCTATGGCTCAATTGCCTTTGGTCGAACTTTGAAAATATTTGTGCTATATGTATGAACTCAATATCTCATATAGTTGTTCTATTTAGCCTAACCAACCTGTTATTCCTTGTAGGTCACGAGCAACACCATATACAGATGCAGAAGTTAAGGTAATGCATTCTCATATCTGTTGTTCCTCGTGCCCTGCATTTTAGTTTGTCTGAACTTGTTGTCTCACCCAACATGGTCAACTGCAACTCACCTTAATAGTTTTACATTCATGCTTATCATATTACAGACCAAATATCTTAACTAAACTCAATATCCCTAAATTAGCTATCTGCAAGTTTTACCCGATCAATTTTGTTTGGAACTTTTTTTGAGAGAGAATGTTGGCACTTTATTGATTAAGGAGCATCAGAACAAAGTACTTCCCGGATGCAGTCTGGGATTACAACATGATAGATATGACTAACTGCATGCTCACAACTACGAGCAAGATTATGTGCCGCTACATTCACCGATCGAATTACATATGAACAAGAACAAATTTCGAAGCCAGTCGCCAGAGATTTGATATCGGCAACCACCGTTCCCACGAGAGATCGATCTTGCTCGGCTGACTGAATACGCTAGATTATCGATAGACAATCAGAAGCCAGAGTGATCCTCGGGAAGCCTTCCTCCTGGGAGAGAGCCAAAGCACGCCGGATAGCCAGAGCCTCAGCAAGTTCAGGTGTTGTAACCCCATCAATATGCTCATTGCAAGCAACCAAACATACACCTTTGTGGTCACGGACTACCACACCTACTCCCGTCCATCGAGCATGAAGGAACAGTGCAGCATCGACAATGAGGGTTTGTTTGGAACAATGAATCTTCGAAACACTTACACTCCCACTCCTTGTCCCCCATCATTTCCCTTGGGTAGTCATTTTACTCGAAATTCTTCGGGGCATATAAGAAGTTGTGTGGTTAGTTACTGGCAAGAGGGATTGGGCTGAATTATAATAGTAACTGAAAAAAGAAATATAGGTGGGTACATTGGTAGTATGCTCCAAAAAAAATGGCAGGGTTTTGGGGTATACATATCATGCTTGATCTATGTCCTCTTGTTATCTGACTCTGGGAGTTCACCTGCTGCAGACTGCTTTTAGAGCAAAAGCAATGGAGGTCCATCCTGATCAAAATCAAGATGACAGAGGTAGTTAACATCTTCCTTCTTTTGTTCATGGATACCACATTTCTTCCAATGCAATTGATTCGTACAGCAGTCACTTATAATATGAACGCTTTGTATGGTGCAGAGTCTGCAGAACAGTTCAAGGAGGTTGTCAAATCTTACGAAGCAATAAAACTGGAGAGAAAAAATGGGTAAATTGATCCAAATGTCTAATGTTGTTGGCAATGTGAGGAAGAGTGGGATCAGTTGTAACTTGCCCTGTGTACGCATCAGAGTGGGATCTGTTGCTGTTGAGGGCCTGTAGCACAAGTTCCATTGATGAGCTTGATGTGTAGACTAGGATAATGTCGACTAAGTTACAAAAGATATGTTTTTGTTCACTTAGCTAGTGACTAGACGTGCTCACGTGCATTAACTGGACAAGGGCGAGCATTTTTGTTGCCACTTGGGTTGAGAATATCTATTCACTTCTGTATACCTGGTGATTTGTTTTTCATTTGGTGGTAACTAATACCAGATCCAAAAATTAAAAATCGTACACAGTAGAAGATTTCTTTCTGCGTCAGGAAGTAAAGTACTGTGTTTCTTTGCATTGATGCATCCTTCCAAGAAAACTTATGAGTTGAGCTGATCGAGAACCAGATATACTAGTTGATTTGTAAAGCTAATCCATTGTCGGCTAAAATACGAAGTGTTCTGCCTCTCTTTTTGAAACGAACAATGGACAGGAGAGCTGCCAATAAAGAGGAGAAAGCCCGATGGGCCAAAATACAATTAGTTCAAAAAATCACTAGAAGTCACAGCGTAGTGGTTCTCGCCTAATTAGGCATCCCAGATGGTGCGTTCCTGTAGAAGACCAGACTTCGGCCTCGTCCTCAAGTTTCTAAGCGATGCAGAAGTTATACGTTATATTCATACTATCACAATGCAGAGTATAGTGGTCCTGTATTTTGCAGCTGAACGTAACACAGACATGTCGGCTGTGATCAAGTTTCAGCGTTTCTTTTGTTGAGCGCTACCGCGGAATACGAAATTCTGTTGGGCTGTTGCCGGTACAGCACTTCCCTTCGTCGAGCGCATTTCGCATCGCTTGCATCTCGTCCGCCACAGCCGCCGCACCCCGCCACCACCGACCCCGGCCTCGCCTCCTCCGCCGCCACCACTCCGGCCCGCAGCGTCTCGACGCCGTCCTCCGCCGCTGCGGCGCCGCCTCCTCCCTCGCGCTGCACTTGTTCCATTGGTGCTCCCCGTCGCTGCCCTCTCCGCTCCCGTCCTCCCTCGCTCTCCTCGCCAAGTCTTTCTCCCGCGCCTCCTCTGCGCTGTCCCCCTCCCTCCTCGCGCCGCTCCCCTGCCAACTCTCTCGGTTCCTCCCTCCTCTCCCCTGTCCTCCGCCGCCTCCCGCCCCCGCGCCTCCTGCCGTCCGCGCTCTCACTACTCTCCTCCCGCCCCGATCACGAGTCACGACCACCCCGCCCTCTCCCTCTCTCTCATCGAGCCCCTCTCCAAGGCCGGACACGTCGCGGACGCCGAGCAGCTCGTCGAGGAGCTCCACTCCCGGGTCCCGCTCTCGCTCCGCCACTACACGGCCCTGCTCTACGGGTGGTGCCGCCTGGGCAAGCTCGACGAGGCCAAGCACGTGCTCTCCCGCATGAAGGCCGCGGAGGTTGCCCCGAACGTCGTCGCCTTTAACACCCTGCTCGCCGGCTTCGTCGCGGACGGGTGGTTCGAGGACGCGTTCGAGCTGGCGCGGGAGATGGAGAGGCGGGGCTGCCCGCCGAACACGGTGTCGTACACCACCCTGATGCAGGGGCTTGGCGCGAAGGGGAGGGTTGATGAGGCCATGCGTGTGTTCGTGAAAATGCGGAGGAAGGAGTGCGCGCCGGATGCCGTCACGTACGGTACTCTGGTTAGAGGGTTTTGCAAAGCTGGAAAGATTTTCCCCGGGGTACGAGTTCCTGGACGCCATGTCAAGGGAGGGTCTGCGTGTGGACGCCGCTGTGTACCATGGTTTCTTTGTGGCGCACGAGAAGAAGGACCAGCTGGAGGAGTGCTTGGAGCTGATGAAGAGGATGAGGGAGTGCCGGTGTCTGCCAGACCTCAAGATATACAATGTGGTGATTCGGTTGGCCTGTAAGCTCGGGAAGATGAAGCAGGCCATAGCATTGTGGAACGAGATGGAAAACTGCGGGATTAGTCCTGGGGTCGACACGCTTTCTATCATGATTATGGACTTGTTGGACAGGGTGCACTGATTCAGGCGTGCAGTTATTTTAAGGACATGGTTGGGAGGGGGCTCTTTGTTGCACCACAATATGGGGTGCTGAAGGACCTCCTCAATGCATTGGTCAGAGATTAGAAACTCGAGCTTGCGAAGGATGTTTGGGAATGCATTGTGGGAAAAGGCTGTGAGCTCAATGTGAGTGCGTGGACCATCTGGATCCATGCATTGTACGCGAACAAACGTGTCAAGGAAGCCTACTTGTATTGCTTAGACATGCTTGAGGCAGGCCTGATGCCGCAGCCTGACACATTTGCAAAGCTGATGAAGGGACTGAAGAAACTCTGCAACAGGCAGATTGTTGCTGAAATCACTGAGAAGGTGAGGAAGATGGCAGAGGAGAGACATGTTAGCTTTAAGATGTATAAGAGACGTGGGGTGAGGGATCTTGAAGAGAAGCCAAGGCAAAATATAAGGATAGGGCAGAAACGTAGTCGCTGGAGGCAGGCTGCTCAAGGTCAGCCTGGTAGGAATGCTGACCTTTTGGATGCTTCAGATGATGAAGAATTTCCTGGCTAAGTTAAAATAGAATTTGTAGACGGCAATTCATCTCTGCTTGAAAGAATTGTTCTCAGGGGTCATGGACTTATGAAGCAATCAAGAAGGAAATGCTGACAGTCATACCTGAGCATCGTTGTAGTATTCTTATGATGAAGATGTATCAGGTTTGCAGTCTTCAACCAAGAGCCGAGTGGTACTTTGATTATGTCTGAAGTCCATGTGCCAGTATGTATGTCACAATTCAAAACCTTTATGTAAGTATATGTTTTCAATGCAGAGATTTGGAGGGTTACTGACCAGCGGAGGTAAGTGTTTTCATCCTACATACACTAGATTTTAACTCGATTATTGTCATACACAGCATGAATTCTTAAAATGTCAATTCAGCTGTTTTATTGCTGTTTTCATAGAAGAATAAGATGATTGACTATTTGATTTTGCACCATTTGTGTTCATTGTATTGTTTCAATTGCCATGTCGTAATTCACTTGTGAAGATTGCCGAGTATGTCCGGTCTTTGGATGCACAGCATGAGTATCACGTACAGCTTCTGGCCAGTTATTACTGGCTGGCAACTGGTGGTAACCAATGTTGGGATTTTACTGATAGACAGTTAAATGGGGTCAGTGTCAGTTTTTATTTTTCAAATTTTCACGCTTATCTCTGAAGTGCTGTTAAATTATTGTACAAATACACCTCAACCCCTTGATAATTGGTACAGAATGATTATGTCTGCTTATATCCTAATTAAGTAATTGTTATCTGAATAGATGTTACATTCTGGTTTAAGTTTTAACTGAATGGTGTAAATTATGTAAATGCACAAGTTTTATAATTATAACGGGTCCATTAAGAAGTTCAAGCAGACAGGCCACAGGTGGACAACTAGCCCATTGTCTTGCTAATTGGGAATATATGTGATTGACGAATCCCACTAATCTTAGCCGTCCAAATTGGAGGATCTAATAGTTTGTTTAGTTCCAGTTGGTGCATGTGGTGAATCCCTACGATCTGAGCCATCCCATTCAAAGGATGAAACACTTCTTTATTTCCAAAATGGTGGATTATATGGTAACATAGATAATGGTAATACCCCATGTAGGAATATGCCTGCTTATGTTTGCGAAGTTCGTAAGTAACCAACATCAGTTTCTGCAAGCGTTATATATAATTGCACCTTCCCTAATAAATGAACATATGTCTAATGAAAAATGAAAATGCAGGGATTTGATTCGTAGTAGATTCCCTTGATTTACATGGCGGTCCGGAGTATATTCTTTGCTACTAGTGCTCGTTTAAAAACATGTTATTCTTCGCCCTATAGGTTTCAGTACCATCGGAGGCACTTCAACAATTTTAGACAGGCATGAATCGGAAATATTGGGTTATGAAGTTTCGCCTGCCATATCATTTGACGAATTCTCTCACTTTGTTTACTTGTTTCTCCATCACTTATGCATGTGGCATCAGTATTTACTTTGTTTGTCAGACATCTGTTAGCTTATCAAATGGAGATAATTCCTCGTGCTAGGAAACAGTGGTCATAGATGGTTCAGGCTTCAATCCCTATCTAAGAACCACCTAAAAATTGTAACTACATTATATTCCGTGCTAATGTTAGTCCTTCTGAGAACTCCGGTTTGCTAAGGAAATTTGCATTAAATTTTGACACCCGTGCTTTTAGGACAATCTATTGTTTTCATTGTTGCATCTGTTCGCAATGGTGGTACTGGCACAAGTAGAAGCAATCACTCTCGCCCCCCTATCTCATTTCCTGCATCCATAGCTATTCATTTTCTTCTTGAGATGTATTCTTGATGGGTTTTTATAATATTCATAGCTATTCATGATGTTTTCCCCTCTTCTTTGAGCAGGTGTGACATGGCCGCAAGAGCGTGCCTCATTTATTTCCAGCAGTGGAAGTTGTTGGGATTGGGACTTAAAAGCTTAGGTTATTGAAAAGTGGTTTTATTGGAGAAATCAAAAACCTAGTTATGAGAAAATAAACTAAAGCTTAGTTGAGATGAGCTTATCTAATTTTTGATGTATTTAGAAGTTAAAAATTTATTGCAAAAGTCAACAGTTAAAATTCAAACTCAATTTTTAGAAAAGCTAAAAACATAAGCCTAAATAAACAAACGTTAACGGAGTTTCATAAATAGTCTCTCTGACGTACTGCTTGAGTGACGTCTGGGAGTTCCACAGCCACCCTGGAGGAAGGGCGCTACTAATTTGCGCGTGCGCATGAGTAGCTCAACTCCGCCCCCTTTCGACAACCCACTCTTTTCTTTTTTTTGAATTTTTTTTCCTTTTGTGTCTTTCTATTTTTGTAAACAAAATTTTAAAATCTTTTCTCAACTTTTGAGAAAACTTTTAGCTCAAACTTTTGAGAAAATTTTTTGCTCAAACTTGTAACTAGAATTTTTTTTTAAAAAAAAATTGACCAGAAAAATTTGTATGGAACATTAGTGCACTCCTGTGGACGCTGCAGTCGCACGCCCTCTCTCTCACTGTGCCCTGGCCCCACCAGGCCACCAGCAACACTATCGTCCATTCGCCCCCCGAGATTCCAAAATCCCAGACGGCCAAACCCTCCTCCCGAGTCCCGTCTCACTCCCACCAACACCCCCAAAATTTGAAACCTCCCCCGAGCCCCCCCCCCCCCCCCCCCCGATGGCCGATCCGCCGCCGGTGCTCACGCTGCTGGTGGAGAAGGGCCCCCGCAAGGGGGAGACCCGGCAGTGCCTCGCCGGCGTCGCGCTCCGCGTCGGCCGCGTCGTCAAGGGCAACGACCTCGCCGTGGGCGACGCGGGCGCGTCGCAGCGCCACCTCGACCTCGCGTTCCTCCCGCCGCCGGCGGCCCGGTGGGCCGTCACCGACCTCGGCTCCTCCAACGGGACGCTCCTCAACGGTGCGCCCCTCGTCCCCACCGTCCCGGCCCCGCTCGCCCACGGGGACCACATCAAGATCGGGGAGAGCACCGTGCTCGCCGTCTCCATCTTGGCCGATGCGGACCCTGACGCCGCCGCCAGGACTAGGCGCTCCGCGCGCCACGCGGCGGCAGCGGCGGTGGAGGAGAACAAGGCCCCGGTGGTTATGCGGTGGAGCGGACGGAATAAGAAGGCGGCGGCGGCCGAATCCCCGAAAGCAGAAAAGAAAGAAGCTGAAGTGGTGACTCTTCGAGGCGGGCGGAAGAAGGCCGCGGAGCCCCCTGAAGTGCAGACGGAAGAGGAGGATAAGGAGGAGGATGCGGAGGCAGCGGTGGTGACACGCCCCAGCAGGCGGAAGAAAGCTGTGGCGACGGCTGCCCTTCCGCCACAGCCGCAGAAGACGAGGCCGGTGAGAGCTGCTGCAAGGAGAGGTGAGAAGACCGGGAGTGGACAGGATGAGGGGGTGGGGGCGAAGACCGGAATGTTTACAAGGGCGAGTGCAAGGAAGGCTAAGGATGCTGTAGTTGAGGAGGATGAGGAGGGGGAGGTGGCTGTGCCCAGAGAGCACGTGGGGAATCCACCGAGGGTGACAGCAGCTAAGAGTGGTGAGGAGGAGGTGGATAAGGTGGAAACTGGAGATGGAGCTTCAAATGCGTCAGAGGGGGAGGTGCCGAAGGCTTGCCGAGGACAGACAAGGAAGACGAGAAGAGGCCGAGGAAGGGTTACAAATGCCAGCGCAAAGAAAGCTAAGGATGCCGTTATTGAGGAGGACCGTGAAAAGGAGGAAGGGGAGGGGGATGTGGCTGCTGCCAGAGAGCTCAGGGGAAATCTGCCGAGCGTGACAGCAGCGAAGGGCGGTGGTGAGAAGGATGATAAGGTGGCAACCAGGGATGGAGAGGTATATGGAATCTCAAAGGCATCAGTGGAGGTGGTAGTGGTGGAGGATGCGCCCGTGGCTCCGAGAGGGCAGACAGGGAGAGCATCAAAGAGGAGGGTCAATGTTCAGCATGCTGCTGCTGACAACGGTGGCAAGGAGGAGGAGGGGAAGGAGTTGGGCATGGGAGAGGGGAACGACCCGGATCACGAATTGGGGGAAAGGACGGTACCAGAATCAAAGCTGGATGGTGTCGGAGAAGACAAAGAAGATGGCAAGAGGGAAGTGAGTGTTGGCGGAGGAGAGGAAGGGCATGATAAGAATGTGGAGGAGCGCACTGGGAGAAGCAGCGTGGAGAAGATGACATTGAGGGAGTGGTTTGTTCGAATGGAAAAGTATCTTCTAGCGAGGAACCGTGAGGCTGTTGAAAAGGCGATAGCAGACATTCGGGAGAAACATCGCGGTGTTTGCGAGTATGCTTCAACTCTCGAGTAGATTCTCATCCTTCTAGAGACTCCATGGTATGTTCAGCTCTAAGGAAAACATTGTACCTTTATTACTTCGGTTCATCGAGTTTAATTTCTTTGTGAAATGCTTTGCTATTCTGCAGTTGGAATGTTTTGGTGATAAACAAATAAAATTTAGTCTAAACCTTTCATGGTTGTGTCCTTTGGTGAGTGCTTATTAAAAATGAGAATGTAATCTCTTGCCACTTTCATTCTTGGCCATTTTCTAGCAAATGACTTTTCTGCAAGTACCAATTAGTTGGTGTTACTTAGATATATGAGGATAAATAGTCAGACATATGGATAGAGTGGGGTAAATATGGTCGCTGATATCAAACAAAGTACCATGACTTTTCTGCAAGTACCAATTTTTACCTGCTCGACTTCATTTCTCGTACAAAATTGGGAATAAATATAAAAAAAAAATGAGCACCGAGGGGAAGGGGGAGGATGTCCCTTAAGATTTTATTAAAAGGATGCCGTGTCTCAAATCCGGATCGGCTCAGTGAGACTATGCTTGACTAACTGTTAGCACTGTGAGAAGTTTGGCAAAATTGGAAATAAAATACATATATAGGCTCCAAATTTTCTTTGGGTAACCCTGCTCTCCTGGATTTAACCCTGATAGAAGTATGGTAGATTTACTTTTTAACTAATAGATTGTGTACTTGGCTTTTATCCACAACTTGCTTAAATCTGTCATCTTTCTGCAGGATAACCTGGAACTGTTTTGGTCAGTCTAATGTAGGGTGGTACGGTGATACCCGGAGATTAAGTGGAAGACAGTACTTTGCTGAAGCATCACAAACAGTAGGTTTGAGGTGTAACCACCATTAGCGGGGTTGTGATCACGGAAAGCATTCATTCCAGTCACTGTAGTTGGTACCGTCCATGAATATGACAAGAGGTACTAGTATGTATAATGTAGTAAAGTTGAAGCTCCATGTATTCAGGATGCATCAAGTAGGGTTGCTTCCGTTAACTTGTTGCTCTATGATAGTCAATTGTAATATATGTTATTTGTACCTTTGGACAACGTTGCATCATACGAGAGTTGAGAAGCAACTGGAGATCGTCATCAATGATATTCAATTGTAATATATCATGTTATTTGTTGTTGCTCTCTGGGTTTTCTCCTCTCGTTTTCCTGTTTGTAACAATGATTGATATGAATGTCAGAATGTGTGATTTGTATCATCTCACAGGTTGCTCCACTTGTTGGTTTGACACTGAACTTTCACCTTCAGCAATCTTTCGCTAGCCTGACATGCGTGATAACAGACCATGTTGTTCACCACCCAGAAAATGTGCAGCTTATTTTCTAGACTGGTTTAGCATTCGTATTTATATTTTGGAAGAAGTAAGAAGTCCATTTTACTCTTCCAAAAGCATTAGCGTGGTCCAGATAATTCACTAAAGTATAAAACCGTTTAGTTTATACTCTTTCAAAGTTTCAGTACCTGATCACTTTATTCAACGGTGGTTTTCTAATTATTAATTAGATAATCTTGTATTTAGGTCCCTAAACTTATCTATTTTCAAAAAAGACCTTGGTTTTTGCATTTGCCCCCTTATAGTTTTATTTATTTACACATAAGTCCATAAAATTTTACAAATAAGCTCCTATATCTTTCTATTTTTACTAAGTAGCTCCTATCTTTTATAGAAAGACCCCTATAACTTCAAAACTTTATAACTTTTTCATAAGCTTTGTTTTAGATGATTCTTGCGCTCACACAATCATAGCAACGAATATTTTCTGTTAGTAGTCTTTTTATAGCAATTTACTGCTATTTGGTGTACTATTCTTAGTTATTTGTGTTTTCTCTTTTGTTAGTTGGTCCTGCGAGGAGACGATTAAGTACAAAAGTAGTACAAAATCTCTAGGAGGAGAAGTTAGAGATAACTGAGCAGCATCTAGGCAAGTGTCTTTGATCACATTGACACCATTGTAGTGAAGTGTGTCTTTTATTCGTATTGTATACTTGTCAATATGAATCTCTTGTTTAGGGTCATGAGTATAGCCTGACCAATTAATTATGTGTCCTCCTTACTCTGTATGCACCGATTGACTGTTGAGTGGCATAAGAGGAGGTCTCGCAGAACCAACCAACAAAAGAGAAAATACAAATAACTAAGAATAGTATATCAAACAATAGCAAAGCGCTATAAAAAGCCTACTAACAGAAAGTACTCGTTGCTATAATCGCGTGAGCGCAAGAATCGCCTAAAATGGAGCTCGTATGAAAAAATTATAAAGTTTTTAAGTTACAAGGGTCTTTCTATAAAAAGGCATGGGCCATTTAGTAAAAATAGAAAAGGGTCCAGGGGCTTATTTGTAAAATTTTAGGGATTTATATGTAAATAAATAAAACTATAAGGAGTAAATGTAAAAACAAGGGCTTTTGGTGCTAACAGAAAAGTTTAGAGATCTAAATGCAAAATTACCTAATTAAAAATCCGAAAACTACTGTTCAAACTGGCTGAGGGGGTAAAGTGATCCGGTATTGAAACTTTAGGGATAAACTGAACGGTTCTATACTTTATAGGTTATCTGGACTACACCAATTCTTTAGGGGAGTAAAACGAACTTCTTCCTTATATTTTCAAAGGACCAACATAAACGTTGGGAATGTGGTCATGATGCAATACCATGATCTAATATTACATCTGACCATCATGTTTCACACTTAAAAAATAAGATGCTTGAACTGATGCAATGCAAGTGTAGGGCTGTTTGAATTGATGGATTGGGGTAATGATAGTGAATTTGAACTGTAGTGAATGACATCCTTTGATCCCTTCTGCACAGTGCGTACTCTAGGATGTGTTTTGTTGTCCGCACAAGGTTTCGTAGAGGCAGCGTCTATCCTGGATGAGGAAAAGTTGGTTAAGGGGATCCATATTCTAAAAAAAAGTGTGTTTGGTTGGCTGTAGTTGCAGATGTAGGCTGAGCTGAGCCTATGATTGGTAGGTCGAACCTAAGGCTGCATAGAGGTTCGATGTGCTGAGAAGGTGATTGGTTGGCCGCATTTGGTGAGTATGGTGACCTTGCACCCGAGTAAGGGTGTGGTTACCTCCTCAGCCCGAGTTTGGATGGGTTGAAATTAGCTAAGTCCCAAGCACATGTAAATAGCAGCAACACTTTTATTTTTGCACAATATTAATCAATTTTTAGTGCACTAAAAAGTCATATAAATTATTTTGTGTTGTAGAATAAATACAGGTATTTGACATTTTTTGGGGTACAGAAACGTGAACAAACTCTCATCTCTTGGCGCACTCTCTCTACACCTCTTTTTTACTTGAAGTAATATGAGCACATATATTTCAAATGAACAACGAATTCACTTGTTCATGTGAGATTTTTTTTTCACAGAAAATCACATTTGTGTATGAACATATCATCTTTTTTCATATTGAACGTACCATTTCTTCAACAAAAAAAACAAAGAACAAAAAAGGCAAGAACTACCACCATTTTTTTTTTGTCCCCCATGCACTACCCCGGAAGTCCTGATCAACATTCAACCTCTGCTCATACCAATTGTTTGATTGCTTCTCCCAGTTACCATGACTTTCATCAGACTTCTTTTTATCCCACGCATTGCTTGAGGGTGATGTTGTCTTGTTACCCCAAGGGTCATGATCCACATTCATCTCATGTTCCTTGCAAGAGCCAGTTTGCTTCTCCCAGGCACTTTCATCTCCATCCCTTTTCTTTTTGTTCCATGTATTTTCTGATGATGATGCTGGCATGTTTCCCCAAGGATCTTGGTCCACACTTTTCTTTAAATTCCTCATGAGCACTGGACATCTTCTCCCAGTTACTATTGCCACCATCTGATTCCATTTTAGCACCCTTTTTAGACCAAGTATCAAGTTCAGCTGGTTCTCCAAATACAAGCTTCTTGTCATTCAGTTTTTTTGGTCCCCCACCCTCCTCAATTATTGGAATTGTCATCCACAGTTGCAGGCACATCCCGACATAAATCACCAGTACCAATTGCAGCATGCTTGCCCCATGAGCATGAAGAAACTACACATCCCAATAAATCAGAATCACATTTTTCTGCAGCCTTCTCAAAGCATTTCATATAGGTCTACAATAAGAAATATGGTATTTGGGACCAACATATCAACAAAATGTATGAAATGATAAAAAAAAAGATACTTTAAATATAAGCTTACAATAAAGTGGATCCTTTGAAAGGCACTTGAGCTTTTAATGAACGAAAACTTGTCTTATAACCACCAGTATTGAACCCATTCAAGTTTATAGTGCATGTCATGTTGTTCGCCACAAGTATCAAATGGTCCTTGCGGAATAAAAATTAGGCTGAAAGCATTCTTTCCAATAAGATACAAACAACAAATTTTCATTTGAACGGGATTAAGTATAATTTGAAGATACCTAGTAAATGAAATTCTAAAGGAAGAAACCTTAGTTTGTGCATCTTATTGTACCTTTTATAATTGTATCCAAAAAACTGAGCAGACAGAATTAGCAAGCACATTCACTGCTCTCTCAACAAATTCAGATAATATGGTGTTGTCATCAGAGAAGGATAACTGCAGAGATAGAATTTTATGTAGCTTTCCATCAATTGGCTTCTGTGTGAATGAACAATCACTGCCAAGAATAAAAAAATTGAAAGCCTTTAGATTAACTGTAATGAATATAAATAATCAACAAGAACATATGACAAGGATGTTGCTGACAACACTTAAAAGATACCAAGACATACTACAGATCCATATTTAGCATATCATATGAAGCTTCAAAGTATGAAGCTTATGTACAAAAGAAGGGTGTGCAACCTCCACACCATCATCACAAATTTGCCTATAGTGCCACCTCCTACACTAAGGTAAGCTAATTAATACAAAGATGTCTACAGTTTCATCTTACAAATATAGTTGATGTTTGCAAGGGAAGGAACCTACATCAACCACCAACTGAGTAGGCAAAAGGCTAGATGAGAAGCAAACTAAGGAAACAGAAACTACCAGTCGAGTTGTAGATCCAGCACAAGCATACATTAGAAATGGCCAACATGCATGTTCAAGTACAGGTAAACTAGAAAACTACCAAAACTCAAATAACACAAGCTCGAAGTAGAAACAGATACCAGATGTAGCTGGCAATGAACCCAAACACTGGCCAGCTAAAATAGTAGTTAAAACTAACTAAAGTTTTAAAGTGCTACCAGAATCTATACTGTGAATACTGGAATAAGCAGAGGATCCATGGTCAAGGTGAGGTGCTAGAAACAACTATCTAAAAGCATGCCTAGAAAAGCTTAACTGAAGCAATTATGTGACAAGAATTTCAGAGACAAGCAATATTTAAAAGAACACAACTACTGATCACTTTCCAGGCATAAACACCACAAAAGTGGCAAAGCTAAGCACCATGCCACAACCTTTGCATATTACAACTAACATGACTAAACATTAATTACTATCTTAATGTAAAAAAACATATGTTTGATCAGAACATACACCATGAATATTGACCTAACGACTATTTATGTTATTATTATATAGTTATCGGAGGATGAACTCCTCAAGTAGGGATCCGGAGGGATCCCCTTGAGATTCGGCGTGGGGGGATGATTTCGAATCTGCCTCATATGTGAAATAAATGATAGTAAATGAGATGCAGGTGGAATGGATGATCGGATGCCGGAGGAAATAAATGCTCTGGGGATTTTAGACAGGTTCAGGCCGCACGGAGCGTAATACCCTACTCTTGTGTGTATGCTATAAATGCTCGGGAATGTCTCTCTGAGGATCTGCTGTGTTACAAAGATGTTTGTCTAAGTCTAGAGTTTCGTGCTCCTTGTTCTTCGTCGTCGTCCGGAGTTCATCCGACGTGTTCTCGTGTCTTCGGTCGATCCAAGTCTCAGTCCCCTTCTCCGGGGAGCCCGCCCCTCTTTTATACCCCATTAGGGCGGGTAGCGTGCCCAGAAAGGATGGCGCGGGTTCCAAGGCGCTATAAATGGAAAGCAACCATCATGGGCTGCTGCGTGAGGTAACGGGGAGGGTTGAAAACGCGCCCCCGTTCGGTCTTCGTTGTCATCATTCTGCTTTCCACCAAGCAGCCCCGCGTGCCAGCCCGGTCAGAGCGAGTCTGACACAGCAGGGTGGAAGGCGTTACGCATCGAGCCCTGCGACGTTATCCCGAGGCGCGCCAGATAACGCGCGATGGGACCTGCGCATTAAATGTCTCCACGCCTCCCTGCCAGACAGTGGCAGGGACTGACAACAGGCGTGGGGGGAGTGGTTGGAAGTGACAGGTCACGCGCCCTCTTAAATGCAGCATCGGGTCTCTCACCAGTTGACACCTCACCGCTTAGCCCCTGTGGGGACCACCGGCGAAGGACTTCTCGGACCCTCGGGGAACTGTGAGTGCTCGGGGACTACTTTTCACAGCCCCGAGCACTCTCTCCCGGATATGCCCTCTCTTGGTCCTCGGGGAACTCGGGTGCTCGGGGACCACTGTTCACGGCCCCGAGCACCCTCTTCCGGAACTTGACTGCTCAGGTCCTCGGGAACCCGGGTGCTCGGGGACCAATGGTCCCGAGCACCCTCTCCCAGAACTGACTTCTCTTGTCATCGGGGAATTCGGGTGCTCAGGGACCACTGTTCATGGCCCCGAGCACCCTCTCTCGGAACTTGGCTTTCTCGGGTCATCGGGGAATTCGGGTACTCGGGGACCATTGTTCATGGCTCCAAGCACTCTCTCCCGGAACTTGGTCTTCTCGGACCTCGGGGAGATAATCCCCGAGGGAGGGCGCCACGTGGCACTCTGCTGTCCTGGCCTCGGGACTCGGGGACCCTTGTTTCCCATGTTACCGACAATAGTCATCGATCAAAATCATGTGGAATAATTTATCAAAACAAATTAAACTGCAAATGCCAACTGAACTCTAGATGCCAGCAAGAATGTAGATTATCTGAAATGGTAGTATGCATGCTCAAGTACAAGATGAGACCTTGTTCGGCTAAAAAAAAAACATGATCAAATAACAAGGCTTACCTCGCCGATTGGGAAGGGGAGCTCACCGGAGGGGATGGAGAGGACAAGAGTGCTCACCAAAGGGGATGGAGGTGAGTGCTTGCCGCACCGGATCTGTAGAGATGAACCTTGGGTTCTCAATCCGATCGACCGAGCGGCAACCCTAGGTGGTGCGCGGCAAGGGACATGGCTTACATCTTTGCTTCAGAAGAAGAGCTCGCCGGAGTGGAGGGGAAGATCCATCGGAGGGCACCTCTCACTACCTCACACCATAGATCTGTAGACCAATGCGATGAGGAAGGAGAAGGGGCCTTAAGCCCAAAATAAATGGGACAGGAGGAGGCGGTGGGTACTCATCCCGAGGGAGTTCACCGAGGGGATCGAGGGGACCTCTTGCCGGTATGGATGGAGAGGACGGTGGTAGCCGGAGGGGATCGAGGGGATTGAGTGCGGTGGTAACCCTAGCGGTGTGCGACTCGAATGGCCCGAGCGAGGAGGCGGCCGCGAGCTCGCGCTTGGATCAACTCAGCTAGGCCCGCGAGCGAAGGTCGATTCGAGCTTCACTGCAGATGCAACACGCGGTTGTATTTATGCATCTGAGGAGCTAGGTCACTACAGTAGACTTAGGGAACCAAACACCCTTCACCACTGGATTCTACACACGATCCGAGCAGGATGAGCCTCATTCGCCCAACCAAACACGCCCTAAGAATTTGAGATGCAATGGATGGCTCGTTGCATGTTCATTCCACCGATGCATGTTTCACTTTTACATGTACATCATCAAATCGAATAGAGAAAAATGTAGACTAGATCACCAGACGTCTGTTATAGTGTGTTTGGTTGCTCGAACAAGGTTTTGTAGAGCTGCATCGTATAAACAGACTGAGGGAAAGCATGCCGAATGAAGTTATATGTGTTGAAAAGAAAAGTGTTTAGTTGATTGTATCTGAGGCTGTATGAGCAGATTTTCTGTTTGGTTGACTGAATTTGAGACCGTATGAGCGAATGCAAGAGTTAAAATTATGATTAAATACTCACATGAAAATGATTTTATAATTGACAAGTGAACCCGTCTATATAAGCGGATGCAATGTCTGCATCCGTCGGGCCAAACTGAGTAAAACTCAAATCCTCAGTCAGGATGAGGACGTATTTTTACATCCGCTCATATAGACAAGAACAGTAGATACATGCAACCAAATATGATTCTTTCTAAGACTATACGCATCCGCTCATACAGACTGGGGGATTCAGGAAATCAAACAGACTCTTAGTGTACCAGCACATCAAACTCCTTACCAAACAATTTTTATTCAGGGCAACACCTGGTACATGCTCATAGATCCCAGCTCATGCCGTGCCGATATGGTCACAATGACAGACGTGTACAAAATGAAGTATCTGCTCTTGGAGAGCACGCGGTTCACATTCTCTCTGCTAAGCCAAAAGCAATACTTCATGCCATAGATCACAGAAACTACAATGATCAATCTAAGAGTCTTAGACCTGCAGTCAGTAAACCCTTCTAGCCCCAGTACAGAAGCTTAACGCGAATCATCGTTTTCTCTTGCCACGCATCTTTGTTTCGCTCTTCGGGTTATCATTTGCTGGCGACTTGGACCCAACTGCCGAGCTCCACAATGCTCTCTCAACATCTGAAGGTGTGAAAATTTCTCCTCCTATGCTCAGTTCCTTCAGGACAACAAACAGAAAATATCAGCCAAATGGCAAATCAAGTACCGGATATGTGCAAATAGAAATGGTCCTCCTTATTCATTCATCTGACACCGATAATTGTGCTACAGTCTACATTTGAAATAACATTTGCAGTCTAACTGGACTGTGTTATATAGGTCAAAGTTAGCACTTCAGAGTTTGCAAACTTACAGCATGCAAATTATAAATGCTTCACAACATACTAATACTAGTTATGAGGCTATTGCCCAATTGTGTCGACTAGAGTCTGCAATAAAAAGATCAGCAAAGCAGATGAAAACTTGCCAGGTCATCTTGGACTTGCACGCCCTGCAAATTTATCAGCACAACGTCCTCAATTCTATTTGATGTTATAATTCCGAGAAGGGTCATTAACTTGCAAATTGTGCTCCTATTTCATACAGGTAAAATGGGGGTAATGCTGACATACATATTCTTCAACAGTCTGATAGGCGATAGCACACATATGCATTTTGTTATGTCAAGCTTCTAAAATATAGCACAATCAGCTATTTTTGTGAACACCTTTCCAGCTTGTCCAGACGGAGAGAGGGATCAACTCATCAAGTATATTTGTCTGCACTAAATTAACCATTTTTGAAGTAACCCACCGAAAACTTTCCACTTTGGTACATGGATTCGGATATTTACAGCTTTGCCTGAACTCAGGTGATTATCAGATACACGAAAACATTAATCAGTTTCATGCTTGCGGCAGCCAACCTGGCACATGGGTCAACTCAAGGCTGCATTGCGTCAAATGGAGAAGTTATACCTTCGATTTAGCCTGCAATTTTTCAGCGAATGCAAGATATTGCTTCAGAGTGTACTCCTTTGCATTGCCTAAGGCCGCCACCATCGCCTACACATAATTCATGCAAGCTCACATCACCAATCCCGCACAGATATACACAGAAAAAAATTGCACAATAAAACTCACCTCGTCAGACATGAACGGCGCGACATCTGGCGCGTAGGCGGCGAGCACGGCTGAGGCAGTGGCGGGGCCGACGCCCTTGAGCACGGTGAGCTCGGCGATGGCCCTTCCGAGGTCGGGCAGCGCCGCGAACGCCTTGCGCGACGCCGACTCCACCACCGCGTCGTCCAAGCCCGTGACGAAATCCATCAGCCTCGGCCTGGCCACAAGAACCCAATTAATCGCATTGGTATAAAATCTCTGAACAAATTTCAGCAACATGGACCGGACCACACCCTAGGATCCAAAAGTTCAGGTGCCAAGCGGCGGGAAGGAAGCTGCTAAGGACAACGTGAGACCGAACGACGGACCTCCACTTGCCACGCGAGAGCTTCCACTGGAGGAGGCGCACCAGCTCGGGCTTGGCGAGGAAGGGGTCGGGGTCGCGGCGGCGCAGGAGGGCGGGGAGGTCGTGGCGGTAGAAGATGTCCACGGCCACTAGGTCGGGCTTGTCCAGGGCCGCGAGACGGCGGTCGTACGCGGCCAGCGCCGCGCGCCACACCGCCGCGTCGCCGCTCGCGAAGTCCACCGTCTCGGCCATCGTTGGCGCGGTGCGGTCGGGCCCGTGGGGCGGCGCCTGTCGACAAATTGGGGTGTTGCCTCCTGCGACAGCAACCGCAAGTTTGGGTTTGGACCGAAGACACAAATGTTACCCGGAACATTTTTTGCTGTGGCTAATTCGATATATTTTTTAATTTAACACTTAATCTGCACGCCATGACACTCAATCTGCATGCCTTTCAAAATATAACACCCACGTCGTGAAATCTTCTATTTTAAAATATTTTTGCTGTGGCTAATTCGGGGATTTTTTAAATTTTAACACTTAATCCGCACGCCTTGACACTCAATCCACATCCTTTTCAGAATATAACACCCGCCCCGTGAATTCTTCTATTTTGTGCTACTCTCCTCTTTTTTACTTACTTTTCATTTTCTTTTTCACCGGAGGGACCAAAACGCCCCTGTTGACGAGCCTCCTCTTTATCTTAATCATCCAGTGAGTACTTTGCACTCTCAATGCCTGCTTGGCAGGCTGCTTCAGCTTCAACACCATCGGTCACCCTGTGCAATGACTAGCTTGCGACCAGTCAAATTTGTCCAATACGTAGCCGATGCGACGAGCAAAGGTACATGAATTGGTGGGCAGCATCCTGAACCGAGACCTAAAAATAGGATTTATCTTCACTCAAGATCAAATACAAAAATAATCAGCGATTGGATCTCTGTCGGTTACAACTTACAAGACTAGACATGTGCAAAACCTGGACATAGCATAACAAGCAAAGCAGAGTAGTACTACGTAGTACTGATGACCATATAGTGATAGATCTAAACCCATAAATTAGGAGATCTTTCTCTTCCTCCTCCTCTTTCTCCTCCTTATTTTCTTTCATGTCAAAAAATTAAGAAAGACTTCCAAATGCGGCTAGGAGTAAGGGGCTCAAGCCCTCTGCCCCCGATGGATCCATCACTAATGCATTCAAAACCAACAAAACCACCTAGAATGGATAATTTGTATTAAATAAGTTAATAGAACAATAGTTTTGCTTAAAACCCTTCATACACCAGATCAGACTGCATCGGTTCAACCAGTGGCTTGGTTGGCTCCAAAGGCGTTCAAGTAGGCCTACTCATGGGCAGCTCGACCTGGTAAATCCGACATAACCAGTGCATAGGGTCAGGTCCAGCTTAACTTTCCAATCCACAGATTTTTCAGGTCGAGCTTGGGCTTCAAAAATAGTCCCAAATCTAAAAAACTAGAGAAAACCTAGAAAAGCACGGGTCTAACCAAAAAATACTACTATCAGGTTGGACTTATGGTTTTCCATCGGGCTTGTCAAAAGCCTGGCCCAAAGCCAGGCACGTGCGGACATTTGAATAGGTATACGTTCAAGCAATCGAACGGTTGTAGGTTGAACAGGACAGTTCTTAGTAAAACCGCAAACCAGACGGCCATCAAGGAACCGGACGGCTTCTGTGAGTTTTTTTTTATATTTTTTCTATTAAATATTTAAATAAATAGTCTCTTGATGACAAGATTTGCAGAAATAGGCATCTACCGTCCTCTAAAAGGTCTGCAACCATTTCAGAGTGCGATAAGGATGCCACGGTGGCACTGTCACCTCTTACTGCCCTCTCAGAGGGCGGGTGGGGCCCACCCCAGTGCCCGCCGCCCTAACCACCCTATCAGAGGGTGGGTAGGGACTAACCGTCCTTTGAGAGGACGGGTAGCCCCTGCCCGCCCACTGATAAGGCGGGTAGCCTTAGTGAAATTTGTTTTTTTATTTAATATTTGTATAGATCAATTTGAAAAATAGTTCACATTCATTCGGTGAAATGTTTAAATTAATATTTTGGAAATTTTGGATCTAAACGGTCAAAAAGTGGCCAAAACGGCATCACAGAGTAGTGATATTTTGAAAATTATGGATCGTTGTACATTTGTCAATATTTGTTTATGTATTTGATGTAAAATTGTACCAGTAATTTTTTAGTGATGTATTGTTAGGAGGATACAAAATCTAATTTTGTGAATAATTATAGATGTGAAGCACTCTTAGCATATTGCACGACACGAAGGTTACATATGGTGGCAAACATTACATGGACCCTAACCATGAGCACACGATGACAAAAACTGGTGGCATGTACGGTACGCCTAAAGACCAATCTAATAGCGCGCCGCTGCTAATCGTAAATGTGTTAGGGAGTGAAAATATATCGGGTTACATTAGATGCTCTCTACTGAGTGCACCTAGGATATTTGCCATTTCTCATGGCATCGGGGCCAGCCATCTTAGCGCGACGGGCTCTCTCCCACTTCCTTGCCCTCTCAGCTTCGCGGGCTTGAGCTGCGGTATAGTCCTGCGTTGTCTTCCTCACGCGCTTCTCTTCTTGCTGCTTCAGCCGTAGTTCCTCCTGCTGTTGCTTGTACTCCTAGTGTGCATACTCTTCCCTCCTCCACCGCATGCTCATGTCGACCTACCGCTTATGGTCTTTATTTTGCTCAATGTCGAGCCATTCAATGAAGTCACAGATAGGTGGAGGAGACTGGACAAATAAAACAAGATGTAAGATTAGTAAAACAGTGCGTGAAATCCGAAACAAGATGTGAAAAGTGCCACATGATTGATCTATATCGCTATACCGGTGAGTACTCATACGGTCCATGTTGAGACTTATCGTATTGGTAGTTGGCACACATGAAGAAGTGTAGGCCATAGGTGTAGGAGATGTTCTGAGACTTGCGAAGCCTACAAAGGTTGACACAGAAGCACATCGGTGGTTTGACCCCCTGAGGGGTAAAAATCTCTCAATGTTTCTTGGGTGGGCTTGGTAGAGTTGAGGAAGACATTGCAGTTGAGAGAGCTGAGAAATGAGTGGTGCATCCATGGATGAAGGTGGGGTTATTTATGGTGGCTGAGGGCTGTTGCATGGACTGAGTGCATGGGTTTGGCGAGGGCTGGAGCATTGGATTCCATGTTGAAGAATGGAAAAGTTGTGGCATTGATGCTGGACAGAGATTCCATGTATCAAGATACATGTGTTGTCATTTAATTTATGGTTAAATCTCTCCCGTGTGATCACTCCTTGTCTACAGCCTACGTCAGGACAGAGATGTTGTCATTTCATGGTTAAAGTTGAGTCGTGTGGTCACTTCGTGTCTACAGATTACGTCAGGACAGAGGTGTTGTCATTCATGGTTAAAACTGAGTCGTGTGGTCACTTCGTGTCTAAAGCTAGACTCCCAACAGGGGTGTCGTGTGGTCACTTTGTGTATAAGTAGCTTTGTAAGAAATGTTTTTCTAGTTCTGTCGTGAACGGTTCATACAAAGTGGGACGTACCACCGCAGGTACTCCTTAAAGCTCGGCTTAGCAAAAGGATGAGCCTCCTCGACGACATCCTCAAGGGTATAGGACCACGCTGAGGTGTAGGACGCCAAGCGATCTGCCCAAAGGTTGCCACCAGGTTGTCCCTTTCGTGTATACCTGTAAGTCAACCACGTTAAATAGACTGTCAATGAGACAAATGCTATAGATTATTTATTTAATTTTAGTTACCTGTAGACGTGGCCTGGAACCATGAGAATGTTGACGAGGGGGAAAGCCTGGAAGCGTCCGAACTGCCTCATGACGCGGTGGGGTGAGTACTCCTCGATTTAGATGTCGAAGATGAGCGGCTTCTTCGTGAGCCAGTACTCCTTGTCGTGGCTACACAACGAAGACAGACCGACAGGCGCACAAGCTTAGATGAACAAGTGGTTGTAGGGGGTCCAGACCACGTCGTCTGGACGAAGACGGTTGAACTACGACCTAAAATGCTCGTACGCGTTATGGGCCTGCTCATGTGCCTAGTGTGGCTATGGAGAAACATAGTAAGAAACCAGAACTAAAATATGTGATAAGTGAACCATTAATATATTTCGTACGAACCCGGTGTCGACACCATAGCAAGCCCATAGTAGGCTTGTTCTCCTCAGGCTCGTCGTACCATTCCTCAGGGTACAGGGACTGGTCCATAATGGGTCGGCCTATCATGAACCGCTCGTAAAACCACAGCTGCACCAATAGTGAGCACCTAGCAAATGTGGCTAGTGGCTCCTTCTTCGTGCACACGTCGCACAAGGCATGATACGTTGCAGCAAGGACATCATAGGCCCAGCTCAACTGAGGGACATCATCGGGCTCCGCATTTGCGATCCACCTCGCGTACAGAATAAGGTCCTCGACATCAGG
This sequence comes from Phragmites australis, assembly GCF_958298935.1. Taxonomy (NCBI): domain Eukaryota; kingdom Viridiplantae; phylum Streptophyta; class Magnoliopsida; order Poales; family Poaceae; genus Phragmites; species Phragmites australis. Next base: position 43,262,156 of record NC_084923.1, read on the forward strand.
TGGCCTTGACTGCTGGTGAACATAACCCAATCGAACAACCAAAGCAGGTAGGCCTCCAAGTGCCTCAAGACCGAGTACAAGCCGGCCTTCGGGTGCATGTATGCAGGCTACAAGTAATGCAAATGATGATGAGTAAAATATCTTAAAAATCATAAAGTAATTGGTAAGGTAAATTGTAAGGTATCTGGAACTAGAGGATCCACTTCTTCGTGGGCCCTAGCAGATCCGACAGCAACTCGTGCACGTAGGCGGGTGCATTGTCAGTGCGTTGAACAGGGGCAAACCGCTGATGCGTGACGTTCATCTAGTCTGCATCCACGTTGATGACTCCAACGGCAGCTTCGGCGCAAGGTAAGCCTAACAGGTAGTCTACGTCCTGCAACATCGGAGCCATCTCGCCACAGGGGAGGTAGAAAGTATGGGTCACAGGCCTCCATCGGTCAACCAGTGCAGCGATTAGCGAGCGGTCGAAATAGAATCGTCTCACCGCTACCTCAGGCTTCTCTGTCACTTGGGCCTCCACCAAACGACACAGTGGTAGGAGTTCAGATGCTGCCAATCTACACCATTTGAAATATAAAGTGAATGTGGGGCATGCAATAAAAATAAATAAATTGGCACATACGTAGCTAATTAGCGACATACCGATGCTTCTAACGATCGTCGATCGTAAGTAGCTCCCCACGGCCACGTGGTCGAAAAACCCCTAACTCCGTCTGGTGAACGGCAGACAAGAAGCTGCGGTGCTTCTTATCCACTGCAAGGTCAAGAAGCTTGGGGGTCGGTGGGTGCGTCATATCTGCATTGAAACCAAATATACATAAATATAATACAACATGTAGACAAGAATAATATATATTGAAACCAAATATACATTTCAACCATATATACATGAATAATATAAATAGTCTGTTACATGAAAATATACATATAGTTACGTAAATAGCATATAACATACACGTACATAAAGTTACATGAATATATTACAATATGTATGTACATAATCAGATACAAATGTAAGATCCAAATGCAACGTAGATAACTAAGGCGAATACCTTACAAATATAACATCGAGATACGCTAAATACATTCACATTTAACCGCCATCATGAACCCACCTACACAACAGGTACATTTTTCGAACAATACTTGTATGTGTGACTTGTTTCATTGCATTTGCTGCATTGCTTCACCCTTGGACCCACCTCGGATTCATCCATATCGTTTCGAATCCGCCAAGTTTGTCGACGTCCCGATGTGTTCTTCATCCTCTCAAAGTCTGGCACATAGATTCATGAGGGACCTATATTACTCGTAAATGTATCAACAATACCGTAGCCATACAGCTCATGGTTCCATATGTTCAGTATCTGATCCTTCATAAATTACTTAGAAACATATTGACCGGTGTCGGTGACATAGGAACCAGGGGTCCTCGAGTCCCGAGGCCAGGACAGCAGAATGCCACGTTGAGCTTTTCCTCGGGGATTATCTCCCCAAGATCCAAGAAGACCCAGTTCCGGGAGACGGCGCTCGAGGCCATAAACAATGGTCCCCGAGTACTCGAGTTCTCCGAGGACCAAGAAAGGACATATCCGGGAGGAAGCGCTCGGGGCTATGAATAGTAGTCCCCGAGCACCCAGAGTTCCCCGAGGACTTGAGAAGCCCCTTGCCGGTGGACCCCACAAGGGCTCAGTGGTGAGGTGTCAGTTGGTGAAAGGCCCGATGCTGCATTTAAGAGGGAGCGCGGCCTGACACTTCCAACCACCCCCCTACACCTGTTGTCAGTCCCTGCCAACTCCCGTTAGGGAGGCGTGGGGGCATTTAATGCGACGGGTCCCATCGCACGTTATCCAGCGTGGCTTAGAGATATCGTCTCTGGGCTCGAGGCATATCGACTGCCGCCTTGCTGTGTCAGGCTTGCTCTGACCGGGCAGGCACGCGGGGTTGCTTGGTGGCTGCCCAGTGGGCCCTGTCGGTGTATTTAGAACCAGGGGTCCCTAAGTCCCGAGGCCAGACCGGCCGTCCACCACATATCACCACCCTGCAAGATAGGTAGAAACAGAGTGCTCGGGAGAGAGTGCTCGGGGCTGCACGTGGCAGCCCCCGAGGACTCGGTGCCCCGAAGGTCCCGCTGAAGTGCTCGGGAGAGAGTGCTCGGGGCTGCACGTGGCAGCCCCCGAGGACTCGGTGCCCCGAAGGTCCCGCTGAAGTGCTCGGGAGAGAGTGCTCGGGGCTGCACGTGGCAGCCCCCGAGGACTCGGTGCCCCGAAGGTCCCGCTGAAGTGCTCGGGAGAGAGTGCTCGGGGCTGCACGTGGCAGCCCCCGAGGACTCGGTGCCCCGAAGGTCCCGCTGAAGTGCTCGGGAGAGAGTGCTCGGGGCTGCACGTGGCAGCCCCCGAGGACTCGGTGCCCCGAAGGTCCCGCTGAAGTGCTCGGGAGAGAGTGCTCGGGGCTGCACGTGGCAGCCCCCGAGGACTCGGTGCCCCGAAGGTCCCGCTGAAGTGCTCGGGAGAGAGTGCTCGGGGCTGCACGTGGCAGCCCCCGAGGACTCGGTGCCCCGAAGGTCCCGCTGAAGTGCTCGGGAGAGAGTGCTCGGGGCTGCACGTGGCTGCCCCCGAGGACTCGGTGCCCCGAAGGTCCCGCTGAAGTGCTCGGGAGAGAGTGCTCGGGGCTGCACGTGGCAGCCCCCGAGGACTCGGTGCCCCGAAGGTCCCGCTGAAGTGCTCGGGAGAGAGTGCTCGGGGCTGCACGTGGCAGCCCCCGAGGACTCGGTCCCCCGAAGGTTCGCGCAAGCTCGTTCAAAGACTCGAAGGGCCCCGTCGTCAGGGTGTCATCCAGTCAAGGGCCCGATGCCGCATTTAATAGGCGCGCGTGGCCTGACGTTCTGACATCCTGACATTCTCGGCTGCCCACGCCCCAGTGTCAGACCCTGCCATACAATGGCAGGGGGGTGTGGGTCCATTAAATGCACGGGTCCCGTCCCGTTTTCGCCTGCGCGCCTCGGGATAACGTCGCCAGAATCGAAGCGCTCGGCCTGCCACCCTGCCCTGGCAGGAGAACAGGACAGGGTGGGCGCACCGGGCACCTCTGAGGCTGTCCGGTGGGCCCTTTTCAGAGCACCCCGAAGCTTCCGCAGCGGCTGGTGGTCGAATGCACGCCGCCTTCCTCCACCGCCCCTGTCACTTCGCCAAAATGAAATGATTACGCCTTTCTCCGTGGCACCTGGGCATTCGCGTCCCCTCTTTCCCATTCAGGATATGTCGAGGTCGGCGCATCTATAAAAGGAAAGGATGGAGGACACCGAAAAGAGAAGGAAAAAGGAGAAGAAGAGAGTCAGTCGAAGAACAAGAAAACAACAGCCCCCGATCGCAAGACGATCAAGAGACCAGCTAGCTAGAACATAAGAGCCTCCAGCTCTTTGTAAACAGCTCTCCTTGGAGAACCAGATATATCCTTGAAGGATCCCCTTCAAGGATAGATATAACACTCATACAGGAGTAGGGTGTTACGCCCCCGCGCGGCCCGAACCTGTTCAAAAACCCGGTGTACCCGCAAGCCAGCGCATTTACTTCCGTTCCCGCTTTTTTCCCGTACAAGCTTTTCTAGGATCATCCCCCCGGCCGAATCTCTAAAGAGGGGTCTCTCGGGATCCCTGCGACAGGAGTTCACTCTCCGACAGCTGGCGCGCCAGGTAGGGGGGAATATCCCTAGATTGTTTGTTTCCCTTTTTTCTCCACAGGAAAAGATGGCCGGTGGGCACCGTCTCCAGCGTTCCGGCTCCACTTCCAGTAACGGAATGCCGCCCCACGACCAAGAGGTTTTTCCCGCCCAAGGGGATCAGGGCGCTGGGCCCATCAGCGCCGCCGCTGCCGGCGTGCTCTCCGACCCCCAGCAGATGGTCGGGGCCCCGGCCGCTAGGTCCGCCTCTGGATCCCGTCGAGCGCCGCCCCGGCGCAGGCTAGCTTTTAGTGAGGCCAGCCCAGGGAGCGCCTTGCTTGCAGCGCAAGCCCTCCTCAGGCACCCTCCCATTCGGGCCACGCCAAACACTCCGGAAGGCCGGTGGATGCAAGATATCGCCGCTTTGGTCGGCACCGCTCGTCGCCAGGTGCAGGTCGAGAGCCCTCGCGCCACTTTTCAGCGCGGTGCCGCCAGAGTCGGCTCCTCAGCGGGCAACACCCGCACGGGCCGAGGGGCCTCCAGGCGGAGCGCCATCCCCCAGGACGTATCCGAGGCCCGGGACCTCCGTTTGCGTCTCGACGAGCGAAGGGGCCACGAGGATGCCCGGGTCACTCTCGAGCGCCAGCGGGAGACACGGCAGGGGGTTGGGGCAGAGGACCAAGCTTCCTCTCTCCCGGTCCACGACCACCGGGGATCCCCGGCTCGCCGTTCCTCTCCACCAAGAACCCCCGCTCGTGCTGCGGGGTACGGCACCGGTTGCCGTGCCTTTACCACCGAGCTCCGTCGGGTGAGGTGGCCTTCCAAGTTCCGCCCCGAGCTGCCGGAGAAGTACGACGGGTCCATCGACCCCGTCGAGTTCCTCCAGATCTACACGACGGCCGTCCAAGCGGCCGGAGGCAGCGAAATGGTGATGGTAAATTATTTTCATGTTGCCTTGAGGGGTTCCGCCCGCTCCTGGCTTATGAACTTACCCCCGGGATCTATCAGCTCCTGGGACGACTTGTGCCACCAATTTGTGGCCAACTTTCAGGGTACGTTCGCACGTCCCGGGCTGGAGTGCGACCTCCACGCCGTCCAACAGCAGGAAGGGGAGACGCTGCGTCGATTCATACAGCGTTTCAGCCAGGTTCGCAACACTATTCCGCGAGTGGCCCCCCATGCTGTTATTGTTGCTTTTCGGCAGGGCGTACGTGATGAGCGGATGCTCGAGAAGCTAGGTACGCACGAGATCGAGACCCCTGCGGAACTTTTCGCACTGGCCGATAAGTGCGCCAAAGCTGCGGAGGCCAGGGCATGGCATGCTCCTCGCCCCGCTTCCGATCGACCAAGTTCTTCCCGCTCTGATAAGCGGGAAAAGAAAAAGAGGAGGAAGCGCGAGGCTGCTCCCGTTGAGCTAGCCCAAATCCTCGCTCACGGGGAGCCACAAGAGCCCGATCGCCGGCAAGAGCGTCGGCCGGATGCCGATCGGCGCCCCGTCAGGGCCCCTGCTCGGGCTCCTTCTCGGGCCTCTGCGCCCGCGAGGGCCCCAGCGCCGGCTAGGGCGTCAGCTCCAGCAAGAGCCCCGGCCCCTGGCCGGGCTCCTATTCCAGCGAGGGTCCCCGCTCCCGCGGGGCCCGAGCCAGGTAAATGGTGTCCCATACACCTGACCAGATGGCACGACCTCACAGAGTGTCGTACGGTCAAGGGACTCGTGGAGCAGCGCCAGAGGGAGCGCGACGAGTCTCGCGGGGGAGGCAATACCGAGGTCATTCCCAACAATGCCGAGCTCGGCTTCCAGGAGCCCGAGCATGCGGTTGCCTTCATCGACGGAGGCGCCTACACACCCTGCTCGCGCCGTGGCATCAAGGTCATGCGGCGCGAAGTATGCTCGGCAACCCCAAGCGAGGAGGCCGCAAGACCCCTGAGGTGGTCGGATGCTCCGATCACGTTCAGCATGGCCGACCACCCCGTCAGTACTGCAGCTGTGGGGCGGCTACCTCTGGTCGTATCTCCCACTGTCTGCAATGTCAAAGTCGGCAGAGTGCTGATCGACGGTGGTGCCGGCCTCAACCTCCTTTCCAAAGAGGCTTTTGAGAAGCTGCAAGTACCCTCCCGACGCCTAAAGCCGTCGCTCCCCTTCTGTGGAGTAACGCCCGGACACTCCCTGCCCCTCGGGCAGGTTGAGTTGCCTGTCACGTTCGGGAGCCGGGACAACTTTCGTACGGAGTGCGTCCTCTTCGATGTCGCGGAGCTCCCTCTCCCCTACAACGCCATCCTCGGGCGTCCGGCGCTCGCCAAGTTCATGATGGCCGTGCATTATGCATACCTTACGGTTAAGATGCCCGGCCCCGCAGGCTCTATCTCCGTGATCGCTGACTCCGGTGGCGCTGTCTCCTGCGCCGAACAAACCTACATGGCCCTAGTCTCAGCGCAAGCCGAGGCTGATGGCTCTTCAGGGGGCCCGGGACCCTCTTCATCCAGACCCCGACTCGCCGCCGACACGACTGTTCCAACGAAGGAGGTCAAGGTGGGCGAAGACGCTACCCAGGTTGTCCGTATCGGCAGCGACCTGGGCAGCAAATAGGAAAGCGCGCTCGTCGCCTTCCTCCGGGCTAACGTAGACGTGTTTGCCTGGCAACCGTCTGATATGCCCGGGATCCCTAGGGAGGTGATCGAGCATCACTTGGCCGTGCGTCCGGACGCCCGCCCAGTGAAGCAGAAGGTCCGGCGGCAGGCGCCAGAACGCCAGGAGTTTATCCGCGAGCAAGTCCGCAAGCTCCTCGACGCCGGATTTATCCGAGAAGTTCTCCACCCCGACTGGCTAGCAAATCCAGTCATCGTCCCGAAGGCCAACGGCAAGCTTCGCATGTGCGTGGACTACACCGACCTTAACAAGGCTTGTCCTAAAGATCCTTTCCCCTTACCTCGCATCGATCAAATCATAGATTCAACTGCGGGATGTGATCTTTTATGCTTCCTAGATGCAAATTCTGGGTATCACCAGATTCGCATGGCCGTAGGGGACGAGGAAAAAACTGCTTTTACTACCCCGGTGGGGACTTATTGCTACATGTCAATGCCTTTCGGCCTGCGCAACGCTGGATCATCCTTCCAGCGCGCCATTCGTATCACACTTAACTCGCAGGTTGGCCGCAACGTCGAGGCTTACATCGACGATCTCGTGGTCAAAACCCGAGACCGCGCCACCCTGCTCGAGGACCTTGCCGAGACTTTCAACAGTCTCCGCTCTACCCGCCTCAAGCTCAACCCGGAGAAATGTGTCTTCGGGGTCCCGGCGGGCAAGCTCCTTGGTTTCTTGGTCTCTGGCCGAGGAATCGAGGTCAATCCGGAGAAGATCCGGGCCATCGAGCAAATGCGACCCCCGGTTCGACTCAAGGAGGTCCAGCGCCTCGCCGGCTGCATGGCCGCCCTCGGGCGCTTCATCTCTAAGCTCGGGGAGCGGGGGCTCCCCCTCTTCAAGCTTCTGAAGAAATCCGGTCGTTTCGACTGGACGCCGGAGGCCGAGCAGGCCTTCCGCGACTTAAAGAAATACCTTACCTCGCCACCCGTTTTGGTGGCTCCTTCTCAAGGTGAGCCCCTGCTGCTTTACGTTTCGGCCACTCCTCAGGTTGTGAGCGTAGTATTGGTGGTGGAGCGAGACGAGTGTTCAGGGCCGGGTGCTGGTTCCCAGCTCCCAGAGGCCCCCGATCACTCACCTGTCCTCGTGGCTCCCCCGGAGCGAGGGGTCGAGCCCGAGCACACTGCTCTTCCTAGCCAAGGAATCGAGCTCGAATGCCCGGCCAACCCCGACCATACCGCCGACCCTGGGAGCTGTAGCAGCCCCCCGGGTGGGGCCACCGTCCGGACCCGCCGGGCACAGCGACCGGTGTACTTCGTCAGCGAGGTCCTCCGGGAAGCTAAGACAAGGTATCCTCAGGCTCAGAAGCTGCTCTATGCCGTGCTCGTCGCCTCCCGGAAGCTGCGCCACTACTTCCAGGCGCACAAAATCTTAGTGGTTACCACTTATCCACTGGGACCCATTCTCCGGAACCGGGAGGGCACCGGGCGCGTTGTCAAATGGGCAGTAGAGCTGGCGGAGTTCGATCTACACTTCGTTAGTCGCCAGGCAATTAAAAGCCAGGCGCTCTCCGACTTCTTGGCAGAGTGGACGCCCGTCCCCTGCGTCGACCCAGAAGAGTTTTCTGCCTATCCCGGGCGCGACGCGCCCGGGTACTGGGTCATGCACTTCGACGGCTCCCTCTCGCTGAAAGGCGCAGGGGCCGGAGTGGTTCTCACCTCCCCAACGGGTGAAGAGCTCCGGTACGTCGTACAGTTGCATTTCCGCGCATCCAACAACATGGCGGAGTATGAAGGTCTCATCGCCGGCCTCCGGGCTGCGGTGGGGCTCGGGATTCGTCGCCTCCTGGTCAAGGGGGACTCCCAGCTGGTCGTCAACCAGGTCTCCAAGGAGTACCAGTGCACGGATCCTCAAATGGCGGCGTACGTGGCCGCAGTCAGGAAGCTCGAGAAACGCTTCGATGGCCTCGAATTACGGCATATCCCTCGCCGCGACAACGCTCCGGCCGACGAGCTCTCTCGCCTGGCCTCATCACGTGCGCACGTCCCTGCCGGAGTCTTTGAAGAAAGACTCGCACGGCCTTCCGTCCTGCCTGCCGAACAGGATGAAGGGGAAACCTCGAACTCAATTCAGGGGACCCCGGCGGTGCCCTCAGTGGGAAACCCCGTCAGGGCGCCGCCATCCGGCGAGTGCGCTGTGCTCACCGAATGTTCTCAAGATGCCTCGTGGATGTCTGACATCCGAGGGTACTTGAAAGAAAGGTTCCTACCCGAGGATGAGGCGACTGCCGAAAGGGTTGCTCGGCAGTCCAAACGCTATGCCATAGTAGACGGGGATCTCTACCGACGTAGCGCAGGAGGTGTCCTCCTAAAATGCATCTCTCGGGCAGAAGGCGGCGATCTTCTCGCTGAGATCCACGAGGGCGAGTGCGGTGGCCATTCATCGTTCCGCACGCTGGTCGGGAAAGCCTTCCGGCAAGGTTTCTAGTGGCCCACAGCTCTCCAGGATGCTTCCGAGCTGGTTCGGCGCTGCAGGGCATGCCAGTTCCATGCAAAGCAGATTCACCAGCCAGCTCAGGCTCTCCATACCATTCCCCTGTCATGGCCTTTTGCGGTCTGGGGTTTGGACATTTTGGGTCCATTCCCCCGAGCAGTCGGGGGCTATGCATACCTATATGTTGCTATCGACAAATTCACCAAGTGGCCGGAGGCAGTCCCAGTCATCAAGATAACCAAAAGCACGGCGCTCCAGTTTGTCCGCGGTATCACTAGCCGTTTTGGTGTCCCCAATCGGATCATCACCGACAACGGCACCCAGTTCACTAGTGCCTTGTTCGGGGACTATTGCGAGGATCTTGGCATCAAACTTTGCTTCGCTTCCGTCGCTCATCCTCGGAGTAACGGGCAGGTCGAGCGTGCCAACGCAGAGATACTAAAGGGCCTCAAGACCCGGACCTATGACGTGCTCGCTAAGCACGGGAAGGGATGGGTGGATGAGCTGCCAGCCGTGCTATGGGCCAACCGGACTACGCCAAGCCGCGCTACCGGGGAAACTCCTTTCTTCCTCGTCTACGGCGCCGAGGCGGTCCTCCCCTCCGAGCTTACTCTAGGCTCCCCTCGAGTGCACGCATACTCTGAGGGCGAGCAGGAGCATCAAAGGCGCGACGACGTAGACTACCTGGAAGAGCGCCGGCGGCGTTCTGCTGTCCGGGCGGCTCGGTACCAGCAGAGTCTGCGTCGTTATCATCTGCGTCACGTCCGGGCCCGGTCTCTCGAGGTGGGGGACCTAGTTCTCCGGCGCATCCAGTCGCGCGAAGGAATGAATAAGTTGTCCCCTGTGTGGGAAGGTCCTTTCACCGTAATTGCAGTCCCCCGGGCAGGTTCTTTCAGGTTGGCGACGGAGGAAGGGCAGCCACTCCCGAATCCGTGGAACATCGAGCATCTTCGACGCTTCTACCCGTAGACGGTCAAGCTCGCGGTTCAGGTTGATAAGGCCGGGGGCTTCTCCCCGCCCGAGCAGTCTGGAGGCTTCGCCCCGTGTGGTAAATTGCTGTCACGCAACCTTGTAAATATCGTACATTCAGTATTTTAATAAGCAATCACTATGTCAAATTATATCTCTGGATTCCCTATGTTTAATCTGTCTGGTGAGGTGCTCGGTTGTGCGAGAAAAAGTTCGCTCTCTCATTTTTTCCCGTTGACAAAAGAATCCCAATCGGTATACATGCGAGCAGTCGCCGCTGACTTACGTCCGACATGGTAGGCTGTGGTGTTCGGTGTCGTGACGGGCTCCCGGGCACTAACCGAGTTTCGGGGCGCTCTGAGTAATCCCATCACTCGAGCTGCTCGAGTAGGCCGGAGCTCAGGCCCTCGGAGCGGGCTGTCGGTGCTCGGTCTGGCCTGTCATACCCGGGCGCCACCGAACCATAGGACCTCTAGGTTATGCCTCTGTCCGCCTTTGTCTGCCGGTTCGGGTATTCGAGAGGTCTCGGGTCGAAAAAACGAGAGCAGTCTATGGCAAGTACCGCACTAACAGAGCGCACCAGACAAAGAAATTCTATATTCTCTCTCTTAAGTCACAGGTCGGCAATCACAAGCAGTTCGGCCGCGAGGGCTTCAATGCCCCGGTCTTTGGTCGGCCCCAAGGGTCTTCGGGTGGTCCTACCGCCTAGGCTTGGGTGGTCGAGATCACCCGACCCTAGGAGCCTCGTATGACTCTGGGCGCTCGGGCGCTCCGTTGAAAGGATCAAGTCCCCGGGCCCCCGAGCTCGGAATCAACCCCTTCTGGGTCGGCTGGCCGGAAGGCCGACGGCTGTCCGGTGAGTGGTTATGTTCAGACAAGTCTGCTTTCAGTAAATTTATGTTCCCGAGTCATTCTCGGGGGCTCTTGCGCTTTAATCTGCTCGGTGAGGTGGTCTCTTGGCACGCAAAAACCCTGCCGCGTGTCGGCTTTTTTCCAGAACGACAGAGCGGCTCGTAGAAAGGAGTACCGTGCGTGCGGTAACGTCTGACCGAAGCCCTTCGTGGTGGTCGTGGTGTTCGGTCCGCTCTTAAGGACCCCGAGCACTACCGGGTCCTCAGGTGCCCTGGGTAATCCTATCACTCGAGCTGCTCGAGTAGTCCGGAGCTCAGGCCTTGGGGGCAGGCTGTCAGTGCTCGGTCCGGCCCTTTTTGAGCCCGGGCACCACCGGACCGCGAGGACTCTTGGTCACATTCTCGCTCACACGCGTCTCCCTTCTACCGGCTGAGTGGTCGCAAAGTGAAAAGGTGTCCGCTGGGCACGGCGTGTTCCGGGCAGGGCCGTTCCATCTCCCGAGCAAGGGAGTCTGTGTCTTTGTTTCTTAAACTAGGCAGTACGGACTCGCGAGAGCTTGAAGGCTGGCTGCGCCAACGCCAGCAACCAGAACAACTTCATTTCTCGGGGATGGGAAGGTCGGGAGCGGCCCGACTGAGTACTCCTCGGGACTTCCAGGCGGAGCGCCAGAGGAAACATCAAGCATACAGAGAAATTGGAGTTGCGAGCCCAAGGAAAAGCTGCCATTATATTCACAAGACATAGACAAAGCATTTTTCTAAGGGTTCACTCCTAATATTCACTCCTGCATCTACAACAAAAGAAAAAAGGGCGCCGAAGGCCTAGTCAGCGGCAGAGGCGTCGGCTGAGTCCTCTGAGTCGTCCCCGGGGGCTGGCGGTGGCGGCACCTCTCGCCTGAAGCCGGCCGCCACCGCAGAGGCGGTACTCCTAACCGCTGCTCGGGCGACCTCCTCCTCAGCCTCGACCACTCCCTCCCGCGCCGGCTCCAATGGGAAGTCCGGGTCCCTGCTTCGGTAGCAGGCCAGGACATGCTCGGCCACGGCTTGGGCCAAGCCACGTCCCTCCCGGGCGGCAAGTTCCTGAACTGCCCAGGGCAGGGTCTCGAGGCGCTCGCAGACCTGCTGCAGCTCCAACACTTGTCGTGCGGGGCCGTCGCCCTTCGTGTCGCCGACAAGCCGCCCAAGACCACCTTTCTCCATGGCCCGTCGCATCCGCCGGAGTATATCCTCCAGCATCTGCACGAGGTTGACCCGCGAAACAAAGGCTGCCTCGAGCTTCTCCCTGGCGGCCCGCAGCTGTGCCTCGAGTCCCTGGTCCTCGGCCGGACCGGAAGAACCGCCAGCTGCGGCGGGGACGGCATCCAGCTTCGCCTTAGCCACCACCTCGGACAGGGCTTGTTCACGGGCGGTCAGTTCCGCCTCGTGTTTCGCATTTTCTTCCGCCCTGGTAGCCGCGGTGGCCGCCGCGGCAGCGGCTTCGCCTTCCCGGCGACTCAGTTCGCCCTCTCGGCGATTCAGTTCGCCTTCCCGGCGACTCAGCTCATTCTCCCGTCGGGCCAGCACCTCCTCCTGCTGGACCACCGAATCCTCCCGGGCTCCGAGATTAGACGCTAATAGCTCGTTATCCACTTCCCGGATGGAGACGTCCTCTTCCCAGCGCTTGACTTCTCCTCTGATCTTCTGGAGGTCGTCTTCCCAGCGCTGGAGGTCGGCGCGCGTCGTCTCGACCGCGCCCTCTCGGCGGGCCAGCTCGGCCTGCCGCTCCTCTGCAAGCCGTTCCCGGGCCGTGACTGCCGCCTCCCTCACCTGCGCCTGCCCCATCCTGGCAAGGGCCTCGGCAGCCTGCTGCCTCGACGCCTCAGCCAGGCGGGCGGCGTCTTCTCGTTCCCGCGCGGCCTCTGCCCGCGCGGTCCTCAGGCCTTCTCGTTCCCGCGCGGCTTCCGCACGGATGTCCTCCAGGAGCTTCTGCTCCCGCGCGGCTGCCGCACGGGCCTCCTCTCGGGCGCCCGCCAGCTGCGCCTTCTCCAGTACCAGGCGGGCGTGCTCGGCCTCGAGCTCCCCCTCCTTGGCCTCCACCGCCGAGCCCAACTGCCCGACTGCGGCTCGGACGCCTTCAATGGCGGCCAAGAGGGGATCGGCAGGCCGGCCAGGCACTGCGAGCGCCGGTGGGTCCCAGGCTTCTCCGCCGGATGCCTCCAGGGGGGCCGAGCTCTCCACAGGGCCCTGTGCCGCCATCCGCCCCGGGCTCTGCCTGCCCGGGGTAGGCTCCTCCGGAGCCAAGGCCTCGGACGGCAGCTGCGTTCCCGCATCAGCCGCCTTGCCCACCGGCCCCGGCGAGGCATCCGCCTCCACCGTTCTCCGCCCCGGGCTCTCCGCGCCCGGGGTAGGCTCCGCCGGCGCCCTTCCGGTAGTCGCCGCCACCGCCTCTCTCCCTATGGCCGCCACGTCGATTGGCGCCTCCACGTCGATTGGCGCCTCCGCCGTTCCTACCCTGACCTCCGCTGGCGCAGCGGGCAGGTTCGGCTCTGGCCTTGGCGCCTGCTCCCTCTCCGTCGCCGCAACGCCTGCGGCCGGCCTACGGGAGACAAGTAAAAGTTGTCAAAACTTAGTTCGGGCCGAAAGGACCCATGGAAAAGCAAGAAAAATGACTCACCGATACCGCCATTTGGCCGCTGGGAGCCTAATGTCCGGGTCCGGTGCCGTCGGTCCGGACCCCTCCCGCCGCCTCTTCCGCTGAGGGCTCGGCTGGGCCACTGCGCGGGCCTCGGGTGCCGCCGCACGAGTCTCGGTCTCCGCCGCGCAGGTCGCAGGCGTCGGCGCGGGCCCCATCCGCACCAGGCGCGGCTCCAGCACCGGAAACGCCGCCGCTGCCGTCAGCGACGGCGGAGACTCCGGCAGCAGGATCAAGGCCCGGGGTCGTTTTCCCCGGTCTCCCGACGTCAACTCTTCAGCAGCTTCAGGGGCGCCCTCTTCTCTGGCGCGGCGGCTACTGCTTGTGGCGGCCCCGTCGCCAGCCTGCGCCGAGCTGCCAACAACCTCCTCACCCAGGAGTTCTTCCAGCCCGGGGAGTTCAGAGGCCTCGGGACTCCGGCTTCTTGGCCGGTCCACGGGCCCTTGGGCGTCAAACTCCGGCAGCCGCCTCATGATAGCCACCCGGTCGGGATGGGCGCAGAGCGCCATCTCCGGCCACGGGAGCTCCGCCCGGCTCATGTCCTCCGACCCGGTGATCACTCGGGTCATCCCTCGCAGCTCCGCCTGCCCCAGATCCCAACTCGCGCCGATCTGGGTCCTAGTGATGTCCTCCGGCCCGGTATAGAACCAGCTTGGTCGGGCCCGCTCCCGCAAGGGCGCCAGTCGTCGACGCAGGAAGTCCACGACCACCATAACAGAGGTCAGCCCGGACTCGCGCAGCTCCAAGATGCGCTCCAGCACCGGCTTTAGCCTCGCATCTTCTGGCGGCGGCGCCTCCCACGTCGATCGCCGAGGTTCCGCCGCCTTCTCTGGCAACTCGAGCCGCTCGTGGGGGTCGATGTCGACGAAGAACCAGTCCCGTCGCCATTCCTCCCACTTGCTGCGCACCACCTGGGGAATATAATGGTCCCCCAGGCCTTCCCGGAGCCGAAGGTTGCAGCACCCCGCGACGTCCGCCGTGGAGTGCCCCCTCTTCTTCCCCACCGGCCGAAGGACGAAGAAGTGGCGAAGCAGCGTCGCCGACGGCATCACCCCCACGAACATTTCGCAGAGATGTGCGAAGACCGCCAACGCCACGACGGAATTGGGGCTTAGGTGCGCCATTTGGATGCCGTACGTCTCCAGCACTTGCAGGAAGAAGGCGGAGAACGGCGGCACTAGCCCCGCCGCCACGAAGGAGGTGAAGAGGACGGTTCGTCCAGGAACGGTCGTCGTCGGCGTCAGAGTCGCCGGCCTCACCACCACAGCACCCTCCTGACCTTCCGGCACCAGCAGCTTCTTGATTTTATCCGCCGCCTCCTCATTCCTCAGGCGTGATTCCGGCAAGATGCTGTCCGGAGTCCTATCCCGGCGTCCTCCTCCAACCCTCGTCATCTCAGCGGAGTGGAAGGCGTTTTTTGGTGGTGAAGAGAGAGAAAAGGAAGAACGCTCCGGTCGCCTGGGAATTTCCTAGGGGCTTCGAAGCGCAAAGGAAGCAGGAGCACGGGTGCGAGAGAGCGTGAAAAAGGGGAACGGACCGATCCATTCCCCCTTTTATATCTCAAAATTCAAAAACTGCCGCCCCGGACGGTTCGCTCGGCGAAGCGTCGCCTCGGTCGACGCAACTGTCAGGCGAATCTCCCGCCGATCGCGCGATGTCAGCGGTTGCCAGGCGTATTTTCCTCGATCTGCGCGGCGACCGCGCGGGCCGCCCGTATGATTATCGTGCCCCTCGGAAGTTGTATGGACACGCGACCACTCATTTTCCCGTTGGGGCATACTTGAGGTCTAAAATCCGCAGGGGCCACCTCTCGAAAGCTTGCCACATGGCATCCGGCCAGCCTTGGCCTCGGTCGCGACGAAGGGCCCATTCGCAGTCTCCGTCCCATCGACTGCCAGCGGGCTCGGGGGCTACTGTCGGTGTATTTAGAACCAGGGGTCCCTAAGTCCCGAGGCCAGACCGGCCGTCCACCACATATCACCACCCTGCAAGATAGGTAGAAACAGAGGACTCGGTCCCCCGAAGGTTCGCGCAAGCTCGTTCAAAGACTCGAAGGGCCCCGTCGTCAGGGTGTCATCCAGTCAAGGGCCCGATGCCGCATTTAATAGGCGCGCGTGGCCTGACGTTCTGACATCCTGACATTCTCGGCTGCCCACGCCCCAGTGTCAGACCCTGCCATACAATGGCAGGGGGGCATGGGTCCATTAAATGCACGGGTCCCGTCCCGTTTTCGCCTGCGCGCCTCGGGATAACGTCGCCAGAATCGAAGCGCTCGGCCTGCCACCCTGCCCTGGCAGGAGAACAGGACAGGGTGGGCGCACCGGGCACCTCTGAGGCTGTCCGGTGGGCCCTTTTCAGAGCACCCCGAAGCTTCCGCAGCGGCTGGTGGTCGAATGCACGCCGCCTTCCTCCACCGCCCCTGTCACTTCGCCAAAATGAAATGATTACGCCTTTCTCCGTGGCACCTGGGCATTCGCGTCCCCTCTTTCCCATTCAGGATATGTCGAGGTCGGCGCATCTATAAAAGGAAAGGATGGAGGACACCGAAAAGAGAAGGAAAAAGGAGAAGAAGAGAGTCAGTCGAAGAACAAGAAAACAACAGCCCCCGATCGCAAGACGATCAAGAGACCAGCTAGCTAGAACATAAGAGCCTCCAGCTCTTTGTAAACAGCTCTCCTTGGAGAACCAGATATATCCTTGAAGGATCCCCTTCAAGGATAGATATAACACTCATACAGGAGTAGGGTGTTACGCCCCCGCGCGGCCCGAACCTGTTCAAAAACCCGGTGTACCCGCAAGCCAGCGCATTTACTTCCGTTCCCGCTTTTTTCCCGTACAAGCTTTTCTAGGATCATCCCCCCGGCCGAATCTCTAAAGAGGGGTCTCTCGGGATCCCTGCGACAGGAGTTCACTCTCCGACAGGCCCCCTGCTGCACCGGCTAAAAGAAGGCGTAATGGGCGACAAGACCGGTCGAGGGCGGATTTTCCACCCCCTGTAACATCAAGCTGCAGCCCCATGATGGTTGCTTTCTATTTATAGCTCATGGGGACTTGTGCCCTCCTTTCTGGGCACGCCAAGCCTCCCGACGGTATAAAAAGGGAGGTGCACCCTGGAGAAAAAGAGGTCAAAAAGTTGAACGGTTGAAGAAGCATTCGGCGCACAAGACTTAGAAGATCATCAAAGCTCAAGTACGAGTCCGAGAAGCCAAGCAAAGGTTCACCTAGACCGAAGCTCTAGACTTAGACAAAAATCCTTGTAACGCAAGAGATCCACAGAGAGGCATTCCCAGAGCATTTATAGCATACACACATGAGTAGGGTATTACGCTCCATGTGGCCTGAACCTGTCTAAAAATCCCTCGAGCATTTATTTCTTCTAGCATCCGATCATCCGTCCCGCATGCATCTCATTTACTCTCATTAATTCATGTACGAGGTAGATTCAGAATCATCTCTCCGGCTGAATCTCAAAAGGGGTCCCTCAGGATCCCCGCTTGAGGAGTTCATCCTCCGAAAACTGGGTAGCATATTGTGCTCCCCACATGCAGCTATGATGTGTATACACGGTCTGTGTAGCAATTGTGGCTTCTGGCACGTACAGATGCATGTTCCAATCCTAAGCACACACTATTGCACATGCCGCTCACATCTGTCACTTCTACGACCCTTATCATGGCATAAGATATTGAACCTGTGCTCCGCAGTTCCCTCCTAATTGGCATGATGCATATGTGCCTTCTTTGTGACCTTCTCCATTACTCACATAGCATCGATCCATACAGCATACAATTATCTTTCATTGCCTTCAAAACAGCTGCGTAGCGATCAATAAAATATCTGCAAGTCCCATGTATAATACCTTCTACAATTCCAATAAGTCGGAGGGACCTCATACCCCGTATGATCCAGTTGTAGACCTCAGCAAAATTAGTTGTCATTATCCCATACCTTGCCCCTTCAATGTCGTATATCAAAGCACATTTCTCTTTTGGCTCATTTTGCATCCATTGCGAAAAGTTCCTGATAGCTAACACTGACCTCCTTATTATCTGAGAAGTATCTATTGTGAGAGGTCCAAGAGCAATCAGTTCATCTTCTGTGGCTTCTAGCTCAGCTGTCTGCTTCATAGTTAGTTCGTCTAGTCTTGCCCATAGGGCATTGAATTTTCTTTGCTGATTTTGGCTACACAATTTCTTGAAAAGATACATCAAATCCTTGTTTTTTGAATTGTATGTAAAAGTTTGCACCAATATTCCTCATTCACCACCTGCTCTTCAAGTCGGGTCACTTTGTTGTAACACACCATCGAACATTGCCATATTGCATATCCAGCAAAGCCTGCAACAGCCCTGCATGTCTATTATAAATCAAACAAACATCTGGTCGGTCCAGAACAATAGCGTGCTTCACCGGCTCAAGGAACCAATATCAGCTGTCCCCGTTCTCACTCTCCAGGAAAGCAAACCCCAGTGGCAGGACTTGGTTGTTCCCATCGACCTTAATTGCAGACAATATCTGTCCTTTATACTTCCCAGTGAGGAACGTCTCGTCCAAATAAATGATGGGTCGATAATGCCTAAATGCTTTGATGGTTGTCGCAAATGCAAAGAAAGCACGCTGTAATACTCGTTTCCCGCTGTACTTCACATCGGTCGAGGGATAATGCTTGATGTCATAGTAACTTCCAGGGTTTGTTGCATATATTGTGGATAATTGACGCGGTAGATTGTCATATAAATCTTCGTATGTCCCAAACCTCATCTCAATAGTCTTCTGTTTCGCCCTCCATGTTTTGACGTAGTTTATTGTGTACTGGAACCTTTGCTCAATAGCATAGATTATTGATCATGGCTCATACTTCAGATTGTCCACACTCCCCATATATAACATTGGCAACAAAAGTAGATGACATGTTCCGGTGTGAGAACTCTATTTCCTCAATGTGACAATTATGCTCCCTGACTATTGAGCACACACAGTAGTCAACTCACTTCCCACTGAATACGTGCACCCGCCAAGGATAATCAGGCACCAAACACTTGATATCGTACTCCCTTTTACTTGACTTCACAACTTTGAACTGCCTCCAAAGAGACAGCGATCAGAATTTAACTACATCAATAATAACCTCCTTACTAGGTACATAGCACCCTGAGATACCTCATTCTCATGATATTCCCATGATGTCCGATGAGCCTCACTAACCACTAGCTCCGAAAATTCCTAATTCCTCCACTCTGCAGGAACAAGAGCATTTTCCTCCTTGTCTGATGAATCCTCATCGGTAATGGCTTTCTCCAGCTCTTGATCCTCCATCTCCACCTCTTCAATTATGCTAGGGCTGTGTACCCCTCATCGGCTACACCCCTCAGTTACATCTCACGCACATCCCCAAAATCTTACTCGTCCCCGACATTTGCTGGGTCTGCTTCATCTACCATTATCTGACTTGTTCCCGCTACTGCTTCCATAGAGTTTATCTCTGTTGGATCCTTCTGGTATGCCTCAGTTAACAACACAAGAGGGAGACACGGTCACATAATATATCTACATACTTCCTCCAAGTAGATATTGTATTGATCAGGACGAGCTCTCCAAAGTACCCCTGATTAGCACGGATAAGCACAGCTCTCAGCTTAAGCTTACGTTGCTAGAGATTCAGTTGAAAATGGCGCATCAGTTATTTGCACACATCCACTATGGTCATCTTATTGGCTCCACTAAGTCACTTAAGGACATGCTAAGACCTAGAGAGATCTACACCGCTAGAACCATAACTAATTTGACCTTCACCATAATATATTTGAAAAATATAATTTATCTGACACCCCTGAAAACATCCGAAAATATATCTGTCGATGGTAATCCCTGACAGTGATTCCGGGGTATGTTGGACAGTGGGTACGTGATCTTTGTTCGGAATGTGTATGTTGAATCTGGCTGTGTATATGCAACTCAAGAACACCGGGATTTATCTAGGTTCAGACCCCCATTAGGGTAATAGTCCTATGTCCTATGTATTTTTTCTTATGATCTAAGCCAGTTACAGATGATGTTCTTGCCAAGCCTTCTTCTCGACCTCTTTCGCCTCTAGGCCTCTCTCTCCCCTCCCTTTCTTTACAAGTCTGGTACTCCTCCCTTTATATATCAGAGGGAGAGAGGACTTACACCTGAGTCAAGACATAGACTCAGGTCTAGCTAAGCTTCTCACATAGGCCAATCATTATTAAGAGCAGACGTATCCCATTTGCTATACAACGCTACAAAGCCTGTCCCATCGCTCCACCACCTGCGCCATCTCGGTCGCTCGGACTGCTCTGTCCCGTCCCCACACGTCGCCTGCACACCTAAAAAAGAACTCCTGCCACGCTTGTCAGACCGTCCCCGTAGCATTTAATGCTATGGGACGGGTCACAGCCGCTTTGCACTGACCACGCCGTGGACGACCGGAAAGGGGACCTGATGAAGGGAAATACTCAAGTAAAAAAGTATTTATTGTGATTAGATTGCTTAGACACATACCTACCCCATGACCAGAGGAGACTGGTCGTGGGGTTTGCTTCTGCGACTGGGGACTGGTCGCGGAGCTCGGTCAGAGAGCCTGGTTGCATGGTCGCTGGCTGGTCGCGCGGTTGTTAACTGGTCGTGCGGGAGGACCACGATTCTAGATAAAATATGGCACGCGGCACCTACTGATATCTTACCAGTGTGGATCCGCCCGCGAGGGGACCCCACTATTCTTTACACTGACAATATCCAATGTTAATACCGAAGAACTATATTTTTGATTATCAAAACTCTAACAAAATTACTGACACTGATGATCACCTAATAATAAGTTTATTTGATATTGCCCATAAGCAAACTAACAAAATTAAACTAATTAACCCTCCATTTATTTAATAAAGTTTCTAATTAGCTATAATTATTACTTACATCATTATTTTGTAAAATCTAGATATTCGAAACTACTATACTCTAAATACTACTATGCATCTGATGACTATTCTACCATATCGTAATTAATATTTACAATATACTACAAAATACAGCATATCCTACATTTCTAAACCCTATGTCATATCTAATATAGCTATTGTTATACCGCTAAACTCTAGATTTAGTGGTACTTTAATTACTAATAAAATATAAGTATAAAAAAATTACCGAAGAGCAAGATCCAAAATCTGTAGATCAAAAACAGTAGGACTTCGCCGCGCTGCCTCACTTTCCTCTCCTCTCCTCTTCCTTTCTTTTTTTTTCAGATTAAAATGAGCATTTTCCCTTTATATAAGGGTGGAGAGGAGAGGAGGGCGGGCGGAGGCGACCCCTAAACGCCTCTGAGAGTACGGTAAGGGGACTAACCACCCTTTCAGAGGACGGTAAGAGTGGCGAGCGCGGGGAGATCCCTACCTGCTCTCTAAGTAGGCGGTTAGGGTTACGGGCGTCAGGATGGCCCCACCCGCTATCTGAAAAGGCGGTAAGGGGTGGCAGTGCCACCGTAGCACCTTACCACCGTCAGTTCTTTCAGAGGGCAGCATATGTCTATTTTGGCAAATCTTGCCAAGTCTATTTATTTAAATATTTAATAGAATAAATATAAAAATAAAAAAACTCCGGTTTCTCCACCACGAGAGAAATCACGGCGTGGGCTTTGGGCTGGCGCGGCCCATCTCCACATCGCCTGGTGGGAGGGTTTTGAAGGGAGCCCTAGCTCCGCTCCCTGCCGCCGCCTTTCCTTCTCTCCTCGAGCCTCTTCTCCGCCGATTTCTTCTGTCTCGTTCGTTTCTCTTCCTTGCAAGCAAGCAACCGAAGATTCGCGGTTCAACTGACCCCCGATGCCCCGCGTTAAGCCTGCCCCTGTGATGGAGGAGGAGGCGGAGGAGGCAAGGCAGGAAGTTGTGGGCGCCGGTGGGGCGGGCGGAATCCTGGACGATGGAGCCACTGACGGGGCGGAAGGCAGCCCGGACGATGGAGCCGCCGGCGGGAAGAAGGTGAAGGAGGAGGAAGAGGAGGAAGAGAAGGATGTGACCTTCGATGAGCTGGGCCTGGACGAGCAGCTGAAGAGGGCTTTGAGGAAGAAGGGCATGACCAACGCCACCCCTATCCAGCGGGAGGCCATCCCGCTCATACTGGTGCGTGCTTTTTGGCGTACATGCTCTTTTGATCTCGCTCTTTTTCTGCTTCGTGCAAATTTAGTTGAAATGTTCGACCTTTGTAATACAATCGGCTTTAATTCTTGGGTCTTGCGGGCTTCGGTGAATGATTGCTGTAGCGTTTCCATGTGAGAATGTGGTAAGAAGATACCGGGAAATGATGCATGAATTATTGAGTTTCAGACCCCTTTCCTTGGAAGAAGTTTAGTTCTGTCTAGTGATGGTAATACGCAAATTGCAATTTGGATTGCCTGCATTCTCCAATGAACTCTCTGGATCAGTGTCAGTTGTCTGCTAAATGTTTGTCGTTGAAGACGATCTTATATTAAATTTAGCTTTAGGCAAGCACGTCATAAGAAGGATCTGGTACATAAATTGATGTAGCCTATTCAACATACATCAGTAACACTCTAGACAATCCCTTAGCTAGATTATGTGCAAAAAATTTGGTTTTCTGTATTTTGTGGCTCCGTTCAACAGCCAAATGTTGTGGTTCCAGGAAGGAAAGGATGTAATCGCAAAGGCCAAGACTGGCTCTGGAAAGACCTTTTCCTACCTTCTACCACTGCTGCACGAGCTATTGAAGTTGTCCTCGGAAGGGCGTATTCGAAAACCTGCACCAAATGCCTTCATCCTGGTGCCAACTCGAGAGTTATGTCAGCAGGTCGACCTCTACCTTTTCTTTTTCTGAGATATTTTTTATGACTAGTATAGGTTTAATTGTTACAAAGTTAATTGTATAGCAGTTTAATGATTTGTATCTCACTTGGATACATCCTGATTCATATATGAATTCTATGCTATTTGACATGCTTATAGTAGTTCATTGATTTATATTTGGATACAATGTAGTGCAAACCTGTGATTCAAATGTCTTCCATGATATGTTTTATATGACTGGACAATTGCCATTAACTATCAATATCATGTGGGTATGCTATAATTTCTTTTTATTTTCATCTTCGCTAGAATAGGAACTTATGCCATTGTCATTATGTACTGTATTTGCTTGCTGTAGGTTTTTAATGTGGCATCATCTCTCCTTGAGTTCTGCACATCCAAATTGAAGGTTGTGCAAGTGACTGCGAGCATGTCGGATAAGGATATTGTGAGACAAGTCTATCTTATTTGTTGTTATTTTCTCCATGTGGTATTCTTGTTTTTTTATTATATCTATAAGCACAACTAACTTAATTTTGCCTGTTATTTGCAGACTGTTGCATTGTCTGGACCCCCTAATATTCTTGTGTCAACTCCAGCTTGCGTTGCAGCATGCATATCAAAGGGCATTATCCGTGGATCATCTATTAAAGAGTCACTTTCAATGATGATTCTCGATGAGGTGCACTTCATTTGTCTTTCCTAATTTTGGTTTCTGTTTTGTTTACATATTTTATGGGTCCTTAAATATACTCAAGAATGCTGCTGTAAGTTGTGGTTCTATATCCTCTTGCACAGAACCTTTGCAGTTTGCACTGTAGTGAATTTCTCCGCTCCAATTTCAAAAAAAAAAATCTTCTATTTTAATTGAGTTTCGAATTTTATTTTTATTGTGTGTTAGTGCATGTGTTGGTATTGATTTGCGCCACTGCAAAAGTATGAAATTTGATATTACTGCTAAGTCGGAGAGCCATACTTCAAATTTCTGGTGGCATATTTTTTTAAAAGTTGTAGCGTCATATACCAAATATGCTGTTTTACAGTGGTGTATATTAAAACTTGCACTTTTGCTGTGGAATAATCATAATGTACTGGCAAGTTTGTTTTGAAGTTGCTAAATATTAACAGTTAGTTCCCAGGCTGACCTCCTTCTATCCTATCGCTGTGAAGATGACTTGAAAGCTCTCATCCCACATATCCCAAGAAGCTGTCAAACCATTATGATGTCTGCAACTTCAAGGTCAAATTTGGTCCATGTTCCTTCCTTTTCTGCAATTATTAATTCTATCTTGCTTCCATAACTTACTTGTAGATTTCTCTAAGCATTTCAGTATTTCATGTATACTTGATTTAAATACGATCAAATTGTGAAATTCTTGCTGTATCCAGTTTCATTATGCCGTTTCTCTTAGTGGATGATTGCAGTTAGACATATTTGTGTTGTTGCTTATTTGATAGGATTTTGCTAGTAGTTTAACTGTGTTAACATGCTTTTAACTTCTGTGTGTTGGAGGTTGAATCAATATATTATTGTCCCTTCGTATGAGAGAGCAAAAATAGTAGTTTGATTTACTCTAGGCCCCTGATTTCATTTGCATTTCATATGTTTGGTCTAATATCAAAGTTGACCCAATCACAGCTCTGATGTCGAGAAATTGACGAAGCTACTTCTGCACAACCCATTTATTCTAACTCTTACAGAGGTTGGTCGTGCAAAGGATGATGTGATTCCTAGAAATGTTCAACAGTTCTGGGTAAGTATCTTCTGCTGCCTTTTTGGATTAGCTTTGCAAAATCTATAAACTTGTTGATCTCCCTTTTTATATTATCATTACAACCTGGAGGTTCTGAAAACTTCTACTGGAAAACCAAAAGTTCTCATGCATGTTATGTTAAGATACTAAGATCATAAGAGGAATAAACATTCGTTGGGAGGATAGCCGGGTGGCGTCGGCTGCTAGGGGAGGGATTAGACTATTGGGGAGACAGGACTAGAAGGGACTTGGAACTAAATTGATTTGTCTTACTTGCCTCTATTCTCAAAGTTACCACTCCTTATATAGATGAGGGTGATTACAATCATGATCCAAATCTAAATCATAACTTGCCAAACTTATCTTCTAATCAATCCGAATCCAAATCCTAATTTACCAAAGTTATCCCCTAATAAAATGAAATCCAACTCTTACCAAACTTATCTCTTAACAAAATAAATGGCAATCTTTATCTTTTGCGCCGGCCCTACTTGGAGCACATAACATCTCCACCCCTCCTTGCGAGACAGCTCGTCCTCGAGCTGAGGTGGTGGCCATGGCGGTATATTTTGGTAGCCCCGTCGATTGTGTGTAGCCTTGTGCCTAGACACCAACGAGCGGCTTCCGTTGGGCCGTGCCATTCCTCCTCTCTGCACGCGCGCACGACAGTCGAACTTCGTCTCGCACCGACCTCATCCGCACCCATGACCGAATGAGTGGGCCCACTCCACATAACATGTTTTGGTTACATCTTCTTGTCTAGCCCTTATGTGGGCCATTCTTAATTGATGAAAGTTTTTTATTTGCATTTGTTGTGCTGAATTTTTCTTGTTTTTGTGCATCAATTTATGCATCACACCCATTAGATTCATTCTCTTTTTTTTTTGCCCACAGATCTCATGTAGTGCTAAGGATAAAATGCTTCATATCCTTGCACTCTTAAAGTTAGAGCTTATTCAGAAGAAAGTTCTTATATTTGTCAACTCCATTGATATGGCATTCAGATTGCGACTGTTCCTTGAAAAGGTAAATTGAACCACTGTTTTGTTACACTAGTCAAATTAAATGTGTTTGGTGATTTAGATCTGTAAAGTTGTTACCATGTGTTGGTCAAACCTTGATGTCTAATTTTTCCAGCCACATTATTGGGATTATTCTAGTCTAGAGTACTTAGCAGTTCAAATCTAAATGCGCTGTTTGACCAAGGTGGCAAGGTGCTGCTGCACTCTCTGATGACGTGAAGCAGTAAATCAGGAGAAATTCTGTTATGTCTGTAACATGAAGTTAAACATTAGTTTACTGGACACCCGTAAAAACTTTCACAAGATCCTGAATATATTACTGGAATTATTGCTTGGGATAATTCATAACCTTATGTGATGGAGTAATAGAACCTATGAAATATTGTGGGCTGAACTACTCCTGTAGTCCTGTGCTTTTTTTTATTTGATGTTTGCAGTGTGCACACTTGTTAAGAAAAAAACATAAGATGAGCATACAGTCAAATAAAAGTCGAGTCTATTGCTACCTCATTAAATTCATTTGTCTGTTAAGCTACCTATATGATACAAATTAAATGAGGTAGGGGCTCTTTAGAAAGATGTTGGTTTGTCTCTTCTTGAAATTCTAATATATCAAACAAATAGGAAAACTTGGCCAATCCTAAAAGACCAAATAGAAAAATAATGGAAGGAGTAATAAACCAATCCATGATTCATCTTGTACTGCCATTTTGGGATAATGCTTTGGAAACTTTTCCTACACTATGATTATATCCAGTAGTATACTTTTCACTTCACTGCTTTTGTTTTGACATAGTACTTTATTCAATGTTGTTTGCCTCTTTTCACTTCACTGCTTGTATTTTCATATATACTTCATTTAGAATAACCACAGTTTAATGAATATGCTGCACCTTTTACAGTTTGGAATAAGATCTGCGGTGTTGAATGCAGAGTTGCCACAAAATTCTCGACTACATATTATTGAGGTAGCATTGCTCCATTGCTTGCATTAAAATTTTTGTAACTTTTAAGAACTTCAATGGTTGAATGAAGTGGATAACTTGATCATGGTTTGGCCCCACAGATAGGTTCCCTGTGGCCACTTAGGTAGTGTTTGGTTAGAGAGCAAGGTGGGATGGAATGATTCCATTCATATATTTGAGGATGAAATGATTCTATTCATATATGGATGCTTATTTGGTGGCTGGGATGGAATGAGTCCATTTTAGTACCTCGAGCTTACCGTCAGTGTCACGTTTGAAGTGGGATAGCTGTGTTCCACCGTTTTTTTGGAATGATTCTGTTCTGAATCTTTGAGGAATGAATTTGTTCTGAATCTTTGAAAAATATTCTCTGATTTCAAACCATTCTATCCCGCTGCTCTCCATCCAAACAACTCAAAAACGAGATGGATCCGTTCCGTCCCATCCCGTCCCACAAACCAAACACTAGCTTAGATTGTGTGAATTGTGCAGCCATGATTTATGATAAGGCACTTGACTCTAGAACTATGTTACTTATTGTGTGTGAATTGTGTAGCCATGATTTATGATAAGGCACTTGACTCTAGAACTATGTTATATTTGTTTCTAACTACTGGCAATATATTTCATGTGCTCATGTGGACAAAGAAAACCATTCAAAAAGTAACTTCATCACATAAAGAACTGAAGCGGAACGTTACGGAAGGCTACCCGTAAAACAATATTCCAATTATTCGAAACTTTTTGTTATGTTTTGTTAGAAGCTTGCACAGACTACTTCCTTGTACTGACAAGGTAGCTCCAGAAATGATTTAACATATTTGTTTATTTCTTACAGGCATTCAATGCTAGGCTATTTGATTATCTGATAGCAACGGATGACAATAAACCAAAGGAGGAGAAGCAAATCAATAAGGAAAACAAGAAAGAGTCAAGGGTATCACGCAAACATTTGCAGCAGACTCTAGATGCCGAATTTGGAGTTGTCAGAGGAATTGACTTCAACAATGTATTCACAGTAAGTTCTAATCAAGCATATCACTCAATTTTATCATGATCAGAGATTTGGAGACATTGCATGACTGGCATTTACAAGCCTTGGGTGCAACCAAAACAATAGTTGAGAGCATATGTATGGAGAACTGCTGGATCTACATCACAAATGCTTTGTTTTATGGCTATTTTATTATATTTTATCTTGGAGCTCACAGTTGCATTGATTTATATTCATAATGAGCAATAGATGCTGAATTTTATGTGTTCAAAAATTGTCAACCAATGTTCTCTCCAAAATAAAGGAAATAATGTGTGGTTCACCAATGATTCTCCTTTTAGAAAGATGCATAGCAGAAGTTTTGGTATTTGATTATCTTTTCTTCTGACTTATTAGCTAAACAAAATTAATATAGGTCACTCAGCTGAATAAATGAAACATTGAACCCATGGCTGAAGTCAATGGTTTGTCCTTATAAGTTTGTGGTAAAAAGGTTCTGTTATTAGTTCTTGACTTAAATTTCTTGATTAGGATGCAGGATTGACCTTTATCTTTAACCTCTTCTAGGTAGTTAATTTTGACATGCCTCCAAATCCTGCTGGCTATGTTCACAGAGTAGGACGAACAGGGAGAGCAAATAAGACTGGTGCATCCATATCGCTTGTAAGTTCAAGTTTTACATGGTTCAATCACATAGATTATCATGAGAAATAATTAACATGTTATGCAGATCCTATATGTTCTGTTATTTATATCCTCATCCTGGTAATCGCTTCTTCAGGTTTCGCCAGAGGAGAATAGTACTTTTGAAGAGATTGTGCATCTGTTGCAAGATGTTGAAAAGAAAGATACGAACTGCATTTCACCTTTCCCATTACTTACAAAAGATGCCGTTGAGTCTCTGCGATATAGGGCTCAGGTCTGTAATATATTTATTGTGAATTATGCATACTTGTATTTCTTTCGAGCATATCTTATATTTTCATTTCTGCCCATCTATTCAACATTCTGCAAGAATGGACAGTAGATATTGAGCATTTGCTTTGTGAGTTTATGCTAGTACGAGGGTGAAGCTTGCCCGGTCCGGATCTACTATATTATTACTGGCAAGTCTGAAAGCTAATCTGGGAATGTCCTATCCAGTTTCTTGCATTCCCTTTTTAATGGATTCTTGGTGATATTTTATTAGCATCCTTTTTTGGTCCCTTTTGTCTATTCCTGTTATTAGTCAATTAGGTACTGTATGCACTACTAATCTTCTCTAGCTCAGTTTTCTGAGTTTTTCGGTTAGTTTCGTTCCTAGAAATTGTAATAAAGCCATGGGCATGCTTTGGCAGCATATGGTGGTATGTGTCCAGTGGGTGCCGACCTGTGTATGCACAGTGCACTGTCTTGTGTTCTGGATGTGGTGGCCGGTGATTTAACCGCACCCTCAGTTTAACGGAAGTCCAAAGTTCCTATAAAAAAGCTGGGGCCTTGGGGTGTGAGGCATTCCATTAAACATGAAATCTTACTCAGGTATCTCTATTTGTGGTTGTATTGCCCTTTTCTAGCATGGTAAGGAATTCCATTTTTCTTAGCAATGAAATGCATGATGTGGCTTCTTGTTGAGCCAAGCTATTGGACTAAGCAGTAATCAGGTTGGTAAACGGAACAGTTGGTGGGGGCCATCTGTTCCGGACTAGATCTTAATCCTATTGGTGCTAACGTGGTTGCTGATAGCACATTGGGTTCACCTTTTGCAAAATTGTTGTAACCATTGCTGCCACCGGTATGGTTGCTAAATTTGCTCATGTACTCTTTAAACAGTAACATTAATTTGTTCTGCTAATTTTGATGGACACTACTCTTGCAGGATGTTGCGAGGGGTGTGACAAGCCGTGATATACAGGAAGCACGTCGCCAGGACATAAAGAACGAAATTCTCAATTCCGAGAAGTAAGAATTTGATTGTAAATAAAAGAAACTATTGGTAGAATGCACATCACGTGATGATAATTGATTCTCTTGAAAACAACTTCCTGGTTCTCCTAAAAAAACAACTTTCTGGTATATTGCTAGTTAATAAACTCTGTGCTTCATTGTTGATAAATTGGATACATCCAAAATATGAAACTGTACCTTCTGCTATTTAATGGAAAAAGGTCATTTCTGCCCTGTAATTTTTTCCCCCTAATGGTGATGCCATTTCCTCTTGTAGGTTGAAGTCTCATTTTGAAGAGAACCCGAGAGACCTTGGTTAGATTTATGTGTATTGTGCAGAAAACTTGTGTTATTATTTAACCTGGCTAGCCAGATGATGCTGTATCTTTTTTTTTTTTTCAGATTTGCTCAAACACGACAAACTACTAAGCAACAAAGCAATTCCTGCACATCTGCGTGATGTCCCTGAGTACCTAATTGATCCCAAAACCAAAGAAGCCAGTAATGTTGTCAAACTTAACAGGGCTGCTATGGGTATTGACAAGCCCCAAAGGCGGAGAAGACAGGTATTCAAGGGGGGATCAGGCAAAAGTAGAGATCCACTTAAGACTTTCTCTGCTGAGGTACATCAATCCATTCAATGACTTACAAAATTTCAAATTAAGATAATATTACAGCTTGCGATGTTCTATGACCAAACTTTAATTACGGTTCCTGACACTATACACATGTTTTGTGTTCCTGAACTGTCCTGAAATTTTCATTTCTTGGCTTGTTTCTTGTTTGATCGTGCGATATTGCTGCCATAGTTACCTGATGTCAAGTCTGTGATGAATGCATATCATTACTCCAGACGAGCTACAAGCCTTTAAGTGATTAGAGAAAACATGAAGAATTAAAATATTCTCAATTGTGCACCCCGGATCCGTTCCTTTGTCTGTTACATGATGCTGATGCTTCCGCACAATCCTTTCCTATTCTGATTTTTTTGTTTGCTGGCAGGGAAAATCACGGAGACGAGGGAGGAAAGATAAAGAGGGTGGTGAACCAGATAGAAGAAAGAGGAAGGTGGAAAGCTAAATTTTTTGCAAGGAGTTTACTACGAAGCTCGCTCGATTTTGTAGGCTTGTTTTACGCCATATAACTGTAGTATCTCGAGAGAGACGGGTGTTCTTTAAACAAAAGGCAAGCTTTGCGGCTGACTGTAGAATTTGTTTATTGCCTTGAGGAAACTCTTACTCTTCTTAGAATTTGGTGGCGTGCCGTCATAAGCTGAAGCCTAAAATGTCTTGGAAAGCAACAGATGTTTCCTCTCTGTTTAGGGCTATGAAAAAATCTCGAGACTTGCAAGCTACTTGAAATAGGCTCATTAAAAGCTTGATTCGAGATTAGCTCATCAGCCTGGTTCCAAGCCGTGAGTCTAGCTGAGCCAAGCTTAAAGCTTGTGACTTACTTATTTTATTTAATAATTTAATAATTTATATGTTTGATTAGGAATAGAGAAGAAATTTTATAAATTTTAAGTATTAACGAGCCTACTCGAATTGACTTGAGCTGAGTTTAAATCTGACTTTAGGCTCGGTCGATAACTTAGGATTGTTTAAGCTTGTCATGTCAAACTCGGTTGAACTTGGTTCGTCGACAGTCCTATCTCTATTTAGATTTTTTGTGCTAGACAGCTCCGGTAACTCTTAGGAACTTTACAACCAAGGTGGTGTTTGGTTCCTAACAGTGATAACGTAAACGCAAATGGAAACAGATTACAGAGGAATCACCGGTGGAATGGATGATTGCACCTTTAGAAGGGTGAGCCACTTGATTCACCAACCCGTCATCACAACAGCCTTAGCGCTGCCACCCGTCATTCACCAAACGCTATGGATGTGAGATGTTCGAGCAGACCGAGCTGTAAAAACGTCGGCCACCGTGAATCTCATAGCATCATCGCTGACTCGCTGGCTGCCGTAATACCATTGCATCTGAGCTCACCCTTCTCCAACCATGCGCCTGTCATCCCAGCTGCCGATGGGTATAGAGTCGATGACGGGATCACACGCTGCTACCACCTGGTTTTGCGACCTTCACAATAGCCAGCAGCGCAGATCGCCTTGTGATGAAGCCAGGATGAGATCAACGAATCGGGGAGCTGATCGAGGGGTTGTGTGTGTGTCACTGCCGTGAGGAAGGGATGGAAGAGAGAAGGGGTGGTGGATACTGTTGGGATTGATCTCGGTTTTATCCCTAATGTGATGGAGATAAAAGGATGTCCGTTTTTCCCTCTGTGTGCTCTGATCGGGAGCTCAAACCAACAAATGGTGGTGGTCCCACCTTGTGCTGCGCTATATAAACTAAGGGGGAGTCCCGTAGAACATGTGACCATAATTCGCATGTTAGGCTAATCTCCCCTCCCCCCCCCCCCCCCACAAACTCTAATCCGATCCTAAGGGAACGCAGTAAACAAGGTGAAGGCTACTGTCGGTGTTATCATTGACAACATTTGCATCTACACCGACACTCTCCGACCTCACCGTCAACTCCTTATGGTATCATCGAACGCAGGTACACATATATGCGCTTCCGTTTTAAGTTGGTGTTTGATTTAGGGTTAATGATCTTGTTTAAGGCTTGATTAAATCTTCACAATGGTATCAGAGCCACCTTTAGCCCTAATCAGACCCCTTTTAGATCTTAATTAGACTAGATCATATTCGGTTGATGTCATCTTTTGATCAAACTGGCCTATTTGTTTTCGGTTTACATCAATTAGCTTTAAATTATGTCTTTTTAAGATGAATTAGGTTTGGCTAATGTTAATTAGGCCTAATTTGATCAAGTTTTAGTACTGTCTTTGTCCATTAAGCTTGTTTACTCCATAATTGCTTATGTTTAAGGTTTAGTTGACGCGTCTTAGCCCCAATTAGCATCGGTTTAGACCTACATATTCATGTATTAGTTTCAGATGAGATGTTTTTTGTGCACATTTGTGTTCTTGTGCGCTAATTGTTTCGGATTAAGGACCTTATGCCCCTTTTGGACCTCGGGATTAAGCAAATGATGCTCTCTAAAGCAATTTGAAGGCGGGGAATTGGGGAGATTAAGAAAAACCCTAAGAAATCTCCAATTCCCCCCCAAATCCGAACCCTAAACCTCCAAATTTCCCCAAAATCCCGAACCCTAAGTCCATTTTTCTAGAAATCCTAGAGCAATAGAAGTGGGGGGTGGAGGACTTACGGCTCCGGCGCCTTCCATCGCTGTTCATGCCCGTCGGAGTTCTCCTCCGGCGGGATCTTCCTCGTGCGCGCGTGGTTCATCCGGCCCTTCTCGCCTCCGCTGCGGGACGGGGCACCTCCTCTCACCACCTCCTCCTCCCGGGCTCCACCGCAAACCAACCGACGGAGGCGCGTGCAATCTCGGTCGCACGCGCGCTCTGGCGGATTGGCTCACAGAGGCACCCTTGCCTTCTTCTCTCTCGGGCGGTCGTGGTTGCCGCTCTCTCTCTCTCTCTCTCTCTCTCTCTCTCTCTCTCTCTCTCTCTCTCTCTCTCTCTCTCTCTCTCTCTCTCAGCCGGCGGCTTCCATCGCTGGTGAACTCTCGAGCCGCCACTCTCTCTCTCGAGTCGGGCGGAGTTTTCGGGGAGAGAGAGGGAAATGAATTAGGGTTAGGGTTTCAGGCGACGGCCTTTTTATCTCGTGCATTTTCGTCGGGCAGCCGTCGGATCGTGATGAACGACTAAAAAGGTTCGGGCCAGCGCGCGCGCGAACACAAAATGGGTCGGGCACGGTGGCTGGGCCGCGCCCTCGGCCGGGCCGGCGCGAGCGCGAAAAGCCAATTGGGCCACGCATTAGTTTCTGGGCCAAGCCAGGCCGAAAGACCTTTTTGGGTTGTTTTCCATAAAGCTTTGGGCTTTTCCATTTTTGGGAATTTTCAGTGATTTTTAACATTTTTTCCATTTATGCACTGGAATATCTAATGCAAATAGCCCAAAGTTAATGATGATTAATGCATAAAATATTATTAATTCTTTGGTTGAATTGGATCCAACGAGAAGATTTTTTCGGAGAATTTTACAATCAATTTATATATGTTCATAATTACTTTCTGACCAAAGTTGACTGTAATTATATACCATTTTTATGTGTTTATTTAAATTCTTTTCCATTTTCTGCCCAACGGTGATGCGGATTGGAGTTTTATTTTTGCATGATTTTAATCAGACCAACATAGGGTTATTTTCGTGTAAATTATTTCTTATGATAAATTTACTAATCTGGCCCTATTCTTCTCTCCAGCTCTTAACGCTTACTCTGTTGCCGCCACCATTGATGGCATAGAGCAACTTACGGGCAATAATTTTCCCGCTTGGAAAGCTAAAGTGACTGTTGTACTTGGTATTTTGGACCTGGACTATGCTCTCAGGGTCGACGCTCCCACTGCTCCTGCCATTGGCATGAAAAATTATGATGAATTAAAGAAAACTTATGATGCACTTTCTGAGAAGTGGGAGCGATCCAACCGCATGTCTCTTATGATAATGAGGAACTCAATATCAGATGCTATAAGGGGAGCGATCCAAAGTTTATACCAGTACACTCATTCAAAAGCTCCTCAACTTGGAATGAAGCTCAAGTTGAAGCTATCGGATCCCTTCCATTAGTTCTTAATAGTGGCTTCACTCTTAGATTAAATAATGTAGTTTATGTTCTTTCTATAAGGAGGAATCTCATTTCAGTTTCGATGTTAGATGATGATGGTTTTCATTGTAATTTTGGAAACAATAAATGCATTCTTAAATTTAATTCAGATGTTATTGGTCTTGCCATCCGACAAGATAAACTTTATATGCTTCCTCTTAATGAATCCTCTGTGACGATGAATGTCTATGATGTAAGCCATAAGAGAAAGAGAAGTACAATTAATGAGACTTCTTTGAAACTGTGGTATTGTCGTCTAGGCCACATTTCGAGGGGGAGAATGGAGTGTCTCATTAAGGAAGAGATTATCCAACCCTTAGACTTCTCCGACTCTGACCACTGCATAGATTGCATTAAAGGAAAATACGTTAAGCAAATAAAAAAATGGGCTACTCGGAGCACAGGATTATTAGAATTAATTCACACGGACATATGTGGTCCTTTTCCTGTGACATCAGTTGACGGTTTTGATTCTTTCATTACCTTCACTGATGATTTCTCCCGTTATGGCTATATCTACCCCATTAAAGATCGATCTGAGTCTCTCGATAAATTTAAGATATTTAAGGCTGAAGTAGAAAATCAGCACAACCTGAAGATTAAAGTAATGAGATCGGATCGTGGGGGAGAATATTATGGGAGGCATACCACATATGGGCAAATCCCTGGTCCTTTTGCCAGATTCCTTCAGGAAAACGGCATAGTAGCCCAATTTTCTACACCTGGTGAACCTCAGCAAAACGGGGTAGCTGAGCGACGCAACCGCACGCTTATGGACATGGTGCGAAGTATGCTCAGCTATTCTAGTTTACCAGTTGGACTGTGGATGGAGGCACTTAAGACACCACACACATTCTTAATCGGGTTCCCAGTAAATCAGTTCCAAAAACACATTATGAATTATGGACTGGAAGAAAACCCTCTTTAAAGTATTTACGCGTGTGGGGCTGTGCAGCTGAAGCTAAAGTCTTTAATCCACATATTGGGAAATTAGATCCTAAGACAGTTAGTTGTCACTTTATCGGGTATCCGGAAAGATCAAAAGGGTATCGCTTTTACTGTCCAGATAGGATCACTAAGTTTGTGGAAACAAGACACGCTGTGTTTCTTGAGAACGGGGATATGGAGCCGAGGGAAGTTGATCTTGAAGAAAAACGGGTTTATGTTCCTACTCCGCTGATACAAGAGTCATACATTCCTGTGCCTCAGGTGGTTGCACCTTCAGTAGAAACTAACGTCAGTACACCCCCTGTTGAGGTCTCTGAAATTCCTAACGATATACCTAACGATGAGCCTCAGCAGTCCCCTGCAGTACCCAGTCCTTGTCCTGCAGTGCATAATGAACCGATCAGGAGATCACAGCGTGACAGGAGACCTGCCATATCGAACGATTATGTTGTTTATATGAATGAGGATGTTAGTGACATAGGGAAGATAGAAGATCCCAACTCATATAAAGAGGCCATGATGAGCAAGCATTCGT
The DNA here is from genome assembly GCF_958298935.1 of Phragmites australis. NCBI lineage: Eukaryota > Viridiplantae > Streptophyta > Magnoliopsida > Poales > Poaceae > Phragmites > Phragmites australis. Next base: position 43,297,026 of record NC_084923.1, read on the forward strand.
CTGAGTGGCTTAATGCCATGAATGACGAATTAAAATCTATGAGCGATAATGATGTGTGGGACCTAGTAAAAATTCCTGACAGAGCCAAAACAATAGGCTGTAAATGGGTCTACAAAACTAAACATGACTCTAATGGGAATATCGAAAGGTTCAAAGCAAGGCTCGTAGCTAAAGACTTCTTGCAAAGAGAAGGAATCGATTATAATGAAACTTTCTCTCCTGTATCAAGTAAAGATTCTTTCAGAATAATTATGACGCTCACAGCGCATTATGATTTAGAGTTGTATCAGATGGATGTAAAAACGGCATTCCTTAATGGTGACTTGGAAAAAAATGTTTACATGGCTCAGCCGGAAGGTTTTGTCATGAAAGACAACGAACATTTGGGATGTCGCCTTAAGAAATCAATTTATGGTCTAAAACAAGCGTTTAGACAGTGGTACCTCAAGTTCGACAAAGTCATCAGAAATTTTGTCTTTAAAGAAAATGAAGTTGATAACTGCATTTATATAAAGTTTAAAGGAGGAAAGTTCACTATCTTAGTTTTTTATGTGGATGATATCTTATTGGCCAGCAGTGATAAGGATATGCTGTTTGAGACCAAGAGATTTCTTTCCTCTAACTTCGATATGAAGGATCTCGGTGAAGCCTCTTATGTTCTTGGCATTGAAATTCATTGAGATCGGTCCAAAGGAGTATTAGGTTTGTCTCAAAAGGCATACATTGACAGAGTACTAAAGAAATACAATATGCATAAGTGCTCTGCCACGCCTGCTCCTATTGTTAAGGGCGATAAGTTTAGGACATATCAATGTCCAAGGAACCAATATAAAATTGATCAAATGAAGACGGTTCCTTATGCTTCAGCTGTCAGAAGCATTATGTATGCTCAAGTTTGTACACGCCCTGACTTAGCTTTCGTGACCGGGATGCTTGGCAGATATCAATCAAATCCAGGACCGGACCACTGGAAAGCCGTTAAGAAAGTCCTTCGCTATTTGCAAGGCACTAAGAACTACATGCTCATATTTAGAGAATCCGATAACCTTGAAGTCATTAGTTATTCGGATGCAGACTTTGCGGGGTGTGTAGACACTAAGAAATCCACGTCAGGTTATATCTTCACCCTCGCTGGAGGAGCTATCTCGTGGCAAAGCTCCAAGCAGACACTTACAGTATCTTCAACGATGCAAGCTGAGTTTGTGGCATGTTATGAGGCTACCGGACAGGCTGTATGGCTAAAGAACTTTATCCCGGGACTAAGAGTGGTCGACAGCATTGCAAAACCACTTAAATTATACTGCGACAATCAACCCGCAGTTTTCTATACGAGTAACAACAAGTCGAGTGGTGCTGCCAAACACATCGATATTAAGTATCACGTTGTGAAAGATAGAATTCAGGATCAAACAATAAGTGTCAAGCATATAAACACTAAGTCAATGCTTGCAGATCCGCTCACTAAAGGCTTACCACCTCATATTTTTCGTGATCATGTTGCCGGCATGGGGTTATTGGAAAGCCTATGATTCTGGATAAGAGGACCATAATGCAAACCAACTCCCATTAGGAATAACGAATTTCCATTTCGAGATGAAATAGTGTACTATGGGTTGGGTTTCAGTGGCATTTTATGAGCCGCTGTAATCTTTTGCCTTGGTGTGCTGTTTCATTAAGAATAGGGCTTATGATGTTAGCCTTTCGATCAAGGGGGAGAATGTTGGGATTGATCTCGGTCTTATCCCTAACGTGACCGAGATAAAAGGAGGTCCGTTTTTTCCTCCGTGCGCTCTGATCGGAGCCCCAACCAACAAATGGTGGTGGTCCCACCTTGTGCTGCGCTATATAAACCAAGGGGGAGTCCCGTAGAACATGTGACCATAATTCGTATGTCAGGCTAATCTTCCCTCCCTCCAAACTCTAATCCGATCCTAAGAGAACGCAATAAACAAGGTGAAGGCTACTGCCGACGTCATCATTGACAATATTTGCATCTACACCGATACTCTCCGACCTCACCGTAACTCCTTATAGCATCACCGAACACAGGTACACATATATGTGCTTCCGTTTTAAGTTGGTGTTTGATTTAGGGTTAATGATCTTGTTTAATGCTTGATTAAATCTCCACAGACGCCTCGACTGTTCCGCCCGTAACGCTTTCCGACTACGCTACCTATCGGGCGGAATGAGCCATGTACTACGCCGGTATCGAATCCCACGTTATGCGATTACAGGTCAAGCGAGCCAAACAAGATTTAACGGCATCCATTAATTAGTAGCATAAATAGGTCGCGGAGCAAAATCCGTGAACCAAACACCACCCAAATGTTTTGGCCTGATAAGGAACATGCGATATTTTCATACGACAGACCCTATTTTTTCTGAACAGAATTCTACCCTTTATCAACCTCAAACTTGTAAAGAAACGAAGAGCCACATGACTGTTTCATCAGAAACAAGGACTACAGACGAACCTTCTTCAGATAAAATTGGGATTGCCGCCATTTGCTACTAGCAGAATTTCATTGCGTGCCGGTTGACGGCCTGTATAGCATATAAAAGGGCGATTGGCACTTCAATCGGCATCAGACCACATGGTAATCACATCAGCTTACCGCTTTGATAGAGAGATCGTGCCCTTTTTCCAGCCCAAGTGCAACAGATGTTGAGATGAGAAGTTCTTTATTACATTAACCATTGACTCAGGTAAAAACCGGTCCTCGATTAAGTCACCATCAGTGTCACTTTTGGTTCCTCAACCGTCACTTGCCTTGTAACATTTTTACCATTATAGTAATATAAACATAGTATTATCATTTCCTACTATTTTTGTTAAAAACATATAATCATACATTTCCATTCTTTTGAAGTTCGGTCCCTACTGGTAACAATAATGAGTATCCTTGCATTGCAGGATGAAACCTGCTGCAAACAGTGAATGATTCATGGAACTTTCGACAAAACTCTGCATTTTTTAACCACGGTTCCATTCTACTACTCATTTAGTATTGTCCTAGGCTTCTACCCTTGGAGTTCATGAATAATACTGGGTTCCGACTTTCCACAGGCTAAAGCACAAAAGAAATTTACAGTGGAATCGGTTTTTCAGCTCCAACTGTACAGGATCTTCAGATGCCATACCCGATACGCCATACACTATGGGGAGCAACAGAAGGAAACCGACAATGAATGGTTAGGCCTCCAGCTATACAAAAACTTCATTCTGCAGTGCTTTACGAAGATTCTGTGATTCACATATCAATTTCAGAGCTATACCAGCAGCTCATTGTTCAATCTTCATGGAACCTGTAGAGCACAAAAAGAACATTTCTGTAAGTTGGATATATTACTATGATCATATATCTTTTTCGTAAAAAGAAAGGAGCATGCATACCGGAGTCGTTGGTGCCGCTATCTGCTGCCACACCAGGGTTGAAGTTCATATGAGAGATGTTCTGAAGTCCTTCCCATATTGCAGGTATCTGGATTCAAGGTTCACATAAGCCCATCACCTTTACTTCAGAATCAGATGATATATGTTATGACCAGCAAGGTCTATAGCCAGCGCAATAGAAGTGGCTAGGGATGCCTCTGTTGATAGATTAGTTGGATATCAAATTAATATTTAAATGTAATTCGGCTAGCAGTAAGAGAGAGAATTAATTAGTTTAAATTAGAGATAAAGGCTAGAGATAGAATTGGTTTAATTAGAGATAAGAGAGAATCTTGTAGGTCCGGCTGGGGGTGATCCACAGCCGACTATAATAGGAGTTGGTTCCTACATTGCAGGTATCTGGATTCAAGGTTCACATAAGCCCATCACCTTTACTTCAGAATCAGATGATACATGTTATGACCAGCAAGGTCTATAGCCGACGCAATAGAAGTGGCTAGGGGCGCCTTTGTTGATAGATTAGTTGGATATCAAATTAATATTTAAATGTAATTTGGCTATCAGTAAGAGAATTAATTAGTTTAAATTAGAGATAAAGGTTAGAGGTAGAATTGGTTTAATTAGAGATAAGAGAGAATCTTGTAGGGCCGGCTGGGGGGGTGATCCACAGCCGGCTATAATAGGAGTTGGCCCCTGGCCGCAGGAATCAATAAAGAGATCATTCTCCTCTCTCTCCATCTCTCCCTCTCTATTCCTCTCGGTAGCCTCTCCCTGTTCTGATCAATCCCTGCAGAGATCCCCCTGCTGCTCTCTGTTCTTCCCCTCCCCCTGCTACAGCTTCCTGCTGTGGTTACCTCTGGTAACCACGTCTCCTTCACACAGATCTCTCAAGCCATTGCTGGCTACGAAGCACAGGTACCATCTAAGAAGGTGAGGCCCTTCCAATATATGTGAATCCGCATGTCATGAAATGGACTGAATTTACCTGGCTCATTGTGGAGATGTCATGAATTGTTCCCTGCAAAACATCAACAGGATTGGAAACATTGCACATCATTTCTGGCTGCATGATTCCTTGGTTAAACTGGGCGACAAGGCTGCTTGATCCTGGGTCGGCTCCATAGAAAGCAAGATGCCTGTCGTGTGAAAGTGTCATCTACAAACAAGAATTCACATTGAACACATCAGATCTAAAACGTCTAGAGAAATGTATAATGATCGGGAGTAGATTTACTTGTTTGGACAGGATCTGCTCAATGTCAAAGCTAAGCTCAGGGTTGACAGTAGCAAGTTTCATTGACAAGAACTGCAAGTTCCAAATTGCATTAGAGTACTGGATGATATTCTAACAAGATGCGATGCATACTCCAGATCAATTCAACTAAAGATGCACTAACACTACCTCGACTTGTCGTTGTAATGACTGCACATAGTTGATTATCTCGTCAAGCATGACTGCCTTGCCAGTGATCTGTGAGAAGGAATAAGACAATGTGTAGAGCACAAGAGTCTTTGAGAAGTTTCTTGCACCAAATAAAAGAAAAAGAAGTTACCTTATTGCATCCTGGAACAAGATCTTGAAGAAGCTTCATTCTCTCACTTATCTTTTTCCTCCTCAGCTGCAAAGTGTTTCATCAACTTCAAGCATGAGTAAAGAGCACAAAGCAAATTAAACTAGTAGATCCTTATTACTAGTGAGAAGTTTACTCTTTCTGCAAGGCTATGGCTATTAGTGGCTTGGCCTCGCTTTGCCCGGATATGAACATAATCCTCTTTAGTACCATCACCATCAGAAGAATCTTCCTTGCTTTGCATTTTGGGCGAAATCTTTCTGTTCCCCTCCATTGAATTCCTTTCTGGCTGAGATGAACCCTCTGTTTGTTCATCACCCACATTCTATAACCAACAATTACAAGACAGTTAGTCAGTACCATAAGAAACCATCGATGTATAATTCTGCACATCCAGATTAGAGGAAGAAGCGAGCCACAAATATAGCTTACTTGCAACAAGGCAACACAGTCATCAATTCCTTTCCTTTTCTTCACACCTCCACTATGCTCATCACTCATTTGGATGTTCTGACTGAATGCACCTGGAAGAACTGTTAATATTGCCATTAACTACAGAATCATCACCTTCAAAAAGATCTAGCAGACAACATGGTAAAAGCTACTAACCAGTAGAAGATCTATACAACCCTGGTCTTTCTTCTGACTCCATGATGTAAGGTCCAAATGCATACGGTCCACTGTGATAACCCATCTTTTGATGCATTGTGACAGAATTCCAATTTGCCTCCGAGAATTCTTTGCCACTACTTGCACTAGGACCCTGATCAGATTGCTGGCCTGAGTACATCTCGAATTGTCCAGAAACACAAATGATCCTTAATTCCCTGTTCAAGATAAAAAAAAAAGGTGAACAAGATGAATGAGAACTACCGCTACTTTGCCCATAAGAACACAAAAATATAAAGAATACCTTGAACAAAAGAGTAAATTTTGATTAACTATGCAGCGGTCTTTATTTCGCATAAATACTTCAACTAGTTTGTTTGAGGGAAAACAGTATCACCTCAACTGGTAATCCTAATGGAGGTGAAAAGCAATCAGTCCCTTCAAGACCAATCACATTATCCCTATCTACAGATAAAAAGAAGGGCAAAAGAAAGGTCCACCGTCCAGGCAAAGGCCTGCTGGAACTATATTACAGCTGGAGATATGCTTCATAGCCTTGAGGAACAAACTAAATCTGCCACAGATTAAAGAAGCGCACAGCCCAGATTCCAGAAAGTGAAACTTTAAACCCAGAGCATAAAGGAAGGGGAGACACGGGAGAAACAACCCCATCATTAAGCAAACAGCACACACTAACTTAGGCTTTTGGAGCAAAGTGATGAGATGGGAGGAGAGCCTGCTCTTCCTAAAAGACTCAAAACACCAAAGCTAATTTGGAAACAGGAAAAGCCTACCAATCAAATCTTCAAGAATCAGGCATGTACCATAACTAGCAACATGGAACTTTAAAGAAAAGAGTGGTGTTTCACAAGATGAAGAACTTCCAAACAAGTTAGGAACTAACCAAGCAGTGGGGATATGGCTAAGCAGATATCTCCAAGAAGCTAAATGAGATCCTAAAAATGCCGGAATTTAAACTAACGGGCCTATTTGGTCGAGCAAAATCACAGGAATAGCATCTTCAGGAGCACACAGAAAAGATGAAGGTGCATCAACAAATGATTTGATCACCATATAAAGTCTTCATAATCTTGGAAAGAACATAACTCTAGAATCTTGGAAAGAACAGGGGGGGGGGGGGGGAGCTAGAAGTTCAAACTGAACTGGCGAGGGCGTGAGGTTATTAAAATGCATAGATGGCAGGAGTAGGATCTGCAAGAAATAATTAGGGCAGTGTTGAAGCTTCCCCGGAGCAGGAGGAAGGAAAGCAACAACCTTTGACTACTCCATCGTGTAATGAGGAACGGATGCTAAAATGTTCAAAACAATAACTGTCTGAAAATTACCTGACTGTGAGATCACATGAACCCTTCAACTTCAAGCGGCCACAAATTCACCTGCAAGCGGAGATCAATACATTGAAATAATTCGAGACCTCAAGAGCAGCTAAATGATCTTTCTTTTTTCTTTTTTGCTGAATTACCTGGCGTCGCTGTGCATTGGAGAGCTCCGTTTATTGGCCCTCCCCAAGTATGGATTACAAATTTGACCGCAAGGTGAGGGGGTGGTGAAAGATTTTAAGGGACGGAGGAGGAAGCAAAAGGGCAAGAAGGGAGCCTGCTGGTAAGTGGTGTTTGTTACCTGCCAGTGAGGTGGAATGATTCCTTCTTGCTCTGGCAAAGGGTTGTTAACCACTGCAACTTCTTACAAAAAAAAACCCACTGCAACTGCCCCCCCCCCCCCCCCCCAATTTCCAAAACCTTAGCGTAAGCTAACACACCTAATCAAAGGTAACTGCAGGACTAGTGTACTAGACTAGGAGTAGTTTACTGTTCACTTTACTTTAGTACACAAAGATTAGCTGTATCAAGGAGAAAAAAAGTAGGGAGTAAAAAAAAATAGTGTATAATTCTTACCTGCCCACCCTTGCATACGCTCAATGTCTTGTGGGCCCCATTTCTTCTGTAGTCTGGTATTAAAATTGTATTTTTTTTTCTTTCTAGATTGTTGTTTTATTGATTCTGTAGTAGATACATTAGGCCACTCCTAATGCTCCATATTGTATATCTTAGGCATTAATTAGGTAGCCATGTAGAATAAAAGATGATATGACAAGGAATTAAATGAAGAAAAGAGAATGAGTTAGTGTTTTCTATAAAACATTAATTTTGTTTAAAATCCAAGAGATAGACATAGCATAAACACAAAGTAGATATAACTTATGTCTTATATGATGTGAGGTGAGGAAAGAGAATATGCATTAATTACATAGACTCTATTTTAGATGCAATGCATTGAGATAATTTATATCTACTTTGTGTCTATATGATGTGGTAATTTTTAGACATTAATTCGTGATGTCGTATTGAGAGTGGTCTTAGGCACCCTGCAAATTTGTAATATAAGAAAATTTTGACCAAGTAGCAAGGCTAAGTTCTTATAGCTTCAATGTTCCATTTGAGAAGGATTGGTTCAAATGTTAGATGGTTGTAGGGTTTATGAAGTTATTTTTTGGAATTTATGTTATGCCTGTATTTGTAGGTGTAGCAGCACTGTTGCTAGTACTTTATAAGAGTAAATTATGATGGCTTTGTTTATAAGGGTAGGGGTGCTTCTCTTTCACACCAAGTTTTCAATGAGGAGGGCATCTCTCTTTTTAACTGACATGCTGCCATCTATTTGTACACTTGGGCTTTTTTCTCTCTCACCTGTCAGCCAACCTACAGTCATCCTCTCTCTATAACCCAGTGAGGGAAAAAGAAAGGAGAAGAATAGAGAGAGGGGCTGAGGAGAACGAGAAGGTAAGAAAAACATGAGGAATCTTGTAATCTTTTCACCTTCTTGTCCTCTACAGTGAAGAAATGCAGGACTAGCTGGATTTTGGAGATATGGTCAAAGCAAACTCTGTAACATCCTGCCGCTTCTGCTTGCTTAGGTGTCTCCATCTCCGCAAGATCTTTCTTTTTCTATACGACCCAAAAAATACTTACTAGTACATGGTGATGGAATGACATCAGCATCAATCAAATCAACACAGCTCTACAAAAGTTTTTTTAAGGACCACAGCTCTACAAAAGTTTAAGCAGCATGTGTCAAAAAAACGTTTATGCTAGATATATGTACTTAGCTTAATATATTTTAAAAAATTAAATAAATCTCAAAGACACCATAAGTAAAGTTGGTTGTATAATTTTTAGTCTTATCTTGTTAGTGGAGGTGAAAAAAGATCAATATAAAAAATTCTCATTCACCTACTTAGTAGGTGTGAATGGGATGACTAAAAGATCAGTGTGCGCTCGCTCGAGCGTGACCAAGGTACGGTATCTATATGAATGGTTCATCGAAATATAATCTAGTTGATTGCATGAGCGTGATCTCTTTTACAGTTTTATTTTTTTAACTACGTGGATAAACAGATGAAATATAGATTCTCTCTATATATATATTTGCCAGTCGTGTCTGTTTCTCTATGCTGCGTCACTGAGTGCACCGACAAATAGGAGAACAGATCTCTGAAACCCGTTGCCCTTAGAATCTTATATCGAGAGATGGCAAATAAGGTTTTTAAGAAACGCTTATCGCGATCGCTCACAATCTGTTTCCTCTGCATTATCGCCGTTTGCATCCTCTGCGTTCTTGTCGTCGCCATCATCTGCTGCATCTCCGTCATGAGGGCTTATGCATCTCACGCTACCATCGGATATATACACTACAATCCATTATATATCGGGGCTTGTTAAGATCTTTTTCAGAAAGCTAGTTAGATCTAATCGGGCTCATCGGAGCTTGTCAGAGCTGATTGTTTGCATATGTTTATATTCATATTATATTTAGAAATTAAATTAAGTTAAATATGGAAGTGCTATTTTTCCAACCGTTTAGTCAACCAGGCAGATAGTTATGAGCTGGATATTACAATACCCTAAATCAGCTAGGCAGGCACCTCCTAATTCTGCATCCCGATGAGAGAGAGAGAGAATCTGGGACTTGTATTATGTGTCGGTGTGATTGGCTGTTTACATGCTTCCTTGCAGTAATTCAGCTATACTTAATTCGATAGTTCAGTCCAAATTGCCTCTTTTATTATTGGAAACATTAGCTGTTACTGTTCGCCTGTTCCTTTGTTCTTCTTGCACTGGGCTACGAGTAAGCTTTGAGAAGCTCTCCAAGATCTCAATTAGTATATACTTTTCCCTTAAAAAAAACTGTTTCGATGGATAGGATTAGACGCGATCGAATCCGATTAAGCCAAAAAAATGAACTAATTTCTCTGTCAGTCCAAATCGAGTAGGTCAAACATGTGACTATCCAAGTGGAAGAGCAAAAGTATTAGAGCTAGAGCAAAGTAGTCATGGTCTAGTTCACGCGGACCAAAGGGTGTGCCAGAGCAACCACTGCATGGTTCTGCCTATTTCTCCACATTTGCTACAGTGAAAAGGGCGAAACAGAGATGACTCTTTTTTGGCGCCGCTTTCATCAGCTCCGCATCACGTTCGGCGGCCTCTTTGGCACCAGAGGGGATAGGGAGTTGCAATTCTGACTATCGGTGTATATATTTTCCTTTCTTTGCTTAGTTTTAGGTAGGTTAGGAGATATTTTGGCCTCGCTTTTGTGTTCGATGGGGTGCTTTTGTTGCTTTCGCTGCTCCTCCGGTGACGACATCGCTGGTGCAGTTTCCTTAGGTGATGGGAGCATGAAGCTGAGCCTCCATCGTGGATCTAGAGGTGTCATCGATAGCGCGCTACAGAGGTATGTACTACTCACCCTTATAGTTGGGGCGAAGGCAGATATGTTTTTCTAGGTAGAGTTTTGGTTTATCTGCATCGTCAGAATTTTCTTTGAGTTACTTTTTAGTGACAGTGGGTTCGTCTTCTGGGTCGGCGACGCCGGCTTATTGCTTGCCCTAGTCATCGAGGATGATGGCTAATATACTCTAGAGGGTAGATGTCTTGCGGCTTTTCAATGTTGCAGGTCTCTTTTGATGGCTTGGTTTGGGCTCATATTTTCCGGTCTTCGCGTTCATTCTCAACCATCGGTGGTCAGACGAGCAGCGCGAAGGCCGGTCCAGAAGAAGATGACCTTGGGGTGCTTAAATATCTTTTCCTGTTTTGCTAGGGGCTTTCCTGCAAAAGGAACTAGCTGGAGAAGGAGTTCTAGCGGATCTTCTTGTAATTTTAATCTTCTTCAGGGACTTATCTGTAAATCCAGGGTGTAAGCTTGTGCCTTTTAATATAATCTGGGCTTCCAGCCCCTTCCAAAATAAAAAGAAAAAAAAGTGTGCTAGAGCAGTAGGCTAAGTGACATCATGCTTGTACTAGGCAGAGCTCACACGCTAGTCTTTTAATCGATCTCTTGGGGTTTGATTGGTCGAGCAATCAGGCAAAATAATGCGTATAATGTCTGAGAAACATATATACTTTGTCTGTATATACTGTTTTGATTTAATTTAATGAAAGTAGTTTTTTTGCATCTGTTTATGTAGAGCAATTATTTTTATACGAGTAATTAATTATAATACCAATATGTGCATTTGTGATCTGAAATTTGATCAATCAAATAAAAACTTAGCTTAACTTATTCAGACAAATACAACCAACCAAATAAACTTCTTTTCAATAAATATAAATTTCGCTCAGTCTACTCCTCTCAATCTAACTATTAGATCCATACGGATAAAAACTACCAATTATATCCTCAGAGGATTTCACCGGTGTGCCTATAGACCCGATGGGTTTTGTGGTGCTCCTACATACAATTTGTTACCTATTAGACTTTTGTATCATGAACTTGTACAATTTGTTGCTCCCTTGATATCACCATGCAAGGATCCATTTGCTTGCTTCCAAGAGAGGGTTAGTAGCATCTTTATTCCATTTTCGTGAGCTCTAAGGAGCCCTCCTTCATGGTAGTTGAATCACTTACCTTGGTGGAATTTCTTCTTAAAAAACAAAATTCTAAAGAACTGGTTAATCGTAACTTTTGACTTGTAGTTGCTATAAGTAATTATTAAGTCGAGATATATTTAGGTGTTACTTGTTTTTGTTGTGGATTGTTATGACCTGCATTTTATTGAGAAGTTCATTTCTGTCCGATTATAGATTGCGAAATAATGAGAATCATCTTTTAGGTTACGACTACTTATTTTTTCTTTTACTTTTGGAGTTAAAATTTATAGTCAAAATAAAAAACAAATACGCCCATAAACATAGAGGAATCCTGTAACTATAGAAGCTCCCAAAACAGGGCATAGGGGGTTAGTAGCAGCAACCCAATTCGAAAACCATTCTCGAACTGCGAATAGCAAAATCATTAACCGCATCTTTATCCAAGCTAATTGTCCCTCTTTCCAGTGGACACGGAGTGAGACATTAGTGATTGATCACACTGCTAAGTACGCTCAATTGGGGGGGGGGGGGGGGTTGTAAAACCAGTAACTTACGGTGAAGTGTATGATAGGGCGGCACCGCACGCGGCACGCGTATAGGAGAGGCGTCATGATCGCCGCCTCTTCGAGACCGATCGATGGATCGCCCGGTGCGCGCTCGCTCGCTCGCTAATCGAGTGGGAGATCGTCGCGCCAATGGGAAGTGTGGCGTGGCTCAATGCCTCGATGCACCCATGCTGCCCATGATGGAGACCTTGCAAAGTTGCAATGCATGAGAAAGATGGAGTGGTGGCCGGAGAGAGATCTTACTTGCGTTAGATTAGTGTCGCAATCATCTGGTCGGGTTTAGCGAGCACAAGAAGAAACCAGGTTAATTGAGGACGCACTCTTTAAAGTACTCTACCCATATGACTTCACCGGCATATATACTTAAGAACATCTCCAACAAAATAGATAGCTAATCCCTATAAAAATTGTATATGTCACTGATAGATATTACAGTAGTCATATTTTTCAATAACACAATTATATCACATTGTCTATAAAATTGATGTAGGCTCGCATCCAATAGACTACGATATCGTTGTATTTAATGAGTAGACTATCTATTGATCAGTATAGCTAGCATTTCTCTCTCTTTATTTACTCTCTCATCCACATATATAAAAATCTAATATGATCTCCCTTATAGCTGACATGTATTGTTAAAGACGTAGTATATGTCACCAATAGATAAGTACAATAATCATATTTTCCAATAACGCAATATCACTATCTTTAAATTTAATATATGCTCACATCTAATAGACTACGATATCATTGTATTTAATTAGTAGATTATTTAATAATGAGTATCTAGCATATATTTCTCTTCCTTCATTTTCTCATCCACATAGATAAAAATCTGATACTACCTCCATTCTCTTTTACTTTTGTTTAGGACATTGACATAGTCTCCAACAAGTATATTTAACTATTACTTTTAACAACTACGTCTTGGTAAAAGTTAATAAAAATTAGATGATATCAAAGTATTTTTTATGAAAAATTCACTACTATTATTTTCATGTATCAAATTCTAATAGTTTTGTGTATATTAGCGGTCAAAGTTTCTAAAGTTTGACTATACGTATTGTAGAACAATATCTATTTGAGAATGGATGTAATATGACTTTGTTATAGTTAGTTGGCATGGATTGTTAGACACACTTACGTTACTAGAAGTGTGTTTTAGATAGTTTCATAAATTGATGATGTTTTGGACATCGCAAGGATCCCCTTATGCAACTTCCATCATTACATCTTATATGAAAAGTGGTAGTAAAAAATTATGAATTGTTGTAATTTCATGAATAATCCAAATGCATTACTTCCATGTACCCAACTTCAATAGCTGTGTTAAAAACATAGCAAGCAGAATTGGAGAGCTCTAAATGCACGTTCTCAAATTAAAACGTCGTGTATTTACGAATAAATGGAGTATTTTAGATAATTCCAAGAACCAACACTCTTCCCTCCCTTCCAAACACACGATAATTAAAACATTTAAAAGTACTCAAGTGTGTGGTTCGTAATGAGGACCACGAAGAGGGGGGAATTCAAATAGGGAAATATTTCACGTATAACCTATTTGTACAACTCTATTACAACTAGATGATTTGAACCATTTGATTCATAAGTGAGAAACCACTCAAGTGATTTGAGCCGTTATTTGATCCGATCGTTGAAAATGAGTTATATATAAATGGGTTGTACGTATAGCAACACTCATTCTCCTAGCTTTGGGGTAGCAATGATAAGGATAAAAGGTTGATTACTGTTGTTTGATGGTGCTTGTATAAAAAGAGAAGGACATGAATTTTGAGGAAAATAAAGCAGTCTACACTGCAGGTTGTTTTGAGAAGAATCATTCAGATGGTGAAAGTCTGAAACCATGACTGCAATAAATTGCCAAAAAAAAAATCCTAGTAACAGCAAGTAACCTTTACGATATGCTCACCAACAGAACTATCCGTGTTGTTGTTTTTTTTGTGGAAAAATACAGAACTATCCCTGTATGATGCCTCTCTGTGTATATGTTAATTTTAGTCCTGCTCCTGAGCAATAGCAATAAAGTATAAACTCCTCTTAACAGGACCACAAGGAGTAGCTCTAATTATCTCTTCCGTGGTACTACTAAGTACTAACAAACTAAAAACACTTCCAAAGTGCTTCTATCATTTAATAATGCAGAGTTTATGTAAAGTAAATGAAGAGCTTTTTTTAGACAAAGTAGATAGAGCTGTGAACAAATATATTGCATTACTTTCACAAAAAAGATTGTGGGTTTAAAACAAATAAACATGTCGTCTTTCCAATGGACGACATGTTAAAAAATTAAATATTACGTTTCATTGCTCTTAAAATTCAAAACACTACCGAAATAGTTATGAAAATTCTAAAAAATTGGTGGTGTAGATAATACCAAAAAAATATCTTTTTTGTCTCCAAAAATATGATATGTCAGACTATATACAATGGTATTTTTCTTTTTTTCTCATTGTAAATGTAATTGTTTTAGTTGAATTTTTTTGGAAAGCTAGATTAGCATCCTCTATACCATACTTTTTTTAAAATATATATATAACTATTTCGATAGTGTTTTTATTTTTGAGAGCATTATAATGATGTATTTTTTTAACCTATCGGTCATTAGAAGGGTGACAGGTTTATTTTTTAAACCTATTGCATGTTGGAAGGGTGCAAAATTTATTTCTTAAACCTATCACTCGTTGGAAGAGAGACAAGTGTTTGTTACCCTTTCAATGGACGACAGTAGCATATTTTTGTAATTTTTTGAAATGAATATTTATTTTTGCAATTTTTCAATTGGACGTTTATTTTTGCAAAAAAATTATAAAAATAAAAAAACTACTGATGTACTGTACTACTGCTGAACTGTGATCCAACATCCAAGCACCCAATAATTCAGCCTGCTCGAATAAAGGTGGACCTGTTTGGAAAGGTTGGGCGAGAGTGGAGGCTTATAGGGCCGGCCCAGTTTGTAGAAGTAGGCCCTTTCTTTTCTTTTTCTCGTCTACTTGGTGTGCCTGGCCCATTAATGACGTTTGAAGTCCAACAGTGAGACTAGAGGAATGTTTAGTTTGTGCAGGAATAATATACGTGGCATAGGGGCTGGTTAGACCCGTTCTCACACCACCTCCACCGTGCTTGAGCTTGCTTGCGAACTACAATTAGGGTTTTGGGTTGCGAGGTTTAGGTTCAGGGATTAGATGACCTCTGAGCTTAGAAGGAGAGGCTCTTAGGCGGTTACCGACCGTGCGGTGATAGCGGGCAGTGGGTGGGGTGGCGAGAAAGTGGGGCACCGCTAGCTGCTGGAGGATAGCAGGTGAGCAGTGCTGGCTGCAGGAGAGTTAAGAAAATAACATGTCTAAGAAATCAAGTGAAGAAATGACTTGGTTTGCATGTGATAAGTCATTAATAACAGTTGATATGTCTTGAACTTGGTTATCATATGTTTGTGAATGCTTGTTCTTGTTTATATCTAAGTCTGTGTTTGGTTGGGCTGAGGTTTTTTACTTTTGGGCTAAAAAGCTGGCTTCTAGCTGATGGCTTTTTGCTATAATTTTTTTAATAAATTTTTAGTTTCTTAGCATGTCAAAAGCTAGAAAAGCATAAGTTAGGAAAAGCCTAACCAAACAGGGTCTAACTTGAGTTGGCAGTATTTAGAATTAGCGAATTATTCTTTGTACGTAAAAAAATTATACACATTGAAAGTTCTGGTGTGAACATCAGATATTCCAGTGTTCACCAGAAGTTCTGGTGTGGGTAGTGTATACTTGCCAAACTATTTCTTGCAGAGAGCAATTTTTCAGGCGAAATTAGAGATCGATGCACCGGAAGATTTGGTGAGTGTGGTGGCTACACCGGAGCATTTTCAGTGCTGAAGCAGAAATAAAAGCAAATACCAGATGGTCCGGTGATGGACTTCGAGAGCGCCAGAATATTGTCTGCAAAGAAGAGATTTTTGGCATCAAGTTTGATTATGTACGCCGGATAGTCTTGTATTGAAATTTTGAACACCGGAGAATACATCAGATCTTTTATTATATTGAGGTTGCAGAAGAGTGGTTTGGTGGATTGACATACACCGGATTATCTAGTGATGGACATGAGATCATCGGAAGCTTTCACCGGACCTTTTCTTATAGAGAGCAAATTTTTCTTGGAACAAATAGTGTTACTCTCACCGGATGGTCCAGTGTTCAGGATCAAAACACACCAGAACATCCGCTGTTCACGTTTTCTGCAAGATGTGCTCTGAGTTGAAGTTTTTGATTTTGTGCTAATCTGGAGATGTTTCTGAGTGTGAAAAAATATGTTTGCTTATTTCAAGGTGTGCCGGTGATGGATGCAACTTGACGGTCGACGACGGGTGATCGGAGCTAAGTGGGTGTTTGGTGCTGGACGATCAAGGAGGATCGGACGGAGTCAAGTGTGATCCTAGCTGTACATATGAATGTCAAGTAAAGCATGAAATAGAGAATGAAGATGGTGTATTGACAAAATCAAGTGAAGAGGATGTCGGTGCAAGTGACAAGGTGACCCGAGGGATCGGTAGCTGGAAAGACTTACCAACGATCAAGATCACAAGACGGAGGACATGCGTCATCATTGGAGCGCTTGCTTCATGTGGAAACAAGTGACGGTTAGTCACGCTTTGAGAAGCGTGCTAGGGTTTCACGGTTTGACCTAAAAACCGTGGAAGGACTGGAGGGTTACGTGGCACCATCATGAAGCTTGTATCGAGGCAAAGCTAAGTCATAAAGGTGTCGTGACCGTCCGATGAATGGAGAAGAGAATGGACTAAAATGTCCTCAGTGGTAGGTAGAGGTGTACTACAAGAGAGAAATATTTTAGAAAAAATCTACAAAACTTATAGGTTAAGTTTCTTAGACATATAAATAGAGGGGTAGGACTATGGAAGAGGAGGAACCAACTATTTGAGCCTCTTGTGCCACCTATATAAGAGCATTGTGTTAGGATTTTAGAGGAGCGGAGAATGAGTACTCAACCTATGTAATAGGTGAGAGTTTTAAGAGAAAAATCTTTATATTTGATCTAAAATAGAGCTGACATCTTTGAGTAATAAAGTTTATTTTATTTCATATGCTTAAATTCTGCTCCTTCTAGTTTTCCTCTCTTAGTTTCCTTACCTTGTGTGCAAGTTTTTCTTCTTCGGTGTTGATTTTTGTTTTTCTTTTTAGCTGAAATTTTAACACCTTAGGAGGTTATTATTCTTGATGCCAAAGACTTAAAATTCACATACACATACATATATGATAGAGTTTTGAATTTACTTACCTTTAGACTATCATCTTGGAGATCTTCTTCACCTGTTGTTCATTTCTTGTTCCTTGAGTGATCTTTTCTCAAGATTCAATCTTTATGTGGGAATGAGTCATAGATTATTTTGGTGTGAAACCTAAGTGTTCGATTCTAACTATGATACCCATTTTTTATTAAATCTTGTAATTTGGTTTTTGATCTTTCTCCGTAGTTTCTGGAATTTCTAGGTTGATATAGTTTTTTCGCTGTGTATTTGTGTTGCATTCTGTTGTGATTCTCTTGCATAGGTGCGTCAGGTGTTCGAATAGTAGAAGATCATCAATTTTGCAAGAAAGTTATTGAGACGCCTATTTACTTCCGTCTAGTCGTCATTTTCGATCTTAGAATAACAAAACTAGATCTCCATCGCCAGAGACGAAGTATGAGGGTGGGGTGTGGCGAGCACGACAAGAAAAGCTCACCAGAGTTGAAGGAGGAGAGGTGGAGGTGGGGACTCATCGGATAGGCTCTCTGACAGCGGAGACGACGCCAGAGAGCTATGAGGAGGTTGCAAAGGGGCGACGTGGGTGGGCTTAGGGTGTGCAAATGGGGGATAATGATCCTCCTAAGCAATGTATAATAGGTCCATGGTTTGTTGCCCCCAAACCTTACCGAAAGTTGGTAATACTCATATTTTGGCGTTGCCCGTGTTTCGGGAACACTAAAAATTAGTACCGCTTGCATTGGATAGCATCCAAACAGCTCAGTCCCACAAGCACAATGCAGTATAGCACTGTTTAGACCCATTTTAAAATTAAGAATTTGTATGTTTCCTATAGAAATTGAAAACTCTTATGTGAAACTGATCAAATTCATGTGAACTTCCTAGGTTCCTGAAGGCGCCTTGTCCCCTGGCAATACTATCTGTAAAATATATCGCAGGAAGTGCTTCTATATCGATCTTGGCATGGAGATTGCATAGTGGTTAGTTGAGTGACTACGGCCACACTGAACACGAATCGAAGGAGAGCAATCCGAGCGTACGAAACTGTACAAGATCCCTCCTACAACTCCTCTGAGTTCTTCCTACGCCACGACCATGCGACGGCGCAGCGTCTAGATTCCGCCTCTGAAGAACGGCTCGCCGAGGAAGGAGCTGGAGTATGTGCCGCCGCCGTTGGGGAAGAGCGTGAGGAGGCAGACGACGGCGAGCACGAACCCCCACGCGTACCGGTCGCTTCCGAGCGGCGTGATCTCGTCCTGCGCGGGGATCTCCTCCCCGCCGCGGATGAAGGTGGCGAAGAGACCCCACGCCAGGCACAGCACGCTGCCACAGATGGCGCCCACGCCCAGCAGCAGCGACGTGCCGACCGACAGCAGCGCCGCAGTGCCCCGCCCGAACAGCGCCTGCGCGATCCGGCCGCCCTCCAGCCGTCCGATCGGCAGAAGGTTCAGCGACGTCACCACGATGCCCAGGAGCCCCGCGAACGCCAGCGGGTCCACGGGGACGCCCACGCCCTCCACCGCGTTGGGGAGCACGTTCCCCAGCTCGTCGGCGTAGGGGCCGATCACCACCTGCACGAACGACAGCAAAGGGTTGTTGTAGAAGAACTCCGGCCGCACGAACCTGCGGCAATGGCAACCAGAGTCGTCAGAACCCTGTCCCCCTCAAAAATACTTGTTAGCAACCGAAGGCAAGGTGGTTGCAGGACTCACAGGGCGTTCTCGCCGCCGTTGAAGCTACCGTCGGCGATGAACGCCGAGACCGCCAGCACGAGCGACGTGATGTACGCGCTGGCCGTGCGCGCGACCGGGATGTCGAAGAGGGCCTTCTTGTTGGGCAGCAACGACTCGTAATTGTTCATCACGCCAAGGCAGCCCGTCCAGTTCGACGGCACGAGGAACGACGGGCTCAGCTTCACGCCGTATTTCGCAGCGGTCAGCCTCGTCGCGATCTGCATCGATTGTTCCAAGATGGTTAGCACGCTCGACAGAGGTGGAAGGACGCCGTAGAACGGAGATCATTCATACCTCAGAGACGCCGAGTATGGAGAGGAAGCCGCCGAACAGCGGGAGCACGTTGGAGACGTAGTCGTCGAACGTCGCGCCGGGTTTGAGGAAGAAGCCGCTCATGATGGCAATCGTCCCGAAGGTCGTGACCGCCAACGCCACAGCGCTCAGGTAGCCCCACGGCGTGCTCAGCTTAGTGATCTCGAGCTGGAGATCAATCTCTGCCTTGGGCTGAACCATGCAGACCTGAATCCGAATCGCGAATCAAAACGGCGTCACCTTCCATGATCGTATATGAATGTACGAATGCAGTAACGGCTCAGAAGCCGGCCAGCAACAGGTTACCTGCTTCGTGATGTCGTCGTTCTTCTCCTCCATGAACCAGAGGGTGACCTCTGTTCCGGCCGCCTCGGCGATCTTCTTCTCCAGCTTGGGCCGGACCTCCTCCACAGGCTTCCTCAGGTTCCCGATGAAGATCCCGCCGTCGCCGAACCTCCGGACGTCCACCGCGAAGAACGTGTCGTACCCGAAACAGCTCTTCAGCTGCATGCCCAAAGATCAAATTTTTCGTCTTACCAAATGATTCAATCCAATCGAGAGGACGAGATCAATAATAAATCAAACAGAACATCAGCAGGTTAGGTTACCTTGTTGAGGTCAAGGGCCTTGAAGGTCTGCTCCGCCAGCTCCAGCCTCTGCTTCTCGCGGGCCAGCTGGTCCTTGGCCAAACCCCGGAGCAGGCCGGCGACGGGGTTGGCGTCGGGCTCGCGGTCCAGCTCGCGTAGCTTCCTGTCGGCGCGCTTCTTCTCCAGCTTGATGGCGGCCTCGATAGACGGGTTGCCCATGAACTTCTTGAACTCCTCGTCCGACTTCCAGTCCACCTCCTGCTGCTGCTCCTTCCTCCTCTTCTCCTCACCATCGCCTTCTTCTTGGCCTCCCTCTCCTCCAGCATGATGCGATGCCTTCGCGTCATCCTCCCCACCGACATGATGTGACGCCGTCGCCTCCTGCTGCTGCTCGCCGGAGGCTACAGCTACGGAGGACGCCGGGTCCGCCCTCTCCTCTTGCTCCTGCTGCAACGATCGCCTAACTACAGAACTACTCCTAAGAGGCCAAAGAGACGGCTTGTACAGGTTCTTGGAGAAGAGAGGGATCCGGATCGCTCTTGGTACGGCTGCACTTCTGCTGGTAGAAGCACTGCTGCTGCACAAGAGAGAAGTCACGAGAGAAGCAGACGCCATTGGCGACGAGCTGTGGAGTTTGACGTACGTGCTTAGCTTGCTCTAGTGTTTTGCTGAGAGATCTGAGGAGGTCAGGCGTCATGGGAGAGCTTAAAAAGGTTTGGAATGGAGGGAAGGATGAAGGAAGGCGGGAGTTCTAGAAGGTTTGAGAAGCCGCGTGACCGGAGGAGTCGTGAAGAATGCGATGGGTCGGAGGTGGCTGGCCTGTGAGTGAGTAGGGGCGAGTGGCGACGACGGAGTGGAGTTGAGACCAAGGTGAGGCCCCGGCTTATCCAACTGGCCTGGGGAGACGTACACTTGGCAGCAGCTGGGCACGCTGGCTTGGAGCTTATTGTGTGGGCCCTGCCTTGGAAGGCTTCCTCATTTTCATGCCGTCGACTCGAAACTATGGAGTTCGTCCTCTTTTTTTCCCCCAATTTTTTGAGTCCACTCTTCCTGTGGAGCTGAGTAAGCACCAGGAGCTTCGAGTGAGTCCATCATATGAACAAGTAGGAACAATCTGGCACAGTGTAGCGAAATCATATATTGGAATCGAAAATGCCGGTACACGAGGCAAAGTTTATTGATTAGAAAGTCAAGCTACATATATAATTTTACAAGGGGGTTGATCACGCACATCTTATAAATAAGACACTTAGCGCTGTGTTGCGCGTGTGATCTTGTCAAAGGATTTTTGATCCTGCATATGCTCCAAACTAGGTTTTAGTCTGCTCATCTTCACCTTCAAAATTGTACTTACACACAGGTAACCGTGACCTTTTATTGTTTCGGCCTTCAGACATCACCACCTCCGCACCAGTGATGTGAGTAACTGCATGAAGAAGAAAAAAGTTATTCAGTGTTTCATGTAACAATTTTTTAGGACCTCTTGAAATTTTTGTGTAGTTAATTGCAATCACTAGTGAGATGAGAAGCAATCCGTAAGAATGAGGAAAATTGCTTATGACAGAAGCCAAGAAACACAAAGCCTTAAGATGTTGTTTTGAGAAAAAAGAGCCTTGCCATATTATATGAACTTATTTTGTAAATAATAAGCAACAATTTAGTTTTCATCACCTAATTAGCAAGAGCTCTTCCTAGTTCCAACCTTGTTGCAAAGGTGAGCTTGTCGTTCGTCTTGGATCATAATATAGCAGCGATTAACTTTACATATTATATGAACTCATTTTGTAAAGAATAAGCAATATAATTCAGCTTCATCATCCTATAAGATTAAGAGCTCTTCGTAGCTCCTAACTTGTTGCAAACATGGGCTTGATTTGAGGGAAGAACATGCCAAATTGGCAGGCAACTAATAGTGTAATACTCTAATACCCACAGCAAAACTAGAATGTTAGTTCCATGAAAGAAACATGTTATTCGTCAACCAAAATTTTCAACTAGTTTTATTTTTATAAATCAAAGAGAATTGCAATGATCTAAATGTGGGGGAACTGATAATATATTGGTATCAAAATAAGATTGCCTCCCTGCGAAGTTCAGTAATGAATAAAGCCTGTCTTTTTCCATCACTGTATTGTTTGTATCATAAGAGGGCACAAACTTAAAAAAACTACGTGCAGTAGTACAAATTTATGACTGTCTGCTGCATCTGGAATTATCAAATTACAGCACAGAAAAAAGGAAAGACCCTGAATTTCTGACCTCAAAAAGCTCGAAAGAACTTCCACGCCGGTAGACATCATCCTGCTGCTTCTGTCCAGTGGAAAGGAGTTGAGAAACCAGGGCACGCCATACAGTTAACAAGACCCCTGTACCTCCCATGGTTACCAAGATAAAAGGAGTTGGTGGAATATGACCAGATGCCAGTGCTCGGATAGCAAGCCCCAGCTAACAGAAGAGAGAGAATCAGAGTCAGCATCGGATATTAAATATCAGCAACACATCATCATTAGATAATAGGGAAAACTCCAAATCACCCCTAAACTTTGCCTTGACCTTTAAATTTCACCCTGCACTATGGAACCAGACACTTTACAATACCATTCAAATAACACCCAAACCGGTTTTGGAGGGTGGTTTTGCCTACATAGCAGATCGGCATGGGCGGTTTTTGCCACGTGGGCTGACATATCACTTAATATTGTTGTTATTCTTCTTTTTTGGCAAGTAGTTTTGCCATGAATTGACTCGTTCATGTTGCTTCACCATCCTCCGGAGAGAGAATGATACGTGGGGCCAGGGTTTGCTCTATCACGTCTACGTAGGTGGATGGTGAGCTGGACCAAATCAGCCATGTCAGCATGCCCATGTAGCAAAACCGCCCATGTATACTTGCCACGTAGGCAATACCACCCTCCAAAACCGGTTAGGGTGTTATTTGAATGGTACTGTAAAGTTTAGTGTGAAAAATATCTAGTTTCATAATTCAGGGTGAAATTTGAAGATCGAAGCAAAGTTCAGGGTGAAATTTGAAGATCAAAGCAAAGTTCAGGGGGTGATTTGGAGTTTTCCGTAGATAATAAGACATGAAAATATTTAAGAGTTTAGAACATAAGTAAATGCAGAGGTTTTTTCTTTTTTCTTGAGACGAATGCATAGGTACACGTAAACAAGGTAAAAGCAGTGGCACCAACTTTCAGTTTGCATTGTTTCTTCAAATGACTATTTAGAAGTAGGTTCATTGTATTTAACAACACTATATATGGTTCAACACTACACAAATGAAACAACCTCCAATTAGGTCTTGACTCTTGAGTAATGGATTGGCACTTCTGTCTAATCATCCGAGAAAAATCACCATACTAGACTAATAGAGTATATCACCCAATTGTGTAGCCTAGGAAACAGTCTATGGTCCGTTTGGATCACTTGTCAACTAATAAAGAAATATCTAAATTTGCTTAGCAATGTTGATATATTTAGTAACTCCAACAAAAACGACATCAAGAAAAGTAGGTTGGTTAGGTTATCAATAAGGCATTCAAGCACATGGAAAGCTTATTTGGCTATCCCTCATGAGAGATTGACAAGTGGTTAATATTCGGTGGTGCCCTCCAATTAACCTATTAACAGACAAGAATAAGACTGACCCTAAATACCTCGATAAATAAAATTGCATGAACAGATGTAGAAATAAATGTAGTTTGTAATATTTGATGCAAAAAGGCATGTATGCTGATGTATAATTGAAAGGCACATGAATAAAGTATTGATACAGGGCAGAATTGGCCAATTCTCATGCAAGCAACAGATGAGTCAGTGATAACAAGTTAACAACAGAATGGGGAATGGGCTCCTGCCTCTGTTAAGTAGATGGGAGAAAAAGGTTCACAAAGATTGCAATTCACAACATCGTACATTGTAGCATTAATATCACAATTCACGGCTCATGTTTGAAACACTAGAACAGAAAATTACCGGTATCCCGACAACCCAGGATTTGGCCGCAGTGATAACAGCATTCCCCACACCATTTCGCCCTTTTGCATCGTCTCCAAATCCACCAAGGAGATAGGCACTGAGCAACCACCCTACACAAGACCCGAATCCATGAGAAAGACATTCGCATGGCACAACAGATGAAAAACAGGCAGGAATTTCCCTAACCAGCAATGAACGGGTCGGCCGTCTTGAACGTCTCCGCGTCGAGAACAGGCAGCCCATGGCTGAACCTCCCTATGGCGGAGAACACCAGCAGGCAGAGCACATCCCCGCCGGTCAAAAGCCCCAGCTTCCTGCGAACGCAGAGCACGAATCAACGAATCGGATACGAACCAACGGGCTAGACCGGGGGAATGGCGCGGGCCACACGGTACGACACGTACGCGTAGGAGACGAGCTTAGGCCCGGCGTTGGCGTCCCCGGGCTTCTCTATCTGGATGACGCCCTCCAGGGGCACCCCGTCGTCGGCAACGCGGACGAGGACGGGGTCCTCGGCGGCGGTGGCCGGGGAGCCGGAGGGGCCCTCGCCCACGGCGGCCGATGTCTGCGCGGCGCGGCGCGGGGCTTCTGCGCCGGCGCCGGAGAGCGCGAGGCGGCGGCGCGGTAGGCGGGGGTTGGCGAAGAGCGGGTAGGGGTTGGAGGTAGTGGGCCCCGGCGGCTTGGAGGGCAGCCGCCGCGCGGAGAGGGAGCCGTTCGCGGCCTGGCTCACGAGCAGCATCGTCTCTCAAGCCGGCGGTGGCGGGGAGGAGGAGGATTTGCGTCTGGGTTTGGGTGGCCTACATTTCGTTTTCCGGTGGTCTTAATTGGAAGAGTCTAGGAGAGAGGAGGTCGGAACGAGGGTTGGTGTGGACGAGGAGCGGCGGGCCCGGGGATGGGAAATGCAACTCCGCGTGCGTCGTCCATAACTCTCACCGTATACGTCAATATCAATCACCGAATACTTATATATTTATTTATTCTTTCATATATCTTATAATATTTTTATTTAATTTAATAATCTCAATATAAATGAACCATCTTAATAAACTATACTCTCCATTCCATATCATAAGAAGTCTAAATTTTTCTGATTCGTTCCAGAATCCAACACGTTCTCTCTGATATGCTCCTGACTTTCTGCTTTCTCCCATGCTTTGGCGACGCCTCGATAGCTGCTGCTTGTATTTCGCAGCCTCCACAAAAGTAAAAGGAAATATGACTATCTTTCCTGAGAATGTCCTTGCATGGCATGCCTGCGGCCGCTGAGACCGAGCGTGCGGAGCCTACAGCGGCAGGCGTGCCCGTGGCCGACGAGATTGACGCCAGTGACTCGACCAACCTCCTCTCCTTGTGCATGACCGGCAACAGCACGACCAAGCCCGGCGTGACCTCTTCCAGCCCAAGAACGACAGCACATGCGCATACACCAATAAATAACACGACATTCTGATCATCACACCGAAGCCGATCAATCTCTGCAGAAACCAAAGCAGAGAGAGATAGAGATGCAAAACGCTCACCTTCTTCTTCTCCCTGTGGTGGAACGTCTACATGTGCTTCTCCACCGCCTTGTAAATCCAGCCCGCTGTGGCCGCGGATGGCGTCGACGTGCACACGGTCGTGCGTGCCATCATCTGAGGCACCACCTCCTTCGCCGCCTCCGTGCACAAGGTCGGGCGCACCATCTCCGACAGCACCACCTTCATCAACTCCGTTCGCATCATCATCCCACTCAAGATCATAGTTCAAATCAAACACCGATCCTTCAAACTCCTCAACCTCATCCCAATTGATTGGGATAGTAGGAGTATTAAGGTCTAACCTAGCCATTAAAATTAATCAGTACTCATGTGTACGCTTTGGTGCTCATCAGTACTTATACAAATAGAGGAGAGCAGAGAGAGTAGCAAGTTTTTGAATTTTCAATGATTCTGCCAAAATTTTCTTCCCTCCATATCTCAATCAAACTGTCAAATCAATCTGCCATACGCGCAGAAAAAAAGATAAATGTGGGAGGGGGCTGGAGCAAATCCATAGCACGCACAAATGCTGCAACTAAAGGCGGGAGGGGCGCGTACGGCAGCTAAACGCGGGCGCTAAACGCACGGCAGCAGCTAAACGCACACGCACGGCAGCTGCTAAACGCGGGCGCACGCACGGCAAAACGCGGGACCGCTGCTGGAGCACGTGGGCCTGGAGCGCGAGACGAGAAGACGCAGGCATGCAGCGAAAGATGAGGAGACGCACCGGCTAAACTGATGTCCGATTAACGGTCACGGGAAATGAGGAGGAAATTATGTGCTTCCTCTGCGCTGTGCACGTCTCGTCGTATGGAAAATTTGATGGTGGTTTGCGTTGTTCTTCAACGGATTTGCAAAATCTGCCTCCGGTCAAATTCCTCCTATTTGTTGGCTTGCTGAGGTCCTACTTGAAACGTATGAATTTTCCAGATTATTTGTGAAGTTCTTGTGAAATTTCAACAATGCAACCAATGTTTGAAATTGATGATGCCCCAATGTTTTATTGGCATCCACGATCTTCAAGGGTAGGCTTGTTCAAACGCCAATGTGAGAGCAGAAACCGTACCCTTGAAAACCTGAGCCAAGGCGGGCCTAAGCACGGGTAAAAATATCTAAGAATTCGTAGTGTATAACGTTTATTATATCAAGAACCAACATCCAAAATAGTTGTGTATATTTTGAGGGGGCGAAGAAGATAGTCAACTAATATATAGAAAATCACATTTGTTACTTGGCTTATATCGACAAACACATTTGTTATTTACAGCATTTATGTAAGAAAAATCTTTAACATGGAACCATTTAGAGAGGATCATTTCAGTATAGACTTGATTAAACCCTTAAATACTTGATATAATACATTGATCACGTCATGATCTCGCGGAATACAAGTAATAGAGTATCCATTGTAAAGTGTTTCTTTTCTCTCTTCATCTCTTGTGTTCTCTTGATGATTGGAGAACAAGGTTAATATGTATACATATGCATCTACTTCTTTACTTTGATTGCTCTAGCCTCTAATGACAAGATCAGTAATGCATTGCATATGCAATTGTGTGCTCCTGTGCATGTGCTATCAAGAAGTGACTTACGGCATGTCATGTATACATGCACTATTTATATTCCACCAAGGGGTGCCATTGATGGACACATTCACTCAGCAAAAAGGCATGTGCCGGTTATGTATAACTGCATCTTTAACCGCTGCTTTATACGATGCAACAACTGCACACAAGCAAACACAAGCACCTACGTGCATGGCTACGATAATCATCCAATGTACTCCAACTAAAGCACAATTTACCTTACACATACACACATGTCATAAAGTTCTAAAGGGAAATAAGAGGGTATTTAAACCTAATAATTCCAAAATCTTTTAGTCTAGCAACCATCACACTAAAATATTAATTATTATAATTATCTGATAAATCACTACGTAAAAAAAGATCATGTGTGACGAATGATAACCACATGGGCACCTGTCACCTCGAACGTGTCACTGATGACTAGTCATAAGTGACGGGTAATGATCCATCATCAATGAGGTAATAGGTGATAGATCATAATCGTGACCCGTCACTGATGTGTGTCTCCCATGTACTGAAGAGAAAGACATAAGCGATAGGTTAATAGGTTACCCGTCACTTATATTAAGACATAAGTGACGGATAAAGAGGTTATTCGTCACTTATATTAAGACATAAGTGACAGGTAAAGAGGTGCGTAGCTAGGATTTGACAGCTATCTACGAGTAATGTATCCAAATCCATATCGACAAACACAATTATATAAGAACTTATTTTATCACAGAATCGCAAAGGTTACAATATTTCAATCAATTCATCACAGAATCGCAAAGGTTACAAAATTTTAATCAATTCATATTACATAAGACTCCACAACCTAGGATTTTTATAGTGCAACTCGCCGTGTGGGTTGATGACTTCAGACATCATGAACTCAGCGATCCATTGTCGAATCTCCGAGAGTGCATTATCGTCGAAAAAATAAGCTAAAATATCATGCATAATTTAACGTGTAACCAATGTCATGTTATCATAGAATTAAACTAATTACTGAAATTAGTTACGAATAATCTTGTATTGAACTTACATGGGGAGAAGACAGTGAAGCTGCCTTTTCTGAAAGTGAGGAATGCAGCGGTGGTGCATTTGAAGCTCATTTAGATTAAGATGCATTGGAGACCACACTATCGTCCCTCTTCCACTAGATTCTAAATATTCTTACAATTTACGGTAGATTTGAACCTTTTCAAATTGTTACAGTACAACATGACACAATAAAACATAGCATGACTTCATGAATGATAAAACCGATGGTATAGCTCCAGTCAGGCAGTCATTAACTGGATATAAAACAGGCACTGTAGTTTCTAAGGTCAATAAGTGGAATAGTTTTCCAGAATAATTGTGATGAACCAAAAGATCCCAAATGTAAAGCACAAAAGATCACATGGCATGTATGATTCCTATGATCCTGGAGGCACCAAACTTTCGTTTGGAATAAAGAGCCAAGGCTTCAAACTTCTGCCGATTGAGCTTTAAACTTAGCGTGCACTTAAGGGTATGGCCCCAGGATGCCGACGCTTGGAGGAGCGCCGGTGTAGGGGGTGCCGGGAGCAGCGAACCTTGGGTTGAAGTAGAACCAAGGACCGGTGGGCTGTGGAGTGGGACCACGCGGCGACAAGGATGAACTGGCATTGTTCTTGCCACAACGGTTCTTGCCGCCACGCTTGATGTCGCGGCTACCACCACTGCTAGCTAAAGAGGGTAAATACGTCAAGGAGCTGCCCCGCCCAGGCTGCAAGGCATGGTTGGTGTAGACGCGACTAGGGCGGTATTAGCAGTGACCTTGACTTCATTCGCTAGGTGAAGCTCCTTCAAGGTGAGCATGGAGCATGCCTTGGCGTACTGTTGGAGAAGCGAGAGTTGAGACTGTGAAGCATGTTGAGGACGAGTTGTGATTCGGAGATGGAGTGGCCAACATCGCACAGGGAATCTGCCAATGTTTTGAGGCATTGGCTGTAGTTGGAGATGGAGAGATCGCTTTGAACCATTGAGTGGAATTTGTTGCCGAGGAAGATGGCACGAGATTCCTTGTTGTCACGGAATAGCTACTTGATGGTGACCTAGAGAGCACGTGTGTGCTAGTTCGGTTCCATGGTGATGTCGAGAACATCGTTGCTGACGGTGCCGTACAGTTAGCTGCGAACGGCACAGTCGTCCTGAGCCCACTGTGTGTCCTTTGGTTTCGCCAGAGCAGAGTCGTTAATCTGCGCCATGAGCCCAAACTTGCCGCACATGGACTCAAAGAAGGAGGAACACTTGGTGTAGTTGGGGCACTTGGAGTCGAGGACCATTAGGACGTGCGACTTGACAGCGACGGTGCAGAACAGGTTGATGAAGGTTGACGGTGCGGCAGCAACCAGGGCATCGGAGGGGGCAACGCAAGTACCGGCACCTATGCCGATGAGCGACATGAGGGCGACGCTAGGTGGGAGGCAACAGAAGAGATCAGGATGTGATCGTCTCTGATACCATGTAGAGAATAAGATAGAGGGGGGGGGGGGAATAGATGCAAATCACCGCACAAGCCAATGGATGGGGTGGGCTTTCATATATAGCCGTATTGAGCGGGCATTAGGAAGTTATAGATCCTCAATTAGAGGAGTTAAACTAGGAAGGTTACAACTGTACGAATATATCTCTAATACCAACCGTGTATTATCTAGATGTGCAGCATTCCTCATGAATTATTAACAGCAACTCGCATACTTACAATGCACAATTCACAATCAGTACATGTGTACCACAAGCCAAGCTTACAAGGCTTCCATCACCGTCAAGGTATCACAAAGTTAACCATCTCGACCTATACACAAAGCTTGGAACATCGGTGCATCAGATGTACATTGATGGATAAGCTACCCTTGCAGCAGCCAATCTTTGAGATTCGGAAATCATGGGATACCAAAAGTGCTTTTCAAATATACAGAAGTAACTTAGAATGAGGTTATGCAACAATTAACATTAACGTAAACCATGGTCAGCTTGTGAGCAAAGCAAAGGATCTGTTGATGTCTAAAGAGAATGGATGAACGCAATATGCGTGTTAGAAGTATATTCTTATTTTATCTTTTGTAATCAGGATGCAACGAGAAATTTCTAAAAAAGAAAGCTCAAATTGCTCTGTGTTACGATGGATAAAAAAACCTTCGCGCACGAGTATCTGTCCTACTCACTTGTGGGATTTGCCATCAGGCGACTGGAACTTCGCAGCAAATGTTGAGCACATCATCCAAAAGTGCATGGTTGATTGTCGTGGGTCCAAGTTACAACGGTTGAGATTGATTTGATACACATTGCAATAGTGGCCAAATACAACTCTGTTTGAAGACAATTCGTGTTCAATACAGTCAGAAAGAGCCAGAACCTCCTATGCTATTCTCAAGCTTGAAACATTTGTTTATCTATCTAAATTATTCTGTGTATTAATTATGGGTTCTAGATTCTAGCCTTGTCAGGTCTGTTCGTGAGAGATTAAGCCTACGAGAGCCCAAGACGGCGAGGCGAGGAGTCCTTGGATCGAGTCGAACGCGAGCCGCGACAGGCGAGCCCTGGCAGCTACGGCACCGCGCGGGAGGATATGGCGGCGCAGTCAGGGTGAGCGCGCGCGCGGCAAGCCAAGGGCGCCGCGTGGGAGGCCGGCGACGCAGGCCGGGCGAGCTCGCTCGTCGTGGGAAGGGCTGTGGGCTTGGCGGCACAAAGAGCAGACCGGCGGCGGAGCTCACCGGCGGGAAGGGCGGCTCGAGAGCATGTTGAGTAGAAAACAAATAGGGAATGGATTGAACGGGTTTCCAGTGGCGTTGGACGGCGCCGTTGTAGGCTCGCGCAGGAGAATGCATGGTCCAGGCAAGCCACAAGCATGACAGGGTGCCACGGAGATGATCATCGAGGCCACAATACGCAGGTCGGGCGATCACCCGGCGATACATTTCCGGAGTTAACAAAGCAGCAACAGCGGAACAGGTCTGGCGGCGCACACGCGGACGAGCCAGGAATACCGCAGGCACGGCTATGTGGTAGGGACAAGCGTCGAGGCCGCGACACATGGGTATGGCAGCCATGCGATGTCTGGATCGAGTTAACAAAGCAACAATAGCGACCAGGCGCCCGCGAACGGGCATGCAAGCCAGTAGTCGCTAGAGCTGAGTTGATCCGGGTTGTGGCCCAAGAAAAATAATGTTGGATGGCTTTGCTGAAAGAATACGTTGGATTCGACCCGCTTTAAGAGGTTTTTAACTGGATACAATTTTTAGGAGTTCTTGTAAGATAATTAATAACTTTAAAACAAAATAAATAGGAAAGAACAATACAAAAATACGTGAACTCAGAGTCTCAAAGAACCGTGAAAAATAAATATGGTAGCGAGTCTAGCCGTTTTATTTGCACGGGTCACATTGCTAGTTGTTACATATCCAGCTGATGAAAAATGTCAAACAACCGGGACTTTGCAGCAGGCGCTGAGCACGTCGTCCAGATGAGCATGATCGCCTGTGCCTTCGTCCCTCCAGGCGTACATCAACTCTTTCCCTCTGAAGACGAACATCCCACCCTGGAGAGAATTGAGAAACAAGCAGCGCATGAGATTCTTCAGAGTTCAGATTATGGATGCACAGCACAGGGTGTGTGCGCAGCAAGATGACTTCAACCTGCTGCAGGACACCGGTCAGGTCAGCCGGGGTGCCTTCCAACGTGTAGTTCTTCGTCGCCTTCTTGATCGAGTCGAGCCTCGAGTATATTTTTGCCTTCAGAAACACCACCATTCAGTGCCATTAATGTAAGCAGTTTCTAGCGGAAAAGTTGCACGGTAGGAAGACAAGCACACGGCGGTAGGCTCAAGCGATGCTTACACTAGCTGGACTGAAAAGCGTCCGACCTAAACCGTGGTACAGACCCAGGACATTGTAAGCCTGAAAGGATGAGTCCAAAGTCATACACACTGTGATTTCCATAGGCCGTTTTCAAATACTTTAACATAAATGGAGGGAACCGTCACCTTGCGTTCGGGGTCTGCGTACAAGGAGTCCAAAGGAAACGGCAGCTGCAATGCACACGTCCCTGAAAATTCAGTTCATCCCAGAACACGATTCGACAGAATTCAGGGGCGAGCTTTACCCGATCGGCGAGAATGCGAGCTTTATCTGGAGTGCCGACGCCAATGGCGATCAGCTTAGCCCCGGCCGAATCGAACTTCGCCATGGAATCCTTCAGAACAGAGGCCAGCTCCCAGCTGCGAATACGGCCACGGCCAAAACTTAGTCGCGAGCAATGAAAGAACAAGAAACCTTAAGCAAGAAGCATGTCTCGTCTCGATCTCCTCACCAGCAGAAGCATCCGAAATGCCTCAGCAGCGCCACCACGGCCACCCCCTGCGCGCGTAAACCAGCAAGGCTTCGGCTTCAGCATACGACTCCAAAACTATCGCCGACTCGCTGTCGTACTCGCATCGTGTCGGAAAGAGATTGGCTTTAGGAGGAAGCGAGTACCTCGGTGGGGTCCCACAGATCCCTGAGCGGGACGGCGTCACCGGTGCCCGCGGCGAGCACGGAGACGCCGCCGAGGGCGTCCCACGCGAGAGCGCCGGCGGCGTCGGGAGGCGAACCGGGGGAAGCCTCCGCCGCAGCGGAGACGGTCAGGGAGAGGCGACCGACGCGACTTACGCGCGGGAGAGAGGCGTGCGCGGCCGAGACAGGCACGCGCCGGCCGGAGGTTGACGCGCGGGGAGTGATCAGCGGCGCGCGCGGGAGCGTGACGGCCATCGCCATGGGGACGGACGCGGGTGCACGGCGTACCTAGTCGAGGACTGGCCCGGGGGCGCGCGCGCGTGTGTGGGCGGTGAGCCACTGGCACGGTGAGCGACGAGCGAGCGAGTGGCCGTTGGCGCGCGGCGGGAAGGCCGCGTGGCGCGGCCTCGGCGTGTAGTTTTCCGAGTGGCTGCAGCCTACGGACCAGGGCCAGGGGCTTTACCTGGGCCGTCCAGTAAGGCCGACGTCGATTTCTCCAGACACGGCCCACGAGCATGGCCTGGATTTACGACACCCGAGCTCGTGCTTCCTCACTTTCTCTTGCAACCATTTCCCACTCCCATTGCTACTTAAGCTCCTGTTGTTAAGCTTAGCTATGTCGTTAGATTAGCTGAGACTTGAGGGTAATTTAGTGTTGCGTTTTCAAGGCAGTAGATAAACTAATGTACACATGGAGAAGCACGAAGGCACATTGAGAGATGTTTTCCTCAATACAAGTACCTAGGAAGATGTCTCCCTACCTCTCGGTCTAACGCCAAACCCAACCACGTGCTATGTATGAGCTGGGATTAACCCCTCGTAGATATTCGTAAAAATTAGAGTACTCTTTAGGACTGTTTATTTCAGTTAAGAATTTTAAAAATAATTTGTAGATTATGAATTGTAAACAGTTGATAGTAAAAAACTGTTAGACGGTGAATTTTATAAAATTTTAATGGATAGTTCAGTAAAAATTGATTTTCATAATCTATAAAAAGCTAAATAAAACTAGTTTCTTAGATCCCACTATCCAATAAATGTGTTGTAAAAAGCTATAGCAAAAAACTATCTATTTTCTTTAATTTCAGATTGTAAAACCTAAAAGTAACAATCCGAAATCAAAACAAGCCATGAGTCTTTCAGACAGTGTACATGAGCTGGGGGTGGATTCGGTACGAAATGCATGCATGGCGTTGCTGCACGTGCTGCTCCCTTGGATCCTACGGATCGGACGCGAAGAAAGGCGTGTTGCCGTGCGCATGCCCCGCAGCCTTCGCCATTGGAAAGGCGCAGCGAGATGATCTCTTTCCTGCGGTTACACTACACAAGAACTCGGTTCATGACATGAACAGTAGCAAAGTACTTACTTGAATCCTAAATATAAATCCATTACGACATCGACACGTTATTCAACGTGACACTTAGACTAATAATATCTATAAAAGTATATTATTTGAAATAAAAAATTATGTATTATAATCAAATTTTTCATGATGAATCTAATCACACCAATTTTATATTGTCAATTTATATGATTTATTTTTTATTGATGGTCAAAAAGTTAAAAATAGAACTTAAGACAAATTTAGAAGGACTTATATTTAGAATTGGACAGAGTAGTTGAATAGATATACAGTAGACCAATCCAAACTTTGGAAAATACCGTACAATATGTACCAGTAGTAACCAGTAGAAGTCTACAGCCCACCATCAGGAAGACCGAAAAAGAGTTTCATGGATGAGCCCACAAAAGATACAAGCCGGAGTAGTACAAGTCTCCTAATGCTACAGTAAACATTGGCGACATTATTTTATTAGCCACTCACTAATGGAGCGGTGTGGTCAATTTTACGCTTTGGCAACGCACAGATCCCAACCCCGCAGGGACCATGTAGGAAGGGAGGAGGTGCCCGCACGCGTTCCCATGTAAACAAACCAAGATTCTCATCCCTCCCCCATGTGACCGAAGGCACGCATCATTCCTCGGCCAACGAGAACTAAAACGGACGGGCTCCCAAAGTAGGGTTAGAAAGGGGTTAGTTGGCAC
Source organism: Phragmites australis (assembly GCF_958298935.1). Lineage (NCBI taxonomy): Eukaryota > Viridiplantae > Streptophyta > Magnoliopsida > Poales > Poaceae > Phragmites > Phragmites australis. Next base: position 43,331,587 of record NC_084923.1, read on the forward strand.
AAATAGGCTGTGCCTACCCTCATGTCTTAATCCTAAAAAAATTTAACTCAAGGTTTATTTATTGTTCTATCTAATATTTATTTATTATTTGATTATGTTATTTTCTCTATGATTTTTACACGTATTTATCTAACATAAATCTTAACGTAAATAAATAATTCTGTTCTAATGAAATTTTTGTATTCCTTAATTCTATCTAGGGCTTGGGTGAACGAAGTTGCTGGAGCCATTGAGATTTTATGCACTAGTACTAGCGCATCGCACCTCCATTTTTCATCGGTAGAATTAGATTTTTTTTTCCCGTCAATAAGTTGGTCAACTTCATTTAGCATGCTGACCTTTAGGTGTTAAATTCGGCGGGAAAAAAAAACTCTGATCTGGAAATTAATGCTAGTTTTTTTTTCAGTGCTGCAAAGATAGATTTGAAAATTTTCTTTCTCCATAAGGTTTGTGATCGATGTTATCTCTACCTCTAAATTAAGAACGGATTAGCTGTGGTTGGCATCTTGATGTCGTCCTCGGAGCTGGTAATAAACAAGCCCGGCAGCATCCGTTGGGTTCCACCCAATCTTGCGAGCAAGACTTCTCTTTTGTTCTTTTCTTCTCCAGCCATGTCGTGCATCGATCCTCATTTGTCATTGTAATATTACCACTAGTGCTACTATATATCTTAAGCTCGCTGTTTGGTGTAAAGTATGTCTCGCGTGAAAGCTCTCAAACCGTCCCTAAACTATGTGGAAAGAATCAAAATGTCTGTTAAGTAAGCCATCAGCCCGATCGAGATCTGCAACGTACGCATTGTATACATGGAGATGTCCTGTGGCTAATTTTGTGGATTACTTTTGTTGATCAGGTGCATGCATGGGATGGTGGGAATGCAATCGCGCGCGCATAACACACTTAATCACAGTGTTACGGTACAAGCTAGATCAAAGAGGCCCATGCCTTGTGCCTAGCTAGCACATTGGTTAACACGAGGAAAAGACATGTACACTAGCGTCATTTAACTAGTGAGGCTGCCGGCAGCTTCCAGCTTCCAAGTTCCAAGTTCCAAGCCTTCTGTCATTTAACTAATGAGACCGCCTTTTGTCTCTCCTTGCATGATGCACTGCAAGCTTCTCCTGTCATCTTCCCTGGGCTTTCTCGCCAGCTCCTGCAACTGCTCTGGTCAGCACATACGCCTTGTAGGACGTGCGTACAAACACGGCCCTTTGGCACTTGGGCATTTGACTGCACGGGACAAATGTTGGTTTGTGCCTTGCCACAACTTCGGTCGTTTTGGTGATTTGTTACCAATCAAGAAATCAAGGAAACTTCAAGCCACTAGTTTGATCAGGTCGTGAACCCGTCCATCATTTCGTAGAGAGACAATGCATGGGCTTGGAGCAGGGAGGGTGTACGACTAGTGTGTGTGTATGCATGCCTGTATGGTACGCAGCCTGGTCCCAGCTGGAGAACTCGGGTTCCCATGCGTGTGCCCGGGCGAGGGGCGAGACAAAAGGCGCGAACATGTGCATGGGGCCGCGCGTGCGGCAGCGCCATCGGAATGATGGAGGAGGACGACGCAGATTGTGGCGTCCGATTAAGTTAACCGCTAATCCATCCAAACGACACGCCGAACCCAAGAAGCTGGAGTGGCTCGCTGCAGCTGTCTGCAAGGGCGGCGTGGTTTGTAAGCCACGACGTCGTCGCAGGAAACCCGAGGTCACCACAAGGCGCGCACTGCACAGCCTTTCACAAGAGACCTAGATTCGTAGCTGCGGTTAGGAGCTAACGGGACGCTTCTCTCGAGTGTAAACTACTCACACGCTCATCAGAATGTTGTCGCCTACATGTGTCAGCCCGATGGAGGCGCAGGGAGCCGTCACCGGTGCCCAAAGGATCTGTAAGCAATTCTCGGAAACCTCAGGGGAACCACGCATGTACTACTGCCGCTCGTCTCGTACAGGAGTATTTTTATTGGTAGATGGCGAGGTAGATTTGACCACGTCGGGATGTGGACGGTAGCTACAAGACTAAGCCCGAGATGCGTTTGAATACTGTAGGAAACATCAAGTCATGGGATGGGCGTACGCTGGGAATTTTTCCGGCGGGGACGGGTGAACGAGCGAATGATCACGGAATTATTGCAACTTGCAAGCAACAGTGCCTCTCGAACCAAGACAAGGCCGTGCCCGAAAGTTCTCGCTTCTATACGCGCTGGTGGTGGTGGTACCAAACCATGGTTCCGAGCCTGGGAACGGGTCGCTTGCGGTTTACGCTTTCCAGAAACTTCGACCTCGATCGACCTAATCACCCCACCGGCGTCGGCGTCGCCACTTTTTGACGCATAGGCCGGGTCCGTTCTCTTGCGCGATGCATGCATGGAAGATAGAAAGATAACGATACCGGCGCCAAGTTGCCAACCAACCCACCAACCAGTACCATAACGCGCACCGCGCATTGAAATGATGGACAGGGAAAGGACATGGCCACCGGTTTCCTACCTCCGCTACGCTATCGCATCGGGACTCGCCCGCCTTAAAGCGGCCCGGCCGCGCGCGCATGCAGCACACACGCGTCGCGCCGCCGCGGATGGGAAACCCCTAACTGGAGGCGCCGACGAACGCAAACGAAGGCGGCCGATCGAGGTGGATAGCGTCACGCACGCACGCGGGCAGGCAGCGCGCCACGTTCGGGCGCTTAGCTGTGCCGCTATGTGTGCTCCGGAAGCCGGACGTGTGTCGCTTGGTGCTACCTTGCGGCAATTGTTTTGATAGGGTACTAGGATTAGTTGACGTGGTCGGTGCGTTGTATTAAGTTTTGAGGTCGGAATATACATAATATATATGATGGGAATATCGAGCCACTTTAGATATAAGCTAAAAATTAATTATATCATATCATAACAATTAGATCATTGTGTACCATATACTATATACTCTACTATCCAAGTAGTCACAGTGGGAATGTCGCAAACGATGAGACTGGAGAGAAAAACGAAGCACAACCCCCGTAGTCGAAACAACACGATAAAATGTTGTGATTCGAGAAACCAATGAATTGCTCATACAGATGGTAGCCATTTATGCCTGATGTCGATGTAGCTGAGTGCTAGGCGAGCAGTTGTGGTCGAGGATGCCGTGCGTGAGATAGTTGTAGTCGACTTAGTCGTAGTCAAGGTTGCCGTGGTTAAGGGAGCTAAGCATGAAGCTACGGGCGAAAGAATGAGCTATGCTGACGGGCACAGGGAAGCCCGGCAGAAGAAGATGGTAACGCAGACGACGCAGTCGTAGAAGAGTATGTCGATGTCGAAGTCGACGTAGTCTAGGCCGTCGAGGATGAGGCGTGCATCGAGTTTGCTAAGCTCGGGAACACAGTGGGAACGAAGGCACACACCGGTGTTGCCAGTACCGGACGCATGAAGGTAGGAAGCCCAACCATACGCCACTGTTTGAGGGAGCAGCAGAGTGGCAAGGAGGAGAGTGTTGATGCAGCTCACGGTTCCCGAAGTAGACGAAGTAGTTGAGGAGAAGATTACGACGTTAGTGATGAGATTGTGTTAGACGAAGGCGGTAAAGGCGAAACTAGTGGCTTAGAGCGGTGAATCCGGTGCTCGGGAGAGCGTGGCGGTGGTATTCAAAGAAGATGGCAAAAAACACCTGAACAACATGACAAGGACCAAGGGCGCCGACAATTGAGGTGATGACGCGCAGAAGAGGGGGCGATTGTCGACTGAAGTGCGGTGGCGCATGGGATGGCAATGTAGGGCGACGGTGGGATCCTTCGTTCGACCGAATCGCGCTAGGGAGGGCGCGGAGGCGCTGCAGAGGCACGATAAAGGACGACAAGCACGATAAAGGACGACAGCACTATGGCCCAAAGGCGACACAGTGGAAGCCCCGGTGCTCGGGAAGAAGCATGTACCCATGGACGAGGAGGACAAGAGCTACTGCCGATCGATTGGGACGAACCGCACGTGATCGGCTAATTAGACCGAGGGTGCACGAGACGGTCAAGGCAAAGAGACCCGAGTGGAGGTGACGACAAAGACAAACTGACGTGGAGTGTCGTGCGAACGGAGTGGCGGTGTAGCGACGCGTGAGGACATCCCCTAGAGCGCCGTGGTCACGGACAGCCGTGGTCGAGGGCGTGCTGGTCGAGCAGCGTGGTTAGGGGCGACGATCTAGCATGTGGTCAGGGTCGATGACGTGGTCGGGCACATGGTCGATAGAGGCAGATGGAGTCGGATCAAATGCGTGGAGACGATGGCGGACGGAGCTGTGCACGTGGAGATGGGATGACGACACGTGGAGTTAATTGACTAGTGACGGGCACTGAGCGGATCCAAGAGCAAGCGTGCATGGAGACGTGGTGACGACACGTGGAGTCAAGATGTCCCGTGCACGCGGATATGATAGGAGATGCATGGTGACGGTGACCGGATCCAGGCACCTGAGCGGGTGATAGAGATCGTGCGGACGGGCAGCGGGGACTTGTGGATGCGTGGTGAGGACGGAGACGCCGACGTGTGTGGCGCGTGGACGGATGGACGTGTGGACAGCTTAGCTCTCCGCGATGGGTGGATGTCGTGGGTGGATGGACCGCATGGGTGGCCATCGTCCTACTGTACGAGAGGAGCCGTCACCATGTCGCACGAGTGGAGGAGCCAGTTGGTGAAGTCGTTGCCGAGGTTGGAGTAAAGGCGTACGAGATTGACGAGCGACGGACGACGTAAACCGATCTATGATCGGAAAAAACCAAAGAGACAACACCGATCAATGACTGACGAGAGAGAAAATCTCGATCAAATGATAAAAAAGACTCTCGGACGGTCGATCAACATGAATGGCACCGTGAACCCTAAGTACGGGCAATGCTGCCCCTGACAAAGATCATATATATCGATCTTCCTAGGGACACACGGTGCTGAAGCATAGGTAGCTAGGGCTTATTACCTAAAATTAGAACATAACTTTGTGATACTATAAAAGAGTATGTAGATCGATTAATATAGTTGATATGTTCTATTGAACCTTAAGAACAAAATATATAAAATATATACGACTTAGATATCAAACCACTTAAAAATAAAATAAAAACTAATATTATCCTACTATAACAAACACATCATTTTGTATCCGTAACATATAGCCTAACATGTTTGATCGGTGCCGGCAACCGCGGTTGCCGTCGGCGCGGTGGCGACGTGGCATGTGTTTTTCTCGGTAGAGTTCGCAGCGCGGTCATAGGGCTCCGCCGAGCCGGGGATGTCCCGGCCCGTCACGCCATCGTAACCGTTTCTGTACGTTTTGCAATAACTCGACTAAGAGAAATTAAAATTTCGTCGTCGTGCATTCATCCACCCTATCTATTCCGTGCATGTGGATGCTGGAAGCCAGGAACTAGGCTATGTCAACGATGGAGTAGCAAGCTTAGCTATGATCTAGGCAGCCTATCGTTTGTTGATGGCTAAGCAACTGAGGTTGCAAGGGCAAAACCGGGACCTCCTTCCTTTATTGAACGATGCACGAGCACGACACGACACGCAGATACAGTAGCAACTTTAACCAGACGGATCGATTCACAGCCGGCGAGGGCCCGGGCGGAGCATAATTGGGAAAGAGACCAAGGGGCAAAAGCGTCATTTAGTTTGGACCAGAGCGAGGAGACGCCAACGGATAGCCAAGCAGGGATAGGTCGTCCACATCTCGCTGGTGTGCAGATGGCGCGGCGCGGCGCGGTGCGGTGCTTCGCGCCGTGTAGGCGTGTCCGCGGATGGGACTTGACGTTGGCCGTTGGGGCGGTGGCGACGCCAGCCCACAGGGGGACGCGATGGCTGGCAGGGCTCCTCTTTATTCATGTCGGCCACGAGGAAGCCGGCCCCGTCCGTCCCTATCACATCTCGTCTCGTCTCTAAGATAGGATCTCGGCATTTCGTTTTCTTCTTGGAATTCCCATTCCTAGATCGTACGACGCACTGAAATCTTTAGGCCGCCCATATCTGGTACGTAGGAAGAAAAAAAAAAGCATGCTATTTGAATTTCTGAGAGAAACAACATGCTGGCATGCTGCAGTATCCCTCTCGAGGAACAAACGCATGCTCCTCGTTCAAAAATCAAAATCAGAGGATATGCTATGCATCTATATCTATTAGAAATAATCTACAGCAAATGCTTCCCAAAAGTACAAGGACATCATATCTCATTAGTGACATGAAAACAAATCGAAGGTACCTAGAAACGGTACAAGATTGGCCATAGGCGTGTTCGGTCTTCGTCCAATGAAATCTTCTCTCTGAGAATCTTTTCCACCTTAAATTTCGGGTCATGTCCATGCGGCCGTCAAAAGCTTTCCATTACGGGGACGTATTCTATTAGGGACTTGTCCTCACTAGTCCATTATCCGGCCGTCGAAAGCTTTCGTTGATGGATGTGTGCAACCCGTCTGCGACTTTTCGCAACCCGGAGTGCGGAATGTCTCGGTTCTTCGAATCTAGCGCGAAACTTGTACATGGTCGTCAACTTTTGCGAGTAGGTACTACATAGTGACAAAATACGTACTGTACTATACTTTCCTTCGGATTGGCATGACTTTGCGTTTTTACGTGCGCGAAACTGTGTCGTCGATGATTGTCGGCACTCATATTTAACCATTGTGAATATTCTATCTCCCCAGTGCGTACTAACTTAGGTACGTGGTGTCAGCGTAACACGAACGTTTGTACTACATGGTCCATGCGGGCATCCACCACGGGCAATGGTTTGTTACTGTAAACCGGTAAAAGCCTGAAACGAGCACATCTCCTGTGAAAAAGAAAAACACATTGTAAAGGCAACCTAAATCTGTATTTAGATGTGTCTTAAGCCTAAGGTGGCATAATTGAGGTTAACTGCATAGCTCAGGGCTGTAGGTCCGTACATGTGCTATGAGGAATTAATATGCTCTCACGCTAGAAGACAGCGGTTAATTAAATTTTTGTCACTGTACCGGAAATGGTAACTTTTCAAATGTAAATGCCATCTGAGCGTCACAAAAATTTGCTTATTTGCAACTTTCAGCCCTTTCTGTGCCACCTGGCATTTATTTATTTATTTTGATGTGGCAGCCCAAGTGAAATGCCTGTTCTACCCCTCTTCTCCCTTGTGTGTGCAATTCTGACCTCCCCTTTCCTATCCACCTTCACCACCATAATTCATGGCTGCAGCCATAGCCTTCCCCACCTTCCACCTCACCAACCCCCTTGCCTTCTCCTCCATTGCACTCTCCTTCTTCCTCAAATTCTTCACAAATTCGAGCACTACACATAGGCTATGTCCATGGTCGGGCTGATAGCGAGCATGAAGAGTGAGAGCCTCGTTTGGATGCGGGCAAGCATGTTGGAATTGGAGCAGCCATTGCCCTAGTTACAATCCGCTGCACCGTCACCTGCCCGGAGCTAGAGCGTCTCTCGGGCTTGAGCTAGTTGCCCGACTGCGTCATCCTCCTCTAGGCCGAGTTCTTCCTTTGTCTGCATCAAACCTCTCTGCCCAAATTTGAACAAGGAAGGGGCAGCGTCGTCAAATCACGCACTGAACTGACGCTGGCCTAATGGGAGAAGGCGAGCTCAACCTATTGCGGGAGGAGGGTCGTCGCTTGCCCAGGGCTGCACACCGTCGTGGTTCGCCCTCTGCCTACACAAGTGGCATAATGACTCTCACATCCCAAAGCGTTAATTACATAATTAAGTATGTATAATCATCATGACATTGTATTTTACGTGTATCATTATTATTTTAAACGTTCAATTGGATTTTAAAGGTTTTATGTTTGGAACCTTTACCCGCCTAAATGTGAGTATATTTGTGAGTAAAAATGGTTTCGAGATCTTTAAGAAAACACCCAAAACTTTTGAGAAGAAGAAGAATAGAAAAAGGAAAAAGAGATCGTTCTCGCGGTCCGACCGCAAGGGTGCCGAGCGCGCCCTTAAGGAATCACCCAACTCTCTCGATCTCTCTCTCACTTGTCACTCTCACTCACACTCTTCACTCAACCCTAGATAGAGAAGGAGAGATCCACCTCAACGGGTTTAACGATTGGAGATCAACGGGGAGAACTTCCTTAAGCTCCTCGAGGACTTCCTTGAGCTCATCCACTCCCTCCTCTTCACCGGAGACGTTTCTACACAGATTCATCCACCCCAAGCCCGTACACCACTCCGGGAGCCCAATCTCCAAATCGAAGTTTCCCCGGAGTGATCCCCTCCAAAAGAAAACTTCCCGGTGCTAAGGTGAGACATCTCTTACCATTTTTTCATCGTTCCAGAGCTCTAATCGGTCCCCATTCTATTTGACTCGAGCTCCACCCTAGCCTAAATCCCATCCATGGAGCTTTCCAAGTTTGGCTCGGTGAATGTTGTCCAAACCCCCTAGAAGCACTCAACTAGTCTCCTACAACGCTTTGGTACCCTTCGTGGTCGAAGGCATCACCGGAGCCTTTACCGGCGACCTCGCCAAGGTGCTGTTGACAGGGACTCACGGTCTGACCGCCGCTCAGGCCGGTCTGACTGCCGGTTGTAGGTCAAAACCTCAGTCAAACTCCATAGTCAGGAGTTAGACTGTCACTAGGGCCAGTCAGACCACGCGGTCTGACCGCCCAGGGTTTCGGTCTAACCGCTAAAACACAAACTCTCTATATGCCGCCGGTCTGAACGCCAACGGCTCAAAGGCTTATGAACTTATGACGTCTTATCTAAGGTTCAAACTTTTTCCTAGCCGCGTCATTTGTCAATCTTTTGTAAATGTTTTCAAAACACAACGCTTTATTGTTATTCAAGAATGCATCGTATGCACATTTTTCCATTATTTATTTGTTTATGTGATACATTCTTGGATTATTTAGAGAGTGACGTGCCGACTATCCAAGTGATCGAAGGCTACACCGAACCACTAGAGTTTTGTGAGTGTTGTGCAGAAAGTGTCAGGGAGGCGTCAGAGCAGCAAGGCAAGCATCTAAACATATTTCAACTTATAATTTAGATCATATGGAGTCTAAAATGATAAATTATTACTTATGTAAGTTTTGCATGTTAGCATTCCAATGTCAGGTTATATGGGTAGAACCTATGTTGCTGTATTATTTCTACCTTGATCTTATTGAATCAGAAAAACTTACAATTTTGTGAGACCGTTCATACCTAGGTTATCCTGCAAAATAGAGTATGGTTTTTGAATTTGAAAAAACTTACAAACCATGTTCCACGCTCGTCTGGAAGATCCTGCAAAATAGAAAAACAGACTCGTCTTCTAGCAGCCTTACATATAGAACTCGTGTTCTACGTGTTTGTGTAATTTGTGGTCAGCCTCTGTGGCTAAGTCGACTGAGTCAAGTTAGGAAATTCATACCACTTTGTAGCACCCCTCCCCCTTGGGGAAGATCCTATTATGACCTTCCCTAATCTTGGACTCGGCTGAGGTCTAGGTCGTCTACTACCAGTGTCTGCTCCCGCACCATATGGTCGCGGTAGCGTCTGAGGTCTTGTTGGTATCGTGCTGCCCAAATTTTGAGCATGTTTGCGAGACTCTTCGCTCGACTTTGTATTGTCCTCTCGTCGTAATTCCTGGTCGTCGCGCAAGTAGTTGGTCATTTAGGGCGACCGACGTGCGTTCTCTGACCGACAAATTGAGTCCTGTTTGTTTGTAATTAGCTAGTTTGGATGGCCAAATCGCACTACCACCGCTCATGTGAACTTAATTAGTGTTGTGGTGGCGAATTTCTTGACAGGCTTGACCTCGTTCCTCTTAGTAAATTTGCCGACTGCCACGAACAAGAATTCAAGACCGTCTAGGAATTTCAGAGAACGGTCCCATGATAAGAAGCCCCTAGACAGTGAAAATACAAGAGAGTGGTATGGTTTGTTGTGCTTGGACCGGTAGTTTGTTGTGTGAGCCATGGTTCTGACATGACCCGCACTGTTTCACCAACTCGCAAGCATTCTGGAGGGCCGTGGACCAATAGTATTCTTACCGGAACGCTTTTTGAAATAGAGTGCGGTACGAAGCGCGGCTACCACATATTCCTTTGAGGATGCTGGGGAACGTTGTGCCCCCCTTCTTGAGTGATGTATTTCAGTAAAGTTATTGCTCCTTTGGCGGTAGAGGTATCCCTCTACACAGGAATATTTGTGGTTCTAGCATGTGACCCTTTGAGCTGACACATCATCATCAGAGGCTGCTTGATTCTGAAGGCAGTCCAAGATCTGATCTATCTAGGCTGTACCCGAATCGAGCAGGGTGACCATATGATGGCTACTCGAGGTCTACGACATCAAAAGATAAATTGCCTCCAAAGGTGTTGCCACTGGTGCTCTATTTTCAAGCAGAACATCCCTTCTACGTTGGCCCGAGACCGTGGTGGGTGGTCGTGTGAATTTTTTTCAAAGACTCTGTCTAGGACAGGTGCACAAGAAGAGGATAGATGGTCTAGCTCATCGGCTAGAAATTTGTCCGTACGAGGGATGTGCCTGACTTTAAAACCGATGAAGCGTTACTCTAGATTTCTCACTTCGGAGAGGTATGTCGCCATCATCTGGTCCGAGCACAAGAAACCCTTCGCACTTGGCTTACGACTAGTAGCAAGTTCCTCATCGCTAGTGGGCATTTTACCCCTCGTGCAGATGCTTATCATATTCCAGATAAGAGTCCATTATACTCTGCAACATTATTTGGTGTCCTGAAAATATAATTGAAATGTGTACGTGAAGGTGTTGCTGGTTTGTGAGGTTGAGATTGCTCCAACCCCAGTCCATTAAACTTGAATGGCCTATTGACATGTGTGTTCCTGTGCCTGTTCGTCTATGATCGCAGAAACCCTCACCGCTTGACGACTAGTACCGCTCTCGCGACCTATGGGTGTAGCTGCAAAATAGGGCAATGACTCCTCATCTGGTCGAGGAGTGGTTAGTACAGGAAGAGAAAAGGGTTACCTGTTGAGATCCTGGAAGGTTGCCCCCATTTCTGGTATCCGCCAGAAGTGGTCATTCTTTCTATTAGAAACTTGAAGAGCAGAAGACACTTTTTCCTGTCCACGAAATGACCTTGCCCAAAAGGCAACACACCCGATTAATTTCGCAGCACCCTCTTCCCTGTTTGGGGATCTTGCCTAGCATCATGCTGTTTCCCCTCTGGGCGCGTGGCCTGGGGATCATCGCCAGCACCTGAAACATGAGTCTTTATTGCCCCCCCCCCCCCCGTTGCATAAACTGTCATGCAAACTTCCCGTTGAGCCTCGGAGCCTTCGGACTCCAATTCGGTGTCTCATACCTAGACCACACCAGGCTCATCTGGGTCGTATCCCATGATGAATAACTCGCGGTGACCGGGGTCCTCGGAACGGGACTCAGCGGTTGCCGTGGATCTGACCATGCGTAACCCAATCTAATCTCCATGACTTACCAAAACTTAGAAACGTGCCCCCAACCTAGCATGCCAACTATCGTGGGTTAATCCCAGACAATGATTCTGGAGTGTACGGTCAGTGGGCGCGTGAACAACGCTTACGGTAAATGAACTCAAGAACACCCGGGGACATCCAGGTTTAGGCCTTCTGAAGTATAGCAACCCTATGTCCTGTGTATTTTGTTATAAGTGTTTGTGAACGGGTTACAGATGAGTTTATCCTCCCAATATAGACATGTTCCCCCCTGTAAATACAAGAGAAGGAGAACTTACAAGTATATCCCTTTCAGTAGACCCATATCTAACTAGATATTTTTTTCTCATGCCATCACCACGTGGAGCATACGCGCTGCACCTTGCGCTGAAGGTTCTACAAGGCCCATCCCATCATCTCGGACGCATCCACTTTCACTTCACCTCGTTAGTCCTACCTGTCCTCTCACCGTGAGCCACAAGTTTATCTGCCAAGCAGTTTCGTCCTAGCCTTTTGTGAGCCCACCTGCGAACTCATTCACTTGCATGTTTGTTCTGCAGACTTTGTCCCATCTGTCGTGTGGCGCCAAGTCAATCCGTAAAACCCCACTTTGTAGCATTTAATGCTACAAGATGAGGCACTGACCATCTACGCCGGTCATGACTTTGTTCGCTGAAGGAGATGCCTCGGGAAAGAAAATATTTGAGTAGAAATCAATAAATACGATTAGATATGTTAGGTATTAACGCTCTGCGCCCAGCAAGGGATGATCACGGGATCACAATATTGTAAGGAGATTGGTCGTGCAAGCCTCGCGCTGGTCAAGTGAGCCTTGACTTGATGTGCGATGGGCCAGGGTCAAGAAATATCCCCTATCAATCGCAATATCCCTCATGAGACCTGTTAGCCAGGACGTCCCCTTACTTAATATTGCGATAGGAGATGAACACGATAGAGTATATGGATGAATCCAAGGGCAACTAGGTCATTACATAACTCGTGCCACGTCAAAAATGGCATAAAGAAAAAGAAAGAAAACATGTGGCGGTAGAAAGGGCTAAGAGTGACAAGCGAGAATATTTTTGCGGGGACCAGAATTTGTGCTATTTTGGAAGTTGTCATTCAAAAATAATGTAGTAAATTTCATAAAACTACAACTATTTATATCGTTGTAACACAAAACTTTTTAATCTGATTCTACTTGTCAGCCACATATATGCTTTATGGCCAGGTCTCACCTGTTAGATATCTATATGATAAAAGTTGTAATTTCTTGTTAACAAGATTCAAAACAGTTATAATTTTATGAAATAGACTTTAAAAATTATAATTCTGTGTTACAATAATAAATATAGTTATAATTTTACGAAGTTTACTCAAAATAATAATTAACCCGAAGACAGATGGCTACAAAGGGAGGCATATGCCCCGTGCAAGCGCAGCACGCCAAGCTGGCCTAGTCTAACGGACTGCCACCTGGGACCATATGCCACCAACACGACAAGACATACGAGACCGGCCCCGACGTACGTGATCACAGCAGATACTCTAGATCATAGAATAGAAGCAGCACGTAGGTAGCTAGCAGCTACGGTCATCACCTCCGTAGGCAGGACTATACTACTAGTACTACACGACTAGATGGATGGATGGATAGATAGATACGGAGTAGCAGGCTAGCAGCCTATATAGAGCTACTACTTATGAAAACGTACTGTGCTGAAGAAGTTGCGTCCGGAGAGAGATGCGTGCAGCAGGAGGTGCGTCCCGCGACGACGTGTGACTTGACGACGTCCTGTACCTGCAGGAGCCGCCTGGCACCTGCCGCCACCGCGCGCGCGTAGCCGGTGAGGCGAGCCAAGCCAATTCACGCCGGGGCGCTGCCTCGTGATCCGCGCCGTGCGCCAACGCCACGCCTCCCCACGAACAAAAACAGGCGGAGGCGCAGCGCGATACGCCCGAGGCCCGACCGATCTTTCCGCCCGTCCCGAGTGGCCCGTGCGCGCGAACGGGGACGAGGGATTCCACGTTTTCGCAAGGGCGGGAGGGGGCGCGCGAATGGCAGCCGCGCCAAGGATCACCAAGCCACCCGTGCACCGGAGCGCGTTTCGTTACATCGGGGACGCGTATCGTCTGACGTTGTGAAACAAAATCATTAGAATGTATAGTAATCTGAGTTTGGTGAACATTATCATACTATTTGGTACTCTGAGTTTGGTGAACAGTAATCTATTCATAGAATCATTAGAATGCATAGTAATCTGAGTTTGGTGAACATTATCATACTATTTGGTACTCCGAGTTTGGTGAACAGTAATATATTCATAGAGCTACTGTAGTAGATCATCTGGTCCTCTGTTTCGGATTTAACGGTTCAAGAGGGCTAATGTCATGGCACTATTTATCCAGTGACTCTCTCCTTACCCGGATTCATATCCTCTGACTTTGCTTTTTGAAAGCGGAATACTCTATTTCTATTTCGAGAATAATAGAACTATAACGTGTGTTACATCACTAGCAGTTAAGGCATAAGAACAAACACAAGTTTAAAGACGATAAGGATGTGATTGATTATCATGAGTTTTGTTCGCATGTACAGTATATATAGGTTGAGTGGAGTTATATTAGTTGAAAAGAAGAGTATTTTGTTATATCAACGATTAATCCTTGATAATAATTTCAGCGTGTAACGGTCGGTGGACGCGTTAACAACGCTTACGGCATTCGTGTGCTATTGACGGACTAAAAAATACGAAGGGGTATCTAGGTTCAGTCCTCCCGAAGGATAACATTATTACGTCCTGTGTATTTTATTATCAGAGTTTATGAACTGGTTACGGATGAGTTTTTCTGGCTCTTCCCCCTTCCTCACTACAAATTAGGTCCTCCTCCCTTTATATACTAAGGAAAAACAGAACTTACAAGTGGGTCATGTTTAGCAGATCCACACATGACTAGATATTCTACTTTTAGATCATCATCATGAAGAACCTGATGAACCTAACTTGATATGAGAGCTCTGCACGCCCGTCCCATCCGTGGCATGTCACCATACCTGCCTCCCCTAGCCGCCCAGCTTGTCCCATCGCCGTGCGCCTCAGGATCATCTGCCAAGCCATCCTATCCCTACGCCTTACGAGTCTATCTGCAAAATCATCCATTTATCTAGTCGTTCTACATATCATGTCTCATTCGTCGCGTGGCACAAGCCGGTTTGTAACACTCCACTCCATAGCAATTAATGCTATGGGACGGAGAACTGCCCATCTACACCGGCCACGATGTTGTTCGCTAGAGCAGGTGCTTAGGGAAGAAAATTCACTTGAGTATACATCAATAAATACGATTAGATATGTTAGGTATGGACGTCTCGCGACCAGCAAGTGCTGGTCATGAGACCATATTATATCACAATGAGGCTGGTCGAGCAAGTCTTGCGCTGGTGGCGTGAGCAAAGGGCTAGTTGCTCGATAGGTCAGGGTTCGAGAAATATCCTCCATCGATAACCACATCCCTCATGGGGTCTGTTAGCCAGAATGCTTTTTACTCAATACTCCTACAATAGCTCCCAAGCTTCTCCATAGTCGTGGTCATGTCTGGTCGCACCACTTAGGTCCCATGGGAACATAATCGGCTAGAGAGTGATCGTCGACGCTGTTTAACTTTCATATTTTGACTCTGAACATCATGTCACGTGGAGAGGTTAAGCATACTGATAAAAGAAAAAGAGAGAGAGAGAGAAATATTGATTGCCGCTAGGCTCGAGGGATTTTTCGGTTCCCCATGTATGCCCCCATGATTTCAAACGGTTCAAATGCCGCGCCGATTGAGATTTCTTAGTACTTCTAATAGTGAGGTTTTTAAGGCAAGATAGGTATAAGAGGCTAAGGTGTTGGTGTTCAGACGCAGCCACACATGCCCGATTTTGACTGGGAAGCAGCTATAAGCCCTCTAGGGTAGTAAATGATAGGATCGGGGACATCCCCCGTGGTAGTTCCACCCTCCACCCTAGCGCGTGAATCAATGGCTAGTTGGACTATAAAAGCAGGAGTTCACCCAAGCAACCACCCGCCGAAGTTTTTGCAAGCCGATAAGATAACTCTTCTTGTAGATCATGTCGTCCTCCTCCCATTTCTCACCGGGAAGGTCGATAATCTTAGAGGATTTGGCAAGGGCCGAGTAGCCTCTGATGCCGGCTCGCTCGCTGTGGTGTCCCCAGGGGGTAGACAATCTCCTAGTCCTTCCTGAGGGGTTAGAGCCAGTGGCCATCGTGCTTCCCTCATTACAGAGAGGGTCTCTCCCTATCGCTCTCGCCCGATCTCTGGCCCGTGCGGTTTCCCTGGTTGGGATTATTGATATCTCTGACGATGAGGGGGAGATTGACTGGGGCCTTCTAAAGGAGGAGATCGACAGAGAGGTGAAGGCGGAGGAGGTGTAGAAGGAGGGTCAACCGAGAACATCGACGTCGGTCGATAGCTCCAGTAGGGCCTTCACGCCGGCCACCATATTTGGCCCGTACGTAGGTCGTTGTCTGATTCCTGGGGCGACCACCTGCCATCCTAAGGAAGAGTATAAAAGTTTCTTGGACTCGTTTAAGGGTAAGTAAAGGCCAGCATACTTCAGAATTCTTGTAGGTGGTGGATTCTCACAATATGCAAGAGTTAGATGGAACCTTTTCGTCAACCTAGCTTAGCCACTTAAGTCGAGAGAGAAAGAACAAGCATGTAATAGGAACATAACCAAATATTCTCCCCTTGTTCCTGAAGATCCCCAAACAACCATATTCTAAAAAGAAATTCTACTGATTTTCACAAGCCTCAACAGCAGAAATATTCTTATGAATATAGATAGTGTATAAAGTGGGGAAAAGAGTAAGCTAAAGATTCTTTCTGAATCAAGAATCCTCCCAAAATCTGGTTTCCTTTCTATCCCAACTAAGAATTCTCTCCTTTAGAGATAAATATGTTTTACTTTTAACAAATCAGCCCAACATGTGTAATCATCGAGCTTATGTTTCATTAAGAAAACTGATGTATTAACAAAATATTTTCTCTTGACGATGAATTGCCACATGACCTCACTTGATTCAAACTTTCACCACCACTTATGTCATTTTGCTAGTAGCATCGTGGCGGATTCACGGAAAAACCCCAAATTGGTTTACCGTAAGTCCGTAATGGACGATGGACGGAGCCTGCACAGCAGATCGATCGGCCGGTCCACCAGGTCGTTGCGGGTAGTTATGAGAGGCTAGTTAACATGCTTGCTGCCGGATCGGGGACACGCGCATGAATGAATTTACCAGCAACAAGCCAACAACCATCCTCTTGCCACTTCGACACGGTACGTAGGCGGCATGCGTGCATCGTGCAGGCAGGCAAGGAAGCGGCTAGCACCCTGTGAGGCCGTGACCCCGAGTAGAAACAACAGAGGGTGACCAATGTACGAGTACGTTGGAGTAATCACCAACAACCATTGACGAGCTAACCTGGCCCAAAGCTTCGACCCTTATTAATGCAGCATCGATCGAGAGCAAGGACCCTCTAGGCCTCTACTGCCTCATGTTGGCCAGCAGTTACAGTATGCACTAGCTGTGTTCATCCACATGAGTCCATGGCGTACGGTAAGCAAACAAGGTCGCAACTCGCAAGGACCATACCCACATATTCCCACCTCTCCTTGCAACAAAAGAGAAAATAAGTTCACGTACACAAGAGCAGGGCATAGTGATTGCTACGAGTTCGCAAATATGGTACGACGTGCTCAATCACCGCGGCCGGAATTTTCACGGAAGTGGTAAGACTGTTATTAGTACTAGCTTTGCTGTTTTTTTACAGTTATTGTAGTACTAGTTTGACCCCAGCGGGATGTATAGGCATGACAGCAGCGCGTGCGACAGTCCCAAAGTTTCACCAAGAAGTGGAGCAGGTGAAACGGACGGGAGGGTCAGGCCATGGAGGCCGTGCGTCCCATGACATGAGAGCGACTCAAAGAGACTTGAAGCGCGTCCATCGCTTGCCTTCAATTCGAATCTCTGAAGCCCCTTCCCCGTTTGCTTGCTCGGCACATCATGATTCGTGGCCCTCGCAGCGCTCTTCATTTACGCGTGCTTATCAAACGTTTTACATTCACCAGCGGTAGCTCTGCTGCGTGCACTCATTTTGCCAACAAGAAAGGGCCACCTGCTTTTCACCGCTACACAGCACTACTGCTCGAGTAGTACGCGGGCGTGGCACACAATCTATCTTCAAGGTTTACTTAAGAGTCAGAATTACTTCACGATAGGATTTTCATTTTTTTCAGTGTTTTAACGATTTCTATTCACGATTCCCGTCACTTTCTAAAGTTATTCTCTTTAAAATAAGATTCTCTCCTTTCTCTTCACGATTCGCTATTGAAGATAAATAAAAATAAAAGAAAGAGAACCAGAAAGAGAATAAAATGAAAAAAAATTGGTTATGATAGTCCAATGTTTGCAACTCCTACCACGAGCATACGACCTAAGTACTGTATTATTCAACGAGAGAAAGTGAGCGAGGTGTTGTTCGATGCAAAAAGGTTTAGAGGGACCGCAACGAAAAGGGCTTTGGATGGACGAAGAGTGCATAATTGGGTGGCCGGCCGGCCGGCGACCCCAAAAGAACAGTGAGACCTGTTCATCTGCGCATCGTCTTGACGCAAAGGGGGGCAAAGGGTGATGTAGGGGTCCATGGACACACATACTTGTGCAGGGCTGCAGGACCAGGGGCCGGCCTCGCTCATGCCGCGCGTGAGAACGGCACAGTGATACTATGCTGCTGGAGCCTGGATGGATCTCGCTCGCGCCTCGTTGTCTCGGATGCACCTTCGAAGACCTTTGCGATGTCTAGATTTCCTTTTTGTAAGCGTGTTGCGTCAAGCGATCGAGATCTCTGGAGAGAGATGCTAGCGCTACCACCCGAAAGGTTTGACCCGGACCTAATAGTACTATAAACTAAAACAAATTGCGCATGGTCTACTTGGTCTCATCACACCCTGGTTGTGAAAGTCGTTGCACTCTTTGTTCATAATTCATAGTACATGTATTTTTGGCATATATGTAGTAGACCTATCAAAGTTTTGACTATCAGCATCGACTCAGCTTAAATTTGAAGCATGAAGATCATACGTTTACACTTGCCTTATAAAGCATCTTCGCAACATTGTACTTTTACCGGGCTCTACAATACATCAAACAGAAATTAGTAGTCAAACATGTCCCGAAGGTTGAAGGCCCGGGCACACTGAAATGTTGCAGAAAACAAAGCAAATGCCCTGTAATTTCTTTGCCAATTCTCCTTCCAGTGTCAAAGGATACGTGGTTACTTAGTTTTTTTTCCAGAGCTCTAGCTCTTAGCACCCTCTCATATCTGGAGTTTATATAATAAATAGTTTAAACATCAATTTTTAGTTTAAAATAAAAATAAAATGATTCATCCAAACACCTCTCGTATACCTACAATTACAGCTTCATGATTTTTTTTTTCAAGAACCTTTTAAAATAACATAAAGTTCCTGCAATTCACTGCAGGAAAATAGAGTCAATTCACTACAGAAAAATAGAGTCTATTAAAATGCATGAGCTAACTTTAAAATAGTTTATGATGGAAATCAAATATGAAAACCTTACAACTGCATGCTTCACAAATTTTTAGAGCTAATGATACCAAGCTCTAATTTTTTTTGGTTAAAGTTGTATCAAACAAGCCCACTAGTTTATTCTCTACAATCTTACATTTATTTATACCTAACCTTAAAGTTAACTGTAAAATAGTACAACCCCACCCATCTGATCACTATGGGTATTAGACCACCCTCACCGTATTCCTTTCATTTCGTTTTTTTTCCTAATTTCTCTACTCGTTTTTATTTTATTTATTTTCTCTCATATTCAATAGTTTCAAAAAGATTTGTGAAATGAAAGATAGAGAATAACGTCTTGAAAGAAATTATATTAAGAATCTCTTTGTGATAAAAACTATTTAAACACTGAAGGTATTCTCATCCGCAAAAGTAATCCGTTAAATAGTCTTAGGCTCGGCCCCTCGCTAGAATCTCAGCGTTTCTTTGACCGAGATCACGACCGCCCCAAAAAAAGGGCTCCGAGACAAAGCTCGATTAGGCCCAGCTCAATTCACAAGTTATTTTTTGTAGCATTAAGAAATCCCGGCGCTCGTGGTGGTTCGGCGAGGTCACGCGAGGCGGTCGTGCCCTTGGACCATCCGTTCCGCTACTCGACGGCTTTTCAAGTGCGTCCAGGAGGCGTAAACAAAGCGTGAAAGGGAACACTTCGAGCAACCGGCATATGTTTGCACGAGCATTTCTTTTGGATCACAGCGCCCATCTGCAGCATTGTTAACACCAAGTGCTATGATTATGCCATGTGGTAAGATTTTTAGTTTTTGGTTTTTTAACCCGCAGTAACTTTTGTAGCTAATTAAGCAAACATTACTGAGGAGAAAAGCCCCCAGAGAGGAGCAAACTGCTAGTACCTGATTATCCGGCAGTTGAAAACGGATGCAGCAGTGATTTGAAGCTGTCTTCAAGCTGTGTGTAGTTGTAGGGCTAGCATGTGCGTACGTTAGGTGTGCGTGGAGTGGGTGCGTGTGTGAGGGGTGAGTGCGCGCGCGTTCATGTTCAGATATTACAGCTGTATTCAGTGGCGAAGAGTCAAAAAAAAAAAAGTACCGGAGTGAAACTGTCGGGACCTCTAAAAAAGTTTGGATGACGAGTTAATCCATCCAAACCTTTTGCGAGAGTGATTGGATTACCACGGCTTGATTGATTTGATCCAGAGTTCACCCGTAAAGAACATCGCTTATTGGTTAGGCAGAGACATTCCCTCACGGCAAATGGCAAGTTACCGTGGCCACTTCGAGTAAAAACACTGGTTGCCACCGCACGAGCGAAGAAAATTTTACGAGACTCGATTTCACATAAAGATATTTTTTTATACCACATATATATATTTTTTAAATTACATATATTAATCGTTGGATAAAAAAAATGATATAGAATAAAATCTTGTAAAAATCTTTCGATAAAATATTTTATACAATTTTCTACTCCGCACTAGCAGGACCTAAAGATTAGCATGCATGCAGAAACCACACGCAACCGGCGATGAAAAGCGGCCGGGGGACGTCTTCACACCTTTGTTTCCGACCGTCCTGGGCTTCCTAACAGAAGGAAGCTACTCTAGCAAAGGCAAAGCTAAGCTAAGCTAGAACTCGTAGTCTGTTCGGGTGCCAGCACTTCATTGTTGCCACGTGCGACGCACATGCCGTCCTGGGCTACCACGATCCCAGTGGCCACGCGGAAGAAGACCGGCCGGGCAAATAAACCGTGTGTTACGACTTACTACTAGGCATGTTAGGCTTGCATTAGATATATTAATGCAGGTCGGGCACGGAAACTTTTTTTTTTTTTGAGATGTAAGGGTACGATTCTATTTATCAGATTTAAATTTTGGTGTTTACGTTTTTAACATATGTATGAGTATTTTTAACGATATTATCTATAAATGTGTGTAATAGTATGCATGTTGTAACGAAAAAAATCAATACATATTAAGCATATTCACATTGCTTTTGTCATCTATTGATGGAGCTGATCTCAATATTATGTGACTCTCCGCGTTTCTTCACGACGGATATGTGAATAGCATAAAGGGACTTTAAAAAAAACATAGCCTAGGATGAATTGCATACTTTTCAGCTAGGATTTAAAAGCGCATGTTGCACAATGTAGATCGGTTGCAATTCCGGGGGCCTACAACTCGACTCTACCTAATTTTCCAATAAGCGGATAGGGCCGAACTCACCTATCACAACCTGAATCTAACACCAATAATTAGATCTTAGATCATGTCACTGCCTAACTGCTGTTACTTGATCTCTCTGTAGGCAGGTTCACCGTACTGAAAGGCCTCAACCATGGAGCACTATCCTGGACTTTTTCCTTCTACTATTTTCTTTTACAGTCCTAAATCCTAATAATGTATGAATCACAAACTTTGAAAAACCAATAAAACTCGCATGAATGACAGGAGAAACTCGCATGGTTTCGCTTGGTGCATCTTTTTTCGGTTCACTGTCCCAAGATAGAAACATGCAATAACTCCTATCAAACTTCCAGATATCAGATCCTACTATCTTTCAAGTATCGCCTTGAATCTTCCGGTCACCTCACGCAACTTTACATTGCAAAGACACCCCTTGCTGAAACGGAGAATAGGAAGACCAAATACCACGGTAACAAAGCCTACAGTAAGGCATGTTTGAATTGCAATTATATTTGCCACGTTAAAGTTAGTCTTAGTTTTTGGTGTGACAAATTTAGTTAAAAAACTGAGTATATAACGTGTGAATCAAGAGTATAACAAAATATGGATTGTCAGGATTATAACAAACAATTGAAAAGTTATTAAAAAAATATAGCGTAACTAAATTTAAATGTGAGAAGATTAGACTAATATCAAACATGACCCTAAGATCTCTCAGCCTAGCAGTAGGCTCCTACCGATGCATTACCATCTCCTCTGGCTACCATCAATTTTGTTGGTAGGGTGAAACCTAAAATTTTTACCCTATTTATCGTCATCCCTGGTGTCTTTCTCTCTCTCTCTCTCTCGTGCCTGCCTCCAAAAGAAAAACCAGCCTGGTTTCCGGAGCGCGAGCCGCAACCACCACCACCCCCGTAAAACCCAAGCCAAGGCAAGCGAAGCCGAAACCGAGCAGCCAACACGCGCATCAGCGGCTTACCGCACCACGGCAAGAAAAATGTCTCCTCCCCTTCCACTCCGCTCCTCTTGCGCCCCATGAACGCCAGCATTAGCGCGAGAGCACGACGAGCGGGCGCGGTGCCATGGACCTGGGCGGGGTGGTGATGGACGCGGGCGGCTCGTCGGAGTTGGGCCTGCTTGGTGGCGGATCTAGGCTGCTCAAGCACGGGCGGGGCAATGCGGCGGGGGTGAACGAGGAGCACGGGTGGAGCAGGGCGAAGCAGGCTAGGGTGGACGCCTCGGAGGCGGCCAAGGCGGCGGCGGCGCCGTACTTGCTCGGCTCCTGCAGCCCCGGGCACGGCGGGGAGCAGATGCTCAGCTTCTCGTCGGCCGCGTCCTCGTGCGCCTCCACCGGCGCCGCCGCTGCTGCGGTGGCTTCTGATGGGGTGATGCCGCTGTACTACGGCACCCCTGCTTCTTGCTCAGGTGAGGCCGTGAGGACGGTGGTGGTGGTGATGCAAAGCTATCTTTTTCTGTTGCTTGTTGATTGGATTTGGTGATTGAAAAGCTTGCTATCTATTCCTTTTCCAAGTATTATTGCTTTTCGATTCACCTTGCTTTCTTTCTTTGCACTTTGGAATGGTAGTTATAGATTTATTTTTTAGCTGTGTATGCTTCTTCCTTGCTTTATCCTTTGCTGATACCGGAAATGGAGCTGATTTGTGCTCTCTCTTTTTTGCATAGATTCGGAGCCTTACCATGATAAGTTGTCACTTTCAAACCGCCAATAAGTTTCTTGGGTTTTGCTTTCTTTTCGTTCGTGCCTTACCTTGATTAGATCAGTGACTGTAAAGACGAGTTCTTGCTCTAGAAAAAGAGCTCATTTTTATCACTATTTTAGTAAGCTTTATTGGACCATTCTTGATATTTATCAAGATAACTTTGCGGTTCTTTTTGCTGACATCCACCAACGTTTTCTTGTCCCCAACGGCATGATCGTGCGGATTCCTTTTTGTCATGACATTTGCTAATAATAATACTAAAAAAGAAAAGAAAATAGGAAAAAAGGTGCGATCTCCACTTCTCATTCAAAAACACAAAGAACAGCTCAAGTACAAACGCATGCAAGAAAGGAATAACGAAGTATCGCGAATCAAGCTTACTGTAGCGCATCAAACGTGTGATTTTCGGGCGACTTATTATGGACACCTATGAATCTGTGCTGCTTCTCAGGTTTCTGATCCTTGCACCTAGCACTCTGTTCCAGATTTTTGTGTCCTTTGCTTGCCTTTATCTTACTTACACTAGGAAACGCACGCATCTTGGTGGTCATCTCTATGAAGTAGTACATGTTTTTGGCTGTGCCTTGTTGGCTTTCACTGCTCTGTTGCTCATCTCTGTGGTATAACTTTGCCTGCCTGTTCCTCCCAGGATTGAGCTCCGTGTGCTTGAGCAGCAGCATGCCGGGGGCAATGGCCAGGTTGAGGGGCCCCTTCACACCGTCTCAGTGGATAGAGCTGGAGCACCAGGCCCTGATCTACAAGTACCTGGCTGCCAATAGCCCCATACCTCACAGTCTCCTCGTCCCAATCAGGAGGAGCCTCGCATCATCGCCCTACTCACCTGCCTACTTCGGCACAAGCACATGTAAGCCAAGAAAGAGAGAGAGAAGCATAGGAACCAAGTGCTTTTTGGGCTAGCTTCGGTTCTGGCACATTGATATGATAGAAGTTGTGTTGATTCCTTCTTTTCTGAATATTGATTGGCATCATTGCGTGTTCGCAGTGGGGTGGGGATCTTTCCAGCTGGGCTACTCCAGTAGCGCGGATCTGGAGCCCGGGCGGTGCCGCCGGACCGACGGCAAGAAATGGCGGTGCTCGAGGGACGCGGTCGCCGACCAGAAGTACTGCGAGCGACACATGAACCGGGGACGCCATCGTTCAAGAAAGCATGTGGAAGGCCAGCCTGGCCATGCCGCGAAAGCGATGTCCGCGGCGGTGGCGGCCGCCGCCGCCTCTGCTGCTACCCAGCCTAGTGCTCTGGCCGCCTCTGGCGCCGGAGCTACTGCTGCTGGCCTCATTGTCAATCAGCACCAGCAGCCAGTGAAGAGCTACGCCGCGGGTGCGAGTGATCCTTGCTCTCTGCAATATAACAGGTAGAATCTGGTAGCATTTCAGCAGCTCCAAGAAAGTCTTCTGTAATGTATGCTCACAACGCTTTAACACGCATAAAAAATGTTCAGTTTTTCTCTTGCTAGTTTGCTTATGCAGGGAGTTTATGCATTTGCCAAAATAATATAAATCTAATGTGACTTTGCTTTTGCTACTACATTCCTCATGCCATGGCACTTCACCTTCACTTGTGATAGTCTGATAGTGCACTTGTGCATTAGGGTTTTGGTGGTTAATCTGTTTCATATTGCAGATCACAAATCCTATTTTCGATTAGAACCAAGCATTCTTTAGATAGGTGCCACCAAGTGGTGTTAGTGAGATTTACACCATCTAGTCCCTTCTCAGTCTTACTACAGAAGTGTTTCAATGAATTTGCAAAGACGAATACAGTTCAGTCATTCTATGGCATCTGCTAACTAATCCCCTTCTCGAACAATTTCTGCAGGGAACTAGTGAACAAACATAAGACCGAAAACATTCAGGACTCTGACAATCTCTCGATGCTGACTTCCACGAATACAAGAAACACAACCGGCAGCCTCTTTCCATTCTCAAAACAAAATAATCCTTTTGAAGTGACCAGCTCAAGACCAGATTTTGGCCTTGTTTCATCGGATTCGCTGATGAGCTCTCCTCATAGCTCCTTGGAGAATGTCAATCTGCTCACCTCACAGAGTCTGAATGAACACCAGAGTTCAGCTTCCCTGCAACACTTCGTGGACTGGCCCAGGACTCCTGCACAGGGAGGTCTTGCATGGCCTGACACTGAAGACATGCAAGCTCAGAGAACACAGCTCTCAGTATCTGCTCCAATGGCATCCTCTGAGTTATCATCGGCCTCCACATCTCCCATCCACGAGAAGCTAATGCTATCACCTCTTAAGCTGAGCCGCGAGTATAGTCCTATTGGTCTCAGCATTGCAGCAAACAGAGATGAAGTTAGCCAGGTAGAAGCAAACTGGACATCAATGTTCCGTGATTCTTCTATGGGTGGGCCATTAGGGGAGGTTTTGACCAAGAATGGCAACACGGAATCAAGAAATTGCCTGTCGCCTCTGAACCTTCTAACCGATTGCTGGGATTCAAACCCAGGGATGGGGTCATCCCCTGTAGGAGTTCTGCAGAAGACCACCTTTGGATCAGTTTCCAGTAGCACCGGGAGCAGCCCTAGGATGGAGAATCACAGTGGTTATGATGGCATCAGCAACGTGCGGGATGATCTCGGCTCAATTGTTGTAAGTCACCCGAACATCCACCTACTGTGAGTTTCCTGAGAACAAAAAAATGCAACAAGACGGCAGGCATAACCAAAGCAAATCGGCCAGTCTTCAGCTTGTTACATATATCCATAAGCGCGAGCGAGCATTTACCTTGTAGTTTGTCATTTGAGACTGATCTGTTGTTTTGCCATTTCAGTTCTTTTTTTCCTTTTTAACTTGGTTTTGTAACTTTCGTCTTCCTTGGATGGTTAAGGGCTGTGATGTGTGGTGTGGATGGATTTGGTGCACCGTTGTTGCACATCATCTGATAATACTCAGTATGTGATCATAGTCGTCAGTCGTGGATTAATGCGATTCTTGCTTTGATTCTTCATATGTTCAATGGTTTGTGTGCTGACTGTTGCCCTGTTCGGTCATATATCCATCTTGTTGCGAGGCTGCATATTTTGATTCAAAATTTACCTGGACTTTTTATTGAATGCTGTTTGCTGTCTTATCCGGTGCACTCACTGGTTGGCCCAGGTTCTAGCTGTGAGCAAGTGAGCAACACTCAGGATATGTTATCAGAATTTTGTCATCGTCCACGCTAGAGAGGGATCTCGTTAAAGCGTGGATGATCGGTGGTTTGTTTTTTATCGTCAAGATCAAAAACATATAGTAATATAGATTGAAAAAGAGAAAGAGACTATAAGAGTTATTTCAAAGAGAAAAAAATGAAAGGTAATATAAATCGTGTTTGCTCGATTGGATTATTTCTCAATCGGCTATGATTTTTTATATTTAAAGGGCGGTATATCTTGCTGTAAAATATCATAACTTCTAATTTAAATCGAACAAGACTTATATATATGATTCGGCTATACTATCTGATCCTTAAACTTTCTGTAACTAATATATCTTTTCTACCCGATCATGTAAACTCTCATATATCTATCCAAGTATCCTTTGTTACAGTTTGGCCTTCTTGAATTCGACTACATGTTCGATCC
The DNA here is from genome assembly GCF_958298935.1 of Phragmites australis. Taxonomy (NCBI): domain Eukaryota; kingdom Viridiplantae; phylum Streptophyta; class Magnoliopsida; order Poales; family Poaceae; genus Phragmites; species Phragmites australis. The sequence continues at coordinate 43,358,099 of NC_084923.1, forward strand.
CAACATCTATTCATGTACTGCCTGCTCGGTCTGATCACCTGCTTAGAGACCGATTGCTCTATGTGTCCATATTCTTGAATCCGATCAATCCTTCCACCTGCTCGGAGATCAGCTGCTCAATCCGCCCATTCCTCGAAGACCATGTGCTCGAATTTGATCAGTCAATGTTCGGTCCGTCACCTGCTCGAAGACCATGTGCTCAAATGCGACCAATCGGAAACACGCACCTGCCTGCTCAAAGATCACCTAGTTAGAGACCACCTTAACCAGAGACTACCTTAGCTAGATACCACCTACCACTTTCTTGAAAATCACCTAGTCAGGAACAACCATAGCCGGAGATCACCTGATCGAGGATAACTATAACTGAAGATTACCTGTTCGAAGATCACTCGGTCAGAGACCACTTGTTCGGTTTGACCACTTACACGTATTCGACAAAGTCCAACAATATCCTATTAAACTGATCATCACTGCAATGACAATATAGATATCAAATCTTATCATCAACAAATTCTCTGATTTGTATCTAAATAAAGTATTTAAGAAGCAACACATTCTCATGCAGAAAAGAAAACCCTAAAAAACTTGTACTAATAAGTTTTAACAACCTCTGGTACCAAACAATTCTAACTTCGATGTTCGTTGTAGGCAGAAACTTCATCGCACCCTGCTTCAACAATCATTGATCGTTTTCTACTCTCGGTGCTGTTGTATTCCAGTGTTCATCACGACAACAGTAGCAGCAGAATACAATGATACAATTCCAGGACCAGCCACCAGCCTTTCTCTCCCTTTCATCGCTGCCACCCTGCCTGCAAAAAAGAGCAATCCCTATTCCCTCCCCAATTAACATGTGCATGCAGCAACTGCTCCATTGTTCATTGCATTGCATGCATGCCTCCATCCAGCACCCATGACCAGCCTACAAACATCTCTGCGTGCCGTCACCCTTTTGATGATTCGCTGTACAGGAACCCTACTGTAGAGCGAGTGATGTGCACTAGTGTCACAGTGTGACTCCGTGAGCCACTGCTGATGTTGCCGCCGGCTTTACGGTCATAGACACCGGAAAGTGCATAGCGCCACCGAGATTGCGATTGCGATGAGACGTTCGTCCTCCAAGATGACGATCTATCTATGCGCTCGTTCCTGTATAGTTCTTCCCTTCTGTTTTCTTGGCATGGACGTGAAGAAACTCTGATTGCTGGTCTTGGATGGTTTGAAGAAACGCTGCCTGATTGCTGGTTTTGTTTGGAGGCACGGAAGGGGAAATTTTGAATGGGTGATGGGTCGAAGTGTTGATGCCTGCAAAGCTGCAATCACGTGTGTCGTAGTGGGGAGGATAAGGTTGTGTGTGTAAATACTGGAAAGCATAAAAAGCACTCGTGTACTGGTAAAGCTCTCCAGCCTCCTTTGCAGCAGGGGCGTCCTGGACTCCTGGAAGTACACACCGTGTTCCATTCAATATTGTTTTGCTTCCGAGAAAACCTGCATCGCGCATCTTTATATCAGCAAGTGAGCATCACACACGGACACACCGATGCCGAACTGGCCGGTTGATCACGCAACGGCGCTCAGCTTGTGAGGGTGCGTGCAGTGCATACACACGGTACGTGAGTACGTGACTCGCTCTGGACGCTGTCTTGAGAGCAGAGCACGCAGTCCGGTCGGGTCGCTTGGGTGTCCATCCAATCGATCTCTCAGTACACAGCTCGACAGATCAGTTCGCTGTTTCCCACTCCATCTTAGCCGAGCAAAACCGAGAGGTTTGCCTGGCTCCTGAGTCCTGACCACAGCGTTCTCCAAGACCCGTGCTCGCGGGAGCGCGATGCAAACGCAACGCTGCGTGGCCTGATTCGATCAACGTCAGTCTCGGGCAGCACGTACGCAAGGCCGCAGGCAGAATAGTGGTACGAGCCGGGAACCATGCGTGAGATCCCAAAGGAACACCAACCACGTCGCCACGCCTTCTTGTTCACATGCCAAGGTAGAGATTACTTGCACCGATTAACCAAGATACCATCGATCGATCACGAGCTCACAAGAAAAAACTCCTATATAAACGCCTCACCGTGTTCGGACGTCGCAGTGAACAAGGAGGGATGAGCCGTAGAACCAAACAGCCGGCGACGAGCCGCCGGTCCAGGCGTGCCGAGCAGCCGCAGCCGGCGACGAGCCGCCGGACCAGGCGTGCCGAGCAGCCACAGCCCCCGGCGGCGGCGTTCGCCTTCGCCGAGACCCCAAGAATCGTGTCGAACCCCATCTTTTACTGCGAAAGCGGCCCGAGCCAGCCCAAACCACCGGGCGACGAGCTGCGGTGCGTCTACGGCCCTGGCTCAGTCCGCGCGCTCGTGCACGACCACGACCCGGCCACTGCCGCCGCGGGGAGTGGCATTGGCAAGCCGCTGCCCCTGCCTCCGTGCAGGGCCCACCGCGCGGTGCCAGCATCCGGGTCCCACAAGGCAGCTGCTCGCGTCGGGCCCGCGCTTGTGGTGAGCGGCCCGCACGGCAGGGTGCTGAGGAGGGCGCCACAGGACCCGTTCCTGGCCGCCTACATGGCGTGCAGCAAGAGCGCCGGCAAGAACGGCGCCCAAGTGAAGCGGCAGCAAGAGAAGAAGGCGAGGAAACGCAAGGAAGGTGCCATCGTCCGGGGCTGCGGCATCTGGAACGGATGGGCCGCGGGCGCCAAGTACGCCGGAGCGATGTCCTGCAGGTACGGCTGCGCCGTCGCCGCGCAGGCCGGAGACGCTCCTGCCGCCATGGAGAAGGTGGAGGAGAAGGCGCCCGCGGTGCCCACGCTAGACCTGTCGTGGGCGCCTGCGGTGCTCTCGGCAAGGGCCCTGGAGCGGAGGCGGGAGCAGCGCTGAGGACGATGCGCGCTTGTATGCCTCGCCGTGTTTGTAGTACTGTGCATGCGTGTTGATATTGTGGGATACTTACAGCGTGTAAAATTATGCCATTAATATGAACTTTAGTAAACACAAAAATACAAATTCGGTTGGTGATTCGGCAATACACGACAATGAATTTGTATGCCAAAAGCCTATGATATGCCATGCTGGTTATAGTGTTCTAAGCAAGACAAAAGAAACAGTGCAGTAGTAGTAAAACAACTGCAGGGCAGGCAAATGCACTTCCGGCCAGTCAGCCTTGCATGACGATGCCCGACAACTTGCGCTTGCGGCTTGCCCGGAACAAGAGGACAGAGTATTTTGAAGAAATTGGAAGGATGCTCTTGCTGCGCATGTCAAGGCTGCAGATGTAATCATCCGAGGAATCCTCCCTTCTCTTGCGATTGTTAGTCAGCAGGAAGCAGAGGGCACCATCCGGCATCAGGACGGGGCACTTCGGCACCGTCTCCGGCAACCGCACCCTCTTGAAGTCCTCCATCTCCCAGAGGCTGCTCACACTGAACTCCTCGTCTCGAGTCCACCGCTGGTGATCCAGGTGCAGAGTCCACACCGTCACCATCCTGCTACCACGGTCCCCGGTGTGGTCGATGTAGACGAACCTGACGGAATCTCCGACGCGGCCCATGGTCCGGTACCTCGAAGTCAGGCCGGCATCCGGGAGGCAGGTTGATGATGTCGAAGTCCACGTGAGATCCGCCTCCGGCGGTGCGCAGGTCACAGTGCACGACGCCTTGCGAGAGATCACTCTTCCTCACAACTGAATCAATCTCACGACGCAACCTGGACCTAAACGCTCCTGAAGGTGGATGGCTGTACGAGATAGCAACCACAGCATAAAAGAGAGTGGATGTTTTTGGGCAATCAGACCTTGATTGCGTTTTTCATTTGCATCTTAAAATGAATGAGTGCACAGGTATTTAAAACATGCGAGTGAGCCGCAGAACGTGCCATCCCACCATCCGTTCCTTGCTCCCGCCACTAACTACTTTGACTAGACGCTAACCGGAAATGCTAACTGAAAGCTAAATTCTAACCTAAGCTTCTGATGAAGCTGAGGACTGAATCCTCAGCCACGTATTCACGCCCACGTACTTCCGCTAGACGCGCCTCCTCTGCGATGCTCGCGGCAGCTGTGACCAGTCAGGATTATTCCAACAGAACTCCCCCTAATCCTGGCATGGTTGCAGTTCACAAACCCCCAGCAACAGCCGCATGGTTGCAAGCTTCACCCCTGGTAATGCTTTTGTCAGGGCATCGGCACGCTGTTCTTCTGTGCTCACAGACTTAACAATGATTTGATCACCTTCAATATATTCCGGAATGAAGTGATATCGAGTATCTATGTGCTTACTGGGTCCATGAAACATGGGGTTCTTCATCAAGGCTATGGTTGACTTGTTATCGATAAAATGCTAAAGCTAACTACAATAATGATCGGTGCTTAAATGATACAAACGGTCTACGATCTTTAGGTCCCTCTTCTGACATACCTAGGGGAACTCCACGTTAAAACGGTACGAACACCCCTAACACCGCCAATATCTCGTCTTATCCACCCCACTCATCCAACCGACACCATCAACCTATGCATGCGAACGATTAAATATTTCACCGCTCGACTTCTACTGATGACCTAAGCAATTGCTAAGCATCGCGGATAACATTTTAAGTTAAATGATACCATATTAAACCTAGGCTACAAGGATACAGATCGACAATTATTCAAGATAGTAGAATTAGTGTATCAATATTGGTTCTACTCATCATACACCCTACATCGACTCGAACTCATGCATAACATACATAAAGCATATTTATCACATCATATCATACGAGATCCAAAGTATTGGGAGAAATATGCTGCTCAGATGCATATTTTGCTGCTCAGATTTTGCCTTGTCCTACCCTCGCAACACTCACAAAACTCCGGGGGACTGGCATTGCCTTCAACTACGGTCGCGACACGCTCCAGTTCTTCATTCACTAAAGAAGAACGGGTTCAATGATGAGCATTAATGAAATATACAATGTATGCTACAAGATGCGTAACGACAAGACAAAGGTGTAAGACATACTGAGGAATAACGAAACTTGCGATCTAAACGAAATGAAAAAGTAACAGGAGGCCGGAGACTTCGGGTTGAACTTGGAGTATCCAGGTTTCAGAACCTCCGGGTGAGGGCTCTCAGTAAGCCATTTTTTACATAATCCAGAACCTTCGGGTGAGTCCGGATACTCCGGATTGGGTCGGACATTCCGGGTGAGGCTTTGAGTGGGGCTCTCGGCTATTTACCTGGACCCTTCGGGTCGAGTCCGGATACTCCGGATTGTGCCGGACACTCTGGCTTGATCCGGACTATCCGTGTTTTGGCCAAATTGAGTTCCAAAGTGTTTTCTCCGGCCGATTCAACTCGCATGCTAAATCTATTCTACCAAAACATGGATATACACTATACAAAGGATTCTAGACTCGATTTGCACCCTAAATCGCCATAGTTCATAAGGAAAATTCAACGGGATTTCTCCAAATTTACCCAGAGTATCTGGGTCAATCCGAATTATCCGAGTTGTCTAGAGAGGCTACTTCAATGGGGAAATCTCAGCTGATTGATTTGCGAGCTTCTCCAAACCAAAGGGAAATATATTTGAGAGAGTTTATAGAGTCTAGAACTCACTCACCAATCTAGTAACATGATTCCTAACTCAAAAATTACCCAAATCCTTGTTTTAGCTCCAAAGCTTAAGAACTCAAGAACTTTGCAACTGAAGCTTCAAACTCGGGATTCATCCAACCAAAATGTGCATCTATGCCATAGGAGCCTAGGAGACTCACCCAAAATGTTTTGCTAATATGAGGACCATTGGTTGAAGGAGGAAAGGCTCGGAAAGAGGAAGAACGCTGATAATCCTTGTGCTTCAACCAAGAACACCAAAAGATATCAAAACTGGCTCGAATCCTTCGAGAAAATGAAAATGAACTGGATGGATGGATAGCTCATGCGCTCACGATTACGTGAGTTCCACATGCATACCTTGATTCCTCCTCTTGAGGTGAGATTTTGGGGGAGAAAGAGAGAGGGAGCTTGAGAGGGAGGGAGAGAGGGAGCTCCTTGCTTGGCCGGTTGAGGAGAGAGGGAGCATGGGAGTGGAGTGAGAGAGCTGAGGGAGTGGTTGGGATGCTACCCATAGAGAGGGAGAGATGGGTGGTGGGGCCATATGTGGGGCCCACGTGTGAGAGAAAAGTGTCCATTTTAACTGCGAATTCTATTCTTCTCTCTCGAAATTTTTTCTCTCGCCCGATTGACTTTATACGAATTGCACTAGCATTCCAAAATAAATTTCCTCATAACTATTCACGATGCTAATGACGCAAAATTAGACTTAATCATGCGATTAGGAATTTGGGACGTGACATGCGATCTCGCCCTTTTAGTTGAGACCGCCAGATGCCAAACTGTGGTGGCAAACACTGAGTTCGTTGGTAGGACCAGTGAAGGTCTCGATCGCCAAGAATCATAGCAGACCCCATGACAGGAAAGATCATGTGTTCCCTCAGTGACAGGAAGTACTCGGCGACCCCCATCACATCTAGATAGCCAACCCACTGACATACGCGACTCTCTTCATCAACACGATCTCCGCGGCATGATCCAGGGCCAGAGGGTCGACCAGGAGCCGAAAGATCGTTCTTGGTGGGAGCGGGAAAAGGGCAAGCAGCCCTACAACTCACCTCCCAATTGCAAGAAGACATCGGACTTCTCCACCCAATCACCAGGGCCGCGGGACTGTCGTCTCTCTCCTAGAGCACGTGTCGCCGCCCATCAGCGAGCGACTCCCTATTATGATATGAGGAGCAACGCTTTGTCCGTCTGGCTGTGTGAGGTGCGCTGGCCGGACAAGTTCCAGCCGGTAATACCTATAAGATATGACAGCTTGACCAATCCCAAGGAGTTCCTGCTGATTTACAACACCATGGTACATACCATGAAATGCCACAGGAAAGTCATGGCCAACTATTTTCCGACCGCCTTGGCTGATTTAGCATGGTCCTGGCTTATGAATTTCCCCCACAAGTCATTTCACTCCTGAGAGGACTTGTGCGACCTGTTAGTCGCCAATTTTCACGGGACCTACGCCTAACAAGGGGTCGAGGACGACCTGTACCAGGTTAGGTAACAACAGGGCGAGTCATTGCAAGACTACATTCGACGTTTCACTAAATGCCAGGATACTATTCCAAGGATCTCAAGTGAGTATGTGGTCATAGCATTCTGGAGGGAGGATAAAGACCAAAAGATTATCGAAAAGCTAGCCACCAAGGAGGTATGGAGTACCATCGAGCTTTTCGAGCTCGCGGATAAGTGCATGCAGGCCGCACTGAGGCTCAAGAGTGCCAGAGCGGCCTAAAGCCACAGCTGACCTTCGACCAGTGTGCCTCTTTCAAAGGGATCAGACGGAAGGAGAAAAAGAGCAAATGCAAGACAACACCATATGATGCCACGATGGTCGAGCAGACCAGCCAACCACACCGGCGCTTCGAGAAAAAGGATTTGGCCGAGGCTACTACCCTATCCACCGCACAGACATCCACGACTTGATCGAATGCAAGGTCGTGAGGGGCATCATCGACAAGTAGCTTGGTGAGGGTAAATCCAGGTGTGATGATGATGGTGAGGATGGGGCCAATCCTGACCAGTCAGCTCTAAATTTTCAGCAGGCCGATCATATGATCTACCATATCTTTGGGGGGGTGCAACAATGTATTCCTCGAACAGAGAATGCAAGTCGGTGGTCCGTGAGGTGTGGACGACCACGTCGGGCCCAAGCTCGCATATAAAGTGATCAGAGGTACTCCCACCTTTAGCCAAACAGATCACCCTGCGTGTGTCAGATGCCCTGGTCACTATCTCATCGTGGTCGAACCCACGGTTCACAACATCCGACTGGGTCGCGTACTGGTCGATGGAGGGAGTTCCATCAACCTACTCTTCGCCGATGTGCTGGATGCCCTGCAGATTTTGAGGAGCACGTTGAAGCCATCTCCTTCCTTCTTCGGAATTGCCTCCAGCTCCTCGGCTAAGCCATTAGAGCAAATCGAGCTACCCATCACCTTCGAATCGTCGAGTAACTTTAGGACCAAAAGGGTCATGTTCGATGTGGCAGACTTTGGGACCGCTTACAATGCAATCTTGTGATGACCAACGATAGCCTAATCCATGGCCATCACCCACTACACATACCAGGCCATCAAGATCCCTAGTCTAACAAGGGCCATCACCGTCTTTTGCAACACAAAGACAGCCCTGCACTACGATAGGAGGAGTCTTGACATGGTTGAATTGACTCTCGTGTCGCAGCCTGAGAACCTTGGGTCTAGTGATCGTCTGGTTAAGGTCCACGTCATCGACAATCTAGATGATCGGTTCAAGGCAGTTTGCCTAGACAACTCCGACCCATCCAGGACAGTCCAGATATGGGCTACCCTAGACCCTGAATAGGAACTCACATTCATCAATTTCCTTCGGGCGAACGTGAACGTCTTTTCATGGAGTCCATATGATATGTCCAGAGTCTCTAGGGACGTGATCGAGCACAAGTTATTGGTGCGACCAGTAAAGCAAAAGGCATATCGATTCACACTCGATCGAAAAGAAGCACTTCATGAGAGATTGACAACCTCTTGGAAGAATGCTTCATCCGAGAGGAGTATTACCTAGAGTGGTTGGCTAACCCAGTCATGGTATGAAAGCCCAATGGTAAGTGGAGGATGTGCGTCGACTTCATCGACCTTAGCAAGGTGTGCTAGAAAGATCTCTTTCCTCTAGCTCAGATCGACCAACTAGTTGACTCAACTGCCGACAATGATCTACTAAGCTTCCTAGATGCCCGCTCGGGGTACCATCATATTAGTATGTATAGAGAAAATGGGGAGAAGATGACTTTTGTAACACCCTTTGGGCTTTTTGCTATGTAAAAATGCCTTTTAGTTTGAAAAGCGGAGGTAACACTTACCAGCATTGTATGCAGCTCGTTCTACGACCACACTCTGTAGAAATGTCAAGGCATATGTTGATGATATGGTCGTGAAAAGTAGGACCAAGGATGTCCTGGTCGCGAACTTCAAGGAAACATTCAACAACCTTTGGATGTACCGCATGAAGCTGAACCCACAGAAATGCACATCTAGAGTATCATCAGGGAAGTTGCTCGGCTTCCTTGTATATAGCCGAGGAATAGAAGTGAAACCTGACAAGGTCATGGCCATCGACCAGATGAGATCCCAAACTATGTTAAAGGAAGTTCAGAAACTAACAGGGTGTGTGGCAGCTTTGAGCATGTTCATATCGAGGGTGGGAGAAAAAGGGGTTACCACTCTTCAAGCTTCTGAAGAAAAATGACCACTTCCTGTGGATGCCGGGGCAGAGGCCGCTTTCTAAGATCTCAAAAGGTACCTCTCATGACCTCATGTACTGACCACTCCTCGACCAAGTGAGGAGCTCTTGCTATATGTTGCAGCTAACCCCAGGTCACGAGCGCGGTCCTGGTCATTGAAAGGTCTTCAGCGACCAGTGTACTACATCAGTAAGGTCCTACAAGACGTGAAGGCTCAATACCCAGAGGCTCAAAAGCTGCTATATGCTATACTAATGGTCTCTCGCAAACTCAGACACCACTTCTAGGTAAGAGCTTTTCCCTCTTTGTCAAACTAGGTGCCTTATGTTACTTCTTGAATCTTGTTCTTCTCTTCACTTGTCAACTTCAGTATTCCTAGACATCTTGTATCGTTGTTTCTTGCTTTGGTCATGAAACTTATCCTCCTTTGTCAACTATCTCAAAAAGTGCTACAAACATATGTTGAACTTGAGAGAGAGCGTTATAGCACATGAGAGAGAACTTCATAAATTATGATCCAATGAAATGATACCAATTGGAAAGATATACCAATTGTAAGAACTTAATTCATGATACTAATTATGAGGACATGAGACATTAATATCAATTGAAAAAAACAAACAAGGATCATAATTCATGAAACTCACATGATATAATATAAACTCCCATTTATCTGTGCATACATATAATAAAACCCACTTGTGAATACTATTTGTAGGAATTTAGTAATATATGCACATCTAGACAATAAGTAGAGTAGTAAGTTTAAGTCATATCATGCATGTAGGTAGCTTAAATATAGGAAGGAATTGACAACGATACCAATTGAAGCATTTAAGCATTGCATACCTCTTGAGACTTGTTGATTACTTCATGAAATTACATAAGATATTACTTGAAACACATGTTAGTCTCAAAATCATAACCTATAGGATATACTCCCCCAAAATGTGTGCATACAAGTTTTGAATACTTGCGAGATATATGCAGTTGTTATTAATAACAATGAGGAAGAGTACCCTATAGATTGGTTTATAGCACATAAAAGATACCAATTATGAAACTAATACCATGAAAAAAACATACAACTAATAAACCATACAGGTTACTCATAAGTTAGAGACAAGTACAAGCAACTTACCATATAAAAACTTACACTAGGTATTGCAATAAATTGAAATATACACATACAATCCTAGACAAGACAAATGAGCTACAATAATTGAAAGATTTTGTATCTAGCTCTATTACTTTTTTTTTACCTTTGGATAGGGATTTAGGTATATGATGATCACGATCTTCATCATAGCGTCCAATCTTATACACTTAGCTTTTTTGCTTGAACCTTCACTTTATTTTGTAAGCCAAGTCTATAAATCCCTATACCCGCCTAGGGCTTCAAGTCTTCTTTGGAACCCAAACCGATTAGAGCCCCTTCATCTTGGTGCTAACTTTCTTGGCACCCAAATGAGTTGGTTCTACCTCCGTTTCTTTCTCCCAACCATTTGTGCAACCACTTTACCATTGTCTTTTTTATTTAGCTTGTAGTGGTTGTTCTTGGTCTTGGTTTGTGGCATGGTCTGCTTGTATGTACACGGTACACTTCACATCCTGCTATATAAATGGGGAGGATCGGGCTTGTAAAAAAATATTCTGGACAAGTTCATCCAATTTATAAGAAAATAAACAGGACGTAAGGTTATTATCCCAAGAGAGGCCTGAATTTGGATAAATCCTAATGTTCTTGAGTTCCTTCGACACACTCACTACCAACCATCGGAAACGTTGATCACACACCCATCGTCCAGCATACCCTAGATACATTGTCAGAAATTAACCCTCAACACAGGTTAAGTGGGTGTAGTGACTCTAAAAAGAAGAGTATTTGGTTTCCCGTATCTGTGGATGCAGGGAGGAATAATGTATGTAGGCAAGCAAATGAACTTCTTCATAGTAATATACGCACGGACAAAGTCAGAATACCATAAGAGTAAACAAACACACCCTAAGAAGTCGTCGCCCAAGGGTCATTTCAGAGCTGAGTTCACATGAAGCGTCGATCTATTGATCAACAGCTATCTTCATTAGTGCACATGTTTAGCACTTAATTTCTCTTTGTTGTAGTGTTTTGGATTAAGAACAATACTTTACTTTCTGGTTAATTAAGGTGTGATTGGTTGCCCGCACAGGTCTTACTCATATAGACTGGGCTGAGGAGAAACAGATTGAACAGAATTATATTTGTTGAAAAGAAGAGTATTTGATTAGTTATATCTATCTAGAGATAATAAGTTGAGTTTCTATTTAATTGATCGAATCTGATATCATATGAGTAGATACAAGAATTAAAATTATGATGGATTATTCTGTAATTTTATAATACTGATAAGTAAGTCAAACTAAAATAATATATTTATAACTAAACATGTTCCTATCTAAAATTATATATATCCACTAATCTAATATCTTCCTATACGAAAAACCAATCAGCCGCCTTTTGGTTAGCCTACACTACAAGGCCCGAGCTAGTGGCTGTAATGAATTATTAGGAGAAAAAGAACTAAACCCTAGAGCTAGCGGCTCTAGTTGTTGTACTCTGTATCCAAAATTATCAATATATCCGCCGAAAAATCCCCAAAATTTCGCGTTCTTGTGGTTGCTGGATCGCTAATCCTGTGAGGTTCGTTGCCCGCGCCGAATTCCTCTTGAATGCTTTGAAGCGCTTGGTCGTTCGCGTGGATGTACAGGGCGGAGGTGAGATCGGGGTACTCGACGAGGCGCGCCAGGAGCGTGAGGCCGTCCAAGAGCTCCTGGCCGTGCTCCGCGCATCCGTAGGCCTTCCTGCTCGCGAACCTGACCGTCGCCCACTCCCAATCCCGCTCGACGCGGAGCTCGTCCAGATCCACGCAGATAGTCCATCACGACCCAGGTAGGAAAGACCGGGGCCGCAGGCCCGCTGGCATGGCTGACGCGCGGTGCCAGCGGAGGCGGGCGAGGGGGATGGGGCTCTGCAGGCGCCGGTCCGATCAGATGGCGGAAAACGCACCCGGGAAGGAGACGACGACGGCACGGGAACGCAGCTCGCCGGATGGGACTAAAAGAAAAGGAGAAGGGAAAGCAAGCCTCTTCTCTTTTCTGGATCAAGCCCATCCGATCGGGGCAGGCTGCCCCGGCGTCGTGGGCCCGACGGGCCGTCCAAACCGCGAAACTCCCCGTGTACCCTGCTTCTCTCCTGTGCTAGGTTGGGCGCTTCTCCGATATTCGCAAGTAAATTTTATTTTTTCTCTCATCTTTAACTCTCATCTCGCCCACCCCTGCCGCGCGAGACCAGGCCGTGCCGCGCGATGCCGTCCGTGGCCGCCTTCTCCTCCCCTTTCTGGGCGCTGTTCCGCGGGCCCCTGCCGCGGGCCCGGCGCCTCCTCCTCGTCGCCGCGACGCGCGCGCACAGCGGCGCCGCAGGCGCGAGCCGCGCTCGCGGTACCCTGCCGCGGTTCCACACCCCGACTCTCCCCTCCTCGAAAGTAAGCATGCTTGTTGCCCCTGCGACAGCCGCGCATCGCCCGCCGCATAGGCATTCTGTCGAACGCCGTGTGCTCGTTTCTTCTGGGCGCGTAGTGAGCTTCATTAGTACTTTATGCGCTTGCTACATAAACATTCTCACTTCGGCTATTGGGTTGTTGAGAAGACGTGGCCTGCATGAAGCATTCTTTCCTTTCCTTTTATATCCTGGCATTTTGTCAAACAACTGGTGGGCATTGGGTTATTCACGTTTAGTTCCGTGGCTTCATTCCGGCTGTAACTGATATTGATATTGCTTTCCAGGGTGAGGTGGTTCGCATCCAAGGAGACGAGTTCTGGCACATGACGCGGGTTTTGCGCCTTGGCATCAATGACAGGTCTATATCGTTGCTCATGTGACTTCTACGTGAAAATGCAATTAGTTACTGGCATCAACAAGAGAAAATGTTTGCTATTGAACTCCAGTGTTTTTTTTTTCTGTTTATATATTTGTGAGCATTTCATTCTTTGCATACTGTTGGTCCTGAAATTACAATGGCTTGCAAATGAGTTGGTGGCTGCATAAACAACTCACCTTGATAAGTTTGATACTTTGATATGACAAGCCTATTTGATTGTGTAACATTTCAATTTTAACATTTACATCCATGGAAATGAGTTAATGATCATCCAAGAAGTGCTTTAACTGGTCAGCCCGTGCACGTTAGGATGTAGTACATTGTTACCTCTATAACTATAATATCACATTTTCTAGGAGAGCTTACTGTTGATAGAGCATAGTAGAAAAAACACTCTTGTACTTCTGGCAAAATGTCGTTCTGATTTATTATGTAACTTTGCACCAAAGGGTTGAACTATTTGATGGGGCGGGCGGTTTAGTTGAAGGATCTATACAGAAAATTGACAAGAGTGGCTCAGATGTTGAGTTATTAGAGGATGCTATGCTCATTGCTCCTCAAGGCATCCAATGGCATGTCTTTGCTGCATTTGGTGAGTCTACTGAAGTATATTTAGTATGTAAACCCAGAGATTTTTTTAATTCCATCCTGTAACCATTTTATAATTCTAATCCCCAGGGACACTGAAAGGTGGACGTTCGGATTGGCTTATAGAGAAATGTACTGTATGTTACTTACATTTTGGGTGTTCTGCTTCTTCATTGTCCATTTCTAAGTCTGTTTCCTTTTCCTATTCAGGAACTTGGAGCTTGTACTGTTACGCCTCTTCTGACCGAACGATGTCACACGATAGCGGAAAATAGGGTGGACAGGTTGCAACGTCTTGTGTTGGCTGCAGTTAAACAATGTATGAGGTTTGAGTCTCTCTTGTATTTCATGGTCTGTTAGTTTATGCTCAATTGATATACGTTATTAGCATGGTGTCCATATGCAGTTGCGACACAGAATTCTGTGCAAAAGGATCTAAACTAACACATTGTGTTGCTCTTGTTTTCTTAGAGACCTAAAATAAACTAATTGCACTGCTCTTGTCTTCTTTAGGTCAGAGAATACATGAAATGTCGCTGAAGCCCCCAATTCAGATAGGCAACCTTATTCCTGTTGTAAGTATCGCCTATGTTTTGCCATCTATATATGAAATATTTTGAGCAATCTCAAATTCATGCGCTCAATACTAAGAGTTATTTTCTGTTGTGGTCAAGTAACATTCTTTTCAGAGCAACCTTGATGCTCTGCAGACTATGGTACTTTCTTTAACAGAATGCATTAGTTCAAACTACAGTCATTCTTAGTGGGACAAGAAAAGTGCCACGATAGATCATGGGTTGAATGAAAACTTTCTTACTAACCATAGATGGAAACTGGGTATGTAGTTATGTCTACATCCGCATGTAGAACCACCAGAACTACTGTTGCATCTTTGATTTCTCCACTGTGTGTGACTTCACAAAATTATCTGAATCCTTTTTGTTTTATTCAATTTTTTTTTATCTAATGTTGACCTTTTTTTCCTATCAGGTGTCACAGTCAAAGCTTGCTTTCTTAGCATCAGCAGAAGCGCCTCCTCTTTTAAGCGTTCTGCCAAAATCTAGCAGTGAACAAAGCGGACTTTTGATTATTGGACCTGAAGGAGGTAACCGAAATCTAGAGTTTGATTCATATCCAATTATTTAAATAAGAGTGACACTGATCAGTTGAAACTGGAATTTTTCACCCAGATGCTTATTACTTGCTTATTCCAAATATGTTTGTCATGATCATTTGTTATTGTTGCTCGCACTTATGAGCATGTGATTATATAAATGCAAATTAAATATATAAATGTTAAACAAAACAGTAGTAAAGTAGATTCAGACATGTATCTTAAGCAGAGTTGTTAAACGCATATGGGATTACATTAAATTTCGGCCGTGCTAAATTTTATAGCATCAAAGGCTACTTAGATGATTGGAGTACCTTTAACTTCGACACAAAATAATCTATGCCCCAAATCACCCGATGTTATATTATTAGGTCACTGATTTAATATGCACTGTTTGTCATCCATATTCCTCAGATTTCACAGAAGAGGAGGTAGGTGCATTGAAATCAGCAGGTGCAGCCCCTGTCGGTCTTGGTCCATGCAGGCTACGAGTTGAGACGGCCACAATTTCGCTCCTATCTGCTCTCATGCTATGGTCAGATGCTAAACACCAGGAAACACAGGAATGCAGGTAGTCGATCAATGTACAGTTGGCAGTCATGTTCTTCTTTGTGTTCTAAACTTGTCCATAACTTTCGAGGTGATATCCTCCTCAAAGAAAACTTTTGGGTGACTACTGCCATGAAATGTTATTCAAGATATAGTTGGACTTACGAAGCAGGATCATGGAGAATAATTCCACTGCATCAGCACGGAAGTGCTCTGCTCCAGCTTCAGTTTATCTTGATTCTTGAGTAGAACCCTCCGTTTCCGTGTGAACGATAAGCCAGAAAACAATGCATCAATTGGTTTGCCTGGGAATCGTTTTCCTTTTATCATCTTGTTGCGCGTCTTCCAAATTGCCTGTTGAAAAGTATATAATCCACTTGGAGAAACGAAAACCTATACTGCCTGCGGGATCAGGCCTATCAAGATCAGATGGCTTTATGACTCGACTCCGCCGGATAGCATGGAATGTGCCTTCAATTCCTTGCAACTTAGGACCGTCGGGATGCAGATTCATTACCAGTACTGTGCCGTCGAAGATGCTAATCCGCAAACGAAGTTTACACGAGAGCTCTCGAACACAAACTACGAACCAAAAATCTCAAGAATTTTTCCATTGCCGTAGCGACGGTGGCGGCGCACTTCGGTAGTTCGGTATGGAGGTCGGGCGGAGGCGCGGCCACGTGAGAGGCGGGAGGTGAAGCGGACGGAGGAACGGAGAACTTTTTTATTTATATATTTTTATCTTTCAATATTGGTAAAAAAATTTATCTATTTCAAAATATTGTACATGCTATCATCGCTCGTTGGAAGGATGATAATAAATTATCGCATATCCAACAGGTGATAACTTATGAGGTACACGACGCAACGGTTAAAAATTAAATATCATGATCGACATGACATACACGTCGACATATCATTCAACCAACTGACAATACCTTTGTGCCTTTAGAGACCAGTGAAACAGGGGACACATTTTCCATACACAATGTGCTCTCACCATGCTTTTGTTAATCACATGCATGCATGCATGCTTTTCAAAAGCTGAAAACTAGCGTCTTTGTTAATCAATGAGGCCCACATCCATCACATTCATGCAACATTATTTGTGTACAGGCAAAAGGTGTTGCCTATTCAACAGACCACATTTTTTCAATGGGTCCAGTGCAGTTGTCGTCTTGCGAACAGGTGAAAACACATCTATTGATTGAACGATACGTTGACGTGGATGTTACGTTGGCTACGGTATTTAATTTTTGACAGTTACGTTGTGAGATCTATAAGGCATCACCCGTTAGATGAGTGATATCTTTGCTATCGCCCTTAAAAAAAAGAAGGACGATGATAATCTAGATATGCAATATTTTAAAATAGATATATATTTTTTATAAATATTTAAAAAATAAAAAATTGAGGAACGGAAACCTCAGGTCCAGGTATCGGCCCATATGGGGCGCTCTACTTACCGGCTATCGCCCGACCCGGCCACGTAGCGGAAGCCGCCGAGCGAACGCATGCGGCCGGCACATGCGTGACCGCCGGTTGCGACCGGGGCACCGCTCACGTCGCCGCCTCACCGGTACGCGCGTAGTCGCCAGGCCGTTGCGAACCTCGTGATGAAGCCACGGCTGCTGCGAGGATGATGGAGCCACCGAGTACCGACGCGGCAACGGGCGCGCGTCGCCGTCTTTTGCTGCGACCGCACGTCGCCGGTTGCGGGCCGCTCACGCGCGCCGGGCCGAGCCCAGCCACCCGGCCGCCGTCCACCCACCACGCTGTGCCGTGTCGCCCTTGGCTGCTGCCGTAGCACGAGACGGCGGGCGTTCCGCCCTTTAATCTGGCTGGCGGCTGCATCGCATCGCCCGGCGCCCTGGGTTGCGTAGCTTGTGCACTAGGCGCACCTACACGCCAGCATGGTACTGTGCATATACGGCTGCTGCAAGCCTGCAACCGTAGCTGCCGTCAGTGCCCAGGACACCGCAGCGGCACGGCATTTCGGGTTGGTACGTCTCATAGGTGGTCTCTTGTGCCTGCTCTTGCCAAAATTGCCTTGCTGGCTCGCCGCCATCCAATGAGTATTGGCAAAAATCCAAAAATATACAATGGACGGCATAATAAATAATATGGTGATGTATTTATAAACTTAGTAATTGTATTCGGCACCTTGTTTACTGAAAATTTGGTTTCGGTGAGGCACCAAAAATGGTGGGTTCGATCGTTTTCGGCACCTGAGGTGTCGAATATGACACTGTGCACCATATTGGACACTTGAGTTGTCAAAACGACCTATATTCGGCACCTTATGTGCCGACCCGTGTGCTGCTTTCGGTGTCTCACGTCGCGTCTTGTCATTGCTTTCGGTGCGGCTGTGACATATGCAGGGTCTCGTGCTGGTTTTGGTGTTGAATAAATGAGTCCACTGGTTTTAGTTGAGAAGCATCAGCACGAGAAAAGAAGGTAACAGTAGCAGAGTTGAGAAGCATCAGTGCGAGAAGAGAAGGGAGCAGCAGCAGAAGTGCAACGCGAGGAGTAGCAGCAGAGGAGCAACACAAGAAGTAGCAGCAGAGGAGCAACACCATCAGGTAAATACTTAGATTACGTAGTTAATTAATACCTACATTATAGTAACTAGAGTATTTAGATTAGAGTACTTAGATTATTCGTTTAGTCCATTCAGAAATAGATTTGCTTAGGCTCTTCGGAAGTAGATTATTTGCTTAGTTTGATTATAGGAATTTGATTAGTTAGTGTAAGTTGATTACAAATAAACTCACTTTTTCACTATATATAGGGCTAGAAATAATTTTAAAAATTGTTCCATCATATAACAAGAATATTAGTGAATTTTATCATTTTTTATTTTATTTGGACCCTAACAATGGTTAGAAGTTATAAAAGTGATCTTATTTGAGAATTTAAACTTAAAAGAGTATTACAAATAAACTCACTTTTTTACCATATAATCTAGGGATGTAAATAATTTTAAAAATTAGTCCATAATATAAGAAGAATATAATGAATTTATCAGATTTTTTGGATTTTATTTAAGGGCCTAACAATTGTTAGAATTTGTAAAAGTAGATTTTTTTGAAGAATTTTAGTTTAAATTATACATAGGATATTCGAGTGAATCCAATTAAAATAAGTTGCATATGGATTATAAAACACGTAAAAAAATTTTAGAATTTTTTAAGAAATAAAAGACAACTGTTTTTGGAGGAACAGAAGTCACTGCACCACCCATGAACAGTAACCGCGCGAAAAGTGTTTTTTGACGGGAGAAGCTGACGGAGTGGCAGAGTAGAAAAGAAGGTTAAAATCGATGGTAACAAAGGAATATCAAATTTTCCAGTGGTATGGAGGAAACAATAAGTTTTTTCAATAGTATTAAGGGAATTCTCCCTAAGAAGAAACTAGTCACCTAAACAATCTAGATTGATATTGCTTACAGCACGGTATGGCAATGTCTTCTTGTTCAAGAAGTGCATCCGTACAGCCCAATCATCGGCTACAACTTCTAAGCAAATCCGTCCATAACAAGTTCGTCGATAAGGGACACTCTATTTTTTAATAAGAAATGTTTTGTTATTTTGACCTCAGCAAAAGACATACACATAATCATATATTATTATATAGTTTCAGCAAAACATACCATGACAAACAAACCAAACGTTTTCTTAGAGCCTAATCTAACGAGGCGGACGCTGGCTACCGGCTGCTGAACAGGCCGACGCTCCCATTTTTGTTCCCCCGTGTTCAAGACAAACCATGGATGATCCGGCATTGTTTGATCTGTGCGCATCGCGTCAACCGTCAATGAGATCGCGAAGTTTTTTTAAAACTTGCATAGGCCAGGGCCTTCTTCTTGACTGTTGCAAGTAGCGCTAGCGACATTGCTTCCAGCAGAGTATATCTTAGCCACCACGGACACGACACACTTGGGATTTTTCTGTAGTTGATGAGACGAACGTATCGGCCCTGCCTGTTCCGTCTATCAAGTACTGACCAAAGTACGTACCTCCAGCCGCCGCGAACCGATTTTTCTTCGCTGTTGAGAGGAATTTATATTGATTTCATTTGAAACAACCAAAATTTGCGAGAGGAAGAATCAAAACATCCACTTGTCAGCTGTCGGTAAACACCTACGTGTGTAAACTAACAGATGGTTTATGCATGATAGTGTTCCAAATGCGAGTAGATGACGGGAAAGTAAATTCGAAGTTTCCATCTCTTGCGTGCTGACCCGCATGGAATGTTTGCATATTTGTGGTACGTGTATGTTTTGCACATGATATGTTTCCTTGTAATCACAGGAAACAAAATATTTCTTGTGAATTCTCATAAAAAATCCTCAGGTAATCGCACAAAGATACCATCGTACGAACAGATCTGAATTACTGCTAGCAGTGATTGAATCTCCGCCGAGTAACCAAAGAAGAAAAAAAAAATACAAGGGAAGTCCTCAGAAATGAACCGGACAAAGGCTACGCTAGCAACAGGCTGCCTCCCCATAAAATAATACCTGATCTTATTATGAAATCTTTATTTATGTGAATATCCATAACTTTTATAGTATCAAATCTTTAATTTTTATAGCATTAGTGATGTAAATCTCCTAACATAAATTCTTGAAACAATGTTATATATATATATATATATATATATATATATATATATGAGTTTGCATGTATCTGATAGAAAACAATAAGAATATAATATAATTTTATCTCTCACCCTCTTCGTTCTCTACATTCTTGTATATCAATTTTTGATAGTCAATAAGTAGTTAGTATATAACACGTTATCTGTACTCTATAAGCTACTATAAATTACGTTTTTAAAAAAATATTTCGCTGATCGTCGTATCCTTTTCTATGGTAAGATATTATTTCTAATCTATTTAATTTATATATTGTCTCTGTTCTATATTTATATGCTTTGCATCCGTATATTGTAGTTTGCTATTTCGAATCTTACCAAACTTGATTTCATGGCTTTGGATATTACTCGCAAGAACTATTTGTCTTGGGTGCTAGATGCTGAAATTCACTTAAATGCCAATGAACTTGGTGAAACAATCAAAGCAGAAAATAAAGACAAAGCTAAGGCTATGATCTTTATTCGTTGCCACCTCCATGCAGGTTTAAAGACCGAATACCTTACTGATAAAGATCCATTTGTTCTTTGAAACAAATTGAAGAAAGGTACAATCACTAGGAAACAATAATTCTCTCCAAAACTCGTTATGACTGGTTGCACCTGAGGTTGCAAGATTATAAGAGTGTTTCTGAATACAATTCAGTTATGTTTAGAATCACTTCACAATTATTTTTATGTGGAGATAAGGTTACTGATGAGGAAATGTTAGAGAAAACATACTCTACATTTTATATTTCAAATGTGCTGCTTCAGCATCAATACCATGAGAAATGATTCAAGAAATATTTTGAACTTATTTCTTGTTTACTAGTGGCTGAAAAAAATAATAAATTTTTGATGAAAAACCACGAGTCTCGTCCAAGTAGTTCAAGTCCACTCCTAGAAGCAAATGCAACTAGATATGATAATTAAAATAGAGTACGTGGACAAGGTCACGGATGTGGACGTGTGGCCATGGTTGTGTTTATGGATTTTGGTATGGTCGTGGTAGAGAAAATTATGGTGTTCAATCAAGAACCTAGTCAATCCTTATAAAAGATAAGAAAAAAGAGATAAAGAGAAAGGTGAAATAACTGAAAATGCATATCGCCGTTATGGAGGAAGAACTCTTTGGGCACGTAACTATTGTACACCAAAATACTTTATCGATCTATATCAAGAATCACTTGAGAAGAAAAGGAAAAAAAACAGAGACAAACTTTTTAAGCGGTAGTGGTAATGATATTTTCAAAGATGATCTTATTGGTGCAACAGATTATGGAGAATACAACCACGATGATGCAACTCACTTAGATGTTGTTGATTTCTTCACACAAAAATAGATCATCTAGTTGTTACTTATTTCTTCATACATGAATAATATATTGTAATAATAGTAAGAATAATACATGTTACACCTTAATTATGAATGCATAATTTCTCTTATATTTGTATTTAGCATTCATGGCTATATTATTTCACTACTTATAATTCATTTTAAACGTATTAGTATTTATTAGTATATTTTCTTTTGCAGTGAATGGACGAGTTATTGGCTCAAGAGCCTGTAGATGAAGAAGATAGGTCTTATAGACAGTGGAACAACACATATCATATTAAAGAGCAAAGTGTATTTTTCTTATCTTGACATAAGATGCAACTATTCATATTATATCTGGAAGTGCTAAATTGATATGGGGCTATGAAAGAGACATAATTATATTACCTTGTGGGACAAAGGTAAACATACACGAAGCACTATATTCAGCTTTAATCCGACAAAATAGATATCACATTGAGACAATATGTGAAGATAATTTGGAGTACCTCAACATTGCAAAGATGTTATTGGGAAAAAGTATATGTTGAAAAAATTATTAGTATTATCTTTTGATTTGTACTACACAAATCTCAACAAGAATGAATCATATACAATGGTAGAACAAAAGTTCACCAACCATGACAACTTTATTATTTGGCACGACCGGTTAGGCTATCCCAGATAAGTAATAATGTGAAAATTTATTAATAATTTATATGGGCATATGTTGAAGAACTAGATAATTCTTCATTCTAATAATCATGGATCGCATGCTCTATAAATTAGATACGGGTCCAAATGCATTAGACCATACGCCAAAGAATTATTTTTCTGCCTCCGCCACGTGCCCGCTCGTCCGTCCGTCCGTCCGTCCGTCCGACGTGGCGCGACGGCCGTTCGCGCTCTCTGCTCAAATCCTAAGACGCCGCCGATTCGCAGAGTTGCACAGAGAGAAACAAACGAGGAGCGCAGATCAAATCGAAGCCCGAAGCCGGGCGCCCCCCGCACCACACGTGACCTCTCCAGTCTTCCCTCGCCTCGCCTCGCCTCGCCTCGCCTCCTCTAGAAATCAGGTAATCGCCACCTCCTTCATCCTCATCCAATTATATAATCGGCTGCTCTGTTCGTCGCCATAAGAGAAATCTTTTTTGGCGATTCCGTGCAGGGCATGCGGTTCTTGCTGCGCTCCGCCGACGCGCCGACGATGAGCTGCCTCGCGTGTGAGCATGGGGCGCGTTCCTCGTGTTGTTTTCTTTCCCTTCCTTTTTTTCTTTCTCTTCTTGGCTTGCTCTGCTTCAGATTGGATCTAATTTCTTACCATACATATCTTAATCCCTGTAGATTTCCTCCAAGAAGGAGATAGATAGAACCAGGAAAAGGAGAGGCCCTGTTCTTGAGGCGATTGCGGCGAAGAAAGCCAGCGGCCGCTCGCTGCGTTCTCGGCGATGAAGTACGTCTCCGGGCCGTACTTCGAACCGGACTTCGATCCGCTCCTCGACCGCTTCGGCACCCCCGGGTACGCATCCGCTTCGTTCCTGCGAGATTCTAGGTCATCTTCCTCTGAATCGGTTCTTGACGAGCTGGGTGTGGCTGCAGGGTTGTCGTCGACAATGAGACGCGCGAGGACTGCACGCTCGTGAAGGTTTGTTCTCAGAACATGGTCGAGCATGGACAGAATTGGGTCAAGTCAAGTTCTTTTTGTTTGATTTTGCGTGGTTGGTTTATGTTCTAGGTTGATAGCGTGAACCGCGATGGCGTGCTGCTGGAGATGGTGCAGCTGCTCACCGATCTCGACCTCGTCATCTCCAAGTCCTACATCTCCTCCGACGGCGGCTGGCTCATGGATGGCAAGAACGGCTCCTCTCGCTTTTGATCAATTTGATGCCATAGCCCATCAAATTCGACTCTTGTTTATTCACGGAAAGATACATCAATCATTGCCTCCCCATTGATTCTTGGTTGGTGTCATGTTGCGCAATGCAGTGTTCCATGTGACGGACCAGATTGGGCGCAAGCTGACCGACCCGTCGCTCCCGGAGTTCATCCAGCGAGCCCTCGTGCCGTTCCACCGGCCCGGCAATGGCCCGTCGCCCAAGTTCACCACGTGCCTCGGCAACGTGGTCGGGCCGGGCGGGCCGGACGTGTCGGACTGCGCCGCCCTCGAGTTCACGGTGCACTACCGGCCGGGGCTCCTGTCGTCCATCATCTCGGCGCTGGTCGACAACGGCTGCCACGTCGCGTCCGGTCAGGCGTGGACGCACAACGACCGCGCCGCGGGCGTGCTCTACGTGACGGCCACCGCGGACGGCGCGACACTGCACCCGAGCCGCTGGGCGCGCATTGAGCGGCTGGTGAACTCCGTGGTGAACGTGACCGGGGAGCGGCACTGGGTGTGCATGTCGGAGCCCGTGCAGGGCCGCGTCCACACGGAGCGCCGGCTGCACCAGCTAATGCACGATGATCGGGACTACGAGTCCGGCCCGGCCCCGACGCCCGTCGACGAGGATCTTTTCAGCATGGGCGAAAAGGCAGCCACCGCGCGGACGGCCCGGCGCACGGAGACGCGGGTGTCCATCGACAGCTGGGATGAGAGGGGTTACGCCGTCGTCAAGATGACGAGCAGGGATCGCCCCAGGCTGCTGTTCGACACGGTGTGCGCGCTCACCGACATGCAGTACGTCGTCTTCCATGCCACCGTTGGATCCCAGGGGCCCCTTGCCATTCAGGTAGATACAGGTCTCTGTCAGGGTGATCATGCGCCCATGCTACACCATCATTTTGACTAGAATACTATACGGGCCTGACTGACATTGTCATCCTTGGCGTAATGGACGGAGGAATATTACATCAGGCACAAGGACGGGCGCACGGTCGACAGCAACGTCGAACGGCAGAAGGTCTCCCGGTGCCTCGTCGCCGCAGTGGAGCGGAGGACCTCTCATGTCAGCTCTAGCCATTCCTCGCCGTGGTACTTCGTCGAGCGCGCACTGCCGCGATTCACTAACAGGGCGTTGTACATTGGCATGTCCTGCAGGGCGTGAGGGTGGAGGTGCGCGCCGCTGACCGGTCGGGGTTGCTGTCGGACTTCACCAGGGTACTGCGGGAGCACGGCCTGTCGTTGCTGAGGATTGAGCTCAAGAACAAGGACGAGGCCATTGGGATCTTTTACCTTGTCACGGACACTGGCGGCGAGGTGCGAGCTGAGGCAGTGCGCGCCGTGCAAGGCAGGGTACAGGAGATGGACATCTCGCTCGACGTGGTCAAGGAGGCCCCTGGCTGGCCGCCGGTGAGGAAGACCAGCGTGCCGGCTCCGCCCGTCGCCGGGCAGGCCCAGGAAAGGCCGAGACCTTCCCTGGGGAGCCTTCTGTGGTCACACCTAGGAAAGCTCTCAACAAACTTTAGCTACATCGGGTCTTAAGACTGTTAGTCAGAACAATCCACCTGTTGTTCTGCATAGCCGCTTGCAATGGTACCTCAAATCCAGTAATTCCCTGGATCTGAGGTATCAAGTGTCACAATGTCAGGAAGCAGAACAATTTTGTATATAAAGTATAGCATGTTGTCACTGCACATAAATTCAGGAGATATTAAAGATCATTCTGCTCCTCTTATGTGCAATTCTTTGAACAACCAACCAAAGAATGAAACTTAATTATTGTAAAGTTGTAACATCACGAATGCTTATGTACACAAGACTACAAGAGTATGAACAAAATTACAAACCGTAATGCTGGTGGAACGTAGAAGCCCCGCTCTCTGTTCCCACTGTACAGCCTATTCCTTTGACGAACAACTTGGAAGCAGACTTATTCTTGAGCGAACGATTACAGTGTGTTCACCCCGGCAGCTTGGAAGCACAATAAAGCAGCTCTCTGTTCCCATTGTACAGCCTATTCCTTTGACAAACAACTTACACCTCTCCATTTTCTTGTACAGTAGAAAGTCCAGTTTTTCATTACACAGGTTGAAGTTCGCTTGGAACTAAATCATTTCACATCATCATCCTCCAAGTCACTAAAAGACACATCTTCCTCATCACCTATGTGGATAGTGGTGTGCCCAGCAAGATCGGCCTCATCAAACCAATCGTCTATGTCGTCATCGAATGTCTCTTGCAAGACATTTGAGGTCTCGGTATGAACCTTGGTGAGCTGCTCTTTGATGACCGATTTGTCCACTACTGCAACTTCAGTTACATGGATAGGATGCTTTTCAATCTCAAATTCTGTTATGGGTACGACAGAAGCAGCTTCCTGTCGCGCAGATGGGAATGCCTCTGTACGAGCTTTTAAGGTGTCCTCTCCTGACTGAACTCCAAGATCATCCTTATTATGACATAGCTGTTCTGTTTCGAGCTTTGACTGGCACTGCAAACGTTGCATAAGCATTGCTCTAGCTTCCACGATCTGCAAAAAAAAAACAAGAATTGAACTTAGGTGACCGGCTGGGGCAGTTTTGCCTTGCATCATCCTGATACAAACTATGGTGCCAGCACAAATGGCAAACGAGCATTTTTTTTAGTATGCTACACCTAGTTATGATTGCACCAACCAGGACATCTAATATGCTAACGTGCATCCCTCCTTTTAGTGCACCCATGCCTTAAATGGACCTCAAAAAGTTTTCCAGCAATCAAGTCAGTTGGAGGGAAAGAAGTTCCACCACATTGCGAATTTCAACCGCAAATCTAGTTTATAAAAGCAATTATAAAGAACTACAAATATTGAGAATGTAACTCAATATAGTAAGCACTTTACATCCTGATTGAGTTTCCACTTTAAATTTTAACTTTTCTACATGACTTCCTCTGTTGATTGAGTTGGAGTTTCAAATTTTAATACTACATCCGTTCTTTTTTACTTGTCATTTAGGACATCGACACGGTCTCCAATACACATATTTTAACATTATTTTTCATAATTATTTCTTAGTGAACTTTATTAATTATATAATCATATCAAAGCACTTTTCATGGCGAATCCACTCATATCATTTACATGTATCGAATCCTAGCAATTTGGTGTGTATTAAATTATTAATGATCAAAGTTTTTGAAGTTTGACTGCACACATTCTAAAACGACATCTATTTTGTGTGTAGTACCTAGTAAGACAACTCATTGTATACCTAAACTAATTTTAATTCATTTGGAGGTTATTGACTATGGTGCATGAGAGCTTTGAGACTAGCTTTAATTCTTCTGGAGGCCATTGACACTAGGGTGCATGGGAGCATTAAGGAGATGTGCTGCAAATGACCCATATCAACCAAATGGAAAAAGAAGACAAGGGATTAGCTAGATTATATATTCTAAGCAACCTCAAGATTACATCAGCACAAGCAGCCAAATTACATTATTGCTTCTCAACTGGAGAAGGTTGCAAAGGGAAAACTGGAAAGGGCAACAGCAGCTTGAAGATAAAATACATACTTCTAGTTCTCTTTCTGCGAATTTTGCAAGTGCTTAATTGGCATTTTGTTAAACTGTTTCTCATAAAAAAGGTTCTTGGTATGGCACAATACACATAAACAGACAGGCGTCCTACGCTGTTAGGCAGCAGAATCTACAGAAGGCCACTGAACTCTACTACCAGAAGAGCTCTGATAATCAGACAGGCACAATTTTCTGCATTTATTTTGTCCAATTAGGACATCTCTTAAAAACCCTACCATAACATACTTGTTTGACATCTAGTGAGACTTTTGAGTCCAATCATTGGATGTAACTGGTAACTGTTACAATAGGCATCTTGCTTGAATTTGCACTCGAAGGGCAAGCACTTCGATTTCTCAACATTGAGTTAGTACGGAACAAGAAATATCAAACAAATGCTGCACCAATAAATCCGAACCGTGGATACATACTGGAGAATAAAAATCTAGCTACAGAGACCTAATCTATACATACAGACTACCTAGATCTAAAGCATGCCGGTGTGATTGCGTTAGTTTTAAAAGTGAAGAACAACCCAATTGTAAAACACAGTTGTGCCAGTGGCTCAAAAAAAGAACACCAGAACATCACAAAAGAGCTATCTTAATAAATCCACTGACCTAATGAAGAATATCAAACCAGAATTCGCAAGATATACAGATAAGAATAGCATTGTTATTTTTAGCAATTAAATTCCAATATATTCTGACCTAACTTGTTATGATAGAGCAGCCTGTCAGGGGTTATTAACTTTTCTTTCCTTTTTTCCTTGCACGCACCAATAGCCCCTTATAGCTTTACTACTATCTACCCCATGTCTGGAACATGTAATATCTAGAGTGCGGAGCATTTTACCTGTGGTGTTGACAGAAGTTCAGCGTCATGCTTATTCAGTCTAGGATGTAGAAGAACAAAGTAAATTTTCCAAAAGCATTCTTCGCGCATATGGATTGGACATAATTCAATCCGCAAAGCTGCTAATCTGGGAGCAAGGTTCTCAATAGCCAAGGCATGTTCTTGTTGAGCATCAGACATGTCAAAATCTGAAGGAATAAAAAGATTATTGAAAAAGTTAAGAAAGCACTTACACATGTACAGAACTGGTGGAAAAAACAATGAAAATGCGGAGCAACCAAGGCATTCATAGTTTGGCAGTTACAGTAGAGTCAACAATGCAGAAGACACTTCAAAACATAAATCAACGTGAAATCTTAAATAAAATAGTATCACGAACGTATACTATTCAAATCATATAATTGCAACGAATATTACTACCTGCATATACAGGGTTTCACGAACTTTGATCATAGCCCCCACACTCAACTTGTTACAGACAAGCATTTTTTCCTGTGCTATTGCTACACATTAGGAAATCTTACTTTAGGTACCAATCTATTAGGATTCTGTTCATTCATTAAGGAATGACGCACAACGCCTCAGGGCTACTGAGCATAGCACTAAGCCACCAACACATTCTTGGGCATCAAGGACTTGGTGCAGACTGAAGAATTGATTATCAGAAATACCAATGAAAAATGGGATCTCACAGGAAAATGATCATGCAACACTCTGTGGCACTGGAATCCTGGATGTGGGAGCTTCAATTTGGAAATAACAGGAAAATTACCATCAAACATTGATGCAAGATAGGATGCTGGTGTCAAGCAAGCACAGGTTCATTGCCCAAGCTATTGCTCACACAAAAAGAAAGATCTTTTGCAAAGATAGTTATAGAAGATTTTCAAGCTCCCATGGACAAAAGTTCACAATATTTTGTTATGGATGCTAAGCAAAGATAATTTTATACCCATACATGTTAGTACAAAGAATGCATAAGAAATCCATTGTAATGTTCAAAGTCATCATGTATGTCGGTGTAATAGGTAAAGGGATGCCCCACTAGGCGGGCCCTAAGCTGCCAAGTGTTAGCCAGCGGACAGATATCCTCAAAACCACGGCCTCACCTTGTGACCAGGACAGAGCTCCTGTGACCAATCCCCTAATCGCAGAGCAAAACCCTGTGGCCAGCAGCTTGTGACTAGCCCCCTGCTAGTTGCAGGGCAGTTACTTACCTAACCAGTCGAATCACATTTAATGTCATCCATTCGAGTGTTTTCCTTCCACAGGCACCACTTTTCGGTGAGCAAGGTCGTGGGCAGGCGTGGTGTGCAGTGACCTGTCTCACAAAATTTAATGTTGAGAGATGGCCTCGCAGGCGAGCATAACGACATTCAGTGGATGGGACAAGGCGTGCAGAACGACCAGAGCAAGACGGGCGTGCCTATCCATCGTCATGATGGGCTAGGTGTAGTTAGCTTCGTCAGGTATAGGTTTGTCACAGAGTTCGGCATGGTTTGTTTGTATGTACACATTTTCCCCTGTTATATAAAGGGGGAGGACTCGACTTGTAAAACATATTATGTAACAAGTTCATCCAATCCATAAGAAAATGCACATTACGTAAGGCTATTATCCCATGGGAGGCCTGAACTTAGATAAAAGCCTCATGTTCTTGAGTCCATTAGATCCAACCCCAAGAAACATTGATCAACGCGTCCATCGACCGGTATACCCCGGATTCATTGTCAGTGATTATCCCCTGATAGTTGGCATGCCAAGTAGAGTCGTGCCTTTCGCATTTTCTCAGATTTGGAGACTATGGTTGGGTTACCCTTGTCTGGATCTATGATGGCCACAGAGTCCCGTTTCGAGTACCCTGACCGTCGCGAGGTTTTCATCATAGGGTACGACCCAGACGAGCCTGGTGTGCTCTAAGCATGGGACACCGAGATGGAGTTAAAGGATTCCGAGACCAAACATGAAGTTTGCATGGCGGCCCATGCAACCAGGGGCAACAGAGACGCTCATGTCACGAGAATCGAAGGTGAGCCCCAGGTCGTAGGCCAAGAGGGAAACCAGCCCAGCACCAAGCATGGAGATGGTCCTATATTGCCCCAGCAACTGCAGCGCAACCTGGAGGAGCGCCCGCCCGAGGTTGAGACCTTGGCGGTGGCGTCACGATGACTCACCGCTCCGCGATCAGCGACTTGACTACGGGGCCATGACCCCCGTACAGAACCTGTAGACTGCGCGAGTACTTCTTAGACACCCACCAGTGGCGGTATAAGAGAGTTCACCAGTAGCATCATGGCTGCGCGATCTCGCCTTTTTGGTAGAGACCGTCAAGCGCCAGACCGTGGTAGCCGGCACCCCATCCACCACAAGGTGTGGTCAAGGTGGTGGTCGGCAGGGTTCGCAGTGGACTCCGCAGCTGGAGGGAACCCATGCTCCCTCAGTAACAGGGAGTACAAGGAGACCTCCACCGTATCGAGACAATCCACCCGCAGACATGCGCAACTCGCTTCACCACCGCAACCTCCACGACGTAATCTGGGGCCAGAGAGTCACCCAGAAACAGGAAGACCGGAGTTTTTGATGGGGTCGAAGACCTGCAGCGACCATGAATTACGGAGTCAAGAAAAGAACTCGATGTGTCTACGACTAGCCGGAGAGTTTACCGCGTGGTCGAAGCGGTGAGCACAACTCTCGTCCTTGTGAAGCCACTAAGAGTAGGCGCGCGTGTGCGCGGGGTGGGGGGGAGGGGGGAGATCGTAACCGCCAGAGAGCCGCCGGTGGTCGACGTCCCATGGGCGCGTTCGGACGCTTCTGGGGAGGCCGAATCCACCGCCGATCTCTTCCCCCCTTGCCCTGAGGCTTGAAGAGCAGCAGCCTAGTCGTCCCCGATTGGATCGGGGCAAGGCTGGTCATCCCTATGCCGACCAGCACTGCTCGCAGAGCCTCTACTTGTGGTCGATAGTCGACTCCGAGCAGTAGCCAGGTCGTCCCTGGCTGGTTTGGGGCGAGGCTGGTCGTCCCTTTGCTGACCGGCACTGCTCGCAGAGCCTCCACCCGTGGTCAATAGCCGACTCTGAACGGCCTAATCGTCGCCGCGCCGAGATTGGTTGCCGGCCGAGGCGGTACTAGACGATGGAGGGATCGTTTGGGCGCCAATATTGATGTCTTAGGCGACCCCCATGACCTCATCGACTATCGGATGCAAAATATCAACCTCAGGAAGACCCTACAGCAGCACAAACCATGAAACTCTAACCCAGAAGAAGGCTTAGAGGCGGGAATTTTAGGAAAATGCCAAACTTACCCTCCTAAGCCGTGCCCTCTCAGACAAAGAGATATCGCACAGCGGAAGAGCACTGGACAAAGGGGCATCTTTCCTCAGGGCACCCGACATTAGGATTCGGACCCATGAGTCGGCAACTTCGTCAGTAAGATATGCGTAATATGGAAACTTGAGAGGTCGCACACCTAACAAAAACGCCAAGGAAACGGCTGCGGTATTACTTGCAGAGCTCTCCCGAGAGACATCGTCAAGCCCAACGTACTGAAATGCCGGATATGCCCTCCTTTGCAAGGGGCACAACCGGCGCTTGATGAAATCATGGACAATGTCCAATGCAGTCACTCTGGCCTCTTCAAGCTGGCTGATCCGTTGACCTGCACCGGCGCGCTCTGCACGTGGAGGTTGTCCAAGGAGCTGTCTATCGCGAGGTAGAACCAATCCTCCCTCCAGCTCGATCGCGACGACTTGAGGCCCACCTCGATAGAGGAGTCCGCGGCACCGTCGCGGAGACGGAACCCGCAGCTTCCGGTGGCCGACCCGATCACTGACCGGCATGTGTAGAAGAACCGGAAAAGGTTGAGGCACGGTTCGGCCCCGACGAAGTTCTCACACAGATGAGCAAAAATGCTCAGCATGAGAATCGAATTATTGTTGAGGTGAAGATGACAGATGTCGTAGAAGGAAATGACGGTGGTGAAGAATTTGGAGAAGGACGGCACGAGGCCAACCAAGAAGAAGGAAACAAACATCACGACCTCCCCCTAGCGAGGAGCAGACGCGCTCTCCCCAGAGCGGTACTTCGAGGTCAAGCGGCGGGTGAGTAAGTCGATGATACGGAAGGAACCGTATGATGTAAGAAGGAATGGCCCGATCTTCTCGATGTAGGATCACCGAAGATGAACAAGGATGAATCGTAGGTGTTCACCCGCTGCCATTGCAGGGACTTGCACCTCTATGGATTCATCAAATCTCACTCTCAAAGATAACTATCGAACCCTAAATTTCCAGTGAAAAAGTAAGCATGATTTTGATTGGAATGCCCTATTCCCCTCTTTGTTGGCTATGCCTAATCATAGGAAGAATGAGCATAAGACCCTCATCATGCGAGAAGCTTATAGCTAAAATATATTCATAATTTCGAGTCTGAGTTACATGAACACATACCCCCAACTTATATAGACTCCTAAGACACCTAAAATAGGAAACAAACTCATTACATGACTTAGACTCGAATAATTAAAGACTAAACTTCCGCCGTTGGTTTCTCTTTGATATTTCAGTGCAACCGAAAGGAAACAGAGGTTGGTACTAGATCCATTGTGTGGGCCATCAAATAAGCTTTCCAACAGTTACTCATACGTTCGAAACGGACTCCGTACATGAGAGATATGAACTTTTAATCCAGGTCTGCTGCCTGTGACGAGATCAATCCGAATTGAATTCAAACCTTCCTAATATTCAAACTCCATGTTAGGAATGACTTGAATCCATGTCAATCACGAAAAGGAAGTCTGCTAAATATTTAGAAGTCCGTAGAACTACTACATATCTTCAAATAATGCCTTGTAAACCTCGAACTTTCCATGCTTAGCAATCCCCACATGTTGCCATGACAGCCTGCACAACATCCAACGAAACAGTCATAACTCTTGGTAGGAACCTCCAAATCTTGTACCGTTTGATCTGTTGGAAAGAAGACTTGATTTGCTTTCCAAATATCAATATTGTTGCCCTTGAAATCCTCTGAACACATGCGCACAACTTCATGAACATGACAGACTAAGTAGCGTTGTATATTCTCATCAACTGACGTCATGCATTTGCTTCAGTCTTGCCGCATCGCACTTGGACTTAGGAAAAGCGGGTTCGCTGCTGGCGCGCGCCATCGGATGTTGGCGGAGGCTGATTCGGTGTCAAGAACAGTGCTTGGAGATGAAGGGCTGCGGGCACGGAAGTTTGGGGGCTAACAGAGGCGATGGAAAGGTTCGTAAAGGACCTCATCACTCCAACATAAAGGATCGCCGCGATATCTCAACCGTCGTGGGGCCCGGTCCTTTCAAATTTCAAAAAACCATGCTTGGGGAATCAAAATTCCTCGAGTCCAACGCCGTTTTGTTTTTTCCCTCCCACCTTCTCTCTCTCTCTGAACATTTAACCTCCCCCTGGGATGCGGTTTCCTGAGTCGACCACCAAGGCGTGCCGCATCAACAACCACTCCCTAGGGCAGACATGCGCTCACCTAGGTCCCAAGTGGCGTGACCGGACCTAACTACGACCACACGTAACACAGCGACCACGACCACTCGTCGCACAACGACCATGAGATACTACAGCAAACCACTCGGTCCACCACAACCGCAATGAAGCTTGAGGACTATTGTCGGTGTAATAGGTAAGGGGTGCCCTAACAGAAGAGACCCACGCTGCCAAGTGTTAATCGGAGGATAGGTATCATGCGACCAGTCCCCTGGTCGCGGAGCAAAATCCTGCGACTAGGCGGGCCCCATGCTGCCAAGTGTCAGCCGGTGGATAGATATCATGCGACCAGTTCCCTGGTCGCGGAGCAAAACCCTACGACCAGGCGGGCCCCATGCTGCCAAGTGTCAGCCAATGGACAGATATCATGCGACCAGTCCCCTGGTCGCGGAGCAAAACCCTGCGACCAGCGCAGGACAGGTACTCACTAACTAGTTGAATCACATTTAATGTCATTCACTCGAGTGTTTTCCTTCCCCAGGCACCCCTTTCGATGAGCAAGGTCGTGGGCAGGTGTGGTGTGCAGTGAAATGCTACGGGATGGCCTCGCAAGCGAGCGTGACAGCGTCCAATGGATGGGACAAGGCGTGCAGGACGACTAGAGCAGGATGGACGTGCCTATCATGTGGACGGGCTAGGTGTAGTTGGCTTCGTCAAGTATAGGTCTACCACAGAGTTTGCTACAATCCGTTTGTATGTACAACTTTTCCCTGGTATATAACGAGGGGATGACTCAACTTGTAAAACACATTATGTAACAAGTTCATCCAATCTATAAGAAAATACACAGGATGTAGGGCTATTATCCCACGGGAGGCCTGAATCTGGATAAAATTATCGTGTTTTTGAGTTCATTAGATCCAACCCTAAGAAACGTTGATCAGCGCGTTCATCGATAGGTATACGCCGGATTCACTGTTAAGGATTATCCCCGACAATGTCTAATGACCCAATTATCCCAACTCCTACACACATGTACTATGAATCTACTTCCAGCAAACAGGGTTGTCATGTTGTTACAGTTTCGTCATAGGCATGGAAGATGAATTTATGAGTGTGATAGTGGACAAAAATTAATTCCATATGTCTTGGACAAAAACAAAACCTAGCAACACATCTTCCCAATGATGATAAACTTGAAACTTTACATTTTATATCATTCAGAAGCAATAACTTGGAGTGAGAGGTGAAGAAATTACATGAGAATGGTCCATCAGACTCGTCATCGTCAGGGAGCAGCGGGAAGTCGAGCCAGGTCTCTGGGTGCCTGGCAATGTTTTGGGCGAATGCAAGCACCTCCTCGGTGATACCAATCACATCCCAGTCCTCCACTTCCTCTTCTTCATGCCTTACTCTCTCCTCCAATTCACCACCCTCCTGATGCCTTACTCTAAACTCCAATTTGCCATTCTCCCCATGCCTTACTATATGCTCCACCAATTCGCCGTCCTCTTCATGCCTTACCCTCTCCACCTCCAACTCGTGGCCATGGACCAACTCGTGCCTTACCTCGCCGTCGTCGACCTCAAGTCTTGCCCTCTCCTCCCACTCATGCCACACCTCGTCGCCCTGCACCTCATGTCTTACCCCCTCCTCCCCCATCTCATACCTAATCTCTCGTCTCTGCTCTTCCTCCCACTCGTTCTCCTCGTCGTCTTCAGGAGCGAAGAAATTGGAGGCCATCCTAGAAAACCCAGACACGGCCTTTTGACTTGAGATCCGGGAGATCCCGCTCCTGAACCTCCCGCCGATCTCCGATAAGTCGCTCCGGATCCCGGCAATCTCAGGCGGCGTCTCCGCAGCGCCGGATTGGTCCCCCGCCGACGGAGGCGAGGAGGAGGTCGAGGCCTCCCCCGGCGGTGGCGCGAGGAAGTTGGCGACGCCCCAAAACTGGCGCGTCAGGGTTTTGGATAGCTCAGTAAGGTCCTCCTTGACGCCCTCCGCCGCGGCCGAATGCAGCGGATGGGGAGGAAGCGGCGGCGGCGGCGGGATGAGCGCGGAGGAAGAGGGAAATGGGGTGGCAACGGCGGCGTCGGGGTCGTCGTCGGCGCTGGAGCCGTCAGGGATGTTGAGGGAGGTAGCGAGGGAGCGGGCGAGCCATGACATCTCCGGCGACCGCCGGCGGCGAGGCGGGTGGGTTGGGTTGGGTTGGCTCAATCGGCCGCTCCTTTTCGGGTTCGTGTTTGAAATGGACTGAACCGGGAGAAGAGACAGAGACGGATGGTTTGCTGAGTTGGAACTGGGCTCGGCCCTCGTGGCTTTGCTCGAGTACCGTAGCTCTTGCGGTTATTAGATCTGGATCGTTCATCTGAAATAGGTAGGACCAGGATGTAAACGGACCTTGTAAATTGTGAAAGTTTTTTTTGATGGGGTAAATTGTGAAAGTAATAATGTTAGGAAACTATTTTTTCATGGCAAGGCTTTTTTTTAGTTCTTTTCTTCGAAAAGTATGCTATCCTGATTTCATTAACGAAACAAAATGCTACAAACTTTCAAATTTTGTCATTCAAGGAAATACAAGAGTGTAAATTGCTTTTCAAGACATATCTACTCATTTCTAGGAGATATACTAGTAGAGTAGCTCCCGCAATTGCACAGCTAGATTTTTCAACCAGTGGTGACGTTAGCGGTAGAGGAGAATGATGGTTGCCTTTCCAATCAAGAAGATGATGAGACAGTGGCCACGAGGAGGGACGGGGTGTGGCACGAGGAGGGGCCTCCTGATCCGGAATTTTTTTTATATTATTTTTTATTGATATTATAGAAATAATACTGAAAATGAAGAAATTCTAAAAATAATACATATCCGTTTAACGGTTTGGTGAAAATAAGTTTTTGTCCTACCGTACGGCGAAAATACTGATTTCATCAAACCTTATGGTGAAAATAGGTAACGTGTCCCCGGTGACGAAGTTACGGGTCCCGGTGGTAATTTCGAGGCTATTTTCGTCAAACTATTAGATGAAAACTAATTGTCATTAAACTGTAGATGGAAAATTAATTTTCACCAAATAGGTGATCGAAAACTCTGTGCCCCTCGTGACCCCTCACTCTTACGTCCTCACCCGTGAACTCTATCTCATTTCGCTGCTTAGGCGCGACGGTGCGAGTAGAGAGGAGAAGAGAGAAGAAAAGAGGAAGAAGGGAGGAGGGAGAAGAAGGAGGAGGGAGGAGAAGGGTAGGAAGAAGAAGAGGAAGTTAAAAAAATTAATTTTGTTTTCAATGTATATCTATTGTTTTATTTGTATGTAGATTTAATTAGATATTAGAAAAATATTTTTTCTTTTGTAAATGTTGTTTTTAGTCCAAATCTTTGTATTAGATTATTTTGAGTTTTAGGTAAAGAAAATAAAATATATATACGTACAAATATTAGATCTTGGTATTCTAATTAAGATGATGTATGTAGGATTATATTATTGAATTGTGATAATATGTGCTTTACACTAAAATACAATATTTATTGGATTATTTTGACTTAGGACTAGTGGTTTGCAATAGAAAATAACAAAACAAAAAGAGCATCTAAAAAGCAATACAACATCGAAGTATTTATGTTAAAATTTAAAATTCAATGAATATTATGTATTTGAAAATTCGTAAGACTCCTAACATCATATGGTATTAATTAATAAGTTCTTGAGAATTAAATATATTAAATTTGTTGTTGCAAGTAATATATTTATTTAACAATGTTATCCCCATTTTAGATTTAAGATTGTAATATTGACTAGATTTTAGGCAACACAGACTACAATACTTCACATTTTATGACCATAAATGGTGGGTCGGCATGGCCATTGTGTTAGTCAGTTTTAAGTTAGTCGTATTGTATGAATATAATTTATTTTTATTTTTTAATTAATTGGGACAATAAGTTAGTAATCTAATTGATATATTTTTTAGGTGAGAGTTATGTCAAACTCTATAAATCTTAAAGTATTCTATGGAAATGGTCAAATCCGTAACGGTTCATCTGGTGTTGATTTGAGCAATTTTTCATTTACCATCCTTGAGCACCCAAACCCTGAGGGTACAAGGATGAAAGAGATGAAAATGTGGTTCACCTAATACTTTCAGCTTGACCCCTAGATTTCTTCTGTTATGATGCAATGCATGTAGACTCGTACGTTAAATCCAGTTTTTTGATAGTTAAAGCTGGTGTATCGGACAAACAAGTG
This sequence comes from Phragmites australis, assembly GCF_958298935.1. Taxonomy (NCBI): domain Eukaryota; kingdom Viridiplantae; phylum Streptophyta; class Magnoliopsida; order Poales; family Poaceae; genus Phragmites; species Phragmites australis. The sequence continues at coordinate 43,395,543 of NC_084923.1, forward strand.
GTTGAAATGGTTGGAGTGATGCAGGCGGCGTCGGGCTGAGTTCAATATCCTGGTGCATCCATGTCCAAGACAAGTGGATGATAGTAGTAGTGCAGCAACACTAGTAGAAGAAGAGGATATACGTGGACATGCAGTGTCAATGGAGGAAGTTGAACAAAGGCATACGACTGAGGCAGAGGTTGTTGTGCATAGGCAGGCAGCAGAGGTTGAGGAGGGTCAAGCTGATGCAGGGGAGGAAATTGAAGAAATTATTGTTGTGCTCGAAAACGTGGATTGTAATGTAATTCATGAGGAAGAAATTTTATTGGAATATGTAAATGTAGATAAAGATGATTGTGATGATGATGAGGAGGAGGAGGATGATGACTGCTCTAATACTATCATCCCAGAAGAATTGAACTTGCTGAACAAAGCGATGATGCAATGAGAACCATAACTCCCTTTAGGAATATAGTTCAAGTATGGTTCACCTAAATTAGGTGTTTCCCATTCAGTCTGAAATGAAGGATGCAGTGGTACGGTGGACAGTGACATCACACACAGATGTATTTGTTGCTGTCTCAAGCCCAGAAAAGTACAGTGTCAAGTGCAGAACTTACGGATGCAGCTTTTATGTTCATGCATATAAGCCGAAGCATTCGACGCATTGGATAGCCTCTAGAGTGGTTCAGCACAATTGTATACTGGAAAATGTTGGTTAAAAGCACCACAACCTCACTGCTGCACTAGTTTTAAATGAATTGTTCATTGAGATTATTCAGAAGCGCGACATGGAATGCTCGTTCATCCAACGATCAATGTTACAACAGTTCAAATATGAGATTATTTATCAAAAAGCTTGGCATGTGAAGCAGAAAGCCTTGGAGAAGCGGTGGGGTATATATGAGGCTTCTTATTGCAACCTACCCCGTGTGCAAAATTTTGAAGGTCAGGAACCTTGGCACATACACTGCTTTCAAGGAGACTGAACTTGATGAAAATCAGCATAGGATTTTTTGATGTGCTTTTTTTAGTCAGTGTATTCAATCCTTCCAGCATTGTCGTCATTTTGTTTGCGTGAATGGTACATTCTTGACTGAGAAGTACAAAGGCTAGATTCTCACTGCAATTGGTGTTGATGCAAATAACTATATACTTCCTTTGGCATTTACGTTTGTGGAGGGTGAGAGCAGGTTGAGCGGGCTCTGGTTTTTTAGGCATCTTAAGGTTGGGGTTGTCCATGATCGAGCTAACGTTTGCATTATACATGATCGATATACTGGGATCTTATCTGCTATAAAGACACTGCAAGAGAATTCAAGTGAGCCGTTCTCTTGGAATGACCTGCAGAATAGGTGGTGCATGCGTCACATGGGAGAAATTTTTTACAAGCAATTCAAGAAAGCACTAATAGACATGTTCAAGAGGTTGTACAGGCAGAACCAAAGTCGCAAGTTTGATACTTTGTGGAAGGAGTTTGATAAGAAAACAAGGACACACGTGCATGAGAGAAATAAGGAACCAGCTACTGATGATGACACTGTACTGGAGGCGCTGCCGCCTTTTGGAGAAGACATTGATCCTCCTAATATGAGAAGAAGGTCGGCAAGAAACATCAAATGTTTCTCACACTGGATTGAGGCAGAGCCAAAGGAGAAGTGGTCCTTACTCTATGACACCGGAGGTGCTAGGTTCGTGTACTGGGCTACGTCTTTATCGAATATGTGTAGTATGAACTAGTATATTTGAAAGTTTATACCTATTTGTTTTGATATTTTTTTGGTAAGTATGGCGTCATGACTACCAATATAGCAGAGACTTACAATTGGGTCACAAAGGGCTGCATGGACTCTCTATTGTTGCAATCGTTGAGGGAATGTTGTACGATATTATTGGTTACTACCAGAAGAGGCATGCTACTGTTGTCAATCATTGTACAACAATGCGTACGCCGCATGCCCAATGAATGATGGAGTACCTGCAAAAGAAGAACATGAAGCCAGTAGAACATATATTGAAGGGTTAAAGATGAGGCTACAGAAACTCAATGAAGAGTGGTGGGATAAGTACCTCACTACATACGGTAACATGCAGGTTCCTCCACAATTCATGTGTGGCCTTCTGACTATGTTGGGCCTATGGCACATGGACTGGCAGAAGGGTACATGTGCAGGAAGCCCTACCCTATGGATGCAACTTTTAAGAGATCCGCTGGGAATATCTGGATGAGAAACCTCCATATTTTCCACTAACTCAGTAGATATTTTCTTACACCCGACAATCTGTCTTTCCATAAGTCATGCTTCATTTAGCGATGGAGTATTACATGCCATTGTATCTTATCGAAGATTGTGTACGAGTAGATGCATATTGCCTTACGTATTGTAGCCACAGACATGTAATAAATGCTTACGATGACCCTTATATGTGATGTATTATACTTTCTTCAATAAAATGACCAGGATTTATCATTCTACCAGTACATTTTTCTAAGCCCAATGATTTAATTAGATTCTCTACCTTATATGCAAAGGCAATAATAACTACTTACTGAACTTTTGTAGAATGAAATGACCACACCAAACAACAGCTTTCGCAAAAAATCTCTATCAAGCATCAATGCCACAACTTTTTCAACTTTCATAGAGAATCCTATGCTCCATCCTCCAGCCAATCCTGTGCACTCAGTCCATGCACCAGCCTCCATCCATTATAAATAACTTCACCCTCATCCATAGATAGATCACTCCTTCCACAACTTTTTCAACTGCAATATCTTCCTCAACTCCACCATACCCATCCAAGAAATATTGGGAGATTTTCATCCCCCAGGAGGTCGAATTGCTGATGTACTTCTGTGATGACTCTTGTAGGCTTTGCGTATCCCTGGACATATCCTACACATATGACCTACGCTTCTTTATATGTGCCAACTATCAGTATGATAAGCCTCGATATGGACTGTATGAGTACCCACCGGTATTGCGATATAGATCACTCATGTGGCACTTTCCATATGATTTCATACACTATCTTACTAATCTCCCCTCTTGTTCCATTTGTCCAATCTGCTCCACCTATTTGTAACTTTATAGAATGGCTCGACATGGAGCAAAATAAGCACCAGAAGTGGTGGGTCGACATAAGTATGTGGTGGAGGAGGGAACCATACAAACACCAGGAGTACTAAAAACAGCAGGAGTAACTACGGCTGAAGCGTCAGGAGGAGGAGCGCATGAGGAAGGCAGGGGCTGAGCGCGCCATGACTAAAGCACGTGAAGCAGAGAGGGAAAGGATGTGAGAGAGGGCCTGTCGTGCTAGGACGGCGGGCACCGATACCCTAAGAAAGGGAAAATATCCTAGGTACAGTCACTAGAGCATCTATTGTAACCTGACATATTTTCTTTTCCTAAAGCATGTTAGGTTTAGCAGCGACACGCTATTAGGTTACTCTTTAGGCGTATCGTGCATGCAAATATTTGTTGTCGTCAGCTCTTTATGGTTATGATCTATTCGCGCTACGATGAAAAACCTCATGTCACATGTAATGTTCATCAGCGTATGTAATCTCTATACCGGATTCTATGCTACTTATACTTTACAACTACTATTGTAGCCTCCTATGTAATTTTTATCAGCTACGTCCCAATGTCGGACAAGTGTTTCTATGATTTATTTTACATCTTTTCATTCCGTATAAGAAATAAGTTCAATCACAAAATAAAAATATGGTATAATATTTTGTCGACAGAAGAAAAATTTTCGCCCATTCTGACGCAGGAGATAGGATTCACACTGAGCTCACGGGCCAACGCGTGAGATAGGGTTCACGTTGAGCTCATAGGGATTTTTCGTTCAACCGTTTGGCGAAAACAAGTTTATCGTCAACGATTTGGCAAAAATTAATTGTCCATGTTCTGTTTGGCGACGATTAGTTTTCGTCCAACGGTTTTGTGAAAATAGCCTCAAAGTTGCCAGCGGGGACACCTAAACTACCGCCGGGGACTCGTCACCTATTTTTACCATACGATTTGGCAAAAATAGTGTTTTCACCTTACAGTAGGTATTATTTTTGGAATTTCTTCATTTTTGGTATTATTTCTGTAATATCTGTAAAAAAAAGTAATATTAAAAAATCTCTTGATCCGAGGAGTTGTTGCACCATAAGGAGGGGATGGAGCGATTGAGTCTCTAGAAAATCACGGGGATGATAATAGGAGTAGCTGCAGTAATGCTGGATGTTTAGGGAGTGAGAGAGATTTCAGCGAGATGGGAATGTGTTGATGATAGAAATTGACACCAAGTGACCATGGCCATTGACTAATGACGAGTACCTGTGATCATGACAGTACCTCGAACCGATGAATAATACCCCTGACCAGCGGCCAGGCGACACAGACAGATGTTCGGATCGAGAATGTAGTCGAATCTAAGAAGACCAAACTGCAATAAAAGACACTCATGTAGATATATGGGAATTTACGTAGTTGAATAGGAAATATATATTAGTTACAGAAAGTTTGAAGATCAGAAAGCATAGCCGAATCATATATGTAAGTTTTATTTGATTTGTATTAGGAGTCCTGGTCTTATATGTCTAAGATTTGCCACCCATTAAATATGAGAGGATCATAGCCGATTGAAATCATCATCAATAGATGAAAAAAAAAAATCGCATCTATCTTTTTTACTTAGCTCCTGTAGTCCTGTCTCATCATCAATCGATCGAATATACAATTGTATCTATCTTTTTACTTAGCCCCTGTAGCTCCGTATCTCCTTCCTCCTCCTCCTGTTGCTCTTGATCTCGATGGCCAAGGACAAGCCACTGGCTGACCATGCCCTTACAGGGTCCCTCCCTGGTGCAATTTGCTGACGAATATCCATTGTTGCAGTGCCAGACTGAGTTTCCCAGGGGCTGCTCACCAGGTTAGTTATCCTTTACCACTTTGCTCATAAATCGATCGCTCATTGCCGTGAAAGCGTAATAGTTGTCTCCATTGTTGCATGCCCTACGTCTGGTGCTGCGGATTGCACATGAAGTGCTCATGTGTTGGCACGAGGATCCATATTTTTGTGCCAAAACATTTTGGCGACTCCGCTGGGAAATCAAAGCTTCAGCTATAATCAATCTTGCCGAAAATTAATCAATTGAACATTGTTACATCTGCGCTTATGGTGACGGTATTGCCATCTATCTACACCAAGTCTGAGATACAACCCAATGTAAGTAGCACACTTACCAGAGTTGTGATTGATCAATTAGTTGATACTGTTATGGCTAAACATTGCGAAAGAATGGTTGAGGGTTTAGATTTATCTAGCCATGTTAGGGCTTTAATGTTTCAAGTACCAGATGAGCAGCGTCAGAGACAACTCCTATTACATGATATTAGTACTCCAGATATTAATTCTGTTGGCAACATGCAACATGATTATGTGATTCTTAGTTCATCAGCAATGCTTACACCACTTAGGACATCACAAACTAGAGTGTCGATGAATGAACAATATGGCTGAATTGAGATGATGAATTCGGCAAGTCATTTCAAGCAGCCATTTGCTGGTAATATTGGTACTATGCAGCAAGGAAGTTTACATATTAATTTATTGGTAATGTTTTCTTCTAATGTGGTTATTCAACGAGTTACGCCGATGGACAATATATATGGCCAGAATAATATTAGCAATTCAAATACTTATGGTGGGCCATCTAGAGCAAAGGTTACATCACGATATTCACTTAGCTTGGCCACATATTCGGCTAGTGATGGCCAAGTAGTTGAGTCAGTAAATACATAAGTGCCTAATACATATGCCTTAGTTACGAGTTATAGCCGAGTTACTGAGAATTCGGCAAGTGTACATACACCTTCATACCATGCTGCAACCTATGACGTGCCTTATACATTACCAAAGGATTCCGGTATTCCATATAGGTCATTGCCAAAGGCAAATTTTAGGGCTCCTCTGCAAGATACTACATATATGCAGTCCCAAAGTTATTAAACACCATGGTTATGTGCTGAACTTAATGCTTCCACTTCGGTTTTGGATTATATCCGAATAAATGAAAAATCAGCAAACATGTATGGACCTGCATGCAACACTATGACATATAGTTCACCTTCATGCATACCTTATCCGGCTATTAGGCTAGAGCAATATGAAGGAAATTTTGGCTGCAATAGTGTTAAGGGATCAATGCATACAACCGAACACCTAGAATAGTAAATTCAACTGGGGGCAATTTGATATGAGAAAAGGGGTTTGGGATTCATCATATGAAGAGCCAAAATTCAAGCTCAAAAGAACAGAGGCCAACTATTGTTTCTAATTTGTCGGTTACGGATGAAGGTGTTTCGTTAGTATCCATGAGTATAGTTGACATCGATAATGGCAACATGTCCGTGTTTGATGAATTATCTGAAGGAGATCATAGCGCGATTGAAGCAGAATTGCAAGAACGGCGGAAGAAGCTGCTTTCATGCTATTAGAAAATAAAGCAAGACATCGTTAAGATAAAGGAGTTTTCATTGATACCGTGCTAAAAGAGGTACAACATATAAGTTCGTTATCTATTTTTCCAATCTGATTCTATAGTTTCAATAGATAGATCTATTGGTGATATTATGCTTGATGATTCCAAAAGATTGGGTAAAGGAGGTAATGTAAGTAGACAATAAGATTCGAGTACAAATATCGAAAAGTTGACTTCTATCGCATACACAAGTAGTCGGTTAGCAAAAAGGGAAGATGTCAGTACTAAGGAAACAGAAGAGTTGTTAGTTGCTAAGCATAGTAAAAGTGGGTTGTCGACTATAATAATCGAACAAGAGTTTGGTTCGGTTTCAAACCCTAGCGTTACGCAACAAGACATAATAGCTGAACATGATAACAGTTTGGATGCTAGCTTCAACAAAGTCATAACAACAGCTATAGGCGAATAGAGGAATAGTTCAGATGTTTCTAAAGTAAAAAAGAAATATCCTTGTTGCTTAAAGTCAAGCTACGCAGAGATGTTAATAAACCAATTGATAGTGTGTTGCAAGGGGAATTTGAAATAGAACTTGATAAGACAATATCCACATGCAAAATACTGTACTCTGATCATAGTAATGCGGTCCCATACCCGCAGGGTTTAGAAGTGTTAGAGCTTGCAAAATTCACGAGTAAGGACAATAGAATCATTGTGGAACTTGTCGGGCAAGTTATTGTACCAATGGGAAGGCTGTCAATAGTGTTCTATTAAAGTTAGAATTATTCTCATCATCTTTGCCAGACAATGTATTTATATGGATTACTTTACTTATTCTAAACTCAGTCTACATTTGGTCATAATGAGGCATAAGTTTTGTGATTATTTTGAATTTGGAGATACAAGGCTGTGGCTGAAGGGGCTTGAAGAGACCAATATTATGTAGTAAAAAAATAATTCTAAAATATCAAATAAGATAAGTACAAGTAAATGTGTAGCAAAATGGGTAGATGTGGAGTCTGAACCATTCGTTTGCTTAGCTCTAAAGCCGTTTCCACAAAAGAGTCAGAAAAAAGGAGAAAAGTATACATTTGATTTTACAAAGTGTGATTGGGTTTTTTGATATTTTATTGCAAGAGAAACATATTATATTACTTGATCATCATGTTATACCATCTCATGAAAAGTTGAAAGGATGCTCATATTAAAAATGCATAATTTTTATTTACTCATGGTATTAATGATTGCAGTGTGCTTCGTCGGCAAATACAATCGGCTATTAATGAAGGTCGATTGAAATCTGCAGACTGTCCAAGGGCAGGGGGCATAAGTTAGATGAAAGATTTTCCCCTGTAAATGTGATTGATGGTGGGAACAAGGAAGTGTTGATTCGGCCAGAAAGGGTTGATGCAACTAAAGAAAAGTAAGTAGGGATAGATAACAAGTTCATTGATCATAGAATTAAAAAAGCCATCAATTTTTTGGGTAAAAAAAGAATATGGCTTGGGTCCCTAAAGGCAGTAAACAAGTTAAGGTTAAGGATAATATTTAAGCACCAACTGTTATAGCTACACCAAATACAAAGCCAAAGGTAACATTCAAGGAACTTCTTGCTAAGTATGAGAAGGAAAAGACCAACAAAGTAAGTACTAGTCGGTTTAATAATTTCAAGCGATTGAGGTCATCATCAAAGCAAGAATTCGGTGGTCATCATTATCAACAGAAGGGTGCCAATGAAGAGGTTCTATTTCCACTGTACAAGCCGGCAATGCCCATGCCTTGGGGATATCATCCAACCGTGTTTCTTGCTCGCCCGACATGGGATTTCAACGGTATGTAGATGTCACCGCCTCAAATGCATTTAACTTCTTTTCATTCGGGATGGGGCATCACCAAGAAGACCCGTGTTCGACAATGACCATTTTGATCGAAGAAATTGGTCCAATAATTAATGAGAGAATAAAGTCGTCAAGAAAGTGTATTGCGTCAAGGATAGTGGCAATTCTAATGGGCAATCGAATTTAGTTGGAGAGAAGGAAAGGCATATTGAAGTTGCTGCAATGTCGATTATTATACAAGGCAAAGGGGTTGAAGGAAATACAATGGCTACTTATGCTAAGAAGGAGTCAGCTGATTTAAAAGAATGTGAACATACGATTACTGTTATTGTCGTGGTTGCTAGCAATAATAACAAAACAATGGAGGGAGCTACTCACAAAAAGCTAATGATGTTAGAACTGGTATACGAACTAAACGAAGAGGCAATGATACTGTGAGTTCGGTCAAGAGCAATGCAAAAGCACCAAATTTGGTTGCATTTAAAAGAAAGTTGGATGTGCATAAAAAAGAACCAGAAGTGTCTATGCTGTCTGACGCAAAGCCAAAGTTATATTAGTATGCTCAAAGGGATATCTAAACTAGAAATATGAATTGTTTCTATTGCCCGAGAGAATAAGAGTCGATGTTCAAGTAGTAATCATTCTGGCCTTGTAATCGTGCTTGAGAGTCAGGTTTATTTTTTGGCATGCAAGCTTTGTAAAAAAACATGAGGACATATGTTGATAACAAAAAATTGACACCAAGTGACCACGACTAGTGACCAGTGACCAATGACCAGCGACCAGCGGCTAGTGACCAGTGGTCAGTACCTACGGCCATGAACAGTACCTTTGATCAGTGGTCAGTACCTCCGACCATGAACAATACCTACGACTGGTGAACAGTATCTCCGACTGGTGAACAGTACCCCCGACCAGTGGCTAGGCGACACGGATAGATGTTCGGATCAAGAATGTAGTCGAATCGAAGAAGGTCGAACTGCAATAAATGACACTCGGGTAGATATATAGGAATTTACGTAGTTGAATAGGAAAGATATATTAGTTATAGAAAGTTCGGAGATTGAAAAATATAGCCGAATCATATCTGTAAGTTTTATTTGGTTTGTATTAGAAGTTCTGATTGTATATGGCTAAGACCTACCGCCCTTTAAATATGAGCGAGTTATGATCAATTGAAATCATCATCAATCGATCAAAAATATAATCGCATCTATCTTTTTTACTTAGCTCATGTAGTCTCGTCTTTCCTTCTTCCTCCTCCTGCTGCTACTCGTTCTTGATCTTAACGACCAAGGACAAGCCGTCGGCTGATCGTGCCCTGATGGGGTCCCTCCCGGGTGCAATTTGCTGACAAATATCTGTCATTGTAGTGCCAGACTAGGCTTCTCAGGTGTTGCTCGTCAAGTTAATTATCATTTGCCAGTTTTCTCGTAAATCGGTCGCTCATTACCGCGAAAACGCAATAGTTATCTTCGTTACCGCATGCCCTGCGTGTGATGTTGCGGATTGCACATAAAGTACTCATGTATTTGCGCGAGGATCCATATTTTTGTGCCAACAAAATGCTAAGAATATGGAACAATATGATGGTTAACTAAAATGTTAATTAATTTCCTTAGATTTTTTTTTTGTTGTTGAGAGGAGGGCGGACATTGCATCTCATCCCAATAAAAATATGGAAGGAATCCAGTAATTAACTGCAATATTGATAAAATATCATGATTTAGGGGTGGAACAACTTTGCATCTCAGTTGTCTGATCAAATGTGATGGAGGGTTGATATCTAATTTTCCTACGAAACTCGTATTTTTTATACTACCTTATTTCTTTTTTAGTTATCTCTATTAATTTTTTACAGTCTTCGAAACGCAACTTTGACTATAATATTTTATAACTTTATATCAATATACACTAATAAATCTGTACTTTTATTGAAGCATCTGTAAGAACAAATTTAGTGATATAATTTTCATATACTAAATCTTGACAACTTTAAACATATTAATGGTCAAACATTTATAAATTTGACCGCACAGATCTAAAAAGATAAATAAAAAAGAATAGAATGAGTATTAAGTATATATGTTAGTTAAATTCAAATTTGTTTGACTTTCACGCTCTAATCGCAAGCTTGCAGTAACCGCTAAATCTATTTAATTGATCCGTATGGTCAACTAAATGTACCAGTAAAGGCATTGCACTTTGTACGTACTCAAGGCGATCAGATTCGTGATGATGTAACAGATAATGTCTTTCTTAATTAGCAAATTCTGCCGTAGCAATGGACTTTATGATTTTGGTGTCGTACTGTCATATCGCACAAGCAAGAGCTGAATGCAAACAATACTTTCTTCTATGTTAAGAAACTTTCCAATGTACTTAGTACTGCATAAGTCTATAACTCTACACTGCAGATGAATTAAATTGCTTTAAATTTATATTGAACCTTTGGCTACGACATTTAAACTGCAACATTTCAGAGAGCTCAATTTCATAACGAAGCGGTAGTTTCTCTTATTTTTGCCTCTAACAAGACGACTTGTCAATGTGCACAAAAACATGCACCCCTGCCAAGTCTCGATTACAAGCTAGAAAACCTCAATCCTCTCAAAAATTAAAAAGTTACCAAATCAACTATTAAAGTGACATTTTAAAGTCAGTTGGCTACCGAATTAAAACATCTTAAGACGGCAGATGGCTCGTGGCGTTCAGATTGATAGAATCAACGATCCTGATGATCTGCTCGAGCGCGCTCTTATCGTTGAGGATGCCCGAGTGCGACACCTTGGGCAGCTCCACCACCTCGACCACCTGCGCAGGCGAGTCGTTCCACGCCTTGATCGGTCCCATGAGGCTGGACAGGTTCACCGTCCCGTCCCCGTCGCTGTACACCACCGTCTCGGGGTCCTCGTCGAAGCCGCCGTCCCCGAACACGAGGCTCTCCACCGTGTCCACGCCGGTGCCCACCAGGCACGTCACGGGCACGCCAGGCTCCGGCAGGGCCTCGACCAGCGGTCGTATCCGTGTGCGGTACGGCTCCACCCCTTCCTCGAACCCGATGTCTCGTAGGAACTGCGTCATGTTCTTAGCGGAGTAGGACCGGTTGTGGTGCCGCGACACCACTAACGTGGTGTTGCCAAACACCTTGGGCGTGGGCAGCAGCCACAGGTTGCTCTCGGCACTCCGCTGCTCGCCGCGGATGATGGACGCGTCCACGAACGGCACCCCCAGCGTGTTACCCGACGCGAAGGTGAGCATCTCTTGCACCGACCCGCCCCACGGCGTCGACAGCGTCACCAGCCGCTTCACGTGTGCCGTGCGCCAGGGGAGCGGGTTGCGTGCCAGCAGCTGCAGCGCGAACAGCCCGCCCAGGCTGTGCGCCAGGAGGATCACCGGCTTCCCGCCGTTGGCCTCGCACGCGGACTCCACAAGAAGCTTCAGGCGCTGCAGGTATGCGCTGCCCACCTGGGACGAGTGCCCCGGCCCGGCCAGCCCATACCGGAAGTCGTACGGAGCGCCGAACAGGTTGCGGCCCTCCTCGTACCCGGCCTTCTCCAGCGTGCTCGCCAGAGTGTTCATGTAACCCGTCACGAACCTGCACACGTCAATTTGTCACGTCACGTCATTGACATCTTCAACACTTCCACCTTACGACAAACTGGTAGAACACCTTGGTGTGCAAATGCTTACTTGAGGTTGGGGTCGAGGTAGCGGAGGGTGGAGGTGGAGCCGAAGTCGGAGACCCTGGTCTCGACGCCGGGCGCGTTGCGGTAGTCATCGGCGGCAGAGTCGTAGAAGAGCATCATCCGCTCGGCGAAGCACCTGGTTAGCGGCGCGACCAGCACGGACGGGTCGAACCAGAGGCGGAACCAGCCGCCGCGCCCCCGCACGGGCGGCCACACCCGGCACACCAGGCTCGATGGCTTGTACTCCTCCGTCAGCCGCGCCTCCAGCTGGTTGCCGCCGGCGCCCGGGATCAGTACCACCGGGTGCAGCTGCTTCTCAGCGCCCCGCGAGGCCGGCCTCGCCGCCGACGCGCCGCACGAGGCCAGCGACAGTATGACCATCACCAGAGCCGGTACGAGGGCCAGTGGAGGGCGCCTCTCCATGCTGCTACGCTTGGAGTTTTTTGTTTCTTGCTTGTTTGTCTCCTTGTTTTGGGATTTGGTGCTCCCACTTTGTGTGGTGTTGGTGCTTTCCAAGGCCTCCTGATCAGTGATGCTACCTGGATCTCTTGGAGCCGCTCAAAAAGGCAAACGCCACGGGCCTTACGGGGGAACGGTAACGGAGGTAGCTACGTCGTCCTTGCAGCATTGGGTAGGTACCGTCTAACCAACATGCAACGTCTAATCACGCCTGGGTCAGCGTAGCTTTCTCTGGTAACCTGTGGTTAAGTCTCCGGGCAGCGACCAAAGCACCTGCCCTGTACCTTTCTTTATCTGTACATTCTGTGTGTAGACTTGAAGGGCCCTGCTGTCGCTGGGTCTGGGGTTCTAGGCTGTGTCGATCACGTGATCCGGCGGTTGAGAAGCGTGCCTTTTTCTCACCGGACACGATCGGGCCAGGGGCGCGTACGGCAAGGAGATGCCATGTGATGTGTTTGCCGTTGGCCAGCCAGCACTGATGTGTCCGGTACGGTGAGTGATCACAGGCTCGCAGCAGCTAAGCTGATGGGGACATGGCAACTGCGGCATTATTGGAGGAATGTTGCTGCTTCCCTAAGATTATCTCTAACTATATTCTCTTCATTTTATTTTCTTTCTAATTTCTTTCTACATTCTTATTTTTTTTATTTTCTCTTATCTCCAATAACTTCTCTTTAAAAAAATTGTAAAGGAAAAGAAGATATAATCCCATTTTAAAGGGAAATGATTTGAAAATCCTTTCATAATGGGAACTGTGAATGGAAGTCGTTGAACGCTGAAGGAAAAAAAATCACGTTATGAAGGGATTCTAGACCATGAAGGAAATTGTTGGAGATGTTAAAGCAAACAGGAATCCATGCTAGATTTGATTCCATGGATCAGGCTTTGTCAAACTGGATTGGCATTTGGCCCAGAAAAAAAACGTGTGCGCTAGATATGGGCCTCATCTGGGTATTACATAAGGTGGGCTTCCGTTGGGGCCTAGCTGGAACCTGGCAACCTGGATATTTTTCCATTTTTTCTTTTTTTTGAAGAAAATGTTTTATTTTTTTCTGAAAGACTGTATTGGTATTAGTTGATATATAGGCATTATACGTACGGTTTTTATGTAGTAGATCTTGATTAACGTGACTTTAAGGCCCTCTCCAGCAGGATCTGCAAATTTGAGGATTCTAATGCTACAGTACTTTGCGAGTACTGTAGTATTAAAAATTCGTCTCCAACAGAGTCTGTATCCAGTGATACAGTACTGCTACAGTGTTAGGGATAGGGGATGTTGTAATAGTGATAGGGGATGCTGTAATAGTATTTTGAGGATAAAAATTTAAGGTAGCTGTTGAAGATGGTCTAAGAGCCGGCTAGCACGGTATTTTGCTGGCTGAAACGTGAAATGTTTGGCGTGATTGCTACGTTTTCCCTGAGAGCTAGTATTTTTTTTATCTAGTAGTCAGCCACTTGCTCCAAATGGATGGCTGCATTTTAATATTTTACTATCTAAGTTTCGGTACATTGTAAAAAAATATATAAATATTAGATACAGTAATATTAAACATATATTTAAGATGTAAAGATATTGATATGCTATAGGAACGCCGGCGAATAAATACGTCAAGAGCGATGTCATAATTTGATTTTATATAGGATTAAAAAATAAGGAAATTATTCGCTAAATTTCCCTTTAATTTTTTCATTTATTTTTCATTAACAAAACATGTTTTATATTTGTAGACGATAACAAGACGGAGAGGTGAGAGAACGATAGTGGGTGACAAAAATTAGTAAATTATTTAAAATTTAGATTTTTTTTATTAAATAAGAGGAAAGAATGAGAGAATAGATGACAAGGAACCAACTCATATTTTATATAGTCTTATACTTATATATGTATTCATATAGTACGTGTAAAATTTAAAATTAGATAATATACGCGATTGTATTTAACGAAATAGACAATATATCATCGTATTTATAATTTTAGCATTCGTATTCGACACCTCATTTACTAAAAATTGACTTTCGGTACATCGTACCCCGAAAATACTATGTAGCATAGTATTCGGCACACGGTGTGCGTTTATATGCATTTTTATCATTTTATGTGATATTCTCTTTTTAATTCAATTTGAATAAAAATAAATTTAAACATGCACAAAACCTACAATCAAGGGATAAGTTTAAAAAAAATCATCATAACCAACTCAGCATCTTTCTGGCGTACTCCGCGACGGACATATTGTTTTTTTTTTTTTTGATAGGTTTAGAGATAAAACTTAGAGATAAACTCGGTTTTGTATCCATGCATTATTTCATATGATCGAAATCATCTGTATGAGGTGTAATCCGTTTGTAACTCTAATGAAGTATATTTAAAGTGATAAAGAAGTATAACTCATGTGTAAAAGTGGTATATGAGAGGTGGGAGTACATACACCCAGGAGTACATACTAGTTTTCCTCTATATATATATATATATATATATATATATCCACACAGCCTCGGGAGAGGTGACAACGCTTCCTAATATGGCATTAGAGCCTCTCCTCTAAATTTCATTGACTCCATCTTCAATTCCGTGGGTTTTCACCCGCTGACTATTTTTCCTCGGTCGCTTGCATCCTCCTGGTGCGGGGCGACTTGATCTAGACTACTCTAGATAGTTGAATTTTGTTCGAATTCAAATTAAAAATAAGAATATGACATAAAATAATAAAAATGCATATAAATGGAGCATTACAAAGGAACTCACTTTTTCACCATATAACCTAGGGCTAAGAATAATTTTATAAATTAGTCCATCACATAAGAAAAATATTAGTGAATTTTTCTAGATTTTTGAGAATTTATTTGAGACACTAACAATTGTTATAAATTATAAAGTAGTCTTTTTTGAAGAATTTTAGTTTAAAATATATAAAGGATTTTTTAATCCAATTAAAATAAGTTGCACATAGATTATGGAACACGTAAAAAAAAATTAAAATATTTGGAGTAACAGAAGACCACCGTTTTAAAGAAGAGGGAAAGTAAAATTCAAACGTAATGCTGTTACTGTTCATGCGTGATATTGTTTATATCCTTTTCATATTCGGCGCATGGTGCGAAATACGTCGTATTCGTCACACCGTGTGCTGAATATAGTATTTTCGGGTATGGTGTACCGAAAGTCAATTTTTGGTAAATGAGTTGCCAAATACGAATGCTAAAATTATAAATACGATGATATGTTGTCTATTTCAATAAACACTGTTATGTATGTTGTCTAATTTTATATTTTGACCCGTATAGTACATTTACAACTGTAGATATAGAACACGTCTGGTGGGAACTCAGTGGGAAAAATAATATTCAAATCCGTGTCAGCTGTTTGTCAACTCAAGGTAGCTGAAAACCCGCGCTAAATTTCCTGATGAGTGATGACCCAACCCAACGGTGCGACTTCTACGGCGCAGACAAGCAGAGCACGACTGACTGGAACGGGTCAAACCCCAACAGTGAACCAGAACCAACACCCTATCATGCGAAAAATAATATTATAAGATATAATCTCATGTATTTATGGTTTAAACCTAATTTATAATATGATACATGTCAATTTATTTTATTTTTTTCACATATATAATTTTTTCTAACTCTACTATAAATTTTATAATAATTTTTAATATATGTCACATTATGATCCATGGCATTAGTACCTAAGACAGGGCCATAGGCTTTCCCCGACATGCCGTGCTCGAAGGGCGAACCGAACCAACCTTTCCCGCGCGTCCCCCGCTAGTCCGGTCACGCACGACTGACGAGACCAGTATCGGGTCAGAACTCACGGGCTCCGTAATCCGTACCCATCCAAATTCCAACCACGTCACCTCGCCAAGAACGACTCGCGCGTCCTCTTCCCTATATAACGTCCCAGCTGAAACGTGTACCGCTTCCAAGCGCCACCCCCCAGATCGAGCGGAACTACGTGCAGGAGCTGGTGCAAAACAGCAATAACCCACTTGGTTCCTCGCGCCCGGCCGGCATGTCGGTGGCGACGGCGAGCAGGGGGATGCGCGCTCTGGCCGTGCTGGGGCGGTGCGTGCGCGCGCCGTTCCGGGTGCTCGTCCGCGCGCGGGACCTGTACGTGAGCCGGATGGCGGCCTGCGCAGGGGGCGGCGGGCGGGGAGGCCTTGGGCCGGTGGGGCTGGTCGCGATGCCGCGGTGCCAGAGCCACGGGTTCTACCGGTCGGCCGGGGGTTCAAGCGAGGACGACGTGCGGGAGCTCATCCGTGCCGCCTCGCGCGCGGGTCCGCCCAGGCCGGCCGGCGTCGGGCCGCGGAGCCGGAGCGTGGCCATCGGGAGTATCGACGAGGACCGGCCGTGCGAGTTCGGGCTGGAGGCGCTCGGGCCCAGGAGCAAGAGCTGCGACGTGGGGCCATCGGCCAGGACGGCTCGCAGAGTTGGCGTCGCCGCTTAGCTCAACGCCGGCACGGTGAAGGGCTGACGGCAGTATGTATGAGCACCAACGTACATGTGACTTGCACTGAAAAATACGAGTTTCCGGCAGCGAGGCCGAGCAGCAGGCCTCTTCGTTTCTCCATGGTGTACCACGAATCTGCTGTTTGCTGACCAAAAGTAACACGTACTAATACTTTCCGTCTCAGCGTCTCGCTGCGGACTGTGAAAGCACGTCGTCGGGCAAAATTCTGTCCCGCCGCCCCGTGCATGTCCCCGTGAGTTGGAGCAGTGGCAGATACTGAATAAAAATATTGAATATTTTATTCATTAGATTAGATGTCCGAGTGTCTTATTTATTGGACTATAATGTGTTATATAAGTCAAGATATATATTGAAAAATAAAAAAATTATTGATGTCCTGTGTACCCTAGGTGGATCCACTCCTAAGTTGGAGAAGGGTTGAACATTTCGTTGTGTTTGACTATAAGTGAGTAGAGACAATAGAACTTGAGAATAGATTGAAAATCTTGTATCTATTTCATTGATTAGGGGTGATTATAGGTGTGATTGGTTGCCTATATGTATTTTACCTGTATGGACCATACATGTAGGTCGCTGCAGCCGGTGAGGATGGCGATGCAGCCCCGCTCGTGTGCGGCGAGGATGACAAGCAGCTACAGCCCACAACTCACGCAATGCGTGACAGAGAACCCAACAACGACACGAGTTGGCAGGCGGCAAGCTCACGGCGTTGCGCTGAAGCACGATAGCGAGCGGTGACGCGACGATATTGCGGAGGTACGAGTCAATGTGCTCAGGAGCTTAGGCGGGCCAGTAAACCAAGATGGAGGCGGCATTCGGCGTTGCCTGAGACAAATGAAGGTGAGGCCGACAGAGTGTAGGCCGGCTCTGAGAACCAACAACGTGGAATCCGATGAAAGACCAATAGATCGATCTAGAATCGCGACTATAGATGGACTGAGCCTGTCGGAGGATTAACTCCTGTCGCAGGGATCCCGAGAGACCCCTTTTTAGAGATTCGGCCGGGGGGATGATCCTGAATAAGTTCGTTGGAGAAATAAATGGAAGTGAATGTAAATGCAATGGCCGATGGTGGGGGATGATAACCTAGTGCAAGAAGAAGTAAATGCACCGGAATTTAGACAGGTTTGGGCCGCGCGGGGGCGTAATACTCTACTCCTGTATGGATACAATAACTGTCCTGAGGAAGTCCCTCAAGGATGTTGCTGGTTACAAGGACACTGGCATAACTAAGAGCTTCAGGCTCCTTATTCTTCGGCAGGGACTGTGCCTTGCGTCGGTTCTTGGTTCTTGGGTGCTTGCGATCTCTTGTTCGTCTATTCGATTGCTTGGATTGGTCCTATTCTTCGTCTATCCTCCTTGCTTCTCTTCTGTGCCGCCGGCTCTTTTTAGTACCTGCCGACCGAGTCATGCCCCGAACGGGAAGGAGGGGGGGCATAAGTTCCAAGACGCCATGACTGGAAAAGGCGTCATCATTTCTTCTGGGTGAAGTGACCGGGGGTGGAAAAAACGCCGCACGCCCGGTCACCTGTCACCGTAAACGCCCTGGCAACGGGCGCCGTGGAGAGGGCCCACCGGGCAGCCTCAGAGCAGCCCTGCGTGCCCGCCCTGTCTTGTTCCTCTGCTACAGCAGGGCGGCAGACGGAACGCCTTGGTTCTCGCGATGTTATCCCGAGACAAGCCAGATGATACGGGACAGGACCCGTGCAATTAATGACCCCACGCCTCTCTGCCAAAACATGGCAGGAACTGACGCTGCGGCGGGAGCAGTTGGATGTGTCAGGTCACGCACGCTCATTAAATGCGGCCTCGGACCTCTGACAGGTGGATACCTCATCAACAGGCCCCTCGGGGGCCTTTCTGAGTCGTCGGGGTACCGAGTGCTCGGGGGTATTGTTCACATCCCCGAGCGCTCTCTCCCGAGAATGCCTATCCTTATCCTCGGGGCACCGGGTGCTCTTGCATGGACCTTCGGGGAACCGGGTGCTTGGGGGCTGCCACGTGTAGCCCCGAGCATTCTTACATAGACCTTCGGGGAACCGAGTGCTCGGGGGCTGCCACGTGCAGCCCCGAGCACTTTCTCCCGAGCACTCTTTGTATGGATCCTCGGGGAACCGAGTGCTCGGGGGCCGCCGCCCACAGCCCCGAGCACTCTCTCCCGGAACTCAACTTTCCTGATCATCGGGGGACTAGGGTGCTCGGGGGTGACCAGATACCTCCTCGAGCACTTTCTTCCCGGTACTTAGACTCCGTGGATCATCGGAGAACTGGGGTGCTTGGGAACCACTGACTGTGACCCCGAGCACCTTCTCCCGGGACTTGAGCTTTTCTCATCCCTCAGGAGGGACCTCGTGAAATGGCGCCATGTGGCGGATGGCTGGCCGGGCCTCGGGACTCAGGGACCTCCGGTTCCTGATACACCGACACTAGCCCCCGGGCCCATTGGCAGGCGATGGCACGGAGACTGCGGATGGGCCCTTCGTCGCGAACGATGCCGAAGCCGGCGCGGACGCCACTTGGCAAGCTTCCAGATGGTAGTCACCTCGATTCAGGCCTTTGGTACGGCCCAACGGGGAGACGAATGGACGCGCGTCCACACAACTCCTGACGGGCATGCCAACGGGATGAGCGGCACGCGCGATTGCTGCGCAGATCGAGGGAAATACGCCTGGCAGCCGCTGACACCGCATGACCAGTAGGAGATTCGCCTGGCAGTTGCGTCGATCGAGGAAACCGTCCCGACGAGTGCACCGTGGCAGGAGCCGTTTGAACTCTCTGAGGTATAAAAGGGGGAGGGGAGCGATCCGCCCCCCTCTTTATGCCGTCTTGCGATCCTGCTCTTGCTTCCTTCGCGCTCCTGAGCCCTTAGAATCCCTTAGGCGATCAGAGCTCTTCTTTCTCTCCACCACCCAGACAACCTCCCCCTCCGACGAGATGCCGAGAGCTAGGGGAAGCCGCCGCGACAGGACTCCGGACAGCGTACTGCCGGAGTCTCGCTTGAGGAATGAGGAGGCGGCGGAGAAGGTCAGGAAGCTGTTGGTCCCCGAGGGCCAGCAGGGGGCCTCGGTGGTGACGCTGGCGAGCTTCCCGCCGGCGATGACCCACCCCGGGCGCATAGTATTGTTCACATCCTTCGTGGCGGCGGGACTGGTGCCGCCGTTTTTGACATTCTTTCTCCAAGTCCTCGACACCTACGGCGTCCAGTTGGTGCACCTGAGCCCCAACTCGGTCGTCGTCTTGGTGGTGTTTGCGCACTTCTGCGAGATGTTCGTGGGAGTAGCGCCGTCAGTGACGCTTCTTTGACATTTCTTCGTCCTGCGACCGGCCGGGAAGAAGAGAGGGTACTCCACGGCAGACGTCGCGGGCTGCTGCAATCTTCGACTGCGGGACGGCATGGGGGAGCGGTACATCCCCCAGGTGCTACGAAGAAAATGGGAGGAGTGGCGGCGGGACTGGTTCTTCATCGACGTCGACCCCCATGACCGTCTCGCCTTGCCGGAGGTGGCGGCGGAGCCCCAGAAATCGACATGGGAGGTGCCGCCGTCGGAGGACGCGAGGTTGGAACTGGTCTTCGAGCGCATCAGGTTCCTGCGCGATGCCGGGCTGACCTCGGTGATGGTGGTAGCGGACTTCCTGCGCCGCCGCCTGGCGCCCCTGCGGGAGCGGGCCCGGCCCTGCTGGCTCTACACCGGGCCTGAAGACATCACTCGGACCCAAATCGGCGCAAGCTGGGACCTGGGCCCGGCGGAGCTGAAGGCCATGCTCCGGGTGGTGACCGGCGTGGAGGACATGAGCCGGGCGGAGCTCCCGTGGCGAGAAATGGCACTCTGCGTCAACCCCGAGCGCGCGGCGATCCAGGCGGAGCTGCCAGAATTCGACGCCCAGGGGCTCGTCGACCGGCCGAGGAGCCAGAGCCCTGAGGCCCCCGAGCTCCCCGGGCTGGATGAGGCGGCCAGCGGGGGGGCCGCGAGCAGTCCGGTGCGGGACGGTGGCCCGGGCGCCACGAGCGGCGAGCCGTAGGGCAGCAGCGGGGCCGTTGCGGGCAGCAGCCATCGCACTGGAGGAGGAGGCACCGCCAACAGCGAAGCGGCGGTGGCGCCGGAGGACCGGGGGAAGCGCCCCCGGCTTTACATTCTCGTGGCGGAGTCCCCGCCGTCGCCATCGGCAGCGGCGGCGTTTCCGGTTCTGGAACCGCGCCTCGTTCGGATGGGGCCTGACCTAGCGCCCGGAGACCACGCGGCGGTCCCGCCGAGCCCCCAGCGGAAGAGGAGGAGGGAGAACTCCGAATCGGTGCCATCGGGCCCGGAGTTCAGGATCCCGGTGGCTAAATGGCAGTACCGGGGGACTACGACCGCGTAAGTTTCATCGTTCGTTCTTTCTTGGGCGCGCTTCGCCCGAATCAAGCTTCGGTTTTGATCTTCTTCTTTCTCATGCAGGCCGCCTATGGGCGCCGCCGAGGTTCAAGAAGCGCCGGCGCCGGCGCCAGCACTCGAGCCAAGCCGGCCGGCGGAGCCAGGGCAGGCAGACGCGGCGATGGAGGCGGGGATGGCGGAAGCGGCGGCCGTGACGGGACCAGCGGACGCGACGACCGAGGCGGGGACAGCGGAAGCGGTGGCCGTGATGGGGCCAGCAGACGCGGCGGTCGAGGTGGGGACGGCGGAAGCGGCGGTCGTGTCGGGGCCAGCGGACGCGGCGGCTGAGGCAGGGACGCAGCCGTCGCCCGAGCGCCCGGCGCCGGTCGAACCTACCCCGGGCGTGCCGAGCCCGGGGGCGGATGATGGCGTTGCAACCTTCGGGGACCCCGAACCCCCCGGAGGAGGCTCGCGGGGAACCTAGCGCCCGGCCAGCCTGCCGACCCCCTCCCGGTCGCGATCGAGAGCGTCTGGGTGGCGGTCGAGCGGCTGGGCACGGTGGTGGACGTGGAGGTGGCGCAGCTCGAGGTGGAGCGCGCCAGGCTGGACACGGAGAGGGCGCAGCTCACGACTGCCTGGTGCTCCTTCGAGTCCTGCCTCACGGAGCGGAAGTTTTTGGAGGATACTCGCGCGGAAGTCGCGCGGGAGCATGAAGTTTTGGAGAACGCCCGCGCAGAAGTTGCGCGGGAGCAAGAAGACGCCGCCCGCCTGGCTGAGGCGTCGTGGCAGCAGGCTGCGAGGCCCTTGCTAGGGAGAGGCAGGTGCAGGAGCGGGAGGAGGCGGTCGCGAGCCGCGAGAGGGCGGCGGAGGCCCTCCAGGCTAACCTAACCCGTCGAGAAGGTGAGGCCGACCGGACGCGCGCCGATTTCCAGCGTTGGGCAGAGGAGCTCCAGAACGCCGAAGGGGATCTCCGACGCTGGGAGGAGGATGTCTCCATCCGGGAGGTCGACACCGAGATCACGGCGGCTGACTTGGGTGCCCGGGAGGATTTGTTGACCCGCCGGGAGTCTGAGGCTGCCGAGGCGGCGGCCAGATTGCCAAGCATGAGGCAGAGCTGACTGCCCGCGAGCGGGCTCTGTCCGAGCTGGCGGCGCAGGTGAAGCAGGCCGCCGGCCATGCACCCGACACCGGCTCTTCTGGCGCGGCCGGGGGCTAGGGGCTCGAGGAGCAGCTGTGGATCGCGAAGGAGAAACTCGAGGCCACCTTTGTCGCACGGGCCAGCCTGCAGCATATGCTGGAGGACACACTCCGGCGGATGCGACGGTCCGTGGCGAGGGCCGGCCTTGGGCGACTCGTCGTGGTGTCGAAGGGCGACGGTCCCGGCCGATTCGTCCTGGGATTCCAGCAGGTCTGCCAGCGCCTCGAGGTCTGCCGAGCATGTCCTGGCCTGCTACCGGAGCAGAGACTCGAACTTCCCGCTGGAGCCAGCTCGGGAAGGAATAGTTGAAGCCAAGGGAGAGGCCGCCCGGGAAGCTGTTCGGAGCACCGCTGCCGAGGTGGCGGCCGGCTTCAGGCGGGAAGTGCCGCCGCCGCCAGCCCCCGGGGGTGGCCGTGACGATTCCGACTCCGACGCCGACTCCGCCACCGATTAGGCTTTTTGTAGTTTTTTCTTCTTTCATTTTTCTTTGACTTGATGTAAATATGGGAGTGATCCCTTAGAAATGCTTGTATTCCCTTTGTAAATATAATGGAAGCTTTTCTTTGGGCTCGCAACTCCGGTATTCTCGAGTACTTAGCGCTTTTTTCTGATGTTTTGCCTTGATGCCCCGAGGAGTACTTAGTCGGTTTGATCCGACCTTTCCTTCCCCAAGAACGATGTCGTCCCGACCGTCCTTCTCGGTGCGTTCAGCCCCTGAGCCCTCGCGAGTCCACACCGGCTAAGTCAAAAGACAAAGACACGAACTTCCTTGCTCGGGAGATAGGTCGATCCAGCACGGAGCACGCCATGACCGCTGAACACTTTTCCACCTTGCGACCACTCAGTCAGCAGACCGGAGACACGCGCGGGCAGAAATGTGACCAAGAGTCCCCATGGTTCGGTGGTGCCCGGGCTTAGGACGGACCGAACCGAGCACCGACAGCCCGCCCCTGAGGCCTAGGCTCCGGACTACTCGAGCGGCTCAAGCGATAGGATTACCCAGGGCGCCCAGGGACTCGGTAGTGCTCGGGGCCCTTAAAAGCGGACCGAACACCGCGACCACCATGAAAGACTTCGGTCAAACATTATCGCACGTACGGTACACCTTTCTACGGACCGTTCTGTCGTTCTAGGAAAAAGTGGACACACGGTAGGGTTTTGTGCGCGAGGAGACCATCTCACCGGGTAGATTAGAATACGAGGGCCCCCCGAGGACGACTCGGGAATAAAATATTATTGAACGTAAATTCGTCTGAATTTAACCACTCACCGGACAACTTTCGGCCTTTCGGCCAACCGATCCAGGAGGGGCGTGCGCTCCGAGCTCGGGGTGCCCGGGGACTTGGTTCCCTCAGCCGGGGCGCCCGAGCATCAAGGGGCGCGCGAGGAGCCTGGGGTCAGGTAATCTCGACCACTCATGCTTGAGTAGTAGGACCACCTGAGGACCCTTGGGGCCGAGCAGCGACCTAGGCATCAAGGCCCTCGCAGTCGAGCTGCCTTTGTTTTGATTGTCGATCTGTGACTTAAGAGAGAATGGAGAAAATCCTTGTTTGGTGCTCTTTGTTAGTGCGGTACTTGTTATAAACTGCTCTCGTTTTCGACCCGTGACCTCTCGAATACCCAGACCGGTGGACAAGAGTAGGCCGAGGCATAACCCAGAGGTCCTATGGTTCAGTGGCGCCTGAGTATGACAGACCAGACCGAGCACCGACAGCCCATCCCTGGGGCCTAGGCTCCGGACTACTCGAGCAGCTCGAGCGATAGGATTACCCAGGGCGCCCAGGGACTCGATAGTGCCCGGGGGCCTGCCACGACACCGAACACCACAGCCTACCACATCATACGTAAGTTAGCGGCAGCTGCCCGCACGCATACCGATCGTGATTCTTTTATCAGCGGGGAAAATGAGAGAGCGAACTTTTCTCGCACAATCGAGCATCTCACCAGACAGATTAAACATATGAAATCCAGAAAAAATGAAATTGACACACGATTACACATTAATATTCGTACTGAATTAACAATTTTTTTACAAGGTTGGGTGACTTACCCAGCTAGTGGTAGCCCCCGATCAACTTGGGCGGGGGGGGGGGGGGGAGCCCCCAGCCTGGTTGAGCTGAGCCGCGAGCATGCCCATCTACGGGTAGAAATTGCGCAGGTGCTCGATGTTCCACGGGTTGGGAAGTGGCTGCCCATCTTCTGCTGCCAACCTGAAGGAACCTTCTCGCGGGACCCCGATCACGGTGAAGGGACCTTCCCACATAGGGGACAGCTTATTCTTTCCTTCGCGAGACTGGACGCGTCGGAGAACTAGATCCCACACCTCAAAAGACCGTGCCCGGATGTGGAGCCGGTGATAGCGCCGCAGGCTTTGCTGGTAGCGGGCTGCTCGGACGACGGTGCGCCACCGACGCTCTTCCAGGTAGTCGACGTCGTCGCGCCTCTGCTGCTCTTGCTCACCCTCAGAGTATGCATGCACCCGAGGGGAGCCTAGAGTGAGCTCGGAGGGGAGGACTGCCTCGGCGCCATACACGAGGAAGAAAGGAGTCTCCCCGGTAGCGCGGCTTGGCATGGTCCGATTGGCCCATAGCATGGCGGGCAGCTCGTCGACCCATCCCTTCCCATGCTTCGCGAGCACATCATAGGTTCGGGTTTTGAGGCCCTTCAGTAACTCCGTGTTGGCGCGCTC
This sequence comes from Phragmites australis, assembly GCF_958298935.1. Lineage (NCBI taxonomy): Eukaryota > Viridiplantae > Streptophyta > Magnoliopsida > Poales > Poaceae > Phragmites > Phragmites australis. The sequence goes on from NC_084923.1 coordinate 43,420,702, forward strand.
AACTTGCCCGTTACTCCGAGGATGAGCGACAGAGGCAAAGCAGAGCTTGATACCGAGATCTTTGCAGTAGTCCCGGAACAGGGCACTTGTGAACTGGGAGCCGTTGTCGGTGATGATCCGGTTCGGGACACCAAAGCGACTGGTGATGCCGCGGATAAACTGGAGCGCCATGTTCTTGGTCACCTTGATGACTGGGACCACCTCCGGCCACTTGGTGAATTTGTCGATGGCGACGTAGAGGTACTCATAGCCCCCGATTGCTCGGGGAATGGACCCAAAATGTCCAGCCCCCAGACCGCGAAAGGCCATGACAGGGGGATGGTGTGAAGAGCCTGAGCTGGCTGGTGAATCTGCTTTGCGTGGAACTGGCACGCTCTGTAGCCGAACTAGCTCGGAAGCATCCTGGAGGGCTGTAGGCCAGTAGAAATCTTGCCGGAAGGCCTTCCCGACCAGTGTGTGGAACGATGCATGGCCACCGCACTCGCCCTCGTGGATCTCAGCGAGAAGCTCGCCGCCTTCTTCCCGGGAGATGTATTTCAGAAGAATACCGCCCGCGCTACGCCGGTAGAGATCCACATCTACTATGACATAGCGTTTGGACTGTCGAGCAACTCTTTCGGCAGACGCCTCATCCCCGGAGAGGAACTTTTCTTTCAAGTACCTTCGGATGTCATCCATCCACGAGGCATCTTGAGAACATTCAGCAAGTGCAGCACACTCGCCGGATGGCGGCACCCTGATGGGGCTTCCCACTGAGGGCGCTGCCGGGGTCCCATGAATTGAGTTCAAGGTTTCCCCTTTGTCCTGTTCTGCAGGCAGGACGGAAGGCCGTGTGAGTCTTTCTTCAAAGACTCCGGCAGGGATGCGCGCATGGGAGGAGGCCAGGTGGGAGAGGTCGTCGACCAGAGCATTGTCGCGACGAGGGATGTACCGCAACTCCAGGCCGTCGAAGCGCCTCTCCAGCTTCCTGACTACCGCCACGTACGCCGCCATTTGAGGATTTGTGCACTGGTACTCTTTGGATACTTGGTTGATCACCAGCTGGGAATCTCCCTTGACCAGGAGGCGATGAATCCCGAGGCCCACCGCGGCTCGGAGGCCGGCGATGAGGCCCTCATATTCCGCCATGTTGTTGGACGCGCGGAACTGCAGCTGCACGACGTACTGGAGTTCTTCACCCGTTGGGGAGGTGAGAACCACTCCGGCCCCCGCGCCTTTCAGCGAGAGGGAACCGTCGAAGTGCATGATCCAGTACCCGGGCGCATCGTGCCCGGGATATGCAGAAAACTCTTCTGGGACGACCTCGGGGACGGGCGTCCACTCTGCCACAAAGTCAGAGAGTGCCTGGCTTTTGATCGCCTGGCGACTGACAAAGTGCAGGTCAAATTTCGCCAGCTCCACTGCCCACTTGACAACACGCCCGATGCCTTCTCGGTTCCGGAGGATGGGTTCCAGTGGATACGTGGTAACCACCGAGACCTTGTGCGCCTGGAAGTAGTGGCGCAGCTTCCGGGAAGCGATGAGCACGACGTAGAGCAGCTTCTGAGCCGGGGGTACCTTGTTTTGGCCTCCCGGAGGACTTCACTGACGAAGTACACCGGTCACTGTACCCGGCGGGCCCGGATCGCGTCCTCACCCGAGGGGCTGTCGCAGCCCCAGGCTCGACGGCGTGGTCGGGGCTGACCGGGTGCTCGGGCTCTACTCTCTGGCCGGGAGGAACCGAGAGCTCGGGCTTGACCCCCTGTTCGGGGGGAGCCGAGTGCTCGGGTTCGACCCCCTGCTCGGGGGGAGCCGCGAGGACGGGGGAGTGCCCGGGGGCGGCCGGGAGCTGGGACCCAGCACCTGGCCCCACGCACTCGTCGTGCTCCACCACTAGCACCATGCTTACGACCTGAGGAGTGGCCGATACGTAGAGTAGTAGCAGCTCGCCTTCGGATGGAGCCACCAGCACGGGTGGTGAGGTGAGGTACTTCTTCAGATCGCGGAAGGCCTGCTCGGCCTCTGGCGTCCAGTCGAAATGACCGGTCTTCTTCAGGAGCTTGAAGAGGGGGAACCCCCGCTCTCCAAGTTTGGAGATGAAGCGCCCGATGGCCGCCATGCAGCCGGCGAGACACTGGACCTCTTTGAGTCGAGCCGAGGGTCGCATCTGCTCGATGGCCCGGATCTTCTCTGGATTGGCCTCGATTCCTCGGCTTGAAACCAAGAAACCGAGGAGCTTGCCCACGGGTACCCCGAAGACACACTTCTCGGGGTTGAGCTTTAGGTGGGTAGTGTGGAAACTATTGAAAGTCTCGGCAAGGTCATCGAGCAGGGAGGCGTGGTCTCGGGACTTGACCACGAGATCGTCGATGTAGGCCTCGACGTTGCGGCCAACCTGCGAATCAAGGGTGATGCGAATAGCGCGCTGGAAAGAAGACCCAGCGTTGCGCAAAACAAAAGGCATTGACATATAACAATAAGTCCCCACCGGGGTGGTAAAAGCAGTTTTTTCTTCATCCTCTACGGCCATGCGAATCTGGTGATACCCAGAGTTTGCATCTAAAAACACAGAAGATCACATCCCGCGGTTGCATCTACAATCTGATCTATGCGGGGCAAGGGAAAAGGATCTTTGGGGCAAGCCTTGTTTAGGTCGGTGTAGTCCACGCACATGCGGAGCTTGACGTTGGCCTTCGGGACGATAACTGGATTCGCCAGCCACTCGGGGTGGAGGACTTCTCGGATAAACCCGGCATCGAGGAGCTTGCTGACCTGCTCCCGGATGAATTCCTGGCGCTCAGGCGCCTGCCGCCAGACTTTTTGCTTCACCGGGCGTGCGTCCGGAGTCACAGCCAAGTGGTGCTCAATCACCTCCCTAGGGATCCTGGGCATGTCTGATGGTTTCCATGCAAACACGTCGGCGTTAGCCCGGAGGAAGGTGACGAGCGCGCTTTCCTATTTGCCGCCCAGGTCACCGCTGATTCGGACGACCTGGGAAGCGTCTTCACCCACCACGACCTCCTTCGTAGGAACAGAGGCGTCGGCGGCGAGTCGGGGTTTGGATGAAGAGGGTCCCGGGCCCCCTGGGCAGCCTTCGACCTCGGCCTGGGCTGAGACCAAAGCCATGTACGACTGCTCGGCGCAGGAGACGTCGCCGCCAGAGTCGGCAGTCACGGAGATGGGATCGGCTAGGCCCGGCATCTTGACCGTGAGATACGCATAGTGCACAGCCATCATGAATTTGGCGTGTGGAAGTTGTCCCGACTCCCGAAGGTTACGGGTAGCTCGACCTGCCCGAGGAGCAGGGAGTGCCCTGGTGTCACTCCGCAGAATGGAAGCGACGGCTTTAGGCGCCGGGAAGGCACCTGCAGCTTCTCGAAGGCCTCCTTGGATAGGAGGTTGAGGCCTGCACCCCCATCAATCAGCATTCTGCCGACCTTGATATTGCAGATGGTGAGGGACACCACCAAGGGTAGTCGCGCCATGCCTGCAGTACTAGAGGGGTGATCGGCTATACTGAACGTGATCGGAGCGTCCGACCACCTCAGGGGCCTGGCGGCCTCCTCGCCCTGGGTTGCCGAGCACACCTCGTGCCGCATAGTCTTGATTCCATGCCGCGAGGAAGGCGTGTAAGCGCATCCGTCGATGAAGGTGACGGTATGCTCGGGTTCCTGGAAGCCGAGCTCGGCGTCGCCGGGGGCGGCCTCAGTATCGCCTCCCCCGCGGGACTCATCGCGCTCCCTCTGGCGCTGCTCGACGAGGCCTTTGACCGTACGACACTCCGTGAGATCATGCCATCTGGTCTGGTGTATGGGGCACCATTTGCCTGGCTCGGGCCCCGCGGCAGCGGGAGCCCTCGCTGGAGCAGGAGCCCGGGCGGGTGCCGGGGCTCTTGCGGGAGCTGGTGCCCTTGCAGGTGCCGGGGCCCTTGCGGGAGCCAGAGCCCTAGGAGGGGCCCTGGTCGGGGCCCTCGCGGGCGCAAGCCGTTTGTCAGCGGCCGCCCGGCGTTCTTGCCGGCGGTCAGGCTCTTGGGCCGGCCTGTGGGCGGGGCCCTGGGCCGGTTTGACAGGAGCGGCTTCGCGCTTTCTTCTCTTTTTCTTTTCCCGCCTGTCAGAGCGGGAAGAACTTGGTTGGTCGGCGGCGGGGCACTCGGGGCGCGGAGCATGCCAAGCCCGGGCCTCCGCCGCCTTGGCGCACTTGTCGGCCAGTGCGAAGAGTTCTGCAGTGGTTTTGATTTCGTGCGTACCTAGCTTCTCGAGCATCCGCTCGTCGCGGACACCCTGCCGGAAGGCGACGATGACAGTGTGGGGGGCTATCCACGGGATGGTGTTGCGGACCTGGCCGAAACGTTGAATGAAGCGCCGCAGCGTCTCCCCCTCCTGCTGCTTGACGGCATGGAGGTCGCACTCCAAGCTGGGGCGCGTGAACGTGCCCTGAAAATTAGCCACAAACTGGTGGCAGAGGTCATCCCAGGAGCTAATAGATCCTGGGGGTAAGTTCATGAGCCAAGAACAGGCAGAGCCCCTCAAGGCAACATGGAAATAATTTGCCATCACCTTTTCTCTGCCACCGGCCGCCTGGACGGCCGTAGTGTATATTTGGAGGAACTCAACGGGGTCGATGGACCCGTCGTACTTCTTCGGCAGCTCAGGGTGGAACTTGGAGGGCCATTTGACCCGACAAAGCTCGTTGGTGAAGGCACGGCAGCCGGTGCCGTACCCTGTGGCGCGGATGGCGTTCCTTGGCGGCGAACGCCGGCGAGCCGGGGAGTCCTGGCGATCGTGGGCCGGAAAAGAGGAAGCCTGGTCCTCAGCCTCGGCCTCCTACCGGGTCTCCCGCTGGCGCTCGAGAGTGACACGTGCATCTTCGTGGCCCCTCCGCTCGTTGAGACGGCGGAGGTCCTGGGCTTCGGACGCGGCCAGGGGGGTGGCGCTCCGCCTGGAGGCCCCCCGGCCTATGCGAACGTTGCCCGTTGATGGGCCGGTTCTGGCGGCACCACGCTGGGTGGTGGCGCGAGAACTCTCAGCCAGCACCTAGCGGTGAGCAGTGCCGACCAGGGCAGCGACTTCTTGGATCCAGCGGCCCTCCGGGGTTTCCGGCGTAGCCTGAACAGGCGGATGCCTGAGGAGAGCGTGCGCCGCAAGCAGCGCGCTCTCGGGGCCAGCCTCGCTGAAAGCGAGCCTACGCCGGAGAGGCACCCGGCGCTGTCTAGAGGTGGACCTGGCGGCCGGAGTTTCGACCACCAGCTGGGGGTCGGATGGTGCACCGGCGGCGGTGGCCTTGATGGGCCCAGCGCCTTGGTCCCCTTGGGAGGGGAACGCCGCACGTGCAGAACGCGGCTGCTGTTGGGACGCAGCAGCGGCTGGGGTCTCCTGTGCGAGGGGCTGCATTTCCTCACTGGAACTGGAGCCAGAACGCTGGGGGCGGTGTCCACCGGCCATTTTTTCTTTGGAAGAAAACAAACAAACAGATTCAGGGATGTTCCCCCTACCTGGCGCGCTAGCTATCGGAGGATTAACTCCTGTCGCAAGGATCCCGAGAGACCCCTTTTTAGAGATTCGGCCGGGGGGATGATCCTGAATAAGTTCGTCGGAGAAATAAATGGAAGTGAATGTAAATGCAACGACCGGTGGTGGGGGATGATGACCTAGTGCAAGAAGAAGTAAATGCACCGGAATTTAGACAGGTTCGGGCCGCGCGAGGGCGTAATACCCTACTCCTGTATGGATGCAATAACTGTCCTGAGGAAGTCCCTCAAGGATGTTGCTGGTTACAAGAACACTGGCCTAACTAAGAGCTTCAGGCTCCTTCTTCTTCAGCAGCGACTGTGCCTTGCGTCGGTTCTTGGTTCTTGGGTGCTTGCGATCTCTTGTTCGTCTATTCGATTGCTTGGATTGGTCCTATTCTTCGTCTATCCTCCTTGCTTCTCTTCTGTGCCGCCGGCTCTTTTTAGTACCTGCCGGCCGAGTCATGCCCCGAACGGGAAGAAGGGGGGCACAAGTTCCAAGACGCCATGACTGGAAAAGGCGTCATCATTTCTTCTGAGTGAAGTGACCGGGGGTGGAAAAAACGCCGCACGCCCGGTCACCTGTCACCGTAAACGCCCTGGCAACGGGCGCCGTGGAGAGGGCCCACCGGGCAGCCTCAGAGCAGCCCTGCGTGCCCGCCCTGTCTTGTTCCTCTGCCACAGCAGGGCGGCAGACGGAACGCCTTGGTTCTCGCGATGTTATCCCGAGACAAGCCAGATGATACGGGACGGGACCCGTGCAATTAATGACCCCACGCCTCTCTGCCAAAACATGGCAGGAACTGACGCTGCGACGGGAGCAGTTGGATGTGTCAGGTCACGCACGCTCATTAAATGCGGCCTCGGACCTCTGACAGGTGGACACCTCATCGACAGGCCCCTCAGGGGCCTTTCTGAGTCGTCGGGGTACCGAGTGCTCGGGGGGTACTGTTCACATCCCCGAGCACTCTCTCCCGAGAATGTCTATCCTTGTCCTCGGGGCACCGGGTGCTCTTGCATGGACCTTCGGGGAACCGGGTGCTTGGGGGCTGCCACGTGCAGCCCCGAGCACTCTCTCCCGAGCATTCTTACATAGACCTTCGGGGAATCGGGTGCTCGGGGGATGCCACAGCCCCGAGCACTTTCTCCCGAGCACTCTTTGTATGGATCCTCGGGGAACTGAGTGCTCGGGGGCCACTGCCCGCAGCCCCGAGCACTCTCTCCCGGAACTCAACTTTCCTGATCATCAGGGGACTAGGGTGCTCGGGGGTGACCAGATACCTCCCCGAGCACTTTCTTCCCGGTACTTAGACTCCGTGGATCATCGGGGAACTGGGATGCTCGGGAACCACTGACTGTGACCTCGAGCACCTTCTCCCGGAACTTGAGCTTTTCTCGTCCCTCAGGAGGGACCTCGTGGAATGGCGCCATGTGGCGGATGGCTGACCGGGCCTCGGGACTCAGGGACCCCCGGTTCCTGATACACCGACAGAGCCGGAGACGGATCCAAAGCAGAGGCGCGAGAAAGGAGCCCCATCAGGCCGGGCTGACTAGAAACGCGACAGGCAGAAGCACGTCGTCGGGAAGAAACAGCGGTTCACGATGGACGAGGGGTGGGCCCGAGAGCGCTCGAGCTTTTTGAGAGCCAGGGGACACTGCCTAGAAATAGATAGCAGGATGGGTGATTTTGGAGTTTGATAAATATTAAAAGTGATATTGAGAAGCTGTTGGAGATGTGTTTTAGGATCAAAATCCCTATATTTAGCTATAGTGAGTCATTTAGGGTATCTCTTAGAGATGATCTAAATGATGCATAGATGTTGTGGAGGGGGGGAGCCCCTCCCCAACGGATACAGATATACAGCCGCAATCGGCGGTCACTTAAATTTGATCATGAGAAACTAAGTGGAGAAGTGCCTTGGTTTTAATGTGAAGAGGCATTGACAAAGGTTGATTTGCCTTGAACTTGGTTAGCATGTTTTTATGGATGCTTGTTCTTGTTCATGACTAACTCGAGTTGGTGGTATTGGGAATTAGCAAATTCTTCTCTGTTCGTAGAAAAATTACACACATCGGAAGTTCTAGTGTATTCCAGTGTTCATCAGAAGTTCTGGTGTGGGCAGTGCATACTCGCCAGATTATTTCATAGAGAGAGCAATTTTTTAAGCAAAATTGGAGGTTAATACACCGGAAGGTCTGGTGAGTGTGATGGCTACACTGGAGGGGATTACCGGAGTTTTTCTTGTAGAGAAGAAATATTTTGGAGAAAAATTGGAAACTTTCACACCGGAAGTTTTAGTGTGTTGTCTGTGAACTAGACCGAATGTTCCGGTGAGTGGTGCTTCGGGTTGAGAACAGTGAACACACTGAATGTTCTGGTGTTCAGACCGGAACATCCGGTGTTCAGAAAAGTGTTGCGATGTGCTCTGAATTGAATTGGATTTTAATTGAAGATTTTGATATTGAGCTAACATAAGATGATTTGGAGATGGTTTGGAGAAATATGTTTGCTTGTCTTATGGTGTGTAGGTGACGGATACAACTTGGCGATCGATGACAGGTGATCAGGGCCAAGTGGGTGCTTAGTGCCAGACGATCAAGGAGGCCAAGCAGAATCAAGAGTGATCCTAGCGATACACGTGGAGGTCAAGCAAAGTATGGAAGAAAGATGGAGACGGTGTGTTGATCAAGTCAAGTGAAGGGAACGCCGCTGCAAGTGATAAGGCGGTCTGAGGGATCGGGAGCGGAAGAGACTTGCCAACGATCAGGATCGCAAGACAAAGTACACACATCAACATCAGAGCGGTTGCTTAAGGTGTAAGCAAGACGGTGAGTCACACTTTGAGAAGTGTGCTAGAGTTTCGCGGTTTGGCCTCAAAACCACGGGAGGTCTGGAGGGTCACGTGGGATCATCGCGAAGCTTGCATCGAGATGAAGCTAAATCGTGAAGAAGCCGTGACCATTTGATGGATCGAGAAAATTTTGGACCAAAATGCTCCGATGGTAGGTAGGATGCCATTAAAAGCTAGGAGTATTTTGGGAATAAGGAAATTTAAAGACTAAGGCATCTCTCTAGGTCTATAAATAGAGGGGTAGAGCTATACAGGAGCTTTGAGCCAGCCATTTAAGAGTCTAGTGATAGCTTTTGGAGGAGAGGAGAGGATAGGCTTAGTCTTTGTAATAGGTTAGAGTTTTTTTGAGATAAAATACTTTATATTCTACCTAAAATAGGGCTGACCTCTGAGCTTAATGAAGTTTATTTTCCCGCAAGTGTCCTTGTTCATCTCCTTCTAGTCTCTCTATTGGTTCAGTTGTTTTGGTTGCAGGTTCTACTTTTTTATGGTGATTTTCGTTTTCGATCTTGAGGTAAAAAAATTTCACCTTGGCAAGGTATTCTTCTTGTTACTAGAAGCATAAAATTCACATGTACATATATATATGTGATAGGTCTTGAATTAACTTACCTCTAGATCATCAACGTGAAGAGTTCCCATTGTCAATGATCTTCTTTGGTCTTGTTTCTTTTCAAAGTTACGAGCTTTTGTGCACAAAGACACATGGAATGATCATGAATGGAACCAATGGTTTGTATTTCATCTGTGGAGTCATGGTGCACTAAATCTTTCTCTCTTGTGTTGTTTATGCTTCCGTTAGTGCATTTTTTAGGTGCGTTAGATGAACAAGAAGTATGCTATCTATTTCGCAAGAAATTTATAAGGCACTTATTCACCCCCCCCCCCTCTAGTCACCGTTCTTAGTCCTACAATTAGTATCAGTGCGAGGTTTGATCACTTATTGACTTTAATCGGCTTTGTGATTCTTAGACGACATATAGAGAATTGGGAAGATTTTGTTATTTGTAGTTATGATTTTTCGTACTAGAAGGTGCGTATGCAGGCTTGTCTCTTAAGTCAAGAAAGTGCAATTTAGGTGATAGTTGATTCCAACTACGAGATCTCTGCTGCTCGCACGACTCATGTTCAAATCGAACAATATGAGGTTAACAACAAGGTCAGAAATATTTTGTTCATAAGCCTATGTCAGAATGAGTTTGACTAGGTTCAGCACATCCGTACTGCCCAGAAGATCTAGACTACTTTGAGTGTCTTTAATAAAGTCACTAATTAAATTAAGGTCAGATGCTAGAGCACATACAATTAAGAATATCAAACGTTTGTGTAAGGCCCCGAAGAGTCTTTGGATGTGATGTTTACTCGTTTTGATGGGATTGTTAGCAATATTTGAACAACTAGTGTTCTGCCCTATTCTGATCACGAGAGGGCGATCAAGCTTCTCTATGCTCTGGATCATAGCATATGAGAAGTGAAGACCTCGAGTATTAAAAAGTTATTAAGTTACGACATGTTAATTTATGATGAACTCTTCAGCAAGCTCAAATCCACTGAGATAGCCATGGTAGCTTGGATTAGTCTCAAAAACCTCATGTCTTAGAATATAACGTTGGTTTTCAGATCTAGTGGTGGCAATCAAACTGGAGCTGGTGTTCTTTATGCTAACTCTTTATCTAGTGGTTTTGTGCTGTCTTCTTTGGTCTCTATCACAGAGGAGCAGATGGATGTGCTTGATGATGAAGATCTTACACTGATTGTGAAAAAGTTCACCCACTTCTACAACAACTGTCGAGATCGGAGGAGGGATGGTTCCCGTGCCTACTTTGAGTGTGATGACACCACTCACTTCAAGACGGGTTGTCCCAAACTCAAGAATAATGAACATAACGACCACGAGTACGACAATCACAAGAAGAAGAACAAGATGTCCTTCTTCAAGAAGAACCTCGATAAGATAGCCAAGAAGGCAGTTAAGGCAGTTTATAGGGCATTCGTGGCGGCTCTTAGTGACATCGACACCTCATCTAGCGAGGAGGAGATCTCGGAGGAGGATGAACTGTGTGTGAAGAACAAGGGCAAGAACAAAGACTTCACTGGCTTTTACTTCATGGCGGACGACAGCGACTTTGAGCTTGATCCCTCCGAGGTATTACCTTCCTACGACCAGCTTTCTATCCAAGTTGATACATTGAATGATACTCTTGTTAGCCAGGATAGGTTAATCAAGAAAGTTGTGCGTGAGTTAAAGGAGCTTAGGTCTAAGTATGAGTTAGTTTCTTCTGAGCTTGCATTCCTTAGGTCTAGGCGTGATGATGAGGAATGTGAGAGCTGTTTGGGGGTTATGACAGAACTTGTCGAGTTTCAAGTTTTGAATGCTCAAGTTGCTAGTCGGTTTGAGACTGCTAAGAAGAAGCTCTGTGAGGAGGAGTCTAGATTCACTATTTTAGGTGCCTGCATGAATTGCTTTTTGCTTGCAAAGGATGTTGAACTAAAAGCAGTGTGCATCAAGGAGTTGGAATCTAGATTGAAAAGTGTTGGGAGTTTGAAGGATGTGCAGCTAAATTGTTCCATCTGTATCATCTTTCAAGATAAACTTAGTTGGGTTAGAGGCCAAGTTGAGAAGCTTTTAGCCGAGAATGAGTATCTCCTTTCTCTAGTGAAGAAATACTCAAAAGGCAAGGGCAAAATGAATTTGATCTTGGCCAAGATCAAGATGTGTGCCGATAAGGCGGATTTGACTCTTGGTTTGACTTTTGAGAGGGTTACTTACAATGGGGATAATAAGACTATTTTCACCACACCTACTATCCTAGAAGCTGAGAAGTCCAAAATCAATACTATACCACGACTCATCAAGAAACTCATTCCTCAATCCACAAAGAAAAAGTCAACACCACAATCCAAGAGAGCTCCACACCGTAAGATGATAGGCCCTGTGAGAGGCTAGAGTGGCCGGCAGTCGAGTTCTCGAGATACGCTACCACTGCACCACTGCCAGAGATAGGGTTACTTAGTTGGGTTTTGCTTTCGCTATAGGAGAGATAATCGGCGTGAGTGGGAGTATAGCACTGGGACATGTACCTCCCTTATGTTGTTATACATGAGCCTTTTCTTCGCTCTCACTAATTAGTCTTTGACGCTCCTCGGTTTTCTCCTAGAGGTATTGCCCGACGTGGATTTTATCATGACTCATATGATTTTGGTCCACGTGTAAGAGGCTTTGAGTCCTAGAACTTTGGCGGACCACGTTTTCCTCATCGTGGTTCTCGCCCCCAACGTGCTAGTGTTGATCTAAATATATTCGCTTTTACCTCTGCTCCTCAAGTGTCTCGGTGCTGGATTCACATAAAGTTTCTTACTCACCCCAGCACTGAGTACTTGAGCTTGTCTTACTTGATGTAGGTGCAGGTCGAGGCCTGGAGAATAAGTGGCTCATTGACTTTGGTTATTCGCACTATATGACCGGAGATGCATCATGATTCTCCAGCCTTACCTTGATGAAGTAGAACAAGTACATCACATTCGGGGGTGATCGGATAGGAAGAGTGAAGGCCAAATGTATGGTAAGAGTGAATGAGAGTTTTACTCTCAAGGATGTGGCCTTGGTGGAGCATCTGGGATACAATCTTCTCTCTGTATCTTAGTTGTTAGATGAGGACTTGGAAGTGCGTTTCAAACATGATACTTCTTGTGTTCTTGATTCTTCTGGCGCTTTGATTTGCAAGATTTCCAGAGCTGGGAGGATTTTTGGAGCTGATTTTTCTGAGTCTCTCAGTTCTTCTCGGTGTTTACTTGTTTAACCTTCTTCTGAGCTTTGGATGTGGCATAGGAGACTATGGCACATGAGCTTTGATCTGCTTACTCGTTTAAGTGCCCTAGGCTTGATTCAAGGATTGCTCAAGCTCAAGTTTGAGAAGAATCTTGTTTGTGCTCATTGTGGCATGGCAAGATGGTTGTCACTCCTCACCCACTAGTCAATCCAGTGATGATTGAACGACCGGGAGAACTTCTCTATATAGACATTGTTGGATGTTCTTATCATTGTTGATGATTTCTCTCGCTACTCTTGGGTCTTCTTTCTTATGAGCAAAGATGAAGTGTTGTTACACTTTCATAGCTTGGCTTTGAGATTGTTCAAGAAACTCACTGGTGCATTGAAAGCAATTTATAGTGATAATGGCACTGAGTTCAAGAATTATCTCTTTGATGCTTTCTGTCTTGAGCATGGTATTGAGCATCAATTTTCTGCCCCACATGTTCCTCAGTAGAATGGCGTGGTTGAGAGGAGGAATCGCACTTTGGTGGAGCTGGCTAGGACGATGCTTGATGAGCATAGGACTCCTAGGAAGTTTTGGGCTAAAGACATTAGCACAACGTGCTACATCTCTAATCGGATTTTCTTACGCTCGATCTTGAATTTGACTTCTTATGAGTTGCATTTTAGGAGAAAGCCAAAAGTTTCAGATTTAAGAGTTTTCGGTTGTCGGTGCTTCATCATAAAGCGTGGCAATCTTGACAAGTTCGAGTATTATTCTTTCGATGATATTTTCTAGGGGTATTCTCTTTATGGTCATTCTTACAGGATTTTTAATCTTTACACTAACACCATCATAGAGTCATGTGATGTGATCTTTGATGAATCAACCTTTTATCTAAGTCCTGTCTTTGAATGTGTAGGTGATCAAGAGATGAGAGAAAGCATCTTTGCAGATGGTGATATTTCAGCTCTTTGGGATGACGAGAATGATCCACTACTTTCTACTATTGCACTCGCTTCTGAGCTGTTCTTTGCCTCTTCTACACCGGCAGAGGGTCCTACAACCTCTACTTTCACTTCAGCTGCTTTCGAACCTACACCAACAGTGTTTGAGGGGGAGATCATCTCACAGCGTGAGGCTCCTCAACACATTTAGCGGTGACATCCCCTACAGTTGATAATTGGTGACCTTGGTGAGAGGATAACAAAGTCCAAAACTGCTTCTCATGCTCACTTTACTGATTCTGTATTCGTTGCTTCTTTTGAGCTCCATAATGTTGGGCATACTTTATTTAATTTGAGTTGGGTCAATATCATACATAAAGAGCTTGAAAACTTTGAGAGGAAACAAGTTTTGGTCCTAGTAGAGCCACCTCCAAATGTCAACACCATAGGAACCAAATGGGTTTTCAAAAGCAAACAGGGGGATGGATATGTAGTGAGAAATAAAGGTAGACTAGTGGCTCAGGGTTTCACTCATGTTGAGGGGATAGACTTTGGAGAGACCTTTTCTCCGATAGCTAGACTAGAAGCCATTAGGATCCTCCTAGCATTTGCGGCATACCACGGTTTTAAGTTGTAACAAATGGATGTCAAAAGTGCTTTCCTTAATAGTTTCATAGAGGAAGAGGTCTATATCAAGCAACCCTTAGAATTTGAACACCCCAAATACTCTCATAGAGTATACAAACTTTAGAAAGCTTTGTATGGACTTAAGTAAGCATATAGAACTTGGTATGATAGGCTTAAGTCTTTCTAGCTAGGGCATGGGTATGTGATGGGGTCTGTTGATAAAAATTTATTTACTCTCAGACATGACAATGATTTTCTACTTATTCAGATTTATGTGGATGATATCATATTTGGTGGCTCTTCTCATGCTCTTATAGTCAAATTTGCAGAAATTATGAGTAAGGAGTTTGAGATGTCGATAATGGGCGAGCTTAACTTCTTCCTTAGACTGCAAATCAAGCAATGCAAGCAAGGTACTTTCGTTCACCAGGCGAAGTACACTAAGAATTTGCTAAAGAAGTTCAACATGAGCGACGTGAAGCTCTTGATGACACCGATGGCTACCTCAACCATACTTGATCCGGATGAAGATGGCGAGGAGGTGGACCAGAGAGAGTACATGAGCATGATTGGCTCCCTCCTGTACCTGACGGCGCCGAGACCTAATATCCACTTCGCTGTCTGCTTGTGCGCTCGCTTTCAGGCTTCACCGAGGACATCTCACCGCCAAGCGGTAAAACGCATTATGAGGTATCTCAAATATACTCTCGAGTATAGCCTTTGGTTTTGTGTAAAATCTTCGCTTTCTCTTCGTGGCTTTTTGGATGCAGACTCATCAAAGGGGAGATTAAGAAACCAAGTAGAGAAGTGCTTTGGTTTTTATGTAATGAAGCATTGACAATGGTTGATTTGTCTTTAACTTGGTTAGAATGTTTTTTTGGATACTTGTTCTTGTTCATGACCAACTCGAGTTGTCGGTGGTCTGAACACCAAAACATACGGTGTTCAGAAAATTGTTGTGATGTGCTCTGAATTGAATTAGATTTCAATTGAAGATTTTGATATTGAGCTAACATAAGATGATCTGAAGATAGTTTGGAGAAATATGTTTGTTTGTCTTATGGTATGTATGTGACGGATGCAACTTTGTGGTCGACGGCGGGTGATTAGGGTCAAGCGAGGTGCTTGGTGCCAAATGATCAAGGAGGTCGAGCGGAGTCAAAGGTGCTCCTAGCGGTATACGTGGAGGTCAAGCAGAGCATGGAAGATGGATAAAGACGGTGTATTGACCAAGTCAAGCGAAGGGGATGTCGGTGCAAGTGACAAGGCGAGCCAAAGGATCGGAAGTGGGAGAGATTTGCCGACAGTCCGAATCGCAAGGCGGAGTACACACGTCAATATCGGAGCGCTTGCTTAATGTGTAAGCAAGACGGTAAGTCATACTTTGAGAAGTGTGCTAGGGTTTCGCAGTTTGGCCTTAAAACCGCGGGAGGTCTGGAGGGTCACGTGGCATTACCGCGAAGCTTGCGTCGAGGCAAAGCTAAGTTGTAAAGAAGTTGTGGCTATTCGATGGATGAAGAAAAATTTGGATAAAAAATCCCCAAGGTAGGTAGGAGGTCATTTAAAGCTAAGGATATTTTGGGAACAAAGAAACTTAAAAGCTAAGGTACCTCTCTATGTCTATAAATAAAGGGATATAACTATAGAGAAGTCTTGAATCAGCTATTTGAGAGCCTAGTGATAGGTTTTGAAAGAGAGAAAATGATAGGCTTAGCCTTTGTAATAAGCTAGAGCTCTTATGAGAGAAAATACTTTGTATTCTGTCTAAAATAGGGTTGATCTATGAGCTTAATGAAATTTATTTTCTTGCAAGTGTTATTTTCATCTTCTTCTAGTCTCCCTATTGGTTCAATTGTTTTAGTTGCCGGTTTTACTTTTTCGATGGTGATTTTCGTTTCCGATCTTGAGCTGAATTTTTGTAAGGTATTCTTCTTATTTGTAGATACATAAAATTCACATATACGTACATATATGATAATCTTAAATTCACTTGCATCTAGATCATCAATGTGGAGAGTTTCCACTGCTAGATGATCTTCTTTAGTCTTGTTTTTTTCAAAGTTACGAATTTTTTGCACAAAAACATATGT
Organism: Phragmites australis; assembly: GCF_958298935.1. Classification (NCBI taxonomy): domain Eukaryota; kingdom Viridiplantae; phylum Streptophyta; class Magnoliopsida; order Poales; family Poaceae; genus Phragmites; species Phragmites australis. The sequence goes on from NC_084923.1 coordinate 43,436,458, forward strand.
AATGATTTTGAATAGAAACAATAGGTCGTATTTCATTCGTGGAGTCACAGTGCACTAAATCTTTCTCTCTTACGTTGTTTATGCTTCCGATAGCACATTGGTGACAAAAAATATATCATATATTTAAAAGAATTATAAAACATACGAATCAAGAACATACAACCGCCATCGGCGGCGAACATACAACACGCTGTACCGACTGCGATGGCAGTTGAGGATACGGAGAACGCAGATACGGGAGCCGTCGTTCTTTAGCCGCGAGCATGTCGACGCCATCTTGAAGAAAAAATCACGTCTTTCTTGACCGTCCTCGTTGAATAATGGGCGGCAGAAACCTGCGGCCACCCTCGCCGACTTATCCTTTGACTCGGTACGCGAGACCATCCGTTTCTGTACACGCTCGGCAATGGGATGTCTGCGTAGCTGCGTTTGACGTGCCGGAAAACAGCCGGAGCACGGTACCAAATAAGCAAGCGATCAAGTGCCACGTCTCGCAAGGGATCAAAGCTGCCGAGACAGGCGACTCGCAACTGGGTTCGTTAAGCTTCTGTAGGCATGTTTGCTTCGGTTGATATGGTTTCAACACGATTCGGCCTAGCGTGACGCCCGGCCCAACTAAAAACTGGATCGCTGACATTATCCATGGCCTCCAACCCGCTAGACTCTGTCCGGACCACTAGAAGTTGGATTCGCTGACACTGCTGGTGATAACTCCTACTGTGCAAGGACCATCGTGTAGGTAGGATCCAGTTATGACAAATGTGGAGTGTCGCCGTGCCGGGCTGGACTAATCATACACTTCACATAAAAGTCTCTAAAAAATCATAGAAGAAATCGAACAAAGAAACTTGCGTTCCGGAGCCAGTGCTATCTGCTGCTAGTTCACTTTCACTTTGTGTCGTTCTTCGATTTGGTTTTGCTGGCCGTGCAACGGTCACTGGATGCGCTGCCTTAGCTTCGCCGCGGATTCTCTTGTAAATGGTTCGGCTTTAATAGAGCTTAGTCCATTGCTTTCCAGCGTTGTCGTAGTTCTACTGATCTGATGGACAATGCACATTGTTCTTTCTCCAGATTCACGATCACGTATGCGAACAATCTGACCTTTGCGACAGTAAAGGTTTGTCTCGTTTTCATCTCCCGTTCCTTGGATCTACCCACCTTGTTCATTTATATATTGGGATAGATGAATCAAATTTACGTGCCATTGGTAACAAGACCCTGATTGGTTGCCTATGAATGTAGGGTGGTCAGCATACTGCTCCAGAAAACCGGCCTGAAAAATGCTTTGCCATGGCGAAAAGGTGGCTGGATAATAAGTCTCTGTTTGGCAGAGCTACCAGAGCAGCTTTCCAGCTAGAATCAGCAGAATTATGTCAAACAGCAACTTTCAGTTTTTAGCTCCCAAATGATACGCAGACACAGCATGAAACATTTCAAATTACGCATGATAATCAAACAGCCAGCAGAGATTCCTCAAGGCCAGGGTGGACCGTGTCCCATCCCAACTAAAATTTCTTAAAGACATAATACTTCTTGAGTGAGTATGGATACAAATTAGGTGGAAGATTCGCCCTCTGCCCCTCCTAGAGACTTGTTTAATTAAGTTTCTTCATGTTACTTTGGTGCTGTTTGCAGTGGGGATACAACAACCGACAAGCGACAGAAAGGAACTTATTTATTTAAGTAATTTTGCAGAATACAATGTGTGTGGACTACACAACTGCAGTGCAAAATTAGAGTTAATGTCATGCTTTCACAGATGATAGAAAATGGTACATATTTGGATTCTTGGTAGAGAAGCTCATTAGCAGTTCTGTGTTCTGATGGCAACAAAAATATGGGAATATTGATTGAGAGTAAAAATTCAGATGGAGTCAAACCCACCATTGGGTCCTAAAAAACAAAATATGGGAATACGCGATACCAACTTGATCTTATGATGAACACTATTGAAAATGAAGCACACAGGTAATATGTAATGTGCTGCAAGGGAACTTGGAGTGATAGCTTACTTTCTTCTTGGGGGAGCACTGGAGATAATCCATGCATGAAAACAATGAAGACAAATCAGATAGGCATCAGAAAGATGTTAAGAATCACAACTTTGAATAATGCAGTGCAAAAATAAATATACATAAACACACCACGGCCCAAAACATGGATGCTTTCTGTGGAGGAATAATCACTCCAATTGAAACTTTGAACTGATAAACTAGCAGGGGACTCCAGCTAGATTGAAAGCAAAAGCTATAATTTAGTTACATCAGCATTCTAGAGTGACCCATGGCATAAAATTTTGACCCATTCCAAGGTGTTTTTCTGTTGGATATGTGTTGAATAATTATACGGAGTTAGTTACGTATAGTGTTTAGAGTTGTATTAGCGGTATATGGTGGAATTCTAGTAGGATTCTAGTGAAATCCTAGTAGGACTCCTGTCTCCAGGCCTTCTTATAAATATGAGAGGAGAGCCACTGTTTGTAACCATGATGACGATATAGCGACAGGTTCGCAGGGGGCAGCAAGTTTGCGGGGACCCCAGGAAGCGGCCGGTGTTGCTAATTGGGGAGGAGCGTCCGTAGTCATACCCTGTGGATGTAGGCTTCGGTTGAACCTCGTTAACAAATATCGTGCCTCTGTTATCGTCTGTGATTGTGCGTATCATCTCGATAGATTCATCCGTTGCTTCCGCTGATGGCTTATTTCCTAATATTTCCTAATGCCCCTTAACAATTATATCCTTGTTTGATTCAGCTATTAGAACACTAATGCTTGTGAGCTGGGACACTACTTCCCAAATAATTTTTTAATGACAAACTTATCCAAACATTTGATAAGGTGTGAAATGGTAGAACAGCTTAATTACAAAAGGATCCTTCGCTGAGCAAGGTTCAGGGAACTAGTTTGTCTTATCTAAAATTATCTGAGTTTAGATGATGTTAGACACTAGTTACTATAGTACTAGCTAGCAATGAACCACAGCTGCTACAAAAAACAAAGTTTATAACTGGTTGCTTTGCGGGAATTACAAAACTCATCATTTGGATGAACACGGGGAGGTTGCATTTCGGTTCATGCAAAGCAGTTTATCGAGAACAAACACTCTTTCGCCTAAAAAAGTCTCCCCCAAATCAGTTCCTAAATACAATGTATAACATTTCAAATTTTCTATTAGACATGACAAAATCGTGAAACTGTAAACATATTGACACTCAGGCTGTACAAGTATGGCCATAGTGTACAATATTTTATGTCTGATGCTGCAACCGGTCAATCCTACCAGAAGAAAACGAATAATCTATACGCATAGAAAAGCCGAAACGCGAACAGGTCTTTCTCCCACTAGGCTGCATAGCGGAGCGAATCTTCGGCATCGAAAGTGAAGAAGAGGATCGGGTAGAGAGGGGAAAAAATGGCCTTCAAGCTTCTTTGGATCCATGCTGGACACTGCCACCTCCCTCTGCCGCTGCACCTGATCGTTGCTTGCCTTCTCCTTCTCCTCCTCCTGCTGCCGCTGCCGCTCTCCCGCTCGGCGTCGTCGACGGTGGTCACCCACCTGCCGGGATTCGATGGCCCTCTGCCCTTCTACATGGAGACCGGGTAACCAAGAACCAGCATGCTCATGCTCTGCAGCTTCGGTGCATGCAGGCCCTTGCTTCGATGACGCTATGCTCACGTGCAGCCGTGCAGGTACGTGGGCGTGGAGGAGGAGACCGGGACGGAGCTGTTCTACTACTTCGTCGAGTCGGAGCGGAGCCCGCGCACGGACGCTGTGATCCTCTGGCTCTCCGGCGGGCCCCGGTGCTCGGCCTTCAACGGCCTCGTCTATGAAATAGGTTCGTATGGACTCTGCCACGCTGACTTTGTAGTTTGGAATCGCGAGAGGTTAGAACGAAACTAATGTTAGTATGGATGGTGCTCATGTATTCATATTGGAAAGTTTAGGTTTTTGCCATCGCATCAATTACCGTTTCAACACTTATCATCACTTTTGTAATATTTAGAATCGTACTACTGATTTTAAAACTTAGAAGACTCATGTCACTAGTTGGACCGAATTGATGGTAAGAACTGAACAAGTTTTTTATCTAATCATGTCAATTAGTAGTAGGGGATCGAACAAGTTTTCGAAACCAGTAACATGGATCGAATAATTACAAAAACGGTGGCAAAAGTTGTAATGGTAATTGAAGGGAGGACATGAACCTAAATTTTCCATACATATTTGTAGGTCCTGTGCAGTTCGTTGTCAAACCTTATGACGGCACATTGCCGCAGTTGGTCTGTAGTCCGAATTCTTGGACACAGGTGAGGATGAGATACTTTGTACCATCGACCTTACACTCTTTCTCGATGCTATTTGGTGAATCTCTGATCGACCGTGAATTATCAGATGGCAAGCATTCTCTTCGTGGACTCGCCTGTTGGTTCCGGTTTTTCATACGCGCCCGATCCAAAAGGTTATGATATTGGAGATATCTCATCGTCTATGCAAGTCGTGACATTTCTGAGAAAGGTTGAGACACGCGCAACGAACATAGAGTACACTTCTATTGAAGAAAAATGTGCCTATCGAGTGATTAGTTGATCATCGTCTTTCTGCTGTTTCTGTTTATACAGTGGTTTGACGATCACCCACGATATCTTTTAAATCCTTTCTACATTGGTGGAGATTCCTATGCTGGAAAGGTGGTTCCTCTTATTGCGCAATACATTTCCGAAGGTAATTCTTGAGTATTGTGACCTTGGAGGACTCACTTAATTGTGTATTATTATTGTTTTTTTTCTTCTTTGAGACATCCATTTCCTGAAGAGAACTCTCGGTCCTAATTACCCTTGTGATTCGTTAATGCTGATTGTGCTATACTCCAGGAACTGAAGGAATGCAACATCCACTTATTAATCTCAAGGCATGTAATTTCTATCGTACGAATAAACCGACAAAAAGTGAGTATACGCCATGTGAAGTCATGTTCCTCTGTTCTTTGTTTCTTCATGCAGGGTTATCTGGTTGGCAACCCATTGACAGGAGACAAAATTGATGACAATTCTAGAATTCCTTACGCTCATTCATTTGGAATAATATCGAATCAGTTGTACGAGGTACTCTTATTCCTTCTTATATTGTTTGGAAAAGTATAGCACACTAGTAGCTTAATTCTGTAACAACACTTACGCAACACTTATTATTACACTTATGCAACACTTACTCTTTTTTCTCCCCTTTTATTTGCCAAAGGCTGCCGTGAAAAACTGTAAAGGAGATTACGCGTCCCCGACGAACAAACTCTGTGCTGACGTGGTGCGAACTATTAACAATGTAAGTTTCATCTACTGTCCTAATTGTCTAGACTTGCTGCTATCATTTGACTGCAACATCATTCCTTACATTTTCACAGCTCACGTCAGAAGTTTCTAGTTCAAACATATTGGGAGCAATATGCCCTGGTGATGATATAAGAAGAAAGTCTCGACCAGAGGAGCACTATTGGCTGGGTGACCCGCCTGAGGAACCTCCTTTTAGTTGTTTTGTAAGTCATCCTTTATCCTTTGGATGACCAATTTCACGCAAATTTAAATCAAATGCGACAAAAGTTCCTAACATTTCAGTTGTTCATTACCAATGACTACCGACATAGACATACCGCCTTTACCTGTCTTACTTTTGGGCAAACAACAATGCCACTCAAGCTGCTCTTGGGATCAAGGAGGTACAACTTCTTTACCTTTTGGTTTTGGGCCTCCACAAATTATGCATGAATATATGCTGCAATACTAAGGAATCTAGTTCGCTTTTAGCTGCTAAATAGTTTCTGAATTGCTTTGGATTAAATTTCTAATGACAAAGGGATAGCATTAACAGGGAACGGTGACAGAATGGATCAGGTGCAAACGTTATGCAGATCTTCCTTACGCGTTTGATCTTCCAAGCAGCATAAAATACCATTTCAACCTTACCTCCAGGGGTTACCGCGCTCTTGTATACAGGTGAAAATCATCATCAGCTCAGTATGATCATTCCTTATTTTTATGTTGTTTGAATCTTTTCCTCCGTGACCGTCCTTAGTTAAAATTAATTCCTCTGAGTGCAGTGGAGACCATGATCTTATCATACCATTTTCTGGCACACATGCATGGATAAGATCCTTCAACTTGTCCATAGTTGATGATTGGAGGGCGTGGCACCTTGATGGCCAGGCTGCAGGGTTAAGTCGTCTCCTTTTTTTCTAGTGTTATGGTCTTCTCTCTCTCTCTATTTCTCTCTCAATCAATCGTTTGCATCATCATCTATTAATCAATTTTTAATATGGGTGAAATTATATGCGTGTTGCCAAATCTTTTTAGACCAAATATGGAGATGGAAAGAAATAATGGAAACAAGAAAAAAAAAGAATGGGAATAGATCTTGCACTTCGCAGTTTTTCGTCGCAGTTTTGCTTGATCTGATGAACAATGCACGATGTCTTTTCCGCAGATTCACGATCACGTACACCAACAACCTGACCTTCGCGACAATAAAGGTTTGTCTCGTTTTCATCTCACTTTTCTTGGGTCTGTCGTCCGCCTTGTTGATTTATAGATCCGGATGGATGAATCATATGAACTTGGCATTGGTAACAAGGCCCTCGTTGGTTGCCTATGCAGGGTGGTTGGCATGCTGCTCCAGAAAACCGGCCTGAACAATGCTTTGCTATGGCTAAAAGGTGGCTGGACAATATGCCCCTCTGATGTGCCTCACTCAGAACGTGGATCGTGGAATTCGAGTTCAGAACGCAAGAGATTATATATATATATATATATATATATATATAGGAAAACTAGTATGTACTCCTGGGTGTATGTACTCCCACCTCTCATATACCATTTTTACACATGAGTTATACTTCTTTATCACTTTAAATATACTTCATTAGTAATTATAAGATACTACAATATAAATCCCACGAAATTTTTTATGAAATTCCATGATTTTTATCTTAATTTGCGTATATACTTCTTTTATGTATAAAAAAGAGTATATAGCAAAAATGAAAGGCTAACATTGAATTTTTTTTCATACAACTCATATTGGAGTATCTTAGAATTAGTATTAGAGTATACTAAAAATGATAAAAGAGTATAAAGTGTTTGTTTAGGTGGTATATTGCATGTGGGAGTACATACTCCTAGGAGTATAGAATAGGTGTCCTATATATATATATATATATATATATATATATATATATATATATATATATATATATATATATACACACGCGCCCGCACGCACGCACACACATATATATATATATACATATATACATACATATATATATATATACTGTATGTATATTCTGCATGTATATTTACTGTAGTTCATGTCTGCATACACCTCATAAGTTGTAACTCACAGTGTTTCGGGTTGTAACTAGGGGATGTGCGCAGTGCGAATAACAAGTTGTAACTTTAAGTATTTCTGAACGTGAAGTTGTAACTGGTCTATCTAACAAGTTGTAACTTAAGTGTTTCGGGTTGTAACTGAGGAATGTGCGTAGTGCGAATAACAAGTTGTAACTCACAGTGTCAGCTTCTCGTGTTGCAATTATGTATTTGTACCTAACAAGTTATAACTCATGGCGTTTCGGGTTGTAACAGGGGATGTACGCAGTGCGAATACCTCAGGAGCTTTTTCAGCATTTGTTTCAGTGATCACACCCACAGCTGCATTTGCTGCCAGTATCATAAATATGACCTACAGTGAAAATCGAAGCACCAAATCATTTATTACCTGCAAGTCATTCTCAACCAGTGGTATATATCCACCAAACTTGACAACTTACAGATGGTTCCAAAAATGCTGATAATCCAGTTTCACCATTCATCCGAGCCAAAAGGAAGGAGATCACAGCAGCTGCTATCAATATTTTGACAAGCAAATCGTCAAACTGCTTCAAAACTAACTTCCAAAAGGGAGCACCTGGGTAAGAAGTTCCATGTCAAAAGATGAATACTGAAGGGTATACAAAATTGTTAGTTCAAAGAGCAAATAGAAAAGAGAAAAAAATTTGAGAGAATCAAAGATGAAAGATGTAAGCTGTACAATAATAAGGGTGACCTTCGAGGTCCAAACAAAAGTTAGTCTTAATTAAAATCAAGTTCAGAAGACATGTTTCCCACAACTGATAGACGTGCCTTGTACATATACAGGCATGTGATTAAAAGATGACAAAAGCAGGAAGGTACTTGTACATGTATGCAACCATGCAACCATTGCATAATGTATGGGAAATTTTTTAAAAAATAAAAGGCAAAAAAAAAAACAGCGGAAGTCACACGATTGTGACATAAAGAGTGTAAACAGATGGTTATATCTTGTTTTCTACCTTTCTTTTCCAATGATTTTTAATTTGGCCATAGAATCCTCCTAAAGCGAAATCTTATTAGTATTGTGAACTTCAGAGCTGCCCACGAGGCAAAGAAAAGGACAAAGGCCGCAATCGTAGAATATCTAGTGAACTTCCAGAAGATCTCCATGCCAGATGCAAAAAGCTAGCTACAGCAAGTCATCAGCTAAGGTACATTTTTCTGGATTGGAGTTGCCAAATGATACGCAGACACAGCATGAAACATTTCAAATTACGCATGATAATCAAACAGCCAGCAGAGATTCCTCAAGGCCAGGGTGGACCGTGTCCTGTCCCAAATAAAACTTCTTAAAGACATAATACTTCTTGAGTGAGTATGGATACAAATTAGGTGGAAGATTCGCCCTCTGCCCCTCCTAGAGACTTGTTTAATTAAGTTTCTTCATGTTACTTTGGTGCTTTTTGCAGTGGAGATACAACAGCAAAGCCTTTATTATTGTTGCTGTATCCCCACTGCAAACAGCACCGACAAGCACATTTCAAATTACGCATGATAATCAAACAGCCAGCAGAGATTCCTCAAGGCCAGGGTGGACCGTGTCCCATCCCAACTAAAATTTCTTAAAAGACATAAGACTTTTTGGATGAGTATGGATACAAATTAGGTGGAAGATTCGCCCTCTGCCCCTCCTAGAGACTTGTTTAATTAAGTTTCTTCATGTTACTTTGGTGCTTTTTGCAGTGGGGATACAACAGCAAAGCCTTTATTATTGTCTCAGCTGGTGAAGTCATGTCTCAGCTATTAGAACACTAATGCTTGTGAGCTGGGACACTACTTCCCAAATAATTTTTTAATGACAAACTTATCCAAACATTTGATAAGGTGTGAAATGGTAGAACAGTTTAATTACAAAAGGATCCTTCGCTGAGCAAGGTTCAGGGAACTAGTTTTTCTTATCTAAAATTATCTGAGTTTAGATGATGTTAGACACTAGTTACTACAGTACTAGCTAGCAATGAACCACAGCTGCTACAAAAAACAAAGTTTATAACTGGTTGCTTTGCGGAAATTACAAAACTCATCATTTGGATGAACACGGGGAGGTTGCATTTCGGTTCATGCAAAGCAGTTTATCGAGAACAAACACTCTTTCGCCTAAAAAAGTCTCTCCCAAATCAGTTCCTAAATACAATGTATAACATTTCAAATTTTCTATGAGACATGACTTCACCAAAATCGTGAAACTGTAAACATATTGACACTCAGGCTGTACAAGTATGGCCATACTGTACAATTTTTTATGTCTGATGCTGCAACCAGTCAATCCTACAAGAAGAAAACGAATAATCTATACGCATAGAAAAAGCCGAAATGCCTCACCGTTTTTGCCGTAGAGCCTCGTGTGCTGCTCCACCTGAGCACAGAAACCAAAACCAAATCAGCCCAACCTAACCCAACCCAACCCAACCCCATTACCCGTACACGAACCGAACCGAAATTCACATAGCAAAACACTTCAGATCAGTACCTGCGAGTCCGAGAGGCCCTTGGTGCGATCCACGCCGAACGCCTGAAGCACCTGCGAGAGGCGAGGCGACCGGATCCGTGAGCGGCGGCGGCGGCGGCGCGTAGGGATCAAATGGACACGCGACTACGCGAGGGGAGGAAGGAGGCAGAGTCGGGTGGCGCTCGTTACCTCGGCGACGGACTTGGCGTAGGCGTCCTCCATGGGCCTCCGGGGACGTCGAGGAGTGAAGAGCCCTGTCAGAGAGAAGGCCGGGGCGAGCGGGAGAGGCGGTGCGATGGAGGGAGGATAAGTGATCGGGTTTGAGCCGTTTGGGTGCGGTGTCTAGCAACGGTCACGCCCGCACCGGGGTCCCTAGACCGGTGGGGTTTTGCTCGGCGGTAGCGGTCGCGTTTGCTCTCGTTAACCTTTTGGTGCGGATCGGGCGCAGCTGGTGCGGCGCGACCGCAGGCGAAGTGAGAGGCAAGTGGATTTACCGGGGTGCAAATTACTGCCCACCTTCCGGGCTTCAGCAAATCATGATGACTTTTGTGTTTAATCACAACAGATCATCTCGAGCAAATGTAAAACCTTGTAAAAATTTACGTGCCTGGATGATTGTTTTGCATCGCAGAAGTTGGTCTGAATTTTAATTAAGATCGTGCAAACTTAAAACTCTTGTACTTTTGGTGGTATATGACGTTTCCTGTTTCTAGTTTTCCGCAGAGTAAAATTCAAACAATGTTATGTGTTCATTTTTTTTGGAAAGATGAAACTACATTAAAAAGGAAGCACATTATATCCTTATACTATAACAAAGACCCTGAGGAAAAATAAAATAATATTGAAGTCCTTCTAGGTCTCCTCCATCCCGAATGAGGACTTCTCTGCTTGGCGCTGCCGAACAAGATCACCGGACCGAACCAGCTCCACTGTTGAGCTAACAAGGGCTCCAAACATTGGTAGAAGCCGCATGATCCAACGCCATGGACACTCCATGACACATATGAACCACTGAATGTGCCTCGGACACCATCTTACCAGGTGCAGCATGGAAGACAATGATCTGCAGTAGCACGCCATGGAAACACAAAAGCGGGCCACCCAGAAGCAAATGCTAGCACCGATGACCAAATCGCCGACCTAGAAAACAAAACACGAATATGGGGAAATGTGAAGTTCCATCCCAATCGCAAGAAACAGCAAGACTAACCTCACCTCGACATCACTAGAGATGGTGTCGCCAAAGATACCGATGAGACACGGAATACATATCACACATACACAAACACAAAAGCGAACCAACCTGCCATGGCTCTCCCTAGGGATTACGACGGAGAGGGCAACATCACCGGAAAAAGCCAACAGAAACAAAAGCTCGCATGGAGTCATCGCTGACGGTACCACCGAGGCAAACCAAAGCTACCAAAACTACACCGAAACCAACTAGTAAACTACCCTACAAACTACATCCGGCGTCGATCCGTTGATATCCCCACACATCCGATGCCGGAGAGGCAAGCCAGAGGTAGGGGTTGGACGAGAATGATGCCAGATTTCAGAGTCACCTAGGAACTACTGTAGCAGTGGATAAGACCGAGAGCTAGGATGGGCGCTAACATGGCTTAACAATGTTATGTCTTCTAAAGGATCAAGATACCAAAGAGGAGTGAATTAGATTCTAAAACTTTTTCTATTATAGAGACTATTGCAATGAAATTAAACAACCTTAACCTAGATATGTACTAGTTTATAGGTGAACTATCCTATGCACAGAGAAACTCAACCAAGTTCTATCTCTACTCGGCATGATAATCCTACTAAAGAAAATTGCAAGAATGTAAATTGTGAAAATAAAATGCTAGAAGCAAATTGCTCAAATTGTAAAGAGAGCGAGGGATAGGGAGACTCGATTTTTTTTCTTGAGGTATCGAGTAGTTGACACTCTCTTTAGTACTCGTTGGAGCATCCGCGTAAAGGTATACCTCCCTCTTGATCCCGCATAAGGGGAAAAGTGATGTCTAGTAGTAGTAGTTTTCTACTCTGGATCGGTGGATTCCAAACTGGCACATCTTCATCTTAAGGCTTCAACAATCGGTTCACCATAAAGCTCACTAAGACCAATTGCTACCAAGCTATCTAGATAATGCCAATTACCAATGGTAACAAGCTAAGAACGTCACTTGACCTAATCTAAGCCAAAAAGATAGGTGGGTGCACACTAAATCTACTCTCGTAACACTAATGATGTCATTAATCTTACAATTAAGAAACTTGTAAATTACTCAAGTGTTTTCCTTTCTTTGGACTCTCTAAGGATGTAAATGAGCTCAACCATCAGCTAAAAGAGTCTTCATGACACAATGGGGGTGTATTTATAGTCAACCACCATAAACTAGTCGTTGCCCCTCGAGCCAGAAAAATTGCCTTCATTGGATGATCACGTGTTTAGAAGCATTGGACCTTCATAAACTAGATGTTACTTTATGACAACACTCACCGATTGATCAAGTGAGATTTGAGTGCCAATATTGAAATATCTGGTGTGCATAGCCTTTGAAGCCCTCTTCTACAAACTTACTTTGGTGAATCTCTGATGATCACCAGAGAGATCATCTAGTGTACAATACTCTGATGAACCAATCGGACTATCCAGTGTTTACAACTTCAAAAATTCACTAAAAAATACCTCTATGTAAATTCACTCCGATGTAATTATCTGATGCATAAAAAATTGGTCTTCTTCAATTCAATACAAACTTTGTTTCATCCTCTATCTTTGCTTTCTTAGGCTTCATCTGAGCTATCTAGCGTTAGATTTAACTAGTGTGCATCACATCTATCTTTTTAGCTCAAACTACTATTCTTAAACCTCTTAATAGTACGGCTAAAGGAAAAACAATAAACTTATCTACTCTAAGTGTCAACCCAACTCATTATGACATTTAGGACTAAATAGTCATTAATCTTCGTGCATATCTTTTGACTGGAGGTTAAGAATACCCAAGAATCATCATCATGACCTAACTTTCAATAATCATATGTCAAATACGTTAGCCACGATGATCGTGTTGCCATTAACCATCAAAACTCGAATTAGAGGCCTAGATACTTATAGTGTTTGCAAGTTACCATGGTAAGAGATGCCTAGATACTTATATATATATATGTGTGTGTGTGTGTGTGTGTGTGTGTGTGTGTGTGTGTGTGTGTGTGTGTGTGTGTGTGTCTTCTCCTATATCAATGCCAAAGGATGTCAGTAAAAACAATTTCATTATATGCGTTATTTTCACTCTAGTTCTTTAGGTTAACAACACCATAATTGAGATTTAGGTAAGTGTGCCTCTTCCAAAAATTACAACATGTCTTGATGCGAAGTTTCTTTCACCTCCCACAAAAACCATGTCATCTCCTTCTACCAGTATAACCCTCCCTACATATTTGCAAATGTCCCTTCATCTCTTCTCACCTAAATCCTTTGATCAACACATGCAAATAACCAATGCTTCATTGTCCATTATCCTAAGATTTGGGTAGTTGAATCTATCTGGATGCTCGTCAGCTCTCCTCCCAAACAAAGTTATTACAATTGTTAATTGTGAGACTAAGGTAGTTAAATCTTCCCTTGTGTTCATCCACTCTCCTCCTCAAAAATGTTTCTCTTGAAAAAATCAGTTGTGTTATTTAGTCACCAAGTTTCTTAACTAAAACATGGGTAGCTAATTTTGTTAAGCTCTATCTTAGCACGACAAACTTTGACTTCACTTTCATGCGCTTCATAAAACAAAACTGGATATGAACTATTTTTGTATGCAAAATACGACTCCTAGGATTTACCTCTTGAAATTTGAGTTAACTATACTCATGCCATTACAATTTTTCCAGTTTTGAAAAATGCTACTACAAAGATTGAAATCTGACATGTGCCGTTATAATTTGCATATGGTTCAAAACATGCCACCGGTTTACTATTTTGCACGTATTGGACATAAATGCCATCATCTTCAACATATCCATCTTTCTTGTTCTCCTTTTCTTTTCAACTCCTCATCCCATGTCTCCCGCAGTTGCCGCGGTAGCCCACATCAATCCACCCACCACGTCGCGCGTAACAACAACAATGCTTCACAACGGTGACTCCAACGCTAACCTAGCTGCAGACGAGCCATAGAAGCTCAGCTTTGACTCATCTGACCGCTTGCGCTCTTGCTCTGCCTCCACCGTCCCCACATACCATGGATGAACCCGCTACCGTCGTCATTTGTTGTCCAAGAGCATGGCTTAGTCATGCCCCTCCCATCATGACCATGGCATCGGCCGTAGCTGTGGCGCCAACCTCCCTGTCCCTCAACGACCGCAATAGGGACCACGCTACCGCCAAGAAGCTCTGGTGTAACGCTGATGAGGTCTCGCTACTCACGGGCACAACTGCCTTCAAGGCTCGCACCGACAACGCCTCGCGGCTCCCGGACATGACCGATTTATTCAAGTCCCTCGATGACTCCCTTGCCCTGCACCTCTATAGATTTGTCGATCCCTTACCGGATCTGGTTGACAAGCGTTCGACCAAAGGAGTGGAGTGAATGGGGTTGCCGGAGAAGGAGCACAGCTGGTGGTGACCATGGAGGATGGGAAAAGGATTGGGGAGATGGTGTGCTCGAGAAGAAGATGAGAGTAATGTTGTCTAAATTTTTATATAATGGCATGTTTTGAACCTAATACAATGACATCGTCCTGATTTCAATATTTGTAGTGGTATTTGTCGGTGAATCAGGAACCAGGGATCTCCAAATCCCGAGGTCAGGCCAGCAACCCGCCACGTGGCACCATCCCGCGGGGTCACCTTTGCAAGGTAAAAAAGACTAAGTCCCGGGAGAGGGCGTTCGGGGCCACAGTCAGTAGTCCCCGAGTGCTCGGGTTCCCCGATGATCTGCGAAGACTAAGGTGACCAGGAAGAAAGTGCTCGGGGAGGTAAACGGTGACCCCCGAGCACCCAAGTCCCCCGACGACCAGGAGAACCAAGTACCGGGAGGGGTGTGCTCGGGGCTGCGAGCAGTAGCCCCCCGGGCACTCGAGTACCCCGAGGACCCACTGAAGAAAGTTCCGGGAGAGAGTGCTCGGGGCTGCGAGCCGCGGCCCCCGAGCACTCGGTTCCCCAAGGATCCATACAAGCATGACCGTGAGAGAGTGCTCGGGGAGATGAACAGTGGCCCTCGAACACTCGGTTCCCCGAGGACCAAGGAAGGGCGTTCTCGGGAGAGAGTGCTCGGGGAGGTGAATAGTGACCCCCGAGCACTCGGTTCCCCGACGAGCCAGGAAGCCCCTCCTCCGTCAGTGGCCTCCACAGGGGTCCAGCGATGAGGTGTCAGCCGGTGAAAGGCCCGAGGTCGCATTTAAGAGCGCGCGTGGCCTGTCACCTCCAACTGCTCCCGCCACGCTCGGTGTCAGTTCCTGCCATGTTCTGGCAGAAGGGCGTGGGGACATTAAATGCACGGGTCACATCCCGTGCCATCCGGCGCGCATCGGGATAACGTCGCAAGGCCCGAGGCGTTCCGTCTGCTGCGCTGCTGTGGCAGGAGAACAAGACAAGACGGGCACGCCGGGCCGCTCTGCGGCTGCCCGGTGGGCCCTCTCCACGGCGCCCGTTGCCAGTGCCATCATGACGACTGATGACCAGGCGCAGGCGCTTTTTCAATCCCCCCGTCACTTCGCATAGAGGCTATGATGACGCCCTTTCCATTTATGGTGCCTTGAAACTCGTGCCCTCCCATTCGAGGTACGCCACTGCCGACGGGTATTTAAAGCGCCCGGTAGCACGGACAAAGACAAGCTAAAAAAGCCCGGCAAACTTTGTACAGTTGAAGAAGTTAAGGAAGTAGAGAAGATCGAGAAGTCCAAGAGCACCCAAAGCCAACAGATACACACAGATCGAAGAACACCTTTGTACGAGCATAGAAGCCGAAGAACAAGGAGCCCCAGGCTCTAGGATAGACAGATATTCTTGTAACTAGCACATTCCTGAGAGACATTCTCAAGACATTTATAGCATCCACACAAGAGTAGGGTGTTACGCCTCCGTGGGGTCCGAACCTATCTAAACCTCTAGTGCATTTACTCTTTTCTGCATTAGATCATTCCACCCCACCAGCCATCGCATTCATATCTATTTATTTCTCCAGGAAACTTATTCAGAATCATCCTCTGACCGAATCTCTAAAAAGGGGTCCCTCAGGATCCCTGCGACAGGAGTTAACCCTCCGATAGTATTTTTTTTAAAACGAGCAAAATATTAATGGCATGAATCTAATTAACCTTGAAATTTAGAAATAAGAAATGACATAAAAAATCATTTTTCAAGCTTGAGTTGTTATCTTGGTTTGTTTTCCAACTTGAATCGTGAAAACCTTCCAATTTGCAACATTATATACTATCCAGTAGTATGCCCACTTTACACATTTATACAAATTAGAGTGAATTTGGTTGAGTTCCATGATGATTTGTCACCAGAAAGGGCAGTTTTGAGCTTATTTCAACACCAATTGTCATCGAAAGCCACTATATGTTTGGCCACTTCAGAATATTTTGTAAGTTCAAAATTGTAGGGGGACGGATTCATAGTTTCGGATTAAAAATTGAACTGTGATAAAAATAAACGAGATCGAGAGATTAGACTTTGCAATAGATGTACTCAGTTGACCAACTTAAACCGAGATCATACTCGAGACTGAAACATTGGAGTTTGACGGGCTGTACTTTAAATGTTTTGTAGTTCAAAATTGTAGACTTTTGCAACTGTACTTGGTTGCTTAAACCAAGATCAAACTCGAGATTGAAAAATTGGACTTCTGCAATAGATGTATTCGGTTGGGACATATTAGGCTCGCCGTACGAGCCAGCACCACCGGAGCCGCAAACCACGGCCCACATCCGCGGGAGGCAAAGATCGAGGGCAAAGCATCAATGTCAGCTCTTCACCGAACCTGAAGTCTACCGAAATCGCCGTGCCACGAGGCCTCCACGAACTTGATCCACAGACACCGCCCCCCACACGCGAGCCTGACAACCTGTAGCCCCTTCACGCCTTTTGCAAACCGGGTCCAGCTGTCCATCCGACTGCGCCTCCTCTGCTGCTGGGGAGCACGAGCCCGTGACGCTACCCGTCCCACTCCAACCCCACCCACCACCACCGCAACCGCCCGCTTCCGGTTCGCACCACCCCAACCACCGCCGGCCAGCCCGGCCCGACCCCCAGATCTGGTACGTGCCGCCCCTCGACTTGGCGCGCTCGATCCGGCCTCGTGCTGGAGATATGCTAGGCTCGAGCTCACATCTGGGAGATTCCACCAAGGCGAGATCCTAGTCGCAAATCGCAGCCGCCACGATGCAGGCGCGGGTCGCGTCCATGGAGGACGTGAAGGAGGCGAGGCAGGCGGGGGCGCAGGGGCAGGGCAGGGTGTTCCCGACGGGGATGCTCAAGGTGTTCCTGGGGTTCCTGCTGCTGGGCGTGGGGCTGTCCGCGGCCGGCATGTACATGGCGCGGCACGCAGTGGCGGCGGTCGCGCCCTCGCTGTTCCGGCCGTGCCTGGGGGCCTCCGCCGCGGAGGAGGAGCCCGAGGGGCTGGAGCGGTGGACGCGGCCTCCAACACGCGTGGAGCACCCGATGACGGACGAGGAGCTGCTCTGGCGTGCGTCCTTCGCGCCGCGGGTGCGTGGGTACCCGTTCCGGCGCGTGCCCAAATTGGCCTTCATGTTCCTCACGCGCGGCCCGTTGCCGCTGGCGCCGCTGTGGGAGCGTTTCTTCCGTGGGCACGAGGGGCGCTACTCCATCTACGTGCACGCGCTTCCATCCTACCGCGCCAACTTCACCTCCGAATCCGTCTTCTACAAACGCCAAATCCCCAGTAAGGTTAGCTCGCCTCCCTCTTGCTTTGCTTCGCTCAGCCAGTTCGTAGAACCGTGGTAGGTAGCTTTGGTAACTTATGCTGATCTAGACGGATTGGCAGCAAAAAGAAACTCCAATTTAGTGCTAAAATTGTACACTGAGCTTTGCTGTACTGTTCCTCAACGATTTTGCACGTGATCTTACAAGTTGGTAACTGAATACCTAAGTATCAGTAGCTTTAATGAAATCATAAGGAACAGTTATTTTGAGAAATAGCTTTAATATACTGAACGTGGTGGTACTTACTGCAAGTAAGGAAGCCGTGAGTAATGCACCTAGGAATCCCGTAGAGTTGTAGTTTCATCCTTGTGTGTTAACCAAGCCCCGGGTCACTGCAAATGTTGGGTGCTGGTTTAGATAATCGAATTGAACTGAAAGAAGATGATCAAATTCACACGTATGTTGTGACAAGTGAAGTTCCTGGTACATGCCTTTTATGAACCTGTTCTCGATCCCACAAGGTTGAATTTTATGCTGTGTGTCTGTAATATCACTGCCAGTTACCCTCCATTGAGACGTGATATAAATCTGATCCGCAGCACTGCCTCTCATATTACCAGACCTACTATCAAGCGACAACTGTTTCCAGCTTAGTATGCATTTACAACTTACAAAAGCTCAAGTAGTCCAAAATTTTTATTGCCTTTTCTATTTCACAGCACATTTGTGTTGAAGTTGAAATTGATCAAAGTAAGATGAACAAGAACTCATGCTGAAACATTGACTACAGTGATCATTTGTTTACCGTTGATAAGGTTATGGTTTTGGTTTTTTGGGAAGACCGACCATTGTTGTGACTATAGGGTTTGGTCATGGACTCATGGCGGTCATATTCTGGAGGTTTTTCAGATGAACAATTGGGAGCACATACCTTAATTGAACTGTGTGAAAACCATGCCTATAGATGTTTCTTGCAGGCTTCACAGTTATTGTGTGATGGGCATTGATTAGTGGGAAGGGGATGGCGAAGCTCGTAGTGGAATCAGGTGGGAGGACCGGGTGGGAAGACGGGGACGATGCCAGTGACTCGTCTTGGTCACCGGCTTGGAGATGGTGGTGGCGGCTGCTGGGCAGCAGGGTGGCGGCTAGGGTAGAGAGAGGTGGCAACAGTGCACTGGAGGGAGGGAGAGGAAAATCTCCTTTTCTTAATTGATCCAAAGGGTACAGCTCCTCTCGTCATATGGAGAGACAAGTAACAAGTTACTTCAAACCCAAGTAATTCGTAAGGATGGAATCTTATAGATATGATCCACCCTACCTAAACAAACTAAAATTTTCTAAACAACCTTATCTCTAATTCCTTTAATAAGATATCTTGCCGACAACTCCGGCTTGACGACGAAAGGAAGGTGGTGGCCTGCCCTAGGGCATGCGCTCCCTCCCTGGCGGTGGCCCTAGCCCTGGCTGCCATCGCCTCTGGGTTGGGCCAGCCAAATGGGCCCAACGGGCCCTGATCCATGACATATTGACTGATTGTTATCCGAGTACTATGATGGTAGATGATGTAAACCAATATATACAACATAGTGGTGCGTAGTATTGTTTGGTCAATTGGATGAGTAATTTCTGTTGCTTGTCTCTGGTATTGAGATGCCCTGACATATTTGCTTGATTTGTGTGCTGATCACAGGTTGCAGAATGGGGTCAAATGACCATGTGTGATGCTGAGAGACGTCTACTTGCCAACGCTTTGCTGGATATATCCAACGAATGGTTTGTGCTTGTGTCTGAGTCCTGCATTCCTATATTTGACTTCAACACAACATACCAGTACTTCCAAAATTCGAGCCAAAGCTTTGTCATGGTGTTTGATGATCCTGGCCCATATGGACGCGGGCGGTACAACTGGAACATGACCCCTGAGGTTGAACTTGAACAATGGCGCAAAGGCTCACAATGGTTTGAAGTAGACAGAGAACTTGCCATTGCAATTGTCAAGGACATAGTCTATTACCCAAAATTCAAGGAGTTTTGCAGACCTCATTGTTATGTTGATGAGCACTATTTCCCTACAATGCTCACGATCGAAGCTCCGCACAGCCTGGCGAACAGGAGTGTTACCTGGGTGGATTGGTCAAGAGGCGGTGCACATCCAGCCACTTTTGGCAGGGGCGATATCACGGAGGAATTCCTAAGGAGAGTTCGAGAGGGACGAACTTGTCTATACAATAACCAGAACGCGACAATGTGCTTCTTGTTTGCGCGGAAGTTTTCTCCAAGTGCATTGGAGCCATTGTTAGAGCTAGCGCCCACTGTGCTCGGTTTTGATTGATGTAATGCTTTAACAGGTGCCACCTGTAGTTTTGATATTAGATCATTGTAGGTAGGCATACATGCGTGGAGGTATGGGCTTATCTTGATGGATGAAAACATGCACGACGACCCACCTCCGCTTGATTATTATTCGCAAACTTGTATTGCTTTGTACAGTAAACTGACAATGGATCACAAGAGAACTTTTCTCTTGGATTACTAAGCTGTATTTTCTCTTTACTTTATTGGAAGGTATTATTGTGAAATTTTGAACAAAAAGATAATGAGCAACAAACAAATTGGCGTGCCACAAGCAAGTCTGAACCAAAAATAGAGCGCAGATGATGTAAATGGAACGACGTATGATACTATGACGTGTTTGAACCTGAACCTGGGCCAAAACCCAAGCTGCACGCCTGTACCAGAGATGGTCTCTCCGTTTCCATCCGGAAAAGAACCCGTGGCCTGCATCCCTCTCGGGACTTCTCAAGTATGGCAACCTAGCCCCGTGTCTCAATCCCAGGGGAAACCAATGGATCCAATCAGAAGGCTGATCCCTGTCAGCGGTAGGGATAGTATTTTTTTTATTAGCTCGATCCAAAACTCAATTAAACTACAGATTCACTTCCACCTACTTAAATTTTAAAAATAAATTAAATAATACTTCAAAATCATCTATTAAGTATTCACTTGTATTACTAGTCAACAACAGATCATCTCCAGCAAGTGGTCCACTACTCGTCTTTGAGCAGAGGAATGGAGTTAGATGGAGGTGACTTCTCGGTATGATGACCTCCACTGCATCCATACCTGACAACAGTGGATTAAGAAATCGGAGCAAGATATGCACGAATTTAATCCGACTTTCTAGGTTTGAGGGTAAGTGAACGCATGCAAACACCTAGAGTAATAGGAGTGGAAGTGACAAGACAGCTGTAAAACTTCTTAAATGACACTTTCTATCGGACTTTTCCACCAAAGGTAAAAGAAGACTTAAATCTCACTTTAGAGCATCTTCGATAATATAGTCAACTACTAAGTACGAAAGTTGTCCATGTCGCATATAGATAACACATGAATCTTTAAATTTATTAGAATTCACATGTAATATGGTGTATTAAAGTCTGCATACGTCTTTAGAGAGTGTTATAGACTGACTATTAGTTAATAGCTAGTTTCTCTCTTCATTCGTTTTCTCTTTTACGTAGATCAAAATCTAATATGACATCCCTTATAACTAGGTGACTTGAATGGTTAGAAACGCTATTATAGTTAGTCAACTACTTTAGTCAACGATGCTCTCAATAATTAAATTCTGCTAATCAATGAACCAGGGCAAGCATCCATCCTTCTCAGCTGTTCACGACTTCATCCAACCTGAAATCTAAATATTTTTTGTTAAAAAAAATCTAAATTAGATCATTGTTGGATTACATGTGTGGAACTATGGGCTTATCCTGAGGGACGACATGAACGCGGCCCACCTCCACTTGATTATTTTACACGGACTTGTATTGTTTTGTACACTGAACCGACAATGGATCACAGGAGAACTTTTCTCTTGGATTAGTACCCTGTATTTTTTTAGATTATTGGAAGGTCTTACTGAGAACTTTTTTACTAAAAAAGAAACTGAGCAAAGGGCAAAGCTTAACGTGCTCTTTCAAAGGCTGAGCCAAAAATAAATTGCAGATGATGTAAATGGAACGACTAATGATGTGCCAGGCAGCCTGAACCTGAACTTGGCCCATAACCCAAACTGTACTAGAGATGTTCTCCCTGTCTGTTTCCATCCAGAAAAACCTGTGGCCTTCGTCCCTCTCAGGACTTCCACATATCAAGGATCGCAGCTTAGCATTGAGTAACACTGTCCAATGGCTCAGCCCCAAGGGAAACTGATGAATCCGATCAGGAGGCCGATCTCTGCAGCTTCATCCTTTCATCAGTCGGCGGCAACGCATCTCCAGCAAGTGGTCACCTTGGCCCAGAGGAATGGAGTTAACAGGAGGTGCCTTCTCACTCTGCTGATATCCACTGCAGCCATACCAGACGGCAGTGAATCAAGAAAGGCTCTACTGCAAGGTGAGTGCGAATTTGATCAGACTTTCTGGGTTCGAGCTAGTGACATTAACGGATGATCTGTTATCTGTCTTGGACATATCGATAATTTAGCTTCTTCCTTCGTGTACGCAGAGTATCGGAAGAAATCAAAGGAGAACAAAGAAAAGAATGACAAGGAGGTGTGCGGCCTTCTTTCAATTCTTTTTCCTTAGTATGCCAACATTGCCAATTGATTGAGAAAAATGGCTAAATCATTCCACAGGTCCCGAGTAACCAAGGAGACTTTTCGAGGGTGACCGATGAAAACCAGAAATATTAGCATAAATTTTTAGTCTAGGAACATGAGTGCTGAAGTAAAGTAGTCCAAATGATGAGCTTCGGGGAAAGTTAGGCTTATACTGTAATTTAGGCTCGTTTTATATTTCCTACTGAATACTGAATGGTAGTTCATTGGTTCTGAAGTAAATGTCTCATGACTTAAAAAGGAAGGGAACCTTTGTGCTAGTTGCAGGTCGAAGCTACAGTTGTATAGTACCTTACATATTAGAATGACTATTAGGCCCCCTTTGGAATGCAGATTTTTTCCCCAATTCCTGCGGGAATGCAGCAATTGAACTGATTCATGTGAAATTCCTATGAAATTCCTGTGTTCCAAAGGGGCCTTAACTTGCTAACTTTAGCTAAATCCTCGTTCTAGAAATGAAGTTTCATATGCAGCTCCTTTACAATTCTCAAACAAGTCGAGGTTCCAAAGTCACACCCACAGTATTTTTTTCGAACCACGCCCTCCCATAATAATTCAGAAGTTGGTAATTATAAAGGCGAGCTGCCATTAGAAAAATCAACTGCGAATGGTGTCGGTATGTAACACTGCTACTGATCATATTCTTCTGTTTTCTCATGTTCTAGAGGCTGGATGATTACTACAAGAGAAATTACAGGGACTACTTCGGGCTCATAGAAGGCCCCGCCAGAGAGAAGAAAGAGGACGAGCGCACGGAGTCGGAGAAAAGAATCCTCGAGTGGCTTGACAAGAACAAGTAGTTCATGATCTGGAGAAATGTGTGCCAAAATTCTGTCAGGGTTTTTCGCTTGTTCCAGTTCTTGCTTTAGCTATGGCGCTTTGTAAGAAGCACGTCTGGTTCGAAAGTTGTATGTTTGTTCCCAATTAAGGATGCATGCTTTCTTAAAAATTAGCGTCTTTTTTCTTTTATAGTTATTGGGCTTGCTATGTGCGGGTGTCAATCTGCGAGAGACGGCCGACGTGCATTACATGTAACGCGTTGGACAAGCGAGCGCGCAAGCCAGCGACGAAACATGGGAGCAGAATAAGAGCGAAACACATACGAGTGAAATAGTATAGATTAAATGATATAAGGTGAATAATTTCTGCGAAGTTTAAAGATAGTCTACATGACTAAAAGCATGACGTTCCATTTAGTACGAGAATCCCTACATATTTTTTTAATAGTAAAAAAAATTTAACCCACTACCCACAACTACCAAACAGAACATTGTCTCGAGGAAACCCGTCCATCGAAGCCTTTTTTGATGTTCTGCCCGAAAGCTGTTTTCCATGCTGATTAGAGCGCAAGCATCACCCATACGAGGTGTGATAGACGTAAAACAGGTGGAAATAGTTAATTAGTGTACTAATATATGTTTTAATACTTTCGGCAAATCGTTGAAGCAAAACGTCTGGGTGGTGTAGTTGGTTATCACGTTAGTCTCACACACTAAAGGTCCCCAGTTCGAACCTGGGCTCAGACATGACATTTTTTCTTTTTTTTTTGGCTATAAGCAAACGTTGCTTGCTTGATCAGATCTGCCATTTCCAAAGTACAATTTCTCTTCTGGTGAAAAATGTATCCTTTCCCGTCTGGCTTAAACAAATGCCTGCGATGTCACTACCCATTACAACAGCAGCAGCATATGGTAGCTGGTTACTTGATCAAAACCCAAAAAAATCCACAACATTGAACAAGCATCCTGCCTCAGACCCCAACCTTCATCTTCAACCACACGTCACCCGTCAGACCACGGTATCCACCGGTTGGCCAATCTAGGGCGCCTAACACTTTGACTTTCGCTCTCTCGTGTACTCCAGTGGGCCACGTGAGCCGAGCACCGATCCAGACCCCCACTGCCGTTTTTTACTTGCCAGTTGCCACGCGCAGAGATCACCCCGCGGACTGTAGAAAAACGCTTGCAACTTGGAGCGAGCCCCCGCCTCGGGCTCCTATTGCTCGGCGCTTGCTGGTGACGGCTGCGACGGCGGCCGGCGTAGGTCCCTGCGTCACCTGGCAGCAGTGGATTTGACCACGCAAAAGGGGGGCAGTTGTTGCATTAGATTAGGCCTGGTTAGGTTAGGTGGCCCGCAACTGCGTTTGTGCCTTGCTCCGTGATGCAACCAACCCAGTCATCTGTGAAAGAAATTTTATAAGGCCACGTGCGTGCGTAGGATCTCGGTGAGATACTTATCCGCTCCGTGCAGGTGCAATTACACGGCGCGTGCGTGCATGTCTATGCGCGGATCTATATGAAAGATCAAATCTCATAAAATTTCTTTTTAATTATCTGTCATTCTTTCTGATCAGGTCATCCATCATCTCGGAGTAATTGGTTATCATAAATTTTATATCGTGGATGAGGAAAAAACAATCTAAGGGAACTAATATTTATAAAAAAAATATTTTATTAGTTGTATTTGTCTAGATAGATAAAATCGAATTTCTATTTGATTGATCGAATCTGAATCTGTATGAGTTGATGTAAAAGTTGAGATTGATCGAATCTAAAGCTTATATTAAGATGATTTCGTGACAGTGATAAATAGGATCGTCTGCATGAGACTGTGGAGGGAAACTTAGATTGGGCTTTCCTCCCGAGCCATATTATATGCGTACATTTACATCCACTGAATCAGACTATAATAATATATATGGACAAGCAAACACGCTTTTATTTAAAGTTATGTGTCTTCCATGGATCAGGTTCCTCCTATACGAACAACCATTCAGCACTAGTTGTTTGCATCATTGGCTCGATTCGTTTGTGGGAGGGTGGAAGGGAGTAAGGTAGTATTTGGTTGGTTGAATGAAGTTGAATAAAGTGGTACATATATGTTATTTGGTTATATATATGGAATGGTATGAGAATGTGTTTGGTTGGATATGGTCACGTCCTAAAACTGTAATCACATAATTAAGCATAACCATACTTCATAACCATTATGTTTAATTTTGTGTATTTTTTTGTTTTGGAACACTAGAGCATTTCGTTTAGAGTGAATCGG
Organism: Phragmites australis; assembly: GCF_958298935.1. Classification (NCBI taxonomy): domain Eukaryota; kingdom Viridiplantae; phylum Streptophyta; class Magnoliopsida; order Poales; family Poaceae; genus Phragmites; species Phragmites australis. The sequence continues at coordinate 43,461,858 of NC_084923.1, forward strand.
TTAAGAGAAAATAATTTGGAAGAGAAAAGAATAGAATTAATAGTTAAAACAGACTTCTTTCTCTAGCATATGAGGTGGCCATTGGTGGACAACCACTCCCTCTCTTCCTTGGACAACAGCCCCACCTGCTCCCTCTCTCTCCCTCACACTCTCTCCAACCGGCCAAGGCAAGGGAGCAGCTCACCTCTCCCTCCCCTCAAGCGCTCTCTCTCTTTCTTTCTCGAATCCGCCTTCTAGAAGCCAAATCGAGCTATGCATGTGGTACTCATGTGTTTCTTAGCTCCTAAGCTCCTCATCCATCTAATTCATTTTCATTTTTCCGAAGGATTCGAACTGGTTTTGATATCATTTGGTGTTTTTGATTGAAGCATCAGGAGTACCAGCGTTCTTCCTCTTTCTGAGCCTTTTCACCTTCCACCAACGGTCACCGACCTCGGCAAAGCATACTAGGGGAGTCTTCTAGGCTCTCATTGTAAGATACGCAATTTGATTGGTTGAAATCCGAGTTTGTAGCTTCGGTTGCAAAGTTGTGAAGCGCCTCATGTTCTTGAACCTTGGATGAATTTGAGGATTTTGGATAAGTTTTGAGCTAGGAAATCGAGTTGCTAGTTAGTGAGTGAGGTCTATACCCTATGAACTACTGCAAAACCTTCTCTCTTTGGATCAAGAAAGCTCGCAAATAGGATCGACCATTTTTTCCCACGAAAAGATTTCTTTGCAATAACCCGGATAGTCCAGGTTAAACTCGGAGGTTCCAGGTAGACCAGGAAAAACCCCATTTTTTTTACTCGAAATTCGTTAAGGTTTAGGGTGCATTTTGGGTCTAGAAACCTTTGTATAGTATGTATGTATGTCTATGTAGGATAGATTTAGCATGCCAATCAAATCGATAGAGTAAAGTCATTGAGAAGTTCAAGTCTGTCCAACCCGGATATTCCGGGTTAAACCCGGAGGGTCCGGGTATTTCGTGGTGCTTTTAACCAAGCACACTTGCTTGGAGCCTCACCCAGACATTCCGGTCTAACCCGGAGGTTCTGAACTTAGCCAGAACTTTCGAGTTAATCCAAAAAAAGCTAACCGAGAACCTCTGTTCGGAGTACACCCTAGAGGTTCCAGAACCCGGATGTTCCGATTTTAACTCGGAATCTCTGACCTCCTGTTAGTTTTACGATGTGGTTTAGGTCGCAAAGTTTGTTATTCTTTCACATTTCTCACACTCTTAACATGTTGTTATGCATATTGTAGTATATATTATTACACATCATTCATGCTCATCATTGCATGCTTCTTTAGTAAACAAATAACCAGAGAGTGACATGAACATGGGCGAAGGTGACGCTAATCTACTAGAATTCTGCGAGTGTTGTGTGGGTAGCATTAAGCAGTCACTAGAGCTAGAGCAGTAATGCAAGCATATAAGCATACTCTTCTTAGTATTTTAGATCAATATGTGTCTATTGTGATAAACTATATTTTATGTATATTTGCATGGGAATGAGTCGAGTGCCGTGTTGATACGGGTAGAAACTATATTGATGCATTATCTTTTCCTTGTATTGTTGGTAATCTATATATTTATAGCCTTGATAATATTATCGGTATCTAACTTAAGAGTAGCTCGAAATGCTTAGAAATGTATAGTTCTTTTGGTAGAAGTCGAGCGATGGTTCAATCCCCGTTCACGAGCTTAGGGCTTACTTACTTATTCACAAAGGACATGACTAAGATGTCGGGATGATTGAGTGTGAGGATAAGATGAGATGTGGACGGTGCTAGAGTTATGTCGGAAAAGGAACCCAAATGCCATAGACCGTTTGCATCGGTTAAGCATCATCCATCAGTGTCGTTGGCTTTAGCACTTTCTGTACTCACAACATGCTGATCTAATGGTAAGGTAAGCCTAGTATCATACACCATGTTGATGCTTGTCTTACGGCCCTATGACGCGTATGAAAAAAGAACGAGGAGAAGCAATGTGACGGGGAGCCGGAGGTATCCAAGATACACTCGTGGTAACCCCAGTGCCATAGAGACATATGCGAGTGGGTAATTTTGGGTACGAGAAAAGTTACCTTGGAGGCTAAGAGGATGGACCCAGGGCGTGTGGGTAAAGGAGTATCCCCTGCAAGGTGTAAAATCAATTCGAATTATCATGCTCTCAGTCATGAGCATATTTTTGTCCATCCACGTCAGCCGTAGAGTCACAATTATGGATTGGTATGGTTAAGATGGTTCTATTTAATTATGCTAATATGATTCCAATTACTTACATGTTCATGATGTTGGTTACATGGTAGAATGATACTTTTAGTATAGTATAGTTGCTCACATATTTATGTCAAACTGCTTTCGTATATAAATCTACTTAACTATGTGGCCGATTTCTTGCTAACATCTAAATGCATAATCCTTAGAGTCAAGTTATCTATAAGTACTCATTACGAATTAAGTCTTGCGAGTATCTTTGTACTCACGCTGCTCTTTCAGGTGATATCGGCGTGAAGTAGTTGGTCTTTGGCTATGTCACGCCCGTCGATGTGAGTGGCGGGCATGAGTAGGTAACTAATCGGAGATCGTGCTTTTGTGATGGAGCCTAAGTACATATGACTTCATTCTCATTTTGTTGTTTATAGCTTTAGCTTTCGCTACATAGTTTTATTTATCTAGGGGTTGATTAGTTTTAGTATCATTGTAGCTCTTTTGCTGTAAATTGTAAGAATTTGTAAATGCTTAAGAACTTGTAATATAAGCTTAATTACTCGCTCTTTATTAAGTCATATTGTGATGTTAAATATTGGTAAGACATGTATTCCGATCTTCAGCACAAAACACGTATCAGGATTATCGGGATGATATTCTGGTTAATCGTTGAAGTCGTGATTATGTAAATAATTAACTTAGTGATTAATTAGGATATTATTTGGTCAATTTCTCATAGATATATGATATGGTACAAGAACATATTTAGTTGTTAAAAGCCATTGTATAATTAATTATTTTTATAGAAATAATATATTTTTATTTGTTATTATCACATGAAATAATAAAAAACATATAAAGGAATTATTATAAAGGATTTTTTTTCACCATATAATCTAGTGCTAGAAATGATTTTAAAAATTAGTCCATCACATTATGGAACACGTAAAAAATTTAGAATTTTTAGAGCAATAGAAGACCATTATTTTGATTTAGGAAATTTCGGCAATTGTTCACTTGGGTGTTGTTCCGTCTTGGACGAAGCCGTGCGGCAGATTTCGCTGCATTGGCCCATCCAGCAAAACGGTTGAATATTCCAAGAATCTGGATGAATCCATGTAGGACGATCTGGTCCGGTTCAGCAAATAAAACAGACGCATGCTTCGAAGCTAGACTAACTGATCCAGGACGGGCAGACGTGCAATCAACCAAACACACTCTTAAGCCAACGGCCGAGTCGTTGCCTCGTGGGCGTCACGCACACCGATCAGCCGACGGTGGGGAAAGGCGTGGCGTGGCATGGCATTGTTGCCGCTTCGGCTGCTTAATGGGACGTGCAATTGAGGGCAGAGAAAATCCTCAAGCAAAGCACGCTGGTACACTAGCATTGGCAAGAGTAGTTGTTAATGGAGAACTCCTTACAAGTTTACGACTGCCTCGATATTTTGTGTAGGCTAGTTGCTTTTCTCAGAATAATATTTAAGATCATCTTCAATCCATTTCCGTCACGGTTCCTATTTTCCTCACAATGGAAAAAATAACGTGATGGGGACCGCACGCGAGCTCCAATGGCCTCCCGTCACGAGCCGTCGAGCTCCAACACCCCAGGGAACCTCTCTCCTATCCTTTCACGGAGATATCGAGCGGGGAAGTGGGTGGAGGTTGCGCTCGAGTAGAAGAGGCAGAAGCGAGAGGCGGTGACGGCAGCGCGCGTGAGGAGGGCGGTGAAATGTTGGTGGCGATGGTGACGAGCTCCCAGAGGATAAATCCACATGTTGGAGTGGAGGGAAGGGGCGACTTGACTAGATGCGGCGCTGCGGCGACGACGAGCGGCGACGGGAGGTACAAATTTGTCTCAAAACTCATTCGAATATGAGATTTTTGCGAGTTAAATCGTTAATGGGTTGAAGAAGGGGCGGTGGGTTGTCGTGCGGAGTAAGGGGAGGAACATAGGTTCGGATTGTGGAGGTGTTCTACCGTTGCGTCGGACGGCGCCACTAGTGGGTGGGGGTGGGCGAGGGGAGGGGACCGCTGACCTCAGGCGTCGTCTCAGTTTGGTCGGTCGTCTCGGGTAAGGATGGTAGGGTGGCCCGCGCGCCTGGATCTGCATCATCGCAGTGCAATGTCGGCTTCTACAGGGCTTTCAGCGACTTGCGTGCTTATGGACTCCCTCCTCCGTGGTTGTAGATGGACGCTGCCGCGCTTACCACTCTTGTGTCAAACCTGTAGGACCATGTGCAGGAGGCGGCATCCGCGTTAAAGAAGGTGGCCAACGACAACATGAGTTCGGATAGCACCCCTGCTATTGTGGAGTTCAACAGAACCCCTCTTGAGGTCGACTCCATTGTAGCGGACTTAGAGTAGCTAGTATTCCAAGTTGAGGATGCTATGCGCGACGGTGTCGTGCCCAACCAAGTTGGTTTGGTCGACAATAGCAACGTAGCCATTGAAGAGGAAGCTTGATCGAAGGATATTAATGACGACGACGTCCTTCCCATTGATTAGAATTCGGATGATGAACTGTGTGCTAATATGGATGAAGGCTTGTCCATTCAATCCGATCGTTCGTGGAGGCTATAGTCGGGTCGGGTGTTTGTTAATTAGTAGTGTGATATGATGTTGAATATTGGACAACATGCCTTTTGATAATTTGGGAGTTCAGCTATAATTTGAACCCTGCAAGGCCTCCGGATGTTCAATGTATCAATGCCATGGTTGAGATAGTTGTATGCTATTTTAGTTTATGTAGGGAAGACAAGTTTTAGATTGCAAGGAATTAGGATTACAATGTATGAACTATGAAGCATGGTGCTATATATCAAGTTACCAGTTTGTGGTTATTTGGCATGTTTGCGGTGATGAATAATTTCTCAAATAGATATAGATGCACAAGAACTCATTCACTTCATTATTTGTCAAAATTGTGAGAAAAGGATGTATCTGATCCTAGCTAGAATCATTGCAATATGCTCATAATATACTTAATGGTTAAATCATAGGACCTAAAGGGGAGGGAGGCAAAAAAACAAATGTGAGTTTACAAGACTTGGCCGTAGGTGCCTCTGTAGTTTGCTTTGAACCGTATTATTCTTTATTCATATATTGTGTGGAAGCTGGTAATCCTCCTCCCTGGATAAAGAAAGATCACTATCATTGATATGTCTTGGGTATTTGCACTTTCATACGCTATTCTTTGTTTATTTGTGTGTGTAACTACCCATTTGCATATGGTAAGATATTCATATTCCTTTTAACGATGCCAATAATTTCCCTATGTCATAGTTGGTTATGCAAATTTAAACACAAGTAAACGACTGGAAATGTCACAAAATTGAACTAGAATTGTTGTATAAAGGAGAAAAAAAGAAAGAGACAGATCCTCACATTTTAGATCTTGTTTTGGTTCTTGTGGCTCTTGTTCATCTCTACCTCACATTTTAGGACTAAATGCTTTTTGTTGTTGTTGCCACCTTACTACATTGTAAGTTCTGGTGAACTGACATTAAAAAGAAGGGCTCATTTTGTCAGGAATGTGTGGAATAAATAATAAATCTTATGCGCATAATGTAGTATGTCATAGTAAATGCGGTGCATAACTAAAGAGGGCCCAAGTTGTGGGGCTTAGCAAATGTGGTATTGACAAATTTGTTTTCTTGCCTTAGCTTGCGTTTATTCTTCTTTTTAAGTTACTCTTAGAGATCTGTTTTGCTAGATATGTGAGTGTCAAACGTCAACGCTTGCTGGCTTATTTGGCTTACTATTTCAGCTTACTATGCCTATTGAACTCTGAGAATCAGAACTGGCTTGAAGGTGTGTTACTTTTATTTGGTATGATAGGTTGATGTGTGATCGTTGAAGTATAATTTTGTAGAGCTGCTTGCTTCATGATGCCTATACAATGCACTTGGGTGCTGATTGAAATGGATTTGCAATGCAATTAGGAGCAAATTGTGTTACTTTTCAGTTGGATTCTTCTAATTTGGTTGGAGCCTGATAGTTGAACTATAACTTGTGATGTAGCAGTATGCAAAAAATCTATTATGAGTACATACCTTGAGAGCAATAGTATGCATGCTCATGTTTCTTTTCTTGTGATGTGCAGTTGCTCTATGGATCCGTTTCACGAGAGTTTTCTTTAGGACGGAGTGCAACAGATGTCATGGTTGGGGCTGCTGATGCAGTGGGGAACCTCTACTGTTCAACCAACAGTGGAGATGGGCCACTTCCTGCTTGCAGACACTCCAGGATTGCACCTCGCAACCGATTAGGAGCTCGGCCAGTTCAGCTTTGGTAGCGAGGGCACAAGAACGAAGAAGGTGACCACATCAAAGAGGAAGAAGAAGGTGGACCCGAAGGCGGGGCAAACAAAGTGGACAAACGAGGAGGATGAGTTGCTTGTATCTGCACGGTTAAACTTGAGATATGATCTTGGAACTGATCAAACCAAGGAGGCTTACTGGGACATGATTGCCAAGTACTTCAACATAGGAAGCTGATTATGATGCTTAGGTCGACAAGGCTTTGATCAACCACATGAAGCTCATCACAGACGCAATTAGTAAGCTTGCGGTGTAGGTGAGGAAAGTGGATCAGCTCAATCCTAACGGGACCAACGAGCGTGACAAGGTATATATTTTTCAATTAAACTTTGCTTGTCTCAAGGTAACTAATACATGAAACTCACAAATACTTATCTGCTCTTAAATCTGGCGTGACTTGCTGCTTACCTGCTCCTTCTACCATAGACAACTAGGATTGAAATTGTGCTTTCTTAAGGAAATTTTGTCCTGTAGATATTGGGTGTAGAGATAAACTAAGGTAAGCAACTGAAGTATCGACCTTGTGCTTTAAATCTCAGGCTTCTTTCAGAACATATGCAACTTAAGTACCATTCTTCCTAGCTGTACTAGAAGTATCAGCAGGATTAGAATTTGCTTGTTTTGTAATGTTGTGTTGCCCTCCATTTTCAACGTTGCCCCGCCTTAACTATGGTGTCAATTTTATCACATTACATTTTAATGGAGTGGAATGGAACTCCACTTTACTTTCTTTTTGGAGGTGAGGCCATCTGGGCTTTAGCCTTCTACATATCTTGCATGTTACTCTTGCTATATGATTTCTCTTTTGCACATGGCTAAACTAGTTGAGGATTTTCATACGGAGGGTAATGAGTTGATCCATTTCTATCTTATAGGGAAGATGTGCTTTTCTTATTTTCATAAATAATCGAATCACCTTTAGTACCCAAGACTATTGTCTTTGGATCAAGAGTAGCCTTTCCAGGTTGCATTGGAGAGCCGTCTGTATGATAGCTATTTTTGTCACCAGAATACAAACGGTTATAACCTTTTGTATACGAGAGCCCTTCACAGTAGAATTCTTTCTCCTAGACTCATACTGTAGATCATCACCCTAACACCTTTAAGAATGAATGCCATTAGAAGCATGACCTTGCGTTAACTGAACCTGCCCATTATCTTCATGATAATTTTGTTCTATAGATGTTGAAATTGTACCTAAAAATTGGTACATGGGTGTCATTTGTGTTTCTTTGCATGAGTATGGTAGATACAAATGTTGCAAATAGTTTTCTTAACTCCTCGGTACATAGCTCTCTCATGGTTTTCTTGATTCACATATGGCGTGGGCTTGCACAACGCATAAGGGGATTGAGGGGAAGCCGTTTACTTACGCACACTGCTGGGTCATGCTTGCAAACTGCCCCAAGTGGCACTCGCATGAGTCCGTGAAGTCGCACAAGATGCAAGAGGGAGTCAATGCACAATCGAGCCCTGCAGCGTGCAATGAAGTGCCGAACGACGCATCATCGAACACATCTATTGAGCTTCCTAGGCCCATTAGAAAGGAGGCAGCTAAAGTGGCCCGTGCTTGAAAATCAGCTTCCAATACATTTTTACCTACCGTGTAGGGTGGGATGTATGCGACTCACCTTGCTTAGATCAGTGAAACAAAGTAGGTTATGGTGTAGTTGAAGAAGGAGCAGATTTCGGTCATGCATCTGTAGGCATCCGTCCGAGTAAATGATTAGAACAAACGTATAATGAAGGTCGACTTGGATAGTGTTAGTGGTCCCCTAAGAGAGTACTACAGAAAGAGATCCTAGCGTCATGGAGTGCTGTATAATAGAATCCATAGATGCTCGTTGATTACATCTTTGCAAGGTGCTTTTGCGGAGTTTGCAAGAACTCTTTGTAGTGCCTACCTATGTGTAATAATTTTCAAAGACATTGTACCTGTGCATTGATTTGCGAAATGAGTTCGAAAATAAGATCGTTTATGTACAAAACACATGTACACATTGCTGGTTTATTATTGGTTGCCGCTATGAAATGGGTAGCGTGTGTGCAGCTCTGCTCTTTGGATTTAGGAAAACAACGAAATAGAGAAGATAGTGGTACATAGAGTGATGGTGGAAAAAGTTTAGGTTGGAGGCGCCACGATCGTTCTTCTGTCCGTAAAAAAATATATGTACAATATATACGTAGTATATATTAAAGTTGTATTGTATGTGTTATTGTAGTTATGAGAAAATAATAGAATATTGAAAGTCAGTCGAGAAAGGGAATGAGAAAAAAAAATTGTTAGAGTGAAAAAACTGAAAGAAACGAATCTAGAAAGAAAATTCTTTTAGAAAAAGATTTTGGATTGGGAAGTGAAGGAAATGGCTGGATGGTCTAACATCATTTTAAGTGCTGGATTGCTGGAATCACAGAAGATGTTTGCAAGAAACAATGACTTCGTCGTCAGGAGCACTCGTGCTGTTTTGAACTTTGAAAAGACACGAAGTTTTGAGCACCAATTGTCCAACAGAAGCTGTCAAAGCGATTGCAGAACTTCAAATCGAACGAGTTTAAGCCATCGCCGCCGCTGCAACAGTAAAAAAACGTGACGTGGGGAGCTCCGCGTCTCCGCCCGAAGCCCCGTCGCACGACTACCCCAACTGCCAGGCTGGCCGGACCGATGGCACGCACTCGTAAATACCACCCACCCCGCAGCCTCTCTCACGTCCCCATTCCGCGGTACCAAAGCTACGGCCGCGATGCCCAACGGACAACGAGAGGAAGAAGAATGAGGGAGAAAAACTCAAAATAAATATTTTGTGGTCTTAAAAAAATAAGTTCACGTATTGTAATAAAAATATAAATATAAAACGAAAACAATTAACCGCTAATTTCTCTTTATATATATATATTATTAAAAAGAATTCTATATTCATAGCCTATAAGATAGAGATTTTTTCATTTTTTATTAAAAAGAATTCTATATTCATACCCGATAGGATAGGAGGCTAAAAACAATGATAGGTAGTAAAAATAAGTAAATTATTAAAATTTAAAGATTTTATTTGATTTTAGAAAAATAGAGAGAATAGATCATGCGGTTCTACTCGTGTTTTATATAACAGATTTTCCATAATTCTATTAGTGATTTAGGACGTGTTTGTTCGAAACCTGCATGCGCCACGCAAAAAAAAAAAAAAAAAATGGATCGCCGACCGACGGAAGCGACGTGTTTCGTTCGACGCCAATGTTTTGGCGAGCCCACATGCACGCATGCCCATTAGTTCATTTTTCTCGCTAATCACGGGCACAGCGTAAATGACACTTCACTTTATCAAGATTTTTACAAGCTCTCAAATTAGCACGAACTAAACATACCGTTAATATCTCGCCTCTATTAACACGACGAAAATGCTCGAAGCAAACATGCCCTTAATATCGCCAGGGGTGCTCTCTTGCCTTTCTCCCCCTCGTCAGTGGTGCTGGTAGTAGCCTTCACGACTAAATCCACCACCGCTCTCGCACCTCAACTCCTCTGGCGCGTTGGGCTCCTCCGCGGCTCCACCAAACCCTAATCGTTCGGGCGCAACCCCGCCCGCCTCGATCCGCTCCAGCGGCCGGCCGCCGAGGCGCGGCGGTTCTTGCAGTCGCGCGCGGCGGGCCCGTCCAGCGCGGGCGCAGTGCCCTCCCCGGCGGCACGGCGTGAAGGCAGGCTGAGGCCTTATGCGAGGTGGATTTCCGCGGGCGATGAGACGGAAGCTGGCGGCTGCGGTAGCGGCGGCGCCGTGAATGGGAGCGGCGGGGGACTGCTGCGGCTGCGGGCTGCGTACATGGAGGCCCGCGTGGGGCGCGGGAGTGTGCTTTGGCTCGTGAGCGTCGAGGTGAGCTGCCGCTGCTTCGATCCGGTGCGGGTTTGGTGGGTGGGCGGGCGGGGAGCGGAGTGCTCAGATTTCCTCAGAGCAAATTTTGGATTGTTTGGGAACCTGCCGAATGTCGCAAGGAAGAATTTGCACCACTTAGCAAAGTTGGAAGCCGCAAAATCAAGAGTAATCGGAACATGAGTCTTGATGCTTGCGACATTGAGGGAGGAGATGGCTGGAGCACGGGCGACGGTGAGGGCCGGAGTGGAGGAGCCGGAGCTGACGCTTCCGGTGTCGGTGCTCATGGCGGCGGGAGAAGAGCAGCGGAACGAGGAGCAAGCAGGCCCTAGATCGGAGCCCGCTCTGATACCATGTAAACGATCTCAGGAGAGAGAGAGAGAGTTTGAGGGGCAGAAGGCACACTCTACCGTGCTGTGCTGCCATATGCTTATATAGCCACGGGAGGCAAGTTAGGAGTACAGGAGATATACATGGAATCCTAACAAACCAAAACAAGCAAGAGATCAGAGGGCAATCGGTTGCTATACAAACCGATCTCCTATTATACAAACCGATCTCCTACCATACAAGAAGATACATCGCTAAAATTGGGTCGCAACAAAACTATGGAAGTAGTCAGATCAAAATTTGATCATTCGGGTGTATTTCTTGGTTGTTGCTTTCTCAATTTGCTAACGATTTGGGTTCTTATAGGTCAGTCCTGTCATTGAAAAGATATGCACTTTTGTATTGATCTTGATGATTTTCTTTCATTCTTTGCTTGTGCTGCAGATTTTGTTAATTCTAATCTGGACTCAAGGAACTGGTGCGGATTCTGGTGAAAGCAAAGCATTGTTTCCGCAAGACGCAGAAGCTGGAGAGAAGGATGTCTACCTTAGCCATTCCTGCATACATGATGAGATACTACATCAGCGGCGAAGAGCTGGGCGGAAGGAGTACTCTGTCATGCCGCAAGTCTACCATGAGTCTCGATACAAAGTGGAGCATGTAAGTGGAAGACACCTGTTGGCTGTGTCGTCTTGGCGTGCTCCACATAGGAATGTCAAGAAGCCAATACGCATATACCTCAATTATGATGCTGTTGGGCACTCGCCCGACCGGGATTGTAAAAATGTTGGTGACATCGTTAAGGTCGGTTTGTCGCATTACCTTCTCATTGCGTCAGTAGCTGCTTTATTATTTAGGTAGTATCATTGATTTTGTTGTTTCTGTTTGGTAGCTTGGCGAACCTCCTGTACCATCAGCACCAGGAACTCCTATCTGTGATCCTCACAGCGATCCACCATTGGTGGGAGATTGCTGGTACAATTGCACCCTTGAGGACATAGCTGGGGAGGACAAGAAGCAACGGCTTCGGAAGGTGCAGTTCTTGTTCTTTTGGTTGTCTCTCTCTGTCTTAAGTTAAAAAGACACAAAAAATTCAATTGTCATAGAAGTTGTAACTATGCCATGCCCGTGTGTTTCTGACTTTTGTTTTGTATTTTAAATTGAATCATTGGACAGGCTCTGGGACAGACAGTAGAGTGGTTTAGAAAAGCTTTAGCTGTTGAACCTGTCAAGGGCAACCTGCGGCTCAGTGGGTACTCAGCTTGTGGTCAGGATGGCGGTGTACAGCTCCCTCGTGTGTATGTTGAAGGTAATTTACCATTATGATGAGTCATTTTCTTTGTCCTGTTTGCTGATTGCCTGATTCTATATATCATATGAATCTGTCTTGAATCGCAGATGGTGTTGCTAATGCTGATTTAGTCCTCTTAGTAACAACTAGACCGACAACAGGTAACACCCTTGCATGGGCTGTGGCCTGTGAACGTGACCAGTGGGGTCGGGCCATTGCAGGTTTGTCAACCACCTCACACTTGCTTGCAAACATTCACATATGGGGGAGTTTCTAATGTTTTCTGACCTAACATATACGTTTCTTTTGCTTTTAGGACATGTTAATGTGGCCCCTCGTCATTTGACGGCTGAAGCAGAGACACTACTTTCGGCCACTTTAGTACATGAGGTTATGCACGTTCTTGGCTTTGATCCTCACGCTTTCACACATTTTCGCGATGAAAGGACAAGGAGGCGTAGTCAGGTACTCAGTTGTTTCTTCTATTCTTCTGGTACATCAACTTCTGCTTAATAGGGCTCCAATTCTTAGAGCCTCAGTTTATTGTTTTTATATATTTGAGTTGCAACATTAATATCTGCTTTAAAGATTTATATGACTAAATCGATGGGCATTGTCCACTCGTTGAATGAATAAATTGATGATTTGCCACTGAAAGATTGACCCTTTGATTATGATGCCACTCATGTCAATGAAATGTGGGACCATCTGAGTCAATGACCATGGGGCAGAGTGGTAAATAAGCGAAGCCACTTCTTAGCTGTGGCAAAAAATCAATTGGCTCCTCGTTGAATATGCTATTTGGTAGTTACCATATGAGCCTAATATGTGAGCTTATAGGATAAACCTGTGAAAGGCTAAATAGACTCCAAGTTTACAAGTGCTTATAAGTTGGGAGGATTGGACTTAAGTGAACAACTTTTGGGTCCCATATGGAAAGAAGCAAGCCTGTTGGGTGTTTATGCTATAATAACCTTCGTGACTTGGCTTATAAGATAATTATAAGCAAGGTGATAAAATCCTCTAATCTTCTGTCACATACTGCCATGGCAGACCCATGCATTTATGGTAAAATGTATGCCATTACTGCAGTTCAATATTTCTTAATGTTCTGACTTTGATACTTCTGTTAAGCCTTGTTTATGTGTGATCGGGTAGCAGCTAACTCATCTTTTTTTTTTCTTATGAAAAACTGGTGTAATAAGTTATCGTATTTTTTATGGGAAAAAGAATAGAAATCCATGCTTGGCTTACCTCTAGGGCCAAACATTGTGAAGGATAGCCCTGAGGGACAGAGCTTTGGAAAATAGTACACGTCACCATATCTTGTTCCATAGCATGATAGCAATGCATCACTAAGCAGTTAACTAATCTGCTTCTCATGGCTCTACTAGAAATATTTACTCTCTCGCTGCATTGATTAGTAGCAGAGCCTGAAATTATGTTGAAATGCTTTCTTTATCTTTTTCTCATGATAGATTATCCCTATCTTCTCAATCTCGATCTATTCTTCCCTCAGGTTACTGTTCAGACTTTGGATGAAAAGCTTGGAAGAATGGTTACCCGTGTTGTGCTACCTCGAGTTGTCATGCACTCCAGGCATCATTACGGAGTAAGTTGTAACTAAATATTGGAGAACTATTTTATCTTTTACGAGCCATTGTTGTGATGCAATTCTTTGGCATTGTCATGCTTTTTACTTAGAAAAACTACCTTATTTAAAATAATCAATTTCTTTGTTGTGTTAAGGCATTTTCCCAAAACTTTACTGGGTTGGAATTGGAAGATGGGGGAGGCAGGGGTACCTCAGGTACATACATAACATGAGTCCTATATAGTTTGATTATATGTCTGCATTATGCAAGTTTCCAAACACCTTTAAGTGTTTATTGACATTTGGCATACTATTAGGTTCGCATTGGGAGAAAAGACTCTTAATGAATGAGATCATGACTGGATCAGTTGATACAAGATCATTGGTTTCAAAAATGACTTTAGCATTATTGGAGGATAGTGGATGGTATCAAGCTAATTATAGCATGGCTGAGCATTTAGATTGGGGTCGGAATCAGGGAACAGAGTTTGTTATCTCTCCTTGCAATTCATGGAAAGGGGCATACCATTGCAACACAACACAATTATCAGGATGCACCTATAATAGGGAGGCAGAAGGTTACTGCCCTATAGTAAGCTATAGCGGGGACTTGCCCAAATGGGCTCAGTATTTTCCTCAAGCTAATAAAGGTATGGCTCTAACATACTGTGTTGACACTGCATAGATCATCTCTTTTCTGATATTAAATAGAATGCTGAATGATATGGAAACTTCAAAGGAATTTAAGCCTCCTGTTTGTCTGTTTTCTTTTGTTCAAATCCCTACTAGTTCTTACACTCTTTTCTAGTCTAGTTAAAATAAAAAAAAACTCATGATTGAACAACTGATTCTACATTTGTTTGCTCTGTTGGAATTCTTTAACGAGCACAATCATTCAAGACAAAATATTGCGGCATCGCACATATTTTGTGATTCCATTTATAAATATTTTATAGATATTCAATATATTGTACTATTAGTTATGGTAAGATGGGGCCTTCATAGATTCTATGCCTACATTGAATAAAAGAAAATAAACTCGTTACATATGTAAGTTTGGAAAAATAGCTTCTGCAGAGGTTTCAGCCATTGGCACAATAGGAAAAAAGTGACAAGTAGCACCTTTTACTTGCAAGGTTCTAAATGACGATAAATGGAGGCCACCCACCTAGCAGCGATCTTATGGCCTCACTAGCAATAATATAATAACAGGTAGGGCACCTGTTCCTAGTATACGGACTAGTCAACTTGTCTTTAGAACGTTGCTTACTTGTGCACCCCTGTTGTAGAATTCCTAGATCCGACGCTCCTTTCCTGATGTATTCTTTCTAACATCCTTTCTGATCCTCTTGTAATTTCTTCTGAGCAATTTCTGTATGTTAGCATCTTACTCTTGTTCTCTCGCATATGATATATTCGGAATTCCATGTCCGCAGGTGGTCAGTCTTCATTAGCAGACTACTGCACATACTATGTTGCTTATTCTGATGGTTCATGCACTGATGTAAATAGCGCACGAGCGCCTGACAGAATGTTAGGTGAAGTGCGAGGAAGTAATTCAAGGTGAGGCTGTTGACAATAATTTGGACATATGCTTTACTACATGCACAAGTTGCATCATAATTATAAATTTGTTAATGAGCAGGTGCATGGCCTCAACTCTAGTGCGAACTGGGTTTGTCCGGGGATCTATGACCCAAGGAAATGGCTGTTATCAGCATCGCTGCACAAACAACTCATTAGAGGTGAATATACTCCTTCGTATCAGTTTGCACTGGGTTTGCTTTGCATTCTTGGGTCCCTGTTCTGTCTGGAGTTTCTTGTGCTGAGTTTGTTTCTATTTCCTGCTAGAATGTCTTTATTATTTTGTAATGATCACTATAAATATATTTGTACAGCTGTAAGAATTTGGAGGTCATTCTTGAAGACCACCCGTTCAATAGTTTAAATTACTTTTTAAATACTGTTTCCTATAGTGAGTGCATCACAATATCCTGTTGTCAAGTTGGAGATGTTTCCTAACGTTTTTTCTAAAAATTGCTCGTGCTGTGTTTGAAATTCATACTGTTAGGTTGCTGTTGATGGGATCTGGAAGTCATGTCCACAATCCGGCGGGCCTGTTCAGTTTCCAGGGTTCAATGGTAAGTGTTATTACCTTAAGATGTGTCACATCAAGCTCTCCTTTTCTTACACAAGTTAATTTTGTGCTGAAGGGGAATTAATTTGCCCGGCATATCATGAGTTGTGCAACACTGTACCAGTCCCAGTGAGTGGCCAGTGTCCCAAGTCTTGCAGTTTTAACGGTGACTGCATTGATGGAACTTGTCACTGCTTCCCTGGGTTTCACGGTCATGACTGCAGCAGAAGTGAGTATACGCTGTCCGTTGGTTCCTATTCACCCGACAGCCACATGAAATGTTGATTTTTTCATATGTAATTATCACCTTTTTTTGCAACTCTAGTTTTGCACCATCCCTATTCCTAAAAAGATGTCATTTGAGGCATTGACAACGATTTAATACACAGTTCCGTTTATTATTTTTATAATTACATGCTAATAAAAATTATGAAAATTTATAATGGTATGGAATTACATTGATCACAAATGTACAAATACCATTTTCATGTGACAAATTAATATTTTGTGTATGAGTGGCCAAAGTTCACAAAGTTTGGCTGTAGACACTCCAGAGCAGCATCTATTTAGGGAAGGGGGGAGTGTCTTAAAAAGGAATATTTTTATAGTTAAGCAATAGCATCAAATAGTAGCATAAGTGAGAAAAGTGGCGTGCATGTTTTTGTTGTTCTGCTTAAAGTGCATTGTCAATCAGGATGAAACAAATAGGCACCATGTAAACCTCTATCATATTTATCAATAGTATGAAGTACTTGTGTTGTTGCTTGCGAAACTGGCATTATGAGTGTAGAGACTAGAACAATACCGTGGTGTTTGGAAACTGTTGAAAAATGCCCAATCGTCTTCCCTCTGGTATATTTGTTAGGAATACCAACTTGTATTCCCTGGAGGCTCTAAGCCTGTATATATACACATGTATAGGTAACAATATGCAAGAAACCCCTTATAGAATGGGGATTACACATAGAGAGAGATATATCTAACACCCCGGGATTAACCACATTGAGTTTGGAGAGATATAACTTGTGCTGAGCTGTACTCTGTGACTTAGTGAAGAAATTAGTCAACTGAAGCTCGGAAGGAACATACTGAAGAGCAATCACTTCATCTTGTACCTGTGTCCGTGTGTAAGAAGCATCAACACCAATATACTTGGTGAGCTCATGCTTCATTGGATCCCGAGCAATACTAATAACACCTATATTGTCTGAGTAAAGAGGAGTAGGTGCAGGAGAAGAATCACCAAAATCTTCAAGTAACCATCGTAACCAACTGAGTTCCGCTGTCAACAATGCTATGGCTCTCAACTCAGCCTCTGCACTAGAACAAGAAAGTGCAGTCTGCATTTTAGTTTTCCAAGCAACAAGAGAACCACCAAGAAAAACACAGTAGGCAGAAATAGACCGGCGATCAAAAGGATCACTAGCTCAAGTAGCATCAGAATAAATACGAAGCTGTAAAGAGCTGGAGCGTGGAAAGAAGAGACGACGAGAGATAGCACCACGAAGATAAGCGCAAAAAATGCAAGAGATGACTATAGTGGAGCTGAGTGGGAGCATAAACGAACTGACCGAGGATGTGCACTGCATGGAAAATATCAGGACGAGTGACACCAAGGTAAACAAGACTCCTAACTACATGTCGGTAGCGAGTGGAATCCGTAAGAGGCTCACCATCAGTGAAATGAAGCTGAAGATGAAGCTCCATGTGAGTCTCAACAATGCGCTCATCAGTGAGCAAAGCACGGTAGAGAAGATCCTGAATATACTTCTCTTGGGACAGGAAAAAACCGTCGTAGTAGAAATCTCAATCCCAAGAAAGTAATGAAGAGGAGGATCGAGATCGGACATAAGAAATTGCTCGTTGAGATGAGCCTTCACAAAGGCAATATACTCAGAATCATCTCCTGTAATAATCATGTCATCAGCATACAAGAGAAGAGTCCAACCACAAGAGGAAGTGTCAATAAAGAATGCATGATCATGATCATGAGCACTAGCAGAAAAATCGGCAACAATGACCATAAAAAAAAACGCTCAAACCAGACTCGAGAGGCTTGCTTAAGATCATAGAGAGTGACGGAGATGAGAAACCATGTCCTCACAGGAACAGAATACCCTGGCGGTGGATGCATATAGACCTTCTCACGCAACTCACCATTAAGAAAGACATTCTTTACATCAAGTTGGGAGATAGACCGCTGACGCACAGAAGCAACAAGAGTGCGCACTGTGGTCATGAGGGCCACCGGCGCAAAAGTCTCATCATAAGCTCAACTATGCTCCTGTTGAAAACCATGGGCGACAAGACGAGCCTTGTAGCGCCCAAGAGAACCATCAGAGTGGGTTTTAACCTTATAAACCCAATTGCACGTGATATGACGAACATGTGGGGGAAGAGGAACTAGATCCCACGTGCCGGTGTGCTCGAGAGCAGCAAGCTCCTCTGCCATCGCATGCTGCCATTCCTGATGAACAACAGCATCACAGTAAGAAGACGGCTCGACAGGAACAAAACCAGCAAAGCCAAATTGATCAGGAGGTAGAATCACATGGCAATCACGAAGAGATTAGCGAGGAGATGAAGGAGAAATTGAATCACCTGAAAAAGAAGGCTCATAAGAAACGATGAGTGTAGTGGAAAGAAAAAGGCTCAATAAGACCGGAAGGAAGAGGATAATGTGAGGTGGAGCCCAAAGGCGTGGAAAGCACTGAAGAAGGCACATTAGGAGGAGGCGTCAACGGTACCCGAGGAAGAGAAGAATGTAGCAACAACAGTGAGAAAAGATAGCGGTTTGACTAAGGACGCTGAAGAAGTGGAAGGAGAGGTCTGAGGATAGAAGGGACGTGACTTATCAAAAGTAACATTCCGAGAAATACACAACCGGCGAGCAACAGGGTCCTAACACCTATAACCCTTATGCTCAGCATTGTAACCAAGGAAGACACAATAGATTGAGCAATCAGTTTGGTACATTCATGGGGGGTGAGAAGAACGTAACAAACACAACCAAAAAGACGAAGAGAGTAGTCAGGAAGACGTCCACATAGACGCTAAAAAAGAATCACACCCTTGAGAGCAAATGAGGTTTGGATATTGACCAAATATGTGGGAGTGGAGACTATCTCAGCCCAAAAATGAGGTGAAACAGAAGACAATTATAAGCGCACAAGATTTCTCAGGAAGATGACGATGCTTGCACTCAGCAACACCATTCTAAGCATGAGTTCTAGGACAGGAGAACTGAAACAATGTTCCCTGTTCAGCAAGAAAGGAATGAAGATGCTCAGAAAGAAATTCGCTAGCAGAGTCAGCACGAAAAACATGAATATGAGTGTCAAACTGGGTGTGAATCATAGTGGCAAAGCGCTTATATAAAGATAACACCTCGCTGCGAGAAGACATGAAATAAATCCAAATGTTGCGAGAGAAATCATCTATAAAGATAATATAGTATCTACGACCTTCTTTTGAAACGAAGGGAGGCGGACCCCATACATCTGAGTGAACAATATCAAAAGGACGTTGAGACATTGACTCACTATGAGGATAAGGAAGTTGAACCTGTTTACCAAGCTTACAACCCTGATAATATAATGACACATCTACTGAGACAAACCCTAAAAGATCACGACGGATTAACGAAGATAGACGTGATCCACAAACATGACCTAGATGATGCCACTGCTGGAAGGAGCCAGTAGTCGAGGAAGCAGAAAGATTAGCAATGACAGCGGAAGGAAGATAGAGCCAGTCAAGCTCCCATAGATACTGAGAATCATGGCGCTAGGGGTCAGTACCAATCAGAGCACTCGTGTACGATCCTGAGCATAGCAAGAGTCAGAATCTAGGATAACACGACAACTATGGTCAGTAAGCTGACTAGCTGACATGAGTTGCATGGTGAGTTGGGAAACATGAGCAACAAAAAGAATGTTAAAAGAAGAATTGCTAAGAGTGCCCTGACCAACAACAGAAAGAGAAGTATCATCAGTGGTGACGACATGAATAGGAGAAACAAAGGGATGAATTGAAGACAAATTGGAAGAATCAGAAGTCATATGAAAGATGCTCCTAAATCAAGAATCCAAGGTGAAGTATTTGACTGCATAGAAGGTGGTCTCTCAGTGATAGAATAGCAGAACCAGCAGAACCTGTCGATGCAAAGCCAGAGATAGCAACCAGGCGACGAAACAACATTACAATCTTCCGCTGAGTGTCAGTCGAAGAGGTAGTCGAGGAGGCAGCTGAGGTAGAAACACCAGAGGAACATCAAAGATGTTTCTTCTGGTAGTAGTTCACCTCGACATGGCCCTCCTTGCTGCAGTAGGCGCAGCGAGGGCGACTACCACCACTTGAAGAGGGCGAAGGTGGCAGAGGCGCACGAGGAGCAGATGACGGTGTAGTCGAAGACGTAGGCGCAACCAAGGTTTACAATATCGTTTGGATCCTAAAAATCGGTCCCCGACGGTAACTGGAAATTCGCGATTATCGCGAAAACAACTCAAAATTCGGTGGGAATTCGTTGAAAATTCACTCGGTCAAATTTGAAAATCGGAGAAAAAATCGACCGAATTGACATTCGGTAATATGTCGAATTGCATCGATAACCGAGTGAATTTACTGATTTATTGATTGGTTTTTCCACATTTTTCGCATTGACCGCATTTCTCGGTAACCGTTCGGTTTTTCCGATTTATCTAGTGGTTTTCTCGAATTTAAGTGAAGTTCAACAAAAAAACCAAAAAATGGCTCAACCGTGTAAAATCAATAACTAATTCATTTAAGCTTCAAATCAAGTGAAATAAAATTTATTGGTTTCCTTGTAACATGATCTACATGATAAAAGTATTTATACTCGTAAAAAAGTTGAATATTTTCTGTGAGAAAATGTATTTGCTAAACCTAGTTAAATGCATAGTTAACTCTTTGCTAATCCAAAAATCATGAAACCAATTTTATTAGTCTTCTTACATAATCCTATGTCTTTTAAAAATACATGAACTCATGAAATAGTTATTGGTAACATGCATGATTGTGTAAATGTGTTGCAACTAGATTAATTCATAACTAACCCATCACACCTTTAAAATTAGTGAATCACTTTTATTAGTTTACTTAAACTATGCTTTTTTAAGGAAAAATAATGGTAGACATGATAAAATTAATTACAATGATGTTTCTTAACATTATTCACTTTATGCTTGTGAAAATGTTAAAAATCATGGAGAAATTAATAAAACTTTAAATGAAGTGAAACTAATTTTAAAGATATTCTTAAGATACGTCTTACAAAAAATGTGTTTGTATGTTAAGCTTTTCCTTAACATGAGTTAATAAATGAGCCGTATGTTTCAACTTTTTTTTTTTCAAACTTCCTCCCTATAGAATATGATGCAAACGACATTATTTTTGATTTTTTTTCACATAAGGTCTTAGAATTGTCTCTAGTTTTTTTTTTGTAAATTTTAAATTCAAATTCGAAAACCGTTCACATTATGAAATCAATGCGGACCGGTAAGCTCAGTAACCGCGATAATCGCTAGATAACCGTCGCATTTTCGAACCTTGGGCGCAACAGGTGGATGAGCAGGCAATACTGAAGGAAGTGACAGGAGTCTAGAACCATACAGACGAGTCTTCTCTAAATGTAGCTCCGTAAGAGCCTCCACAAGCGTGACATGGGGATGTCAAGCAAGCAACTGAGCCCGACACTGCTTAAACTCTGGACGAAGGCGAGTCAGGAACTCATAGAGGCGTCAAATGTCACGCTCAGTATGCAGATCCCAGCAGCACTGATAAGAGTGGCAACCAGCAATAAAGAGATGCCAACTGACGCCACATATTTGACATCTGAGCATAAAATGCATCAACTGTGGTATCACCCTGCTGAAGAGACTGCTCCTAACAAACAACAGACATATAGAAAGCATCGCCAGACCCCTCATATGTCTGACGAAGATGAGTTCACATCTGAAAGGCAGTAGAGAACCTAACAATCTCAGAAGAAAACCCGTGCTCAACACTAGCAATCAGAATAGACGCGGCACGAGCATCATCATCCATCCACTAAGCACAATCAGACAGCCGATCACGATACAACTCCAAAGCTTCTTGATAGGTGGAGACGGCCTTCTTATAAGTAGCTGTGGCGATGTCAATATTTGTCTTGTCTCTTTTGTCAATAGTCGGCTGCACGGGCTTCGTCAAAAGCTCCAGGGAAGACGGACAAGTAATGTCGCCACAGAGAACACCCTAAAGACGAAAGCCGCGCATGTGAACGCGCATATGCTGCGTGAAGTCCCGGTAGTTGGAACCATCAAAGATCACCGAGCACTGAGGAACTGAAACGATGCTCGATGACATCATGAAGAGGTGACGAACGATGGGAGGGTGCAAAGGGGAGTAGCGGTCGACGGCAAGAGCACAAATATAGCGGTGAGCTGCTGCAATTTTTTTTTTGCTGCTTTTTTTTTCTTGCATGCTTATCTACAAGTAGCCTATTTTGTTGAATAGACTCGTCGAGTCAACTGAGTCGGACTCGGTCCGACCAGGACGAGCGGAGAGGTGGCCACAAAGGGGTAGCCGCAGAGGGATGACGGGCGTCCGGTAGGCGACAGAGCCGAGAGGCGGGAGACTGGCGGGCACCTGGGTGGATCGGAAGAAGTGGCGCCTCCAGGGAAGGCGATACTGGCGGGCAGGAGCCAACAGGTCCGGCGGGCGGGAGGCGAACAGTGGAGCCAGATTCGGCGCGTCCGGTGGGCGGATCAGCGCGTTGAGCCGGAATGGGTTAGGGGGCGGGCACAGGAGGCCGACGACGCATCGACCATAGCAGGATGACGAGGTTCACGGAGAGGGTGGGGGGGGGGGGGTGACGCGACAGGAAGGATCAAGTGGGTGATGAGAAGCAAGCCACGACAGGATTGAGCGGGCGACGTGGACTAGATCTAGATGGACGAGTTGTTGCGTCCAAAAACAAACCCTAGCTCTAATATCATATTAGGAATAGCAACTTGTATTCCCTGGAAGCCCTGTGATATGTCCAACCTTGATCGGGTGTCCAACCCTGATATGTCCAACCCTGATATGTCCAGCTGCTTCCCATCCCATGGCTTCCGCAGAAGATCGTTTGGGCAATCTGGAGGTGACAGTGGAGCAGTTAGCCACCGCAATGGACAAGGTTCAGATCATGGTGGTCGAGCTTGGGAAGGCGATCACGGAACTTTCCAAGATCCCAGGCAAGCAACCAATTCAACCAACGTGTGGATCGTCCGTTGGGGCTGGAATTCGACAGCATCTGCGACAAGATGAAGGCACTGATGAGCAAGGAGCGCGCCGCTGGTCAGCGCATGCCCCACGTTACGAGTTACCGCTATACGATGGGACGGAGGACCCGCTGCTTTGGCTCCGGCAGTGCGAGCGTTTTGGGAGGTTGCACGATGTTCCCAGAGAGGATTGGGTGGAGATGGCAGGGATGCATCTGCGTGGAGAAGCACATGAGGTATTGGATAACTGGGAGGAGGAAGATCAGCACATCAGTTGGCATGAATTTCATGAGACTTTCCTTCAGCGCTTCACGCGGCACTCGACCGCAGGACCACTCGGCGACTTAGCGAATTTGAAGCAGGGGGATGGCACGGCAGAAGACTACGCGAGGGAGTTCCAGCGTCTCCTTGCGCGTACGCCAAAGGTGTCGAAGGCCAATCAGATCGAGCTTTTTACAGCAGGATTGTCGCCGACATTAGCCGTCGACGTCCGGCGCGATCGTCCACGAGACTTGGCGGATGCTATTGGTCTCGCTCGGGAGGCAGCAAGGCGGGAAGATTTATGGCTTGCCAAGGTTGCACAGGTGTCACGAGCACGCCCCGGGATCAGCCGCAGCATGCCTACATCCGCAGTACCGGGATCATGGGCATCTTGGAACGCGGCGCCACGAAATTCCGTCCTGGGTGTTTCGGCAGGCAGCGGGACAACAGAATTGGGGACACCCAAGTCGCCGTCTTCGGCGTCCAGTCCAGGGGGCGCCAAGGTGTCCTCTGTTCCTACCCAGACTTCAGCGGCCACGTCAACAGGAAGAACTCAACCATACAGGCGTCGACTTAGTGCAGAAGAGATGGCAGAAAGAAGGGAGAAGGGGCTCTGTTACAACTGCGATGAGGTATACTCACGTGGCCACCGCTGCAAACGTCTTTTCCATTTGGAAGTAGTGAGTGAAGGAGAGGAGGAGGAACTTGAGGAAGAGCCAGCCCTGTCCGCCATCGCAATGCGCGGACCGAAGGCCGGTAACACCATGCAAGTGATTGTGGAGCTAGGAGGCCAACAGTTGGTAGGATTGGTGGATAGTGGCAGTACCCACAATTTTGTTAACAGTCATGCTGCCTCCACGGTGAACATTAACCAGATAACGGCTACAGGACAGCAGGTGCGAGTGGCAAATGGTGCTCGTTTACCCTGTCTTGGGCGCATACCACAGGCCCAGTTTTGTATTCAGACCTACCAGTTCGAGGACTCCTTCTTGGTGATTCCGTTGGAAGGTTTTGATGTCGTATTGGGTGTGCAGTGGTTAAAACAGCTGGGCACTATTGGCTGGAACTTCGACTCTCTGCAAATGACTTTTTCGTGGGAAGATTGCAAGGTGTGTTTGCAAGGCATTAGGAGCAATGCGATGGAATCGCAGCTGCGTAGTCTCACAGTTGGGGAGGACAGGCGATTGCAGGACTTACTCAGTGACTTTGATGATTTGTTCAAGGAGCCACAGGGCCTTCCACCTTCGCGTCCTTGTGATCATAGAATTTGCTTGAAGGAGGGATCAGATCCCATCGTCGTACGGCCTTATAGATACCCACATCGTCAGAAAGATGAAATTGAGCGGCAATGTGAGGAGATGTTGGCACAAGGTATTATCCGACCCAGTCGTTCCCCATTTTCGTCGCCGGTACTCTTGGTGCGTAAGGCCGATGGGTCTTGGAGGTTTTGCGTGGACTATCGCGAACTCAATGCCAAAACCATTAAAGATAAATTTCCACTTCCGGTGGTCGAGGAATTACTGGATGAACTGCACGGGGCTCAATTTTTCTCCAAATTGGATTTGCGAGCAGGATATCATCAAGTCCGCATGAGTGAGGCTGATATTGAAAAAACGGCGTTCCGTACTCACCATGGACATTTTGAGTCCCTGGTTATGGCGTTCGGGCTGTGTAACGCTCCTTCAACTTTTCAAGCTCTTATGAACGAGGTATTAGTCAAATTCCTTCGCAAATTTGTATTGGTTTTCTTCGACGACATACTGGTGTATAGCTCTTCTTGGGAGGACCACCTGCAGCATCTTCACTCGGTATTGGGTCAACTTCGGCAGCATCAGTTATATTTGAAAAGATCTAAGTGCGCCTTTGCTCAGGAGATGGTGTGTTATCTCGGTCACGTAATTTCAGCCAAGGGCGTGGATGTCGATCCCAACAAGGTGCAGGATGTGGACCGTTGGCCGATTCCTATGTCTGTGACCGATGTACGGAGCTTCTTGGGCTTAGCGGGATATTATCGGCGTTTCATCCATCATTACGCGACGATTGCTGCACCTCTGACTAATCTTCTTCGTCGTCGGGAGTTCCAATGGTCAGATGAGTCTGCATCAGCTTTTCGGAGTTTGAAAGACGCTTTACAATCGGCTCCTGTTCTCCGCCTTCCAGACTTTGACATTCTTTTTATAGTGGAATGTGATGCCTCTGGCACCGGCATTGGAGCGGTGCTTCAACAAGAAGGGCATCCGGTGGCTTATTACAGTCGACAATTGGCAGATCGACATAAGAAATTAGCAGCTTATGAGCGGGAACTCATTGGTTTATCAAAGGCGATTAGACATTGGTGACCTTATTTGTGGGGTCGACCGTTTGTGGTTCGAACGGATCATACCAGTTTGAAATTTCTCCTCGACCAAGCTTTGGTGACGCCACCTCAACAACATTGGGTCAGTAAGTTGATGGGGTTTGATTTTGTGGTGGAACACAAACCAGGCCGGACTAATATAGTGGCTGATGCACTATCTCGCATGCATGAACATGAGGAAGCCTGTGCAGCGATTTCCTCGCCTACGATGCTGACTCTGGAGAGTTGGGAGAAGGCACTGCGTGAGGATCCAGCAATCCAACAGCGCTGTACAGAATTATTGGCGGAATCCCCAGTTGCTACTGCGTCACACCAGGGCATTATTGAACCCGAACAGGAGGCGACCCGTCACACTGCGTGTCCATGGTCGACACGGGATGGTCTCCTTTACCACAAAGGACGCCTGTTTCTTCCTGCCACGTCGCCAATTCGAGTCCAGGTGGTGGCTGCATATCATGATGCTACTCACGAGGGGGTTCATAAGACCCTACACCGTATTCAGCAAAGCTTCTTTTGGGAGGGTCTTCGCCGATCTGTGGAGGAATATATTAGCGGTTGTTTTGTTTGTCAGCAAAATAAATCTAGTACCTTGGCTCCGGCTGGTCTCTTACAACCCTTGCCAGTACCACATCACATTTGGGCAGATGTGTCCATGGACTTTGTGGTTGCTCTTCCCAAATCACAAGGGAAGACGGCTTTGTTGGTGGTGGTGGACCGTTTATCCAAATATGGACATTTCACTGCTATTAAACGACCTATTACGGCGTCAGCGATCGCAGATATCTTCTTTGACCAGATTGTGCGATTACATGGAATGCCAGAGTCTATTGTTTCCGATCGAGATCCAGTTTTCACAAGCACATTTTGGCAGGACCTTTTTCAGCGTTGTGGAACCAGGCTACTGACTTCTTCTGCATATCACCCTCAGACGGATGGCCAAACAGAAGTGGTTAATCGTACGATTGAGATGTATTTGAGGTGTTTAGCTGCTGAAAGGCCATCCACATGGGTACAATGGTTACCTTGGGCTGAGTTTTGTTATAACTCTTCTTATCACTCTGCACTCCGGATGACTCCATTTGAGTTGGTGTATGGCCGCCAACCTCCTCCATTGGTACCATATAGCCAGGGTGCAACACTGGTGGATGCAGTTGATAGAAAACTGGTAGATCGCGATGAATTATTAGATCGGGCTAGACAGCATCTTTTGACTGCACAGAACCGAATGAAGCAACGCTATGATCTTCATCATAGAGAGGTAACTTATTCTGTGGGAGATTGGGTTTGGCTCAAGCTGCAAAAGCATCGCCAATTGTCAGCTCGACCGGGTCATGATCATAAATTGGCACCCAAATTCTTTGGGCCTTACAGGGTGGTGGCTAGAGTGGGAGAAGTCGCGTATCGATTGGCTTTACCGATCACGGCTAAGATTCATGACGTCTTTCATGTCTCGGTATTAAAGCCATTTAAAGGGCTTCCTCCTACAGATATTCCCGAATTG
Organism: Phragmites australis; assembly: GCF_958298935.1. Lineage (NCBI taxonomy): Eukaryota > Viridiplantae > Streptophyta > Magnoliopsida > Poales > Poaceae > Phragmites > Phragmites australis. The sequence continues at coordinate 43,488,971 of NC_084923.1, forward strand.
CCGGAAGATATTTCTTTTCCTTCACCAGATTCAGCACAGTTATCTCCGTATCGAATACTGGCGCAGCGCTTTGTTCAAGGCCATCGACAGTTCTTAATTCAATGGGCAGGTGCAGGAATAGAAGCAGCTACGTGGGAAGACGCTTTGGATTTCCGTCGCTCATATCCTAATTTCAAGCTTGAGGACAAGCTTGTTCTTGAGGAGGGGAGTATTGATATGTCCAACCCTGATCGGGTGTATTTCCGGAAGAGACACCCGGATTTGAGAAGATGAAATTGGCAGCAGACACAAGGTTTTGGAAAGTATCGCTAGGACTGTAGAAAGGAAAGAGTCCTTTTGCTAGTTAAATAGAAGTTGAATCCTATTAGGAGTCAGTAGTTACTATCCTTAGTATTTTCCATGTTTAGGAGGATTCTATAAATTAATGAGAAGAGGAGAAGAGAGGGCATGTTTTAGATTGCAAACCAACCAGTATTAGGCGTTGCCGACGATAAACGGCCGGTGGCACCGTCAGCCAATACCATAGGTCGTCGACGGGCTGTGGCGTCGTCGTCTCTTCAACGTTCTGGGCTTCGCCCTGGAACTCGCGCCTATAACCGCAACCACCCATATCACCCTGGGCCATATGACAATATGCAAAAAATCCTCCTATAGGCTCGGGATATTACATAGGGATTGATATATATCTAACAATATTAAAGTGTTCATTCTCTTATACCTCACAAATCCACTAACTACTGTTGATGTGATAAACAGGATCTTGCCTAGACAAGTGCAGTGGCCATGGTATATGCAAAGCGAATGGTATCTGTGAATGTCAAAGTGGATGGACCGGGATTGACTGCTCAACAGGTGAAACTTTACAAGTAGTTCACTACTGAATTTTGTACTATAAAATGTTCACATCCATTACTGGGTTGGATTCATGAGATTTAAAAGCATGGTTAAGTGCTTGACAGCGGACAAATAAGTGCATTTTAATTTTGCGATGAAAAACATGCTTTATGTTACTCTTAATTGTTGCCCTGTTCTTATTCTTGTAAGCAAGAAGTAACATCGCCCTTTCTTCTTATGCAGCGGTTTGTGACGAGCAGTGTAGTTTGCATGGAGGGGTTTGTGATGATGGTAAATGTGAGTTTCGTTGTTCAGATTATGCGGGCTACACTTGTCAGAAGGGTTCTGCAATACTGCCCAGTCTGTCAATGTGTCATGATGTGCTTGTAAGAGATGCTGACGGGCAGCATTGCGCACCAAGTGAGCTCAGCATACTACAACAACTTGAAGCTGTAGTTCTTGTGCCAAATTACAATAGGTTGATGCCAAGCGGGCGGACCTTCCTCAACTTCTTCAACAATGCCAATTGTGCAGCAGCTGCAAAGCGGCTGGCCTGCTGGGTACTGCTTTCTTCGACCATTTCTCTAAAATTTCTATTATTATTTTTTCCGAATATTTTAACTTTTAACTTAAGTTTGCAATTGCGTACTCATTTCAAAATCAGGCTGGTGTTCATGGTTGCTTTGAACAAACGATAAATTGAAGAGCACACATCCCACCTTAAGTTGACCAACAAATGCCGCTTCAGATAAGCATATATACAAACTAGATAGCAGCGTGTATCTTTTATGTTAACCACTGGTGCTATTTGAGCTAATTGTTAGCCTGTTGTCCTTACCCTTGTTCTTATATAGTCCCTGCAATAATGCTAGTTTCGTCATGTTAAAAACAAGGATTGGTGTTCTAATATGATTTAGGCAAATTTATCATTCGTTTTTTAGCTCACTGGCCATTCGAACCATGGTGTCTGGGGTTCGAATTAACATACGGGAAAGAAAGACAGATGAGACAACTTGAGATTTTTTTTGGCATTATTAGCAATGAGTAACCTTGTCCTTATCGAACTCCTTATTATCAGATTTCGATTCAACGGTGTGATGAGGATGGGGACAACAGGCTTCGGGTATGCTACTCTGCGTGCGAGCTGTATAATACGGCATGTGGGGCGGGTCTTGATTGCACAGACCAGACCCTTTTTAGCAAGAGGGAAGAAGAAGGGAAGGGTGTTCCTTGCACAGGATATGGCGAGAAGAAGTCTTTCTGGCTATAGCTTTTCCTGAGCTTCCCGTTATCACTTTGTTGAAGCTCAGAAATTGTGTAAAGTATAATTGGCAATGTTCTACCCATGTTCTTTTTCTTTCTCCTTTTTTTCCTTTTCATCCACTACTTCCCAATTGTAGGATACGGGAAGTAGAGGTCCATTTCTCCTAGGCACCTGAAGATGGGTGTCTGGTGTAAAAGCTGTGCTGGAGTGGGCTATTTGTTAGGTTAGTCTGACTGGAAAGAGGGGGGGGGGGGGGGTAGGAAGCTGGAAGTGGAAGGTGGCTGGGTAGATTTTTCTTTTCCGCCCCATCAGAAATAGTGGAGGGAATGTATAGGTTGATGTGTGTTATAATCCATGTTCCATTCTTAACAGAACTATTTCAATGAGAGCCCCTGTGCTGTGACTCATGTCTTTGTTGGTCTGATGTTAATATTCGCACATCCATGATTCCAACGGTGGCCTAACTTTTTTTTCTGTAGATCATCGTAAATTTTGTTGCTGTCTTTTGCTTTAAAATGGAAGTTTCAGAAGGGCACAATGTGCGGGGATTGATGTCATGATGTGTGATTATGTTGCATTGCGGCTGTTCTGGAAGCCGACTGCCGATCGCTGATGAGTTACACTTTCTGCTGTTTGTGGAGGCCTAAATGGAGCTGTCACGGGGCCGCGCTACTGCATTTTGCGCGTGCCTGTTGTGATAACAAGCAGCAGTAACTAGTGCCAAGAACCCTTGTCATACGCAGTCATCGCTGATTACAAATCAGCAACTCTTCTGCGCTGCAGAGTCTAGTATGTAATAGGTAACTCCTGTACTACTTTTGTTCTTTGTACTTATCGTTTAGTATAACAACACGGTTTCTAATACACATGTTTTAATATTACTTTTTAAAACTATTTTTTAGTAAAATTTGTTAAACATATAATCATACGAAAATATTTTTATGGTGAATCCACTCATAATTTGTATGTATTGAGTTTAACAATTTTGTGCGTATTAATAGTTGGTTTTTTAAATTTGATTGTATGTATTTTAAAGCGACATTTATTTGAGAACAGAAACAATATAATTTTGATATTATGGATCCCTAAGCATCGAACTGCATGCCATGGCCTCATGTGGCGAGGTGCAGTCGACGGGCCACATTGCCGTGGCTGGAGCGGCAGATCCATACAACCAGTAAATGCACACATATTTTATATATGTAGAATCAATTTAAGATATAGTAATTTAAAGAAGTAAAAAATAATAATAAAAAAGAGAGTTATATATATGAAATTCACAATATGATCATATAATTTCATAAGAGAGAAGAATAACAAGTATTTAGATAGAATGGTAGAGGGGACAGTATGATTTAGCGTTAGCTGTTCGTAGCAATGTTATCGATTTGTGAGGGGATAAAAATAATTCACGTTTAGTATTTTATTGTAAAAATAGCACAATAGAGATGTCCTTTGTAGTAGATGTTAGTGCAGGTGACATGTGAGTGGTAACACACCCTCTCTATAAAGCTGACACTGTATGAGAAGTGCGGGAAGCGACGCACCATCTGAAAAAAATCTGACGATAAATGTATGAAAAACAAATATTGGGCGTATAGATATGGGATGCAAACAATAAAAGATTGAGTATTTTTGAAATACATGGAAAACAAATAATTGAAGATTAAATGTATTTTTAGAAGGAGAAATGAGATTTAATCTTGCACGGTGACAGTTTGATCAACTCCGGTGAAAAATAAAAATCGATTAGATCCGTCATAATTTATGTATTTTATAAGAGTATAGATTATAGTTTTATAAAAGTATAGATTATAGTTGTATGTTTGGAAAGACTCGAGCTACAAGATGGTAGGTTTGCTGCAACCTTGTCCATGACTCCATGCATATGATCTTGTATATATAAAATCATAACTGAACTAACAACCCCGGTATCATTTGGATACCGCGCGCCTTCTCGTTCTCATCCGGGACACCACCATCCTTCCATGGTGATCGAGCTACAAGCTCTCCTCCAACGCTAAGGAAAAAAAGCGAGCGAACGATCCATTGGATCGGCCTGAGCACTGCACATTGGGCCGTTTCGTGGCCGTTGCCGCCGTCTGCCTCGTGGTTGTGGTTTACACGTACGCCGCGTCTTCTCCGGCTGCCGGCGACGCCGAGAAAGGAGCAGCAGTTCCTAAACATATGGCGCCGCAGATAATCGGCAGTCTACTTTTAATTAGAGTTCACATCATTAACTCTTTCAGGATTGTTACTGCAGCCTAATTAGCTCTAAACGCTAGCTTAATCTTGGCACTGTCAAACGGATGGCCAGGCCTTTGCTCCCGATGATCTGGAGGTGGCGCTGCGCGGCGCTGCGTACGTGAACAAGACACTGATTCTGATCGTGCTGAACAAGGCGTACGCCGAGGAGGACGGCCTGCTCGATCTCTTCGTTGAGAGCCTGAGGGGAGAGGAGGACACCGCGCAGCTCATCGACCACGTCCTCCTCGTGGCCATGGACCGGCAGGCCTTCCGCCGGTGCAGGAGCCTCGGCGGCGTCCAGTGCTACCTGCTCCGGGTGGCCGACGGCGCAGACGACCTCTCGTCTGAGCAGCTCTACATGTCGGACGGGTTCATACGCATGATGTGGCGGCGGATCCGGTTCCTCGGCGACGTCGTCAAGCACGGCTACAGCTTCATATTCAATGTGCGTACATTTGAGATCATGCATGCATACACTTGTCTTGCCTTGATTAGCACATAAGCTGCTTGTTTTATGTGTTCATGCAAACAATTGTTGTTGTGTGCCATGCATGTTTAGATTTTGGTTTGTTGATTTGTAAGGATCTGGACGTGATGTGGCTGAGGAACCCGTTCCCGAGGCTGGACCGCGGCGACGGCGAGGAGTCGAGGACTTCCTGATCAGCTCCGACAAGTTCAACGGCCAGCCGCACGACTACGCCGCCAACGAGCTGAACACGGGCTTCTTCTTCGTGGCCTCCAACAACCGGTCGGTGGCGCTGTTCGACGAATGGCACGCGGCACGACAAGTCTCGGCAGGCATGAAGGAGCAGGACGTGCTGAACCGGATGAAGCGGCACGGCGCGTTCCCCACTCTCGCCGTGCGCGCGCGCGTCCTGGACACGGCGCGCTTCAGCGGTTTCTGCCAGGACAGCCGGGACGCGGCGCAGGTGGTCACCGTGCACGCCCCAACTGCTGCCGCACGATGCGGGCCAAGGTCGCCGACCTCAGGGCCGTCCTCCGCGCCGTGAGGCGGCTCAACGGGACGACGGCGGAGCTCAGGTGGCCGGCGCACTCGGTGCGCGAAATCGTGGACGTGAGACGAGGAAGGCTTCTCTCAAGATCCTGCGGTCTGGTGGTCTTCTTGCTTTTCCTCCCGCTAACAATGCTGTAAAGTGTAGCATAATAGAAGTCACTGCTACATAAATTATTTTTAGAGATAATTGTAACCTGTTTTCACAAACGTTTGGTTACTGTCTATGATCTAAGACCCGTAAAAATGGACGGTTCACTTCATCTGTGATAATTGATCCTCAAATTAATATTTTTTTTCCTAAAAGAAACGATTTTTTTTACTCGAGGAACCCGCGGCCGCGACGTTACTAGTCACAAGCCACGCTATATTTTCACACTGTTCTCAGTCTTTAACTTCCATGGGAATTAAACTCGTGACCTCCCTCCCTTCTACCGTCGCGCGTGAACTCTCTTACCACCTCACCTATCAAATAGCTATGATCGAAACGAGAAGTTTTATCCTTTTAACCTTTTATGTCAAAAGTTTTCACAGACAGTTCTTTTAAAGAATCGTCTATGAAAATCGATTTTCACATGCGGATCCTTAATTGAACCACATGTGATAATTGATCCGCCTCTGAACTGTCTTCGATAAAACCAGCATAACTTTTGCATACGGACTCTGATTTGGACGTTTTTTTTTACTTTACGGATATCTACAGAAAAAGTTGCATCCATTTCTCCTTGACTTTGTCGTGTTTGATGAATTTTTTTAAGGTCAAAAATGGCTTGGAAGATTGATTTCTTGCCCCCGAAATTTCTGTATCATTTTCGTAACACGCATTTGTGTCTATAGCCGCCACTCATTACATCAAATTTTAACAAAAAAATATATTGGTTCATATTCTAGTATTTCTAAGGTGAGAAAAAAATAAGAGAAAAATAAAATAAAAATAAAAAATATTTGTGACAGTGCTGACATTTGATGACACTTGATGTGCTATTGATATTATTACTTGTACTTCTGTAATCTAAATCTTGTTGTTGATCTTGTTAGAGATGTTGAAGCTAGTAGTATTTTTTTTCTCTGAGTTTACTTGTATTAATAGGATTTGTCATAACAATAGTATATGTGTGATTAAAACTTATGTGTGAAACTTCAACTGATTATTTAAGTATCTAAATAATTTTAAATGAAAACGTTTTTAACTATAAATTTGTAGATCTCATCGAGGACTATAATTTTCATATAAATTTTGTTCTCATCCGAGTTTGTACGAAAAAATTATAATTTTTTAAGATAAACTATCATCTATTATCACAGACAGTTCCTTATGTGAACCGTATGTGGAAATGGAGAATTATTTTTAGATTATCTTAAAATATCATAATATTTTCATACGAACTCTGATGTAGACAAATTTTATATGAAAATTATAACCCTCGATGAGATCTTCAACTTTGTAGTTGACGTATTGTTCATTTGAAGTTATTTAGATATAAAAATAATCGTTTGAGCTAGACTGATTATTTAGATTTCTAAATGACTTCAAATAAAAAAATCAACTACGGTTCTGAAAATGGTCCTCTATTTTCACATACGATTCTGGTAATCAATCTATTTCCAGATACGGTTTACATAAAAAACCGCATATAAAAATAAATACTTCCTCAGACGGTTTACTTAAGGGGCCGTCTATAAAAATAACCTATAAAAATAAACACTTCCTCAAACAGTTTACTTAAGGAGCCGTCTATAAAAATACCTTTGCATAGACGGTTTCTTTTATCAACCCCCTCTAAAAATCATCTAGACAGTTTAACATATGATCATCATGTGAAAAGGCAATCAGGGTGTCTCAAAAAATCGTTTTTTATAGTGAGTCGTGCTTCTCTAGCAGAAATTTTCTAGTTGAACCAATTGTTTTTGTTGACCCATTAATCTATCTAATGATAAAGAAATTGATATTCTGATATGTGAATTGCAAGAAAAGAACTTCGTTGAGACGTTGACAGTCTGAGAAGGCTTAATGCTTTGTTACTTTTAGACTTGCACAGCCCTTTTGCACCTCAGGTAGTCTGCTTTACAGAATGGTCATGAGAGCATGATCCATCCGACATCATGCAGTACAAGCTTGACATATCACGGAGTTAGAAATAAAAAGAAATAGATCAGAGAGTAAGTTGAAGTTCATTACGATTTCTATTACAGCTGATAACATATCAAAACTGGATTTAAGCTTATTATACACAGGAACTCTGCATTTTTTGCACTTACGAGTTTCGACAGGTACAGGAAATCCTGAATCTAAGCTCAATACAAGACCTAACACATGGGGTCTTCTTCACGAGAGATTCTACTATTCACCACTAAATAAGTTGTCTATTCTACGATATGCAATTAGTGTGTCAATGACATACAGGTCCAGATTCCACATGTCATTCTCACAATGAATGTTATATCGTAAAATAGACACTTATTCAGTGACAAATTGTAGATTATTTCCTTCTTCATATGGAAGAGACACTCCCCTGACATTAACTAAAGGGCCAACAAAGTTATAACAGCTGATGCAACTGTTATTCATATCAATGATTACAATATTCCATTCCACCAGACTGTAAATCCCAGCCCAAGGAAAGCCCTGTGATAGTATATGCCTAAAGCGTTACATTCTTAGCTACTGTACAAGCATTGCATGTGCAATGGTTCTACTAACCTTTGCCAAGCCATCAGCTATTATGCTCGTTACCAAATTTCTGCTAAAAAATTTACGCAACCTGCAAAACTTCCTGACGCTTGATCTCAAATACCTTCTGCAGCGCATCCTCAACAACCTGCATAAGCGGAATATCAACATTATTGTTACGCAGTTTTATGTTTATCCATTCTGCGTAACAAGTGCACTAGTACAAGCAGGCTATGTACAAAATAAGCAATTAAACCAGATCAGTAAAACTCCACATTACCTTATCCGGAGTTGAGGCACCAGAAGTAACACCAACTGTAATAGGCCCTTCAGGTAACCAGTTCTCTTTCTCGACAAGTTCACCATGCTGTTAAAAAAAATAATCAAAATTCAGTAAATTTTATACTTTCAACTGTAATTTCACCTTTTTCCAGTTTCCTATTTATCCATTGCAAAATCACTTTTAAATTCTGTTATTTTTTTTTAAATACTGTACTCTTGGTTATCAGGCAACATATATGGACTATGGAGGGCATTAGAAAGTACATTTAGCTTGTAGCTGATCCTGTTTCCTGGTCCAATTCTTTGTTCACTGTCAATCCAGTATGACGGAATTCCACTGAGTTCTCCAATTTCTTGTAAATGAGAGGTGTTACTGGAGTTCCACCCTCCAACAACCAGAATGAGGTCAACTTTCTCCTTCACTAGCTGATACATAGCGTCTTGTCTTTCCTGAGGTATCAAGCGGATTGATATAAATCGATAAGGTACATCCTGAAGAAAATTTTTCACACACTAAAAGTAGAGCAACATTGGTGTAAAATAAAGGTGGGATATAGTTGTTTCAGTTCCCTTTGCAGGTAGCATGTAAATGGGGATTGAATTGGACCCATGAATGACTAACAGCTATCACTAACTGTATGTTCCCTTTCCTACAACATTACAGTCGAAAAATAATAATCCCACACATAAAGATGAAGCAATACTGTAAGATTGCCAGTGCCATTATTAAATTTATTTTATGCGGGGTAGGGGGTGGTTGTGTGAAGTGTTGTGTTTGTTTGTTGACTTTGTTCCAATTGATCAACGAGATCATGCAGTTGAGTGTCTGTTAATACGTGAACATGGCAAGTTTGGAAAACAAATTGTCTGTTACGGTTGAGAACATTTCGAATTTGATATCTTTGGCCATTTTCAATATGAAGTCCAAAACAAAATATAAAATATAAAATTCGTTAGATGTACCTCTGCTATATTCTTCACAATGATGTACTTTCCCGCAAAAGAAGCAGTGGCAACAGTTTCTTCATGGGAATATTTTCCATGAATAATCGAAGTATAGTCACTCTTCTTGTGCTTTTCGACCATGTTCCACACCTATATTTAACAATGGAGTTCATCAGACTGATATATTTAGTTTTTGACTTTTGAGGAACAGAAGTGACATAGAAGGCAGAGCAAGGGGGTCTTCAAAAGCAAAATATACCTTTGAAACCCAAGGGCAAGTGGTATCAACTATCTGCACTTTCTTCTCGTTTAGTGTGTACATCTCCTCCACGGCAGCTCCAAATGCAGGCAACACAACAACATCGCCTTGTTCAACAACATTAAAATCCTTGATACCCGCGTCAACAGGAATGATTTCTACACCCATCTCATCCAATCTCTGCATCTCACTCACAAGAATTCGACTTAGTTAAGCACACCAGCCCTCCAAAACATATCACAAAATAAGGACAAGTAGGTGTGGAGACTATGATGTTTTCTTAATTTCTTTGCAGATAAGAACATGAACACTGAGGCCCAAGTCAAGTGCAGTTAAAGAATGAATACTTTCACCACTGGAGTTTAATTCGCATATTTTAATTGGACAAAAAAACTCATTATCTGTGCCCTTATACACATAAACATAAGAGAATTCACCAGACAATTGATTTCTTCATCCATCCAGTTCCACACCAAGCTCAGACTATTCCAACGAGCCTCCCATGATTATAAATGAGAAAGTTCAGTGATATGGATAAATTTACCTTGTTGACGGTGGGGTTGTGGATGATTTCGTTGGTGAGCCAGATGCGGTCCTCGGGGAACTGTTTGCGCGCTTCGTAGGCGATCTGCACGGCGCGCTCGACGCCCCAGCAGAAGCCGTAGGCCTCCGCCAGCTTCACGGTGACGGGCCCCCACGTGTACTGGTTCCCGTTCTCCTTGAGCGTCTTGATCACATCACCTGCACAGCACAGCAATTCGATTCATTTCGCCCCCCCCCCCCCAATCAATCAGGCAGAGTAAGCAAACAAAGATCCCCGAATCAGCTCGCAACTCACGCCTCCGCGCTTACTTACTGGTGTACTCCTGGCTCATGAGCTCGAGCGTCTCCTCCTTGTGGCCGAACCCCTTGCGGTTGTAGTTGTCGCTGCGGGTGAGGTTGTGGCGGAAGGCCTTCTTGTCGAAGTCCGTGTCGAGCGACACGGCCGCCGACGCCGCGGGCGGGGAGGAGGAGTCGCACCGGACGGAGGAGGACGCGCGCCTGCCCCCGAGTCGGCGCGCCGAGGAGGAGGCCGCCGGGGAGAGCAGTGCGGAGCGGAGCTGCGTGGTGATGGTCGCCATCGCTGTCTCCGCGAACCTCGTGGTGCACGGTGGAGTTGCGGGGAAGCACTAGCGGAGCAGCAGCAGGCGGCCGGCGAGGGGCGAACTGCGATTAGCTGCCTTGGCTCGGGATCCGCCTTCTTATCTCCGCGCCTCTCACCGTCTCGCGCCCGTGAAACGGGGGATATTCCGGAGTTTTTTTTAAGTAATATTAATTTAATAGAAAATTGTAAAAATATAATGTAGTTTCCAAAAATTGTAAAAATAATACCCTATTGATACATCAATTGCTGACAGACCGACACGCCTGCCGCATTATTTTAATTTTTTTTAAAATACAAATATTTTATAATTTTCTCTTAAATTAATACTATTTAAAAAAATCGATATTCCATGGCGCATAAGGGTTGGCTTCTCACCTGTCGGTAGGCCAATTATCCGTAGGTGGCAAGCGGCAATTCATTTACCGACAGGGTATTATTTTTACATTTCTTTAGAAATACATAATATTTTTATTTTTTATTAAATTAATATTATTTTTAAAATGGATATTCCATGGCGCGCGAGCGTTGGCTTCCAGAGCCGCCGGTTCGCGTCCTCTTGTGCGGCCGTGCCCGGGTGGGGTCAGCACGACGACGGGAGGTGAAGTTTCCAGAACGGTCGATCGGGTTCAGCGACCGGGCACACTACCTTTTTTTTCTTCCTGGCCACCCAAATTGTGACGGCTCGGGTGGTCGTTAACACGCGCGGCGGTTTTACGTACTACTGAATTTTGTATGCTAGTATCCGAATTTTTGTGGGCCGGTGGAAGAGACGCACCACGGCCGAACTATTTACTGACACGTTTACGAGAGCACTGCGCACTTGTGGGGTCCATGGATTTGCCACACTTTCTCGGCTGCTTGATTACCATGGAGTATGTCTCTTGATGGTACATATTTTTTAAAAGATTGTGGTTCTATCGTGTGATCAGGTAATGCTCTCACGACCAAATTTTTTGTCGCGAAGATAAGCACTGCGACTATGATAGATATTCCATTTTAAACTATCAAGTCATATTACATGCTAACTATTTAAATATTTTCTTTTCTCAAACACCTCCTTCAGTGAATAAAGTCTTGACCGACACATATAAACAGTGTCCCATCTGGTAGCAATAAATGTTATGGGATGGTATTACAAACAAGCGTGACGCCGCACACCGATGGGATGGCATCACAAGCGAGCATACGGTGTGAGGTGACGGGATAGGGTAGATCGGTTGACCAATATAGGGTCTGCATACCTACCCTGGTTAGGGGTAGTTGGTTTCATCAGGATTAGATCGATCACGTTGTTGGCACAATCTGTTTGTATGTATACAATCCTTGTTATATAAATAGAGGAGGAACATGCTTGTAAGAAAGACATGAACACATCTGTAAACAGTTTCATACTATCTGTCGGTGACACGGGAACCGGGGGTCCCCGAGTCCGGAGGCCAGAACAGCAGAGTGCCACTGTTGGTGGCCCTGAGCACCCAAGTTCCCCGATGATGAGAAAAGCCAAGTACCGGGAAGAGAGTGCTCGGGGCTGCGAACAATGGCCTCCGAGCACCCAAGCTCCCCGATGATAAGAAAAGCCAAGTTCCGGGAGAGAGTGCTCGGGGTCGTGAACAGTGGCCCCCGAGCACTTGGTTCCCCGAGGACCCAAACAGTCAGTTCCGGGAGAGAGTGCTCGGGGCCGTGAACAGTGGCCCCTGAGCACTCGGTTCCCCGAGGACCCGATCAGTCAGTTCTGGGAGAGAGTGCTCGGGGCCGTGAACAGTGGTCCCCGAGCACTCGGTTCCCCGAGAACCAAGAAAGGGCTTATCCGGGATAGAGTGCTCGGGGTTGCGAACAGTGGCCCCCCCCAAGCACTCGGTTCCCTGAGGGTCTGAGAAGTCCTTCGCCGGTGGTCCCCACAAGGGCTCAGCGGTGAGGTGTCAATTGGTGAGAAGCTCTATGCCGCATTTAAGAGGGTGCGTGGCCTGTCACTTCCAACTGCCCCCCCACGCTTGCTGTCAGTCCCTGCCACGGCCTGGCAGGGAGGCGTGGGGACATTTAATGCACGGGTCCCATCGCGCGTCATCTGGCGCGTCTCGGGATAACGTCGCAGAGCTCGAGGCGCCCCGCTTGCCGTCCTGCTGTGTCAGACCTGCTCTGACCGGGCGGGCACGCCAGGCTGCTCGGTGGGCCCTCCCTGCGGCGCCCGTTGAAAAGTGGCATGAAGACGAACAAGACCGGACAGGGGCGCGTTTTCAACCCTTCCTGTCACCTCGCGTAGCAGACCATGATAGTTGCTTTCCATTTATGGCGCCTTGGAACTTGCCATCCTTTCTGGGTACACTATCGCCCCAGCGGGTATATAGGCAGGGCGGGCTCCCCGGAGAAAGACAACTAAGTTCAAGCTGAGTTCAGTTGAATTCGGAACCAAGTAGAGATCGACGAACCAGAAGACAAGTCTCGAAGAACAAGGAGCACGAAGCTCTAGACTAGACAAACATTCCTGTAACCTAGCAGATACTTAGAGAGACATTCTCAGAGCATTTATAGCATACACACAGGAGTAGGGTGTTACGCTCAGTGCGGCCCGAACCTGTCTAAAAATCCCCTAAGTATTTACTCATTTCTGCATCCGATCGTTCCATTCCACCTGCATCTCATTTACTCCTATTTATTTCACCTATGAAGCGGATTCAGAATCATCCCTCCAGCCGAATCTCAAAGGGGGTCCCTCCGGATCCCCGCTTGAGGAGTTCACCCTCTGACACTATCCATAAAAGAATACATAGGATGTAAGACTGTTATCCTACGTGAGGTTTGAACTAGATAATCCTGATATTCTAAGGTTCATACATACACCGAACACGTCAATCACGCACCCATTATCTGGTATACCCCGGAAGTATTGTCAGATATTAGCTTTCGACATTTAGTGTGCCATGTAGGGGGTGCGTTTTCATGTTTCGATAATGTGGGGACATGTCCAAATTGTATTTAAATTAATCACCAGGGCAATCATTTGATAAGATGAGAGCTAGCCCACACATGTCTTCCGACGCGTCGCGTGCTAACCCACATCTCATCACAAAGATTGTAACCACTAATGATTAGCCCGAATTCAATTCCGGCAGTCCCAGGAAAGATCTTGTGCCCCCTCCACAACAGGAAATGCTCAGAGACCCCTGTCACATTATGACAGCCAACCCATCAATCTGCGAGACTCTCCTCGCCAACGCGAACTCCGCAGTGTATCCAGGGTCAAAGGGCTGACCGAAAACATGGAGATCATGCTCGACGTGAGCTAGAAAATGGCAAGTATCCCTACCACTCACCTTCCCCTCCTAGGGAGGCATCGAATTCCTCCAACCCATCGCTTGGGCTGTGAGTCTACCGCCTCTCTCCCCGAGCACATGCCATCGCCCATCAGCGAGTGATACCCCGTTACGGGACAGGGTGCAACACCCTAGCCTTCTGACTCTGAGAGGTACGCTAGCTGGACAAGTTCCGATCGATCCTAGCTAAAAAATACGATGGCTCGACTAATTCTGAGAAGTTCCTGCATATCTATTCCACCATGGTGCATGCTGTGAGAGGCCACAGGAAAGTCATAGCCAACTATTTGCCGATTGCCTTGACCGGCTTAGCTTGGTTCTAGTTTATGAACCTCCCGCATAGGTTGGTTCACTCCTGGGAAGACTTGTATGTTTAGTTTGTCACCAACTTTCAGGTGACCTATACCCGACCAAGTTTGGATGATGACCTGTATCAGGTCAGGCAGTGACAGGGCGAGTTGCTGCAAGACTTCATCTGTAGTTTCACCGAATGCCAAAATACCATTCTAAGGATCACGGGTGAGTCCATAGTCATAGCCTTCCGAAGGGGGCTGAGACCAGAAAAGAACAAGCCTACACCTCAACCTACAAAGAAGAAACCCACACCTAAGAGAGCTCCACAGCCTAAGATGAGGGCATCTGTGAGAGATCCTAGAGTGACTAGCAGTCGATTTCCTAAAAGATGCTATCACTGCACCTACTACTAGAGAAATGATCACCTTATTAGGTTTTACTTTCACCGTATGAGAGATGAGAGGCGTGGTGGGAGTGGAGTACCCGGGACATGTACCGCCCCTCAATTGTTGTACATGAGTATTTTCCTTGCTAATACCCATAAGTCTCTAACGCTTTTCAGTCACTTCCTAAAGGCATTACCCGGTGTGGATTTTATTATGAATCATATGGTTTTAGTCCATATGTAAGAGACTTTGAGTTTTAGCGCTTTGGCAAACCATGTGTTCCTCATTCGTGGTACTAATTCCAAGCGTGTTAGTGTTAAGTTGCATGCTCCTACTATTTTAGTTTCAAGACGGATGACCCAGTACTAGATTCTGAGGAGGTTTTTATTAACCATAGTGTTGAGCCATCCACATTCTATTCTTCTATGTAGGTGGCAGGTGGAGGCTTGGAGAACAGGTAGTTCATTGACTCTGGTTGTTCATGCCACATGACCGAAGATTCATCATGGTTCTCTAGTCTCACCCTAACAAAGCATCACAAGTATATCACTTTTGGGGATAATCGGAAAGGTAGAGTGAAGGCTAAAGGAACGATAAAGGTAAATGAGAGTTTTACTCTTAAAAATATAGTCTTGTTTGAGGATCTAGGATACAACATGATTTTTGTATCTCAGTTGCTACATAAGGACTTAAAAGTGTGTTTCAAGTACGATACTTCTCGACTTCTTTATTCTTCTGGCGCTTTAATTTTCATGATTTTTCAAGTTGTGAGAGTTTTTGAGCCAATTTTTCTAAGGTTTCTGGTTCTTCTCAGTGTTTACTTGCCCAACCTTCTTCTGAGCATTGTATGTGGCATAGGAGATTAGGGAACATGAGCTTTAATTTGTTTACTTGTTTTAGTACTCTAGGTTTGATCCAAGGATTGCCCAAGCTCAAATTTAAAAAAACCCTTGTTTGTGCTCCTTGTCGATATGGCAAGATGATTGCCGCTTCTCATCCACCAGTCAATCTGGTGATGCTTGAATGACCAGGAGAACTTCTCCATATAAACATTGTTGGTCCTTCCCAGGTTCATTCGGCGGGTAAAAAATGGTATGTACTTGTTATTGTTGACGATTACTCTCGTTACTCTTATGTCTTCTTTCTTGTAAGAAAGGATGAAGTGGTCTCACACTTTCAAAGCTTAGCTTTTAGATTGTTCAAAGAACTCATATATGTATTGAAAGCAATTTGCAGTGATAATAAAACCGAGTTTAAAAACTATATTTTTGATGCTTTCTGCCTTGAACATGACATTGAGTGTTAATTTTCTACCCCACAAGTTTCTCAGCAGAATGACGTGGTTGAAAGAAAGAATAGAACTTTGGTGGAGATGGCTAGAATGATGCTCGATGAGCATAGGACTTCTAGAAAGTTTTGGACTAAGACTATTAGCACAACATGCTACATCTCTAATTAGATTTTCTTACGCTCGATTTTGAATTTGACTTCTTATGAGTTGCGTTTTGGGAAAAAACTGAAAGTTTTGCGTTTGAGAGTTTTTGGTTGCTGGTGCCTCATCCTAAAGCGTGGCAATCTTGATAAGTTCAAGTCATGCTCTTCTGATGGTATTTTCTTATGGTTTTCTCTTCATAGTAATATTTATAGGGTTTACAATCTTGACACTAACACTATTATTGAATCAGGTGATGTGACTTTTAATGAGTCAACCCCTGTGTTAGTTCTGTCTTTAAGTGTGCAGGTGATCAGAAGATAAGCGAGAGCATCTTTGTAGATAGCGACCTTCCAGCTTTTGATGATGAAAAGGATGATCCACTACTTTCCTCGACCACACATGCTTCAGAGCTGGCTCCTGCTTTTTCTACTCTAGCAGAGGGTCATGCAACATCTATTTCTACTTCAGCTACTCTTGAGCCTACCAGCTGTGTTTGAGGAGGAGGTTCTCTCAAGGTGTGAGTCCCCTCAACACATTCAGTGGTGACACCCTCCACAGACGATGATCAGTGACATCAATGAAAGGGTAACGAAGTCCAAATCTGCTTCTCATGCTCGTTTTTACTGATTTTAGATTCGTTGCTTCTTTTGAGACCCAGGATATTTGACATGCTTTATCTGATTCAAATTAGGTCAATATCATGCATGAAAAGCTTAATTTTTTTTGAGAGAAACCAAATTTGGGTCCTTATAGAGTCACCCCTATTATTCACACCATATGCACAAAATGGGTTTTCAAAAATAAACAGAGGGATGATAGGTATGTAGTGAAAAATAAAGCTAGACTAGTGGCTCATAGTTTCACTCAAATTGAGGGGATAGATTTTGAATAGATCTTTGCACGGGTAGTTAGACAAGAAGCTATTAGGATCCTCCTCGTATTTACAATATGCTAGGGTTTAAAGCTATATCAAATAGATATTAAGAGTGTTTTTCTAAATAATTTTATACAGAAAGAGGTCTATGTCGAACAACCTCTAGGATTTGAACACCCTAAGTACCCTCATAGAGTATACAAGCTCTCTAAAATTTATGCTTTTGTTTGTGCGTTTTTAAGAAACATTAGGTAAACAAGAAGTATGTCATCTATTTCGCAAAAAATTATGAGATATTTGTTCACCCTCTCTAGTTGTCATTCTCGATCCTATAGCTTCGAATTCGTTAAAAGTTAGATCTCGGTTGGGGCACACAGAGGAGGAATCAAATTTTATAGATCCAATTCAGAAAGATACTCGTAAGATCATATTTATACTATTCATCTCGTGATCTAATGATTGAATTAAAAGAGAGATAAAGTAGACACGTGTAATTATAAGAGAGAGTCTTTCGTATAATAGAATGCTATATAATTTGCTTCCTGCAAAGGACTAGTAGCAATGACTATGAGTCGATCACATTTGCAGACCGGAAAGCAATAGGCAGGCACGAGAGCAAATCAAGTCAGTGATCCTTATGGTCAAACAATGTGACTTCAAAACACATGCTTGTCACGCTGAACAATCCTCGTCTCGGTCGCATGAAAACGGTCTACACGTGCATGGTAACTGAGTCCCTGTTTTGAAATTGCGCAACACGTGGAAGCGGGTACATGAAAATGTGCCTGGGAAATGGCCTCCGGCGCTTTTGAATTTGGACTCGCATGCCGTCTCTTCGCAAAGTCGGGAAGAACACAGCCCTAACCATAGCGTTTGCGCCAGTTGATTGACGCGGGATGGATTGTTAGAGGCTCATCTTCTTCTTTTTTCCTCACCTTTTCTTCTTTCTCTACCTCTTCTTCTCCCTTCTATAGTTCTATTCCTCCTTTCTCTCTACGGAGCACCAGAGCGCAGGGGAGGGCTCCCGCGCCCTATGAAGATCCGCCCTGGTTCGCGCATCTTAACAAATAAAGACACGTCAAGTGAACCCATCTCGGACGGTACGTGTACTACCTACCATACGACAGCGATAATGATTTTTTCCTCAAACGTGACGGACTGACGGGCGGCCGCGCGGGCTTTGGTCACGGCTCAGCCCAACCTCGAGTCGTTGCGCGAGGTCGGTCAGGGCATGTGCCAACTGACTTCCACAGCAGTGACCAGCGTTTCGGGGGCGCGCGCAACTATATATGATGTGCCCCAGCGATCGAGTGCCGCCGGCGGCGTCGCTCCCCCTCTGCCGGCTCAGCGCCTCTGCACTCTGCCCGAGCGTTCACGACATGCTCGTCGCACGGTTATCGAGCACGATCGTGTCGTAAGTCGCTAAGACGCCGACACGGTGAGCGCAGCCGGGTCTGCTCGGTGGCCTCGAGCATCCACTGCTGGATCACTGCCAGCCACTACTACACAAAATGTCATCACATGCGAATGATAACACTTTTTTATAGACGTTTAGTGTATCCGTCTGGGATCAAATGTCTGTGAAAATGAACGATTTCTATAGGTACAAAACAGATCGACTATGAAAATTCATTTTTATTGATGGTTAGCTTAAGGTTTTTTATATGAACTGTCTGAAAAAATAGAGATATTTTCATATACAGTTTACATAAGGAACCGTTTATGAAAATTATTTTTTACAGGCGATCCACAGCCGAACGGGACCGCAACCACTCTCTTACGTGGTTGATCCTACCTGTAAAAATGAAATCTAGATATCTCAAAAAATAACTTTTGTAGTAGTGAGCTCCTGACTCGATGGATCATGTGTATACCTTACTGATGGTGGAGTTGTGGATGATCTGATTGGTGAGCCAGATGCGCCGGTCCGGGAACAGCGTGCGCGCCTCGTAGGCGAGCTACACGGCGCGCTCCACGCCCATGCAGAAGCCGTGCGCCTCCTCCAGCTTCAGGGTCACCAGCCCTCCCACAGCCGCATACTCGTCCCCACTCTCCTTAACCTTACTGATCAGCTCGCCTGCAGAAACAAATATGCATGGATCGATCGATGAGCACACGTTGCTGGAAGAGGAACCGTTGAGCAAAGTTAGTGTGAGTACGTGTTCTTACTTCTTACTGGTGCATTCGAGGTTCATTTGGCCAACGGTCTCTTCCTTGTGGCCGAAGCCCTTGCGGTTGTAGTTGTCGCCGCGGGCGATGTCGCGGCTGAACGCCTTCTTGTCGAAGTCGGGGTCGCCGGGGCAAGCGGGCATCGCCGGGGGCGGGGAGACTTTGCCACCGCATCGGACGATGGAAGGCATGGAGAAGGCGGCGGCTCCCGGCGCAGAGGACGGGGACAAGGCGAGGCCGAGACGCGCGAGGCTGATCGCCATCTCGATCGTGTCGGTGTGAGCGGGCCGGGATGCTCTTCTGAACTTATGGTCGCTGGCGATGTTCGACCTCGTATCTTCAGCTTTTAGACATCGCGCGAGCATGGTGGGCACGGCGCTCGCTGGGTAACAGTTTAAAATTGCATGGGTGCTTTCGTGAGTGAGGTGAGCGAATCTCTTCCAGTCTTCCTTGACGACTTGGCATGCGCACCGTCCCAGCCGCCCCCTCACCCCTGTTTGCTTGCTCCCATGCGTGGTTTGCCCTGATTCGTCAAGACTCAAGACGGCTCGGAAAACTGCCGTGTGCCCTGCAAACTGGAGCGCGATGCATGCACCGGAAGAAGCCTGCGCGGATCGCCCGTTTCTCGTCTCAAATTTTCGGATGAGCACACGTCTTCTCCTTTCCCTACTCTTCGCTGCAAAGCGATCAAACAGCTCGTACTCAGGCCTTCGCCGCCCTTCCTACAATCGCCTTGCCCATTGCACGCGCGCGCGGCGGCGACGGCGCGGTGCTCGGCAAATCAGCGGGCTTGCCGCGCCGCCCGCAGCTCCTCGTGGTCGTGCCGTCGTGTACGCCGCCCCACGAAACGCGCCATGGCCCATGCATCCCATCCGCGAACAGTTATGGGCCACGGGCCGCGCTTCCGCCGCCGCCGCCGCCGCCGCCGCTCTGATTAGATGGCTTTGGACCTTGTACGCCTACTTAGATCTTGGGCCGAGTGTGCATGCCGCGTCTGAACGCTATGTCCGGTCAAAGATCAACACATCGTCTCCTTGGGCCCCGGGAATAATGTTGTACTTGCCAGCCCTTTTTCTTTCCTTGTCATGATTTTGAAGAATAGCAAACCAAGGTCGCTAGGCGTTTCATACCATTTCTAGTAAAAAAGGAGTTTCATAACAAATGCACTGGTGGATCATTCCAAAGTACTTAGGTTTGTTTGGCAGCATTTTCCGCTCTTAAAAGTATTATTTTTCCTCCTCTAATATATTAGCTGATTGGTGTTATGCTTTTTGGAGTCATAGTAGAAATATTTTTTTTACTAGAATATGTACATACCTAGCAAGAGCACAAAACCACGGCGCAATGAATGGCAAACTGCCCTTCGTATAGTAAAACAGTAAGTATTGATCCAAGCTTAGCTTGAACAACTGATAATAGGAGTTGCGAGAGAAGTCGACATGCTGGAGTATTTTAGTTCACTGCTAACGTCAACATTTGCTCAAGTCAATTTACACAATTATATAGCGCTGGTTCGAGTAATTAACACGCTGAGCCTATCAATCGATGAGATCATATATGATCAATGCACGCGCTAGCTCCACACTCACGTCACAAGCAGTTAATTACTCCCTCCGATCCGCTGGATCACAAAGAAATTAAGACTGACTAATTAACCACGGATCATAAGCTTCAGTTGATGCACGAAAGCGATCGTTCGACTCGACGGGGCCACTCCCCGCTCCCGTCTCCTGCAATGTTCTTCTCTCCTCCCGTAGCAAATCAACATCAACTTCTGCACAAGTTCCAGTACTGCGTGAAGGCGGCACAGAGCAACTGGGCGCGTAGACTAGAGGCCACGCCACGCACTGCCGCGCGCCTGATCGAACGAGACAGGGACAGCACGTACAAACGAAATCTCTGAATGAATACTGGCGCTAGCTGCGACCCTGCAAACGGCTCGCGGTCAGTCGCCGCAGAGATTGTACATCGACAGCTCGTCATGTCAGTCTTGAAACCAGTGCATTCCCTTTGCCCCAGCCAGCTAGGTCGTAGAGTAGTACGTTACCCGGCTAGAGCAGCAGATGAGCCAGCCGCGATCGACGACGACGACGTGCGTACAGCATGCAGCAGCGCGCGCCCGTGGCAGGCAGAACGGCAGAAGCAGCAGCGGCGCCTTGGATCACTCGGTTGCGCCCGGCAGGGCTGTCCCTGCCCTCCTTTATTTCAAAAAAGAACCCGGAGTTTTCAGACGGCGGCAGCGCGCGCCGCGGATGTGCATGCAGCGTGGGCGCGCGGCAGTGGCCTAGCTAGCAAGGAGCATCTTGGCCGGCGGGCCAGGGGATTCTCTTATTTATTTTATGTTTATTTTTTATCTACTTTTGTAACGTAAATAAAGTCCGTGCTAGTGGATTTTTCGTTGAATAATCATCATCGGTTCATGATTCAGCAGCGTGTCATGGAGTGTATGTGGAAGGACAGCAAATACCTAGACAAGGAGAACCCAGGTCCTATCTAGATAGACTATGACTTCAAAGTTTTTGACTGGTTGAAGAAGTGGTTGTGACAGTTGAATTTTAGTTATTAGTTTTTCTAATAAATTTTTAGCTTCTCAGCATATAAAAAAATTAGAAAAATCTGTCAAAATCTGTTTATCAGATTTTAGTTTATTTCAACCATAATCGCTTACTCAGTTAGAAAAAACCATTAAAAACCTTAAATATCTTCTGACTTTTTAAGAAAAAGTTGAAAAAAATATATCCAAACTGGAGGGCAGGCCTGGCACCGCCCCACACATAGTTGGCTAGTACCACTGACTAGTGACTGATGCTAGTTGGTACCTTAGCTTAGCTTAGCTTAGCCTAGCTTGCTGGGCAGACGGATGGGCCTGCATGGGATCTCTATGATGCTGCACAAAAGCTGCCAAGCTGGGCCCCCATGCTACTACTACATTCCAGGCCCACTGCCCAAGAGCCCAGAGACAGAGGGGGAAGAAAACTAGCACAACACCAGCTGGGTTTTGGCACACGCCACGTAGTACAAAGCCAGCGTATACACTCATCACATGCATGCAAGCGGCAAGCGTATACGCCTAGCTTGTGTGTGTGTGTGTGTGTGGACCAGCGTAGATGTGGTGGGTATTTTGTACGTTGGGTCCGGTCCCCAGCGGTGGAGTATTTGGGTTAGCTGCAAGCACAGCTCAAAGCAGTTGTCCGTCTCTTTGGGCCGGCCGGCGCCGGGACCAGATGCCCTCAACTCCAAGCTACTCCATGGTCCCCCAGGTAAATGAAACCAACCAGAATCACACCAGCAACCAGAAGATCTCCTGTGACAAGCCCCTCTGGCCGGCCCTTCCGGTCCATCCATCCCACCCACTTCCTTAACTAAACTCTTACTGCTGCTGCTGCTGCTTGATGCTGCTAAAGAAGAGGTGGATTTTGACGGGAAACTGACACACTTAATACGATCGATTGCATTGGCACCATCAGATACAGGTACCTGCCCCTCCTTTTTCTTTAACTGTTCAGAAATAACTCGCACGAGGTCGGTCGGTCGTTCGATCGATCGATGATGGTCATGCTATTTCCACGCATGGTCGTTCATTCTTCTTTCAGACAAACATACACGATTCTCCAGTGTATTATTATTATTATTACAACAACAACAGAGATTCAGTTGCGCTCGTGTTACACATACAAACACAATACATGCGCGTGGTGACACATTTTGGTGCGGGGGAAGGGAGCTACATGCATGGCGGCAGAGCGGCCCACGTCGAGCGGTAGCGGGGATGGCAGTGGCATCGAAATGCTATCGGCTTTAATAATTTATTATGACCAGTGTCGTTATGGGCATGGCGGCATGGCCTACCACGGCGGCAAGTTGTTGCACCGGTGATTCCCTCGCAGCTCGCCTGCCTTTGTGTGTTGTGGGCATCTCTCTCACTTGACCCCACTCTTCCTGTTCCTCTTCCCCTCTCTCTACACACATCACTTTCTTACCTTTAGTATTATCCGTTTTCCCTAGTGGCATAGGAGAGAGGAGAGAGAGACATGCTGATAGGGAGATGTGTGCATGAGAGAGAGGCAGGGGTGACTAGCGGTGTTAGATACTACTGGGGATTTCAATTTTGTATACAATTTTTTTCATTCACCACTGAAAGACTGAAATTCGCTAAATTTATCAAAATTTTGGTTATTTTTTATCCTATGCTCTTTGGATCTTCCATGTCAGTGAAAGAAAATTTTAAAATTAGATTTTATTCACGTCCAAAGTTACTGAAATCCGCTAAATTTTAATCCTGAATACTACTATATCATGCCACACACTGGCAGAGAGAGAAGAAGGGGAAATGGTGGATCATGTTCATGGATGCCCTGACCTGTTAGGATTGGGGGGCCATAGGCCATAGCCATTCAACATGCAGCCCTAGGGCCTTAAAAGGGGTAGCTACCGATGAGACGATAGCCACCGACTCTGAGGAAGAAAGTGACTAACTGGACAAAGAATAAAAGATGTTGGGGATGCAGGTGCCATGGCCGCCAGTTGGAAATAATCACCACAGTGACTGGGGCAGATGGGGTCTCTGGCTGCTCAGATGTGGCAAATTGTTCGAATCGGTGGGCATTCCTGCTAGCCCCGGGCCGGGGTGCCCACACACTTGTGGTGGCGTATCCGTCGACTCTGCCCTACCATGCTCCAGGAATTGACCATTCGGAGCTCTGCTTTACACGCTATAGTTCTTCACACGGTTTTCGTTTTTATATTCTTTTCCTGATGACCCGCCCTGTCATTATGGATTTATGATTGTGCTTGCGAGATGCGTCGATCGATTTAGGACCGGGCAGCTTCTACTTGATTGCTTTGTGTTTCCAATACAACCAGTTGCTATTTAAGCCTGAATATTTATGAGAGATCTGAATTTCTGCTGTAAATCAAGAATTTTCTCTTATAGCAAAGACATCGAAATGACGTAGTCGGTAATCGATTACACTCACAAACTTGCATGGCTCGGAGATTAAATGTTCAGGTGAATCATGTGAACCAATCCACTGGATGGGAAGGAAAACAGCGATGCGTGCGTGGTACAGAGTACAGACAAGCCTGTGTGGACTAGAGCTACGCATGCATTCAAGCGCACCTGGAATATCTTACCTGGCAAACCATCAATTTAACTCCCCACCCCTGTCGCATTCTTCCCCCATGTGCCCGCAAATCTTCAGAAGCACACAGATTCACACAAGCGCGGCGGAGGCATATCCGAACGAGGTCGCCATCGCGCCATATATGCGTGAAACAAGCAGCTCCCAACAGTCATGTGTGCTTGCTGCTCTCCAATGGCGCCGCACAGCACAAACGAGTGCAAGTGCCTATGGGCGTAGCTGGATACGGCTGTTGCTTAATCGGCCAGTGGCAGGTGCATGCACCAAACATACGCAGGGACCTGCGGCCCTTTTCTTGGCAATGAAGGTTCGCTCCGGCCATCTCTCCGATCAGAGCTCGAGAACAGGATAAAAAATTAACCAACGCATGATATGATTGGGAGCACAGTATCAGCACACCATGTCGTCTTCGTAGTATAATATATGTGCAGGGAAAGAGACTGGAGAGGGGAAGAGAAACTTTACGCTAAAGTGACATGGTATTGTTGACTAGCAGCTTGAGCTGAACTTTAGTCATGCCTGGCAGCAGCCTGATCATTTTCTTCCTTGCTGCAGAGGCCGGACATGCATGCAGTGCAGCAAAAGGCCGGCTCCATTGATCGATCTGTTGTGTCGCGCGGCACTAGTGGAGAAGGAAAAGGCGCCTTTGATTTGATCCACAGGTAGTGTGCGATTAGATACGCTGATTAGGACACGGTGATATCGATCGAGAAGCTCGGACAACAAAGGCTTGGAAAGGTGCAGATTAGACTAGATATATACCATTGTACATGCGAGTTGATGCTAGCTAGAATAATGCTAGATGATCTAGAAGGCCAGCGTCTGCAGCTTTTGGATTCACTGCATGTACATCCGTGCTCAGCTAGCATACGCTACACTAAAAGTATGGAGTGGACGACAGATTACTGTCACATGTGTATTATTTTTTAACTGATGACCACATCATTGCTAACAATCGCTATATATTGCGCTTCTTTTATTGCACCTAGCTAATTCCAAGCTTAGAATAATCCGCTGTTGGGAGTATTTGGTCACGTCAAGAAGCAGCCAATAGTAGTATTTTTTTCCGCCCGTCCTTGACCCCGGTGCTGACAACTTCTCGCCCCTTCCCTCGATCTGGTGTGGATAGATTCACCGGCAGTACTTTCTCTGGAGGAAGAAAGAACACACCGGCGAAAGGGCTTGCTTGTCCGGGGTTACACGTCACTCGATCGTGTGACATGATTGGCCACCTGGAAAGGGCAAAAATGCAAAACCACCCCAAAAGTCATTGGATTTTGACTTCCCAAAAATTGTTTTGTCGAAAAACCCCCTCAAAGATTTGGTTTTGTTAAAAAAACACCCCCAAAAATTTAAAACAAATCACAAAAATTCTATAAAAAAACTAGAGATAATTTTAAGACCTTTTGTGAATTTTTTTTTCAAAATAATATCCTTTGTATCATATTTCATGGAGAGTAAGTTTGAGAAAAAAAAGAAAAACGTGCAGCTCATTTATTAATTCGAGTTAAATGCATAGTTAATTATTTACTAATCCAAAAATCATGAAACAAATTTTTTTAGTCTTCTTACATGATCCTCTATCTTATAAAAATACATGAAATCTTGAAATAGTTATTGTAACATGCAGGATTGAGTAAATGTGTTGCAGATAGATTAATTCATAACTAATCTATAACACCTCCAAAATTAGTGAAACCACTTTTATTGTTTTACTTATACAATTATTTGTGTAGGAAAAATAATGGTAGACAAGACAAAGTTAAAATAACATGAGTTAATAAATGAGTTGCACATTTTCCTTTTTTTTCAAACTTTCTCTCTATGAAATATGATACAAAGGATATTATTTTTGAAAACAAATTTCACAAAAGGTCTTAGAATTGTCTCTAGTTTGTTTTAGAATTTTTTTGTGATTTTTGTGATTTTTTTAATTTTTTTTGGGGGGGGGGGGTTCAATAAAGTCAAATTTTTGGTGGGTTTTTTGCAACAAAATAATTTTTGGGAGGAAAGTCAAAATCCAAATGACTTTTGGAGGAGTTTTTGCATTTTCCCCCCTGGAAAAAGATGAAAACAATGCGTTCTCTAGCTAGGCTAGCCCGTGAGTTTGCTACATCGACCGGGAGTCCTGAACCAAATCTGCTTCGGTACCTGCAAATTACCATGTTTGCGAGGCTGGGCACCGTCGTCGAAACTCTTGGGAACATCTTGGGAACATCAGATGAGCCTCTCGCCTGCCTGGACCAACGCCATGCTCGGTATGGGAGGTCTGGGTCAGCTACTCGATCGATCGGCTTGCTTGGAAGAACAGGAAAGAGCTGATGCATGAGCTGACATGGCTATATGTGCACGTGGGGGGAGCCGTCTTCTCACGTGATTGGGGCCAGATGCCAAAAGGAGGGGTGGGCGAGGTCCTTGGATGCTGTTGGTGTGGTCCGGTTCTTCCTCTTGCTTTGTTATGGCTAGTCCTTTCAACTAATTGCAGAGGGAGAAAAAACTGAAAACTGCACTACCCACAACAAAAGTCTGATCATTTCCCTCCAGAAATAAAATATGACAACAGGAGGAGATTTTCGATTTATGTTCTCTAGCCGTCCACATCTACGTGCCTTTGTGTTGGTGATATTTTTTCTGTTCTTCATATCAGTTTTCACACGTTGCGGATTTCTTAGATCCTGGACCGACGTGACAGCATCCGCAAACTGAAGTCAAGGAGATGGTAAACATGACCGGAGGTGCCATATGTGTGTCTCAGTGTATTTGTCAAGTACTACTTCAGAATGTTTTGCCCATGCCGGAAGGGCATTTCTTTTCAGTTAGACACTGCTTCAATCAAGCTACAATTCTATTGCTTTTTAGTGTAACTTTCAAGATATCATTACGCCCTCTCCTTAAGTTTTGGAGATGACAGTTCGCCAATCCTTATAATTGAATCCTCGACCGTCATACAGGAGCCAAACTGATTGGACTAGTAACAAATCTTCGAACAAGCTATCGAGTTTATCACCTTCTATCACAGGGCGCACGCGCTGGTTTGTGCTATGCAAGTGGCGGAGCTTGAAGAGAATTGTCCAAGTTAGAGGGAGCATGCTAAAGTTTGTGCTTTTGCTAGTAGGAAGTCACAAGTGGTAAAATTAAGTGTTTCCTTTACAACATCTTAGCGTGGCAATTGTCGCTCGCTCATTTCAGGGCCACTTCATATTGGGACTTGGGAGATCTCCCGTCATCATGTGAAACCCTACATATCAAGGCCATCCATATTGTTAAATCTGATGTGTTTAATTCAAAGCTATATATTCATCTCTCTAAAAATGTTCCCATCTTCTTCTCTTCTTTTTTTTTGGCGAGTAAATACTTCTGGTATCTGCAGGTTTGCCATCAATGGCATCAATGAGACAAACACACCTAATGTTTCAATTGGTCCTCCTTCCCTTGCATTATTTTGTAAATTCCATCGTGTCATTACTCGTGTCCACACATGTTTTAAGCTGGAAATAATGTTCCATTGAATTTGAGCGATGAAATTTGGTTCCAAATATTTTAAGTTTTTTTTTAAAGAAAATAATGTTCTAATGGGTACAATTTATGTTATGTTAGTAATTGGCCAACAAAAGTCTCCTCTTTTGCTCTCAAGGTCCAGAAATCACCACATTAATCAGAGAAAAAAATTCAAAGTGTCCTTATACGCACATGCATATAAATTACCCACCACTGATATTATAAAAAATTAAACCCAAAATACTCATATATCTTCTTGTATATTAACCACCTCTGTCATTATTAAAAATTGAAGCTAAATGCCAGAAAAAAAGACAACATAAATTTGATTATCATTATCTTAGTCATTGTGCAAAAAAAGGAACCATAAGTTTAATCTCAAGAGCCAGAAAATTTCACGTTAATCCGAGAAATAAAGAAAAGATTTAACCATCTATTTTTACAAGCCCAAATTAACAGTATAAATTAGTTCTAGAGTTTAAGGTAACAAATATGGAATCCATTGAGATTACGATGCTAACAAGCTCATGTTGGCAAGAAGCCATTCAATGCTACGAAGACAACATCTTACAGACGGGAATATGCATACGAGGTATATCTTCTATTATCTTAATATTTGAGAGGAAAAAGAAATTTTCACGTTCGCTCTTAAAGCCACAAAATTATCACATTAATCGAAAACAGAAAAGGATCTACACCATTGATTGTTATGAACATTTAACAGTCTAGATTAAACTAAAAAGTCCATATCAAATACGATTGATAAATAGCTAAATTCAGAATTAGAAAATATGGAAAAAGGAGAGAAAGATCTAAATCGTTGATTTTCACGGGACTAAGTTATAATGATGTAGATTTAATCTAGAGAAGTCCGCATTGAAGTTAAGGTGTCGCATAACAAACTAAAATTAGGACTCTAAGTCCTATTTGGAGAGCAATCTTTTTGCTAGAAGGAAACTAATATGAAGTCTATTTATTATATTAGTAATTGTCCAGTAAAAAAAGTTTCATCTTTCGCTCTTAAGGCATATAAATTACCACATTAATCAAAAAAAAAAACAAAATGTCACTATATATATTTATAAATTATCCATCACAGTCATTACGAAAACCAGCACTGCCATTAAAAAAATAAAACCAAAAATATCCATATACATGCTTGTATATTACTCACATATGCCATTAATGAAAAATAAGAGTTCTTTTGGAAACTAATCTAAACGATCAACGCATGCAATTTTCTCAGATACGATTGGTAAACAGAATAAGAGATTGAAAACAAAAATTAAACATAATCCTATGTAGATAAAATATGAGATATCAATATGTATTAGAGTCCTTCTATAAACTATTTAAAAACATCCTAATCCCAAGACCTGCAATTTCCTAACATTATGTTTGGCGATATGAGCATTGATACGATCATGTGGAGGCGAACAAAAGGGGGAAGATGTAGCTGGGGAGAAAAAAAAAGGAGATAGAAGCCAATCCAAGGTTTTGGTGGTTTATGCCGACTTTGAGGCTGATGTTCAAAGTGATAGCGGCCATGTCATATCGGTGTAATAGGTAAGGGGGTGTCCCACGTGGCGCGTCCCGTGCCGCCAAGTGTCAGCTAGTAGTAGGTATTGTCAAGACCACGGACGCATCGCGTGACCAACCTCCTTGTCGCAAAGTGAGGTCTTGCGACCAATCTTTGTTAGCCGTAGAGTAGGTACTCACCTACTCAGTCAAATCTTATTTAATGTTGCCTACTCGAGAGTTTTTTTTTTTCTCCAGGCATTTAATTTCATGAGATATGGTTGTGGGGTGGTGTGGAGTTATAGTGATCCATCTTATAGCATTTAATACTACTGGATGATCTAACGGGTGAGCTTTATGTCATTCGATGATAGTACAAGATGTGTAGGACGACAGAGCAAAGCAGACATGCCTATTCGATATTATAATAGACTAGAGATAGTTGACTTTATCAGAGGTAGATCTGTCATAAGGTGAGCCTACTTATCATGACGTCGGATAGGCATATCATGACGTTTGGTGAGTGCGGTAGTGGGGAGGGGCGGAAGCATGGCCGGATGCGAGGATACAATGCTATCTTCTCAACCAGCAAGCAGCAATGCGACGCGAGCAAGCTGGAGATCGGTTTCAACGGCGGCCGGATTCGACAAGGAGGAGGTGGCGGCGCCACTTGAAACGAGGAGGTCATGGTGCACGTGAGCACGGCGGTGAAGGGAATCTTCGGGTACCTAGGCCTGGTCACCCGGAGTACTTCAACACGCAACAGCTGATGGACAGATCGGACGTGTACTCCTTCGGCATCTTGCTGTTCAAGGTGTTCCACGCCGCCCGGTGATTGACGAGGGCCTGGACCTTAACCAGATCAACCTTGCCGAGTGGGCCGTCGTACGGCAGCAGAAGGGGCAGCTCGACAAGATCGCTGACTCGAGGATAATCGAGCAAGTGAAAGCTCGCTGCACAAGTTCACCGAGACGGCAGCTGAGAAGCGCCTGGCGGACTACGGCCTGAACCGGCTGGCCGTCCATGGGCGGCGTGCTGTGGAATCTCAAGTACTGCAGGAGACGCACGTGAGGTGCATGGGACACGTTCGAGGACAGGGATTCCGCAGCGATGGACGATGCGGACTAGACGAGCGTGGAAGACACGGGCGTCGCCAACAACAAGGTGTTCTCCCAGCTGAGCAGCAACAAAGGACGATGAGCTGCTTGTGAGTTGTGACCGGTAGTGCAATCTGAGTTTTTGCTTAGTTATTAGATAAAGCTACACCTCACCGTTCTCTCAATCCTCCGAAGCCCATGCATGCTACAGCAGCCAAAAACTTCAGAATCGTTCCTGACCATGCTTAAAGTGGTAATGCAGCGGAATGTTGCGAAGCTTGCTGTCCCAGCTATCTGGATCATGGAGAGTTCATGGTCGTTGTAAGTGTGCACAGGACCAAAATAGTTGACAAATGATTAACCGATCTTTTTCTTTGCTTCACAGTCATTATGACTTTGGCATGAGTTTTGGTCCATATAGAATTACTACTATATAACTGTCTAGCTAATCCCTCAGTTTTTGAATATTATAACAGTTTTGACCAACCAAGGCATATGCTTAGAAATTTATGGTTTGGATAAAATTAGGCAAAAAGAACCCTATAATAATATGACAAACATGAAAAACCAGGTAATAGAATTATGATGTGTATTTTTGGAAATTTCACTTTGAGGGTGAAAAAATGGCAAGTATTGCAGAAGAAAATCTTGGTGAGAGCAAAGTATTTGGAAATAAGAAAAAGTATATACAGTGCTCACAAACATATATAAGCACTGGTCCAATTCAAAAGTTAATAATATAAAAAATACACCGCATCTAATCTAGCCGTGCAAATGCGCAGGTCACCTTACTAGTTTTCTAGAAAGTATGTATTCCACGAGCACATCGTCTAACGTATAATATTTTCACGAATATTATTACTCAACATGTGCTACGCCACTCTCCTGTTAGTGCAAAGTGAAGCAACTAAATATGCATGTTTTAACGAGGAAAACTTTATTAGAGACTATGAAAAACTTTGATACATACTACTACAGAAATATGTTTTATTGTCGGCTTCAAAATGTTTTTGACTATCGATTTTGAAGTCGGCAGTAGGTAACAGACAGTGATAGTTAGAATACTATCACTGTCGGTTTAGGAATCGACAGTGTTTATGAGGAACCGACCAAATAATATTCAAATTAATTATTAGGACGATTATTTGCTTAATCACGACCATGGTAATTAACCGGAATACCATCCCGATAATCTCGACATATGTTTTATGCCCAAAATCAAAATACATGTCTTTCTAATATATAACATCACAACAAAATTTAAGAATTAAATTATATTATAAGTTCTTAAATATTTAACCATTTACACAATTTACAACAAAAGAAAATTAGGAAAATAAAGAACAGTTCACCTTGTAACCAAAACTAGAAACTACTTAACAAAATATTAACATCTATAAACCAACAAAAGCTAGGTTAAGCTGAAGGGATCGATGATGTTCTAAGATAGAGATGAATTAGGACACTTAAAATTTAATTGGCTCTAAAAGCTTCACAAGATAAACATATATCAAATTCTATCTAAATGTGATCTAGGTTTATCTAGTGTGTCTACTCTACCGCTTAAAAGAGTTTTACAACGTATAGCCAACCCTAGCAAACTACTCAAGATAAATGCGCAAAGGTAGATTGCAAGTATGTAAATACGAAAATGTAAATAAGGTAGAGAGAGCAAACTCGACATAAGGGATTTTTATCCTGTGGTATCGGTGGCATAAACGCTACCCCTAGTCTACGTTGGAGCTCTACCAAGGATATACTCCCGGTCGACCCGATCACGACTCTTGAGCCACCAAGCCACCAAGGCAAGGCTTTAAGCCAGATAAGCCACTAGCCTCTCTGCCGGTCACTTGCCGCCGTGATAATTGCTTGAGCCACAAAGGCAAGGGTCTCCATATCCGCGCATAATCGCCTTGTCGTCGCTCCATACCAAGTCGAAGGGTCAACAAGCTTACCGGTGAGTCACCAAGATTTCAAGGTATCGGCGTATCTCTTGGTACAATTTAGGATCGCTCATTAATCCCCTCTCAAAGTCGTAACACCTAGCTACAACTCTCTCTAGGCCTATAAGCACTCATCACTCTTTAATCTTGTGCTTAATCGCCTTGACTGATCACTTTAAACACTTTGGTGACTTGGATGTCTTCTCAAGTGTTTATGAGGTTCCCTGAACTCCAGCAGCGTATCACTCCTTCAAATGACTGAGTAAAAGGTATTTATAGCCTCAAACTCGCGAACTAGCTATTAACTCAACAACTTAGAAAAGTTGTTAACATCGGATTGTCCGATGACAACAGTAGTACAATTACCGGACAATCTGGTGAGTACACCATCAGAAACTAGCCATTGAATTCTACTAAAAGTCATCCTGAACACCAGACATTTGAGCCATCACTGGACTATACAATGAGTACATTTGAGCCATCCGAGCCTATGCAGTCTCTTTGTGTAAATTGCTCCGGTGTAAATCTCTGGTGTACACTGCACCTATCATCGGACCATCCAGTGAGGTATTCGTTGATCTTCAACTCTTAGAAATGCTTCTGCCAGAAATACTCTGGTGTGAAGCATCCGGTATCTACAACACAAACACCGAATCTTCTAGCAAGTTGATCTTCGTTCTTCTGTGTTTGGATTCTTCTCTACAAGAATTAGTTCGACGTGATCCTTCGGTGGTCACCGGACCATCCGATGAAGCCATCTGCATTCTCCCCTTTGTCAACAATGCTCTGCTGCTTCTGGCCATTTGACACTGGACCATTCGGTGAGGTAAAACTGCTTGTAGATACAAAGCTCCGACGCGTATAATTCTTTCCGCATCGGACCATCTGGTGAGTTTATTTTTCTTGGGACTTCTCCAATTCAACCAAACTTTGTCCTGGCTATGGTGGCTTCTTGATGTATTGCATCCATAAGACATACTAATATATATTCTTGACAAACATATTAGTCTCGATGACTATGTTGTCATTAATCACCAAAATCATAATCATGGTCTAATAAGGTCATTTTCGCTACAATCTTCCCTTTTTGTGATTGATGACTACACAACCAAAGTAAGAGACAAATAAAAAATGGTACCAGTTGTAAATGGCCAAATGTCTTGCCTCTTTGCTTGGATGAATTTGTCTCCTCTTGTGGCTACAATGGAGATAATTCCCCTCTTTCTCTATCAACACTATCTCCCATGATCGACCCATGCAAAAGCTACAATTCTCCCCCTTTGTCAACCATTATGCCTCTTTGCTTTGGTCATCAAAATCATCTCCCTTTGTCAACAATATCAAAAAAGTCTACAAACACATGTTGGACTCAATAGAAAACGTTAGAGCACACATGAGATATCTTCATGATCCATGATCTAATAAATTGATACCAATTGTAGGAATGCATATCAACTATGCAATAGATATGAGCAATGGATATCATTTGAAGAGAAAACACATGGATCACAATTTATAAAACTCACAAAATATGATTTAAACTCCCCCTATATGTGTGTATACATTTGCATAACTAGACAATATATGGATATAGGAAGTTTAAGCCATATTATGCATGGAGGTAGGTTAAATTAACAAATAAATTGACAATGATACCAATTGAAGCCTTTAAGCATTGCATACCTCTGGGGACTTGTAGATTACTCCATTAGACTACAAAAGATATAACTTGCAGCACATATTAGTCTTAAAATCATAACCCATAGGATATACTCTATCTAAATGTGTATATACAAGTGTTGAATACTTGTGAGAGACATGCACTTGTCATTGACGACAATGAGGAATTTACCCTATAGATTGGACTCATGACACACAAAGAATATCACTTGTAGGGAAATGCCATGAAAAGAGCCTATATTTAATAAACCATTTAGTTACTTATAGTTTAGAAAAAAACACAAGTAACCTACCATATAAAAACCTATACTAGATATTGCAATAAATTGAAATATGCAAATGCAATCCTAGACAAGGCAAAATACTTGATGCAAAATAAAAAGCATGAACATAAATCAAGCTGTCATTACCTACTTTACCTTTAAATGAGAGATGCTGGGTATATAATGATCATGATCTTTATCAATACGCTAAAAGTTTGTATACTTGGCTTCTTTACTTGAACTTTCACTTCATCTTGTGAGCAAGTCTCCAACTCCCCCGAGCTATCCCTGGGACTTCAAGTCTTCTTTAGAAATAAATTGATTGAGATCCCTTCATATTAGTGATGACTTCTTTGGGCACCGAAATAGGTTGGTTTCACCCTAATCCCCTTCTCCCAACCTTGTGTGCAACTACCATGCTATTGTTCTTCTTCTAGAACTTGTAGTGGTTGCTTTTGTTCTTGATCTTCTAATTAGGCTTGGTGTGAAGATTGGAGGTCTTGTTAGATAGGTTCATTGCTTTCTTCTTCTTCTTTTTTGTCTTCTTCTTGACTTGCTTACATTGGAAGGACTTATGACCTTCTTAATGATACTTGAAGCATGTCACAGTGGACCCATTGGCGTCGAATGATGCAAGGTTCTTGGTGTCGAATGAGGAAGAAGCTTTCACCTCTATATTCATAGTCATCTCATGGGCGGTGATCTTACCGAGCATTTGACTTGAAGTCGTTCTCTTGATGTCATGTTGTCGTAGATGATGAAGACTATCAACTTGTACTTTGAAAAAAGATCTTGGAGTATTCTTCTCACCACTTGATTATCTTCAATCTGTGTCAAACCTAACTCATTGATCTTTTTTACAAGAATATTCAAACGTGAGTACATATCATTATCATTTTTATGGGGTAGTTGTTTAATGTTATTAAACTTAGTAACTAGCACATTATATTTCTCACTACGTATATTCTTTGTGCCTTCATGAATTTCAATGAGACTAGTACAAATATCATATGCATTGATAAGAGAATAAACATGATTAAATGCATCAATATTTAAAGATGATAAAATGATACTCTTCGTTAATGTATCTAATTACCTCTCCTTGTTGGTGATATGTTACCTCATTCCTTTCTCGGTGACTCTTCAAACATATAGACCTTTGGCTTGAAAATAACAAGACATTATAATTTTCCAATAGGGAAAATTTATGCTATTGAAAAGTAAAACACTATGGGTATCCATCCCAACCCCGAACATCACAACTCACTAGACGATGAAGCCTAACCGATCAAAATGAGACAGGGTCTCGAATGCTACTTGAATGGCGTGTCCTTGTGAAAGATGTGAGCTCCAACTCTGATACCACTTGAAGAGATCGGTGATGTTCTAAGAGAGTGGTGAATCAGAACTGTCAGTGAATCAGGAACCGGGGGTCCCCGAATCCCGAGGCCAGGCCAGCAATCCACCACATGGCACCATCCCGCGGAGTCTCCTTCGCGAGGTAAAAAAGATTAAAAGTCCCGGGAGAGGGCGCTCGGGGCCACAGTCGGTGGTCCCCGAGTACCCAAGTTCTCCGATGATCTACGAAGTCTAAGTGCCGGGAAGAAAGTGCTCGGGAAGGTATACGGTGGCCCCCGAGCACCCGAGTCCCCCGACGATCAGGAAAGCTAAGTACCGGGAGAAATGTGCCCAGGGCCGCGAGCGGTGGCCCCCTAGGCACCCAAGTATCCCGAGGACCCACAGAAGGAAGCTCCGGGAGAGAGTGCTCGGGGCTGCGTGCAGCGGCCCCCGAGCGCTCGGTCCCCCGAGGATCCGTACAAGCATGTCCGGGAGAGAGTGCTCGGGGAGGTGGACAGTACCCCTGAGCACTCGGTTCCCCGAGGATCAAGAAAGGGCATTCTCAGGAGAGAGTGCTCGGGGAGGTGAGCAGTGACCCCCGAGCACTCGGTTCCCCGACGACTCAGAGAGCCCCTCGACAGTGGCCCCAGAGGGGCCCACTGATGAGGTATCAGCCAGTCAAAGGCCCAAGGCCGCATTTAAAGAGCGCGCGTGGCATGTCATCCCCAACTGCTCCCGCCACGCTCGGTGTCAGTTCCTGCCACATTCTGGCAGAAGTGTGTGGGGTCATTGAATGCACGGGTCACATCCCGTGCCATCCGACCCGTCTCGGGATAACGTCGTAAGGGCCGAGGCGTTCCGTCTGCCGCGCTGCTGTGGCAGGAGAACAAGACAGGGCGGGCACGCCGGGCCGCTCCGCGGCTGCTCGGTGGGCCCTCTCCACGGCGCCCGTTGCCAGTGCATTTATGGTGACGGATGACCGGGCGTGGGACGCATTTTCCACCCCCGATCACTTCACACAGAGGCTATGATGACGTCCTTTCCATTTATGGTGTCTCAGAACTCGTGCCCCCCTCCCGTTCGGGGCACGCTACTACCGGCGAGTATTTAAAGCCGCTGGCAGCACGGGCAGAAAAAAAAAGTCTCTTTCGAAGTTACTCTTTGTGAAGCATTGAAACCTCTGAGTAAGCTCGACAAGTTAGACGATCCCTGAGAAGTTTTTTTTCTTCTGAGGAAGTTTTGGAGGTAGCGAAGAGAAGCGCAGACCGAAGAACAATGAGCCCCAGGCTCTAAGATAGATAGACATTCTTGTAATCAGCAACATCCTTGAGGGACATTCTCAAGGCAATTATAGTATCCATACAGGAGTTAGGTGTTACGCCTCTGTGCGGTCCGAACCTGTCTAAACACCAGCGCATTTACTCCGTTCCGCATTAGATCATTCCATCCCCACCGGCCATCGCGTTCATACCCATTTATTTCTCCGGCGAACATATTCAGGATCATCCCCCCGGCCGAATCTCTAAAAAGGGGTCCCTCAGGATCCCTGCGACAGGAGTTAACCCTCCGACAAGAACACTTAAAATCTAATTGGCTCTAAAAGCTTCACAAGATCAACATATGTCAAATTCTATCTAAATGTATTTTAGATTTATCTAGTGTGCCTACTCTATCGCTTAAAAGAGTTTTACAACATATAGCCAATCCTAGCAAACTACTCTAGAAAGATAAATACGCAAAGGTAAATTGTAAGTATGTAAATACGAAAACATAAATAAAGTAGGGAGAGCAAACTCGGCATAAGTGATTTTTATTTCGTGGTATCAATGGCATAAACGTCACCCTTAGTCCACGTTGGAGTTTCACCAAGGATATGCTCCCGGTCGACACCCGATCATAACTCTTGAGCCACCAAGCTACCGAGGCAAGACCTCAAGCCGGATGAGCCATCAAGCTACCAAGGCAAGATCTCACCACTAGCCTCTCTTCCAGTCACTTGCCGTCGTGATCATTTCGGAGCTTGAGCCACAAAAGCAAGGGTCTCCGCGTTCCCGCACAATCGCTTTGTCGTCGCTCCACACTAAGTCGGAGGGTCAACAAACTTTCTGGCAAGTTACTAAGACTATAAGGTGCTGGTGTACCTCTTGTTTATTGCATCCATTAGACCTACTAACATATATTCTTGACAAACATTTTAGTCCCAATGACTATGTTATCATTAAACATCAAAATCACAATCATGGTCTAATAGGGCTATTTTCGCTACAGAAGCCATATGCCATTAGGCTCCACCTAAAAGCCTCGTCCCACGAGTAGTTTGCATTACTCATTCCCTCCACTTACATCGACAGGCATGAAGTAGCCAAACATAAGCTCCTCCTCACTGGTAGAACCTGAAGAGCAGTGCGAGTACGAAGGTACTCGTAAGACTTAATCTATAATGGGTACATATAAATAACCCGACTTTAAGGAGAATGCATTGAGGTATAAGCATGAAATCAGCCATATGGTTAAGTAACTTCCATAAGAGAAATGCAACTTGACATACACATGTGAGCATCTATACATAACCACAGGTACCATTCTATCTCATAATCACCACAAGAACATATGCAACTGGAACCATAATAAGCATATCTGTAAATAGAGCCATCTCAACCATAGCCCTACATGTCATACCATACCATCCCACATTTGTGACTCTATGACTGATACGGATGGACGGAAACATGCTCATGACCAAGAGCATGTCAATTTGAATTAATTTTACACCCTGCAAGGGGGTACAACTTTACCCACACGACTCAACTCCATCCTCTTGGCCCCTGAGATAACCTTTCTCATACCCGGAACTACCCACTAGCACATACCCCTATTTTTCTTACGTGTTATAGGGCCACAAGGCAAGCCTCAGCACGATATATGATACTCAGCTCATTTGTCCATTATTAGAATATGTGATTGCACGAAAAGTGCTAAAGCCAACAACACCGACGGACAGTGCTTAAATGATGCAAGCTTCTATGGCATCCGAGCTTCTCTCTCGACCTACCCTTAGCACTGCCCACATCTAGCTTCATCCTCACATCTCAACCATTATCGTTGTCATTGTGTTTGTAAACTATAAGTAAGCCCTAAGCTCGCAAACAACGGTTGAACCAGAACCCCACTTCTACCAAAAACCTATGCATTGCTAAGCATTTTGAATAACTCTGAAGTTAGACATCAGCAATGTTAGCAAGGCTACAAAAATATTGATCATCAACAACTCAAGATATAGGTAATGCAAATAAACATAGGTTCTACCCATCTAAATCTGACAATGGATCCACTACTAATGACAACATACATAAAGCGTAATTTATTAAATTATACAATATAAGATCCAAAGTAGTAGGTTGAGTATGCTGAGATGCTTGCCTTGCTGCTCTAGCGGTTGCCTCATACTCCTAGCGCAACACTTATAGAACTCCGGTAGATTTGTGTCGCCTTCACTCGCTTGAACCATCGGCGTAACGCTCTCTAAATGAATTAAGAATGAATTGCATAAATGATCAAATTGTGGAAAAGTGTGCATATAATGCATACTTGAATATTAGTAGAGCACAGTGGTTCAAAAACATTTGTAAAATACCACCAAATCATTAGGGTTCCGAAGTTTGAAACCCCGAACAAGGTAACCTAAGTACACACAGTCTTGCATGGCTAGCGGTTAGACTGACGTGGAGGTAGTGGTCCAACCGTCGGCCTGCAGAAAGTTTTGGTGCCTGGCGTTCAGACCGACGGTATGTCGACGGTCTGACTGCCCCTAGTGGCGATATGACCGCGAGACCCTATCGATGCCACTTTGCGAGGCCGCCTGCGAAGACTCTGGCGAAACCTTCAAACACGAAGGGTACCAAAATGCTCTATGTGACTGGGGGAGTGCTTCTAATGTGATTTGGACAATATTCACCAAGCTAAACTCAAAATACCCCATGGATAAGCCCTAGGTTAGGGTTAACCTTGGGTCTAAATAGAATGGGGATCGATTAGACCTCGGGAACAATGGGGAAATGGTAAGGGATGTCTCACCTTAGCGTAGAGAAACCTTTTGTTAGAGGGGATCACTCCGGAGAAGCTCTAATTTGGAGATCGGGCTCCGGAGTGGTTTGGGGCTTGAGGTAGAAAAAACGCACATAAGAACTCCTCCGATGAAGATGATGAAGGGGATGAGCTCGAGTAAGCCTTCCGGGAGCTCGAGGAAGTCCCCTCCGTCGATCTTTGATTGTCGTGAACATCGAGGTGATCTCTCCCTCTCTCTTGGTGTGGGTGAAAGAGTGAGTGAGAGTGAGAGTGTGTGAGAGAGTGAGTGTGAGGGAGTTTGTCGATTTTCTTAAGTGGGGCTTCTACGCTGTGGTGGTCAAACCACGGGATGGGTCGGTCAATCCGCAGGAAGCTCATATGGCAAGTCTACGTGGCTGCCCCTGGTGGTCAGACCGCGGGGAATCCTGATCAAATCACGAGAGCGGACTTGTGCTGAAAACTTGATTCTATTCCCCTGTTCTATTCTTCTTCATCTCTAAAGCATTTAAGGTTTTCCTAAAAGGCTCTAAATGGTCTCTAAGTACTTTTGAAACATGTTTAAACTCAAGTTATCAAACGAATATACATAAAAATAATGACATGATGATTATGAACGCTTAATCACGTGATTAGTGTTTTTGGACGTGATAGTGTTGCCCCTTCCAGAAAACAAACAAAAAAAAAATGAGTCGGCTCAATTCCGAGCAGGCTTGGCTGTCGCTCCCGTGGCCGTTCGGCGCAGTGCTCCCGCCCCCACTGTCGACGGGCACCGCCGCCACCGGAGAGGAAGCTGGCGCCATGCCAGTGCTCCAGCTCCCGCCACCACCACCCCCGGCCACCTAGCCCTGCGCCCGCTACCGCACCGAGCAGCCGCCCTCATTGCCCCCACTAAGGAGCCCCCATGAAGGACCTCGTCGAGCTCAAGTCACCCTCAACGCCCCCAGCCACCTCGCCTTGCGGTCGCCACCGCACCAAGGAGCCGCCCCCACCAAGGAGTCTCCCTCACCATCGCCACACGCAAGCACCACGCCCTACATAGAAAAATGCGACCACACGAAGGCCGCCGTGATAGCACACAACAAACATATCCATAGCACACAACACGAAGGCCGCCACCACATCACATAGATTCTCGTCGCTGACTATCGCGCTCCGTCAAGCTCGCCACGGCCTGAGCTCCTTCCCTTTCCCGAGCTCTCTCCTTCTCCATCGCGCACGACCAAGCGCTACCGCTAAAGCTCGCTGTTGCAGCAGCTGCTTTGACAAGCGTCACCACGTCGCCACGCTCCTCTGGCCACATCGTCAACCCCGTCTCCGCCTCATATCCCCCCTCTTCGCTTAGGGATGAGGGAGAGAGGAGGAGGAGGAGGATGGCGACGGCCAGTCACCGCAGTGCCCCCATGCCATGGATCTCAATTGAGATCGAGTTCCAGAGAGAAAGAGGAGGGGATCAGAAGAGATAAGGTGGATAGATTGAGTGGAGGGGATGGAGCCAAATGGGTAAAATATTAGCTGACCTGAGCGTGAGCGGATGCGAGGCCAAGTGAGCCAAAACCGGATTCAGTGAAAATTTCAGGTCCGAAGCCGATTCGAATTAAAAACTGGAATTGAAACTATTATTGTTGATTTTTAATACGATCTAACAGTGATAAATTATTTTCATTATCGTTGTTTCTAGAATCGATAGTAATACCTTTTTTTTACAACCGGAAGGGATAGTATTATCACTATCGGTTTTTAGCGATTCGGCAGTGATACGTCAACATATAAGATTTATTTTATAATAGTGATACATGAGTTCTAGTGCAAGATATGCGAACCAAGCCTGCGCATGGCTTGGTTTCTTGATCTGCCGATGAAAATAATCACAAAAGGAAGAAAGAAAAGAATGTAACAGGAGGTCCCGTGTGAAGGCTGAAGAGAAAGAGGAATAAGCAAAACGCGCATGCATTTGAATGGATTACCATTTTCATGTGACAATCAGGGAGGAAGATGAGGCGGCTGTTCAGTCAGGGTCGAGATCACTAAACAAAAGTGTCACACAGATATATTTTTTTTACTGGTAAATAAAATTTATCAAAGATCATCAGTAAACATAATATATCGGACATACTAGAAAAATTCAAAAAAATTAAACGAGATTCAAATAAACTTAAATAAGATACAATAAATATGATAATTTTTTCTGTTAAGGTATATAGGATATACCGAGCCGATTTTTTTTTACCTGCACACAGAAATACCAAATTATTACAAAATCCCGTGGGCCCACCGTGGCTGGCAAGTGGACCCCACAAAAATGTCCCAGGGAACGCTGCTCGAGTGCCTCTCGTAGAAGTAGAACTGGGTGATGAAGCAAAGCCATTAGCCAACACCTTTTCCCCGCGCGGGCCCCGCAGAAGATAACACATGATCACGTACTGTGTGAGACTAGGATTGAGTTGGTGCGGAGTCCTAATCACAACGGTCCAATAATTGATCGGGACGCCACTGGGAGGGAGGGCACGGATGGCACCCTCCTCTCTCCCTCCGTTCCCAGCGGCCGACAAGGCCCGCCCGTGGCCGCTATCGCACGTCTGGACCACCCCTCCGCCCACCGCCCGATCCGCGTCCGACGGCCCCGGCGCACCGATGAAGATGGAGACCATCAAATTAAAAGCTAGTACCCCTGAGCTGAGTTCAGCCAAGCCCTCCGGCCACCTCACATGGTGCTGTGCCGTGCCGTGCCGAGCTGCGCCTGGGCTGGGGCTCACCGGCGGCCTCGGGTCTCCTCCTTATCCTCTCTTTTCAGCTGGGCCTCACCTCGCCGGTGAAACGACCGGACCACCCCTCTTGTCCACGGAGAAAAAGTCAGAGATGGCCGGAGAAACGCGCGCGCTCTCTCTCTCTTTCAACCGCCTCTTAATAACTATCACTGGAAACACAACAAGAAAGGTGCTCAACGGGCTAATTAAGCAGGTCAACACAGTCAGGAGCAATAAAAAGGAGCCGGTTGGATTAGCAGTTGGGGCCGGATTAATTAGGCCAGCAGCGTCAGGTTAAGGCTGAGGCTTATACACGCACGCGTGGTCTCGTGGCTCATCAGGTTTCCTTTCCTTTCTCCATTCATTAAGGAGCAGTGTCACACTTATGTTTTAAAAAAAACTTACGTGAATCCTACGCACAATTGACATGGCAGCGACAGGTTGGTTCAGCAGCAGGTTGGGATGGCTTGATTCATAGAGCACGGGGTATCTATTCACTTATACGTAAGATTTGTTTGTAAATTCTTTAAGTAGTAGACATAGTATTACCTTTTATTAAAAGGGAGAAAAAAAGGACAGGAGGGTAGCACACTCGCACCCACCACCGGGCTTAGATTTTTTTCTTCTGGTTTCGCAATAAAATCGGGGATGTAACATATGGCGTTCGTTCGAGCACATGAAAAGAATTTTTATTTTTTTATTTGCTGGGGGCCAATTAATTTCCTCCTTGCTCCTTTCGAGTGCTGGTCAATTTCGAAATAAAAAAGAAAAGATGGAAAGATGCAGAGAGGGACTCCTCCTCATCGCTTTCTTTTTCCATCAGTCCCTGCCTCCTCCTGCCCCTTTCTTTGCTTTT
Source organism: Phragmites australis (assembly GCF_958298935.1). Classification (NCBI taxonomy): domain Eukaryota; kingdom Viridiplantae; phylum Streptophyta; class Magnoliopsida; order Poales; family Poaceae; genus Phragmites; species Phragmites australis. The sequence goes on from NC_084923.1 coordinate 43,532,241, forward strand.
CATCAGCTTTCTGCCTGCTGGATAATACTAGACATGATTAGCTTCTTTCCATCCAAGTATCTACCTAGCTGCTCGATCATGTTCGGAGCAGTTAGAGCTGTGCGAAACAGAGAGCAAATTGCAGAGAATTTTAATTTCTAGCATATAGTATCTTGAATTGATTTGTGGATAGAAAAAGGGAGGGGGGGGGGGGGGGACAGACAAAAACAAGGGTACGACATCACCAGCACCAACAATAATAACTTAACCATAACACAACAACGACACCGATTATTAAACGCGGTACAAGCAAGAGAATAAAAGAAAAAGAGGAAGGGGAAGAGAGAGAGAGAGCGACCTTTTCCTCCCTTTGGGATTGGGTTGCTGCTGTGCCGGGCTCTGTCCAATTCCAATATCAGCAGCCGCAGCGGCAGGAGGGATCAGCAGCAGCAGAGCGCCGAAAAAACTCCTTTTTTTTATATACCAGCCTCCGTCCCTGCGGTGCTGCCCTCCCCTTTGCGTCGCTCTTCCATTTCAGAATCAGAAGGCGATTGCACTTGCACAAGGCTGCTGTGCCTGACCGGACAAAGGAGGGAGGAAAAAATATAGAGTTAGTCACAGCACAGGGGGGTTGGGGAGAGGGATTGAGATAAAGAGATTTAGGGAGGGAGGGAGAGAGACAAGGAGAGAGAGACAGAGGTGGTGGAGAGGAGCAGCTGGTCTCGGAGGCAAGCCTTTCACCGCCTCACCCAGATAAAGATGTGCTCCTCTTAGGTTAAGGTAAGCAAACGCGGCGGCAGGAGAAAAGCTTTTCTAGACCCACTTGAGTTGTCCGTCGATCGATTCAGCTCGATTCGGGCTGTTCATAAATGCTACTTAGCACTAGGAGTTTGGAAATAGATAGTTTTTTTTCGATTTAATTTTAAGAGTGCAATTTTGTCCGTTCTCCGGCTCGGATTCTTTTTTCTTGCTGGTGTTTTTTTTTTATTCCTGATGATCGTGCTGCGCTTGTTGCTGCTGATGAGTTGTGCAGGTTGCTGCGGAAGAAGGGGGAGTTCTTGGCCGGGATCCCGCCGACGATGGTGACAGTGGCGCCGCCGGCATGGGCATAGCGGCGCCACCGTCTCAGCCAGGGCAGACCACCACGTACGTAAGCCAACCAAAGAGCAGCGCAGCGATTTCCGCCGGCCGCCCGGCCACCGCGAGTTCTATGTCCCACTCCCAGGGATTCCACCAGGGCAGCGGCGGCGTCTTCGCCTTCTCCGATGGCTTCGACCGCCCGGACTCCAGCCATGACCAGCAGCAGCACGTGGCGCAGCAGAGCCGCCGCGAAAAGCTGAGGGTGCAGGGCTTCGACGCGGCAGCCACCGCCGGGCACGGCCTGCTCCCCATCGAGGGCGACGAGCATGCCGAGCCCGGGGCCATGTACGAGCATGCGGCGGCCGCCGGGGCCTCCAACATGCTCTCCGAGATGTTCAACTTCCCTGCGCCGCCGTCGGGACCATCAACAACCGAGCTGCTGGCCAGCCAGATGACCGCCAACTACCGCTTCGGGCTACGGCAGGGGCCAGGGGGGGTCGCCGGTTTGTCCGGCGACGGTAGTTGGTTCGGCGCCGGCGCGGCTGGCCGTGCTGGCTTGGTCCTTGGTGGGGCCAACCTTGGCTCGTTAGGTGAGACGTCATCGCCAAAGCAGCAAGGCAGCATGGCTGGCCTTGCCACCGACCCGGCCGCCGCGATGCAGCTGTTCTTGATGAACCCACAGCAGCAGCAGTCCAGATCGTCGCCAACGTCGCCACCTCCGTCGGACGCACAGTCCGCTATCCAACACCACGAGGCGTTCCAGGCGTTCGGCAGCACCGCGGCTCCGTTCGGCGGCGGTGGTGCCGGAGTGGTGGAAGGCCAGGGGCTGTCCCTCTCGCTATCGCCGTCGCTGCAGCAGCTGGAGATGGCGAAGCAGGCCGAGGAGCTGAGGGTCAGGGATGGCGTGCTCTACTTCAATCGGCAGCAGCAGCAGCAGCAGGGCCCGTCGGTGCAGCAGCTCCCCATGGCATTGCACGGCCAGGTCGGCGCGCTGGGTCAGCAGCTGCACGTCGGCTACGGCCCGGCCGGCGTCGCGGGTGTCCTGCGCAACTCCAAGTACACCCGCGCGGCGCAGGAGCTCCTCGAGGAGTTCTGCAGCGTCGGCCGCGGGCAGATCAAGGGCGGTGCGCGAGGCGGGCGGGGGGCCTCGGCGTCCAACCCTAACGCTAGCAAGGGCGGCGCCTCCAGCTCCGGCGCCGCGCAGTCGCCGTCATCCGCGTCAAAGGAGCCCCCGCAGCTGTCCCCCGCCGACCGGTTCGAGCACCAGCGCAAGAAGGCTAAGCTCATCTCCATGCTCGACGAGGCACGTCCACTGTCCACACACACACAAATTCCTCTCTCTTCCTCTCTCTTCCTCTCTGTTGCATGCATGGGTGCATGTTTGCTGACGCCATAGCGCCGGCCGACGACGCGCGCGGCCACCACGGCGGCGCCTAGGTAGTTGCAGCCGCGGCGGTTGGTGGCAGAGCCGGTACCTGGTAGTACAACTCCAGAACCAGTCGTGCTTGTTTTTTACCGCCATGTCATTCTTCCCGGATGTGGCAGGTGGCCGCCAATGGCATGCAGCCTTCCTGCCCTGCAGCAGGAGTGGCAACACAAACTCCAAGAGATCTGAATCTCCAATCATAGTAACATCGATCCTCCATTTCTTTTTGTGCGGTTGTTGGCGCGGCTGCTGCTGTGCATGCGAGCGAGCTGTTGCCGCTGCATTCATCGCCCCCATTTCTTTATGCTCCATCTTCTCTCTCCATATCTACATGCCCCTCTCTCTCCCCCATTGCTATCGTCATCGCATCGCAACATAGGAGTTATGTTAATACTTAAATATGCGTTGGGTCACTACCTAATCTTTTTACACACACATATAATACTTGAGGAAAAGCTTAATTTGGTTCAACTAGTTGTTTATATCTATGCATATATATCGGTGGTTGGTGCAAGCTGCAATCATGCATCGATCATGCTAGACACTCTAGATGCTAGCATCAACCTTGAACTTCAACTAAGAACTGAAGCTAGCTGGTAGCTAGATAGCTTATGGTCTTCTCGGCACTGTTACAATTGGCACTGCAGGGAGAAAGTACGAGAGTTAGCAGTTACGTCCCTTGCTACTACATGTTACAACTCCTAGGTACTACATGATTGACGAGCGAGTGATCACCGCAGCTTGAGCAGCACAGGAACAAACAATCGGCACATGCAGGTCACTATATATATAGATGCGTATGGCTAGCAGCTCGGCTGTTGCCAAATGCCTGTGGGCCTCGGCTTCTTTTGTTGCTTCTCCCCATTTCTCATAATTGTGCCAGCTACAAATGCTACGCCATGCCCATGCCTTAACTGCTGCAACCCAAGTTTTATTTCTTGTGTTCCTTTCGATCATAAGACTTATTTAGCGATTTAATTCGTCTGTTTGTTCTCTTCTTCTTTTTTTACTTTGGGATGATTCATGTGATCGAGTAACTAAGAGTGTTTTTAACTTCGGGCTGTTAATTTTTGTTTGTTTCAGGTGGATCGGAGGTACAACCACTACTGCGATCAGATGCAGATGGTGGTGAACTTCTTCGACTCGGTGATGGGGTTCGGCGCCGCGACGCCGTACACGGCGCTGGCGCAGAAGGCCATGTCGCGGCACTTCCGGTGCCTCAAGGACGCCATCGCGGCGCAGCTGCGGCACACGTGCGAGCTGCTGGGGGAGAAGGACGCCGGCACTAGCTCGGGCCTCACCAAGGGCGAGACGCCGCGGCTGCGCGCCATCGACCAGAGCCTCCGGCAGCAGCGCGCCTTCCACCACATGGGCATGATGGAGCAGGAGGCCTGGCGCCCCCAGCGCGGCCTCCCCGAGCGCTCCGTCAACATCCTCCGCTCCTGGCTCTTCGAGCACTTCCTCCACCCGTACGTCAACCCTCTCATTCTGCTCCTAGGTTCTCATGCACAATCCGTCTCTTTCTTGACTTGCGTTAATCTCCATGCATGGAGATGTACACGCATGTTCCTTTCGTTGCCATGGCATCTGATGCTTGTTTTTGGAGCCACGCAAATGCGCCATGCATGCATGGGATCCGTCAGTACTGCCATACCTGGCGCGAGAGTAGGAGCACGTAGATCGAAGTTTGGTACTCTACTCACTCATCACGGGCAGCTTCTGCTTTGCTTTTCTCTGTCCCTCTGGTTCGCTGCTGTGCTTTAGCAAAAGCAGTAAATTTTTCGAGATCTACGCTAAAAACCGGCCGCAGCAACCATGCATGCCGGGGACTGTGCGCCTGTGTATATATTCCTCCCCTTTTGCCCCCCCCCTCCCAGGTTTACTTTCCCATCATTGCAGAAATTTACCTTTTCTGGTTTTACTGCGGCTAGTGGCGGGCCGACTAGATCCCGGCTGCCGCTCAGCGTACGCACGCACGCACGCACGCAGCAGCTCCTCCGTTCGAAGGTTGCTCGCTTTCCCGCTCGCGCACGCAAAAGCTACACGCACGCTGTACGCAGGTGCGCTCTGCATGCCGGTATGAACTAGCCTTTCTGCAATGCGCACTGCTATCGGCATGGGCTAGCTAAGCCGGCCTCCTTTACAAGCACCATCTGATTGAAATCCCCTTATCATGCTGCCATTGCCATCTGCGAGAGATCAAAATACCAGAGGAGAATATATCGGCCTCGAAATCCGTTTCCCTTGGCTCCTGGCGCCGTTGCATCTACATGCATGCATGCAGGTCGCAGAGAGTGGTTATAGCTAGATCTGCTGCTACTACCACTAGGCATTGGCGAACTGTGCGTGCGTGGATATCAGTGCTCGCTCGTCCATATGATCAGTGCTGCACATATAATGCGTATATGATTGGTGAATAGTACTAGCACGTCGCACGAGCAGTGGTGCTGCTCCTGCTGTTGCAGCTGCATGCAGTCAGCGACTGCAGGAAGGCAGGAGATAGTGTTGTGCCAGAACGTCCTGCAGTCTTATTAGCTGGTCCTTTGCTCTTCACCGATGGTACAGTATGTAGCATGGGATTATGCTCATGTGTGTGCATGGTTTCTCGTGCCGTCCGCAGGTACCCCAGCGACGCCGATAAGCACCTGCTGGCGAGGCAGACCGGGCTCTCCAGGAACCAGGTTTGTACACTTGCACCCATGTACAGTTTGGAATCAGAGTATTTATCGGCTAGCTTCTTGCGGATACGGACGTACGCATGCATGAATATCGCCGACTGTTGAGCGTAGCATTGTATCTGTTTATGCTGTTTGTTTTTGATAATTTGGATGCATGCACTTCTTTTTGGCATCAACTCAAGGTGGCCTTCTGCATTGTCTTATATGCAGCGCTCATTTTATTTCCGGAGGTGAATAGAACCTGCTGCCACCGTACTGAATGTGCACCACGGAAATACTTAGAATATAGCATCTCCTCTCATGTTAAAATTGAAATGGGCATTAGGAGTAGAACAAGTGGTTTGGATCAATAAAAATGAAAACGCTTGTTCCTCATGTAGTTTATAGCAACTGAAGAATACTATATTGGAAATTTTTCTGTTACTCAAGCCGATAATCCCTACAAACTCTTGGTAGACCGTCTAAGTTTACAAAGCCGGCAGGAGGATAAATCATTTTCAGATACCTCCGTGCGCACATTAATATGCATACATACCAATCCTAGCATACATTGTTACTAATAATGACTATACCAAACCTCAACTTTAGTTATTATATGGAGAACTCAAGTTAAATTGGGATACGAAAAGCTTAAAATGCTGCATGCATGGTCCACATCTTTATCTTTATATTTACTAATTGAAAGTTCCTTTGGAAGCTCCACGGTGATCCTAGATGAGACGTACTAAGAAAAAAAGATAAATCCTAGAAATTCTAACAAAAAAAACATCTGGCCATCGATTTGGTAGACTAAGAACAATGACCATTGGATCTAACTTGCCTCTAAATTACCCACGTATGCCATTATAAAATAATGACCTAAAATATCCCCTAAATCAGCTTCTAAATTACCCACCTATGCTATTATGAAAATAACCCAAAATACCCCTATATATGTTTGTAAATTACACATCTTTGCCATTAGGAAAAATCAAACTCAAAGTATAATATATCATGTGGGCCACCATCATACATGCATGCTATCATGAATACCACTGTAGTTGAACCAGGCTACCAATGAGATTAGGAGGGAGTGATGAGCAGATCGATTTCTAGGTTTAGTAATCAAGAAAGAGGTTTCTTTAATATTAAATAAGAATTATGTAAGTTTCTACTCTAAATTAATTTATTATATTTTGACCAATATATATATATATGTATATATATATATATATATGTATATATATATATATAGTTTTATTATAGACGACATCTGGTATCACGAGCATTGTGGTGCTGGCTGAAGTGCATGTTTATGCCATTGCAACAACTAAGGATGCAATCTATGAGTTGGAATCCTAATTTCTTAATAAAATCCAAAGAGAGTGGTGCAACAAGAACTAGGGTTTCAACTTAACTTGCAGAGGCAAAAAATTGTTTTTACAACTGCAACAGTTAATAATAAAATTAGGAAGCTAAAATATGGATTCATGAAATCACGATAGATAGACTACAGCTGAGAGTTGACATAGCCCAAGCTAATGTGTTTCAATGAGACACGTGTCGAACTCACGCGGAGGTGCAATGCGAAAGCGCAAAAACTATAAATGAGAATGACTAGCCCATGTAAAAGCACGGGTTGATGGACTATATATATGACATGCATGATGCATTCGGCTGAGCCCTACTTACTTCAGTTCCTTATGTTTGTTTTTTATTTTTACTTCATCTCCCTCTTACAGTCTCTTTTGTTTCTTTCCTGCACTTACGTGGTCCCTGCACAAGTGTGCCCTTCATGTCCCATCCATTTGCGCAGCACGTCTACCAACTTAAGGGCACTAGGTCATTATCAACCGATGGCCACATCGTTAAAAATTTCCTCCTCTGCTCTTGCCCAATGTGACAACGCAAACTCGGTCCCTCTTCAGCTCCTCTTGTCCAGTTATCCCTTCCATGCCTTTTGAGTGAGATCTATGCATAGGGTGATTGAGAAACATCTGGATTGATTTTAGAAACCCGGTTCATATATCTAGGGAGACAATATATATACTCTACATTGTAGCCCATTTTTTTCTACCTTAGATGGTCAGCTTCCTCGTGAAAAATTTTCTGGCTCCATCAATCCAAACGATTTATTTATCGATCCAAAGAATAGCGTGATTCCTTATGTGGCAACACTTCTATCATTCCAAAGCATCCAAAACGACCCTACCTAGATAACAACAATAGTTGGTTTTGACATACATACATTTTTGTGCTTTATATATGTGAGGAAAGCAACACCACATGGTGTAAACAATAGCTAGCGATTTCTTCGTAGAAGTTAACTAAAAATCCGCAATTGTGTCCAACGAGTAGGTACGCCGTTTATTTCAACTTCTCTCTAGCTAACTTGTTTAAGTAGCTAGTAATTGACCACTTAACCTACTTTGATCCATACTGGGAATTTTCCTTTTTAAATTCATCATTTGGTCTAACTTTCTGAGTGAATTATTGCTGTTTTAAGATGCTGGTTTTGATTACATCAACATTGTTGACATCGTTTACATATACCATCAAAGCACTAAACTAATGTGCAACTAATGGTACCTTTTCATGTAACCAGCTATATACATGCCTTCATCTTAAAGCAAAACGTTCAATTTTTCCATATCTCCTTTTGTGTGTATTTCTGACTTTGGTGCCATCTACCCCCACTTTAAATTTCTAGTTCGCAAATAATTGAAGTACATACGAAACATTGCTTGGCAAAACAAAAAAAAGTGATTCACTTGGATGATATTCTACAAACATTGTATGTTTCCACTACATGAAGTTTATTTTAAAAAATAAAGTACAGAACCAGTAGGCATTTTTAAATATCATTAATTAAGTGCAAATACAATTTTTTCATGCATGCGAGGGTATACTCTAACACAGTGACTAAAAATTGTAGCTGTATTTTTTATATGATTTTAAATATTGTAGTGACTATATGAGTAATCAGTCCAAGAAAATCAAAATGTATAGGACGTCCTTTAATTTGCTCTTTTTTTTCTCAGTTAGTGGAAGAATTCCTAGGATTTTGTTACAAAGAATTACAAACAAATTGAGACATCAAAGCTAATTAATGGTGTGGCATGAACCCCAACTGTTGTTTGCATTTATACACATTATGATTGATTGTTACGTGTTTTAATTGTTTAGGATTTTGTTTCTTTTTGTGAAATTGTTTGTGAAGCTATGGTCTGAGTTGATCGAGCTAACACATTTCACACCTGAACGTTTCTTTTTAAGTTTATTCGTAATACTTACTTAGTCAATTCCTAATGCCAACTTTTAGAAAAAAAAAATGGAATAAGCTAATGGTCACTTTTCAGTGTAAATTATAGTCCTTTTGGAGCTTTCACAAGCAATTTGCACCTACATACCTGCTGAATACAGGATTTCATGTTCCCCACCAACTCTCTCTCTCTCTCTCTCTCTCTCTCTCTCTCTCTCTCTCTCTCTCTCTCTCTCTCTCTCTCTCTCTCTCTCTCTCTCTATATATATATATATATATATATATATATATATATATATATCAAATTCATGCCGAACTAAATTCTCTATGATATTATTTTTTAGTATTACCTAACCCCAAGAAAACAAGTAAGTAATATAACAAACAACACTTAATATAAGGAATATGCCGCTACTGGAAGAATATATATAACTTCTTGAATATATATTTGCTAATAACTATATATATGATAATGACTAAGAAAATTGCCAACTAAACAACGAAATTCTCTGAGCATTTTCTGCGCTGAAATAACTTCATGTATAATTAAATGTCTCCTTTTTTTGGCAAGTTGACTAAAACTGAATGCAAAATTTTGAATAGCTCACTTAGTTATCTACTTTCTTTGCCAATGACATTTTAGTCAAATGGTCAATGTAGGACAATCCGTATAATTGTACAATCGATGATATACCTCCGAATTGTCTATTTAGATATCTTGATCAACATATATAGTTTTCTAACTTAGATGAGTCAAAATCGTTTTTATGCCGAACAGTGCTATATGTGTTTCAGTTCGTTGAATTATCGCATCGTTGCATGCTGAGTCAGCAATGTCTTGGCTAAAAGTAATCTATAAGTGTTGATATTCACACAATAAAAAAATAGAATATAGTGATTGCCTACCAACAATTTAGGGACTGCAAGATGAAGAAATCAAGAGTGCAAGAACATTTGAGTGCATGTATACTTGCCAAAGTACTCTATAGTTTGTACTAGCTCTTTACTATTCAACCATGTGCAGACATGTACATACTCAGAAAGCAAAACAAGGCATGTCCATGCTATATTACAAAAGAACTAGATCCAAAGCATTGGACACCATAACGAAACAAGACAAAACAAGATAAAACTGAAACATGACAGTGAGGACCGGGTAGCTGGCTAAGCTACGTCCCTGAAGCATACATGCATGCACGCACGCATGGCGCCACTGGCCATGCACGGACCCCTGTCCCTGCAATAATTCGTTTGCTTGCCTTTGGATCAACTCCAGGTCTCCAATTGGTTCATCAACGCCCGTGTCCGGCTATGGAAGCCCATGATTGAGGAGATGTACCAGCAGGAGTGCAAGGAGCTCGAGGGCTCCTCGGCCGGCGGCGGCGGCCCCGAGTCCGGTAACGACCACTCCGGCGCCGACGACACGACGACCGCTGGCACGCAGATCCCGCATCAGCAATCTGGCATGCACCAAGGCGGCAGGCACCTGCAGCAAGAACACGGCACGGCGCCCGGCGGCGTCATGCCCCACAAGCCCGACCCTGGAGCCGCGGGGCCCTCGGCAGCGGACGACCCGGTGGAGCTCCTCGGCGGCGACGCGCACGTCGGCGGCGGCGCGGACGACCTGTACGGGCGGTTCGAGCCCGGGGTGAGGATGCGGTACGGTCCCGCCGCGACCGGCGCGGCGGCCGGCGACGTGTCGCTGACGCTAGGCCTGCAGCACGCCGGGGCGGGCAACGCGGGGCCCGACGGCACCGGTCGGTTCTCCATGAGAGACTACAGCGGTTGTTGATATGCTTAACTGCTTATACATCACCATTCATGGCTCGTGCCTGCATGCATCATGCATTTGGAGTAGAACCGAGGAAAGAGAGACAAAGAACAGAAACCAGCTGAAGCGAGAGGCAGAGGGAGCTGAGCATCTAGAGAGAGAAATTTGCATGGTGCCTGGAGGTGATGCATGGGATGGGATATATGAATATGAGATCGATCACAAACCCTCTTCTTCTTCAGTTCTTCTTCCCAGATGATTCTTAATTTACTTAGCTAGCAGATTAATTCCTTTTGTTAGGCATTATTGTTGGGGGGTTAAGGATAATTAATCTGTATACTCGAAGGAAGGTAGGAAGTGTATGTTATAGATTGTTTAGTCACACACTTTTTTTTGGTTCTCTGTTTTGCATTTTTTTTCTTTACCCGTTTTTGTTCTGGTGTACCCATTTTTCTTTCCCTCTCTCTGTAACTAAACATAAGAGAAACATACATACATACGTAAATATATACATATATTGGGATATATATAGCATATGCTCGTATATATGCAAGGTTACAGGCTAAAAGAGGAACATGCACTCCAGTACAAGTGTGGCCATATAGCTGGCTGGCATGTACGTGCAAATTGTGCGTGCCTCTTTTCTCCTGCCCCATCTTTTGGGGAAACCCATTGATGCCATGTCGGGTTTGGAATTTCCTTTCCAATCCATATGTAAAACGCCGCATATGCTAGCTGTTCGAGATACCTCCAATTTTCTTTCGAATTGAATTATGTGGAAATAGAGTTGTTTATGTGAAAAAATCCTGCAAAATTCCCTATGAAGTTCGTACATTGTGGCGCCATAAAAGAGAGACCACGTCATGTATAGATACACTAGTTTGATGCGCTCGAGTGTGAAGCCCCATGCGACCCCGCGCGATTTTTTTTTTCAGGAGAATAGCAGGAAATAAAATATTCCTATTAGATATATGTTAATTTTATAAAAAGCAAGAAGCTGTAAAAAAAAAAGAGGGACTTGACTAAATATCCACTATTATCAGAACCCCTCCTAAAGGGTGTAGCCGTCGTACTATTTTTGCAGGATTTCTTACTATTACAGATTTAGTTTAATTTATATGTTGGTTCATTACTATCGTTCCTTACAGACCAGCAGTGACAAGTTATCATTGTCAGTTCGTAGGTCGTACGGGAAGAACCAGCCATCGTGGCTTATCAACCGGCAGTGATGAGGTGGCTGAGCATCACCGCCGGCTTAAGCCACCAACCGGCAGTGATAGATAGACATCACTACCGGTTGGTGGGATAAGCTGGCAGTGATGTGTACAGTATAAAACAGTGGTCCTTCTTAAGCTCGAGTACAACATTGTCCCTAACGACCTTTGTCGTCCTCATGGACGCATCACCGCTTATGAGTCCTCTTTGTCCAATTCCATTGCTCGGTGAGCTTCATAGTGCCATATCCAATCTTTTGTGTGCGCTAGTTTGAGCATAGCTCGTCGATGACCCAATGCAAAGCCGGCCGGCACCGCAAGCTCGCCCACCTCGCCGATGAACTTTGGACCGTGAGTTGCCTCTGCCCGAGCCAAATACACGGTGAGCTTCACCACGGTCTAGGGAACCTCATTACTACCTTCCCTTCCACTCTCTCCCTCTGCAGTGCGCCACCACCGTCAGCCTAGCTCCGTTGCCTACCATGGTGGCCGCCGGCCGTACTTGCCACCGTACATGCCGCCACCGACCCCTCAAACAAGTTCACCACAATGCGTTGAGCTTTTTGGTACCCCTCCCCAGCCAAGCTTCGTCGCTGTTTGTTGCCGACAACCGGTCAAAGTTGGAAAATCCAGAAAATGCCGAAAGGAATATTAGTTATATTGAAATAATCTATAATTTGTAGAAAATATTTGGAGCTCAGAAAAATATAAAACTAAGTTTGTTGGTTTTGTTTTTTCATGATGTACATGATAAAAATACATGCATGCATGAAATGTCCACTGAAATACCTCTATTTCATTAAATATGTTGAAACTTGTTAATCCATAATTAAATCTTGAAATATCAAAAATTGGACAATCCAACTTTGTTAATCTTATTTTGTCATGCTCTGTATAAGAAAAATATATTTCAAGAATGAAATGATTATTTATCACTAATTCTTTGTTAATCTTGATTGAGCCTTTTAAACTTGATAAATTTCTCTAGAAATTAAAAAAACATAAAATATGAAACTAATTTTTTTAGGTATTCTCTATGTATACTTTACATAGTAAAAATACATTTTGCCATATTGAGTACTTCTCTCATGTGAGTTTGTTTGAACTACCTCATATAATTTTGGATTTAAAAACAATAAGCATGTAATTTGGTTAATTAAGTGGGCAAATGATCTTCAATTCATGTGATTCTTCCTCTACTGCATTCATAACCTCATGCACTATATCTCTACCATATTTCACGTCGTTTAGATCTCATCTCATAATATTTTATTTATTCTCATTTCGATGCACTTTATCGCTCTTTAGAGAATGACATCGTGGAGTGCCATGAGGTTGATCCTGAGGGTGAATGTGCTTTTTAAATTTGATAAGTTGTCGCTATATGTATATAATCCATGTAATGGTTGAATAATAAAGAAAAAATTTAGAGAAGACACTAACAAAAACTCATCGGACCCGGCTAACAAGGAGGAATACCATGTGGTTCTTTAAGGAAAAAGAATGATTATCAGAGTGGAGAATATCGTTGACAAGGAAAACTACAATCAATTCGATGCACTACCTTCTTTCGGAGAGGACGTCGACCTAGGTCACACGGAAGACATCGACAAACCTCCATATGTACGATGTGATCATAATGAAGGGCGAATTGTTAAGAAAATTTTATCTAAATTGTATTAATTACTATGTATAAATTTATTTTAGATGTAATTATATCTCACTTATGTTATGGAAGCTTCAATTTGTGGTTTATAGTGGAAGATGTCTTTATTGTTGAGCATATTGATTTTTGATTTTCAATGAATTAGCAATAGGATAAGCATTATTGCTATGTATTACTATTTTTTATTTTTAATGAATTAGCAATAGCACTAGCATATTGCTATTTGCATATTACATGATTTACATTAGCTATAGTCATGAGCGTATTTATTTTTAATTTTTAATAATTTAAAATATTTATTGATGAAATTAAGATATATAGCAAACCCCAATATAGAAACATAGGTATGAACATATTTATTTTAATTTTTTATTAAATTAGAAAATTGAATAAATTTTTTGCATTAGGATTTTAGGTCAATGGAATGTTAATAAACATAGATAGTACAAACTAATTCAAAAACAATTGAGTAGCGCAGCGGTTTAATTGTTCGGTCTTACCTGGGGCAAATCGTGGGTTCGAGTCTCAGTGGGGGCACGTACGTAGCTAAAACAATTTTTTGCACGCCAAACCTGCAGTGAAAAGGGTTTCACTACCGGTGAACATATTCGACCGGCAGTGAAAGTTGTTTCACTGCCGGTGGACTTCTTGGGCCGACGGTGAAATATGTTTCACTACCGGTTGTACTATTGAGCCAGCAGTGAAGATCCCCTTTCACTGTCGGTCTTAATCTTCAACCTATAGTGAAAGTGCTCCCTATAAAAGTGTTCGGCCTACGCCCTTTGACACTTAGAAATTATTTTCCCTTCCTAGCATGTGCCCTCCGCCGAATCACCCCCTGACTTTGAGGAGCCTGCGGTGTCGTGCCATATGTCGTCGTCCACCGCCGCCGTCACCAAGGACCATCACTCTGACACCGAGGAGCTCATTGCCTCCTCCACGACACCGAGGAATCCGTGTTGTCGTGCCCTACGCCCTCGTCCACCGCCATCGTCGCCGAGGACCACCACCCCGACACCTAGGAGCCCGCTGCCTCCACCCTAACGAGCACCCTGACACCGTGGAGCCCGTATTGCCATGCCCTGCGCCCTCATCCACCGCCGTTTTCTCCATGGACAACCACCCCGACGTCGAGGTAGGCCTCTCGGCTCCCCCTTCGTCTCATTCTCCCCTTCGATTCCTAGGGTTACAACGTAAGTTTGTACTAATTCATGGTCGGCTGCTTGTATGTTCAAACGATAAGAATATATGCTTGTGTGCTGGTCCTTTTGTGTGTTAAAATAATAAGAACAAATGTTGTTTGTGGTTCTTTTATGTATTCAAATGACAGAAATATATATACTGTCTCGGTCCTTTTGTGTGTTCAAATGATAAAAACAGATGTTGCTTGTGGTTCTTTTGTGTGTTCAAATGATAAGAACAGATATGCTGTCTCGATCCTTTTGTGTATTCAAATTATAAGAACATTTGATGCCTCGGTCCTTTTGTGTGTTCAAATGATGCTTGTGAGTATTTCCCCTCTTCTGTTCTGAACAATACTGGTACATATTCCCTTTGCTTGATGATGAGTTGATACACTCAGTCTGGGCAATTTACTGAGTACAATAATTTAGACCTATCATTCTCTAGTTACCTGGTATTTGTTGTAGCCCACAGTAAGACTTGTTAATGGTTCTTGCTGGTCTGTACTTGTATACAGAGACATACTTCTTGTGTTGTCTCTGCAGTGAGTTACCTATTATAATTCGATCCCTTGATGGTGTGCTTCCAGAGATTGATTAGCATATCATATTCTGGATAAGAAAGTTGATTCAACATTTTTGTTCTGTCATTACTTATTTGAATCATATTGTTCAGTCTCTATTTATGTCTCGGCAGGAAATTGCTTGTCCTTTTCAGAATCTGTGCTCTCTAATTTGGTACAGCAGCACTGTCCATGATGATATTATGTGATTTTTGAGAATTCTATCTAGGTTTTAATAACTAGATAAGAACTTAGTAAATTGCTTAGTCGTTTATGTACTCAATATAACAATTAAGGAGCAGGACCTTGATTGTCATGGGGCCAATTGTTATTCATTTTCTGATAGCACTTTTATACACCTACTATCCAGTTCTTATGTTAGGAGGAGGAGGACGAGAGATTGGTCTGTCAGTGCGTTATGGAGGAGTCCAAAGGCTCAAACCATAGTGGAGTTCAGGTGTCCGACTTTGACGTCTTTGACACGCCGACTAGTCTAGAGCATAGGCGATACTGCGGTCGATCAGGCATGGCTGGGTCCACCGCTCCACCACCATTGCCCCTCGGCGTCCTCGAACGTACACACAGCATCAGTCGTTTGTGCGAAGACGCAGTCCTCATCGCAAGAGAGGTAGAGGGATACTGGACTGGTTCAACTCGACCGACTATTCGGGGGGCGACCTGTGAGAACTATTATGTATATATGTGTGTTTATCGATGCCTAGCATCTTCATTGTATGACATGAATTACTATGTATTAATAAATATACCTTTATTATTGATTCACATTAAATATATGTCTCATTGTATGTATGTATTGAGAGGGAGAGAGACGAAGTGATCGAGGAGAGACATGGAGGACAGAGAGGACAATGAGAGGGAGGACAGGAGAGGGAGGCCAGAGAGGCAGAATCTTGCCTGCTGAAACCATCAGCCAGTAGTGATTCCTAGGCATCACTACCGACTGGAGCCTTCAGCTGGCAGTGAAAACATCTTTCACTATCGGTCCTTCACGCCGACAGTGATAATGAACGACTATCACTATCCGTTACCTACTGTCGGCTCTAAAACTGGCAGTGAAAGGGGTTTTAGAGCCGACAGTGATTGGGGTTCTGCAATGGTGTCTTATCGCTCGCCGTTGAACTCTTAGGTATGGGCTACCACAATCAAATCAAATAAACTCAATTCTATTTAGCGGATGAAGCACAGCAACTTGGCGAGAAACAATATACTTCCAATCTAGATTAAAATTTCATCAAAATTTTATGAATTTTGAAGGAGACAAAATATCTAATTCTAAAATTTTCTGTCATTAGTATATGAGATCCACGTAGCAGAGGAAGAAAAATAACTCAAATTTCAACGAAATTTTACAAATTTTGGTTTTTTTACCGGTGAACCAACAAAATTGTAAAACGAAACCTACAAATTCTTGCCCATGTACTACTCCTTCAACATGTAGTCCTTATATAATCAACCGTGACGCGTAGGAGGCTAGTGATGCGATGCCTGAATGCAAGAAACCTACGGCACCACACGTAGACTGGTAGGTCCGGTAGCTAGGTACCTAGCCAGACTCCCCTCCCTTTGATCACCAGAAAAATCTCCCCTTTTCCTCGTGAGGTGAGAGCAGCAGCAGCAGCAGCAGAAACGGCGAAAGGAACAGGGCAGCAGCCGGCCGGCCGGCCGGCCGATCGCGGCAGGGCTGCAGTGCGTGCGTACGTACGTCCGCGCGCGGTGGGAGACGCCAATCGATTGGGACCGTCCGTCGGTTGCCCGCGCCCCGTTGCGATCGATCGATCGACGAGGTGGGCGCTGCCGTGCCGCCGACCCGCGCGATGTGATCGAGAGATTAATGCGTGAAACGGTGGTTGGTCGGCTGGATGATCGGCGCGGCAGCGCGGACAGGGACGCGTGCGCGTGGGTGTAGCTAGATTCGGTTGCCAGGGAAGAGAAGGGAGCCCCGACGATGCAGCGGGCAAGAGGGGGCGAGGGACCACCGGCTGATCGGCCTTTCTCCTTCGGTTCTGGTTCGGACAGCGGATCAATGATGGAGTCTGGGTTAGCTGCTCGTGGGAGAGAGGTTAGGTTATGTTTGGTTGTTCGAAATTATTTTAGTCTGGTTTGGTAGATGGGTATGTATAAACATGTTTAGTTATTTATATTTATTGTTCTAGTTTAGTTTGATGGATGTAAATATACGTTTTCAATCTAGTCTACTCTGTAGCCTGATTCTACAGATTCAATCTTTTACATATACTCATACAGACATGTTTGTTTGTCAGTGTTATAAAACTATCTTCATGTTAGTAACTAATCATAATACTGACTCTTACATCCATCTATATGATCTCAGATTCGATCAACCAAACAGAAACTTAACTTAGTCTGTTCAGACAGATATAACCAACAAAATACTCTTCTTTTCAATGAATATGATTTCGCACAACTACATATACGATGTAACTCTACAAAATCTTATCTGTGAAACCAAACACACCCTTACTGAATGCGAATTTTTCACTATCCCTTGCACACATGACTCATCTAGGTCATTCATTTGTGCTGATATTCGTGCTTGAGAAATTGAGAAAAAAATCATTAGGCGAGTGAGAAAAATCAATAGATAGATAAATATCACATATGATAGATAGATAATTAAGATAAATCATAAGTTCACGAGATCACGTCGACTTGCGGTCAGGGTGGGTGCATAAGTGGACCGACCAATAGGTCGAGGTAGGGCGGCTGTCGGTGTATTTAGAACCAGGGGTCCCTAAGTCCCGAGGCCAAACCGGCCGCCCACCACATATCACCACCCTGCAAGGTAAAAGCAGAGACTCGGGAGAGGGTGCTCGGGGCTGCACGTGGCAGCCCGCGAGGACTCGGTGCCCCGAAGGTCTCACTCAAGTACTCGGGAGAGGGTGCTCGGGGCTGCACGTGACAGCCCGCGAGGACTCGGTGCCCCGAAGGTCTCACTCAAGTACTCGGGAGAGGGTGCTCGGGGCTGCGCGTGGCAGCCCCCGAGGACTCGGTGCCCCGAAGGTCCCTCTAAAGTGCTCGGGAGAGGGTGCTCGGGGCTGCACGTGGCAGCCCGCGAGGACTCGGTGCCCCGAAGGTCTCACTCAAGTACTCGGGAGAGGGTGCTCGGGGCTGCGCGTGGCAGCCCCCGAGGACTCGGTGCCCCGAAGGTCCCTCTAAAGTGCTCGGGAGAGGGTGCTCGGGGCTGCACGTGGCAGCCCGCGGGGACTCGGTCCCCAGAAGGTTCGCGCAAGATCGTTCAAAGACTCAAAGGGCCCCGTCGCCAGAGTGTCATCCAGTCAAGGGCCCGATGCCGCATTTAATAGGCGCGCGTGGCCTGGCATTCTGACATCCTGACATTCTCGGCTGCCCACGCCCCAGTGTCAGACCCGGCCATGCCCTGGCTGGGGGGCGTGGGTTCATTAAATGCACGGGTCCCGTCCCGTTTCCACTTGCGCACCTCGGGATAACGTTACCAGAATCGAAGCACTCGGCCTGCCACCCTGCCCTGGCAGGAGAACAAGACAGAGTGGGCGCACCGGGCACCTCTGAGGCTGTCCGGTGGGCCTTTTTTTGTGGCACCCCGAAGCTTCCGCAGCGGCTAGTGGTCGAATGCGCGCCGCCTTCCTCCACCGCCCCTGTCACTTCACCAAAAATGAGATGATTAGGCCTTTCTCCGTGGCACCTGGGCATTGGCATCCCCTCTTTCCCATTCAGGATATGTCGAGGTCGGCGCATCTATAAAAGGAAAGGAAGGAGGACGCTAGAGAAAAAAGAGAGAGACGAACAACGAAACAGAGAGACGAACAACGAAAAAGAGGAGGACAAGAGAAAAACAAGAGGTCAGTCGAAGAACAAGAAATCACCACCCCCGATCACAAGACAATCAAGAAACCAGCTAGCTAGAACATAAGAGCCTCCTGCTCTTTGTAAACAGCTCTCCCTCGAGAACCAGATATACCCTTGAAGGATCTCCTTCAAGGATAGATATAACACTCATACAGGAGTAGGGTGTTACGCCTCCGCGCGGCCCGAACCTGTCCAAAAACCCGGTGTCCCCGCAAGCCATCGCATTTTATTTCCTTTTCCGCTCATTTCCCGTGCAAGCTTTTCTAGGATCATCCCCCCGGCCGAATCTCTAAAAAGGGGTCTCTCGGGATCCCTGCGACAGGAGTTCACTCTCCGACAGCTGGCGCGCCAGGTAGGGGGGAATATCCCTAGATTGTTTGTTTTCCCTTTTTTCTCCACAGGAAAAGATGGCCGGTGGGCATCGTCTCCAGTGTTCCGGCTCCACTTCCAGTAACGGAACGCCGCCCCACGGCCAAGAGGTTTTTCCCGCCCAAGGGGATCAGGGCGCTGGGCCCATCAGCGCCGCCGCTGCCGGCGTGCTCTCTGACCCCCAGCAGATGGTCAGGGCCCCGGCCGCTAGGCCCGCCTCTGGATCACGTCGGGCGCCGCCCCGGCGCAGGCTCGCTTTTAGTGAGGCCAGCCCAGGGAGCGCCTTGCTTGCAGCGCAAGCCCTCCTCAGGCACCCTCCCATTCAGGCCACGCCAAACACTCCGGAAGGCCGGTGGATGCAAGACATCGCCGCTTTGGTCGGCACCGCTCGCCGCCAGGTACAGGTCGAGAGTCCTCGCGCCACTTTTCAGCGCGGTGCCGCCAGAGTCGGCTCCTCAGCAGGCAACACCCGCACGGGCCGGGGGGTCTCCAGGCGGAGCGTCATCCCCCCGGACGTGTCGGAGGCCCGGGACCTCCGCTTGCGCCTCGACGAGCGCAGGGGCCACGAAGATGCCCGGGTCACTCTCGAGCGTCAGCGGGAGACCCGGCAGGGGGTTGGGGCAGAGGACCAGGCTTCCTCTCTCCCGGCCCACGACCACCGGGGATCCCCGGCTCGCCGTTCCTCTCCACCAAGAACCCCCGCTCGTGCTGCGGGGTACGGCACCGGTTGCCGTGCCTTCACCGCCGAGCTCCGTCGGGTGAGGTGGCCTTCCAAGTTCCGCCCCGAGCTGCCAGAGAAGTACGACGGGTCCATCGACCCCGTCGAGTTCCTCCAGATCTACACGACGGCCGTCCAAGCGGCCGGAGGCAGCGAAAAGGTGATGGTAAATTACTTTCATGTTGCCTTGAGGGGTTCCGCCCGCTCCTGGCTTATGAACTTACCCCCAGGATCTATCAGCTCCTGGGACGATTTGTGCCACCAATTTGTGGCCAACTTTCAGGGTACGTTCGCGCGTCCCGGGCTGGAGTGCGACCTCCACGCCGTCCAACAGCAGGAAGGGGAGACGCTGCGTCGATTCATACAGCGTTTCAGCCAGGTTCGCAACACTATTCCGCGAGTGGCCCCCCATGCTGTTATTGTTGCCTTTCGGCAGGGCGTACGCGATGAGCGGATGCTCGAGAAGCTAGGCACGCACGAGATCGAGACCCCTGCGGAACTTTTCGCACTGGCCGATAAGTGCGCCAAAGCGGCGGAGGCCAGGGCATGGCATGCTCCTCGCCCCACTTCCGATCGACCAAGTTCTTCCCGCTCTGATAGGCGGGAAAAGAAAAAGAGGAGGAAGCGCGAGGCTGCTCCTGTTGAGCCAGCTCAAGCCCCCGCTCGTGGAAGGCAGCAAGAGCCCGATCACCGACAAGAGCGTCGGCCCGAAGCCGATCGGCGCCCCGTCAGGACTCCTGCTCGGGCTCCTCCTAGGGCCTCGGCGCCCGCGAGGGCCCCAGCGCCGGTTAGGGCATCAGCTCCAGCAAGAGCCCCGGCCCCTGGTCGGCCCCCTATTCCAGCGAGGGTCCCCGCTCCCGCGGGGCCTGAGCCAGGTAAATGGTGTCCCATACACCAGACCAGATGGCACGATCTCACGGAGTGCCGTACGGTCAAGGGACTCGTAGAGCAGCGCCAGAGGGAGCGCGACGAATCCCGCGGGGGAGGCAATACCGAGGTCATCCCCGACAATACCGAGCTCGGCTTCCAGGAGCCCGAGCATACGGTTGCCTTCATCAACGGAGGCGCCTACACACCCTGCTCGCGCCGTGGCATCAAAGTCATGCGGCGCGAAGTGTGCTCGGCAACCCCGAGCGAGGAGGCCGCAAGACCCCTGAGGTGGTCGGATGCTCCGATCACGTTCAGCATGGCCGACCACCCCGTCAGTACTGCAGCTGTGGGGCGACTGCCTCTGGTCGTGTCTCCCACTGTCTGCAATGTTAAAATCGGCAGAGTGCTGGTCGACGGCGGCGCCGGTCTCAACCTCCTCTCCAAAGAGGCCTTTGAGAAGCTGCAAGTGCCTTCCCGACGCCTGAAGCCGTCGCTCCCCTTCTGTGGAGTAACGCCCGGGCACTCCCTGCCCCTCGGGCAGGTTGAGTTGCCTGTCACGTTCGGAAGCCGGGACAACTTTCGTACGGAGAGCGTCCTCTTCGATGTCGCAGAGCTCCCTCTCCCCTACAACGCCATCCTCGGGCGTCCGGCGCTTGCCAAGTTCATGATGGCCGTGCATTATGCATACCTTACGGTTAAGATGCCCGGCCCCGCAGGCTCTATCTCCGTAACCGCTGACTCCGGTGGCGCTGTCTCCTGCGCCGAACAAACCTATATGGCCTTAGTCTCAGCGCAAGCCGAGGCTGATGGCTCTTCAGGGGGCCCGGGACCCTCTACATCCAGACCCCGACTCGCCGCCGACACTTCCGTTCCAACGAAGGAGGTCAAGGTGGGCGAAGACGCTGCCCAGGTTGTCCGTATCGGTAGCGACCTGGGCAGCAAATAGGAAAGCGCGCTCGTCGCCTTCCTCCGGGCTAACGCAGACGTGTTTGCCTGGCAACCGTCCGATATGCCCGGGATCCCTAGGGAGGTGATCGAGCATCACTTGGCCGTGCGTCCGGA
The DNA here is from genome assembly GCF_958298935.1 of Phragmites australis. Classification (NCBI taxonomy): domain Eukaryota; kingdom Viridiplantae; phylum Streptophyta; class Magnoliopsida; order Poales; family Poaceae; genus Phragmites; species Phragmites australis. Next base: position 43,553,926 of record NC_084923.1, read on the forward strand.
CGCTCGCCCGGTGAAGCAGAAGGTCCGGCGGCAGGCGCCAGAGCGCCAGGAGTTCATCCGCGAGCAAGTCCGCAAGCTCCTCGACGCCGGATTTATCCGAGAAGTCCTCCACCCCGACTGGTTAGCAAATCCAGTCGTCGTCCCGAAGGCCAACGGCAAGCTCCGCATGTGCGTGGACTACACCGACCTTAACAAGGCTTGTCCAAAAGATCCTTTCCCTTTACCTCGCATTGATCAAATCATAGATTCAACTGCGGGATGTGATCTTTTGTGCTTCCTAGACGCGAATTCTGGGTATCACCAGATTCGCATGGCCATAGGGGACGAGGAAAAAACTGCTTTTACTACCCCGGTGGGGACTTATTGCTACATGTCAATGCCCTTCGGCCTGCGCAACGCTGGATCATCCTTCCAGCGCGCCATTCGAATCACACTTAACTCGCAGGTCGGCCGCAACGTCGAGGCCTACATCGACGATCTCGTGGTCAAAACCCGAGACCGCGCCACCCTGCTCGAGGACCTTGCCGAGACTTTCGACAGTCTCCGCTCTACCCGCCTCAAGCTCAACCCGGAGAAATGTGTCTTCGGGGTCCCGGCGGGCAAGCTCCTTGGTTTCTTGGTCTCTGGCCGAGGAATCGAGGTCAATCCGGAGAAGATCCGGGCCATCGAGCAGATGCGACCCCCGGCTCGACTCAAGGAGGTCCAGCGCCTCGCCGGCTGCATGGCCGCCCTCGGGCGCTTCATCTCCAAGCTCGGGGAACGGGGGCTCCCCCTCTTCAAGCTTCTGAAGAGATCCGGTCATTTCGACTGGACGCCGGAGGCCGAGCAGGCCTTCCGCGACTTAAAGAAATACCTTACCTCGCCGCCCGTTTTGGTGGCTCCTTCTCAAGGTGAGCCCCTGCTACTTTACGTTTCGGCCACTCCTCAGGTTGTGAGCGTAGTATTGGTGGTGGAGCGAGACGAGTGTTCAGGGCCGGATGCTGGGTCCCAGCTCCCAGAGGCCCCCGACCACTCACATGTCCTCGTGGCTCCCCCGGAGCTAGGGGTCGAGCCCGAGCACGCTGCTCTTCCTAGCCAAGGAATCGAGCTCGAATGCCCGGCCAACCCCGACCATGCCGTCGCCCCTGGGGGCTGTAGCAGCCCCCCGGGCGGGGCCACCGTCCGGGCCCGCCGGGCACAGCGACCGGTGTACTTCGTCAGCGAGGTCCTCCGGGAAGCCAAGACAAGGTATCCTCAGGCTCAGAAGCTGCTCTATGCCGTGCTCGTCGCCTCCCGGAAGCTGCGCCACTACTTCCAGGCGCACAAAGTCTCAGTGGTTACCACTTATCCACTAGGACCCATTCTCCGAAATCGGGAGGGCACCGGGCGCGTTGTCAAATGGGCAGTAGAGCTGGCGGAGTTCGATCTACACTTCGTTAGTCGCCAGGCAATTAAAAGCCAGGCGCTCTCCGACTTCTTGGCGGAGTGGACCCCCATCCCCTGCGTCGACCCAGAAGAGTTTTCTGCCTATCCCGGGCGCGACATGCCCGGGTACTGGGTCATGCACTTCGACGGCTCCCTCTCGCTGAAAGGCGCAGGGGCCGGAGTGGTTCTCACCTCCCCAACGGGTGAAGAGCTCCGGTACGTCGTACAGTTGCATTTCTGCGCATCCAACAACATGGCGGAGTATGAAGGTCTCATCGCCGGCCTCCGGGCTGCGGTGGGGCTCGGGATTCGTCGCCTCCTGGTCAAGGGGGACTCCCAGCTGGTCGTCAACCAGGTCTCCAAGGAGTACCAGTGCACGGATCCTCAAATGACGGCGTACGTGGCCGCGGTCAGGAAGCTCGAGAAACGCTTCGATGGCCTTGAATTGCGGCATATCCCTCGCCGCGACAACGCTTCGGCCGACGAGCTATCTCGCCTGGCCTCATCACGTGCGCGCGTCCCTGCCGGAGTCTTTGAAGAAAGACTCACACGGCCTTCCATCCTGCCTGCCGAACAGGGTGAAGGGGAAACCTCGAACTCAATTCAGGGGACCCCGGCGGTGCCCTCAGTGGGAAGCCCCGTCAGGGCGCCGCCATCCGGCGAGTGCGCTGTGCTCACCGAATGTTCTCAAGATGCCTCGTGGATGTCTGACATCCGAGGGTACTTGAAAGAAAGGTTCCTACCCGAGGATGAGGCGACTGCCGAAAGGGTTGCTCGGCAGTCCAAACGCTATGCCATAGTAGACGGGGATCTCTACCGACGTAGCGCTGGAGGTGTTCTCCTGAAATGCATCTCTCGGGCAGAAGGCGGCGATCTTCTCGCTGAGATCCACGAGGGCGAGTGCGGTGGCCATTCATCGTTCCGCACGCTGGTCGGGAAAGCCTTCCGGCAAGGTTTCTACTGGCCCACAGCTCTCCAGGATGCTTCCGAGCTGGTTCGGCGCTGCAGGGCATGCCAGTTCCATGCAAAGCAGGTTCACCAGCCAGCTCAGGCTCTCCATACCATTCCCCTGTCATGGCCTTTCGCGGTCTGGGGTTTGGACATTTTGGGTCCATTCCCCCGAGCAATCGGGGGCTATGCGTACCTATATGTCGCTATCGACAAATTCACCAAATGGCCGGAGGCAGTCCCGGTCGTCAAGATAACCAAAGGCACGGCGCTCCAGTTTATCCGCGGCATCACTGGTCGATTTGGCGTCCCCAATCGGATCATCACCGACAACGGCACCCAGTTCACTAGTGCCTTGTTCGGGGACTATTGCGAGGATCTTGGCATCAAACTTTGCTTCGCTTCCGTCGCTCATCCTCGGAGTAACGGGCAGGTCGAGCGTGCCAACGCGGAGATACTAAAGGGCCTCAAGACCCGGACCTATGACGTGCTCGCTAGGCACGGGAAGGGATGGGTAGATGAGCTGCCGGCCGTGCTATGGGCCAACCGGACTACGCCAAGCCGCGCCACCGGGGAAACTCCTTTCTTCCTCGTCTACGGCGCCGAGGCGGTCCTCCCCTCCGAGCTTACTCTAGGCTCCCCTCGAGTGCACGCGTACTCTGAGGGTGAGCAGGAGCATCAAAGGCGCGACGACGTAGACTACCTGGAAGAGCGCCGGCGGCGTTCTGCTGTCCGGGCGGCTCGGTACCAGCAGAGTTTGCGCCGTTATCATCTGCGTCACGTCCGGGCCCGGTCTTTCGAGGTAGGGGACCTAGTTCTCCGGCGCATCCAGTCGCGCGAAGGAATGAATAAGTTGTCCCCTGTGTGGGAAGGTCCGTTCACCGTGATCGCGGTCCCCCGGGCAGGTTCTTTCAGGTTGGCAACGGAGGAGGGGCAGCCACTCCCGAATCCGTGGAACATCGAGCATCTCCGACGCTTCTACCCGTAGATGGTCAAGCTCGCGGTTCAGGTTGATAAGGCCGGGGGCTTCTCCTCGCCCGAGCAATCTGGAGGCTTCGCCCCGTATGGTAAATCGCTGTCGCCCAACCTTGTAAATATCGTACGTTCAGTATTTTAATAAAGCAATCACTATGGCGAATTATTTCTCTGGATTCCCTATGTTTAACCTGTCTGGTGAGGTGCTCGATTGTGCGAGAAAAAGTTCGCTCTCTCGTTTTTTCCCATTGATAAAAGAATCCCAATCGGTATACATGCGGGCAGTCGCCGCTGACTTACGTCCGACGTGGTAGGCTGTGGTGTTCGGTGTCGTGACGGGCTCCCGGGCACTAACCGAGTTTCGGGGCGCTCTGAGTAATCCCATCACTCGAGCTGCTCGAGTAGGCCGGAGCTCAGGCCCCCGGAGCGAGCTGTCGGTGCTCGGTCTGGCCTGTCATACCCGGGTGCCACCGAACCATAGGACCTCTAGGTTATGCCTCTGTCCGCCCTTGTCTTCCGGTTCGGGTATTCGAGAGGTCTCGGGTCGAAAAAAACAAGAGCAGTCTAAGGCAAGTACCGCACTAACAAAGCGCACCAGACAAAGAAATTCTACATTTTCTCTATCAAGTCACAGGACAGCAATCACAAGCAGCTCGGCCGCGAGGGCTTCAATGCCCCGGTCTCTGGTCGGCCCCCAGGGTTCTTCGGGTGGTCCTACCGCCTAGGCTTGGGTGGTCGAGATCACCCGACCCTAGGAGCCTCGTATGCCCATGGGCGGTCGGGCGCTCCGTTGAAAGGATCAAGTTCCCGGGCCCCCGGGCTCGGAATCAACCCCTTCTGGGTCGGCTGGCCGGAAGGCCGACGGCTGCCCGGTGAGTGGTTATATTCAAACAAATCTGCTTTCAGTAACTTTATGTTCCCGAGTCATTCTCGGGGGCTCTCGCGCTTTAATCTGCTCGGTGAGGTGGTCTCCTGGCCCGTGAACAAACCCTGCCGCGTGTCGGCCTTTTTCTAGAACGACAGAGCGGTTCGTAGAAAGGAGTACCGTGCGTGCGATAACGTTCGACCGAAGCCCTTCGTGGTGGTCGTGGTGGTCGGTCCGCTCTTAAGGACCCCGAGCACTACCGAGTCCTCAGGTGCCCTGGGTAATCCTATCACTCGAGCTGCTCGAGTAGTCCGGAGCTCAGGCCTTGGGGGCAGGCTGTCAGTACTCGGTCCGGCCCTTTTTTGAGCCCGGGCACCACCGAACCGCGAGGACTCTTGGTCACATTCTCGCTCGCACGCGTCTCCCTTCTACCGGCTGAGTGGTCGCAAAGTGAAAAGGTGTTCACTGGGCACGGCGTGTTCCGGGCAGGGCCGTTCTATCTCCCGGGCAGGGAGTCTGTGTCTTTGTTTCTTAAGCTAGGCAGTACGGACTCGCGAGAGCTCGAAGGCTGGCTGCGCCAACACCGGCGACCACAACTACTTCGTTTTTCGGGGATGGAAAGGTCGGGAGCGGCCCGACTGAGTACTCCTCGGGACTTCCAGACAGAGCGCCGGAAAGAAACCTCAAGCATACAAAAGAAATTGGAGTTTCGAGCCCAAGGAAAAGCTGCCATTATATTCACAAGACCTGGACAAAGCTTTTTCTAAAGGTTCACTCCTACATCTGCAACAAAAAAGATAAGGGCGCCGACGGCCTAGTCTGCGGCAGAGGCGTCGGCTGAGTCTTCTGAGTCGTCCCCGGGGGCTGGCGGTGGCGGCACCTCCCGCCTGAAGCCGGCCGCCACCGCAGAGGCGGTACTGCTAACCGCTGCCCGGGCGGCCTCCTCCTCAGCCTCGACCACTCCCTCCCGCGCCGGCTCCAGCGGGAAGTTCGGGTCCCTGCTTCGGTAGCAGGCCAGGACATGCTCAGCCACGGCATGAGCCAGGCCACGTCCCTCCCGGGCAGCGAGCTCCTGGACTGCCCAGGGCAGGGTCTCGAGGCGCTCGCAGACTTGCTGCAGCTCCAGCACTTGCCGTGCGGGGCCGTCGCCCTTCGTGTCGCCGACAAGCCGCCCAAGGCCGCCTTTCTCCATGGCCCGTCGCATCCGCCGGAGTATATCCTCCAGCATCTGCACCAGGTTAACCCGCGAGACGAAGGCCGCCTCGAGCTTCTCCTTGGCGACCCGCAGCTGTGCCTCAAGTCCCTGGTCCCCGGCCGGACCAGAAGAACCGCCGGCTGCGGCAGGGGCAGCATCCTGCTTCGCCTTGGCCACCACCTCGGACAGGGCCTGTTCACGGGCGGTCAGTTCCGCCTCGTGTTTCGCGTTCTCTTCCGCCCTGGTAGCCGCGGCGGCCGCCGCGGCAGCTGCCTCGCCTTCCCGGCGACTCAGCTCGCCTTCCCGGCGACTCAGCTCACTCTCCCGCCGGGCCAGCGCCTTCCTGACCCTCCGGCACCAGCAGCTTCCTAATTTTGTCCGCCGCCTCCTCATTCCTCAGGCGAGACTCCGGCAAAACGCTGATCGGAGCCCGATCCCGGCGTCCCCCTCCAACCTTCGACATCTCGTCGGAGAAGAGGGTGGTTTTCGGTGGAAGGAGAGAGAAAAGTAGAAGCACGAAAGAAGCAGAAGCGCGAGTGCGAGGGAGCGTGAAAAAAGGGAACGGACCGATCCTTCCCCCCTTTTTATATCTCAAAATTCAAAAACTGCCGCCCCGACGGTTCGCTCGGCGAAGTGTCGCCTCGATCGACGCAACTGACAGGCGAATCTCCCGCCGATCGCGCGATGTCAGCATTTTGCCAGGCGTATTTTCCTCAATCTGCGCGGCAACCGCACGGGCCGCCCGTATGATTATCACACCCCTCGGAAGTTGTATGGACACGCGTCCACTCATTTGCCCGTTGGGGTCTGCTTGATGTCTAGAAACCGCAGGGGCCACCTCCGGAAAGCTTGCCGCGTGGCATTCGGCCCGCCTTGACCTCGGTCGCGACGAAGGGCCCATTCGCAGTCTCTGTCCCATCGGCTGCCAAACGGGCCCGGGGGCTACTGTCGGTGTATTTAGAACCAGGGGTCCCTAAGTCCCGAGGCCAAACCGGCCGCCCACCACATATCACCACCCTGCAAGGTAAAAGCAGAGACTCGGGAGAGGGTGCTCGGGGCTGCACGTGGCAGCCCGCGAGGACTCGGTGCCCCGAAGGTCTCACTCAAGTACTCGGGAGAGGGTGCTCGGGGCTGCACGTGACAGCCCGCGAGGACTCGGTGCCCCGAAGGTCTCACTCAAGTACTCGGGAGAGGGTGCTCGGGGCTGCGCGTGGCAGCCCCCGAGGACTCGGTGCCCCGAAGGTCCCTCTAAAGTGCTCGGGAGAGGGTGCTCGGGGCTGCACGTGGCAGCCCGCGAGGACTCGGTGCCCCGAAGGTCTCACTCAAGTACTCGGGAGAGGGTGCTCGGGGCTGCGCGTGGCAGCCCCCGAGGACTCGGTGCCCCGAAGGTCCCTCTAAAGTGCTCGGGAGAGGGTGCTCGGGGCTGCACGTGGCAGCCCGCGGGGACTCGGTCCCCAGAAGGTTCGCGCAAGATCGTTCAAAGACTCAAAGGGCCCCGTCGCCAGAGTGTCATCCAGTCAAGGGCCCGATGCCGCATTTAATAGGCGCGCGTGGCCTGGCATTCTGACATCCTGACATTCTCGGCTGCCCACGCCCCAGTGTCAGACCCGGCCATGCCCTGGCTGGGGGGCGTGGGTTCATTAAATGCACGGGTCCCGTCCCGTTTCCACTTGCGCACCTCGGGATAACGTTACCAGAATCGAAGCACTCGGCCTGCCACCCTGCCCTGGCAGGAGAACAAGACAGAGTGGGCGCACCGGGCACCTCTGAGGCTGTCCGGTGGGCCTTTTTTTGTGGCACCCCGAAGCTTCCGCAGCGGCTAGTGGTCGAATGCGCGCCGCCTTCCTCCACCGCCCCTGTCACTTCACCAAAAATGAGATGATTAGGCCTTTCTCCGTGGCACCTGGGCATTGGCATCCCCTCTTTCCCATTCAGGATATGTCGAGGTCGGCGCATCTATAAAAGGAAAGGAAGGAGGACGCTAGAGAAAAAAGAGAGAGACGAACAACGAAACAGAGAGACGAACAACGAAAAAGAGGAGGACAAGAGAAAAACAAGAGGTCAGTCGAAGAACAAGAAATCACCACCCCCGATCACAAGACAATCAAGAAACCAGCTAGCTAGAACATAAGAGCCTCCTGCTCTTTGTAAACAGCTCTCCCTCGAGAACCAGATATACCCTTGAAGGATCTCCTTCAAGGATAGATATAACACTCATACAGGAGTAGGGTGTTACGCCTCCGCGCGGCCCGAACCTGTCCAAAAACCCGGTGTCCCCGCAAGCCATCGCATTTTATTTCCTTTTCCGCTCATTTCCCGTGCAAGCTTTTCTAGGATCATCCCCCCGGCCGAATCTCTAAAAAGGGGTCTCTCGGGATCCCTGCGACAGGAGTTCACTCTCCGACAGCGGCCGCCCTAACTTTCCGACAACGAGATCTACACACCGATCTCTCTGCACCATGTTTTTCACCCCCGGCGACACTGATTCATGGTGGAGCGAGCGATTCCGTCCTACCTATATTTTTAGGCTGGGTCCGCTACTGGGTGGGTGTGTATAATTGCGACAGGGAAATGGAACTGTATTTCTGTGTTTGGTTAGGGGTAAAGAGGTGATTTAATGAGCGGTTTAACTCGCTAAATACCTGGGGTTAGGGAGCGTTAACCCAGCCTTGATCTTCTCAAGTAGAGCATACCACCTGTTACATCGTCTACGATGACAGTGTGTACCAATTACCAAAGACCACTCTTAAGCGCTAGTCAAACACGTCCTGTGATGTTTAAACACGTACGGATGCCAGCTCTGAAGAACTGAACGGCCCTGCTGAGGCTTTCCATTCCAGTGAACGCACAGCGTTTGCAAGTCAACAGTTTGCCCGGCTCTCAATGACCGGGCACAACGTCCTCAGATTCGCTGTTCCAACCATACTCCTGTTGGGCTGGTCGTCTGAGGGGCCCTATCCTTCATCGATTTCATTGCTCATCTTTGCATTTCATGCATGGTTTCGCAAGGTCAGCAATCGCACGATGATTGCAAACCTAACCGAACCAACAACCAAGTGCCAATGGGCACGATGCTGGCCCAGGCCGATTACCTCAGGCGCGCTATCCATGCTGAAAATGCTAGTGGAATCTGGAGATTTCTGAACGAGTGATTACACGTCCCTCTCGCACAACAATGGAGCATCCATACAATGGGATGGGGCCTCTTGACTCACTCAATGATACTACCTTGTTCGTTTCAACTTGCAACCAAACCTTTCGGGTACAGTTGCTGCTCACCTCTCCACCAACCAGTAGGCCGTCCAGCTGAATGATCCCTACATGTCGCAGGCCGCGCCATCGCTATCAGATTTAGAGATCGGTTTTCTCTTCCGCTCCGAATAACCGATCAGGCAAGCAGTAGGTCATACAGGACCTACAACTTTCGGTAGCACTACCAAGTACACACTGACCACCAAGGCACCTTCCTCAATGATGCTATGTTACTGTGACAGTACATCAAACTTCCTTAAGCATTGTGTAACAGTACAGACCTAACATGTTAACAAGGTTCAAACTTTCTCTGTAGTTAATACTTAGTAAAAGGTTACGTGCAAGAGGATGGTTGATATAAGCGTGCCTACCTTCATTCAAACGTTTGCTTTAATTGAATGTTTTCGATTGAACACAAGGCAGAAAACCAATAGTTGACACGAAAGTGGTCAACAATATTAGCACAGTAACACCAAACCAAATTTGAGGATCTGAATACTTCAATCAATCTGGTTATATTCTGAAATGCAAATGCCAAATACCGTATGAATTACCCAACTATATATACATAAAGGAAAAAGTAGAATGTATCATAACGGTGGATTTGCCCATAAAGCAACCGTTTGTGAACAAGGATTTTCAACTTCTTGCTTCTTGCCAGAACGACATTTTGAAACATTGGTGATACCTGAAACTGAATATTTGTTTCTCCAATAACTACCTATGTGGTGATACCTACAATAAAAATGTTTAATTAAACGAAATCAAATAGCTTTATGGCTGCTGAAAGTAAAATGGCGGATAGCAAGAAGCAAGAATGCTTCATAGAAGGGAATAATTATGTCTGTATTACTGGATAAGGCATTCAAACATCAAAGATACCAGCATGCATGTAGATTAGCTAAGAGCTCTAGATCCTTACAAAGAAAACATAAAAAATATCGATTAGCTGCTCCACAGAGGCCCAAAATACTTCTGCTTAAACGAAAACATATTTTACCGTGCATGTACTTAAGGACTACAAGTTTCTACCACAGTACAGGTAAAAGAGGCTTGAACGACTTTAGAGTGGTTATACCATTCATATAAACAACTCCGATCAGTGATTATCTTCCTTCGGCTTCTCTTTGGGGATCGTCGAATCAAGTTTCTTCGAAGGTGCTTCTTTTGCAGACCTGCAACATTGTTTGATTCAATTAAGGAATTAAAGCAAGTGTGGAAAGCATCCTGGTACTCACAAGCAACTGTAAAACATGACGTATTATTCACATTAACCTTTATGTAAATTCAAGTAGGATGGATTTTCTTGACAATCAGGTTAAAAGCAAAAATCCTAAGGAAAGTTTGCTCCATGCTACTACAAAGTTCTTGATTCATTTAAATGACAATCGTACATCATACAATACAACAACTACACAACAATAGAATAACTGGTTGATGCAATAACACAGTTGTTGTCTTTTCTTTTCTGAACTCGTTTAAACAGCTCTATAAACAAGCTAAACAGGTAACTGAAATTCGCTATCTAGTGGGGCTAGTAAAATATGTGTATAGCGTAACAGTATACACATGTTGGTGTATTCAAAGTGCAATGTTATGTACATATTCCAGATGCATAACTCAAACATGCCAAAATAGGAAGGAAACAAAAAGCTTCTATAAAATCACACATTCTCATAAAATTGTAATATGGGATTAAATATTCTTTTTGAGTCTTTGTAAGTACCAACGTGTATATAATATTATTTGGTGATTTGTCCAGGAGTAAAGGGATGATCAAAGCCTAGGCCCAACCCAAGTTGTATTCAGCCTGAACTGTGTCAAACCAAGCCCAAGCCTGACTAAAACCATTGTTTCTATGGTGTAATGCGAACTTGTTAACTGGACATCTACTCTTAATTGGATAAAGTGGCAAAATTGTGAGTTTCTATGAGAAGAACCACATCTAAGTCTCATTAGAACCCATGAGATGACAAACGAGTATCATCACATATAATTTAATAGGAAATCTTTGGCACCAGGCACCAAGGAATCCCGGTAGATTGACAAAGAAACATCAGATCTATTTTCTTCTCATTCACCTTGTTACACTGTAAAACACATGGATCAGAATTCCATCCCAAAGTTTCCTAAAACCCACTAAAAATTGTACTCTCGTTTCCAACTTAACGCATAGAGTTTCCAAAGGCATCAAGCTAAATCTACCTTGTATATCTAATCCCTCAGCTCACGGCAATGCTGATCCACCACTCAACAAACTTCCCCAAGATTGCATTCCAGAATGTGCCCCAATCATACTGGAATCCACCACTCAAACGGCCGTTACAACTTCACGAACACCTCTACCAGAACAAGCAACTTCATATCATTATCAGTGCCCATATTTTTCCGATGCCTCGAACTCTCGCGCACTCCAAGATCAGCAAAAATAAGGCAACCGCATCACTAATCTAGTTGCCAACTTTGTTACTCAGATCTAAAACAACCCCTAAACGTAAACAACGAACTTTGAAATCGATAGGATCCGACGCGAGTTAACGTAGCATTCCATCTAAATCACACAGCACATAGCATAAACAGCAGCTGCCAGCGGGGAGTAAGAAAGGAAGCGTCAGTTGTATTACTTGGATGCGGCGGAGGCGCTGTCCTCCTCGAGCCACTGCTTGATCTGGCGCGCGTTCCGGCGGAAGAGGGCGGAGGACTTGCGGACGTCGGTGGTGAAGAGGAGCACCCCCGCGCCCACCGCCACCACCGTGAGGATGAAGTTGGTCAGCGCCATCGCTGTCCCTCGCTCGTCGCTCCCGCGCGCCGATCGGGGTACACCTGCCGGCGGCGGCGGCGGCTGCTGAGCAGACGGCTGTTGCCCCCGTGGGAGGCCGAATCTTTTGGGAATCTGCGAGCCGAGGTGAATGGGCTGCGATTTCTTGGAAGTCGAGCGAGCGAAGTGGGCACTTTGAGTTCAAATTGCATCGGCCCAGTTTATCACGTCCAAGTCCAACTTGCATGGGCCCAGTTTATCGGCCCAGTATCAACTATCGAGTAGTGTGGCCCACTTAGAGCAGCCACAGTGTCGGCATCGATGCTAGAGAAAAATAGGCCTCACGGTTGGTAAATTGGCATCGAGCTTTGGATGTTGTAACGTGGGAGAATATTTAACTTTTTATTACTCTATCAGGGCGATAATTTTTTGTTGAAGATAGTAAATGAGTCATCCTAAATTTATGATAATATATTCATTGATAAATTTATCATCTACCGAATAGAAGAGTAACAAAAAATCAAATATCCCTAATGTGAGTATTCGACAGGGAACCCACCAGATAAATAAAGAAAGGAAAAAAATAAATCGACGCATCCCCTCTTTTGTTTTCCTTGCACGAGCGCTTGTTTTCTGTTTCTTTCTCCCTCTCCCATGTGCGTGCAACTCTTCTTAAATCCGTTGTCAGCAATGGCAGATCTCTCCGCCCGCCATCAAAAACAGAACGCCCCTGCAGCACTGGCGCTTTCTATCTTGTTTTCCCCTTCAATTAAGCGTCCCCGTTCAAATCTCTGCTTCGGGTACTGGATCTGAAGAGAAGTGCCCGGCCAAACAACGGCTTGGCCTATCGGAGCACGTGCGAAGCTGGCCACCGTTGTAGTGTAGTCCTTGCCCCGCCGCCGTCGAGCTTTTCGGCCTCCGTGAGCTCTAGCCCCATCCGTCCAACAACGAATGGGCTCGATCTGATGGCTGAGTTACGAGCAGCCGACGTTGGTTACTTGGTTAGGTATGGCGAGTGGTTGCGAAATCATTTTTTATTGATTGGGCATCAACGCTAGAAGGATGCCAATATTTTTCCTTCAAGCATCGCCCTTGCAACTTGCAAACCGATGCTTCAATCCTCTCTCTTCACCAGGCATCGGTTTGAAGCCACACTGTGGCTGCTCTTACTTCTTGCATGGGTTGTGAATTCGGCCCAGACAAAGAAGCCTGTGTACCAATGTTTGTGTAACACATTTTGCCATACTTGGAGTTAGGCAAGTCTCACCGACTTAGACTATCTCCAGCAGTTATCTTAAATTTTTATCTTAAAAATACTATTATAGTATCCCTAAAATTATTACAGCATCATTTATTTTTTTACATCTTCAGCAACTACCCTATTTTCTACCTTCTACTTCTCTTTTTCTCTCTCGGACCCGCTGTCAGCCTATAAACAGTACTGCTACAGTGTACTACAGTAACCCGATGGTGTTTCCAGCCTCTATGAACAGTACTACTACAAGCAAATAAGAGGGGAGAGCAGAGCGCTGAGGACAAGCAAATAGGGACAAGCAAATCTGAAAAATAAAATAGGGAATAAACAGAAATTCCAATGGCCTACTACATTGTTTCTACATGTTACGGATGCAAACTTGGAGCTACTGCTGAAGTTGGCCTTAGGAGCGGTCTGGTAACCGTAGCTATGCCAAGTTTCTTTTTCAGGCAACTGGGTGCTACATGTCACAATTACGACAAAAACTAACCAAAAAAAAAAAAAATACTGCAGCGTTTGACATCGACCTCTCAAAGTCTCAATGACGTTAGATCATTGGACTTAGTCACTTGAGGCTACAACCCAGCAATGTAACATGTCAATGGAACTAGATCATCTGACGTCAGACCTCTCTCACATTGCTATAGTGTCTCCTCTAACTTCACGCACTTGCAACCGTCCAATCCGAAACAAACCAAGCAGATCAACTGCTACAGTGGAAGAGTGAACAATGTTCTAATGAGCAGAAACCGTTTAATACTATTTTGCACTGTAGCGGTTGTAAATCCATGTAGATCTAGATTTATTGTACTGTGCGTCTTTGGCGTTGAGAACTCAACCTCGGAGGATCCGGTTCACATATCAACATGTGATGGCTGATGTCGGTTCTCACTAACCATTCATGACCCATCTTATCGATGTAGGGTAAACATGCCCAGGTGACAAATCATACACCATGCATGGTGATTGGACGTAGTACCACTCATCGGTCGAAGCACGTGACAGTCTCTATTATGAATGGACAAGCTGACCTCGGAGAGAGGCAACTTCAAGTTATCTCATCTATTTATATTTTTTATCTTATATATATATTGACTCTCTCAATTATCTTATAATTTTTTTATCTATTTTTTTATATAAATTTCAACATAAATGAGCATTCAAATTATCCTAATAATTTATAGATCGGCTAGTGGAATTTCGCCTTTCAGCTGATCTGACGAATGATTTACTCCTGTTCCCGTAGGTTGGTCATGAGCTCTTGTCTCGTGAAGCTAGCTTCGCCGTCTAGCTAGAACCGATCAGACAACGAGCAGGGCTACACCTGTAAAGCTGCACACTGCAGCAAGCCCTGCCTGCCTGGACTGGATACATGCATGCCAAATAAGCACAGGCAGCATATTCTCTCTTCCCTAGCTTTTGGCGTCTTTTCCTCCTAAGCCCATCTCCAGCAGAGTGTTTTGCGGGGGCACTATTCACGCACTGTAGCAACTCCAGTATCGGGGCTACAGTGTACTACAGTACTTCGGCCGGAGAAAATGGGCTTCAAATCTGTGGAGTTACTGTAGCACCGTAACACTGTAGCAACAATGTAGCAGTACGATAGCAACACTGTTCATAGAGACTACCAGTGGGCCCGAAGGAAGAAACAACGTCTATTTCTGTAGCAGTACTGTTTATAGAGGCTGACGGCGGGTCCAAAGAGAGAAAAAGATGAGTAGAAGGTAGAAAATAAAGTAGCTGCTGAAGATGAAAAAATAAAGGATGCTATAATAACGATAGGAGATACTGTAATAGTGTTTTTGAGGATGAAAATTTATAGTAGCTGTTGGAGATATCTAATTATCTAAGTCTTGGCGAGTTGCATGATTATAGGAGATTTTCTTTAATTTCCTCTTGGTCTTGGTACGCCTCAAATTGGTATTAGAGAAGGTACCGATTCCGTTCAACGATCTCCACCTAGCCTCCTTACCTTCCTGCTGCTGCATGTCCTTTTTCTCCTTAGATTCTCAGACCATGCATGATTGATTCTCAAACAGCTAGCACGCGTATTATCATGGTGCTGTCCTTTTCTCTATCATTGGAAATTTAGTTATATATCTCAAAGTTAATCAACATTTGATAATATATCTAAAGTTAATCATCATTTCATCATAGATTCAAAAAACTAGTTTATAACAAAGTTTATCTTTCACGTCTCTTATTCAAAACAAAATTTTATTATAAACCAGTCTATTAAAAGACAATCAACATTGAATATAACTTTGGGACATAAAATCAATTTTCTCCTCTATTCTTACCAGTGAGTTGGAAACATGCGGTGATTTTACTCTATCTATGGCGGCTTGTGCGATCGTGTGCAATTCATATTTCTTGTGTTACATAGTATGTGATAAAAATAAAGAAATCCATACAATGGGTCGACTCTCGAAGCAAAATGTTTCTTATGGTAGCAACAAATCGGTTGCGATCGACATTTAGGCCCCGTTTGGTAGAGCTATGGGAGCTGATTCCGCTCCGGAATCACTCCCAGCGCTGCCAAACGAGCTGATCGGGGAGTGATTCTACTCGGGAATCACTTCCCGTTTTGTATAGCGAGGTGGGAGCTGAAAAAACTAGCTTCCACCTGATTCCCGACCGATTCTCCTCGATTTCAACACAATATCCTCTCAGGAATCACTTCTACTACTAACATATCAAACAATTTTACAAACTGAATCACTTCCACCACAGAATCACTCCCACCCTACTTCCACCACAGAATCAGAACTCTACCAAACGACCCCTTACATCTTGAGATTCCGGCTTGATTTTGATGTGTGGATTCAGTGTGTTTTTGGTTTACGTTGTGCGTCCACTTTACCTATCCTGTTATGCATTATTGACACGATATATTTAGCATTTTCATTGTCTTTCTATCCCTTTCAAGCTCCTGGTGCGTCTTAAAACTGGTGACGCGACCACCCTGTGCTAAAGATCCATATCTAGCATGGTCATGTGCTACAAGAACCGTGCACACTTTATCGTACTGCTCCATAGAAGACCATGGAACAGTTCACTGTCAGGCGAGCGTAGATTCTGATACAGTACGTTTACTGCAAGCATGGGGTTTGGATCACAAGATTTAAAATATCAATATGATAGCGATTGCATATTTGCAGTCGCCCAGCGCTACATCGATTATATATATGTGCGTGGGTAGTTGCTAATTACTTCATCCGTTTAAAAATAGTAAACGCATTTTTTTTTTGTTTGGTTTTTGAAGTTGGATTGTGAGTTTTCTCATAAAATATATGATTTATATCTACAAAACCTATATAGTGTGAAATTATTTTAAACAGTAAATCTAATTATATAATTTTTATATATTAGATATTTTTATAATTTAATTAAATGTTAGATACAATGTTTGATTTCTTTAAAAAGAAATACACATAGTATTTCTAATCAGAGGGGTATATTACAGTATTCAGTAATCTGTTTTTTACCAGCAACATTTCCTGGTGGATGGAATGGAAGATGCATGTCTTGATGACCAAATAAGAGCAGCAGCCACCACTGGGTGGTACTAGTTGCGAAGGCGTCATAGTTTAAGCTATCTCCAGCTCTGAATATTGATACTTTTCAGAAACAGGCCATCAGCCCCTTGTACGCATGCTCGTTGTACCGTCTTCCAACTGACCTGACAAGTTAGGATTCACAAGCAACTGATCGTTATCAGGGACCGCGAACGCCTGCTCTCTTCCTCACTCAACTTCTCCTGCCTGCCTGTCCATCAACCGCAGGCCCAGACCAGATCAAACTCAATTACAGGTCGCCGCGCCGGCCGACGTGAGTTCAGACGGGAAAATCACCCGGGAGGCAGGCGATTCCGCTGAAAAAAATGGACGTTTCTTGCGTGCTCCCGGCCGGTCGGTCAGGCAGCTGCATCACATGTATTCAGGCCGGCAGGACGGCTCGTTTGGAGACGCGCGGTAGCCCGGTGCGGCAAGTCATCAACCACTACCGGAGGAAAGACGCATCGGCAAGGCAAGTCATTGGCCGGGCCACGCCCACCTCCTCCTCTGCCTGCCTGCCTCCCTGACGTCTTGACCTGCAATTCGTATTTATATTTTGGCCGTGTGATGCGTGGTTTATTCATAAGATTGGCGAGACATTGACGTCTCAACCATTTCTTTATCTTTCAAATTTGTTTCTTCTCGGCTTACGTCCTTCATATCGTTACCGCCTATTAATTCAGCTGCTGCCTGCCCTGCTTGCCTGCATGCTCCATTGGGAGTCATGGTCTCTCTTGAGTTTGCACTGGGAGTTCTGGAGCAGGGCGTCAAGGGCTCAAGGCTGGATAAGAAATGGTGGTGTTTCCTTTGCCAAGATTGGCTGGGAGAGTGCGATGTTGGCATGGTTCAATCAAATCGGAGAGTTCTCGCACCGGTGGCGTGTGAAGATGTTTTTCCTGATCTGATTGAGCCGTGCCAATATCACAAACTTTCTAGCCTATAGTGCGAGAAATGTACTATTGTTGCCTTAAGGTATGGAATCTGTATACTTTTGTTAGCTTACACGTCTTTTAAATCAAGCTTTTGCTGCCAATCAAATTATTATGATGTAGAGCGAAAACTATTACTCGTGCTATTTACAGGTCAAATACTAGCATAGATGCCAGTGGTTAACATATGGTTTTCGGGTGATGGTTCTCTTGTGCTATTTATACAAGTGCATGACAAGTTTTTTTTTTCACTAACATGGTTCACCCCTAGCTTCAGAGGGCTAGGGCCGGGGGTGAGCGATACGCACCAGGGGTAGTGACGCGTCACGAAGGGGCAGCGCCCCCTGCATGCAAACGCCGGGGTTCGAACCCACGTTAGCAGGCAAGGCTCCACCGAGCCTAACCGCCGGGCTACAAGCCTGTTTGCATAAATATATTCTTATCCAAGTCCTGCTACTGCATAAATATTTTTTTACCTCTGTTCTTGAGATGAAAATATACAGAAGCTGGAATGTGTCCATAGAAATAATAGAGGAAAAATGTATAAGTTCCAAACTACAAATGAACAATAGGCCAGCTTCACATAAACCTGCCAAACCTATGTTGGCATGTAGGACTGGAACATGTTTTGGCCGATTAGCCAAGATGTGATTGAACATATATTCTCATAGCAACAGAAGGTTTGTATAGAAAATCAGTAATTCGGTCCGGTACTAATACCCAAGTTAACATTTTACTATCAAGTCCTTTTTTGCGATGCAAGCTGTTCTTATCTTTTTTTCATTACACAAATGCACAAACCGAAAGCAAAAAATATCATTCCAATTAACTGTGGCTTGTAAAGTAAAATGTACCCAAATAATTCATGATTCAGCATGAGTCTTGACTTGTTTTGGCACTGATGCCTCTATTGCCTTCACACATGTAGCTACCTCTTGATGCAGTCAATGTTCAAAGCTGTTGTACTTGCACAATATTTTTGCCCTATTGTTTTTTCATATGAGTGGTTCATGTGTTATACATGCCTTGTCTGTACATTGAGATGACAAGTAGTCCAACCTAATACGTTGGTTTAGAGACTGTTCTAGTTGATGACTTGGATCAAATGGACCATCATGCATACCAGTCGAGCAGGTTTAGTTCTCAGCATAGGAGCAACTGGTATTACCATACATATTTGCATAATCAGCCTAATTTATGGTGAAGAAAGCTGGTGCCACAACTAAACTTGTCCAACATAATATTGGCAGAGCTCTGTATGTCCAACATAATATCCGCGTGCTGAACAGCTGGTTGCTTCCCCCTCGAGCACAGGTTCAAGGGCAACACCCGTGCCGCCTTTCGCAATTTCAGCACCGTCACTCAGATCGACCCTGTCTACCTCAATGGGTTCGACTACTCCTCACTCTGCTTCACCATCGAGCTACACAACAGGCTTGACATCCCAAACGACATGTGGATCATGTGCCCCGGTGGTTTAGGCTGCATTGTCCGCGTCACCACCTTGCGGGTTTGACTACGTGCTAAACAACTAGACGCTTTCGACAACCCGGTCTTGTTCTTCAGGTCGCCACCACCTCCTCCTGCAGCAAACCCTAATCTCCTCACGCACGCGCTCGTCGCCCCCCTCCCCCGCGCCACCCCTTCCTTCCCCCACCACAACAAGGCAGCATCCGTGCCACTTCCTACCTGAACCTACATGCCTCTTTCTTCGTGGGCTTCATCCATGAGTACCCTCTTGCCCTGCTTCCTTCGCTTCTGCTGATGATCATGGTCACTACACACACTCCAACGGCCACGGCTGCCCTGCTACTGCTAACCTGGCACCTAGAGGCGTTGCCTGCTGTCGCAACCCCTCCATCTCCACCACCCTCCCCCACAACTTCCTTGCCCCCCACCTGTGCCCCCCGTTTGGCTCGGGAGGGCACTCGGCCTGGTAAGCGCCTGCCAGGCATAATGGTGCTCGTCGCAACCAGCGTCTAGCGGCGAAGGAGCCCGCCCATTTCGTGGATATGACCACACGTGCGATGCAGCTCAAAGAATTGCAGAACAACCTCGCGTCGTGCTCCCTTGAGCTGAAGACGCTCGTCGAGAAGAAGAAACTTATGCATAAGACCAAGAAGCCAATTTCGCACGCAAATCTTCACAAGCTCATCACAGTGGCTGGCATGGGCAAGACTACCATCGTTGCCCTGGATTCGGTACTGGCTGCTCGGGGATGATCGCCAAGGCAAGTGTTAGCGCGTGTACTCTTACTTTGTCACAACCTATTAGCATACGTGCGGTCTTTGTTGTGCGTCATTGTGTCATCCGTGGTCAGTCTCGTGTCTCTGTCAGGTTGTCTCTCCCCCTCATTAGGCTCAATGTGTGTGCATTGTTGTCTCTCACCATGGTTGGTGCTCGAGTAGCAGCCCTAGCTTCTTGTTGTAGCTCGGTGCTCCTGATCCCCCAATGAACACGAATGCTCATCTGTTTAACTTGGTGTCGTGGAATGTCTGTGGCTTAAATGATCCTGAAAAATGCATTTTGGTCAAGGACTCATTGCTGTTGGCCATGCCAACGATTAGGGGTGAAAACAGGACGAATATTTCCCGCCCGCCCAACTATCCGAAGGCTTACGAAGCAAATATGGGATGGCTGGTATCCGTGTCTGACACTGTTCGACACTATCTGTGTTTGACTCCAGATTCGAGAAAAAATATAGGACATGATACATGATGACTGGTATTCGTTCGAAGTATCCGAATGTTAGGTGTTACGAGAAAATCTATTACAAATTTACCTAAAACATAATAATATATACGTAGATTATCATACATCCGTAGACAGATAAAACTAAATGCTCTTGTTTTCACATCTCACCGATCACTCTCTTTGTGCTCACTTTGATTACACCCCTATATTATTTAATGTGTTGTATGAGGGTGCAAATGAAGTGAATTTTTTTTATCTATCCGACTAACTAACATCTATCTGACTATCTGCTCTGACTCTGACTCTAAGAAAAAATGTAGGATATCATACATGATGAAGAAATAATTATCCGGTATTATGTATGTCCGGCTCTGACTCTGAGAAAAAAATATGGGTAGGATACAGGATGAGCTATATCCGTCTGTATCTGATCCGTTTTCACCCCTACCGACGATGATTTGTCTCCAAGAAACAAAGCTTGTCGCCTGCCTCGCGGACAAGGCTCGCTCTTTCCTGCCCCCGTGCTTCTCTAACTTCAAATGCATAGATGTTTGGGGCACTTGCGGTGGCATCCTAACAGCGCAGGACTCCTCTGCACTCTCGCTCTCCTCGTTCATTGCGTGCCACTACACGCTTACCATTCCCAATGTCGAGCTCACGGTCACCAATGTCTATGCACCGTTAGACCGTCATGACTCCCTAACCTTCCTAGAGTCGTTGTCTGAGCTCCGTACACAGGTTCTAGGTGCCTGGCTTCTGTTGGGTGATTTCAATCTAACCTGGGGCGCAGACGACAAGAGCAATGCCAATCTCAACGCTTCTCTGTGTTCAACCTTCAACGATGCAATCAACAAGCTTGAGTTGATAGAACTCCCCCACCTAGATCGCATATTCACCTGGTCTAATAAGCGCGTGAACCCCACCCTGGCCCGCCTTCGTTGCACGTTTGTCAACACAGATATGAACCACACCTTCCCTAATACCACCCTCACATCCTATGTTTGTACCACCTCAGATCACATGCTACTCCTTGTGGTCATGTACACCACCCTACCCAAACCTTCCACCTTCTGCTTCGAGAACTCTTGGCTACTCCAAGCCGACTTCCTACATTCTGTGCTCCTGGCCTGGAACTTGGTTCACTTGCGCGGTGATGTTGTTGCCACACTTGCTACAAGCCTTAAGGCGACGCGCTGTGAGGCCAAGGTTTGGTCCATGTTACATTGCTCCCCTCCCACAATTCACCATAATTGCAAATTCATTATCCACATGCTTGATGTCCTCAAAGAATACATGTCCCTTTTCCCAGGTGAACAACATCTTCGTGGTGCCTGTCAATTGCGTCTTGCCTAGGCTCTGCGTGAATGTGCAACTTACTAGAAGCAACGTGACAATCAACGGGCTATCAAAGAAGGCGATGTGAAAACGGTGTTCCACCATGCCCATGCCACTTGGCGGCTACGCCGAAACCAGATCTACAACATTGAGGTGGACGACATCTCTCTCACTGCTCATGCTGCAAAGACCAATGCCCTGGCCGCCTACTTTAGGGCGATGATTGGCACTGCGACGGCTCTAACATGGAAATTTGACACCGCCAGGCTCTTCTTCGACCATCGCCCAGTACCTACAGCTTCTCTTGTAGCTCCATTCACTGCCACAGAAGCTTGCGCCGTGCTACGTGACATGAATCGAAGTAGCACGCTGAGCCTAGACGGTTTCAACACTAGCTTCTATCGGGCGGCCTAGCACACCATTGAGTCGCAGGTCATGGAGTTTCTCCACCCCTTCCAGGATGGTACAACCGATTGTTTCACGGATTCAAAACATCGACGTTCGAATTGTATTTGAAATTGTGTATGTAATATTTGCGGGCATGCCAGTATACAGAGTATACAAGAGACAGGAGACGATGTAATGAAATTGTAAACTTTTTGGTTACATATTTCGGTTACAAAGTTTTACTCCACAACGCACATGCTATCTGACTATATTCATGATATCGCGATTGCTTTGTCTTGGTTCCCGGGGCTTCGTGAAGCTCTCCAGTTAATTACGCCCGTCGTCGGGCTACCTCCGATTGAGCTGCGTTGGTGGTCGTCATATTGAGATCGTCTCCGAGTCTGCAAGGCTATAGTCACACGTAACAAAGACCAAGCAAAGTAAGCGTTAGCAATAAAAAGCAGTAAAGTACGGGACAACAGTCTAGCATAAGCTTTTTGGACCGTTTATGTATCCGGGTCATCATCGGCCACGTAGGCCTTAGAATTGTGTTTGTGTGAAGAGGTGAGCTAGGAGCGTGACACGATGCGTAGCTTCTACCAGAAGCGGCAGCATGGCCACCACCAGGAGCTCCGATGCCATGCCTGACTCACCAACTCCCTCTTCGGGGCCTCGGACTTGTCCTCATTGGCCAACCAAAGGCAATAGGCAATAGGCCACACATGCAAAAGCCACAAAGGAGAGAGGGAAATCACTTGTGGGCCACACAGGCTCCAGCCACAACGGCACATATTCTAGTGAGCCACACAAGCGACGGTGAGCCACGAAGATGGTAAGCCACATAGGCAAAAGGGTAATCACATTGCATCAGAGGGTAAGCAACAGCCAACCACAAAGGCAATAGTAGATCTCCACATTGGACAACCACAAAGGTATATTAGTCGCCAACAGAGAAGGTAAGCTCAGCACCACAAGCATTAAGCATCAGTAGCCAAACCATTGCCAAGCGAAGATCACAAACAGTAAAGCCACCACAGGGCAAGCAGTAACAAGCCTCGAGCCACCAGACAACAGCTCACCAAGATAGTAACACGGCTAGCTTCAAATGATAATTGGTATGCCAGAACTCAAAAGCTATGGATAGTACCATCAGGCAAGCATCAAACTAAGGGCAAGCCAAGCAATAGACTATCCCTGCACTGAGCATCAAATTCTTAATAGGAGCATCAGGATAGCAGCAGCTGAGTTTACCAGGAGGTAAACACAATGGCAGTTGGGCTTTGAACTTAAGCACAACGGCGCATAAACAGACAAGCATACTGCGGCCGGGCTTATGTACAAGCACAACAGCGTGGAACAACGGTCAGACAGCAAAAGAGGTGACCAGGTTCACACATGAGGAGCACAACAACGAGCACAGGTGGCACAATGGCAGGGCTATCACGATTCGTGGCCAGAGCCCGGAATTCACTAGCGCATGGCCGGAGTGCAAGACTTTGACGGCGCACGGCTGGAACCCGAAACTTCTTACGGCACACGGCCTGAGCTCAAGTGTCCACGGCACGAAGGCCGGTCATAGAGACAAATAGCACCTTGGCACGATGGCCGGCCACATAGAGAGGACGAGAGAGAACACACGACACGGCCAGAGCACCGGCTACGACAGCACGTCTGGGCTAGACTGGACAGTGTGATTGTTTTACCTTGTCGAAGGCAATGTCAAGGGGCCATGGCAGCAGGGCTCCGGAGGGAGCACAACGAGCGGCTTGGCCTCAGTTTTATCATCACTGGCCGGTGGGAAAGAAAACACTACAGTAGCAAGACGCCAGCCAAGGCCTCGGCGTGCGGCAATGGCTTCATGGCTTCAAATCATCATCGGCAGCACACGGCCACTGGATGTCAGCACGCATGAACGGCAGCAGGGCGGCAAAACAACATGACGGCTTGGCACGGCATTAGCAGAGCCTCGCCCGAGAACAGAAGGAGCCAGCCGACAGGGGGCTCCGGCCAGCAGCAGAACGTCGGGCGCACACAGCAAGGGGCAACGCCCTCTTCTCCTCCGTGCATCGAGTGGTGGTGGTAGGGGCTTCGGCCGTGGGTGGCCAATGAGAACGGTAGCCATCTGAGGCTTGGCCGGGTGTTCTTCAGCGACGACAACAGGGCCTCCTCCATGGGCAACCTCAATAGGGTCTTGGCATGACGACAGGCCCGGCAGAGCACGCAGCAAGAGTCCCAGTTGGGACCCTCCTTCTCCACAGACGACAGCAAGCCTCCGCGGGACACCTCGGCATAGCAACATAAGGGCTCACCAGCCCGGGCACAGGGGCATGGCGTGGCCAGGGGGAGCTCACCGGCGTGGGCACAGGGGCGTGGTGCGTCCAGGGCCTTCGGTTGGCAGGGGGCTCCGCCCTTCCTTCTCCTTTTCCATCGGTGGCAGCGGTAGCAGGGCCTCCAGCCCTTTCTTCTCTGCCCCCCCCCTCCAGCAGATCGATCCCCTCCCATATATAGGCAGCTGGGATTCGGATCAAGAGATAGAGCTCGAATTCAGTTAGGATTTGGTGCTAGCTGATTCAATTCGGTTGGGAATAGATGGGGATTCGAGTTGGTTTTAGTTTTGGAGATTTGGAGATAGAAGCAGAGAGGGAGTAGCCCTGCTGTTCTGCGCCATTCCACCAGAGGAAGGAGACTGTGGCCTGGGCAAAAGGCAAAAAAGAAGAAGAAGGCAGCTAGGCCACCTCGATGTGCAGAGAGAAAAGGATATGGGCCAAAGTTTTGATGGGCTATCTCAGATAAAGAAGCAGGGATTTTTTTTTCCTTTTTATTTTTCTCTCTTTTCTCCTTTTATTTATACTGTTGTATATATATTTGATGCCAAAATATCGTTCTACACTGATCTTGAGCACGTCAATCACTCCTTCATGGTGCTGGTCCCCAAGCACACTGGCGCGATGACCATGGACGCGTTCCATCTAATTTGCCTACAGAACTATAGCCTTAAGCTCATGGTGAAGATGCTTACCTCCTGTCTGCAATGTGAGATCCCAACATTGGTCGACATCGATCAGGCCAGCTTCATCCGTGGCTGATCCATCTCCAAGAACATCATCTACGCCCTAGAATTGGTTCGGTGCTATCACAAGCGGAGAATCGTGACTCTTGTGCTCAAGTTGGACTTTGCAAAAGCTTTCAACATGATCAATTCGGATAGCCTCTTCACGATAATGTTAGCGTAGGGCTTCCCCGACCAATGACAGACATGGATCAAGAATCTCCTTAGCATGTCCAAGTCTGTCATCATGGTCAATGGTTGCCCAGGACCATGGATCACATGACTTCATGGACTACGCCAAGGGGACCCTCTCTCTCCCCTTACCTATTCATCCTCATCGCTAATGTGTTGTAAGTGTTGATCAAGGCCGACGGTGGAGCGTGCCACCCAATCGTCGAACACCTCAGCTATCCAGTGCTCCAATATGCGGACGACACCCCTATTCTACTCCGGGCTGACCTCCAAGATGTCACTCACCTCAAGCATATACTTGATGCCTTATCCCTGGCTGTGCACCATTGCGCGTTCCTCTGGTCTAGTGAGGATAAAACTAGCGGGGCTCAATGTCTCGTGGCCTAAGACAAGGTTTGTTGGCCGCGGGAGGAAGGCGGCCTCGACGTGATGGACCTCCACGTCTAGAACAATTGCCTCATGCTGAAGATGCTCCACAAGCTACACAACCCCGTAGACTCATCATGTATGCACTGGGTGCACATGCACATCGACCTCTCCACTATTAAAGATGCACACTGGTCTACCCTCAGGGGCTCCTACCCTCGTATCGTGTGCTCACCATGGTGGCCTTAGGCGACGATCGATCTACCTCATCCTGGGAGGTTGAATGACTCGGTAGTGGGTGACTCGTTGACACCTACCCTACTTTACATAGCCATGCCACTGACACCATGGTGTCGGTCCGCACGATGCTCTCCGAGGGTCTTCCTACACACTTGATCCCACACCTCTCTCACGTGGACACCATGGAGCTTACGGAGGTTGCCGCCCTCATCGACAGTGCTGAATTATCAGTAACGGAGGATACTCGATGGTGGATCCTTGAATTTGTTAGACCAAACATGATGAGCACTGCAGCTACTACACTTTTATTTGCAAAATCGAGCGCTGCCGAGGGTCCAATTCTTCACTTGGCTGCTAGTTCAGGAGAGGATCCAATGCAAAGTCAATCTGCTACTCAAAAACATTATGGAGGACTCCAACTGTTGACCACATCATCTTTGAGTGCTCCTACCCTCGCTCGGCCTAGGCTGCTCTAAAAGTGCCCGTTCGCGGGGCGTCGAGCGTTTGCTGCCTTTGGGATATGCCACGACCGGCGTACATCCCACCCCTGCATTCGACGTTCTTCCCTCTTCTCTGCCACTGGCTACTTTGGAAGCATAGGAACGAGGTGGTCTTTCGGTCTGCCAGCTTCTCACTCCTCCAGTTTTTGTTGAAATGCCACGGAGATGCAGTGCTTTGGCGCTTCCAGTTACCACGGTTCTCCCCATATGTAATCCATCGGGCCACTTTTGGGCCACCATTCCCGTAATGGAATCCAAGTGGGGATACTCCCCCTGGTTGATCGTAAAAAAAATATTTGTGGGACTCAGCTAAAAAAAGTTTAGCATCACTAAGTTGTGGCTAGGAAGCAAACAGTCACCTAACATCAAGCTTATAGAACATAATCGCAACAAAAGTGAGGCAAAGTGCTTCCAACCAAGCAGGTTAAGAAAATGTAACAATTGTATGGCTTGTCCCATAAGTTGTCTAGACCACACCTATCTTCTACAGCCATTTTTACGATCCTTGGGATACACCATGAGGCATCGTTAGAGGTACCAAAATTTAGTACCTATGAGGTACCAAAATTTAGTACCTAGGCACCAACCAAGTTATAATTCGTGATACCTCCATGTTCAAGGCTTGTGTGATGTAAGTTTACAATTGATGTTGATATACTTGAAGACTTACAACTTGAATACACAACTCTATCTTGAAGACTTACAACTCAAACTCTAAAGCTCTATCTTGTTAGGTTAATAATCCATGTTGCTGACTTAATATCCTCTTCCAACTTGTAGAAGCACGAAAACACAAATTCAAAACATACCGATATTGTAGAAATTGTATCATACTTTGAGAACCCAAGCTTGTTGAAAAACTAAAGCTATATAATCAGGATCTACTCCTTGTCCCTAGCAGCTACGCCACCGTCTCCCTAGGGTATTTGTTATTTGACTAATCACCAAAATAAATAGTGCAGATTATTCTCACTTTCTCTTGATTCGTAAGGAAATTTCTATTTTAAGAGTTTATTGTGGAAATTCCTACCTCTTAGAGCAAATAAAAAGGAAACAATAAGTTGGCTTTATCATGACATAGTATATCCTTTCGAACAAAATTATGAGAAAGAATGAAGTGATAATATAAGAATAGGGAAATAAATAATGCATCTAATGGAGGAATTAAAAAGACTCTAGCATAATGGAGTATTCGATTGCTCATCTAATGATATTGGTTTTTCTCTTTTGCCTAGTGAAATATTTAACTTTGGGTGGCGGTGGGGGGGGGGGCTCGTAGCAAGATGATTGTTTGATTTAAACCACGAACCCTAACTTGCAGCCCGTAAACTCCCAACTCTTTCTTCTCTTCCTCTGTCACATACTCACATTTCTCTTTTCTCCTGACTAGCAACTGGTCGCTTGATCTCTGGTGGCCTCCCCCCCCCCCCGCCCCCCATCGGTGGTGGGTTGTTGCTTATTTTATTGGAGATCTCCTAGTGGGCCCCGTGACTAGTTTTAGCTTTGTTGTCTTGCGAGGCAACAAGCTCTTTCCCTCACACCACTCTCTCCTCCACATTACCTAAAATCTTATGTCTTAATGTATGAGACAGTCTATAATATGAGCATTCTACGTACCTTGAGGTGCTAGGCAAGGTCATTGGGATAAAGAGTAAGCGGTCAGAGATTAATCTCGACTGGTGTTGCATTGTAGTGTTAGTTGCTCGCTTGGTTAATTGGGTGTTGGTGCTGACAGGGCCACATGTGTGCCTTCAGACAGCTGAAATGAGCATCTTGCTACCATTTCTTTGGTATTTTAGTTGTTTTAACACAAACCCAACTACAAAAGCAACAACAAAATGATACATGAACTATCTCCTATCAAACGATTGGTCTAATGAGTAAGTAGTGAATATTCCCTCACACTTAGAAGTTTAAATCATATAGCATAGGAGCATTCTATTTGTGGTGGAAAATGTATGCATCATATTTCTAACAAATTTAACCTATACAAAATTATATAGTGGTCTTGTGCTGGGAACATTCACTGGACATATGATTGCCAGCCTTAACCTCAGCAACAAAATCTTCTCCAGGCAGATTAGCTTTGTCAACAACCTGTTATTCATATCAGTAATTTGTCTCGACCAACAATTTTAGTGAACTATTGTCTGGCTTTAACAACATCATTCTGAAGTCTTCTCAGTCACCCAAAACTGGCTCACAGTTGTAATATTTGCGTTGCTGCTCCAAATATTATTCTCGGGTTCACGGTATCTCCCTCACGCAACTTGTTATAGGGGCTAGTACCAAAGTTCATGAGCAAGGTGCAAAATGATGTTGAGTCACTTTTGTCGATAGTCACGACTATGGAAGGCAGTTGGCCCCGTCAGGTCAGGTCCCTATGGGTTTTAGATCCTTTGGGTCGGGTCCCCACGGGTTCGGGTGGAAAAAATGGCCCCGCAGGGCTATCGGGTCCGGGCCACGATCCCAACTGGGTTCGGGTTCGAGTCTGATTTCCCATCCGCAAGACCACCTGAAATCTTGCACCAGCCAATTGCCAAATCCCGGCTGCCCCACTCCAACTCTTTATCTCTCCCTTCTGAAAGCGCATCTAGCCCCTATGTGTGGTTTTGGTAATTAATGACAATACCTATGGACTAACAATAGTATTGAGTTTGTTAGTAAGTTGTTCCATAGGTGATGCATGTATGAGAGATATGCATGAGCTCTAGGTGAATAGGGAGATTGAAAATGCATCAAGATGAATGAGCTCTAGGTGATGCTCGGGTAAGTGATGACAATGCCTATAGACTAACAATCATATTGAGAATTGCTATTAGGTTATTCCATAGGAGATGCATAAATGATGAAGCATGGATTCTTTGAGAAATGCCATGAGTTTAAAGAATTGCATCAAAAGTCATTAAGATTTTAGTGATACTCATAAGAAGAAGAATAAGCTCAATAAGATTAGCAATAAGCTTGAAGGCTAAGTTACTTGTGTAGATCAAGTAACTAAATGTATAACTTATTAATAGAGTTTTATGGACTAACTCGTGTGCTATGTGTTTAAGAATGAGTGGGGTTGGGTTCTATATGAAGATTGAAAATATGCATGAAGGCTAATAAGTTACTTGTGGAGATCAAGTAACTTACGATATAAATGTTGTCATTTAGGTTTTATGGACTAACCCATGTGCTTTGTGCTTGAGAGTGAGTTGGGGTTAGGATCCATAAGAAGGCATAAGTTGAATTGAAATCATATATGTCAAGAGTGAAGAACAAGAGTGGACTCCATATTTGATAAAATAAATTCCTTGAAGATGTCGTATACAAAGTGGTTTTCTATGGCAAGACAGTGAAGGGCAAGCAAGACTCGGCTGCGATGGACCATCCGTGGTGAAGGGCAAGCAAATAGCTTAGCGCCGAAGGACCAAGGCAGTGGTGAAGAGCGAGTAAAGGCTTTGCGCCGATGGACCATGTGAGGCCATGGGAAGCTATGGATGATTCACATCAATCATATGAAGAATCAAGAAGAGATGGAGTGAAGAATATATGTAAGTTGGCAACCCTCAAGGTTTGAAAGAAAGAAAGAAGCGGTACTTGAAAGTATTCAAATACTCAAAGTTGTTCAAATGCATTTTATCTTTGAATTTGAGTATAGGTATGCCACACTATTAAGAGGGATACAACGTGAGCTAATTGTCGTGTCTCAGTGCTCAAGAGTTTCTATCCAACCCAAAGTGAGAGTTTGTTTTAGGAATCCGGAGCGGAAAGTGTGGAAGTGTCTGAATTGGGTTTCGAAGTATTCCTAATTTGATCCTATATGTTTTAGGTCATTAATTCAGTTGGGATGTGTAGCCCTCTGAATAAGCTTTCCATAGAGTTCAAAATCGTCGAAATCGGACTCCGGGATCAAAAGTTATCGACGTTTTTCTGGGGGCTGTTCTGTTGTACTCGGAGTATAGGCCAGATACTCTGGGCTAGCCGGAGTCTCCGGGTGAGGCTTCACCAGAGAGTTTTGGGTTGGGCTGTTTCAGTTAACCCGGAGACTCTGTGGTACCTCGGATACTCTGGATGAATAGTATTTTCAGCCTAACGGCTAGTTTTTTT
Organism: Phragmites australis; assembly: GCF_958298935.1. Taxonomy (NCBI): domain Eukaryota; kingdom Viridiplantae; phylum Streptophyta; class Magnoliopsida; order Poales; family Poaceae; genus Phragmites; species Phragmites australis. The sequence continues at coordinate 43,583,922 of NC_084923.1, forward strand.
TGAGGTGGGCTATTTATAGCCCCTCACCCTCTCCTTTGGTTTTTGCTGGTGCTCCCACAAAATACCTCAAATCCAAAGCCATTTGTGCTCTCCCACTCCATTCTAGTGTGTGATTTGAGAAGAAAAGTGAGTTGGGTTGAGAGATTGGAAGATTGAGTGCAAGTGAGCCAAAATCCAATCTTGAGCACTTGAGTTCTCGGCAAGAAGTTCGTCGTCGTGTTTGTTACTCTTGGAGCTTAGAGCTCCTAGCTGGCTAGGTGTCGCCGGTGAGCTCCTGTGCTTTTGGTGAGCTGTGGGAAAGTTTGTGAAGGTCGATCTTGTCTCCGTAAGGGAAGATACCAAGAGTGGATCGAGGAAAGCGGTTGAAAGAGACCCAGCTCATTGGAGCTTCCTCAACGGAGACGTAGGATTCACGGTAGTGAATCCGAACTTCGGGAAACAAATCTTTGGGTCTCATCTCTTGTTCCCTTATTTTTAAGTTCTTATTCAAATATTTGTGCATATTGCTCGATCTACTTGTTTGTGTGTATTTGAGTGTAGGTTCTCCGTGGACCTACTTGGAATCATCTCTTGAAATACACGACATCACTTGGTTTGAGCTAGAACTCTTTAGACATCCTTTTATTTCAGTTTCGAGCTCTGTTCTGTACAGAATCCGGAGATTCTGGATTTTTTCAGAGACTCTGGACCTATACAACCTGGAGTATCCGGACTATCCCGGATACTCCGGATGAACAGTGATTTCATGACTGTGAATAGTGTTTTCAGCCATTTTTCAATATAAGTTTTATTGCATATCTTTCACTAGATTAGAGTAATTCTTGTCACCCTAGGATTATAACTTTCACACTTATTTAGGGTGATTGTGCACTAGTTGAGCCTAGCATATTTAGGTTTTCACTTGTGAAAAATCCATTAGTTTATATTCCACTGCAAGTTTAGACCAACGGTAAAAGAGGACGAATTTTTGCAAAAACGCCTATTCACCCCCTCTATGTGACATCATTGTCCTTTCACCTTCATCCCTCATCACACTCATTCCCCCAAAGCCATGAACCCATGACCCCCACTCGCTCGGTCGTCCCTGCCCTCCGCCCATCGACGCTCACGCGCGGGAGGGGATGATCCGCCGATGGATTTGTTGGGCGGGATGCAGGAGGGGTGGATTCGCTGATGAATTTGGTCCACACGCCGTAGTCAGATCTACTGCGAAGGGTGCCAACCGACGGGGGCCAAGACGACGCGAGGTTCTTGGATGACAGTGGCGAAGGCATGCTTGTCGATCCCAAGCCCCTGACAGCCTCAATCCACTGGAGCAAGAAGATTGACATGGCAGGATGCAGACACCGCTCTACTTGACCGACATCGGGGCCACGAGCGCTTCTACTATTCTGCATCGATCCTTTGCCTATATATAAAGGCATATTGTCCCCCCCCCCCATTGATATGCAATTGTGGGCTTCACCATGGGTGGTGGCCATCGAGCTACTACACCGGTGTTGAGATGTATCTGGCCGTCGCGCCATTGATTTGCCTTCGTGCCATGGCCGTTGAAGCGAATATGCTCCGGTCGGCCTTCGTGTCGTGACTGTCGAAGCGAGTGTGTTCCGGCCAGCCTCCATGCTATGACCATTGAAATGGATATGCTCCAGCGCCATCACCGTTGAGATGTGTTATGGGTTCGATTCTATATTCCAGCTAGCTGCTGAGCTATCGCCGTCGAGGTGGTGGTTTGATTTTTTACTCCGACCAGCTGATGCGATATTGCCATGGATGTTGGTTGCCACCATCTTGTGGCATGCTGCGTGGTCGGGTTTTGAGTCCCCGTCGAGGCCAGGGGCAGAGGTGGTTCTGCGCTCGGTATTGATTTTAGGGTCAGATCGGGTTTGAAGAATCGGGTTCGGGTTGGGTCTGTTCCAGCAAAACCCGATAGGGTAGACACATTGCCATCCTTAGTCGCGACATTGCATTTCTTAGTTATCCTAGTGAGCAATCTGGAGACACAACGATCCATGCACTAGATGTTTTTAGCGTACACTATGTCATATACTATTCCCATGTTATTCATGGTACTTTGTGATTGTTTTGATACACCATGTTTATTCCCCATGTCGTGTTAATGGTCATGTGGTGATCTATTAGATATGTTAACCTGAGTTAGAGCTTTAGTGTCCAAGATGGCCTCAACTAGGTTCTACATGTCATCGACAAAGGTATCAATGTTGTCGATCCACCTCTAAACTTGTAGAGTTATTACCATATCAATAGGAGGGGCGACTAGTAGAATCGTAGCCCCTCTAGCCGCTTAGTGGTAGGTGACTGCAATCCAGAACCTCGTTCATGGGGAGTGAAGGTTTATCTAACCCCTAAGTGTAGTTTTAGTAATTAATGATAATACATATGGATTGATAATTATGTTGAGAATTGTTAGTAGGTTATTCTATCGGTGATGAATGGAGGATTGAGCATGGATTTATTGAGGAATATCATGTGATCAAGAGAAATGCATCAAGATGAATGAGTTCTAGGTGATGCTCGGGTAAGTGGTGACAATACATGTGAACTAACAATTATATTGAGAATTGTTAGTAGGTTGTTCCATTGAAGATGCATAAGTGATAAATCATGGATTCATTGAGGAATGCCATGAGATCAAAGAGATGCATCAAAATTATTGAGCTCTAGGTGATGCTCATGAGATGAAGGAGAAGCTCAAAGAAGATTGACGATAAGCATGAAGGCTAAGTCGCTTGTGGAGATTAAATGACTAAATGTATGAGATTGTCAATTGAGTTTTTATGGACTAACCAAATTACTATATGCTTGAGTGAGTGGGGTTATGTTTCATATGAAAATATGTATTGAATTAAGATATTCAATATGTTGAATTAGAAGAGAAAGATCAAGATAAGCTTAAGGAACAACTTGTGTGTTTGATCCTTATGGTTCACGTTTTCGATGGTGAATCGGATGAAGACGATGTGAAAAGAGAAGTCTTCCGTGTTTGGTTCATGGGAAGCAATCAAGTGAATTTCATCAAGCTTCCAGAAGATCAAAAAAGGATCGAGATGGAAAGCGAGGATGAACATCGTCATCAAGCTCAAGTGAAGAGTTTATGATAAGCCTAAAAGAAGCATTAGGACTCGGATGATGTGTTCGTTAAGTCCAACAAAATAGCTCAAGGTAAAGGTATAACTAGAATAGGTTTTCTAGTTTTACCAGTCTCAATGTGCTTTGTGGGAGATTGGGTTATAGATTGATAGCCGTACTATCAAGAGGGGCTGCCAGATGCGTAGCTCACAGGATGCCAAGTGCTCATGCCATATGCTCAGTGCTTGGTAGGTGTGTGAGTAGGTCTTGCTTAGTGTGTTGATGGTATCTAAATGGTGGTTTAGATTTAACCTTTTGTGTGGTTGTCACCTTAGTGGTGGAAAGTGGTTGTGGCCAAGCCCTAGTGGTGTTTGGTGTGTTCCATGTGGTACCTAGTTTAATTTTGGATGATTAAGCTTAGTAAAATGGGTATAAGTGTCTGAATTAGTTTTCAGAATGTTCCTATGTTTAATCCAATGTGTTTAAGATCAACCAATCACTGAAATCGAACATCAGGTTCAAAAGTTATCAGCCTTTTTAAGAGTGTTAGATGTGCTGATCGGAAGTTCTGATGGGTAGATCGGAAGTTCTGATGTGTCGGAACCTCCGGTTTTCATAATCATGGTGTTCTCAGATTTGAGTTAGTTTTGAATCGGATGTTCCGATCCAAACATTGGAAGTTTCGATGTGTGCTTTTTAGCATGTTTGGGTGTGCTCTTTGTACAAGATCCGATCGTTAGGATTCATAGGATTGGAAGTTCCGATCTAGGGATCGAAAGTTCCGATCAGTGTAGAATCTGTGCAACGGCTAGTTTTTAGAGTTGGGGTATTTATACCCCTTTCCCTCCTAGCATGGGGGAAAGCCTTTAGAAGTCTTTGGAGGGGTTGTAAGTTGTTTTACTGGTGCTTGCAAAGACTTGAGAGGTGTTGGAACTTGGTGTTCCACATTTGAGTGCTCCCCTCTTTTCTCTTGGGTTGATTTGTGATATCCAAAGCCTTTGTGGCTTAGTGAGTATAGAGAGAAGTGTGAGAGGTGTGATGCTTTGGTAGCCCACACTCGGCTTATTGGTTGCGTGTGTTGAGCACTTGGCTTAGTGTGAAGAGTGCATACATGAGTTTGTTACTCTTGGAGACCACCATCTCCTAAACGGCTTGGTGGTGGATTGCCAGTGGTCTCCTCAAGTGAAGATTATGAGGAGGCTTGAAAGTGGTAGCAGAACTCACCATCTTCGGAGTGGAGAAAGAGTTGACCATAGTAGAGAAGAGGATTGTATTGTGCAACCTCGTGAGGAAAATAGTTGCAAGAGATCCGGCTCAAGTATGACCGAGCTTCCTTAGCAGAAACGTAGGATATCGATGGATATTTGAACTTCAGTAACAAATCATTTATCTCAATATATCTTTACATTTGTGCATTACATTGATATGCTTGCTTGTATGCTTATATGTATTTACATTGAATTAATTTAGTGATATTCCTTCTAGCTCGTTTTACTTTATCGAAATATCCGATCAGTGGATAGGAACATCCGATTGATATCGGAATATTCAATCAATGGATCAGAGTATTCAATTAGCTCTTGTGTTCTTGTATATCTTGCTAGAATTTAAAATCATCTTTGTCACCCTAGAATTGTAATCCTTCTCAATTATTTTAGGGTATTAGTGCACTAGTTGAGTCTAGCATTTTTAGGTTTTACACCTGTGAAAAATCTGTTAATTTATTTTCACTGCTAGTTTAGACCAACTATTAAAAAAGGAGGATGAAGTTTTTAAAATGCCTATTCACTCCCCTCTAATATGACATCATTGTCCTTTTAGGGAACTCCTAAGTTGAAAAGTCTTCGAGATGATGTACCAGTAATATTTGTTCCATTAGGCCTGGAACAATTTTGGTGTTCCACAGTGGGTATAGTGGTCGAAGGAGGACTTCTGCTGGTTACACCACCACCAGCTTTAGATTGAGCGAGACCAACGGCCTTGATGGCTTTAGCTTCCTTGGCAGCTGCCTTGGCATCTAATTGTCTCTAGCAAAGGTTGTTGCCCCATCGTCATTATTTTTTCAACTACTTCTGGGTCATCTTGTGGTCTGGTTATTCTACAATGTTAACATTGTAGGTCCCTGAGTCATCGTAGTAGACTTCCTCATCAAAGAAATCCATAGCATCAATGCAAGGCTCTTCCTCTAGAACTAACTGGTCCAAATAAATAGTGTTTTGGTAGATTGAGCTACCATGGTGTGAAGTTGCAGACAAAGATCTACAAGCTACATACTTGGTGAAAGAAACTAGCTCAAAAGTTGAGGAACTCAAATGCCAAAAGATGAAATCCGATCTTACAGATCTGTGTTCACTTGGCTAGGTTATACATAGATTTAGGGGCCAAAGTCTTCATAGAACTTCTCGTCTGAAAAAAAAAATCCGTCATGGTAGTCATGATCTTGTCAATCGATGAAAACACCTTGTCGATCCCTACGGTCAGTGCTAGCTATTGAGGATTAGTAAAAATGACAATGTAATGTTTATATGGGGCAGGGATCACTAGGTCGGCACTATCGAATGTAAGATTGAAAAGAGAAACACACTATGCAGACATGTTCGGGTCTCCTGAAGGATAATAGCCCTATATCATAGGTGCTACCTTGATCATTGTATTAACTTGAGAAGAGGATTACAATTTATGGTGCCTAAATATAAACTCAAAGCTATTTAGCGAGACCTTCGAGCATGGGCTCGAATTGACTTGTCTTCTCCCGAGTTGAGTTGGCTTGTGTTCAATTGAGATGGGATTGTCTTGGTTGTACCCCTAATCTGGTTTCTATAGTCAGGCGGAGAGGGTTTGTATCCTACTCGAAGTCTTGAGCTTAGTTGACTTGATTTGTATCTCCCGGGGTATTCGAGGCACTTCCTTATCAGGAGATTCTTTCCAAGTAAGATAGATCTTGACTTTAGAGAACAAGTTCGCATCGTACTTACCGTGGTAGCTTCTAGAACCCTATCTCACGGAAGCTAGACAAGTGTACAATGGAGATTCCATCCTTAGATCATACCATATTTCTAGTAATATTTTAATTATTAATTATATATTCCTCATCAACTATTTTTAGAATTAAAGTATGAAATAAACAATATACATACTATTGATGAAAAGTGCATCTATATTCACAAATGAAGCTGAAAACAAAAGGAAGTTGCAAGTTATGAACATACAAATGAGTTCCAAATAAAGTTGAATTCAGAATTAAACTGATTTTTGTAGTTATCTACAATAAAACCAAAATTTGAAACTTTAATTTTAAATTTTAAATATTTTTTAAGTAAATAGCAAAGAAAGAAATGCATGCTTGGACTAAAATTGGAACATCACCTTAAATGAAATCAGTGTTCTTAATATACATAAAAAACTGAACAAATTATTTTATAATATCTAGGCCGTGCAGGTGGACAGGTTGATGGATTGGTTGCTTTTAATTTAGAATCACCTAGTAGCATAAACGACTTTGTTCGATGAATGGTTTACAGGGGTGGGCTCCAAATTGAAATTGCAATTGTTGGTGGGAGCTATTGCGTTATGCTAGGATTTATAGCTTAGTAGAAATGATATGATTTTTGATAAAGAAAACCAACTAAATCTTGCAGATAAGTTTTATACAGAGGAACATGCTGGCTCCGCTGTTGGACACTGCTTCAGCGGAGTGAAGAGGACAAGGATATTATTCATCATGCTTGTCATACGCTGGAGACGATGGATATGCAGATTTTCGCCTCACATGGATGAAGATTTAATAATAGGAATTTCTCTTATGTTGGCGTTGCTTGTTGTTATGTTATGTCAAACCTTATTGCATCACGGATGTCTGATGATGTCAGTTTAATGGCTGACTTTTGTAATAATTGACGGTCATGTCTCTATGGAGGCTGAAGCCGAGATTTTCTCATACAACAAAAGAAATAAGAGGAGGATAATACCTTAGAGAAACTAAGTATTTTTGCATTAAGAAGAATACAAGAACCTAAATTGTTATTGGAAGTGGACTCAGACTGACATACCTCCCATCAACTATGTTAGGTTCAATTCCTGCACACACGAAAAAAACATCTCAGGAAGAGGAAGATTACTCTAGAGATTTTAGGATTTAGTTCATATTTCTAATTTCCAAGAATCTGGATCCCAGTCTCTCCTTTCCAAGCAGGCCCTAAGTGTTAACGGTCAGCCTTGTTCTACATCCCTAGCATGGCAAACACAATATGATCGAAGGTATTGTCATCTACCTATCTTACTGATGCTGCAATAATGCCAATCTGTTTGAAAATAGCACATGATTATGTTCAAGTCTCACTCGACAAGAACAGAACAAGACAGATTATGGGACTTAACGCACGGATGCAATGCCAACAGCAAGCTAAGCAGGAACCTCCAATGTTGTTTTGTTAATTGGTTGGGGTGGCTGAAAATGATAAATCAGGGAATTGGCATAGCAGCAGTGTGACGTTTAAAGATGAACAGTTGTACCGGCAGCATTGGTTTCAGTAGAAGCACTTCAACTCTAAGTTGTAACCTCCTGGATATTATATTTGAACACCATCATCTAATTTTTTCTGCTCACCTACACCTCTCCATTTCTTTGAGGGAGTTGTTATGCTTATTTATATTATTGTGCATATACTGTGCTTATTACTTCACCGACAAAAAATAAGTGATGTTTTCAAATGCGTAATCAAGTTATTTGACTTGCGATATCTTCAAAAGTGATTAAATTGGTCAATAATGTCATGTGCGGATCTTCCTTAAAAGTAAGTTTAATAATGATAATTTACTAGGTTTTGAGCATGCATTGCAATATAAACAATCCAAATGGTATTTTTGAGACCGTGTCTGTATTCGAACCCTCTCTCTGTCTCTCTCTCTCTCTCTTTACTCTCTCTTTACTGGAGAGAATATTTGCCACCCCAATCCGCCAAGCCATTTGAGAGCATGACTTAGATAAACCTGAGTCTAGCCATACCAGCATAGGTATATTGTACCAATATTTAAAAACTGGTGAAAATCGCCAAATAGGTTTGTCCTCATTTGTTTTGATCAAAACGGCCACGGACCAAATCTTCAGTTTCACATCCAAATTGCCATTGATTCGGTCCCTTACACTACTACTTCTCGGTTGATAGTGGCAAAATCTAGTCTAATTAAAAAATGTGAATTCACAGAAAGGTAATAACATAATATTTCCTTACGGATTTTAAAGATTCAACGCTCTCGGTAGCATTCCAGAATTCGCCAATCGATCCTCATTTTTCATGTTCTTTGGGGCTATATATAAGTGAGAAAATGGACTGGTTTTATATGCCAATAAATTGAGTAGAATGTTACCTAAGAAAAAGTGTATGCCCTCGAAAAAATAACGTGAAAGTCATGAATATCAGTTGACCAGGTAGTTATATTCCGTTCCAGGCTAAGATCTGAACAACTTCTCACTTGACTTCCAAATGTACAGTGTCATATGTTGCTTCAGCGTCAACGCTAGCTATGCCAATCAAGTCTGTCCTTGGATGAAAGCCCATGGAGCCCATGGAATAATTTCCCGTGAATGAAGTTGACAGATGATTCCATATGATGGTTGATAAGACAACCGAATTTCATCAATCACAATTACTAACAAAACGACGGAAACGAATAAAAATTGTACCATTTTGAACCATCATCAAATTACTTAATTCTGTGATTTAAATCTAGGAAGAAATAGGTTATTTGTAACGGAACCCAATTTCTTCTCAAATCAAGTTACAACGATGATGGCCGTGATGCGCTAGCTCTTGAGGAACTCTTTCCGTGATTAAGAGAAGACCTCAGTTTCTACCGGGCGTCAAGGTAAACTATAGCCATTTTTGCAAAAATAATAGGCCTGGTAGTACTTAAAATCTAAGCCTCAATAATTCTGATATTCCCTATTTAGCAATAGTTGCATCACGGTCGATTCACAGAGCCACGGTAGCCAATGGATTCTGATATATATCTAACCCGATGTCTTACTGTAACGAGCACAGCATTTTGGATCTGGTTGGTGCATTTGACATGACAAATCGGGTTGATCAAGTCCCAGGTCACAGTCAAATATGCACAATCTTGTCCAGGAGTTCTATCTTCCATCATGTCTGGTTCTGGCATTGCCAAGGTCTTCTTACGTATTCTTGTCAACTTTCATTTTTCTCATAAATGTTCAAGTAAATCACCGGATAGAATACATACCATCTTTGCATACAATCAGGAAGTCCTCTTTTGTACTAAGAGAAATCCTCGAAAACAACTTGAATGAATTCTCCGAAAAACTCTATATTCTGAAAAACAGAGGAGTTAAAAGCCGACCATTCTCTGGAAAGTTCATCATAATGTAAATAGACTATTGTTCGAATGAAATGGTAACAGATTATAGAGTGCGTTTCACACATATTAATCCTACTTTAAAATTAGTACTAGCTCCTCTCTTTTTTGGATTGGGACTTGGGAGTTATATACACGCAGTACCAGTCGCTGACACAAGAAAGGCTGATGCTGCCATGAAACATAATGTCGATGATCAAATCCGATGGAAGAAGATGCTAAGGCCGCCGTCGCCGCCGTTTACTCCCTGCCATCCGATCGGCTCCACGAGGTGGAATGACTCCGCGTCCGACGACCCGACGATCCTCTCGAACCTCCCGCGCAGGTACTCCACGCCGCCGCCGGGCAGCCGCCCGGCGCCGGCGGTCACGGCCCACAGCTTCTCCAGCACCCACCCCTCCGCGTCCGACGGCTTCTCCCGCCTCGCCGCGAACCCCACGCGCCGGCCATTGCAGTACACCAGCCACTTGGGCGAGTTGAGGAGAGCGCCGGAGTTGGGCGCCCACTGGCGCTGGTACTCGAGCACGATCCTGCCCGCCGCGGCGATGTCCGCGCCGCCGAGGCCAGCGGGCAGATCGAGCACCAGCAAGTGCTCGGATTCCGCGGCGGGCAGACCGTGCTCCTGGAGGAAGAGGCGGACGCGGCGGTCGCCGGTTGATGGTAGGAAGAGCGTGCCACGGACGATGGCGGACGCGGCGCCCGGCGCCGGCGGGCACGGGAGGAACGTGGAGGCGAGAAGGCACCGGACGTGGTTCCACCACGCCAGCCACGAGACATGGCAGCTGTAGTGCACCGCCTCCTCCACGGCGCCGTCGCTGCCGTCTTCCACAGGCACGACTGCCGGCGGCATGTGCTCACGCAGCACGTACGGCCGTTCCGAGGACGCGGTGCCAAGCTAGCTAGCGCATGCAGGAAGAGCGAGGCAGCGAGCAATATATCACGCGAGGAAGGGAGGGTTTTAGCTTTTAACAAGGGTTCCGGTCCTTGGGACGATCGATTCGCGCGAGAATTTGTTAGGATCCATTTGCATGCATGCATGCATGCATGTCTCGGCGGTAGCGAGCTCTCTCTGATCGTGCCCGGTGAAGTAGCGCGCTTCCCCGCCATTTAGTGCAACATCTGTTAGCTCCGTTCATGCTCTATTAGATCTGGAACGCGTACATGATGCTGGAGATGCACGCCGCCGTCACGGCGTCACCTTGCGCCACGCGCTGCTGCTATGTACGACATGCCGGCCAACGGTCCAGTACGCCCGTGCATCGGATGGCAACGAGGTGCCGGGGGCCTGGCATGGCTGGGCTGGCTGGCGTGCCAGGCTTCCCGCGCGTTCCATCGTGCCCCGCGTGGTACCGAGCTACAGCCTACAGGGTTTGGATTTAGGTGTCGCTGGTTAGATTTGGGAGTTGCCCATGGGGCCGGTTGATGCGCGAGATTTGGAGCTGTGCACCCGTGCCGCGCCGAAGCAAATGGGCCGCTCTGCTCGGCGCGCGGCAGACGGCAGTTGGGCTGCTCGTAGCCGCGTAGGGACTGTGGATGGAAGAAACTTCTGGGATAGGTGCGGTGGCCGGCCGGCAGCAGATGGGCTGATGGCGAGCGTAGGTTGCGCCGCTTGGGCCGTGCGTGCTGGAGGCTGTGAATGGGCACCGCGCACCGGTTATTTTAGAATTTTATTATTTATATGTTTTCTCAATATTTATAAATTATACAGTTATTTCAACAAATTGTAATAATAGGCTACCATCATCCATGTTCATCGGGCAATAGAAATGTGTGTTCTATGAACGGGCTATATCTTATAGGCCTTGCCGGTCAGGAAATTTAAAAATACAGTCAGAGCACGTGTCACCTGTTTAGAAGGCGAGAGCTTGATCTCACACGTCACTTAACGGGATATTTGGACCAACCAAAAGGTGTCAGCTACTGTTTGGTGATACTTTTCGATAAACACATCACGTCAGATTCGCTCATTTGTCTGTACACTTGTTTATCTATTTGTAGTTGTACGAGCATATACATATTCATTTTTTTCATTTTACTCTCAGTCTGTGTTTGTTTGCTGCTTCTGAAACTGCTTTTGCTACTGGCAGAAGTCAGAAGCCAGAAGCCAGAATAAACGAAGTTCTGGAGAAGTGGCTTCTGGAGAAGCCAGAAGCCTATTTCTGAGGAAAATGAACTAAAGTTGAGAAGCTCGCTGAGATATGCTTCTCTGAGAAGCTATGTGCTGAGAAGCCAAAAATTTATTGTAGAAACCAACAACCTATTTCTAAAAATAGCTTTTCAGAAAAGCCAAAAGCACTGCTTTTCAGAGAAGCTCAAAAGCAGAAGCTCAAACAAACACGGCCTCAATCAAAAAGTATGCCGGAACATCAGTCACTACCTACCGTGCACTGAGTCTCAGACCAGTTTTCTTTCGAAAGTTGAAATTGCAGGTTAACAACGTTTCAATCCAGGACGAAAATAAGACGTTCGGAGCAGAGAGGATCGGTCATGGCTTTTCTGTCTACCATCTATCTATTGTCTTGATATTTAAGGGAAAAATGAGTCACCACAGTAGTGAGGATTAGTTGCTGATTAATGTAGTGAGTGTATGGTGGCATCTTCAGTGTTTGTTTTAGTAACTTACGGTGAGGTAACAACTTATGGCAACTTACATGGAGATTGTGTAGAAAGTTCAGATGAGATAACAATATTAGTTAAAAATATTTTGTAGTAACTTATGTGAATAATTTATTGGTAAGTCTATAAGTAAGTTGTTAGTACTGTAACATGTAACTGCCAATGTATATAAAATATCTTCAAAATGCATGTAGGAAACGTTTTATAAATTTGTTTGAATTAAAAAGATAATATCATATAAAATGATAAAAATATATATAAATAGAGCATTACAAAGGAACTCACTTTTTATCAAATAACCTAGGGTTGAAAATATTTTTATAAATTAGTACATCATATAAGAAGAATATTTGTGAATTTTTCTTTATTTTTTGAAATTTATTTGAGGTATTAAAAATTGTTAGAAGTTATAAAGTAGGCATCTTTTGAGAATTTTAACTAAATATTGGTGTAGCCTTTTTGGATCAAAATAGATAAAATAGGTTGCTAGTGTGCTCTAATTTGCTCATGAAAATATTTAAAAAATTTGTGGACTACTCTAATACTAAATAAAATAAAAAATTAAATGAAATTGAACATGCATGTGCTAATCCAACCACATACAGACTAACGACCGAACAGTGGGTGGCACCACCCATTGGCCCAAGATCTTCTGACTGGCGGGCCCGGCCAGTGACATATGATCTGACCATATTTTTGTATTTTTAATTTTCTAATCGGCGGAGTTCACAAGGTATCATGTGTTACTCTTGCCCGATGAACAGGCGATGATAGTATAATCTTGCAATTTGTTGAAACGGTTATGTAATTTTGTAAATATTAAGAAAAAATATATAAATAAAAAATCAGCTATTTTACCCAAATTCTCCGGCAGGATGCCCACGCTAGAGGTGGACTCGTCGAATGTCATGGAGGATGCTGCCGGCTTCGGCTTCTCAAGCCCTTCCTAATGTTTTATACTTGCAGTCGTCGCTACTCGACATCATGCATTGTCCTGATCACCGTCGATGCCACGGTGCTCGTGGGGGTGCCGCCGGCCATGCCGCCCGTGCCCGTGCCCGTGCCCGTGCCAGGCCACATGTGACCAGCGTAGCAAAGCATACGCTTTGCGCTCCTGGACTTGGTCGGGTGCGGGGTGCTGCCCTGCGACAGTGCGGCGTATTGTACTGTAGTGCCGTCGCGAGGTGATGCTCGGCTGCTCGCCGCTCCATCGATCAGCGAAGCCAGAGGCCTCACGCCGGCAGGGATGCCAAACTGAGACTGCTCCTGGTAAGATCAGTTCATATAGTAGCACCACTAAATAAAAATGAACGATCAGTTCACTTTTGCCAATGTGTCGATTGCCCCTGCCACTTAGTAAGATGCATCCAATTTACTCTGTCACACACCTGTAATCGCTCCAGTTGATACGCCACTCCCCTTCTCCAATTCTGCAGACCCCGAGAGATCAAAGGGACCATGTAGCAATCGTGCATAACTCAGCGAGTCAAGACAACTAACACGCATCAACACCCCGAGGCGCATCACAACCACAACTCAAGCGTTTCCCCGGCAACACATGCTAACACGTCACACCAAAGCAGTCCTGAACGTCAAGAACACCACCAGATCACAAGTTCACAAAAAGTTACAGTGACCGAACCGCACAAAAGACCAAAGCTACGTGCGCCTCTTACTCTAGCCATGCATCGTGCTCCGGCTCCGGCGCCGACGCCGGCAGCTCAACGGAAGGAACACAAACCTGATCGCCCGCCACGGAGCTAGTAGGGGCTCTGCCCCTGCACGTTGCCGTGCGGGTTGTACAGGCACAGTGTCAGCGTGGCGCCGGTGGCGCAGCTGGCCTGCGCGCACCCGACCTCGGCAGTGCGCCGCCACACCACCTGCGTGTACGTGCCGCACTGCACCCCCGCCGAGCACGTGTTGTTGGCGTGGCTGTAGAACTTCCCCTGCGCCACCCACGACGTCACCACCTCGACCGGGAGCTCGCGGTAGCTCGCCCACCCCTGATTCGCGCCGTAGGGGCTGGCCCCCATGTTCGCGAACGCGCACCCACTCTGCTGCCGCTGCTGGGCCACGGTCTTCCCCGCCGCCGACGCCAGGTCCGCGCTCCACCGAAGCGGGGACACGCCCACCGCGGCGCGCGCCTGGTTGTGCGGCACCAGGTACTCGTCCACCGTTGCGTTGCTGGTGGTGCTGTTGCTGCCCCACGGCGCTTTGGTGGCCGCGCCCACGCTCGCGCCTCCCGACTCCAGGGCACGAGCGCCGTGGGCCGGCGCCGGTGCGGTGCACAGCGCGAGGAGGAGGGCGAGAAAGCACGCCGTGGCCATGGCCGTGGGGAGGAGGTGCTGGCGCTGGGGCGCCATGAGATCTGGAGTAGGTGTGCTGAGTAATGGCTCAGTGAGTGCGAGTGCGAGCTTGTGCGATGTGTTGTCGCTAGCGAGTTACTAAGAAGAGAGCCGATTACCGGCAGGCAGCGCGGCCGCGAGCTTCGTTGTACCTGGTGCCGACTGCCACGGCTTGTCTGGGCACCCTCGTGATGGCGCGGCCCGTTCGATCTCGCATGTGGCGCGCCGAGCCTGGCGAGATCCGGGGGGTTGTTGGTGCGTGTCACGGTGTCAGTGGTCGACATCGTTTAGGTGATTCCTTTGTCTTTAAGATCCAGTTCACCACGGTGTTTTGTGGCAGGATGAATGGCACCGGGGCGACTATATCAAATAGCTGAAGGCTGAGCACCGGAATTGTCGGCATATTTAAGATCTTATTTAGCATAGCTTGTGCTTCTGTATAATCTATTTCTTGAAGAATTCTGTGAGCAGTAGGTTCTACTTTCTAGATTGTACAGTTTATTCTTAGAATCAACTTATTAATAATCTACTATAAAATCCTACTATTTAGCACTATTTCTATATAATACTTTAGGATCTATAAACAGAAATTGTATCAAACATGACCTAAGTCTGCCAAACATCTTTTACCTAAGTTACCAAAAATTCAGCTGAAGAAAATTGGAGCCACAACCTCGGCTGCCTCAGAGAATCTTGCCAGAACTTCTCATAACTATGGCTGCGGGATTTAAACCATGCAATATCTAATTCTAGCTCCTGCTCACGACACGAGAAGTCTTTGGAATTGGCAGGCCCAACGGGTTCGGGTCAAGGCCGATTTAGTTTGGGGCTCATGGCACAATCCAGGCCCGACTAAATCTGGCCTAATGGGCCGATCCAAAATGAGTCTTGGGCTACCCATTTGATCGCAATTACCCTCAATTGCCACCAAATTTGTTCCCAACTTTTGCCGGCTCCCCGCGCCTCCCTCCGCGCCGAGATCGTGTCACTGCAATACTGGCAGAATGGCAGCCATGGGAGTTGTTGCCTGCAGTGCATCCAAGAAGAAAGAAGAAGAGAGCAAAGGCGGCAACTTGAGCCGTCAGTAAGATTGAATCGAGTAAAGAAGTTGTTGACTGAATGTCTCTATGTTAGAACATATTTATATGGGTTCGTGAGGGTGTGCGCGTGCGCGTTACTTTCGAAAAAAATCCCCCTCTAGCTTGCCAGTCTCTTCTCCGATTTTCTCACTGGCTTGCTAATCCTTCGTAGTTCCCCGGCGACGGCGGTCCACTACAGATCGCCTCCACCAGATCCAGGCATTCTTCCACCTCACCCGCACATCTCTCGTAGGCGTCCTCCTCTCGTCGTCTTGAGTCTCCCTGGAACCGCGTGGAGTGGAGATCCATCCGGAGTTCGGGACCTGTGTATGCTTTCTTCTTTTGTTGCTGAGAAAGCCATTTTTTCTTTTTTTTCTTTTTTGTCGCCGATTCGTTTGAAGCTGAGGGGCAGATTACGGTGGCGTTTGTTTGATTCGAATTTTGGTTTGGGGATGTTTGATCGCGAAGTTCTGCGTTGATTTATGTTTGCTCTGTGTTCGCCTCACCAAAGAGGACACGATGCCCCCCTCGTACCTCTAGCCAAAAAAACAGGTTCAAAGGACCAAGCTATTCATGGAGGATCAACCCCATTTACCGACAGTGGAAATGGGGTGTCATATATTCAATCCAAGATAGCTGCTATTAAATTTTATTGTCATCGTTGTTTGAATTACTGTACATATATGTTTCTGTCACCGTAAGTTTGCTAGGATTCATTATATCTCCTGTTTAATAAGGACAAAAGTTGGGTATAGCACTAATGTGAAAAGCTAATAGCTGGTGGTTCAGTAATTTGTTGCGAAATCATAGATGGTCTATGCGCACACATGCATGTCATGGGCAAAAAATGCCTTTCATTACCTTCAGTTCTGTGTTTGTTCGACATTGTTCTGTTTACCTATCTCTTGATATCCATGTATGTGTATAATAAAGCATCTGATCTTTTATTTGCACAGTTTGTGGCTGACTATTTTCGGCAGGCTTTTACTCACGCAAATAACTTCTGTAGCGTTCATTATTCACCAAACTTGATGATTAGTTCTTCAATTCGTTCTTGTGCAGAAACAATGACGGCTGGCTACATTGTGGGCTCACTGGTTGGGTCCTTTGCCATTGCATATCTGTGTGACACATTTGTTTCTGACAAGAAGGCATTTGGAGGTGAGTGTCATCTTACATAGATTCCCGTGAGAACCCTGTGCCAAACTGCCTGTAAGTTTGGCACTAAGCCGCTACATTATTTGGAAACAGGTAGCATTCCTAAGAGTGTTTCTGACAAGGAGCGGTGGCAAGCCACGGACACCAAGTTCCAGGCCTGGCCTCGCACCCATGGACTACCGGTCGTCATGAAGCCAGAACTTCATCGTCAAGTCCACTGAGTAGACGAGAGAAGCTGCTTCGGCATCTTATTTCCACCTTGAAGCTAAAGTTTCTTTTCTAGGTCTTAAATTGTTCATTTCTAATAAAATGAACTACAGTTAGGATTTGATACTTTTCACCTATCTGTGAGCAAACAAACTCTGGGGCTTTCGGCATACTTGATATTTGTATTCTGATGGCTTCTGCTCCTTTGCGAAATGTTCCACCAGCCAGTAAATAATCGCATTGTTTTCCCATCGCCGTGTAACCTTTTGCAATAAATCTTAGACTTATGATGAATTGTGTCGGTGAACTTCTCCACCAGGCAGTAAAACACTCCTTGCTTTCTTATTGTCCTGTGATGTTGTTTCGCAGATCTGCTGCTTTGATTATACGCCATGATGCTCTTCTTTTCGTTTCTGCACTCTAGGGTAGTCCATTGCTTTTGTAAGTTTATATTGTCTTAATGTATTGTTGTGCTGTTGTGCAAGCCATTGGTGACAGTTCATCATTGTGATGTCCTATTTAGTGTTGAGGAATACAAGTCCCGCACGATGCATCGATACTGTTGGTTTGGTGCATGGCCATTGCGGAACTAGATTTGGCATGGACAATGGCGTTTGAGGACGGCAACGTCACCAAGGTAGCAAGACCTGCTTACCGACCTACTTTTTTCGCTAAACTTCTGATCATCCCTGACGATCTTGAATTCTTGCTGCGGGCTGCGAGCTGCAGATTGTTAAAAGAGGCTGGCCTCTCTCTCTCTCTCTCTGAACTGCAATTTTTGGCATCATAGGGTTGTTTGGATTGTAGCCATACCATTTGCCAAATTATTCGGTGAAACTGGGTAGCATTTGATTTGGTGCCAAGTTATGTAGCTAAATCTAGCCTCTAGTTGCATGATTAATTAGTGGTACCTATGCAAATTGTGTTGATGCTTCTGTGCTTGACCAAGGTGAGACAAGCACACACCTATTTGTTAATTAGCAAAAGGTAACACACCACTGTTTCATCCAACCATAGAAGGTGCGGTAATAAACAAAAGAGCAAGACAAGAAAGAACGGCAGCGATGGCTCGCCAACAATTTCGCGGAGGATTTCGCCGCCCTCAATGTCAAGATGACCAAATGGGCAAAGGCGTACCAAAAGGACATGGCAACCATTCAAACAATAGCCAAAATCTTGGGGCACTGACAAGATTAGTAATAAGGTACCAGCTGATACATCCCAGCTTGTCCACGCAAACCGCCTGGAAAGTCAGATCACAGCGATATGCAATAATTAAAGCTAACACATTAACACCAGGAGTCCAGGACGAGTTAAACAGAGTTCGATGCAACAAATTACACCTCTAGAAGATACATACATACCAAAATATATCATCACCAGTCCGCAAATCTCTGCCTAAAATATGCCTACAGTTAACTACGCTCATAGATACCACAGCCTTATTCATGCTTCAACAGGGAAGCAGTAACAACAGTGAAACTACGTTGCTTCTGCCTTGACCAGCGCAGAACCTGGCTCCTCGGTTGCAGCTGGTGAATACTGAAGCCAGTCTTTCGCGCAGACAAGTGCCTCCACAATCTCCGGACGAAGAGAACTTCTGTAATCATCAAGCATGCGGCTTCCGGTTCCAGCAGAAAATATAGAGCTGCCACTGCTAACCATAGACAATGGAATGGCCAAGATATCCCGGGCCATCTTCGACAGAGTCGGAAACTTGAGGGTGTTAAGCTTCCACCAGTTAAGAATATCAAACTCCTGGATACGTGGAGTAAGGGATTCCTCCAGGTACTGTTCCAGCTCGCATTTTGCAGGCTGGCTACTTTGAATCTCAGAAAGGTACATATCAAAGTCAAGAAGCCCATCACCAGTGGAAGGAGGATTTCCTTGAGTAACATCCGCATTGGCAGGCACATTATTAGAGTCCCATTGTTCAACATACACAGGGGTCAATGGGAACGGCTGTGCCCCATACTCCTTATACAGCTCATGCAGAGAGTCGTTTACCACCTTAACATATTTTGCAGCTTCAACACCATAAATTTTGGCGTAACTGAACTCAACAAGCTTCATCTTGAAACGTGGATCCATGACAACAGCAACGGCTAATACGAGGCTGCAATCTTTCCAGTATTTGTCAAACCTCTCATGCATATCTTTAGCAATGCTACTGAAAATGGGATCTTCATGTCCTGTGGCATTTCCTAGCTCTAGCTGCAATTTCCAAGCTTCATGGAAAAAGATATTTGCAGTTGGGTTTGCTGCTGCCATGATGCTATGTGCAGAATCATACAACAGTTTCAGGCAATTACAGGCAGCCTCAACTTTCTTCCAGTCCTCTGCAGAAGGAGCTTCATTGTAGTTATCATCACATGTCTCTAGTGTAGTGAAGGCTTGCTTATAGTCCAAGGCAGCCAGTAGCATCAGATAAGTGGTGTTCCACTGGGTTGTAACATCTAGACAAAGGGTCTTGGTACTGGGAATCTCCAGCTGCAGAGAAATCTCCGCGAACTTCTCCTCACGGTTTGGAGAAGCTTTTATGAATTTGATACTCTCACGGATGTTGTAAATCACACCATGAATTGAAGCAATAACATCCTGAGCAACTACATTCAGAATATGTGCATAGCACCTCACAACAAAAAGCTGCCCCTTAAGCATGAGGTTGTTCTTATTGGAGAGATGGTCCCTTAGATTTGCACTGTAAATATCATGGGAAGAGCAATCATTATCCAATGTGATAGTGAACAGCTTGTCCTTCATATTCCACTCTGAAAGGCTGGAGCTAATAGCATCACTAAGTGCATTCTCTGAATGAGGAGAAGACACCATCATGAAGTTCAGCATTCTTCGGTGTACTTTCCATTCGGAGTCAATAAACTGCCCTGCAAGTGAAACATAGCCAAGAGTCTGACTGGTTGTCCACAGTCCTATAGTGAGGCTGATCCTTCCTGGAATAGTGCTGAATGCTTGCAACAGGTTTTCTTTTGCTTTCTGAAAAACAGCGTACACCTCTCCCTCCACTGTATCAACATCTACAACCCTGAAACGAGGCTGCAGACTCTCAATAAAAGCAGTGAAGGCTGGCTGCTGAACAATGTGAAGAGGGTAGTCATGCAAAATGATCATCTTCGCCAGATAAGAGGAGCTACGGTCTTGATCAAAAGTGGCATTTGCATAACCAGAGTATCTGTAGCGTCTCTTAGAAGGACGTTCTACGGTACCCTCACCATCATTATCAGTACCAAGGCCTCCTGCTGATGGCAGTGCCAGCTTCCTCTCTTGGTCTTTCATAACAGGACAGGAACCCAGGGTGATGTGCCTCTTGAGATGGCTAGTGCCTGCAATTTTTGAGCCTGAACTATATGCAAATGTTTGCTTGCATAGATTGCAGCATGCTCTTGAGCTTCCCCCTGGCATGGCTTCTATTGTGAAGTGCTCCCAGACTAGTGACTTCTTCCTCCGGCGTCTTGATGTGGTTTGTGGGGTCACCTCAGCATTGATCAATTCATTACCATGGGCCATCTCATCACCATTGACCATGTCATTAACTTGAACCAGCTCATTACCGTGGATCAGGTCACTAACTTGAACCATCTCATTACCGTGGATCATCTCGCTGCCTTGAACCATCTCACTCCCTTGAATCATCTCATTACCATGGATCATCTCGTCATCATGGACCATCTCATTACCATGGACCATCTCGCTACCATGAACCATCTCACTGCCATGGATCACCCCGTTACCATTGACCATCTCACTGTCATGCACCATTGCATTGTCATTGCTGTTTGGTTCACCCATGCTGAGATATACAAGCTGATGAAACCCAAAAGGCCTGTCAATTTGAATGAACAAAAAATAAAATCATGTTAGGTGCAATGTAGTCAAATCAGAACACTTGATTGAAGTATAGCTCCAAAAAGAAATCTGAGGTAAACCCTCAAAGTTGTCACAGCATAACAGATAGACAGCAGAAATTTTGGATAATTTCATAATGATAAGATCTGATTGTTTTAGAGCAGCAGTCCCAACAATAAATTTTCAAGACAAGATTCAGACACAACCAGCAATGCAGACTATTTCAAAAGCTATACGAGGATTGTACTATCTAAAGCAAACTAGACAATATAGAGATGAGTTTTTCAATAATTAACACATAGTATGGCATCCAACAGTATAAAATTACAGCACATATTGCACGTATGAGATAGATGCTGGCAATATTTTACGCATGTATGAATAGAGTATTAGAAATACAATCGAAAATGGACCAATGTCACCAAGCCAGGCAAAGCAAAATGCTAAATGCAAGTAGTTGAATATGCTGAAGAGTTGTAAATTGTAACAGTAAATACGAGTTCTAGAAAAACAAGAACCCCATGCTATCTTGATTGGAAATTTAGCACTGTCAGTATAACCACAAGGGACTGCACATAAATTGCAAAAGAGAAAAATGCCCCCACCTAACATAGCTTTTTCTGCACAAAGTAACTATGCTCATCCTTTGCACAAGCCAAGCTCAAAGACAAAACCAGCCATGCTTGTTGGAGCTTCCTGATAAGAGGTAACAGTATAGGCATCGAACTATATGGGATATCGGGCATCGAACACACATCAACAATCCAAGCATAACTACCCTTTGGCTAGGCACAAGACGCACAAAGAAATTATGTGCACGGAATCATTTAGCTTTAACTGCTCTACATAAAACATATTCAAGTTTACGCTGAATTTCAGCTTCTAGCTCTCAGTAACTAACGTCTACTAGTCGTACTAACTCTGTACCTCAATATGTGAACAAAACAAGACACCCATACAACAGCTTACTGTTTCCCTTGCTCCTAACTCCTCACAGACAACAACCAAATCCTACTCTTAGACACAAATCCGAGTCGCGCCAGACCTTGAGTAATTCCCTTGCGAGAAATCCTGCCGATTTTCGAACAGCTTATTTCTACCACAGCGATTTTCGAACCGTGCCCTCCTCCTACTGTCAGACACAAATCCGAGTCGCGCCAGACCTTGAGTAATTCCCTTGCGAGAAATCCTGCCGATTTTCGAACAGCTTATTCCTACCACAGCGAGTGATGAACCGTGCCCTCCCCCCCCCCCCAAAAATATAAATAAATAAATAATAATTCACTCGGAGGATTGGACTCCTAAAAACACGCCATAATTTGCTCGTGAATAATATAGGAGCAAGACCGCGACTCAAAGGCACAAAAAAAAGCAAACAAAAAATCTACACCAGAACAGAAAATCGAAAGTCTAAACCGAACCCTAAACTTGTCAGGGGGAGCGCTTGCTCCCGCCTACAGATCCGACGAGCGACGAACCAACCGAGCACAACACAGCACGGCCCAGCAGGCGAGCACAAACCGCGACCAGATCTGAACCCCGCAACCGAACCAATCCACGGAGCTACGAGCAACAGCACGGACGGGAGACCGAATCCACGAAGCCACTGAGCAGCAGCGCGGATAGGAGATAGTAGAGGCGGGAGGAGGGAGAGGAGGAGAGGGGTTTAGAGTTGAGGGCTTACGAACGTGGAGGGAGGCGCAGCGGAGGCGAGGCGATCCAAACCGGGGGCTCGGCTTGGTGGCGGTGCAGCAGGATTAGGGCTCGGCCCAAGAAGGATGATTGGACGAAGGCCGGGCAAACCCTAGATCTTGGGGAGAGGACAGGAAGAGAGAGAGAAGGGGGCTGCAGGGGGTTAGAGAGAGAAAGCGTGAAGGGGGTTCGGCTGCGGGAACGTAAAAGCGGGTCGGGATCTATTGGGCTCGCGGCCCACGGCCATGGGCCTCGTGAGCTGGAGGCTGTGACGCTGCCGGTGGGCCACGGTGGGGCCCACCCTGCGTGGACCGGCCTCTTTTTGGGCGTTTTATGGCTGGAGGTTTTCGAACTGGGTTGGGGTGGGAGCCGCAGCAGAGTTTTTATATTTTTATATTTTTCAATTAAAAATTTAAATAAATAGATTTCTCATAAAAAATTATAAAACTAGATACTGCCGTACTCTCAGACAAGGTAAGGTCTCTCAGCGGTAGCCTTACAGTCCTCCGAGAGGCGGTAGCTACTGTACGTGAACAGTAAACCTCAACTCAATGAACAGTACTTTGATGTTTAATTTTGCTACTATCTTCTCTATTCAGAATAGTGATGTTCTGTTGCTCCAAAAATCCTAAAACTTTTTTGTAAGTGTTACATAATGCATGTGCAACCCATTTTAACTGAATTCACCCAAAAATTCTGTGTAGAATTTAAACTAAAATTCTCCAAAAAAGACTACTTTTATCACTTCTAGCAATTGTTAGCGCCTCAAATAAATTTCTAAAAATCTGGTAAAATTCACTAATATTCTTCTTATATGATGTGATAATTTCTAAAATTATTTTTAGCACTATTTTTATATATGTTTGAATTTAAATTAAGTTAAAAGAAGAATATCACAAGAAATTATAAAAATACATATAAATGGTGCATTACAAAGGAATCCACTTTTTTACCATATAATCAGGCTGAAAATAATTTTAAAAATTATCACATCACATAAGAAGAATATTAGTGAATTTTACTAGGTTTTTAGAAATTTATTTGCGGCGCTAACAATTGCTAGAAGTTATAAAAGTAGTCTTTTTTGGAGAATTTTAGTTTAAATTTTACACAGGATTTTTGGGTGAATTCAATTAAAATGGGTTGTACATATATTATGTAATATGTACAAAAAGTTTTAGGATTTTTGGAGCAACAAAAAATAACTATTTTGAATAGAGAAGATAGTAGCGAAATTAAACTTTAAAGTACTGTTCATTTAGATTTACTGTTTATATACTGTAGCTACCCGCCGCCGTGGGCTGTAAGGCTACCCGCCCCCTGAGAGGGCGGTAAGAGCCTGTGGGACTACTTACCGTCCTCTCAGAGAGCGGTAAGACCCTTACCGCCTCCGAGAAGACGGTAGGCGTCTAGTTTTGCAATTTTTTCCACGAGAAATCTATTTATTTAAATTTTTAATCGAAAAAATATAAAAATAAAAAAAGCTCGCCGCAGCACGGTGTCTTGGATTGGGCCGACCGTCCAGGCTTACACGATGGAGTTGTTGGTTTCTAGGGTTTTTATTTGGACCGTCCGATCTGTCTGTTGTCTTCTGGTCCGCTGTGACCCGTTTGCGAAGTGAAATAAAACACTAGCCTAAATAGATTCAGGTCGGGGCTGTATTGGGTCAAAAGGCTTTGTTTGACTTAAGTTTAGATTGAGAGAATCTAATATAGTCCGTAGGATTCGTAAAATCTTTTTTTCATTAGATTATAGATCGTGAGATTTTATAGTATAATTTGGCTCGTAAATTATGAGAATCTGTTTTTATATTATGATTGTTTGTTTTTCTTTTGTTTTTAAGGCTATAATCTATAAAAACCAGGACCAAAATCAAAGACTGTGGTTAGCACTTTGACTATGGCTAAGTTTTTTTTTTGAGACCTCACAAAGTTACAATGCGTAAGTCCATCAAATATATTTGCTTAATTTGTGTAGCGAAGAAAGGTAGCGCTACAAGGAAACATTTTTAACAAAATGGAGCCAGCTATCACTAGCCTGACTTGGTAAAAGTTGCTTAAAAAAATGGCAGAAAACTTCCGTAGGGTGTAGGCATCAAATATGCATGTAGTTTGGCTTAAGACTAACCCAAGGAATTTTCTTTAAAGTCAGATTTTCATCCTGAAGGAATTTTCGTTTTCTTCAGCGTTCTAACGGTTTTCTTCACAGTTCTCGTCACGAAGGGATTCTTAGTATCATTTTCTTCAGGACAGGATTCTCTCTCCTTTCCCTTTGCGATTTCCCTCAAAGAGAAGCTGTTGAAGATAAGAGAAAATAAAGAGAATAAGAATAGGGAAGGGACGAAATGAAGGGAATATGGTTGGAGATGGTCTAATTAAGACCGAGTCGGAGAAGAAGGTATATAATGAGAGGTGCAAATAATATTGAAAACGGAGTGTGAATTAGCTGAAAGACATACCTACAAGCTTTCAATTTTTTTGAAACATTGCACAGCTCTAGGTGAGGTTATGTCTTACATTCATGCTGATTTGCATGTTCAAATTCACCAATTTAAAATATATAGTACTATTGCCCTTGAAAATTTTATTTTATTTACATCTTTAAATCATGATCGATTCGGAACTCGAAATTTTGCGTGCATGTAGCGCATTACCATACCTAGAGCTATGCAGGTTTCAAAATGTTTGAAAGCTTCTAGGTATATTTTTTGATGAATTTGCACCATTTTCAATATTTATGCCATTTGCACCTGATATGCCTCGTATAATGAGGGCAAAGGCATTGGGAAGCAAGAAGACTAATGGCACCTTTCATGTGCTCGTCTCGCCATCTTTACAATATAATTTCATCGTTGTCATGATAATCTCTAATATAGAAATAAGGTTGATTTGGTGGCAAAACCCAATATAGTTTTCGTTCATATCTAAAATATTTCCAGTATCGTGCTTCGCAGAGACCATAAGGGTAATTTGGCACGGCATATGTTTTGTCGGAATTTGCAGTGCATTATCATGATCTTGCTTACAGGTATTTCTTTGATTTGTTTTGTGTTTCATTACCTGTTTACATTGTAAGTAAAGTTTTGTACAATCAAAATGAGAGAAAAAAATTATCGGATACTAGACAGAGTCTATTATGTTCAAGTTTCTACTGGATATATATGACATTAGATACGTGATGCTTCTCCACTTAAGAAAGAAGTTGGATTGTATGCTTATGGACTGAGAGATGATGAAATTGAAATTCATCTTTTCCAAGGAAAAGAGAATAAATCTCGCAAATAACACTTCTTGTAAAAAATGATCGCAGAACTACACTTGTAAGTGACACAAATCTACGCTCCTTTTTAACATGGGGTATCATGAGAAAAGACGGGTTTTGTAATCAGATGTGCCACCTAGTCACCTAGGACAGGAGCTGACAGATCAGCTGCTCGACTGCCTGACTGGCGCTGGTTCTTTCTCCTATCAGATGGTATGGGAAGTGGGCCTAATGCATTTGGGCTCATCCTGGCTGGAAGGCGAGTGCACGAGTGCTGACTGCTGAGGCCTGAGTGCGATCCTTCATTTCTTCTTCGCTGTGAGTGCTGAGCACCGAGCATCAGACGACGCCGTGTCCACGGAGAGCAGCAGAGCACCCGGCCCTGCGCTGGTCATGGTGCCGGGTGCCCTCGCACGCCGCCGCCTCCACGGCAAAAGAAAACGCACAGACCAGCACGTCGTCAGCACCAGCCGAGCAGCCCAGCTCCACCACCGCTCGCCCGGACAGCTCACCCGTCTCCGAGACGTGAACTGACAGCACGACTCGGAATGCATGTCCTCTGGACTCTAGTTTAGATGTAATCCCCCCCCCCCCCCCGCACTTCAAATTGAACTGAATTTTTTCACTTGACTTCTTCTACTTCCCTGACGATTATCTTGATGCGTGCTGCAGATTGTTAGGAGGCTTGCTAAATGCTAATCCATTTGTCGCTTCCACTGTTTAGTTTTAAAAAAACCTTTTTTTCCTTTCCGAACTGCCACTTTGATTAATCTCAATAGATATTTACACACTTTCTAGTTGCAGTTAATTTTCTGCTCATGGGGCATGACAGCAGCAAAGCTGTCTTCACAAGCATAGTTGTCCAGAAACAATGGCAGAAAGAAACATGTCTAAAGAACAAACTACACAGAGAAATGCAATTACATTTGTGGCTCAAGACCAGAATAAAAAAAGTTACTGGTTAATGACTACACGCGCAGCCTCATAGGTCCTGCGATCACCCAAGTAAGAGGTAATGTAGCACTGGATCTCGAGCGCGCAATCTGATAGACAATTCAGAGGCGAGATAAGTGTGAGGTCACCAAAACTGTGGATGCAGAGATGAAACAACCTCATCAGTTCACAGTAGCAAAACTGAATTTTGAAGTATTCAGAAGATAACTTGGTTACAATACCAACAAAAAAAACACACAACAGTGACCCGATGGAGTCAAGGATAGAGGTATTCATTCACATGAGGCAAGCATCACGAATGAGAAAAATAAGACATCCGTGATTCAGTAAACTGGCCGACGACACCAAGTTCACAAATTCCTTTGGATCCTGAAAACCGGTCCCCAGTAGTAACCAGAAATGCGCAATTACTATGAAAACCGATCAAAATTCAACGAGAATTCGGACAAATTCACGTGATCAATTTTGCAATTCAGGGCAAATTAAGACCGAATCGACCGACCGGTTACCGGTCGAATTCCACTAGTGACTGACCGAATTGATCGATTTATCACTCGGGTTTTTTGCAGTGTCCGTATTGACCGATAACTGATTGAATTTCCCGATTTAGCGACCGCATTTCTCGGTAACCGGTGAAGTTAAAAAAACAAAAAAATAGCTCAATCTTGTAAAATCAATAACTAATTCATCTTAGCTTCAAATCAAGTGAAATAAATTTTGTTGGTTTCCTTGTAACATGATATACATGATAAAAGTATTTATACTCACAAAAATGTTGAATATTTTCTATGAGAAAATGTATTTGCTAAACCTAGTTAAATGCATAGTTAACTCTGTGCTAATCTAAAAATTATGAAACCAATTTTGTTAGTATTCTTACATGATCCTATGTCTTTTAAAAATACATGAACTCGTGAAATAATTATTTTAATATACAAGATTGTGTAAATGTGTTGCAACTCGATTAATTCATAACTAACCCATCGCACCTTCAAAATTAGTGAAACCACTTTTATTAGTTTACTTATACTATGCTTTATGTAGGAAAAATAATGGTAGATATGGAAAAATAATTACAGTGTTGTTTGTTAATATATTCACTTTCTGCTTGTAAACTTTGTAAAAATTATAGAGAAATTAATAACACTCTAAATGAAGTGAAACTAATTTTAAAGATACTTTTAAGATACGCTCTATATAAGAAAAATATATATTAGTATGTTAAGCTTTTACTTAACGTAAGTTAATAAATAAGCTGCATACTTTAATTTTTTTTTTCAAACTTTCTCACTAGAATATGATGCAAACAACATTACTTTTTAGAAAAAATCATATAAGTCCTAAAATTATCTCTAGTTTTTAAAAAAAAATTATGATTTTTTAATTTTTTTAATTCAAATTAAAAAACCGGTCGTATTATAAAATCAGTACGGATCGGTAAGCTCGGTAATCACGATTATCAACGGTAACCGACGAATTTTCAAACCCTGACGACACCACAGAACTGATGCTGGAGACTAAAAGTAAACAGCATTCTACAGTTACACATTCAAATGAACATCAACCCATGTTCCATACACTGGATTCAAAACAAGGTACAAATTATATAAGCAATCAGCAGATACATTCTCCCAGCTTGTACACGCACATCAGGGGCAATGTCACAGCTGATACAATTAAAGCTAGCACATAGCAACAGGGACGAGTTAAACAGAGTTCAACACGACAAATTACACCTCTGTGAGATAAATACCAAAACAGATCACAATCAGTCCGCGATCTCAGCCTAAATTGTGCCTACAGTTAACTGCACTCACAGTTGCGATAAATAGATACATGCTTCAACAAGTGATAACTACTGCGAACCTACGCTGCTGCTCCTTCCACCTTGACCAGCGCAGAACCTGGTGCCCCGGTTGCAGCTGGTGAATACTGAAGCCAATCTTTCGCGCAGACAAGTGCCTCCACAATCTCCGGACGCAGAGAGCTCCTGTAGTCATCAAGCATGCGGCTTCCTGTTCCTGCAGCGAATACAGAGCTGCCACTGCTTACCATGGACATTGGGATGGCCAAGATATCACGGGCCATTTTAGAGAGGGTTGGAAACTTGACTGTGTTGAGCTTCCACCAGTTCAGAATATCAAACTCATGGCTACGCGGAGTGAGGGATTCATCCAGGTATTGTTCCAGTTCAGATTTTGAGGGCTGGCTACTTTGAATCTCAGAAAGGTACATATCAAAGTCTAGAAGACCATCACCAGTAGAAGGAGCAGCTCCTTGAGTGTTGTTCGCATTCGCAGGGCCATCATTGTTTTCCCCTTGTTCAACATATGCTGGCGTCAGTGGGAGCGGCTGAGCCACATATTCCTTATACAGCTCATGCACGGCATCATT
The DNA here is from genome assembly GCF_958298935.1 of Phragmites australis. Taxonomy (NCBI): domain Eukaryota; kingdom Viridiplantae; phylum Streptophyta; class Magnoliopsida; order Poales; family Poaceae; genus Phragmites; species Phragmites australis. The sequence goes on from NC_084923.1 coordinate 43,612,957, forward strand.
GACCACCTTAACATACTTTGCAGCCTCAGCACCATAAATTTTGGAGTAACTAAACTCAACAAGCTTCATTTTGAAACGCGGATCCATGACAACAGCAACAGCTAACACGAGGCTGCAATCTTTCCAGTACTTGTCAAACCTCTCATGCATATCTTTGGCAATGCTACTGAAAATGGGATCTTCATGTCCTGTGGCATTAGCTAGTTCTAGCTGAAGTTTCCAAGCTTCATGGAAAAAGATGTTTGCAGCTGGGTTTGGTGCAGCCATGATGCTATGAGCAGAGTCATACAGTAGCTTCAGATAAGTGCAGGCAGCCTCCACCTTCTTCCAGTCCTCTGCCGAAGGTGCTTCATTGTAGTTATCATCGGATGTCTCTAGTGTAGTGAAAGCCTGCTTATAATCCAATGCAGCCAGCAGCATCAGATAAGAGGTGTTCCACTGGGTTGTAACATCCAGACAAAGGGTTTTAGTACTGGGAATCTCCAGCTGCAAAGCAATCTCAGCAAACTTCTCTTCGCGGGTAGGAGAAGCTTTTATAAACTTTATGCTTTCACGGATATTGTAGATGACACCATGAATTGAAGCAATGACATCCTGTGCAACTGCATTAAGGATATGGGCATAGCACCTCACAACAAACAGCTGTCCCTTAAGCATGAGATTGTTCTTGTTGGAGAGATGATCCCTCAGATTCGCACTGTAGATATCATGTGAGGAGCATTCGTTGTCCAATGTGATGGTGAATAACTTGTCCTTCATATTCCAGTCAGAAAGGCTCATGCTAATTGCTTCACTAAGTGCATTCTCTGAATGAGGAGAAGACACCATCATGAAGTTAAGCATTCTTCGGTGTACTTTCCACTCGGAGTCGATAAACTGCCCTGCAAGTGAAACATAGCCAAGAGTCTGACTAGTTGTCCACAGTCCTATAGTGAGGCTGATCCTTCCAGGCATAGTGTTGAATGCTTGCATCAGGTATTCCTTTTCTTTCTGATAAACACCATACACTTCTCCTTCCATTGTATCAACATCCACGACCTTGAAACGCGGCTGCAGAGACTCAATAAATGCGGCAAATGCCGGCTGTTGAACAATGTGAATTGGGTAGTCGTGTAGAATGATCATCTTTGCTAGATACGAGCAACTGCGATCTTGATCAAAAGCAGCATTTGCATAACCAGTATATCTGTAGCGTCTCTTGGATGGGCGCTCCACAGTTCCCTCACCATCATTGTCAGTCCCTCCTGTTGAAGGAAGTGCTAGCCTCTGCTCTTGATTTTTTATCTTAGGACAAGAACCCAAGGAGATGTGCCTCTTGAGATGGCTAGTCCCAGCAATCTTTGAACCAGAGCTGTAGGCAAAGGTTTGCTTGCAGAGTTTGCAGCACGCCCGTGTGGCCCCACCAGAAACAGCTTCAATAGTGAAGTGCTCCCAAACCAAGGACTTCTTTCTCCGGCGTCTGGATGTGGTTGGAGGGGTCGCCTCAACACCGACCAACTCATTTCCTTGCACCAACTCGTCACCTTGGGTCAACTCATCACCTTGAGCCAGTTCATCACCTTGGACCAATTCCTCAACTTGGACTGCCTCATTGCTTGGGACAATCTCATTACCTTGGGCCACCTGATTGTCATTGGCGGTTTCCTCAGCCATGCTGAAAGGCTAGCAGCTGGAACTCACGAAAGCTGTCATACACGGCACATGAAAATCAGAACAGCGGTCAATTTACTAAACGGGGGAGCTAAATCAACTTCGTGTGCAAGCATTCATGCAACTGGACAAAGTATTGACCACATTACAGATAGATATACAAACACAACATAATTTCATGAGTAAGGTCTAATCTGAGTAACTAGAGCACAACTCAAAACAATAAATTTGCTATGTTAGTATGGACTATGTTGACTAACAGACAAAAACTCAGGGGACAAGAAACACCATGAAAAGTTTATTAGCAGTACATAAAAGTTAACTTCCTCCACAACTCAGATTATTGAATAAGCTCGCAACTCAGTTACGTTCTTTGCTTATAGTAGCCTATTACCATCTTAAATTCATCGGTGAGAAGGAAACGGTTGGGTACCCGTTTGACATGGGGCTACAGAACTTTTAGACTTTCACCTTTAGCTGCTCGGCCGCCCGGTTAGTTACAATACTGGATTATACAATCCAGCTTTTATAATCCACCATGTTATTTCAGCTTGCAAATTATAATCATAATCTACAAACAGACCCTAGAGCTAGCTTTAAACCGCGATTACAGTTAAAACCCACCATCCTTAGCTACCAAGCATGATCAAATCTTTCTACATGATTAAGCATACACAAGCTTCTGGATTCAATTCCCCGAAGCACAACCTCCACCGTTTTCTAGCTCCCAAAACCCACCGAATGGAGCTGCTCTCTCCGGAACTCTCCTCGATTCCGGCCATGACACCTGTCAGAGAACAAAAACTACAAATCTGGCCCATGCAATTTGATTCCCTGTTCCTAAATTCGAGATCCCGTTCAATAGGGAACCAAACGACACCTCTCCATCAGTCTACGGCTGGAGCGCACCCCCGCCGGTAAAATTTTCCGCAAAAACGAAACAAATCCGCTGCATGGCCCACGGCGGCCCAATCCGGACGCGCAAAACCCCTCCAAATCGCGTTTAAAAGCACAAAAAGCCCAGGAATTTGAAACCACGCGCCTCGTTCCCCACAGATCCGGAAGAACCTAGCCCGAACACGCGCAGATCTACGCTTTCAAACGGAAAGAAACTACACCCGGCGAGAGGAAGCGTATCGCGGTAGCGAAAGAGGGAGTGATGATTCGCAGTTTGGGAGCTTACAGGAGGAGGAGGAGGAGGTGGCCGAGATCCGGAGTCCGGATTAGCTAGGGCTCGGCCCAAGAAGCTCCTAAGGCCGAGCAGGCGTGGTAGATCTGGTTGGTGTTTTGGGGGAGGAACCGGGAAGAGGGGTGGGGGAATGCGTAGTAGGTGAGGGAAACTTTGGTGGGCGAGCGAGATGGGAAGGGAAAGGAAGGAGGCTTACGCTGCCGGGGCGGCAGAGAGAGAGGGGCGTGACGTTTTGGGCTCGCGGGTCGCGGCCCATCCCCACGTCTCGCGTGGTGGCGCTGGTAGTAGTAGTACTAATATATCACTCGGAGGATTGGACTCCTAAAAACACGCTATAATTTGCTAGTGAATAATACAGGAGCAAGACCGCGACCCAAAAGCACATAAACCCAACCAGAGCACTCAAAGGCACAAAAAAAAGCAAACAAAAAAATGCACACCAGAACACAAAATCGAAAGACTAAACCCAATCCTAAACTTGTCAAGGGCCCAACCGACGAACCAACCGAGCGCAACACAACACGGCCAGCAGCCGAGCACAAACTGCGACCAGATCTGAGCCCCGCAACCGAACCAGTCCACGAAGCTACGAGCAACATCACGGATAGGAGAACCAATCCACGAGGCCACGAGCGGCCACGCGGATAGGAGATGGTAGAGGCGCAGCGGAGGCGAGGCGATCCAAACCGGGGGCTCGGCTTGGTGGCGGTGCAGCAGGATTAGGGCTCGGTTGAGCTGGCGGCTGTGATGCTGCCGATGGGCCAAGGTGGGCCCACCCCGCGTGGACCGGCCTCTTTTCAGGCGTTCTTATCGCTGGAGGTTTTCAAACTGGGTCGGGTGGGAGCCGCAGCACGGTGTCTTGGATTGGGCCAACCGTCCAGGCTTACGCGATGAAGTTGTTGTTTATAGGGTTTTTATTTGGACCGTCTGATCCGTATGGTGTCTTCTGGTACGCTGCGACCCGTTTGGGAAGAGAAATGAAAGACTGTGTTGGGTCAAAGCTAGGTTTATTTTAGTTTTAGATTATAAGAATCAATATAGTCTATAGAATTCGTGAAGCTCTTTTATGTATTATGGGATTTGTAAGTATAATTTGGCTTGTAGATTATGAGAGTCAACTTTTATATCGTGTTTTTTCTTTTAATTTTAGGGCTAAATTCATAATCAGAATAAAAAAATAAATATGGCAAAAATCAAAGACTATGATTAGCACTTTGATTATGGCTAAGTTTCTTTTAGGGACCTTACAAAGTTACAATGCGTAAGTTTATCAAATCCATTTGCTTGTGTAACGAAGAAAGGCGGTGCTAGGAGGAAACATTTTTAATAAAGTGGGCTCCGCTATCACTACAGAGGCCCTAACAATAGCATGACTTTGCAAAAGTTGCTTAAAAAATGGTGGGAAACTTCCGTAGGGTGTAGGCACCGAATAGGCATGTAGTTTGGCCTAACTAAGACCGAGTCGGGGACGAAGGTGTAAAATGAGGGGTGCAAATCAGTGAAAATGTCACAAATATTGAAAACAGTGTGAATTAGCTAAAAGACATACCTAGATGCTTTCAATTTTTTTGAAACTTTGCACAGCTCTAGGTGAGATTATGTCTTACATTCATGCAAATTTGCATGTTCAAATTCAATCCAATTTAAAATATATAGTACTATTGCCCTTGAAAATTTTTCTTTTTTACATCTTTAAAACATGATCGATTCTGAACATGAAAATTTGCATGCATGTAGCGCATGTCCATACCTAGAGCTGTGCAATGTTTAAAAATATTTGAAAGCTTCTAAGTGTGTTTTTTGATGAATTTGTACCATTTTCACTATCAATGCCATTTGCACCTGATATGCCCCATATAATGAGGGCAAATGCATTAGGAGGCAAGAAGACTACTGGCACCTTTTCTTGTGCTAGTCTCGTCATCTATACAACATAATTTCATTGTTGTCATGATAATTTCTAACATCCCTCCGTTCAAAACTAATAAGTGTATTTTATTCTAGAAATTTCAAATTTTATATACTTTAATTAACATTGAATTGAATTATAAAAACATCTAATGTATAAAAATTATACAGCTAGATTTACAATTTAAAATAATTTCATACTATATATGTTTTGTAGCTATAAATAATATATTTTGTGAGAAAATCTTAGTCAAATCTAACTTCGAAAACCGAGTCTAAAAGAAATACAACCACTATCATAAGTAGAAAATAAGGTTCATTTGGGTGGCAAAACCCAATATAGTTTTGGTTCATATCTAAAATATTTCCAGTATCGTGTTTCGCAGAGACCATATGGGTAATTTGGCATGGTGTATGTTTTGTCGGAATTTGCAGTGCATTATCATGATCTTGTTTACAGGAACTTCTTTGATTTGTTTTGTGTTTCATTACATGTTTACATTGTAAGTAAAATTTTGTACAATCAAAATGAGAGAAAAATTATAGAAACGGATACTAGCAAGAGTATATTATGTTCAAATTTCTATTGGTATATATGACATTAGATACGTGATACTTCTCCGCTTAAGAAAGAAGTTGGATTGTATGCTTATGGACTGAGAGACGAGGAAATTGAAATTCCTCTTTTCTATTGCAGAACTACACTTTAAGTGTCATAAATCTATGCTCTTTTTTAACATACTGTAACATAAGCTAAGCTCTCATCAGTTTAAACTGGTCTGACAAGACAAGGCGACGTGTAGGCAACGCGAGAAAAGACGGGTTATGTTTTCAGATGTGCCACCTAGCCACCTAGCACACGAGCTGGCAGATCAGCTGCTTGACTGGCGCTGGTTCTTTCTGCTATCAGATGGTCTGGAAGTGGGCCTAACGCATTTGGGCTCGTCGTGGATGGAAGGCGAGTGCACGAGTGCTGACTGCTGAGGCCTGAGTGCGATCCTTCATTTCTTCTTCGCTGTGAGTGCTGAGCACCGAGCATCAGACGACGCCGTGGCCATGGAGAGCAGCAGAGCACCCGGCCCTGCGCTGGTCATCGTGTCAGGTGCCCTCGAATGCTGCCGCCTCCATGGGCCACGGCAAAAGAAAACGCACAGACCCGCGCACATGCGCTAACTATTTCCCCGATTTCGTAGGAGCACGAGGAGTTTTCCGTCGCTGCCGTTCTGTTGCTGCAAGACTGTCCCCGTTGAGCTCCGATCCTGTCGTCGCCAGCCCAGCCACAACCCTTCAGCCATCGTGAAGCCCTCGATGAGACACAATACTTCTTCTTTCTCGTTCGCATGGCTTCTCATTAACTTTGGTAGCTCTTACTGCAATAGCGCCCATCTCCAACGAGGTCCTAGGCGGCGCCTACTTTTTTCTGTCACCATCGGCCACCAGTCCTCCCAACCGTCATTGACCGTCTGGTCTAAAATCTAAGGCCGAGATCATGTATCTCTTCATTTGTATAACCGGTTCACCATAGATCAGTGAAGCAAACCCACATCCTCAGTCCACGGGTCTATTATCCTAGTCAACAGTCAGGTCGTATCAACGTAGACACCATGTCAGCCCTTTTACACGGTCATCGTTTCTTTTATTTAAAATCCTACGTCAGCTTACGCAATAATTAGGGTTTTTAATACATAAATAAATCTATGTATTCTCTAAAATTATGTCTTTTTATAGTTTAACCCCTAGACTTTCCCTTTTTTTAAAAAATATCCTTGTCAGCACTATCATTTTATAAAAAAGCCCCTATAGCGTTACCATTTTGCATATAAGTCTATGTACTTTTATTATTTTACAAATGAACTCTTGTGCTTTTATTATTTTAAATACAAGCCCTTGTGCTTTTACCTTTTTTATAAATAAGCTGCTAAGTTTTCTATTTTTACTTAATAGCTCTGAATTTTTACAGAAAGACCACTATAACTTTAGACCTTTTATAACTTTTTCATACGAGCTTCGTTTTAGTGATTATTGTGTTCACATGATCATAGCGATGAGTACTTTCTATTAGTAGGTTTTTTTATAGTGTTTTGTTTCTGTTTGGTGTACTGTTCTTAGATATTTGTGCTTACTTGTTTTCAGTTGTCGCGATTGAATTAGGAGGTAAGCAAGACGTGAACCTACTTGATCAGACTTTTGAAGAGTTTGAGCAACCCACTGCTGAAGGCAAGTGTCATTGATCATATTGACTCCATTATAGGAAAGTGTGTTTTTTATTTCTATTGCATGCTTGTTAATATGAATCCTATGACTAGGGTTTACTAGATTCTTCCATGATTATCCTTGTTGCCTGTGTTGTAGGTTGGGTGTCGTGGGTAGAATTGCTTAGTTGTGATGTTAAGTTAGGTGATTTAAATGTTAATCTGTCTAATGGTCTATGTAGCATAAACTACTCTGGTAACTTTATCATAGCAACATGGAGACTTAGGGGCTTGGGCAAGTGGTCCGAAGGTGATTGTGATGTTATGGTTATCTCTGGTTATGTTTATCTTTGGTTGACGTGTGGATGTGTTCCAAGCGGTTTGGTTATTCTAGTATTCATGATGGTTAGTTTACCCATGTGGTAGTGGTAGTCTTGCCCAAGTCGATGGCTAAGGATCGATTCATGGACATATAACCCGACACAATAGCGCAACCACGAGATTTTTATGGGTACGATCTAGCCAAGTAATTAGATGTTCTCCCAGTACTGTATGTGCCATATGGTGGTGTAGGGTGTGGAAGGTGTCTGTGTGGACCTCCCTTTTACCTACAAGCATAAGAGAGGGTCTTTGGGGTTGAGTATTCCTCCACTTATGTACGACGGTAAAATTTTAGTGGGCAAATACATGCTTGGAGATGCTTCAAAAAGGTCTTATAGTGAGGCCTAGTCACACACCAAAGGAAGTATGTAAGTGCTTGGCTGGTACGGGCATACGAGAATCACGACTCGCGGGTAAAGTGTGCAACCTCTGCATAGTGTAAAATTGATATATCAGACGTGCTCACGGTCAATAACGAGCTTGGACTTCTTTATAATTAGTGGGGGATCTTGGATGGTTGGTTTTGGTAGTCAGATGGTGGTAGTCCGATGAGTGGGTAGCCATGTAATGGGATATCTAGTGAATTTGATAGTCGCATGGAATCCGATGAGCTACTCTTGTGGAGTTAGTGACTCACACATAATAAATAGGATGTTGTATTTATTTTCAGTCCTAGGTTAGTATGACATGAATGCAATAGACCTGAGTTAGGTCTTTCTAGTCTTAAGTCCTCATGTCATTCTTTTCCACACTTGCTGAGTACGATATGTACTCACCCTTACTGTTTTTAATAATAAATATTGCTCAGTTGGAGAAAACTACGCAGAGATCAAGAAAGCTGAAAACTACAATGAAGACGAAACGTCTAAGGTCGTGTTGCCCCCAGTCGATTGCCTATGATATGCCTTGAAGTTTTCTTGTATTCTTTCACTGCTATTAAAGCTGTAGGGTATGGTTAAAGCTACAAAGGTTCATAGCTGAATGGCATGGTTAAAGATAGCTTCAAACCACTATTACAGTTAAAAACCCACCATCCTTAACTACCAAGCTTGATCAAATCTTTCTACATGATTACGCATACACAAACTTCTAGATTCAATTCCCCAAAGCACAACCCTTTTTACAACTACGTTTTGACGTAGGTATGCACCTCATACATACACACATTCTTACATACACACACACACACACACACACACACACACACACACACACACACACACACACACACACACACACACACACACACACACACACACACACACACACACACACACACATATATATATATAGGTATATATATATATGCTAATGGATAATAAAGAGGAAGAATAGAAAAAGAAAGAGAGAAGAAAAGAGAGAAGGCCAGACCATGCCCCATCCAACCTGGCCTGCTCGGGCCCCACTGGCCCGTCGGCCGTGTTGGCCTGGCCCAAGGCCGGCCCAGCCTCAACCCGTTCCCCCTCTCCTTAGCCGCTCCGTCCGAGCAGACCCCAGGCGGACGCCCCTGTGCTTCTCCTTCCTCTCCCAGTGCCGCCCCTGTGCTGGCCCTCTTAAGTGCACCGCCCACAGAGGCACCACACCAAGCCGCACCGTCTTCAAGCCCTATCTGAGCCATCTCTGCTCTCTTCCCGTGCCGCCATCCCCTTGTGGCCATTCTCTGTGCTTATCCCTTCCTATCTCTAACTAATTTGGGGGAAATCGCTTCATACCCAATCAGATCCGATCGGAACTCCTCTCCAAATCCCAACAGACTCCGCGCTTATCTCCCACGAGGAAACCCCGAGCCGCTCCTATTTAAGGCACAGGGAGGGTGTGCCTCAGGGGGGATGAGTTTTTGGGAGTGGAGCGGGCGCCCTGTCTCGCCACATAGCCACTACCGCCCCTCGATCTCGCAGTCTAACCAATCTTGCCATTGGCAAGGAGAAATTGACCGGAGCCTTGCTCTTGCTACTACACCTATGCGCCTTGGGAAGTGCTGCTAATCCGATGCAGTCATTGCCATATCTCTGACCCAAGGTGAGCCCCAGCCGTGACTCTTCCTTTCTAATCCTTTCCGATGCTATGTGATTGTGGTCGGCCATCGCGCCGTGCGGGTACTTGTGCTCGCTGTGGGCCGGTGATGTTAAAACTAAGGCCCCGAATTCCGCATTTTCCCTGTTTGTCCTATGTGTGTGCCATCGTGCCGCCCATCTGTCTCGTCGTGCCATTCATGCGCGTGCGTATGTCGCCCTTCCCATGGTCGGTGATGCTAAAACTGAGGCCCCACATCCGTTTCTCTACCTATGTGCGCCATGGTGCTCGAGCTCGAGCCCGACTATCATCTCTTTCCGTTTCTGTCATCACCGTGCAGACCATGTTAATCGATGTGCGCTCTAGGAATACGCAGCTGAGGGCCGACGTGTTGTGTTGGTCCTGTTCTGATAACTAATATGGTGCTATTGTTAGCCGAGATTTCCCGCTGCCACTGCCCTGTGATCTTGCCGCTCTCTGATAATGTGGCATGCTGTTGTGCTGGCTATTGATGGCGGCCTGATGTTGCTCTGGTGTAGTTCTGGTGCTGAGAATTTGTCAGCCGGCTGTGATCTCCGTGGTCACTCTATCTATTGCTGACCTTGGCTATTTGGTGCATGTTGTAATGTTGGTGATTGGTGCCTTGTGCTGGTGGGATTGCCTTTATGATTGTCTTCGGCAGCCTGACGTTTTTCGTGCTTGGCAATGACTGATGGCTTGGAGGATGGCCTTGTCGCCTGTAGACCATTGGCATGGATACCTGTTCTTGGCACCTTCTACCTTCTGTTGTCGGTCTGGTCATCCTAATGCTCCTGAGTTGAGGCCCAGTTGCTTGGCTTGTTTTGGTGATGCTGATAGTGGCTTGATCTTGCCCTTATCATTGATTTTGCCCTGTCTTTGTCATCGCCAATTGACACTATTGTTACATTATCCTTTGCCTTCGTGGCTTGTTGCCTATGTGGCTGTCGGATAATACTGATCACGGAAAATATAGTGCCGTTACGGTAGGAGCCTTCGACCACTTAAAGGAGCCTTTGTGCGCTGGTTTTTGTTGATGTTCTGATTTCCCCCTCTTTCTTTCTTCTTTTTTTTTTCTTTTCTCTAATGTATTTAGGGTCTTCCTATCTCTTACTATACCATTTTCACTTCCAAAATATCCAAAATAATAACTAATCACAGAAAACATACCGCTATGATGATTATGCATGCTTAGTCCCATAATTAGCGTTTTAGGATGTGACAGTATGCACGGGCCGGCATGCGCGTGTGGGTGGGTGTCATCACGGAGATGCATTGCAAGTGGTTTGGGCCATTTTCTGCGTGAAATATGCTGAGCACGTAGGCGGAGACGCGGACCCAAAGTTCGCGTAGGGTTGTGCTCGTTCACTACTAGTGCTAGAGCAAGAATTCATTGATGGATCAGTCTCACAATAAGCTAGGCACCCATAGTGGTAGGTGAGGAAGTGGCAGGAGAATAGCAACGCCCCGTGTTAAGTCATGAAGGTTGGTAGGAGTGCACAAACATGTTTTCGGTTGCCCAACCAGCCCTCCCAGCCAGGCCCATATGGTGAAAAGAAAACCCTCATGGCTAGGCCCCATAGGGACGCTAAAAATCTCCGTTGCAACATAGGCTAGTTGAGCTGATGCAGCTAAACCTGGAAATCATATCCCCTACGTGTGTTATGGTGAGTTACACCGGTTACATCCGATTGGTTTACGTTGGTGATGGTGAAGATCAGATTAGGCTCCAACATTTACGTCCAATTTGCTTGGGTGTTGCCATTCGCCAGTGGATCCAGGCATGGGCATGGCTGCATAAAGCTTTGAGTTTTGGCCCTGATTGCTATTCCACTAGATTGAGAGTTGTTAGAGTATATGGTATAGGATACATAATGATTCATTTGTTATGGTAGGTTAGAATTAGATTTCATTCTATCCCTATGGTTACTTGATATCCAAGTCATCTGTACTCTATATATTCTACTGTCAAGGTTCAATGCAATATATCAACCTCAACTTACCAATCCTCATATCCTCACATTGTATCACGAGTTTAGGTTTAAGTCCTACGCCACAAACCCTAGCCGCCAGCAGCTTTCGTACCGCGCATCCCCAGGGAGATCAATCTCTATGATCTCCGTTGGGGGCAGTGTTGCTCGTACCTAGGGTTCGCACCGCTAATCGTGTTGATCGGCCACCTAGAGACTTTTTTCCTGGTCCATTGATCGGGGTTTTCACTCTCGTCGGTCATTGATTGACGTTTCTCTTTGGTTTTTCCAATCCAAGATCGATTTGCATTGCCCACAGCTCGTCAACCTCGCACGCCTCTACTCCAACCTCCACAACAACTTCACCATCCGACTCCTCCATCCGTGTGGCGGAACGATGGCCACCCGTGCGAAACATCCACCTATTCACATCATCACCAGACCTTCACGCCACTCGACACCACCAAACCACTCGCACGACCACCCGACCATGTGCCACACCGACGTCTCCAAACTGCCACACATCCACGCCAATCGTCGCCTGTCTCCCGCGTCACTTGCGCGATCCATCTATCTCTGTCTGTCACCACACGCGCATGTGTCGGGCTAAGGCACGACGTTTGATGGGTCCATGACACATGACGGCATGGCCAGGACGGTGTCAGCACTGCTAGTCACAGATGCAGTGGATGGCCCGACGCCCGTCTCCACTCCACGGATCGCGTCACCTGTCCCTGTGATATCCTGAGTTTAACATGTTAATTAAATGCAAATTTCACTCTAAATTAAAACTTTTGTGATTGATTAGGCTAACTAAAATCAAGGAGGTATCTATATGAATGTATATATAACAATATGTATACATTCATATATAAAATATATTAATTTAACCAGGTATTCCAAGATTCATTAAAATTGTTTCCAAAATAATCTCTACATTAAATTGGTTAATTTGAATTGGTTTATGGTTTTTATGGTTCTTTGCATGGAGATTTGAAATTGAATGTCTCTCAATTTCAAATCTATTCTTAGTTTCTATTTAGCCCAAATCCAAATTGAATTCGAATCCTCCCTCACGAATCAAGATCCAGGTCCAAATCACGACTCAAATACATTTATTTGAATTGATATTAATCCAAAGTCAAATCCAAATTCAAAAACCTTAATTTAAATTTGAACCTAATTCCTTATTCTATTTTCCTTTTTCTCTCTTCCCAGGTCGAACCTTTTTCCCATCTCTCTCGTGCAGCCCACGGCAACCGGCCCGATCTTCCTTTATCCCCCTCCTTCCTTCCCACGCTGGGCCACGACCGCGCCACTCGGCCCACTCGACCTGCTTGCCCTTGAGCTGGACCACCCGCCCCCGCGCAGGCTTAGCCCAGCTGCGCCCACGCGCACTCGCCCGTGCCACGCGCCCCTCAGTCGTCTACGTGTCAACCATCCACCGCGTGCCCACGTGCCCTCTCCCTTCTCCTCCCTCCTCCACCTCATCGCATCGCCGGCCGCTGTTTTCCCCTCTCAGGGAAATATCCCGACCGGCCTCCGCTTCTCCCGCTCTCTCCTTTCTCTCTCGCTCTCTCTCTCTGCCTATGCCCGCGCACCCATGCCATGCGACTTTCGCGCCCCGCCTATGCGTGAATGGCACATAGCGCCCACGCCACAGGAAACAAGGTGGGCGCCACCCTGCCACCTCGCCACTGCGCTGCTCGCCGACTTCTACCCAACGTCACGCACGCACCGCCTCTTTGTGCACCTCCCTCACCTCTATAAATAGGGCCCCTGATTTCCCTCTCTCTCTATCTCCGTTCACCACGCCACCTCGCCGTCATCGCCATTCACCGCACCACACCTCCACCATCCACAAGTCATCGAGGAGCTCCAGGGAGCCGTCGTTCATTCACTGGAAGACCGATGGGAGGCTGTTCGAGTTGAAGGCGAGCCGTCTGCTGCTTCCACGTCGTTGTTCCACCGACCATCGTCTCATTCTCGCCATCTCCAAGCACAGTGAGCCTCCCCAAATCCTTTAGCGCCCCTCCTAGATAGCGAGCCATCGACCCCGTGCTCTCTCTTGACCGGTTGTTATGTGCCTCCATGTGTTTGCCTTCCGCCACCATGCTTTTGCTCATCGCTGGTGTGCTGGTGCTCCGTGTGTGTGATACCTAGAGGCCTCAGGCCCCTTTTCTTTGTTGGTTGGCACCTCACAGTGCAAGGGAGGTGCTGCCCAGTTTTCCCGCGCTGTTGTCTCCTCTTCGACTACCGTCTGTATTGTTCCCACCGTGCTAATGTTGAGCCCACCACTAAATCCGCCGTGTTGTGTAGATCCCCGACGTGGAATTCCTGTCGCAAAACCCTGTCCAGATCGCATCAACTACGAGCATACTGCGACCCACATCGCAATCCCTCGCCATCGTTGTTCTATCCCCCTTTTACGTCGCGCGCTCATGGCCGGGCTCGCCCGCACGCCGCTCGGCTTGGACTGTCGGCCTGGCTCGGCCCAGTAGCGGCCGGCCTACCAGGCTAGCCCAGCCGCCCACAGGCCGTGCTCCCATGTACGGCCCAGCTCCCGTACCTCGCTAAGCTGCTCGGCCCAAATCCAAGTGGGCCAGTACTGTGCAGCCCAAAATCCGACCCGGCCCATCTAGGCCTGAACTCGGCCCAATCCAACATTGTTCATGTGGGTCCCACCAAATCATTATTCATGTTGGACCAGGCTAATGTTCATAATTTAGATTTAAATTTAGATTTAATCTTACGAGAGTCATAACTTTTCCGTTCCGGCTTTGATTTTTGCGATTTGTTTCGCCGAAATTCATCTAAATTCGAGATCTACCTATCCAATATAGTGTGATATTCATTATGACTCATTAACTTTCCATTTGGTGTTATAATTTTTTTTAGTATAGTTCGTTAATGATCATAGTCACAATTGTAGAATCACCAGAATTCTATGAGTGCTGCGCGGGAAGCGTCAGGGGCGAGGAAGATCCCAACCAAGAATCATAATGAACATATGTTTTTAAATAATCGACATGATCAACTAAACTGAACTTATATCGCATGTGCTATGTATTGCGCTTTTACAAACTACTTGTAGTAGTTAATCTTATGAACACTTATCATGCCATAAATGTTATCATTCAAAATACATGTTGCCTTAGAATTTTCTATTGTTATCTATATTAATAATAGACGACGTCTTGATATCTAGCATGCTTAGGATTGAATACGTCTGCTCGGAGATATCGCTTTTAAATATATCTCCTCGGAGATAAGATTACTGTTATCAATGATAACTCATATACCATGAATTCTTGATGGTTGTGAATTCCGTGATAGTTGTAAAATTTTTAATGTCATGTGGGATATGGTGGGTGATGTGTAAAAATAGATGAAAACTATTTGGCTGGGGCAAGTGAAGCAGTATTCTTGATGATGATGCTTCTGGGGGCTTGAGTCACATCTATGGTGTTCATTGCTAGAATATATCTGCCCTAGCCACTTAAGGATTTAGTCATTACGCCACCTAGCCTAACCACCCCGTGCATCTTGAATGGGCAGGACTTGACTTCTACTTCACCTGACTGAGTTGGGCATCATACTAGGAGGCTGAGAGTAGCGAGCAGTCAAGTAGCCATCTGTCCTTCTGTTTGAAAGTTTCTAGTACCGTCTTAGTCTTAAAAAAAGGACTGGCTTTCAGTACATAGACTCTGACGCTTGGGGGTAAATATCGTAGAAAAGCGTGTCATGAAAGATGATTGGAGTGTCTCGGTATGATTCACTCCTCCGATTGCAACGGTTGGAGGCTGAGTATATCGCATGAATAAAACTGTACAACATCTGCAGAATGTAATCTGTCCGAAAAGCCGTGTCCATGATCATGGACAAGCGAAAGCAGCAATCGCATTGACTAGACTTTGGGTGCGTGTGTCTTGATGAGTGAGTATGTGGACTAAATGTCCGTGTGATGATGTTACTGACTAAATTCGTCAGGATCTGTATGGTACTAGGGTACACAAGATGTGATGAATGGTACTATGAAGTGAGGTGTAGCCCCTCCCAGAACCGAAAACCCCCATATATAGTTTGTTAACTAGTTTTGAACTGTTTAAACTATTTTTAAGACAATCCTAGAAGATACAATTGGATACCTGCATAAACCATTTTATGTTTAAAACTAAATTGTAAAGCTTTATCCTTTAATTACCCCTTTATGGATCTATCAACACCTTGAAGTAGTATATAGCTTGCTGAGTACCTTCCGTACTCATTCTTGCTGTCATTTAGATGAGGAAGCCGATACCGACTTCACCGAAGGTGAAGGTGAGGATGAAGAATAGTCTTAGAAGTCACGTCCGCACCCTAAGCTGCTTGTGGCTTGGACTTTTTGCTTTCCGCTATGTTTTATTGGCCTCTCGTTCAGGATTATAATATACAATATGGGATATAACCTTTTGTACTCTAAACCTTAGTAATTATGTACAAAGTTTGACTATGATAATACAACTGTTTTACTATACGTATCAGCTACTTTATCCAGGGATTGATACAGGAGATCCCGGGATTGGAGTCTTACAGTCCCCATCTTCCGCACCTCTCCATCTGTCGACATGTCGCTTGTCCCCGCACCATGATCCATCGCGTTGGATCCATCTGGTGCCCCTTAGCTCTCACCGCTGGTCTCCACGCACCATCACCAGTACATCGTCACCGCCAGTTCATCGTCGTCACCTCCACTTGGGATGCCTACGCCTCGACCTACCTTCGAACGCCCTTAGTCTGATCAGCTGATTGCGCGCTATTCATCCTTGCCAATCGGTAGCGGCTCCCGTCCAGCTCGTACCTGAGTACGCGCGTCTTCCTGAGCACCAGGGCTGGTGTTGTGTCACCTTCGGACCGCAATGCTGCCGCTCGTGGTCATGCCTCCGCAGCATCACCACGCCCTCCCTGGAGTGGTCTGGACGAACGGAGGATCTTGTTGTCACCCTACATCATCGTCCCACGCGCCATGATGCTTCGGCAGACCGACGCCCCCTCTTTGTGCATCATTGTCTCAGTCGTCGACGCCCTTGGTCTTCATCATGTTGTTTGGATGTTCTTCGCCTGCTTCTTATAGCACCGCCGCCATGTTCTCTCAGACACCGACGTCGCTGCTCTAGGCCACTGGTTCCGCCTCCCTCCACCGCCTTCATCCAGCACAACCTCGTCGCCAATGTCATAGTCTCCTCCTCTACCTCTTTGTCTACTCCGGGAACCACGTATTGTATCGCACTTCTCCTCCACAGTCCCTCTGTGCATCGCGACTGTTGATACCTTCTTTGTTGGTCCCTAAGACATTGGCGCATGGTTAAGCTCCCTACCTTCGCGCACCTAGTATTGGCAACACTAGTGCGTGCCTTCGTCCCTGACGCATTTCCAGGCCTAGCAAACCCGGTGCACGCCTCGTCCTCAATGGTCTTGACTGCGTCAGCTTTGGCATCGACCTCTTCATCAACAACTGTCTCGTCCGCGTCACTATCTTCTTCCCTCGGGTCTCCCCGCGCCCATCTCCATGGCGCCTCTTGCGCCCGTGGCTTCAAGTGTGGTTCCCTCGATCACAGCAGCCCTGACTACGGCTACGACGACCACGGCTATCTCTCGCACGGCAACCTCGCACATGGCTACTCGCCTCGCTCTCGATTACTTCGACTTCGGTACAAAGGGTTACCATTTGCTTGAGCAACTCATCGGTTCTCCAGTTACAACATCCGCGTCGCGTTGTTTCGACTGCGAGGGATGTCATTCGTCTTCCTCTACTGTCTTATCATCTGTGATGTGACTGCAGATGAATGTTAGAGTATATTGTATAGAGTACACAAGAATCCATTTATTATGATAAGTTAAAATTTAATTCCACTCTATCTCTAAAGTTGTTTGATATATAAACCATATATACTCTATATATTCTGCCGTAGGTCGACAACAATTCACCCATCCTCGTATTCTCACGGGGGCTACAAGACCTGGTGGTCTCACGCATTTTCCCTAGCGTGGCGTATGATACAAGCAACGATGGCTTCTCCGCTCATCGGATCAAAGATAATAAAAAAACGACACTAGATTTGGATTGGGAGCGCCTGCAAACAGCGGACATGTTCCATGGCTGCGCTGCGAACTGCATTTTGTTGCCGATCACTTCACACCGCTGCACATAGACTAGCTTGACCGCCACCTTGGGCGCCTGCCGGAGCCCAGAGGTGACAGCAGAGTTGTTTCAGCCCTAGGCACGACAAGCTCTGAATTCCACTGCGTTTTTGCGCCCGTGAGAATGCGATCTATGCAGAACGGCCCCGGCACAAGCACGGGTGTAAGTGTGGTACTGCACAGGCCGAAACATGGGGCTCAGATCATATCCACCCACCGACCGGCTTCATGCACAAGGGCTCCATAACTTAAGCTCATATCACCTGCTCGTAAATTCCTATCATCGCTGTCACACACCATCAAAGGCAAGTGGAGTTAGGCAAAGAACATCAACACTGCAAGGAAGGAGCGTTCGCAAACCATGGCCACCAGCAACGTTCCATACTACATCGTCATGGAGGAGAACCTGCCTCATGCACATCCAAAACAAGTGACCCGGCATGCATGCATGCTGGTCACTACCACCTCCAGGTTCCAGGGATGAGACCTACCTTACGACCGACCACATACTAGTGCTGCTGCTACTACACTACCACCCTCCTCGAAGCTACCTGCTACTCCTGCTGCTGCTATGCCGGTGCCAGTGCAAGTGCTAGCGACATCAGCTCCCTTCCTCCTCGGTGCCGGTCTTCATGTAATCCCCGTCCCCGCTCTGCGCGCCGGAGTTGGCGCCCACCGACAGCGAGGTCGACCCCTCCTTGGCACCGCTGGCGCTGCCGCCGCCACGACCGAAGCCCGAGAACATGCCGGCGTTCATCATGCTGTTGCCGGCGCCGGCGCCCATGTTGGCCTCGCCGTGGAGGATGTTGAACCCGCTGGTCGTTCCGCCGCCGGAGGCCATGCCCATCTGCCCGTGCGCCGCCGCGGCCGCGGCCTGCTGCTGCTGAAGCGGCGAAAGGGACGGGTGCGCGAACATCATGGAGGACCGCGCCGCCATCAGAGATTGCGGGCTCATCATCTGCGCCGACTGTGGCGGCATATAGCGCGCCCCGGGCTGCATCATCATGTTGGACGGGTACTGCATGCACGCAGACATGACAAGTGAGCGATGCAAACCTGAGGTGGCTAACTTCATGCTTGAGAGGTAAGACCCCGCAAGGGCCAAGCCGGCGAGCTAGCACTAGCAGTACCTGCGATAGCGGTGCCGTCTGTGGCGGCTGGCTGTCCGCGATGGCGGCGAGGTACATGAGGTTGTGCTGGAGCTTAGCTTGGTTCCTGCAAGACAGCATCAGGTGACAGACATAGGAGAACTCAGCTTGCGGATTATATATAGTGCATTGATTGTGATGATCACAGAAACTAAAAAAGTGTCTTTTATCAGTAATAGTATGCATATTCACATGAACATGCATGATATTACTACCTGTCATGATGATTGAGAACGAAAGATGCTTCAGTACTGGAAAAGCTATATATATAAGGTGGTCGAAAGTGTTGTTGACATTGACATTACAGATCTCACAGGAACAATGGACTGAACAAAGCAGTCCTTGGTTGGTACTACAAAACTAATCACTTGCTTTATCTGGTGAACACTTGGCAAATATATTAACCAATGTATGAACTACCGCAGACTAAACGAGCATAAAAGTACAAAAATGAAATCAGCGTTACTGAAACAAGGAACATTTCAGTTATAAACATACTTGATTTGTCCACAAAAAAAACTTGCTCGATGCTAGACTGAATAAACAGGCATTCTTGTCTTACAAACAGTTGCTGCTTGCTAGTGCCTAGTTCCTACTGCAGTAGTGCACAACGATCACAGAAGGAGATCAAGATCAAACTCACCGTTCGCACTCCTCCACCTTCCCATTGTTCTGGTTGTCGAGGATGGCCAGGATCAGCTGCTTGTTCTCATCCAGGTACTGCACAGCTCAAGGTAAAAACTTAGCATGTCAGTACATTTCAGTAAATGCACGTCTTATCATCACTGACCATGCAAATCTTAATTACTTTACAGTCCAGCTCCCAACACTTTGCCGCAGAGCATTGCTCCACGATGGACTAATACATCAGTTATCACCAAAGAAGTGATTCTAAGACGGAACCACCGACAAACACAACGGTCTGATTACAAGAGTACCCTTTCAAACTAGAGATCAATCATTGACTGACACGGGAGCACGCAAACATAGGTCATCACAACTTCACAAGTCCAGGCCAAGCAGTCCGGGACCCTGGTTGTTATACAGGCCTTTAGCTGTCCTGTGAAGCTAAAGTTTCAAGGGTCTAGCAGTCAAGAACCAATGGGCGACCGGCAGAACAGCGCAAGCGAACCTACATTCCTATCCACACGAATATGGTCCAGATCATGTTTGGCTCAGCTTGGCCAATAAGGGCCTGTGACAAAATGAGTCTGTGACCAGTCAGTGTGCTGCTATTCTATTCCTGAAAACATCCATGCATGTTTTTTCTGAAGATATTTGGTAAGTACTAGTATTAAAGATTGCGCACTCGGTATTTATGCAAATATCATGGCTTTTCCTTGTTTCCTTTGATGGAATATTGCACATGATGCATCTGAGCAAGCTTTTAGATGGCTTGGCAGGAGCAGGTATGACATGGTTACTACTTGCGAAACACAGCGAAGGGAAGTGTGATCATTGACAACAGGTCACCAACCAAAACGAGCTAGAAATAGTTGGAGTTGAATGAGGAGTGAATAAATGATATTTAAATCGTCACATCATGTGGGCAGCAAGAGCGAAAGAACTGGACCAAATACAAATAGATAGCAGCAGTTTGAACTGCAGAGGAAATCAGAAGTGAGGGACTATCTGAAAACACATCAATAAAAAATGGCACAAGGGGTACAGAGGAAAAAATCAACATGGAGAATGGAACTGCTTTCGAATCTCATGCAAGATCAAAGAAAAAAAAAGTGTATTTGCATTCGACGAAAAGAAGGGAAGAAAACAACGGGCGGAAAGATAAAAAGAGCAAGCAAACGTGAAGAGACAACAATGAACAATCAAGAAAGCAAGGCATGGGGGCAAGATTATAGTTTATACAGGGAGGAAAACTGGAAAAAAGAGAGACTTTGTTTCGTATCCGATACACCTCGACGAGCTTCTGACGAAGAGAAGAAACAAAACGAGAAAACGGAAAGGGAGAACAGGAGAAAGAAATCAAGAATACAGAGAAGATAGACATGGAATGATTGAACACCCAAAGAAGGCAGAATACAAAAGAGATAGGCGAGGCAAAGATCACGGTACCACCAAATAGAAAAGATTCAAAGGCGGAGGGTGGGGGGGGGATTTGGTTGGGGATCACGACCTGCTGAATGAGATCAGTGGTGACAGCAGTAGGGGAAGCGTAGCCACCCATCATGCTCTGGTTCATCTGCATCAGGTGCTGCTGCTGCATCTCAAAACCACGCTACTTCTAAAAGTTTTACACCCTTCCCTCCTCTCTCTCTCTCTCTCTCTGCGCCCTCTGCACAGCCTCTGCTTCTTCTTCTTTTGCGCAGCTTCTTCCCCTGCCTCTCCTTCCTTCCTTCCCCCCCTCTGCTATTGCTTCGGAACAGGCTGCTGGTGTAAACGAAGGAACGGGCAGAGGGGTTTTGCTTGAGGTTTCTTGGGGTTTTGGTCAGGCCGCTCTGCTGTTCCTTGCCCTCCCTTCTCCTTTGGTGATGAGAGAGAGGGGTTTTGGAGTAGAGTTCTTTAAAAAGAGGGAGGAGTGCTACACTAGAAGAATTCTCTCCGTCCTTTTTGTAGAGTTTTGAAAGCTCGTAAAACTTTTTACCATGTAGACTAGTAACTTTTACCAGGCCTACTATTAAAAAGCTGTGTAACTTTCTACACTAGGCCGGGCACCTGTGTGTTAAAGAATACAGGGATTGATTCTTTAACAATGACCACTACTGCCTAGAGGAGGAAAAATAAATAGCAGTAGTAGCTCGATCGTTTTTGCAGTCGTTGGGTTGTCTGTGTAATTTATGTGCGGCTGCACGCCCGGAGAGTATTTATGTCTGGGTGGCAGCGGTTGACAGTGGTGCTGTCATGCTGGATTTAATAGGGGTCGTCAAGACAGCGATTCTGAGGTCCAGGGACTGCGTAATCTGGGCGATTTGTGGCCAGGCTAGATTTGGTGATTCTAAGACAAAACTGATGCGGTGCCCAATGCTCCTCCTCACCGGTGTGGTAATTTAAACTGCAATTCTCCTTTTATCGTGTGCTCGATCAGGCTGCAAACGGCTAGAAGTATACTCACTCCTTTTTTTTAATATTTGTTTACGCTTATTATTATATATAAACTAAGAAATATTGTAATTGAGTGAAAAAATGTAATATAATGATCGTATTACCTTTAATTAATACAAGGATAAGAGTAAGTAACTTATCAATATTAAAATAAATACATATATGCACTCAAAGACATAACAGTAAAATAGATCATAACGTATCCTTGTTTAATGCAATTGACAAATAATTTAAGATAGATACTTCTGAAGTCATAGATAAATATTACGAAATAAAAGGAGTATCTAATTTAGGATCATTTGAGTACTAAAAATGATCTGCCCACCCAGGAGTATTCATGATCACCAATGGAAAACAGCTAAGTGCCTAGTCCAAACCGTCGATGACTTCCACTACAGCTTCACACGGCTCTGGACTCTAATGCAGGACTTGCCGTTCGATCGAGATAACCAAACCGTGGATGCCAATCTCCGCTCACCGATACGTTGGCGACATATTCCGACGCTAGGAGTGACGCTTGAGCGACGAGCTAACGGTGCATTTGCTTCGGCTTGAACGAGGCACCAGCTTCACATGCCCGGCCCCACCGGGAGCGTGACGGGCCAAGCGCTGGGAGTGCTTTTTTTTAAAAGATAATTTACACGTATAATTTTAAGATTTTAAAACTAAATATCTAAAAGCTATTATTAGTTGACGTTTTAAATTTTTGATCCAATGTTTTTCAAAACGCGTGGTTCCATGCCGAACACGCGTTTGGAAAATCTCACCTTGTCGTATGCGCGGCTGTTACTGCGAAAACTACTCGCAGCTAGCACCAAAAGTTACAGCCCGGCTACAGCCTAGGCCTTGCGCATACAGTCATACTCACATGCTCTCTCTCTCTCTCTCTCTCTCTCTCTCTCTCTCTCTCTCTCTCTCTCTCTCTCTCTCTCTCTCTCTCTCTCTCTCTCTCTCTCTCTCCAGCATGCTGCATGCATGCATGACTGCGCTAGCTGGCTGAGTGCTGGTGACCGATGTCTGTAATATGCCGCGTCATCTCTGACTCGCCTCCTGGCACGGCCGCACATCGCGACTGTAAAAGGGGTAAAACTCGGTCCGTTTTCACCTTTTGCCGAGTTACCACTTTACGGCTGGCTCTGGGTGTTACGTGCGGTCAAAAAAGTACCACGAGCTTCAAAATACAGTAACTTTTGCCGTCCTGCCATGTGCGCCAGCTCCTCTCTTTTCTCTCCTCCCGGAAATAGCCGAGCTTTACCGTATCAGCTAAGGCTCTTTCGCGTTGCAACACGTCCGAAAATAAGGACGATGCATGCAACGCAGAGGGAAGGCAACACGCAGCAGCAGCAGCAGGAGTACGAGTTTCACTCTCACGGGATGAACATTTCGGACAACTTCCGTCCAGCCTTTTCGTGCTTTTCAAACGTGCAATCATGCATGCATGCATCGACGGCGCGCACCACCGAAAGGCTGAGCCGAGCTGAACCCCACGACGTTGGGTCGAGCGGCCACAGCCAACGATCGGTGGACCGAGGTGGATCCGGCGTGGGTTCAGCTCCAAAGAGACGTGGGCTCGAGTTGAGACGATGCATGGTCCCTTCCCTGCCGGCGCGAGGGGCACCACGGGCCGGTCTTTGACCGTCCGATCAATCAGTTAGCACCAACAGAGTATGGTGGTTAGCAAGTTCAATCACGAAGAAACGACTACATGAACTAACCCCTCGGTCGATCTGGGGCAAACCTAGCTTGCCCAACATTTGGTTGCTGCATGTGACTAGTTATATGGTCATCATGTTTGATACGTGGACCAAACCCATTTATAATTTCTGAAAAATTCAAAAATCCAACCATACAAAGGGTGTATACATTTTTAATCCTAACTTACTAGCAAATATAGAGCGAGATCAACTTAAATAGAGTTATGCTCATCATCATATCAGCACGTATGGATACAAATGTTGTTTTTATTTTTAATCCTAACTATACATATGTTGTTTTATTTTGCAACGGGAGATGATCCACACAGTTATAATATATGAAGATTGTGTTGTCGAGAGGTCATTGTGTCTTGGTCATGTGAATTTTCTCTATATATTTTTATGGGCCACTGTCAAGCGCTTATGTTATTTTTCTCATATGTCTTGTAATTTGTTTTTTAGTTTACGATTTATTTATAGATTAAATTCAATCTAAAAATGTTTTTTCCAACACATTATTGCTAAGATAAGACGGCTGACTTGCTCTGAACCCCTGGTCTGGTGACCAGAATTCAAGCCGGTGACCATCGTGCAGTTAAAGACTCGGGACTTCATGATAATGACCAAGATGTCATCGTCCGGATTGTGTCATAAACAAGTGGAACGATACGGGAGTGTGAGCGTGCATTTAAGCCAGTTCCGGATGGCGCCAAGAGGCATCATCATCATCAAGGAAGAGGAGCGCCTGGGCTGGGCTGATCCTGAGCCTGACTGAAAAAAGTTGGGACGAGAGGAGGTCGATAGCGATTGGGTCTCTGGCAGTCTGGCTCTGAGGACGACTGACTACCACTGCGTAGGAGGAGCACATGAGCTGACGGGGGCATGGCATGCAGCAGGTGCAGACTGCAGAGGCAGTGTGTGTGTGCATGCAGCTAGCGCAGGCAAGCAGAGCAGGGGCGGGGGCCCAGCCCGTCGCGCTCAGCGAACCCGAGCCCGAAAAAACGAGACCGAATCTTTGACCGCGCTCGCCTCCTCTCCTACCTACGGCCCTGGCCGGCTGCGCCTCCGGGCCTGATCACCCATCACCCTAGCCTCGTAGGAGGAGGAGTGCCGAAGGGCCAGGCGAGGCTGAGGGCGGCTCCGATAGAGCTAGCTGCCGGTTTTAACGTTAAAGCTGCCCTGAGAGCACAGTAGCGGTATGCGCTGCGCCGCTGCCGGCTCGGCGTAGCCTAGCCATAGAGGCATAACGGAAATGGGCAGCTGCGCGAGGCGCGACGGCTCGCCGGGCCCTTGCCTGACTGTCTGTCAGTGTCATGTGTCAAATCAAGTCCTGCGTTTCTGCTCCTGCCATGCGTAGGTCTACCTAAACCCTAAGGTAGCTACTCCGACTCCAATGCTGCTGCTGCTGCTAGCTGCCAAGCAAGCACGTACGAGTGTACGACTGCGATGAAGTAGACTCCATGTTTACATACGTCCAGCGCTCTGGGTCTGTGTCGCTGCTGCGTCGGCCCACTAGGTGCCCGTCTGCCCGACTCTCCTCCCGCATGCATACCAATAGCTGGCCAAATGAGAACGAGCCGTGCTCGTTTGGTAGGTGATGCGGTGGCATGCTGCCCATCGGCGTTGGATCCTTAGGATCAGTGTTGCGTCTTATTAGGGTTTGTTTTTAAAGGTTGTTTGTTTTAATCGAAAATAGTGAAAAATAGTTTGTAGATCGTAGAATTTAGATGGTAAAAATTGGATTAAAATATTGAATTATAAATGCTGGCAGAAGGTGAATCGTTGAATTGTAACAATTCGAAAACTGGATCTTAATAGTCTATCTATTTATTTCAATTTATAAATTATAAATATAATATAGCTTTTACATTCCAAAACCAGCAGAGCTTAAGTGGGTTCCTACACGGCTTAAGTAGGGTTCCTACATGTGTTGGATGCTTTAGTTCGAGATCATCTCTTCTAAGCAGACGTGTGAGTGTAAGTATAGACTATATCTAAGCTTGCGTTTAAATAGGTGTATAGGTGGGTGTGTGTATGTGGTGTGAATCTCTGTGTGAGTTCGAAAACTATACTTGGTATTTCAATGACCTACTCAGGGTCTGTTTTTTCAGTGATGATTCTGTAAAGTAGTTTGTAGTTTATGTATTATAAAAAAATTAGATTGTGGATTTAAAAAGTTTTGATGTGCAGTTCAGAAAAAACAGCTTTTTAGATTCGTTTAATTCAATAAATAGATTGTAAAAAGCTATGGTAAAAAAAACTATATATTTAACTCAGCTTCGAATTGGCGTGGTGCTCCGAGGCCACTCGATCGTCTCGCTTGCACGGGCACGCGGCCGTCCGCCAGCCGTGGCATTGCCAGCCATGGCAGGTTGCCCGCTGCCGTCGACCGGGAGCACAGCGTGCGGTGTATCACTGAAGTGCCGTGAGGACGGCAAGAGGATTGTTAATGCATGAAAATGGTCGACGACGCTGCCAGGCGAAGCTAGAGTAGCACAGCCGAGCGTGTAGACATAAAAAAAAAAATCGATCAATTATTAACAATTCAATTTCATCTTATAGATACTTAGTTGGATACACATATTTCGCAAGTAGTAACGTGAAAGTGTACCCAATCAGTGAGCAGCAGCACGCGGAAAGCGAGCCACGTGGAAGTGTGGGAGCGTGTGCGGCAGCGCACGAGAGCAAGTGACGTGGGTCCACGTGGGGAGCGGAGCGGAACAGGACCAACAGAATTTTTAGGAGCGGAACAGAAAGCTATAGGTATTTTTTAAGTAGTATAGATTATATGGGTTTTGTTTGGACTAGCTGAAAGTTATGAATTTTTGCTCGAAGCTGTTTATTACCTTTGATTTTGTTTTTTATAAGAAATTTTTAAGTTCTCTGTACACTAAAAGTCAAAAAATTTACTACCAATCAGCTTATCAGTTTTTATTTTATTTCATTAAAAACTAGCTTTTCAGTATATTTATTTCAGCTTTTAACTTTCGAGAAATAAAAATCAACAATAAAGTGAAATAATCAGGGACATAATCTCAAACATATGCTCTGCCTAGATCTACATACAGTGAAGCCTGCACTTAATTCTTTAGAGTTTTAACTACGCTTGTGACCATAAGCCGAAGCTAGAGTCTATTTTGCAGAATTAGACCATCTCTAGCTGTTTTATTTTGTAAGTCTTGTTTCCTTCAACGCTACAATAATTTTTTTTTCACTATTTCTTTTACAAAGTGATTCTCTCTGCTATTTACTCACTGAGATTCTCCTTCATTTTCTTTCACAAATCCTTTTAAAAAAACTATTGTAGATAAAGAAAGATAAAAGACATGACAACAAAGAGGAGAATAATGAAAAAAAAGTAACGAAGATGATATAATTAGAGATAGTCTTACCTATGCCATATATCATAGCCTAACCAAGTGACACATGCAGTTGAAACGGCACCCTTTTACAGTGGTAAATATCTGAATCACTAGATATACTTGTGGTGCCCAGCCTGCAAAACCTTTGAATCTCTCTCTGACTCTGTCTAATAATTTCGTCGTAGACTCCACCAAGCCAGATGCTCTTCGTGTAAAACCTGACAAGGTTTACGGCTTGGTTTGCACGAGCTAGCAGCTCGGAGTATCAGGCGCAGAACTGAAGGCAGTCATGTGCGCAGATACGAGCCCGGCCGGCCTTGTGAAGACCACTGGACACTGGCTAGCCACGTGTACTTCAACTTTGAGCACGTACAATCATCGACGTACTCAGAGCCTACCCGATGTCGTTGTCCGGCGCACGCGCGCGCGCAGTGATACATATAATAACGGGATCATTTTCACCGTCTCGGGAGGTACCGTGAAATTATAAGTTGGGAGGTACCAAATTTCGGTATTTAGTTATCGAATTTTGTGCCTCTAAATGTTAAATTTGATGGTAACTCTTAAGGACCGTAAAAACACTTATTTTTTACTGACGCGGCTTAATGGCGGAGTTTACTTGATTGGGAATTTCACGAAGATCTGACATGAGTCCCACGGGAATCCCATCGAAATCTTCCGGGAAATATCACAGAAAACTTCAAAAACGAAGCTTGACCTGCTACTCGGGTCTGCAGATCTCATTTCGCGTCTGCCCCATAGCAAAATTGCATACTCCAGGCCTCGGGCTCCTGAAACGAACCACGCGTCCGTACGATGTCAGTACCGTGCGACGGAGGAAGCTCCCACTCGGTTCAGTGCAACGCACGTACAGACCAATTCCCAGTTTGACAAAAGCACGTACTACTATATAACTGGTAGTTGACTTTAAGCAGAATTTCAACGAAATTTCACAGCATTTGCCATGAAAATTACATTGCATGCGTGCATGCCACTCGCTCGACCGTGTGTATTTATACGCACGGAGCCCGTAGCTTTTCTCCAGGCCTCCATTTCATAACTACTAGCAGTCTTAGTTAACTGCTTCAGTCATTCAGAAGCAGAAACTGTCATCTCTTCGCCGGCCATCTTTTTCTGAAGCCCTGGTGTCAAGTATGGCAGGCGTTCCCAAGCTACGACCGTGCATGAAGCTACTGATCGTCCTGGTCCTTGTGATGTCGGCATCGGACGGCTCGGGCGCGTCGAGGCTTCTGAAAGGAGAGGCAGTCGCCCAGTGGGCCGGCGAGCTGTACACTACCAACGCCCTTCAGGCTGTTAAGAGAGAGGTGGTGATCAGAGCGGGCGCAGGGCATTCTGGCTGCACCTTCGATCCGAACAACGAGGGACGGCGCTGCCCATGATATGCCTCTGTTGTTTGGTGTAAGATTAATTGATTTGCTGAATGTGTAATTCATTTTATTGTAGTTATTATACCAAGGCAATAAACTGTATACTGTAAATTCGGAAGAAAGAAAAATGAAGTGTATATTTTAGTGTATACTGTGGTCCAAAATTGAATATGGTGTGCTTATTATGCTACTTCAGTAAGGGTCTGTCAGTTTGGTTCGGTGGACCGAGCTGTCAGGAAGAGGGCTGTCCAGTTTTTTCAACTTCAGGATAACGGACGGGTCATCCGGGCAAATCGGCTGGACGGAGCATCCAACTTACGCTCGCTCATTACTATGTGCGCGTGTTCACATTTTTTATTTACTAGTTAAGTATCCATGCTTTATAACGAAAATAAAAATTATATAAAATTATATTAAGAATATGCAAAAGCTATTGTTTACATTAATAGAGACAACCACATATTTACCACCGAGCAATACATTCATTGACCATCCAATTGAATCATACTATATTTAGAATTTATACCTGTAGCGAACAAACAACTCCCGTAAAAACGAGGAACAACAACCAAGAAAGGAAAAACAATTTAGGTAAGCAACACAAATAATTTATGATTTATATAACACAAGCTTTATATTAAACTACGATGGTGTACTATTCAAACATGACTACGCAGTACCATCAAACAAATTGATGCACAAATATTTTGTAGAACCATACAATAACTCTCAATAATATTTCTTCTAAATCCAAAATATTAACTTAACAATAGATGGCAGTAACATGCCTCCTAAAAATCCTACATGTCACAACATAAAGAACACCATATAGAAGCAGAACTAATATTTTCAATCACCAAATGCAACCAGCTGCCGGGAATGCCAAAAGGCAACAACTCAAAATGGTAAGCCAACTCTACAACCCAGAGAAGTAAACAATTTTTATGATGAATCAACAAGCATAATGTCATTTAGCACTTCTGCAAAAGACTATAAATAATCTCATCTAGTCATCCTGGAGTCCCAATCATTAGCTAAGGTCTCAATACATATAAAAGAGATAGCAAAAACTTCTGAAGATTACCAGAAATTATCAAGGCTTCTTTCCATCAATTACTCACACCTAATACAGAGCACATAGAGTAGGAACTCATTTCATAAACATAAGATAATCCCAAATTACTATTCAATCAACAAAAGTCCTCACAGGAACAAATTCATCCTTAAAATGGTGGAAACGGTTTGCATCATGCACACCAATCTCCCTTTCAGCCATCTTTGAAATAATTTTAGTTATTGTGTGGCAGTCAACACAAACTCAAAGATTCTTCATCACACGAATTGTTGTTCCAACAGGTGTCCTTATAATACCAAACACTATTGCAAGTTTCTCACTGTGACCACATACCACATCTCTTTTGCTCTTCTTCACTATCCTGGAAAACATCATTTGTATTGGGTACATATCCTTGGAGTGCCATCTGCTATGAAAAAACATTCAGTGCACTAATAATCCTATCATAACAAGAATGCGACCTATCATGAGCTACAAACACATGCAATTTGTTCTTCACTTCAACCCAACTGCAAGCTGGCTCCTTCTTCATACCCTTGATCAAGTAATTTGTCCTAGCATACATATAAACCAGGCTACTGCCAACAGAAACATCGTTGTCAAACCCATTCCTAATAGCAAATCCATGTGCTTCCATGCCTCTCCTGACATCGAAGGACTCCACAAAGCTTGGCAACACACTCGATAAGGTAAACGCGTCAGGCCTAAACCCATCCCTCCACATCTTCCTAATCAAGCCCACAACTTTCTGGTGTCTCCCGTCCTCCACGCACCCTAGCATCAAAGTGTCCCGATCTGGATGAGAAGCATGGTGAAGGAGACCGATCCGGACGTGGATTGTGTGGAGGAGCATGTTTTGGGGGAGGGCAGGACATGCCGAGACGAGAGCAAAGGTACGCGGAGGAGGTAGAACGTGGAGTCGCAGAGGGAAAGAGGGCCCACTGTCAGAGCTCGGGGAGGGATGGCAGGACGTTTTGCCTCGTGATGTGGGAACCACTACGTATTTTTTAAGTAGTAGAGATCATAATTTTATTTGAATATGAACCCGGTCCCAATTTTTTAACATGTCAACTGTTTGGTTCATGGGCGAGCGCGGACGGGATCATCCAAGTAAAAAGAATATTGCATCTAGATTATGGACGAGCTTATCCTGCAAAAAGACCATGCGAGCTCGTCCGCTTCCATGACTCCTCACCCCACAGCGGATGACAGTGGGGTTGGATGAACAGTACCACCTGTTTTTATTTTCTTTTCTTATCTCTTTCTCTATTTAGATAGAACTTTTTTGGTAGATTCTATAATTCCTGATGAATCTATTTTAAAAGTATTCATCTCAGTATCCCCTTGTAGATTTCAAAATAAAAATATCCAAAAAAAAGGCTACTCCTAGAAATTCTAGCAAATTTTAAGGCCTCAAAGAAATTCTTAAAAATCTAGAAAAATTCATTAATATTCCTCTCATATGGCTTAATAGTTTTTAAAATTATTTTTAACCCTAGATTATTTGGTGAAAAAGTAAGTTCCTTTACCGTGTTCCATTTATATGTATTTTTTCATTTCATGTGATATTATCTTTTTAATTTAATTTGAATTCAAATAAATTTGAACATACATAAATTCATCCAAACACTTATAGAATACATATAAATATAAGTATGTATAAATTGGTGTATTCATTTAAAAATGATCACAACTAACTCAGCTCATCCGTCTATCTCAACTAAAAAATTAAATCATTAAAAAAACATAGATAACCGTATCTTTTCTAATCTCACGTATCCAACCAAACCCTCCGTGATCTTTGCACAGGTCCAGATGGAATGTCGATGGTCACTACCAACCACATGGATGCGCTGGGTCTGTGTCGTCGCTAGAGTCTCCAAGCACACACTGTTCATGCGTGTGCTCATGCATAAGTCCCGAGAAATTCCTCTCGAAGTTGTATGCCATGACAAGAGATAGCGTCAACGATCCATCACATCTTGGGGTTCAAGACAAAAAGGCCAATTAAAACATGAAAAAAGAGAGAAATTTACATCTGTTTAATTACCAGAATCTATCCATGTCAGTATGTTACACTACATAAATAGATCAGTTAAAGAGTTAAGGACATGATGACACTGAGGGGAAAGGATCTTCACAACTTAAAAAGTAGCATTATACAGGTCAGATTACTGCTTGGATACAGAGACTTGTGTAGTTGTGTCCTGGCTAGAAAAGACACCAAGGGCCCACATATTTTGCATGAACTCTAGCTCCAAGAATATCAGTACATGAATCACATCGCCACACCGAATGCATGCTAGTAAAAGATATCTCCAAAAGAAGCAAACAAGCTGCAAACATTTTTGTAGTATCCGAAACAAATGTTTTTTTATCACATGAACCGTCACCTCTCATGGCTTGTCAATGTCACAAGCCCAACCAAAACGGCGTCCATTGAGTAGTCCATCGGAACATCACCACCCCATGATGATGCTGATCCTGGGGTCCAAGGGATCTACATATTTTTAACCAGTTCAGGGCCACAGTTCCATGAACGCCAAGAGTTGTACAGTACAGGTCAGCTGGTAGGGTGCTTCTCTGCTAAATTACCAGAGTTTGGTCCCAATCCTATTCCTTGTGTGGAATCTGGGATAAAACCCGTGATCAGTAATTTTCGAGAGTTGATATTGTTCTGCGATGAATCTTAAGATGACTACACCAGCCATCTGTCCCAACCCTCCAAAAAAGGGAACAAATCGCAAAACACTTCTTGTGTGGTTACACCGACGATTACGTACGACTATAATGATGCTTAAGAAGCCGGCCTGAAGCTGCTTCGTTTTCTCTTAACAACCAGCAGCATGGCGCTGCCAATGCTGCTGTTCTGTAAGACTGTAACCTGCAGCTGATGGACGATACCGGCCGGTCACTGGCACGACGACGTACGTGAGGTTTGAGCTGATCAGGCTGCTCGTGAGCGTGCTGGACAGGCACTGGCCGTCGTCAGACGCCGTGCGGCTACACCCACAATACCGACACGGTCACTGGCAACCTTCCCTACAGCGGGCCGTGCCCTTGACCGGCTGCTGGGTACGTGCATACGGGCATACGGCGACAATCCGGCTGGCCTCCCGCGGCACGCGGCCGCCGGCCGGCCGTGCCTTCGCTGATTTCTGCAACTTCCGGAACTGCTACTGTTCTGCCATACCAATGGAACCCTTCTTTTATACGAAGGGATTGTTCAGAACAGCATTTTGCTACTACTTACATGGATCAGTGATGTCTCTACTACAGAAGTGACATGTATCTGTGCAAAAGTAGCCATGTACAAGGAAGCCTTCTGCTCCATGACTGACCACTGTGTAACCCACTAGCTCCTCTGCGACACACCCAGCATGTGGCAACTCCAATGCCATGGTTCAACTCAGAAGGAATCTACTGTGCTGCCGGTGGTGGGACATGAACTTCCGCTCCTTGAAGCACCGTGAAACATACGATCACGTCCAACAGGAGTATGATTCACAGTATTGTACTGAATATTTAGCCGAGCATTTAGTCTAGTACATGAATCCTTCTGCTACTTCTGTACAGCTAAACATCTTCGATCTGTAAATACACCACAGAAGTATTTAGCTTCTGTAGTTTCTCTCTGCTGAGCTGTGACAATTCTACCCACGTATACCATCCCTGAATACTACCACTTCTCGTTATGCAGTCAGCACTTGGCAATACCACACATTAAAGTCAGTGAAGGAATACAGCATTACTTTAAAAGGATGGATACGACATGTCGGTGCAAGAAGGTATCTTGCACAAATAAATACAGCGAGAATTCACTCACATAAATGACTTATACTTGGATAAGAAGTGGAGAGGGGGAAAAATAAATATGTTGATGGTAAAAAAGATCGGTACCTTAGGTTGATGGTCAAGAGTCTGTGTTTATAGGACCATTCAAAGTACAGATATACAAGTATGCCTTTACAGCGATACAACTATCGCAATACGTCAGGGGCATGAGCAAGTTAAAACATACAGCATGGGTCTAGGTCGGATACCTTTGCCCTAATTTAGAAGATATTATCTACTATAGCGATATAGTGGTACAAGTGATCCTAAAATTATGGTATTCTGTCAGCCATCTATTGTAGCACCGCACTACCAAGATGTCAGGACGGTCTTTACTTGCGCCGAGGATCTCATGATGGCCTCCACTTGTATCGCATTAAATGTGAAAGGACACTGATATCGTCTAGAGGGGTGAATAAGCGATTTTACAAAATTGGTCCCCTTTTTTCGTTAGCTTAAACTTACAGCGAAAAATAAACAAACGAATTTTTCACAAGTGAAAATCCTAAATATGCTAAGCTCAACTAATGTACAATCATCCTAAATAAGTGTGGATGTTACAATACTAGTGTGACAAAGATTACTCAAATCTAGCAAAAGATATGCAATAAAACTCAAAAAGAAAATCCTAAAAATATTGTTCATCTGGATGCTCCGGATTTAGATTGTACAGAATTCGGAGTTTTTGGGTTGACTTAGATACTCCGGATTCAGCACAGAAAGAACTTGAAACTGAAATTAAAGTGCGTCTAAAGAGTTCTAGCTCAAACCAAATAAAGTTATGTATTCTAAGTGATGAGTCCAAGTAGATCCACGGAGTACCTAAAATCAATTTCATATGAAGAAGTAGATCAAGCAATATGCATATATTGAGTAAGAACATAAGAACAAGGAAATAAGAGAGCAGATATAAGATTTGTTTCCTAAAGTTCGGACACCTCCTCTAGAGGTTTCTACGTCTCCGTTGAGAGGCTCGGTCACATTTGAATCGGGTCTCTCTCAACCCTTTTTCTCTCCAAGCTCGGTCAAACTTGAGCTTGACTTCCACTCTTGATTTCTTCCCTTCCGAAGGCAAAATCGAAGCTTCACAAACTTCTCGTAGCGCACCACAGCCTTGAGTGCTCGCCGGCAACTTCTAGCCGCCTAGGAGCTCAAAGCTCCAATAGTAACAAAAGCTTCACAAACTTCTTGCCGATAAACTCGAGTGCTCAAGATGGGAGATACGCTCACTTGCACTCAAACTTGCAATCTCTCAACCCAACTCATTTTTCTTCTCAAATCACACACTAGATTAGAATGGGAGGAAGTTCTTTTTGGCTCTAAAGATGTTCTTTTTTGTGCTCTTTTAGCAGCAACAGAGGATGGGGGTGAGAGGGTATATATACCCAACCCCCAAAAACTAGTCGTTACACAGTTTTTTTACTGGCCCAAAATATCTGGGTCAACCCAGAGTCTCCAGATTGGCACTAGAACGCATAATCAAGAGCCCTGCCTAGAGTAAAGTTCGGAGACTCCGGCCACCCAGAGTATCCAGGTCAACTCAGAACATTCAGATAAAATACTTTGGCCCTAACATACCACCTGCCTCAGAGCTAAACCCGCAGACTCCGACTAACCCGGAGTATCCGGGTCAACATGGAGAGTCCGAGTTCAGCACAGCTGACCCTCTAAAAACGACGATAACTTTTGATCTGAAAGTCCGATTTTAACGATTTTAAACTCTATGGAAAGATTATTCAGAGGGCTACACATCCCAACTGAATTCATGACCTAAAACACAATGAATCAAACTAGAAATAATCTGAAATCCAATTCAAATACTTCCACACTTTCCTCATCGGGTGTTCACCAGATACTCCGGTCCTCAGTATTTAGGCCGGAGTCTCCGAGACAGACTCCACCAGAAGGGGCTCGGTTCCGAATTTCTATTTGATCGGAGTCTCCGGTGTTCACTAGATACTCCGGTGTCTGTGAGTTTTTAGGCCAGAGTCTCCGAGGGAGACTCCGCCAGAGGTCGTTCGGTTAAGCATTTATTTTTGTTGGAAAAAGATCGGAGTCTCCGGTGTTCACCGGATACTCCGGTAGGAGAAAATGTTTTTTACCGGAGTCTACGAGGGAGACTTCGGCAAGGGTGGCTCGGTTAATATTTAGTTTTTTATTAAAAAAGACCGGAGTCTCCGGTGTTCACCGGATACTCCGGTACCTGGAGAAGCCGGAGGGTCTGGCAAGTCTCCGGACTTTGTCTGAGTGGTAGCCCTATCAGGACCGGAGACTTCGATGTTCACCGGAGACTCCGGCGACTTAACAGAACCGTAACGGCTAGTTCTGACACAGTTCTGTGACCGTTCTGACGCCGTTTTGGATTTTAGACCGGAGACTCCGGTGTTCACCGGATACTCCGGGTTAGGTGTGTCAGAACAGTAATGACTAGTTTTTGAGAGTGAGCTATATATACTTCCACACCACAAGCATTAATGGCTTGCTATTGCTGCTGAACTCTACACTCATAAAGCCTTTCAGGAGCATTCAAAGTCCCTCCAAACATCTCTAGTGCTTAGTTTTGCGCAAATTTAGTGAGATTGTGTTTGGAGTGAAGTTAAGACACTTGAGCATTGAGTTCTTCATCAAGCATTCGCTGTGATCATTTCTCTTGGAGCCTTGTGCTCCTAGACGGCAAGGCATCGCCCATAGAGCACCAAATCTTTGTGGAGTGCCACGGGAAGTTTGTAATCGACATCAATTTGAGTAAGAAAATTCTAGCTTGATCTTTGTGGTTGCTAGAAGAGGATAGGGTTGGAAAAGACCCGGCTTTTTGTGAGCTCCTCAACGGATACATAGGTACTTCTTTGTGAAGTGATCGAACTTCGGGATAATCTCTTGTGCCTTCATTTGTGCAATTTATTTAGTTGTGTAGCTTTGAGATTTTTCCATACCATTAGTCTTAGTGATCATCTTGCTAGTGTCTATTGTTGTTTAAGCTTTGTATTGTTAAGTAGATTTAGTATCACTTTTTAGACTTTAGATGTTCTCGTTAATTCTTAGTTATTCTCGAGATCCTGTATAGACCGGAGACTTCGGACTAGACCGGATACTCCAAACAGACCAGAGTATCTGACCTTCACCGGAGTATCCGGCATCTATTTAATCTGTTGTTTAGTTTTAATTTTCAAAAAAGCCTATTCACCCCCCCCTCTACGCACTTTTAAGTACATTCAGCATCGAGGCTCCAGTGGCAAGGCCATCTAAAGTCCAACAATGATTGGCCTTTAGCCGCGGAGAGGCTCCGGATGCAAGGCCAGCCGGAGTCCCGTAGAGGTTGCTGGAGATGGAGCCGACGATCAGGCTGAGTGAGGCGGTCCGTGACCCGTTTGGCCTTTAGCCGCGGCAAGGCTTCGGAGGCAAGGCCATTCGGAGTCCCGCGGCGGTTGCCCGAGGAGGAGCTGGTGATCGGACTAAGGGAGGCGGTTCGTGACCTCGTGAGCCTTTAGCCACAGCGAGACTCCAAAGGTAAGGTCATTTGGAGTCCCACGGCTGTTGCCGGAGGTAAAGCTGACGTGGGGGCCGAGGAAAGCAGTCTGTGACTGTCGGTGAATCAGGAACCAGGGTCCTCGAATCCCGAGGCCAGGCCAGCAATCCGCCACGTGGCGCCATCCCGCGGGGTCACCTTCGCAAGGTAAAAAAGACTAAGTCTCGGGAGAGGGCGCTCGGGGCCACAGTCAGTGGTTCCCGAGTACCCGGGTTCCCCGACGATCTGCGAAGACTAAGTGACGGGAAGAAAGTGCTCGGGGAGGTAAACGGTGACCCCCGAGCACCCAAGTCCCCCGACGACCAGGAGAACCAAGTATCGGGAGGGGTGTGCCCGGGGCTGCGAGCAGTAGCCCCCCGGGCACCCGAGTACCCCGAGGGCCTACTGAAGGAAGTTCCGGGAGAGTGTGCTCGGTGCTGCGAGCCGCAGCCCCCGAGCACTCGGTTCCCCGAGGATCCGTACAAACATGCCCGGGAGAGAGTGCTCAGGGAGGTGAACAGTAGCCCCCGAGCACTTAGTTCCCTGAGGATCAAGGAAGGGCGTTCTCGGGAGAGAGTGCTCCGGGAGGTGAACAGTGACCCCCAAGCACTCGGTTCCCCGACGACCCAGGAAGCCCCTCCGTTAGTGGCCCCC
Source organism: Phragmites australis (assembly GCF_958298935.1). Classification (NCBI taxonomy): domain Eukaryota; kingdom Viridiplantae; phylum Streptophyta; class Magnoliopsida; order Poales; family Poaceae; genus Phragmites; species Phragmites australis. The sequence continues at coordinate 43,650,178 of NC_084923.1, forward strand.
ACAGGGGTCCAGCGATGAGGTGTCAGCAGGTGAAAGGCCCGAGGCCGCATTTAAGAGCGCGCGTGGCCTGTCACCTCCAACTGAAGGGCGTGGGGACATTAAATGCACGGGTCCCATCCCGTGCCATCCGGCGTGCCTCGGGATAATGTCGCAAGGGCCAAGGCGTTCCGTCTGCCGCGCTGCTGTGGCAGGAGAACAAGACAGGGCAGGCACTCCGGGCCGCTCTGTGGCTGCCCGGTGGGCCCTCTCCACGGCGCCCGTTGCCAGTGCCATTATGGCGACTGATGACCGGGCGCGGGGCGCGTTTTCAACTCCCGTCACTTCGCACAGAGGCTATGATGACACCCTTTCCATTTATGGTGCTTTGGAGCTCGTGCCCTCCCATTCGGGGCACGCTTCTGCCGGCGGGTATTTAAAGCGGCCGGCAGCACGGACAAAGACAATCTCTCGACAAGCAAAAAAAGGGTCTGGGAACTCTTGAAAACTTGGCAAGCTCTGCACGGTTGAAGAAGTTAAGGAAGTAGAGAAGATCGAGAAGTCCAAGAGCACCCAAAGCCAACAGATACACACAGACCGAAGAACAAGGAGCCCCAGGCTCTAGGATAGACAAACATTCTTATAACTAGCACATTCCTGAGAGACATTCTCAAGACATTTATAGCATCCACACAGGAGTAGGGTGTTACGCCCCCGTGCGGCCCGAACCTGTCTAAACCCCAGTGCATTTACTTCATTTCGCACCAGATCATTCCACCCCACCAGCCATCGCATTCATATCCATTTATTTCTCCGGCAAACTTATTCAGGATCATCCCCCCGGCCGAATCTCTAAAAAGGGGTCCCTCAGGATCCCTGCGACAGGAGTTAATCCTCCGACAGTGACCCTCTCGGCCTTTATCCACGATGAGGCTCCGAAGGCAAGGTCATCCGGAGTCCCAGAGCGGTTGCTAGAGGTGGAGCCGACGAGGGGGTTGAGGGAGACAGTCCGTGACCACCTCGACCTTTATCCACGGTGAGACTCCGAAGGCAAGGGCACCCGGAGTCCCACGGCGGTTGCTTGAGGTGGAGCTGACGATCAGGCCGGGGGAGGCAGTCCGGGACCCCCTAGGCCTTTAGCCGTGTCGAGGCTCTAGAGGCAAGGCCATCCGGAGTGCGTAAGTTGCTGGAGGTAAAGCCGATGAGGCGGCCGAGGTTGACAGTTCGTGACCCCCCGAACCTTTATCCACAGTAAGGCTCTGGAGGCAAGGCCATCCAGTGTCCCACGATGGTTGCCGAAGGTGGAGTCGACAATCGGGCTGAGCGAGGCTGTCTGCGACCCTCTTGGCCTCTAGCCGCGGTGAGGCTCCGAAGGCAAGGACACCCGGAGTCCCGCGACGGTTTCTGGAGGTGGAGCCGACGATCGAGCCGAGGGACGTGGTCCACGACCACCTGGGCCTTTAGCCGCGGTGAGGCTCTGGAGGCAAGGCCATCTGGAGTCTCGCGGTGGTTGCCGGAGGTGAAGCCGACGAGGGGGCTAAGGGAGGCAGTTCATGACCCCCTCAGCTTTTATCCACGGTGAGGCTTCGAAGGCAAGACCATCTAGAGTCCTGCGGTTATTGCTAGAGGTGGAGCCAACGATCGGGCCGAGGGAGGTGGTCAACGACCCTCTTGGCCTTTATCCACGGTGAGGCTCTAGAGGTAAGGCCATCCGAAGTCCCACGACGATTGCCACAGGTGAAGCTGGCGAGGGGGACGAGGGAGACGGTCCACGGCCCCCTCGGCCTTTATCCACGGTGAGGCTCCAGAGGCAAGGCCATTAGGAGTATCACGAGGGTTGCCAGAGGTGGAGCTGACGATCAGACCGAGGGAGACGATACACGACCCTCTTAGCCTTTAGCCGTGGCGAGACTCCAGAGGCACGGCCACCTGGAGTCTTGCGGCGGTTGCCAGGGATGGAGTCGACGATCGGGTTGATGGAGGAGGTCCGTGACCCCCTGGGCCTTTAGCCATGGCGAGGCCATCCGGAGTCCCGCGGCGGCTGCTGGAGGTGAAGCCAACGAGGGGGCTAAAGGAGGCTGTCCGTGACCCCCTCATCCTTTATCCGTGGTGAGGCTCTGAAGGCAAGACCATCTGGAGTCCCGCGACGGTTCCCGGAAGTGGAGCCAACGATAAGGCTGAGGGAGGTGGTCCACTACCCTCTTGGCCTTTAGCCGTGGCGAGTCTCCGGAGGCAAAGCCACCCGGAGTACCGTGATAGTTGCTAGAGGTGGAGCTAACGATCGGGCCGAGGGAGGCGGTCCGCGACCCCCTGGGCCTTTAGCCGCGGCGAGGCTCCAGAGGCAAGGCCATTCGGGGTCCCGCGGCGGTTGCCAGAGGTGAAGCCAACGAGGGGGCCAAGGGAGCCGGTTCATGACCCCCTCGACCTTTATCCATGGTGAAGCTCCGAAGGAAAGGCCATTTGAAGTCTCGTGGTGGTTGTCGGAGGTGGAGTTGACGGTCGATCAGAGAGAGGCGGTCTGCGACCCCCTCGGCCTTTATCCGCGGTGAGGCTCTGGAGGCAAGGCCATCTGGGACCCGCAGTGATTGATCGAAGAGGTCGTGTCACCCCCAGCATAAAAATATGTCGTAGGGGCTCCACACCACTCTGACATGTAACAATCCCAGAAGGAGTCCACTCCTCTCCGAGCATGTAGAAATGCCAGAGAGGCCATGTCACCCTGGCATAAAAATATGTCGGAGGGGGTCCACACCATTCCAGCATGTAGCAATGCCGGAAGGGGTCCGCTCCTCTCCGGACATGTAGTAATGCCAGAGAGGCCGTGTCACCCCAGCATAAAAATATGCCGGGGGTCCACAACACTCTGGCATGTAGCAATACCAAAAGGGTCCGCTCCTCACCGGACATGTAGCAATGCCGGAGAGGCCGTGTCACCCCGGTATAAAAATATGCCGGAGGGGGTCCACACCACTTCGGTATGTAGCAATGTTGGAAGGGGTCCGTTCCTCTCTGGCCAAGTAGCAATGCCGGAGAGGCCATGTTTCCTACCTAGACAGCGCCTTCAGGTGTAGAGATATATTTTAAATTCTATCGCCTACTGTTTGGATAGAGGTGTAACCTAAGATAGGTCTGGTACCTTACCATTGTCGTCAACTAGCTAATTTGCAGTATAAGTCGCGACTATGTCGAATGGCTATTCTTTAACACATGACAAACTGAGGCATGGCTTAGGTTCTACTACCTACTGCTAGACCGAGATATAACCTTAGACTTAAGTTTTTGTTCCTCCAGCATTGATGCTTACACCATTGACCCGTCAGAGAGGTTTTGCGTACCTTACGCTGGATGGTATTTTCGAGGAAGGATAAAATTTTTAAGCTAAGTTTCATACTCTACTGTTGAATAGTGATAAAGATTAAGTAAAGCTGCCTACTACCGGGCAGAGGTGTGACCTAGGTTTTATAGTACCATGCTGCTGCCTATTAGTTATCTATTGCAGAGACTTTCTAATAGCTAGGCTAGTTATTTTCAGGGTATGCCGACTTTGCTATATAAATATAAACTAGCTGGATAAGCTATTGCTAGGTGGTTGTAGTCGGGTGTGTACCTTTGCAAAAATGGAGCCTCCGTCACAAGGTCGGGGGCCAGGGAACCTTCACAGCCTAAAGGTGCTGGAAGGGTTGGTTCCCTTGGTTAGGGTTGTCTGTTGAAAGGTACGGGCTACACAGGAGTCCGAAATATCCGAAGTCCCTTTGCCGAAGCTTGGTACTCCTTCGGTATAGCCAACCTCTCAAACATCAAACCCGTCCTAGGAGGCCAGTCAGGGGTCCCACCCTCCAGAGGCCCAGATGAGGCTTCTTGTGCATCTCAGTCACCATCACTGGGGAATTGCATCGTTAGTGGCGGAGCCAAAGGTGACACTGTAGGTCGAGTGAGGCTTGGTAATATCTGGCCTCTTGCCTAGTGGCCCGCTGCAACCTCACGACCACAGGGTCACTTGTTGCCAGCTTTTCCTCCTGCTAGGCGTTCCGTCCTCCTCCCGAGGTATTCCTCCTTGAATGTTACAAGGGTCCGACAGTGATCGGTATTGTGGCCACGTCCGGCCCCATACAAGATGCAATGGTATTCTTCTGGTAGTGTCAGAGTCTATGGTCGGTACACACGGTGCTGGTGGGATCTGCACACATCGGAGCTTGTGGTCTCCCCAGAACTTCCTTCCACCCATTGGGGCGAGGAGGTTGCCGGGTGACCAAGCTTTCGGAGGACACCGGCTCGACGAAGGTGCTGGGGATGCAGTCGCTGGAAGCATTCGGGGCTGGGCCTAGGCATTGGTGCCCTTGGGCTCAAGCGCATAGAACCATTAGACGACGACCTATCTCGCAGCGGTCTCGACTGCAACCTCCTGGGGTGCGGCGAGGTCCTCACCACGTCACTGCTGGAAAGCTTCTGCCGGTTTGGGCTTCCGTGCCAACCCAAGCTATCGGGTCTACGTTGGTCAGAGGGCTACCACTCTGCCCAGCTGTGAAGAAGGCGTGGGGCAAATAAGGTGCCCGGTCGCAGCTAGCATGCGTACTCCTATATGGGTGTGGTGATAGAAGCAGTTGCTTGCGCACGCCTTGGTGGAATCCTACCTCCCCTTATACTTCTATGTTCAGATCCCCACGAACGGCATACTGTTGGCGCAAGAAGATATGTTACATGAACAAGTGCGGCGAGAACTTACTCACTAGAGTGGTTCAAGCTTGGAGAAGAAGTGGAGAGAGGGGAACACCAAATATGTTAATGGTAAAAAGGATCAGTTCCTTGGTCTGATGGTAAAAGGTCTGTATTTATAGGGCTATTAGGGTGCAGATTTACAGGTATGCCCTTGCAGCGATACAAATATCGCAATACATCAAGAGCCTAGAGCCGATTGAATCACGCAGCATGGGTCTAGGCCTTTTTCCATAATTTAGATGATATTATCTACTATAGCGATACAATGATGCAAGTGACTCTAAAGGCGTGATATTCTGTCAATCGCCTATTACGACGCCGCACTGCCAAGATATCAGAACGACCTTTACTTGCACCAAGATGTCAGGATGGCCTCTACTTGTGTCGCATTAAATATAGGTCACTTCTTTACAGGTGAAAAACGGCTAGTGGGCCTCATCTGGTTGATCTTTCTTTAAGGTCTGATGACCTCTCCCTCCAGGCTTCAGGGAACCTACCCAAGCTCTGGGAGACGAAGGCCTCTATAAGGCCGTGGCTCTGAAAGGCTAAAGCTCTGGGAGACAAAGGCCTCTATAAGGCTGTGGCTCTGAAAGGCTAAAGCTCCAGAAAACCAGAGACGTCAAGGATCCTTAGAAATAACCCCCAACCTCTCTCAAAGGATAGCTTATTCTCTTGTCTTGAGAAACAGTAGCTGAAGAGGCCTACGGTCTCGGAAAGCTAGACTTACTGCTTTGGATCTGGAACCCAAGAACTTCAGTGGAGCTCCTGATGGTCAAACTTTTAACAATATCTACATGCTAGGATATTTCTCCTAACACAACATTCGGCGAGATTGACAAAAAAGTTATTTGCTCGTTAGCAGTCATATGATCACAGTTAGTACAAGGAAAAATAAGATGGGAAAACTGTAAGTTAGGTGGGCCTTTCTTAATCATGGCGAATGTGAAAGCGTTGAGATCCTTACTGGTGGAGGTACACTATACATGGAAAATGCAAAGGGGCGGAACCCCCAAAAATGAAGGGGTGCAAAAGAGGCTACGTAAACTTTGTCACTGTTTAGCTCCAAAGGTCTGTATGTCTTTTCTTGGGCTGCAACAAAACCATCTAGGAAACTGCTTCCAGCATGTACATATTGTTCTTCCCGTATGGAGAAATAAGGTGTAAATACAAATTGCCCTCTTACACATCAGTGGAAGGCCTGCAGGAAGAAATGCGAGTTTAAGATGCATGAATGTCAAAACAGAACAGTACTACCGAGGAGTAAGAAAACACTACCAGTTTAAGATTCGGCTCGGAAGCACCCTTTTGCACTGTTGAAGAGCTCTGTTGTTTAATGACTTCTTCGATTGATTGTCCTTTTTCGTGTACAAACTTGACAGATTCTGACAGTCTATTCAGAAGATTGAACAATGCAATGACCTCATTTCGCTGCAGCTGCAATTGAGCAAACCAAGAAGTAACATCGTTATACAAATAACCACTGTGAACATATAAAATGAATTCAAAAGGTAGATTAATAGTAGTCTTAGAAATATTTTTTTCCTTAATTCAAGGAGGAATACTTTCGTTGCTTTCATGTTGAAACATAGCTTGCATAAGTGTGCCATTAGCAATTTAGCATAGAACAAATAAGTCACTGGGCATTCTTAAATAGTCAAAGATGGCCCATAATTCAAGAGGAAATGTATGCGACCTACAAGGCAAAGCATCAGGTGCTAGGAACTTAATTTATGAGGACAATATAACTAAAAAGGAGTATTATCAGAGCAAAGACCAACAAAATGTATGGTGTCTTCCTCACATAACATTATATTGCAAAAAGTCAAAAGTTGTAAAGGGTATATGAGCGACGAACTACATACTGGATGATTCAAATGGCGCTCTCCATCAACAGAGAAAAGAATTTTCAGTGCAGTTCCAAGACCAAGAACTTGGAGCTTTCCCCATAATCGACACTTCTCGCATCCAATGCAGTCCATAATTGCACTAAGAAAAGAACATCGCAGTAGTGAAGGACACAAGATACACGTATGCATGTTGCAAATTGAAAAACACAAGAAGTATGGCACAAACCTAATATTTCTAAATTGTTTCTGAATCTCTTGCTTTAGCTCTGGACCATTTTCGCCTTGCCAGAGTTTCGCTTCATCAAATGGTAATGGGCATGCAGATCTTAACTTGGGATTGTAAAGCAACTGCTTCACAAGAGATTGTGTTTTCATGTCATCTTCAGGATTGCCAGTGTTGTACTCAGCCTGCTCAAGATAATCTGCTGCCTAAAAGATAGCAAGTAAAATTGTTATCAACAAGCTTGCAACAAAATCAAGCTAACAATTTAATCTTCCACGAAAGTACAATGCAAGCCAAAGGGCTAGGTTTAAAATAAGGGAGAAATGATAACCTTTGTCACTGCCCGAAGAACAAAGAGGTAGGTGAAGTACAGATTCTGGACACGCTCTGGGTACTTCAGAACCCGATCATACAGCAAAGAGAGATTCTGTCCCCACTGTGGTCATTTACACCAGAAGTTGTCAAAACAATTGTGAAAGTTGGTCCGACAAACAACAAACTGAGGTGTACAATAGCGAGCAAATACCAAGTTAGTAGATTCATCGAGTAGATAATCATAAGCAATATGCACTGAAATTGAGGAGTGCAACCCAGAAATTAGCTTGTACAATGCCTTCTTCTCCTGGCACAGCTCTTCTGAAGGATCTAAACAAACAAGGTAATTTGAAAAACTTGTGTTGAGATAATTTTACAGATGCAGGATAAAGCGCAGGATATGATCATCTATCATGTAGGGCGTCTAATGCCAACTATAGCATTACATGATACCACAGAGGAAAAGTTGGACCAATTTAGGCCACGCATAGTGGATTGATTTAGAGGACAAACAATCTTCAATTAATGTATATCTCAAGAAAGGGACTCAACCAATAAGCTCAGCCCCGATTCATTTGATATGTCGTGTACTCATGAGATTGTATGTACAAACAAAGGCAGGAAATAATGCATGTGAAAGCAAATTTAAGAGCACATATGCTTACATTTTGGACAATTTTCTTTGTAAATCGAATCCCATATCCTTCTCGCTGAATCACCAGAATAACCAGTGTAACGTTCAGGATTCAGTTGGAGATTGACATAAGTCATTTCATCTGAAATGGGTACAAAAGTTCGATAATCATCAGGGATGATAGTAAATAAGAAACAGAGAAAGAGCATTATACTAAACGAAGGAAAAACAATAAATTACCATTATCAGTCTCGTCATCATAGGTCCATGGATTGTCAGTCTCGACCCATCCTTTAAAAACCCTTCTGTCAAGGGTTTTATCAACTGCAGCCTGTGGTTTTCCTTCTTGACAGATCATATTATCTGTAGGAAGTCCACTATAAGGCTTCTTGAATGTGTCAGGAAACTCATTCTCTGGGCACTCACAGACACTACAGTCTCTAAGCCGGCACATTCCATCATCAGGCCAAAAGGGGCAGTCACACCACAATTTAACCTTATACAATACAAGGAAGAACCCATGAATTAGAAGTGAACATATGATCATGATTTTGAATATATTTTTCAATGCAAGCATTTCTCTGCAATCACAAAAGGCTAAGAGATATAGAATAACAACCACAAACTATTGTCCATTGTCCATTATGCAGAGTAGAAAAAATGGGTGTCTTAAGAGTTCAGAAGCCATGACATTCTGTCAGATTTTTATTTGTACCCAACAAGTAATTCACATGGAGTAATCTGAGCATGTATGAGATGATAAGGTAACTTAACGAAAAGGTAACCACACCAATCAATTCCACTTTCAATAGAAACAAGGGCTTACAACAATATCAGACAATGATAAATGTCATCTCCTACAGAGGCTATCAAGCTTAACTTTAGCTGCTGATTGCCATGAGAAGGGAATGTATGAATTGAATGGGAACAAATAATATAATCAGAGATTGGAACCTAGCATCACCCCAAGGATAGCTAACATTTTATCATCAGATGATTATCCAGACTAGATCATAAACTACTAACATCCAATATTCTATATACGGCATGCTAAGGTTGACATAATCAAGCAACCATCATTTTAATTCCATATACAGCAAGTAATGGAATCCAGTCTCTGAGGTTTGAAACAGTCACCTTAGAGTAGCAGAAACTTGACAAACGGCAGTCAAATATCTAAAACTCAATAACCCAACAACGGGATCGTGCGGTTGTCACTACAGTCTTCCACACATCCAAATCAATATCAAACCACACAAGTACAATAGAGAAAAATGGCTCTATAGTTATGTACCAAATGCTGCAATCAACCATGTATCACCCTAAATTCCAACATGTCTAGTTCGCTATCAGAACATCATGACCTGCATTTTCTCTAAAATGCTCTAGGATCACACACCAACCATGGAAAAAAGTCCACCCATAAGTCCTCACCTTGAAGTACCTGAAGAAGGGCAACTTGACGAGCTCCTGCAGGATCGGGTGCAGGACCTCCTCGTTGATGGCGTCCACCGTCTCGTAGTCGCAGCAGCAGTCCTCCACCATCCCCGTGTACTTCCTCGCCGCCTGAAACGCACGACGCCACCCCAGAACCACATCAATCAAACCAAACCCACCGAAGCAGACAAATTTCGTCGACCAAATCGCAAAACGAACGGAGAGATTCTTACGGGGCAGCCACAGCCTCCTCGCGAGGAGAAGGAGTGGATGCCGGGGAAGCTGCGGGAGCCCGCGGCCACGGCGAGAAACGCCACGAGGAGGGCCCCCGCTGCCGCGTACCACCACCGGCCCCGCCGCTGCTTGCCCCCACCGGCAGCGTTGGTGGCGGGAGTGGGTTCCGAAGACATCCCCACTCCGGGTCGGAAGCTTCCAGAAGCGAGATCTGAAGGGGTTCGAAGGAATTTTCGCCCCGCGTTCGAGTCGGGGCAACGGCGGTCTGGCGGGGAGGGGGGGGGGGGGCGTTGGCATTTAACGGTGCTGATATTGATGGTATTTAATGCCGGGGTTTGATTATGGGAATCCGCGTGGGCACACGGATTTGCATGTAGTGTTAGCGTTAAGCACCTGTTGTTATGGGAGGCAATTGCTAGCCGCACTCGAGGCTTTTGCGTTTTTACTTGGTCGGATCTTTTAAACACCGCGGAGAACGAAACCATCTCAAATTTTGAAGTGCAAGTTATGCGAGTCCTGTAAGCAAAGTAGTTGGATATTTCATTCTAATTTCTATAGAACAAAAGTTCAAGTATTAGATCCTTGAAATATAATTATAAGATAAATCACAAGAATATGATATTAGTAGCATATTAATTATGTTCGATGACCAATTATTTTCTATTAGTATATGATTTACTAATATTTATAAGGGCAACTATATTGGTGTTCTCTTGTAGACCGTCTCATGCATTGACATGTAATAGTGAGATAATTTAACAGATAATCCCTACAATAAATTATCTATTCAGCCATTGGTAGTAATTTTATAATTATTTAATTTGTAAATAGAAAAAATGAATATTGTAAATTGTATGGTAATAATAACTCCAATAATTATATAGAAGTATGTAAGTTGTATGGTAATAATAACTCCAATAATTGTATAGAAGTAGTTTTGTATTTTTAAATTTTAGCTTATAAGACCGTTGTTTTATGAAATAAAGATTTCTTTCTCTCACCTCTCTCGTTAGTCTCATCTAAAATCTTATTGTCGCAGCATGAGATATACGATGCCTAAATTATACCAATTCCTAACATCAATCATATTTATAGGCAAACATAAATAATAACATATTGTTCTGGTTTATTCTCCTGCAAAGCATGGCTTGTCGGCTGGATCTTCTCTGTGTACCCTTTTCCCCTGCCGCCGTGTTTACGTAGCATTTTGCCATGGGATTAGGCGTGGGACGCGTGCGAGACTTGCTCCAATTCTGGAAACCGCCTGCTCTGAACACGCCGCAGATCCAACGGTTCACGTCAGCCAACGGACGATCGGACAGCAAGGGATGCCCCTCTTGACGTGGCTGTGAACCTGTGGGCCTTAGCTTTGACCCATGGGTCATGGACCGACTGTCACGTCACGTCAAGCAGTGCGCACCGCACGCGCACGAAGGCACGGAGACGTTTTTTTCTTTTTTCTTTTTTTAGCCTCAAGATGGAACATCTAAACTCATATCACATATATATACACATCCTTAATCTACTATCTATATGCATATTTACTGAAAAGATCCAAATTTCGTTGAATCAACTTCAGATTTTACTCAATTTAAAGCGACCAATTTAATGCTGAGTGCAATGTAGAATTACGTCATTCTTTTTTTTTTTTGTTAAAGCTGCATTACTTTTCATCTTGAGATATATCATGCGTTTTTGTTTACAAAAAGAGATATATCATATGTTGATTGATTTACAATTAGAAAGTAATAGCTTGTTACTTTTCTTAAGCCTGACATAAATTTTAAGTACACCAGACATAATTTTCTCTATGATCATACAAATAGCTTGTACAATAAAAAGTGATTGTAAAGAGTATTCAAAGATAGAGGATATGGCGGTATCTTGGCTACTCCCAATACACAATATCATGTTCTTAAATCTAAGAGTACCACGTCCCAGAAAGAACATTAAATCGATGCGTGGAGACAACTCTCAAATTTATCATTTTTTAGACTACTCTCAAAGGGTACGCATTTATTACGTGTCATGTAAGATTTTTTGCTAATGTGGTGTGGAATTAAAGAGGAAAACCCACATCAGATGGTATAACAAAAGATATTTTATACATCTTATTAATGGATGGGTTATTTTATGACATTTCGTAGACGCACAAAAAGCTTCTATAAATTAACTTCTTTACTAGTGGGATGGTGATATCAATCGTAATATTTAGTTGGGGATTAGACATATGTCATTCGTTGTTTACACGTTTGCACTCTCTTAATATTCTAATATTTTATTCTCTGTCACACATAAAAAAAATCATATGCTAATAAATGCACATGATTACATCCATTGAGAGTAGCCTAGTGGAGGCACATACTTGTATGTTTTTAAATGGTTGCATTCTCTGTAAATTAAATCGAATTACGTGCAAGCACCTATTAAGCCTCGGTCTACACAAGCATCAAGTACAAGTAAGCACTTAATATGTCCTATAGATGCCAAGGAAAAACTGAAATGTCCCAGTATGCCACATCGTTTTCGCATGGGCAGGATGAAACAGGCCCTAAATAATCCACACAAGTACGACCCCTCGGCCTAACCCAGAGCATCGTACGGCCCACGCATATTTCATGCTCGTGGTTGGGCCAGTCCAGTCCATCTTTTTCTTTTGCCCCCTTGTTACAAGTGACAAGTCTGTCCTACTGAACGATCTCCACTTCACGTTCAGGTTTCAGGTACTGCTAGCTTAGAGAAGATGATCCCTTTTTGCCTTCTTGGATTTCCCGTGTGATATTCGTGATCATGCCCATGATCTGCATACCTTAACTCGAAGCACCGTCCTGCCACCCAGGCACATGTCGCAGTCAGCCGAGATGTCCTTTCCAGTTCCCAGGTAGCGTTGACTCGCGTCCGGAGGCTGAGGCTGAGGCTGAGGCTGAGGCCGAGGCCAATAATATCAGAAACTTGAAGTTTGGATGAACAGCGCCATACAAATGAAGTGAAGTTTGGAAGAATGCTGTTGTACCTGGTGAAGGCGAAACCTTCTCGGTTTGCTATATAAAGCCCAAGCTCTAAGACAAGGTTGGAGATAGGGAGTGCATTGTGCATAATATACTACACTACATAAGGGACATGTAACTCCGCATGCCCTGCACACGCATGATCTATCTTTGCCATCATCTCTCCCACGTGATACATATCAATTCATTGATTCTCTTATCTACTCTATGATTTTTTCACATATATTTTTAACACAAATAAATGATTCATATATCCGCATGCTCCAATGAGATTTTAGTGTTCCACTACACAGCAGCGCCATGCCTCCATGAACTTCCCTCGCTGCCGCCGTTCTCCTCTCTGGTAGATATATTATATAAGCTCCATTTCATGAATTTCACTTTGCGTAGTGTTTGCATTTTAAGTCGTCGCTCCTACTCGTCAAATCCTCCAAAATATGGGCACTGGTCGATGAGATATTATTTTGTGACTCTTAAATCAGGTCCTCTGATACAGTTGGGCCCACCGAAGCAGCCGTTTGCATTACTCTCGCCTGTGTTAATGGACGTACATGGCACGCGCCAACAGCCCTGGGCAGTACTTCAACGGGTACGACTGCCGGTGCGCGGGGCTGCGTCATCCACCTCGCCGCCGCCTCCACGCCGCAGGGCTGAATATGGGGCCTTCTATTTCAGGCTTGTGTTGTGGGCTAATGTATAATCTTGATCACTATTTTCTATTAAAATATATTTATAAAATCTATTGAATTTATGATATTATGAAAGATTTTTCAAGACAAATATACACCTATGATTCTAAGATTTTCAAACTAGATATTTAAAAAAATTAACTGCATATTTTTTAAATAATATGTATTTATCATAAGAGGGAATACAAAAGAGCAGCAATAGGACTTCCCGGTCACTACGGTCTTGCTTCTACTATGATTTATACAGTTTCCTGAAAAAACTTAAGTGTTGCAAGGTGCTCTTCAGTCTTCTTCTAACCTAATCGTGTAAAGAAGTCAATATTCTGTTTTCGTTGTAACGGAAGAAAAGAAAAAGAGTCAATGGTATGTTCTGAAATTAACAATTTCGCAAAGACATTGATTTGGATTGTGCAAAGGAACACCCAACTTTGGCTGAAAATCAATTGAGTACCATTCCAAAATTGAGTAGTGCTAAACTTTGATAACTTAGTGTAAAATGGCTCAACTAATTCACTTAGGAATAAATTATCAAAAAATAAAACAAAGCATTGGATGAGGTTACCATTTATCATGTACCCCGGTATTTTTTAATGAAGAAAGCAGTGACGGATCCAGAGTCATAAAGTAAAGATCTCTCTTCCTCTCCTCTTTTTCTCTTCTTCTTTCATCTATATGCCCAAAAAGTGAGGGGGTGCTTGGGGCTCCCAAGTGCGCCCACCCTCCAGTGGATCCGCCGCTGGAAGAAAGTACAACTTTTGGCCGCTATACCAATGTGACGGTTAATGATATATATAATGATTTTATAGATATGAGTATCAATGCTAAGTCTGTAGCTCAATTCCAAGTGGACATGTTCCACCATAATACCATAACCAATGCTCAGTTCATGTAATCACATGAAAGAAAAAGATTCCAATTTGCATGATGGAAGTTTCAGAGATGTCCTCTTTCGGTGTTTTGACCAGCCCTGAAAGGCTGAAACTCTTTGATGGCCCAGCTCAGGAAACACACACACTCTCACAGCTCACTGGAACACAACGCACGAGCTTGAGCAGTCTACAATGGCGACGAACGCCGCGGCCGCCGCAATGACCTGTATCTTGGCGATTTTATTCTCTGGACTTGGCAAAAAGAAACGATGGAGTACAAGGGCTATTTAACAGCCAAGGGACGCACACCTCGGAGCTACGAACTCCCTGCCCGGCCAGCTCGCCATGATCCGCACGATTCGGTCTTCAACATCCCGAGCACCACACGCTCGTTCCCGAACGACTCGGCCTCCTCCAGTGCCAACCGGCACCATGTATGTCCTTCTCCTACCTATTCTCATGCACAAAACAAACTGAAGGGACTCGGACTCACCGACGCGAACGCACCGGGTTCTCAACGACACAGCTCGACACCACGCGACACACACGCACTGACGAGAACACATCTCGGTCAGGTTTATTTTCCTAACACTCTTAACGGTCTAGCGATTTAGAGATATCCTCTTCCGGTGTTTTGGCTTAGAGGGATGGCCTTTTGCGTTCTTGGATTTTCCGAGTGATCTTGGTGATCATGTCCATGTGTCAGTGAGCCAGGCCGTCAGCAACCTCAACACAATCCTGCCCACCCGCACATGCTGCGATCAGCCGAGATGGCGTTCCTAGCGTTGATTCATGGAAACTGAGAGTGACATATAGTAAGTTGGGGATAATGTGGTATCTGGTGAAGGTGAAACCTTCTCGCCTTGCTGTATAACCCTAAGCTCTATGCAAGTTTGGACATAGGGAGTGTAGTGTGCACATACTATACACTACATAGCAGATTAGCAGCCATGGCCTCCATGAACTTCTCCCTCGCAGCCGCCGTCCTTCTCTCTGGTACATGCTCCATTTCAGTGTGATTTCACGCAACTGCTCTGTCCAGCTAATGCATTTCAACAGCTCGTGGCTCTTGATTCCTGAAATTCTAGGAAGTAGATGCTGGTTAGTTTTTCTCCGGCCTTTCCCCCCGTGTCTTCTGAATTAGGACTTCTGATACTGGGGACGACTGAACCCAGTGATGCAGCCGCCTGCCCTTTCTTCTGCGTGCAAGGAACACACATCATCTTCAAAAACCATCCTGGCAATCTCACCGGGTGCGCCTGCCAGTGCGCGCCGGCGAACGGCCAGGGCTGCGTCGTCCACTCCGCCAACGGCACCACCCTGCAGCGGTGCTGAAAACGTGGGGGAAGAAAGACGATGGCATCTGTTCCAGTTTCGGCGCTTGCTACTTCTTGCAAGATGGATGATGTTCTGTAATAACGAGCGAGAGAGGAATTGCCAGTCTATGCTGTCCTGCTCTTACTTGCTGTGTCTTTTAATTCCGTTGACGGTTTACTGAGAATAAGATACCTATTTTCGAAAGAACAATTTTTTTTTTTGAAAGAACGATGCCCTAAAATCTTGAAACGGGGCTTCCAGGAAACTCTGTGACCTAATGGTCCTTTGATTGTTCGACGATTATCCCTTTTTCGTTCTTGGGGCTTGCTTCAGCACACGACTTCCCCAGTTTTGACCTGAACTTGGATAAGGTTCTAAATAAGCAACTGAGCAAGTAGTACTACTAATTGCTTCTGATCAGACCTGCAGTTTAAGCCATCACATTGAACTGTTATTTTGGGGTCATCTTAGTTACGTTGAATTCCCTCGCCTTGGGGTACAAGCTATGTGAGGCGTGAAGAGATCGGCCATGTTCTCCAGATTTGCATACGTTTTGAATAATCAGATGTGATTGGTCATGGTTGACAGTTTATTTTTTAGCCAACCTAATCGTGTAAAGAAATCGATAATCTGCCTCCCTTGTAACCCAAAGAGAAGTCAATGGCCCGTTCTGAAATCGACAATTTAAGAAAGGCACTGAATTATTTGGATTGTGAAAGAGAACACCGGATTTTGGCTGAAATTTGCATCATGGGAACATGACTGCAAAGGAATAAACAGTGAGCGTTGGATTACGCCGTTAAGGAACTAGATTGGTTCACCAGAAGGAACAAAACTTCCTTTTACTCTGAAGAATAGAACAAAGCAGGTGCGGAGCTATCTTGGAGATGTTATACCATTTATGTGCTCCGATAGTGTATCACATGATCGTCAAACTCAAGTTGCATGAGCCTGTTAAAGTATAGATAGATTGTATAGAATCTGGATATTCGCACATGCAAATCTAGAGTTTGTTTTACTGCTGTAGATAGCGCCAGCATTCTGTTTTGCTGTATCCGGAGTCTGTAGCCCGTCCGGCAAGTCTTCTGCTGATTATATAAACTGCACCTCTGGACTCGATACATCTTGCACGAGCTCCACAAATTCTCCATCGCCTATTTTACAGAGAGCCAAATCACAATGCCTCCAACAGTATACCTTTCTCGAGATTCAGTGTGAAATCCACAATGTGACCAGCCGGTCCAGCCCTGAAACTCTGAATGGTCTATCGACTTGCAGCGGAAGCAATGACAGGATATGCTATTTTAGTGCCGTCCGCCACGTTTCAGTATTTTGACATCTGAAGCAAAAAATGTTCTGAGTCAGAAGTTTACCATCTGACTTTTAATTGCTAACGGACTAATTGGCCTATCCATTTCAGGCACGCTCACAACCTCGCGTAGCATCGCCATCTTCCCTATATGAACCCACGGATAAGCAGCTCCTGAAACACAACACGAGCAAAGCTAAATTGAAGGAACAGAATGGCCTCCATGAAGCTCTCCTTCACCTTCATCCTCGTCCTTTCCGGTACGTTGCCAAGTGTTCGCTACCCATAAAAAATGGACTCATCTTTGCTTTTTTAAAAAGAAAAATTGCTCCAAAAAAAGAGACGGAGACTCATCTTGTGTTCTATACTCTTCTGTTCTTCCATATACATGCATGCACGGGTATGACAGATTCTTGCCTCTTAATTTCGGTGTGTTTCCGATATGGGTCATGCGTGCAGGGCTCGTCGTGTTCGGCGAGATCGGGGGGACGGGGGCGGCGTGCGCGGTGCAGTGCATCCAGGGAGGCTACTATCACCTGCGACAACTACCCCTGCCAGAAGCTGGACGGCTGCGACTGCCAGTGCGCACCGCCGGACGGCACGAACTGCGTGCTCCACCTCCAGACCGGCTCCTCGTTCGACTGCCCGGCGCTGCCGTAGGCGCCCGGAGCCATGGCGGGGGTGATACAGTAGTAACAATGCCACGATTACATGTTCCTTGGTGCCGTCGGTCGGTGTCTCAGATTGGTGACTTGGAATGCATAACGTTGCTGAATAATGGATCAGTGTCTTTGTGACGGATTAGTATATATCGCTTGGTTTCTTTCTTAGCAAAAATGCATCGGTTACTTCGATGCAAGAGATGAGATGTGATGTCACGCATGACGCTATCTTTCGTTCTTTTCTTTCTACGCTCTTCAGATGCATGCATGCTTGATCGTCTGATCGATCGCTTCACATTGTTCTTCCGACGGGGGATATTAGACAGTAAACCTACCACCTTGCACGAACTCTGACCGCGTATCAAAGCAGAAACTTGCGTGCAGGTTTGATTCTGATATTTCGGTGGTTCAAAACGAGATTAAAAATAGGACTATTATTAAATATAAATCGTTCAGATCTAATTTTTTTAAATTTATTTTTAAACTGATATACACAATATATATACATATAAGACCTTTAAATTTTGAAAGTTCAAGACGGTCGCACCGCTCGACCTCTCCAGACCGACCTTGCTTGCGTGTGGATAACCCATAAGCCAAATGTCCATGCCCAAAAACAGTAACATGCTGTTCCCCAGATCCAGTGCGAACTCGACAATTTGACCGATTTAGTGGTCTGCCGACTACCGATTTGGAGCGAAGCAATGGCATGCAGGATATGCTATGTTAAGCTACCTGAGCTCTGCTGACTAATCCGACGCGGCCCACATGGTTCCCACTTATCCGACGCGCGAGCTTGCGTCAAATCAAGGAACCGTACGGCGAGTAAGAGGAGAGTGAAATGCAAAATTGTATAGGCTTGTATATATACGGTTATCTCACATCTGATATATATCCATCTCTTTATCTATCTTATATTTTTTATTTAATTTTTTAATATAAATCTCAACATAAATGAATGATCTTATTAAGTGTTTGTTTATTTTAGCTTTAGATAGTGAAATTATGACTACACAATCTGTAATTCTGTCAAACATATAGATTATGATTCTAGACTACAATAATTTAATCATAACATTATAACAATCTAGCAATCTAGCTACTCCAACTTCCACAGATTGTGAAAGTCACAATTAACAAACTAGACTTCGGACTTAGTGTGAAATTACCCACTGATGCCATTTGCCTCCCGCGCCTTGCCTCCGCGCGTCACCTCCTACATGCCCACACCTTCCGATTTTTTAATATTACTTTTTTTTACAGATATTACATAAATAATATAGAAAATGAAGAAATTATAAAAATATTACCTATTCGTCCAACGGTTTGGCGAAAATAAGTTTTCGCCCTACCTATTTTCACAAAACCGTATAGCGAAAATAGTTGATGTGTCCTCGGTAGTAGGTCAAGGGTACGTGGTGGCAATTTTGAGGCTATTTTCGCCAAACCGTTGATGAAAAACTAGTTTTCGCCAAACAGTTGGCTGAAAACTCCTTGCCTCCCATGAACCCATCTCCTGTGTTGGCACTCGTGAACTCAATCTCATTTCGCTCACCACGGGCGCAACCGTGCGAGTAGAGGTGTAGAGGAGGTGACATCGGTTGAGAGAGGAGAAGAAAGAAGAGAAAAGAGGAAGAAGGAGGAGAGAGAAGAAGAAGGAGAAAGTAAGGAGGGAGAAGAAAGAAGGAGGAGGAAGGAGAAGGGAGGAGTAAGAAGAAGATTAAGCTAAGTTTTTTTTCTTTTTAATTTTATTTTTAGGTGTACGTATTTTGATTTATCTATATGTGAGATTTAATTAGGGATTAGAAAAATAATTTTTTTTAAATGTTGATTTTAGATATAAATTTTGTACTAGGTTATTTAGAGTATTAGGTTAAGAAAATAAAATATATGTGCATAGAAATATTAGATCTCAGTATCTGTTTAAGATGATGTATTTATGATTATATTGGTAGATTGTAATAATATGTGCTTTACACTAAAATATGATATTATTGGTTTATTTTGACGTATAGACTAGTGGTTTACAACAGAAAATAATAAAACAAAGAGAGCATAAAAACCAATGCAGCACCGAAGTATTTCTATTAAAGTTTTAAATTCAATGGTATTAATTAGTAAATTCTTTAGAATTAAATATATACAATTTGTTGTTGCTTGTAATATGTTTATTTAATTATGTTATCTCTGATTTAGATTTAGGATTGTAATATTGATTAGATTTTAGACAACGTAGACTATAATAGTTCACATTTTATGGAAAATAATTGATTATTACGTTAGTTAGTTTTAAGTTAGTCGCATTGTATGAATGCAATATAAGTTGATAATTTAATTGATATATTTTTTTAGTCATAGTTATGCCAAAATCTATAAATCTAAGAGTATTCTATGGAAATGATCAAATCCGTTATAGTCCATCTGGTGTTGATTTGAGCAATTTTCCATTACCATTCTTAAGCACCAAAACCCTGAGGGTACAAGGATGAAGGAGATGAAAATGTGGTTTGCCCAATATTTTTAGTTTGACCCACAAATTTATTCTGTTACGATGCAATACATATGAAGTAGTACGTTAAATCCATTTTTTTGGAGTTAAAGCTGGTGTATCGGACAAACAAGTCTTTGAAATGATTGGAGTGGTGCTGGCGGCATCGGGCTGAGTTCAATATCCTGATGCAACCATGTCTAAGAGAAGCGTATGATAGTAGCAATACAACGACACTGGTAGAAAAAGAGGATGCACGAGGGTATGCAGTGTCGACGGAGGAAGTTGAACAAAGGCAGACGATTGAGGTTGAGGTTGGGGTTGTTGTGCATAGGCAGGCGGCAGGGGTTGAGGAAGGTTAGGCTGATGTAGGGGAGAAAATTGAAGAAATTATTGTTGAGCTCGAGAACATGGACCATAACGCAATTCATAAGGAAGAAGTTTTATTGGAATCTATAAACGTAGATGATGATAATGGTGATGAAGACGATGAGTGCTCTAATATTGTCATCCTAGAAGAATAGAACATTCCTGACAAAATGAGCATGCAAGTTGTGGAGAACTATGACTCCCTTGGGAATATGATTCAAGTATGATTCATCTAAATCAGGTGTTCCCCAATCGGTCTGAAATAAAGGGTGCAGTGATATGGTGAGCAGTGACATCACACAGAGAGGTATTTGTTGTTGTATCAAGCCCAGAAAAGTAAATATCAAGTGCAGAACTTCTGGATGCAACTTTTATGTTCATGCATACAAGTCAAAACATCTGACCCATTGGGCAACCTCTAGAGTGGTTCAACACAATTGTATGCTGAAAAATATTGGTCGAAAGCACCGCAACCTCACTGCTACATTAGTTGCAAATAAATTGTTCATTGAGATTATTCAGAAGTAGAACATGAAATACTCATTCATCCAACAAGTAATATTACGATAGTTCAAATATGTGATTCCTTATCAAAAGGCTTGGCATGCAAAGTAGAAAGCTTTGGAGAAGTGGCGAGGTACATATGAGGCTTCTTATTGTAACCTACCTCGTGTGCCTCAAATTCTGAAGGACAGAAACCCTGGCACATACGCCACTTTCAAGGAAATTGAACTTGATGAAAATCAGCCTAGAATTTTCCGACATGTTTTTTTTTTTGCTTTAGGACAGTGTATTCAGTCCTTCCAATATTTTTATCCTTTGCTTTGTATTGATGGTACATTCTTGGTTTGGAAGTACAAAGGTCATATTCTCACTGCAATTGGTGTTAATGCAAATGACCAGATACTTTCTTTGGCATTTGCGTTTGTGGATGGTGAGCGTAGGTTGAGTTGACTCTGGTTTTTTAGGCATCTTAAGGTTGGGGTTGTCCATGATAGTCCTAATGTTTGCATCATACATGATCGGCATGCTAAGATCTTATCTGTTATAAAGACACTGCAAAAGGATTCAAGTGAGCCGTTCCTATGGACTAACCTGCAGAATAGATGACGCATGCGTCACATGGGAGAAAATTTCTACAAGCAATTCAAGAGCAAAGCATTGATGGACATATTCAAGAGGTTGCGCATACATAACCAAAGTCGCAAGTTTGATGCTCAATGGAAGGAATTGGATAAGAATACAAGGACACACGTGCAGGAGAGTAAGAAGCTAGCTACTGATGATACCTCTGTACCAGAGGTGTTGCAGCCTTTTGGAGAAGGTATTGATCCTCCTAATATGAGAAGAACGTCGGCCATAAACATCTAATGTTTCTCGCACTGGATTGAGGCATAGCCAAAAGAGAAATGGTCCTTACTCTATGACACTAGAGGTGCTAGGTTCATGTACTGGACTACCTCTTTATCGACTATGTGTAGTATGAACTAGTATGTTTGAAAGTTGATACCTACCTATTTTTTTATATTTTTTTGGTAGGTATGACATCATGACTACTAACATAGCAGAGGTTTACAATTAGGTCATCAGAGGGTTGTGTGGACTCCCTATTGTTGTAATCGTTGAGGGAATGTTGTATGACATGATTAGTTACTACCAGAAGAGGCAAGTTGCTGTTGTTATTCACTGTACCACAATCCGTACACTATATGCCTAACGTATGATGGAGTACCTGAAAAGAAGAACAAGAAGGCAGTAGAACATATAGTTTGTAGCATGGGTGTTAATGAGCACCGCTTCAAGATAACCCTGAGATCAAAAGGAGGAGTGGGGAGCGATACAACAATTGTCACTAATGAGTTGAACCTAGGGCAAGTTTTCAATGGATGGTGTGAATGCTCTTGCAACAAATTGAATCGAAGCTTTACATGTCCCATGTTCTCATTTGTTGGCTGCATTATCACAAGTTGGTGTGGAAACCTCAGTATATGTGTCATAATTTTACTTAAAGAAAAATGTACTGCTAATATGGACTGTAGATTTTTGTGGATTTAGTGCACATGGTGACTTCATAGTTTACGATAAAGATATGCCGATATATATGTCTCCTATGATGTTGCTTAGACATTTCCATGGAAAATGTGGTCGACCGAAGTAGGTGTATTCATAACAATATGGATGAAGCTAAAGTTGGTGGGCCTGTGAGGAAGTGCAGTGAGTGTGATGAGTATGGTCACAAGACAAATGATTGCTCATAATCTAACCACAACAATGCTGGAGCAGGGCCATCCACCGTTAGTCGACATGGGAGAGTTGCACGTGGAGGACAAGCGGTGCATGAGATCAGGGTAGACCATGACGGATGTGCTATCTAGGAACTATGTGTTTCTATAGTTATTTGTATATTTTTTTATGTTCTAGATGTAAAAACTATGTGATATTATTTATGTATTATGTATGTTCTCTGTGTCATTTGAAGTTGTTTGTGTATGATTTATGTTATTGACATATGAATTATGCGGTCATCAATTTAAAAGAACTATGTGTTATATGTTGTTCTTTTTTCGCATGGATGGAGCCGTCGTACGAGCTTCTAGACCGTTCTATGGATGAGCGTCACTATGGCTTCTTACAGGCTATGCATAGCCCTTCAAGTATGTATATGTTTCAGATCCATGCACCAAAGACGACTTGGCAATTGCACCCCCACTGGTTCGGTAGGTTGTACACATGGTTCAATTTGCATGCAGGAACATTTAATTTGTCGTAACTAATCAATTCATGTATTTGTAGGTTGGGTCACACATGACTTCTTCTTCTTGCACGGATGATTTAGGCCACAGATGAGGACGTGGGTCTGCATCAGGTGACTGAAGGTCACGAGGACGAGGGTCAGCTGGAGCAGTCACATCGGTTCCCGTTTGACCGCTCCCTTATTTCGGCGTTGGTGGACCGATGAAGGCCAGAGACACATACGTTCCACATGCCGTTTGGGGATATGACAGCCACGCTGCAAGATGTCTCTATGCTGACTGGGTTATTGATTTCTAGTGAACCGATCAGCCCTTTGGTCACTCTAGCCGGTTGGCAATAGGACTTGTTTGAGAGGTTTCATAGAGTCCTATCTAAGCCACTAAACGTCTTGCCCATTGCGATGCATCAGAAGCACGGGCCCAAGAAGTAGTGGTTGGAGTAGTTCAGGGTTAGTAATATTTTTTTGTTGCTTCTTTAATTTCATATTGCACGTGCTTTATCCATTTATCATTGGTAATAACAATCAATTGAATTATGCATGTGGATAGGATAGCTGAGGATCCGACGGAGTACCAGCTTGCTCGACACCTAGAGGCTTACCCACGGAGTAGTGGTTGTTCGGTTGGATGATGTTCACCTCCACCCACGACAACACTATGTGTGCATATTGGATAGCCTATGCTCGTGCTATTGCTGACGTAGAAGTCGCTGACGTGCCTCAAGTGTCTTAGGGTTCAGCGGTTCTTTGTGCCACCTATCGCGTCATGTGCGATGCTCGTGGGAGTTCAGGTTCATTCTGCATACAAGGCTTTCACAGAGCAGTTCGACCACCTGAGGGCTCATATGGTCGTTTGGGAGTCGTACATCGCCAACTTGGTGCTCCGATGATCTGTTGGCCGTGGGATCTCTGAATTGTGCTTCAAAGACTCGGTGTTTTGGACAACGAGGAAAAAACTGGTGTTCGACGTATTCATCGAGGACTACATCATCTACCGAGTGATGCGCCAACTTGGACGGCACCAGGAGGTCCTGGTACCGCTGGGAGACCGTGTTTCTGCTATCGTACACTCGTGAGTACTAATGTCACATACCTTGTTGTATTATGTGTATTGCATTTCTCTAATTGACACTCCATTGTAGGTTGTCGACGAAAGGGCCATCAAGGACCATGGCTGACCTGACCATCAGGATGCAACCCTGGGTGCAGTAGTGGGGTAATGCTCTTGCGAACGTGATCGAGTTTAGTGCATCGTACGATGACTATAGTTACCAGTAGTACCTACAGTGATACACTAAACGGACTCACACACGTCTCCTTCATGTCGTGAACCCACCATTTCGATCCTCTGCTAGCACTGTTGCCATTTACCCGGGACATGCAGGAGTGGCGCTACACCTTGCGGTGCGTGAAATGTTCAAATTCTTATGATTTTTACATTCACATAACTAATAGTGCTAATGATTTCTTGTCTACAACAGTCCAACTTTGGGAGAGAGATTCACGAGGAGGCAATGAGTTCAACTACTAGACTACGTGAGCATGGCACATGTGGTATGACGATCGATGATATCATTGAAGTGTTCTCCCGTTTGGCCGCCAAGGGACGACATATCGTGGACATCATGCCAGCAACCCGACGTTGTTGTACGCAAGCCGTCGTCCACGCGTTCCACGCAGAGGCCCCCACAACCTTCCTCCACCTTTGGCCACTAGTACTACGCTAGTCCTCAGCCTCCGCTCCCTGACCAAGTAATTTTTTTAGTATGAGAATTTTTTATTTAGTCTAAGAATTCTTAGAGTAAAACAAATATTTCATAGGTAATTTTTTCTTTGTAATATTGTTTTAGATTTATGTAATCTTAGCAATCTATTCTTATAGATCTATGTAACTTTAATTAACTAGTTATTTTGTTGGATATATTTATTTTATGCTGTAATCTTAGAGTTTTCTATGCAAATGGTCAAATCCATAACGATCCATCCGGTGTCGATTTGAGCAATTTTGCAAACAGGAGGTTTTGGATGGGCCCCGCTCCAGTTCACAGGAGGCTCTGGATGGACCGGGCATGGCTACGACACTCCTCAGCCGCCGCAACATGTCCATGCAGGAGGCTGTGGTTTTGCCATGCCTGTGTGTATTCCTAAGCCAGGTATGTCATGACCATTTATTCTATAATGATTGATTTATTACGCATTGTGTTTCAATACTCAATTGTTTCTGCACGATATAAATGCATGTTTGATCCGCATCGATACAACCACACAGGTTTCCAGGAATTCACTACACTCTAGCGGGAACCTGTTCATTGACTACGCAGGGGCCTCAGAAGTGATAGGCTCACCACAGTTACACGGTGCACCTCCACCCACTCAGACTACACAGCAGGGGGCGAAAGACACCTATGGTCTCCAGTTGCCTAGACGTGAGCGTCACATGCCTGATTGGTACACACTTTCCGCCTACGAGCATCCTCGGGAGGAGGAGGAGGCTGATGTTCCAAAGTTAGCACGTAGGCGAAAGCGTATCATAGGCAGGGCCCGGGATAGGGGTCGGGGTAGGGGTCAGGAGTAGTCTGTGTTACTTTCATGCTTAATAAATGTAATGTTTAGCTTTCCATTTGTAACTGCTAGTGTAAAGAGTAGTTCAGTTACTTTGATGGTACTACTTTATGATGCTACTATCATATTCTACTATGTTACTAGTGGCTTTTCAGATTGACAAAATCAGACAGCATGCTAGTGGCTTTTCAGATTGATGAAACCACCTTTTATGAGCGAAGTCACCGCATGCTGCCATCTTTTATGAGCGATATGACCGTACGTTATCACCTTTTATGAATGATGTGACCACACGCTGCCAACTACTCAGCGTCCACTAACCCCTCATTGCAGGAAGGCATCCAATGCATTCACTATATGCTTCAGTGCATACAGACTGAGTATTCAATGCCATTTGTCAATATAAGGCACCTCCATCTCGACCATCTGAACACAATGAACACTCAGCATGGCGGAAAGGGGTAGATAGAGAAGGGCCATGCAAGTATTTGAAGGTCCTCCACCAAATAATCCAAGCAGGGACGCATTCGCCAATCGCTTACCGCTTACCTATAGCTTGGACTCATCGTAACTCCAAGTAGTAAAATGATGAGGAAATACACGTCCATGACCTTATCCCTTCTTATGTAGTACCACACATCTTTCTTGCTCTGTCAGTGGACACCTTTCTAGGAAGATGCGACCCCTCACTGTCAACTTTCCATATTGACGAAACCGCTCACTGCCACCTTTTCAGACCAATGTGACCACACACTATCGACTACACATAGTACAGTGACCACTCATTGCAGGAAGGCATCCCATGCATGCACTGTCTTCAAATTACATACCTATACTTGGTACATACACTATCGATCCCTACTTATAAAATGCGAGGCCGAGGCAACGAGAAAGTCATGACATTGTAGTTTTCCAAAACACCACTACCATCTGATACCTAATACCACACCATGACTGGTTCCTCAAGCAGATATTTCTCGTGGACATTCAAACTCTCAATAATAGCCCTACAAACTATGAGGGAGACCCAGGCAAAAGACGACGATATATTTAAAGAGGAGAACCTGAACAAAATACTATCGAAATGGCATACCATGACCAACTGTCCTTATTTCACCAAGGAGGAATGGCAGTGCATGATAAGCTATGTAACCTTTTTGGACCTAAAGATGCACTTGTTAGAGTGTCGTCAGAGATATATTAGGGTGCGCGAACTAGCCGATATAGCAAAGTATTTTAGCAAGCGAGCACACATCATATTTATGCACCCTCAGCAATACGAGAAGCACATTAAGGTACGTTCATCGTTATTACATGTCCCAGTTACTTGTTAGGTTGCACTTCAAAGACACGTTTATATTTTTGTATGCTCTTTTTTATACTAGGTATTTCATCATGATGAAGGGTTGCTGAATAAACCCATCAAGAACTTTTTATGGCTGCATCTGCTCTTTAGTGACGACTGCCTACCCGAACATAACTGGAGACGCAGATGTGGTTATTCGAGATCTTTACACCGTTGCGAAAGAGGCTGTGGTTTGAGCCGTCATGAAAAAGGTGGTTGTTGGTGATCTGGAAACCAGGGGTTCCCGAGTCCCGAGGCCAGGACAGCGCAATGCCACGTGGCGCCATCCCTCGGGGACCATGTCCCTGAGAGCCGAGAAGAGCCAGTTCCAGGAGGGGTGCTCGGGGCCATGAACAGTTGGCCCCCCGAGTACCCGGAGTTCCCCGAGGACCCAAGAAAAGCAAGTTCCGGGAGGGGTGCTCGGGGCCATGAACAGTGGTCCCCGAGTACCCAGAGTTCCCCGAGGACCCGAGAAGAGACAAATCCGGGAGAGGGTGCTCGGGGCCATGAACAGTTGGTCCCCGAGTACCCAGAGTTCCCCGAGGACCTGAGAAGCCCCTTGCCGGTGGACCCCAAGAGGGCTTCACGGTGAGGTGTCAATCGGTGGGAGGCCCGATGCTGCATTTAAAGAAGGAGCGTGGCCGGTCACTTCCAACCACTCCCCCCCACGCCTATCGTACTGAGTATGTCAGTCCCTGCCATCGCCTGGCAGGAGGCGTGGGGTCATTTAATGCGACAGATCCCATCGTACGTCACCCTGCGGGGCCCATAAAGGAAACGGCTTGGAGATGTCATCGCCGGGTTTGAGGCGTATCGCCTGCCACCCTGCCGTGTCAGATCTGCTCTGACCGAACGAGCATGCGGGGGTGTTCGGCGGCTGCCCGGTGGGCCCCCTGCACCTGCTAAAGTTGGGCGACGGTTCATTTTCAACACTTGCCGAAGGCGCATTTTCAACCCCTGTAACATCGAACTGTAGCCCCATGACGGTTGCTTTCCATTTATGCCCGGCATACGGGAACTTGTGCCCCTGTTCTGGGCACGCCGAGCCTCCCCGGTAAGATAAAAGGGGGGAGCACTTCGTAGAAGAAGAGACTTTTGGGGAAGCTTTGAAGAGGAGAAGTCCAAGCCAAATAGAAGCTTAGAGAGATCGGTACTTGAAGACCGAATCTCTAGACTTAGACAAAAAAACCTTGTAACACAGAGATCCAGAGAAAGGCATTCTAAGAGTATTAATAGCACATCATACACACAGGAGTAGGGTATTATGCTCCGTGCGATCCGAACTTGTCTAAAACCCCTTGAGCATTTACTCCTACCAGCCGACGATCATCTGTCCCACATAGATCTCATACATTCGCATTAAATCCACGTACGAGGTAGATCCAGAATCAGTCCCCTGGACGATTCTCAAAGGAGGTCCCTCAGGATCCTCACTTGCGGTGTTCATCCACCGACAGTGGTCATTCGACAACCACCATAAGAGGACGTGCTTTCACCACTTCTATCATAACCAAATGGGTTTGTTTCGACGATGATAACTTTGTGCTTACTCCTCAGAGAACTTCACGCCATTGCGAATTTTCTGACGATGATGCAGATGACTATGATCCTAACTTTAATTATTTTTCGTATACAACGGCACCATATAGACCAAAATTCCTAGAATACGATTACCATTAGATAGATCGGGAGATAAGACATAGATAACTTCTATGGCCATTTCATCCATAATATTTATGCTACTAATTGTTGTTATCGTTGAATTCAAGGTGGTTCTATCATGTTTAATCTATTAGCTAAATCGTGTATGTATCTTAGATATACCCTATATGCCATTAGTAATATGTTAAATTTCATATACCCATCTCATATACACATTTTATCTAATATCCAGTGTTATTTTATCATTTCACTTACATGTATTTCAATATGTGTCATACAGTTTAATTTGAATAAAACACAACAAATAAACGAGCTATGGCGCGACATTCAAAAATTTATGCAATCAAACACGCACTTACACAAATTTACATCGAAAAAAATAAGTAATTTTTTCTATGCATACAATAAAATATAAAATAATCTATGCAAAAGTTTAATGGATCCGTTTTCGTCGAGTGGTATGGTGGAAAAAACGATACGACGCCATACGATTGACAAAAATTCATTTTTCTATCAACCTTCGATGAAAATGGACAAAAATAGGTGAGAGAAGTTTCGGCCATCGTGGGGCCATATTTCACCAAACCTTAGAGGAATATATGTAATATTTTTATAATTTCTTTATTTTTATATTATTTCTATAATATACGTAAAAATTATTATTAAAAAAATCTCCACGCCTTCCTCCACCGCGGCGGCCACCGCCACCCGCGCCTCCTCTCCTCGCTCCTCCTCGCCTCCCTCCGCCTCGCGCCCCGCCCGCACGCCCACGCCCACGCCGTCGCGCTCCTCCGCCGCCTCCATCCCTTCGTCACCCTCAGGGCCGTCGTGCGCCTCCCCCACCTCCGCGGGAGCCTCGGCCCATAGCTCCCCTCCCTGCTCCTCCGCGCGGGCCTCGCAGCCTCCGACGGTCTCCGCCAGCCTCGTCCAGGTGTACTGTGCCTGCGGCTGCGTCGTCGTTGCGCGCAGCGTGTTCGACGAGATGGTCGACGGAGACGTTGTGGCGTGGAGCGTTATGATGGCCGGGTACGGGGTACGTGAAGGGCGGGGACCTGGTCCGCGCGCGCGAGCTGTTTGATGTTATGCCGGAGAGGAACGTGGTGTCGTGGACAACGGTGATGGGGGCGTACGCGCAGATGAGGCGGCCAGAGGATGCGGTCGACGTGTTCCGGAGGATGCATATGGAGGAGATCGAGCTTGATGGGATGGCGCTGCTGTCGGTTCTGTCCGCGTGCGGGGATCTGGGCGCTGTGGATTTAGGGGAGTGGGTGCACAGGTTCGTGGTGAGGCGGCGTTTATGCCGAGAGATACCACTGATGAATGCAATTATTGACATGTACTTTTGTAGGAAGGGTGTACTATCTATGTCATTAGTTTTTACTGTAACAATTTTGATTTTATATTTTTTAATAAAAATCTATTGATATCTAAAATTTTATATCTTTAAATTCATTGTGAAATATTTTTTTATATTTATACTTTTAAGTATTTATATTTTTTTTAAAAAAACAGAAGGTTAATCATGCTATAGTAAAAAGTTGATGACAAGTAAAAAAATGGAGGTAGTATTATTTGTTATTTCAATTTATGAATTTGTATTATAAAATGATAAATAAAAATTATACACTCACGATAGCTAGGGTATTACAGGCATTATATAATTAAAAAAGTAATTCAACTCTCCCACGATCCAGGATGTCAAATAATTTTAGCTTTTTACGATCTAACTTATAAAAATATATGATCTACAAATTATTTTTTACAATTTATAGGTAAAACAAGTTTACCCTAATAAACGTACGTGTAAAAATTTCTGAACCAAGAGGAAGCGGCGGATCCGGACAGTTCAGCCGAAGACGCACACGTACATACGCCGGCTGATACGTGGTAGCTCTTCTGCATTTCCTTCCTTATATAGACCCTGGCCGGCGGTGCACAAGAGGCCTCCTGCCAGCTGCTCGCTCAGTCACACGGCGCAAACGGCATGGCTTCTTCCTCCATGAAGCTCTCGCTCGCCTTCATCCTCCTCCTCTCCGGTACGTATGGCGAGCCTCGCGTGTTTTTTTGGATGAATAGAATACACATGGGACAGATTCTCATGGCATGCTTCGTTGACGTGCTGTGGCTTTTGAATCCATCCATACGGATCAGGGCTCGTCGTGTTCGGAGAGGTTGGAGGAGCCAGGGCGGCGGACTGCTCGACGGTCCGGTGCATCCAGGGCGGGTACATCACCTGCAGGAACCACCCCTATCGCTACCGGAAGCTCGACGGGTGCGCCTGCGACTGCGCCCCCAAGGACGGCAGGCACTGCGTGCTCCACCTGCAGTCCGGCGCCACCTACAAGTGCGGCAAGACGGGGTAGCCCATCGACCGAGCTTGACGTTCGTTCGCCACGCGTGTCCTCTTGCAACTTTCAGGCTTTGAGTCCAGTCCAATGATGCTGCTAGTTGTTGTCGAATAATGTTACTGAAAACAAGGCCGCCGGACAGCGGCTCCCCTGTTGTACGTGCCCTGCAGAGTGCAGTGTGTTTTGTGATCTGCCCCTGAGTTGTTCTGGGGAAGATGAATAAGAATAGATGCGTCAATGTTAGACCATCTAAAGCATATTTCTTTCATTTCGTTTCCTTTCTAATTCTCATTTCCGTTTTTATTCCTTTTATTTTCTCTCATCTTTAACAGCTTTACTTCGAAGAAATTCATGAAGGAAAAAAAGATATAATCCCGTTCTAAAAGGAATAAACTTGAGAATCCCTTCGTGACAGTAACTGTGAAGAGAAATTGTTACGCGCTGAAGAAAACGAAAACCTATTCGTGAAGGGATTCTGGTTCTTAATAGGAATCGGTTGGGAATGATCTTAGAACGTGGCTCTTGTTTCCTACTCAACGCACATCGATCGTTCGACCTTTAACGCTCCATTCTTTGACCAGTAACTACGAGCGAAATGCAAGACATCGAACGTCTAAGACTTTATACATACCAGAGAGTGGACGTTTGAGCAGATTGGCGACCTAGATCTCCAGGAAGGCTGGTCGTCAGGAAGGGCAATTGACACTTTCAGGAAAGAATGTACGGGGGATACGTCGAAGTACCAAAGCCTCTGCTCATGGCTCAAAGGTCGCTATCCCTTGATCTGAGGATGCACCAACTTTTTGATAGTTGTCCTCAACCTGACTGGTAACAAAACATTGACGCATCACATTCTGTTACTTGACAGCTCCTTGGCTTGGTGTTGCCCTTGCTACTCATTCTTTGTTTGTGAAGGATGATACATCGAACTTCTGACATAGATTCATGTTCAGTCTATTGTTTCCATGTCAGAGTATAGAAAAAGGCAGCAGAAACGAATTAGAATTAGCATCTTTGTACAAGTGAAGCAGGATTAGCACTTGTGAGATGTAAACTTGTGTAAGAGCATAATATGTACGCACCCGGACAGCTTGGCTGTCGAAGTATGCTAGAGTTTTGTGACAGCATTCGGCAAAATCAGTCAAGAATTGTCCACCTTGTGCGGTAGCTATTTTATTCCCAGTCATCTCAATGCGATGAATCTGTTACGCGTCATGGATCTCACATCTGGGTAACAGCAACTCAAGAGCTACAAGAAACAAAGGAATGATCATTGTTTGACTTGACCATCTTGGATCTAGAGCACACTCTTGAGATCGGTGGATCACTACTTACAAAGTCAAAAGGAGAAAGTCAGCAAAGATACACGCAAGGCAAAGCCAAAGGTACATTTTGCCGACTGAAGAGGTCATATCCCACCGTCAGACAAGAGGCAGGTCTTCAGTGTTTTGTTTTTGTTTATTTCTTTTGCGAGGACAAAAAACGGCAGGGTTTTGGCCAAGCTTCCTACATAAATTTACTCTTGCAGTTGCAGAGGAACTGCATGAACAGAAAGCTACAGAACATGGCTGCCATCAAGCTTGCTCGTCCAGTGGCTCTCCTGCTGTGTGGTAAGCTGTCTCTACCCTGTCTCTTCTTCCTCCCAACTCTTCTCTTCTCCGTAATGTACGGTGCTTTTTTCTGAATAATGCAGGGTTCATGGTGATCAGTTACTCCATTCAGAACACTGAGGCAAAGCAGGGTAGGATTTGCACCATGCACTGTCTGAATGCGACGTACATGACGTGCCCGCCCAAGGACAACGAGCAGCTGCAACCTGTCTGCAACTGCTGCCTCGCCGATAAGAAAGGCTGCACCATATACCTGAGCGACGGGGGAGTGGAGAAATGCAACTGAAGAACGTGTTCATGAACTCCTCCTTGTATGGTCAAATGATCAGATAGATCTTGCTGTTGAATAAAAGGCCTCCATAGTGTACTACAACTACTGTTTGGATGCTAATTTTTTTGAGATTTGGAAATGTATCATGGTTCTATAAAATACTTTTGTTTTAGAAAACTTAGAGATGCTTGGATATAACAGATCTTGTAGTTTGGAGAACGTAGTATTGCTGAAAGTGTGATATTTTGGGAGTTTTGAAAACTCCATCGACGACCTCTTTTTTCTAACCATGGTATTACGCGACTCTAGTTTTTAAAACTGTAGTTTCTCGATATTATGATTTTTGAAAACTATGATTCCAGACAAAGCGTGACGGGATGATGGCACCGAAAATTTCATTGCACTGCGAAATTTATAGGAACCTAAGGAAGAATACAGAACTGCTCAAATATCAAAGATAGTGAAAGCAAGGTACAATAATTCTACATGAAGGCAATAGGTTATCAACACAGCGTCACAGCCATAGCAATGCATGATACGCACGAACATTAGCAACATCATGATGTGAATATATAACGCATAGGCGCCCAGCAAACAAGGGTCCAAACTATGGCAGCCGGACATTAGCAATGAATTATTTCTTCCAGAAGAACTAAGAAGTGTTTTTCCTCTACAAAATACAAGTTCCTCAACAAAATTTGCCGCAACCATGTTACTCACGACTCTAATGTTACAGATTTGTAGTCTGAGATGCTAAATGAATGAGACATGGCCTCAACCATGAAATGGGAACTGTGAATATTACTATGAACTCTGAGGAGTTGGACCAAGATCAGTACTCTTTCTTCCCTAGTTCCCTTCTTTGTTTCTCGTGAATTCAAGTTGGTAACTATGTCCTCTGTTTGGCTGCTTTGAATAGTTTGATAACATTTTCATACACCACAAACGTTAGGGAAGCCGCTGGAAGGTTCTTCAGTAGGTTGGACGTGATGCCCCTGTAAAATCCACGGACACCTTCATACCTGCAATTAGATATACAGAATCCAACAAGCACGTCAGAACACCGATCCCTTAATTTAGAACAAATGTTAATTTTAGGAAACATACGGGCCCTCAATCCAAGAATAAGGTCAAATTCAGGAAATTAAAGAACATACTCTGTACAAAAATGACACTCAACATGATTAGTTTCGCTATGATGCCATGTTACACTTGCACAAGCAGACAAGGACATTAAAATTTCCAATATTAGGTGCGGTACAAACAATAAACAATATTACTACTTCCTGCTGCCTTTTCAAGTCATTTTAGACTTATCTACTATTCTCTAAATAAATTATTCATTTTTCCAATATAGGAATTACTTAAGGACGGCGAAGTCATTTAAATTTCTGTGTATAAGTCTAAAATGACTTATATTTGCAAGAGAGTGAGTAGATAATTATTTGAAGGAACTGTGAGGGCAAACTTGGGAAACCCATGAAGCACATCCACTGCTTACTAGACACATCAAGTTCCTATACAGTAAGATGCATACTGCACAAGACAAGGAAAGGTCTGACCTCCGTTACGCATCAGACTATGATGCAGTAATGCTATTCTAAACATTCTGTACTTGAAGATTCAACAGGACTAAAAGAAATAAGTCTCACCTTGCAGTTTCCTTCACTACATGCCAGCTATTCGTGTACTTCGGAGTACCATCACTGCAAGGCCGTTGCTAGAAAATTAAACATAAGAGTTACTAGTGATGAAAACTTGGGAAAAAAAGGTGACACCCCCCCCCCCCCAAAAAAAAAAGGGGTATACAAATGAAAAGATTCAAATCTGAAACCTGCAAGCGGGCTCGGATGACCTGCAAAATACAAAACCTTCAGTCAGAATTTTCAGTAAGAAAGCAGAATATACTTATGAAGTTGATGAGAATAAGTAGAGGCAAAAAATTACCTGGTAAGGATAAGTAACTAGAATAGCAGCTACTTTTGAAGCAGCCCCAAGCGCCGCAAAATCAATGGAATTCTGTTAAGAGTGAAGACAAAGGGGCATATCAGGCATAGTAATAGCCTACAAGATGGGATTTATTTATATAGAGATGACTGGATACAAATTTTCTAAAAAATATATCTTCTGAGACAAATGTCTACTTATCAAATGTTATTCATGCAGTCATTCAATATGATACTGAATGAAATCGATATTTGGACTATTTTTTTTCTAATTTTCGTAACTAAGTGTTTGACAATTCATGAAGTTCATGACATAGAGAAAGAGTGTCTAAATGTGTGGAATGTCATGAAAGGGTAGCCATAAATAGGATAGGCTGTTAGTATAATCCTTGTGTAGTTCAATCTTTTTTGTTGTTGGTACTGTAGCAACAGTATGGCGGTTTGTAACGGTATGGCACCTACTGTAGATCGGTTTGGAGCCTATATAATGGTCTACCCCCCCCCCCCTTCCTGTAGATAGAGCTCAGGGAAGAGCTTGAGCTTCACCCGTTAGAAGCTGGTAGCAGTGAGAAAAGTCATGTGTCCAGTGTGTGCTCGCGTGTGTGTGATTCCAACCCACCTCTTGCAGGGTTGAATCGAACATAGGCTTCCTAGTTAAGGAAAAAGATTAAACACCAAAAAAATAATTATCCAGAGAAACTGATATCTATATTGGACCAAATTGAATATTTAAAACCTGAGCACACATTTCATCTGTTATTACCAATGACTCCTCGCCGCCTTTGTTATCTGTCCTTGTTTGTGTACTTTTGAAAAATATCATAGCTTTGCGAAGTTCCTCATAGGCTGTGAACTGTATCGCACCATGGGTGACCTTTCATGTGACAGAATAATAAAAACACGAAGGCGTGCATTAGATTCAACCATCCATAATTCCATATCCATGGAAAAAAAGATTAAGAACTCTACAAGTTAACATTCTGAGATAAATGTACTGTCACTAATTCAAATTAGTATGCTCATAAAGTCTAATTTGGTAAAATTAAATTTAACAAACCAAATTACTACGGCATTCAGAATAGAGCAAAAATAATCTTCTTGCAATACGCCGGAAATATGAAACTGACAGTCTACCAAATAACTATCCACGATGCAATAATACGACGTTATAAACACAGGTCATCCAGTCGAGACCTCACATGACCCAGAACACATAACCAAAATATGATAGGTCGCATTTCAGAGAAAAGAAAAGCTCTTATAGGCTAATATCTTATAACCAAAGTGTTAATGATGAATTAAGTACATTCTTTAGAAACATAACTATGGTCTATGGATAAGAAATGCTAGAGAAATGGAAATCACAGCACTAATCTAATTATGGCTCAAGAACACAATATGCTACTGCACTCAAGTACCAAGAATTAATTAAAGCATCATGTCCTTATCAGTTATATGAGTATATTTTTAGGTTTACAATAAAATGTAACATAAACTCAATTAGCAGCGGACAAACAAAGAAATGCATACATACCAGCAAAAGACCAGGTCCGATCCCTCTATAAAGTGCAAGAAATCCCTCCTCTTTCAGAATAGTCCTAAAAGCATCTGGCCTTACCACGATCAAGCAAAGTCACCGAAGAATAAAATCAAATATAGACTAAAGGAAATACAGACAAAAGGAAATATGAACACAAAGTAACCGAAGAAACAATTCATAGAAAGATGCAACAATAGTGTTACGGCTGCTGGTACTGTACCAGTAGTGTTCATGTGCATTACGGTAACGTTAATAGTTCCTGTGATACTGCTTTGAGAACACAAAGTTACAATAGAACTGCAGCAGTAGCTGCTGGCCACTCATTTGATGCAACAGAATACAAAGTTACTCTGCCATTATAATGTGATTTGATAATTGCTATATTGGACTTAAACATAAATACATGATAATATCAGTACTTACATAACACAAAAATGTAATTACTTAAGAAAGCACATATTACCAAAAAAAACAGAGTATCGTGAAGTATGATGATTAGGTGTTTGTAGTTGCAGTCTTGTTTTCACCAGCCATATGGGATTTGTAAACAAGGATACCTGTGGAGATATAGCCAGTTAGTCACAATAAAACTGGTTTCACAAACAAATTTAATATGTTCAATGGATGAAAGGCAAGATAGGTGAATAAATAGCACCAAACATTTAGCTGTCAGGAAGGAAAAAAAGACACAGGTTATGCATATTGTAAAAGGCCTTGAAAATTACTCATGTTTAATCTTGCTAGATCTCATAAACTGTTACACATAACCAATTCAATAATTTTAAAAAGATAAAGTTACTGTACGAACCAAAGCACCTGCTTCTGCAGCTGAGACAAGATGGTGGACTGGATGAAGTTGGCCATCCTTTCCCTGTAAGTACCTTTGTTTAGCTCTGTTATAACTGTCAATAAAGACACACTTGATGTCAGTTCAAATGTGGGTAAAGTACAGATAGGAGCATTCAGAACGGTAAACAGCCAGCATCCAATTTGGTAAACAGAAACTTGGAATTCTCAGATAGGAGAAGAAACAAACAAGTGCGGTTAAAGCCTGAAATTGGAAACTTAATTCAATCTACTTTAGTATTGAAAAAGAACACATAGAACACACCACACCATAATTGTTCGTAGAATACATAATAGGACTTACAAAAAGAAATATAGCCCCCAGGAAGCAGTTGATCCAAGAACTGCAGGATAAAAGCCCGCGTATAGTCCTCTCAGACCCTACAAGAAGCCAGTTGGATCAGCATTGCTCATAGTTCATATATCATAAGTACAGAACAACCTCATTCCTCAGAAAGTTAGGAATTCAGATCTTACAAGAAACAGTTCAAAGGCATCAAGTGGCACAATCGGTGAAAATCTGAAATGTAAGATTTTAAGAACAAAATTTCTTGGAGCGGGTGATTTCTCATATGTACAGTACACAAGCTAATCACCTGCAGAAAATTGCGTTTCATATGCACTGCATACAAATTTCGGAAGACCCTCATAAAGTATATACACTTGTATGCATCTAAAAATGTCACAGTTCACATAATTGCATTCGTTTTCACATGATACATCAGCTACCTGCAAAGCATATTTAAGCGCAAGTTTGACAAAGTAACTTGTTCTCCAATCAAGTTGAAGTAACATTGTCAACCAGGATCAATTACTTTAAGCATTCTCACCCCTATATTGTAAGCAAGTCTGCAAGTGCTTTTCCAACCTGTTGGGAACCAAGCATCAACATTAAAAGCACAAAGAACCCCTTTTTTTTTGCCGAGGTATAATTGAAAGCTAAGAACTAATATTGCAAACTTAACGCAATCATTAATCAGTAACAAAAAATGTGGCAGGACTTGATACCTCAGATCGTGCGATGGTGTATACGGCGTGCGCCGTGTTCTTGTACGGCGGCACCTCAGACCACCCCCTCCCGCCGCTCACTGCACGCCGACACGAGAGAGCATGGTTACGTTGCTCCGGGTCTCCGAAGCCCTAGGGTCCATGGACGCGGGGGGGGGGGGGGGGTTACCTTGGAATCGGGTGCGGACGACGTCGAGGGGATGGAGGGCCGCAACGATAGCGAACCCGGCGGTGGCTCCAGCCGCGGCGTTCTCCCACGTCCACGCCTCCGTCGGCGGCGGCGAGGTCCCCGGCGACATCTCCGGCGAGGGGTGGTCTCTTCCCTTGTGCTTGTCGGTTCCGGGAGCACCGGCCGCCAGATTGCCGAGGAAGTAGGAAGTCGATTTCGGCGCGGCCGCTGAGTATGCTGTCCTCCCCTGGGGGAATTTCAGATTTTGCCACCGATGAAAGTGACGCCCTTCACTTTGACATCCATAAAACATGCATCCAGATTTCGCCACCGATTCCCGAGCTTCTGTCGATCTATGGCACTTTCAACTATTTAGTTTTTTTTTCTTTGCCATGTCTAAAGCTATGAGAGAGGACAATTTTGCCCACCACATATCGATACAGGCGAGTGCGTGTCAAGCTCTCATTCCCAACCTAGCTAAGTGCAGCTATGACGTCTTCTCTTCCAGATCCGGCGACGATAATGGTAGTAGTCTTGATTAAAAGATACGTATTGTTATACTCGATTTGATTCAAAATAGCAAGGATGAACCTCCATGATATGCCTTCGTGGTAGTTATTGAACAGCATATGTATTTTATTTGAGGTATTTTGTCCGTGTTGATGCAGTTAGTTTGATTTCTAACTCTATATTTTCTGTTATTTATGCATTGAGGTTAGGCTAGATCCTGATCTAGCGTTTAGAATTAGTGTTATCATTGATAAGTTTATGGCCAAGCTGGATGAATAGATCGGTTGCGACAATAGAGAAGAAGGTTTCTGAAGGGTGGATAAATTCTTATGGGTACACTTCGGAAAAACTATGATGATTTCTCCAGCAAGATTATTTAAGGCTCATGTTAGTAATCAAAGATTTATGTACTGGATAAATAAAGTGGTGAACAAGTTCAAATTGCACGTAACTTGAAATTTATTTTCTACTTCCAGGATAAGGATCGTTTGAAGTGTCTGTTTGTGTATGTTGAAGTGTGTGATAAGAAAGAGTACAAAGTGCACTTTAATATGTTTTTCTGTGCCTTCATACCTTGCATGGATGGTTCAAAAATAGGTACAGGTCTTATATTAGCATAGATTACATTGTCCTTAATGGTAAGTGGAATGAGTAGTTGTGTGCTATAAATGTTTTAGACGGTCATATTTGGATGTTATGTAACACTCGACTTTAAAGTAACAAAATCAGCTACAACACATATATGCAAGAATCAAATTTTATACACGCGTTACATCATCAATGTATTACCGCAGTGTTATTATTACAATAATATCATAACTTATTACAAAATGACCCGAGGGTCTAAAAGAAAAACATAGCAAAAAAGAAAACTCCAATGCCAGAGGGTCTTCCATCTTCCATATGTGTCAACCAGAGGTATTTCAGTCTAGAAAAGAAGCTCCGAATCGAAGCCATCTTCATCAAATGATGTAGCTTCATTGACGACTTTTGAACAGTAGTATAATACAAGAAAGGGGAGTAATGGGTGTGAGTACATAATGTACTCCGCAAATAAAGGGAAAGCATAATATGAGGTTTAAGTCGAGAAAAGGCTAGACAGTGGTGTACTGCACTATGCAACTTTGACCTATAACTCCAACAATATGCATCCTAATTTCTAAGTGTGAAGACACAAATATATCAAGAAGAACAGTTTATCGGATTTCATCCGACTACCAAGACTCACCGGGTAATTCCATTATGCAGCTACCCGGCCAACCATACTGGAACTCTAATCCCAACTAATCAAGAAGAAGTCTAAACCGCTCTTGACTGTGAGCACAACTGATCGATCAATTTTATACTCTGCAAAGTTTGCACACTTTACCCACGAGTCGTGATCAACTCTTTTTCCAGTACCCGTCGGTACCTTACACACTTCTGAGGTGTGCGCCGAGAGATCACTCTAAAGCTGTTACAAAGCTCCGCTAACCTGTAAGCACTCACTAAGGTTTCACTGCTAACAATGATTCCATCACTGTAGAAGCCTCATCTTGTGTCACTCAACCATCCATTGGTGCTTACAGAACCGGATAGGTGGTTAATTAATTGGTCAGGTCTTACCCATATAAGCATTGTAGTTGTGTTGTTCAGCTGGGTTATATGCTTCAAGAACAAGTCCTTAGGATCCCACATAGTAACAACCACAAACCAATTATGCATTTTTCGCACACGTGCATTCTCGCATCTTCATCACACAATCATCTTGTTATGATCCCTACACCATGTTTCTATAAAATTACCTTACCCGGTTCATGTTGCATAGTTATTAGTCAAATTTAATAGTTACCCCAACAATAACAGCAACTAACATATCTACCCTTCGTTTCACATGACTCTTCAACGACGACAAGGATAATCATACAAAAAACTAGTAAACCCTAATCATAGGTTTTCCCTTTAGACAAGCATGCAATGAATGATAAATAGCTACATATAAACCCTAAAATAAGAGCAAGATGTTCAAAGACACTTGCCTTCAGCAAATGGTTGCTCAAGGTCTTCAAAAACTTGATTCTACAGATTCACGAACTGCTCACCTTCCGAATCGACACAAAAAAAAAGCGCACAAAAGGAACTACTAATAACAACACACCAAAAGGTAATAAAACTTGGTAAAAACCATATAAAAATATTCTACACGACACTAAGAGAATTTGAGCGCGAAAATCGCTCAAATTGGAGCTACAAGCAAAAAGTTATGAGCATTAGAAGTTCTATGGGGGTTTCTGCAAATTTACCTATTAACCAAGAATTTCTAGATTTATTTAATTCTGAAAATCCTTTTTTTTGCGCATGCTGGCGTCATAAATCAAAATTGAAATATTTTTTACTGAAAAAGGGGTGGATCGGGTCTATGGGTTGTGCACCGAAAAGGGGCCTTCGGTCCATGGGTCCACTATGGACCTGCAGTGCTGGCGTGGGGCGACCAGAGAGCAGCCAGAACGGCGGTCCGGTGGCCAGGGAGCTCCAACGAGCAGCGAAAAATGGAGAGAGGGCGCCAGTGAGCTCACCCCGAGCGAGAATGACATCGGAGCAGGGGTGAGGCTACCGGGCGTCAGTGATGGCGCGACGACAGTCGGTGCAGTGTCAGGGAAGATGCTCCGGCACCGGGTCGACGACAAAAACCCTTGGGATCAACTCCAGATGGACCTATGGAGCCAGAGAGATTATTAGATCGGCTGGAGGCGATATGAATGCAAGGAATGGCGGTGGCGGCGTGACCTCACCGGAGATGGAGAAGACATGGGCAGTGACCACGCTACGGGCTTGAACATGAGGCTTGAGAGGGTGGAAAATGTGCGGAACCTCATCGTGAAGGACACAAGAGGCTCAAATAGGCACGAGAGTGAGCGGAATGGTTGGGGATCGGAGGTGAAACGTGCAGCGGCAATGGCCATAATGGCCAGAGGTTTTTCGCATTGATTCAGCAATGAGGCGCGAGATTGATGAGAGGGATTAGCGGGGAGGGTTAAAGGGGTATTAATGTCTTGAATCCGACTGTTTCCAGGAGGATAAAATGCACGGAGAGGTGCGGGATTTTTGACGGACGGCGGAGAGGATTGGAGCCGGGCGGAGGTGGAAGAAGAGCCGGGGCGCGCTGCTTGGCAGCGGTTTGGCTTCTGCTCGGCGGCTCGGCGCGGGCCCGTGGGACAGAGGGAGGCGGCCGGCTCGGTCCGAGAGAGAAAATGAGAGGGGGAAAAGGAGAAAAGAATATGGGCTTCGGCCCATGTGGAAAGAGGAAGTGGAAACCGGCCTGAGGGAGAGAAGGAGAGAGGAAGAGATGGTGTTTTAGAGAATTGCTTTTCTTTTTATTTTTGAATCATTTTTGAAAGAGATTTTAAATGAGCGCCTACTAGCGAATTTTTGCAAACATTTTCCGCACATAAAAATCTATTGCAACTACTACAACATGAATGCATCAAGCATGAATATAACCTATGACAAATTTAATTTAAAAATTAATTTATTTCTATTTGAACAAAAATTTACAACTCATATTTAATTCTAACAAAATTTTAAATTATTGCAAAAATTAAAAATTTAGAGTGGTACATGTTTCGTGTAGCCTTTGGTTTATTTTAGTTAGAAATCATGGATGGTTGGACATGGTTCATGGAACAACTAGGCAAGGCTATAGGGAATGACTCTCATATGGCAATAAGCACATATACATGCAAGGGTTTAGAAAATGCGGTTAGAAAAGTCTTTCCTTTTGTTGAACATACGGAGTGTTTCAGGTATCTCATGGAAAACTTTGTCAAGAGATACCAGAGTTCTGTGTTTAGAAACATGTACCCTGTAGCCAAAGCTTACACGCAATAT
Source organism: Phragmites australis (assembly GCF_958298935.1). NCBI lineage: Eukaryota > Viridiplantae > Streptophyta > Magnoliopsida > Poales > Poaceae > Phragmites > Phragmites australis. Next base: position 43,692,707 of record NC_084923.1, read on the forward strand.
AAGTTTTACCACCACATGAAGATAATTTTGGATCAATACCCGGATGTTGGAGACTACCTTGACCAGTAACACGACCTGTTGTGGGCTAGATGCAAGTTGTCTAAGGATATCAAATGTGACTATATTAATAATAATTTGGCTGAGTCATGAAACAGTTGGATTAAGAACTACAAAGACTTGCCAGTATGTGAGTTAGTAGATAAGATAACGAAGAAGAAAATAGAACCTTTTTAACAAGAGAAGGAATATAGGGGACATGTTAACATGTACTATTCTTCTAACTATGCTCCTACAACTAAATGCTACAACCAGAGGCTTAGGCCACCTGAGGGTCAAAGCACGGGCAAATTACTCAACAGAAGTGTCAGAGTTCTATGATAACCAGGTTGTGGTTAGACATGTTGTGTATCTCAAAAAGAAGGAGTGCATTTTTAGACAGTGGCAAATGTCTGGTAAGCCTTACCCACATGCCCTGACCTTCATTATTTTTAGTAGGAACCACAAAATGGAGGATTTTGTTGATTTTGCATATTTAGTGGCAAAGTTCAGGTGGACATATCATGGAGTTGTTGAGCCTATCACAGGAAAGTCCCATTGGTCACATGTGGAAAAAGGATTCATGTTATTACTAGCTATGGGGAAGAGAAAGGTTGGAAGATGGAGAAATAATAGGATTTTACAGTGCCCTGAGAAGGGGAAGCTAAAAAGGAAAAGAAGTTGTAGGAGATGTGGTGAGGTAGGCCACATAGAAAAGGGATGTCCTCTCAATGGAACTAATAAGAGGTACATTTAATTGTATTGCTTTAATTAATTATTTTTTAATTAATTATCATGCTAATTGCATTTGTATTCCTTACAGGAAGAGAAACCTCAAAAAGAAGGACACAAGTGGAAGGAAGAAGTCAAGAAAGGGGCACATGGAGGTATTTGTTGTGAAAACACCACCAAGGACTAGGGCCTCAAGCTAAGTCAACATTTCTAACAGTCTTGGTCTAATCACTAGGAGGTTAGTCATCTAAGTGGATTTGTTCATTCTTGGCATTGTCAAATTCTGACATATTGTTTATTTTTGCATGCAAGCAACTAGCACTTGTGTTAGATGGAGAAAGGTCATTACAACTTGCATCTTCTACACCATCCAAAACCACTACTCCAATCAAAGCTAAGAAATCACTACCTAAGTCTAGGAAAAAGTTGACTCCCAGAAAACCAAGCGAATAGATCTAAACTATTGGCTGATGCAAGTTGTAGTCTTTTTGAATCAGCCTATGCTATGTAATCAGGAGACAATATTCATACTATATGGTGTGCAATCAGGAGACATTATTCCTGCTATATGGTGTAATCATGATATATTACTCTTGTTATGTCATGTGTAATCAGGCGACATTAAACATGCTTAAGTAATGTATCTCTAGGAAACTTTGTACCTTGTTATTTCTATCTGCTATGTGGTGTGTACTCCTACTTATTTTCTTTCTTGAAGATATCCCCTTACACTACAATCAATGTACAATACATCAGATAGCTCGTTACATTGCACATCAGCCAGCTACTAATACATCATTTCACTTGACAAGGTGAACTAAAAGAAGCAAAATGAGAAGAATGGCATTCACAGTACACAAAAACGACCACTATCTTTCCTAAGCCGATCAATATCTGCATATTGCCTGCCATCACTTGCTTGTGCACAATGTACTCCTTCAAGGACTAAACCTCATGCTTCAGTTCAACAAGAGCAATCTCCTTTAGGTTAGCATGAGGTTCAACCAGATTTGGAATAGCATCTGCTATGCTAGTGGAGTCAACTCTAAGGAAACCATTTAGCTGGAGGTACTGTACATAATCCTTCTCCCACATGAAGAATAAACACTTGGCATCTGAAAAAAAAACATAAAAAAAATTCCAATTTTAGGAATATGTGAGCCCTAGATTAAAAAAATCCCAAATCTTCCAATCAGGTGCCAAGAAATACTAAAATTGGACAATAAAATGGACTGAACTAACTCACATGTTTCACATATCTAGGGCATTCGAAGAACTTCTTATTGTAGTGCTTTGGCGTCTTAGAAGTGAGCTCAAGAACCTCCTCTAGGTACTGTACATACTCCTTCTCCCACATGAAGAATAAACACATTGACATCTGAAAAAAAAAAAGACATCGAAAAATTCCAATTTTAGGCACATGTGAGCCCTAGCTTAAAAAAATTCCCAAATCTTCCAATCGGGTGACAAACAATACTGAAATTGGAAAATAAAATGGATTGAGCTAACTCACATGTTTCACATATCTGGGGCATTCGAAGAACTTCTTATTGTAGTGCTTTGGCGTCTTGGAAGTGAGCTCAAGAACCTCCTCCAAACCGCATGTCGTGCACTGGACTAGGTGTAGCCTGCTGCTTACCTCAACTTGCTCTTCTTCATTCGGCTTTGATTGTGACTTTCTGGTCCTCGTCATGCTCCCAGACATGGTGACAGACAAGTGGTGGTGGGGGTGTGGTGGAGCATCGAGCAAAAAGGGTTGAGAGCGATCAATGCTTTGGAGAAGACAATCAGGCTGATGCAGCTCCGATGCAACCCGAACACTTATCCTTTAGTTGAGGGGCAAAATGGTTAGGGTAGAATGTTTGGGCACCAGGATTGTTTATAAAATACTAGTGCACTTACCCAAACAATTGAAAGTGTCAAAAGATGTATAGAAGGCCGGGAATCAGTGGCATCGATATCAAACTCAACGACGTCACTTTCATCAGTGGCAAAATCTGAAATTCCCCCTCTCACAACATGCAAAGCATGTGCCGACAGCATCATTTTTTTCTCTCCTAGCTCTTTGAGCTGTCTGGGTGGTGTTGCTTCCCTGAAAAATTTCTAGGCTGAAAATGTATCCTATTTGGGCTCGAATCGGACCGACTAAACCCCCACTTTGAGCCCAAGAGATTTTTTTTATCGAAACTAGACATCCACAATTTTCCACTTCACAAGTCATAGAGGGCATGGAAAGGAGACAGAAACAATCATTTAAGCCCTATTTGGTAGGGCTCCAGCTCCTAGTTTCACCTTAGATATGATATTTATAGATTAATATAAAGTGGTTTAAATATCTACTTTAGTATAGAATGTAACTAATATGACTCACTTAAACATCTTCAATGTATATTTAGCTCTAGCTTCATAAATTTCTAGAGTTAGAGATATCCTACTTTAAGAATTCTGAGAGCTAAAGCTCTCTGCAAAACAAGCTCTAAGTCTCAGCTACTGCTACAGATAACTAAAACTAGGAAGGAAGGAGAGGACGGATTAGGGAGAGTTTTATGTTTTACATCATACAGTACCATTCCGTGTCGTTGTTAGGGTTTTCGTCTGTTTTTCTTTAAAAAACTATACAGTTATAATATTTTCAGACTCGGTTTCCTCGTAAACTAGATCAACTTTATTTTTCTTTAGTAAATCGTAGAAACTTCCTGCCTTTTTTAAAGTTCTCTGGAAAAAAAATGTTTCTTCATCAGAACTTTTCTTTGACAGCAACTCCACTTTGAGCCCATTGCCCATATGCAGCGGTATGGAGAATTCCAAGGGAAATTTAACTGATGGTCTTAGGATTTCTGTGAATCGAATCCCTTTTAAGACCACTCTTTTTAGTTGAATCGATAAGATCTCGCAGTCCCTGAACAGGTTGACCATATGAAACTTCTTACCTGCTCGTCTGATAAGGACAACCATTTTCCAGGACGGTAGTACATGGCTCGTCCGTTTAATTGGGATGTTCAGATGTGCTCTCACGCAGATGTATCGCTGATCTGTTCGTAACTCGTGGAACACGCGCGACCCCATGAACCTAATCTTGGTATTAGTTGTAACCTATATGTGCTAATGGCAGTTGTTCATGCGCCATCAACTCGTGACACTTTCCTGCTCCTTATACGTGGCTCTCTCCACTTCAGAAAAAAAAGGCTCATTGCAACCAGCACGTTTGTGTACGCCCATGAAGCCATGAACAAGGAATCGTCCGCTTGCAAGGAGACCCCTCCAATGATTCGGCCTCACGCACGTTAATACTCTATCTGTCCAAGAATAGAAAGCCTATTTTATCGTGGCTGGTATTCAAAATTAGATCATATTTAGCAGAACTAGTTCAGATATACATGTAAGATTTGAGGTTTCTAAATAAAATAAAATAGTCTAAATATTTATTTTCAATCCAAAATAAGAATAAGATACCTAAACAAAAACCCTCACTTTGGCTACAATTCTAACTCTAAATTTTTTTAAAGCTGGAATGTTACTAAACAGACCTTAGACTTTGATCATGATTTTCTCACAGAATATATCATTTATAGGTAAAGAGCTACTAAAGTGTGAAAGCATTTTAAATTATTAATGTTGATTGCATAATTTTTATACATTAGATATATTTACTCCATCCGATTATAAATACTTAACGTTTTGATTGAGATCCCATCAAACTTTTGAAACTTAAATTATCAATAGCTTTCAAAAATATTTAATTTAAAAACATAAAAATCATATATATAGATTTCTCTTGAAAAATCATTTCATAATATCATACTTTTTCTTAGATATGGAACTATATTTTAATATAAAAATAGTGGTTAAAGTTGCACATTAAAAATCGTAAAAGGTCAACAACGATATGTATTTTTAATTAGAGGGAATATAATTCAACAAATTATCGACCAAAGTATAAAAAAATTGATTTTTTTTAAAATAAAATATGTCTTGTAATACTGCAGGCAGCTGCTGAAAATCAGTCAACTGTTGCTTTTCTCGCGATACATGCTCCCAGGCTACCAGCTAGAGACTGGACTGGAGATCCATGAGACGCACTCGTGCGACACGATTCACTGATCCAAAATCTTTCTCCCAGTGACGCACGACAACGACTGGATCAAGAAACTTCCGCTACAGGTCGAGTCAACTGAGACAGACGACTGGGTGAAAAATGAATAATATATATCCGAATTATTTAATATTTATATTTATTAAAATATGAATATAGATTTTTTATTCGTATTTGTTTCTGAAATGGATACTAAAATAGATGTATCTGAATTCATTTTTAAGATTCAGATTCAAATATGGATATCCGAATTGCTTTGAATTCCAATATGGAAATAGACAATGTCCATATCTGTTAAGTAGGGAATCAAATTTTGCAAAAGTTTTAGACATTTCAGAGGTGAACAAAATTTATATATTCCGTCCCAATTAAATTGGATCAAATTTTAGTCAAATTTAACTAAAAAATTAAATTTTTGACATGAATTTCGAATAAAATTTCTAAAATTTCGGTAATTCCAAATGTGAATGAATTTTTTGCACATTAAAATAAAAATTCTTATCGTTAAAGGTGTAGGATATTTACATACAACCCGATCGAGTAGATATCTAAATGCGGATTCAGATTCGATCAATCCGATTCGTATTCACATCCGAAGATATTTAAATTTATATGCAAATTCATATTAAAATATAAATAACAATATAGAAAGTAAATTATTCAATCCATATCCGATAATTTTCCATTCTACAAACTACCGTTCACTTCGCAATCACTACTCACGCGCCGAGAAAACGCCCCTAACGCGAGGGCGATAAAATCAAAGCGGCTCGGTCGTCATCGCCGCCCCCTTTTTCTTTACGTCCTCGGCCGCCGAGCGGTGAAAGGGGCAAGCAAACTCAATCCAAAAAGCTCGCGTTGGGTTGGATTGGGTTGCGTTGGCCAGATGCCCGGAAATCCGCAGTCCACTCCGGCGACCACCGCTTCCTCCGTCGTTTTACGTGGTCGCCGTGCAAGGACGGGGTCAGACCGCATGCCAAGCCCGTGCGCAAAGCCAACGATCCACCCCAACCCCAACCCAGAGGGGCACCGGGCACGCACGTTTTATTTGGTCAACTCCCCACCGCGGAAACAAACCAGACCCGCACGAAAGCCACGCGAAACTTCACACCGCCCGGTCGCCGGTCCACCCACCCCACCACGCGCTCCCCGGCCCGACAAGCCTGCCCAGCTATATAGCCAGACGCGGATGCCTCCCGCTCCCCTCGAGCTGCCCCACCACAGAGCACACGGTCGATCGAGCCACAGCCACAGCCACTGCCCCGCTCGAGCACCCTCGCCTTCTTGCTCGCCCGAGAGACCGGCCCCGGCACAGAGGGAGGTCGAGCCATCGAGATGTCCCGGTACGTGGAGATGCTCGACATGGGCGTGCGCATCGCGGCGAGGTTCCACTCCCACTGCCCGCAGACGGCGCGCATGTACTACAAGCCTCCCCAGACGACGACGACGACGTCCTCGGCGGGTGGCGCGGAAGATGCCAAGAAGTCCGGGAGCTTCGGTTTGGATGCAGCGACGTGGGCCCTTCGGCCCTTCGCGTTCGCGGCCGCGGAGGAGCTTGGCGCCGGCGGCCGATCGGGGTTTCGCGATTTGGACACCGCACAGGTCCTCGTGTATGGGGTGGTGTGAGCCCTGAGAAGGACACGTTTCTGATTGGCAAGTTTTGGGAAATTTTGCACATGATACATGTATACTCCATTCTTTGATTTGTACATGTCGGTGTCGGAAACCTGGAATTGATCAAGACAGGGGAGACCATTCATTCTACAAATATCGATGAGCATGTGATTCTTTTGGTTGATATTCGAATTTACTGGACGAAATTACACCGGAGAGATAGGAGTGATGCTCTGTGCTCATGCTGGCGCGGTACCATGGACCAACCAACCATGGACGGATTGGGAGTTGGAGCGAGCTAAGATTGGAGCTTCAAGCTCTTTGGATGGAAGCACGGGGCAGGTTCAACGGAGTTGGTGAAACTAGACGATGAGGCGATTCGATGGATCGTGCAGGTTGGGTGCGTGTTTTGGGTGGACTAATTCGCGAGGTTGACCGGTTCAGTGCGCTCATGGACAGTGCATTTTGTTTGACCAAGATGGAGATCATCAGTAACATTATTGGAACGCTACGAACTGCGTTAAGTGCAGCAGAGGGGGAAAAGGGAAGAATATAAAAGTCAGCTTAGTTGTTCCAATCAAGTACTGAGGAAAAAAGAGTAAGTAGCGAGGATTTTCAAAAGGAGCGCGGTGAATTAGTCTAGCTTAGGTCGATAACACACCACATCCTCCTACATCATTACCACCTCTTCTTTATATTGGTGCTATGTCACTATTTATGAAAGACCAAATATTGCTGCTCGCGAAAATAAGCTCTCAACTTAGCATATCATACTTTTGAACTCGGATTTAAAACTTTAAATTTAGATTATTTTAATTTTCAACTATATTGTATTCTTGAGGGACTCTGAATTTGAATTTTCTGGCTTTCACGTCAAATAAAGATTCAATATTTAACCTTGAGATTCAAACTTTGTCACTACAAAAACCCAAATTACGATTCACAAGGTGAATTTTCACCTAAAAAGTCATGACAGAAACAAATCAAAATGAACTTCATGAATCGTGCTAGAAACAAAATTAAAATGAACTTCATGAATCGTGCTACAAACAAAATTAAAATGAACTTCATGAATCGTGCTCCGACTCCCAACCAAGCTACTGCCCATGGCAATGAAAAGCACCTAGGGCACCAAACTTCTAACATCCTTGGCTACTCAGGGTGTTAGTGGCAGCGAAGCGCAACTATCACTCATGGGACAAGTAGGAAGTCGCAGATGGTGGTTGAATAAATAGAGGGAACGAGGAATATCATGATCATGGATGATACGGAGAAAAAAACATGAAGGAGAACGGGAAGTAGTTTATCGTTTTGTAAACGTATTTGCGAGCGTAACAGGAAAAAGAGAGGCCATCCTTGACCATGAAAACAAGATACAACGCGTGTGTGAGATTACACTGCACTGCTTACGACCATGCATACTTAGCAACACTTGCCACATGTAAAGGACGTGGCATATTGTGTTCACGGTCCGAACGAGGATTATTATATTTAGGTCCAGTAATTGTAGTTACTTAATGATTTTTAACGGGCAACTCGACCTAAATCGATTTCTAGTTTGAGGATTGTTCTTTAACAAATTTGATTGCCTCGCTAAATTCGCCTTCTCGTCTAGTTTACATAATCCACCGAATACGCCTTCAACTCTTCAAGTGATGAAACGTTTTCTGGTAAGTCCAGCGATCCACCACCACACGGGTAAGGATGAAAACGGAAACGGAAATTCCCTTTCGACCCGAAGATTATTTTTTGTCTAAACTGTAAAATAATAGTCTGTATCTGTTTTTGATAATTTTCGATAATTTCTGGCCTTCTTATTTTCGATTTCGAGAAAAAATATAAATCTGAAAATGGTTTGGGCAATCCGATAGTTTCGGATCTTTTTCACTTTTCTACCATTTCTAACCATTTTATCGTTTTCTTTATTGGCCACCCAACATTTCACTCATCTTTTCACATCGTCTCTACCTCTACACTATATATATAATCTTATCATTTATGTTAGACATACTATTATATAGTTGTATATCATTGAAATAATTCTATTAACATTTGAATGTATCCTCGTAGTGTAGTCAGCCATATTTTATTGTGAATTATACATCATGTATGAATTTATTATTTACGTTAAACACTTAAATATAATTTATTATACACTTGAATTATCGATTCTTAATTGATATCGGTATGTTTCCGTCCCGTAATATTCCTTCTAATTTCTCAGTAATATCGATGTGGTATTTATTTTCAGCAATCTCGCTATTACATTCACTTCCAAAAAAAAAATGAAAGTGATTGTTAATGTTTTTAACCGTTTTCATCCCTACACACGGCGGTCGCCGTGACGGCGTCAGCTCTCTCCCTCCCCAAAACCCTAATGGCGTCCCGCCTCCTCCGCCTCCGCCGCCTCCTGACTCCCCGCCCCACCTTCCCCGCCGCCGCCGCCTTCTCCACTTCCGTCACCCCGACCCCGCGCGTCTCCGCGCTCGTTGACGAGATCTGCGGCCTCACCCTTCTCGAGGCCTCCACCCTCGCCGACGCCCTGCGCGGCCGCCTCGGCGTCGACCAGCTCCCCCCACTAGCTATCCTGACTGGAGGCGCCGCCCCGCTCGCCGGCGGCGGAGCGGTCCCCGGGGCGGCCGGCGAGGAGGCGAAGGCGAAGGAGGAGAAGATGGCGTTCGACGTGAAGTTGGAGGGGTTCGACGCCGCGGCGAAGCTCAAGATCATCAAGGAGCTGAGGGCGTTCACTAACTTGGGCCTGAAGGAGGCCAAGGAGCTCGTGGAGAAGGCTCCCGCCGTGCTGAAGGCGGGAGTGCCCAAGGAGGAGGCGGAGAGCATCGCCGAGAAGATGCGGGCGGTTGGCGCCAAGATCGTTCTCGAGTGAGAGGATTATATCTCCGTATGGCGTGGCTTCTTGATTTGTTTTTATTGTATGAAGAAAATGAGAGAATTTTGGAACAAGGAAACAATAATTTGTGTAAACTGACTGTGAAGATCTTTTCATTGTTAGTGGAAATGCCAAGTGGACTTTGGGGAATATGGTCGAAGACTTAGTGATAGAGCTTCGAGCTCTGTATCTTGACTGTTTTTTTTGTTTTGTGAGGAATAGAGAATTTATTACTTGGAAGTTGAACGGGGCAATTCTTTGATGAACATCAGAGTTCTATCTTATGATGATATTGTTTCTTAAGGAGAGGATTGCAGTGATATAGCTTTCACCTGTCAGTGTTTGCTTGTTGCAAATTTGCAACCTGTCAGTGTTTAGTTGTTGCAAATTTACAATCGTAGCAAAAAGGGGTAGCTTTGGATAAGATTTTGCAAGCCAGGGTGGTGTAAAGCTGTTCGCACTGGGGCAAAATTGATACTTTAGAGAGGTGTTATATTTTTTGGCAGCATTGGTTTGAACCTATAAAAGTTTTGATTTAGAGGGGAGTATTTAGCCGAAATGATTGTGGCTGGTGAGACCACTTCTTTATGCACCACAGTGTAAGATGTTTACGAAATTTTGAACCGTTTCAGCGGAGGTAGTCAAGTGTGCATATGAATGTAAAGTTGATATCTTGCGATTGAAATTGAAACCTTGCTAAGGTTCCAACTTCCGAGAATGGTATTGAGGATCAGACTAGTTCTGAGTAAATGTTCTGAATGCATAAAAAACTGGTTATGCTTAACGGTTGATCATGTTTGCGGGAACTCTGTTCATCGTGATTGAAAGAGTTCAATTTCTACAAGAATTTTCGGTTGGCTTGCTGTAGTTGGCGTGTGAATCCAGTTGGTGGTTTTAGCAGAATTACTAAAATTGCTGCCATTAGTTGTTAATGTTTTTAAATTCTTCTGTATATAACTAGTGCCATAGAGTTTCTGAAACAATTAGCTAGACTCAGCATAGATACTGCGTGAGAATGCCACAGGAGAAAGAAAAGCTCTATTGAGGTGCATGACCAAGCAGCACAGGAGAGTGGCGGTGGATATATTGCATAGCTTGGGTATCCTAAGGTACAAATTTGAAGAAACCATTTCTGTCCGCCAGATTTAAAGAAAATTGAATTCGCTGTAACATTGTATAAAAGTCACTCTACAGAGATCTCTGAAGAAAAATATTCATGCTTAACCTCTGGATCAATAGAGTGAGGTATCTCTCCTATAGGTTTGCTAACTGTATTTTGAGTGTGAAGAATATCATTCTCTGACTTCTGCTATTTGGATCCTATTTAAATTTGTGCTCATAAGATCTCCTTTATTGTTGTACCGTAGTACCATGTAGGTTGTAGGATTAGACAACACAAAACAATTTCTTTTTCATATTACACTTGGTACATTTCTGCTCTGAAGAGAGGCAAATATACATTTTCTGACATATGAAAATAACTAAGAATGTAAATCTCAGAGAAACTTTTGCCATTTGAACAAGGTGACTTGAGTTTGGAGAAGACAAGCCAAAAATATTACCTTGCCGTATCGGTTTACTGAATCTTCGTGCCATAGAGATTTAAATTTTGTTAAATAATTATATATTATTAGATAAAAAGAGTTATGTTCAGATTGTGAGTTGTATCATGTTATGACATTTCAATGGTTCAAGTGAATAATCATGACAAATCTATAAGCTATTTTTGAATAAAATTATGTGGATTGTAGTTGTGTTTGTATTTTGTGTGTTCTGGTTGTAACCTGTCATTGTTTAGCAATGTGTTGTGTTGCAAAATTATGGGCTTTGGTAGGAATGTGATGTGTGTTTAACCGTATGGAATTGGAAGTTAACTCTCAAACAGAATTAGCTATGCAGTTTCGTAAATTTTGGTTTGATTGTCTCGTTCCTACAAATTTATCTGTGCAACGCTGCAATGTAAATTCAGGTCTTACCTTCTGGTGAAATCATACATTACATGCAACTACTGCGTATATGTTTATTACACAATTCTGTTTATTTTTGCAAAAATTTCATTCAACAGAAATACTTCCCTTACAGCAATGATGTTATACACAAAGGGAGACCTTTTATTCAACGGCAAGATATATCTTCTTCTCTGACCATACAAGAAAGACTTCAAGAGCAGTTCACCACTTCTCCATTGCTCAGGTAGATGGTGCAGCCGTTCTCCTCGGCCAGGCAGCAGTTGCACACTGGTTTCAGCTGCTCGCAGCCTTTGGATGGGCACGTCATGCACTTCGCGTTCAGGCAGAACATGGGACAGATTTTCCCCTCCTTTGCCTCTGTGCTCGGAATGGAGAGCCCTGCATAACTGAGAAAAGAATCACCATTCATGAAGGAGCAGGAGAACGACGGGAGAGAAGAGTTTGGAGGAAGAAGAGAGGGTGCAGAGGCAGCTACCAGCCTACCTCACAGCAGGAGAGCCACCGGAAGAGTGAGCTTGATGGTAGCCATGTTATGTAGCTTCTGTTCATGTAGTCTGTCTCAAGACTGAAGGTTATATAAGAAGCTTGGTCAAAATCCTGCAGTCGCAAAACAAAAAACAAAAGATTGAAGTTCTGTCACTTGTGTCAAGGTGGGATATGGCCTCTGAAGTCAGCAAAATCTGGCTTTGCCTTTGACTTGCGCGTATTTTGCTGACGTCTCCTTTTGATTTCATAGGTAAGCGGTGATCCAGAATTCAGGAGTGTGGCCTCGATCCAAGATGGCCTAGCCAAAGAATCATCAGTTCATCACCCTTGTTCTTGAAATGTTGTTTGCCAAAATGCGATGAATCCTTCAGATGGGAGATCCACCACACATGAAGAATTCATCGCATTGAGGTGAATGGAAGTAATCTATCCACCGCGCAAGATGGTACAACTCCTGATTCAGTTCCGCCCAATGCCTCAAAATTATACCACTCTGTAAAACAAACCGTACGGGTGCACCTGATGCGTTTTGGCAGAAGTTTGCTTCAACAGTACAAAGACTTCTATTCTGATTCGTTTAAACTGACCTACCTTTTTTACTTTTAACAGGGAAACAATCAACTAAATATGAATTCATGGCAGAGGTTCAATGTATCATCCTTCAGAAACAGTAGAAAGTGAGATATTCACTCTACTGCATCTGCATGCCACAACAAGCAGCACGATTCCATTCTGACGGCAAAAGCGAGCTGTCAGTTAACAGACCATGACGGGCCACTGCCTTGTAGTACTAGTCAGGCTTAGAACAACAGCAATCAAAAAAATCAGTCCAGCCTCGGATCTAGAGACAGTGATCCGTGACGGCAATATTCGACAGTTCGACGTATCTCCAGCACATTCTTTTTTGCAAGCGTCAGTTGCCAATCCAACCTAGAGAACAGCCTTCTCCAGAACCTGGGAGGCCAAATCAAAGCCTGACGAAAGTTTCACGCAGACACGCATGGCGAAGGCGCGGGTTCGTCTCAAGAACCGGATAATTATCTAACGGTTCGGAGATTAGGTTACAGAGTTCCCTCACTATCAGCTCCGTTTCAAGACTGAAGGGGCATCTTGCAGAATTTCAGATCTTTCAGTGAACTGTCAACGGTAGCATACGCTGGTAATATCGCAGTCTCGCGAGCAGCAAGACCGCAGTAACTAGTAGCAATTCGTCTTGCTCGTTATTATCTGAAGATGTCACGAGACAGGAACAAGAACGCATCATTTTCAGCTCTGCAGAGTGGAGCCGTCGGCGTGGCGGACGACGCAGCCCGTGCAGCCCGGCGGCGCGCAGTAAGCAGAGATCCTAACCCATTCCATAAGAGCAATTCGGCTCATGAGTTTAACCCCTCCCAAACCCGGATGTCCTTTTATACCTCACAGGCCAAAATAACCCAGGCTCATTCCACCCCTATCCCTGTCGATCCACGGGGAGAAAAAAACGCCTCCGGACTCGTGATTTTTTTTTTGTCCCCGTCGCTCTCTCTGGTCTCCCGGCTCATGCGAATTTCTTGTTTTGTTTCTTAACTAGTGGTGTTATATGTGCTTCGATCTTTAGACTTGTGATGAGTTGTTGGATCCGCAGGATATCCCTTGCTGCGTGGTTTGCATTCTGTGAACGAGATAGCTGATCATAGTGGTTTGAAGGCTTGACGCTGTTTGCTCTTATATTTACTAGATTTCATTGTTACGTATTGGGAACGAAAGATAGCTGCAAGTAGGGATTGATCGATGGTTTGTTAGTTTGTCAGAGCCTTAGAGTAGAGGAGAGGAGGCAAAGCAAGCTAGGAGCGAGGCGGTGCAGGTAGCAAATATTAGTGTACTACTCACCAGGCCTGAGGTTTTCTAGTTCCGTTTTGATGAGGTTCATGAGGCCGGCGCGGCCGTAGAACTTGGCGAGGAAGGCGGCGGCGTTGGCCTATGCCTCAGGGCAGGGGCGGATGAACTTGATCCACTGCAAGCAGGGGCGGATGGTGCAGGCTTCGTTGCAGCCCTTGCGTAGAACGCGACAACTGTTGCAGCTGAGCCTCATGTCCTCTCTTTTTCCCGCTCGCCACTCCTTACAAAAGGGTGTTGTGATGATGGTGGAGACCAGACCAGAATATCCAAAGAAGGGAGAGAGATGGTGATGTGAGCAGTGGGAGGGAGGAGGTAGGTTATATATTAAAGCTCCAAGAATTAGACGATTCTAGTGGTTTAAGATACTGTAGCTACTGTTTATGTAGGGTTCTACGTATGTATACACGTATATATAGATACTAATATGTATATATATATACGTATCCATATATTTATATGTATAATATATTTTTTTGGAAAATTTTAAAAAACAGCGAAAGGTATAATAGTTATATTGATAAATCGACTGAAATAATCTAAAATGCACAGAAAAATCTAAAACTCAAAAAAATATGAAACAAATTTTGTTAGGTTCGTATTATTGTCGTCTACATATTAAAAATATGTGCATGTATAAAAATAATACTGTTTTTCCCATAATTAAATGAATGTGTTAAATATTAATAAATTTATAAATAAATATTGAGATACCCAAAATTGGTGAACCTAATTTTTTTGTCTTCTTTTATCATGTTTTGTGAAAAAAAACAAACGCGGCGTAGGCGCGGTAATCCGCCAAGTATATCCATAGCTCTGCATGTTGGCTGCTAGGAGGGAGGCTATATATTTAGTGAAAGAATGACAAGTTCTAGGCTTTAGACTGGTCATCGATGCTACAGAAAACTGCCTCTTGTCTTTTGGATCAACTGTTCGATAAGCATACTTTTTGATCACCTGGGTCTTTTCGATACCATTAGGATGAGCTATTGGTTTTGATTGGGTAGTTCAGTTTTGTAGTATGGTGTACCCATTAGTTGTTGCTTGAACTTTGGATTAAGTTATGATACTTCAGAAGCAAACATATGTTCAATATAGTACCTGCTGATAGACTAACACCAGAGGCATTTCTTATGCCACTTGCCAATTGATTCCTTAGCTAGTGCAATTGCTGAACGTTTTTGTTTTTGCCAAGCTTATTACTTCATTTCTGAACCAATTGTGCATTTATACTATATCTAAATTTGTCCTATCTATAAATGTTAGATAATGGGCTCTAGAAATGAGATTATGGAATGGAATCTAGGAAGGAGAAAATCAAGAACTTCATGCAAATGGAAGAAGAAGATGAACTATTTTTTTGTAATCATTCATGGAACTTCAGTTATGAGAAAGGTCTTGCAGATATCCTTCATGAGCACAATCATGAAAAGTTCAGAGGCCAAAATGGATGGCTAGCTGAAGGATGGAAAAGCATTGTCAAGATGTTCGATGAGAAATTTCCATCAGCTGGATTTACAAAACAGCATATACAAGAAAAGAAAAAAGAACTCAAAGGAAACTACAAGGCAATTCGTGATGCAAGGAAGCAAAGTGGTACATGATGGAATGACTCTTTGTGCATGATCAATGCTGAACCACAAATATGGGAAAAACTTATCAATGTAAGACCTTCACTCTACCTCCATTAATAGTTGTGTCTTAATGTTACTAATAGTTTTCTTTTGCATTCAACAGGACTTTCCAAAGGTGAGAAAATTTTGCTCAAAGCCTTTCCATCTGTTCGACAACTTGGAAAGATTGTATGAAGGTAATCTATCAGTGATGTTACTCAAGTAACAGTTTTGAAATTCTGTCTGAAATTTTGTGCTTCTGGTCTTTACAAATGTGCGAGTGTGCTTCTGGGTCCATCAAATCAATAGCATGTTCAGGTCTAGATAGCAAGTTTCCCTCATGCGCGAGTTGACCTATCTAGCCTATTTGATCCATGCTGTGATTTTTTCTTGACGTGGCATTGTAAATATCAATTTTTGGTTGTCCCTTTGTGCTGGCAAATGTTGCTTAGACTGTATCGCACTTTCCAACATTGAGTCTTTTCGATTTACACCCTTTATGTTTGACAGCAAATGTATTGTGTTCTTGTATGTTGCGGCAATATTGCTTCTATTTAGTTTTTGAAACATTTTTTGCTATTACAGCAGATGCATAACAGCCTTCTTATCATGTTGCGAGATTAATACCTACAACTCATTTCTGAAACCTGTTCGTTTTGCTACTCTTGCAACTGCAGGGCCTCAATTAGATATCCTCTGAACTCTAAGCATTTTCACTTTATGAAACATGAAGTATTGCTAAAGGAGATTTGAATTTCACATCAACTGAGCCAACTAAACAACCACCATCTTCAAGAACTGAACATGTCATCCCTATTGACAATGATGCTTCTGTTGTTGACCTGAACCCTTTCTTTGCAAATCTAGATGGGCAAGAGGAATCAAATAGTCACTGAACAAACAGCTTCTGCTTGTTCTGGATAGAAAGTAGATGTCCCTGGGAAAAAGAGGAAGCAAAGTCAGGTTGCCGGAGTTCTACAAGACTACCTGGATTTCAGGAAGAAGCAAACTAAAATTGTTGTGGATGAACTCGATGAAACAAAAAGGTTAAATGACAATTATTCCATCAAGAACTGTCTTGCTGTTCTGGAATCAATTGAAGAACTTTCAGATGAGAAAATGGCAAAAGCAACCCAAGGGTGAGCTGAACAAATATCTTCAAGTGTGAGCTGAAATTAGAAATTTTCATCAACTTCAAGAACCCAAGGGTTCATTTACTGTGGGTTAAGGGTGAGATTGGTCCTAAGGTATGCACTTTGATCTTATCATTATCATTGGCACTTGCTGGAAGGCATGATTGAATTCAAAATTCGGAATATATATACAGAGCTGTAAGATGGCATCCTTTTCCCTTGTCTTGAGTAATAATAATCTTGTGGTTCTTGTGCAAGGAGACATTTGTGGCCTGTGAGATCCCCACCTTCATGAATCAGCCTTGTCTATATGTATGTAGCCTATTTCAGATTCTTCCAATTTTGTCCAGTTTTATGTCCGACGACAACAGCATCCTGTGTTAACTGATACATGCCCTTGAAGTTATTTATTGAGTCTGAAATATATCATGGAAACTATAGTGAGGAATTTTGTTTTTAACAGAAATGCATACTCCTTTCATGCTCATCCATGTTTTCGTTTTTCATGTGTTTGTTTGGCAATTGAGAGTTGAAACTTAGAGTTAAAGTAATGTTAGGGTGCATAAGCAATATGAATGGTGCAATGATACAACTGCACATTCTCATTGCCTCATTGGCATCAGATTATTTGAGTGCATTAAGGGTTAGAATCCAAAGCTTACTAGCATTCTCATCTCTCTTTACATATATTCCTATGATAATTTGCTTTCCGTGCAAGAGCATTACAGGTTGTATTTTTTTTCTCAGGTTGTCCAGATGTCTAGACCATCAATTATTGTCAAGCTCACTTTGGGGTTGCTCCGGTGCATCATCCACTTGGCAATCAACATTTTTTAATTGAGTAAATTTCGTAAAACTGCATATACTTTGATAAAATGATTGCAAAACCACAAATTTAAATAATAGTTTTACAAAACTACAAATTTACTGTTGATTTTATCGCAAACTACATATAGTTTGGTAAAATTATCGCAAAACTGTAAATTTAAGCAATAATTTCACAAAACTATAGGTTTAGCGTCGATTTTATCGCAAAACTATATATTCTAGAGGAGCTATTTTCAGCTCTGTTATCATGATGACCGGGCCTTGCTTGCAATCTCACAACAGCTGTCAGCTCATGAAACGGATCGTCTAAGAGTTCATGTGACTAATCGTAGTTTCATAAGCACCTGGACAGTTCGTTTTATGAGTTGGCAGTTGTTGTGAGGCTGCAAGTGGGGCTCGGTCGTCATGGTAACGGGACTGGGAATATCTTATCTAGAATCTTTAGTTTTGCGATCAAATCGACGCTAAATATGGAGTTTTGTGAAATTATTATTTAAATCTATAGTTTTGCGATAATTTTGTCAAAGATTTATAATTTTGTGATAAAATTGATATTAAATATGTAGTTTTGTGAAACTATTGTTTAAATATGTAGTTTTACGATAATTTTATCAAAGTGTCTGTGGTCTTGCAAAATTTAAACTTTTTAATTTCTGGACTCATTTGATTAATGATCTAGAATGGTACGTTATTTCATCTGGGTTGCTGCGGAAGTATCTAAATCTCCAACTGGACAGACTCAAGTACTTGGCTATTGTGTTAGATAGCAGAGAAGCTAAACATACAGTGAAGATCACATTTAGAGCTTCTGGGTTATAATTTTGTAGAATATGATGTCAATTATTAATTTGAATCAGGCCTAATTTGCATTTGGACATGATATGGAGTCAATTCTCATAGTTTAATTGTCTCCATACTTTGAATGTTGAATTGCCTGTATGAACTAATCTACTGTGAGACAATTTGAGTTAGTAGATGACTTGTACTAATGATTGACTTGATCCGATATATGTATTAGTACTTGCGAAAGATTAACCATGCCACATATTTTCTATATTGTAGCAACATTTTCAAATTCTTTTTTTATTTTTTTGATTGATCAGGATTTTTATCCTTGTGTCTCCTAAATAACAACGAGAACATTTTCCAGGTGGTGGTTTGTATCCTTTGTTAGGAGAGAGATGTTATTGGTACATAAAAAACCCCCAACAGGATTTAATTCCATGTGATTTTTATGCCTTGCCATAAAAAACAAGCCCTGAACAAGCGAAGGGGAACGCAAACGTGGGGATTCACCATTCTCCCTCTCCAGCATGTTCCCCTCCCGTTACTCTCTCCTCCTCTTTCTCTCACTTCGTCGCCACTAGATCGAGGCACACCTCCTTCCTCTGCCAACATCTCTTCTTCACCGTATTCATCCTCCATGTTCCCCGTCAACTCCATACTGCCTCCCAACACCCTCACCCCATGACATGGCGAGGCGACGTAACTCACGTGTTGGTGTAGCGACGGTCGAGCTCGCACCATATCCGAAGAAGTGAGGGTGCTGTGGTGGGCGAGGGCACTTTTGGGAGGCCGGTGGCGTGGTGGGCAGGCATGACCTCTAAATCTGTTCACGTGCCATCGACGACTCTAATCTATACTTGTCCGTCTCATGTCTCACACTCCCCCCACCCATGGCGGAGCATGAGGACGGGAACAGCAGGGTAGAAGCAGTGGTGGAGGTGGTCATAGAAGGATGGTGGAAGGAGGCTGAGAGAAAAAACAGACGAGGCGTAGGAGAGAGAGGTTGTATTTTGGCTCCCAAATTTGGTGCCCTCTATGCTCTCAAATTGCATCTGCTTGCTTCAATTTTGCACTGATTTTGTTTTTTTGGTGCAGCCATTTGCTCCAATTTCGTGCGGCCAACTGAGTCAGGGCAACAAGTTAGTAAAGCTTGACATGTCTGAAACTTGCAAGTTTTGATTCTATATTCCAATTAGGACCATAAGATGTGAACAACTCTTCTTTTGTGCCATGTAGGGCTAACTGAGGCAACTTGGGTGCTCACACGAATAATCTTTCAGATCTTTATTGAACTGTTATTTCCACAAATTGCATGTAATTTATATTGCTTAATTTGTCGTAGAGGCATTTTCAGATTCCCCTTTGGACAATACCCAGGATAACATCGTTCTTGAATATTTCATTGAATAGGAGTGCAGAAATCTTTAAGCAATAGGCAAAGTTGAACATGTTGTGATCAGAACGAGGTAATCAATAAGGAGGTTCAACAATTGCAGTCATTATCACCAAAAAGAAAGTTTAACTGAACATAAAAGTTCAAAAATAATGAAATAATGGTGGATTTCAGTTTAACTGAACAACGAAGTAAATGACTATATAAAACCTATGTAACACGAAAGTATCTGAGTTCAATGGCGATTTGACGAAACAAGATTAGGTCAGATTTTACCATGGAAAGGATCAATAGTTTTATGAGAAGGAAATATGCTTCCATTTGCTTTTTTTTTTGCTCTATGCAATGATGGCATTACTTTCCATATGGATTTGACCCCTGTGCGTTTTAGTCCACTAGCGAGAAGGCCGCAGTACGCGCCAATGCGCTCTCCTGGTTTGCAGGATGTTGAAGTGTGGTTGCCGAAACCGGAATGGTGTGAATGCTAAGACTTGTAGCCAGAAATAGGTGTGCAGGTGGGAGTGCAATTGGATGCACGGCCGGAGCCTAGTCAAGTCCAAAAGAATTTTTATTACTTGCAAATAAGATGTGGAAACAACTGTGCGAAGGAAACTATCCGGTCTGTAATCGGATTCCCACCACCCCTAGGTGTAAACCAGATGGCCTTATGCCAGTCAAACCAATCCAAGCCTCCGAGGTCGCACGCCCGAAAGCTACCGGTCTCCACGTCGAACTCCCAAATCTCCCCCGGGTCCACATACTCGTCGCGATCCTTGAAGTTGTCGGAACCTGGAGCCAAGTCGGTGAAGTAGACGCAGTTGGGCCTCAACCACGTCGACGGCGAAGAGGCCGGCACCGGCACCGCCACCGAGTGGTTGCGGTTGCCGATGAGGAAGGCGCTGCCGCCCAGGTGCCGCACCTTCCTCCAGCGCCGCGCGCGCCTGCTCGGCTCGTACCTCTTAACATGCATTCGCATCGGGCGGGCGCACGTGGCATCGGACAGGCCGGGGACGTCGCTCCACACCACGTGCAGCGCCCCGTCGTCGGTGAACACGAGGTGCTTCCCGTAGTGATAGTGGTCGGGGCCTGGGGGGCGCCACTTGGCGAACGGCACCGGCGCGACTGGAGACGGTGCGGCAGGGTCGAGGGCCCATATCTGCCCGCACAGCGTCATGTAGTAGAACTTGCCTCCATGGTAGACAAGGTCCAGGTCACAGTTGACATATACGGCATCGACCTCGACCTCCTCCTCGTCGCCATCTTGTGGGGCGGCGCGGCCAGCCGCGACGGGCCAGTCCAGCCACTGCCAACCGTTGCTGCTTGCCGTCGTGAACGCCAGGCCTTGGTCGTCGCGGCAGAGGACGGCGACCGCGTAGTCCTGCGCGGTAGGGTTGGGGGCGAAGGCCACCCTTTGGACCAAACAATTCTGAGCCCTGGAAAAGAGTATTTTGTCTTTTTGGGTACGTAGCTGCAGCGTGCCGTCGGGCGACATTGGCGTGTAGGCAAAGATGCCGTCGCGTCGGAGCGGGCCGAGCGGAGGCAGGCGGACTGCTTGCTGCGCGTCCGTGAGGGGGTTCAGCAGCGTGATGCTGAGGCCGGCGTCGACGAGGGCGAGCCAGCCGCCGCTGGAGCCGATGCAGCGCTCGCCCTGGAGCGTCCACCGCATGGGGCTGCGCGTCGGGAGCGAGTGAAAACTGAAGCGGTCCCTGTCGCAGATGTTCCAGCCGTCAGGGATCACCAGCCACGGGGATGGCATCGCCGGGAGCGCTAGCGCTGCGCTCCAGGACCGGCACACTCCGCGGAAGCATAGGCGGGCAGGGAGGCCAAGGAGCCCGCCGATGCACGTCAAGAGATCACCGGGCAGGCCGTCCCAGTCGCGGGACGTCGTCGCTGCCTGCTCTGCCACGTCCGTCTCATCCATGGTAGATCCAATCAACGTAAACTGCAAAGGCAAGGCCAAGCTGCGTACGTACATACATATATATATGACTGGCCTGTCAAAGACGCACACGGAAATAAAGGTCGACTTGCTCACGCCGATATATAGGTAGCTTTAGCTTTTTAAAGCTAGAAGTCCAGCTGTGCTACTCCTACAATCTACCGAGTCGCATACTCTTCGAACATCCCGCATTGAAATACGTGATAAAACGCTTGGGTGGAGATAGGAAAGATTTTTTATATATATAAGAGGAATCGGGTCTGTATTTCATCGATGTAACATCAAAATTACAAATCACTAATTGCAGAGGAACCCCTGTAGAAAAGCAGAATTACAATTCAGTCCCCTAGAGGTCCTAATCTTCTGTTCCACCTTTGATCAAACCAACTGAGTACGGCATTGCTTGGCCGGAGTTGGGCGGAGTATCACACCGAGGATGGAACCGGAAACCATTCTCTTAAAGCACCTATGTCCCCCCCCCCCCCCCCATCAGTTTGGAAGATCAGAATTCAGGCTGTTTTTGAGGATTTTTATAGTCCAAGCTCAGGTAATGCACCGGCCAAAAAAAAAGTTTGGTTGGGCCACGAAGAGGATCCTTTTATGGGCTGCAAAGGGGCATCAGGGAGGAAAAAGAAAATTGTGGGCAAAGATGATTTTTCTTTCGCGCTTCCTAAACTTCAAATGCTTGAAATTTAGGAAGATCTATCAGGCGATGATGCCTCTGCGTCGGTAAGGGTTAGAGTTTGGGGAGGGGGGGGGGGGGGTTTGCGACCACCGGTGTGCTCCCCGGGCTTAGAGGGACGCCCGAGGGAAGCAGGCTGACCTGGCAGAGGAGGCGGGGGCGGGCAGTGAGGGCGCTACCGGCTGTAGGTGGCGGAGGATGACCGGTGGGCGGGCTGAGATCGGGGCGGGGCGAGCGAAGATGAGAGGTTAGTGAGGGAGGGGTGGCGGCCACGGATCTAGCGGTAGGGCCTCCGTCAGAGATGGTCGGAGGAGGGCGGAGGCGGGGGAGCGAGCCGATGTTGGGCGACGTCGATTGAAAAATCTGATGACAACGGGCGTCGAGCAGGAGGAGGTTGAAGAAAGGCTGTGAGTCATTGGATGGCTATCAAATGACTCACAATCATCACTGTAAAACAAAAAAAAATTAGATGTCTAAAAAAAACAATTGCCTTTTTCTTTACTTGGACTCATCTGGTGGCACTTTGTTGAGCCACTCCATCATCGCAACTAACAGCTAGAACTGGTAGGCATAGGGGGATCACAGCTCTCACCGAGCAAGCGGAGGAGGAACGACTACTCCAACCACAATGGTGTCAACGGAACCTCGTTACTCATCTCTGGTTCGGATCCAAGCTTTGTATTTTTAGAGTTTTAAAGCAACGAACAAAGGGATTACAGAATCTTTATGTAGGCTTATGCAGCACTACAGTAGCAGTTAAGCACTGTGCACAAATCGACAATAGGTTTAATCCTAACTAGAAAATAGCTCGTCGTCGGGGCGTCATGTGGCTCATCGTCGAGGCTGGAGTGTGCAATAAAAAAATAATACTTGATACTTCTAAAAAGTTTGAAGTCATACTAGATTACATGTAAAAGCAGATAATTACTTTAGCTGAGGACCTGTTGCACAAGGTGTATAGAATCACCCTTAAGTGCAGCTATATCCAGCATAAATCAACTACATAGGCTAAGAAAACAAAGATAATCAGCGTATTAAGTCTCATAACAACATGACATGATTCTGAGATATCAAATGACTATACCACTGAAAATGAAATATAACAAATTACACATGCATATAAATAAGTGTTTAGGGTCTACTTCCTTCTTTTTCAGAAGTTGTATAATCTTGAAAACCATGCAGTACCACATCCTGCTCATACAACAAATATATAGAAGGATAAACAGAAGGATAGTATGCTAAGAATATACTGTGAAGTGAGGATGCATAATGCTTTTTTTGATATCACATTATATTAATCATCATAATTATGAGCTACGGATGAAATATGCAAGCAATAAAGATATTGCTAATCGGCAATTTGTACTGACCAGCAAGTGCAATTTAGCTTATTTTCCAAAAGAACCAGGAGGAAGGGCAACATGATGTTGCATCAGGGTAATTCAAATACAGTTTGTAAGATAGTTGCCAATATTAAGTTATATACATTGTACACTAATAATAGACGTTGATGAATGATAGAGTAAGAAAGTTTCATAAATTATAAAACATAAAACTAATATTTTTTAGCAAACATACACATCTGTGTGAAAAGTCAACCCTCATTCTAATGAAAACACAAAAGCGTAATTGAGTTGGGATAAAATTGAATAGAAAAAATCATTGATTCATTCATACGGTTTTGCCTCCCGCATTCAACATCTAACCACCCCAGTGAACTAACCTCATCGACACCGCTGTTTTTGCCATCGACTGAAATCCCAAGGTGTTTTTAATAGATTGGAACCTAGCAGCTGTGTTAATTATATGAAAGTTAGATGACCATGGTTTTACAATGTACCATTCTTACCGTACTTCGTTATTTTTAGGTGTAAATTAATTAATATAGGGTATTCATCGATCTTTTTTAGTTCAACTAATAACAATAGTTTTATAAAAATCAATTTTTAAAAAAATAATGTTATTAAGTTGAACTCGGTGGATACTTTTACGTTAATTAATTTGCACCGACAATCATCTTTATACGTGTTTCTCTCTTTGCCGTTGTAGTGGACTGTTTTACCCCTGCGTTTCGTTGTCTTCAGTTGCCTACTTTGTTGCCTTGGGTTGGATCCGACCTATTTCAGACTCAGGTCTGAGCCCGAACCACGGTACCAGACCACTCGAGCAGAGAGGCACGGAGACAGAATGACAGAATTGAAGAAGCGACCATGGCAGCCACTCCCAACGGCGGCGCGCACTCCGGCGCCGGCAAGCGCTCTTACCGGTGGCGGCGGATGAACCCGTCAACTGGATACACGGCGAGGTAACCTCCTCACCCCCTCCTCTCTCGTCGTCGAGCTACCCCGCAGCCGCCAATGTAGTTACCGGATAAAGCGAAGACTCGTCTTGCGGAGGAGAGAAGATTTTTTTTGGAGGGGGGAGGGGGTGGGGGGTTGAGGTGAGCCCAGCCCTATTCCGATCATCGGATCAGTTCACCGGAGGATCTGGATCGGAATGGGATGGCCACCACCATCGGCGAAAGATCGGCAAGTGCTTGCTTCGTTTTTTCTTTCTTTTTTTCTGACTCATATCCTACCTTTACCGGATAAAGGGAATTGCATTTGGTTTGTGGTTTCCACATTGTAATAATGTAATGAGCACATTTTGCTATAAAAAACTTTCTCTCTCTCTTACTATTATGATTGGGTTGGTATCTGAGGGTCTACGGGCTTACGCTTCTGATTTCTGGGTTCATTCCAATTTGAGTCCATTAAGCCCAAACAATTCGTCCCTAGTCTTTGCATTGCCGCTATAAAGCTTGGATCAACCGCACCTGCGATCGCGCGTACGCACATTACACAAGGCTTCTTGCCCGCTCGCCGTTCGTCTTCATCCTCTCCAAGAACTCACCTCCCTTCTTGCTTGCACGCACACCATGGCGAGCGCCGCCTCGTTCCCGGCGTGCATGAAGGGAGAGCGCGTCCGCGTGTTCCGTCCTTACTACGAGAGCGTGGTGCTTTATTCGGAGAGACAAGAAGAAGAGTCTTTGACGCTGGTCGAACTGCAGAGCGGCAAGCTTATGCCGCCACTTTCTGTGGGCGAGGCGCTCCTTATGGAGGGCCATGGCTTACGTTGCGATTGCAGCGTGGATGCTATCCTGGACTTGCCTCAGGAGCGAGTTCTCATCAATGTTCGAGCCCTGGATTGCCAAGGTGACATTTCTTGGTTTCTTGCTCTGCCTGAGTTCATTCTAATGTTTTTTCATTCTTTTTCTGAACTTCCGGTTCTTTTTGCTTTGGTCTAGTTCGGCCTTGTAATGCTTGCGGGAGTCTAGGACTGCAAATTCCTATTTTCTCAGAGGGTTTGGTTGGGAAGACCATGCGATTCTCTAGGCTGGGTCCCCAAAATGTTACTGAGGCAGTTATCAAAGAAGTTGAGAGACGGAATTCTTCTCTTAGCATTGTGCATTTGGAAGCTCTTGCTACCCCTATTCCATTCTGTTTGGGCGATTTACTGGTATTGGAGAGCCTGGATGGCCAGCACCAAAGGGAAGCCGATGTGGGGTTTTGTGGTGATTCCATTTTTTTTGAGAATTACAATGAACAAAGATCTTTGGAAAGTTCTGTATCTGTTTATGTGCGTGATGAGCAAGGTGAGGTGCCTTTTGAGTTCTTTCCTTGCGTGGAATGTTGGTTACTGGCTTGCTACTTCTCTGATTCTTCTTCTTTTTTGTTGTTGTAGCCAATAGAGGGCCTAAGCTATTACCACAAACATGCATGGGCATCTTTGTCGATCCTGTACGAATATCACCTTCTACTGATAATGGGGTAAGTGTCATTTTTTTGTAGCTCTATCAATGTATGTCAAGTTCCATATTCTGGATTGCTTAATTGGTCTACCTATCAACTCATAGAGGGGGACTGCTTCCCAAAGAAGAGCAACAGTCGATGAAGGTATATCTACTTTATTATTTCACCATTTCACTTTGCTGAAGAAATATATGAGTGGCCTTCCCATGCGACAAATCATTCTAAGCTATGTGCTCATTTCTCCACATGAGCTTCTATAGGCCTCTCTCATCTTTTTAGCTCATTCTCGTCGCTCTCACATGTCCAGTAACTTCTTAGCTTCAACTCATGTTCTAATTCTCACCCTGCATTTTCTTTTGTGTGGGTTTTGTTGAGGCAGCTAAGAGAAAAATTAAGATAGGAATAAATGGTAAGTTTTCAAAGACTAATGCCACATTTCGAGTGTAATTTGGTGAAACTGGAGTGATTTCCTAGTGTTCAATTTATGTGTGCTGGTTTTGATCAGGTTATGGAAGTATTGGAAGGGCCATGGCCAGGGTCGCTTTGGAGAGCCAAGATGTAGAGCTTGTAGCAATTAACGAACCCTCCATCACTATGGATCAGATGGTATGCCCTTCCATCAAGTTCTTTGCACATGCTCGGCGTGCTTTGTGATGTGATGAGATCACATATTGCATATTTTGTGTGATTCTGTATCGTGCTTAAATTTATTTCCATATGTCGGGTGCAGACTTGTATGTTTAGGGACATGGATGGGCATGATGGCCAATGGTTCAGAAGTGATTTCAAGATGAAGAACTCCAATACACTTATGTTTGGTGAAAAGGAGGTTACTATCTTCACAATCGAGTATGAAAATCTTGTCCATATGGTATTCCGCTTTAAAGTCGTTCTTAATCAGGATGCTATGCTAATATTTAGTATTTTTCTCAAGGGATATCAATACAATCCCCTGGAATGAAGTTGGTGCCGAATACATAGTGGCGGCCCGTGTTGATATGTCCGATGCTGATTATTATAAGGTATGTCATTGTGCTTGTTCTTTTGTTTCTCGGATGCAAATTCTTAGAGAAGTCACTATGTGGCATAATGAATTCAAACATTTTGCTGGTTCTCTATGAGAAATGAGTAACAACTGATAATTTTGTAGCTTTTTTGTTCTTGCATTTGTTAGTTGTGACTTTTGACTAGTAACTAGCAATCCTGATTATTTTGTAGTTTTTTTTAATTGTGAAGGCCTGTGTCTTTTCACCTCTCTGTTATCTATGAGAAATGATTTACTTTTGTAGCTTTTTTTTTTAATTATTTCATTTGTTAGTTGTGACTGGGAACTACTTTACCTTCTTTTTTTGTCTGAATATTCAGTTAAGACCATTCCAAGGCTCCTTTTCACCATGCATAAACTAAACCAACAACTAGGATAAGCACGAAAATGAAAGCTTCGATAAAAACGGATACACCCAATATGTCGAAACTCATTTCTCAAGGGTAGAGAAAGACCGGCGATTGAATATAATATAGTAGAAATGAGAATTACGGATTTCAGACAACATTTCACCCTGTTATTTGGTTAAACTTGAGAGATCCCAGTCAAACACTAAATAAACAGTTTTTATGCTTAAGTAGTCAAGGATCTTCTGCGCGTACCCTCAAAGAAAAAACATATTGAGCAGCCTTTTCTGACCATAATAATAGTACTCAAGCCAGCTCACTTTGTTGATGCAAATAGCCATTCCGTGAGCTGGTAATGTTTTCTTTTTTGTTTCCACGAACAAGCTAGCTTTTATTGGTTAATGACATAAAGGGTTCAGCCATTACTGTTCATGCATGTCCCTATATGTTTCAGAGAAGCACTAGTGAGGTTCTTATTGACATGCTTACGGTTCACATGTGCTTTGATATATGGTGGAACTACTCTTCAGTCAAAAGTCATACTGAGATTTTGAATAAGTTATGCTCTTTTTTTTGCTTAACAATAACAAGTTTCACTTCGCTATTGCACAGGCCCGTACCAGCAAGTATAATCATTGTATTGACGTTAGCTCAAATTTTAACACATTCAGAAACTGTCTTTGTCCCCTTGCTGAGGTATTTTCTTTGTTCGATTATATTCTTAATTTTGCTGGCACTACGTGGTTGTGCATACACTCTTATAATCCTTATTTCTTGTCACCCCAGATACTTCGTGGTAGGTTTGGGACGGTTGAGGATGTGAGGACTACTTGGAGGGCTCCCGTCCTACACATTATACCACGAAACAATAATGCTGCCAAGGCTATTGGCGAGGTCCTTCCCTATTGGAAAGGGATGCCTAGTGGCTTGATTTTCCAAGTTCCTACTGTTGATGCATCGCCAGTGGATATCACCATTGAAGTAGATGCATTCAAGGAGTACGGGCTGATGTTGATTAATACCAAGTATGTAATCTCCTCCTTTGATCGTTAACTTTTGGTGCACTTACATTCACTTTCTAATTCTATTTGTGCTGATTTGCTGTAGGCCAAGCTATGGGTTCAGTATGCTTCTAGCCTGGTGTGTCGAAATGATACGCCAAATTCCACAAGTCACATACTGCAAGATGAATTACAAGTAGCCCTGGGACATCTCCTATGCTCCCCCCCCCCCCCCCCTAAGGTGCTGCTGTGCTACTCTCTAGCAGCGCAACTTGATAAGTTTGAGGCTAATGTTCAGTTTGTTATATTTCTGTGCATTCAGGTTTTGTGAAGCTTGTCAGAAATTCAGCATGTTGTAGATTGTACATCTACCCGGAGCAGCAGAGGCCAATTCCAATACACAAAGTCATCCGTTGGCTTGACCTAGTTTGCCACATGATGAACATGGTCTCGTTCAAACATAGCAACTAGTTGATAACACGACCAAGACTGTATAGGTTGATGTACCATGTAGTTGTCACGACGTCATATCAGCAAGGTTGTTGCACTAAGAATAGAGGTAGTGGGCAGAAGTTGGGATGCAAAGTATTGTCAGGATAGCTCTACAACTAGTAGATGTCGAACTTGCCGTTTGGCAATGGGAACCTCCTTTGACGTATGAAAATGAGCAAGTGATTTTCATGACTAATTAGTGAAAGAATCACACTATATTATAACGGGTGATAACCGGTACTAGTGACGAGTTATATACACATCACTCTTATCACGTCACTAATAATACGTCATTAGCGATGGGTAATGATCCGTCACTAATATTTAGTTATTAGTGATGGATCGTAACTGTGATCCGTCACTATTGACTGAATATTAGTGATATGTTGTAATCTTGACCCGTCACTAACGACTAATGAATATTTTTTGTAATTTTTGAAAAAAAAAGTTAAAAAATATATTTTTTTCACCTAAATCATTCCAACACAAGTCTATCCCATATGTCTCACAAGCTACATTTTTTCGTATTGTTTTCAAGTTTGCGTTACATAGGAATAGAACCCGCGATCTCCTCATCACGTGTGTAGCCACCTTACCACCTCTGCTATCATATATAGTTATGATAGAAAACGGATATTTTATTCTTTTAACCTTCTTTGTTGAAGGTCATTAGTGACACGTTATAACCATGACCCATCATTAATAACTAATTTTACCAAATTTTGTGGAGGGTTATAATTTGATAGGCGAACCAGAGTGTATTCGGTAAAACAGGCATAACTTTTACATACAAACTCCGATTTTGACTTTCTTTTAACTCTACAGATGTCAAAAAAAGTTAAACCCATTCCTCCCCAACTTTATCGGGTTCGGAGAATTTTTTTGAGGCAAAAAACGGCTTGGAAGATTGAGTTCTCGCACTTGAAAGTTTCTGCACAATTTTCGGAACGCGCGATTGTGTTCATAGCCGTCACACCTTACATCAAACTTGAGCAAAAATATACAATGGTTCCTATTCTAGTGTTGCTGAGGTGAGGAAAAATAAAATAAAAATAAAAAAATATTTACAAGTACCGTCATTAGTGACCGGAGTTGATCATTAGTGACAGATTACAAGTTGACTCGTCACTAATGACTGGCATATGACAATCCGTTACTAATGAGTGGATTATAGTGACGGGTCAAGTTGTGACCCATCACTAATGACTGGTCTAGGACGATCCGTCACTGATGACCTTAACATTAGTGACGGGTCACAACTTGACCGTCACTAATAACTGGCCTAGAATGACCTGTCACTATTATCATAAGTGACGGATCATATTACGACTCTTCACTAATGACCACTCATTAGTGACGGGTCTATATGTGGTCCCGATCAGAACGGACATTAGTTACGCGTACTTATTGGACCCGTCACTAATAGGACATTAGTGGCGCGCGTTGAGCAGCCGTCACTAATGTGGTGTCTCCTTTGCTGGTTTCTTACGTAGTGCTATGTGAATGCATTGCTCTGAAAAATATTGCTACAAGGCTCTCTTCTTGCTGAATTAAGATGGTAGCCTGAAAAATGGGAACATGCATGCTGCACCAAATGCAAACTCTGACTTATGCAAGTAGCAACTAGGAACTAGGAAGTAAGATGAAATGTTAATTTTTTGTGTCAAATTTGTGAACAACCTGATGAAAATGCTCACTCAAGAACACATTCATGAATTTAGTTCATTCTGTGAAAGTAGATGGAAACAAGAGATGTTGAGGAATTCGTCACCTCAAACAGATGGGCTGCGCTTGTATTTATAGATCACAACGATGTACACATACAACAACTTGAGAATCTTAACAACTAATGCTAACTGATTCCAAATTCTACCAAACATTTTGTTTTCTATTGTGCTGTAGTATCCCGAACAATATGACTAGTTCGGTTGTGATCTGATGAATCCTGATCACCATGTCTATCCACGATTGATTCCTTTGATAGTCCCCCTCAATCACAAGTTGTAGGCACCAAGTTGAGATCCTACTTTAGCCGTTCAAACACATTGCGAGTGAGGGGCTTTATAAAGATGTCTGCTATCTGATCTGCAAATGAAATTAACTTAACCTCCGGAACTCCAGTTGCAACCTTCTCCTGAACAAAATGAAAATCAATCTCAATATGCTTTGTTCGAGCATGAAACATGGGATTGCCCATCACGAACGTAGCTCCAAGGTTGTCACACCATAGAGTGGGCGGTTTCTGTGACATACCTAACTCTTTCAGCAGCGACTGCATCCAGACCAATTCTGTTGTTGCATTGGCAATAGCCTTGTATTCTGCCTCCGTGCTTGACCGTGACACGGTAGGATGCTTTCAAGCACTCCATGACACAAGATTCAGACCACAGTACACAACATATCCTCCGGTTGATCTTTGATCATCCAAGCGTCTAGCCCAGTCAGCGTTGGAGAAAGTGCTGAGTTGCATGGAAGCTGACTTTTGTAAGCACAGACCAAGAAACAGTGTGCTTTTGATATACCAGAGTATTCATTTCACAGCAGCCTAATGCACATCTGTTGGCATCTGTAGGAACTGGCATACTTTGTTCACTGCAAAGGCAAGATCTGGTCGAGTAATGCACAAGTATTGTAAGGCACCTATTGTGCTTCAGTATCGAAAAACCTCATCTGCTGACAACGCTGTCCCCAATGCTTGCTGAGCTTCTCAGAAGAAGACATGTGAGTAGAGATGGGTTTACAATTGTGCATATTTACCCACCGAAGGAGATCGGCAGCATAAGCTTCTTGAGTGAGAATTAACGAGTCAGTTTGCTGGTGTGCCTCAATACCAAGAAAATAGTTGAGAGTGCCAAGGTCTTTGACTGCAAATGCCTGACATAGTTGTTGTAACAACTTGTCAATAGCTACTATTGACAAACTGACAATCAAAATGTCATCTACATATACTAGCACATACACTGTAAGGATGGACCGACGAAAAATGAACAATGAGGTGTCTGCCTTTGAAGGAACAAATCCAAGAGCACACAATTTTGTACTTAACTTGGAATGCCATGCCCGAGGAGTTTGCTTTAACCCGTAGAGAGACTTGCGTAGGCAACATACATGCTGAGGGTGTGCAGAGTCAATGTATCTAGGAGGCTGATCCATGTATAATTCTTCATGCAGGTCACCATGCAAAAGGCATTTTGAATGTCAATTTGCCGAAGTGTCCAGTCGTATGGTGGTTGGTTTGATTACTGGACTAAACGTGTCACCATAATCAATGTCGTATGTCTGACTGAAACCTCGAGCAACAAGTCATGCCTTGTGGCGGTCAACTGATCCATCAGGATTCCGCTTAAGCTTATAGAGCCACTTACAGTTGATAATGTGTCGCTTAGGAGGTCATGGGACAAGCTGCTAGGTACCATTCTTGAGCAAAGCATGATATTCAGAATCCATGGCGGCCTTCCATTCTGGACTTGCAAGTGCTTGCTCATGAGAAGTTGGTTCTGCTGCAAATGCACGCTTGTTCAAGGGACACTGCACTGTGCCATCGGTGAATTGCTTGGCCTTGACAATATTATCATGTAGTCGAGTTCTCATATGATGACCAGGCTCAGGCACAACCAATGTAGGTGCAGCTAGGAGCTCAGAGGCAACTTGTTCAGATGAGGTGATGTCATGTCAAAGTTTGTCACCGAGACTCCACCATCAAGGTTTGCTGCATTATCTGCACTATCAGAGGTCAACCCTGCACCATCACCATTAATAGTAGATGCACTATTATCACAAATTGATGGAACTACAATATCTGGCTGAGCAGCAATTGTATGCTAGATTGAAACAGGAAGGAGCAAAGAGGCTTCAGCAGGCAATGGTGCAGTGATTACAGATTGAGCAAAAGGAAATAGTTGTTCATCAAATACAACATCACACGAGATATATACGTGCCCTGAAGAGCGATCTAGACACTTGTAGCCACTATGAAGATGATTGAATCCGAGAAAGACGCAATGTCGAGACTGAAAAGCAAGTTTGTTGGAGTTGTAAGGACGCAATTTTGGCCAGCATGCACATCCAAAACAACGGAGAAAGTTATAGTCAGGCTTGGTTTTGAGAAGTTTGGTATATGGAGTGGTGTTTTGGATGATTGGTGTAGGCATGCGATTTATGAGGTAGCAGGCAGTGAGAATTGCTTCGTCCCTGAAACGAATTGGCATGGTAGTATGAGTAAGAAGAGCAAGTGTTGTTTCTACAAGATGCTGATGTTTTGCTCGACAACGCCATTTTGCTAATGGGCATGAGGACAGGATACACGATGTTCAATACCAGTGGTGGCAAAATACCGATTTAACTTGTGGTACTCCCCACCTCAATCAGTTTGAAAAGATATGATTTTTACACCCATCTGTCGTCAACGTGTTTTCAAAATTAGTAGAACACGTTTTCAACATCTGACTTATGTTCAATCAGATAGACCCAACAAAACATACTGAAATCATCCAAGAAGCTTACATAATAACTGAAGCCACTGCTAGACCTAATTACAGGACCCCAAACATCAGAATGCACTAGTTCAAGAGGAAAACGAGACACTCGAGAGGACAAATTATAGGGAAGCTCGTGAGCTTTTTCCTGCGGTGGCGATGAGGAAGACTGGAAATTATTTGTCTCCAAGATGCTACAGACAATGGTGGAGGAAGGGTGGCCTAATCTCTGATGCCACAGTTCTTGTGATGGCTTGGTGAAGAACGTGGCATGGCGATGTGACAATGAGGAAGATGGAATTGGGTAAAGGCCTCTGCGTGATCTACCTTGCAGCAGAATTGCTTTCGTGACCCCATCCTTTACAAAGAAGGAATCAACATGAAATTTCAGAAATACATCATTATCAAATGCTAATTTATGAACCGATAGCAAATTCTTGGAAATATGTGGAACATGCAAGACTTGTTTGAGATGCAAAGGATGGAGTGAGCCAGAATTTGTAGAACCACCAATATGTGAAATAGATATAACTATATAATTGGCCACCTGCACTTGATCACCGCCCTTTTATCATTCATGCATACTGAGCCGATCCAAGTTGATGGTGAGATGATCGGTTGCACTAGAGTCAGCATACCAGTTGGTGTCTACGTAGTTGCCTTCAGATGATGTCATGTGGCCGATTGACCTGGTTTCTAGCTGAAAAGACTTATCAAAATGAGGGTAACATCTGAGAGCATCGTGACCATACTTCTTGCATATTTGGCAGGTGGATCTTTCCTGGCCTCCTTGATTGCCATGTCCAGTACCATCACCGCGGCCACCTCCATTATGGCCACAACCACCATTGCCGCGTCCCACGTTGTTGCCACGACCATGTCCACGTCCACCACGATTGCGAACAACATTGTTGGCCTAGTGATCGAACTGGTCGTTGTTGTTGGAGTCATCGCGAGGTTGATGCTGTGCTTCATAGCTGATCGTGTGACCATATAAGTCACTCAGAGTCAGATCTCCGGCTTGAATAGCAAGTGAGGTGATCAAGGCATCGTGCTATGTGCCTAGACTAGCAAGGATATACGACACCACTTCATCTTCTCGGAGAGGGTGGCCGATGGATGTCATCATGTCGGCCAAGGACTTCATGCAATGAAAGTACTTGGACATCGTCATGACCTTCTTCGTGGTGTTGACGAGTTGAGTGCGGAGCTGGATCATGCGCACCTTGGACCGAGAGGAAAACCTGTTCTCCAGCTCGCTCCAGACCTGTGCCGCCGTGGACATGAACAACACATGTCCAAGGAGTTCCGAGGACAAGGATGCTAGCAATGCACTTAGCACTAACTGATCCTACCGAAACTAGTTTGTGTTGGGCGTCTGAATGGCATCACCATCAGTGGCAGTCGTGATCATTGGTGGCACCGGCCGAGAGCCGTCGATGAAGCCATACAGATCATGACTATGAAGGGCAGGAACAACTTGCATCTTCCACAAAAAGTAATTGTAATGATCTAGCTTAATCGTGATGAGTGTGCTAATGGACGAGGGTGACGGAGACAAGCTCGTGGTTGCCATGGATGAGGTCACAACGTTGGAGGTGCTGGATAGTTGGGTTGTGGAGGTCGACATGGATGATCAGGTTTTCAGGCTATGATTACCATGTGAAAGTAGATGGAAACAAGAGATGTTGAGGAATTCGCCACCTCAAACAGATGGGATGCGCTTGTATTTATAGATCACAACGATGTACACATACAACAACTTGAGAATCTTAACAACTAATGCTAACTGATTCCAGATTCTACCAAACATTTTGTTTTTAGTTGTGCTGCAGCATCCCGAACAATATGAATGGTTCGGTTGTGATCTGATGAATCTTGATCACCATGTCTATCCACGGTTGATTCCTTTGACACATTCATTCAGCACTATGTATTTGCCATCAACAAAGAGCAACGACAAGGTCTTATTTAGTTTTTTTTCTTTTTTTGTAAGGACTAAGGACTAGGTCTCGTACATACTGAAATCTCTTCCTGCCTTGTATAACCACTAGTGTAATACCTGTGCTAACGCTACGGTGACATTTAGTAATGCAAATGAACAACCAAAATATGATATATATTTTGGTAATCAAGCATAGAATGAGATAGATTTAAGATTCACGCAAAAAAAAAGAATGATACAAAGAGTTATTATATTGTTGAATATATAGCCACATGCGTAAAATAACATCGCAACTTTTGTATATTTCAAAACCATCTAAATCCTGATGCGCTTAAGAAATTCCTATATCACTTTAGGAATGTTGTTTATATCCTTTGCAAGTAATCAACTTGTGTTCTCTTCTCTAGTTTTCTTAGTTGTGCATTCTCTTGTGAGTAGTTCTCTACTGTCTGTCTTGTTCGCACCTTTATTTTGCGTTGTTGATGTATGTAATTGCTTCTCTTCGCGCACCTTAGCATAAGCCGTAATGTTTCGGGTCTTTTGAAAAAAAATCACTGAGAAATCATGGAGAACAATGCACAAATGCGTGGCGAACCACATTCACTCTAAAAAATAACAGCCACCACATTCACTCTCAAGATCACAAAATTATCACATTAATTAGAAAAAATAAAAGGATATAGACCTCTTATTATTATGGATATTTAACGGTCTAGATTAAATCAAAGAGTCAATGACCATTATGATTAATAAATAGCTAAATTTGAAAACTAAATAGTTCATATCAAATACGATTAATAAATACATTCATTCGAAATTAAAAATTATAGAAAAATACCAGCACGATTTCCATAAAGCAAAATATCTAAATAAATAGTCCAAAATAAAATAAATTTAATAATAATTAAAATTAGGGGTAGAATAGAAAAAATAAGGATCAATATGAAATAGTCTTATTAAAAATCAAATACCTAAATAAAGAGTCTATCTGAAATATAATTAATCAATAGCTAAAATTCATAATAAAAAATAGTGAAAATTTTCAAATTTTTTGTTAAGATAATAGATAAGAAGCTTCGTGTAGCTCAAGTTCGTCACATCAAGCAAACAGCACACAAGGCACAACACGCAGGCAAAACAAACATGTTCTAATTTGGTTGGATTGTCTACATCTGATGCACGATTTTGATAGCTGATCAAAATGTATACGAATCGAACCAATCATGTATACAATTCAGTTACAAGTTTAGAGCATAAATAATTTTCTTTTCTACTAACATAATTTTTATTCTTCTTCTAATTTTATACGTTTTGTAACTAAATGATACTAACATCATAAAAAACTAAAGAGACTATACCGCTGCTAGTATACTTACTATAGTACTAACAAAGCTCTTAAAAAGTAATTGTTAAAATAGTCACAGACCAGATAGCAATACTTTGATCTCATTATGAAAGCTCAAAAAGAAGACACGCTATAAATATGTATAAGATGACTTATTTTAGCAGAAACGTAACATTGTATCAACCGGAAAAACAGTAGCCCTCAATATAATCTAACAATAGGTTCTATATATCTTTTATTGGTTCCTACAGTTGGAAGCATGCAAGAAAGAAAAGAAATATAATATGAGAACTTGTTACATCCAGAGGTGGTGGCAATCCACAAGGTGTATGTATGCTATGTGAATTCTGACAGAGGCATTAGCCAATACACACTGAATGAAAAAACGAGTAGCATGCAAAGACTTTAAACTTTGAGCTCTATAGGTATCATCATGTATGATTTATTTGAAAGGACACATCATATATTCATGAAACAGATTTACCAATATGGGGCTGCAACTTTGGAAAATTGGAGGGCAATTCAAGCATTTCCTCTAAATGCATTGGTAGCATATTCATGCAGTGCAAAATAATGGTTTGACCTGATTCCAGCACTACATCAAACACATGTACCAACAGCAATACTTAACAGCGTTGGGCAATGAAAATATCACAAAGCTAAAAAAACATATTCCTGTATTGGTAAATAGGCTTGAATTCTTTTTCGGTTTGGAATTTTATGAGCACTTTTGGTCAGCAAACTGGTGAGACTGGAAGCCTATAACTCCGCAATAGACTGCATCCTCATAATTGTTCACATGCAAATACACTACAAAAACAGGGTAAATTGCAGGAAAGTTGAGAAGGCAATAGGAAAGAAAAAAAAATACATTAGACGGATTGCAGTTCACATTTGAGTAAGATGTAAGCTATTTTTATGTAGCAACTAGAAGGCCATGTATATTTAAAACTAACTATTGTTTTATTTGGAGCTACCAGCAGCCATTGCTATTTAATGTAGCAAAATAACTTTGGCGGCTCTATAGTATGGAAAGGACTGGCCATAAAAACAGAAATACACTAGGAGGAACATCATGTAACATATGTGAAGCTGGTAGAGGGTACATAGCTGAATACCTCGAGCAGAACTAACAATGTCGGCTTGACATATATCTAAAAATTTCATTGTACACGACATTATGTGTCTTTGCTTCAAATCCTGATGAGTTGTTTTTAATGAGTACACATAATCCTTTTGGCGATGTAATACGGGACAAAGCAACATAGAGTTGCCCATGTGAGAAAACAGGGCTTGGCAGATAAACACCAACTTTACTGAGTGTTTGTCCCTAGCTTTTGTTTATCGTCATGGCATATGAAACACGAATTGGGAATTGACACCGTTGGATTAAACAAGTGTAAACCAAACTCGATGGAGTGGGAGTGGGACATGACACAACATGGCTCGATGAAACAGATATAAACCAAATGGTGGCACAACTACACACAAAAAAACACTCACCTGGAGGGCCAGGATGCGACTCATCATTGGAAACTAATGGCTCAACAACAGTGGCATGGTCAACGTGAGCAAAAGCACTATCATTAGGTAATGTAGAAGCATCATTAGGCAAAAACAGAAGCTGGAACCCCAACATGAAGTTTTTTGATTGACAGTCCTGAGTGGAGGTGCAAGCTGGATCGACCTCTCACTGATAGAGACACCTAATTCATACATGATGAAAAGGCAAATGGTTTTCTGTTCTTATAGAAGAAAAAGATGAAAGCATTACTATATAAAATAAAAGGAAACTAACAATGTGCAATAGAAATAACTGTGTACCGTACGCATGATATATAAGAGCAGCCTTCCTTTTATGATCCAACACTACCATTTCCTGCTAGGTACATGGAATGTAACATGATGCAAAAAACCACTCGCTCAACTGAATACAACATATAACATAGCAATGGTGATATCAATTGTAAGTTTTCCCTTCTTAAATAATGCAAAAATAACACATAAAAAAGTTATTATGTAGGCACAATCTACAAATGGGAGCATGAGATGTGCTGATATATATTTGAACAATAGAGAATAAATACAACCGAGACTTATTACATATGTTCGTGAAGACAACTCATGGCACAATCTAATTTACATTAGCCAAATCGTGGCTCAAAATTTGGCAACAAACTAATCGATCAAACCTATTCTCCTAGGCGGTTATTGGTTTTTACTCATTGATTGATTGGTTTTTATTGATTGGATTCATATCATAATTAGGAGTCTAAGGATGCATTTATCAAATACAAAAATGGTAGATAAAAAATGACACTACACCAAGCAGAAATAGTAAGGCTGCATAGGCCAGAAAGAGAGAGATGGCTGAGGCCATTGCAAGGATGGGCAAAACAACAAAATTTTCAATTGATGGAACAACAAATAAATTCTAGTTCAGAAACAACGAACTAATGTATGCATCGAGTGAACTCGTATGTTAAAACAAAATAATGGAATGTATTCATTTAGATAGAATGATAAGAATCAAACGGGACTGTGACCATAATGGGTGAAATTTGCATCTAATCAGAGATGCATGACATTGGTTAATACCTTGTGGCAATCCTTTGTAGCCACATTCCATGATCCCGGTCATAGGGTATGCTTCAAAGATGGCCCAAACATGGAAAGTATGGAATTTGTTCGCTAGAAAAATGAAACAAAAACGGGAAGATTAAGGTTAGGTCTCTCTGAAACTATAAACAAAAGAAAACCCAGAAGAAATTGAGGAACCTAAACATCATATATATATTGAATAAACCAATTTCACTATTAAAAGCTTGACTGTACAAAAATAAATAACATATGTAAATATAGCATGAGCCGTGTATATAGCAATCCACTCATACATATTATCAATCTAGTGTTAAAAAAGGCAGACTGCTCAACAAACAAAAACTGACTGCATAATAAAAATAAAAAGTAAAGTGCATATATTTGGCATGTACCTATGGGTAAAAGAGAAACAATGTCTAATTAGAAATCCATGGGATGCCATATTTGTAATTCATCAACAACCTCTGATACAAAGGATGGATTTGTACATTATATCTCCAAAATATGAATTAGGGCATGCGCATAAGAATTTTTGGAACCCACACTTAGCTATATGCATATCCCTGGGACAACAAAGTTCAGACATTTTTCCAATAAGCAACCTCACGTCAAAATGATTTAGAGAGAATTATAAGCTACCCTTTTATGACAAAAAATAAACAAAATTTTGACATTCGAGATGGTGATGCATCATTAATTTTCTTTCACCATAGGAAGGAAGTCTACGTAGCATCTGATATATGCTTGAAAGAGAGTTGGATCTCTACAGAAGTGGTGTTGCATAGCAATGATTATGACACAATAACTGTCGGCATGCCATATACCAAATTCAGCAATAGGAAACTATTATTTCACCATAATTTCTTGATTTCTGAACCAACTAGGTCCTTACACCATAGCAAGGCAATGTGCTATGAAAAAACGATATTTCACCAAGCTAACCAAGAGAGGCCAAGAAGCATGCAATCAAAATGTAGGAAAACTATTGCAAAATACAAAAAATGGAAAAAAAAAAAAGAAGGGTACCTTGTAAGAACATTGTACAAATAAGCTAGTCTTTTAACTGAAGTTGCTCCCGGCTTCGCTGAACATGAGGTTGTGCCCATATGGCAGCGACCGGTTAGGCAGCTCCGGTATAGTGTGAATATTTGTATGTCAGTATGTGCCATATTCCAGATCCCGCTTTAAGGATATTCCAATGTAACTCATAGCAGCAATTCATGATATGTGCCTCAAAAATAAATGCAGCAGGAATAATAATAGAAAAAGAAACGAACTAGCATCAACATTTTCCATCACACCTTCAGACCTTCACCAAAAGTCCCATGACACAGCAACCCACCATTCGAGAGTACAATATATGTTGTGGAGGCATGATTTAACCACTTAAAATCTTTAACGGTTCCATATCATCCTAGGCTACATGACGAGGATGGTTCCACATCCTGTGTAGCATAAGTTTTAAGAAACATTATAATCTTGACAAAAAAACTATTACTCCATCTCAACAGAAGCATGCAAACAAGTTAATGACCCTGAAAACAAATCATATCAATAATCAGCACAAGACAATGACGAGGATGGTTTCTTATCCAGCAACATGAAATCAGCAAGCAATGACGAACCAACACAAGTCCTAAATTCTCAGTGAGAACAAGATACGAGGATACACCCTTAGCCAATTAGTAAATAGCTTGTTCGTACATGAAAAAATCAGTCAAAAATTGTTCTAAAAAATGCAATTAATCAGTTGCAGCAAAACCCATCCCCCCATTTCATGTATTATAGCGCTAGCCTAGACTGAAATCAAGCATACACACACACAATTGAAACTGGAGAAAATCATATAACCTTATGAGTGAGCAGGGAAGCAGACGAGAAGAACTGGATCTCGCTGTCCATGCAGGCAGCTAGCACGGACTCATCATGGGAGAGCGCGAGGAGAGAGACACCTGGGAGGGGTACATCTGCAACATAGCAGTCCTGCACGCAGCGGGTGCCCTCATTGCCCTTCTCCCACACCTCCTTAGTGGCTTCGATCAACTCCTTTGTCCTCATGGCCATAAGCTCTGGAAATAGAATGAGAAACCCTAGGTGGTGAGGTCGAGACGGGAATGCTGAGCAACCCCTTGTTGGGTGACTCGCTGTGAGGTGATACCGTTAGGGTGCACGAGGAAGACGATAGTGTGGTTGTTGGAGACGGCGAGCGGGCGGGTCAGAGGAGACTGGAGGTTGAAAAGCAAGAGCAGGGGAGGAGGAGGTCGGGAGGATGGGGATGGGGTCACCGGCGAGGCGGAAGATGAAGTCGGTGGTGCCGTCCTGCTCGCCCTCAAACTCGTCAGAGAGGTCCAGCTTGTGCGATGGCTCGGAGGTGGCGAATCGGGATGGCAGCACGGTGACAGCGGACTGGGGCAGTGGAGAGGACAGACCGATAGGCGGCAGACTGGGGCAATGGAGAGGGTAGACCGGCGGTCGGTGGACTGGGGCAGTGGATAGGGCAGACCGATGAGTGGCGTCACGGAGGGGAGGAGGTGGAGGCGACGCGGTAGGAGGTTGGAGATGGCGGCTTGGGATGGGGAGACGTGGGGAATCAGGGTGCTCATTTTGACGGTGACGGGAGCGAAATGCGGATGCAAGGTGGGGGCAAAACGCGGAAAATTCGGGAACGAAACACCGAGGTGAAACGATCATGGGCCCGTGAGTCTTAGATGAACCGGGCGATTTGGGCTCTCGGATTTGATGATGTCATGCGAGAAAAGATCTGAGCGCTCCATTTTGAGAAAGTAGGATTCCTGCATATATAGATTAGGGTGGATGGAGGAAAGATCATCTGTGTGGGGAGCTGAAGGTTGTATGGACGTATGAAAGAGTTGAACTGATGCATTATATAGGGGTATAGATACCAGTGTACAACCATTCATGTAACGCAATGACAATCTCATGAGTTTCAAAAATATTTAGGATTTTTTTTCCGCCATTCACCCTAGATGATGTGCACCTTTTTGTTCTGACGGCAATAAAAAGTTGGAATCGATGATGCCCTTCTCCGAAATTACGAGGCTATTTTGCCGAGTGAGAGAAAGAAATAACCAGTCATTGCTTTGGAAATTATCAAGAAGAAACCTACATATACCAGATTAACAAGCTCCAAGCAAACACAAGCGTTGGCTTGATCACACTTTACAATTTACATGTCCAAATTCAGAGTTGGCACAACTATATTTCATCCACAAGATTCATCAGCAAAAGTTGGATTCCTCCTTGATCAATATGGAATGTAGTGCACCTAGTTCAGAGTTTCATAACATTTATAAACGAGCTGCTAGATGGGGGAGACTGCAAGTGGAGACCTAGCTTGGGTTTCAGAACCTCTCAATCTCATGTACTCATCAGAACACAGCGCTATATTTTTCTCAAGGTGGTAGAGAATCGGCCCCAGCGTCGTCGCCCTGAGAGGCGACACGGGTAGCAATTGCATCGCCGCCACTAGAACTTCCCCCTCCAAGACCTCGTGCGGTTGCTGCCGCCATGGTCGACCTACGATGGTGGTGGCGGTGGCGCCAAGCGGTTGCCACCGTAGTCTCCTCCCTCCTCTCCCCCTCTACCACTCATTGAGCACTGTCTCATGTGGATCCGACGTCCCCTTTGCTGGATCTGGTTTTTGTGGAGGGGCTCCGTGCGCCAATGGTCGACTCTGTGCAGATCCAGCGCCACGTGGTTCTCCTCAGTCGGGAGGCGTGCCAGTTTGACAGCGCCCCCTTGGGGGCATGTCTATGGCCTCGACCTTGTCGCCTCTAGCGCGCCCGTCACCGCCGAGGCCATGGGCGCCGTTGTGGACTGGCATCATGGGATGTCGCTTTGTGGTCTCCGACCCGATGTCTGAGGAGGTC
This sequence comes from Phragmites australis, assembly GCF_958298935.1. NCBI lineage: Eukaryota > Viridiplantae > Streptophyta > Magnoliopsida > Poales > Poaceae > Phragmites > Phragmites australis. The sequence continues at coordinate 43,735,709 of NC_084923.1, forward strand.
ATCTTGGTTCGGGTGCTGAGGTTGCTGCTCGCCTGCGTGTGTGGCCTTGCAGCACCCGCTCTCGCCAACCGTCGCATGCGTTTGCAAGTTCAACAGCACCTGCTTCCGTGTCATGCAGTAGGCCAGGACTGAGGGGGGCTACTACAGCATGTCTCTTGGCAGTTCATGCAGGTGGTGATTTACCGTGTCTTCACCTGCCAGATGTTGTGGTGACAATGGTGTGCGTGGTGGCGTCTGAGGTCGCCACAGTGCTCGCTGTCATGCGCCACAACGTCCGCTAGGCAGCCGTCTCCTACGCCATGCATGTTTCCTTTGCCGTGCCCCTCGGCGTGTCCTCGCCTCCGGTCTGCCGTGTTTGGTGCTTGCTGTTGTAGTGGCCTCCATGCCGTTCCACCCTGCGCTCACCGCCGGTGCTGCTGTCCGCTGCTATTGGCTTTCAATGCCCTGTTGCCTGCTGCTGTTTCACCGTCGCTGCCCTCCTATCATCGACCTATTGCTGGTGGCGGTTCATGCGCTTGGCAAGTGTGCGACCGGAGTGTGCTCCCCCCTCGATGCCTCAGCGGCTCCTCCCCTTGCCAGATTTCCTCTTCCTCTGTTCCGGCTCGCGAGGTGTCTCGTGGCGAGGGGGTGTGCAATTGTCCGGCCGTGCACTGTGCTTGGCATGGTGCTACCAGCTTGGCTTCGTGCTATTGCGTCCTCAATTGCCCTCAACCCCTCAGTGCCATGGCAGCTCCTCCCCTTGCCGGATTCTCTTCTTCCCTCCGGTCTTGCCCCACGGGGAGTGTCGTGGCGTGTGGGAGCTTTGGGGCGGCACGTGCTCGCGGTGGCTAGGTCTTCAGGTGGGGATTGGGTGTCCTGGGTCCGCTAACGAGTGCTCTAACGTGTCATAGCCATACTTTGAAAATGATGTGAGGGCTCAAATCATGAAATAAAACGTTGATTTGGTCCGATACTCACAAGCCACGAGGTGGTTTTGCCTGCCTTCCATTACGAAAAGGTGTTTTGTTTTGGTCTAGCTCAATTCCCAAAATACATTATTTTTTGAGGGGGTATACGGAAAGGGAGACCCCTTCCGGGGAAAATGAAATGCCTAGGTTGCGACCCCAGGGATCGAACCTAGACGGGCTGGGCGAACAATCTCGCACCAAACCACCCGAGCTACACTCAGTTTTCCTGAAATACAATATTAGTAAGGAGAACTCCCTTGTAGGCAATCATGAACCCTAGTGAAGACAATTGTAGCGAAAAATTCACTCGCATGTATATCCTATTATAGAACAAGAAGGGTAGGTAAGCATGAAGCAACCATAGTAAAGGTTCCAAGGGTGATCATGTGCCTAAATTATTATTGGTTTATTTGAGTGTATGCGGTGATCAGATTGTCCATGGTTATTTATAATTTATTTACATGACTGCCACTCTCCTAAGTTAAGTTTCATTGTAGTGGGCGCTTGTTTGAAGGGGGAGGGTAGCGTAGATCGCAGTCGAAGGAGGTCGTAGGGCAAGGTTGGAGGGTCTTCTTGCGCCTCGTGTTGGCCGGTGGCAAGGAGGAGGGAGAGAAGGTGGCGTGCAGTGGTGTGAGGTACTGTTCACATAGTTAAATAGTACCCACGAGTGGAGAGGGAGAGGAGAGGCAGCGGCACTAGCGAGAGAGAGAGAGAGAGATGAGAGATCAACTATCTCTTTCTTTCTTATAGCAGAATTCCTTTTACCTAACCATGATTGCAGTAGAGATAAACAACGTTGGGCCTGCCAGCTTGTTCAGCACCACCCATTCCCATACGAAAGCTTTTCTTTCTCGATGGTTCTTCTAGTTTAGTTAGGGGCCCCGGGGAATAATCGCTTTCACATAAGCCGACTCACGAAAGAAGATGGAGATATGAGGTAGCCACAACCAAAGGATGATCGGACATCGGCTAGCTTTCTTGTCGAATTTACTTCGTAGATGACTGGGCACAAACACATAGCATACACAACCAAAAAAACGAAAGTGACTTCATAATCTACTTGGTAAGGGGTGATGCCCCTTTTGGGGGGTATTCTGATTTCGCTAGTATCATCTTTTTTGCCGCGTGAATCCAGATTGAGATTGATTTGAGTAATCAAATCATTCATTCTTTAGATCTTTTGAAAAACGGATTAATCGGACGAGAATAAAGAGAGAATCCCATTCTACATGTCAGTACCGACAACAATGAAATTTATAGTAAGAGGAACGGCAAAGACTGGCGAAATTCAAAGAGGCACCAGCTGTTCCCAGGGCCTCTTAAACTTCAAAAACGTTGAAGGTCGAGAAGATGCCGAAAGACGGGCGCAAGAGGAAAAGGAGAAACCGGCGAAAGACCAAGCCTCCCGAACCTCCTAAGTTGACGGCTATCGAAGAATACATCCAGTCCTTGGAGGGGTACGAACAAGGGATACCCACACCTATCATCTTAGAATATTTTCTCACCAAAGCCCTCCAAGAAATCATTGAGAGTTTCCAAAGGATACAATACCTCCCTTTATATAGAGATGACTCAACTTGACTAACAAGCAAATTACGATCTCTTTCCTACTTTAAATCCAAACCTATTTCCTTATCTCTAACTAGACTTTATTCTATTCCTAATCTGAATTGGACTTTCTTATTGATGATGACTTGGCAGACGCGACAACTGGCCCTAGGGCTCTCGTGCCTTCCACCTGCAGTGGAGGTCTGAGGTAGCCCTAGCTCTGGTTATCGCCGCCTCCCTGCTGGGCTAGCCGAACAAGCCCCCATGGGCTTGACCCATGACATCTCCGCCATTGAATTCCAGCGCATCCTCGTGCTGGGTCTCCATGCTCCAGCCCGATCTATTCTCCTGGCGTGGTGACGAAGAGTTTGTCCCAACGTCACACCCTAGAGCGCAATTCGCCTAACACCAGTGCATTAGTGAGGTTGCGAATGGTGTGGTCGATGCACAGGGTGAACTCATAGGACACATCGCCGATGTAGCCGCGAAAAATGAAACATCAAGATGTCGGGCGCATGGTGTTCCCCATCATGGCAAGAGCGCCAAACACATCCACTAAGTAGCGCCATATGCCCACGTCGTTGTAGAGCTTGCTTGCCAGTGGGGGAGAATCGAAGAGCTGGTGACGAAGGGTGGTGTCAGACAATAGAGTCACATCCAAGCTGAAGAGGAACGTGTCTATCGGAGTCGGGCGGCTGATAGTAAGGTCAAGGCAATGAACAAACAGTAGTCGTGTGTACACATCGCCGAGTGGTGCAAGAGCTAGGGCACTAGAAGAACCGCAAACTCCGTAAACGACTTGGGCAATGGTGATAAACTCACATCCAGTATGATCAGAAAAAATCAAGTCTGCAGCAGGCACGGACGAACGTGGCATCTCCTGAAGAGGCAAGATGGACTTCAGAGAAACACGATGGGCGCCCACAGAAGAAGGCATATGAACGCCCATAGCCAAGTGACGAACGAGGGCCTCATCACCCGAGTCAAGGAGAACATGTACCAGGCGGTGAAGAAGTGATAACGAAGCAGGCATGTAGAGGCAATGGTCAAACAAGATGACATCATCGATCACTGTCCAAGCTGGTGCGGACTCCTTTTGTTGTATGCGTGCTCTGAGGTCGGCGAGCTCCGGGTTGGCTTGGACCCTGCGGAGAACCTTGTCTAGAAGGTCCAGGTGATGACAAAGAACCTCCAAGGTTGTCGCCGAAGTACGGGTGCCGCCCACTCTAGAGAACGAGCCCGTGCGGCCACCCCATGGTGCTGAGAAAGAAGCAGGCAGGGCCAGCACAGGTGCTAACGGCTGTAGTGTAGGAATAGGTGCCTCCATGAATGGCACCTGAGGAGGTGGAGGTGGAGCGGTGTTGATGCCAAAGAAGTAGACAGTCATGTCTCCACGGCAGAAGCTCATCTCCAAACGAGCAAAGTCACAAAGGATAGGTTCAAACTGCAAAGCCATAGGGTTCCCAAGATGATATTGGTGTTGTTCGCCAATGGTAAGGTGTAGCCGTCGATGGAGAAGACCTCTCGTTCAATGACAAGCGGTAGGTTGTGGCAAAGACCACGGCTGCTGATGCGATCTTCAGTCCTAATAGTGATCCACATCTGAATGCGGCGCATCGACAGCTCCAGTCGAAGTGCAAGCAGCTCGTCGATGATATTGTGAGTCGCGCCGATGTCCACAAGAACACATAGGCTGCCCACTCACAAGGCAGCCATGAGCCGCATGGTGCGGCCACAGGGAAGGCGATCCTCCAGATCGCCCTCGTCATCATGAGGGATGCCTCGCCCTCGTCCTCAGCGTCTGTGTCGTTGTCGATGAGTTCCAGGAGGAAGAAGTGCACTTGTGCCCCTTGGAGAACTGCTCGTCGCAGTTGAAGCACAGGCTGAGTCGGCAAAAATGTTGAAAAAATTGGCCGATCAGCGATTAATCAGTAATTGGCACGGGAATGTGTCGATTACGGTGAAATCGGCTTAAAAATTGGCTGGCCGATTAATCGGTCTTTCAAATCGATTAATTGGGTTGACCACCGATTAATCTCCTCCCTCAAAACGCGTCGCAGCCTCAGTAGCACCAGCGTCTAGCACAGCTTCGCTAGCCCCTCGCGCCGCTGCCCCTCCTCAAGCCCAAGCAACCTGTCGCTCGGGCACCCCCCCTCGCCCCGCCATAGCTCGAGCTCCCGCCGCTCGGGCACCACTCAGCTCCGTCGCCTCCTCAAGCCGCCTCCCCTCCTTAAGTCGCCCGACTTGGAAGGGCACCGCGCGCCATTGACCCTATCCGTCGCCGCCGCCATCCTATGTGCGTGTGAGTGAGAGAGATCAAGAAAGGGGCTGAGGGAGAGGTAGAGAGAGATAAGAGAGGGAGAGAGGTGGGCCACCGGCCCATGAAGAAAGAGGCCATCCCAAAGAGATCTATCTATTTTAGTTTTTTTTTCTTCTTATACATGTATATTCTAGTATATTATATTGCTAGATTACATAAAAAGAAGGTATATTCCTTGGTAACCAACCGATTAATTTAGTTAATCCTCGATTAACCGATTAATCCATATTCCTTGGTAGACCGAGCAGCTACCGATCACCGATTTTTTGAACAATGGTCGGCGTCGCTCCACCATCTCCTCGGATGTGAGCTTCTTGAAGACCCTAGGGTTGGCACCTCTAGCTTGAGTCGCATCAAGCGAGGCGCCACCCCCAGGGGTACCTTCAGTTGTCATCGTTCCCCCGGCCTTAGCCGTCGCGGGTGTAGAGAGTGAAGTAGATGGACGGATAGCGAACTTGGATGTCGTCGAGTGCTGCCCGGCCTCAGCCATGACATGTGCACGCCTCTCATAGGCACGTGCTAAGCTCATGTCCTCCTCCATGTCCTTGGGCTCCTGTAGCTCTACATCCGTCTTTAGAGGCTCTGTTAGTCTTGCAGTATAGATGTTTACCTATTGTATTTCATCCAGGTTTCCAGTGCGAGCAACAAGCGCAAGGAACTTCTCCGTGTACTCATCCATGGAACCCGTCTTTCGTAGGGCAGAAAGCTCGCCCAACGGATTATTTATTCCGGAGGGCCGAAGCGGATGTTGACAAGGCGAGAGAAGGACTCCCAGGTGAGAGGGTTGTGGTCCTTGGATAGGCGCATGTACCATTGTTGCGTGGCGCCTGTCATGTGGAAGGAGGCCAGCCAAACCCTCTCCACATCCGGAGTGTGTTGCTTGATGAAGAAGTGCTCACACCGGTTGAGCCATGAGAGCGGGCCATCTTTGCTGTCGAAGGTGGGGAATGACAACTTATGGTACTTTGGTACCATGAAGTCCTAGTGGGGTTGCCGTCCCTCGAGTGTCAAAGTGGAGGAAGAAGCCGGGATAGGCATCCCTGGTGTCGACAGAACGACAGGCGTAGACAATCTAGGGAGGATGGCGTCAATCATACCCGTGGAAGAGCTATTGTCAGGCACCCCCAGGGAGGCAGCCATAGTCGCATGAGCAACACGCCTAGCTGCTGCCGTGCACGCCGAGCGGCAGCCTCACGTGCTGCGACGGCGTTGTCGATCGTCGACTTGCCATTGTCGTTGTTTGTGAGGCACTCCTCCTGGTGCTACATGCGAAGTTGCAAGTCTTTGATCATAGATGTCAAGTCGTGAAGGGACTTTCGCGTCCCCTCAAGTGCTTCCGTTACAAACTTGTTGAAATCCTGATCACCAACACTACTAGAGCCTATGGTCTCTGATACCAGATATAGTGGGAACTTGTTTGAAGGGGGAAGGCAGCGGAGATCGTAGTCGAAGGAGGTCGTAGGGCGAGGTTGGAGGGTCTTCTTGCGCCCCGTGTTGGCCGGCGGCAAGGAGGAGGGAGAGAAGGTGGCGTGTGGTAGTGCTGGTGGTGCGCGGTATTGCTCACTGGTACTGTAAATGTTGGTGAACAGTACCTGCGAGTGGAGAGTGAGAGGAGAGGCAGCGGCAATAGCGAGAGAGAGAGAGAGAGAGAGAGGAGAGATTAACTATCTCTTCCTTTCTTAATTTCCAAATGATACAATACCTCCCTTTATATAGAGAGGATTCAACTTGACTAACAAGCAAACTACGATCTCTTTCCTAATTTAAATCTAAATCTATTTCCTTATCTCTAACTAGACTTTATTCTATTCCTAATCTGAATTAGACTTTCTTATTGATGATGACTTGGCGGAGGCGGTAACCGGCCCTAGGGCTCCAACGCCTTCCACCTACGGTGGAGGTCGGTGGCAGCCCTAGCCATGGCTGTCGCCGCCTCCCTGCTAGGCCGGCCAAATAGGCCCCCATGGGCCTGACCCATGACATTCATGATATGCCACTCCATGTTTTACTAACACTGGGGCCACATGTCAGCGAGCGTGTTAGTGAGATATGGAGTTGCATATCCATAAAGTTAACCTAAGGGGGTGATATATTATAAAAGTTTCCTTTTATTCAGGTTCAGGCTGTTCTGTTAGTACTTGGAGGGTATGAGGTTCCACTTGGTTTAGTAAACATGACTGTACCTACCGCACATGGTGAAAAGGTATTCACACACTGCAAAAATCTCTGCAATAAGGATGTATAAACTTCCAATTTCTCCTAAAGCTTTGTCTCATATGTGCAGAGTTCAACTATGGCTGCTAGAAGGTTTGCTTCCTTAACGAGATTCCGCGAGAAGAGAAGGGAAAAATGTTTCGATAAAAGAATAAGATATAGTGTGCACAAGGAGGTTGCCCAAAAGTATGGACACAACTCGTGCCACTTCTGCATGCTGCTATGATATATAATTGTGCTGAACATAATCTTATTGTCATAACCTACCAGGGTCCATGCATAGTGAACTTTTAAATAGTATTCTTGGTTAAATAATCAATGGTATCCCTACGATCTAAGTTGCACTGCCTTTTTGGAAGATTTGAGATATAACTGTAGCAATGTTTTGCGTTAGTGAGTCTACTTGTGTCCAGGTTAGAAGAGTTATTAACTTGTTGTGGATTTTACTATGTGTGACGCTACTATAACACATGAATGAGTATGTATTGCACCTTCTACATTCCTAGTGCCAGAATGCTTGTTGGCATATTGACCAGCATTTTACTTAATTTCTTTTCTCACGTCAGTCTGTTTGAAAAGGAATATAATATCCAATCTTAGGTACCTTGTTGATCTTGATTAGTTCACAAAGTACTAATGTCATAGGAAAAAAAATCGTAGCAGTGAATAATAGTATGATCTACTCCGCTGAATGTACCTATTGGGGTATTGGTGTACTAAAGGCATGTTACTCAAGATAATGTGCTCTAATGCATTATAATACTACCTTTTAGTGAGAAATCGTTAAACTTTAGTTTAGGATTTTGGCAAAGTGAATGCTTAAAGCACTTCATTTCAGTAGGATATCAAAATGAATGAGAACTTGCTTTCTTATGCTTTTTAGTTTAGGATTTAGGAAAAGGCATCGTGTATAGACTTAGATGGGTTGCATGAAGAAAGAAACTAATTGTGATTTTTAGAGTTTCATGATTTGCCATTACCTTGCCAGACAGTTTGGTAAGGCTAGAGCAGCCCAGGAAGCCACGTAGGCCCCGGGCAAAGTAGGGGCGTAGCCAGGCTACCACCCGTGCACCTTTTTGTCATCCATGGCCACCCCGTCAGCCAAGATGATATGGCTCAAGTAAGTGATGGACAAAGAAGCGAACATGCACTTGGACCACTTGAGGACCAGCGAGTGTTGACGCAGGAGCTTGAAAACGGTTGTAACATGTTGAATATGCTTCGACTAAGACGAACTATATATAAAGATATCAAAAAAATCCAAAACAAATTGGCGCAAAAACAGTCGAAGCACATCATTCATCATCGCCTGGAACGGTGCCGGTGCATTGGTGAGGCCGAAAGGCATCACCAGAAATTCAAAATGGCCATGGTGTGTTCGGAAAGCCGTCCTCGCAATGTCACCAGGGCGCATGCGTACCTGGTGATATCCAGAGCAAAGATCGAGCTTAGTGAAGTAACAGGTGTCATGTAATTCATCAAGCAGCTCGTCTATACCACCAGAATGGGGTACTTGTCCTTTACCGTCCGCTCATTCAACGCACGATAGTCAACGCAGAACCTTCATGTCTTATCCTGTTTTTTGACAAGGAGCACTGGCGATGAGAACGCTAAATTGTTGGGGCGGAAAGTCCCTTGTGCTAGCATTGTGTCACATTGGCAATCGAGTTCGTCCTTCTGTAACTGCGGGTAACAATATGGACGCATCGCCACGGGAGCTATGGCGGGCAACCGGTGGATTCTGTGATCACGAGAGCGTTGTGGAGGTAGGCCTTGTGGTTCTGCAAATAAATCATCGGAGTCCCTCATCGACCCTTCCAATTAGTCACCGCGGATGGCATGAGCCTACATTAATTGATTATCTTGGTGAGGGGATCCCAAGCCTTTCCAAAAGACTCGTGGTCACCACGCCAGAACGCCATGCAAAGGTCGTCAAAGTCCCACAGGATCAGCCCAAGGGTTCTTAGGCAATCCACCGTGAAGTCTTCTAGGTCTATGCGCATAGGCAGGTCAACACACAGACCCACGCAACCCACCTTGTCACTGTTGGTAATCGTAACGTTCAAGCTAGTACGAAGCGGCCTGACTGGCAAGCCGATGCGACTAGCTAGTGACTCGCTGATGAAGTTGTGAGTAAAGCCGGAATCTAGTAGTGCGAGAAGCCCATGTTTGTTGATGATGACACAAAGCTACATCGTCTCCTCTATGCGGATGCCCGTGAGTGCGTGAAGGGAGACAACCGGTTTGTCTAAGCACACGGTGGAGCATCTTTTGGGGTCATCATCGTAGTCACCTTGGTGTAGAAAAGGTGCTGACAGCGATGACCGTGCACATACTACTCATCGCAATTGTAGCACAAACCTTGCTTGTGCTGCTCTGCTAGTTCAGCCGAAGACAGACGACGGAAAGGACGCGGCGGTGGAGACGACGTCATTGGACCCAAGCCCAACCCCTGGGCCCCAAGGGGCTTAGGCACCGATGGTTGGGATGGCATCGGCCTACCTGGTGCATGGGCATGTGAGCTCGTATTTGACGTAGAGCCATCCATAGTCTGGGCACGGCGATCGTACGCGAGTGTCATACTCATCGCCATATGTAGGTCATGTGGATCCAGAAGCTCGACGTCTATGCGAACGCAATCCGGTAATCTTGCAGTGAAAAGTTGGACCTGTTGTGCCACGAAAAGAGGGTCTGCGTGACACGAGGGCCTGGAACTTCTCCATGTATGCTTCAACGGTTGTCGAGCAGGACAAGCATGTCAATTTGCCCAACGAGTTGTTCTGAAACGGTGGATTGAAGCGAAGATGGCACAACTCCTTGAAGCGCGCCCAAGAGGGTGTGCCGTTATCACGTTCCAACATAAAGTACTAGTGATGGACAGTGCTGACAAGGTGATAGGCCGCCAACTAGACCTTGTAGCTCTTCAGGGTACGTTGGTCGCGGAAGAAGTGTTTGCAACGATTCAGCCACCCAAGTGGATCCTCCTTGCCGTCGAAGGTTGGAAAGTCGAGCTTGTGAAAGCAAGGAACACCTGTGTTGCCACCTGTATGAACTTGGTCGATGATGTTGTTGACCTATGAAACAGATGGGAATTGGAGAGGCAGAAAAGTAGGGATTGGCGATGGCGAGTGGGGAAATTGTATGTTTTGGATAGTGGTGGTGTGCGCTAGTTGGGGAGGTGGCTGGTGCAGCAATGGTGGTTGTGGCGGCAATGGTAGGAGGCCTAGAGATGTGGTCACCGACAAAGATGCCGTTAGGAAAGAAACAGTCGGGCTGCCCATACTGACCAGTGACAGATTGGCTTGCAACACAACCAATTGGCTTGCCATTTCTGATGTTGTCAATGGCCGCCATCTGCAGAGCCAGATCACTAACCTGCTCCTTCATGTCGGCTATTAGCTTAGTCAAAGCTTCGATGGCCTGCGAATAGGAGCCCTCAGCGGCGTCGAAACCTAGCATCTCTGGTACCAAATTGGTAAGGCCTAGCCTTCTCAAATTGTACTTGTGATTCATCTTGTGCCTTGTCTTGAGAGACCTATTGGGAGGCGCCGTGATCACCTTCCTGGTGATCACGGCAGAGCTGCAGAATAGAGGGAGAGAGAGAACAGAACGAGTGGGCAGGGAGAGAGATAGAAGGAGGTAAGGAAAATGGATATCTGATTGATCTGCTCGGCTTGATGCCGATCAATACATATAGCCGGCCAGGAGGATCCCAACCGGACTACAAGGACTCTTATCCAAACCTTCTTTATCTCTAACCTTATCTCTAGTTTAAACCTAGCTCTTATCTCTAATTCTCTCTTGAATCAATCTAACCAATTCGATCTTATCTCCCAAGCCGAAACTGAATCAAATTACCAAACCGACTGGACCTAATCCGCCTCTGGTCCACCTTGCTGCGCCTGCTAGCCACCTTTGTTGTGCCGGCTGTAATGCTTGCCGGTCATAACAGTCATACTTTTTTTGGACCAAGGTGATTTTTTTCCACGCCCGCCATTTTTTTGTCCCCGTTGTGTTAGAGAAGGTGTTTCTATTTTCTTCATCATCCTTTTTACATGGTGGCGCAGCTGCCAGGGAACATACCCTGGCCAACCTATTGCTGCCCCTACCGTTCACCACTGGGAACATATACCAGAGATATTTACCATTCCCACTGCATAACCATATTTTGCATTCAAAAGATTGTCATCTAGCGTTGTCTTTGTTGTAAACTATTTTTGTTTCACACGTTGCACAAACTCATTAACATTTTCAGGATGAAACAGCGTAAAGGCCAATTTGCTGGGAGGTCAGATTTTGATGATGGTGGCTGTTCTTCTGTGGCTTTGGCCTCTCCAGCTAACGGCGAGGATGATCATTTTCGAGAAACCCAGTGAGTTAGTTGTCATGTGTGTCAACTATCAACTGTGTGACTGTGTGTATGTGCAAATCGTGTTACATCAGCTTCATATGCAGAAGGCTGCTGCCTTTTTGTATAGACTAATGTTGGCCTGCTTTGCTAGTTGCCAAAATTGTGGCATCAGCTCAAGTCTTACTCCAGCAATGCGTCGGGGCCCAGCTGGTCCAAGGTCCCTCTGTAATGCTTGTGGCCTAATGTGGGCAAATAAGGTAAGTCTTTGTCAATCATAGTACCTCTTGTCCTGTTCAGTACCTTTTTTTCTCCTCATGTCAAAGCAAAAGCAGCCTTCACAACATCACTAGTACTTTTATTATCATTATTGTTTTCACAACATCTTCTTAGTTGGATCTTATGGGTTTTATCTCTAGCCTACTCCAACTTGCTTAGGACAATGGTTGTTGTTGTTGTATGTCAAAGCAAAAGCAGCATCCTCATGAATGTGACCAACTTGGTTGGTTGGGGAAAAAAATAAATCTGGTCAACTTCCTAAGAAGATATTCTGATTGATCAAGAAATTACCTGATTAACTTGTGTTTGTGGGCCCTACTAGCGACATTGCTACTAGTTAACCTTTGAATTTTTCAGGGTACTCTAAGAAGTCCTCTGAATGCCCCCAAAATGACTCTGCAGCATCCTGCCAATCCGAGCAAAATGGTGCGCTATGTTTGTAATTGAAACTTATTTATTTGAACACTTTTTTAAAGGCAGTTTATCTAGACACTTCACTTATGATTTGCTTGTGTTTCTTGTGCAGGGAGATACAGATGACAAAAACTCAATTGTGCTTCCTGCAAAGCATATTCAAGCTGCAGTCAAAACTGACTCTGAGATGTAAGCATGCTCTCCTCTCTTTACAGTATCTGAAATCGCTATGTTTGGGCGGTATCTGCAAATGTGAACTTCAACCTCACTTGGAATAAGTTTAGACACTGAGGGGCACTTGGAATAAGTTAAAACAATTAGGGACAAATTCTCATGGCAGTGTTTAGATGGAATTTTTTTTCATCTGGTTTATCAGTGCATATGGTAGCAGCCTAGATAGACTTTTGACTTAAGTGTTCTCTCCGAAACTTATGCCATATATAATGAATACACAGTCACTTAACCTTCTAATTTCTTGGTCAGGACGCCAGAACAGGAGCAGAAGCTAGACATGCACCCACCAACAGAAGAAGATATCAAGGCAGTTTCATGACAAGTACTTAAATATGTGTATATAAATTGAGACATAGGTTTCTGTCAGAAACTCCTGACTTTAGGATAACATATAAGTTGGAGAATCAGAAACTAACAAAAGCAGTTGCATTGCACCAAAAAAAAAACGCATGCAATTGGGCTGCCACATTTATTTCCTCCATGTACCCTATTCATATTGTATGATTTTATCGCAGACAGCAAATCAATCTTTTTTACCCTGTTTGATCTGTCTCTGATGTCAGCTAGGATTTCTCGGTAGGAACTGGGCTGGCTGTTAGTAACAGGGCACAATGTTCTTCTGAATACTCTACCATTCGTGTGCAATGTTTTGTTTATTGTTGCAAACCACTTACTCTGTTCATTTTAGTTGTTCTCCTATGAGCGTCCTTATGACTACACAAGTTCATAGAGTTATTTCATCAACTTCAATGCATCTTTTTTTTAAAAAAAAAACCATGATATTTTGTATGGTGCAGTTGAATTTTATCGACAAGTTAGCATAATATCAAATGTTTAGACAAAAAATGGGTAAATAATTCAATATCATTTTCATCAGAAAGTTACAATTCTCATTGAACTTTGTACAAATAATGTGTGATTCATTATATAAAATTTAACTTGATTAGAGAAAGTATTACCGTACTGTTATATCTAATTGAAGTTTTATATGGTATATTTGAAGCAAAGGGACGTCGTTTCATTTCACTTCGCCACAAGGCTCCTAAGATGAGACATTTTACCCCTGCTTCCAACTTCTTGGTAAAGTAACTGTTATGAACATGCAACATATAATGTGACCAAGCACGTTGAATTTGGCACAAGCAACTTGTAACTTGGTTACGCAATGATCAGTAATGCTTGTAACTTGTAAAAATGAAACGCCCAAAGACAGATAATGTTCATGATCTACAACGTTGTTTAAGTCAAACACATCATGTGAAACACGGCAGGTTTGCAGACAAAAATGATCCTGTATAGACAAGCAGAAGCTCTTGAATCCTACACATCTTATTGTAAAGCTACAGAGATCTCCTACGATTATTTCTGCCGCAAATGCCAGTCTTCTGAGCTTTTTTCAGCTCATATGACCAATCCATCCGCAATTATTGAGTTCTTCAGTACGATAGTGATGCCGGATCGGATGTAGAAGCCTTCGGAGGTTCTATCAGCTTCCTCTACACCCTGCAAAAGGTCCAATAGCCAGCAGTTTTTTATTGGAGTTTGATGACATAGTCTCTGAAGAATATGAACTAAGGGAAAAAGTGAAATGCTAGCAAAAAAAAAAAGTTTCTATGACTCGAAATAACATATACATTTTGGCAATCTTAATTTGTTGCAAGTTGCAACCAACCCTTGGCGACTCAAGATACTGTTAGTCTGGTAGTTATGGTACTGTTATTGAATAAAAGAGGTAGCAGAGATCATGCATACCTCAGAGTTGGAGATCGTCACATTCTTCCCGATCCTCGCATTCTTGTCTATGATACACTTTCTGCAGAGAACAAAAGGAACAAATTAGGAGTGAACAAACATGATGTCTAAAAATGAGCCGGTGCGAGGAAGTAAAATATGCATGCATACTGAATCGTTGTGTTCTCCCCGATCCCAATGGGAACCTTTCCTTCAGCGAGCAGTTGTCCTCTTTCCACATCAGTCTCGTAATAATCAGCACCAAGCATTACTGTATCCTGCAGGGAAATATAATTGAAACAACACATTAGCGAGCAAGTGTGGAACACTGAGATCAATTTTATTTGGTTTTCTGTGCTTAATATTTGTTCCTCTGCCTCTGTAAAATGAAATATTTGGACCTATAAATGAAGGTGCTCTGACCTTGAGGTGCACATAGGAGCCTATCCTAGAACGGACCCCAACAACACTGTGTTCTATCCTGCAGTTATCCAAGAAACATCCGTGGGAAATGATTGAATCAGTGATCTGCAAGAACAATGACATGTTAGAATTGGGTAATATAGTAACCGAATAGATTCTGAAGAACAGTAAACAAAAGCTCCACTTATCTGGGAGCTACTTAAACACAACGAAAAAAGGGGTGAATGGATGAGCCATTCTAGTTCACATAGGGCACAATACCTTACTATTGTTGACCATAGATGGTGGCAGGTTTCTCCGTGATGTGTACATTGGTTTGTCAGCATCATAAAAGCTGAACCTGGGAGGCTGCACAATTTTTTCATCAAAGGATGACCACAAATTACGAAGAGTTCAAGGTTTTACACTATCAGCATCACACCATAAATGTTTGAAAACTAATGCCAAAACTGAGAACATAAATGAACAGGTACGGGAGATACCCCTTTCTTAAAGAAGTTTAAAAATCTTAAAGGGAAGTGGTACGATGGCAGATTTACATTAGTTTGCACTGATCTTAAAAGGTATACCTGTTCAGCAAGAGCAAGGTTTGCCTCAAAGAAAGATTTAATAGTTCCAATATCTTCCCAGTAATCATTGAAAAGATATGCCTGAAATGTTCAATATTAGGTACGAGCAACATGATATATAAGTTTAAGGTTCAGGGAAAATAGTTTAATACACAGGCAAATACATAACTAAAAAAGGTGATCTGCTGCCAACGATATTGTCCTTTTTATGTCTTCTAACTTTGAAAGTTTAGGAGCCTAGCTGTAACTATACAAGGGTTGCTTTCAAAAGAAAACTAAACAAGGGAAATGTCGGTACTGCTGGAAAATATAACATCCTAGGCATGTATGGCATAACAAATTTTCCAAAGGTGGCTAGCAGGTATATGGATAAAGTAGTGATACTGATACCATTCTATTTTCTGAGTTGTGCAAAAGCGCTTAAACATGTTACTACTACTTGAAGGAACTTATGGTTTTAGACACATACCTTTACATCGATTTCTTTTGCTGAAGCGGGAATTATTTCAGATCCGAAATCATTTGCTGTGGGAAAACGCCATCTGACCTAACGATGATACAGTGCAGATTTAGATCTACTAGCAATTATAATTTTGACTATCTACTATAAATGCACCTTGCTCCAACATAAACCATTTGCACACAAAAACGACATGGGATTGAAATTCACTTTATGTCTGGACTCTGGATAATCAAATAAAGCATTCAATGAAATTTAGGTAAGCTCTGGAGAGCTGAATTTCCATACCTTAAAAGGTTTAGGAGTATGTCTTTCTTAAATATATAGACTCCCATTGAAGCAATGTATGGTTTCTTTTCTGCTTCCTCCTGTGGTAAGCCTAGCACTGTGGTGTCAACCTGCTGCAAACGGAGAGAGAAAAAAAAGAATGCCTAATGAATCTCTAGTTTTATTTCTTTGAATGCCTATTCTCGTTTATGCAATACTAACTGATGCATTATGCATTCTAGAAAATGATCCTCATATGCGTACCCAAAGAACTACAGGATAGTTAACTGACATGATGAAATAGATATAGCTTACCATTGCCTTTAAATCATCCCCTTTTGGCTTCTCGCTGAATGAAATAACTCTTCCTGTGTCGTCTATCTTCATTAGACCAAAATCAGATGCCCGGCTGACAAATAAGTGAGAGTCATTCATGTTCACAACCACAAGGATCACATTTGAGTGAAAACACATGAAAGAAAGTTAAGCATATGATCAAACTCTAACGTTTGCCTTAACAGAGCAAAGAAAATTCAACTGATATGAATCTTATATGGAGGCCACTTCAGCAGTCATGTACAGTGGCCACTGAAATGGAAAGGGAATCACCTGCCATCAATTGGCAAGCAACAGATGCTGATGCCTGCACTTCTTTGCCGATGACTCTACAAGAAAAAAATGCCAAAAACAGTTTAACTACCTATTACATGAACACCCAAATACAAGAAATGTTCATCTGCTGTAATTACCTGAACAAAGTCCATGTAGTCCATACGGTAGAGGTGATCACCAGAAAGAATCAACACATCTTCAATATCTTTAGCTTTGGCATCCTAGAAGAAAAAAACACCACATTACAGTTTCTGCAAGGAACAGCACGGTGTTTTTGAGTAGAGCATTACGATGAAATAATAGGGGATTGAACAGTACATTTGAACCGACCATGAATTCTTGACTCTCAATTGAACTAGTATAAAACACACAGACGTTTTTTGTCACACAAGTATGCCACAGAATAATCTCAGTAAGCACTAAAACATCGGCATATCTTAGTAGCTTATACTACAATGGCACTGTATGGACATGTTTGCATCACACTTAGCAAATGTACACACCCTGCATCACAATTCATATCCAAAAAAGAAGGCATTGAGTATATATGATAACCTAAGCTAAAAACATACATCAAAGAGCCAGCCAAACTGCCGAACCGCATCAGCAGTACCCTGAAACCACCTCTTCCCCTCCGACCCAGGCGTCTGAGTTGCTGCTAGAACCTGAAAAACATAACTTATCCGTCATGTATCCCTTTTCAGACGATCAAACAATTGTACCACAAGTCCTTCGCGGTCTAGATTTCACACCTCGACGAATCCGTCTCCAAACGACACTCCATTGCTGAAATCGTAGGCCCTGGAGAGGTGGCGGTTGAGGGACGCCGAGTTGAATTGGGTGAGGATGTAGACCTTGTTGATCCCGCTGTTTATGCAGTTGCTCATCGGCACGTCGATCAGCCTGTACGCCCCACCAATCGGCACCTGAAATGCGAATGAACAATCAACAGTTGCTGATAGCCTTTCGACTTTTCCCATACCGCGAATTTAAATCCCGAGACAACATCGTCACATCACATTTGCTTAATCTCTGCAGAAGAAGACGAACAAGGTAGACTGCACTAGTACTCACCGCGGGCTTGGCCCTGCGTTTGGTGAGCGGGAAGAGCCTGGTCCCGGCGCCGCCGCCGAGGATGACCGCCACCACCGTCTTGGCGTTCCTCGCCTCCAGCACCTTGTCGTCCGACTGCAACACCCACCCACAAGAATTGCCACGACTTACTAGAGCCACGGCCGAGACGAACAAGGACTAAACGACGACGTGGCAGTGTAGTGTACTCACCGCGTCCAGGGCGGCCGCGGCGGAGGCGGCCTCGGTGGTGGCGACGGACATCCGCACGGAGAGCCTCCGCCGCCTGCTCCCGCTGCGGAGCTCCCACGGCCTCGGCCGCGGCAGCATGCGCCCGACGCCGCCGCCGAGCACGCCAGCGGCCGCGGGTGCGGCGGCGACGCGCAGGTCCATCGCGGCCAGCCGACGCCGAACGCCCACCGATCTACCTCGCCTCCTCTCAACAATGGCAGGGGAGCGGTCGTCGCGTCCCGTCTCCTGACTCCCTAAGCTTCGGCTGCTCCCCGTGAGTTTTAAGACTTTCCACCAGCGCCCTGCCGCGGCATGGAGATGGCGGAACAGAAGCGAAGGCGAGGCGACTTTTAAAAGCTCTCCACCAAAGACTCACTACTCTACATCACTGATCTGTGGGTCCGGGGATCCGTGGATCGAGGGTGTCAGTGGGTAGAGGTGGAGGCTGAGCGGTGGGCGTAGGAGGGAGAGATTTCTGGTTTCTCTCGCTCGCCGGGCACGCTATCCGGCGCGAGGCCTAGCGTCCACACGTCGCCCCGCCTCCCGACCGTCCCCTTCTCGCCCGCTCTTCTTTTACTTTTTGGAAGCTCTCGTGCCTCATGGGACTCCGTGGGCGCAGCCGGCAGGCAGTGACAGGGCAGCCACGAAAAGTATATATTTTGAGATTAGGTTTAATTCATAAAAATTATTATAAAATTTATAGTGAGATGAAAGAAATCATATGTGATGACTAAGAAAGAAAATAAATTATTAAGTATCATATTATAAATTGATCTAGACATCAAATGACATATTTTAGATCTTTCTTGTATGAGCCTTGGACCCTTGCTTGCGACCCTGTATCACAGATTCGGAGGGAAACCAACGGTGGACGGGGAGGAAGCAGCTGGGAGCCTGAGGCAAGCAGCGATTGCTCATCCGCTCTCATCCGACCATGCTGGCAACGGTGAACGAGTGACAATGTGTGTGTGGATACTAGATGCGGCTAAGCGTACGGGTCTAGTTTAGATCCTGTTTACCGCGAGATGTGTTTACTGTTTACAAATGAATCTTTTTTTAAAAGAATATAATCTTACAGTAGCTAAAATGACAGAGCTAGCACGGTAGATTCATCTTGTAGGACCTTGAATGGATTTATTGTGCAAGGGTTTGCATGTGCCGCTAGAGGATATGCAAGATGCACGTGCACCGGTATTCATGTGGCTTTTATCACTTCAACGTGGGTACAAGCAATATTATCTATATCTATATTTACATTTTTATAAGATATATAAAATTATGGTAGAACCAAAAGATATCCATCGTTCACCCAAATTGATCAACAGTCATCATGCAAAGATTTTTTCTATTTCTCCTTCTAAATATATATTTAATCTCATATTAATTGTCTTTTATATCTAGACGTTCAGTATTTATCTTCTATACATTCTAAAAATTCATTTAATCTCTCATTATTTACCTTCCATAGCTATGCATCAAATATTCATCTTTCATAAATTATTATATTATGAATTAATTCCACGTGTGTAATTGCTAGTATGCATTAGAGAGAAAAAGATAAGAAGTTCTCCTTTCCTAATTTCCACTCCAACCCCCCCCCTCCCCCCTCCCCCATTCACTTTTCTCTGGTGCTCTATCTCCTCAACCAACCGTGCTGGCGTAATCCACAATCTATGATTATCTTATCCACCCACTAAGGATTCTTACGCCTCTCTATTGTCACTCCCAAAAAAACCCTAACCTAGTCACCAAGCACGCACATACATCGTTACATTATACTTCATACTTATGGTTTTGTGTTAAGTGTTTCAAAAACTTTTTGAAATATTATGTCGAGGAATGGCTCGCATTTCCACCATATATTATATGAGTGGAAATTGTTGGAAGGTAGTTTAGGTGGTCCAAAAACATTTAGTAAGGATAAGAAAAGGAATTGGAAGAAATGTGAAAAAGAAAGAGGACTTTCTGCATGTGGGGCTAGCCCGCGGTCTGATTGCCAAAACTCAAAGGTGTCACATAAGACCCCCTCGACTCTCTCACTCACTCACTCTCCCTCACTCACTTTCTCCTCCACCAAAAACAAGAGAGAGAGCGACCACCTTGACCACCACAACGGCTGGAGATCGACAGAGAAGGCTTCCCTAAGCTCCTCTCCACCATCTTCCTCGCTGGAGAAGTTTCCCCACGTTTTCTTCCACCTCAACGTCAGCCCCCCGTGTCTTCTTTGAATCGAAGCTTTTCCGGAGTCGGACAACCCTCTAGATAGCTTCCACACACCATGGTAAGACTTCCCTGACCGTCCCCCCCCCCCCCCATCAACCCCGAGCTTGAACCGATCCTCGTTAGTGTAGATCCTAGCTCCACCTTTAGCCATGGACCTTGGCCCCATGCATGTCACTCAAATCACCTAAAATACTTGCCCTAGTCTTGTAGAGTGTTTTAGTGCCACTTTTGATCGAAGGCATCGTTGGAGCCTTCGTCGGTGGCCATGCTGAGGTGTTGTCGGCCAAGCCCAGCAGTCTGACCGCCACCTGGGGCGATCTAACTGTCTAGATGTGACTTGGTCGGTTAGGATTCAAGTCAAACTCTACAATCAGAAGTTTGATCGCCACTGTGGCCGGTCTGACCGTCATACTCAGCAGTCTAACCACCACGAGTCTGGTCTTACCGACAAGTTTACTCAGTACAGTTTCGTTCTCTGTTCGACCCTCACGGTCACCCTACTCCGGTCTGACCGTCAGCTACTTAGTAACCACTGAGCTTAGGTTACCTCATGCGATGTTTTAAATTGTCTAGCCTAATTGATTAGTGTTATTTTGCAAATTTTTTCATAACATATCACATTACATCTCGTTGGTGATCATGCAACATAAAGCAATTTTTTTCACTCATTATTTTATTTACCCGATGTGTATTCATTTGATTAGAGATTGACGTGTCACGGTTCAAGAAGTTAAGACCGACATTGAACCAGAGTTGTACGTGAATGAAGCACCGAAAAACCAAGGTGATCATATATTATACTGCACCCTTACTTTACAATAGTCATATGAATTAACTTGCTACTATTATATGGGTTAGTTGCATTAAGTAAGTTTGAGTTATACAAGTCAAGTGGGTAGATCCTATATTGTTGCATTATCTTCCTTGTGATTGATGTTATCGTATCCTTGTAACCACGAGTAACGATCAGAATCAAATCTAGTGTTTGATAAATGCTTAGCGTATCGGTAGAAGTCGAGCGGTGGATGTCATGATCATTCGTGAGTTATAGGACATGCATTACAAACTCTATGATGATGGTTAAGTCAATGTGGTAAGTGTGTTGGTTACAAGACTTGAGTGGGTGGTAGGGACGGATGAGAAAGAAGTCTCAGATGTCGGAATCCCGCTTGAGTTGATTAAGGATCATACCGATGTTTTCCTATGTCCAACACTTACCGTATTTACCACATATCCGTACGTAGGACGAATGAGTTGAATATCATATGTTGTGTGCATCGACTAACTGTGGCCCTGCGGTGTGTCGAGAAAAATGATGAGATGGAGAAGTTTATATTGGGACGACGAGGACCCTAGGGGTGTCCAATGGGGAAGAGCTCTGGCAGAAACTAGGTATCTTCGGCAGTGCAGGCACGAGCCAGTCTGATACAACACATATGAGAAAAGGTTGTCATGAGAGCTGAGAGGATAGACTCGTGTCATGTGGGTAAAGATATACCCTCTGCAGGGTTGTAAGAATAATTCAAATTCCCACGCTCTCAGTCATGAGCATGCTTGGTGTCATGATAGTTTATCGTAGAGTCACTTGATATTCTTAAGATGATGGTCATGTTCATCGAGGATGAAACGTGAGAGGGAAATGTTGATGTGATTCCTTCGGGTTGATCACTTGTATAAGATTACATATTAAGCTATGGGTAGGATTTAATAAAAAGTGGGTCATGTCAGCTAAGGTACCTAAGTCTTCATACTTAGGTGCGTACACATTAAGATAATGAAATTTATATTTAAGCAAATGTATCAGCTTATGGCTTAGTTTCCTTATCACAACCAAATGCATTATCCTTCGAGTCGGGAATATATATATCCATATGAGTAAGTCTTACGAGTACATTCGTACTCATAGTGCTATTATTGAGTTTTTGTTGCAGATGAGGATGACTCGATGTTTGATTACTTTTACCCTATCGATGCTAGCGATGGACAAGAGTAAAGTCAAGCGACACGAGGCTAACACCAATGATACTTAAGGAAAAAAGCATCATTGGGTACTTTTGCTATTTTGTTGTATATATTTTTATGCCGTGTATTTAGATGAATGATGTACTAGAACGAACTTGTTGTAATATAGTTTCTAGTCTTCATTTTGGGTCAAGTTCGTGGGTAACTTAACACTAGTTGCATTTACTCTGATAGCTTTTGTTGAACCATTTTATGATATATTTTCACACATTTTGTCACTTATCGTGATGAACATATGTAATGGTACATGTGCGATTCTGAGAGGCATGTACCGGGAATACCGAAATTGCACTCGTTTTAATTGAACGATAGTGCGATGGGTGGTTTAGATGCGTGTTAATACATGACATGCTGGTTTTTGGACATATGATGGGTGGTTCAGTCGGCCTGTTCGATTAAACTGAATGTGATTTGGACGGCTCTCACATTTACCCCTTCCACCGTTGCACTCGCTTGATAAGCCACCAATCCCCCAGATTGAGCTTGGAATTAAAACCCCTAAAAGTAGATGTTACATATCTAGAGCTCCAATGATGATGGCAATGATCCAAGGCAGCCATGATTGGTGAAATGCCAACGTCTTCTCTCTTGGGCGCTTGGTGCATGGTAGAACTGAAGACTCTGGGTTAGCAATGGGAGTGCATGACTACGACTTGAGGTGAGATCCAGTCTGATACATGAAGTCAACTTGTGGCTTGTTTGGTAGCATGCATGGAGCCTGGCTTGGCTCCACGCATGCAGGGACAGTCTATTTGGTTGCCTGCTTGCATGAGCGTGTCAGTCCTGAGCTGTGCAAATTCACTGTACGAGCTGGCTCTCGGGAATCGTGTCAGAGTATCGAGTCAGAGGGTATTCTAGCGAACGGGCCTCACGAGGAATGTGGTGACCAACGGGGGATTTTTCCTGAACCCTGGTGTCAGAACCTCAACATCGGGTTCCCCTGTGCCTTCTGTATTAGTCTCTGGATCAAGTAGCTAATACACACAAAATTCAACAGAATGAATCAAATACATACTTTGAATAAAATAATTACCTAAAAAGAGTAAAAGATGGTCGTATGACCTTTTTGTACTTGTAATGCCGCTAGAACAACATGCACCTCTTTAGAAATTAATTTAGTGATATGTGGAATACTTAGCCAAAATAATATATTTTAATATATATACATATTCAAATATATATATCCTTGATTTTATACTAATTTAATAATTAGTTTTTTTAATTTAAAGTGAATTTTGCTATTTTCTAAAATGCTAAAACTCGGGATATTACACGTGGTCCATCGAGCGACCAGCCCTTGGCTCGCACGACTAGCGCAAGGTTTGCACAACCATCCTCCTTGTAATATAATATGGTCCCACGATTAGCCCTTACTACTCGTGGGACGCTCATACCTAATATGTCTAATCATATTTATTAGTGTCTACTCAAGTGTTTTCCATTCAGAAGCACCTCCTTCAGCAAACAAAGTCGTGGTCGGCGTAGATAAGAAACACACTATCTTGTAGCATTAATTGCTGCGGAGTAGGTTGTTGTGGACCGACTTGCACCACACGACGGATGAGACAGAATCTGTAGAATGACCAGAGAAGTAAATAATTTTGTAGATAAACTAACTGAGCGCAGGGACATGACAGCTTGGCAAACGAACTTACGGCGCACGACGATGAGACAGGGGGGCGACGTTCCACGAATGAGATAGATAGGCAGAGCTCTCAAGGCAAGTTGGGTTCATCTGGTTCTCCATGATAATAATCTAAGAGTATAATATCTAGCTAGGCATGAGTTTACTAAACATGACCCAGTTGTAAGTTCTTCTTTCTAATATATAAAGAGAGGATGACCCAGTTTGTAAAGGGAGAGGCATGGGTTAAGAAAACTCATCTGTAACCAGTTCAACAAATACTGATAACAAAATATACATGACGTATGGCTGTTATTCTTAGGGAGACATGAATCTAGATAGTTCATATGTTCTTGAGTTCATCACAAACACACACCACAAGCGTCATTCGCGTGTCCATCCACCGGTACACCTTGAAATCATTGTCAGGGATTAACCCTCACAAAACGGATTTCGATTTCATTTCCACCAGGGCTAGGCTCACTCGTGCTCACGCCTGGTACTCAGTTCGCTTGTTTCGCTCAAAGGTTCATATTTTTTTATTTAACTTTTGATTGTATTTAAGGGTACAAGAGTGATCTAAAAATTCTAAATATTTTTATGAGCAAATTAGAACTTACTAGCAATCTATTTTAATTGGTTTGATTAAAAACTAAGCCAATATTTAACTAAAATTAAAAAAACTACTTTATAACTTATAGCAATTTTTATGCTCAAATAAATTTCCAAAATTCAAAAAAAAAATCACTAATTCTTATCATGAGATGCACTAATTTATAAAATATTTTTAACCCTAAATTATTTGAAAAATAAGTTTTTTTAATACTCTATTTATATGTATGTTTACCATTTTATATGATATTCTTATAGAGGGGATAAACATAATCTCTTCTCAAACAAGTTAAACATATGCAACTAATCAAATAGACTTTATTATATCTCCTCAGTCTAACTAAATTCCGTCTAACTTACTATATATGTATATATATATATAAGCTAGGCTAAGTCATACGAGTAACTAAATATACTTGATGCTCTCTTCGTGGCTACCGTTCCTTGGATGGCTTCGCTTCCAGGGAATGCTTGACAATGGTGCTATCTCCTCCCGTATTCTTACCACTCTTTTTTTTTTCTCTTTGAGATTGCTAACTAACCAACATTCATTCTATCCTTATCCATCGAACACTCCCTAAAAATTTGTGAGGTTTTAAAAAATTGTTGAATTATGTTTTAAAAAATTGTCGGCATGTTTTAGAAGCTGTTGAACTAGGTTCACAAATTCTTGTCGGCTTTACCAGTAAATTAGGCTTCAAAAGTTATTACTTGATTTTCATAAATGCTGAGAGGTGTTCACTAAATATAAGCCTCTATTTACTTAGAGTATGAACAATACTATATACTTATAATTAAGTGTTTTAAAAAAGATAGTGTTAAATACATACATAAAAATTGTAATTTTAAATGCAAACAAAGATGACATGTATTTAAATATAGTTAGCTATCTTATTAGCACTAATATAAGAGTCTGGTTGACAGATCCCAGAGCAACTTTCCAAGTGGAATCAAGGGAGCTCTGTCAAACAACCATTTTCAATTTTAACTGTAGAGTGGAGTCCGTGAAAGTGATTATCTGAAATGAACTAGATGTTGAAAACTGAAAAAATAGCTTTTCTTATTCACTTTCTACGCAACATCTATTTCTCCATAAAACTTACTATAGATAATCATTAGAAGATCATTTTTAACTACAAAATCACTTCACTTGGAGAATCAATCCCTCCAAAAAATTTGGATTAGAGAGAGTTCTATCAAACATACTGTAAATAGCGATGCTTAAGTAAGTATATTGCCCTTCGTCTAAACATTTGTGCTAATGTAGTTAAGAAAAAATTCAAATTTTTAGTTAATATATTTCCTAAATACCTTATTGTACATACATGCTCGTAGGACCATTGTGATACTGGAACCAAACTGCAGAAAGATTTGTTTTTTTAGAGACAGAGGTACGCAACAGGTTTTGCTATTTAAAGGCCTAGCATCAGGTCGCTGATAAACTCTTAAGCCCACTGGGCCAAACCGCTGCTTCGAACGTAGCCCGCACGCACACTATCCTGCTCGCCCTCAAAACCCTAACTTGCTGCGAAGTGCGAACCGCCTCTCTCGAGCGCCTCCCACTCCCCTCGCGCCGCCCCCACGCTGAGCCATCGCGGCCATCGCGAGGCGCTCGAGCTCCCCTTCAGGAACCTTATAGAACGCCCGGGTCGCCAGCGCCGGCACCGCATCGGGCCGCCGCCCCATGGAGAAGCTCCGCGTCCACCGCTGCGGCGGCGGCGCGGTCGCGTGGTCGCCCTCCCCCGTCGTCGCTCTCGCCACCTCCCCCTGCGCCTCGCAGGTCGCCGCCGCGCGCGAGGACGGCTCACTCGAGCTCTGGCTTGTCTCCCCGGGCTCCGTCGGCTGGCACCACCAGCTCGTACGCTTCCCCGCACCTCCCCTCCCCCTACGCATGACCGTGCGGTTTCCTGCGATCATCCTGGGGATTTTCAGTGACTTGATTGGTGGTTTGGTGGTTTGTGTGGGTGCAGACGATACAGGGGAACGCCGAGTCCAGGATCACGTCGCTGGTGTGGGGGCGGAGAGGCGGAGATGGCGAGAGCGGGCGGCTGCTCTCGTCCAGCGTCGACGGGTCGGTGGCCGAGTGGGATCTCTTTCACCTGCAGCAAAAGGTGGCTCGTTTTGTGTGCTTACACTACATTTCGATTTCCGTATGCAATTAGATTTTGGGATAGTGATTGTACGGGTTAGTGGTAACTATGAACTGTTAGTTATAGGGGAAGTAGGGTGAGAATTGATGTCGAACTCGTGTGATAATGAGCTAAAGTTATAATTTTGTATGCGTAGTAGGTTGTAAGTATGTTTGGGCTCCTTAACCTACCGGGTGTAGAGAATGCAAAACTATAGGAATGCTACCTAGATTCATACTCACTTTCACCAGATGATTTATCTGGGATATCTACTAGTCATTTTAGGTTCATGGATATCACTAATGGGTTTGCTATTCTGTTTTGTAGACTGTCCTAGATACTGTTGGAGTACCTCTCTGGCAGATGGCTATGGAACCTTCAGATGATTCCTTAAAGTCTGAGATTAACGGCTCAGGATTTGCCATCAATGGCCATGCAAATCATAATGACTGCAGCGACTCTGACGTAAGTAATGTTGATGATGGTGACAACTCCGACGATGAAGATGGTTCTGCCAAGACAAGCTCTTCGTGCAATGCAAATGAATTCCAGCGACTGGCCCTTGCCTGTGATGATGGTTCGGTACGCTTGTATAATGTACCTGAATCAGGCGCATTGACTTACTACAGATCTCTCCCGAGAGGAAGTGGTATGTCCAGTTATCTTTCATTTTCGGTTATCTTGACAAATTTCAACTCTGGTAGTTACCTTCTTCCTTCTTACAGGGCGGGTTTTGAGTGTGACATGGAGTAATAACGCCAGACTTATATTTTCTGGAAGCAGTGATGGGTATGTTTAACTATTGTTGGTGTAAACAGATTTGTATGATATAATGTCTGTCTGCCTTATTCTTTCCATACAAACATAAATATACTGCCCAGCATTTTGTTGTTTTTAATATTTCTCAACTACGTCTGATTACATTTTCATCATTTTTTTTGGTTGGGACTTTGCTTTCTTCATGACATAATTTTTTATGGTTTGTTCTTGCTTCTATTGGCAGTTTAATTAGATGCTGGGATTTGACATCTTTCCATGAAAAGTATCGTATCACGGCTGGACTAGGAGGAGCTGGTATGGGACCTGAACTTTGTATCTGGTCATTATTGTTTCTGAGGTGAGATGAAGTGCCTATTGTTGTCTTTTAATTTCCAATTGTTCCCTGTACTGTTCTAGTGTTGATTATTGTTGCTGCTTTCTAGGTGTGAAACCCTTGTTAGCGGAGATAGTACTGGTAGTGTACAGTTTTGGGATAGCCACCATGGAACTCTTTTACAAGCTCACTCTAATCATAAAGGCGATGTGAATGCACTAGCAACTGTGCCTAGTCAGAACAGGGTGTTCTCTGCAGGGTCTGATGGGCAGGTTGGTAGCATTACTAAAACAGCTAATAGGTTTTACTGAAAAGAATTTACTGAGCACATCCACCGTTTGTTTTGCTTCTGTTAATTCGAAATTCCACTGCTTCATACTAATTTGTCAATGACTTTCCATTTCTTTTGGCTTACTAACTCGGCGACTTTCCAGGTAATTTTGTACAAAGTATCAAAAGATGAGTTTGGTGCTCATAAAGATATGGCCAAAGAACAAGTGCGCAAATGGGTCTATGTGGGATATGTAAGATCTCACACTCATGATGTAAGGGCATTGACCATGGCTGTACCAATTTGTAGCGAAGGTTTGTGATGATTTTCTAGCTGCATTTACTTGGCTTACCTCTACTAGTGCTTACGCAGAATTATCTGTTCTGTTCTCTAGATGGTTTACCAGAGGAAAAGGCGGTGAAGATTCGCCGTCGTGAAAAACCTGAATTCAGTTACCATAAATGGGCCCATCTTGGTATTCCGATGCTAATATCTGGTGGTGATGACACTAAGCTCTTTGCTTATTCAGCAAGGGAGTTTACTCAATTTGCACCTCATAACTTCTGCCCTGCACCTCAACGCCCTTTGATAAATCTGGCAAGAGATAGTACAGTCAATGGAGATTCTGTAATGCTTGTCCAATCTGCCAACTGGTTGGATGTTTTACTTGTGACCGTTCAGAACCAGTTAACTCCAAGTACATCATCTAGAGGCGATGCTACAATACGACACCTTGCTCGTTTGAAAAGCAAGGGGTCCCAAAAAATCATTTCTAATGCTGCCTCGACCAATGGAACACTTTTGGCCTATTCGGATTCTACGAAGCCCTGCCTTTTCGCACTAAAGCATAAGGGTGGAAAGAAGTACAGCCTTGAAAAATTAGAGCTGCCAAAACGTTTGCCTTGTTCTCAGAGTATGCTGTTTACTGTTGACTCGTCAAATTTGATACTAGCTGGTCGTGATGGAAAAATATATGTAAGTCTTTCTATAATCCTGTCATAGGAGACATTATTTTCAGTATATGGTTTCCTATCCGCCTGCTAAACTTTATCATTTGTTTATTTAGTCTGAAATCACATGTAGCCTACATACTACAGGAGAAAATAACACATTGCCCACTGTCCATAGATTCAACTTTAACATTTCATATGCCAAACTTTTGAAACCCACTCATGTGACGAAATTTACTGCTCTATCTGCGTGAGCCTACTTGCAAAAAAAACCAATGCCTGATAGTTTTTAATTGGGTGCGCATGATTGGAATTTTTTGTGTTTTGAACTATGAGCTATGTAGTATGTCAGTTACCAGATGTTGGATTAGATATTGGTTAATGGCAAGGTGTCTATAGCCCAATTACAGATCACAATCAAACGAGTCAAGATGCGAAAATCATTGTCTGTTCTGTTTCCTTGCATTTTGTTAGTATCGTTTTATGCTGACTATTCTTCATTTCAATCAGATCATAGATATTGCATCAAGACATATTTCAAATGTGTTTCACCCTACAAGAAAGATGGCCGGAACAAAATTTTCTTCTAGAGAATCACCTGTGACAAAAATGTTCCTAAGTGCAGACGGGCAATGGTTGGCTGCAGTTAACTGCTTTGGGGATATTTATGTATTCAATCTTGAGGTAGAAAGGTATGCAACAAATTGATACTCTGACTTGTCTTGCATGTGCGTTTTCTTGTTACTTGCAGTCATCTATACTATTAATGCCATATTTCTGTCATCACTTAACTTCTTTTCCTGATATATGCAGGCAACACTGGTTCATACCTAGAATGAATGATGGTTCTGTTACATCTGGTGGCTTTTGTCCCAAGAACAATGCCCTTGTGATAACTACATCTAAAAATGAGGTGTATGTATTTGATGTAGAAGCAAAACAATTAGGTGAATGGTCCAAGCGCTATACACATCACTTACCCAGAAGTTTCCAGGAATTTCCTGGAGAGGTGATTGGCCTCTCATTTCCTCCGCAGAGCTCGTCATTGGTTGTGGTCTATAGTACAAGGTAACCTTCTCTTTGTGATTTATTTCTTCTCATGTCTGAACTCACTAGTCCACAAGCTTCATACTGATTTGCAGTACTGAGTTGATCTGTGTTAGAAAATGCCCTGAATCTATGGATGCCTTTGAGGAACTTAGCAGTTGACATATATGAGAGCTTGTTTAGTGGCTTGCTGTATTGATGACTTGATGTGTGAAACTTTGGTTACTAACCGATGCATATGTTTCTAAATATCTCCTTTACTTTTCAGGGCAATGTGCTTCATTGATTTTGGATTGCCTGTTATTGAGGATGTTCAATTGTTGAATGGATCAGACAGACCAGCAGAAAAGCTAGACTCACAAAAGAGTACAAAAACAAAGCAAAAACGTAGGGCCCGCGAGGAAGATTTTAGACAAGAGAAGAGGAACAACTTTGACTTCTTTGCGTTCAAAGATCCAGCCCTGTTTGTTGGGCACCTATTGGACAGTTCAATTCTGATAGTAGAGAAGCGATGGATGGATGTGGTTGAAGGTTTTGGAGCGCCAGTTCACAGACATATATACGGGACATGATTCACGGTAACATCTCAACCTCTGGCACGTCGTGACAGGCAACACATTCTTTTTTTTCAACTGAGCCATGGCAACCATCGATCCTCCCGCATGCTATCTTTTGAAAAGTTCCTCGAATTTGGCAGCATAACATGGCTGCCGCATCTAGCTCTAGCATGTGTGTTAATGGTGTATTCTTATTCTTTTTTGCTTCACTTGAGTAATCTAGTGGACTCTCAGCGCCGGTTTGCCATACCATGTCACTGCGCAAAGTTTTGTCACATGTAAACACTGTATTATTACTTACGTTACTGTTAATTCAATATATATTGTTTGCCTCTGGAAGGATGTTATCTGTATACATGAGGCTAAGAGCACGAGGACACGACCGCACTGTTTCATTGGTCTCGGTTCTCAATTTTCTGAACTGCACTATCGAAGTGTTTTCCAAATGGCTAGGAGGCAGAATCGCTGATCGGCAGTGTTTCATACATGCTTTCAAGTTGTTTCCTGTCACCGATGTTAATTCAGTTTTACGAGTTTTTTGGGGCCATAAGATTCTCCAAAATTTATCTCGTCATATTTTTCCTCTACACTTCTGCCATTTAATAAAAAATCTTAAAATTTATATAATTTACTTATTTTTACTATCTATCCTCGTCATTTAGCCTTTTTATCTGGTCACTAGTTAGAGATATAGAACATGTTTTATTAATAAAAGTAAATGAAAACTTAAGGAGAAATTAGTGAAAATATTATGAGAAAATTAGTAGATAATCTCATTCTTTTGATCCTATCTATAATTAGACTACGATAACGCTTTCGATATATATATATTTTTATGGTGTATTTACATCTTCGTACTTAAATTTGTGCTTAATATTATCATATTTAATATTTATATTTTTATTACAATACACAAACACTTAGCTAGTACAGTGTAGTAATGAGCATACCTACATCTGAAACAAGGTCTTTCTGTGCAGGGACTAATAGAAACAGACCCAAAATGGTAGCATGTCTCAGTCTACAAAATCTTGTTTCACGATAAATGCCAATGGCTATCTATTTACTTGCATTTGTATCGTCTGCAGTTTCATTTATTAGTCTTTCTTAATGTTACAACTGTTTTCCTCCAGAGAAATGTTCAAATTTCTCTGCATGTGGTAGAATTGAGTGTAGACATGCTAGTATACAATTGTATATGATAAGTTAATATAAATACACGGGACAACAAATAAGGTCAAGAATATAGTAGACTCTGATTTCACATGGAAAACCTTTACAGGAGAAAAACCCCGGTACCCTGAAGGCAATCTTTACTATATCAAGAGAGTTACAAACATAGAGAATTTAAAGTGATTCACCAGCTTATCCCGTATGATTTACAATAGATATAAATGAAAAAGTTACAAATCTACTCCGATGTCTAGCTCTTCAGTCTTTTATCATCATGGAGATCTTACAAGTCTCCTTTCCCTTCTTAATCAGACGATAGCGTAGTTTTTAATTCCTAGAGTCTTGTGAGAACTCTAGTTAATTTACATCTACGTGCTTGCACCTACAGAACACCTTCAATTAAGTTATGTCAAATGGTCGTTGTTGTCAAGCCTCTTGTCCATGTATATGTAAGTAACATTATATGAGATATCAAAGGAATGTTGCTAGGCTCATCACTTGGCTTTGATGCCATATTCCATCATGCACAGAGTTCAAGCTACAAGTTTTGAATTGTGTTCGGCCTCATCGGTCACGAACATGACAGCCAAAATTAGATGGATGCCATCGTAAAATTATTCATATTGAAAGATACCATCATCTATGAGAATGATATATAGGCCTAAGATCCACATATCATCCTCACACTGATAATATTTTTCAACTTTTACAATTTTTACGATGGCATCCAGTAAATTGCCCTAACACGATATGTCTAACCTCGTCAGTTAGGACATAGTAAGGTTTTTCGGCCTCGTCAGTCATAAAAAATAAGGAATTGTATATGAGTATTTCTACTAGAATTTCAGTATCATGGAACATGGCCTTGCTTCAACATATTATATCTAATCGAGGCTATACATGACACTTCTGAGACCATTGCCAATTAGCATATCCTGGCTTCTTTAAAGGGAAAGCATTATCAGCACATGAATGCAAATATTCACAAAGTGTGCTACTTGTGACTTCAGATCGTTGTATCATGGTTCACCTCAACCTGTGCCTATTTTTGCCTCTCCCCATATTGTTTACCATTCTTAATTACCTATCATCTGTGTACCCAAAATAATGATATAAGTACAACAAGCTTCATGGATAATACTCACTGATCCATCACCAATCTCTTCTTGTTTTGCCATTTTAACAGTCGTTACACCATAGAAGCTACACAATTCATATCAAACGCAATTCTACTACTCAAGATCATCGATCTATTTTAGTTTTCTCTGTATACAACTTCGTCCGAAGGGCATGTGTGTGGCTGCAAGACGGCACCAATCTTTTTAGCCCACCTGTAACGTGTAGTGCATGTGTACCGCCACCAAGATAAGCACCGTCATAGTGTTGGTATCCTTGAAGACCATCTGCAAGGCTCATGAGCGCTGCCATTGAAATGGTATGACTGTGTGAACCACCTTGTACCTGTGAGGTGCTACACGCCGCCATCGAAATGGTATGAGTCATATGGATTGTTCGTACCTGTAAGGTACGATATGCTGTCGTCGGAGCGGCATAGGTCGTAGGGACCATGCGACGCCATCGAAATGGCATCTGTCATAGGGACCTCTTGTACATATAGGCGCGAGTACGCCGCCGCAGGAGTGGCATGAGTCGCGTGGACCTCTTACATTTGTAAGGCGTGAGTATGCCATCGCCAGAGCGGTATGGGTCGCATGGCCTTTTTGTACTTGTAATGCCGCTAGAACAACATGCACATCTTTTACGTGTAAGGCGTGATACACTGCCACTGAAATAGCATGGATCATATGAACCGTCTTGTACCTGTAAGGCGCTGAAACGTCGTCGCCAAAACGGTTTGTATTTAGGGTTCGTTTGGCAGGACTCTAGATTCTCACAAAAACGTTTCGATTTTAGATTCTTTTTAGAAATGTTTCTCTAGTAAATTCCTCTCAATTTTCTGAAAACGTTTGGCAGTGAATTCTGAATTCTTGAAGAAAAATGATCTAGAAGTGAATCGAAATGGTGAACACCATTTTAGATGATTTTTCTGATAGTGTTAAAAATGAGAAATATTTCATATGGTTCATGGTGAAGCGTTTCACGTTGCGACGTGTTTGACAGGGATTTTGAAGAATCACCAAAAAAAAATTGAAACTTTATTGCAACCAAATAGGACCTTATAAGACCGAATCACCACCGCCAAAGACAGCGTGGGTCTTGTAGACCACTTTATCTGTAGTGCGCGCAAGCGCATTGCGTCCCCGCCAAGACGGTATTGTTTTTTCGGCCTTTAGCCACCTGTATAGCACGCGCTGCCGTCGTGCTATCCCCGCCGTGCAGATGGCTAGTCTGATAAGATTCTCCGGCGGCGGGCGTGGTGGTATTTTTCCCACGACATCATCGATACAACCTGAGAGAGAGAGAGAGAGGAAGCCATATCGTTGGTGTCGACGCCGGATGACGACGATACGATCGGCGCGAGGCCACCAGCCGACGGCGGAACTCCAACGCAGACTGGAGAGATGCAGCCACGAACGTGCTGGGCTGCTAGCAGGGAGATCAAGTCCTGGTGGTGGTGTATGTGTTGGAATTTGGATGGATGTATGTGCCAGATGTTGGCTTGATGCGGGTGAAGACGTAGAACATAGTGGAGGAGATCCATCTGTGCGGAATGGCAGCCGGGAGACCGGGCTGCCAATAGAGATATCTCCTGCCTGTCTGGTGGCGGCGAGCTGTTGTGATTTGTTTAGGGATTTTTCTAATCACCCTCCCTCTCCTGCACGCTGCAGGGTCAACATCTTTTAATCCTAGGGGGCTTGGGTGAGCGCCGCCACAGCTGTTGTGAGGCTCGTGAGATTACGAAACTTCGTGCCGTTTGTGAGGAGATCGATTTTACGTATTTTATGGTTGTAGTCCCTGTTGTGATCCTTATTGAGTGTTCAAATCTGAGAACGAATTAAGCTTCATCTTAGCCGCACTCATGGGGAAGTAAATTTTATAGGATTGGATTCTATAAAAACTCTTTTTCTTTTTCTTTTATAACATGTATTCTTTCTTCTCTTCAATCAAGCTGTTAGATCAGAGAATGTGTGAATAGATTAGATTCTATAGAATTTATTTCCTACAAACTGCTTGCATGCATGCAAGAAAGTCATACTGCACCTCCATGCACATGCTAATTGTCCCCAATTGCGTGATTAGCTCCAATAATGCACTTATGTATAGACCTGCTGCCTGGTGGGCCTGTTGCACAGATGAACACGGTTTCCACCATCCGAGTATTATGCAAGCTAACTTGTTCAATTAACTATGCATGGCCGCACTTATTGATATTTGATCATCGACCATGCAATCCCTAGTTCACGTATGCATGCAAACCGTGTGCATCCTTCTAGTCAATTCTTGTTTTGGCACCTATACATTTCCATACATGCAGCGGCTGATGAGTGGGTGCAGCTCAGCTCATTGTATTCTCACATTGTATATTAGTCAGCATGCTTACATTTAGCACCTTGCCACGTCATTAAGCAAACTCTTGTGCTTCACTTCCGCACCAAATTTATACTTGAAATCGCCAGTCGCATATATGTCTGTATTGAGATAGCTTCGCTCACCATCAACTTAATTGCATCAAGCCTAAAAAAATCAGGCACCTATCGTATTTAATAGATAAATGAACATGACTTTTCACGAGGGCACGGCAAAAACCTCATCTTACAACAACAATGCAAAAAAAAAAAAAAATCTTCTTCCTCGTCTGGTTTGCGCCCCATCTGGTCCGCCAGCAGCCGGAGCACCTCCCAAATCTCGAAGCGGCGTGGGTGCGCCTGGTCGTCGGCGACGAACGAGCTCACCTCCCCGTCTACCTCTACGGCGCTGTACGCAGGGACCTTCTTGATCCCACGGCTGCCTATCAGCTTCCGCACTCTCCGCGCGTCGTCTTTCCGGTTGGCGTCGAGGTAGATGTTGGACAACTGAATGTACACGCCCTCGTCGGCGCTGCCGCCTAGTTTCTCGAGCTCCCTCGCTGCCACTTCCGCCAGCTCGACGTTGCCACAGTTCCGGCAGCCGGCGAGGACCGAGCCCCACACGGACGCGAGCGGGGTCATCGGCATTGTCTCAATCAGCCCCACCGCAACCTCCAGCCGCCCGACCCGGCAGAGCATGTCGACCGTGCAGCTGTAGTGCTCGTGCCCCGGCGCGACGCCGTACCGGCTGCGCATCTCCTTGAGCAGTCGCAGCCCATCCTCAACCTTCCCGGCGTGTGCGCACGCGGAGAGCGCCCCGAGCACCGCCACGCCGTCCGGCCTCACGCCGTCCTCCCTCGTCATCCTCTCCAGGCACGCGATCGCCTGCGCCGCCATCCCATGCACCGCGAACGCACCCACCATGGTGCCCCACACGTACTCGTTCCGCTCCGGCATGCCGTCGAACACCCTCACCGCCTGCTCTAGGCACCCGCACTTGGCATACATGCTGACCAGCGCGGAACCCACGAACGCGTCCCCGAGCAGCCCCGGTGCGGTCCGCTCCACGTACCGGTGCACCCACGCCCCGCAGTCCAGCGCGCCAGCCTGCGCGCACGTTGCGACGGCCGTCGTGAGCACGACGGCGTCTGGGGCCGCGCCGTCCTCGAACATGGCCCTGAACACCGCCAGCCCCTCCACCGGCAGCCCCGCGCGCGCATACGCCCCGATGACCAGGTCGTAGTGGATCGCCTCCCGCCGCGGCAATCCGTCGAACACCCTCCGCGCGAGGTCCGGGCGGGGCGCGTAGAGCTGGATCAGCGCGGTGGTGACGTAGTGGTCGGAGGGGAACAGCGCGATCTTAGTGAGGAGCGCGTGAAGCTGCTGCCCAGCCCCGGGGGAGTGGGTGTCGTCGAGTGCGGCGGCGGCGGCAGAGAGCGCGAAGGGGAAGGAGAGATGGTCCGGGGCGGGTAGGGGTGCGGCGGGGGCGAGCATGAGGCCGAGGAGGCGGAGCGCGAGGCGCGGGTGGGACGGGGAGGCGGCGCGGCGGGAGAGGGCGCGGAGGAGGGAGTTGAGCGCGAGGAGGGAGAGGTCCGGGTGGCGCGGGAGTAGGCCGGCGGTGGTGAGGAGGGCCTGGACGGGGAGGAGAGGTGCGGCGGGCGAGGCGACGGAGGGCAGGAGGCGGGAGGCGAGGAGGGAGTGGCAGAATGCGAAGGTGGCCTTGGGGATGTACGGTCGCATGCTTGGTCGCATTCGCAGCGGCGGGAACCGGCGTACACGTTTATACTTGCACAGGTAACTCTATCGTCTTCTCTTCCCAAACAACACCAGACACCAGCTCCAAACCTCAACCGTTTTAACGGTGAGGCTACTTTGTTACAGCTTCTGGGACAGTATTCGGCCAAGAAAACTAAGACTAGTACTATGAATGGAACGAACTGTGTCTCGATGGTCATGAATCCCGGCGCTGAGAGTGAGAGATCATGCTCATCTCCAATGCATTCTTGACCATAAGAGAATCAACTTCAAGAACAATGTGAGCCATCGCCGATGCCAGGCTAGGCGGCCAAGTTGGGACGGCCAGACGGTCATCACACGCGGATGCACATGCACAGACGAGGTAAACCACATGTGCGCGCGGCCGCCTGACGATCAGTGATCCCAGGAAGGACCAGGGTGAAGTGGAAGAGCCTGCGAAACTCAGTTTTGGAGTGATTTTTTCAATGTATCACTATCTCAGCAAGTAAATAGCTCTACTACCTAACGCCGTCCCGTATACAAAAGCATTACCGTAAGGCATGCTGATATTCCAGCATCTAGCCTGCTCAACCTCCTCGTGCACTCTTGCACAAAAGAAATGTATGCTTTGATGGCGTCAACCATTAAGATCTCATGGTTATATTAACTGACAAAAGCAAAAACTGCACAAATAGAATGAAATAATTTAACACAAGAGAAGAATTTCCATCTGATAATACGACGGACATGAACATAGGGCAGCATGCTCAGCATTCAACGACCATTGGGAAAACAAGCAAACCTCGGCTGCAGAAACATTGAAAGATGAATACATGATAACTTGTAAAAACGCATTATGCTCACAACCAAACCATGCGCTTCGGGAAAATAACAGAGACCTCACACATAACTGATGGCTTCCAACACAAATCCTCAGATAACTTCTCTTTTCCCCTGATATTATAAGGCATGCATTAAACAAAACACCAGAAGCCCATGGATTTTCCGCCTCTGTTCAGTTCCCTCGCCCGCGACCACCCATTCTTCCCCTTCCACGGCCACCATACCCCCTTCCGCCAGGAACACCACCTCCCCTACCTCCTTCATAGCCACCCCTGCCTCCTTCATACCCACCCCTTCCTCCTTCATAGACACCCCTGCCTTGCTCATATCCACCACCCCTGCCTCCTTCATAGCCACCACCCCTGCCTCCTTCATAGCCACCACCCCTGCCTCCTTCATACCCTGCAAGCCAATAAATTCAGACCAGTTTTATGAACTGGAATTATCCAATTGTGCAAATTGAATGTAATCTTTATGCAGAGCAACAAACTATATTTATTGTTTAGAGGTAGATAATCATAAAAAACATCAGTTTTAGATGCCACCACAGAACATAAGCTACCCCAACATTGACCACAAAGTTTATATGACTACAGTCAAAAACGGTAAAAAAGCTTCAGATGATTGACAGTATATTCATGGATATCTGTATTGGCAATATGAAAGTACTATTAGCATACTTCCTCAAAAAATAGTTTCCGCGCAATATAATATTATTAGGTCTTGTATATATATTGCAATCGAAATTAATGGTCAAAATCATTTTGAATGCTGTGTCAATGTCCAAAATTAGACTTATTAGTGACTGAAAGGAGCGATAATTCAGAACAATATGAGGTGACTAACATCGCAAGCCAACAGAAATGATAAAAATAACAGGCTGAAAAACATGAACATTAGAGTACTCAATTTGGAAACACAAGTACATAAAAACAGGCATACCTCCACGGTAACCCCAATTGCCTCTTCCACGCATACCGCCCCGCCCTCGGTTATATCCACCATTTTCTGGTCAACAAATCAAGATAAGTTATCGCCTAAAACTTCAAGCAAGATCAACGATATAACTGTACCAAGATACCATTTGATACCTTGATAGTTTCCATATCTGCCTTGGTTGTAGCCATATCCACCACCATACCCGCCTTGATTATCATAGGCACCATATCCACCATGATTATCATAATAACCACTACCTTGGTTGTACCCACCTTGGTTGTTTCCATATCCACCATAACCACCATAGCCTCCTCGACCCCAACCCCTTCCACGTCCACGGCCCCTTCCTCTGCCTCGACCCCGTGCATAGGAGTCTAACAAAGTAAGGATTATCAGATGGTACAACAACAGAAATGCCAACATCATTGTGAACTATTACTGTTGTACCTTCATAATCAAGCTGCTGGTATTGGCCTGGTGGTCGGCGAGGTTGGCGCTGCGGTGGCGGCGCTTGCTGGAAGCTCTGCTGTTGCCTGGGCTGTTCAACATAAGCTGGAGCTTGATAGCTGCATAAAAATGAATTAATATACCAAACCTGAATCGGACACAAGGATTTCTTTTTATCTTACAAATGTAATTCATGACTGACACCAATAATCCTAAACAATTAACGGAGACACACATCTGACTCACCCAGGAGTGTTCTTGTCCAGCTCTCTGGGAGACAAAGTAATTGAAATCATCGAAACATGCCGAGTCATCTCCAATCTGAAAATGGCAAGAATTGAAATAAGTTCAAAATTTCAATGCAACAGAATAGCGTATATGAAAAGAAAATGGTAGAATGAGTAGAATCTTTACGGGACAAGGCCTTCTTCTATAGGTTCCCAGACATCAGTGATGCTGACAGAACTGATGTGGGTATCCTGATATAACCCAGGGACTCTTTTCTGTTTCAAAGAAAGCTTGTCAAATATGGTGGCCTACAACACAACGCTCGTGCACGAGAGAGAGAGAGAGAGAGAGAGAGAGAGAGAGAGAGAGAGAGAGAGAGAGAGAGAGACCTTGATAATCTCTGCAACAGCAACAGACTTACTGATGGCCTGTCCCATGGCCTTCAAAACAATCTCTTTCATTCTCCGATCCTGATTATATATAAAAAAGTAAACAGGAGCTCTGAAACAACAAACAAATTCTAGAAAAAGCAAACATGGCTTGAACTACACTGCATTGTACATAGGCAATAACTTATGTAAAACAAATTACGGAGTAGAGTTCATGTCTAATACCTGGAAACATACAAAATCATTCCATAATAATAGGAGAACGCTGGCTGGCATGACCATTAACAAACGAGTCCATAACCTTCAACACTAATCAAACTAGTATCACACGTTAAAACTAGCAAGAGAGTATAAACGGTATCCTGTTGAAGCAAAAGCAGGAAGAACCAAGCTCTGCACCTCTCCTTTGCCACACAAGGGACTGATTAGCAACAAGAAACACCCCGAAAAAATTCCCCAGCACAGAGCGTTTGGAACTAATTTTAGCACAGTGATCACCTAAAAAAATCAGGCCTTACAATGTAGAACTGCATTAACCAATGATAATCAAACTATTGACACCTAAAGGCCTCCTGCAGACATCCACAAAATTTAAACACGATCCAAGTGGGGCAGTCTGACAACACTGATAGCATGTGCCGGGTCGCCTAATCACAACAGCTTTGACACAAAACTAACTACATAACACACCAAACTAAATAGATAATCCTGCATAGCTGCATTGGCATCCTCAATACTATAACAAAAATACGTCATGAACATATCAGATTGGCGCATTAACATCTATATTCTTCACATTGAATTGAACGCACATACTTCACAATCCCAACATCAGATTAGATTTCCAATGAATTATCTGCTAAATCTCACGGGTCCAACCCATCCCCCTACCATGATTTGGAACGTCAACAAATCAGTAATACACCCACCCCCACCCCCCCTACCATGGGCCAAATTTGCCACATCAACATCGAATTAGTGCACCAATCACCACACTTCACCTTTGAACCACACAAGCTCAACACGATCTCACATCAAAACCCACAAAACTTGCGGCTCGAATCCACCTCCCAAGCCTAACGGCCCAAACCCACCACGACCTAGCACCCGCTCCACCGCCATAAGCACGCCGATTCGAATGACTCGAACGGAACGGAGCGTCCTAAAAACCAACCGATACGGCGGGCAGGGAAAGGAGGAGAAGCGCACGCACCTGGAGGAGGGACGTGGCGTAGGAGACGTAGTTGCGGATGAGGCCCTGCGCGGTGATGCGGATCTCGTTCTCCTCTATGGCCGACTCGGCCCGCGGCCGCTCCACCCTCTGGTACCGGTCCATCTCGGCCGCCGGCACCGCCTCGCGTCGCTCGGCGGGTCGTGGGGGCTCGGGATTCGGGTGGGATTCGCGAGGAGGAGGATGCGGCGGGAGGGGAGGGAAAGGGAGGCTGCGGAGAGGGCTAAAACCCTAGACGGAGCCAACGATACGGTGCGCTTGTGGGGCGCTCGGCTTACACGAAATAGTCTTTTTATTTTCTTCGGGGGAGGAAAAAAAATGTTTTGGGAAATCTCCTGGACTTCCTTCGGTTTATGGCTCTCACGTTTCCGGCCGTTTCGAGGGGCGCCGTAGGTTCTAGGCTTTGCGATAAGAGAATGCTCCATACACATTATTGCCATTGGAACATATTTTAATTCCTTTACAGAAACCTGCTTTAATCGGGTTTCATCGTGCCACTAAGTTTATTGGATTGGTTGTTTATGTTAATATCTTCAGATTATTTTCTTAAAAATTGCGTGATGCCTTAACATATATTGGATTATGTATAATTTTAGTGTCATAAAAGTACTTCACCTTCTCTCATGCAGTCATGCTGGAAGCATCCACAGGGTAGGCATAGACGCTGGAAAAAATAGATCCCATGCTTAGGCTAACTTTAGCAAAATCTGCAAACCAGTGGCACAGTAACGCAAGAAATCTTCTCCAGCAGTACTCTATCCGATGATACAGTATCGCACAGTACAGCTACAGTGTTGCATAGGGAGAGGACGGACCTGTACTTTTGCCGGTTTACTGTAGCAGTACGCAATACTGTAGTAGTACTGTTTATAAAAGTTCCAGTGGATTTAGAAGAAGAAAAAAAGTAGTAGAAAAAAAAATAGAGTAACTGTTGAAGATAAAAAAAATAATTAATATTATAATAATATTTTTAAAGATGAAAATTTAAGACTGCCGCTGAAAATGCCTTAATAAATCAGCATCGATTTCGGAGGTTACAGCGTGTGAGCATCTCTGTGGGACCCACTAAGTAAATAGAGAAAGGATACCATTGTTTTCTTTCTCTTGGCGCGCAAGAATGACAGTTACTTTTTAGGCATGGGAGCAAGCAGGTGCACTGAAGCCATGTTTTTCGTTCAAGCATTGCTCTGTGTAGTGTGCAAACCAATGCTTGATTAGAACACGACATCAGTTTTTTGCCACACTGTGCGTGTTCTAATAAAACTTACTAAGTTACTAGCAACCCGACCTGACTTCTCAGTTTTGCCTCTCCTTTGAAATTGACAAGCTCATCTGGATTGAGTAGGAGACACCTAGCATCCATCATCATGCTGATGTTTAGTACATCGATAATGCAATATTTGTATAGGCCAGGAATTACCTAGCTGATATCTATCTATTGTAGATTGTAAAGAAAATGACACGTGAAGTGGATAGATTCGGTCCTTCGAAATATAATAGTTATATATCATATATGTTGCCTTGAGCCTTGTATTAATAGAGGATTATAATGTGAGGTGTCTAAATCTAAACTCTAAGCTAATCGGCGAGTCTTTCAAGTTTGTTGAGGGGTTCTTTGAAGCTTGAAGTCTATATCTCGTAGAGTTAAGCTAATTTGAGTTATGTTCAAATTGGGCTTGTCTTCATCATACACCTACCCTGGTTATATAGTTGGGAGGAGAGGAGTCATATCCTACTCAGAGTCACAAACGTAGTCGACTTAATCTGTACCCCTCGAGGTACCAGGGCACTTGTTTCCTTATCGGGAGATTCTTTTCAAGTACAAATAGAACTTGCCCTTGGAGAATGAGTTTATGTCATGCTTACTATGGTAGCTTCTAGAACCTTATCCCTACGTGTCGAGTGTTAATCTCTGACAATAATTCTAGAGTGTACCGGTCAAAGGGCGCGTGAACAAAGCTTAAGGTGTGAGTTCATCGATGTGTGTTGAACTCAAGAACACCGGGGTTATCCAAGTTCTAGTCTCCCGAAGAATAACATCTCTTCATCATGTGTATTTTGTTATAAGTGATTGTGAATCGGTTACCGATCCTCCCTTTTCAAACTAGGTCCTCATCTCCTTATATATCAGAGAGAGGGAGAACTTACAAGTTAGTCTCGATTAGCGGACTCATGCCTAGCTAGATATTCTACTCTTGGATCATATCCTGTAGAACCAAGTGAGCTCAACTTATCCTGAGAGCTTTGAGTGTTTGTCCCAACCGTGGAACACCTCCACACCTATCTCCCCTGGCCGCCCGGCTTGTCCTATCGTCGTACACCATAAGATCGTCTGCCAAGTCATTCTAACACTGCGCCCCGCGAGTCTACCTACAAAACCGTCCACTTGCCTGGTCGTTCTGCAGACTCTTTCTTGTCAGCCGTGCGATGCTGCGCCGGCCCAAAAGGCCCCATCCGTAGCACTTAATGCTACGGGACGGGGCAGTGCCCAACCACACCGACCATGACTTTGTTCATTAGATGGGGTGCATAGGGAAGGAAAACACTTGAGTAGATAGCAATAAATGCGATTAGGTAGGTTAGGTAAGGACTGGTCCCGCGACCAGCAAGGGCTGGTCGCACAAGGAGGCTGGTCGTGTAAGCCTTGCGCTGATCGTGCGAGCTTGGACCTAGTCGTGCAATGGGTCAGGATTCAAAAAATATCCTCCATTGGTCGGCATATCTCTCATGGGCCCCTTTAGTTAGGACTCCCCCTTACTCAATAGAACTTGCCCTTGGAGAATGAGTTTGTGTCGTGCTTGATATGGTAGCTTCTAGAACCTTATCCATATGTGTTGAGTGTTAATCCTTAACAATGATTCCAGTGTATATCGGCCAAAGGGCACATGAACAACGCTTAAGGTGTGCATTTGTCGGTGTGTGTTAAACTTAAGAACACCAGAGTTATCTAGATTCAGGTCTCTCGAAGGATAACAACCTTACATCATGTGTATTTTGTAATAAGTGCTTGTGAATCGGTTACCGATCCTCCCTTTACAAACCGGGTTATCCTCTCTTTATATACCAGAGAGAGGGAGAACTTACAAGTTGATCCCGATTAGCGGACCCATGCCTAGCTAGATATTTTACTCTTGGATCATATCCTGAAGAACCAAGTAAGCCCAACTTTCCCTGAGAGCTTTGAGTGCCTGTCCCAACCATAGAACACCTCCACACCTGCCTCCCCTGGCCACACTGCCTGTCCTATCGTCGTGCGCTGTAAGATCGTCTACCAAGTCATTCTATCCCTGTGCCCCGCGAGTCTACCGGCAAAACCGTCCACTTGCCTGATCATTATGCAAACTCTGTCTCATCAGCTGTGCGATGCTGCACTGGCCGTAAGGCCACCACACCAGCCATGACTTTATTCACTGGATGGGGTGCATAGGGAAGAAAAACACTTGAGTAGATAGCAATAAATGCGATTAGATGGGTTAGCTAAGGACTGATCCCACGACCAGCAAGGGTTGGTCGCACAAGCTTTACGCTGATCGTGCGAGCTTAGACCTAGTCACGCGATGGGCTAGGGTTCAGAAAATATTCCCTGTTGGTTGGCATATCTCTCTATGGAGCCCTTTAGTTATGACGTCCCCTTACTCAATACTTCGACATCCTACTTACTCAATATTCCGACAGTAACCCCTAAGCTCCCCCGTGGCAATGGTTAGGTCTGGTCACACCACTCGGACCCCGAGGGAAGATAGTCCACCCTAAGGGAACTGCTCGTCACCGCCTGCTTTTTCCCTCCCTCCGCCACTCTGCCCCAACCGGCGCGCCTGCTCCCGCACGCGCGCTCTTGGTCAGGCTGCCGCTCGTGCGCTGCGCGACCCGCTGCCAAATGCCACGGGCCTAATAGGGTGGCCTAGCTCCGCACCCGTTAAGCTACCTGGCCTAAACCCAAGTGGGCCAGTACTGTGCAGCCCAGTACTGTGCAACACATCCAGGCCTAGACCCAGCCCATCTAGGCTCGGACCCAGCCCATTTAAGCCTAATTCAGCCTAGTCAGTTACTATTCATGTGGGCATGTCACTGTTCATGTGGGCCCCACTTGTGGGCTCCACCTATGAATAGTGCAATTTCATATTTTTCTCAATTTAATTTTAGATTATATCTTCCGGAGTCATAGCTTCT
Source organism: Phragmites australis (assembly GCF_958298935.1). Classification (NCBI taxonomy): domain Eukaryota; kingdom Viridiplantae; phylum Streptophyta; class Magnoliopsida; order Poales; family Poaceae; genus Phragmites; species Phragmites australis. The sequence goes on from NC_084923.1 coordinate 43,780,529, forward strand.
CCATTCTGGCTCCGATTTCAACTATTCTTTCATCAAAATTCGTGATCTAACCATCTATCATAGTTTGATATCCATTAGGACTTATTTGGATTTCCGTTGGTGTTAAATTTGGTTCTTCTCTAGTATAGTTTGTTACTGATCGTGGTCGCAATTACAGAACCACCAGAATTCTAGGAGTGCTGCGCAGGTAGCGTCAGGAGCGAAGAAGATCCTAACTATAACCAAGACTTTGAAGAAATCTCGGAGAAGGCAAGTCCTATCTCCTTGATCATATCGAACATATATTTTTAATTAATCTACATGATCAACTTAAAACTAGACTTATATCGCATATGCTATATATTGCACTTTTACAAACTACTTATAATAGTTAATCCTATCAACACTTACCATGCCATAAATGTTATCATCCAAAATACATATCACCCTAGGATTACATGTTGTTATCTATATTGATGGCATATGACGTCTTGATATCTAGCATGCTTAGGATTGAATACGTCTCCTCGGAGACGTCGCTTTTAAAAATACACCTCCTCGGAGACAAGATTTACTTTTGTCAATGATAAATCATATACTATGAATCATTGATGGTTGTAAATTCTGTGATGTTTGTGAAATCCTTGATGTCATGTGGGATATGGTGGCTAATGTGTAAAAATGGGTGAAAACTGTTTGACGGGGGCAGGTGAAGTAGTACTCTGGATGAGGATGCTCCTGAGGTCTTGGGTCACCTCTGTGGTGTTCATTGCCAGAAGATACCTGCTCCAGTCGTTTAAGGATCAAGTCATTACGCCATCATGCTTAGCCACTCCCGTGCAACAATGCGTCTTGAATGGACAAGGCTTGACTTCTCCTTCACTGGACTGAGTTGGGCATCCTACCAGGAGCCTAAGAGCAGTGAGCAGTCAAGTGGCTATGTGGCCCTCTGTTTGAGCGTGCAGAGATCGACAAATACATAAAAAGGGAATTTGGCATTCAGTACAAGACCACTAATACTTAGGGGTAAATCTCGTAGAAAAGTCCGACAGGAAAAGTGATTGGAGTGTCTCGGTATGATTCGCTCCTCCGCCTGCAACAGTTGGAGGCTGAGCATATCGTGTGGGTACAGTGTACAATCTCTACATACTGTAAACCTATTTGAATAGCCGTGTTCACTATCATGGACATGCGATAGTAGTAACCGTTTTGGCAAGACTCTGGGTGCATGTGTCTTGATGAGTGAGTGTGTGGACTAGATGTCCGTATGATGAGATTCCTAGCTCAATCCGTCAGAAGCTATATAGTACTAGAGGTACACCAGATGTGATAATAGAGACTGCGGAGTGAGGTATAGCCCCTCCCAGGATCAAAAACCCCTAGATATAGTCTGTTACCTAATTTGAACTATTCAAATTATTTTCAAGTCAATCTAGATAATACAATAGAATACTTGCAGAAAACTGCTTTATGCTTAAAACTAAACCGTAAAGCCTTATCCTTGTTTCATCCCTTATGCATCTATCAAACACTTGAAGTAGTATATGACTTGTTGAGTACTTTTTATCATCACTCTTGCTGTCATTCAGATGAAGAAACTAATGCCGACTTCACTGGAAGTGAAGATGAGGATGAAGAGTAGTCCTAGAAGTCACGTTCGCACCCTAGCTGCTTGTGGCTTGGGTCTCTACTTTTCACTGTGTTTTAGTTGGCTGTTCGACCAGGTTTGTGTACGAAGTTTGACTGTGATACTACAATTATTATACTATGCGTGTCAGTTACTTAATTCAGGGACTGATACTGATGGCATAGGAGAACTCGTGGAACAAGGTCTTACAGACCAACTGCTATCTTATCATCAATGGTAATTTTCATTGCCTCTAGCCTCTCCCACAATCTAGCATGAGGGTTAGGATGTTGGGGCACTTGAGGAGCAAGAGCATTAAGAAATTTCTCGGGTGATAGCAATGTGGAATTAATTTGTTCAATGGACTTTGAGAAACGTCTTTTAGGCTTTTTTGGCTTCCTAGAAGGTGACATGATGCCTCTTGGACGCTTGGTACCAACTAGACTAGTGCTAGATGAGTTTTTTCTGCACCGGCTATATGAGATAACGGTGATGACAAAGTGTCAGAACCATCACTAGCTAAATCTTCAGAAAGTGCATATCCACTCATGTCATTCAACCCTTGTGAACTCATCACTCTCTGAGTCATCACAGTCGTTCATACAAGTATCTTGGTCAATTGTAAGAGAACCATCAGCATTAGTGCCTATGAATAACTCCTGCATCTCATGGAATAATTTGATGGGCTTGAAGAGCAAGCGCCTAGCCCTATCCTGCATTTTATGTAAGCAAGAGTTAGTGCCTATTTGGTTTGCTACCTAACCTTGATTAGCATTTTCAAAATCGAAAATAGTCATCATGCATCTGGTGGAATCAAACATGTTGCCACTGTTGCTCAAAACTTTCGAGGCATACTTCCAATTTTCTTTGTAGTGCCTAAAGTGACGATCAACTTGAGAAACTATCACCCCCATAGCAAACTCTTTGTTTAAGGTATCAACACACTTCATGTGATGTTGCTTCTTGAAATTAAATCCAGCATGTTGGTCTTTCATGTAATCAATGCACCAATCCAACATGGACTTGGTTTGACCATCATCCCAATTGATGGTTCTCTCATGAGAAGGCATATCTCCATCAACTTTTGTCATTACTGCTCCTCATGACATGAGACAATTTAATTACATACTACCAGAATCAACATAGAACAAGAAAAAATTAAAAAAAGATTATGCAATGCAAATAATAGAACAACTTAATGTCTCAAAGTGTGCGCATACATAGCAAACTGGAAGATCAAACAGGAAACAAAAGCAGTCACCATACATCAAACTTCTACATATTAGCTACACCTTTAGCTATAGGTTGTCCTACTTTGTCCTCCCACATCTTTTGTTCTACCTCATCTCGTTTCCGTGTCCATTCCCGACTCTCCTGTTGCAAATCACGATGGACCCTCCTGCTCCTTGTCAGGGCTGGGTACCAAGCAACATCATCATATACATATTCATTTGAATCATCCTCTAGGATCCAATTATGCAGCACACAACAACCAATAACAGTTTTGACTTGAGTTTTCAAAGGGAAGAATGGCTAACTCGCAAAGATCTTAAAACGATTCTTCAATGTACCAAGCACTCTTTCAATGGTTGTTCTAAGCGAAGAGCGGTGATGGTTGAAAAACTCCTTCGAGCATTCTGGCTCTCTAGCACCCCTATATTCTTTTAGGTGATAGCGGAGGCCACAATATGGGGGTAGTATGCATGGCCTTGCTGCGTATCTAGCATCGGCTAGGAAAAATTTACCTACATCATGAATATATGCGATATAGTTAGGTAAAAACATAAGCAAGTTTTTACATGTGAGCCATGTGTAACAATGCTACCTTCTAGTATTTTAAGGCTAGTGGGACATGATAGTGCATCTTGAAGCATATAAGAGTCGTGGGCTGAACCCTCCCATCCAGCAAGAACATAGATGAACCGTAAATCAAAATCAATAGCTGCTAATACATTTTGGGTGGAAATCGGAGAAAATTCCACAGAACAAACAAACCACGAATTCCTAACATAAGTTATGTTTACATTTTAAAACAATTAATAAGGGGAAGGAGTAAACCATCATCACTAATTAACTTATACATTACTCATGCAAGCACTTACCTCAAGCAAAGAACATCCGAGAAGATAAAACGAGCATGCAAGACACCGATGATTTCAACAGGAACAACCAACAAAACTAAAACATAAGGACACATACCCATGAGCTACCCGGTAAGGCATCACCTTTTCACTTCTAGATGAGCTACACTTTGCACTTCTGAACTTGAGTTGGGAGTCGAGAGCTGCTGCTACACGGAAGGGGATCAGAAGAGTTGCTACTACTGCTATAGAGGGTGGAGGTCCAGATCTGTGCAGGAATAGAACGTGAGGAGGAGGGGATGGTGGAGAACTCAAGATGAGAGGAAATAGATAGAGAGAGAGGGACCTAAAAAGCACGTGGCGGTTGGGAATCTACGGAGCTCACGCCATGGACGAGACTCGTGTGCTGGCGATTGCGGTGAGAAATGTGAGAACGAAAGAGAAACAAGGTGACTTTAACGAAGAGAGGGTGGGGAATATTTCGCATTGTGGCGCGTCGTAGGCCCATGGTCGTCTTTTTCCCGCCACAAGTGCAGCAAAAATTTCTACAACAAGGCTTTGAAACTTAAATAATAATTTATGGCAGCCTAAGGCTACTATCCCAACCAAACAATAGCCGTAGAATGTGTAGCATTCCTAATATTAGTTACAAAAATGTTAGGTAGCAAACCAAACAAGCCCTTAATCCTAAGTGTGGAGGCTGCCCGCATTACAAACAAGAGGTCCTCGTATTCTGTAATATTGTTGGTGGTTAGAAAACATAATTGAACTACGTATTTGAGGATGTCGCCGGTTGGTGAGGTCAAAACTACTCCAGCCCCCGCTCCCTTCAGCGTGAACGATCCGTCAAAGTGCAAGGTCTAGTTCTCATCTGACTCTGGTCGTTGTACTTGCTCGAGCTCAAAAGACAACCACTCGGCCACAAAATCAACCAGCGTCTGGGACTTGATAGCTATTCAGGAGATGAATTGGAGATCGAACTCCCTGAGCACTACTACCCACTTTGCTAGTTCTTCCTGCCACATTCCTATTGTGGAGAATTTCTCTGATCGGGAGTGAGAATATTACGTTGATTTTGTAGACCTGGAAGTAGTATTTGAGCTTGCGAGAAGCCGTCAGAATGGCGTATAGCAGCTTTTGAGCCTGTGGATACCAAGCATTCGTGTCGTGCAGGACCTCATAGACGTAGTAAACTGGTCGCTGAAGACCTTCTTGCTCGACGACTAGTACCACACTCGCAACCTGTTGGGTGGCTGCAACATAGAGCAAGAGCTCCTCGTCTAGTCGAGGTGCGGTCAGTATAGGAGAGGAGGAGAGGTACATTTTTAGATTTTGGAGGGCCATTTCCACTTCCGGTTTCCATCGAAAGTGGTTGCTCCTCTTCAGGAGCTTAAAGAGCGGCAACTCCCTTTCTCCCAATCTTCAAATGAACCTGCTCAATGTTGCCACACATCATATTAGTTTTTGAACTTCTTTTAGCCTAGTCGGGGACTTCATCTAGTCGATGGCTCTGATCTTATCAGGATTTGCCTCTATTCCTTGACTGGAAATGAGAAATCCGAACAACTTCTTCGATGGGACTCCAAACATGCACTTCTCTAGGTTCAGCTTCATGCGGTACTTTCAAAGGTTGTCGAACGTTTCTTGGAGATCTGTGACCAGATCACCCTTGGTTCTACTCTTCACGACCACATCATCCACGTATGCCTTGATGTTTCTACCGCGTTGTGGTTGAAGAATGAGCTGAATACAACGCTGATAAGTGGCACCAATGCTTTTTAAACCAAAAAACATCTTTACATAGCAAAAGACCACGAAGGGTGTTACAAAAGCAGTCTTCTCCTCATCTTTCCTACACATGATAATCTGGTGGTACTCCGAATGCACATTCAAGAAGCTTAGGAGATCATTGCCAGTTGTTGAGTTGACAAGCTGGTCGATCTGGGGTAGAGGGATATATCTTTTTACGCCTTGTTGAGGTCGGTGAAATCGAGACACATCATCCACCTACCATTGTATTTTCGAGCTATGACTTGGTTAGCCAATCACTCTGGATATTGTATTTCTTAGACGAAGTCTGTTTCTAGGAGCTTATCGATCTCTTCATGAAGTGCTTCCTTTCGATCGGTTGCAAATCGACACACTTTTTACTTGACTCGCGCTTCAGGTCATATTGATAACTTATACTCGATCATGTCCCTGGGGACTCTGGGCGCATATCAGACAGACTCCATGAAGAGACATCCGCGTTCGCCTGGAGAAAGGTGATGAGCGTGAGTTCCTATTTGGGGACCAGGATGGCCTATATTTGGACCGTCCTGGTTAGGTCGGAGTCATCGAGGCGTACTGCCTTGAGCCACTCGTCTCGGCTGGTGGTGACATGGACCTTCACGGGGCTGCGACTCAGGAGTTAGCTTGACCATGTCAAGGCTCCTCTTGTCGCAATGTAAGGTCATATTTGCGTTGTTGAAGATGGTGATGGCACCAGTTGAACCAGAGATTTTGATCACCTTGTACGCATAGTGGGCTGAGCCATCGTCGGTCGCCCCAGGATTGCGTTATAGGCGATTCCAAAGTTCACTACATCAAACATGACTTTTTTTGGTCCTGAAGTTACTCGGTGAGCCAAAAGTGGCGGGCAGTTCAATCCGCCCCAAGGACTTAGCCGAGGAGCTCGGGTTACTTCCAAAGAAGGGGGAGGCGGTTTTAATGCGCTCCTTGGGATTTGAAGGGCGTCCAGTATGTCGGTGAAGAGGAGGTTGATAGAGCTCCCTCCGTCGATCAACATGCGATCCAATCGGATGTTCTGCATGGTGGGTTCGACCATAATAGGGTAGCGACCAGGTCGCTTGATACTCATGGAGTGGTTGGTCTAACTGAAGGTAAGGAGCACTTCTGACCACTTCAAAGGTGGGCTTGGGTCCGGCATGGTCGCCCACACCTCTCGGACCATCGATTTGTATTTCCTTTTCAAGGAGTACGTTGCGGCGCCCCCGAAGATGTGGTGGACCATGTGATCGGCTTGCTGGTACCCCAGTGCCGACTGGTCAAGGTCAGCCCTATCCTCACCATCCTCGTCAGGCCTGGATTTACGCTCTCCAAGCTCCTTATCTGATGCCCCGCGCGACCTTACACTCGGCCAAGTAGTGAGCATCGTGCGGTGGATCGGGAAGTAGCCACGACCCTTCTCCCCCTCCTTTTTCTTGAAGCGCCGACGCAGTTGGCCTGTCTGCTCAACCGTCATGATGTCGTATGTCCTTCCTTACGCTTGTTCTTTCTCTTCTCCTTCTAACTGACCCCTTTGGAGGGGACGGGCTGGTCAGAGGTTGGCCACGATCTGGCGTTAATCTGATGCTCTCGGGCCTCGGTGGACCCATATCTAGCTAGATATTCTACTATAAGATCATATCCTAGAGAACCGGGTGAGCCTAACTTGCCCTGAGAGCTTTGAGTGCATGTCCTAACCGTGGAACGCCTCCATACCTACCTCCCCTGGCCTCCCGATCTGTCTCATCACCGTGCGTCGTAAGATCATCTATCAAGTTGTCCTGTCCCTGTGTCTCGCGAGTCTACCTGTAAAATCGTCTAGTTGACTGGTCGTTCTGCAGACCCTGTCTTGTCAGCCGTGCGGTGCTGCGCCGGCCCGCAAGGCCCCATCCGTAGCATTTAATGCTACGGGACGGAGTAGTGCCCAACTGCATCGACCATGACTTTGTTCACTGGATGGGGTGCCTAGAGAAGGAAAACACTTAAGTACATAGCAATAAATATGATTAGATGAGTTAGGTAAGGATCAGCCCCGCGACCAGCAAGGGCTAGTCATAGGATCTCATAATATCACAAAGATGTTGGTCGCACAAGTCTTGCGCTGGTCGTGCGAGATTGGATTTGATCGCACGATGGGTTAGTGTTTAGAAAATATCCCCCGTTGATCGGTATATCCCTCGTAAGGCCCGTTAGCTAGAACGCCCCTTTACTTAATACTCTAACATCCTCCTTACTCAATATTCCGACACTACAAAAGTTAGACATATATACGATAGAAATTCCATCCTTAGATAATACTATATTTCTAGAAACATTTAAATTATTAGTTGTATATTCCTCATCACATAATGCCACTTTTCTTGGACCAAGAACACAATGACATGTTGGGATGTGCCGATGGTGTGGGTGGGGGGGGGGGGAGTTGGGGTGTTAGGCGTGATGTGTGGCCACTAATATAAGTGAGGATAAAGAAAATAGCATTTAGTTCGTGCTCATGCAAAAAAATTGGCTAGCCAAAGTTGGCCGGTCATTTCGGCTGCTCAATTTTGCACATATTTGCGTTACAAAAGTTTTTGCTCCGTGCATATTTTTTCGAGCGGCTAAATTTTAGCTTCAAACTAAACAAAAACTAAATGCCTTGCACACATCAGGATCATGAGCTAAACACGCCTTGAGCCACTAGATTTAGCTCGATGTCTTGGACCTGATTATTTGTATTATTAATGAGATTTTGCTTTTATGGATTTTTCCATTGGATCAACCTTTTTATTTAATTTGAATAGTGCAATTCCAACACAACATTGTAATTTATTATAAAAATTTTAAAACTAATAACCATGAAGCCTTTATCTTGCATTAGACCATCATGCTCTTGGTTTAGTCCCACACTCGGCATATGTGCTAACCATTCCCTATGATAAAATCTCTTGTAGGAATAATACATGTACACATGTTAAGCGCTCATAGTGTGTGGCCGACTATGTAAGGTTCCACCTCAAGTCTTATTTTATTTCAACACTTATAATATGGTCCCACTTGCATGGATGACCATATGTTTTTTTTCTTTGATTAACGTGAAATATCTCCTTTTTCTAATTAACATGAGAATTTTCTCAAAGTCGGTAACTAATAGAGGTATAGATAGATAATTTTCCTTTTCCCTTCATAAATGTTAAATTTTCCTCATTGTCTGTAATGAACAGAGGTATAGATAGATAGAAGATGGAGATACAGAGGTATAGATAGATAGATATAGTTTTAAATTTTTTGTTTTACTCTTTGAAATGTAGATACATAGATATAGATATATGTTTACTATATAAAGCACGAATTGATTCTGGTGTCACTTATTTCTCTATTTTTCTTCTATTTAATAAAAATCTATAAAATTTAAATAATTTATTCACTTTTACAAATAAAAAAATAAATACATCATATTAAACGCAGACTAGAAGTCTAATAAATGGATGACAAATCATGGGTGGATATGGTGTCCGCACGAGACTACGACCTCTACAGCCCTATTAATTCTACCAGGCCCCATCGGTGTTCTCTCTCAGAAAAAAAAAAATCCTCATCTCTGTTCCATCCTAATCCGTAATTAGTAGGTATTGAATATCCGATACAACTTGTCGTAATCCAGTCCGACGTAAGTATGTCACTAGCTCTTCGATCCTGGCCTATAAATTTGCTTATATACACGCGCTTTTCACCTGTTCGTATCATCTCAAGGGGTATTTACTATTTTGCCATTCTGAGAGGTGACAATTGCTCATTTGTTATTCTATCCTACATGCATAGTCGCATATCATCATCAACCGCAATTGCTACTTTTTTAGAGTGATAACTGAACAATTATCTCCATCTCAAAAGACTTCCTTAATAACTCCTTATAATTAAATATGAGGATTTTAACTCAAAACTATCTCCAATAGCCTCTCTATCTCACTCTGTATCCTTACCGAGCCTCTAAAACTCCCCTCTCGCTTGCTACTTCTCAAGAGCAACCCCCACTTCCTATCCGCCCAGCTAGCCCCATCCGCTCGTCCTCCTGTCCGACTACTACATCCTCAAGCTATTCCACCGCATCATTATCCTCGCTGACGGCGCCGTCCACCACCACGGCTCCCTCGGCTTCCTAAGGAACACCTCGTTGCCTCTAGCCATGCCATCCCTCCACACGTCAACGTCCTCGAGTACCCATGGAGGCTATCGACTCCCTCAAGCCTAACGTCATCGTCACCACGGTCAGCACCACCGTGCTCACGAACAAAGAAGAGACAACACCAATACCTTCGATCCCAGTGGCGGCAACATGATCCCGTCAATGAGGAGGTACATCCGCACTGCGAGTCGCTCGATCCAGGAGGAGTGGGCATTGATTTGGACAGGGGAGCTCTATCCCAACACCAAGAGCTCAATTCCGATGATTAGGAGCTCCATTTTTACAGCAAGTCGATCGATCCAAAGAGGAGTGCTTCAATTTGACGGGAAAGCTCGATCTGGCGAGGCATGGATTTTGTCTTAGAGGGGATCAGTAAGAGCTAGTTGCTTCCCTCCTCATCATCAACTCCTCATGTGCTTAGTTGTTTAATTCCAATTTGATTTGTGATTTCTGTGGATTCTGTTGTGCTTTCTCGCAGGCTCCTCGTGTGCTTAGTTGCTATTTTGGTGAGTTTGTGGCCCAATCCGATATGGAAGTTCGCGGAGAGGCTGAGGGACTTCATGAAGTGGTGGCGGGTGAGAACAATATGGGAGGTTGATGGAGCGATCACGGCACGTGGCGGTACAAGGCTTGGAGGAGCTTGCTGAGCTGAGCGGGAAGGAGATGGAGCTGGAGCACGATAGAGCTGACGGTTGAGGTCCATTCGTCGGTGACATAGGAGGGAGAACTGTTGAAATATAAGAATTAGGTATATAGAGTTTGTTAGAGAGGGTGGGAGAGAATTTTTTTAAGATAACTTTCTATATGGAGATACTTAGGAAGTCTTTTGAGATGTTCACTTGATTCGACGACGACATGGTGATCAGGACGGCGACGTGGGTGGTTTTCCTGCTACTCGCGTTGCTGTCGTCCTCCTGTCGGGTGGCGAAGGCGTCGCACCAGGTCTTCGCCGAGACCGAGTACGACATCCAGCTCTCGGCCGAGGCCGAGCACTGGATCAACGGTACGTACCACCATGCAAGGTGCCACAACGTGTAAATTTGTTCGTCAGCTGCTGTGGCGTTGGAGAGGCTGATTAACGAGGTCGTGTTCTTGTGCGTGCAGATCCTAATGGCGTGATGTACTAAAGGGCGTGGGCCAACATCGTGTGGGCGCACCCCGCCTCGACGGACCTCGTCGACTGGATCGTGCTCCCGCTGGTGATCTACCTGACGGTGCCGTTCCACGTCAACGGCTGCTGGTCGGGCTCCGTGGCCGTGCTCCCAAACGGCACGTCAGTCATCATGTTCGTCGGTATTATCGAGGTTAATCTCTGATAATGATTTTAGATATACTGATCGAAAGGTGTATGAATAATGTTGAAAGTGTGCGTTTGTCTTTGTATGTTGAACTCAAAAATATCAGAATTATTCAGGTTTAGATCTTCCGAAAGATAACAACCGTACGTCCTATGTATTTTGTTATAAGTGTTTGTGAATCGATTACCCTTTACAAACTGAGTTCTCCTCTCTTTATATAATAGAGAGAACTCATAAGTGTGTCTCAATTAGTAGACTCACATCTAACTAGATATTCAACTCTTGCATTATATCCTGGAGAATCGGGTGAGCCAAATTTACCATGAGAGCTTTGACTATCTCCTCCAACCGTGAAACATCTCGACACCTGTCTTCCTTGGTCGTCCGACCTGTCTCATCACCGTACGCCGTAAGATCGTCTGTCAAGCTATCATGTCCCTGCGCCCCCGCGAGTCTACCTGCAAAACCGTTCACTTACCTGGACATTCTGTAGACCATATCTCGTCAGCGGCGTGGTACTATGCCACCCACAAGGTCTTATCCATAGCATTTAATGCTATAGGATGGGGCAATGTCTAACCATACCAGTCATGACTTTGTTACTAGATGAGGTAATTGAGGAAGAAAAACACTTAAGTAAATAACAATAAATATGATTAGATGGGTTGGATAAGGATTAGCCCGGTGACTAGCAAGAGTTAGTCACATCATCTCGTAATATCGTAAAGAAGTTGGTCGTGAAAGTCTTACGCTAATCGTGTGAGCTTAGATTTGATTGTGCGATAGACAAAATTTAGAAGATATCATATGTCAATCACCATACCACTCGTAAGACCCATTAGCTAGAAACCCTTATTCAATACTCCAATAGACATCGATGACCAGGATTGGCAGTGCAGAAAGTCGCGTATCCCAAGGACCTCTCCGACCCTTACCTCCGGGAGTGGGTCAAGCCGGACTACAACCCCGTCATCATGTCGGGGCCCGGGATGAACGCCACCGCGTTCCGTGACCCGACGACAGCTTGGCAGGGCCCCGACGGGCTCTGGAGGCTGGTGATCGGCACCAAGGACAACCACCGCGGCCTCCCGATGCTGTACCGCAGCAGGGACTTCAAGCGGTGGGCGCCCGCGCGCCGCGCGCCGGTGACACCGGCATGTGGGAGTGCCCAGACTTCTACCCGGTCACCTCCCCTGTTGTCGGCGGCAACGGCGGCACAAAGCACGTGCTCAAGGTGAGCCTCGACCTGACGCGGTTCGGGTACTACACGTTCGGCCAGTACAACCACGCCACCGAGACGTACGTGCCCGACGCGGCACTCGCCGACGGCAACGATGGGCTCCGGTACGACTACGGCAACTTTTACGCGTCCAAGACGTTCCTCGACTCGGCGGAGCAGCGCCGCATCCTGTGGGGGTGGGCCAACGAGTCGGACTCCACCGCCGACGACGTCCGCAAAGGCTGGGACGGCGTGCAGGCCATCCCGAGGAAGGTCTGGCTCGCGCCGGGCGGCAAGCAGCTTATGCAGTGGCCCGTCGACGAGATCGAGTCCCTCCGCGGCGGCCACGTCAACGTCACGGACAGGCTCGTCAAGGCGGGCACTACTTCGAGGTCACGGGGCTCGCGTCGCCCGCGCAGGCCGACGTGGAGGCGTCGTTCGAGGTGATGGACCTGGACAAGGCCGAGCCGTTCGACCCGGCCTGGCGCACGGCCGACGCGCGGACGGTGTGCGCGGCCCAAGGCGCGGACGCCAAGGGCGGCGTCTGGCCGTTCGGGCTGTGGGTGCTCACGTCCGACGATCTCAAGGAGCGGACGGCCGTGTTCTTCAGGGTGTTTAAGGGCGGCGACGGCAGCAAGCACGTCGTCCTCATGTGCAACGACCCGTCCAAGTCGTCGCACGCCGGCAACCTCTACAAGCCGACCTTCGCCGGCTTCGTTGACGTCGACATCGCCAAGACCGGCGGCAAGATCCCTCAGGACTCTGGTTCGTCACCGGCACCACCTTGGCCAATCTATTCTTGCATAAATTAGTTGTCTAATTAGTCATGTGATTTTGCTAATCGATGTCTTGATGGCCTTGGACATACGTGCAGGTTGACCACTCGGTGGTGGAGAGCTTCGGAGGCCACGGGAAGACGTGCATCCTGTCGAGGGTGTACCCGGCCAAGGCCGTCGGCGACAAGGCGTGCCTCTACGTGTTCAACAACGGCGAGTCGGACGTCAAGGTCACCCACCTGAACGCGTACGAGATGCGGTCGGCGAAGATCACATCTGACATGGAGCTGAACATGTGACTCTTGTAGTTAGCAGCTTATGAGTTGCATATTTAGTAGTTGTGATTAAACCAACTATTAAACGGCAAAACCAAGCTTGAACCGAAGGAGTTTCGGTCTTCTGCGCGTATGTTCAAAATTCTACTGCTTCATCCGATCCAGGCAAATTGCCAAAGCATCTGGGTTCACACATTGCAATATAAAAAGACTAGTACAACAAAAATCTTAGATAGGAAATGGGTCAGTCTTAAATAAATGAGCTGCTAGTTGTAGAATATACTCTTGTCGGATTTGAACTTAACGGAAAAAGGTAAGGTTCATAGAATTTTTTTTCCCATGAACCCTTTCCTCGAACTGAATGAATCTAAGGCTCTTAATTTATATTTCCCGTTCACCTGACAGAAATAGATTAAACTACAATATTTTAAAAAAACTAGACCAATTTAGGAGAAACTTTATATTAAGAAGAAAATAGGCAAAAAATATATATTATTTCCTCTATGTGTATTTTACATACCACATAAATTTGAACCTTTCCCCGATCCAAAACCCCGTTCCATTGCTGTCAGTCTGTCACCATTGCTGTCGACGCGCCTGCAGCGGCGGTACGCGGAGTCGTCCGAGCAGGGACTCGGCCTGCAGGCTTACGGCCAACGTTGGCCACACCCCGTCACGGGCAATCCGGCGGCTGCGCTCCTTCGCCGCCTCTCCACGGACGAGCGCCTGGCAGCGGGATTCCACATCGACGCTGCCAACGAGCGACCCTGAGTCCCTGACCTGAGCTACTCCTCCAGCGGCCGGATCGAAAGTGACTCGTATCAGCTAACTTTCAAAAGTGCAGAGTGCATGTAGTACAAGCTTGGTCAATTTGGGCTCAGCTTGCATGCAGATGCTGCAGCAGCACGAGGAGATCCGGAGTCTGGACAGTTGGAATAGATGCCAAGGTCGATTTGCCAAGTTAACTTGTGCTTGTATGTCACGAAAGCAGTCCAGCTTGCTGCAAGTTTAAAGTGCAAGCAAGGTATCCAATTATCACTCCAACCATCTCCATCGACTTTTTTCATATGCTATGGTCGTATATATATGCGTGGCAAGCAAACTGCCCGTCTCGGTACCTTGTCCTCACTCATCACTCCTCACTCTTTGCAGCCTGATCTACTGAGACTAGCATCTGCATGCTTCTCATGTCCAGCAAGTCAACAACCCCTTGTGTCTTCTTGTCTTTCTTGTCTTGAACCTGATCTACTGAGACTAGATCAATAGCAGAGCAGAGTCTGTAGTTAAAGGCGTATTCTGTTCGATCTGACCCTGTACAAGCCATGGAAAGAGGCATGGATCCCGCGGTGATGGGGGAGGCCATAGAGACAGGCATGGATCCCGCCACGTCGTTGAAAGCCATGGATCCCGCCACGTCGGGGAAAGCCATGCAGAGAGGCATGGACCCGGCGTTGTACAAGGCCGCGACGCAGGGGAAGGTGGCGAGCTTAAGGCAGCTGGCGGCGGCCGACCCCAAGATCCTGAGCTCCGTGACCCCCCAGCTCAACACGGCGCTCCACCTCGCCGCCTTACACGGCCACTCCAAGTTCGCCAGCGAGGTCCTCGACAAGAAGAGTGAGCTGCTCGTCGCCAAGAACGACGACGGCGACACCCCGCTGCACTTGGCGGCCAAGGCGGGCAAACTGAAGGTGGCGGAGCTGCTCGTCAGCGTCGCACGAGCCTGGCAGGACGACCCCAACACCGCGGACACGTCGCCCAACAGCCCCCTGCTCGTGACCAACAATGCGGGCAACACCCCGTTGCACGAGGCGGTGCGGAAGCGCAGGAGCGCCGTGGCGGTGATGCTGCTCGAGGCCGACCCCAACCGCGGCCACGACCTCAACGGCAGGAAGGAGTCGCCGCTGGACATGGCCGCCCGCGAGGGCCTTGTCCAGGTCGTCCGCAAGATAGTCGACATGCCCTGGGTACAGGGGCGGTTCGTCTTCTCCGTCAGCGGCACGGCTCTGCACCAGGCTGTGCTCGGCGGGCACACCAGTAAGCTGATTTTATAGAAGGAGCACCCAAACCCCTTAACCCCAATGCATATTTTTGTTCGCTTGTCAATCATCCACAAGACCGCAAGCATACTCTATGTATAGTAATTGCATACTCTACGATGCAGAGATCGTGGAGATCCTGCTGGAGAAGTGCCCTGACCTGATCGACCAGCCCGACTCCGACGGCAACAACGCCCTGCACTACGCGGCGCAGAAAAACCACCCGCACGCGGTGGAACTACTGCTCAACAGCCGGACGGAGCTGGCCTACAAGCCCAACGGTTGGATGGAGTCCCCGCTGCACGTCGCCGCGAGCTACGGCTCGACGGAGGCCATCAAGGCGCTGCTCCGGCACTGCCCCGACGTGGCGGAGATGGTGGACAGCGAGGGCCGCAACGCCTTCCACGCCTCCATCATCAGTGGCAAGATGAGTGCGCTCAGGTGCCTGCTCCGCCATGTCCGTCGCCCCGAGCTGCTCAACCGCGTCGACAAGCACGGAAACACGCCCCTGCACCTCGCCGCCCAGATGAGCCGCGTCCCGTCCGCGGTGATGCTGCTCAATGACCGCCGCGTCGACCCCTGCGTCCTCAACCACAAGGGCCAGACGGCGCGCAGCCTCGTCGAGATGAAGTTGCCCAGCGGTGAGATGGATGCCTACGAGATGTACCTATGGAAGCAGCTCAAGCGGCAAGAGTCCATCAGGTGCGGCAAGCAGCAGCTGCCGCCCCTCGCAACCTACCCCAGCCGCAGGGCCTCCAATGACAAATACTTCGAGCGCATCGTCGAGACCTACATCCTCGTTGCAACCCTCATCGCCACCGTCACCTTCGCCGCCACCTTCACCATGCCCGGCGGCTACCACCAGGAGAAAGGCATCGCCCTTCATGGCCACAAGACCGCCTTCAAGATCTTCATCATCTCCAACACAGTCGCTATGTGCAGCTCCATCATTGTCGTCTTCTGCTTCATCTGGGCATGGCAAGACCCCGTCAAGTTCAAGGTTGACCAGCTCTTGTGGGGCCACAGGCTCACCGTCCTCGCCTGCCTCGCCATGCTCGTCTCACTAATGACTGCCGTCTACATCACCGTAGCGCCCACAGCGCGGTGGCCGGCCTATGTCGTCATCGCCATTGGCTCCAGCACTCCGGCCGTGGTCTTCCTCATTCTGGGCAGGGAGGTGATCTACGTCCCGCTATAACTAGTAGCCATCAACATGTGCCGACTGTATATGCTAGTAATTATACAAAACACGCTCTACGTTATTCTCATAAATATTTTGACTTGTGTTCTTTGAAGATATGATTAAGTAATTCCCTCGATATCCCTGTTTATGAAGGAGTTGTCTATGCAAAATTAGCTAATCTGCACTGAGAATATTCCTGTTTGTTTTGCCCACGCAAAGGGAAGTTAATATGCTAATTATCAATGCACCTATTATATTCAGCTCTAACATTATATCAAAATACATATGTATTGGCATTACAGCAGGTCTACAATATAGAAACTGTTGATGAGTATAGGATTACTTTTGAAAATATATCGAGAAAATTATCCGTGGAACCCACGTCTGAAACAGACATTTTCAAAAGTTGTGACTTGTGAGGTTATGGTAGAACCTACAATCTAGATGAGAACTCACTAGAACACTATAGTGCGTTTGAGCACTCTTAATAACTTTTCAAGTTATTGGATGATTATGAGATGACACTATACATATAACATGACACTCCTCTTTTGAGCTCAGATTTATAAATACATTACTCTCCCCCGTCACAAATAAGTGTTATTTTGGATTGTATGATATCAACATATCTAAACTTTGACCATCGATATCTCTTTAATTCCGATTGAACTTTTGCAATGGTATAGCTATCTTTGATTTAGATAGTAGTTTCATAGTATTACAACTGTGTAATATTTTGCATGTATTTCATGCTACTAAATAGTCGTCAAAGTAATATGTTGGTGATTGTGTTGTCTAAAATTGCACATATTTGTGGCGGGATGGAGTAGTATTTGGAAATTAAATAAATAATTATTTAGGTCATTTCTTAATGTAGTTTCCCTATTTCATCACTTATTTTGCCTCCGTAAAATGTAGCAAAGAAGTGGTCATATATTAGTAAAGAAGCGAAGTCACATATAGCAAAGAAGCGAAGTTAATATACTCACATAATCTTAAATTATAGGCATTTCACGAAGTTCCATTGCATTGTCCATATATTGATAGACTAGTTATAAGTAGTTATGATTTGCATGATAACAAGGAATGAACTGAATGAGCTTCTTTGCCACGTAGTTAGTAATATACGATACGCATGACGATGGACAAAAACTATGTGAAACAGTGAAAGGATGTCCTGTTATTCTGAAAATGCTACTGGGTGAAATTCTTGGTACTTTAATGCACTGCGCATTTTCTTAGAGAAACTAGATGACCTTACTGGCAGTTAAATATACATGATAATAACTCAACAAGGCAAAATTAGATGAGCTTACTGGTAGCAAAAATAGGCATGACAAAAGGGCGAAAATTGCATGAGCTTATTGAGCAGTTAGAATATGCATGACAGTAAGGCAAAAAAGAAAAAAAAGAAAGAAAAAAAAGATGAGCTTATGTGCTAGTAGTTGGTAGCGTACGAATGACGTTGAGGGGGGGGGGGGGGTTGTAAAAACTGTGTGAAAAGATGTCCTGTTAATTCCTTGAAAAAAAAGTAGGTAAAATTAGTGGCATTCGAATGCATTGCTCATTCTCAATATAAATAACTACCAACATGTCTGGCTACCCAGGTGATAGTTTACTGTTGTTAGACTCATTGGGGATCCATTATGCATCAGCGTTCGAGTGTATCTCTTCAGTCCAGAGCTCTGATGAGGCATTGGAGTAAACCAAACGATTGTTAGAACTAATGCGCAGTTTCTGGTGAGGGGAAGCGTTGATCGGCGTCTGACACTCCAAAGACCGGCAACATTCCTCCGCCTGGTAAAACTTTGATCTCCCTGGCTTCTGTTCTTTCGTTGCATTTGCTAACTATCATGGTGGCATTCTTAAAATTGCCGTTTAACGGCGCTGCAGGTTGACTGCTATGTGGGGGACACATTTCAGGCCATTGCGAGACGAGTATCCCATTCACACTCTAATCAACCAGTGCCGTAGGCGACAATGGTCACCTTCATTTACTTGACGTAGAGCTGCACTTCAAGGTTGGGAAGGACAGTGTGCAAATGCGATTGATCGATGATCCACCTCAATCGGAGGACTGTTGCATACTTGCATATTATCACATATGCACAGGCCAGGCTCTGCTCCGCTTATCACTTGATATGTATGTTCATCAGTTATCTATTATGCACTTGTATTTAAGCGAAAATAATGCATGCCACATATTCTTGTGTACTTTTAAACTTTAGACGCTAGTTACACAATCAATTCAAAGGTACGTAACAAACTAACAAGTGGCACACTCTAATAGCGTGGTTAGCCTCGCTGCAATATTTGGTCATGATAATCTTTGATTAAAAATTAATTTTTTAATTTTTTATAAGATTATTGTCATTTAGTTACAAAACATGTAAAATTAGAAGAAAAGATAAAATTATGTTAGTGGAACAAAAAATTATTTATACTACAAACTTGTACCTGAATCGTATACATGTATTGGTTCGATTTGTATAAATTTTGATCAACTACTAAAATCATACATCAAATGTAGGAGCTCAACCAAAATCAAAATATATTTTCCTTATATGCGTGTTGTATCCTGCCGATGTTTGTTTGATGCGATGACCTTAAGTTGTACGGTGCTTCTTAATCTATTATCTTAGTAAGAATTTTGAAATTTTTTCATTATTTTTTATTATGAATTTTAGCTATTGATTAATTATATTTTACATGGAATTTTATTTAGGTATTTAATTTTTATAATAATTTGATTTGTTTTCTATGAATATATTTGATATGGATCCTTCATTTTTCCATTCTAACACAAACTTCAATTATAATTTATTTTATTTTATTTAGACTCTTTATTTAGATATTTTGTTTCCCAAATCATACGGAATCGAAGTGCTAATTTTCCATAATTTTTAATTCTATATTTAGATATTTATTAATCATATTTTATATGAACTCTTTGATTTAATCTAGACTGTTAGATGTTCCTAACAATGAGTGGTCTAGATTTTTTTATTAACATAATAATTTTGTGACCTTAAGAGCGAACATTGTAGCTCCTTTTAACACTCAAATAATAGTAGAACTAGAAAGGCGGCTCACGCTAATAGCGTGGCTAGCTTCACTGCAATATTTTTTATAATAATATTTGATTAACAAATAGTATTTTAGCTTTTTTAATGAGGTTAGTGTCATTTATTTATGAAACACATAAAATTAGAAGAAAATTATCTCAAAGAAAGAGAAAATAATTTATTCTTCAAATTTATACCGTAATCATATACATGTATTAGTTTGGTTTGTATAATTTTTGATCAACTATCAAAATCTGCATTAGGTGTAAACAGTCCAATCAAAATCAAAATAAGTTGGTCTTACCTGCATGTTATGCTTTGCTAGTTACCTGCTTGATGTGATGACCATGAGTTACACGGTTCTTCTTAATCTATTATCTTAGTAAGAATTTTGAGTTTTTTTTATTTTTTATTATAATTTTTAGATATTGATTAATTATCTTTTACATGGGTTCTTTATTTAGGTATTTGATTTTTTTCTAAAACTATATTTGATATGGATCTTCTTTTTTTCTATCTAATCCCAATTTTAATTATTATTTATTTTACTTTATTTGGACTCTTTATAGATATTTTGCTTTACAAACCGTATGTAAACCGAACTACTAATTTTTTATAATTTTAATTCTGAAACTATCTATTTATTATCATATTTGATGTGAATTTTTTGGTTAAATCTAGACTCTATGCTCAATGAGTAGTCTAGATTCTTTTTTTTTTTCAGTTATCGTGATAATTTTTAGACCTTGGAACGTGGATGCTTCATTTAACACTTAGATAAGATACTAATAGATAGATTCAAATGACCAACGATTACACATACGCACTTACGTACGCGCCAAAAAAAAAAAAAAAACACAAAGCGCGGAAGCGCGTGCGTATAGCGTGTCTCTTGTTGTCCTTGTAACTAGAGGCGCTCTTAGCCTTCAACCGCGCTTTAATTGATCTCCATTAGCACCGCATGGCTTTCTTCTTGTCGATGCTGGGCTTGGACACGACGGTGCCGTCGTTGCCAGCGAACGCCTTGCACTTGTCCTTCCTGGTGAAACTGGTGCACTCGTAGGACAGCGTGGAGGCGATGAGACGCTGGATGTAGTTGGCCACCTCGTGGCTGCTCTTCCCGCCGCAGCAGGTGAGCTCGGCGGGGAGCTTGTTGAGGAACGTGACCACGTACCCCGCCTGGGCTCGAGTTCATGAAGAAGTAGAAGGGGTCCAGCCCCTTCCACCCGAGCGCCGTCGTGCCGTGGAACATGCTCATCTGGTTCTCCATCGCCATCGGCACGATCTCGTCCGTCAGCTCAGCGAACAGCGCCGAGAAACGGAGCAGGAACGGCTCCCGGCACGTCGTGCCCTAGGGGCAGATCACCAGGTCGCCCTCCGTCAGGAGGCGCCGGATCATCGCCGCGTCGGCGGCGCGGTCACGGGTCAGCCGCACCGTGCGGATCGGCGACAAGATCTCCGACAGCCGCGAAACCTGTTGTTGTTACTA
This sequence comes from Phragmites australis, assembly GCF_958298935.1. Taxonomy (NCBI): domain Eukaryota; kingdom Viridiplantae; phylum Streptophyta; class Magnoliopsida; order Poales; family Poaceae; genus Phragmites; species Phragmites australis. The sequence continues at coordinate 43,801,489 of NC_084923.1, forward strand.
TCGGTGAGCATTGATTGAGTGATGGATTCTTTGAAGTGACTTGCATGACATGTAGCATTGAAGTTGCATGACACGTACCGAGTAGGTGACGGCGGTGATGGGGCGGCCGAGCGCAGTGGAGAGAGGAAGATGGGGTCGAGGAGGGTGCGGTGGGAGCAGATGAAGAGCAAGCCCGTCTGGCCGGTCTCGCGGCTGGCCGGCGGGGAGGGGTTCCCTTGATGGTGACGCGGACGCCCAAAGCGCGGACCGCGTGGTACACCAGGCGCATCGGCAGGAGCGCGCCCGCGGCGATGCGGAGGCACGCGAGCAAGAACCCGATGGGGATCCGGAGCACGGTGAGCAGCGCGAGCGCTGGCGACGGCTTCTGGACGAGCCGGCCGTCGTGGAAGACCACCGGCTTCGGCAGGTCCTCCCGCTGCACGGGCTTCAGCTTCGGCGTCGCGGGCACCACGTAGCCCTCCATGCACAGTCTCATGAACGGGTAGTCCGTCTTCCTGTCGCCGAGGCCGACCTCCGGCGCGACGTCGCCAAACGCCTTCCGGAGCGCACCCGTCTTGTTCTCGCCGACGAGCACTCCGGGGAGCGGACGAGCCCTGTCGCCGGCGGTGCCACACCACGAGCTCCGTGCCGATGACGACGTCCGTGCCATGTACTCCTTGAGGAACGCCTCGACCAAGATCCTCGGGTTCGCGGTGAGAAGGCACCAGCGCTCGCACGCCGAGAACACGCGCCACGACTCCGGATGGAGGTCGGAGCAATAGATCTTGGGCAATACGGCGGCGCCACGACCTCGATGTCGACGACCCTGACGCCGGCTATGGACGCGAAGATGAGCACCTGGATGCCGCCCGGCTCGGACACGAGGTAGTAGAGCAGCCCCGCGAGCGACGCCAGCACGATAAGCAGCAGCAGCCACGGCACGCCACCGGTTATTTTGGGATTTTAGAACACAGACACCGCCGTATTTTAGAAAATAGATAATATGTTAACGTATTTACAAATTTAACAACCGTATTCGAAACCTCAAACGCCGAAAACTGACTTTCGGTAATTCAGAATCCGAAAACAGTCGGACCCCACAATTTTCGACAACTCAGTTGCCCGGAAGCTACAGGAAAGAAGCTAGCAAGCAAAAGTATATAAAAGTGCATGTTTTTTATTTAATTCACGATTTTTTTGAAAATACAAAAATAGTCCAAAAATTCTAAATGTTTTCATGATCAAACTAGAGATCGCCATCAACCCATTTTAATTAGTTTGGTCCAAAAAGTCTGAGCCAATATTTAATTAGAATTCTCCAAATAAATCAACTTTTATAAATTCTAGCAATATTTAATGCCTCAAATAATTTCTAAAAAATCTAGAAAAATTCACTAATATTGTTATAATGTGATATACTAATTTATAAAAATATTTCCATCCCTATGTTATTTAGTGTAAAAGTGAGTTGCTTTGTAATGCTTCGTTTATATGCATTTTTATCATTTCATGTGATATTCTCTTTTTAATTCAATTTGAATAAAAATAATGCAACATGTACAAAATTTTAGTTCTCATATTAATATTAAGCCTTTGTAATGCTCCATTTATATATATTTTTTATCATTTCATGCCATATTATCTTTTTAATTCAATTTGAATAAAAAATCTATTTTCTTATTTGTTTTCTCACATATAATTTCTTTTATCTTCATCATAAATTTTATGATAATTATTATTATGTATCACACTACAAATTAAATCTGGATCTCAAATGCATGAGACTATATTTTAGGCCCTCTCCAACAGGATCTGCAAATTTGAGGATTCTAGTGCTACAGTATTTTACGGGATACTGTGGCACTAGAAATTTGTCTCCAACAGAGTCTGTATTCAGTGATACAGTACTGCTACAGGTTAGAGATAGAGATGCTGTAATAGTGATAGGGGATACTGTAATAGTATTTTGAGGATGAAAATTTAAGATGGCTATTGGAGATAGTCTTATAAGATTTCCTTGGTCCAGCTAAATTCTAGAGCCAGGCGTTTTTTCAAAGTAGGATGCTTTTCGTGAAATTCTGTTCGTTGATGAGAAATCAGACGGTGCAGAAAACTCTGTTGAAACGTCACTCGTGCCACGTATATAATGAAATAGTCGCCACGCGCTCCAGCACCAGTCGGCTGGGCAGTCCGCAGTTACCACCTTGCCCAGTTCCAACTTCCAAGGCCCAACCAACTACCGATGTCCTCCTCCTCCCCTGCCCCGTCGCCGCCGTCTCCTTCCCCCTCCCGCCTCGTGCCGCAGCTGCTCGTCGCGCTCCTCCAGCGCCGCCGCTTCGACTCCACGCTCCGCCCGTCCCCGACCTTCCGCGGCTTCTCCCCGCACTCCATCGCCGCCGCGCTCGCCGCCATCCCGCGCCTCCTCCTCCCGCGCTCCCCGCGCCGCCTCTGCCCGCAGCGCCCCTTCCCTGCCACCGCCTCCTCCCCCGCCAATCGCCGCCTCGCCGCCGCCCTCACCCTCGCCTTCCTCTCCTGGTCCCACGACCACGCCCACCCACAACAGGTGCCGCTCTCCGAGGCCCCGCTCCGCGCCGCCGCACTGGCGCTCGCCCGTGCCCGCGCGCTCCCGGCGCTCTTCCGCCTCCTACGCTCGCACACGCCTCTCGTCTCCACCGCCGCGCTCACCGACGTCGTCCGCGCGCTCGGCGAGGAAGGGCTCCCGCGCCACGCGCTCGCCGCCTTTCACCGCATGCGCCAGCTCCGCTGCGCCCCTGACGCGCAGTGCTACAACACCTTGATCGCCGCGCTGTGTCAGAATGGGCGGTTCAGGGAGGCCAGGTTCCTGCTCGACCAGATGGAGCGCCCCGGCGCGCGCTGCGCGCCCGATTCCTACACGTACACGGTGCTCATTTCCTGGTACTGTCGGATCGGGGTGGGGACAGGGTGCCGGAAGGCGGCAAGGCGGAGGATCTACGAGGCGGGGAGGCTGTTCCGGAGGATGGGGGAGAAAGGGCTCGAGCCGGACGTCGTGACCTACAACTGCTTGATCAATGGCTTGTGCAAGACGTACCGTGTCGAGCGCGCCCACGAGGTGTTTGATGAAATGCTGAGCAAGGGGTGCGCACCAAACCGGGTCACGTATAATTCGTTCGTGAGATATTACAGTGTGGTCAACGAGGTGGACAAAGCTGTTGAGTGGATGAGGGAAATGGTTGCGAGGGGGCACGGGATGGCTTCATCGAGCACATACACTCCTGTAATCCACTCCTTGTGCGAGAGCGGGAGGGTTGGCGAGGCGAGGCGGTTCTTGATTGAGATGGCTGAAAGTGGGCATCTGCCGAGGGAGCACACTTACAAGCTGGTGAAGGATGCAATTGAGGATGCTGGTGAGGAGCCCTTGACGGGAGAGTTATGTCAGTCCATTGAGGATGGCATTAAGGAGAGATGTCGACAGGTGATGCGAATTAAGCCCGTAATGCGACCAGTCAGAAGATGATCTGGGAGAAAAATTGAGCCTGTGCATACTTGTAAGGCACTTGCCTCGTGAGAGAAGCTGGTCCTGCAAGCAAAGGGTTCTCGGTTCAGATGTCTAAACTCTAAAGGGGTGCATGGCTACACGCTATATGTATGTAAGCCTATGAAGACTGAGCGCTCTTGTAAGGAGGCTTTGCTGAAAGAACCTTACCAGGTAGTGGTGATGATACCAGGGAGAACCACTGGATTGTGGTGAGGATGAAGCCCAAAATGCTGTTATTCACAAGACAGTATGAAGCTAAAATGAAGTTGATCTGTGCAGAAGGTAAATTATGTCTGAGTTTCGACATTCTTGCTCACCATTGAGTAGGAATAGTTTTCTTGGAACAACCCATTCTTTTTATTTGCAAGCAGTTAGAGCATTTATGTCTGTAGGTCTTTTTGGGATCATGTAGTTTGCAGAAGATATAATACGGAAATGGCCTTTGCTTGTCAGCCACAACAATGAATTTTGCGATTTGCTGTTATCTAACCTAAACCATTGTCAGCATTGTCTGTTTCTTTTTTCCATCTTGATTGCTTTTTTATAAGACCTCATTATATGAATAATGAAGAATGTGTTTGTCTTTCAGGCCCACATATGTTTGATCTATCAGAGTTGTTGGTTTGTGGTGAAAGTTCTTACCTTGTGTGTGTGCCATTTACAGTACTTTTTAGTTTTTTGAAATGCCATCGTGGGGATTAACTTGTAATACACCCACATGAAGAAGTCACCTAGGTCATCACAATTTCAGCATTGTAAGATATTCGTCTTCCTTGCTGCAGTTCATAATTGCATACACAAACAGGGTGCCATATTCGTTTTCCTGTATATACTTTCACAGACTACTGTAGCACCAAATCCTATCCATTTAGATCCAACGTCTCGCGGTGGACTGAAGTCACGATCCCGTTCCGTCAAGTCCAAGGTGCCACGGCAGTCCTCTTCTCGGCAAAGAACAAGAAGCTATTGTCGTTGGCCCGTATCGCTCTGGTGCTTTAGAAACAGCAAGCAGATGAATGTACTTGTGCTTTACAGCTTTAGAAACAGCAAGCAGATGCACCTGCTGCACTATTGCTTGAAAACCAAGAAAGGGCGCAACATCGATCCTTTTCTAATTCATTCATATTCAACTAGATGACAGGAACCCAAATGCATACTTCCCCAGGACAAAGTTTGAAGGTCAGGTCTGCTCTACAAGTATGCACCAGCTCAAAACCATTTATTTAGGAGCAGTTGAAAGTGAAACCAAAAATTGTTCTGCTTGCTGTTCAAAGTGAAACAAGAAACTCTTCTGTCTGTCCAGAAGCTGCAGAAATAATAGGCGGTGGGCAAACTAATGAAATCTAGAAAACATAATTCTAGTTGCAACTTGTATGTAAAGTCAGCTCTAGCTCAAAAGGATTCAATTTTTTTGTAGGGGATAATCACACTTACTCCCCACGTAACAACTTCATTTCACCTTACTGACAAATAACGAACGAGAGAGAGAGAGAGAGAGAGAGAGAGAGAGAGAGAGAGAGAGAGAGAGCACAAACCAGAAGCACCCAGACAGCAGCTACAAACCATTACGAAGCACACATTCTGCTACACAGTGATCACAGAAACTCACAAAATCCACACCTCTGTTACGGAAACAACTGCGACAAACAACTAGATCCACCTATATCACAGGTTAAGATTCACACGAGGCGAGGATGTGAGGCATCGAGATCGAGCGTAGGGGCGACGGTATCAGCAGGACGAAGGGCGGCGGCTCCATGGACGGCAGCAACGGCCAGGCGGCCAAGCGACGGGTAGCATCGGCCAGGCGGCGCGGGGGCGATGACGGCAGGGGAGGGCTGACGACGGCTCGGCGCGACTGGTGGCGGCGACGCGATGCGGTTGGAAACGGCTAGCAGCTGACGGAGGAGGGACGCCGGCGGCGCTGGTAGGTAGGGGGCGGTGAGGATTGTTGCTGTGTTGGGTGGAAACGCGGGGGGGGGAGGTGAGAGGAAACGGGGGAGAGGCGTGGCAGCAGGGTTCACACTATGTTTGAGGCACGACAATCAGGTAACCGGAAATTCGTGTTTATCATGAAAACCGTTTAAAATTTGATGAGATTCCGTTTAAAATTTGGTCGATCAAATTTGTAATTTGAAGGAAAAATCAATCGAATCGGCATTCGGTAACCGTCGAATTAGACCGGTTACCGAGTGAATTCACCGATTCATCAACAGGTTTTTCTGCATTTTCCATATTTCTATGTAACCGTTTATTTTTCTAGATTTATCAAGCGTTTTTTTTCGAATTTCCGTGAAGTTCAATCAAAAAACTAAAAAATAGCTCAGTATTGTAAAATTAATAACTAATTCATCTGAGATTCAAGTAAAATAAAACAAATTTTATTAGTTTCCTTTTAATATGATCTACATGATAAAAGTATTTATACTCATAAAAAAGTTGAATAATTTCTATGAGAAAATGTATTTACTAAACCTAGTTAAATGCATAGTTAACTTTGTGTTAATTCAAAAATCATAAAACTAATTTTGTTAGTCTTCTTTACATGGTCCTATATCTTTTAAAAATATATAAACTCATGAAATAGTTATTATAACATGCAGGATCATGTAAATTTGTTGCAACTAGATAAATTCGTAACTAACCCATCACACCTCTAAAATTAGTGAAATTACTTTTATTAATTTACTTATACTATGCTTTATGTAAAAAAATAATGATAGATATTGAAAAAGTTAATTACAGTGCTATTTCTTAACATATTCATTTTATGCTTGTGAACTTTGTAAAAATTATGGAGAAATTAATAAAACTCTAAATAAAATGAAATTAATTTTAAAGATCCTCTTAAGATACGCCATACACAAGAAAGATATGTGTTTACATGTTAAATTTTATCTTTAACATGAGTTAATAAATGAGCGGTACGTTTCAATTTTTTTTTTCAAACTTCCTTCCTATAGAATATGATGCAAACGACATTATTTTTGAAAAAAAAATCACAGAATGTCTTAGAATTGTCTCTAGTTTTTTAAGAATTTTTAAATATTTTTTGGAATTTTTTGAATTCAAATTTGAAAACTACTCGTATTATAAATTCGGTGCGGCCCGGTAAGTTCGGTAATCACGGTTTTCGGCCGGTTACCAGTGATAAGTTGAACCCTGCGTGCGAGTCAGGTGTATGGGTTCATCCGGCCAATTTCACTCGATGAGTTCCTCCAGATTCGAGGGCAATATTCTTCTGAGGTGGTCATCCTATCCAACTTATCTAAAAAAACTAAATGAACATCTCCTATTTAGAAATATCCTTCTAACCAAATACATTCTCAGTGAACATGCTACCCTTGAAGCAGGGACTAATTCTGTAAATATAACATAACGAGATGGAAATGAGGCATAAGAAAGCAGTATAAATGTCACACAAATGGTTTACTATGCTGAAAAGTCTTGCCTATATAAAATGATTCGTAAATGTGACATCTCTACAAAAAGCGAACTTTACACATGAGCTCGAAATGTGAATACAAGGACCCCAAAAATTAGTTTCACACATTGCACACAACATCCAAAATATGTTTGACAGAGGATTTTATACTGTTCCGTCATACTGATACAAAAAGAGAAGCTCTGTAAGCTTAGGTCGTCTGCTTTTCTGTTTGCGCGTCCTTTGCTGTACCAAATGATCATATGTTTGCCCAGCTCCTCTGTTTTATGCTTAGGAAATATTCAGAGATCTGGCTCTTCACGGTTTCCATGCTGACGGTGGTGGTGGGGTAGTTGGGAACAACGGAGGAATTGCAGAGAAAATGGTGTTCTTATCAATTCCAGACTTTCCAGTATTGATGTCTGCTAGAGAAATCAGTGCTGCAACCAACCCAGCATTTGCTGCAAGAGTAGGCTCTGTGTAATTGTAGTTCGTGCGGACATCTTTGAAACGATCATGCCTGTCAGGGCCAGCGACCATTGCTCCAATGAGGATATTAGGGTTTGCCTTTTTAGTCTCCCTCCATTTGAAACCTCCTTTGCATCCGTACTTGGCTCCATTATGAGGTATTGATGCGCCTCTGTGATGAGGACGCTTGGGGTACTTGTTTCCAAAACCCACAACGTAGCTCATCTTTAGTGGGTTCTTTCCAAGGATGTAATCAAGCTGCAAATTGAAGGGATTCAATTGTCATTTCACTTTGTCTGCTAATGCAACATTAGTCACTTAACGAGCATTAAGAACAAAACCTCACCTGTGACCTGGCAAACTTGCGGAGGACTTCTGTGGTGTAGAAATTAGGTCCACAGTACCAGCCAGGTGTATCTGCAGCTTCAAGATAATCACTATATAAAGAAGCAAGGAAAGCTGCATTGACAGCATACTGAAGTGGCTGAGGCCTTCCATGGTTGAGTTGTATTAATCCTCCTGCAAAATATTCCATTGTTTAGCTTTCTTCTGTGGCTAGTGGGAAAGAAAGAGAGAAACAAAGAGGGACATCACCAACCTTTGGTGAAGTTGAATGAATTGAATAGAGGTAAATATGAGCACATAACGTTGTCGGTTTGGTTGTGGAATGTCCTTAATATTTCTTCGTAAGGGTACCCTGGACTTAGGAAGAGCCGCAACCTGCTAAGAAGAACCTGGGATAAAGTAGAAACTATGTTAATGTTGGATCAATATTCATTAAAGGGCTGCATTATAACATTGATCAGCCTTTCTCATTTTCCTTGGTGGTCTAGTTGCTTGAGAAAAACACTAAAGTTTTTCTTTATGTACAGATTATGCAAGTGTTTCTGACACATTCAGTACAGAGGATCATGTTTTCATTTCCATTCAGATTATGCCGAGTATTTTTAATATTTTCAGTGCCAAAGTATGAAATATGCTAACCTGAGCTCCTGGAAGTTTGTCGTCCCAGGTAAACACTCCATAGTTTGGACTGCCAAACCAGTAAGCTCCAGCATGCTTTGCCATTCCTGGAGCCGTGGCGATTGTAAGGTATGAATTGTTCCCTGTGGCAAAGTACATCCATGCACCACCCCACACAAACTCATCCCAGTAGCTGGTGGAATTGTAGAAAATTGCCTGATCAGATCCATTGGGGCTGTATCGCCCACGCTGCTGCCTGCCGAACTTGTACAGGGCTTTTGCACCATGGACGAGCTTGTCAGAGTAGGTCTTGCTGTCCTTGAACACTATGGAAGCTGCAGCCAGGGCAGCAGCCATTTCAGCGGCAAGATCTGAGCAAGCGTGGCACTCAGTGACAGGCCTGGGGTAATCGATATCCTCTGGTCTCATCCAGCAGTAGTGGTCATTAGGCGTGGAGCCTTTAGAGGTGTCACCTAGACCCACCTGCAATAAGATGTTTCATATGGCATCAATGATTTGCTGTCACGACAGTCAGCTGCCTGTTGATGCGTTGTCAAAAGGACACTGGAAGTATACTCAGTTTGGTGGATCAGATGGCCAATTTCTTTGGACATATGAAATCAGCAGATCGAGATGATCAACTAACCTGGGCAACAATCCGGTCGATTGTGTCCGCGGATGAATTGAAAGTCTTGAGGATGTAGTCTGTTCCCCACTTGATCAACTCCTTGACATGGTCAAGCTCGCCGATGGCCTCATACTTGGCCCTGTACTCGATCACACTCCAGCTGAGCATGGTCATGGACCAGGCCATTGGGTAGTTGAACTTGATGGCGTCCCCTGCGTCGTAGAAGCCTCCGACCAAGCTCCTCCGGACGGCACTGTCGGAGAGGCCGTCTTTCATGCATGATTTGCCTCTCCAGCTTACGCCGTTGTGCTTCGGCAGCGGACCGGCTGGCATCCCAGAAGACACATCGTCAGTCAGAAGGTGAACAGAGTTTTTGTCGGTGCAATCTTTCTGTTCACCGATGTAGTTCTTTATACGAATTCATAGTGTTTTTGCGATCTTTTTCAGATCAGAGTGAAAGACAGTAGTGATTTTTCTCTCCCCCACGTGGACTGTGCTCTGGTTAAATATGGTGGAGTATATATGCAGTGTATATCTACTGGAAAAGGTCAGATCTTTAGCACCCAAGGCATGCTAAATGTAGAAATGAAGAATGGAATGTGTGCCATGAAAAGAAGGGCGAGAAATGACATGAGAAACATCTCTAACTGCCAGAATTATCTGCATGCCATGGTCCATGGCCACGCAAAACCGGATATGACGCAGAATTCAGCGAGAGGAGGAACCGAGGAAGGAACGGGGCAGCAAGGATGAACTCACATCGCTGCGCGTTGAAGAACATGAGCGCCTTGTGCAGCGCCTGCGTGTACTGGTCGGGCGGCGGCGGCGGCGGGCGCTTGTGCGGGACGAGCTTGACGATCATCATGATGAAGCCGATGAAGAGGCCGACGCCGAGGATGGTGCCGACGGTCCACATGAAGATCTTGCGGTCGACGACGACGCAGCCGAGGTCGACGTACCTCTTCTTCTTCTTGCCCGCCTGGTCGCCCGGGCCGGCCAGGAGCCAGCTCTGCTGCGTCTCGTCCAGCTGCCGCATCAGCGCCGCCCGGTCCAGGTCCCGGCTCCGGTCGTCGTCCGTCGCCGAGTCCGCATTCGAGATCTCCAGCGGCCCGCCCCACGGGTCCCGCCCGAACATCCTGCCGGCTTTCCTACCCCTCCCGCGCCGCCGCGGCTGTTTCTCCTCTCCCCGACGGCGGCAATGCGATTTCTTGGAGTGGGTGAGGCCGAGCGAGCGAGCGAGCAGGGTAGGCGTGCGGGTAGTGAGTGATGGAGATGGCAGTGCACGGCGGGTGTCGTGCGATGTTATGGCGTGAGATGGGGTGGGAGGGATCGGTGGTTGGGGCGTCGCTTTCGTCCGTCCGCTTGCTATCTTTTCGGGCCCGGTCTCTCGTCTCGCGTAGCCGCTGCGCTATCGATCGACGGAACCGACGGGTGGGTGGGTGCGCCGCGCCGCGTGGTTCCCCTCTGCCCAGTGCGCCCGTCTGCTCAGAGCGCTACGCGTTAGGCTCGTCGGTCGTATTCCGCAGCTTCTAACTGCTATCGTATATAGGCGAGCTCAATGACTAGTTATCTCCTAAATATTCATTAGGCGAGCTCAATGACTAGTTATCTTGTAAATATCCATTTCATTGTAACACTTGGTACGTTTGGCTCATGTTTGGGGTGCAAATGCAATCCACCCCACCCGAACCTCTGCGCCGACGTACCTAGGAAATCTCCATTTTTCAGGTCACACATGTTGCTCGAATTGCTTGGAATCTAACTGGTACACAACACAAGTATTCTTGCCATCCATGCCGTGAGAAGATGCGGTTGTCGCTGTGGTAGTTGCAGGGTATTTGGGTGGTCGGTCATATAAGAAAAGGGAAGGGAGGTAAGTCTTTGTTACAGTACTAACTTTTGTAGATCCGGCAGGGAGGCATGGTTGCTCGTACGTACCTCATCAAACTGTACGTGACGAGGAAAGATTGGCGCCAAATGAAGCATGACAGCGACAGCATTAACTTGCTCCCATTGCGTGCCTTTGCACAGCAGTCACCGTTGCTCAAAGGCCTATGCAAAACACTTGTAGTTGTACTACTAGACTACCACTAGCAGTATTAATCACGCATTGCCGATTCAGACTCTGTTCTTTCTCTGTCGTTTTCCCTTTTTCTTTAATGCATAGTTTAGCCGGGCTTCACAGAGTTTGTTGGATTTGAGGGAAGATGAAGACACCACATAGCTCAAAGCATGTGGTGGAGAGGAAATGGGGAAGGCACGCTGGCCCTAGCAGACTGGTGCCCTATGATGGTTCTCCCTTTCTTTTTCTAGCCAACAACCACCGTTTCTTAATTTTATCCCCCGGCATATATACTATCTAGGACATGCATTATCTGCTAGATAAAACGAGATTCCTATCTATGGTGCCGGCCGGTATCAACTTTGCCTACATCAAGTGGTTCTTTTAAAATGCATAGCCACATACTTTATATGGGTTTCTAAGAACCGTTCCCCTGCAAACTAAAGAAGAAGGACACGCTGATAAGAATAGTTCACTTGTTTGATCAAATCAAATCGTTCGGGTGGACGCTTTGCCCTCCATTGCTTCGTCGGAAAAATAATGTTTACTCGTAGTCACGAATACGATTGTTGTAGAGTCCAGCCGTGATGAACACTACTAGTAGTGTAAGTCACTGCGCACCGCGCACCCTGGGACATGATGACTTGTGATTGGCCGTGGTGGAAGAAAATTATATGAGATCAGGTTTTACAGAAAGATCTCTTTTTATACATGTCATGTATCTTTTTCTTTCTTTCAGTCGCATGTATTAGACGTTAGATCAAAGAAAAACAATATTAATTAGAATTTTATAGAAATCTTTCGATAAAAAGTCTCTTTCTAACAGCAGTTGATGTGGATGTGAGTATGCACAACTTAATCGGCGAGGGGTCACTCTCTCTTTCACAATTGACTCCCTCGCCTGGCAGGACGGGGACTGGCCAGCAGCAATAAGGAAAACGAAAGGAGAAAGAAAAAAAAATACCGATTAAAAAGAAAAGGAGATCAGGCGAGCTGTCGGCGGACTGCTGTCGGTGGCAGATTCCTTGACCCCCTTGCATTGGATGCCATGCCAGGACTCGTGTCGTCAGACGACCATGTGGCCGTTGCTCTGCAGCCTCATCTGCCGCTCAAGGTACTACTGTATAAGAATGAAATGCCTCGCATTGCGCCCTGCACGGAACCCCAAGCAGATTCGCGCGTCTCTTATGTGAGGAGAGTGTACTACTTTTATTTTAAATAGATATTGTTTTAAAATTTTGATTTATTTTTAAATATATCGTTTTAAATTTTTAATATAGTATTTTACTTAAAGGCTATTGAAAAGTAGAGTTTTAATTCAATAAGTGTGATGCATTATTGATTTATGTGCTATTAATTGAATATTAAAAAAAATTAGAAAGGGTAAACATGTCATACATTAAAAAAGTTTATAATAATATTGTTTTATGGATTAAAAGCTAAAATGACATTTAAAAAGATCGGAGGTAGTATAGCATATTAACGTGCCGGGGAAAGGGCGGTGACACTCGCACCACGTCAAGTGGAGCCCGCCGCTACCAAATTCTCTCTTTCTTTTCCTACCCTTTTGTTTCGAGCCATCGGATCACCAGAAGGCTGGGTGGACCTAGTCCACCAAAGGCTGCCAGGAATAGAATGGACGGATCGGATCACCAGAAGCATACGAACGAGTGTTTTCACGACTTCAGTTTTTCTTTGAGCTCAAGTCGGACGCACACACGACTTGATTGCACTGAACCTGGATCGGACTACCTTTTTGTGCTTCTGGAACAACTTTTCTTCAAGGTAGTGGCAAATATCGGCTAGCGTAGTGACTTTTCAATTTGAAATATCTGAAACGTACATACGGGTGAGTTGATAGTTCGGTGGTAAAACTTTATGGGTAGAAATATACTGCCGCTATTATAAGGACACCCGGATCTTCCGTGCAATGTAAGGAATGATAAGGTGGTTGCTTCAGATAGTTGCACTCGCACATGTTTGCATGTCTTTATCCTGACAGCAAGATAATGCAAGTCTGAAGCACAAGGATGTAGTAAATATACCAAAAAAAGTAAGGGTTCTGTTAATTGACTCCATCATTAGGCATAAATCATGGCTTTGCTATTGAGATTGAGCACCCAAAAGTTACAAGCTGAAAAGCATACTGGATACATCTGTGTACAGTGTACTCTTGATATGATATCGCCACAGGGTACATAGAATCGTACAAGTGTACAAGCCTTCTCGTAGAATACTAGTTAGCATAGCAGGCTACGAGATCTCTTTGGCATGGTGTTCATTAATGTCACTTGATGCTGATGCTTGGAAGGCAGGCCTTTTTTCTTCGGGTTGTGGATCTGTGAACCGGAATGAAAGAGAAAATATGATCTCCCAGTGCATCAAGATGACCGTCATCCTATGCCCTCGCTAGGTCGGTTATGTCCAACAACGATTTCACCTCATGACAAGTGATGATATGATATAGACAACATTCCTTGTCATCAATAGATCTGCATATTGATTGCTGAAGAAATGTATGTTAGTGTGTTACCGTGGTGAAGACCTATGTGCATAAAGAACTAAAACGGTGCATTACGGCAGTAAAGATCTAAAATATGCATAAGAAAATAAGACAGTATACCTTGTAAGCAAGTTTTTCCTCAATGCTTTACAAATCATCTCAAGATCTTCTCTTTTTCTCTGATCATGTTGGCTTATACATTAGTGTAAGTTGGTTCTGCCAAACCTCCTGTCAGCTATCTACAGTGTATGAGAATAAGTGAGCAACTGCAACGACAATCAAGAAAGCGAAGCACTACAGAACTACATCATATCAGAACTTGAGAGGAGTCATGCAGAAGACAATCTCACTTTTATAAGGTCTCCACAGGATTCAGCTATGTCTGTTTTCAGTGGGTACTCAACTAGCTAATAAACATAGATGATGTCAGAAAAGAGCATAAGGGAGAAATAGTTAGGTCCACAGAGCATGGGGAACTCACAATGAAGCAATCTTTTCCAACCAACGGTGACCTTGCAAGTTGATCGAGTAGTGTGCTATAGTTGACCTCAAGATATGGTGGTGTCATGCTAATATAATCAAAGGAAGGATATTTACCTGAGAGAGGTACAGAAAAAGAATTGGAGAAGAGAAGACATATTGCTGTTAAAAGAATCCAAATTACCTTGTTGCTATGATTTATTATACAAACTTTATCTCATGGAAAACATGGTATTTAGTATTTACATCATTCGAACTAAACTAGAAAAGATGCAGTTCACTTTTGAATACTAAGCAGACTACACCTATAACAAAATAAGCCCAAGAATCCAATATAAAGCTAATAACCATGACATGTCATTTGCATGCTCTTTGCTCGTCGCGCCCTAACCGTACTTGTGGCCTACTTCCTCCGTTTTCAAATACTTGACAATTTTTACTAAACACACATACCTAGGCAATGATAGGTTGAATAGAACTTGACCAAAACACACACAAAACGAGGTAACAAGTAGGGGCATTTTTGGGAAATTGAGGAAATACATTCATTAGGAAGCGTGAATTTTCAAGTATTTGCAAATAAAATTCTAGTAAAAACTAAAAAGTGTCAATTGTTCGAAAACGGAGAGAATATATGTATATCACTACCTCTTTTTTTTTTCTAAAAACAATGACCAGACATCCTGAGAGCCTTTTCATGAATCACTGAATTCTATTTAAGAACAATCTTTAAATAAACCACAGTCTCCACATCAATTATTGCTAAATAAACTCACATAATCACTCTGAAGCAACAATCCATAACTTCACTGACAAATGGATCACACTGTAACAGGGACGTTAACATCTCAATCTATTAGTTCCTGTACAATGTTTCATCATAAAATTCTGTTGCTTATCTGTTCACTACCCACTGTCTCTTTACCTCTGTGGCAACACCACAATATTAATGTGTATTTCCTAAGAAGATTCCTACCTTTGGACTTTTCTGCATTGGCCAAGAAGTTTTCAACACGGAGCATATGTATGTGTGACACATCAAGAAATCCAGTACACTCCAAGGATCCATCTCAACAAAATGTGCCTAAATAAAACAAAAGACAAACACATCAATGAATATATGACATTACCTCTCATTCACATCATTTACCAAATCCAGTTACAGAAACCTCTTCAAGAAGGGTTTATACACTTTTAACTATCAGAGTTTGAAATCGGTCTCATAGCTCTAATAATAGATAACCCTAGAAAAGAATTCATCTTGAATACTGAACATAAAAAAATACAATGGATTGGATGTGCTTGTGTGCACGATTAATGAAAGATTGCCCAGTTGGTATGTACAGTAGCCCCATGCTAGGATATATGCAAACAACACACGAATTTTTTTCTAGTCCACTAGAAGTACTTGAATTTAACATGCCAATTGCCATGACTTCAAGAGAAGAAGTGTCCCTACTCTGGAGATACAAGTGTGGCCCCACAAATGGTCATTTTAACAACCATATTGGTTTTTCAATAATGCTGATTGCTTCATTATCAACAATACTGAAACTTTGCGTGATAGCAACTGTGACGATTAGACTGTAAGGGTCCATAAAGATGTAAAAAATGAGGTAACTGAAGTTATGTTTCTGTATCATGCACAGACCAGATATTAGTTTGCACTAGAGGTTTCCGCTTAATGAAACTTCTATTGACATATTACATGAGCTTATTTAGATTTGTGATAGAATCAGAAGAGATAGTTTGATGATTGGGTGTTTCAGCATGAGTTTTTGGAGAACCTCTGAACATCCTCGGCTCATAGCTTCAATTCCAACGGATCCAGTACCACTATACAAATCTAACCACCGACCTGGTCTGAGTGAAGCAGGAGAACCACCAGCTGACTGTAAATTATGGTCACAAATTAATGAAGGTCTATCAACAAATAAAAAAGGAAAAAATAAAGTGACTTCAACAAATTCGATAGAAGGATACTTGTAAAATGTCAAAGGCTGCTCCTCAGACAACTTCCATCATAGGATGAACATCCCTCCCTTTGGGTGAAAGTAATTTTCTTCTGTGGACTTTTCCACTTAGCACCTGAAAGAAACGTACATACTTTAACCCTAAAAATACCTCATATTGAAATAGTTAGAGACATTTTTGTGGGAAAGCATATGAGGTACTGTACTCAAACAGTTATAAACTATTTCCTGCATGTGGGCCTGTTTAAACAATAAAAATGTTGTTCTACAAGTCGTGCATTTCAGGTTATTGAATAGATAAGTGCACATATAGTTTGGTTTGATGGGGGAAGTTACAGCTATTTCAGTCGGAAAAAAGCAGAACTTTTATTTGGACAATCACATCAATAGGCAAACGGTCGAATGCCCTTTTTCAGAAATTGCAACCTTTTACATAATTTGCAGAACAACAAGATAGGGGACAACTGCTTTATTCAACCATGCACGTGAATATAACATAAGTGTACAAGCCAACCAAGTACAACATAGCTGCATCAAAATCAACAGTGTATAGATGAATCACAATAAGTTACATGACAGGACTGGTGCCAAGACGCATCATTATTCCTGATCAAATTTATTAGTAGTAATTATAAAAAAACAAGGTTACAAATCATGCCAAATGCTAATTAAATACAGCGGTACTAACTTGAAGTATACAACTGAACCAGATACTTGAAGCAGATTTTAATTGTTCCGGAAGCTTAATCCGTGTTGTAAGCTCCGAGGACGAGGAGGCGGTGGCAGGGTTCTCTAGGAGCTACTTCTTGGCCTGCTGGCCAAGGAGAAGCCCTCCTCTGGCAAGAAGTGCACCCGGCTACCGCGGGCAAGCTCTCTGACCTCAACCTCGTCGACGAGCATGTTTAGAACCCTCCCACCCCACACCCCCAGATCACTTCTTCACCTCTTGCGGTACGAATCCGTGGGTGCAATTGGCTAATTTGCGATCTCTCTGCAGGCCCTGACAAGAAGCTACAAGGACAAGTACCACAACTGGCTGTTCGAGCTAAGGTTTCTTCCGAAATTCATGGCCCTAGCACAACCTTGGAGTCAGTTTGGCTAAATTCTGTTGTGGATTGAAGTGAATAATTGAGGAACTGTTCTCCTGTGGGTGCGACTTTGGCCTCTTGATGTATGGGTTTGGATCTAAGAAGCAGTTGCTTGAGGATTTTGCCTCCACCACCCTGACTGATTTCACTGTCATTGTAATCAATGGCTATCTTCCGTCCATCAACTTGAAGCAGGTATGGCCTTGTCTGCACAATGTTGACCTCTATCCTGCATAATGGCTTGCACTTTGTGCTGCTGTCCAAAAAGTTTGAAGTCTATCCGCCACTGATGAGAACCAAAGACGCCCAAACGGCCAAACCTGAAGCAACTTATGCGTCCCCCGGGGCTCTGCCGCCTTCGCCGGAGCAACGGGTACCTCAGCTGCCTCCTCCCCTTTCCCCGAACGCCGCCGCCTGTCCCTCCTCTCTTCCTGCACCAACAAAAACAATCGCACAATCACCCCGACGCTTCAACACTAATCGGCACCACCAGATCCTAAAGCAGTCGAAAAAATCCTCGAATCCTCCTCCGCGTCGTCCTCGAAATCGTCGGGGTTGAGCCCATATCGCTCCAGGAAGCGCTGCCGCTCCCTCGCCGCCGCCGCTGCACCGGACGGAGCCGCGGAGGCGGCCACGGGTATACGCCGAGCGGGTAATCTCCAGAGTGACATTTGCTTAGGGTTCGAGGTGGGGAGAGACGGGAGGAAGGGGGAGGAGGCGAGAGTGGCGGAAGCCATCGGCGACGAGTGGCGCGAGCTCGGAAGCGCCGTTGCTTCCTGGGAGCCGGCTCGAGAAGAGGGGATAAGAGAGGTTTGCCCCATCACCGTTCGTGTATTCCTGAACGTCCGATCACATCTGGACGGCCGAGATGAAGAAATCTGTGACTGCAACGGCAGGCCATAATGTCAGTGGGCCGGGAGCCCATTTGGTTAGGCTAAGACTTTTTTAAAAGCTAATGTTAAAAATATGTTTATAAAAACTATTTTTAAATTAGTTTTTAATACACATAAAATTTATAATATATAATACATATTAGAATATTATTTCTCAAAAGCTAAAAAAATCTTTCAAATCAGTTTTTATTTTCTAATAATAATAACAATTTTTACTAACTTTTGTTTATAAAAATTACTTTAAAAACAAATTTTTTAGTTCAGTTTTCGGTTTGTAAAAACCCGCAAAAGCTGCCTCATTGGCTTCGCAATTTCGCATCGCCCTTGTAACCGTTGCAACGATTGGAGCAAAATCATTTTCCTTAAAAAAAACAAAAGAAATAATCTCATAGCCGTTGTCCTGGATCGCTCCCTCCCCGGCCACCGCCTCGCCCAACGGCTCTATTCCCACGCCCCCCGCTCCACGTTGACCGTTGCGAGTTTAAAGCCTCCCCCTTCCTCTCGCCTCTCCTCCCAAACGCAAACCAACTCGCTCCTCGTCTCTTCGGCCGGCAATCCCACCGCCGCGAAACCCTAACCGCAGAGAGGAGGCAAGGCAACCGAGAGGGCCGGCGCCATGAACGACCTCATGACCAAGTCCTTCATGAGCTACGTCGACCTGAAGAAGGCGGCGATGAAAGACCTGGAAGCGGGGGGCGACGGGGTCGAGCTCCCAGAGGCGGGCGGCGTCACGGACGAGCGCCTGCGGGGATTCTTCGAGGAGGCGGAGGCGGTGAAGGCGGAGATGGCGGCGATCCGCGACGCGCTCGACCGCCTCCACGCCGCCAATGAGGAGGGGAAGTCGCTCCACCAGCCCGACACCCTGCGCGCGCACCGCGGCCGCGTCAACGCCGACATCGTCGCCGTGCTCCGCCGGGCCCGCGACATCCGCGCCAGGCTCGAGTCCCTAGACCGCGCCAACACCGCGCAACGGAGGCTCTCCGCGGGGTGCCGCGAGGGCACGCCGCTGGACCGCACGCGCACCGCCGTCACCGCGGGGCTCCGGAAGAAGCTCAAGGACCTCATGCTCGATTTCCAGGCGCTGCGGCAGCGGATGATGTCCGAGTACAAGGAGACCGTGGAGCGCCGCTACTACACGCTCACGGGGGAGGTCCCCGAGGAGGAGGTGATCGAGCGCATCATCTCCGACGGCCGCGGCGAGGAGCTCCTGGGCGCGGCCGTCGCGGAGCACGGCAAGGGCGCCGTGCTCGCCACGGTGCACGAGATCCAGGACCGCCACGACGCGGCGCGCGAGGTGGAGCGCAGCCTCCTGGAGCTCCACCAGGTGTTCCTCGACATGGCCGTCATGGTGGAGACGCAGGGGGAGAAGCTTGACGACATCGAGAGCCACGTGGCCAACGCCTCCCACTACGTGCAGGGTGGCAACAAGGAGCTGGGCAAGGCAAGGGAGTACCAGCGCAGCAGCCGCAAGTGGCTCTGCATCGGCATCATCATCCTGCTGCTCCTCGTCCTGCTCATCATCGTGCCCATCGCCACCAGCTTCAGGAAGTCTTGATTGAGACGGAGGAACAACGCCAGAGTTGTGAATTGTGATGAGGGGTTCGAATTACATTCGATGGGTGGGTGGGTTCGAATGATCTGGACACTCTGCGGTTGTGTCTCATCATGTTGTTCGATTTGTTCCTTAATTACTTGCTGCCTGAATGTTTCTGTATCCATCAGGATTTAGCTGATGAAAACACCATTAATTGCAGTTCCTACTTGTTATTGAGTTTGTGGATCAGTGTATGATATGAGATTTGGAGGATTTGGTAAACTCTGCAAATCAAATGCTACAATTTTTTTGCAATCTACATTGAGATGGTGGTGGTAGGTCTTGAATTTCTTCCGTCTCTGCTGTTGTGTTCATTGCATCGAGGACCAGCCGACCCGGAGTTGGAAATGCAGTAGCTAAATCATTACTGTACAGAAGAAGATTGTTGCTGTGCTACTCAAATCTAGAGCTGCCCATGGTTTTGGCCTTATGGCCTGATCCCTGGTGTAAAGGCCCAAAGAAAAGAAAATATTCTTCATAGCTCATGAGGCCTGGAATAGTTGTTTATGTCTGATGTTGTGAATCGAATTCACAACGTGAATTGTGATGAGTGATCTGAATTCGATGGCTGGGTGGCTTTGAATGATCTGGACACTCGGCGGTTATGTCTCATGTTGTTAGATTTCGTATTCCTTAATTTTAGCCTGAATGTTTACGCATCCATCAGGATTTACCTGATGAAAACATTGTTAATTCAGTTCCTATTGGTTCTTCGAGAGTGTATGATATGAGTTTTGGTGGACTTGGGAGACTTGCAAATCAAATATTACCATTTTACAGCTTGCATGATGGTGATATGGATGGATCCATCTTCGTATTTGTTTGTCTGTGTTAATTGCATTAAAAACTAGCTAAACCGTTTAAGTTCATCAAATGTCTCTATCAGTGAATCAGAAATCAGGGTCCCCGAATCCCGAAATCAGACCAACAATCCGTCACATGGCGCCCTCCCATGGAGATCATCTCCGCAAGGTAAAAAAGACTAAGCCTCGGAAGAGGACGCTCGGGGCCACAAACAGTGGTCCCCGAGCACCAAGGTTCCCTGATAATCTGCGAAGACCAAGTAGCCGGGAAGGGAGTGCTTGTGGAGGTGAACAGTGACCCCCGAGTACCCAAGTCCCCCGACGACCAGGAGAACCGAGTACCGGGAGAGGTGTGCTTGGGGCTGCGAGCAGTGGCCCCCCAGGCACCCGAGTACCCCGAGGACCCAAGGACCCAAGGAAGGTAGTTCCGGGAGAGAGTGCTCGGGGCTACGAGCAGCAGCCCCCGAGCACTCGGTTCTCCGAGGATCCGTACAGCTAAGCCCAGGAGAGAGTGCTCGGGCTATGAACAGTGGCCCCCGAGCACTTGGTTCCCCGAGAACCAAGAGAGGGCGTTTTCGGGAGAGAGTGCCCGGGGAGGTAAACAGTGACCCTCGAGCACTCTGTTCCCCGACGACCCAGAAAGCCACCCGTCAGTGGCCCCCACAAGGGTCCAGCGATGAGGTGTCAGCCAGTGAAAGGCCCGATGCTGCATTTAAGAGCGTGCGTGGCTTGTCACCTCCAACTATTCCCGTCACGCTCGGTGTTAGTCCCTGCCATCCTCTGGCAGAAGGGGGTGGGTACATTTAATGCACGGGTCCCATCCCGTGCCATCCGGCGCGCCTCGGGATAGCATCGCGAGGCCCGAGGCGTTCCGTCTGCCGCGCTGCTGTGGCAGGCGAACAAGACCGGGGGGCACGTCGGGCCGCTCTGCGGCTGCCCGGTGGGCCCTCTCCACGGTGCCCGTTGCCAGCGTCATCATGACGGCTGAAGACTGGGCGCGGGGCGCGTTTTCAACCCCCGCCACTTCGCGCAGAGGCCATGATGACGCCCTTTCCATTGATGGCGCCTTGGGACTCGTGCCCTCCCTTTCGGGGCACGCTACCGTCGGTGGGTATTTAAAGCGGCCGGTAGGCACGGACAAAGACAGGCACACACAGATCCAACAGAATCCAACACAGGCTGAGCAGACCTAAGGTAGAGACAATCCAACATGAGCCCAAGCGAACAGAGGGCGCTCGAACTCTCGGGCACTTTCTCAGAGATCGAAGAACACCTTCGTACAGGTGTAGAAGCTGTGAGCACTGGAGAACAAGGAGCCCGAGGCTCTAGGATAGACAACATTTTTGTAACCAACACATTCCTGAGAGACATTCTCAGGGCATTTATAGTATCCACACAAGAGTAGAGTGTTACGCGCAGTGCGGCCCGAACCTGTCTAAAATCCCCCCAGCGCATTTACTCTTTTCTGCATTAGATCATTCCACCCCACCTGCCGTCGCATTTACATCCATTTATTTCATCCCCCGGCCGAATCTCTAAAAAGGGGTCCCTCAGGATCCCTACGACAGGAGCTAACCCTCCGACAGCTCAAATCTTGAGAAGTTGTAATACATGAAAATGTGAAATTCAAAGGTTAACAGTGGGACCCGTGAGAGTACAAAATTTGACCTTTTAGAATTGTTGCTTCGATGAATGATAGGAGATGGCAGATGTATAGATCTCGTCGAGACGATTCCGTTTTGCTATCAAACGTCTCGTTTGGATACTTGGTGAAGCCGTGTGAGCCTAACAAATTTAGACCGTTTGATGGGAAAAAAATTTGGATAAGCCTTGGTGGGATCAGCTCCCACCCGATCCCATCTCCACTCGGTCCGATCGCCCCCATCTGCCCGTCTTCACGTCGTCGCCGCCTCACGTTATGCTTTGCCGCCATCAAACATGTCAAGGGCTAGTCCCTAACAATGATTCCAGGGTGTATCGGTCGATGGATGCATAAACAATATTTGCGGTGTGCGTATGTTTGTGATGAACTCAAGAACACATGGGTTATCCAGGTTCAAGCCTTCCGAAGGATAACAGCATACGTTATGTGTATTTTGTTATCAGTGTTTGTGAACTGGTTACATATGAGTTCCCTTTTGCTAGACCAGTTCTCCTCTTTATGTACAAGAGAAGGAGAAATTACAAGTGGGTACTTTTTCGCTAACCCATACCTTAGGGCGGCGCGCTCTTGTTCGAGCTTGGATCGCTCTGCCGCAACAGCCGCTTCGAGCCGCCCGATGACCTCCTGGGCGCTTCCCAGCACCTCGGGGAGGGGTTCCAAGGCCTAGCCAGAAGATGGTTGTGGGCTGGGTCCCCTGCGAGCCCTCTCTGCAGAGGCGCTCGGGGACCCCGACGGCGGCCGTGCCGGCACTACCCTTGTCGTGACCACCTCCCCTAAGGCCGTTCGCTCCTTCCTCGGAGGGCTCGGGGCAGGGTCTGCCGGGGCTCTCTGCTCGGGACCGGCCGGGGTTGTTGGCTCAGAGCTGGCTGGAGCCCTCGGCTCGGGATCCACCGGTGCGCTCGATCCAGGGACAGGGGCTGGCCTCGGCTCCTTTAGGGGCTTCTGGCCTCCTGCAGAGTCCTTAGGCAGCCTGAAACAAAAAACAGGTTAGTAACTAGCCAAAATCCGGGCAAAATGTGCTCGAGACAGAAAGGGAGCTTACGTGGTTTTGGGCCCGCGGTACCGCCATCGGGACTACGGGATCCGAAAATCTGGGCTCTGCGGCTTCGGCTCTGGCCGGGGCTTTGCCCTCCTCCTTTTCAGGGGAGGGCTCTGGCTCTCGGGCCGTCGTGGGCCGGCCCCAGCGGTCACCCCGGAGCCTGCCTCCGAAGGCTGGACGGTCCGGCCGCCAGCCATTGCATCGCCAGCCGGACTCTATCCCCCGGGTTACCGCGCCCTAGATCCAACCTCCGCCCTAGAGTCTGCTCTCGAAGACTGGCCGCTTCGGCCGCCCGCCGTCGCGCCGCCTGCCGTCGGCCGTTGTCGCGGAGGTGACGACGACGAGGATGAAGATGGCTGAGGGACGTACGCCTAAGGACGCTTCCCTTTGTCGCCTCGGGTCACCGGCCTGCTATCTTCCGCGGTGGCGCCCCGCCCTCCGTTGTCATCCGCCCTGGGGATGTGTATAGTCCCGGGGTCCCGGCGCCCCGGATGGTCCACCAGCCCCCGGGTGTCGAAGGCCGGCATTGATGCCTGCAGAGCCACCCGGCCCGAGTCTGCGCAAAGCGCCAGCTCCTCGCGTGGCAGGACCGCCCGGGCGAGGTTGTCGACACTGGTCACCACCTTCAGCAGTGTCGTCAAGGCCCCCTCATCGAGGTCCCCCTCCTCGCCGATGCAGGTCCTCGTCAAGTCGCCCGGACCGGTGTACATCCAGGCAAAGCGGGCGCGCTCTCGCAGAGGGGTCAGACGATGGCGCATGTAATCGGCGACCACCATTAGCGAGGTAAGCCCCGCCTGGCGCCGGTCTTCAATACGGTTCAGCACTGGGCGCAGGCGCTCGTCCTCCGTAGGGGTCGCTTCCCAGATCGGCCTGTGGGGCTCCGCCGGCGTTTGGGGCAGCGAGAGACGGTCATGGAGACTAACATCGATGTAAACCCAGTCCCGGCGCTAGTCGTCCCACTTGCCGCACATCACCTGCGGGATGTAGACGTCGCTGAGTCCCTCCCATAGGCGGAAGTTACAGCAGCCGACAACCTCCACCTCGTCAGATACCTTCTTCTTCCCGGCCGCTCGAAGAATGAATAAGTGCCGGAAGAGCGCGACCGACAGTGGCACTCCCACGAACATCTCGTAGAAGTGGGCGAAGATCGCCAGGATGACCACCGAGTTCGGACTTAGGTGGGCCAGCTGGATACCGAACATGTCCAGCACTTGCAGGAGGAACGTTGAGAACGACAGCACCAGCCCGGCGGCGACGAAAGAAACGAAGATCACGATCCTCCCGGGCCTGCGCGTGGAGGGCGAAAAGTTGGCCGCGTCACCACCGACGCCTCCCACTGGCGGGGACCATCAACTTTCGGACCTTCTCTGCCCCCTCCTCATTCATGAGGCGGGACTTCGGCAGGACGATGTTGGAGATTGACGTGTCCTGGTGTCTGCTTCTTGCCCTCGGCATTTTTTGGGGGTGTGGAGTGTGCTGGAAGAGGTTAGAAGCAAAGAGCGCCGCGGGCTGAAGAGAGAGCTCCCGATGCGCAAGGAAGACGAAGGCAAATGATGGCAACCGCAAGAATGGCGTGGGGGTAACGGTTCGTTGCCCCTCTCCTTTTTATATCGTGGGGAATTCACATTCCTCGGTGCAATTTGCGAGGCGCATCTCCCTCGATCCATGCGGTTGCCAGGCGCACCACCCTCGATCCGTGCGGTTACCACACGTGCCTCCCGCCTCATTATCACTCCCCTCGGAAGTCGGAAGGGCACACGTCCTTTCGGTTTCTCGCCTGGGCCGTACCAAGAGCCTGGGCCAAAAAGACTGCAAAGACCGCAAAATTTTGGCGCCTGACGACAAGCCACGTGGCACTGATGCTGTGATCGGCCTCGAAGAAATAGGGCTCCATCCGTAGTCTCTGGGCCATTTGGAAGTGCATCTAGGCTCCCTAAGTGGGTTTTGGCTTATTGATGACAAAACAATTAAGGAACTAACATGTTTTGCTAAGTTATGAACAGGTTTCAGCATTAGTTGTAAAGATAAATGACGTTTGACGTCCGCCGAAACAAATGGAGAATCAACGAAGAGTACTCAATATGATTTAAATTTTTTACTTTTGAAATTGAGTCTAGGATAGCCGCTCTATTAAGAGGGCTGCATTTGATTGCTTGGTTAGTGTCTCAATACTCAAGATATTCCTTAGAACCAACTAGTTGAGAGACACAATCACTCACGGACACCGAGTTCATTCTGAAAAAATCCACTGAGTCTGGATACTCCGGTGTTCACCGGATACTCCGGTACTCAGTATTTAGCCCGGAGTCTCTGAGGTAGACTCCGGCAGAGAGTCTCGGTTACGGTTTATTCTTTTTTTGGAAAAAGACCGGAGTCTCCGGTGTCCACCGAATACTCCGGTAATTTAAGGGTTAATAGATCGGAGTCTCCGCCAGAGAGTCTTGGTTAAGTGATTTTTTTAAAGGGGGACCGGAGTCTCCGGTGTTCACTGGATACTCCAGTAAATATTTTAGTGTTAATCGGAGTCTCCCTCCGAGGGAGGCTCCGGCAGAGACTCTTGGTTAGCGTTTAATCTTTTTTGTTAAAAGAAAAGAGAGATCGGAGTCTCCGGTGTACACCGGATACTCCGGTACCTGGAGAGGCCGAAGGGTCCGGCTGGTCTCCGGACTTAACGTTTTTGGAAGGACTGTCGGGACCGGAGACTCCGGTGTGTACCGGAGACTCCGGTAATTTAACAGAACTGTAACAGCTAGTTCTGACACGTTCTGTGACCGTTCTGACACCGGTTTTGGATTTAGGGCCGGATACTCCGGTGTACACCGGACACTCCGGTAAGTTCTGACAAAACAGTAACGGCTAGTTTTTGAGAGAGAGCTATAAATGCCCCCACACCTTATGGCATTTAGAGCTTGCTGTTGCTGGTAAACTTTAGACCTCTTGAGTACTTTAAGAGCATTCAAAGACTCTCCAACCACCTCTAGTGCAAAGTTTGCAAATTTTTAGAGAGTTTGTGTTTGGAGAGAGTTCAAGCCAATTGAGCATTGAGTTCTTCATCGAGCATTCGCTGCAATCTTTTCTATTGAAGCTTTGTGCATCTAGACGGAAAGGTGTCGCCCGTAGAGCACCCAAAACTTGTGGAGTGCCACGGGAAGTTTGTAAACATCTTCGAATTGAGTAAGAATTTCTAGCTTGATCTTGGTGGTCGCTAGAAGAGGATAGGGTTGGAAAAGACCCGGCTCTTTGTGAGCTCCTCAACGGAGACGTAGGCACTTCTTTGTGAGGTGTCCGAACTCCGGGATAATCTCTCGTGTTCGTATTTGTGCCATTTGCTTTATTGTGTGAATTTTATGATTTGTCATATAAATTGCTTTAGTGATCATCTTGCTAGTGTTAAGTGTTATTCTAGCTCTGTGATATCCAGTAGACCTAGCGTAAACCTTAGACTCTAGCTATTAGCTTTAATTCACAGTTGTTCTAAAATTCCTGTATAGACCGGAGACTCCGGACTAGACCGGATACTCCGGACCATACCGAAGTATCCGACCTTCACCGGAGTATCCGGCAGATTTAATCCGCTGTTTTTAGTTTTAATTTTCAGAAAAGCCTATTCACCCCCCTCTAGGCATTTTCACCATTGCCTGCCGATGGGCCCAGGGGCTACTATCGGTGATATGGGAACCAGGGGTCCCCGAGTCCTGAGGCCAGGACAGCAGAATGCCATGTGGCGCCTTCCCTCGGGGACCATCTCCCCGAGGCCCGAGAAGACTCAGTTCTGGAAGGGGTGCTCGGGGCCATGAACAGTGGTCCCCGAGTACCCGTAGTTCCCCGAGGACCCGAGAAGATCCAGTTCCGAATGGGGTGCTCGAGGCCATGAACAGTGGTCCCTGAGTACCCGGAGTTCGCCGAGGACCCGAGAAGAGCCAGTTCCGGAAGGGGTGCTCGGGGCCATGAACAGTGGTCCCCGAGTACCTAGAGTTCCCCGAGGACCGAGAAGAGACATATCCGGGAGAGGGCGCTCGGGGCTATGAACAGTAGTCCCCGAGCACCCAGAGTTCCCTGAAGACCTAAGAAGCCCCTTGCCAGTGGACCCCACAAGGGCTCAGCGGTGAGGTGTCAATTGGTGAGAGGCCCGATGCTGCATTTAAGAGTGAGCGTGGCCTGTCACTTCCAACCACTCCCCCAACGCTTGCCGTACTGAGTACGTCAGTCCCTGCCACTGCCTGGCAGGAAGGCGTGGGGACATTTAATACGACGGGTCCCATCGCACGTCATCATGCGGGGTCCATAAGGGGAACGGCTAGGAGATATCGTTGCTGGGCTCGAGTCATATCGCCTACCGCCTGCTGTGTCAGACCTGCTCTGACCGGGCGGGCATGCGGGGTTGCTCGGCAGCTGCCCGGTGGGCCCCCTACACCTGCTAAAGTTGGCGTAATGAGCGACAGGATCAGTCAAGGGCGTATTTTTAACCCTCCGTAACATCAAACTGCAACCCCTTGATGGTTGCTTTCCATTTATGGCTCATAGAAACTCGTGCCCTCCTTTCTGGGCACGTCAAGTCTCCCCCAACAGGATAAAAAGGGGGTGCACTCCAGAGAAGAACAGGTCGAACAAGCTGACGGGTCTTAGAGGTTTTTGGAAGCTCGAGAACAAGTAAGAGACACAATCCACGAGTCTGAGAAGCGGAGCAAAGGTTCACCAAGCTCGAAGGAAGACCGAAGCTCTAGACTTAGACAAAAAATTTTGTAACAGAAGAGATCCAGAGAGAGGCATTCCAAGAGCATTAATAGCATACACACAGGAGTAGGGTATTACGTTCCGTGCGGTCTGAACCTGTCTAAAATCCCTCGAGCATTTACTCCTACTAGCAGACGATCATCCGTCCCACCTACATCTCACATACTCACATTAAATCCACGTACGAAGTAGATTCAGAATCACCCCTCCGGCCGAATCTCAAAAGGGTCCCTCAGGATCCCCGCTTGCGGAGTTCATCCTCCGACAATCCCTTAAATCATTTTTATAGTAATGAGAAAAAGATAATTCAATACTTCATATTCGACGTAATATAAAGAAGCACTGTGTGAAATCAGATTTAATCTTATTGCACATCCGATAGCAGATTCTGTATAAGGCCAAAAAAAAAAAAAATCACCGGTTTGCCCTCTTTGCAGAAAGAACTACTGTAAGTTAAACTAAGGCTTAACACATTGTTAGTTAATTCCTTCCAAAATAAGCACAATCACATATCTTTAGTTTACCGTAATATATACATCTAAATGATGGTAAATTACTGTTTAATAGATAAAATTATGTCCAGTTTAGTTCTTTAGGTTGCAATTTCAAGGTCGGTTACCATGTACTACTCATTGTATCTTATGGCAGCACAAGCAATTATGCAGCGCCGGCAAAACATAAACACACAATAATTTGGCGATTGTCATGATTGACGACACCGACTGCAGAAGCAAACCACAACGCAAGACGTGCATTGGTAGAGTCACTGCTAAACTAGACCCCATCTCTCGAACAAAGTCGCAAGCTAACGGTGTACGTGGTCAGTTGTTCCGCCACCCCAGAAACCAGATTTTGGTTGCTCTTGAAAAAAAAACAACCCAGAATTTTGTCAAACGAACCGACTCTACAAGACTTCAACAGATGCTAAGAGAAGGCTTAACTCGTATGGTTATTAGCCCTAACTCAAACATATGTAACTATAAAAGTGTGAGGTGTATCTATGTTTGGTAACACTATTGGGCAAGGATGTGGAGCATGATATAAGTATAGCGGTACATGATGGTGAGGGTTGATGCTATACGGACCGTCGGTGACGTCGGTGATGACTTGATGCAAACGAAGTGGATGTGGCTGGCTTGATGCGGTTGTTCGAGCAGCTGAAGGCGATGGTGGCGACAGTCTTTGCTCCATACAACTCCTCCTATGAGATTGGTCTAGGGTTTAGGATGCAGGGACGTGCATCGGTCTCGCAGTATGGACTATTATCGAGATCTCGGTTTTAACCCTCTTATATATGGCGCTAGTGGAAATATGACTGTAGGATCATCTCCAACCATATTTCTTTTATTTCGTTCTATTTCTGATTCTCTTTCTCGTTTTTATTCCCTTTATTTTCTCTCATCTCCAACAGCTTTCCTTCGAATGGATTCGGGAAGGGAAAGAAAAGAGAATATCATACTGAAGAGAATGATCTTGGGAATCCTTTCGTGATAAAAACCGTGAAAAAAAACCGTTGAAACGTTGAAAAAAAAAAATCTCTCATAAAAAGATTCTGAATTCTAACTTCTAGGGGTAAACGGTTGAAAATGATATAACTAATATATTAGTTATACCAATCTTAGGCAAACGTTAGAAACCGAGATCGTATCTAACACAACCGGTAGGCTAATACATTTTGTAGACGTCTAGGCGAGCCATAAAAATCACAAGTCCCAGCTCCTGCACACACGGCATGTGGCGGCCACATGCAGCGGCGCCCATGCTTCGGCGTCCGTGGAAAACACAACCCCGGCACCGCGTCTTTTTTATCTTTTTCGGAGGCCGGGACCGATCGCGGCCGTCCAAAAGCGCGACGACCCGTCGGGCCTGTGGCCCGGGTACGTACGCAGGGTAGGAGGCAAGGCGACCGGGGCTCGTGATCGAATGACCGGTGACCACAGGGGATTCGGGGATTGGCGGACGCGGCACGCAGATTCCCCCGGATGGGGCGTGTGCGGCTGCCGGGGCCGCATCGTGTGCACGCCAAATTCTCCCGTCCTCCTCCTCGACACCAGCTAGCGAGGCTAGCCAGTTACTAACCTTATCCCCCCGGCTGGCCTCTCTGCGCCTCGCCCAGCCAGCTATTACCCCCCTCCTGCCCGCGCGACCGCACTGTCCTCCTGCTCCTGTTGGTTTCTTGTCTTCCTCGCCTCCACTTGCTTGCCGCTCCCTCCGATCACCAGCTGCGTGCGCCGACCTCTGCTCTACTACACAGGTTAGCCTCGGTGTTCTATCATGAGCTCTTGCTCTTGTTCTTGGTAGTAATCATGTTTCCTTAGATATAGTGAAAGCAGTTTTTGTATGGCTAAATGACGAAAGTCCAATTCGCCATCTTGGTGCGCAATTGCAAGTTAATTGCTGCTTGTAGTACGTTTGTGTTGATGCAAACTTGCTCAAATGCTTGGTGAGGTCTAGTTCGATCTTCGATGCGATTTATTGATTCTGTAATGCGTTCATGCAGAGCGATGAACATCTTGAACCAGCCCATCAACCCCGGCGGCCACCCTGTGTTCCCCGCGGCAAAGGAGACTGGCCAGCTGATGCCGGCGTCGGTGCGCTTCGACGGCGTGCCGGCACAGCCGAGCACGGCGGCCGCGGGGCGGTCCCACGCGCACTCCCGAAGGTGGCAGGCGCAGACGCTGCGCCGGGCCAGCAGCTACGTCGGCGTCGAGCACGACGGCGCCGCCGTCGCCGTCCCAGCCACGGCCCCGGCTCCACCTTTCAAGCCGCTTACGCTCGACTTCCTGCGGTCCCTCCTGGACAAGAACGGCAGCATGGGCTCGGTCGCGGACGGCGCCGCGCCGGTGGCGCCGCCGCCGCAGCTGCTCGCACTGCGGGTGGTCGTGACCTCCGCCCTGGAGCTGGATGCGCGCCAGACCGAGCTCATCGCGCGCAAGATGCGCCGGCTCACCGGGTTCGTGAATCTGAAGGTTGAGAACGTCGTGGACCCGTCCCTGATCGCCGGCTTCGTGGTCTGCTACGGCACCGACGACTCGCACGTCATCGACCTCAGCGTGAAGGGACAGCTCGCCGCGCTCAAAAACCGCGTCGACTCCATCGACCAGAGCGCCCACGCCCACGGACACGCACACCACTGATCGAAGACCTGATGCATCCGAGAAAAGCGCACCGTCGGTACACCGTGCTATATAGCACTATCCTTCGAGAAACAAGTAAATATAGAAGAAGCGAGTGACATGCCAACAACAGTTTTCCCATCTAATGTTGTTGTAAATCGTGAGAAACCAGCTACTACATTTCAGCTGAGCTATATATGTGTTTGTATATGGTCGATGCGGAAACAGCGGTTTGTGCGGTGTAATGTGCTGTTCTGAAGTTGCAGTTTGCATGCAACGTTGAGGGTTGCAGCTCTGTAATGCAAGAGCAGAGGCTAATGTCTTGAGAAAGATAGCTAAATGCTACTGTATCCAGGAACCAAGATATTGTATTTGTCACTTGTCAGGGACAACTAAAGCTTTTATATATGTTCAGTGTTCTACACCGATTAGTGACATAAAACATTCAGAATTTCTCAGTGTCTTTCTTATTCAAGAAGAGCAACTGGAGATAGAGATGGTCACAGTTCATCACGAAAGAAGTACAGTACAGTTGTATGATCAAACCGAAGCTTAATCAGCTGCTGTGGTGGCCGTGGACATCGCGGTGCTGCAGGGCTTCGTAGAGATTCTTGAGAGCCTTGTCGTAATTCACGAACCCCATGAACCAGAACTCGTGGTTATCCGTAGTGGTGATCTGGATGTACCTCTCCGCCCGGTTGCGCATGCTGGCAGAAGGGTTCACTGACCTCACTTGGTTCAGGGGAAGCACTACCTGCAAGCCAAAATGAGACACAAGAAGTTTACCATTTCTGTTCTGTCACTCTAGGACTCCCATGGAACTAAAGAAATTGCAGGCTTGCAGCTATGTGCATTGATTGATCAGTAACTGAAATGTACTGAAGCTGAGTGTGAAGCACTGAGTGAACTGAACGCAAGTGAAAGGCAAGCAACTACTTGCCTTGTAGTACATGCACTCGAGCGGTTGGCCGGCGGGGCCCTGGTAGCAGAGCGGGCTGTCGCTGCAGAAGGCGAGGCGCGCCGTGGAGAGGTAGAGCGTGCCGATGACGGGGCCCGAGGAGGTGGAGAGGTAGCAGGCGTAGGCCTTGCGGAGCTGCTCCCCGGGCATGGTGCCGAACGTCTGGTGGAACACCCTGTCGTGCCCGCCCTCCGCATACACCTTCGTCCCCTGCGCCAGACGCGCCACCGCCGCGTCCGCCATGTTCGGCGCCGTCCGGACTGTCCAAGAAAGCAAAGATCACACACCACACCAGAAGCATATGTGTCACGCACGTCTCAGACTCTCAGTGCGAATGTGCCACTAATCGATAAGAGAAAGAGGGAGGCTATGCACGGACGGTGGTGCCAGATGTTGCCGGAGGCGTCGGCGGCCTTGCGGGTGCCGTCCTCCAGCACCTTGCCGTACCGTCCCAGCGCCTTCATGATGGCTGCAACGCATCGATGCAAAAACACATTAACCCTGCGCGCACCAAGGAGGGGGTGCAAAAGATGATCGGATTCGAGGTGCACGTACACTGGCGGGTGGACGGGGTCGCGGCCGCGGGGGTGACGACCACGTAGGGATTGCCCAAGCCGTTGCTCGCTGCCGTCACGGGCACGGCTGTGGCCTGCGGTTGAGGCGAAGCCAGCTGCTGGTTGCCTTGCTCGTGCACGTGCCCTTGCGGGTACCCGGGCGGCGGAGCAGCCCACGACGACGCCGCGGCCGCGGGGGTGACGACCACGTAGGGATTGCCCAAGCCGCTGCTCGCTGCCGTCGCGGGCACGGCTGTGGCCTGCGGTTGAGGCGCAGCCAGCTGCTGGTTGCCGTGCCCGTACCCGTGCCCTTGCGGGTACCCGGGCGGCGGAGCAGCCCACGACGACGCCGTCATCGCCGATGCTTGGAACAGAACCGGAACGTCGCGCGTGCTCTGCGGATTGATCGGAGAGAGGGGAAAAGCGGGCGATCTGGTCGAGCGGAACTGCGGATGCTTGCTGAATTTTGCGGCGAGGAGGCGAAGGTTCTCTGGCGCGTTTACTTTACTCAACTCCACCCGGGCAAGGAAAGGGAAAGGAAGGAGCATGCACCGCAGCGGTCAGCGAGGAGGAGTGGAGACAAGGCAAGTGGAATATTTTTGGGCCTCGCGTCGCGTCCGCGTACGTCTGCCGCACCAATCCGCTGAGCGGGCAAGGCGGTGCACTGAATCACCAAGGCGATGCGGCGGCGCCCATGACGCGCCGGCGCCTTCAGGCGGTAGGAAAAGCAGCGGCTCACCGGCCCGAGCAAGAACGAGCGGTTAGCAAAACCGATATTTTTTTAAAAAAAATTACGAATTTCGGCCACATTCTCACTGAATTCTTCTAATTTCGACCGATATTCACGATATTCGACAAATGCGCTGGCTACGAATTTTTAGCCTTGCAGGCATTTGTGAACCCTGGCCACCTGGCAGAGGCATCAGGATTTTTTTATTTTTTTATTTTGGAGAACAGGAGTGCATTTTTTTCAAAACGAAAGTACCCCGTATATATTTATAGTTTTTATTTCCAAAATATATAAAAAAACGAGGCATCGGATTCTGCTCAAAACTAGAGTGGCCCGCGTAGTGGGTTTGTGGCTCGGCCCAAGGGAGGGTAGCGCACGGCATGCCCAAGGGACGGGTCTAATTAGCGTGCGCTCGCAGGTCTCCAAGCGCTCGCGCTCGGACAGCAATCCGACAAAGCACACTGCTAATTCACGGAAGCGCAAGCTCGCTGGCGAATCCTTTCCCTTTTTAGATAGGTTTCCTTTTCTCCAGCTGAGCGTGCTTATTATTTCAGGGATAGCGGGTCAGTCGGGGTGATTAACGGGCGAGGCACTCTAAATTCCACTTTCAACGTGTTTGTGCATCCACTTTCAGATTAAAAAAAACACCTTTTCAATCCTCTTTCATGTGGATTCTGAATTTCATTGAACGGTTTGATAAAAGTATTAAATTGAAAAAAGAGAGAGGAGAGTTAATTAGCAGTAATAAAGGGAGAGGAGTTAACTAGTAGTAATTAAATATCTGCTTTCAATCAGTTTCAAACAGTGCAGACCCTATAGCATACTGTTTAGCTGATTTATCATTAATCATTTTTTGCAAAGCGCAAATCATTTTTGAGACGTAGGATACGAGGATAAGAACACGGTAGGGGAGTGAAATTACACTTTCAGCTGGTTTGTATATCCACTTTCATATTATAAATAATATTCAATGTGCATTAAATTGAAAAGAATAATATTCAGTGTACAAAGTTTATTAAAAAAGAATGATATATTTTTTTTGACATACCATACTTCAAATACAAAGTTAATAGGAAAAGTTTTATAAACAAAATTATCTAGAAAACTTAATCCATATAAGTTATCCAGAAAATCTTAAACCCTAAAAGTTGATAACTTATTCGATATAACTTATTTATATAAATTTATTAGGTAACTTATCTATGCAAATATTACCTAGAAAACTTATTTAGGACAACTTTTCAAAATATACCTTATTTGAGATAACTTATTTGTATAAGTTATTTGAGATAACGTGTAAAAAAAAGTTATCCATAAAAAGTTATCTAAATAACTTTCAACAATAACTTTTTTTAAAAAAAAGGTTTCCCAAAAAAAGTTGATCAAAATTTTCCAAAAAAATGAACACATAACTTTTTCGAGATAACTTTAGCAATAAAAGTTTTTGATGTAACGCTTATAAATAAATTTATGATGAACCTATAACTTTTTGATAAACTTTTGTGAAACCTTTCGATAGCTAATTTTTTGAGACTTACATAGAAATATTTTCTAGAAACTTGTCTGCAAAACTTTTGTTAAAAAAGATGATCTCAAAAAGTTAACGAGAAAAAGTTTTGAGAAAAAATTACCAAAAGAAAGTCCGAAAAGAATTCATGCTTCTTGGCCCAGGTCCAACTTGATAATTACTCAAGTTTACCAACGATTGCCCAGCGAAAAGTCTAACGCGTGGTGGGTCGCACATGTAGCAGATCGTGCGACCCAGTGTGAGTGGGCCGCCCTGTTTGGTTTTACATGTGCATGTAAGCTAGTTGGTGGGCTTAAGGGAAGGACCACGTGTGGGTTGCGCGTGCGTTTTGGGGATAAGATAGAATCATTGTGAGGAGTAACTTCGGAATTCCGACAAGAGGCTCGTCCTCCACATGCGTCATTCACTGGTTGGAGTCGCACACGACTTGCTAACAAGCGGACGCGCTCAGAACAAATTTTTTGGTGCCCAAGAGCCTAGGTGCGGTTCACACGTTAGCCATTAGCCCGTTGTTAGTCACACGCACCTGACCCGGTTAGCGCGACAGTAAAGTGCTTATAAGTAGCGCACCTTGAGATCTGTGTGAGGAGGGCACCTACGGCTAAGATCCGCTGCGCTAAGATTAAGCCGAGACTCGTGAGTGGTGGCGGGACCGTAGAACTGCGTATCGCAACGTCGAGTTAGGGTTAGGGTTCCGACTGCATCTCGTCGTCGAGCTTCATCGCCCGCCGTCCTTCTCGCCCAGTTAGGGTTAGCGATAGGGGTTCGGGTCTTGGTTCACCGGGGCTGAGGGAATTTATAGGGATGGTCGGGGCTAGCTGCCGGCCAGGCGGTGGGGTTGGCGGCGACAGAGGGCACATGGTGGAGCGGCGAATCGGCAAGGTCACCGGTGACCACAGCGCCGGTGGCCGCATCGGTAGGCGAGCCATGGGGCGGGGGCGGGGGCGTGGGGTGCCGGAGGGGCGCAACGGTCAACGGAGGTGAAGTTGGGCAGAATAATGGGGCCGATCTGAGGAGAACGATGAAGGACATAGTGCCACGTGTTGGTCGAATTGGTGGGCTTTTTATTTATAGGCTGATGAGCCACCCTTCTCGTAGGAAAGTTTTGGACGCTAGGAGGTCCCCACCAGGCCACCACTTGCGAATTGAGCCCATCCCTTCTGGCGTGCTGGATCAGCTACATGCTAGTAGTGCTTGTGCAGCTTCGACGTTACACCGATGTACTGTGTACCGTGAGGAGCCGCTGGTGTTTTTTTCCTACGAACTCCGATTCAATCTAGAATTGAATGCTAGATGCAAGTTATGTTTGGTTTGGTGTCCAACATCTAACAACTTTAGCTAGATTTGATAATGATTTTTCAATTTAAAAATTATCAAGACTGTAAGATCGAGATAGACGACTAGAGAGGGTGAATAAACGCCTTACAGATCTCTTACGAAATAAATGGGATACTTCTTGTTCATCTAATACTCCCCAAAAACACACAACAGAAGCATAAATTTTATAGAGACAAAACGAGAAAGAAAGTTTCGATGCAATATGACTCCACGAATGGAATATAAACCATATGTTCTATTCAAGATCTTTTCATGTGTCTTTGTGCATAAAAGTTTGAAACTTGGATGAGGAACAAAGCAAAAATACAATCAACAAAAGAAACAACTCTCCAAGTTGATGATCTAGAGGCAAGTGGATTCAATACCCTCTCGAATACATGAGCATAGGAACATTTATGCCTCTAGAAACAAAAATAATTACTTCACAAAAGTGGAAAAATGCAGCTCAAAAGGAAAACAAAAATCACAACTGAAAAAGAAAACTTGCAAACTTGCAAGGGAACTAATAAAGAGATAATAGAAGGGGAATATAAGCATATGCGAAAATATAAACTTTATTAATCAAAGTGGTTAGTCCAATTTTAAGCGGATTACAAGTTATTTCTCTTACAAAAGATTTAGCCTATTACAAAGATTAAGCCTATTACAAAGACTAAGCCTATTGAGCATGTCCCTAGAATAGCTCCCATATTCAAAAGGTCTTATCAGATGCCGTTGAATGAGTTGGCAGAATTGAAGAAGCGAATTCAAGAATTACTTGCAAATGGTTTTATTCGTCCAAGCTCCTCACCTTGGAGATGTATGGCGCTCTTAGTGAAGAAGAAGGATAAGTCTTTGCTGTTGACTACCGCCTGTTGAACGCAGTCATTATCAAGAAAAAGTATCCGCTTCCTCAAATTGACATTTTGTTCGATCAGTTGATAGGTGTTCAGGTTTTCTCTAAAATTGATTTGAGGTTGAGCTATCATCAAATAAAAATCCGGAAGAAGGACATTCCAAAGACAGCTTTCTCTTCTTGCTACGGACTTTACAAATATACGATTATGTCCTTCGGCCTAACCAATGCGCTGGCGTACTTCATGTATTTGATGAACACAGTTTTCATGGAGGATTTTGATTGGTTTGCAGTGGTGTTCATCGATGATATTCTCATTTACTCCAAGACCGAAGAAGAACATGTCGGTCACCTTCCTGTCGTTCTTGAGAGACTTCGGGAGCATCGCCTTTATGCCAAGTTCAGCAAGTGTGCCTTCTGACTGAAGGAAGTCTCTTTCCTCAGACATGCTCTTTCTGAAGGTGGTGTCATGGTTGACCCGAACAAGGTGTGTGATGTGCTTAATTGGATGCAATCTCGGAGTGTCACTGATATCCAGAGTTTTCTCGGACTTGCGAGTTATTACCACTGGTTTATCGAGAACTTCTCTAAGATTGCCAAGCCCATGACCGAATTATTGAAGAAGAATGTTAAGTTCAAATGGTCTAAGGCGTGTGAAGCGTCTTTCCAGACTTTGAAGTTTTATCTCACCACAGCGCCAGTTTTAGCACAATTGAATGTTCACAAGAACTTTGATGTCTATTGTGATGCCTCTCGCATCAAGCTCGGTTGTGTTCTCATTGAAGAGGGCCACGTGGTTGCTTATTCTTCACGCCAGTTGAAGCCACATGAAGAGAATTATCCCACTCATGATCTGGAGCTTGTAGCAGTAGTACATGCCCTGAAAATTTGGCGTCACTATCTCCTCGAGAATATGTGCAATATTTACACCGACCACAAGAGCCTCAAATATATTTCGCCCAAGCCGATCTCAATATGAGTCAAAGGAGATGGCTTGAGCAAATCAAGGACTATGAGTTAGAGGTCCATTACCATTAAGGAAAAGTAAACGTTGTTGTTGATGCCTTGAACCGGAAAGATCAGTGCTATTGTGTTATGGTCTCGCCTGAGAGCCTCACCCTTTGTGATGATTTCTGGAGGCTTAGACTCGAGATGGTTCCGGAGGGTTATCTCTCCAACTTGGAGATAAGGTCAAACCTCCTCGATCAAATCAAAGAGGCTCAGAAGAAAGACAGAGGCATGGAGAAGATCCATGGCAAGCTCAAGGAAGGGAAAGTCAAATGCTTTACCCTGGACAACGAAGGGGTATTGTGGTTCAGGAAGAAACTAGTGGTCCCCAAAGTTCCAGAGCTAAGAAAAAAGATTCTAGACGAAGCTCATGATTTATTATTATCCATTCATCTGGGGAGTACCAAGATGTACCAGGACCTCAAGCTCAGATTTTGATGGACCCGCATGAAGCGCGAAGTCACTCGATATGTTGACGAGTGCGATGTTTGCCTGAGGGTGAAGGGCGAACACCTCAAACCGGCCGGTACGCTCCAGCCCTTACCTATTCCCTTTTGGAAGTGGAAGGAGATCGGTATGGATTTCATTACCAGTTTGCCAAAGACTTCACATGGGTATGACTCGATTTGGGTCATCATGGATCGTCTCATGAAGTCTGCACATTTCCTCCCTGTGAAGACTCGATACAATGCTAAGGATTATGCAGAGTTATATCTCACTAGAATTGTTTGTCTCCATGGGATTTCAAAGAAAATCATCTCTGATCGAGGCACTCAATTCGCCTCTCATTTCTAGAAGAGCCTTCATAAAGCCATGGGGATCGAGCTCTCCCATAGCACTACATATCATCCTTAAATTGATGGTCAAACTGAGAAGGTAAACAAATTCTGGAAGACATCATTTGAGCTTGTGTTCTCACATATAGGAAGAAGTGGGACATATGCTTGCCTTTTGTGGAATTCTCCTACAACAACAGCTATCAATCAAGTATTGAAATGTTGCTATTTGAAGCTCTCTATGGTCAAAGATACCGGACGCTGTTGAATTGGTCCGAATTTGACGAAAGGTCTTTTCTAAGCCCAGATTTTGTCAAAGAGGCAGAAAAGCATGTTCTGACTATTCAGAAGTGTCTCCTTACGGCTCAGTCCCGACATAAAAGCTATGCGGATCGCCGTTGATGAGAACTTGTGTTTGACATTGGAGACTTTGTCTATCTTAATATTTCTCCCCTCAGACGAACGCAGCATTTTCAGATAAAAGGAAAGTTGACGCCTCATTATGTGGGCCCTTTTCGAGTCATTGTCCTGTGTGGAGAGGTGGCTTATCAGTTAGAGCTACCTCCATCCCTCTCCACCGTGCACGACGTCTTCTATATCTCCCAATTGAAGAGGTGACTTCGAGTCCCACCCGAGATCATTGAGGTTGCAAACCAAGAATTGCAGCTGGATCTTTCCTATCGTGAGCTTCTAGTCCGCATCCTTGATGAAACGAAACGGAAGACGCGATGCAAACCAATCGACTTCCTCAAGATTCAATGGAGTAATCACTCTTAAGATGAAGCAATGTGGGAACATGAAGATCGGCTTTGTGCCAATTACCCTGAGTTCTTCTCAAACCTATAAGTATTGTATTAGATTCCTTTTCTCACAAGTATGGTATCTTCTCGCAATATAGTTCCTAGATTCATCGTACTCTTCCTTGACTCGTACCTAATCTCGAGACAAGATTCTTTTAAGGGAGGAGATTTGTCACATCCTGAAACCATAATCACTTGCATCATAAGCATTGTATTTAACTTTGAGCAATTTTATTTTAGAGCGCTAGAGTACCTCGTTTTGCATTAGTAAAAAGAGAAAGAAATTTAGGAGATAAAGAATATATTTTTTAGTTAAAATGGACCAGTTTTCCTAACATGTGGGACCTACGTATCTGGCCCACCGCCTCACTGAAAGGACAATGATATCGACTAGAGGGGGTGAATAGGCGTTTTACAAAAAATCGTCCCCTTTTACCGTTGGCCTAAACTTGCAGCGGAATATAAACTAACGGGTTTTTCACAAGTGAAAAAACCTAAATATGCTAGGCTCAACTAGTGCACAATCACCCTAAATAAGTGTGAAAATTACAATTCTAAGGTGACTAAAATTATTCAATTCTAGCAAGAGATATGCAATAAAACTTAAATTGAAAAAGGCTCAAAACACTGTTCATATACCTGAAATTACTGTTTACCAGATACTCCGGCGAAGACTGGATTCTCCGGGTTGTACAGGTCCGGAAACTCCGGTGAAGTCCGGATTCTCCGGATTCTGTACAGAACTGAGCCCGAAACTGAATATAAATGATGGGTAGAGAGTTCTAGCTCAAACCAAGTGATGTCGTGTGTTCCCGAAGATGATTTCAAGTAGATCCACAAAGAACATACACTCAAATACACACAAATAAGTAGATCGAGCAATATGCACAAAGATTTGAACAAGAATTCAAAAGTAAAGAAACAAGAGAGGAGACACAAGATTTGTTTCCCGAAGTTCGGATTCACCACCGTGAATCCTACGTCTCCGTTGAGGAAGCTCCAACGAGCCGGGTCTCTTTCAACCGCTTTCCTCGATCCACTCTTGATTTCTTTCCTTGCGGAGGCGAAATCGAGCCATTCACAAACTTCCGCAGCAACCCACAACCTTGGGTGCTCGTCGGGGACGCCTATCCGCCTAGGAGGCTTCACCTCTAAGAGTAACAAACACGACGACGGACTTCTTGCCGAGAACTCAAGTGCTCAAGATGGATTTTAGCTCACTTGCACTCAATCTTCCAATCTCTCAACCCAACTCACTTTTATTCTCAAATCACACACTAGAATGGAGTGGGAGAGGTTCTTTTGGCTCTAGAAATATGTTCTTTCATGCCCTTTTTAGCAGCCCCAAAGGATGGGGTGAGTGAGGTATAAATAGCCCACTACAAACAACTAGCCGTTACTGTTCTGACACACCTACCCTAGAGTATCCGGTGAACACCGGAGTATCCGGTCTTAATTCCAAAAACGGCGTTAGAACGGTCACAGAACGTGTCAGAACTAGCCGTTAGGATCTTTTCTGGACTTTACCAGAGTATCCGACCTACACCGGAGTCTCTGGTCGGCACTTAACACAGAAAACAGCCCCGGAGACTTTCCGGGGTCTCCGGCCACTCCAGGTACCAGAGTATCCGGACTTCACCGGAGTCTCCGGCCATTCCAGGTACCGGAGAATCCGGTCTTCACCAGAGTCTCTGAGTACAGCACAGCTGACCTCCGAAAAACCGCGATAACTTTTGATCCCAGAGTCCGATTTTGACGATTTTGGTGGAAAGCTTATTCAGAGGGCTACACATCTCAACTGAATTCATGACCTAAAACACATAGGATCAAACTAGGAACACTGCAAAATCCATTTTGGACACTTCCATACTTTCCGTTTCGGACTCTTAACAACAAACTCTCACTTTGGGTTTGGTTGGGAACTCTTGAGCACTGAGATACGACAATTAGCTCACGTTGCATCCCTCTTAATAGTGCGGCATACCTATACTCAAATTCAAAAATAAAACTCGTTTGAACCACTTTGAGCATTTGAAAACTTTCAAGTACCGCTTCTTTCTTTCAAACCTTGAGGGTTGCCAACTTCTATATATTCTTCACTTGATTCTTCATATGATTGATGTGAATCATCTATAGCTTCCCATGGCCTCGCACGGTCCATTGGCGCAAAGCTTTTACTCGCTCTTCACCACCGCTTTGGTCCTTCGGCGCAAAGCCATTTGCTTGCTCTTCACCACGGATGGTCCATCGCAGCCGAGTCTTGCTTGCCCTTCACCGTCTTACCATAGAAAACCACTTTGTATTCGACATCTTTAAGGAATTAATTTTATCAAATATGGAATCCACTCTTGTTCTTCACCCTTGGCATATATGATTTCAATTCAACTTATGCCTTCTTATGGATCCTAACCCCAACTCACTCTCAAGCACAAAGCACATGGGTTAGTCCATAAAACCTAAATAACAACATTTATACCTTAAGTTACTTGATTTCCACAAGTAACTTATGCATATTGTCAATCTTCATATAGAACCTAACCCCACTCATTCTTAAACACATAGCACACAGGTTAGTCCATAAAACTCTATTGACAAGTCATACCTTTAGTTACTTGATCTCTACAAATAACTTAGCCTTCAAGCTTATTGCCAGTCTTATTGAGCTTTTTCTTCTTCTTATGAGCATCACTAAAATCTTAATGACTTTTGATGCAATTATTTGAACTCATGGCATTTATCAAAGAATCCATGCTTCATCATTTATGCATCTCCTATGGAATAACCCGAGCATCACCTAGAGCTCATTCATCTTGATGCATTTTCATTCTCCCCATTCACCTAGAGCTCATGCATGTCTCTTCTCCATGCATCACCTATTGAACAACCTACTAACAATCTTAACAATATTGTTAGTTCATAGGTATTGTCATTAATTACCAAAACCACACATAGAGGCTAGATGCACTTTCACTCGTCCACTCTTTCCCACTCCCACCAGCAACCCTCTCTCTCACCCCCACCCACTCCCTCTCCCTCATGTGCTCTCTCTTTCTCTCTTGCTCTCCCAAATGGCCAAGAGAAAAAGGAGAGGGGTAGTAGGAGAAATGAGAGGAGGAGAAGCAAGGGGAGGCCAGGGAGGGGTCCCGAGCGAGCTCCCCCACCGCAGCCCGTCGAAGGTCGTCCTCCCCATCGAGCTCAAGCACCTCGGCCACCTCTTCTTCCTCCTCAAGCCAGCCACTACCTCCCCGGCTTCATCTCGAGCTCCAACCCTCCCACAACCCCGAAGACTGAGCCACAAGCTTGCTATAACATGGTGAGCACCCCAACCCCCTCCCATTTCATTCCCAAGGCCAGATCTAGCAGCATCAAGCTCAAAAGAGCTCAACAATGGCCGACGCCACCATTGGAGGCAATAGCCGAGTTTCGGTCATTTTTAGCTTATGCATGTTATCCTACGTGGTAGAGGAGGTCATTATGATGCTCTAGGTCCAAAATTTCTACCCCAAAAGCCGTTGAAATCGTTGCCGAAGAGATCCCGGCGAAAATCAGCATTTGTGACCTCACCCAAAGGTTCCGAGTGATCTAGCCAGAAATACCTGAGGACTCCCACCCGGAGATTCACCCGGAGAATCCGAAACCCGGAGGGTCCGAGTTCAACCAGGAGTATACGGATTGTACTGTTCATCATACGTTTTTTTTATTTTCTTTGCTGAAACTTGTAAAATTCGTAATAAATTCTCTGTTGCTCCAAATGTTATGAAACTAATTTTGTTGGTTCCATAATAACCTCAAATTAACTTTTTAAGATAAATTAGTTAGGTTAAGGCTTCATTAATTTACCGTTAATTCTTTACAAGTCCAAAAAATTGGCGAAAACAATTTTGCTAGTCTTTTTATGACTCTTTATAACTAGAAAAAAATTCATGCATTATAAAGTATATTTTATGGCATTTCATCGTATGCCTATTGTGATGTATTTTTTCTTTAGTGATTATCGAACCGGAGTGTAATAGGTTTTCGTGAAGGGGTTTGACGTTTGATCCCGAATTGAAGGAAAGTAGCAAGGCATGCATCTAAGCATATTGCACCCTTTGGTTCAAACTGAATAAAGTCTAAATTGATAAGTTACTATTTATGTATGATTGCATGTTCAGTGAGTTGATGTCGAGCTCATATGTGTAGAACCTATATTGATTGCATTACCTCTACCTTGAGTTGTTGTTTTTTTTTATTCTTGTAGCCTTGATAACATTGTTTATGTCTAATTACAAGTCTATTCGATATGCTTAGCCATGCATAAGTCATCGGTACAAGTCGAGCAATGGTCC
Organism: Phragmites australis; assembly: GCF_958298935.1. Lineage (NCBI taxonomy): Eukaryota > Viridiplantae > Streptophyta > Magnoliopsida > Poales > Poaceae > Phragmites > Phragmites australis. The sequence goes on from NC_084923.1 coordinate 43,845,271, forward strand.
AACTATTGTTCGTGAGTTTAGGAATTACTTATTGTTCACGAATACAATGATGATATTGAGATGTATGAGATGTGAGGATGAAACGAGATGTGAGCTATGCTAAGGGTAGTTCGGGAGAGGAGCCCAGATGCCGTAGATCACTTGTATCGATTAAGCACCGTCCGTTGGTGCCGTTAGCTTTAGCACATTTCCGTACTTACCACATACCCGGATATAGGATGGGTAAGCTAAGTATCATAAGTCGTCGCGTTCATTTGACCTATGTATCAAGATGTGAGTAGGAATGCTGTTAGGGGTGCCTAAGATTATGCCGATAAGTCATGGTACGCACGGGATCTAAGTGGCCTCTACATTACTCGACATGTCAACAAAGGTTTAGGATGGGTACGTGAACGGTTGATACGTGAATCATCACTCGCAACTGATGGGTTGTGTGTGCGATGGTCTCATTTTCGTGTGGGTCAAGGAGTATCCATACAGGGTGTAAAATCAATTCGAATTGCCACGCTCTCAGTTATGAGTATGCTTTTGTTCATCCGCATCGTTCGTAGAGTCACGAATGAGGGGTGATGGTTTGGTATGTTGGGTTGCGATTGAGATGTCTCTCTCTCTCTCTCTCTCTCATATATATATATATATATATATATATATATATATATATATATATATAATGCTTCCAGTTACATTTATATTTTAGTTGGTGTTTACTGAAAATGAAAGGGATTGTTTGGTTAAGTATAGCTACTCACACATAGGTTTTAAGGTTGCTACCTCATATAAAATTACTTAACCTTATAGCCTATTTTCGCTAAATACCCAAATGTATAATCCTTGGAGTCGGGTTATTATATGTATCATATATGGATTAAGTCTTATGAGTACCTTCGTATTCACACTGCTCTTTCAAGTTGCAGGCGAGAAAAGGTTAGCTTCTGGCTACTTCATGTCCACCGATGCCGACGGCGAGCAAGAGTAGTGTCGTCTACTCGTGTGGCTAGGTTTTGGGTGGAGCCTAAGGGCATATGGTTCCACCGGTCTTTTTGTTGTTATTAGGTTTTAATTCTTTCGTTGCGTAGCTTATCTTTTTTGATGTAAATTATTATAAATGATTGAATGCTTAAGAATTTATGATATAATGTTAATTACTCGCTCTTTCTTAAGCTTTGTTGTGATGTTATACGTTAGAAAGGCACATGTTCCGATCTTGAGCATAAAACACATGTCGGGACTATCGGAACAATATTCTGATTAATGATTATAGTCATGATAATATAAATGATCGACTTAATAATTAATTAGAATACTATTTGGACAGTTCTTCACACTCAGCAGGGACAATGCCATGTGGGCCCATGGTTAAAGCAACCAGGTTTGGAAATTTCAGGGTGTACATATTCAATTCGGTAGACACCACCAAATCAGCCTGATCCTTACATACTTATAGGGATTAAAACGGTTCGAAAATCATCGGAAAAGATTTAAATAACTTTCAGTTTCACATTTTTCATTTAGAGACGAAGTCAATAACGATAATGCGGAAACGAATACGATGTCGATAATACGAAAAAAACCAAAAACAGTGTTATCGGGACAAAAGCATGCTAGTATCGATCGAGAATCGATAATTCTACAGAACACAACTCAATCTCAAACTATCAAACACACATGCTAGCACACCACGAGTCGCAAGGCCATGTAACACTCTAAAATTCTTAGCTTTTAGAATGTAGCAAAAATTACTCCTTTTTAAAACTCTTTATTCCAGGAAATGTATATCTAAACCGAACACACACATGCATGTATATATGTTTACATTCAAATACATTTCTTTTTATTAACTAAGTATTTCAATATACATTGAAGTTTTTTAGAAAATCATCTGGATTTTCTTGCTCTGACCCAGCAGCCATCCCAGCATCTCATCTCCTTCACGCTGACAAGCGGGACTCATTACCATAACCGTCTTCCACCACCAGATCTTTCCTGAATCGGTCAGTCCCGCCCTGCCTCGCTTGACCCCTCCACGCGCACACATGCATGCCTGCCACCCCACCAACCAGAGAAGCCTATCAGGACAGCACAAAAGTCGGGAGGCCTGTTGGGCGGCGGGAGAAGCCTGGAGTATTGGACCGTGGGTCAAAGAAAATTCAAGAATATTCGCCGGAAATTACTGAATCAAAATAGAAAAACTCGAAAACGATCCAAACTGGTCTAAATAGTTTTCGCTATTATTTTCGCATAGTTTTATCCTTCCTGTTTCCACTTTTTTGAAATATTGTTTCCGATTTCTTGATTGGAAAACTTTAAAAACGATCTCCGAAATTCCAAATTTTATAGTTTTTATTTTCATCCCTACTCACGTAGTGCCTTGCTGGCGTGACCTTGTATGTTTGTATGCCTTAATATTTCAGTTCTTTCTTACACTCAACCTTTCAAGGACCATATCCTCTTAGGGATTGTCTGTCAGAGCTTTAGTTTTAAAATCATATAAGATTTAGAATTTATAAATAAAAATATATTTTTTAAATATCTATTTTAGTCCAAAATACGAATAATATGGCTTAATCAAATACTCCATTCGTCCTAAAATATAGTGCATATTATGATTGGAAAAATTAATTTTTATAAATTTTGATCAACAATTAGTCAAATTATACGTATGTTTTAATATATAAAAGTTGTATCAATATACTCATATGAGTATATTTCAGAGATCTTTTAATACGATATTGGTTTTGTAGAAATTAATAATATATTATAAAATAAATTAAAAATCAAATTATACTTTTAAAGATTTTTTTAAAATCCTAATACGTCCTATATTTTGAAACAAAGTGAGTACCATCAATCTTCTCACATCTCCACCATCAATCTTCTCGTAGCTCCATCTTTAAAAGTTTCTGGAGTTAAAAGATATCCCACTCTAAAAATTTTGGTACTAGAAACTCTGCCAAAAAGTCCTTAGCCGCGTATCTTATTCCGGATTCGTTTGAGCCATCTTGCTCCAATTCGCGCCAAAAAGAGTCCAATGTTGAATATATCTGGACATCATTAAAAAGAATATAGGGATATGGGGCTCACACGTTGTTATTTTGTCATGGCGAATTATGTGTATCATATTTATGTTTGGAACCAGATGCCCAATGCCCCAATAGCACATTGACTTTCACGTGGGCCCATGTACTCTCTTATATTGTTCTCGTGAATTTTGAATGCGAAAAATTCATCAAACAAAGATTACATTAGAAAGGAAAATAACGGCTAGGGTGGCCCTGCGCTACCATTCTCCGTTAGTTGACGTCTTCAACGTTGATATTGGCTACCTCGCTTAACAAATATCTTAGTTGGCATTCAGACTCATTTTAGAGTCAAAGCCGGTCAAATTTGGGCATCCAAAGCCAAAAATGTCGGCTTCGCTTCTACGTGTTCCATTTTGAGGACAAACAAACATATTCCTAACCAGAGACTAACTAAAGGAATGCCAAGCCCCAAGACAAAATGAAGCTAAGATGCATTTGTTTGTGGGGGTTTTGAAGTAATTGGATTACTCCCTCTCCCCGCTCACGATAAGATATGGATTGGAAGTGTGCTATAGTTGTTTATTTAAATTGTGCCGAGTGATACTCAGAACTTTAAGGTCTGCAAGCTGCAGTCATATCAAGGAACATACACCGGCTAGCTTAGAGTTCAGCAGATTAGTCAAATTTAATTGATTATATTTTTATTTGTCTACCCATTTTAAAAGATTCTCTATATTTCTACATACTACAACAGTCTAGTCAAATCTCATTCTTCATATCTCATATACTATATTTTATTTGCAATGGTTATTTCTTGCAACAGTTTTATTCCAACAGCTACTTTATTCGATGGCTATATTCCAACGGCTAGTTTTTTCAAATGGCTTTTCAAAGCTATATGTCTGCTCTGTATATGGACAACCATCCAGTTGCTTCTCCTTTTACACCATTCTTCCTCTTCCTCTCTACTACTCCTATATCGGTTCATAAATAAGTCGTCACGGATTAGTCATGCAATGTATGTTAGATTCGTCGTTGTTAGATGATGACGATGAAGTGCTTATTGCAAGGCAGCTAGCCCACCGACAATACTAGCTCCGTAATGCTCAACGTCATGGAGGTTATGTGCCAGTACAGTAGGAACTTCAATACGATAAAGTTAAAGGACATGCAAGATTATACCAAGATTATTTTTCAAATAATCCAACCTACAACCCAATGTTCTTCCATCGCAGGTTTACAATATGTCTATGTAGTTTTGTTCAACTTGTTTGTTGAACCTCATGTGCTCATTTTTCTTTTCACCACAGGTTTAGAATATCACGACCTCTGTTTTTGCGCATTGCACAAGCCGTAGAAGCGCATGAGCCCTATTTTGTGCAGAGAAGAAATGCAGCTAGACAATTTGGGTTATGTCCTTTACAGAAGATTATTATAGCTTTACTTCAGCTATCTTATGGAGTACCAGTTGATGCTATGGATAATTATGTTCTTATTGGATAAAGTACCACTATAGAGAGTCTTAAAAGATTTATCAAAGTTATTGTTGAAGTCTTTAGAGGTGAGTACCTAAGATTTTCAAATAAGAATAATACATTTAGATTACTTGCCATTAGAGAGCAAAGAGGTTTACCTAGAATGCTAGGTAGCATAGATTGTATATATTGGAAGTGAAAAAATTATCCTTCAGCATGATAAGGTATGTATACCGGCTATATGCACGAGCTCACAATTTATTCTTGAAGCTGTTACTTCACACGATCTTTGAATTTGACATGCTTTCTTTAAATTATTCGGGTCTCACAATGATATTAATGTCTTTGATCGTTTCCCGCTCTCTGCAAAGCTAGCTGAAGGTCAAGCTCCGCAAGTGAATTATACCATCAACAACTATAACTATGCAATGGGATATTACCTTGCACATGTCACTTATCTTACATGAGTAACATTTGTGAAGTCAATTTCATCTCTCAAGGAAATAAGAAAAAACATTTCAACCAAACTCAGGAAGCAGCTAGGAAGGATATGGAGCGAGCATTTAGAGTTCTACAAGCTTGTTTTGCTATTGTTCGAGGACCAGCTTAGTTTTAGGATCAACAAACACTCGATGACATCATGACAGCATGTATCATCATACATAATATGATCGATGAAGATGAGGTAGCAGGAGAACATGACTTCTATTACCATGGAATGGGAGAAGAAGTAATACCTTCTCGTGAGCCTACGTCTGAACTGGATTAGTTTATTAGATATCAAGATGTCAATCTCAGCTTCAAGATGATCTAATTGAGTACCTATATCTAAGTTATGAAAGGGGTAGTATGTTGTAGTTGTAATAATATATCCAGTTCATATGTCTTATGTTTTTTAATGTATTCAACATTTCAATGGTTCATCTATGATTCATAACACATATGATCCCTGTGTAACTTAAGGTTGTCAATAATTTTAAAAATCAATAAATTAGCTTAGATGAATATTTATGATTTTTTTTCTGATTTTTGAGAATTAAATTTATGCCATAAAAATTCAAAGGAAGTACAAAAACAGTCAAATTTGAAAATTTTCCAATTAAAATTTGTAAAATATTTTTAGTTGAAATCAGTTAAATTGGATTCCCTGTTATTTATTCTATGAGTACAAAAATCAGTGTGATTTTAGGAACTCTAGAAGTTCACCTTTTGAATTTATAAAAAAGAGGAGAAAGAGTGAAGTTTTGAAGCAATTTGGCCAACTTGCTTTCTTGGGCAGGGAACGGTGATAGGAACCAAGCGGGCATGAATGGCGAGTTGCACGGGCCTGGTAAATTTGGCGATGACTTTCTGCTCCTTAGCGATGCTACAGTGATGCCTAGCTTGATGCCGAGTCTGCTGGGCTAGCGTTTTCACGGGCGATAGCTAAATATGATGATGATGAGCCGAGTGGTGAGGCCGCTGGAGCTGCTCTTATCTAAGCAGATGAGGGGAGAAATGGACGGTAGAACTCATACCGAATATTTGGAAGGGGAAATGGGGCCATGCTTGTATGCGCGTGGTCAGTCTTGCAGTCGTAGAACAAAGCAATTTCCCACTCGAGTGCTAAAACACATTACGAAAAACGTATGTGAAATTTTGTATTTATTCGGACTTGCTGGCCTTGAACGAGCCTTACAAAAGATTTCGAGCGCTAGAATCAAATCCTCTGGTCCATGGGGTACCGAAACCCGCGAGCCCGTGCCGCACGACGCGGGCGCGCCAGGAGCACGAGCAAAACGAGAGCTGCACGCGACCACGCCGCGCCTTCCCTGGCGGCAGCCGGTTCAGGCCCACGTCCGCGACGCGGCTCGGCTGCAGCCGCCGCATCAAAACACGCAGCAGCACAGCCCAGCACCGCACCGCGAGGGGTCGGCGCGCAAAGCCCGCGCCCCCATCCGACGTGTCCGTGTCGCGGCGCGCTGAGGTGTCCACCCCGTCCGGCGTGGCGCAGGCAATCCCCCTTCCCGCCTCCCGCCCGCTGCGTGTCGGAGCGTGCCGCGGCGCGCGCCGCACGCTCCCTCCCTCCCGCATCACACGGCGCGCGGGTCCGCACCAATCGCAGCCCACCGACCAGCCATAAAAGCGCCCACAGACCCTGTTCGGCCGCACGGGATCCCGAAATTCGGTCCACGTAGGACGCCACGCCCGCTGAAGAGCCGTTCGAGGAAGCAACAGGCGGTTGCGTGTCGGAAATCGGAATCCTCTTCCGTGCTGGATTGCCCAATCCGACGCCCTCCCCAACCTATTTCTACGCGCACCACCCGTTCGTCGCCGGTTACTCGTCTCCGGCTGCCGGACTCCGGCTACTGCTTCTGCGGATTGCCACCAGCTCCGCCACCGCTCCGGCGTTCTCCGATCATCAGTTGCAAGAGTTCGCGGCGGTCCGATCGACGCAGCGAGCGATGGCAGCGGCGGCCCCTCCAGTGCGGGGGTACGGGCCGGCGTCGTCGTCGGTGACGCTGTACCAGCCGCGGGTGCGGGCGCGGATACCGGCATCATTCGCTCCTGTGACGACGCGTCGGGCTGCCTCGGCGCGCTTGCGCGCGGTAGTCACGGACGCGCCCCGCGGGCTGCAGCTCCATCGGCGGGAGGATCGGGAGGTGGGGTTGATGGGGAGAGTGTGGGGTAGCGGAGAGGAGGAGGAGGAGGCGGTGGAGAAGGTTGACGGATGGATGCGGGAGTCGATCTCGGAGATCGTGAGGCACATCGGGGAGGCGCCGTTCCTGGTGCACCTGTTCAACAGCGACGACGGCGGGGAGCGCGTGACGGTGCGGAGGGAGCCCGCCGCGCCGGAGAGCTGGCCGGACGTTAGGCGCAGGTGGGGACCGGGCGGGCAGCGGCGGCCGGACGGGATCATCCTGGTGGAGCAGGTGGCCGCCGCGGCTGCGGACGGAGGCGCCTCGGCCACGGAGGCGGCGCGGCAGGTGTGGGGGCTGGTGGTGCAGGCGCGCGGGATGGAGTGCGCGTCGTGCTACGTGCTCGACACCTGCCGCGTGCGCTCCTCGGTGGGGTTCTGCACGCACTTCTGCCTCGCCCGGGCGCAGTGCTTCGGCGACCCCGTCGAGCTCCAGCTCCGCAACGCCTGGCTCAACCGCCTCTCCGGCCGCCGATAGCCGCCGCCGCCGCCCGTGGCAGCCGCTACTACTGATCTACTACTACCGATGGTACCCGATGGGCGTACGACCAAATGCGATGCCTCCGGTTTTGCTGGGAAGAACAAAAAGATTGGAAGCAGGGAAGACGAACAGATTGATCAATCTTCTTCGTGCAGTTCGGTTTCTCCCTGAGTTGGATATTGATTGTACAGATTATTGATTGTATTGCTTGCTTGCTTATTCAATCAAGAAGCGGTTCACTGAGGCAATTACAATGCATTGCCCGTTGCTACCACGAAAATTTTCGAGCCTTTGAGTTTTTGATCTGATGCAATTTCTTGCTTTAGTTGCGAGGCTAGGCACGGCATGATTACGATGCCATTGATTTTGATCGTGCCGTACTGCTCCGTAATTGCGTTCTTATGTTCCTCCTTTTTTGACTTCTTGAAGACTTAGTATTACGACAGCTTTAGCCAAGTAATTAAGTCGTTTTCGACCGCAGGTAAGCGCAAGATTTTATGTGATGTTAAGGTGAGAGAAAGAGTTTATTGTTTTGCCAAACAACGATCTTATAAATTAAAATTTATAATTATAAGACTACTTACATACCATTATACAAATTGTTATTAACGTATAACTCACAATATTTATTTTTTCTGTATATAAATTAAGAGGCTATAAAAGTATATAAAACAGATAATAAATTAAGAGGCTATAAAAGTATATAAAACAGATAAAAAGCCGATATATTCTAAGGGTTATTTGTTAAGTTGTACGGAGATTACGTGTTAATATATAAGATAATCTATAAGACAGCATCAATCTATTTGCTCTAATGATTTGGGGACGAATTGGGGACATGATCAATGGCACGAACGTGGGTTATATAGTACTACTTGTCGGCCACATTACTCTCTGCGAGATCTTTTTCTGGCTCCATCGTTTGCATGCAAGCAAAAGTGGCATGCTGCCTATCAGGTTAGTATCAGCTCCGGCCATTTAACACAAATGCATCCAATTCAGCATGAGCAGGGTCCAAATTTTAAGTATTGTTTTTTTGTTGACTCGCTTATGAGTTAGGACAGCGAAGCAGTCAATTTGGAAAGCAAATTAGTTCCTGGAGCGCTAGTACAATGTCTGAATAAGTACACCAACGAAGTTGCCATGTTAGCTCACGTGCTACTCGGGACTGGAGACTTGAGATGCATTCATGCATTTGACAGTGTCGTTGCTCGTATCCTGGAGACCGGAAAACGCAGTTCGGCGACGGCTGGAACGTGCTGGGTTTTCTGCAACTTCTCCAAGTGGCGGCACAATTAAACTTGGAAAGCAATTAGGCCATGGGTATGACCGATAAACCATAGACTAATGGCACAACAAAACTAGTCAACAACGGCCAGAAGCCCAGAACTATTCAACTCTCAGGTCAGATAAGTAAACACTGACCGTCAGTTGCAGCTCGCCTGCGACGACCACGATCTGCAAAAGCGAGAAAACTGACAGAAAGACCATTTCAATCCAACCTTCTCTCCGGTCTTCACTCATGAGACCAATTTGCCTTCTCTTCAGTCTATAAACAACAGCAGCAAGCCCCATGTACCCATCAATACGGTCTGACGCTATCACAGATTCATTCACAACAGCAGGCACCCTGAAATGAACATCCTTCAAAGACAGCACACGGCGCCACGCTTTTATTTCAGGTGTTTCCACCATCAGATGGTCTCTGCGCCCAGCACCAGGCGCATGTCAGGCGCGCACCGTGACGATATACACATACAGCACGCGGAAAAGGAAACCTTGCGCAAATTAACATCATTGTCCATGAAAACACGGCCTATTCGTCATCATCATCGTTCCGAGTAATTTGATTTGATTTCAAAGGCAGACATCACTGGGAGCAGTAGCACAGCTGCAGGCGTCCTAGTAGCCCCCCTGGATGTAGGCGTTGAGCCGGTTCAGCTCCTCCCTGTGCTCGGTGACCACTGCACGGACGACGTCTCCGATGGAGACCATCCCCAGCATTCCCGAGCCGTCGATCACAGGGATGTGTCTGATACGGTTCTCTGCACGAAGCAATCGGCCATCGGCGCAACAGGTCATGAGCAATCCCAGCGCTTTCAAGAATTCTAGTATTGCATGACAGAAGATGCGTACCTGTCATCAGCTGCATTGCTTGCAGGACTTTGGTATCAGGCTTCACCGTGATCAGCTTGTTCTGTCAACATGATGCTTCATCAATTAAGTTCTGTCCAAACAGCCTTTTCATACTTGTGACCACCGACTAGAGGTCTTGTACTAATAATATTCTAGGTATCGTGCAAAAAAAAAAAAAAAAAACAGCGTAATAAAAGGGAAAATACCTCTTCAGTCATGATGTCTCCAACTTTAGTTGACTTGGAAGATCTTCCCTGCACTATGATTTTCCGGAGATAATCTGAAAAAGGCAAGTGTCAAATGTTAGTTACACGGTACAATTATCTTATGTATCATTCTTTCTTAAAAGCTTATCATGCTTCCTGTTCTGTTTTCAGACTTTATATCTGTTAAGTATTGGACATTCATGTGCAAGACGTAATACATCGAATAGCGCGATAGGATATTTTGTACATGAAAAAAAGTCATGTGAATGATGTCCCTGAAGTTGGGCCAACTCGAAAACCATCCACAAATAATTTTACACTGATTTATGGAATTCAATGTAAATTGGTGACTATGATTATGCCATGTAAGACAATGTGTTTCACTTCATACCAGCATGTGGCAGATAATTTGCATGTTCTTGATGTATCAATAACAAATTACTCTGAAGACTCTTTGAATGCCAAAAAAACTACAATGCACAACTGAAGCAAAAAAAAAAAAAAAAAACCCTGGAGTTATACAGTGACAACCTTGCCGTAGATCTCTTAATACCTTCCTTTCTGATCCATCGTTTAGGTTTCTTTTCACTATTAAGGGAAGTACAGTAACATGGTTTTCCATCTACTGATACTTTCCAGTTTTTTTTTTAAAAAAAAAGGAAAGGGCAAGATCTAAGCAATAGTTTCTATCTTATAAATTTTTACTCACCAAGTTCTCAAATAATTGACAATTGGAAGTCATAATTTTCACAAAATATGACTAGACCTCTAACATCTGAAGCACAATGGAGTAAAAGAAAGTAAACGTTAGGGTGATATTCTAGGAAAATATGCATTGAGAATAGTGAATCAAGTATATGAGAACAGAACTTTTGGTCAAGGGTGACGATTAATTGAACATAGAGGTGGTAGCATATGATTCTGTATTTTTCTACCATACCCACGGCTTAGATTTCACGTGAAAAAAAGCACCCACGGCTTAGATTTCACGTGAAAAAAAGCACCCACGGCTTAGATTTCACGTGAAAAAAAGCACCCACGGCTTAGATCCCAATGAGTACAGAAAGTCGTTCATTACCTCTCTCAGTGACAATGCCAGCAATTGCTTTATTCTGTCCAGGTTTAACGACCACCAAAGCTCCCACGTTGTGTTGTGTCATCTGGAAAAAGGAGTTTCTTTAAGGTAAGGAAAAATATTTTTATCATTTGAGGCATAACCATTGCCTACAAAAGAGCTAATATGATCATCAGGAAACACATACCGATTTGACAGCATCATAGACACTGTCCTCTGTGGTGCACCAGAGCCAAGATCCATCAGCACTCTTCCCTTTAGACTTCAAGACATCTGCTACAGTGGCAGTTTCAAATCCACCATCCTCTAGGCGAGCAGATGAAACTGACATGAAGCGAGAAAAGGCAGCAGGAAGCATTGCTGGTTTGGGAGCACTGATGTGTTGTAGAACAGCGGATTTAAGCACACTGCCATGTGACCTGATGGCTTGCACTGCCCGTTGCATTTTCTTCTGCATCAGATCATAAATCAAGAGCAGCAATCACTTCATTTTGAACTATAAAGGATTTAAATTATGATTTAAGATGTATCAAATCAATTTACTTGCTGCCTTAAGAGCTCAGCTTTTGAATAATGCTTTGAACCAATATCTCACACACAAGATGTTCAGCAGAGTCCACGATAACCAACATGAGTCCCAAAATTTTTAGCCAGTACTGTAAATTGGTTTCCAAGAAAACTAGCTCTTTGTCACAAATGGGACACACTGTTTAGAAAGCTAGAGATGAGTAAAAAAAAAGATAAGCAAAGGACAGATGTGAAAGATGGTGCATCTCACAATTACCTAGTTCATGAAATGCATCAACTCATGTGTTGCATAGCAGAAAAAACAGAAATGGAGAGATATGAACATGACATCTACATTAAAGTATTTTTTTACCAACATATATCATTAATTTGTCAAGCAGTTTACCTTCCCAGAACTAGGGCAAGAACTCCGGTGCAAAGCAAAAACAGAGCCCAGGGAAATGAGCTATGATAAGCGCTTGATCTTACTCAACAATGACATGAACATGACATCTACATTAAAAATAAGGTTGTTGCCATACAAAACATAGGGACTAGCTCATGACCATGACATGGTCTACACAGAGAATTGGAAGCAACAAGAATGATTGGATAAGTTCAAGCATTTCATCGTTTAATGTAGACATCGCGCAGTTCCAGATAAAGAAAGAAATCCTATCTCAATCCTACTGGGAAACTCTATCTCAGTCTTACTGGGAAGTGGGAACAGAATACCAAAGGGCAGCTAGTTTCAATGAGCTGCCGCAATGAAAGTGATGTTTAACCTATCACTTTGTTCTCTGACCGGTAAGTAATGGAAGAAGAAAACAAGTTGCACACAAAAAAATCGTTTAATCACCAATAGAACCAAGACCTCAGCTTGCTAGTGATATGGCAACATGCCATATTCTATTCTCTCTCAAAAAAGAAAACATGCCATATTCTACCTATCAATCAGAATCCATGCTGAAATAGTTTTAGGAAACCGCTACCAATATATCCAGCTACACGAAGTAAGGTTGTGAGACGTCATCTTTAGACACCTTTGGCAGGCCTGTATTCGGATAATCAGAGTCCAGCCCACTAACAGATTACAAGAATAGCATGGATCGTGTCCATGAACCATGACATTCGATTCGGTTTGATGTCACAATCAAACCGATAAGGCGATAAGGAATCACCAACACACGGAGAATCCAACTAATACCGTCTCCACTCAGGACACTGCTCCATGACATTCGATTTGGGTTTATCAAATCACTACAGATGCGAGAATCAAACGAACAAACGACTCGTAAACTGCATAACTAGATGCCACACGCCGGTCTTGGAGAAAATTTTGAACCAAACAGAGTTTTCCTTTTAACTTGTAAAGCTGAAAAGAAAGGTTTAAAACGAACTAAATGGAGAAGCCCTCACCAAGACAAAACCGAATTCTCCAACTCCAAGCGACAAGAACAAAAAATTGCAAACGAAAAGGAATAAAAATCGTGTAGTTTCGAAAGAAAAAGAGGGTAAACTTGTGCATCTCTTTGTCAGAGTCTTTCAAAACAAACACAATCTCCATCTAGTGAAAGAAGAAAGAAGAATCAAGCAGCCTATCTGTCGGTGGATAAACACCGCAAGCGGGGATCCTGAGGGACCCGCTTTGAGATTCGGCAGGGAAGCTGATTCTGGATCTACCTCGTACGTGGGGTTAATGCAAATGTATAAGATCTAGGCGGGACGGATTCGTCGGCTAATAGGAGTAAATGCGCAAGTGATTTAGACAGATTCAGACCACACGGAGGTGTAATACCCTACTCCTGTGTGTCCTCCTGTGTGTCTAGTGTGTTATTAATACTCTTGGAATGCCTTTCTCTGGATCTCTGTGTTACAAGGTTTTTTTGTCTATCTTTCAAGTCTTGAGCTCCGGTCTTCAAGTGCCGGTCTCTCTGAACTTGCTGAACTTCTAACTTAGCTTGTTCAACCTTGCTTCTAGCTTCTTCACCTGTTCTAACTTAGCTTGTTCAACCTTGCTTCTAGCTTCTTCACCTGTTGAACCTGTCTTTCTACAAAGTGCTCCCTACTTTTATCCTATCGGGGGAGGCTTGACGTGCCCAGATCAGGAGCACAAGTTTCCGTAAGCTATAGATAGAAAACAACAATTTTAGGTCTACAGTTTGATGTTACAGGGACTGAAAATGCGTCCTTGGACGGTCCCGTCGGTCTTTACACCCCAACTTTAGCAGGTGCAGGGGGAACCACCGTCCAGCCGCTGAATATCCCCGCATGCCCGTCCGGTCAGAGTGGGTCTGACGCGACAGGGCGACAGGCGATACGCCTCGAGCCCATCGACGATATCTTCAAGCCATCTTCCTTTATGGACCTCGCAGGGTGACGTGCGATGGGACCCGTCACATTAATTGTCCCCGCGCCTTCCTGTCAAGCGGTGGCAGGAACTGACGCACTCAGTACGACAGGCGTGGGGAGAGTGGTTAGATGTGACCGGCCACGCTCCCCCTTAAATGCAGCATCGGGTTTTCCACCGATTGACACCTCACCGTGGAGCCCTTGCGGGGTCCACCGACAAGAGGCTTCCCACGTCTCCGGGGAACTCTGGGTACTCTGTTCTTGGTCCCAAGCACCCCCTCTCGGATCTAACTCTTCTCAGATCCTCGGGGAACTCTGGATACTCGGAGACCAACTGTCCTTAGCCCTGAGCACCCTCTCCCGAACTTAGCTTTTCTCGGGTCCTCAGGGAACTCTGGGTACTCGGAGACCAACTGTTTTTAGCCCCAAACACCCCCTCCTGAACTTGGTTCTTCTCGGGTCTTCAGGAAACTCTGGGTGCTCAAAGACCAACTGTTCTTGGCCCCGAGCACCCCTTCCGGATCTGATTTTTCTCGAACCCTCGAAGAGATGATCCCAAGGGATGACACCACGTGGCAATGTGTTGTCCTATCCTCGGGACTCGGGAACCCCGGTTCCCAGATCACCGACACTATCAGTCTATGTGTATTAACAAAGATACCAAACGGAAGGTAACAATACGATGCCGCAGCTGACAGCCAAACAGGCAAAAGCAACGAAAATGGTGAAAAGGAACAGAGAAATCAAGAAAGCATGGTCTTTCACTCCTTTTCTCTCATTTGATAGTGGTGTTTCTAATGAAAAAATCCCCAAAATTCCTCTTCTTTTGCTACCTAGCCGGCGAGTAGAGTTGCTCGCATTCCTTCACGTACTCAAGAGGAACAGACCAGATCGTGTAGAAATCAAGAAAAAGAACACTCTTTTCAGAAACATCAAGAAAAAGAACACTCTTTTCAGCTCAGTCCAAGAAAGCAAAGCAAAACCTAGACGCACAGCGGCAATGCGGCATCACGTCTTCAGATCAGCCAGTTCACGATTCAAGATATCACTGATCCATTTAACTTAGCAGGGGAAGGAAGGTGGCTTTACCTGCTCGAACCGAAGCTCCGCAGTGGCGAGTTGGGAGGGGAGAGGAAGACGATGGACACTCGTTACGTTGTGAGGCGAGGGTGGGGGTGATGAGCGCTAATTAAAGCGACATCTCTCTCTCTCTCTCTGCGAGTGGGGGTGGTGAAGTCATGTGCCGTCGGTCTTATCCACACAGCCCTGTCTGCTCTTTTTCTTTCATTTCTTTTTAGTGCCAGTTGAAGGCAAAATGAACACAACTCCCTTTGAGTTGAAGGGTTACACTTACACAGCACGCATAGTTGATTTAGTCCCTATTTGTCCTGGTAATGTGTATTATGGATTATAGATTCTGTAGATAAATGATTAATTCTGAAAGTGTATTTTATAAATATATGTCTGAATTATAACACAATATACAATCTATTTAATATGAATTTCTATAATCTATAATTCAGAATTTAGATAAAACAAACAGTACTTATACCATTGGTGCTGGACTCTTGTGCCCCGAAGAGGCCACCATGTCTTCTGGATCTTGCAGTGGATGGTACTCGCCATATGTAGTGTTTTTCTTCTTCTTTGAGATCGGGTTCCATTCGAACCTGGGATTTTTCCATGGACTACTCGGGATTGAGTTGTTTTGAATCGAATTATTCCAAAACTCATGAAGATTCATGTGTTTTAAATAATCCCTTGGACTACGGAGGCCACTAAGCTCGTGGGGGTAAACAGTGATTAGATAGTTTCGCACCAGTTTGATGGAGTTAGGCATAATTTCTGACCATCCGAACATGCAAGACTGTACGAATTTAGAAATTAGGGACCACTTCCTTTTTGCGGGCCAGGCACCATTTCACTTGCAACAAACCATTAGTGAATTAGCCAAGTTCAACTGGTCACCAACCATGCTTGCCTTTCTTCATTACGTGCATCACACACAAGGGCCGGAAGCGTTTCCATTTTCCAAAAGAAATGCTTAGCTCGTGCACCAAAGCGTAAAAGAAATCACACTCTGAAGCGCTCGCCGGGGCGTGCAAAACCAGGAAGGAGTTCCCGAAGGAATAACAGGGCCACCAACGGTTGCTCAACTCGTAGCCCAACAGATCCCGGTACTAACAAAATAAATTAATGATTTGTCATCAAAAATAAGTATATACTACTATACACTCGACTGAAATAGTGCGATTCTTTACTCGACCGTGTGAACACGTGCATTGCCACTGGGTTAGGATTGCTGGGTTAGGGGAGGGGGTTTCTGGTGGGCCCTAATGGCCAACGAGAATAGAAATTCGGGGGAGGGTGGTCGGCCAGGCAGAGGAGGTGGGTGCAGGGGTAGCACGGCGAGGCGGTGGGGACACCGCCGGTCACGGGCGAGCGACAGAAGCCTGATAGGCCAAACCGGGGTGGGGGTGTCTCAACTAATGGGTTAGCACGGCAGGGGCGATGGAGGCGGACCTGGCGACGGGGGCGGTGAAGGCAGACCTAGCGACAGGGACGATCGGAGGAGGGTGGGACACAGGAGCGAGCGCATGAGAGATAGAACGTGATTGAATTGGTTCGGTCGAGAGGTTGAAGAAGAGTCAAAGGTCTGATCTCGATCCAGCGGTTACTGTGCATCGAAGAAAATCAAAAATTCAGTTGACTGAATTTTAATGTGATATTTAAAAATATTGACTACTTTATTAAGATACTACTTATGTTAATAAAATATGAAACTATCTAAATCAATAATTGTGGATCAGAGTGTGATAAATAAACAAACCCAATTTTTAGCCGTTGCAAAAAATCATAGCCGCATGTGCCAAGAATTAGAGGGGGAAGCAATAGAAGCCAAGGAGCAAGGAAGGATGCATCGGGAGGGGCGAGCACCGGCGGTCAGGTGGGTCAGCGTCACGGGCACACGTAAACAAAAGACGCGTCGCCGTCCCGATGCCTCGCCGGCTCGAGAGGAGGAGAGGGACCGGCAGGATGGATCATGGAGCCACGGAGCGGGGGGATGGCTAGTGAGTTGTGACCCGCGGCTCCTGAGTCCTGACTCCTGACTGCCTGTTTGCGTGTCGCTGGGCGTCGAAAATATCTTGGCCACCGGCGGCTGTATTGGATTGGATTGGGTGGGCCGTGGCACGGATTCCCTCGGATTATTGCTTGCATCTCTGTGCTTGAACCAAGTTCCTCGTGTCGCTGTGTCAGTCTTACCGCGAATCGTATAGCAGGGCCGCCGGCTGCGCTCTCACCGCGAACCAGATAGGTTTCACTCTCAGTTGACCCCTCTCACTATGCCCTCCAGTGCAGTTCCTCCGACCCACACGCGACATGAGTCATGAATCACACGTCCCCGGTAACGACGTTTCGCACCGAACCGCACGTGATGGGGGCAGCACGGAGCGGCGCGGCAACACTTGGTGACTTGGTGTCACGTCCAAACGCGTCGCGCGGACGGCACTGCGCGTGGCGGCGCGCGAGCGCGGTACGAAGCGCCAATGCTGATTCGCACGCGCGCTGCGTCGCTGGCGCCCCCTCGACAGGCCCAAAATTTTCATTTTTGGAAAAAAAAATTGAAAACATTTGTTTGAGCAAATTTTTCTCATTAACTTTTTCAAAAAATTTGCCCTCAAAACTTTTCGAGATAACTTTTTTGGAAAATTGTTCGAAAAACTAATTTGAAAAACTTTTTAAAAAATAGAAAGAAGCGGGAGAATTTTTTTCCAAAAACTAAAAGTTGGAGGGGCTATCCAAAAAGTTGCTACTTTGCCTTCTGAGGCGTGCGTGGAATAGCAATGTTCGGTACGAAACCGTAGGCTACGCGGTTGCGAGCGCATACGATGCCAGACTGCTCGCGCGCTCGAGCTGTGGACCGCGCTACCATTAGCAGCAGACGCACGTCGCGAGGACGAGGTGCCGATGCTTCACGTTGCAGACGGACGGACAGCGGCACACTGGCACGGTCGCCAAGGTAGCGTGAGTGCGCTGTCCCACACCGCCTTCAATGTGGGCACAAATGTTTACATGGAGTCTTTGTTGTAAGATGCATTTTATTTTTTAAAAAAAAATAAATTTTATAAATTTTGATCAATAATTAGACAAATTATATATATAGTATATTAAAATTTATTTTAATATATTTTTATTTCAAAGTATTTTTAATATAATATTAGTTTTATAGTAATTGATACCATATTATAAGATAAATTAACTATTAAAATTTACTTTTAATAATTTTTTAAAATAAAATATGTCTTACATTATTAGATGGAGAGAACATTAACTGAGCCCGCAACAAATTGTACCTGGAGGAGTATGTGTATATACTATAGCACTATTTATGCTATAGCACTATTTTTTTGCCCCCCGCACACAGCAAAGGGAAAAAACATCGTTTTCAGAGTTTAATGTTCAGACCAAACCAATTGTACAAATCAAACTAAACTTTCAGGTACCATTTGAGTGTCTTTTTGGTTGGCAGCAAACACAAGGGGCAAAAATCAAAATCCTTTGTCAGCATGATGAGGGACAGTACAGCAGCAGCCCATAGTATGGTCGGTGAGGTACTTACAAAAGCCAGCAGCCCAGCACACAGAAAGAAACGATAATACAACCGCATCATCAAATGCAGGTGATCAGCACATCAAAAGGATAACGACTCTTTGTCCAGCCTTAATATTTCAGGTATCGCTCAAAAAAACATTTGAGGCAGGTAGGTAGGCCTGCAGTCGATGGCATCGTATGCACCATGTCCTTTTCAGTGGCTAGACCGGATGCAATTCGTTCTGTCGCGTTCCAAGTCCCCATACCTCTATCATTTGTCACCTACAAACTGCGGTTTTGTTTCCGAAGCCTCCATCGGTTTTGCAAGCGTGGATCCAAAGTCTCCATCGGTTTTTGCAACGCTTCATCAGGAGTCCGCAACATATTATTTATTTTTCTGCCATAATGATCCTATAAATGCGTTGTGTTGTAATGGTCCTAGAAATTTTGGATGCGAAGACGTGCGCCATCAGCTATGAAATGAGCATATGATTATTGCACTTGCGCCTAATGCGCTGAAACATCATGCATGTATTTAGTAGAAACGGAGAATTATACAATCTATCTGAATGCAACATGGCTATGCAACAGTACATGAGGTGATACTTTTTTGCACCAAAAAAAACATGAGGTGATACTTTTTTCCTCAAAACAAATTACTGTTACATTTAGGGGATAACAACTGTGAAGATATTCAAAGGAATCGACCCCTGCGAATGATTGAAATCCCTGAGGATGAGGATCTATCATCTTCTAGAAAATCTCGGTCGCCTTCTGGTACCAAGAGAAACTCCACTCTCCATGTTTGTTGTTTTCTCGTCTTCATCTTCGCTAGACTCGTCAGACTCAGATCTCCACCTTGACCCACCTTTGCCGGCTGCTGCTTCATCAACTGAGGATCTCTTGCTAAAGCTACAGAGGGTAAAAACATATTTAGTTGTTTTGAAACATTTCATTCACCATATCATAACAATTCCACAATGATCACTGGATCCAGATGGAGGTTATGGTCAGCCTTCAAAAAACTTGTTTGGTAGCCTTTCATAGGTGTATCACCAGAACTCAAGTTGAAATACATAGGAAGTGAATCATGATCAGCAAGTTTATTATGGACTCTCGCCATTCTGGTCACAGAGGGGAATATACCTCCTGCAGTCGATCTCATATTGGATGTAGGTGTTCCCTGGGGAACTGACCTGGATTGTAGAATAGATGGAACCTTTCTGCCAAACTCTGAGCGGCTGCTTAATCAGGCCACCAGAATTAGTCAATGCATTGATACTTTTTGAGTGGAGGCTTGACTTATTTTGAAGAATAGGGGTGAAAGATGAGCTCAACTCGATGGCAGGATTTTGTAATTTAACCACAAGACTAACTGGAGAAGATATTTGAGCAGTTCGAGCAAATTTACTTTGTTCTCCACTGTTGATGGCTTTCACATTCTCCCTCTGGACCTCTGGAAGCATCTCAAGGCATTTAGCCTGTACAACAAATAAAAAGAAATCAAAGCACTGCATACTATTTCAAAGACAGATGATGAATCCATAATAAGTTAATTAATAACTTGAACATTAATCAGTAGCAAAAATTTAGACATGGAGCTTACGACTTAACACAGTGTCATAAGCTTAAAACCCTCACAAAGAGAGTGTTATCCTACTTTTCTCGGATATGTTTATGCCCATAGTGACGATAAACTCAAATCTCTCTTTCTACTAAGACGCTCAGCCTTATGAGGCTGGGAAGAAGCCAGTAAGTAATTAAGAGAACGGTATTCCCCAGAGTACTTGCAGAAGGAATTGTGATACAGCAACTATGTCCAATGGGCAATGGGGTTGTATTTGGAAGTGATCACAAACGTTGTGATGTCTTGGTTAAATTATGTGTTATTATGTTCACAGTTCAGATCATTTGTTTTAACATCTCTGGAGTAAAATATTTTTTATCTACTAACTTTATTTGTTTCACACCCAAAGTTCTTTTTAAAAAGAAATAGAGAAAATGTTATGGTATGCTTCCTAACATCAAGTGTCAACCTCTTCTGATATGTTATGAAGAGAAAAATTACAAGTCAATTAGATGTTCATAATGAAGAAGAATGAAAGGGTAGTACTTACAACCAAAATTTCCCTCCGCTGAGCAATTGTTCTGATTTTCGATGCGGTCTCTTCACTAGCACTTTCCAATTTCTTTTGCTCAAATCTCTGAAGACTACGATCAACCTCATATGCCTCCAAATATCGATAATGCTAAAAGAACAGGCAAAAATAAAGAGAAACTATTAAGCTATTTATGTGCCAGCATGATTCCTTGATGAAAAGGAAAGCCGCTAATAGAGGTAAAAGATCGAAATTATAATGAACATTTTCTTTTAAAGTTTTAAGCAAATGCAGATTGCTTTAAAAATTAAAATTTTAGTAGAGAATGGGAAGACCTTCATCACAAAGCATGATAACAAATGAAGAAAACTTGTATGAGGTAGGAAAAATCTTGAGCAAACAGAGATATATCCAGCTAGGCATTGCTGCTTTGAATCCTTACTGTTATATTTGTAACTTCAATGTCTGAAAGATGTGCATGTCATATGAAACAAATGCAGTAAATCACTATAGATGAGCGATGACCCAAATGAGCCCGACAATTCCATGACACCAGGATATCCTAAAGCTATAGTTTCAGTTAAAAATTTCCTGAGGACTCTTGATCTGGTATTAATGACGAGGAAAATGCAAGAATATAGAATATTTACCCGAAGGTAGAAAACAACAAGCAGACTACTACATGGCTCCGTGGGCGTTTCACGAGCACAATCAGAGAGGTACTTGTGAAGATGTTTCTCTTCCTCAGAATCCCAGGGCAGATGAATCATTTGATCAGCCAAGTTCCTTTCAACGCAGATACTATAAAACTCAGTCATCATCACCTCGACATGAAAAATCCAAGAGCTTCTGAGTGCATCCTCAACATGTGTCATATCTGCTGATCTTTGCTCTTTTACCCTAGAGCAGTAGCTCCTATGATACATAAATGCTTCTGTTAGATGGCCGTATTCAATTCTTACCCGAACTGCAGTCACTGCCTCACTAAGAGATGACATGCCATCTTTCTCAATGTTCGCGGTAGCAGAGAAGCTATCATGCCCTGTGCACTTTAGCACAGCCAGTGCCATATCAGGTCTGTGACGTTCCAAAAGAACTTGTGCTATCTTTGGATGTGTTTCCTGGCTAGAGATCTTTGGAAGAATAGAGCATGCCTCCTTCACAGAAAGTACAGGCGCATCACAAATGTAAGATAACTAAAACAAAATCAACGAAAAGTTAAATGAATAAGCAGGACTGTGTTTGGATATACAAATAAGACTCGGGCTCTGAAGTCAATGATACCATGAATGGGAAAGAGAGAAACTCCAGTAGGTTTTGCAAACAAAACATTGTTCTACAGCAGCACGTAACAAAAACTACAATAAAATGTGTTTAGGTAAGTGCAGGCAGCGGCTAAAGGAACTGTTGCAACACAAGTACACAAACACAATACACATGTGATCCTTTTGATTACTGTGCTCATTAAGTACTGTGAAAAACATACTTTTTAAGCGAATTATTAAATTAATTGACAATTCTAACATGCATTCATTTTGGGTTATAGCAGCAGTTGCAAGAATATTAAGCACTAGATTATATGGTAAAAAAGTAAGTTTCTTTGTAATACTCAATTTGTATGCATTTTTATAATTTCATGTGATATTCTTCTTTTAACTCAATTTGAATTCAAACATATATAAAACTAGGGCTGAAAATAATTTTAGAAATTATTCTATCATATAAAAAAATATTAGTGAATTATTCCAGATTTTTGAGAATTTATTTGATGCCATAACAATTACTAGAAGTTATAAAAGTAAACTTTTTTTAGAAGTTTAGTTTAAATTATAACAGTCTTTTTAGTGAATGCAATTAAAATGAGTTACATATAGATTATGGAACACGTAAAAAAATTCTAAATTTTTTAAGCAATAGAAGAACACTATTTTTAAAAAAAGATATGAGGGAAAATTGAACGTTGAGTAGAGTTTATCATTGAGGCACTGTTTATGACGGGGGCTACCCGCCGTCTCAATAAGCGGTAAGGCCTAACCGTTCAATAAAAGAGCGGTAAGACCTGATTGTCTCAGTATGCTTATCGTCTCAGATGGCGGTAGACACTTATTATTATAAAAATTTTCATCTGAAATCTATTTATTTAATTATTTAAGTTAGAAAATGTAAAAAAAAAAACTCATGTTCCCCCTCCCCCACCGCAAAACCACCCCCGTTTCCTTGCGACACCTACTCCCCGGCGCTCGCTGCTCGTCGCACCCAAACAGCGCCCTAGTATTGTGTCATCCCATCCAGAGACATCCGCTCCAGGTGGTGGGCGTCCCGCTGTACTCGCCCCTTGATCGGCTTTGGGAGACTGTGAGGGAGGAGGAGCTCAAAGATGTCGGATTTCCGGACCTCCACGCACCGGGAGAGGTGGATCTTCCAGCCGCACGATCTGGTGATCCCTTCCTCTCCGCCCCTAGCGTTCGGTGTTTGCTTGGCTCTGCTTTGGCACGAGTGCTATCCTCTTCTAAGTTTCTGACCACGGTATCACGCCCCTAGAGTGTACTTTACAGATGGGGAGGTGGGAGACGGCGAACCAGCGGGCCACAGGAGACTCTCGCGCAGGTTGGGTTGGGTTCCCCGGCCACCGTCGCCGAGTTTATTTGTTCAGAAGTTGATATTATTAGCTAATGGATTGGACATTGGTGCTCATTGGTCCTCTCGTGCTCCCTGTGAAGTATGGGACGACGCGGTTGAAGGTGGACCCTGTCGACGGCTTGCTCTCCTACCCAAAGCCTGCCCCAGATCATGGTAAGTGCCATTTGTTGGTTTTGAACTTACTTGTTTGTCTATATGCGCAATGAGTGGCGCTCCAAATTTGTGTCTCTGGGTTTGGTTCACTCCAAAGTTTTGCGCTTTCATTGTTTGGCAACTTGCATTTAGTCATGTTAGTGCTGATTGTTGTTGTTTTTTATAATAAAAAAATCAGTTGAAGAAAGGTCGGATGTAAGGCCAACTCTAAACATGGCCAAATGGGCCGTTCGTGCCGGCCCGGCACGAGCCCAACTCGGCACGGCCCGACTACGGCACGGCCCAAACGGCCCATCTACAGTAACGGGCCGTGCCGTGCTGGCCCGCGTACCTTCCCCTCGGCCCACGACATGGCCCGTCTGTGACCGGGTCGTGCTGTGCCGTGCCAGCCCAGGCACGATTTTGGCCCGACGGCCCGACGGGCCGAAATAGATAAAAAAAATGAAAAAATACATAAAAAATATATAGAAAATAGATAAAAATATAAAAAATAGATAAAAAATATTTAAAAATAGATAAAAAAAATATTTAAAAATAGCTAAAAAATTAAAAATATAAATAAAAAAATAGAAAATAGTGCCGGACCGTGCCGGGCCGTGCCGTGCCGGCCCGTTGTGCCGCGCGCTCGGCCTAGGCACGGCCCGTGGCGTCGTGCCGTGCCGGCCCGGCCCGTCGGTAATCGAGCCGTGCCGTGCCTGGGCCGTGCCTACAGTGCCGTGCCTTGGGCCGGCCCAGTAGGCACGGCCCATTTGGACGTCTTTACCAACTCCAACTGATTCTTCAAATTTACGTTCTACTGTAGTATCTCCAATGCTACAGTACTTTTGCGGATTCCAACACTACAGTACTTTTGCGTTCTACTGTAGTATCTCCAACAGATCCCTACCCAGTGCTACAGTGCGCTACAGCGTGCTACATCCGCAATACTGCAGTACTGTTCACGGAGGCCCATGGTTACTGTAGCAATACTGTAGACAAGACTAACAGTGGGTTCGGAAGAAGGAAAATAGTAGTAGAATGTAAGAAATAGGGTAGCTGTTGGAGATGAAAAAGTAAAAAATGCTGTAATAGTGATAGGAGATACTGTAATAGTATTTTTATGAATAAAAATTTACGGTAGCTGTTGAAGATGGCCTAAAGCCTCTGTCTTAGGAAGAGTAGCAATTGACACGGGTATTTTACGAGCAGAAGATTCAAGAAGTATGTGCAGCATTCAAGTTCCCTCACAAAATACAGGTAAAGGATCCCTTTTTCGAGATAACACCTTTGTTAGCTTGTAGTTTTGTGCTAACAGATTGTTATTGGCTTTGCAGGCTACTGCGATAATGTATTCAAGAGATTCTATCTACAATGGTCTGTAATGGAGCATCATCCAAAGCATATTATGTAAGCAGCAGCAAAAAATAAATATGGTTCTACAGTCGAGAACGTACAGATTGATTTCTGGTGTACTCATATTTAGCTAAGATAAGCATATTATGTGAAGAGTGATGTGTGTGTTTTGATAAAAAAGTATGAACGTGTGTTGCGTCTTGTTCCCGTTCTATGCCAATACAATCAAGGTTTTACCTGATTGCATTTAGTATTTTGTCAGTAAATTCCAAGTTAGCTAACTTTTGTTTGACAGGTTAACATGTGTATATGCTTCTTGCAACGTGGAAGAAAATCATGTTTCTGCTGAAGAACTTGGTAAAGGAATTCAGCAGGCCACCAGATCATTCTAAATAATGAGATGATTCTTCTTAAGGTATGTCATTTCCACATTTTGTTTTGTTAGCGTCTCCAAGCAACCAGAATATGACTTCAAGTTTCTTGTTGGCTTCCAGTCCTTAGACTTTGATCTCATCGCATATGCTCCGTATCGATCTGTTGAAGGGTTTACCGATGACCTGGAGGTAAGTTTCATGTATTTGTTCTGTACTGCAAATCAAGAAGTTCAACTTCTCGTGTTGCTCTGTTTAGGAGTTCCATGGCATTCAGTGTCATATATTCATCACAGTTGACAGTCAGCTTATTCTATTGTAGTCTTCATTGTCTAATGCCATTTCTTTTTGTATGAAAGATTTCTGCAGGGCAGGTAATGGTGCATTCTAACGTTTGAAGGTAGCGTTTGCTATATTTATTTTTTTCTGACATGTTCAAATGGCACTAGCTTAGGTAAACTGTGTTCATCTGCACAATGTTTCCTACGAGCCACTTGCATCATCGCAGTGTCGTACAAATGCCAGAAATCAATATAGAAATTGAGAATCATTGACACTTATTTGGTATGGTAATTCTACAGGGTTGATAGTACTAGGGGTGTTACCAGTACCAAGATTGTAACATTAATTATCATGTTTAGAAATTTAGAATTAGTTAAAATACTGCCAAGTTAATAATTCTGCATGTGACAAGGGCAAAGATTTAGTTATCTTGGTTACAATTTTTGTATTTTATATGTAGCGATCGAAACATTGATGCAATAATGGATGGATCTAGATGGGAAAATTGAGTTGGATGCCAAGGATGTACACACTACAGAAAACACAAAATGTGGAAGCTATTTATATACTCTTTATTATGGCACTGTAGTTCTTCTGAATATTAGCTTCTATCATTTCCTTTCAGTAAAGCACATCATTTTAATATCATCTTTTCAGTAAAAATGCACCATTTTAAAAAGATAATCCAGCCATCTATGAGACGAGGAATAGTGTGAATTTCCGATCTGGGTTAGATACTGTAAATGCTCTCTCATTTTATTCCTTACATGGAAATAAGCAAAATAGTTATGACATTACAAAATGCTTAAGTTGTACAGCCTTCGTGCTTACCCCTCATTTGCTTACAGGAGTTGCATCAAACCGTGATGTCCCAGGTTGACAAAATGATGTTGACTGATGGACCTCTTCTATACTCTGGACAGGTAACCTCAAGCTAAATCTTGTTATTAACGGTATTGAGAACGTGCTGATAGCACGGTGATATGTCACTTAATTGTGGTGCTACCAACCAGACTCGAACCCCGGTTCTCATAAAAAAAGGTGTCTCGCTGTGTGTCACTTTTCAATGTAGTCATGGGTGGCCGTGAAGTCGCTTTCAGTGATGCCCTTAGATGACCGGTTTTCGATGCCTTTTCTCGACCTTTAAAAGTAATGCCATGGGTTATCTTTCCCCATAGATCAAATTTTTTTTTACTAATGGTATCATTACAATTTCATAAATTTACTGCTTTGGTTTTGTATCTGATTGAGAAAGCGTGCTACATGCATACTTGTCAAGCTTAGCTTACTGAAACTTCCAAGTTTCAACCGATCTCTTTTGTGATCTCATTAGATACCGTGTTTCAATTTTTGCAGTTGGCTTTGGCTGCTTTGCACAAGTCCAATGATGTTCACAGGGTCCTCAATTTTGAAAGGTTATGAGCATTTTATCTGGATTATTATCACTAACATATGTCAGGGTTTTGTGATTCATCATGCAGTTGCTTTCTTTCTATTTATTTACTGTTCACTAAATTCACAGATACTTAGAAAGTATCTTTTCAAGGCAGCATTCTGATTGTCCGGTCGAACAGTTTGTTCAGTCAATCAATGTAATCAATTACTTGGTAAGGATTTTTGCCTGGCTTGGGGCAATATAATTTAGTTTAATCGTATAATAACCTATTACCAAGAAAAGTACTTACATCATGCTTCACTAGACTAGTATGGTCGAAACCATGATAGTTTATTTGAACATGTGTAAATGCTCAGAAAGTTGTTGATAATCTATTGACCGGATACCCACAGCATGAAACTGTGGAACTCCCCGTGCTGTAGAATCAGATGGATCTGCTGACGTTTAAATGCTGATGGATCTGCTGCCACCACTAGTAAAGACTAGAACTTTCATGTGGCCACTTTATAAAAGAGAATTCAAAATGGTAAAGAAAAGGCTTGCTGGAGCCAAATACTGAACAATTAAGAGTGCAAACTTCTATGTAGGCGGCAACGTAGAGGACACCAGATAAAGTTTTTTTTTTTTTACCAAATTTCAATATTCAGCGCCCATATGGTGTTGCTTTACCATGCTGTGGTATCTTGTTAAGTACAGGAAGGTTTACGTATTCGAGTAAAATATTTCTGGTTTGACTTTTGACTCTAAAATAGATGTGTACAATTTGTTATTCTATGTAGAAATAGCAAAGTAAAACGTTTCTAAAAGGTGCAACAATGCTCAACCTTGGGTACCATCTCTACCGTGGGGCAGTGCGGAGAAATTTTGTTTTTGCACTAAATGGGGCCTTTCTTTTTTTCATTCTTAGGTTCACCTTTTGACTTTTGTGTCCCATAATGAAATGCTTTTGACTCATACAAGAGCAAAGCCCCACTGACCATTGTATTGTAAAACTTACACTAGGGCCCATAGTGTAGGAAACTTAAAACTGTGGCAACCTTAGGGCTTAGGGCACTCATAGATGAGCTCAAGCCCTAAAAATTACAATCCATCTGTCATTTATATGGTAGGAAGTATAGAAAACTCTTCTGATATGCCACTTCTGCACTTTATTTTGGTAACCACATGGATGTCAGGTTCTATGCTTTATTACATTATTATTTATCATTTCGATAGCTATTATACCTTTGTCATTCCCTTTGTATATGTTGAGTACTTTTCCAGGTTGACCAGATCAAAATACCTACTGTTAAGGACATGAGGCATGTTGACCGCAAAGTGAAACATTGTTTGGATCCAAGCTCACATGATGAGTAGGCTCTCTCATTTCTACGTTTTCTATCGTTATTGTTACCCACCATACTCATCCCCTTTTTGTTATTCGGGCATCTCTACAGGCATAAGAAAAAAGAGAAGAAGTCAAAGCACAAATCGAAACGGTCATCAACTGATGAGCACCTTGCACCACCAACTCACATGTTTGACCATGTTCCATTCGATTCTTTTTTTCTGAGCACCTTTTGTACAGTGACAGCTAGAAAGCGTATGGTTGATCAGTGGTTTCGTGTAAGAATCAGTTCTAAAGACGTGATGGTAAGGACTTGTCCTTCCCTAT
Source organism: Phragmites australis (assembly GCF_958298935.1). Lineage (NCBI taxonomy): Eukaryota > Viridiplantae > Streptophyta > Magnoliopsida > Poales > Poaceae > Phragmites > Phragmites australis. The sequence continues at coordinate 43,873,720 of NC_084923.1, forward strand.
CTAGTGTGTTATTTGCTTTGTCTGCTACCAAGTTAACATGCGCAATAGCTCCAGTTTACTCAGGCTCACCAAAAGATCCAAACTGTATTGTGGTTGCTCCATCCAGCACAGAAGCATGCTGAGCTTCTGTCCTGACCTTATGAGATAATTATACCTGAGGACAAGCAATTCTGTGACGAGGCGTGCCAATGGGTGCTGTAGTTTCTGTAATTTATTCCTTGCTACAAGGGAAGAATTGCGGCAAGAAACAATGAAGAGTTGTAACATTGAATATCTATTGCGTCAGCCAAGAGACTTACTAACTACTTGAGTTTCTTCTTTGCGATCGTACACTCCAAGATGATCTGCCTGTACACTTCGGAGAAAAATGATCTGTCTGAGCGATTGTGAGTCTGAATTGAGTACGTGAGTACCTTAGGCTACCTCCAGCAGCAGGATCGGCAAACGTATCCCTGTGCTGTGGTCTTTGCCGATCCAGCCAATCTGTATCAATCTCCAGCGGCATCCGTTTTGCCTGCTACAGGGGAGCGGGAGAGGAGAGAGGGACTGTATTTTTGCGGGGAAAAGGAGGAGGTTGTATTACTGTGCACAGCAGATGACCGTGGGTTCGAGGAGAGATCAAAATTAATAAAAGGCATGAAATAGAGTAACAACTGGAAATGAAAAAAATAGAAGATACTGTAATAGTGTTAGAGAATGTTGTAATAGTGTTATAGAAGATGATTTTTTTAATTATTTATTAGAGATAGTCTTACGATGACACCAAAGACGTCGACATTATGAAAATTTAGCTGTGGTTTCTGCTTATCCTGTTTCGACAACCAGATGGTTAGAAGAGAATTCAGCTTGTACCCCAATGAACTTTAGTTAGACTAATTTAGACGCGCGTTTGCCGTCCCAGCTCACTCCCGACAGCTTTTCTTGTTTTCAGTAAGGGCAAAAGTCAACATGGGTTGAGTAAAAGGCTAACCGCACGTATGCTTCAAAACTCATAAGAGCAAATTGATTCAACATAGCACATCGGGATGCGTACAAGCGGCACAACGCAGCTGATCGGTTCTCATTTTCTCGTCAGCTATTACAGACATAGTGTATGCACAACTTCTCTCCATTTGTTGGCTACGTATTTACACAGATCCCAATGTGAAATCTGGGTAGCACTTCAGCATTATTTTGCCAAAAACTTAACTGTGAAGTCAGTTCCTATGTGAACAAATATCTCCATTGCCGTTTGCCGGATCAATTTGCTGCTGCTCAGACATGAGCCTTGCCACTTCGTGGAGAGATGCGTGCAACTCATCGTGCATATTTGACCTCTCGAAGGTAAAAGCAGCGCCGTTTATACATGTACTAGATCGTTTTATTGCCTTATCCTCGAGTATTTCTTTAACAGCCTGCAACCAATCGAAATAAATAAAAGATCATTAACATTCCGCAGAAGCGAAACAATGAGTTGCCCAATTATAATTACACTGGGAGCAATAATATATGAGATATGCCCCCTATTAAGAATATGAAAATGCTACATGGGGGTTATAATGATTCAACTGTTGAACAACAAGGAGGTAAACATATAGATAATAACTCTTACTGTTAGACCAAAAATCAAGATTGTTAACGGAAACTGGAAACACATTCAAAGGCTACTATGTTGGGGATCCAAAGGAAAACCATCTCGAGGAAAATATGAATGTGACAACTGATAAGTCGATCAATGGTCCTCAACAAAAGGAGAGATGACAATATCGTGGATGTAAGAATATGCTCTTCTAGCCAACCAAGTCACAAAGCAACCTAAATCACCATCCACATAAATCGAATGTGAAGTATGCATATATCTTTGACCTATCATCAACATACCCCCCCCCCCTCCCTTCTCGTCGAAAGCTAATAAGCCTAGTGCTTCTCACTGTTTGGAATATGTGGAAGGAGCGGAACAGACGTATCTTTGAGGAAAGCACAAGTCCCTGGAAGCTCTCCGCTCTCTCATCAAGGCCGAGTTTAACACTTGGGTGCTTGTTCGTGCGAGATAGGTAGACTCGCGTGTTGTACAACCTGTATAGTATAGTGCTGTTTCTTTCTTTGTTTTTTCGTTTCCTACTCCAGGGTCCTTGCACCTTGTCTTTTTCTCTCCTTCTAATGGATGAACAAGCAGCTCTCCTGCTTTTCGTCAAAGATAAATGCTAATGCTAACCACAAAATAGATTTTCCAGACATACCGTAAATAGAAAGATCACAAACTAATGGAGTGGAATCTTCGCAGTAGACATATACCCACTGTTCTGTTTCTTATTAGTGAGGGGTAACTTCTACTCCTATAGTTCCACTAAACACATTCCTTTATTTGCCAACAAACATCATCATGTTTGTTGATGGCTGCTTGCGGTTTGAAGGGTTGGCAATTACCTTCCAAACCAAATCTTTCACATGTTAACTATCCTAAACGATTGCATATCGTTCAGCGCTTTACAATATCAGCAGAAGTTTGCCTTCAAAGTTTCAAACCAAATCTTTCATGCTCATGTCAAACTGATCACGTCTCTCAAATCTTGCCTAGCAATCACATATTGCTCAAGCAGAAACCTAAATCACCTGGGAGTGACATTGATGGAAATTTGTGTGCCACTTTGAGGCGGCATACAGATGTAACTTGTTAAGGGTCTGATTGTTTAAACTTCTATTTTTGGCTTTTCTGAAAAATTGTATTTTTGGCTTGGCTGAAAAGCTGTTTTTGGATTTTAGTTGTTGGTTTTTATAACATTTTTTAGCTTTTCCGCATACCACTTCTCAGAAAAACTACTCTCAGTTAGCTTCTCAGCTTATAATTTATTTCATTAGAAACAAGCTTTTATCTTCTACGAAAGTCACTTTTCAGCAAGTCCGTTTCTTTTAGCTTTTGGCTTCTAAGCAGGCTAAAACAAACAAACCCTAAAGCTACAATTTTGCCTCTCATACGTGGCGCATTTAGCAAATTGGCCAATGACTATTGATCAGCAGTCAACCGAATGATTCTTCCCAATTTGAGTATTCATGGAACTCAAAGAAGTACAAATCGTGCAAACCTGCAACATCTTGGGATGGAAGGTGGGGACGCCGACCTGCGAGACGGCTGCGGCGCCAAAGAAGTTCCCCAGCAGCGCGGCGTCCGTCGCCGACAACCCCCACAACAGCCCGGCTGCGAAACCGGCGAGAAAGCTGTCTCCAGCGCCGGTGGGGTCCACCTGCACGGCGGGGAACGGCGCCACGCGCGCCTCCCCACCGTCCCAGTACAGCCGACACCCATCCCTCCCCTCCGTCACGATCACGCAGCACCGCCGCCTCGCCGTCTCCACCCCCACGTACGGCGCCTCCTCCGACGACGCCTTGAGGAACGCCACCCGCGGGAGAAGCCGCGCGTACGGCGTCCCTTCAAGAGCCACGTGGCGGACGGCGCCGTTGCCGTCGAACGCCCGGATCAGCGCCTGCACATCCACGAGCACCGCGCGGCAGAGCCGTATCATCCGCTCGAGCGTCTCCGGCAGCACCTCCCCGGCGACGCCGACGGCGAGGCCGTAGGCGAAGCGTCGATCGGGGAGGTCGGCGGGGTAGATCGGGTCGCAGGCGCGCACGCGCCGGAGCTCCCGGTCGGGGGCGTGGGCCGAGGCGGCGGCGTCGGAGAACTGGGCGTGGAAGGAGGTGGTGGGCGACGCGCAGAGCAGCGGCGGGTGCCGCGCGGGCGCCGGCGCGGAGACGTACGCGAAGTCGTGCCCCACCTTGGACACCACAACGAAGGGCGCCTCCTCGTCCTCCTCCGCCCGAGGCGACGCGGCGTCGAGCACATTGGACACGAAGGCCGCGGCCCCGCCGAGAGTCTTCCCCACCACGCGCCCGCCCCGGAGCAGCACGTCGTGGCAGTAGCTCCCCACCACGAGGCCCTCAAGCGCGCTGGGCGCCCCCTTCATCCACTGCTCCTCCTCCTGCTGATCCTCCGTGCCGTCGGGCCCCACCGCGAGCGGCATCGCGGCGGCGGCGGCGACGGGGGGCGGCGCCACGGTGCGAGAGGGAGAGGGAGCCGTGGTGGTGCGCGCGGTGGTCTCTGGGTGGTGAGGGAGAGGAGCCGCGACTGCATCGTGGGGGGAGGTGCGACGGAGTCGGGGGAATAAAAGCGCGGGGATGGGAAGGGTGGATGCCGGGAGGCTACAAGGGAGGCTTTACAGATGCCGTGCGGCGGGACACGTGTGAGCTGGTGCGGCGGTGGTGGCCGCTGACGCCGCCCGGTGCGTTGGAGTTTGGAATCGAATCTGGACAGGGATTAAACTTCAGCGAAATTTCTTGAATTTTGTGAATTTTAAGGGAAAACGAAATATCTAATTTTTAGAGTTTTCTTCATAGAGCAGATGAGTAAAAATAACTGAAATTTAATAAAATTTTATGAATTTTGATCTTTTCACCGATGAAAAAATTATAAAACGAAATTAAAATCTCTATCTACCTAGATCGTTGGGCGTACCCGTGCCCTGTGGGGAGTCGGAACTCAGGCTCTAGACTCTAGAGTGGCATGACATGCTCACCGGTTTGATTCGCCGGCTGCCAGCAGCCAGCGTAATGCATTGCGTTCATGGTTGTGTTCCAGGGAGCAGGGTTTACGATGTACTGTTTGTTTTGCTGCATTCATTCGGTGGCTTCTATCTTAATGACAGAAATGTTGCAAGTCTTCAGCCCGTCAAAATATTTGGGTTTCAATCAATTTAGTAGCTAAGCGATGGTTCAATAAATTTGGCGGTAACAATGTAGGTTGAAGTATGGAAGCTTGTATGGCTATCATGTGGGTCAAAGCCACTCCATCCTATTTGATGTTAAAAGGTGGAGCAAAGTGATAATGCTTGAGCTAAAATCTTGTGCAAGGTGGAACAACAAATGTCAAAAGATAGTGCATGTGGCAACATGGTTCGAAAGCCTGGTATTATGGAGTACAAGTCACACATTTAGATTTTAGTTTTTTTAGATTTATATCATTATAAATATCATGGTTTTGAAATATATCACACACTTTCGGTATTTGAAAAGATGTAATTATAAATATAGTAAAATTGGATCCATTCTATTATCTTAGTCTCCAGTCAAATTTGGTAATAGTATGATCTAATTTTAAGAGATTTGTAATAATATAGATCTAATTTTAAAAGATTCATTATGATATGGATCTAATTTTAGAAAATTTATAATGACATCTTTCCAAATACTAAAAATGTAGTGACATATTTTAAAATCATGATATTTATAATGACATAAATGTAAAAAACCTTAGATTTTAGACTTGTGGATGGTGGCTTGTACAACATAATGTGAACAAACTTTGCTACAAGTAACTGTTCAACCGGTGACTATGATGCTCAAATCGAATTTTCATTGATGTAAACGACCAAATCTGATTTGAGATTTGATGACACTTACAACAATTATGGCGTAAACCAGAATTTTTTATAATATTATTTTATTGAAAAATTACAAAAATAATAGCTAAATTTATAATATTGAATGAATAGGTACATGGGCACGTGGAGTGCTGACTAGTAACATGTCGGCATTTCACGTGCCGATAGCCTATGTGGCAGTGGATCCAGGGGTCTGTCGGCATGTATGTGGTACAGAAAAGTCATGTTGGCATTCTGTGTGCCGACAGGCCTTCGGTAGACACTGATATGGTTGTCGGTATATGTGATAGCCGTCCGGATTGTCGGTATCCCAAGTGCCTATAGACCTGTCGGCAAACAGCGTGCCGACATATGGCCTTTTTTGTTGTTTTTTATTAATATTCTTTTTTAATTTGGAAAGAATCATGTGTTTATTGAGGCACAGGCAGAGCAAAACTCAGTGTACATCCATATCTTTGGGTTAGGCATATGTCGGCACTAAACAATATCGCTTATAATATTGAAATGTTATATTGCACAAAGAAGTACATGCCATACGCCGACTTTAACAACGATAGTGGCATGTTTAGTATATTTTTCATTACATCTTATACATGTACCGATGACAAATCTAAGATGAATTAGGGAATTTAAAGAAGCCACATACAGAAAGTAACAGCGATATTGGCATGCACGGTATAATCATGAAAGTAACATAGATATGTAGCGATTTTAAACCTATCATGCCTTAGAGAATTGAAACTAGCCGATTACTACTGACACTTTACTGAGTGCAACGTGGATACTTTCCCTTCCTCGCCACCACAGGTCCAGCTTCAGGAGCCCAACGTGCTCTCTCGCGCTTCCACTCCTTATCTGCCTCACGCGCCTCCGCTTTTGAGGCGGTTCTGCTCCTCTCTCCTCTTCAGTTCCCCTCCTGGAAGCGTTTGCAGGTCGTCTCTCCCCTCTCGTCGGTTTCCATTTTATAGAATTGTCTCCATACTACCCAGTGTTGTGTGTGCATGAGAAATATGCCTGCTTCACTCTACTCAATATCGATCCATTGTATGAAGTCACATAGTGGTGGTGGAGACTAGCAAAGGAGGAAAAAAAATCATAAGTGGTAAACGATAGAATAGTTATGCTTTAGTTTTGAAATATGTGAGAACCTGGCTACTGTAGCCACCACGAATGCTGCCCTTCAGTGAGTCATACTCGTAGTTAGAGCACATGAAGAACTTCCTGCCATAGGTGTTTGAGAAGTCATTGGATGTCCTAACCCTACATAGGTCTCCACACCAGCACATTGGAACTTTGACCCCATAAGGCAAAAGATCTGATATTGACTTCTTCGGGCGAGGATCAGAGGCTATTTTGGTAAGAGGAGAAGGATTTGGTTTGTTTGGACAAGTTGCCTCCTGGGCTGCTATTTATATAGAAAACCAGTGCTAGTTCATGGACTGAGTCCATAGAGATTTCGCTTAAAGGCCTAACTCTGAAAAGACCACTTCTTAAAAGGCTACATATGAAGAGTCTATGTTTGAAAAGACTGTCTCAAAAGCCTACTCCTTAAAACCATACGTCTGAAAATGCTACTTCTGAAAAGGCCACGTTTAAAAAGGCTGCATCTGCAAATGCTACTTCTGAAAAGGCTAACTCTAAAAAGCCCCGGTTTGAAAAGGATATATCTCAAATAGTTGGATGGATTAGAGGTAAACTACACGATAAGCGTAGTAGGTAGGGCTTAACGATAATGTTAGCATAATTAATTATTGGTATTGCATTTATAAAAGGGTTCGCATAATTGCAACCATAGGCACAATGAGAGATGTGGGTGGTGTTAGAGGTAACTTCTACACCGGAGGGGTTTCTCAGTGTAGTTCAGGAGAGGAGTCTGATTGACATAGACCACTTGCATCATTTAAGCACCGTTCGTCGGTGCAGTTGACTTTAGCACTTTTTGTATTCACTACATGTTACATATGGGAACGATAAATCGAATACCTTTGTAGCTATGGCCTTTTGACATGCGAGTCGATGGTGTCGTGGACACAATAGACTTGTAGGGGTATCCAATTTGCTCCCAGGGTAGTTCTGGATGACCCCGCACCTATCGACGCATGATCAAATTGTTGTAGCTTATTGGGTAAGGTTGACACGAGTACCCCTTATGTGAGCCTGTGTGGACACGTGAGCCGTATGGTACTTGAGTTGTGTAGGTAAAGGAGTACTCTTGCTGTTGGACCCCTCATTCAGGTCACCTTGTGTAACTAATACTAGTCCCTGGATCAGTAGCTGGTACGCAATATTTCTAACAGAAATAGATATCATAGGCATATATCGATTAAAGTACGATATTATGGTATAATACAGAGCACATTACAATAAAGGCTCGTAGGTATAAATAAACAAAATCTTACAGCACAATGGAAATAACGCAAAAGTGATCCAAGCCCTACAGACAGCTTGAGTGCGGATGAAACCCAACTTTTCTATTCTTCATCTCCACCTTCGACGATGTCGGTCTCTGGATAATCTAAATCCACATATAGCAAGCGTGAGTACATAAGGTACTCAACAAGTCCTACCTCAAGGGGAGACATTAGATGCATAAAGGTATATCAAGGAAAAGATTGCATAGTCTTTAGGTTTTGCAGAAAGATAGTTTTCGATGTATGGTTCAATTTACAAAGACTATCTTAAAATATTTTTGAGGGAACACATAAGTTGAGCTTAGAGGTTGTTGGCTCTGGGGAGATACTTCCATCCAGCTAGTTCCCACACTTCTTTTTTCGGTGGATACACAATCCGAGATACTCTAGTCACATAGTCAACACTTTTTGAAAACACGAGTATACTGCCCACTCACACGCCAAGGAGATACACACGTCAAAAAACTAATTATTGTGACCGAACCATAGCATGTCTTTGATTGAGGACGCGGCTACCCGGATAAGTTTAACACTCTACAGAGGTTGTACACTTTACCCACAAGATATGCATAGACTTCAACCTTAACAACTGGTGGAATTGTCATAACGAAACGCGACGTCCTCACAACATAGCTACAATATCCACCTATGGGGTACTAAGATACCAGGGGCCTTAGAATATTCACAGGAAGGACCACTTAGCAATCTCAAGGCTCTAACATAGCCTTAACAATATCACCAGCTGGATCTTGGGTTACGCACTGCCCAAGTCTTCTCTTGGTCCCCGTTGCCATTACTGGGCTCCGAGTGGGTACCGAACTAAGTTCAAGGGGTTGGGTCAAGTCCTGCCAATTCAGGTTATGTAGTTGTATAATTAAATACTAGGTAGGATGTCATAGCGAACTGGTCCTTATACGACTAAGGCAAGTGTCTCCCAGTAAGAACACCACAAAGGCGAACCTTGCTCTAAGTTTTCCCCACCTTTGTGGTGTACCTTACTCACCCCCGTCAAAAACACACTATAGTTTCTATGAACATATCTTACATACATACCAAGCACACAATACTTCACACTGTTTGAAAAGACATGATTAACATATGTAATCATCCTGATTCTTTCATTTGAGCAAATCAATCTTAAGCATGCTAGTAAATAAGTATTCATCCAAATAATCATTATAGTTGATGTTAGGGACCTTCTAGGGTTTCAACACAATAAAGGTGATAATATCAAGGTATGACATAAACAAGCTAGGTCATAACTACATTAGTATATTTTTAACATTACAATTATTAACTTAAGCATGCATATCCCTATAATTTGAAACGATGGCTCTACGGGTTGTGTTTGAAAACATAGGATCAACATGATCAACGGTGTAGGACCTGGTTTCGTTGAAGTCCTCGTTTGCTCCTTCTTCAAACTCTGGATCCTATGGGTCTTTCTCGAATGGCCTTCCTCTAATAAATGCAACAAACGATAAAAGCGCGCACACAAGAAATCAATCAAATGATTATATTAAAATTAATTAAATTACAAAAATTATGAAATTAATAAGATATGTAGATCTCGAATTTAGATGAATATCGGTGGAAGAATCGTCAAAAACAGAGCTAGGACGAAGGAGAAATGGACTTTAGAAGTTTTTTCGGGAGGGAAAATCAAAAAAAGGAAAACAAATATCCTCAGAATATTCCTCAGCTCAGCTCCAGTGAAACGGCTTAGGGTGTTTCGGCTCGAGTGGATCGGCTTAGGGCTAGGCTCGGCTCGGCTGGGGTAGCTTGGCTTGGCTAAAGGGTGGGCCCACCTATCAGCGAGGGGGGGGGAGAGGATAAGGGAGAGGGAGAGGCAACTAGCTCAGGCAGATCGAGCAGAGAGGGAGCGAGAGGGAGAGACGGAGGGAGAGAGGCGATGGGGGCGGCAGATGGTGACACGCTGGTGACAGAGAGTGACGGCTGGCTCCAGCGAGCGATAAGATAGGGCAGCGGCGGCCGGATCTAGACGGGGATGGGGTGGATCTGGCTGGCGAGGGCGAGGGTGAGGGCTAGCGACGAGGAGGGAGGGAGCGGCCGGCGACGAAGGAGGCTGTGGTCAAGTGGAAAAGGTATGAGATAGTGTTAGGATTTGGAGGGGATCTCGAGTTGGCTTCGGGGAAGGAAGGAACTGGAAGAGAGAGGGGAAAGTGGTGGAGCTCACTGGCGGTGGCGGCGGTGGCGGCGGTGGCGGTGGCGCTCGGAGAGGAAGAGATGGAGAAAGGTGGAGGTGTGGGAGGTGGCGCTGTGTGGTGTGGCGGGAGGAGGAATGGGGTACTATTCATTATATAGGGGGTGGCATGGGCACAGCAGTGGCGCAGGGCATGAGGCGAGGCGCGCGGCTCGAGGTGGTGCGGGGCGCGAGGATGGCTGCGATGCGCGGCGATGGGACGAACGGCGTGGCGCGGCACAGAGCAGAGAGCGGTGCTGGGTCACGAGGAGAGAGAGATAGATCTTTCAAGATTTTGATTTTTTTTCCAGGAAAACACGGGTGTGACACGTGCATGATGTAAAAACAATTCAAATTGCTACGCTCTTGGTCATGAGCATGCTTCTATTCATTTGCATCGATCGTAGAGTTTCCTAATTTGGGGATGTGTGATATGGAATATTATGTTAGAAATGGTCATTTATGATTATTGTTTATATGAGATAGTTCTAGTTATATTTATGTTCAAGTTTTTGGTTATAGGGTAGAAATGTACTTTTGGTTAAGTATATATGCTCACACATAGATGTCTAAGTTGCTTACACTTATGAATTTACTTAACCTTGTTGCCTACTCCTTGCTAATGACTTAATGCATAATCACTGGAGTCGGGTTATTATATGTACCCATTATGGATAAGTCTTGCGAATACCTTCGTACTAACCCTGCTCTTTCAGGTTCTGCTGGTGAGGAGGAGCTCGTGGTTGGCTACTTCACGTCCGCCGATGTAGGTGGTGGGAATGAGTAGTGCAAACTACTCGTGTGACAAGGCTTTTTGATGGAACCTAAGGGCATATGACTTCACCTAGTTTTGTTGGTTTATAGATGTTAATCTTTTGCTGTGTAGTTCTAGTTTTAGTTAGGAGGTGATCTATTTTTTATCCTCATAGCTTTCTTTTGATGTAAATAGTTATAAATGGTTGAATGCTTAAGAACTTGCAATATAATATAATTTAATTGCTCGATCTTTCTTGAACTTTATTGTGATGGTATATGTTGGAAAAGCATGTGTTCCGATTTTGGGTACAAAACACGTACCGGAATTACCGGGATTGTATTCTAGTTAATTATCGTGGTCGTGATTAAGCAAATGATCATTCTGATGATTAATTGGAATACTATTTGGATGGTTCCTCACTATCGCCATGGCCACGGGCGTGCTTGTTGGGCACGCCGCCAGCTGCTCTATGACGCACGTGGTCAGTGGAGTATGTGAAGGGCTTGCGCGGAGGGTGACGAGGCTATGCAATGTCTGCAAGGGTGCTAGGGTCGGGTTATGACGGCTGCATTGGTAGAGGTGCCCTTGCTGTCTGCAACGGGCCCTCCTCCTCAGGTGTGATAGCGAACCAGTCATCTGGTAAGGAGTACGTCGAGCCGGACACGACATCGAAGGAGCCTGGAACTATTGCATGGTACAACCATATCAAATGTCGTGCATTGTGATTTTGGTTATTAATGACTACATAGTCATTGGGACTAACATGTTTGTCAAGAATATATATTAGTAGGTCTTATAGATGCAATACATCAATAAGCCATCGCAGCCGGGACAAAGTTTGATTGAATTGAAAAAGTCACAGAAAGATTTACCTCATCGGAAGGTCCGATGCAGAGGAGTTTGCCCTCACCAGAGCATTATGTCCAGAGGCAAAGTGAAGACGGATGGATGACTTCACCGGAAGGTCCGGTGCTCTGTATGTTAAACTCACCGGAGTATTTCTGACAAATGGAGAGAAGACTGAGGACCTCACCAGATCGTCTGGTGATCTACACTGGGTAACGCTGGAGTATTTCTTGCAGAGAATAATACAAGTGTAGAAGACTGAACATCAACTCATTGGAAGGTCCGGTGCTTGGTTTGTGCACACCGGAGTACGACATCGGAGTATTTCTTGCAGAGGCGACTACAAGTGGTGAAAAATGAAGATTAACTCACAAGATAGTTCGGTGATCACAGAGATAGTTGTACCGGAGCATTTCCAGGGAAAACAAGAGAAGTTTCAACTCACTGGATGGTCTGGTGTGAATGGAATAAACACCGGAAGAATGCACCGGAGTATTTTACAAAGAGAGTTTGTAAAGGCTCGGATGACTCAAGATAACTCACCGGAAGGTTCGGTGATGGATTTGAAGGCACCTGGAGCGTCCGGTGTTCACAGAGGCTATGAGTGGAGTTCCAACGGTTAGTTTCTGAGTTTGTACTCACCGAATGATCCGATGTTAGTACTACTGTTCTCACCGGATCATTCGATGTTAATAGCTTTCCTGAGCCATTGGGAAAACGGCTAGGTGGCAGGTTTAAGGCTATAAATACCCTCCACTGAGTCATTTAAAGGTGTGGCATACTGCTGGAGTATACAGAAAGCTCATATACACTTGAAAAGACATACAAGCCACCAAAGTGCTTAAAGTGTTCATTCAAAGCAATTTAGCACACCATTAGAGAGTGATTAGTGCTATTAGGCCTAGAGAGAAGTATTGCTAGGTGCTGCAACGTAGAGAGTGGATCAAGAAGTGATCCAACCGTGTACCGAGAGGTATGTTGGCACCTTGGAGTCTTTGTGACTCGCTGGTAACTTGTTGACCCTCCGACTCGGTGTGGAGCAACAACAAAACACGTGTATGGGGCCGCGAAGACTCTTGCCTTTGTGACTCAAGCTCCAAAGTAATCAAGACGCCAAGTGACCGAAAGAGAGGCTAGTGGTTAGACCTTACCTTAGTGGTTTGGTGGCTCATCATGCTTGAGACCTTATCTTGGTGACTTGGTAGTTCAAGAGCCGTGATCGGAAGAGACTTGACGACCGAAAGCATATCCTTTATGGAGCTCCAACGTGGATTAGAGGTGGCATTCATGTCATCGATACCACGAGATAAAAATCTCTTATACCGAGTTTGTCTCTCTACTATATTTACATTTCCGTATTTACACACTTACAATTTACATTGCTAGAGTAGTTTGCAATCCTCTTGAGCGGTAGAGTAAACGCACTACATAAACCTATAGCATATTTAGATAGAAATTGATATAGGTTTATCTTGTGAAGTTTTTGGAGACAATTTGTTTTATATTTATAAGTGTCATAATTCGCCTCCCCTCTTAGGATGTCACCATTCCTCACAGCAGTTCACGAAGTCTAGTAACTCCATGTCGATGTCCCTATACGCATTCGACTGCAATGCACGAGAGAACATATTTATTATACGAATGCAAGTCAGTACAATATAACAAGTCTCACGTACCATTGCATGGTACGCCACCGCTGGCTCCGTAGTGAAAGTGTTGGTGACCTCTGCCTCATATTGCGGTGGCTCTGGAGGCACTGGGATGCACCTAACTCACGTCGCCGCGTGGAACCAGCACAAGTATGCAGCCTCTGTCGTAGAGTTGTAAGGGCCACTGAGGACGTGGACGTCTGCAGTCGTGTCCATCCACTGATCCACCCATGGTTGCATCTTAGACGTCTAGGTTGCATTATACGCGATGCCCTGGCCCTTCCTCGTCATCCTGCAATTCAAAGTTACCATTACGGAATTGAAAACATGATCAGGAAAGCACATGTAACAAGAAATACTTACAGGTGGGTGATGTCTGTCAGTTGCCGTTTCAGGGGAAAGTGGTGTTGATACTCGAACTGCATGTAGACTTTGTCCAGGTAGTAGGGCTCAACTATGATGTCGAACACCAGTAGCCGCCTCGTAAGCCAGAGAGCTTGATCCACGTGGCACAAGTTGGAGAGGCCAAGAGACGTGAGCGTCATGATCGCCTCGTGGTTGTAAGGTGTCTAGCGCACCTTGTCCATCTGTAGCTGGTCGAATGCGGCGATGAACTGAGGGTACGAAGTGCGTGTCATCGCCGTCGCCCACCTCAACTGCATGAAAAAGTAAAGTGTGAGGCATATAAGCATAATGAAATAACGATACTTAACGAAGTGTGTTAACTTGTATTACTTACGTCGCGCGTGCACCAGAGCTAATCCATCACAGGTCCATCCACTGTGTCGTACAAGCCAAACTGGTCGGGGAAGTAGAAAGAATCGTTGTGCTCATTGTACAACCTCAGCTGCGGGCGGCCTACGCCAAAGCACCCATACGACCATAGGTTCAGAAGCAACGAACATCCTGTGATCGACACGGAGACACGGCTCCTGTAGCACGCCTCACACAACACCTAGTACGTATAAGCTAGGACCACAGAGCCCCAACTGTACTGAAGGACCTAGTCTGAGGGGTCATCCGCAATATGTTGGGTGAAGAAAACGAACCGCTTACCAATGGTACCTGCGTGGGTGCTGGTGAAGAGAACCCACCCGAACAACCACTACATGTACGCCTCCAGGTGCCATTGCACTCTCCAGTCCTCTGAGTTTAGTGTGAGGTGGTCCTCCTGGAACTTCTCGACCTAAGCCTTTGATGGATCGTGCTTCGAGTTGAAGCCCACCTGCTCTGGCTGCTGACCCTCAGGGATGACTCCATTGAACCTAGCAAGCAGCTTGTCCCTCCGCCCCGCATGCAAGTAGGGCCCATACAATGCAGCCCCTACTAAGGGCAAACCCAGTAGCATAGAGACATCCTGCAGTGTGACAGTCATCTCACCTACGGGCAGGTGAAAAGTGTGTGTCTCTGACCTCCAGCGGTTAACAAGTGCAGTCAGCAATGCCTGATCAAGAGGGATCCAAGGGGCCTGGTCCCTAGTCGGGTCAAGGAGATGCACCACCAGAAGGAGACCTGATGCCCTCAACCTATGAAAAATATAGAATTAGAGTAAAATATCGGGGGGGGGGGGGGGAGAACAAACATATAATGGACAAACTTATTACCTCGTGATCCAACGTTGGTCAAACCTTCATAAGTGGTCCGAAGTATGTAGACGCAAGGTGGGGTACAACTCGATGCCCTCTAAGTGTGTTGGATGCGTCGCATCGATCACTGGGTCGATGAGCTTCATACCTAAAAGCAAAAAAGATTCTACTGCATAATAGAATGAATATGACAAGCACATAATAATGAAACGCAGAACATGCAAAATAAAAATTGAACTCCAATAAAATAAAACTTAAAAAGTAATGCATACTTAGGTTGTCAGATACTACAAATATCACATAATACAACATAATATAAATATTACAACATGATCCAAATATTAGAACACATACTCTTCTTGTCTAAATATTACATAATAAAATAATGTATCAATATTACAAGAGTTGAGCATATAGTCTAATGAATATTACAAACTTAGGGCACCCTCTAATTAGTAATACAACATGGAAATAGTCTCACCGTGCCTCAAGTATGAGTCTCATTGGAAGGGTTTTTCTTCTTCTTCGGCTTGTGGACCGGAACATGCCTCACGTGCTCGCCTGACGCTAGAGTGTCCACCAGACACTGATCGCACTACCCCCTCGAATGGGGACCTCCGCATATCAGACGCTCTTTGTGGGCTTGTGCTCCCTCAGCATCGTCCATACCATTCCTAATACGCCGAGTCTTGCATCGTCCATTTGTGTGAACCTTGTTGTTTGGATATGGAATCTAAGATAGACCATTTTCAAGTGGCTTCGTGAAATCCTTTATGGCCCACCACCCAAGCATCTCGCTGGTCCAAGTACTTTCTACGACTCTCTTGTGGTAGTACAACGACACGAAATACTTAGACTCTATGTTGACCTTCGCGCAACAAGCTAGCACATGAGAGCAAGACAAATGTATCAATGATGGCTTGTTGCATGTGCACTCGTACTTGTTGTTTGTTAGCCATAATCTGTATTTCATTGTAATTTTCTGCCTTCCGATACCGAGCCCACCCTTGTCATGCAACATAACCTCGAACACGTGTTAACGGTTACCAACAACATAAACCCTGTGGGACTGACCCTTCCCGCTCTTCTCTTCCATGTAAGAAGTCATCTTCTCTGTGTACACCCTTTACGGGTTGCCCATATGTAGTGTGGCTTTACTGTAACGCTCTCGAAGACATCACTGTGATCCACAAGTGACTCCCTTCATAATTACCACCAATGACAATGACCTATTCCCTTTCATTAACCAAGTGTCATAATTCCATAACACTGAACCATCAATGTTCGCAATGAGTGGCCATTTCTCCAATGGTTCATGTCTGATCCATTCGGAGAAACACTTAACCCTCCTTTCACCCGTCCTTCTCCTGGTCACACTCTGCGGTTCAAGTTGTAAAGGCTTTAAGCCCTCGAGCTCCTCCTCCCTTGCTACAACTAGATTATTCCAAACTTTTTCCATTTGCCTACTAGTTAGTTTATCCAGCTCTTTCCACAGAGCATCAAACTTCCTTCTTTGGTTCTGTTTGCACAACTTCTTAAAAAGATCCATCAACCTTATGTTCCTGAATTATCTGTAGAAGTTTGCTCCAAGATGGCGTATGCACCAACGGCTATGCAAATCTGGCCACAATAATACCCTGCCCGCACCGCTCTATAATATGTTGATAGTGTTCAATAAGCCTGCATGACAATCATAGATGATACACATGTTCGGCCTATTACCAACAATACATCTCTTAACCCACTACAAGAACTACATCCAACTATTCGTACACTCGCGTTCGACGAATGCAAAAACCAAAGACACAACCTGGTTCTCACCGTCTATGCTAATAGTTGTGGGTATCTACCCCATGTATTTGCTTGTGAGGAATGTCATGTCCATGCACGTCATCGGCCGGCAATGTCGGAAGGCCACGATTATACAGCCAAACGACCAGAACGCCCACTGAATAATTCGATCTCCATCCTGTTTGAGAAAATCATGAGTAGTAATACAGGTGCCCGGATAGGTTGTGGTATAAGTCTTTATATGTGCCAAACCTCTTCTCTAACATATTCTGTTTCGCTGTCCATGTCATGTCATACAAAATCTCGTACCAAAATCTGTTATTGATAGCATGCATAACTTCAAATAGGGATATACTAGTCTTCTTCACAATCTCTGAGTATATCTCCTTTCCAACAAAATTAATTGTTATATTCTTGTGCGCGCTTAGAGGTCGCTCAAGTTGCACGTATACAGCTCAACAATAGACGCTAACCATACAGTGTCACACCGATCAGCAAGAATCCATAAACTCACCAAGTGCAACCTTTAGCTGAACATTCCACATCTTATGTCCGAGGATTGGAAATTACCACCTTAAACTCTCTCTTCTCTGAGAAACATCTCTTCACTATATGTTGTAGATAGACATTGTCATGAAATATATGTCCTTTGATCACCACGATGGAATCATACTCCCATGCCGACTCGTGTCCATCATTCACCGTCAGCTTCTCTAATGCAAAATTTGATCATCCATCCGGAATTCCTACACCTAAGTCCACAAATGTGTAGAACTCGTCATCATCTGCCTCCATCTGCTCCACAAGTACCTCGTCCCACTCCCCCTAATCAGTAAGCATCGTGTCTTGATTATCTTCCCTATCATTATATTCTTCTCTTATCATCTGTACCTCAACCGGTGCACTAGTCTGTAGGGGAACCTCTGGAACCACACTCTCTTGCACCTCCTCATTGATAACATTTTCACCAATAGCTTCTACGGTGCTAGGCCCGGCTTCTGTTGAACCAAGATCGCTCAATTCTATAAGTATGCAGTGGGAAAAACCCTGTCTCAACCCCAGTGACACAAGTCGCTGCCCTTGCTTCGAACATGTAAGCTCCCAGAGCACCCACTGTCACCCGGTTTCATGACGTATAGGAATCAGAACCTCCATCGTCAGCCGCTGATGTGTCGCACTAAGTTGCAACAGATTATACAACTAACCTAACACTTGGGTCCGCTGTATCTCTCCCGAAATATTCAATTATATGAACACATACTGCAAGTTACTCAAATCCACTTTACTCTCACAATGCATGATATATCCAATACCGTAAAAAACCCTAAACTCCACTACAGTTGACATCCCTGATTCAACATACAATACTAATATTCCGTTAGCTAAATTTACTCTAACTACCATATACATTATACTAAAATCGCTATAAAACGCTAAAAAATATTTTGCCTAGCTACCTAAATATTCCAACAGACTAATCTCTAAATTTCTCTAATCCTAATTTTTATCAAACCTAACCTATAAATTGATAATATATCGATGAATATTGACCTCGCATTCTAGAATCAATGCTACCTAAAATTACCTCAAATATGTCTCAAATCTAATAAAAGTCATATTCGACATATACCAAAATTTCCTAAATAATAGCTCTACACTATTTCCTATTCTACATGTACCATAAAATTCAAAATATTCTGCTAAAAATTCCTACATATTGTACCTACAAATTCTAATCTAAATATTCTTAACATTCGACTCAAAACTTTTGAAACATTCTATCTATATTACGAATATCCTATTCTAAATTTTCCATCTATACTGTGGAATTCATAGCCTAAAATTTATAAACACTCTAAACATACTATCCTAAATATATTGTGCAAATTCTACACTAAAATTTCTAAATACTCTAAATATCCAATTCTAAATGTACCACATAAATCATATTTTAAATTTTGTATCTATTATTCTACACAACTATACCTTTAACCTAATTTTTTTTCTCTAATCCACTTAGATTTTTCATATTCTACCTACTACTCTTTCTATTCTAATTAAAAAAATAAAGAAAAATTACCGTATGGTGCTGCCGGTTCCTCCATCTTCCATCCTTCGTGCCACCGCCCTCTCTCCTCTGTGCGCCGCCACTCTCTCTCTCTTCACTCACTGTTGTGCTCTCGATCGCAAACGGAGAGCTCAGGGAAGAAGACGAACCGATCGGTATCCGGATAGATATTATAGTTTTGTGAGCACTCCATATGCCAATAAGCCTGAGCTAGCACCTGTCGACATGTTAAGTGCTGACAACCCATTTTATGACACCTATCAACACTGCTGATAGGTCTCCTCGGTTCACTAAAAGGCTTCATAGCACCTTTGTTTCTCTAGGTCCATAATTTGTCGGTACTCTAAGTGTCGATATGTCCCTATACCCGCTATCATGTAGGTAGTCGGTACTCGGAGTACTAACATATTACTAGTCAGCACTCCATATACTGACATGTACCTATTCTTGCAATATTATAAATTTAATTATTATTTTACAAATTTCTAATAAAATAGTATTATTAAAAAATCGCGTAAACAACTTCGTTTGCATTGTTTTAGCCCCTGTAATTTGCGAATTCCACATCTCAAAGGAAACTTCGCAAAAAAACCCTCGTCATTCTCCACTCGACCACACCGATCCACTCCTACGGCCTCCGGTCTCCCCCGGCGTCCCGACTCCGAGCCTCCGCCGCGAAGCCTCACCGACATGGCGACAGCCGGTGGCGCCGCGCCGCCGGCAATGGACGAGAAGGCGCGGCGCACGCGCGATCTCCTCGCTAGCTTCTACAATACCGACCCCTCCGCGGCCGCGGCCGCGGCCGTCACGGCGGCCCCCGCGTCCCTGGTGCGGCCCTCCCCCACCGCCGTCCCCGCGTCGCCCCTCGACTCCATCAACGCTGCCTCCTTCGATCCTGAGATTTACATGAACGTCCTGGTTCGCGCTCGCATCTGACCCCACTCGCTCCCTCCCCCCCCCCCCCCCCCGGCCCCCCCCTCTCTCTCTCTGGTTTCTCAGATCCAGCTCTCTGCTTCTCGGTCGGATCATATGGTTGGGGACGGGTTGGGGACATGTTAGTTAGAGTTTGAACGAATGTGATGAATTGTGACCTACTATAACCTCCTAATTGTTAACCTCTGGATGGAATTAACCTGAATAATGCACTTTGCATTTTGTCTGGAGGAGATCAACTGAGCCGAAATGGCGGTTGCTGTGATGCTGCTAACATATGTAGGGTTTTATACATGGTTGTGTAATGTGTGTATACGCCGCTAAAATTTCTGATGTATGTGCAGGTCACGTAGTTGAGTTTTTAATGAAATTTGTCCGATTATTATGTGATTATAATTGTAGTTCTGCTAAGGAAATGGGATCCTGAAGAGGTGCTATCCGAGATAGAGGGTTACATATATAACATGAATTGTAGTAATTTGACCAAAACAGATGAAATTGAAATTTGCATCAGAGTACTTCTATCAGCATGGACTACTCACATAATGTGCCTAAGGCATAACTATTCCATTGAATGTTGCATGCGAATGCATATTGTGTTTTTTATTTTACTAAATATCAATCAAATTCATTTGCAACCTATTCCTCGAGTTTGTATCAAGGCACATATGCTATTAATCAGAAAGATCAAATTTACTTCCATCTTACTTATACAATTTCTGTTCTGTAATCAGGTTACTTGCATTCTGATTGTTAGAGGTTCAGTATGAGCTATCACTGATCTGTATTTCAACTGGTGAACATTACCCTGTTTGCATAATTGTTGCATAACTTGCCGTTTTTACTTGAATGTCTTGAGTTTTTCATGCTATTCCTTGCGGTGTTGGATACTTGGACTGCTGGAAATGTTTTTTTTTTAAGAAAACTGAAATGGTTTTGAGTGTTTTTCTAGATGGACTTAGGACATCTTTGGTTTTTGCCCCAACTAACCTTGCCAAATTATTGGCTAGCTAGAGTGCAAAATTCTTAGGGAATTACTGAAAATTAGTGAGGTTGTTTGGGGCCTAGCCCACACACCCTAATCTTCTATTGATAGTGTTTGTTGTAAAAGTAAGGCAGTGTGACACATGAAATCAGAGTTTGGTTTGTTAGTTCCGACATTTAAGAAGAGAATGCTCACGTTCCTTGTGATTTTTAGGTGCAACAATCAAATCTGGAAAGTCTTCTACAGAGGCATGTGAAGATGGCCGCCGAGATCAAGAACCTAGACACAGACTTACAGATGCTGGTGTATGAGAATTATAACAAGTTTATTAGTGCAACTGACACTATAAAAAGGTAATGCTGTTTCCTTACTGATAGCACACACTTCTCCT
Organism: Phragmites australis; assembly: GCF_958298935.1. Taxonomy (NCBI): domain Eukaryota; kingdom Viridiplantae; phylum Streptophyta; class Magnoliopsida; order Poales; family Poaceae; genus Phragmites; species Phragmites australis. The sequence continues at coordinate 43,894,754 of NC_084923.1, forward strand.
TCTGTTAATGAATTTGAGGTACCAGTGCTATTATTTGTTATAGTTGTATGTGTATCTCTACGTATCTATGGTTTTGCTGCAGGATGAAGACTAACATTGTTGGAATGGAGGCAAATATGGAGCAGCTTCTTGCAAAAGTATGCATTATCTGGTTATTGGTGTATTCTCGACTTATTTTTACATGGTTGAACCAATCCGTGTTTGCTTGTTGCCAGATAACATCAGTGCAATCAAAAAGTGACACAGTGAATACATCTCTTTTCGACAAAAGGGAAAACATAGAGAAATTACACCGTACACGCAATCTCCTCCGAAAAGTTCAGGTAAATACTAAATACTGTCTTGCTTGCATTATTATTCTTAGGACTAGTGATTTATGCTGCTCTATTTGTTATTGCCGACAAAAACTAACAATTTATAGTAAGGTACTGTCAAATTATGCTATGCAGATTTCACCAATAGCAGTTTAGTTAAACCTAAGTGGTATACTGGTACTATAATTGATACCCAGCCCTTGGTGTGGGAGACCCAAGTGGCCAACGTGTGTAGTTAAGCCTCAAGTTTAGGAGTTGAATGTGGAACGAATGTTGCAGCATAAACCCAAGGTAAATCAAGTTTCTAACTTTGAGTTAAGTCTTTCCTGTGAAGCTAGGACAACAGCTTGGGTGAGTTGTTGCGCATGTGTAGTTTATCCCACTTGAGCCTTGAGTCACCTGTTGCGTATTTGGACCACTAGGCCTTAGAGCATAACATGAAATACATAGAAAGTTACAAATCACACTGCTACTGACCACCATGGGTTTTTGTTTCTGGTCGCATGAAGACATGCCGTGAAGATGTTTGTTCTAGACTGCTAGTCAATTATTTATTCTGTATAGCTTTTTTATCTCTCCAGAGTATTTTACTGCCAGTGAATTCTAATAATTGATGAGGTGTAGACGCAAAACACACATGAGAACTTTTGATAATGTCAGTTTCCATCAACTTTTTTGTGCAGTTCATATATGACCTGCCAACTCGGCTTAACAAATGCATCAAGACAGAAGCATATGCAGATGCTGTAAGGTTTTTTACTGGAGCAAAACCTATTTTTGAGGTAAATTTGAGCTTAAATCTTATTTCCTTGTCTTAGAAACTCCCACATCTTTTCAATATGCTGTTTCATTTACTTTTTTTTCTCTATTATAGGCCTATGGTGATACATCCTTTCAAGAATGTAAAAAGGCATCTGAGGAGGCAATGGATTTAGTTATACAACACCTTCAGGTAATTGTGTGCATTCCGACTCAAATTTGTAATATTGTACGGAAGAACTCATAATCAATTGTTCAAATGCCCTCTACCCCTTATGGTTCGATACAAAATTGTATTCTTCTAAACGTGCCGTGATTTTTAATGCTTACTTCCCATATATTTACAGGCAAAGTTATACTCAGATTCTGAACCTATTGAAGCAAGAGCAGAAGCTGTAGTGCTTCTTAAACAACTGAACTTTCCGGTATGCATTTTATCACTGCTAGTTACATTTTTATGATGTGCATAATTGCATATCGAATAGGCTATGCCAGCTTCTCTTTGTGTTATATCGATGCACTATTTGCATGTGTTGCCCTTTTTTCTGTAATCCCCATCTTAGTATTTTTTTTCCATACTTCTCAACAGGTGGATAACCTAAAATCAAATCTACTCGAGAAGTTAGAAGATTGCCTCTTGAATTTCCAGAATGAGCCTACACAGGTATATATCAGAAATATTGGAACAACTGAACAATTTCCATTTAATTTTGCATGGAAGTTCCACAAAACGGGACTGGCACAGCTTGTGTGGCCTATATTGCGACCAATTATGCACTGTTTGTGTAATGTGATCATGTACATGCCGTAAAATGTAGCCTATTTGTAACACTTGTTTTACAATTTTGTTTGCCAACTACCGTATTGATTAATCATCAAATACTCTCTTCTGTTAATTTTTGTCAGGCTTCAATAGGCAACATTTCAAAGACATTCCGTGCCTATTTAATAATATTTCCTGATTCAGAGAGGCGTCTCATTGAGCTTGCACAAGCTTTGTTCTCAAAGTAAGTTGAGTTCTTATCTAGTGCACTTGTGCCATTAAACTGTGAGCTGCCTTTGGATCATAAGTGACTACATCCTGTCAAAGTCTTTGTTGTTTTAGCTCCCAGAATACAAACCAACTAACCAAGGAGATTACTGATGTGAAAATACATGACATGGCTTCCTTCATTAATGACATCAAATTTTTAATCCTGAAAGATAAGCCTCCACGCTGATGTGTTTGTCCATAAAACTTTGTAGGTATAGCTTGAGATGATTTTTTTTCTTTCTCAATTTATTACAGCTTTTATTTCTTTTCTTTTTTTGAGACGATCAGAGCAGCTTGGGGGTGGGTATCAAAGTTGGTCTTGCTTCTAGTGATCAAGAGTTATAGCATTGGGGTCCACTGAGGCTGACGAGGCAGCTGTCTTCTGGATCTGTTGCCAGAATGGCAAAGGAGCCATAAACTTATGAACAACCTGGTTCATGTCTTAAACTACCATGTACAATGCAGAGAGGAATGCGAGTGAAAAAACAAATGGGAATATTTTTCTTTTCTTTTTCTTGCCTTTGCCTTCTTTCTACCATTCCGCATAATGGGCTGTTACATATTCCTTGCTGTGCAATGGGGATACAAGAAAATTACTCCAATATGAGGTTCTACTAGATAAACTTAAACTAGCATTTCATTTAGACTCCCCATATGGCATGTGCTGCTTGCTTGGTTTATCTTACATTTCTACTATGAAATTCATCACATGCACTTGTCTTATCTTTTTCTTTTTACTTTGCATGAAGCCGGTATGAAACAGTCAGAGAGAATCTGAAGAAAAGAATTCTGTCAACAGATCTATTGGCAATGCTATGTAAGAACTTTATCAATGCTATAGACATTTTATTTACAGAATATATTTAGAACGATAGTGTAAACCTCTATGGGCCAGTGGCTGTCGGTACTTGAATTCATATGTTCTGTATATAGACAGAGTCCTTAATGTTAATATTCTTGACATTAGAGGGCCAGTGGTTGCTTCGCTGTGCTGTATTGCGTTGATATTGTATCATACTAGTACTACAAATATTTTGCTGTTATGACTTGAATAGCAGAATAGGATTCTTTCAACTAACTTATTAATTCAAAAGTAGGGAAAAGGTGCTTTTGTAAAGCTACCCCAATGCCAAACTTAGCCTTAACAGTCTTGCTTAATAAATTGATATTACTGTTTGTAAGATCATTGCATTCAATTTATTACTGCTACTCTTGGGTGATCAAAGGTGCCTTGTGGGAGGACGCAATTGACATTGATGAAGTTATACCAGAGGCTGCACTACCAGCTTTTTCTTTGGAGGTTTGACCTGCACATTGTAACAGTTCCATTCAATGATATTATAACCTACTAAGACAAAAATTATATGTTTTTCTCTGTGGCTGAAATATCCTTAAACTATCAGATTTAATGTTATGCCTTTTTTCTCTTCACTCTCTTTGTATGTTCTGCCCAGAATCAAGAAGAGACCATGTGGATAAATGTGCATAACATACTGCATTAGTTGGTGTGCTGTTGTTTCTTCCTTAAAGTTTGTGTATGGCCTTGTAGACTTGTTTTTACGGCACTGCCTGATAACTCGTGTGTTAATTCACAAGTGAGCAAAAAACCATTTTGTATGATAGCTGAGGATTGTTCGTTAGTATAGAGGTTATGTGATAAGGTTCTTTTGGAAAGACTGAAGTTTTGCTTTCTGGGTATACTCTGTAATTGTTGTTTTTGATATCCTCCATGCCCATCTGTGTATATTTCTTGGTACTGATTTTGCATGTGCCAATGTTTTTGCTGTCAGACTACTCGAGATATTATTAGGCAACACATAGCAACTGTCTTTCTTCATCTTCAAAGTGAAATATCAGGTTGCCCCCTCGCACCATAATTTATCTTAAGTTTGCAATTTTTGTGCAGAACTGATTTCATCCTGGACTACATTCCAGATTTGATTTGGTTAGCTTTTAATGGTACAAGTAGGAAAATAAAAAAGATATGTATTATAGAAAAACTCACATCTGTTGTATATGGCTAAGCAGATGCACTGGTCAGAACACATTCAACATCAAGTGAGAAGTTAGAAGAGTCACAGCTGCAAACTGCGATGGAAACAAGCAAAATTAAAGTATCCCAAGGATGCATAGATCTCCTGCAGGTAAACATTTGGAAGCGTCAGAAAGCATTTTAATATCAATATGTTTTGTTATGTTGTCAAACAACATAAATGTCATGCACAATCTACTAATTAACTCATGATTGCATCAGAGCTTCCTTATGCTCTATTTTAATGTTCTCATTTGCCTATGTTTCTTTCAGGAATTTCACTGTCTCATAGATGGCAATACAGAGTTGCTTGTAAAGCTGAGAGATTTGATTATTGATTGGGTACAAGAAGGTTTTCAAGATTTTTTCCAGAAACTTGATGGGCATTTTCATGTGCTTTCTGGGAGACGCAAGAGTTTCTCACAAGAGTCAAGTACTCTGGATTCTGTGCAAATTGATAAGGTCCCAACAGTGTTGGTGCTTATGCTTGCACAACTATGTGTTTACATTGAACAAACAACAATTCCTAAAGTCACAGAGGTACATTGCTAATTTCACTTGTTGACTGTCCAATGTGAACCTTCTCAGATAATAGTGAATCTGTAATGAAACGATTCTGACTTCTGTTACGTTTTCTAGGAGTTGGCTTCTTCTTTTTCTGGAGGTGGTGCGCATAGCTACGAATATGGACCACCTTTTGTACCTGGAGAGATATGCCGGCTATATCGTTCATCCGGAGAAAAGTTCTTACACCATGTAAGAAACATTCTTCTTTATCTTCTGTTCGTTTTCATTCTATTATTGTTAATTGTTATTGGCTTTTATGTAGATATTTTATCTCTGTGTGCCATGTGGTGTGATTTTTCTTTGCTTCTCATAAACTGTTATACGAAATTAAATAACTATATATAGAAAGAAAATAAGGCTTGCAGACTAATGTTTTCTCTTATTCTTTTGATATTCCTTTTCTAAAAGTTGTGTGCATTATTGTAATAGAGAAACAATGATATGTGTACATGATGTTAGTCTATTTCAAGTTTTGTTAGCATTATTAACCTATTGTATTTTAGATATGTTCAACCCGGATAGCAATGCGGTTACATGCATAATATCTCATGTCATGAAAAATAGCATCCATAGTATCATTACTTGTTCTATAATTTTGTTTCCAAAAGCAGAACCAATTTCTGTTTCTAAGCAGCCAAGTTGCAGTTTACATGTGAGAATATCCCATGTGTGGAGCATAATCAGGAACATGTGTAGTTCTACTGTTTGTAACCTGAAATTGTTTCATCCTTTTCTGCTTTAGAAGTACAAATTCTTTTATTGGATCTGACAGTGCCAATAACTGAATATTATGTTCCTTGGAGCAGTACATAAATATGAAGACTCAGAAGATCTCCAAACTTCTTAATAAGCGATTTACAACACCGGTCTGGACAAAGGTTAGCCTTCCTGTTCAACAGAAAATGTTTGCAATCAGTGATTTTTGCTCTTTCTGGTATTTGTTTGCTCAAATTTGTATTTCTTCTTTATGTATATGTTCAACCAAATTAGCACAAGGAGCCGCGGGAAGTGAACATGTTTGTTGATCTACTTCTCCTAGAGGTTTGTTCGGTTCCTTTTCATATCGTTTAATGTGTGTTTCTAATGCTAGTACGCTTACAAATTGATAATTGAGCATGCATTACCATGCCAATTTAAAACTCGACCACAGGAAAAGACGTCCCCTGGCTTTGTCTTAAGAGAGGGGAGTACCGAACCCTTTTAGAGAGGTACTCAAACGATCTTCGAGCACCCGGGTCCGAGCCCGAGTAGGCAGCCTCTCAACCGGATGCTCTACCAACTGAGATATTGCTCGGTTCTCATTACCATGCAAATTTAGCTGTTGGAGTCTTAAAAATGATGTTCATTTTTTTTCTCGAATCGGCAGGAGAGTTGCCCGTCATTATATTAAGAAGAAGAAAGATCAAATACAAAACTAACCCAGCAGGGCCAAACACACATGGAGCACACACACCCCAGAAGAAAAAGAAGCGAAAAGAAAAAGAAAAGGAACACTGGAAGAGTAATTACAGGCGCCAGAACGGAGGGAAGATGCCCCTAGTGTCTATGGCTCAGGAAAACGACCTAAAAAACCAGACCACACTCAAGACTAGAGGGATTCCAACTGAATGGCCCCTGCGGAGCACCAAAGAGCAGATTCATCTCTAATGCCCTGAACCAGATGAGATAACTAGGGCTTCTTCCCTCGAAGACACATTCATTGCGATGTTTCCCGATGAACCATGCTACCAACATGACCAAGGAATGGAATCCCTTTCTCCGTCTTGAGTCAACAAAAAGCGTTGCTTCAAACCACCAATTTTGGAAAGACAGATGAGGGGCATCTTGTAGGATGAGGTAGACTTCGTCGTGCGAGACGTTCAGCAGTCCAACAACGTTCAGCAGACTTCAAGCCAACCAAATGAAATATTTTACTCTGGGAGGTGCCCATGATTTCCAAAGCCTCTGCCAAGGTTCAAACTTGGTGCTACCCTCAAAGAATGCCTTATAAGCCGATCTGGATGAAAAGATGCCGGATGCAGTAGCAGTCCATATGTGCATATCCTCCACATCATCATGCAGTTCCACATCGGCTAGGAGTTCTAAAATCTGAAAAAACTCTTCCAAGATCTGAACAGTAACAGTCCCTCTAATATCCTTGACCCAATTGTTGCCAGACAAGGCTTCTCTGACAGTTCTCTTCTTAGAGATGCGCTTAGAGACCAAAGCAAATGTGTGAGGTGCCAAATTCTGCAGAGATTGGCCCAGCAACAATTTGTCAGTCCAAAATTTAGTGTTTCTTCCATTATCGACCTCTGTTGTGACCATGATGGTGAAAAGTGATACTGCATTACTTGGAACTGTTGTGCCAAACATACACCAAGATCGGTCAGGATCAGTCCTCTGTATCCAAAGGCATTTCATTCGCAAAGCCCAACTAAGGATCTCTAAATTATGAATTCCGAGCCCTCCTAACTCCTTAGGTCTGCTCACCTTAGTCCAAGCAAGGAGGCAATGTCCACCATGAACTTCCTTGCGTCCTTTCCACAGAAATGCTCACCTTCGCTTGTCTATGGCCTTGACCAACCAACATGGCACATCCATTGCCAATAATAAGTATATGGGAATGGCTGTGAGCATGGCCTTAACAAGCACAGCACTGCCAGCCAGGTAAATGAGGGCCGCTTTCCAACCGGGGAGCCAATCTGCCACTTTATCAATCCAAGGAAGCAAGACTGCTTTGGTCAGCTTCTTGACTGATAGGGGGAGACCAAGATTTATGCAGGGGAAGTCCACCATAGCACACGACATAGATTCCCAAACAATATCAATGTCTGTTGAAGCACACTGAATAGGAGTGGCTGAGCACGTACGAATGTTAGTCTTGAGCCCTGAAATTCCACCGAATCGAGATAGAATCTGCTTTACCATATCAAGATCCTCACTAATAGGCTTTAAAAATAAGACCACATCATTAGCATACATGGAGACTCGATGGCTAACTCGTCTAGTGGACAGCGGTTGAAGCAAACCCTCCTCCGCTGCCTTAGCAAACAATGAATTCAGCACATCCATAACCAAAATGAAAAGCATCAAAGAGAGAGGATCTCCTTGCCGCAGCCCTCTACGATGAATGATATTTTCTCCCGGCACACTATTAAGGAGGATACAAGTGGACGATGTGGAAAGCAGATTGCAAATCATAGTATGCCAACAAGCCCCAAAATCAAGATGATTGAGAATTTCCAAAAGAAAACTCTAAGATACCGAATCAAAAGCTTTAGATATATCTAATTTTAGAAGCAACTGGGGCTCTTTTTGTTGATGAAGAAACCGAGTTGGGTGCAAGGACAGCTTTGGGGTGAGCCTATTAGCCATAATTTTCGTCACAAGTTTAGCAAAACTATGGATGAGATTTATAGGCCGATAGTCCTTGACCTCCAAAACATCTTTTTTCTTTGGTAGTAAAGTTAAATATGCTGAATTCAGCAGCCCCAATTTTCTAGAATCACCATGCTGAAGAGCAACCACTGCTTCCACAATATCATTCTTGATAATCTGCCAACAAGACAAATAGAACTGCCCTATGAAACCATCAGGTCCAGGGGCTTTGTACCTCGGCAGGGACTTGATAGTACTCCAATTTCTTTCTCCAGTGATAGGCTCCTCAAGAGATGAAAGATCTTGAGCCGGCTGGTAAAAGGAGGCAAGATTAAAAGTTTCTGCATGTTTAAATTCCAACACAGCTTGTTGCTTTTCATCCTGACCCATGACCACCTGATCACCAACCTGTTGATGTTCATTTTTTATCCTCACTACTTCATATGGCTACCACTACTTCCAAAAACATGTGCTCATGCTGGAAATTTTGTCAAGCTTTCTCTAACTAAACAAAATCTTCTTTTCCATGTAGTTCAATGGTGTGGTATCTGAAGTCAAGCAGATCTTACCTTGTGGTTTAATTCGGCGACATCGGCATTCTGATAGCACTGGCAGCACGACTTCCTCTAGAAGCAATCCAATGCGAGAAGACATGTTGAATCGATCAAACACAAACCGTTCTAGAAGTCAGTTTCTAGAAAACCATCTTGCAAAGTTATTCGAGCAGAAAATGGAAATATTTACCAAAGTTGAATACACACAGGTGATCTCCTGGAATGACCTATTTCCTTTGTTCTTTTAGAAGTTTTAAAAAATGTTTTGGTTTCATTAATCTTTTAATTTGTTAAATATTTGGACTGGGGGCATCATACAGCATCAGTCATCACAATGGACATTTTTTAGTTATGGCAGATTCACACGTATCAAAACATTTAGGTTCTGTTTGTTTTAAGTGAAAACCTAGTCATCATTATTGGGCTGATAGTTTCACTGTTGCCAGAATTTTTTTCATGTGTACAGCATACTTCCATATGAAAGACGTTATTTCATGCTAGTTGGGATAAAATAAATCGGCTAACAGTGTCAAGAAATGCTTTTCTTAGTTCCATTGTGACAGGATGCATTCAACTAGTTGTACTATAATGTTATCCAGGAGAATTGCTAAAGGATCACCTATTTAGGGGGACTATTGTAGACTGTATAGGGAAAATTGCCGAAATGCACTCCAGGTGATGGGTGCTTCGATGCCACCCTGTCAATGACACGTGGGACCACTTCTGTCAATGACATGTGGGTCAAGATGACATTTCAGCAAAGCGCAATCAACTGAGTGCATTTCTGCAAATCTCTCGACTGTATACTTGATCATTTTGTGCATTGCGTAGTACCTTTATTTCCCTTATCACTTGATCGCTATGTTCATGTTTCATTTAATTTTACTTAGGTGCGGAATTGACTCAGACAACTGTATGTTGGCAAAATATTTCTGTCGATAATTAAAAACAGGAGGTTAACAATTTGTTATTAACATTCAGTCACATGAACTTGTCACAGCGGGAAAGTCATGATAATTTTTTCTTAGTCTGTCCCGGTTTTGGTTCAGCCTGTTCACCCTCTAAACTCCTTTTAAAGTTCAACATATGTGCCAATAGGCTTGTATTTGCATCTAGTTTATATCCCAACCTTCAAATCTGCAAAATAAATATAGAAGCATCAAATTCAAAAGAAGTTAAAAGAACCTGCTGATTTTCCCAATTACAGAATCAGCCCTGCCCAATTTTAGGGACTGGTAAGTGGTAACACTCGTTATGGTACCCAAAACTCTGCATAGAATATCTCTTAAAAGCCACTGCAATGCCAAATGCTGCAAGTTATAGAATGCATCTTCTGAATGAGGCCATATATCAGCTTATTAATTGAATTTTCTGATGTTTGTTGCGGCAGATATTCTATAGTTCGATTTATGGGTTAACTTGCTTGGTGATCAAGTATAATTTTCTTTCAGCTACAGGAATATCACATAGTCACTTTTGACTTTAATTCCTTGTATTCTGGGTAAATTTCAGGAATCTGTAATTTCTACTGTCCTCAAGCTCTGCCTGAAAAGCTTGCAAGAATTTGTCCGTCTTCAGACTTTCAACAGAAGCGGATTTCAGCAGATTCAGCTGGATATGGAATTTCTCAAGAGCTCCCTTAAGGAGTTTATTGATGATGAAGCAGCTGTTAGCTTTTTACTCAAAGAGGTTAGATAACTACCACCTAACATTCGACTTACCCAGAAACCAGTCTAAGCTAGTTTTGTTTGTTCTAATTGTTCCTTATTGTGCCTGCTTGTAACTCAATCTTCTTTATACTAGCCTTCTTTTGTGTGAAAGAAATTGTGTGGGTTATTTAGCGTCTTGTGGACCTGTCTCTGAATGGCATTTGAACATTGGTTATTTGTTTTCCTCTCTGCAGGTCAACAATGCTGCCCATGAGAGATGTCTTGACCCAATCCCTCTTGAGCCCCCCATATTGGATAAGCTCATAAATGCAAAACTAGCAAAAATTAAAGAGCAAAACCCAAATAAGCAGTAGCTATGCACAAATTGGTATCATTTACTAGTATTCAGTTCCATCCAATTGAATATACACTGTTTAGAGTCATGCACGCAACTGCTTATACTTGTGAGCATGTAGCATGTTGCCGCGTGTAAATCTGGAGTCAGACTCGGACCGAATCAACACTCCCCAAAATACTATACTTTAATTGGAGGTGGTTGAGCTCTCCGCATTCCTTTACTTTTCAAGCGACCATCATTTTTTTCTGCTGTACATTTTCTTGAGTTCAGCTAGGGTCAGGAAAGTTGTGTCCTGGATTTTAATCAAACGGGCACTGCAAAGCTGTTGAATGCAGATAGATAAATACAGTATTATGAGGACGCTGCACATGTAAACATTAAGAGGTAAGCGTTCTATAAACTCTAATTCCCATGACAGCTTATGTTTAATGATGTCATTGGTATTTCACGAAGGGCTTACCCACATTCAAAATTTCACCTCATTGGCAGATTGGCTACTATGATCAAGCACCGAGGACACCAACTTTAAGAGTATCTCCTTTTGAAAATCAAGGATAAAGTTATCATGATTATGTAGTGAATTTTGCTTGTTGGTATTGCGATTTTCCTTTTTATGCTGATTGTTTTGTTAAGTGCCCATCTTCTGTTGTATTATCTGTATCTTTCGACTATAGCTTACAGTGACACAATTTTTACCAGCATAACATGCTGCTTGTTTATAACATTTTGATCTTTTACCAGCATAACATGTTGCTCGTTTATAATATTTTGAGCTGTACTGCTATACCTAAGCTGTTACGTGATGGTCCATGCTTTGGGTCTTGTTTAGAATATTGGAATTTCATGAAATTCATATAGAAATTGTATTGTTTCTTGCGAAACTCCAGACAAGTGATAAGAATTTCGAACTGGTAACAGAGCAGTGTCGTTTGAATCTGGTCAATTTTTGGTAAAAATCTTACATCTGGTTAAGTTTTGATAAAATTTTATCTATTTCACAAAAAAGATCAAGTTATGTTTAAAATTTTAGCCGGTAACCAGCCTTACCTCGTGGGTCCCGGTAATTTTCTTGAACCGGTATTAACTACACTGCTTCAAAGTTCAAACGGACCTTAGCCTTAGTACGAGTATGATCCGGCTGGATCGTAACCAACACCAAACTGAATCCATAATAAATAAACAGAATCCAAACCGAACTGAACACTAAACCATCGGCGATGGTTGAATATCTCAGTTCACTTGCATATTGAACATCAGTAATTCATTGTTCTCAGAGAAAAATAGAGAGCAACAATTTTCCAAGTGCCACGAAATACAACACGACAACCAACAATCACACCTAGTGTGGTTCGATAGCTGGGGGCCCTACTTCTACAAACCCTAAAGGGAACGCCCACCCAAAATGTACAGAAAGGGTTGTTAACAATAACAGCAATGTTGAGAAGGAACTCCACAATCACACACTTGGCATGGATGTGCAAACGACGACGTAGGCCAGGGATTGCAGGGCGTCCTGTAGCTTGCTGACAGCGCTAATCTGATCGGAATTTAGATGGCTGGATATGGATTTAGCCTTCTCCTGCACCGACTTATGATTTGGGAGATCATCCTGCTTGTCAGCGAGAGCATTTTGTATAGCTGCTGCATAAGCCTCAGCAACATCCGAGATTCCTACAGATAAATGAGTTGATATTTGTGAAATCCGAAGTTCACACGTCCTACATGCAGTAATCACGAGAGAACCATTACCTGTAGCAAAACTAGTAGAGACCTTTTCCATATCCACAGAGATGGATTGCGCCTTCCATCTGATTATTTTAGCTTTTGAAATAGGATCTTCAGGCCAATCAATTTTGGTGTCGTTTTCATCATCTTCATTATTTGATTTGTTCGCTGCAGATATTACCGACTTCCCAAGTACCAGAAGCTGAGAAACTGCGAGGCAGCACATCTCCGATAATCTCTGCAAGGAGTTTTTTTCTTTTCAAAGCAATATCCACAGTTTTAGGAGCAAGGAAGGACAGTATATAGTATGTACATACATGAACACCCTCTGAGTGAATGGTCTCTAGCCTATTAGTTGTTCGTTTGATAATCTCATTCGGAGAAAGCCCACCCAAGGCATTGGTGAACCTGCAAAGGTAATAAATGTAATCACGGCCTCACGGGTACTTTTAATGAAAGGAATGCTGACAAAGAAGCTCAAATGAGAAGACGCTTTGCAGAACTGAGTTTAATGATGGACAATATGTTGCAATTTTTTTTTAAAAAAATGGTTGTTTCCTTCATATATACATATGAATTTCCTTAAGATGTTGCTGCCTTGCTAGTGAGTCACATGCTAAAATGGATCTCTGTATATGAACATGATTTCATTAACTTCATCATTACTCGACAAAACTAAATAAAAGTATCAGTATACTAGTTTCGAATTTAGACAGAGTGACGTAGTTATGCATACCCTGCAGCCATCTTTGCAGCCTTGCTAACACTTGATTCACATAATTTCTTCATCTCAGCATCAGCGTCAGTATCAGCTGATTCAATCTTCTTCCCCTTGTCAGAGTCTGGTCCATCTTCCTCAGCATTGACACTAAGACTGACAACATGTTGTATTTCTTTGAGCTGTCCATCGTAATATGTTTTCTGCTCAGCATTAAGTTTCCCCTTTTTCCTATTAAACAACAATGCATAGTGGCTTGATAGTGCTTCCAGCTCCTAGCATAAGAAAAAAGAGAGGCCACAACCAACTAAGGAAAAGGGGGCAAAGATTGATAAACAAACACACAATAACCTTGTGAAAACAAAGCAGAACCTCTAATTGATCAGGTCCACCATAAATATAGAAGCATCTGTCAAACGAGACTTCTTCAAACTGCTCCTCTTCTGTCTGCTGGTCACCTTCACCGGCACTACCTTTATCAACTTCCATACCAGTCTCTTCAACGATAAACTCCATTGTCTCTTTTCCAACACGTTCAAGCACTTCCATTCCTTTTGCTGTAAATGACTTCCCTGTCTGTCATTATTGAGTTTTAAATATTAAAATGATATTCATTTCACAGACATGTAGAAGAAATACCATTACGAGTCCTAGTTACCTCTAAAATGGTCGGTGCTATCGTGGATGCTTTGACAGGTAGTTCTCCTTGCTGAATGGTTTCAGCCAGGCTTGACGCTGAATTCTCCAATCTAGGAAAGTAACAATGCTATAGTCAGAGAGATATAATCATATAAATACACTGAGCAGAAGTGTTTCTTCTCCAAGTACAGGAGAGACAACTATGTTGGATTTGATCCTGTGGAAGGTGGGTTGGAAGAACACACACTGGACACACGAGTTTTCTCGCTGCTAACAGCTTCTGATGTTTTTAGAAAACAGCTAAACCATGCTCTAGGGAGGGGGCTACCGTAGCTACAGTAGCCAACGTGCTGTCGATACAGTACCCAACATACGGCTACAAACCACTGTACTGTTGCTACATTAACTGACAGCGAAAAAAGAATAAACCACACACAAGGATTACACTAACATTACTCCCCAAAGCCTTGTGTGTTTGCTTTAGTTTAATTTGGATCATTCCAGTCCTAGCTCTAAGCTCCTGGAATCGAACTCGCTCTAATGCCTTTGTTAAGATGTTTGCGAGCTGATCCTTTGTGCCAATGAAGTCTGCACTGAAACTCCTGTTGTCTAAGCACTCCCTGATGAAGTAGTATCACACATCGAAATATTTGCTATGCTCATGGAACATAGGGTTTTTGCTCAGTGCTAGAGTTGATTGGTTGTCAACCTTGAGCTTGACAGTATCGGTAGGTTTCCCCTTAAAGTCACCGAGCAATCAAGCCAACCACACACCTTGTGTAGCTGCAGTGGTGGCGGCGGCGACACACTCTGCTTTACAGAACAACAGGGCCATGACCCTCTGTTTGAGAGAATGCCAACTCACCGCGTATCAATGTCACCGGCGAGAAGTGCCAGAAGAACAGAGGGCCAGAAGTGCTCTTCCGTGTATCAATGTCACTGATGAGGTCGCTGTCGCTGTAGCCGACCAGCCGTCCCTCCTCTGCTTTCCCATAGCAGCAATCGTAATTGATCATCCCGGCAACATAGCACAAGATCCTCTTCATGACCGTCATATGCTCGAGTTGGCCGCTCCATGAAGCGGCTCACGAACCCGACGCTGAAGGCGAGATCTGGCCACGTGTGGATGAGGTAGCGGAGGCTTCCGACAAGTCTCCTATACTCCGTCACGTCCACTTCCGTCGTCGTGCTCTCGTGACTGAGCTTGAGCCATTCCTCCATCAGGGTGTAAACGGGATTGCAATCTCTCATCCCTGCCATCTCCAGGATTCGAGCGGCGTACTGTGCTTGATACAACGTGATGCCGCCGATGCTCTGCTGGACCTCAATCCCAAGGTAGAAGGTGAGCAAACCGAGGTCACTCATCCTAAATTGAGTCTTCATTTCCGCCTTGAATCAATCGATCTCCCCCTTTGCCAATCCTGTGATGATCAAATTATCCTCGTAGACCCCAAGGAGCAGCAGCCTGTTGCCATGGCCACGCCGGTACATCGCATGTTCGTGCGCGCTCTGCTTGAAGCCAAGAGCCCTCAATGTGCTGTCGACCTTTGCGTTCCATGCGCGTGGTGCTTGTCGCAGGCCGTAGAGTGCCTTCTGCAGCCGCAGGACCTTGTGATCTTCTTCGGCGACGACGAACCCCAGTGGCTGTGCAACATACACTTCCTCCTCTAATTCACCGTTGAGAAAGGCAAATTTACATCCATATGATGGACTGGCCATTCCTCTTGGGCAGCTAGCGCCAGCAGCAGGAGCACGGACTCCAGAGGGGCAACAAGTGCGAATACCTCGTCGAAGTTCACGCCCGGCTATTGCACATAGCCCTTGGCGACAAGACGGGCTTTGTGCTTGATCACAGCCCTGATTTTGTTTTTCTTGAGCTTGAACACCCATTTGAGCCTGATTGGATGGTGTCCATGCGGCAACTCCAACATCCATGTCCCGTTCTCCTCAACGGACTTCATCTCTTCTAGCATTGCTGCTCGCCACACTGCACCGCATTCCGCCTCGACAAAGGAGCTGGGCTCTCCTGCGCTCGCCAGGTGCAGCTCGACGTCGTCCAAGACGCGGGTAGCGTATCCCATTGAAGCTCTCCCGCTGCCGAGCAGCTTGTCGACAATGCGGTAGCGTACTGGGCTGTCAACGTGGTGTGCATAGAGCCTAGCGCTGTCATTCACAGGTGGTGTGACGAAGTCCGCCTCCTCTGTAGATTCGCCGCTCGGCGTTCTGGTTAACGCATCGGTCGCCGCTGGACTTGGTGCAGGTGGTTCTGTCGCCGGTATTCCTCCTAAGGTTGAGGTGGACCCATCAGCCGCTAGGAGATGAACTTGACTCACAATGAGCTGCACGACGAAGTCGCTCAACAAAGCCACGCTCCCAGCTGCATCTGCCTCCCAGCTCCATCCGGCGTCCTCGTCGAAGATCACATCTCGCGACACACGAACACGCTTAGTGCTCGGGTCGTAGAGGCGGTACGCCTTCGCGCCACGCTCGTAGCCGATGAAGACACAGGGCGTGCTCTTGTCATCAAGCTTCCGCAGATGCGGTCGCGCCTCCTTGACGTATGCCAGACAACCGAAGGTGCGCAAGAAGTTCATCGCCGGCTTCCAGCCATGCCACGCCTCGAACGGCATCATGCCATATAGGCTCTTCATCGGTGCGCAATTGAGCAGGAAGACGACGGTGCTTACCGCCTCTCCCTAAAACTCTGCCGGCATGCACCTCTGTTTAAGGAGCGCGTGCGCCATCGCGACGATCGACTGATTGAACCTCTCCACCATGTCGTTCTGCTGTGGGCTGTACGGCATGGAGAAGTGTCACTAGATGCCGCCATCCGTGCAGTGGCGCGTAAATTCAATGGACATGAATTCACAACCGTTGTCGGTGCGGAGGACACGAAGCTTCCGACCGCTCTCCACCTCCGCTAGATCGTCTTGATCGCCATCGCTGCGTCTCTCTTCGCAGCCAAGGAGTCAGCCACATATAGCGGATAGCGTCGTCCACCATCAGCACGAAGAAACGACGTCCACCTAGTGTTGCCAACGTGATGGGGCCGCAAAGATCTCCATGGATGAGGTCGAGACGCTCTTCCGCACGATACTTGGCATGTGACGGGAACGGAGCTCAGCGGTGCTTGGTGGTGACGCACGTGTCGCACAGCTGTTCGGCATGCTCCAGCTGCAGCAGGCCCCACACCATCTCATGGCGTGCTAGCCGTCGGAGTGCGTCGAAGCTTATGTGGCCGTAGCGCGCATGCCACTGCCAGGCGTTCTCGTCGTGGCGCACCACGAGACAGATGGGACGAGCAACGTCGAGGCGCATGATGTACAACCGATTGCGCCCGCGATGTACTTTGGCGAGGAGGTGGCGCTGGCAGTCCCAGATCCGCAAGATGTTGTTCTCGATCAGCACCTTGAAGCCACCCTCGTCCGGCTGGCCCGCGTTGATGATGTTGGTCTTCAGCCGTGGGATGAAGTAGACGTCGGAGAGCGCTTTGTTCTCTCCGTTCTTCCCAACAAACAGGATGATGCCACAGCCACGGATGTCGACCACCAAGCCATCTCCGAAACGGACAGAGCCCACTACACCTCGATCAAGCTTCGCGAAGACATCGTGGCGACCCGTCATGTGGTTGGTGGCGCCGGTGTCGAAATACCAGCCCTCCAGGTGGTCGCCGTCGTCGCTGGCACCAAGGTGGACTTGCATGTGTGGCTCGTTGAGGTGGACGTGGCTACAACAACCGACGTGTTGTCGATACAGTACCCGGCATACTATTACAAACTGGCATATTGTTGCTACACTACCAACAACAAAAAAGATTAAACTACAACACAAGGAGTACACTAACAAACTACAGGCTTGCTGTTACTAAACACATTGTTAACCATCCAGCATTAATAATATGTCAGGAAGGTTAACCTGATAATTAATGCTTAAAACGCGAAAAGATTCATATGCAAAACAGCTATTTAGTGCCATGTTACTAGATAACAAAACAGCAAAAGATTTATGATGGAATGACTGTTTTCAGAATCTCATCACTATTTTTTACAAAAAAACCCCCCAGCTATTTAGTGTCATGTTATTCATGTACACAAGCAGCTGAATACAAGCTTAACCTACGACTGGGAGATATTCGTTTGTCAACCAGTGACTGGAAAGGAATGGCATCGAAATACCAGCTGCATTTCACTTCTAACGTACAACTAAGAGGACTATATCAACCTTATGGATTTTGCAGTTTTTCAAACTCATGTGCCCACATGATGTAACCGACTAGATCCACAGTTTCATCAGCAGAATAGACAGGGTGGAGATTTTGAAGTATCTCATTATTCAAGGATTCACTAGTTCGAGAGAGCAATCCTAGGTTGCCTCAACTGTTTCATGTAATGTAGGTGAAGTAGTATGGGATGTGTATGCCATCACTGAACTGAAATGTTTCTGTTCAATCCACAAAAGGGCTATAACAGCAGAAACTGAAGTAGATATAAAGTAAGGGCTGTACTTTTGAACAAATAGTGAGCCACTCTTCCATGCGCTCCCAAGCGCTTGCCAAGTCCCGGTCGTGATGCTCTCCACCGAGCTATCAAAGACCTTCATCCCCTGCAGAAACCCACATACACACGTTACAAACAGCAATTCATCAACCACTGTCACCGGCATAGCCAAGAACACGGCAGCCATATCGAGAGAGTAGAAAGGCAGGTACTTGCCTGGCCTAGGATTGAGTCCTCACTGGCCTTCTCCAGCTTGTCCAGCGCCGCCTTGCGTCGCTCCTCCTCCTCCCCCTCCTGTTCCTTCTCCTTCTCCCCGCCGCCGGGTCCGGCGTCCTGCTCCGGCGGCTGCTGAATATCGGCGATGGCACTCTTCGCAACCTCCACCGCCTGCGACAAACCACACCACATCAATTCATAAAAACCCTAGCCCGACCTTCCCACCGAGAAAAAAAAAATCCCACGCGTGGCGTAAGAAGCCGGTCAGGTCGGAGCGCTACTCACGTTGCGGGAGATCTCGGAGAAGATGGAGAGACCCCACCCACCCCACCCGCCGGACGCCTGCTCGGCGGGCTGGCTCTTCTCGGGGGCCTGCGCCGGCGGCGGCGACTCGTCGGACATGGCGCGTGGCGTCGGGTTCACTGCTCCCTCTGGCTCAGGCGGACGGATCTAACACTGCAACCACCCGTGGGCTGGCGCCTGGCGACGCCAACTACCTGGCGAGGAGAGGAGAGGTGCGTGCCGTGCACGTGGGGTTGGGCTGGGCCCGGTCCGACACGTCAAGGCCCACGTGAGCCCGGCCCGTGACATGTTTGGGCCAGGCCTGCCTGGCTATGATTTCGTTTGGGCCCAGCCCAAACGGGTACCGGTAGAAACCCCTCGAAACCCCCGAAACCCCAGACAGCCAGCCGGTTGGTTGCTTCGCCGGAGAAGAGCAGTGCGCGATGGCAGCGGCGGAGGAGGAAACAGCGGCCGCGCCACCGAGCGGCGTGGGGAGCGAGACCGCGGCGATGGATGGGGAGGAAAGGGAGGAGGCGGCGGCGGAGTACTCATGGCCCCAGCTCCGCTTCGACCGCCCGCCTCGCCGGCTCTACCACTTCTCCCGCCAGTTCCGCTCCGCCGCTTCCGCTGGAGGTAGCGGCGGCGGCGATAACTTCCTCAAAGGCGTCAAGTGGTCGCCCGACGGATCCTCCTTCCTCACCAGCTCCGACGACAACTCCCTCCGCTTGTTCTACTTGTACGCCTCGCGCTTACCTTCTTCTGGCCCCCTCGCGCGCGGCAAGAAGCTAAAGTTGCGGCGTTTCCTTCTTTTCTTGGCAGGCCGGAGGACGCGTACAGTGCGGCGGAACACATTGCCGAGGCCGCCGTCGGAGGTGAAGGTGCGCCTCTGGTTTTTAGTTGTTTGTTGTTGCGCTTGTGACGATCTATCTTGTTAATTCTTGAACTGAATGCTTTGCTTACCCTTGGCAGTCTACTTCCAAAACGCGGTTTTGATTTCTATTTTTTCCCCCGCAGATTCTTATGGCGCATTCCTTCAGGTGAACGAGGGTGAGCCTGTGTACGATTTCTGCTGGTATCCGTGCATGTCCTTGTCTGGTGGGTGATGAATTGCTTCCTATAATATGTTCATGTTCGTTTTTCTTTTGTGGTCAATTGGTGAATGTGTGTTTCATTCTTTTGCAGACCCAGCCACCTGTGTCTTTGCAAGCACCAGTCGTGATCATCCGATACACCTCTGGGATGCCACCACTGGGGAGGTAAGACTGGATGCTCCTGCTTGTTATGTTTGGTTTATGGCTAATAGGTAATTCCGGTTCTGATGATTTATTTTGGGAATTGCAGCTCCGGTGCACTTACAGAGCATATGATGCCATGGATGAAATAACAGCCGCACTTTCAGTTTCTTTCAATTCTACTGGAGCTAAGTATGTGCGGTGCACTCAGACTCTTAAGTTTCATTCATGTTACATAAGGAAATTTGCTGAAACATGGTGTGTGGAGTCATGGGATTCTGTTAAGTCCTATCCTCAGTATGAGAAGAGTATGGTTTCTTACGGATATTTTTGTGTTTTTTTTGGGGGGGGGGGGGGGTACTCATATCAGTGTCTCACTTTGTAATCTTAAGATAGCATACGAGGAGTTTATTTGGAAGTTAGTGCCTCAGTGGCCTACCTTCTTAGAGTCTACGGTTGTTGTGCTTTGCTACGGTGTGCTGAGAAATCTAGTTAGTTAGAGGAATCTTTACAAATGCTAGTAGGGCTTTTCTGTTACAACTTCACAAAAGATGCTCCCAACTAACTTCGATGTCAAAATTAGAAATAAACCAGTGCTTTTGAAAAGCCACCCCAATGGCGAACAAAGCTTTATCCTGTAGCTTCGACCTTCTTTTCAGGATAGGTATAGCCATACAAGTTGCATACCAGACAAACAAACTGACGTAAAATCTTCTTGACTATTTTATTCATTGGGTGTGTGTTGTTCTATAGGCTCTTTGCTGGATACAATAAAGCAATAAGAGTATTTGATGTTCATCGGCCTGGTAGAGATTTCGAGCAGTATTCTTTACTTAAGGGAGGTGAAGGACCAACCGGTAAGTGAAAATTCCAGTAGTAAGTTTTGTGTCCATGACATCCTTGAAGCACCCTACAAACTCTGTTGGAGTATATTGATCAAATAGATTCGTGAAATGTATTTCACATAATTTTATTTTCTGAAACAATAGTATTTCACATAACGAAATCACCAAAACAACTTTGTGCCGGAGCTTGTTCTTCTTCTTATATGGCATGTCTGCATAATTTTCGTTTAGAGCACTATCAGCAATTGGGATGCAAAATTGTAATAGGAACAGTGTTTTAAACCATGTCGCATGCACACAATCAATAAAACTTGGCATTAAACTTTACGTATAGAGATCTTGATTGGTTCATTTCAGCTCACTTTTGGCTAGTATTATTGATGAAAAGGCTTTCTTCATTATGACTTGTGAAGTGAAACAAATTTAATCATAAGCACTTCTGAGCACTTCGTTTTCATGACAGGTATAATATCTTCAATTTCATTCTCTCCGCACAATGGGATGCTTGCTGTTGGCTCATACAGCCAGACAACTGCTGTGTATGCAGAGAGTAATATGGAGCCTTTGTATGTCTTGCATGGCCAGCTTGGTGGTGTTACACAGGTTAGGAAAGCAGTCATGTACATTTGGATCTTACTGTATGAATAGCAGATAACATTGATGAAAATTTCAGGTGCTTTTTTCAAAAGATGGGAACTATCTCTACACTGGAGGACGCAAGGTAACTATTTTTCCAACAATTGATCAGTTGGGCATAGTATTGGGCAGATTAGGGTTCATATGTACCTTGCATAGATATACTCAATCCTTCTTGGTCTGTGATATCATGTCTATAAATCTTTTATCAGGATCCATACATATTATGTTGGGATATTCGTAATACTGTGGACATTGTTTACAAGTAAGTACTTTTTTTATGACAAATCTTCTATTTTTGCCCTAACAAAAAAAATCTTAGAGAATTTTGATATTATTTTATGGTTAAGTGTGGTCTTATTGAGGTGATCGGATTAGATTATTTATTATTTCTGTCGGTAATCTATGTTCTTCAGTTATCATATCTTAATGTTTCATTTGGGCAGACCTTGTATCTATTTCTTCAGTTATGGGTGTAGGGTAGGGTGTTATGTCTCAGATATGGTTTAACTTTCCAATGCGTACTTATCTACATTCCATATGGCATGCTTAAATGGTTTTAGGGATGAGTTCATTCAATTGATTAGGTGAAGTACTAAGCTTACTTTCTAGTGCGGTTAAATTATATGCATCCCCTTACCTTCATACTTGAAGCAAACCAGTTTATGTATTGGTCATATCTTACTCTAGCAATCTTTCAATGTCTATACCAATCTTTCATATTGCACATCAGTTTAATGAGTAGAACAGAACTACTATATCAGTGCATTTTGTTGGATTTTCGAAATGGAATCATGTTCCTTCTGATTTTTATGCAAGCTTTTGTTATGTTTTTGTGTGTGTGTGTGTGTGTGTGGTTTTCCATAATCAGGTTGTACAGATCAGCTGATACTACTAACCAAAGAATATATTTTGATATTGAGCCCTGCGGTAAACATCTAGCCACTGGTGGGCAGGTGAGCTTCCATTTTCTCATCTGAGTTATATTTTGAACCAGCGAACACTGGAACAGTTTTTTTTTCCTATAGGATGGCATGGTCCATGTGTATGACCTTCAAGGTGGTCAATGGGTAACAGCCTTCCAAGCAGCAGCTGGTATGTGCCTCCTAAACTTGTGTTTCCAGAGGAGAGGAATTTACAGACTGTGTTTATTTCTGTAGTATCTCCTTTCTAATCTTATCTACTTGATCTTAGATACTGTAAACGGGATGTCCTTTCATCCATACCTTCCATTTGCTGTAACATCATCTGGGCACAGAAGGTTTGGCATGCAAGATGAGTTTGAAGAAGACTTAAACTTGGCAGGTGCATGTTATATATATTTTTTTATATTGTCCTACAAATTATAGTTGTGATGCTTGAATGAAAGATGCAACAAAGTTCAATTTCCTGTGCACTCTCAGGTGATGAGAACTGCTGCTCTGCCTGGATGTTTTCTTCCTCGCAAGAAGCTTGAAACCGCATCAAACCCTGAGCATTGAGGGGCGAGTGAAGATATTGGATTTTATATAGGTGTGGAAACCAGATGGTGCAATCTGATTGCAATGGACGGTGATTGTATCAGACTGAGGCTGGATTCACAGAATTTGTTGCCCTTTAGCATTACAGCAAGGTATGGATGCAAACTTAAGGCAGCCCCATATAGATCCCATCAAGGTGCGATTCATGCCGTTATTGTTCTTGTGCACGGAGCATTGAGCCATTGACCACTTCCTGTTGTGTTGCGTGACAATTGAGGTCGGCTAATGTATTCAGTGACGACTATATAATCTATGGCTTATTTGAGGCAGCAAATTTGTATCGTGAGACGTACCAATGGAATTTGCTGACATATACTCAACATTTGGTCCTGAACTAAAAGTTGTTCGCAAGTTCTTGCTGGGAACCTCGTTGTCACTGCATAACTAGATATATATAAAATGACATTGTATGATGTGGTAGACAAATTTTGGATTTCCTACTGAATGGATCCCATGTTACGTTCAATTGAACAACACAATCATGTGCAGAAAGTTGATGTGCTAGGTTATTCTGCGCCAGCATGTAATGTCATGCCATCTAGGCTCTGTTAAATCTGACTCTTCTGAATCTGCGCGTTCGGATTTATTTCGGATTTCTTCAGCTCCTCCGGCGTAGCATTATAGAAGGGATTATGACGTGCTCGTTGTCTACCGGATTCTCAATGGGTCCCGGTAATCTTCGGATGGACGTTTTCTTCAAGCTGCATCGTCTACGAGATTCTCGATGAATCCTGGTGATATTCAGATGGATATTTTCTTCAAGTTGGATGTAGTTATAGAACTAGCATGTGTGTACGTTAAGTACGTGTGTGTGAGATGAGTGTGTACGTTCGTGTTCAGATACTATAGGGTTGAAGCCGGAACTGGTGGAGTGGTCTTCACGATTCGTGTGCCTCGACAGTGCCAACCACACTGCTTGGAGATTATTTCTCGCGCAGGTCCTGTGTCGGCGTACGCCATGCCAATCGCACGAGGAGCCAATCCTAGTTGGGACAATACGCAGTTAACATTATCAAGTCGTACATATTTTTTTTCAAGCGAAAAAAAACATCGATTTCTCTCTCTCATCATCCCACGAAGTGGGTCGCCTACTCACCTCTGGAGTTTTCACTCTGGAATATTCCTGCTGGAGAACGCACCTCTCCTCTCTCTCTCTCTCTCCTCCCATCTCCCAACCAAGAGCTATCTCTCGCCCTCAAAAAATTTCTTGCTCGCTAGCATGGAGTCTGGCATTCATTTCATGGAGGGCGGCTGTGCATGGACAGGTGCACGAGGAGGCGCAGCCCTTCGGCGGTCTCTGGAAGCAACGCCTGCTCGACGGTCCTCTCCTCCCGCGTCGCCGCAACCCGATCGGGAGCAGGACCTCGCTCACCGTCATGGCTGTAAATCCCCGCCGTCACCACTCGAGGAGATGGATCCTGACACCGAAGGCGAAGACATTCGCTGTGTGCTCATGCCCGTTGGGTAACCCGTACCCATTTGGCATACCCATGGGTATGGGTAGCATGTCTCGAATGGGCATGGGTAAATTTGGATTTGGGTAACCCAATCCCTCCCAACGGCCCTCTTGGGCTGGGTCTCCAGCCTGCTCGAGGTCCGTGCTCAAAAAAAGCAATTAGAGGCAGTGCTCTAAGTGCTCATCCGACTCCAAGTCGAGTTGCGTGGGGTGAGCTACTGAGCACCATTCAGGGCCAGCCCTGGAGGGGGAGGGGCAAACGGGGTGGCTACCTCACGCCTATAAAACCCAGAGGTTTCTGTTTTGGTTCCTTCACTTTTTCTTATGGAGACAGTGCAGTCAGCTGCTCGATTTCCTTGGCACGCGTCCTCGTTGGTTGGTGCGGGTTGTTTGACCCTCGTGAGCCGCATATGCTCTTTGGAGGCAGCGTTTGGGTGGATGCCTTCAGCAGTGAGCTCATCGATGTCGACCCATCCGTAGTTTTACAATGGCATTGTCTGTGGATCCAATAACAAATCATTAATATCCCTATCTAATACATACAATTGTATGGATACATATATGTTTTAATAATTTAGATCATTTATAATACATTGATAGTACTTTAATGTTCAAAGGATGCCTGAACTTATTGGATCTAGCCAGGTGTTGCATTGTTATACTAGCATATTCCTTGAAGCTAGAAGCTTCAATCTAATATTGTTACGTAGCTCTCCAAGATAAAGGAGAAAGTAAGTGTACCACTAATTACCAAACAATATATCCTCTTTTATGTTAGTATTATGATTGTTTTAGACTCAAACAAACTTTAGCGAAAAATGAGCTAATTAAACTATAGAAAAAGTACTAGCTTCACTAGAGAACTAAATCCGTAAGTGAAAAGAAATTAGATGATTCTCACAAAAAAACCGAACAACGGGATGATCTTTTTTTTTCTCTGGCTAATTATGATGTTCTTGGAAGGGATAATTGCATATTCTCCTCGGTCATTGCTACTTAAAAAGCTAGATATGCTACTCCATTTTACAGTATAATTATAGAAAATATTGAAGTAGTACATTATTTGGTCTCTGAACTTTAAGTGTTTATCGGAAATAATTTTATTACAATTCAATGGGTCCCATTTTAGTTTTGTCCTGGGCCATCAAAATCTCAGGATCGACCTTGGTACCATTATATACCTCAAAGATTCAAGGAGAGGACTGTCGATGTATGAACACCGTAAGCGGAGATCCTGAGAGACATCCTTTTGAGATTCGACCGGGGGCTGATTCTGGAACCACCTCGTGCGTGGGGTTAAAGCGAGTGTATGGGACTTAGGCGGGACGGATGATCTTCTGCTGGTAGTAGTGAATGCACAAGGGATTTAGACAGGTTCGGACCGCACGGAGGCGTAATACCCTACTCCTGTGTGTCTAGTGTATTATCAAGTCTCTTGGAATGCCTTTCTCTGGATCTCTCTGTTATAAGCTGCTACTATTCTAAATCTTGAGCTTCCTTCTTCAAGTCAAGTCCGGTCTCTTACTCTCTTTTGCTAATGCTCTCCCTCCTACGAAGTGCTCCCCCCTTTTATCTACCGGGGGAGGCCCTCCGGGGTGTGCCAGAACAGGGGCACAAGTTCTCGTAAACCATAAATGGAAAACAACCACTGTTCTTGGCCCCAAGCACCCCTCCTGAACTTTGCTCTTCTTGGGTCCTCGGGGAACTCCGGGTACTCGGAGACCACAGTTCCTGGCCCCGAGCACCCCCCCTCCCGGACCTGGCTCTTCTCGGTCCTCGGGGAACTCCGGGTACTCGAGGACCACAGTTCCTGGCCCCGAGCACCCCCTCCCGGATCTGGCTCTTCTCGGGTCCTCGGGGAACTCCGGGTACTCGGGGACCACAGTTCCTGGCCTAAAGCACCCCCTCCCGGACCTGGCTCTTCTCGGGTCCTCAGGGACCTCCCTCACTGAGGGAAGGCGCCACGTGGCATTACGCTGTCCTAGCCTCGGGACTCGAGGACCCCCCGATCCCATTTCACCGACAAGGACCAAATCTCAGAAAGAAATCTTGAAAGGTTGAAAGATGAGGAGCGAGAATCTTAGGTGAGTGGACAGATGGCGGTGATGGTGGGTGGTTGGCAAGGTGTCCCTTAGCGAGCGGCGGTCGGTGGCGGGGAGGCGCTCGACGTGCAGGTTGGGCGGGGTTGGTGTGACAGCCCAAATGGCTTAAGCATGTCATTAAACATCATAAGTATCATTAGCATCATGTTTAATTATTTTGATGAGTTATGAACATGCACTTTCAATTAAATATAATTTGTGAAAGTCAATGTTAATTGGTGCATTGTTAAGCAACTCATAATGTTGCTATACAATATAGGGTTGGAAACAATTTTAGAAATTAGTCCATGAAATATGAAGCATATAAATGAATTTTCCCAAATTTTTGGGGATGGTTTTGAAGGCATAAAAATTACCACAAGTTAGAAAAGATTGCATGTTTGGCGAATTTTAGTTTGAAATTGGCTCATGCATTATGGGTCAAACCAGTTAAAATGGGTTTCACATGAATTATAGTTTCACACAAAATTTATTCCACGAATTTTGGGCCACAAAAAGATCTAAATTTGGATGGATGAAATGGTGGGAATGAATTTGACCGGTGGATCACTATTCATGCACCCACTCCCGTGTTTCCTGCTCTCTCGGCCGCCGATGTTGACTATTTCAGCCGGCCGTCGAGTCACGAAAGCCGAGCCTTCGAGGACAAGTGATCGGCCTCGCCCTTATCCCCCCCCCCCCTCGCTGCTCTCTCCTCTCTCTCCCACTCTCTCATTCGGCCGAGTCCAGAGCAGAGCAGCGCTGCACAGTAGCAAGCCGCGCCGCCGGAAAAACTCGACGAGCCAAGCTCGATTCAACCAAGCCCAAGCCACAAGGAGCAAAGGAAGGGGTCATGCGACGCTCCATTGGTATAATCCCGCCGGATTCCCCTTCTTCCGCGGCCGAAATCGGGCGCAAGCGCCTTCTTCCCCATTTTCGGCGACCTTCGTTGCCACATCTCTGTCGAGCCACCGCACTGTTGCTTCTCCAGATGAATCAGTCCCGCGGTGAGCTTCTCCTCAATCTCTTGAACCCTTTGCACGTGTAGTTTTTCCTTTTGCCTGTCGCCGGCACGCTTCTCCGTGTGAGCCACCTGCCGCCACCACCTCTGCGCACGCTGCCGGCCGGGCCGTCGTCGGGCCCGTCGAAAACTAGCCACGTCGTTGAATCCACATGCCTGTGTAGATGCTGTAGGGGTGCTCGTCCGGCTCGATTGCGTCATCATTTAGCCGCCGGTGAGCCGAGCCGTGACGCCGACGTGCTGTTTCCGCCGTGCGCCGCCGCTCGCCGCCTTTTGGCCATCGCCGTCGACGACGTGTACACCAGTCGAGTTCGCGTGCCTCCACTGATCGTGTTGCTGTCCTCCCTAGCCACTGGCGTTGTGCCGTTCTCCGCCGGCGAACCGCGCCAGCGCCGCCCGCCGTGGCCGGCCTCGGCGGGGGTCAATTTTGACCCGTGGTCAAACCAGCCTGGCCCACTGTCAACCTCAGTGACTAGCTGGCCGGGTGTGAAAAAAGGATTCTGGGCTGTTTTTAATTCGGATATTCCAGAACATGCGAAATTAAATTTTGGTTCAACACATAATTTGGCTAAAACTTGTAAAATACATAGAAAATTGTATATAGCTCCAAAAATCATGAAACCAATTTTGTTAGGTTTATATGATCATTATCTACATGTTAAAAATACTGGGAGCTGTGAAATATGTATTTAAATTACATGGGTTGATAAAATAGGTTTGAGCTTCATTAATCCATAATTAAATATTGGTGACTCCAAAATTGATGAAAGCCATTTTGTAAATTCTGTTAATTGATTCTCTGTTCATTAAAAATTATCACCCTCATGTTAGACATGATTAAATTCCTATTTAGGGTTAAGCTTTGTGTTAAGCTTAATCAATCCAGAAAAAAGAGTAGATGCTTAACATTAATCCAAATTAAGAAAATTTTGAGGCTTTAAAACTCATGTCATGATGCATTGCATCTCCACCTTGTCATGCACTGTGGAGCATCTATCATTGCATGTCATTCGTACTCATCATTGCATGCGTTCTTCAGTAGTGAAGGAAGAATCGGAGCGTGACGCGAGTGTGATCAAGGGTGACACCGAGGCACGCCACTTATGCAAGTTTTGTTCAGGAAGTATCAGGCAAACCTAAGAGCAGAAAGGCAAGCATCTAAGCATACTTATCGGTGAATTAGGAACCAGGGTTCCCCGAATCCCGAGGCTAGGCCAGCAATCCGCCATGTGGCGCCATCCCGTGGGGTCACCTCCGCAAGGTAAAAAAGACTAAGTCCCGGGAGAGGGCGCTCGGGGCCACAGTCAGTGGTCCCCGAGTACCCGAGTTCCCCGATGATCTGCGAAGGCTAAGTGCCGGAAAGAAAGTGCTCGGGGAGGTAAGCAGTGACCCCCGAACACCCAAGTCCCCCGACGACCAGGAGAACCAAGTACCAGGAGAGGTGTGCCCGGGGCTGCGAGCAGTAGTCCCCCGGGCACCCGACTACCCTGAGGGCCCACTGAAGGAAGTTCCGGGAGAGAGTGTTTGGGGCTGCGAGCCGCGGTCCTCGAGCACTCGGTTCCCCGAGGATCCGTACAAACATGTCCGGGAGAGAGTGCTCGGGGAGGTGAACAGTAGCCCCTGAGCACTCGGTTCCCCGAGGACAAGGAAGGGCGTTCTCGGGAGAGAGTGCTCGGGGAGGTGAGCAGTCACCCCCGAGCACTCGGTTCCCCGACGGCCCAGGAAGCCCCTCCGCCAGTGGCCCCCACAGGGGTCCAGCGATGAGGTGTCAGCCGGTTAAAGGCCCGAGGCCACATTTAAGAGCGTGCGTGGCCTGTCACCTCCAACTGCTCCCGCCACGCTCAGTGTCAGTTCCTGCCATATTCTGGTAGAAGGGCGTGGGGACATTAAATGCACGGGTCCCATCCCGCGCCATCCGGTGCGCCTCGGGATAATGTCGCAGGACCCGAGGCGTTCCATCTGCTGCGCTGCTGTGGCAGGAGAATAAGACAGGACGGGCACGCCGGGCCGTTCTGTGGCTACCCGGTGGGCCCTCGCCACGGCGCCAGTTGCCAATGCCATCATGACGACTGATGACCGGGCGCGGGGCGCGTTTTCAACCCCCTGTCACTTCGCACAGAGGCTATGATGACTCCCTTTTCATTTATGGTGCTTTGGAACTCGTGCCCTCCCATTCGGGGCACGCTACTGCCGGCAGGTATTTAAAGCAGCCGGCAGCACGGACGAAGACAGGCTGAGGAAAGTTAAGACAAGTGAAGGCAAGGAAAGTCTGGGAACTGCACGGTTGAAGAAGTTAAGGAAGTAGAGAAGATCGAGAAGTCCCAGAGCACCCAAAGCCAACAGATACACACAGACCGAAGAACAAGGAGCCCCAGGCTCTAGGATAGACAAACATTCTTGTAACCAGCAACATCCTTGAAGGACATTCACAGGGCATTTATAGCATCCATACAGGAGTAGGGTGTTACGCCTCCGTGCGGCCCGAACCTGTCTAAACCCCAGTGCATTTACTTCATTCCGCACTAGATCATTCCACCCCGCCAGCCATCGCATTTATATCCATTTATTTCTCCGACGAACTTATTCAGGATCATCCCCCGGCCGAATATCTAAAAAGGGGTCCCCCAGGATCCCTGCGACAGGAGTTAACCCTCCGACAATACTGCACCATTTGCTCAATTTAAATGGAGTCTAAAATTGATAAATTATACTTTATGTATGTTTGCATGTGTTGAGTCCAGTGTCGGGCTGATATTGGTAGAATCTATGTTGATGCATTATCTCTACCTTGACTTATTGATGAATCATTATCCTTGTAGCCTTGATGGTATCGTTGTTGTCTAGCTTCAAGGTTTATTCGAAATGCTTAGCAATGCTTAGGTCCTCGGTAGAAGTCGAGCGACGGTGTTGCTGTTGTTCGCGAGCCTAGGGCTTAATCACTGTTCATAGATACAAAGATGAGGTATGAGATTGAAGCAAGATGTGGGCGGTGTTAGGGGTATCTTCTGCCCAGGAGGAGTCCTCTGGGTAGTTCGGGAGAGGAGCCCGGATGCTATAGACCGCTTACATCGTTTAAGGCCGTCCGTCGGTACAGTTGGCTCTAGCACTTTCCGTACTCACCACATGCAAATCTAATGGTAAGATAAGCCGATTATCATATGCTGTGCCGACACTAGCCTTGCGGCTCTATGACACGTAAGAGAAAAAGAAAAGGAGAAGCAAGGTGGCGGGGAGCCGAAGGTGTCCGAGACACGCTCGCGGTAACCCCGGGTATGAGAAAGGTTGACTCGAGTACCCCCCCTTGTGTGTACTTTCATGAGTAGTACAAGCCGAATGGTCCTTGAGTCGTGTGGGTAAAGTTGTACCCCCCCTGCAGAGTGTAAGAACAATTCGAATTGCCGCGCTCTCGGTCATGAGCATGCTATTATTTCATTTGTATCGATCGTAGAGTTTACGAATGTGGGATAAGGTTATGGTATGATGATTTTGGTTGGTGGTTTGTTGATGAGATACTCTGGTTACTATACATACATGTTCAAGTTGTGGTTTACAAGGTAGAAAGGTAGTTGTTTTTGGAGTTAAGTATAGATGCTCACACATATGTGTCTAGGTTGCTTACCGCATATGTTTTACTTAACCTTGTAGCCTACTCTTGTTAACAGCTCAATGCATAATCCTTGGAGTCGAGTTACGTATATGTGCTCTATATGAATTAAGTCTTGCGAGTACCTTTGTACTCATGCCTGTGCTTTCAGGTTCTGCTGGTGAGGGTGATGCGGTGTTTGGCTACTTCGTGCCCGTCGATGCAGGTGGTGGGCAAGAGTAGTGCATCCTACTCTGGTTAGGCATAGCTTTTGGGGTGTAGCCTAAGGGCATATGGTTCCACTCTCCTTTTGTTGTTGTTAATGTTTTATTTTTTCGTTGCGTAGTTTCTCTTTGTGTGAACTGTTGCAAATGGTTGAATGCTTAAGAACTTGTAATATAACTTTTATTACTCGCTCTTTCTTAAGCTATGTTGTGATATGTATGTTGGAAAAGATGTGTTCCGATCTTGGGCACAAAACACGTGCCGGGACTACCGGGATGGTATTCTGGTTAATCACTGAGGTTGTGATTATGAACAATGATCCTCCTGACGATTAATTAGAATACTGTTTAGACGGTTCCTCACAGTTGGCATGACAATGCAGCGCCGGTGGTGCTTCGTCCGCCAAGCGGCAAGCCACGAGTTGGGCAGGGCCGACCTGTGAACAATGGCTGTGATGGTGGTGCGGCCTCTGCCAGAGGCTGGGGGTGAGCAGGGGCAACCCCTACCAATCGGCAATCATGAAGCACAACATCTTTCGATATCCTTGCTTCATGTCTTATTTCTTGCAAGATTTGACTATCACATGCGTCTTCTTCTTTACTGCAGGCGGGTACTAGTTTTTTTTCTTGTTTCTTCTGTTCGAAAAGTTTTTCTTGTTTCTTCTGTTCGAACCAAGTTTGCCATCTCCTTATTTTGGATCTTGATTTTTGACTCTTGTTGGATTGCAGGCGAGAATGAGCGTGGCTTCCACTGGAAGAAGCAGCTGGTGATGATGAAGTACGAAAAGCACTACGCGCACTAGGCACCTGACCTGGTGGCGCTGCCCGACCATTATCTCAGGATGCGCGTAGTTGACTGGTTCATTCCACCCGGAGCAGTACCTGACCCCCTCCATCTGCTCATCCTGTACATCGACTTCTCGCAGAGCCCACACAGGTCGTGACCAGAGGAATGCTGGTGATAATTCTGAGCGCAAAGGGGAAGCAAGATATCGTCGAGCTCACTAATCCCAGACAAGTCGATGACAACGCAAAGGGGCTAGCGGACATGATAGAATGGTGCATGTTCACGCAAAATAATGCCTCTACGCAAGAGATGAAGGAGGTTGCTCACATCCTATTGAAGATGATGAGGCAAGGGGGACACACAATGTGGTATGCCATTCTCAACCATGTCTCCCTCGTTCCTCTTGAGAACCGGCTCGAGTTCTACATCTGACTATATGACCAAATGATAGACATTGTTGATGGTGGCCGGTGCCCAAGCTACTACAAGGCCATCCTGCAGGACCTTATCTTCCCACCTTTCTGGCACGGCCTGATGGAATTCAATTGTTGGCTGCTCTGGTTTTACTGTGGTGTGGTATATGATTCCAGGGACCAGACAAAGGATAAGCAAGCCTGAGAGTTTACACGTTACCTCCATAACTCCATGCCCACGGTCTTGAGCTGATCGTCAGCTCATTGCAGGAGGCCCTTCAGCGTCGGGGCTAGCTAAAATCGACAAGGATTCATACCTTGTTTGTGTATGAGGTCTAACTTGTGTTGGAATTTGAAGGGGGTATCCTTTAAAATTCGAATTTGAGTTGGAGTCAATTTTGAATCGAGCAAATTCCTTAAAAGAAAAAAAAAGAGGATTAAGGCCTGACCGGCCGAGCAGCCCACCCGCCCGGCTGCCTAACCTAAAAGGGTGCCCGTGCTCTGGGGTTTGGCGGCGGCCACCACAGAGGCGTGTTGGGGGGCTCCGCCCTTCTCGGTTGCCCGTTCGTCGCCCGGCGGATTCGGCGCGCCGTTGAGGCGTCGTGGGGTGGATGCCAGGCCTCTTCCTCTCCCTTCAAAGGCAGGTGGACTCACCTGATCTTTCACCGATTCATTCTGCGAGCTTTTCTCCACTTGCTCTCATCCACGGTTCTCTCTCTGTTTCTCTCTCGCGTGAGGCTGTGCCGGCTTCCTCCGGTGAGGCGTCGATCGACGCGGTTGAGCTCACCATTGGTTGAGTTCCCGTCGGCTCTCTCTCGCTGGCCTCGTGCGGGATTTGGTGCTGCGCCTTCTGCTTGTTTGGTGCTCGGCTGTTCGGTTGCTGGTTGCGCGTGTGCGCGAGGAGATCCGTGGTGTTGTCGGCTTGGTGGTTTTTGGGCTGTGCCTTCGTGCACGCCGTTGCTTGCAGTGTTCGGCTTCTTCACCTTGGCCCGGTGTTGGACTCTTGCTGTTGTGGTTTATCTACTTCTCGGGTGTCGGCTGTGGTGTGCCTCGCAGTCGGCTCTGTGGCATTGTATCTCCGAAAGCTATTCCCAGTTGTCCTCAGCATAGAGGGGGAATCTATGTTTTCTGGGTTAGCGCATTCGCGTGCCTTGCCATCTTTATCCTGCTGGACAGTAAGCTCGTTCCAATCCCTCCTTTACATTCTAGCGTGCAATTTTGATTCTCATATAAGTACTTTGTATACGCATGCTAGAATTGGTAATATTCTGCTCTGTGATGAATGCGAGCTAAGTGCGTTTAGTGTATCAATTGAGCTCTTAAGCTGGGCCGTAGTTGCCGATTATTGATCTAGTGGAATTTCTGTTATTCATCTATGAGTCCACTGTGGTGTGTCTTTTGACGCCCTCTGTTTAGTGGCTCTGTGTGGCACAGCAACTCTGGAATGCACTTGGTGTTATCTGATTCTGTTGGCTTGGGCGCCCTTGTATATTCCTCTTGATCTGGTGCCACCTTGTGGCACCTTGCTCTGATCTGTTGTATTCGGCTGTCTTTGAGGCTGCCTGATCCTGGTGGCTTGGGCGCCCTGCTGTACTCTGTGTTCGGCTCTCTCTCTGTTTTCTTTAGAGGCCGACTGATACTGTGCTTTATAATTTTCAGAGGTGTTCACTTGATCATAAACTAGGGTAGATCGGCCTAGCTCTAGAGGTAACTTGATACACTGATCGGTAACATCTTAGTATGTGTTGATGGCCGTTGATTCGGCAACTCGCTCTGAGAGCCATGACTTTGTTTTAATAATTGTTTATGTGTTATATTGTCTCTCTTTGTCAACTGTCAGTCTTGATTCATTTGTATTCATGAGTAACTTATGTGCTTTCATATATGCTTTTGAAATGCTCATGTTTACCTATATGATATATGTTGACAGTTATGTTTTTATATATTCTTGTAAATTCGGAATCATTTCAATCGGAAAGTTGCTAAAATATACTTTAACACAACAACTTGTAGGTTTAGTATGTACGTATGGGCATAGCATAGGGCATAGCATAGCCTCATATGCAGTAGAAAGCTTTGCTCAGCTGCTGGTCGACAAGCAAGATTCATTTTTTGGTTGGTTCAAAGTTCCCTGTAACAAATGGTACATGCATGTGATGGTCCTGGATATGACCTCGTCTCTGTCTTCTGTTGGCTGAAGTGTACCAATTCATCCTGGATGGGATGATACAGATTCTAAAAATATTATATCAAAATTCTATACCATCCTATACAGGAAAAATAAACCAACGATGATGTACATGTATTGTCAATTCTGTCATCACATGTGATTAATGATAATGAGTGACTATTTGTGATTATTAAGAAAATTTAGTTATGCACAAGTAATAATTAGATGATGTAGCGAAAATGATCTATTAGATCATAATTGCGATTTTGGTGATTGATGATAATATAGTCATTGGGACTAACATATTTATCAATAATATATATTAGTAGGTATCATGGATGCAATACATGAAGAAGCTACCGAAGCCGAGACAAAATTTGGTTGAATTGGAAATAGTCCCAGGAGAAATGACTTCATCGGATGGTCTAGTGTTCACATGGTTGAATACATCGGAGCATTGTGTCTAGAGGTATTTGACCTCACCGAATGATCCGATGCTCAGAGGAGAATACACACCGGAGCATTTCCATCAGAGAAGGTTGTAACTGTTGAAGATCGAAGGTCAACACACCGGAAGATCCGATGATAAAGAGAAGTGCACCGAACAATACACCGTACAATGAACAATACAAAGATGATGAAGAAGAAGACCCCGCCGGATAGTCCGGTGATTGATTTGAACTCACCGGAGGAATGCACCAGAGCATTATTGACAAAGGGGAGAATGCAGTGATCTTACCGAATGGTCTGGTGCTCTGAAGATTTGTACATCAGAGCATATTTTCCAGAGAGGGTTACATTGGCTCGGTTGGTTGAGGATAACACACTGTAATGGTCCGGTGATGAAGTGATGTACACCGGAGAATACACCGGAGCAATTTACACAGAGAAGATGTTGGCTCGAATGGCTAAGGTATACTAACTGGAAAGTTCGATAATGAA
Organism: Phragmites australis; assembly: GCF_958298935.1. NCBI lineage: Eukaryota > Viridiplantae > Streptophyta > Magnoliopsida > Poales > Poaceae > Phragmites > Phragmites australis. The sequence continues at coordinate 43,930,366 of NC_084923.1, forward strand.
GATGGAGTATACACCGGAGTGTCCGGTGTTCACAGAGGTTTGAGTGGGGTTCTAATGGCTAATTTGTGAGAGTGTACTCACCGAATGATCCGGTGTTAGTACTACTGTTCTCATCGGATCATTCGGTGTTAACAGTTTTTTAGAGCCGTTGGGTTAACGGTTAGTGCGTGAGTTTGAGGCTACAAATACCCCACCACTCAGTCATTTGAGGGTGCTGTAGTATAGAGAAGTTCATGTACACCTAAGAAGATATCCAAGTCACCAAAGTGCTTAAAGTGATCATCCAAGGTGATTAAGCATAAGATTAGTGAGTGATTAATACTTATAGGCCTAGAGAGTGAGTCACTAGGTGATTGTTGCCTAGAGAGTGTATCAAGGAGTGATCCAACAGTGCATCTCTCGATACGTCGGTACCTTGGACTCTTGGTGACTCCTTGGCAAACTTGTTGACCCTCTGACTTTGTGTGGAACGGCGGTAAGGTGATTGTTCAGGGACGCAGAAACCCTTGCCTTTGTGGCTCAAGCTCCGAAGTGATCCCGGTGGTGAGAAACCAGAAGAAAGGCTAGTGGTGAGACCTTATCTTGGTAGCTTGGTGACTCATCTGGGTGGAGGCCTTGTCTTTATGACTCGGTGGCTCAAAGACCGTGACCAGGTGCTGACCGAGAGCATATCCTTTGTGGAGCTCCAACGTGGACTAGGGATGACATTCATGCCATCGATACCACGAAAAAAAAATTGTACTGAGTTTGCTCTTTGTACCTTATTTACGTTTTCGCATTTACTTACTTGCAATTTACCTTCTTAGATAGGTTGCAAGTGTTTTGATCGGTAGAGTAGACACACTAGATAAACCTAGAGTATATTTAGATAGAAATTGATATAGATTTATCTTGTGTTATTTTTTGAGCCAAAATAGTTTTAAGTGTCCTAATTCACCCCCCTCTTAGGACGTCACCGATCCCTACAGATGATATTAGTCTTAAATACTTACTATTATAGGTATTTAGTGATGATTAGTAAAAAACTAATTTATGATTAACTATAATTATAGTGCTAATTGTAAAAGTTTGTTTATGATTACTGTAGGAAACATGCCTTTAAAGAGATTATAACATTTACTTTAAAACATGTATGTGATTTTAGTGATTAATGATAATATAGTCAATGTGACTAACATGTTTGTCAAGTATATGATTTAGTAGGTCTCATGGATGTAATACATGAAGAAGCCACCAAAACCGGGATAAAATTTGATTGCATTGGAGAAGTTTCACAGAAGTTGACTACACCAGATGATCTGACGTACGAAAGATAGTGCACGCCGGAATGTTCTGACAGAAGAAGGAGAAGAAGGTGTACACGCCGGATAGTCCGGCGATCTGAGTTGTACACGTCGGATGATGTGTCAGAGGATTTCTTGCACAGAAGTTTGTAGAGGCTGGAAGATTGAAGTTCTACTCGCCGGGTAGTCCGATGAATGAAGAGAGTGCACGATAGAGTATTTTTGCTCAGAAGTGAAGGTCAAACAACAAACCGGATTGAATACACCGCACAATACATTAGAGTATTTTGTGCAGAGAAGATGTCAGTGGCTCGGATTGGCTCAAGTACACATGCCAGATGGTTCGACGATGGAGATGAAGATCACACCGAATAGTCCAATGTTTATGGAAGTTTTGAGTGGAGTTCTAACAGCTAGTTTTGGAAGATGTACACACCGGATGGTCCAGTGAGTACTATGCTGTCTACACTGGATCATTCGATGTATACAATGAATTTGAGCCATTAGGACAACGGATAGTCCGTGGGGTTAAGGCTACAAATACCCCTCCACTCGGTTATTTAAGGGTGCTGAAGTCCAAAGGAAGCTCATACACACTTAAGAAGACATCTAAACCACTAAAGTGCTTAAAATGATCATCCAAAGTGATTAAGCACAAGATTAGTGAGTGATTAATACTTATAGGCATGGAGAGAAGAGTTCCTAGGTGTTCCTACCTAAAGATGCTACCTTGTACCTAGTGGTACGCTAGTATTTTGGAGTCTTAGTGACTCGTCGGCACCTTGAGCCGGAGTTGCTCAAGCTTGTTGATCATTCGACTTGGTGTGGAGTGGTGGCAAGATGCTTGTATGGTGACACGGAGACCCTTGCCTCGGTGGCTAAAGTTCTAAAGTGAAGACAATGATAAGTGATCGAGAAAGAGGCTAGTGGTGAGACATTGCCTCTGTGGCTTGGTGGCTCATCTGGGTTGAGACTTTATCTTTGTAACTTGGTGGCTCAAGAGCCATGACCAGAAGAGTCTTGGCAATCAGGAGTATATCATTGGTGGAGCTCCAACGTGGATTAGAGGTGACATTCATGCTATCGATACCATGGGATAAAAATTCATTTTGCCAAGTTTGCTCTCTATCTTATTACGTTTTCGTAATTATATACTTGCAATTTACCTTACTAGAGTATGTTGCAATCATTTTAAACGGTAGGATAGACACACTAGATAAACTTAGAGCACATTTAGATAGAAATTGATATAAGTTTTTTCTTGTGAAGTTTTTGGAGCCGAATAGTTTTAAATGTCTTAATTCATCTCATTCTAGGACGTTGCCGATCTCTACAATTATAAATATAAAATTATTATTATTAGAAATATCAAGCTATCTATGGATATAAGACATGCTTTTTAAGCAATAATATATTCTAGGTTTATCTCATCCATCCAGAACTATCTCATCCCATCCACCTTCATCCAAGCAACCAAGCACTAAAAAAAATCTGAAAGAACTTGTTCTGCTGCCCCGTTCCTCGACTTTGCGGCCACACGACACCTTGGTGACCACATGATGCCATGGGCAACAACTCACCATGCACAAGCGACCTCCGAAATCGGTCTATGGGACCAAGAGGAGGCATGAGATGGTCCAGCTACAAGGAAAGGTATTCAGATGTGCGCCAATATAAGAGCTACGATGACTGGTGGCGCGGTGGCTTTGACAGATTTCCAGTGACAGAGAGGAGAACAATTCAAACTAGGTTAGTAGATTAGGAAGAAAAGAATAACTAGAATCCAATATTTGCTACTAAGGTGGATGATGAGATTCTTATGGAGGAAAAACCACTTTAGATGGAAAAAAGATGTCTTCAGATTACTAACATGTGGTTAGTAATGCAAGATGACCGATAACTCTCGAATCTTAAACAATGATGTAAAAATAGTATTATATAATAGTTTTATATCTCGAACCAAACATAAAACCAAATCATCTATTTTCTTCTAATCAAACATGAAACTAGAACTATCTCGATTTAATTTTAATCCTATTCCATTGAAGTTGGTTCCATCCCCAAACTCCGGCCTATCACCTACGATCGGCTCAATGAGACGAGCTTGTGCTGGGTGTCAACTGAGTCGAACCCGCTTGGGTCTGAACCGTCGGTTCATCGGGCACTCCGCAAGAGCAGACGGCGACGCGAGAGACTACTCCGCTGTTTCTCCGTGCCGGGCGGCGATCGGAAGGCGGCGGGCGATGAGATTGACGGCGCGGCGGGCGCGACAATGCGAAACCCTCGCCCCTCCTAGGCGCACCACCAGCTTCAGCAGCACCTCTCCTCCCTCCTCTCAGCCGCCGCCGGAGAGACGCCGCACCCCTCCGACGATGCCTCCCGCGCTGCCGCCCTCTCCAACCTCCGCCTCTCCCTCCTCCACCCGTCCACCCGCCCCCTCCTCCCCTCCCTCGCCCCCTTCCTCGCGCCGCCCCTCTCCGTCCTCCTCGCCGACGACGCGTAATCCCCGCCCCCTTATCTCCGTTTCTCCCCTGATGAATCGCTCGAGTCACCCGGTTCCTGTTTGTGCTTGATGGTTTGTGGCGTAGGTCCTATGCCGTGTGACGCGCTGCGGTTTCGGCGTATGCGGCGCTCTGCGCGGTGCTGTGCTCACACGAGGCGCCCGGGGGCCTGCCGGACGTGTTCGTCGCCTGGGCGCTACCGCTCCTGGGGGATCCCGCCTCCGCTGCGCTCGTCGCCGAGGGGCTCCGGGAGCTCCTGGCCACCGGGGACGTGACCGCGGTCGAGCGGTTCGTGCCGCCGCTCCTTGCCGCCTGCCGTGACGTGCTCGAGGATGAGCGGACGTCCCTCGCCGTGCTCCGGGGCCTGCTTGGCCTGCTCATGCTGGTCGCCGCCAAGTTCCCCTACCGCTTCGGACCGCAGTTTGTTGATATCATGGACCTACTCCTTGGGTGGGCGTTTGTGCCGGACCTTGCTGACGCCGATCACAGCATGATCGTGGATAGCTTCTCTCAGTTCCAGTGGCATTGGCTGGGGAGTCTGCAGTTCTCGCTTGGATTACTGCCCAAGTTCTTGGCCGATATGGAGGTGCTTGTGCATGACCCCAACCTTGCAGCCAGCCATAATTCTGGGCGGCTTCGTCCGCTGTTTGCTTGCTTCTCTACGGTGCTGCAGATCATGGCATCTGGTGTAGCTGAGAGAAGCAACCTAAGGGAACTTGTAGCAGGGTCACTGGAGGGGTTAGCTCCTCAGCTTTTAAGGTGCGCTTCAGTGATAGCCTCCAAGCTTGGCTGGTCCGAGAGGATGGAAGAAGCATCCAGATGATTGGTCTTGCTTGCGGAGATTCTGCAGGAAAGGTTTGCTGAGTTCTATGCTATGTTTGTGGATGTGTTGGCCCAGAGCTTGGAAGTTGCCTCATCAGCGCAGTTGGTGGCAGCACTTAAGACTAACATGCAAGTTCTGTCACTGCAAAATTTGGGTCTCCGTGAGTCTGCTGTGGTAGCTTTGCTTGACTTCAGCTCAATTTTATCTAGGTTGCGTCTTCATCCAAACCAAACCGTGGTTGCAAACTCAGCTGCCACTTATCTTTTTTGCCTGCAGCATGGATTGGAAGATGTAGTTGACCAAGCAGTTGCGTCATTGATGAGAGAGTTGGAGCTGATAAAATCTCTGCTTGAGGAAGGGCAAGTAAGCTACCTTGATATCCAGAGTCTCTCCTTAGAGTATAACAATGAAACACGAAGCAAGTCAAACTCAAGTGCTCACTCTTGGGTGAGGTATTCAGAGGATCAGTTGCTTTCCTTAATGAAATTTGATTTGAAGATTCTTCTGGCTACAATTTCACTTGACACAAAAAAGAGAAATGATAGAGCAACAAAGTTGACATCATTCATCTCAGAGAAGCTTGACCCATTTGGCACCCCTTTCCATAATTTCCTTGAAATGCAGTTTCAGATTTTCTCTACACTACACAAACTGAGCCTCGTGGAATTCTCAAGTAACATCCCAACATCCGAAGCATTTGAAAGAGGCTCTGGTGGTAGTAAAACTCAGCTGATTGTTGCAGAAAAGAAGTTTTGTTGTGAACGTAAAAAGAAGTTTATGCATAAATATGGCAAATACATAGTTCAGGGCCTTAATGCATCATCATCCATGGCACTGAAGTTAGAGGCTCTAGATTGGATAGATTCATTTGAAAATTTGGTTCATGTCATGGATAGGGATGTGGCTAAGGTCAGTGCTATCCTTTTCTCTGTCTTGGATTGTGCATATGATAGGGAGCCTAAAGTGAGATGCCATGTTGCATTAACCTTGGAGCTAATATTTCTGGGTAGGCTCATCAATCCCATGAATTTCTCAGTTGTTGCTCAGGTTCTTCTTGGCAAACTTAATGATCCAGATAGTACTGTAAAGACTGCATTTCTAAGGTTATTTTCAATCGCGTTGCCCATCACAACATATGCATTTGGCTTGCTTGCGGACAAACAGAGTTATCAGAATTCCTCAGATATTGCTAACATGAGCAACCATTGCATGAGCTGGAGGCATGTGCTTGCTGTGAAGCAACAACCTAGGAAACTCCACTGGCAGCAGCTTGTTTCCATTTTGAGTTACCTTTCTCTTAGATTGAAGTTACCTCTCTCGTATTGGGTACAACGACTGGTCTTTGGTTACCGTGGCAAGAAATATATGCTTTCTGGTCAAACTGATATGTCTGGAGATGCTGATGGGAGTGAATTCTCCAAAGGTCCTGACGTGGACGGAACTACTATTGATAGGATATACCCAGTGAACAATCTTGCTGCAGTTTGGTGGGGAATCCATGAAGCTGCGCGGCACTGCATAAACCTTCGGCTCCGAACTCATCTTGGTGGTCCCACCCAGACATTTGCAGCTCTGGAACGCATGCTTTTGGATGTAACAAATGTGTTGACTCTGGAAGCTAAGGAAGGTGAAGGCAGGTATATAGGGCCATCTGACATATGCTTATTGCCCATGCGCCTGCTATTGGATTTTGTTGAGGCACTGAAGAAATATGCTTATAATGCATATGAAGGTTCCTTTGTTCTATCACCCCCTCCAAAAGCAAGTTCCGTGTTTTTCCGTGCGAACAAACGAGTTTGTGAAGAGTGGTTTTCTTGAATTTGTGATCCAATGTTGGATGCAGGACTAGCTATGCATTGCAGTGATGCAGTCATTCACTACTGTTCATTGCGGCTGGTAGATCTCAGAAACCTGGCTGCATCATCCCTCAGGGGTAGTCACATGGGGGGGGGGGGGGCTACTGAAAGTCATCATGCTTTTAGACAGAGGTTAGAAGCAGATGTTCTGAAGGTCCTCCGGCATGCTTCCTTGGCACTGTGCAGGTGTCATGAAACAGACACCTTAGTTGGCCTTAAGAAGTGGGCTGTGTCAACATTCTACACTTACTTTGAGCAAGACAGTCAACTAATGCAGGGTGTATCTGATTGTGACAAGCACTTCTCCTGGATGTCAGGACTGGTCTATCAATCCCAGGGGCAGTATGAAAAGGCTGCTGTACATTATTCCCATCTACTGCAGCCGGAGGAGTCCCTTACCTTCATGGAGTCTGATGGCATTCAGTACATCATAGAGCGTGTTATTGAGTGCTACACATCACTATCTGATTGGAAATGCTTAGAGAGCTGGCTTGCAGAGTTACAAGTGCTCCGTGCTGTACATGCCGGCAAACCTTATTCAGGTGCGCTAACTAGTGCTGGCAATGAACTTAATGCTATCCATGCAATGGCATGCTTTGATGAGGGGGACTTCCATTCAGCTTGGGGTTATCTTGACTCCGGAAAGTAGCAGTGAGCTTACCCTTGATCCTAAGGTCGCACTTGAGAGAAGTGAACTCATGCTCTTGCGTGCAATGCTTCAATCTGATAGCAAGTCCGATGGGGTGCTAGAGGAGCTTGATAAGGCTAAATTGATGTTGGGTGAAGCACTTTCTGTTGTCCCACTCAATGGATTGACTGAAGCTGTCGCTTGCGCTGGCCAGCTTCATTGCATCTTTGCATTTGAAGAAGCTTCTGGGCGGACCTGCCAAAAGGGACCTAACCAATCACGATGGGTAATGGATTCTTTACTGGAAGTATTGCGTGATCCTGTCGATATAATACATCAAGATTGAAGCATGTGGCTAAAGGTCTTCAAAGTGTACCATTATACACAGCCACCTTCTTTATCCACTCTTCTTCTGTGTCAGAAGCTTGCTAGTCTTGCTAGAAAGCAAAACAACTTTATGTTGGCTACCCGCTTAAATCAGTATCTCATAAATCATCCTCTGGATTCATCTGATGAGATGGAGAAGAGAATACTTGGATTGAACATTAAGTATGAAGGCGCGTTGCTGAAGCATGAAGAAGGAAGCAATGAAGAGGCTTTATCTGATCTATGGTCACTGGTTCGTGATAGCGTTTTGTCTACAGTTAGTAGTTCATCTGGTGTTGGCACTTCGCTTCCACTGATTGCTAAGGTTTGTTTAAAACTGTCAACCTGGATGGAGCAAGAGAACACAACTCCTGTTTTAAATATCATCATCCAAAGATTACAAAAGATTTTAGTGATTCTGATGGCTTCCAAAATGGGGCAGAGAAACTTTTGTCTGGTGATAGTGTGTCAGTTTCGACTTTGAATTGTCTTGCACTTGCCCAAGAAATCATAGGCACTGCTTGGAAGATATCTTGGCAACTTTGTCCCAGTATGGGTAAGGCTTGGCTTGCTTATGCATCCTGGTGCTTCACTCATGCCAATTACTCTCTGTCTGGAACTCATTCAAACTTTCAGAATTCACTCTCCCCTGATCTTCAATCTGAACTTTCACCAGATAGATGTCACTTGACAGGTAATGAGAAATCTGAGGTGGAGGAAATAATTAGAAGTATCTGTGCTGATAAACATGCAAATCATGTTGACTGTGATTATCCACAAACAGCAGGATGTTACAATTCTGCACCGGAGTACCCCATAACTTCACTAATTGAACAGGCTGTTGGTCTAATAGAAACTGCAGCTGGAGCATCTGGCTCTGAGGCCCTTGAAGGTGAATACCCCTCTGCAGTGCTAACATCAGAGCTGACAGTTCTTTGTAAATGTGATTCTGCAAAGGACATTACGCCTTTGATTGACAAGCTTATTGAAATTTGGTGGGCTTTAAGGCAAAGGAGGGTATCACTCTTCAGGCACGCTGCACATGCTTATTTTCAGTACCTTTCGCATTCATCAACTGAGCTGCAACCTTCGTATCACCATGAAGCTTTGAAAGGGAAAACAAGTACATCTTCTCACTTGTGTGCAGAATACTTCTGGCAGAATACTTTCAATTCACTGCTAAGCATTCCTGGATCACTTTGCCAAACCAGTACATCTTCTCACTTGTGTGCCTATTATTCTGTTGATCTTGCTTGGGTATACTTTTTGTTATACCATTACTTTTTCTTTTTTCATGAGCAACATTCAGTTATGCAGAGTATTTAGCTATGCTTTCCATTTTCACGCAGAAATATTTGTATTGACCCCATAAGGTCATCAGCGCTCTTTCATGTGTTCACCACTCTTTCCAGTGGGGAAACTCCATTCGTGCTCATAGGTCAATCTTGATCTTTGGCCTTATTTACAATATTTAGAATTATCACTCACGTATATGTGATTGACCTATAAAATTGCTGTCACAGTTTCAGAGCATGGACATACAGAAGACAGCCTGTGGTAAAAGCAGGATTGCTGTAGCATGTCAAGCAAATGCATGGTTGCTAGTTGCTATGGATGATAGTGAACCAGGTTTGAGATGTTTGATTGTTCCTATGGCCTTATTTTCTCCCTGTCTCCGAAGCAAGGCTGCGGTTAACTGTCAAGTGTGAGCTATTGGAGGGTTTGGATTTGATCCAGCCTTGCAAATGCCAGTGTGCCACCTGCTATGGTATGGTCCAAAGAAGAGGCTCCACGCTATGACATGAATGGCTGTGCATTGCCCCAAGAAGAGTAACAGAGTAAGGAGCATCACCTGCTGTGCCGTGGCCTGGTTATTTACGATCTCTTTGCAGCTATTCCCCATGTATTCCAGACGTCAACAATGTGGAATGCTGAAGCTAGTGCACTCTTCTTGTAGTCCGCTGTAGCATGGTATGCACTGAATACCCCAGCATTTGCAATCTTATGGACGCCCATTGCACGAACTTCCTCTGGAATCTGGATTAAGACCTTGTGTGATCCTGCTGAAGAGCATGAAGGAGACAGGCAAGTTCATTTTGCTGACCTGACTTACTGTTATTGTTTTCTAGGAACGGATCCTGACTTTATCTGTTCCAAGTAAAATGTACATATTATTTTTGCCTGTACTTATCATTTTTGTAGTTCCGTTTCATTGCCATGTGGCGTTCTTTGAAACTCAGGTGTTAAATATGCAATTCTGGATCTGGAATTCTAGTTCCATGGCCGGTTTCAAATGAACATGCTGTTAATAGAATTGTTTTACATTTTGTGGATGCTGATCCCAAGCACAAAACCTTATTCCAATTATCAGAGAATTTTGCTTGAATAAGTAGAGTATGGGACCTATCAATATTCCAAATACAATAACAGAAAAATTAGTCTATTATTGCTCCATGATATTCTTTCACTTGCTTATGTCTACCCTTGTTTTTATCTGGATACAGACTGTGCTGTGGAAGGACAAGTTCTTGCTTGTACCAGTCCTTTGGCCGAAAAATCAAATTTATGACGTGAGAAGAAAAATCTGCTGCTTATCTTTATTCATCAATTTCTGCTCTTTTTATTATTTGAGACAGAGATTGATCGCTTTATCTGCATTTGAGTACGAACTCGTGGGCGGTGTTTGTGCTGTTGCTCACTTGTGGTCATGGAAGAGATAGGGCTCGGGTGGCCTGGATGCACGTAGGCATAGGCATGACAGCAACACTCTGGCGCAGTCCTCTCCATAAACGTTCAAATAAAATCTACTCTTTGTTTGGCATGTTGTAATTTCTTGTGGTTAAATTCTGACGCATTTCATACGGCTTAACAGTAAATTATATTTTTGAGAAATACGTAGTATAAAGCTTAACCAGAAATTGGTAGTTGACATTTTCTTAAGAAAAAAAAATCATTTTATGGTGTCGCTTTCTGAGTGTTAGGTGATGGATGAGGAAGTGTCAGGGATATTGTTTGCAAGTTCAGTGGTCGAGCGGCTGTTTCCTTTGCGATTCGTTGTCCTGCTTTCCGGTTGGTACTGCCTAACCAAATCATATCAAGTTATAATTTACCGATGAAGAATCTTGCCTGCTAGGGTTGGTGGTCATCGTGAAAGTTTAATAATACTCGAAGCTAACACTCCCGTAAAATAAAGTAAATGGCAGGGCACCTAATATTTTTCCCTTCTGGGACAAACATGACCTTGCAGTAGCACCGTTTGAGATTTGAATCTGGCCCAAATAGAATCATCTTTTTCTATTGATCCTCGGTTTAGATAAAGCCTAAGAATAACCGGTATAATTTACACGATAAAATCAAAAGATTGGCCTAAATGCCCAGAATCCTTCAATGATAAGACACAAAATCCCCACTATCCAAGAAAGGTAAATGCCATTCCAAAAGGTTGATTTACAGCACACACAAAAAAACGTATTAGAGAATGCGCTAACGTCGTAGTTGGCGCTGTGCTAGTAGTAAACGCCACGAAAATGAATTCGAGAATTTCCATTTCAAAAAGAGTATAACATGGAGAAAACGAGTGATAAAAATATTTTTTTATAGAAATATCAACAAAAAAGGAAATACATTATACGTGGATTTAGAAAGGAAAAATACTGGGTTGGTGACGCCGATGCGTTTGGTGCGGTGTGGTGAGTGCTGATGACTGCGGCACTGGGCATATCCAGCTAAAATAACCCCATAAAAACACCAGCGAATCCACTACCTCCCAAACGAGGCTCCAACCCAAGGAGAGGAGGACGTGCCCACCACCGCCCACCATGGCCATGGCGACGGCGCTCCGCAAGCTTTCCTCCGACGCCTTCCGCCGCCAGCCGCTCTCCCGCATCACGCCGCTCTACTCCATGGTACGCCGCCGCCCGGTTCTCTCTCTCTGTTTTTTCCCCTCTTCCGTTCATGGCAGGGTGGTGGTTTCGTTCTTGGTCTTATCTTGTACCCACCGCTCGTAAGAAAGGATCACGGCGGCGTGCGGTGTTGATGAATCTTTTCGTTTGATTTAACTTTGTGCATGCGCAGGCGTCGCTGCCGGCGACGGAGGAGAGATCCGGAATCACTGTATGTTCCGATTACTCTGTTCTTAATCGTTGGTATGTTCATTGCTCCGTTCTGTTTTTTGCTCGTGCTCATCTCTTGTTCTTGGCGTCGGGTGCAGTGGCCGAAGCAGTTGAACGCGCCGCTGGAGGAGGTCGACCCCGAGATTGCCGACATCATCGAGCACGAGAAGGCCCGCCAATGGAAGGTCTCCGGTTGTTTCGGTCATCTTTTTTAGACGATTTTTTAAGTCATCTCATCTGCAATCGTTGCGATGTTTGGTTATATAGTCTGTGGTTCTTCAAGAGCTTATTGAATTGTGTCAATCTGTTTGATGCAGGGGCTGGAGCTCATCCCGTCGGAGAATTTCACGTCGGTGTCAGTGATGCAGGCGGTAGGTTCCGTCATGACCAACAAGTACAGCGAGGGGTACCCCGGCGCAAGATACTACGGTGGAAATGAGTAGGGCCATGCTCGACCAGTTTGTCACTCTGTTTCCATCGAGAGATGCATGTTTGATTGAGAAATTGAATAGCCGTTTGAGTGAAGCAGTGAATTTTAATCTGGATTGGTGCTTGTTCTGGTTTTTCTCGGCTGCAGATACATTGATATGGCTGAGTCGTTGTGTCAGAAACGTGCTTTGGAGGCATTCCGCTTGGACCCGGAGAAGTGGGGAGGTAAAATCTTCTATAGTCTACTAGCAATATCTATTATGTTGCCTTTTCATGTTTTCCTCTTTTGTTCAATAAATTTATACAACATTTCTCAATGAATTCCAGCTCTTATTGCATTAAAGCATGCAATTGTTTTCTTCTTTCCTGGTTTGGGTGATGCAATCAGAGAAGATGATGGATACAGTCTGTTTTGCCAATAAATTAGATTAAGCGAGTGTCTAATGGTATGAGGCACTTTATAAATGTTACGAAGTTTGCAAGGAGATCAGAGTACAAGGGATAAGTTCCAGGTTCTTAATTCGCTTAAGAAAATTATTTTTGGTATATGTAGGCATTTCTCCATCATAAACCAAACTGCTTGCCAATGCCTTCCATAAAGTTGTTAAACCTACATATAATGCACAGCTAGTCTTCTACATTATTTCTCTACATTTTTCAATATTTAGCTTTTGTTTCTGACCATGTTTCTCTTATAATGGTAGTTCTCCTTTCAACAAAATGGTGTTAACTCGTGACCAATTTTTACCTCTTCAGTGAATGTGCAACCTCTATCGGGCTCACCTGCCAATTTCCATGTATACACCGCGCTATTGAAGCCACATGAAAGGATCATGGCTTTGGATCTTCCTCACGGTGGACATCTTTCTCATGGTTACCAGGTACATGGGTCTGGATTTTTTTTACCTCCTTACTATTTTATTCTGAGGTGGCATACAAGCATGAATGTGTCCTTCTTTGTTGTTTTTTTCCTTGTTAGCTCTACAGTTGGTTTAGATTCTTTGTTGTTGTTCCATTCTTGCATTCACACTTGCTATGCAAAATGAAGTGACAGCTGCACACTTGATTATGTAAAGCATACATATTCGTATACCTACTGATGAGTAATAGTTTCCCATAATTCTTAGTGATGTTCAGATATGATGCTCTCGAAACTCCCATGGCTCATTCTACTTAATGTTTCCAGACTGACACTAAGAAGATATCGGCAACTTCGATATTCTTTGAGACAATGCCTTACAGATTGGATGAAAGCACTGGCTTGATTGATTATGATCAGGTCCTTTTCTTACTTATTTCTTCTAGTTTATGTCATCAACTTATTCAGATATCTTTGTCATTCTTTTATAGATACACGTATTAAGCAAGGTGGGCAACAATGTGTGTGTGTGTGTGTTTTTTTTTGTGCATTTTAGCGGCTTTATCGAAAAAATGGTTTCTTATCTAGGATATTTTTTACTGTTTCATGTCTCTTTCGATGGTAAAATTATTTCAAGATGAATCACACTAACACCTTATTTGCTCCTATGCTTCATTTGCTACCTATGTACAGTTGGAGAAAAGCGCTGTTCTTTTTAGGCCAAAGTTGATCATTGCTGGTGCAAGTGCGTATGCTCGCCTATATGATTATGACCGTATGCGGAAGGCAAGTTTTCTTCCTCATCAATGAAAATTGATTCGTTTTCTTTGTAATCAGTTGAATAATTCCATCATGTTGTGCGATTGACAGATATGCAACAAGCAGAAAGCAATACTTCTAGCAGACATGGCACATATCAGTGGGCTTGTCGCAGCTGGCGTTATTCCATCTCCTTTTGACTATGCAGATGTAGTTACTACCACTACTCACAAGTCACTCCGTGGGCCACGTGGAGCCATGATCTTTTACAGGAAGGGAGTGAAAGAAATAAATAAGCAAGGAAAAGAGGTATGGCTGGAGGAAAACAATGAAAGATACTAGCATAGGTGTTGAATCTGTTTCTTCTAATGAGTACATGCTGTAGGTGTTGAATCTGTTTCTTCTAATGAGTACATGCTGTGATACATGAGAAAAAAAAGGACTAATGATATATTATTCTATAGGTTATGTATGATTTTGAAGACAAGATCAATGCTGCCGTCTTTCCAGGTCTGCAAGGTGGGCCACATAACCATACCATTACTGGCTTGGCTGTTGCGCTTAAGCAGGTCTGCAGCACTTCAATTCTTGTTGTTTTCTTTTATTCATATTGTTTTGCTTTGTCTGAGGCTCTCACCTGTTGTTTCATTTTTCAGGCAACTACTTCAGAGTACAGAGCTTATCAAGAGCAAGTTATCAGTAACTGTGCTAGATTTGCGCAGGTATCTGTAGTCACACTTTTGTAGAAATATTTGTCTTGGAGAGGATTAGACTTAAGATACATTGCTCACTTAATAAGATGAGTAACCTGTTTACTGTTTATATTGGCAGCACATTCTAGGAAATTCTAGTAGATTATCTATACAGTATGTATTATTTTGTCCCTTATTTCAAAGCACTTTACTGGGTTAGCAACATTATTAGATAATATAATTCACAGTGATTTTATCTTTCATTTCCATTCACCTCAGATGTTATGAAACACAAATATCTAGTTCTTCAGCATTGTTATACAGTTTGAATCACTACCTTATTTGATGGGAATATTGTTATCCAGAGCTTGGCTGCAAAAGGATACGATCTTGTCTCCGGTGGGACTGATAACCATTTAGTCCTGGTGAATCTCAAGAATAAGGTAAGATAAAAATCTTTTTCAAATTGCATGTTTTGTTACTTGGAGTTATCTGTAACTAATTCTAGTGAATCATGATCCATAAACCTTTGGGTTGTTTGTCTGATGTCATTATTGGGAAAATATGTTGGTTGATGTACCTGAGGCGTAGTTGTTTCTTTATAAATATTAGCTAAATGCGCTAATTACACAAAACTTAGTTGTTTCCAACTCGTATGCCATATCTGAAAAATTATCATCCTTTTTCCCATTTTTATGTTTAGGGGATAGATGGTTCAAGGGTGGAGAAGGTTTTAGAAAGCGTACATATTGCAGCGAACAAGAACACTGTTCCTGGTGACGTTTCAGCTATGGTACCGGGAGGCATCAGGATGGGTAAAATATTTTGTTATGGAATGTTTTCAATTTAATCTAAATTACGCTTGCAAATTCTTAATATCAACTTTCCATCATGCAGGAACCCCAGCTCTTACATCAAGAGGATTTGTTGAGGAAGATTTCGCTAAGGTTGCTGACTTCTTTGATTCAGCAGTGAACTTGGCTGTGAAGATTAAGGCTGCAACGAAAGGTCATTCAAAGTCCTAGTTTTTTTTAATAAACCGCTGCTACTGTGCTGTGAAGATTAAGGCTGCAAAGAAAAACCATTCAAAGTCCTTATATATGTCAATACTGGGATAACCTGATTTGCGTTTTGTTTTTAACTCTTCCAATTTAGGTGGAACGAAGCTCAAGGACTTCGTTGCCACTTTGCAATCTGACAGCAGCATCCAAGCTGAGATTGCAAAACTTCGTCATGATGTGGAGGAATATGCAAAACAGTTCCCAACAATTGGATTTGAGAAAGAGACAATGAAATACAAGAACTAAGATTTGAATGGCAAGGTATGCTCCATCTTTATCCAGTCCAGCCATTTTTTGGTTGAATATGCAGCAACTCGATTTTCATAGGGAGCAGGAATCCCTTGACTGCCTCCTTGCCTCTTTGCCCTCAATCTTGAGTCCTCCCCTCTTGATCGCCATCGCAGAAGCATAGAAACCAAGAATGCTGCAATCAGTTAACAAATTCTCTTCTTGTTTTTTCTTGCAGGAAGCAAATGGAGCACGATGGCAAGACGATCATTGGTAATTAAATGGACAAGGTCATGTAAACGTAAATCCATGATGGAATGACATCTATCCATGATGGAATGACATCTTATGTTACATGGATCTTGGCAATTACAGCATGTGGAACTTTTGTCAATAGCTCATATTGTAGACATAAGATGCTATGCTAATGCTATATTAAGCGTCACTCTTGGACATTGCAGTTACATTTTCGTGTGTTCTCTGAATAATATGTATGATTGTTGTGTTTTGTCAATCGACTTGTCTGCAAGCCTTAGCTAATACAAGTACTTCGGATGCCCTCAACCAGGTTTTCAGCATTTCAGCGGTAAGTCTGGGTGAATACTGTCTGCATTAGGCCATCTCCAACAGCGACCTCAAAAGTTGGAGATGAAGCCGCTGTTGGAGATGGCCTTAGGAAAACGATGCGCATACGGTTTTGAATGATTATGCGGATAGGATCTTGTAACAGCAATAATTTTTAGGGGAATAAGAATAGCCATGTCCAGTTCATTTGAGCCTTGTTTACTCAATGTGCGCCAAAATCTGAAGCAGCTGGTGAGTTCAAACTAGCTTGACGCCCTGATTGAAAAATGGGAATCTTCAGAGTCTAGACGTAGCGGACGTTTCTTTTGATACGAATTTCATGTGAAAATGTTGCATCTCAAGTCGAGACTGGGACCCGTCTGTGCACGGGGCTCTCTTCTCTCGGATTTTTCGAAGGAAATGAAGCGTTGCAGCATAGTTGTGGCCTCGCATTGTTGCGGTGCTGCACCATGTTGTTGGTACAGGTGGTCAGTTCGTCGATCAACGGATGCTCATCGGAAGCAGACATCATGTATAGACTTTTGGGGTTTTCTACTTAACGTTCCACCGATTTCTTACTCAAATCATTTACATTTAAGCCACTGGACGCAGATCCAACCAAATCTCATACCAAAAAAAAGAACGCTGAAGGGAAGACGTCCCACGGTGTTTCATTTAGATTGGTGTGATCCTAGAACCCATGTGAGCTGGGTGAGTTCTTTGCTCCTCAACCACTTGACCCTGCATGGTAATATTACAAGCATCTAATGACTTTTAGAGCTTGAGATAAGCCATATAATTGCGCATGTTGTATTTGTGTTAAATATGTGTACATGATCGGTTGCATATAGATTTGAGTTGTAATTAGATAGGACTAGAAACAGTAGAGACAAGCTGGATCTCTCTTTTATTATGCTAAAAACAACCAGGGGCAGTAGAGCAAGCCCCCACCGAGAGCGTGACGCAGCAACTGCGAATTTCCTTAAAAATTTCACCAATCTCCCTTAAGACCTCTGAATTTTCTCTTTCGAGAGCGATCTGTGTATTAGCTGTGTATTATATGTCTTCTTTGTCACCTAATAAATAAAATTAATACAATATGTTGTCAGCACTGAAACTATTCCCATTTATATGGAGCTCATATTTCCCAAACAACAAGAACGTAAATGCAAAGAAATATATGATATACAGGACAAGAATTGTAGGGGAAAAAAAGGAATTTTTGCCACAAGATTCTTGATAATATAATAGATAGATAATATAGGACATATCTTATGCTCCACATCTAAATATAGTCTTTCTAAGCTCAAGTTATTTTTTCTCTAAGCTCAAGTTATTTTTTCTAAGCTCAAGTTAGCCTCCGGAACTGATGAAAGGGAGCAGATCACGGGCCCTTTCTTCCCCGCCGCAACCCCGTAACGGTCATAACGACTTTTTCCCTTCCCGCCACTTTCTCTTCGCCTCTCACTGACCAGCTCCTCCACGCATACACAGCCCCGCTCTCCCCCTTCCTCTCCCATTTCTCCCATTCACTGTACCGGCGCGCCGCCACGGGCTCCGGCAAGAAACCGATGAGACATAGCGATGCCGAGGGGGGCGGCAGTGGCGTTCCACGTTCGCACCCGTCGAACCTCCCGCTGCCGGCGCCGCAGTCCGACCCGAACCTCCAGTTCTCGGGGACGGACGATGACTTCTCGAACCGGCACAGCAGCTCGTCCGCGACGGGCGGCGCGAGCCCCGGGTTCTACTCCGACTACCCGTCCAGCTTCAGCGGCGATTGCTCGCCTTACAACATGTCCCCCTGGAACCAGACCATGGCGTCCCCTTGGTCGCACCACAGCGAGGCGTCCATGGCAGGCCACGGCGGCGCGCCCACCATGGCGCCAGGCACCAGCCTCATCGGCTCGTTGGTGAGGGAGGAAGGCCACATCTACTCGCTCGCCGCCAAGACCGACACGTTGTACACCGGCTCGGACAGCAAGAACATCCGCGTATGGCGCAAGCAGAAGGACTCCGGCGGCTTCAAGTCGTCGAGCGGCCTCGTGAAGGCCATCGTCATCTCCGGCGAGCGTATCTTCACTGGCCACCAAGACGGAAAGATCAGGGTGTGGAAGGTGTCGCCCAAGAACGGCCTGCACAAGCGCGTGGGCAGCCTGCCGCGGCTGCGCGACTTCCTGCGCGGCTCGCTGAACCCGTCCAACTACGTGGAGGTGCGCAAGAACCGGACGGCGCTGTGGATCCGGCACAGCGACGCCGTGTCGTGCCTGAGCCCGACGGACGCGGCGCAGGGCCTGCTCTACTCGGGGTCGTGGGACCGCACCTTCAAGGTGTGGCGCATCACCGACTCCAAGTGCCTCGAGTCGGTGGTGGCGCACGACGACAACGTGAACGCCATCGTGGCGGCGTTCGACGGGCTGGTGTTCACCGGCTCGGCGGACGGCACGGTGAAGGTGTGGCGGCGGGAGCTGCAGGGGAAGGGGACCAAGCACGTGGCCGTGCAGACGCTGCTGAAGCAGGAGCACGCGGTGAACGCGCTCGCCGTGAGCGCCATCGCGCCGGTACTTTATTGCGGCTCCTCCGACGGGCTCGTCAACTTCTGGGAGGGTGAGCGGCACCTGGTCCACGGCGGAGTGCTGCGCGGGCACAAGAAGGCCGTGTTCTGCCTCGCCGCGGCCGGTGCCCTCCTTCTCAGCGGCTCCGCCGACAACACAATCTTCGTGTGGCGGCGCGATGGCGGTGTGCACTCCTGCCTCTCGGTGCTCACGGGCCACACCGAGCCGATCAGGTGCATCGCCGTCGTCGAGGACAACGCCGACGGCGGCGACGCCAGCCGCGCGACCGGGTCGGCCCCCCGGTGGATCGTGTACAGCGGCAGCCTCGACAAGTCGATCAAGGTGTGGCGCGTGTCCGACGAGGCGCCGGATGCGCTGCTCCAGGGCCCGGGCGCCGGCGACGCGCGGCAGATGTTTGACCGGTATCCCGGCGACCCGTTCGTGGCCGGAAGCTCGTCGAGATCGTTCCGTTGAACGTATGAGATCACTTGCAACAAAAAATTCACCTTCACTTCATCAGTGGGCGGAACGATGCATCTTGGATGGATTAACAGAAGAAATTGCCGGATGGCTATACATATGTCCCTATATACTGTTGGAGATGGCTGAAAATTGGAATGTATGAAAATTACTAGTTTGTGCTGCGCACTAACTATGGAGTTTTTTCACCCTTTGTGACAAAAAGGATGGTGAATCTAGCTAGATAAGTTTGCTTTTGGAACTTGGCTAAGGGAAATTTTGATACATGCTTATTTGTTGTACTAGTTGAAATTGGACTTGGTTTTATGCCAAAGGATGAAATCAATAAAGGACTGATTTCTGCTATACATTTGAATATATGAAATTGAATATAGTTTGGAAATGATGAACTTCCAGTGCGTTTCTTTATGTGTGTATGCAAGCCGAGGTGACAGTTGGCCTCTGTCTAATCTGGCCGTTCATGCATGAGGCCAGTTTTTTTTTTTTAAAAAAATTTACAGGTCAGTTCATCGGACCAACTTCTCTTCAGAGGAGTTCACTGTAATTTGGATAATCTTATCGGCTCAGCAAAGCTGCATGGGTGACTTGTCCTAAACCGCAGGCCTGGCTGGAGGTGGCAATGGAGTCTACATGAACGGCCCAGACATCTCGGCGTTCCTGGCGTGCCAGGCCGCCGGACTATGGCGGTGTTCGCAACTTCGCATACGGGCCGACGGATGTCTGACGGTATGGCCGAGCGCCCAGGCCGGCAAGCCGTGTTCGATCGCACAAATGCACGGTGCGTGCCGAGCTCTGTCTCGCTCAGATCCGAACCTGCACCGCCGCCGACCGGCTGGTGATGGAATTCGTGGACTGTGGCATCGTATTCAAGCAAGCTGGTAATGCTTGTTCGTTAGCATGCAACATCGAATAGCGATTGGCCATCACTCGTTACGTACTTAGTCGCTGCCGTGAATCTCTGGCGGCATCGATCCTGCATGCCACAGGCCGGCGTAGAGCGAGCTGCGAAGATATATCATCGGTAGGTTCTGTTGCTTCCTTTCGGTTAGCGCATGCGCCTAAACGTGTCTAGGCTGACCTGACACTGACACCGCACCAAAACGTGGAGTTGTTAAATAATTAAGCCCTCGCCTTAGCTTGTAACCAAAGCAGAAGGCCTTTCAAAGCGCCGGCTCGGTCACAAGAGGTCGGCTAGAATAGATTTCCCGGAAGCGGTTTCTCTGAGGTAATGAGTGACACCGTCGCTAACACGCGAGACTCATTAAAAATTAGTTCACGTATCAGTGGCCACACCGTGAAACGGTTACTCAAAGGTCTTCTTACAGACTTCAAGTTTGAACCCAAACGGCCAGACGCTACCGCGGCATATCATTGCGACAGAAAAGGCGCATGATGTCGCCAAAAGCCAAAAGGGACGCAGGCAGGCAGGCATCATCATGCATGACGGGGAAGAAAGCGCACGAGATACTTCCAGGCAAATTGCAGGGGAAAGAGAGCAGGCTGTTACCGTTCCTTTCGGCACTTTCTTCCCTCCGTCGACACCCGCGCGGCCAGATCGCACCGACTCTTGTCCCTACGCGCTCGCCCCCATATGCATGCGAGCACGGCCAGCTACCTCGGCTAGCCTTTGCATTTCTCTCCGACGCTACGGGACAACTGTATGAGCAGACTCAGCACAGCTGAGAGCATGTAAGCTTCAGATGAATGCAAGGGGAGGATGCTGCTCAGGCGCCGAGGATAGTTGTGGTCAGGGGGACCACGGAGGATAGTTGTGGTTAAGAGAGGCCGTGGCCCTTTTAGCCCAATAAATTTTATATATTTTGTAGTATTTTTTTATTCAATAAATTTTATATATTTATAGTGTATTTTAAGCATAATCTTTTATATTTTATTGATTCGATTCTTTTGTGATTCAGTTAAAGCCTATTTGATTTCACCGTCTCCTGAATTTGGGTCCAACCTCCGCCGCTGAGTGTGAGACGTTTATCTGTCGTGGTTTTTTGCTGAAACGATGCTAGCGATTTATGCCTAGGAGCCAAGATAATTAGTAGAGTTGACACGCTAATTTGGCGATTTAGACACAGCAATCGGCGATGAACCAACCGAAAACCTGTGGACAAACTGTTCCTCACGCTCCGGTAGCCAGCATTTCGCTTTCAGCTCACCACGCATGCCGACGAGACAAACATTCCAGATGGTTTTCTAAACAAAAAGCAAGGATCAAATCCGATTCCGTCTTTTCTTATACCATAACAATGCTTAGGCTTGACTGCCTACCTGAGTAGTGAGTACCCCTAAATATTTTAGCATCACTAACTTCACTACATCTAAGCCAGCTTAAAGAAACGCCCGAATAGGCGCCAGCACCATAAGCAAGCAATTGATCAACGGTCAGCATGGAGTACATGCATCTCCATTTGTTGGCTACTCAAGAACAGAGCTCCAAGCCAATCACTGTGGCACTGTACTCTAATTCATCGGCTATGGTTAAGGCTGAAGACTACGCAGAAGAGACCCAATCACGCCAACCGAAGAGAGGTCCAAGCTGACCCAACTAAATTTATACACTGTCCTAACCCCAAGGGGGATCCAGAGCAATAAATAGATACTGGTACCCAGCTGAAATGGTTGGTCTGAAGGACTGTATGTAACTACGTAGTACAATGTGTTCAGTTAATGTCGACACAGTTTCCTTGGGTGCGGCAGTTGGCAGAATGCAATCACTATACAAACATCTTTGATTGGATGGAGGATTTATCTCATCAGTATATTTGACCGCGAATATCAGTTTGGTAGAAATCCGAAACTACATGTTCTTCACGGAATTAAGAAGGCGTTTGCTGGGTAACTTCGACTTCAGTTTGAATATTTCCCTTAAGAAATTGAACTGTTGTGAGAACACACCAATCCTCCACGGACCTGGATCCGAGAGCATTGCCTGTGACCTGACTCCATACGGATCACACAAAGTTTACTGTTTTTTTTAGAACAGGCCCAATGCTTCACTTCACTTGCAGCTGTTTGGTTTGGCGGCAAGCAGCTTCCATGAATGAGCCCACCACCTCCGTGGCGCATCTGTGCGCGTGATCCAATCTCGCCAGTCCGCGCTTCCCCGCTCGGGCCGGTTGCTCATCTTGAATGCGCCGTGCCGGTGCCGACCGGGTGGTGGGCGCGCGGCTCCGTCAGTGTGAGTTGTTCGTTCTACCGCAGCTCTGCTTAACATTGCAGGGCCGCCCTGCTGCATCCGTCCCTCTCGTGCCTTCCTTGGCCCTGCCGTGCTGGATGGAAAACGACTGCGGAAAAGGAAAGGAAAGGAAAGGAAAGGAAAGGAGTGAAGCGGTGAGAGAACGAAATGGCCAGTGGTAAAGCATAGGGTTCATTCAGACAGTTCCCATCTGGCCGCCTGAAAGCAGAAAAGGAAAAAAAAAATTGTGAAAAACAAATATACATGGGGCACTAGTACCAGTAGTTGTATACTTTAGAGTTCATACGTACACTTTGGAGTTAAGATTACTCGCCAGCCTGCACAGAGTACGTAACACAAAAGATAGTGGAGTGTTAGAGCAAGCTAGTGACGCCATTTTTTTAGCTGCATCCTGACGTCCATGGCTCGTTGCTGCAAATTGTTTTCCAGGGCATCCACATCTCTTTCTCTCTTTTCACAAAAGCTTTGTTGGGTGTTGACGCAAGAAAGAGCCGCTTTTCCTCTTCTTTTTTCTTCTTTCATTTTCCTTTCCCTTTAGTATTCTCTGCGCTGTCCAAATCCACAGCGTAGACTGGCACAGGTAGGTCTTCCCCTAAGCGCTCCAAACGGAAGCATGCCTCTCAGTCATGGAAGCTTTACAGGTCGTCACCAATGGTGATTTGCTCTCGTGCTTGGCATGGAGGAGTGGTTAGCTCGCGCCTCATCACGCTCTCTCCCAAAGAAACACACACCAACAGCAGATGATGAGCGAAGATTTGTAACCACACCATGAGCGATAACGAAACGTAGCTTTCCATACATGTCATGGCCTGCCCCTTGTTTATCCCCAGCAATAACTCCCTGCTGCCACAGGGGAGTGGGATTTCTGATGCCAATTTATTTGGCCAGGTAGACGCCCTAAATTAGCACACCTACCCGTCGCCCGCCTCAATCATACGAGCGACGGAGTAGATGCCATCTCCTTCCGAGTCACAATTCGACGGAGCGTAGCGGGCAGCGGCCATGCCGTCGTCGGTCCGGCACGGCTCGTCGAGGGGGCAGGCATGGTGAGCGATGTTGAGTTCTGGTGGCTCGGTGTGGAATTGCGTTGGTTCGCGTGTGTTCTTGATGGGGTTTTGTTTGCCGTGTTCTGTCTGTGCCAGGTTCTGCACCACCGGGCTGCCGAGCGACGTCGTGTTCGAGGTGCACGACATGGCCTTCCACCTCCACAAGGTACGTTCTTGCGCTGTGTGGTGTTTGTTTAGCTGGGGTTTTTTATGCTGCCCTGCATCATGCTCGATGAAATTCCGCTGAGGATTTGCGCGCGCAGTTCCCGCTCATGTCCAAGAGCCGCAAGATCCACCGCATGCTCACCGAGCAGGAGGAGGAGCGTCCGGCGCGGGGACGGCGGCGGCGGAGGAGGAGTGACGGAGGCGATGCCGGTGATGATGGTGCTGCGGAAACAGAGATTGAGGAAGCAGAGGAAGAGGAGGAGGAGGTTAGAAGGACGGAGGGCGACGGGCAGCCGTACAGCATTGTCTTCCCAGACTTCCCAGGCGGGTCGGGCACGTTCGAGGCGGCGGCCAAGTTCTGCTACGGCGTCCGAGTCGATCTCACCGCCTGGAACGTCGCGCCACTGCGGTGCGCGGCCGAGTACCTGGAGATGACCGAGGAGCACGCCGAGGACAACCTCGTAGCGCGCGCGGAGGCCTACCTGGAGCAGACAGTGCTCCGGCACCCAGGCGACGCCACCAAGGCGCTAAAGTCCTGCGAGGAGCTGCTGCCGTTAGCCGAGGAGCTCGGCATTGTGGCCCGCTGCGTGGAGGCCATCGCCGCGCGCTCGTCGGCCGCATCGCGGTCCTGGTTCGACGACCTGGCCGTGCTCGGCCTGCACATGTACAAGCGGGTGATGGCGGCCATGGCCGCGCGCGACGACGTGAGGACGGAGGCCCGGGAGAGCTGCCTCGTGTCGTACGCCAGGGGCACCATCCCGGGGCTGTCGAGGTCAATGCGGCGGCGGCTCGCGTCTGCGCCGGTATCATCGGAGGTAGAGCAGAAGGAGCTCCTAGAAGCGGTGGTCGCGAGCCTTCCGGCGAACAAGTGCTCGGGGCGCGTGGTCACCGCGAAGTTCCTGTTCGCGCTGCTGAGGACGGCGCACATCCTGCGCGCGTCGGACGCGGCCCGCGCGGCGCTGGAGCGGAAGGTTGCGACGCAGCTGGAGCAGGCCACGCTGGAGGACGTGCTCATCCCGAGCTACTCCGGCGCCGCGGAGACGCTCTACGACGTGGACTGCGTCGAGCGGGTCGTCAGGTACTTCCTCGCCGAGGAGGAGGTCGGCGAGGCGTCGTCGTCAGCCGCAATTGAGGAGGCGGCGGCAGAGGTGTCGCGGCCGTCCGCCGTGGCCATGGTGCAGGTGGGCAAGCTGGTGGACAGCTACCTTGCGGAGGTTGCGTCCGATGCCAACCTGAAGCCCGCCAAGTTCTGCGAGCTCGCGCTGGCGTTGCCCGACCATGCCCGCATCTACGATGACGGCGTCTACCGCGCCGTCGACATCTACCTCAAGGTACACTCCCAGATCACCACGCAGCACTAGCATGTCGTCCTCGTTAAAGGGCAAGAAAAGATGGCTCTTCGAGCTGTCGTTGCTTACTGTGCCCGTCATGTGAAAAAACGTCTTTTTTCCTGGTGATTACTGTGCAGGCGCACCCGCGGCTAACGGCGGAGGAGCGGGACAGGGTGGTGAGCGTGGTGGACTGCCGAAAGCTGACGGTGGAGGCGTGCACCCACGCGGCGCAGAACGAGCGGCTCCCGCTGCGCGCGGTGCTGCAGGTGCTCTTCTTCGAGCAGCTCCAGCTCCGGCGCGCCATCACGGGCACGCGCCTCGCGCCCCCCGCCGGCCCGCAGGCGCGCCGGCAGCAGCCCGCTGGCTCCGGCGAGGCGTGGCGAGGGGTGACGGCGCTGGCGCAGGAGAACCAGGTGTTGCGGCTGGACATGGACAGCGTGGCGAGCCGGGTGCAGGAGCTGGAGCGGGAGTGCTCCAGCATGCGGAGGGCCATCAAGAAGATCGACGGCCGCAGCGGCAGCCGGTCGCCCGGCAGCGCGGACGGGTCGAGGCCTGCGGCAAGCAGCTGGAGGGCGCGGTACGGGTGCAAGTTCAGCACGCAGGTGTGCGACTCGCAGGCGCGCAACGTGGTCGCGTCCAGGGCGTCCAGGATGGGGATGAGCCCGTAGGCCATACGTGCAGGTGCAGCGCTTGTTCGTATCCTCCGGCGCTCGGATGAAAATTTTCACGAAATCACCATCCATCCGGTCAGAAATCAGCACTCGAGATGAGAATGGCTGAGAAATTCCAAATCGTTCACCAGCGAGATCCAAAGTATCAGGTTTCAGACGTTTTTCATCTCGTCCTTGTGATTCGCCAATGTTACCTGATTCGTGGACCTGAACGGCATCGTGACCACTGCCGTTTTTGTCGCTACCAGAAGGAAGAGGGTAAGGAGGATCCGTGCGCGTTGTCTGTACCAGAGGGCAGTCTGTAATGTAGCAAGCAGGTTTCGTCCAGCTCCTTTCTACTAGCTCGCTATTACTCGATTGCGTTCCTTTGTCCAATTGCCTGGTACTGCTTCGTTTGTCATGCATGCTTAGCAAAAGACAATCCTGTACACTCCCGACTTGTCAGGATTTCATCAGGTTGCCATACATGCGCCAATGTGGCCAGGCTCACAGGGAGGGCATTGCGACAAAGCTTGCGCTTGCTGCGCGCAGGAGATGCTAGAGATCTATGTGGGAGTGTGGACCGTGCAGGACAGCGATCAGGAGCATCTGAACAGTAAAATTCGTTGATATCGTCCTCTTCTCGGCTCGTCTTCCTCCCTTGGGAGCGTGTGTTGGTGGCTCACTGCAGAAAGCCTGAGATATAGCAGAATGTCGGCACTCAATCTGCTCAGGTATTCTAGCCTATATGACAGCCACGAATCAAAAATGTGGCTGCTGTCCCACTTCTCTAGTGCTTCCTGAGTGCACACAACTTTATGTCTTTATGCTTGCCTTTTCCCGCCCTTCATGCAATGTAGCTTCTGATTATCTTCTTTTAGAAGAAGTTCTGATTATCTAAACAACGATCTGCTAGTGCAACACCGGGTAGTGCTATCATAAAGCTCACGGGCATTCGCTTTTTTGCCATCGGTACCCTCGAGCGGCATCTCATTTGCCACTCCGCCTCACATACATAAATTTAGAATGATTCACATATCATCCTTAGCAATAATTATCACTTACTGAAGGTGACAATTGAGCAATTATCCTACAGCTCATGATGCTTTTGCAACAACTGTGGATATTTCTAGGGAGGGGAGTCTGGAATAGCCTAGGGGCCACCTGTCACGGACTCAGTGTCCCCAAAGGAGGAAGGATATGCTGTCTTGTGGGCCCAGCGTTGTAACAAAGAAACTACAAAAGGAGATGAAGGAGGCAGCGTAGGACATTGAAGAATAGACCTGAAGAACAGAACGGACAACCCCTTTCTTCTACCTCGGCTCCACCGGCCCTCTTCTTCCTGAATTAGTTCCTCCCCAACCCCTTTCTTTGTTGTTCTCTTCCCACTCTAGTAATCCTTCTCAGCTAGTTCTCTTGTTCCCCTTCCTCTGTGTTGGGGATGATCTCTCGCCCTCCCCCTTCGTAGGTAACTCAAAGTCTACCGGTGGTTACGCATTCGGGTGATTGCAGGGATGTTTCAGGAAGTGCAGGCGAAGATCACGAAGTACCTTCGGTCGCAACTCGGAGGTTGGCCCAAATCCTTCATCCGTGTGGGCGAAGACCCGGACGATCCTTTGGTCGAAAGACCGGAGGTGCGTCCGCGGTCCCAGCTACCCGCGTCGGTGAAGGCAACAACGGAACTAGCAGATTTGCTAACCGGAGTGGGCGAAGGTACCAACGCGTCTTTGGACGAAGACCGAAGATTTACTCATGGTGCCGAAGAAGAGCGAAGCCCATGGTGAACCTCCGGCTGATAGCTGAGAAGCCTCCAGCAGAGTCATGGGATCGACCGAAGACCACGAGTGGATGTCAAGGCCCACTTAACCGCCCAGGGCAGAGTTGTAATTATGTAAATACACTTGATTGTACCATAATTCCTCCGAATATTCCGAGAATATAGCAGGTAAGGGGGTAAAAACTGTAAACCCCCACGGAGAGTGGTTGAGTACGGGCTATAAATAGGGTCATACTGTACCCGAGACGGGTGGAATCAATTGAGACTATTTACCCCAAACACATGTCACACCTAGAAGCCTTCGGCTTTCCCTATAAGCGAAGGTTCTCTTTGTTCGGGATATCGGTTCCAACACTCTGTATTCCACTAAACATGTGAACTAAATCGAGCTTGCAATGCGTCCTTTGGTTAGACTCGAATTCATGTTTCGGTGTTGATCGAGTGCTTGATCCACTAAGGTTTGTGATAACTGATCGAGTTCGTGTTGGAGTTGCCGCCATGGGCCTCGCAGAGCAATTGGCGTTGTGTATGGCGATGTTGGCAGAGGACCGTATCAAGAGAGCCGATCACCATGATGAGATGATGGCAATGTTGAGCGGCATGACGCTGCAATTTTTGCCGCCAATGTCTTCTCCGACTGGGAACATCGATGCCACCACTGACGTCATGCTTCTCCACCCTTCCCCGACTTCAACGCCTTCGCACTTCAACGCAAGCGCAACAGCGGATCTGGCTTCCCTGGCATCGCATCGACCGCAAGCGCAGCTGGATTGTACCGCGTTGGAGGAGGCAGCTCCTTCAACTGTCGACGAACTATCGCCGGTCACCGTCTCCTCTGTCATCGACGCCAACCTTGAGTTACCCACCGTCAACGAACCGCCGCCAGTCACCATCTCTGCGGTCAACGACACCAACTGCGAGTTGGCATCCTTCATCGTCGCCGACCCCACGCAGTACTCCTTCGTCCGTGTTGTCCAGTACGGCTGGAGGGTGGGCAAGCTACGCCAGTACACACCAGACTATGGCATGGAGAAGATCGGTTCTGCCACGTCGGTGCCGACCGGTCGCCCCTCTTCGGCACCCTCGCCCATGATGCCATCCTCACAGTCCCTGTCACCACCGTTAGGCTCAACTGGATTGCGCACACCAAATGTTCTACGCTGGGTGGTCATGCCTCCTCGCACGTAGTGCCACGATGTCATGGTGGGCGGCGTCGTTATCGTTGTCCTATGTGCGCGCAGCCTGTGCGATGGCCTCCGTCGCAATGGCTCGCTCAGCCAGCTGCAGCGCGTGAGCTGCTTGGACGTCACTCGCCGTGGCAACCTCCTCTCATAGACTCCGGAACATGACGTGGCCACGACCGCAACCGATTCGCGGACTTCCCTCATGCCCAATGAGCCAATCTTGCCACCCACGTTGTGGCCGCAACCTTCGCATGGGTGGGAGAGGACGGGCTTACGGGGCTCACTGAGAACGACAAGCGTGGGGCCGTCGCCGTCGTGGCTAATGACTGCGAGTAGCTCCATAAGGCATTCCAAGGGTGGGGCACGAACGAGATTCTCTTCATCTCCATCCTGGGCTACCGTGACACCGCGTAGTGCCACGTCATCTGCCGTGCCTACACCAAGGCCTACACCGAGGGGTTCCTCCTCTCCATCACCGACGAGGTCTCCTACGACTTCAAGAGGGACGCGGTGCTCGCCAACGAGGCGGCCAGGAAGTGGCAGCCTGGGAGCAGGGTGCTGGTCGAGATCACGTGCGCGCGTGGCTCAACGCAGCTCTTCATGGTCAGGCAGTTATACCACGATCGCCTTAATCACCCGCTCGAGGAGGTCGTCACCACGCATGTCACAGGGGACCTCTGCAAGCTTTTGGTGCCTCTTGATCTGAAGGCAAACCCCTAGGATGAGTTCCTGGAGATGTTGCGGGCTGGCATCCAGAGTTTCACCTGCCCGGACAGGTATTTCGAGGAAGTCATCAGGCACCGATGAGAAGTCCTCCGGCTTCCAAATCTCTGAGCTTGTCTTGATGTACCAGCGACGCTTGTCCGGCCTTATTTAGCATATATTTTGATGAGGATGTGGTGCTGATTGTCCGTGTTGCTTCCACCTATGTCACACCCGGTTTTTAAGGAAACAAACTAGATGTATTCCACATGTATGTCAGGATCAAGTTTCCATACATGTAGTGACATCATTAGTGATAACATAAACTGTGTCATTAACAACAAAACATTCCTTACAAAAGGACCCGCAGGTCTAAAAGAAAACACTAAAAGTTCTTCAAGCGGCAACAGAACTCCCATCCATCCACAGGCGTTGTCCGGGGGAACACCAGCCTATGACATGGTCTTCAGAGCAACGCCTTCCTCCTCCTAGAATTCAGCACCATCGTCCAGAAAATCTTCGAAAGCTTCACCTTTTGAGCAGCATCTGGAAGTTGGGAGAAGGCAAGCGTGAGTACACAGAGTACTCAGCAAGTGAGGGAAAAACATGACATGCAGGATTATGACAAGGAAAAGCTTAACTCGGGATAACTGCGACTATGCCTAACTAAACTAGGACTCCAAAGACTTAGCAACCTAATTACTAGGTTATAAGTCCCACAATAAACGAACATAACTCATCGGATTCCATCCGACTAACAGACTCACCAGATATCCCATATCCGACTACCGACTCATCGAGAGTTTCACCACCCAACTACCCAAACCAACCCCTCAGAATCCCCACTAATTATGAAGAAGTCTAAGCCCGCTCTTAACCGTGAGCACGACTAATCGATCAGTTTTATCACTCTGCAGAGTTTGCACACTTTACTCATGAGTCGTGATTCCCATTTTGCTTTACACTTCCGGGGTGTAGAGCCATGGTCTCACTACAAGGCCATTACAAAGCGTCTCCAAATCTATATGCAGGTTGTCGGAGGATTAACTCCAGTCGCAGGGATCCCGAGAGACCCCTTTTTAGAGATTCGGCCGGGGGGATGATCCTGAATACGTTCGTCGGAGAAATAAATGAGAATGAATGCAACGGCCGGTGGTGGGGGTGTTGACCTAGTGCAAGAAGAAGTAAATGCACCGGAATTTAGACAGGTTCGGGCTGCACGGGGGCGTAATACCCTACTCCTGTATGGATACTATAACTGTCCTAAGGAAGTCCCTCAAGGATGTTGCTGGTTACAAGAATGTTGGTCTATCTAAAGCTTGGGGCTCCTTGTTCTTCGGCTGGGACTGGGCTCAGCCTTCCCTGCCGTCTTTTTCTTGCGATGTGTTCTTGTTTATTCGTTGCCTCTCAACCGTCTTCTTCAGCTCTCTTTTTCGTCTCCTGTTTTTCGTATATTGCTTCTGTGCCGCCGGCTGCTTTAAGTACCCGCCGGCAGCAACATGCCCCGAACGGAAAGGGGGGCACGAGTTCCGAGACACCATAAATGGAAAGGGTGTCATCATTTCCTCTGGGCGAAGTGACCGGGGGTGGAAAATGCGTCGCACGCCCGGTCATCCGTCACAATAAATGTCCTGGCAACGGGCGCCGTGGAGAGGGCCCACGGGGCAGCCGCAGAGCAGCCCGGCGTGCCCGCCCTGTCTTGTTCCCCTGCCACAGCAGCACGGCAGACGGAACGCCTTGGTCCTTACGACGTTATCTGAGACAGGCCGGATGGCACGGGACGGGACCCGTGCAATTAATAACCCCACGCCTCTCTGCCAGAACATGGCAGGAACTGACGCTGAGTGCGACGGGAGCAGTTGGAGGTGACAGGCCACGCACGCTCATTAAATGCGACCTCGGGTCTTTGACTGGTTGACACCTCATCGGTGGGCCCCTCGGGGGCCTTTCTGGGTCGTCGGGGTACCGAGTGCTCGGGGGTACTGTTCACCTCCCCAAGCACTCTCTCCCTAGAATGCCTTTCCTTGTCCTCGGGGTACCGAGTGCTCGGGGGTACTGTTCACCTCCCCCGAGCACTCTCTCCCGAGCACACTTGTACGGATCCTCGGAGAACCGAGTGCTCAGGGGTTGCCGCACGCAGCCCCGAGCACTCTCTCCCGGAACTTAGCTCTCCTGGTCGTCGGGGGACTAGGGTGCTCGGGGGTGACCGTACACTCCCCCGAGCACTTTCTTCCCGGTACTTGGATTCCGTGGATCATCGAGGATCTGGGGTACTCGGGGGCCACCGACTGTGGCCCCGAGCGCCTTCTCCCGGGACTTGATCTTTTCTCATCTTGCAGGAGAGACCCCGCGGGATGGCGCCATGTGGCGGAAGGCTGGCTTGGCCTCGGATTCGGGGACCCCCGGTTCCTGATACACCGACAGCACCCACTAAGGTTTAACCACTAACAGGGCTTTCATCCACTGCAGAGGCCCTCTCTTGTGTCACTTAACCGTCCACTGGTGCCTACAGAATATGAAGGGCACTAATTACTTGGCTAGGTCGTACCCATATAGGTCTCATGATTGTGCTGTTATGCCGGGTAATAGGCTTCACAAACCGGTCCTTAGGATCCCACACAGGAGCATACACAACCCTGCTGTGCAGCTCTACCTCATACTAGCTATCCAGTTGGGATCCCTATTCCAAGTTACTACAAGATTACCATACCTAAATTCTTGTTACATAAACATTAGTCAAGATTAATATTTACTCCAACCCTGACTGCACTAGCTTAGCTACACATTTAATTTCCCATGACCCATCAAAGGGTACAAGGAATTGTCACACAAATTCTAGTAAATCCCTAAGCATGGGATTCCATATTAAACAAGCATGCATCTAGGGAAAATAAAACTACAATATCCTACAATGGTGTCGAAGTGGTCAAGAACACTTGCCTTCAAATGCAGGTTGCTCAAAGTCTTCGAATGCTTGGTCTTGTAAGCTGACACACTGCTCGTCTCCTAAAGCCATTGCGCACACCGGAAAGCAAACAAACTTTACAGCTAATTACAACACATAAAACATAGGCAAATAACTCTAAAAAGGCTACTAAAGGACAGTACACGCTGCTACGATCTCAGGAGCACAAAAATCATCTAAATCGGAGCTCGTATGAAAAAGTTATGATAGTTTTACTCTACAGGGGCTTTTCTGAAAAATTACAGGGACTAAATTATAAAAATAGAAGGCGCTAGGGACCTATATATAAAGTTTAGGGACCTATTTGCAATTATCCAAAAGTTCAGGTGCCTAAAAGCATAAAACAGAACTAACCAGGGGCATTTTTATGAAAACAGAAAAGTCTGGGGGCCTAAATGTAAAATTACCTATTTTCTGGGAATTGAGGAATTATTTTGTACTGGAAAATCTATTTAATGCGTCAGCAGGCTGACTGGGCTCGGTGGGCTGATGTGGTTGACACGTGAGCGACACGTGGCGCTGATGTGAACTACTTAATCCGACTGGGATTAAGAGGCAACGTGGCGGCTTCCTATTGGTTTGCGAAGGGGTACGGGAAATTCTAATCTGGGCCGTTCATCGACGATCGGAGGGTCGAGAGCGGTTGGGGAGGGTCGGCGGCCGACGGCGACTGAAGGACGGCGACGTTGCCTGGGGCTTCGCCGGAACTTCACCGGAGACACGCTAAATCGGGCTACGGGCCACTAGATCCTACGGCGAGCGGCGAAAATTGAAGAGAAGCGCACGAGTAGTCTCACCAGGGGGTTCTCGACGGTCGGAGGATCCACTGTGGTGGTCAGCGACGGAGAAGCACGACGGCGGGGGTCGGAGCTCGGAGAGAAACGGCTGTGGTGACGGAGAAACGAATTCGACGGTCGGGAAAGGATCCTGGGAAGCACATGGTGCTGGAGAGGGGGTTAATTGACCTCGGGAGGCTTCGGGTAAAGCTGTCGACAGCGAGGAGGCGACGGTTCTTATCGGCGGTTGGCGAAACAGCAGCTCCGGCGGCGGGGAGACGTCGGCGAGCGGTGAAACGGGTTCCACTGGCTCCGGCGAAGCTGGCGATGGCTCAGATGCGGAGGAAGGGGCTCGGGTGCGGCAAATTGGGCTCTGCGAGCTCGACGGTGGCGGCACTAGTGTTCAGGTTTCGGCGAATTGGGGTAGATGGGGTGGCGGCGCGCTGCAAGGCGGCTTTATAGGTTAGGGGGTGCACTGCCGTTGTGCGGACGTGGGCGCGTGGGGCGGGGCGTGCCAGCGAAATAGGGGCGGCGTGCACGCGGCGGTGGCTGGAGCGAGTGGGCGGGCGCAGGTGCGACGCGGAGAAGAAGGCGCTGACGCGCGGGCCCCGATTGTCAGCGAGAGAGCGCGGGAGAAGGTGGGATGTGCTGCGCTGCACTAGGCTGGGTCGGAACCGATGCTCTGGGCTGGGTCATGCGAAATTTAAACGGGCGTCACAACCTGCCAGCTTCAAGACCTGCTCAACCAGTGCCTTCAAAGGGTTATAATCTCAACTTTCGATGGCCGATACCTCGAGAAGGAGCTTCCAGGTGATACATATGGCAAGATCAAGGAAATTCGGCAGGGCACATTTCCTGATGAATCAGATCATGTCATTGTGGGCCATGACCATGAAACGAGGGTCAGGAACATCCTAAAGGCCTTGGATTCTTACGATGCTGACCTTGTTGATATGCTTCATAAGGAATCTGCAGTCACCTTGGATGATGCATTCGCCACACACTATGCTGCAGTCTATTGTGAACCCAAGGTGTTGGCAGAATTGCTGAAACTAGACTCGGCCAACGTGAATCAGAAGAATAACAGTATCTGATCAGGGATCTTTCAGCCCAACCAATCAGATGAGGATCCCAATTCTGCAAAGAATGACAATTTGATCTCTAAAGGTTCTGTATTATCCCATAACAAGCTAAGAGACAGCACAAATGCAACCTTTATAGAGAATGCTTTGACCAATGAGGCAACTATTCATGCCACAGGGAAGAGGGTGCTAATGAACAAGTATTCAATTCCAAGCTTGTCGCAGTGGTTGAAGCCTCCAAATGAAAAAAAAAATCCAAGAATGAGGTCCTGCCAAGTGACAGATCCCAGTCAGCTAAGAGTTCGTAGAAGAAGGTGCATACAGGTGACCCGATTGCTCAAGCATTATCAAATAGAATGGTGGCACAGCTTAAGCGTGGTGGCATGGAGTGTGATGGTGGGGTCTTCCATGATTAATTGGGGAGCAAAGCAAAGGCGGACTAGGACATCGCACGGACTACCAATGTGCTTTGGAATTCCGGTGGTAATGTTACAGCGGATTGGGATCAAACCGCATTTCAAAGCGGGAGGAATGTCACGGATTCGGTGTCCCGAAGGATAAATTGTCTTGTGGGCCCAACATTCTGACGAAGAAACTACATAAGGAGAGGAAGTAGGTAGCAGAGCACTTCGAAGAACAGACCCGAAGAACAGAACGGAGGACCCTTTCTTCTACCTCGGTTCCACCGGCCCCCTTCTTCCTGAACTAAGTCCTCCCTAATCACCTTACCCTGCTGTTCTCTTCCCACTCTAGTAATCCTTCTAAGCTATTGCTCATGTTCCCTTTCCTTTGTATTCCACTGAACCCGTGAACTGAATCGAGCTTGCAACGCACCCTTTTGTTAGACTCGAATTTGTGTTCCGGTGTTGATCGAGTGCTTGATCCACTGATGTCGGTGACACAGGAACCGGGGGTCCCCGAGTCCCAAGGCCAGAACATCAGAGTGCCACGTGGCGCCCTCCCTCGGGGGTTATCTCCCGAGGTATGAGAAGACCAAGTTCCGGGAGAGGGTGCTTGGGGCCACGAACAGTGGTCCCCGAGTACCCGAGTTCCCCGATGGCCTGAGAAGACCAAGTACTGGGAAGAGAGTGCTCGGGGCTGCGAACAGTGTCCCCCCACCACCCAAGTTCCTCGATGATAAGAAAAGCCAAGTTCCGGGAGAGAGTGCTCGGGGCCGTGAACAGTGGCCCACGAGCACTCGGTTCCCCGAGGACCCAAACAGTCAGTTTCGAAAAAGAGTACTTGGGGCCGTGAACAGTGGCCCCCGAGCACTCGGTTCCCCAAGGACCCAAACAGTCAGTTCCGGGAGATAATGCTCGGGGCCGTGAGCAATGGCCCCCGAGCACCCGGTTCTCCGAGGACCAAGAAAGGGCATATCTGGAAGAGAGTGCTCGAGGCTGCAAACAGTGGCCCCAGAGCACTCGGTTCCCCGAGGGCCTGAGCAGTCCTTCGCCGGTGGTCCCCACAAGGGCTCAGCGGTGAGGTGTCAACTGGTGAGAGGCCCGATGTTGCATTTAAGAGGGCGCGTGGCCTGTCACTTCCAATTGCTCCCCCCATGCTTGCTGTCAGTCCCTGCCACGGCCTGGCAGGGAGGCGTGGGGACATTTAATGCACGGGTCCCATCGCGCGTCATCCGGCACGCCTCGGGATAACGTCGCAGAGCTCGAGGCGACCCGCCTGCCGCCCTGCTGTGTTAGGCTTGCTCTGACCGGGCGGGCACGCCGGGCTGCTCGGTGGTTGCCTGGTGGGCCCTCCCCGCGGCGCCCGTTGAAAAGCAGCATGATGACGAACAAGACCGGACGGGGGCGCATTTTCAACCCTCCCCGTCACCTCGCGCAACAGCCCATGATGGTTGCTTTCCATTTATAGCGCCTTGGAACTCGCGCCATCCTTACTGGGCACGCTACCGCCCCGGCGGGCATATAGGCGGGGCGGGCTCCCCGGAGAAAGACAGCTGAGTTCAGTTCGACCGATCGAAGATCAAGACAACAGAGGACGAACACCAAAGCATAGATCAGCCGAAGAACAAGGAGCACGAAGCTCTAGACTAGACAAATATTCTTGTAACCCAGTGGATGCTCAGAGAGACATTCTCAGAGCATTTATAGCATACACACAGGAGTAGGGTGTTATGCTCAGTGCGGCCCGAACCTGTCTACAAATCCCCTGAGCATTTACTACTTCCTGCATCCGATCATTCCACCTCCACCTGCATCTCATTTACTCCCATTTATTACACCTACGAAGTGGATTCAGAATCATCCCCCCGACCGAATCTCAAAGGAGGTCCCTCCGGATCCCCGCTTGAGGAGTTCACCCTCCGACAACTGAGGTTTGTGACACCGCTGCTGCCAAAGTACCCGTGGGAGCTCCAAAAAGCTATACAACGCTCGTGCGCTCATTCTAGTCGCAACAAACGAACACGTGGAACCAGCCCACCCACACGTTCCATCAGGCTCTCATTGTATCCTAAACCGGTTTGACGATAAATAATGAATAGTACCATATCCGAATATTATAATTTTTTTTAATTCTTATGATATATTTTTACCTTGGAGAAGAGGATCCTTATAAGAAAAAACTACTCGTAGATACCAAAAGCATCCCGTAGCCGCGAAGGATATCTCTAAGAATCGGAAGGAAAAATTCAGAGGACGTACGATACCCTCGTATATATGAAAATGAGGGACCCTGCGAAGAGAGGAGGACAAGTCATCACACGCAATATGAGTTCTGCAAGCCCAGACAAGCCAACAGAAGTCAAGTAAGAAGTCACCGACTAGGTTCATCAAAAACTGGTTTTCGGATGAGGGGTTCTACGATAACTTTGTCTCTCTTCCAGATAAGCTGATGATCGATCGAGTAGATTTTGGCGATGAACTTTCTGACAACGATTCAAGCAACGAGGTGAGTTGTGAGTAACCGTCCAAATAGTATTCTAATTAATCATTGAGTCTATCATTTATATAATCACGACCGTAATGATTAAATCCTAACATGTGTTTTGTGCCTAAGATCGGAACACACACATTCGCCACATGTCATCATAACAAAGCTTAATAAAAAGCGAGTAATAAAATTATATTACAAGTCTTTAGGGGATTACCATTTACAATAATTTACAATGCACAAACACTAGGAAGATAAAAGAACATTCTCACCTCCTAGCCACCTAGAGATATCACGCAGCGGAAAACAAAATCTATGAATAACAAAAGATAGATGAAGCCATGTGCCCTGAGGCACCACCCTAAAACCTTGTCACTCAAGTAGTTTGCACTACTTTTGCATGTCACCTACATCGACGGGCGTGAAGTAACCAAACAATAGCTTCACCTCACCTGTAGCACCTGTAAAAGCAACGTGAGTACGAATGTATTCGCAAGACTTAGTCCATAATAGATACATATAATAACCCGACTTCAAGGATTATCTATTTGGATGAGTTAGTAAGGAATCAGTAATAAGATTAAGTAGATTCATACGCAAAAGTAATTTTTGACACAAATGTGTGAGCATCTACACTTAATCACATATACCCTTCTATCCTCAAATTAACATCATGAACATATCTGCAACAGAACCATCTTATCTCAACAATAACCATCACCAACTATGTCCCAACATACCATACCATCATCCCACATCGGAATCTACGACTGCTGCAAATGGGCAAAAGCATGCACATGACTGAGAGCACGGCAATTCAAATTGTTTTTACACCTTGCAGGGGTACATATCATGAGGGTCATTCGGCTTGCGTGACCACATAGGTCCACACAAGGGGATACTCATGACAACCTTTCCCAAGTAAGCTCTAATCGCTTGGGACATGTGTCTCTAGGTGTGGGGATCATCTAGAACACTCCTCAAGCAAACTAGATATCCCTTACAGGTCTATTATATCGATAACACCCGAGACGTTTAAGCCAAAGGATCATAACTAGACGAGGTATTCAGCTCATCCTTCTCATATTAGATATGTGATTAGTACGGAAAGTGCTAGAACCAACTGCAACAACGATCGATGCTTAATCAATGCAAACGATCTATGGCATTCGGGTTCCTCTCCTGACCTACCCCTAGCATCACCCACATCTCATCTCATTCTCACAACTCATACTTTCCAATATCATCATTATTCTAGTGAACAATAAATAAGCCCTAAGCTCGCAAACAATGGTTTAACCACTGCTTGACTTCTACTGATGACGTATTCAGTGCTAAGCATGTCGAAGAAAACTTTTAAATTAGACAACAACATTCTTAACCCAGGTTACAAGGATACGGATCATCAATAATTCAATGTATAAGTAATGCATCAACATAGATTCTACCTGAAAGGATTGAATGGTCCAAGAGTGGAGTGAATTGGATAATTAAAAACTTCTATCGAAAACTAGAGCAAATAGCAATATTAGCCTAGATGAAAAGAAATGCGACTACACGAATAAGTTAGGAGAAGGCAACTAAACAAGCAAGCAAAGACACAAAAATGCGGAATTGAAAGTTTGCAAGAATGTAAATGCTCAAATTAAATTGCGTCATAGTAAAGAAATTGACAAGAGAATACCGATTTTTTTTTAATGTATAGAGGAGTTGACACTCCCCCTAGTTCTCGTTAGAGCATCCACAATGGATATTGCTCCCCCTTGAGTCATCAGGACTCAAGTGCTCCCTCATGATTCCCACTTCTCCATCTCCAGATTGACGGGTATCAAACCAAGTATATAGCTCTTCTCGGAGCTCCCACAAGAACTCAAAGAGCGCACCAAAACACCACCAATTACCAAAGACCGGCTGGATGTTGCCAACCACCAAGATTAACAAGCCAATAGCTTTACTTGACCAAGATAAAGCCTATACTATAGCTAGATGCACATTTGCTACTCTCCAAGCACTAATGATGTCCTTAATCTTCAATTAGGGACTTAAAAATCAACTCCATTGCTCTCTCTTGCTTCTTGATAACACACACAATGTATGAACTCCAGTGGAACACGAGAGAGCCAAATGAAACCAAGTAGTGGGGTATTTATAGGTTAGAGATCCAAATTATAACCGTTGCCTAACCACCTACTTTTTCTGTTAACACAGGATGATCCGGTGAGTATTTCCTTACTCACACTGGACAATCTGGTAAGTATAAACTTTCATTTCCACTGTGCCAGCTATCATTAGCCGTTACTGCTGAGAAATAGTCCAGTGACATCATCCGGTGAACACCGACCTAACACCGGATCATCCTGTGCGTACAAACTATCTAAATTTTCCCGTTGCAACCCTCTCTGAAAAATATGCACTGGTGATGATTTCATTGCCATCACCGGACTATCTAATGGGTTAAACTTATTTTGCCCTCAAAATCTTATCTGATAGAAAAGCTCTGGTGTACACACTTGTCCATCGCCGGACTATCCAGTGAATGGAACTCCTTCGAACCAATCGAAACAACCCTCTCTATAAATATTGCTATGGTGGTCCATTCTTTCCTTCACCGAACCATCCGGTGAGTGAAATTTGTTCTGCCATAAGAAACTATTTTCTGCAAGATTTGGTCCGGTGTAAACCCATCTTCACTGGACCATCCAATGAATTGAGCTTCAAAATTCTTGCCTTGGAACCACCTCTAGAATAATTAGTCCGGTGTAGTCATCATTGCATCACCGGATAATTCAATGGGTTGAACTTCTATTTTTCCTGGCAATCCCCCTTCTGCTAAAAATAGACCGGTGCTCTCACCACACTATCACTAGACTATTTGGTGTAAAACTTTTAACAATTTTGCCTACGTGTCACCCAGAAAATCATCCGGTGATTACATCATTTTGTTCATCGTAGCATCCGGTGCATATAGAGTGTTTTCTCTCTTGAGATAACCATATGCTCCGATGAGATCACTTCACACAGATCAGATCATCTAGTGAGGTAAATTTTCTCTGAGCTCGTCCAATTCAAACTTTCTTGAGCTTTATCTTCTCAACATATCAACCATAGGCTTCTATGAGCTACCTAGTATTAGAATTTCACAAGTGTGCATCAAATCAAGTCTAGACTCACTAGGTCAAACTACTACTCTTAGCCCCTATTTATAGTACGGTCAAAAGACTAAAGAAAGACAACATATACTACTCTAAGTGTCATTCATCTCCTTTGTGACACTTAAAACTAAAAGGTCTTTAATCTTGATGCACAAGTCCTTTGATTGTCCACATAATCCTCTTAGGGACCAAGAATATCCAATTATCATTGTGAACTAAATTTTTGATTCACTTCAAAACAAATTGTTGATCACAATAATACGATTGTCATTAATCTCTGAAACACTTACCACTTACCTAGCGGCTATATGCTACACTACCCATATAACCCGACATTGGAACTCTAACATGCATAACTTACCTAAGCAGTAACTTATCCATTTAGACTCCACATGATCTAAATTATGAGGGGAAATATACTTAGATGATTGCCTTACTGCTCCGGCGCTTGCCTGATACTTCCTATGCAACACTCACAAAATTTCAGTGGTTCGGTGTCACCTTCGATCACTTTGATAGTTGGCGCGTTGCTCTCTAAATAAGCCAAGAATGCATCGAATAAGAAAACATGATGAAAACTCATGCTTATGATGCATAAACCGCAACTGGTATGAAAAGTGTTGTATTTCAAAAGTATTTGCAAAAGATCAACAAACGAATGGGGTTAGAAAAGGTTTGAACCTCAAATGGGACAACTAAAGACTACAGTGCACTGTGTAGCTGGAGGCCAGACCAAAAGAAGTGGCAGTCAGACCGTCAGGTTGCAGAGAGATTTGTGATCTGGCGATCAGATCGACCCTAGTGGCCATCTAAGTCCTGACTACGGTGTTTGGCAGATGTTTTGACCTACAACCAGTAGTCAAACTGGCCTGAGCAGTAGTCAAGCCGTGAGTCCCTACCGGTAGCACCTTGGAGAGGTCGCCGATGAAGGCTTCGGCGATGCCTTCAACCACGAAAGGTACCAAAAAGCTCTAGGAGACTAGTGGAGTGCTTCTAGGATGGTTTGAACAACATTCACCGAGCCAAACTTAGAAAGCTCCATGGATGGGATCTAGGCTAGGGTGGAGCTCAAGTATAAATGGAATGGGGACCGATTAGGGCTCGGGAACGATGGGAAAACAGTAGGAGATGTTTTACCTTAGCATAGGGAAGCTTTCTATTGGAGGGGATCACTCCGGGGAAGCTTCAATTCGTGGATCGAGCTCCGGGGTGGCGTACCAGCTTGGGGTGAATGAACGCGCGTAGAAACTCCTTCGATGAAGAGGAGGAAGGGGATGAGCTTAGGGAAAGCCTTTGGGAAGCTCAGAGGAGCCCCTCCCGTCGATCTCCGGTTGTTGGGGCCGTCCTCTCCCTTCTCTCCCTCGGTTCGTGTGAAGAGAGTGAGTTTGAGTGAGAAGGAAGTGAGAGAGAGAGATCAGTAGATGGCTTAAGTGGAAAGCCACTGCGCATTAGCGGGCAGACTACGGGCTCAAGCGGTCAGACCGCCCTGGGGCAGAGGCCAAAATGGCTCTACACGCCTCTAGCGGTCAGACCGGTGGTGGTGAGGTTGGACCGCCGGGGGAGGATCTTTTCTTAATTTCTTTCTAAGGGTCTAAGGTCTTCCTAACCCT
Organism: Phragmites australis; assembly: GCF_958298935.1. Taxonomy (NCBI): domain Eukaryota; kingdom Viridiplantae; phylum Streptophyta; class Magnoliopsida; order Poales; family Poaceae; genus Phragmites; species Phragmites australis. Next base: position 43,972,093 of record NC_084923.1, read on the forward strand.
CTCCAAACTATTTCTACTAAAAAATAAATGATGGAAACATGCATAGACTGAAGACACATATTTTTGAAATGTTTTTAAATACTTAAAACATTATTGTAAGACGCCATGATGATTATACATACTTAATTACGTAATTAACACCTTGGGATGTGACATGAGTCGATTCATGGATCAATGCGCCAAAGATTATGGTATCGAGTTTGAACCACTCGGTTGCCAAGACAATTGTGGATGTTCAATTCATAGTAAGTCAGGATCAATCCCCGTATTTTTTGACAACATGGATTGTCAATATTTCAAACCGGAGCAATCCGATGAAGCATCCATGATGGATCTCGACACGTCCTCCAACAGAGGTTACCTCTGAGAAGTTTTTGCATCAAAAACTTGGGTGATGATCTGGCTCATCATGACGACGACCCTACAAACACTCAGGGCCATTCGGCCCCGGCGGCAGGCAATGGTTAGCCTCACGCAGATACAACACCTCCGTCCCTTATTGATGCCCTGATCATACAGTCTCCTCATCATCTGCAAGGGGCTGACCATTTTATGTCCGCGATAGGAAAGAGGATCTTCCTTATACAAGAGACCCTCATACGCCCTCCAACCATAGATCTGGCTACCCTAGTCGGTAAGGATTAGATAAGCTCGATGATCGTCTTGACAAAGGAGATCATGCTCTAGGCTGAGAACTCTTATCTGGCCCTAACTGGAAATAGTGCTAACCAGGCCGACTAGGAAATCCACCATCAGGAGATGTATTTGACTCAAAGAGGTATAACCCTAGGAACATGGCTTCCCGAGATGACAATCAGATAAACAGTCGTTGTCGTACCTCACCGGTCAAAGGTCATTCGATCAATGACCTGTGTCAATTCATCGACAACTGGCGCTAACGCTCAGGGGCTTCTGAAGAAGTTTCTTCTACCCCCCATAAATCTAATTGGAAAACCTCCCAACATCGATCAAATCGAGACCAATCTTCGATTACTGTAGAAAAAGACTCCTAGGGGTGCCAGAACTAAGCAAGACGCAATTAACGAATGACAGACTTCCTCTCAAGATCTGCGGAACGTAAGTTGGCCGGCAAGGTTACAATAGAAGCACAAATCCTGTTGAGTTTCTCCAGATCTATACCACGACCATCCAAGCAGCTAGTGGGAATGAGAAGGTAATGGTAAATTACCTCCCCACGACCCTTGAAGGGGTAGCCAGGACTTGGTTGTCCAATCTATCGCTGGGAACAATCTAGGTATGGGAGTAGCTCCGTGACATGTTCCTAGCTAACTTTTAGGGTACGTACGTTCGGCCTGCTATAAAAAAAATGATCTCTACTGCTGTGAGCAATTGACGAACGGGACCTTGTGCGAGTTCATCTAACGCTTCAGCAACACTCAGAATATTATCCCCAAGATTAGTGACCACGACGTTATCGAGGCATTTACTCAAGGGGTTAAGAGCCGGTGTTGTGCCAAAGATATCACCCGAAAGGTGCCCGAGACGGTTAAGGACCTCATGAAGATCGTTGATAAGTCTGCCAGGGCCGAGGATGCATTCCTTTACGTCAAGAAAAAGACTCAAAGTATCAAGCGTCCTCAACCCGGGCTTAGCGGTGACAAGGTCCAGAACAAACACATGAAGAATGTCAAGGGAGGTAAGGGCAAGAAAGTGAAATCTAAAGATGTTTTTGCATATTTGCTCGATGTGCGTCCCGACCAGCGCTCCAATCCTTCTCAGAGCAGAAGCTTTACACCAGGTTCCGGCGAACGTGATGGAAAGCCGTGGTGTGACTTTCACCAAACTGACAACCACAACATCTACGAATGCCACCTCTGGAAAAAGTTGGTCAAGGCAGACGTCGAGAAAGCGGCCAAGGGAAAGAAGATCCAGGTCACGACCAAAAGCCGGGAGTCCGACTCGAATGGCGGCGGGGGATGACATGGACATGATGTCTTTTTAGCTAGGTGAGAGGACAATCGACCACATATTCGGTGGTTCCACGTCCTACAAGTCCAAGCGGCAGTACAAGATAGCGGCCTGAGAAGTCCTGGTCGCTATTCCAAAGGGTCGTCAAGCTGTTAAGTGGTCAAATACAGAGATCTCCTTCGGCCAAGAAAACTACCCTGATAATTTCGTACGGCCCCACTTTCTGATAGTGGTCGAGCCTATGATAAACAATTGTAGGGTAACCCAAGTCCTTATCAATTGTGGAAGTTCCTTGAACATCCTATTCGCTAATGCATTCGGAGGGATGCCGATCTCACGGTCTACAATCAAATCGGTTACTTCTTCCATGGTACAGTACTCGGATCTTCAGTTACTCCTATTGGCTAGATATTGCTACCTGTTAGCTTCGGGAAGTCTGACAATTTCTGAACAGAAAAAAAAATCTTGTTTGATGTGGTCGATTTCGAGACAACATACAACACCATCTTAGTAAAACATACTCTTGCCAAATTTATGACAACCACCTACTATGCTTACTAGTATGTGAAGATCTCAAGACCTGAGGGAGTAATTACTGTCCATGGTTGTCCTAAACAGATCTCCGTTGCGACAAGTGGAGTCTTGACATAGCAGTTCAACACCAACCAAATAAGAAACCAAAAGCTCAAGGGTCAAGGTGGATAAGAAGCTTCAATCATAACCATGATCACAATGCATCGAGACGCACACCTAAAAGACTCAGGGGGCTTAACATCACGACTCATCCAACGCCCACCTCCTCCGCGGCCGCCAGCTCCACATCGGCCTTGCCGGGAGGGAGGGCCTCCGCTGCAGGGTGACCACGAGCCCGTCGACATGATGGACGCCATACACGCACGTCCCTTGTCTCCAGGACGCCCCTTGATCGAGGCGAGAGCTCCAAGAGATGGTGGCCCCGACACTGCCAAGCCCAAGGAGAGCGTCCCCAGGCTGGCCACCGCCATGGATCAGGTACACCACCTGCTTGACATGGCGACCGCGGATCATGCCGCCGAGGAGCAAAGGAACAAGCAGCGGCTCGGCGCCTACCCGGTGGCTGCGGAGGCATCCAACGACTATCACTGTGTCAAGCTGAGGAAGGTGGAAGACGGCGGCTTCAAGGGCAAGGTCACGGTTGCTGCAGCAGGAGTCACATGTTTCTGATCAGCTATTCTTGCCCTCTCTAATTGTTTCTTGGTTCCTTTTTTTTTTTTTTTAAAGCAAAGGTTTAGCAGGAATATAACCTGTTCACAGACATAGATCAGGCAAAACTAGAAACATAACCAAAGTCACTAGTGACTGCAAGCTAAGCACCAGTAAACAACAGCCACTGCAGCAGAAAGTTTTTGGAACATCTCATTGAGCTTCATTTCGAGTCTGATCCTCCGAAATAATCACTTGATTGTTTCTTGGTTCCTGATCTCGTTTATCAAAATTAGGAGGAAAACAAGTTGTAATGTAAAGTTTTATCTGACACTGTATTCATTCTTTCTATCAATAAAGATTAAAGAAAGACATCTCCGGTTCTTTTTCTTGCTTCTTTTTGCACAGCAGAGCGTGCAGCAACCACTTGTTTGTCTCACTGCAGAAAGCCTGAAGTATAGCCGAAAGTTGGCACTCACTCTGCTCTGCTATCCATTCCGGCTTCTCTTGCAATGTAGCTAGAGGAAGTACCCAGTGCGGCAGAAATGCATGCATTCTTCAGAAGTTCAGATTACCTAAGCAACGATCTGCTACTGCAACACTGGATAGTGCCCCCCATAGAGCTCATGGATGCTTTTGCAACAACTGTGGATATTTTCTCCTCGATGCTTTAATGAAAACTAGACTTGAGAGATAAATATGTACAGGAAGATCATTAGTGCCTAAAAGTTCTAGAAGTCAAGAATTATTCATATATCCAGTTTGGACAGCCCCCAGGCTCATGATTGTTGGGTTAACCCAAGCTTATGCCTCCAGGGCTCCAGGCCCTCTGGAGTCTGGAACAGGCCGATTGGGCCGCACCGCCGGAGTATCTGCGGGATCGTTTGGTTGGGGCTCTGCAAATTCCATTCCAGCAACATCTCGGGAAAAACCACTACCTGTGATGCGATTTGGCGCTCGCTTCTGCATAAACTTTTTTGACAAAACCAACGGCAGAGCGAAGAAGCTGTAGCGCATCATAACTGGCCAGCGTCGACCAGACCTCGCCAGATGACAAACGCGAAGACGTGCTGGACTGACGCGGACCTGCCAACCGTTGAACGCGGGCGAAACGCATTTGCCATGAAGCACCCTTGCAGGTAGCGACGCAGTGTATCAGGCGTATAGCTGCATCGTGTGGCTATTCCTCTCCGACTCCGTTGATGGGTGCTGGGACGGTGAGCTGACTGCCTTCCAGAAAGCCCTAGTACGTAGTACTGAGTGGTAAAATACGGTCCATGAACCACCATGATTGATGCGCCAATTAACTTTCAATTTGTAAGACTGACAACTGTGTGACTATACATACACTAGCAGCTTGTCACATCCAATTTTTTTTAAGAATAATCAGGTGTATTTTATATATCAGAATCAGTTTCATCATACATGCAGTGACATTATCAGTGATATACAGTTTTATATTGAACAAAATAATTTTATTAAAATAAATATCAGAGTTTACAAAACAACGACGGGAGAACACAAGATGACTCCTATAGATCTTCTGGGCACACCACATACAATTTACTAGGAGCAACACGACCTGTAATACTCCATCTCCAATCAACGATCTTCAGCTTACTTTATCTCCTTATAGTCTTCTCCAACTAAATATCATTTATTATTAGACAAATAGAAGTGTAAGTACATAATATACTCCACAAGTGTAGGAAAGCATGACATGAGGCTTAAATCAAGAAAAGGTTAGACATTGGTTTACTGCACTAAGCAACCTTAACTTATAACTCTAACAACAGGTATCTTAATTACTAAGTGTAAAAATACCACTTAAACAAGAAGAACAGCTCATCAGATACCTTCCGAATATCAAGACTCACCAGGTAATTCTATTACTTGGCTACCCGACCATCCACACCAGAATCATAATCCCAACTAATCAAGAAGAAGTCCAAACCGCTCTTGACCCTGAGTATAGCTGATCGATCAATTTTATACTCTGCAGAGTTTGCACACTTTACCCATGCATCGTGATCAACTGTTTTGCCGGTACCCGTCGGTACCTTACACACTTCCGATATGTGTGCCGAGAGATCATTACAAGGCCTTTACAAAGCTTCCACCGACCCGTAAGCACCCACTGAGGTTTCACCGCTAATAGTAATTTCATCACTGCAGAAGCCCCCTCTTGTGACACTCAACCATCCACTGATACCCAAAGAACCAGAGGTGTGACTAATTAATTGACTAGACCGTACATATATAAGTCTCGTGGTTGCGCTATTCAGCCGGGTTACAGGCTTAAAGAACCGTTCCTTAGTATCCCACTCAAGTACAAACCACAACCTAATTATGCATTTCCCGCACACGTGCATTCCCGCACCATCATCAAGCATCCATCCCGTTAAGATCTTTATACCATGTTGCTACAAGAATTATTATTTCCGGTTCAGGTTGCATAGACATTAGTCATATTTAAAATTATAACCTAACTATGACAGCGACTAGTATATTTACCCTTTATTCCTATGACTCATTCAACAGCGACAAGGATAATAATACAAATGCTAGTAAACCCTAATCATAGGTTCCAATTTAGACAAGCATGCGTGAAGGATAAACAACTAACATATAAATCCTAAAATATGTGTAAGATGTTTAAGAACACTTGCCTTCAGTGAAAGGTTGCTCCAAATCTTCGAATTCTTGGTCCCGCAGATTCCCGCACTGCTCTTCAGCTAATCGAACAAACACCAAAAAAAGCACACAAATAAAACTACTAAGAACAGTACATCAAACAGAGATAACACATCATAAAAACACTATAGTTGGATAGGGTACAGTTTTAGAAGAATTTGGGTATAAGAACCGCTCAAATCAGAGTTTAGACGGAGGAGAACCGGCTCTTGGAAGATTAAATTAGGGTTAAAAGGAAAAAATGAGATAGAATATTCCTTGAAAATATTCTTGATGAATTTATGACATTATTTGCCGTAAAACCCCAACTATGGCGATGACATGATATCGACAGGGAAAGGAATAAAAGACAGGATACATGTGACGACGTGACGGTGGCGCAAGGAAACTATGGGGTTTGCTGGAAAAAGGTGTGAAATGATGTCCGAGAATATTAGCGTGAGATATCCAATATAATTCTAGAGTATTATTTTAACACCTTGAATCCATAGCGTATGTGTAACAACATGTGAGCCCCACATGTTGAAGCATTCTAATATGGATTCCACTATTAAAACAATACTTAGAGATTATATAGTCCGACGCGACCAATTTTGAATAAACTAAAATGAACAAATATGAACCGTTAGAACTTGTCGAATTGGATGATAATATAAAGTGGTATTTGAATTTAGAAGAAACTCGATGAACAATATTTTGAATAGATAACCTGTATTTGAATTGAGAGGACTAAAGCATATAGAAGGTAGGGGCTATCATATAAAAATCCTAAACAGGAACGTAAAGATAGCAAAATGAAGGATTTCTAAAGGGGTTATTTGGGATCTCACCAAGAGAAAGAGAGAGAGAGAGATCATAGAACAAAGCAGGGGAGCTTTGCACGGAGGAGTCGGCCGCCGGTGGGCTCTCGACGTCGCCGGTGGGGGAAAGGCCCGGGGTTGACGGATATGATGCAAATAGGGTTGTCGCGTAGCCATGAACTCGTGGCTGGCTCATCTTGACCTAGGGTACCAAAGGACGCACACACCAACGAGCTAAAGGCGACGGGGTGCATCTTTTGACAGCGATAGTGGCGGTGATCACTGACGTCGACATTGGGAAATCGTGGCGTTTCAACAAATCGAGGAGAGCACGACGTAGAAAGCAAGAAGGCAAACTTGTTTTTATGGTTGGTCTTGAAAAAAGAAGTTCCAAGGTAGTGGCAAAATAGTAGCGAACGCTCCCAAGTTCGGTGGTGGCCTCACACAGACACCGCGAAGAAGACATGCGTGTTCCCAGAGATTGGCTGCAAATTTCAAAAAAGTGTTTGAACAGAAAATGGAACGCAATTCTGCAGTGATGGTTTGGATAGGACTTCACCTGAGAATGAGATCGATCGGGTGGAACTTTGGCGAGATTATACAACGACGTTGGAAGTTAGGATCACGTTCCTGATGGCATCGCTACAGATCTGAGGGAACCCTCAGGAACCCTCATGTGGCCACGTAGAAGATGTGATGTAACACATAGTGACATGGTTGGTGGATCAAAACCACTATTGGATTGACCGGAACATGGGGCGGCATTCTTGTTGCCCGCGCTGGACAAGTCGAGACATGGGGAAGCGGGCATGGTGACCTCAAAATCATCGGCGTCGCTACTCTTCTGGCAGAACTGCTTCTAAGGACTGTTGAGGACGACCAGAGGCACATCTCAGTGAAAGGCATTGATGATTGAAGCAACAGTTCGCTGGGAACGCGGATGCGAACGTCGGCTTATGTTCTGGGCGCGGCCAGAAATGAAGCAACGCACATGACGACATTGATCCTGGCATCATCTATGCTCCTTTTGGCAATCTACTTTGTGGAGTCATGTGCTACAGCCAGAGGCTCACGGTGGTGAAGGGGCTCGACGATTTGTGCACTAAATCGCTGGGAACGCGAATGCGAACAAGAGGGTTGCAAGGTTGGGCGCGACTGGCGACGAGAACGGCGGGCCATGGCAGAAGCCTGGCGGCGTGGTGGAGTGGTGTGCGACTTGCAGTTGCCTAGAGGATGCCTTTATAGGCCCAGGGTGGAAGAGGGACAACCATGTGAGGAGGTGAAAGGATGACGATGGTGAAGGCTGGAGTTATGGTCATTAGAGACAATTGGAGCATCGATTTTGATTTTGAATTGAGGGGAACGAAGAGGGGATTGATGAGGTTACAAAATGCACGTCTTGTTTTGATAGCTAATGGGTGTCAGTGTTGTTTAATTGTGCACTAATGCGAGCTTAAGCGGGCGGCCACGAAGTGGGGAGAGGAAATGGCCGGAGTTGGAAGATGAAACGAACGGGTGGAAGACGAAACAGATGGCTCAAGTTTGAGAACGATATCTTCACCTTCCGAACTTCAAATTGGATGTTTTGTACTCTATCTTGTAGTATTTGAAAAGAACTACAATTTTAGTATTCATTGGAACTTCTGAAAATATCATCTTACTTTCCAAAAATGCATCACAAGATAAATAGTTTGAACTCAGACCTATTTGCGCAGATCTGATTTCGGGGGCCAAAACTCCTAGCTCCATTATCCAAATGGGGACTTACATAGGTGCAAATAATAGCTCTCGACGAGACCTACAACTTTAGTATTGTCAAGATTTGTATTTGAGCCCATCTTGAACTCTGAAACTGTGTGAGAAGACAAGGCTATGAGATGACGCAGACAGGGCACTATTGGCTACACTGACACATAAGCTAAATGGGTGATGTGGCGGCCATGTCAGATTGTAGAGAGAGGAGCGGACGGTGTCGTGAGGAGGAAGACGAGTAAAGGGGGCGCGGCTTGGTCGGGCCAAGTATGGTTCATGAGAGAGGAACGGCGATGTTAATGGCATTCATGGTGAATTATGTGGGTTTAGTTTCAACGGTTTCTAGCGATTGATGAAGGGGATTGAATGAGGATAACATCATGTTCAATTTTGGCAATTAAACGACACAGGCACATATTGAATACATCGATTTGGGAGCTCCAATAAGCAACCATGGAGCTGGGAAGGAAAATGGCGTTGTTCATGTCCTCTTCTCAATCTGTAGATGGACAAAGGGATAGGGCAGCTTGGATCATCTTTGGTAAGGGAAGGAATTAGGGAGAAACAAAGATAGAGAACTTCAGAGCTTTGGGGAAATGGTGAAAAAATATAAAATGAAAGAAATTGATATAAGAATTTTGGATAATATTAGGAAAATAGAACGAGGATTTATCCAACCTTGAAATTCCTTAACCTATTCTAATATTTTATAAATACATTTTTCATCACACAAAACAAATCCTATTTAAACTCTAGAAAAAAATTTGGAAAAGCTTTCAAATTTTAGGAAAAATATTATTTTATTGTTTAAAAATGCTCACAACCCAAAATCAGAATTTTAGGGTGTGACAATCTCCGGGAATGCGCACGTCTTCTTCGCTGTGTCTGTGCGAGGCCACCACCAAACCTGGGAGCGTTCACCGCTGTTTTGCCGCTATCTCAGAACTTCTCTACCAAAACCAACCATGAAAATAAGCTTGCCTTCTCGCGTTCTACGCCGTGCTCTCCTCCATTTTTTGAAACACCACGACTGCCGAATATCAACGTCGGTGATCGCCGCCACCGTCACCGTCAAAACGTGCATCCCGCCGCCTTCAGCTCGCTTGTGTGCGTGTCCTTTGGTACCCTGGGTCAAGATGAGCCTGCCATAAGTTCATGGCTAATATTGGATATCTGTGGGGACCAGTTTCCTTTCTACCCTGAGATGGTGTAGATGGATTGAGCAGATTGTGACCGGGTGTACCAGTGAAAGTTAATGATGGAATTGGTCACTACTTTCATCCTAAAAATGGTTTAAGACAGGGGATTCAATCTCTCCAATTTTGCTCAATATTGTAGTCGATATGCTCACTATCTTAATTGCAAGAGCAAAATAGGAGGTGCAAATTAATGGGGTTGTTCCACGCCTAGTGGATGATGAACTCTCGATTTTATAATATGCCGATGATATAATTCTCTTTATGGATAGTGATATTGAACTAGCTAAGAATATGAAGCTCTTGTGCGCATTTGAGCAGCCTTAAAATATTTTTTTTATAAAAGTGAAACATTCTGTTACAGTGAGGCTAAGAATCTTAAGAGTAGTATTCTCAGATTTTTTTTAATGTGATATGAGTAATGTCCCATTTAGGTATCTTGAAATCCCTGAGATTAGTAATAATGATTGGAAAGAGGTGGAGAACATGTTTGGATACCGTAGTTAAGGACATGTTTGGATGTCGTAGTTTCCATAAATCTTAGTATTGAGAAACTACAGTCTTAGAAACTAGAGTAACACAATATCATGGTTTAGAAAAAAAAAGGTCCTTGGTGGAGTTTCCAAAACTCCAAATAAAACACAGTTTTATCAATACCATGGTTTTCAAAACTACAAAATTTATTACATCCAAACACCTCCAAGCTTTCCAAAAACAAAGTATTTTACAAAACCGTAGTATTTTTGCAAAACTCTAAAAATATTTTACATCCAAATAGAGCCTAAGTTGTTGAAAGGGCAAGCATTTAGGAAGGCTTGTCTTGATCAATTATGTCCTTAGCAGTCTAGCAATGTTCATGTTGTCTCCTTTTAGGTTCTAAGGACATCCTTATAAAACTAGACTACTGTAAATCTAGAATTTTTTTTTTTTTTTGGAAAAGTGATGAACACAAGAAAAAATATATACTTTCTAAATGGAGCATTCTTTGTACACAAAATGATCAAGGGGGTTTAGGCCTCCTAGATGTTGGTGTGGAAAATAAGTGCTTACTCAGTAAGTGTTTTTTTAAAATTAATCAATGAGGATGGAGTTTGATAAAATCTTCTTAGGAATAAGTATCTGAAAACTAAAACAATAGCCAAGTGGAAAAGAAACCTGGTGATTCACATTTTGGTCTGGCCTCATGAAGATCAAGCAAGAATTCTTGAATCTAGGATCATTTCATTTGCAAAATGTAACTCAGATCATATTCTGGAAAGATACATGACTCGGGCATAGACCGCTTAAAGAGAAATACTCTATCCTTTATAATATTATATAGAAGAAAAATGCAACAGTTGCAAAAGTAATTACATTCAGATAGTAATTACATCAAAATGGTGTTTTTTTGGTACAATTTATGGCGTTAATGAATAATAGAGTCACACCTAGTAATCGCTACATGTGAAAACTCAAAGTCCCCATAAAAATAAGTGTTTCTATGATACTTACATAAAAGAGTAATTTTTAACTAAAGATAATCTAGCTAGAAAACAGTGAAAAAGGGATGCTAAATGTTATTTTTGCAATTATAAAGAAAAAATACAACATCTTTTTTTAGTTGTAACTTTGCCAAGTGACGATTGGAATTCAACCACCTAGTAGTGCTTCTAATCTATTTGGAACTTGGTTACAAGGAGTCAGGCTAAAGTTAAAGAATCAAATTATGTTTGGAGCGAGTGCTATAGGTTAGGTAATATAGCTAAGTCGTAATGATGTTGTCTTCGGTAAAGTAATAGTTCATTATTCTTTGTAGGTAATTTTTAGAGCACCTATCAGATACGTTTTTAATCGTTGTTTGTTTATTGGATATAAAATGATGAATTTTTTTGTCAAACATAGGTGAAAGTTTAGTAATATAATTTACCAAACATAGGCGCATCATAATCATAAGAGTGACAAATGTACGATCATACGCGTTCGTCGCAGCCGAAGACGGAAACCCGTGCAGAGACGTTCCACCACCTTCCACGCACGGGCGAGGTTCCTGCTTCCTCGATCGTATGAAAGGACGCCAGACGAGCTAGCGGCCGGCGTTTGCTCACGTGCCCGTGGAGGAAGCCGGCGGGCGGGCCAAGAAACCCGTCGCCACCGCACACGCGTACGTCCGGCTCACCTCCACCTCTCGTCCTCACCTCTGACATCTTCTCGGACTGGTAGACGAACCATGCGCGGGCGCCCGCGTTTCCTCCGACATCTACCTACCGAGACGCCGAAAATCTCTGGGCCTTTTCTGCGCTTTTCCGAAGACTGGAAGGAAGTTTGTATACGGAGTTGCAGATTCAGCGAGCCTTTTGCGATCGTTCTTTCTGACGTCGCTTTCGGTACAGCGATTCGTTCCTCGCCTGTCCCGTTTCACTCGTCGAATGACCATTCGTTCTGGAGCTTGTGGCTTATGACATGCAAGATTACACCTAACCAGACTATGCAGTGAGCCAAATGCAATCATGAACGGTGTACATGCAATTGTTTCTGGAGGACTAGCATATCTGTTTTCTTATATCATTACGAACTTGCTAGAGAATGCCTCAGTCCCAAATTTTATTTGAAACTGATTTCTGTTTTGTCCCAAACAACCAAAGTAGTTCACGCCTGCAGCTTACAAGAACTGTCTACAGTACCGAAAACATGGGAAATGAAGTTCAAAAACAGCTAAGTTTTCCAAATTGTTCCTGAGGCACCAACTTCTTAGGTAAGACATCTTCATTCCTGGTTCTTGCCAAGCGTTACAGCAGCGGTTCTTCCTGAACACGCCGCCAGTTCGCCATCACCCAGGCTGACAGTCCTCATCTTCATATCAATTGCAGAGGTTCCTTCAAGATATTCTCCAAGAAAGCACCACATGGATCCATCTCGTACTACATGTAATCGTTGTACATTGGGTGCCAAGTCTTTAGTAGCCTCAGGATAGCCCTCCAGAAGTCCATGTGTTTGATAACCGTCCGTTCCTGTTTCTGAAAAACTAAGTCATTTCTATTCCTCCAAATGCCTCCATAAAACAGCAGCGCAAACAGAATTGAGGACAGCATGTTTACGCATTGCTTATCTTAAATTTGGCCACATATTCATAATCTCCACCTAGCTCACACTGAAAGAAATCCGATAAGTTTAGCCAAATCACTGTGCTGACAACAACCAAAAAAACAGGTGATAACGTGACTAGGATCACAGACTCGCGGGTAATAATCGCTGTTTAGACGATTATTGTTAACTTACATACAAATCCGCAGAAAGAAATCAGTGCGATATTATTTGATAAAGCGATAGCAAGGAAAGTACTACTAAAAAGTGTAGAAGACGTCAAAGGAACCACATAGAGTCGTAGATACCGTTGGGCTGGTTCAGCTCCGTGACAAACCCACTCCAGCCACAAGTAATGGTTTCGGAATCTTCTCCTGTTCCACACGCTCTTCAACTCTCCTGGCCGTCTGTTCTTAGAACCTTCCCCACTTGCTAGTTGCTAGGCATGTCCCATATGATCCCTCCATCCCCATTCACACGTGCATATGCGTATTTATACGGTCACAGTTCGATGCCTTCTTTTCCTGCAAAAGTTCAGAAGTAAACACTACAAGAGCAACAGGCGCCGCAAAGAGTTCTCTTCATAAAGATATAGAAGCGTCAGAGAAGAAGGGAAGACCAGAAGAGAGCTGCAGTGTTGCACCAAAGGTTCAGCAATGGCAGGAGCAAGCGGCAGCAGCAGGTTGCTCAGGGCAACCACCAAGGCTTTCCAAACGGACAGCCATCTTCTGTCATCTTCAACGTTTGGTAACGCCAGTGCATATCGCATCCCGTCTCTGAAGTTCCGGTTCCGGTGGGAGGCGAAGAAGACGCACAGGATTAGCCACGCCGTGGAGCCAAGGGCTGCCTTGATCACCCTGGGAGCTGCCAGCATCACACCGGAGAAGAAGCAGGGGATTTTCCTATCGGAGGAGGTGAAGAACATTGATCTCTTGTCACCTCTGGCGTATGAGATCACAAGGCGGTTGATCCTGAGGCAATTTGGAGCGACATGGCTGGCACTGAACAGGCAGTGTTGGTCAAAGATCGCTGAGACCATCATCCACCAGGTAAGAATCATCTGAAAGACGTGTTCCAATCTTTGAAATTCATAGAAGCCAAATTTTCATCATTACTAATAGAGCTCATCTGAACTGCAAACTCAGGTCGTCGTCAGCTGCAAGTCATTCACGCTGATTGGTGTCGCAGGATCCCTTATAGGTTCAGTCCCATGTTTTGTTGAGGTATAGATCCTTTCTTCAGTTTTTCTGCCTCTTGCAACCAATGATGAGAGTGAAGATTTCCTGGGCTGAAACAATCATGCGGTTGCAGGGTTGTGTTGTTGTGCTGAAATCATTCTTCATGCGCTTCCTTACCGTGTCCCAAACAGTAGATCAAGGTGAAATCATAAAGATGCTTATCGAAGCACTAGGTACATTCTTATGAACACCACCTTATATGTCAGTTTCACTTTGCACAGTGCTGCACCTACTAACTTAGGGCAAATCTCTTTCTTCTTCAGACATGTTTCTGATTGGCACAGCCCTTCTCACATTTGGCATGGGCATGTACATCATGTTCTATGGTTCCCAGAGCGTTCAGAAGCCAGGAAGGCATATCAACACATCCCACTTAGGCGCATTCAACTTAAAGGTAATTGAGCCCTGTCAATACTTGTATAACAGACAAATCAAGTACCCATGTTGGTGCTAACAAGAAACTACAAATCCATACCAGAAGCTGAAAGAAGGGACCAGGATCAGGTCCATCACGCAGGCAAAGACGAGGATCGGCCATGCCATAGTCCTGCTGCTCCAGGTGGGCGTCCTCGAGAAGTTCAAGAGCGTGCCACTGGTCAGTGGGTTTGACATGGCCTGCTTCGCTGGAGCGGTGCTCGCTTCCTCCGCCGGTGTCTTCCTCCTGTCAAAGCTCACGATGGGTCAGCAAAGATCGAAGCAAACCTTTGTATGAGCATATCTCCATGTGACAGTGCAAGAGTTACCGACACATTGCAAAGCACCAAGTATGCATACACAGAAACCAGAGGAGAACACGAAGATTTCTACAATGAGGGAAAGGGGTTCAGAACATTCAGAATTGCAGTCCCCGTGTTGTACTAGTGGATTTGAGTTTTGTTTCACTAGTTTTCCACTCTTACCTATTGTTCTCAGATGCTTAGTTCTTATTCATTTGTTCTTTATAGTCATCAGGACTAGGAATATTGGTATAAGAAAAAGACTAGGAATTGAAAAAATCGTAGAGTTCTAATGTTTTCCTGTATGTTACTGATATTGGTTTGAGGCTTGTACGCATTACATGATGTCAATAAAACTTACCGTGGAAAGAAAAACGCTCCCCAATTCAGTGTCTGCTCACTCAGACTAGTCATACTTGCAATAGTCAATGAAAAAGAATGAAACATTTAGCTACCAAAAAGCAATATTCCTTCGTGAGTCATGAAAGTCTCCAATTGCAAACTTTTGTCCATTACTACATTAACTACTGGTAACGAACGCAAGGGCTGAAATCGCCAAATTATTTTGTACCAAGAGTTGAAAGGGATGATGCGATCGCGCGCTTGAAGACGGTGCTGAAGACGATAATGAATCAACAAGTAGCAAAAAAAATGGATATGCCAATGTCCGGTGGCCATTTTCGTACAACTGTACGAGGGCACAACGGTTTCGATATGTGAGCTGCAAGTTCTATTGGAATTTTACCTTCCCTGTGTCGGATTGGGCCGACTCGGGAAAGACCCCGCTCTGTTCTCTGCGACGTGAATGTTCATACTACCATGCTTTTGCGCATCTCTCTCTCTCAAAAAAAAAAAAAAGCTTTGCACATGTGTTTCGTTTGTGGTTCATGACAATATGACAAGTGAGGTTGTTTGGACTGCAATAATCCTTGAGAAACCTTAATGAGGAAGATGAGCTCGCGGATAAAATAATTTCGGTACGCATTCTGCACAAAAGGTGTGTAGACAAGTGCACCTCAGCTTCCTGTGTCCACCCGGAAAAATTAAGGAAACATTTGTAAGCACTTCGTGTCAGGTTCTCAGCATCAAAGCTTTGCTCTTTCTTGCTTTTGGGAAAGTACATCGCGAAATCAAAACACCAACTGAAAACAAGGCAAAAATGAAATGACACATCGATCGCTCACTCTAATAGGCTAAGTCCCAGCAGACGCGACGCCCAGCTCAAGTTGCAGCGCTGTTGCCATCGCCGCGGCGCCCCGGCCCAGACGCTGGCCCCGCAGGACGACGGCGTGCCCGTGCACGAACGCGAAGTCGCCCGTGCCGGCCACCACTAGCAGCTCCTCCTCCCCGTCGCGCCCGCGCCCGCTTCGCCCTGGCCCCGGCGCCTTCTCGTTGCTCGCCTCGACGCAGAGGCCGCCGGACATCCCCGCGGCGCCATCGAACGCCAGGTGCACGATGTCGAACACCGACGTCGCCGCGTACCCCTCGCCGGTCGGGAGCAGAAACCCCGAGGCCGCACCTACCGTCCTCGACGTGCTCTCCGGCCCCGCCGTCATACGGTGGTGGAACACCAGCGCGCTCGCTTCTCCTCGGTGCACGGCTCCTCGCAGTTGCTGCTGCTGCTGCGCGGTTGTCGATGCCGTCGGATGGATGTACACCGTGAAGGTGCGCAGACCTGGAGCGCCCTTGTGGCCGCCAGACCGCCGCGGGAGTGGGGATACGGTGGCGAGGAGGACGACGGCGAGGATGGCCGCGGCGATCACCACGCAGAAGATGATCCTGGCTAGCATTGTCTTTGCATGGTTTTTTCTTATCTGGGGAAGCCAAATGCAGGAGCGGTCACCTTGGCGAGCATTTCAGGAATCGCGTTGCAACAAGACGTTGATCGGTTGGGATTTCTTGGATTCTCTGATGACGGATTGGAGAAAGTGGCTGAGAGAGCAGTTGAATTTGCACTACTTAATCCATTGTGATGCTTGGGGTCAAACATAAACTAAACCATTGAAGAAAAAGGTTGTGCTGATTAACAAAACCAGTGACTTGGTTTTAGTGTGGTCGGAACGTAAGCCATGGGCGCCTACACCCTGGTTCCATCTTGCTACTTTTTCCGCTTTCCAATATCCTACGTGCGCACGATTTGGTCATCCTAATCTTAGTTAGCACTAAAATTTATCTGATATTTATGTGCTTAATTTAACTAAACGTCGCCTCTATTTATCAACCGTCAAGAAAACCTCTATTTTTCCGGGACGTGTTTAAAGCTTATGGTTGTTGAACAAGATATCATATCATTCAATCAAAAGAGAGACAATTTTAGATGTTTTGAGGGGGTTCATAAGTATAGCCATGCTATTTTATTTCAATATATGGTAATTGTACTGCTACACTCTATAAAATTCAAAAATAATTCTTTAACTCTCTATGTATTCTCATTTGACGTCTTATCAACATCATGTAAAATATTGATCGCTCCACGGAGTACCTTTTTTAAAAAAAAAAAAAAGAGGTATCTAATAATCTAGCAAACTCGCGAGGGTGTCAACAAAATCATCTAAGTCTTATATCCATGACTATCACTAGCCTAAAGACTTTGTAGCCCCACAATGAATTGCAAAAATACTAATAAAACACCAAAATACCTTACCAACAGAGTTGAAATCCAAAGCAAAACAATAGATGCCAAAAATGAGAATCTCCTCCCTGATAATCATAAATGATTGGGAAGGGATGGAGCTAGAGAGCAGAAGGTCGAGCCATCGATACATACATCCAATGATCCACTGATATATCCATGCACTGCATCTAATCATACCAACGAAACCGAACATTGCGCATTGTTCACTGCATTGTGCGAGTGGACCCCATCAGGATCTCTCTCCCAGGGTGACAGCATCCCTCACAAAGTCACAAGCGAGTGACTATGAGCACCGGTGTGGGGGTGTTTTGGTTCCCTATATAGGATGTATATGTTTGGGAAGATGTTGAACATACTGTTATTTTTGTATTTTATTGGATGAAGGGTATTAACTCGTTCAGGATAAGGTGCTACATATTCTAGAAATATTCTATCAGGATGTTGAACTATTCCATACGAAAAAATTAGCCAAACGACATCATACAAGTTCTATCAGCTTCTGTAATTACATGTACTTAATGATGATTATTGAATATTAGCGAGAATTAAGAACAATTAGATGTTATTAGACATAATTACACCATTGTTAATTAGCAATGAATAGTGGCATGCTAAGTTATAATTAATTGTAATTAGTAAATATTAGTACAAATTAGAATAATTTGTTGATAATTATAATTAGAACATTATCATATTATAAAGAAATTAAATTACAAATAGATTTACCGCTTATCTTTTTATCAACTAAACACATATATATGTGCATCACATATATTCAATCAAACGCTATCATATACTGTTCCATACATCAAACCAAATATACTACTTCATCCAGTAGCATCCCATTCATCCAGGACAATCCTTTACCGTTCAACTTCATACCACCAACTAAACACTAGTTAATCCAACAAACAAGCTCCCAATGATGCGGTTGACCAAACCCATTTCGGAAACCAGATGGAGACAGGAGATGGGCGAGGAGATGC
This sequence comes from Phragmites australis, assembly GCF_958298935.1. Lineage (NCBI taxonomy): Eukaryota > Viridiplantae > Streptophyta > Magnoliopsida > Poales > Poaceae > Phragmites > Phragmites australis. The sequence goes on from NC_084923.1 coordinate 43,990,281, forward strand.
ATTTCATATGTGCAGATGCAGATTGCAGGGACAGGAAACAGAGGATAGGATCTACGCAGGCAGAACTGACAGAAGGGGAGCGCCAGTGTGCAATGGATTTGGCTGCGGCTGGAGGCCCCCCACACCTCGCCATATGCCAGTTGCCGTGCGTCCTCCGCGGACGACTCGCCCGTTTTGGATCATGTGTCGGCAGTTGGGCTTGGACTGCCACTGGGGCGCGAGTCGCTGATTAATCTCGGCCTCCGAGATGGATTTTTTCTGGAGGGAAATGGAGCGAGAAATGGCAAGTTAATGAGCCCTTGATGCTATGTGTCTGGTTGAGATGAACTCATGTGTTTTTTCAATTAAGAGCGAGAATTCTGAGACTATACTACGTCCTTCTCAATTCTCATAGATATGGGTGAGGCGGAAGCATATACTCATACCGCCGGACTCATACTGCTACATCTAAGTTGAAACTATCCTCTGAGAAAGTGCTCATGAGAATATCCTAAGATCATGTTGGTGCAGAGACGGTGAGTTGTACTTTCGTTATCAATAAAAATACAAAGATGAGGAGAAGTTATCTAGTGTCAAAATAAGCATATATACGGGCAGATATATGGAATTTTGGAGTCTATGTCAACCAGACCTTCACTCCATCGACACGGCGGGCGTGTTCTCAACTCACATACGCTCAGCTGGTGTCAGAACTCGAACCGCACAAAAGCACAGGCAACCGCAGGTCGCCTGAGCGAGACGTGCCAGCGCTGGAACTGCTTTTTCAGACGGAACCGATAAGAACGCTACGAAATGCACTGTGCATACATAGCCGGATTAGCCGAGAGGCGAGCCTGAACCGAACATCTTTAAGGCTTTAAGCTGTGGGGTTGCGGAAATGGCGCATTTTTCGGCCGGGCTAGCTGTGGTAGTCTCTGCAGTATAGCAGTGACCACTGTTTGCATCAGAAGGGCTCGCACTGCTGGAACAGGAGCTGTACCGTTTCGTTTCTGGCCAAGGTCGGGCAAAGTGGCGAGCTCTCCAATCAGTTTTGCACCTAATGTTGCCGCCAACTTCTGGTGAGATCGGATGGACTCGTCGAGATAACCGAATCGAGCTCGCATTTCGGACTCGGTCCAGAGTCCAGACAACTCAATTCGATGGCTGCGTGATCAGACCCAACACAAACACATGGCCTTTACGCCTTCCCTCTTTCAGATGGCCTCCTTCTGCTTAATTTCCTCCCTCGACGAACTGCCGACGTGCAATGCCAGTGATTTCCGGCATTTGCACTAGCATTCATCGAGATTGGGTTGAGACGATAACCAAGCGTCGCGTCAGAAAACGACCGATCCGCTTCCGACTGTCAGCGGCTTGCTTTCGCATCAGAATAACCGAATAACCAATCCAAAATCTTTGTTATATCTTGCACGACTGGCTGGCCGTGAACCAACAACCGTTCTTCCAACTTGCAAATTTTCCTTTATCTTATCCCAGAGCCCCGATCTGACAGAGAGTGATAGGTTTTATCAACAAGGAATGCCGTTCCGATTCTCTCCACGGAACCGAGCTGGTTATCGTCGTCCGGCACATGAGGGCGCGCGACTCGCTTGTCCCTCCGGTGTCGGGCCGTCCGAGGGCAGCGACGCGCTGGCGGTAGATTCTGCGTGACCGGGCAGTTCCCAACAACGCGAACCTTTCCCTCTGAATGTTTACTCTAGTTCAGACTTGTCAATCAGGGCTTGTTTAAGCAGAAACAGATGTGGGTGATAATATAATCCGGTCGTTTGACCACGAGCCTGGCGCGGCCTTGGAGATGTTTGGTGCTCGGTGCAGAGCACTGAGCTGAGCAGGGTTACGATTAACGATCTGAGCATCAGCAATGCCGATCGAGAGCCCGCGATCGCAGAAATGAATGGGGCACTGCGCGAGATTGATGTTCTTACCAATGGACTCATCTGCGCGAGTAGGGCCGGCCGAGACTGGGGCACGGAATGGCGATCGAGATGCATCGCTCCGGCATGATTGGAGTTTGTTACGCCTTTTGCGTGTTCTGAAGGATCGAGACGAAGGAGGAATCCATGCTTCGATCCGCACGGAGACAACAGAACAGTGCTAGGTACCAATGCACCATCGTCGCTACGTACGCCCTTGCATTGCGCGCATTCGTTCGTGCAGGCCCAGCGCCAATGATGAGCACGTATGGGCGTCCGATTGGATGGAGTCTACATGCATGATTGTCTCTTCTCTTGTACTAGCATTATTGCTGTTGAGACTTGGATCGATCTATCCATTTCTCTGTCTCCGAGTTATTGTGTGGCGTCGTCCACGCGCGCATGGGGAGGACGAGGGTTCAAGCATGGGCGGGGCATGGACGGCCGTCCAGCTGCCGTCCAGCTAAGCGAGCTGTACGTGCCAGCCCGTGGCGTGACGAGAGCGTCGGAGCGAGATCTCGAGCGGTTGCAGGTTTGCTGGCCAGCGCCAGCGCAGGGTCAGGACTCGGGAGGCAGCACACTACTGTGGAGATCTGACAATGCGCAAGGCCATGAGCTTGTGGAGCACTACAAGGTAGAGGTCATGTGTGTGCTCCTGTGCAAGGAATCCTATGTGTAAGTGCTGATTCGATGGTCGCTAATGAACCCAAGGTAACGACGTCCCTGATTCTGTTATTCAGAGCAGTTTTGCCCAAGCAGAAGACTAGATATCCCTGTTCTTTACTCGGCAGGAGACAAACGCTCAGTGTAAACCGATAGCATGCCAAAATCGAATTCAGCGGCGCAACCATTTCTCGAGTTGATCGGACGGCTTACGGCGTAGCTAGATCACGCCGTGTTCTGCCTCATCGTCAGATTACATCCCAATAAAACATAGAAAACTACGGGCATGTGTCTTCCCTCTTGGAGCATGTTTGTACTCTGTACGCATCCAACGCCGAATCCGTACGATATTTTTAAGCTGCATTTTCGCGCCTCATGCTCATGCGATTCGTGATCTGGATGGTATCGCAGCGAATCCAGACAAACCCCAATCCCGGCATGGCGAAGAAAATGGGGCGAAGTTGCCGACTTTGGCGGTTCCGGAGTCCTCCGATACGATTTCGTGATCCTGCGTGCTTGCGGGCCCTCCGGCAGAGCAATGATCCGCTCTTGGGTTTCTTCCTCGCCTTTTCCTTGCCGGAGAGCTCCGCTAGTAGAGATGAAGCGCCGTTTCCGCCAAAAAAGATCAAGATCGGCACCACGCGATCAATTTGCTTTCTCCAGAAAACCTTGCAGATTGCACATCTTATCTTATCTTATATTTACTAATTGAAGTCTCCTTTTGTACCTCCACAGTAATCTAGAAAAATCATAGAAATTCTAAAAAAAAAAGGCAAAACATCCGACCGTTGAATTGATTTATTGACTAATTGTAACCATAAATCAACCAACAGACAAAATAAAAAATTAAAAAATAAATCATAGAGTCCAACTTTAAAACTATTTCTTGCCTTACCTTTCCTTTCTTTTTTTTTACAGACACTCTTTGTCTGACAAGATTATGTTAGCAAATTCCAAATTAGTTATGTTAGTAATCAATACACTTTTCCAAATTAATTAAAAATATGCCAATTAAATATACATGTAATCAAAATTACAAAATTAAAACAACAGAACGCAAACATATTATGGATTATCACATAAAAATAATATCAAAGAATTTATAATGCATTTAAAAAAGTAATATGAGATACGGAGACGACATTAAAAACAATAATAATTTAAAAAAATCAAGAAACAAATAAAAATCAATTTGCATAACACATAAAATGAAAAATTATAAATTAGATCTATTCACAAATAATAAATATGATTCTAATATTATGAAAAAAATTACATTTATATTTTACATTCTAATATTTAAATATAAATAGCTGATGTATCTAACATACAACTATTATTAATATAAATATCTAAAATTCAATTATAAACTAAATTTCTAACCTATGCAGTTGTACTGATTGATACGCTAGTTTACAGAATGCATTTGGTGACCCCCAGTGCTGGTGCCAGTTCGTGCCAAGGCTTGTTGAATACATCATCTTTTGTCCCGTATCACCTCGAATCCGTGGGTGCAACGAGGCGGTGTGCTGAAATGGCGAATGCATCGTCGACTGTGCAAGGTACGAAAGTTACCACAGGGCACCAGTGGCAGTGGCCGCAGCCACTGGCAGGTGGGCCCCGCGCGCCACGCCAACGTTGCAGTGTGCCATGCAAGCAGAGAGCGCCAGGTAGCGCGACAGTGCGGCACCGGCCGCCGAGCCAGGTGGCAGCACGTACTACGGGGCGAGACGGGCCTACGGCGCACAGTGCCTCGCGCGCGTACTATGGAGCCCCGCATGCAAGCTGTCCTCAACAACCTCCAGGTTGGCGTCCCTCTCTCGATAGTCTCGCTCCGCCTCCTCTGCTCTCCCCTCACCGCGCGCTCGGCACTACCCGACGCGTCCACCCCGGCTATATATACCCAAGGTAGCGCGCACCGGACGCCGCCTCGCTACTCAACCCCACAACGACCTCCACCAGCAGCTCGCCAGCCGCCGAGCGCTCGAAGCTCGAGCTGAGCTAGCTGGACGCCTTGACCTCTCGCAAGAGACTTCTCTGCTCTGGATTCCTTTGGTCCGTGAACGTGCGGACATATACACGCATTCTACAATGGGAGCCTGCAACTCGTGCGAGGCCACCGCGGTGGCGGCGGCGCCGGGGTCAACGTCGGCGGAGGCGAGGGTGGTGCTCTCGGACGGCGCGCTGCGGCGGTTCCCGGGGGGCACGCGAGCGTCGCAGGCAGTGAAGGTGGCAGCCGGCACGGGCACGGGCGCGTGGTTCCTGTGCAGCGCGGACGGGCTCGAGCTCGGCGGGGCCGTGGCCGCGGTGGGGGCGGCGGAGGAGCTGCAGCCCGGGCAGCTGTACTTCGTGCTCCCCGCGACGATGCGGCGGCGGCCCCTGCAGGCGGAGGAGATGGCCGCGCTCGCCGTCCGCGCCAGCGCCGCGCTGGTAGGTGACCACGACGGCCCGCTCGTGTTCCCCGAGGCGGCCGCGGCCGCAGCTGGAGGAGGCACCGTCACGCGTTCCGGCAAGGGGTGCCGGCGGTCGAGGAGAGGCAGCAGCCGTGGGCGAGACTTCGTGCCGGACCTCGGCGCCATTGCCGAGTAGCCGCCGGCCGTCTAGCTAGGAGAACCAAACGGCAACCCGCGGCGGGCAGAAAAGAAAACAAAAATCAAGTGTAGTACGTGTAAACTGATCAACCGGAGGCTTTGACTAATTCTAATCTAGGAGTGGAGCTCAGCTGGCATGCTGGTGTACGTGTATACGCGGCAGAGCGTACATGTAGAATACGCGTAGGTACGTGCATCCCCATGTGCGAGCGTGCACCGCGATCCAAGGGCCGGAGAACGCCCAGAGCCTGGATGTATGGCTGACGAACGGGACCCACAGTGGGCTGCTCGCCCTGAGCTGAGCTGTAACCACTGGGAGTCTAGCTTGGACAATGCTCGAGTGACTTTTGGCAATGTGGCAATTCAACGACCAACGAGTCAACGACTCGAATTTTCTAATCTTGATACAGATTGTGCTGCCTAAGTATGTCTTCCTCCTCTAACCTGTAGAGCAGTAGAGCTCTGATTTTGTACGCTTGACTTGCTTTGGGGCGTAATACGTGCTCATCTCCGCGAAGCAACGTGCCCAATTGGGTACGAGGGAAAACGACACGGCAGGAGAGGCCGCGTCCTTTCCCTTTCCCTTTCCCTTTCCCATCATGGCATCACCCTCTCGGCCTCTTGGCTGGCTCTCGTCGCGTACCCGCCGCGGCCGCCACTGGCCGATGGGATGGCGCGCGGAGCTCGTGACAGTACGCGCGGACTTGCGAGAGAAAGAGAAGACGTGACCCGCGGCGTGTGATCTGACGCGCCGGGACAACGAGTTCGCACTACATCGGCGCGTGGCGGTAGTGCGCACCACATCGGTCACACGCCCGATCGAATCGATGCCGTCCTGTCATCGGCGACGGCGAGACACAAGTTCGGCATTCGACTCCGTCCGAATATATGCGTTCCATTTCCACGTACGGCTCGGGGCACTGCTCCGTTTAGCTTCTCGTGGAGTTCATGATTCGAACATCTGAAGGAGCACATGGAGTGTCGTACGAGAGAGTGCCAACGGAGTAGGAATGACATGGCGAAATTCGGAGAACTCCTTAGGTGAACCATTCGGAATTGGCCAAGTTAAGTGCTGCCGATCGAGATGCTGCTAGTGGCAGTCTCCTTCTCCATCATCGACCAACATGTTTCTAGTCCTCATTGCCAATTTACTCGGGTAGCTAGTAATCTAGTATGTACCATGCCATGCGCAACATTTTCTACAGTAGTCGTTCACAGTATATGGGACTATGGGTATCCTCAGTCGGTGACTCAACGACTTCGCAATCGCGTAAGTGATAGAATGGACGTGTGTCTGGCGACCGGGCACGGCGAGATCGATCGGGCCATCCATGAAAGTCGTCAGTTGATGTTCATCATTGGAGGGCGTGACCTGCACAGGACTGGGGATTCAGAAAAGAGGTTGGGTGGCGATGGAGCGGTGCTGTGCCTGTGCGTATCGGGATCTCTGACGCTGACCCGGCCCGGCCAACACAATCCTTCCTACCCTCACCCTCCCGTTGGGGACCGTGCAGTTGCATGAGCTCGACGTGCATGTGGTGGCCAGCCCAGTTGAGCCGAGACTGAGAGCCCGCCCATGCCGTCACAGGGTATTTGCGGAACTGCCCCTATGTTAAGCTAGGCATTTGCTCCAAGTAATCCGGATTAGTACTAGCTAATTATTATTGGACCACTCGCTTTGCATGCCGCTGCAACTTGGAGGGTGCCTTGCATAGTTGCAATGTTGCATATGGACATATGGTCCACCTTGGCGCTGAAGGAGTGATGACTAGATGAGGCCATGCGACGTGGATGGCACAGATTGAGATGGCAACTCGGCCCAGAGGTCCAAATTAATACCCGTATCGAAACAGGAGTTCGAGTGTAGTTGGATTCACTTAGTATCTGTTTGGTTGACTGTATTATCCTCAATTAGACTAAGTAGATGCTAAGTATATGTTTGGTAGTCCCTACCGCTTGTGTAGCCGTACTGCTAGAGCCAGATCTTAGAGAAACGTTCAAAAGTTCCGTAGCTCTTCAGTCTGACTAAGGCATGCAGGCTAAGCCCAACCTAGCTAGGATGGTCAAACTAAATAAACCCTTTTAAAAGAAAAACAACAATGCGAGCGAGTTCTTTGGAACCAATAATCCAGTATGAAACGATTTAATTTTTCGTAGCAACTGAGAAAAAATTCAATTCCAAACGAAGGCTTAAGAACAGGATAACTAACCACTGGTTTCAAATGGGTGTGAATGAGCAGTTTCATGCATAATTCCGTATTTCACTATTTCTTTTTTCGTTGGAAAAATTAACAGGAGCACTGCTATATCATTTAAGAATGAAGCAAGCAAATGTCACATGCAGTCTATTACATAAAAGGGGGATAACTCGAATGATTGCAACACCAATTAAGCTACACTAGCTCTGGGTGACCGCAGGCAGTCCTGCGCGTTGCAACCTCCTCCTGGATGAGACCGAAAACTTGTGCCGGTTGCATCGATTTGTTGTAAAAAACTCTTCCATTTCTCTCTTTCCAGATGTTCCAAACAGTGTACTACATCATGAAGGCCGCCGTAGTACGTCGCTGCTTCTTCGTGAGAGGAGAGAGCGCCCGCGACCACCATTCCGAAACTGATGCGTCGGTGGCCGCCGGAATCTTGACGATGTTGTGTGTCCCGGCTTGCATCTTGGTCCAGACCTCCCTGGCGAAGCAGCACTGCAGACATAGGTGTGCAGCAGTTTAGGATTCTTGATCACACAGCGGACGTATAGGATTGCAAGGCCAGTTCGTCGTCGCCAATTTGTCCGCCGTCAAGATCATCTTGCTCTGTACAAGCAACCAAGCCAAGAACTTGTGTTCTCCTTCAGCATGCGCCCGCCAAATCGCCTGGCCATCTAATTGGTTAAAAGACCCTTGGAATTGCACCATGTATGCTGATTTCGTAGTGTAAGCGCCATGAGGTGCTGTTGCGTTTCTCCTCTTTGTTTGCTGTTGCGATACTCTACATCTAGCTTTTTAGCTAAGTTCTTAGCCTGTTTTATTGTATGGTTTTTACTTAGGTTTTTCTTTAATTAATCGAGCGTTTTAGTCCGTCGGAATTTTTTCTTATTAATATAATAGACAGCTCTCCTGCCTGTTCAGTTTTATATCTATATGATTTTATCAGCTTGTACAGAGAATTGTATGTGTTGGAATGCATCCCAAAGCATCACAAATTCCCCCATTTCTTCAGCATTTGACATCCTCCATAAGCCTCTGGTCCAGTTGTGCTCATGTCTTATTCTTTCTCCAATCAACCTTATACAGATTTGGTGCAATGTCCATCGGTGCACGTCCATTGAGCCAACTACATGGCCAAAATTTGGCCGTGCAGCCCTCACCAAGGGTGACACAGGTACTAACTCTGAATAGTTGTTTATCAATTGCATCACACGGTGGTGTGGTACCAATCCAAGATCGGTTAGGTTCAGTCCACGCATACCACAGCCAATGCAGCCAAAGAGCTTGTTAAACAAATCAAGGTTCAGAATTCCTAAGCCTCCAAGTTTTTTCGGCCTACAGACTCGTTTCCAATTCATCAGGCAATGGCCACCGTTGGCCTCTGCGGCTCCTTTCCGTAGGAAATCTGTTCGTATTTCACTATTTCTCCATGGGCATTGCAGCTGAACGCCACCAAACGAAGAGAGGCCGGACGATATGTGTATTGCTGTTGCTGGTTCTGGCGCTGCTCTCGTCACGAGAAATGATGCGCCATGAAACCGGGAAGGAGGGAGAGGAGTTCCAAGTCGAGACAAGCGGACGCCAGCTCGTTGCACACTGGAACGCAGACGCCAACCGCCTCGGTTCGTGGACCAGCCTTGGCTTGGCTCTCTTCTCAACATCCCCGTACTGCCTTTATCTAAAAAAAATCACCGTACTGTGTAACTGCAGTACGTAGTAGGCTAGTGGTATTTATGTTCGACTTATTGTGGTAACCGATCGAAAACCACTATTACCGAGTTTATTGGTCACACCAAATTCATAATATAAGCAGTTTTTGAATTTAAATAAAAAAAACTAGAGACAATTTTAAGATCTTTTGTGATTTTTTTTCCAAAAATAATGTCGGGAGAAAGTTTGAAAAAAAAGAAAAAAGTTGAAACGTGCAGCTCATTTATTAACTCATGTTAAGTAAAAATTTAATATGCAAACACATATTTCTTGTGTAGGATGTATCTTAAAAGATCTTTAAAATTAGTTTCACTTTATTTAAAGTTTTATTAATTTATCTATAATTTTACAAAGTTCATAAGCATAAAAGTGAATATGTTAAGAAACAGCATTGTAATTAACCTTTTCATATCTATCATTATTTTTTTTACATAAAGCATAGTATAAGTAAACTAATAAAAGTGGTTCCACTAATTTTATAGGTGTGATCGATTAGTTATGAATTAATCTAGTTATAATATATTTACACATTCATGTATATTATATTAACTATTCGATGAGTTCACGTATTTTTAAAAGATATATGATCCTGTAAAGAAGACTAACAAAATTGATTTCATAATTTTTGGATTAGCAAAGAGTTAACTATGCATTTAACTAGGTTTAGTAAATACATTTTCTTGCAAAAAATATTCAATTTTTACGAGTATAAATATTTTTATCATGTAGATCATGTTATAAGGAAATCAACAAAATTTGTTTCACTTGATTTGAAGCTCAAATAAATTAGTTATTAATTTTACAAGGTTGAGCAGTTTTTGGTTTTTTATTAAATTTCACTGAAATTCGAGAAAACTGCTCGATAAATCGAGAAAACCGAACGGTTACCGAAACCGGTTGATAAATCAGGGAATTCGCTCAATAACCGGTCCAATTCGAGCGGTTACCGAATGCCGATTCGGTCGATTTGTTCTTTGAATTACAAATTTGACCGAGTGAATTTTGAACGAATTCTCACTGAATTTTAAGCGGTTTTCACGATAACTACAAATTTTCAGTTACCGTCGAGGACCGGTTTTCGTAACTCAAACGATATTGTGATCCATGGTGGTACTACGATTTCATACCCTTTGTGTTTTCAATCGCACAACAATCCCGGAGGTACATGACCTACATGCCCCCGCTTTTGTATCAGCTTTGTACCCAGCGATATGCTTGGAGATCACAATTAATAGAACCACTCGTTCTGAATCTATTATAATTATTTGAGTGTTAAAAGAGTCGCTATATTCGCTCTAAAAGATCATAAAAATACTATGTTAATTGAATAAAAAAAAATTAGATCATTTTTTATTATAAACATCTAAGAGCCTAGATTAAACCAAAGAGTACATATCAAACACGATTAATAGATAGTTAAATTCATAATTAAAAATTATAGAAAATTACCAGCTCATTTTTAAATGAGAAATTATTAATAAAATAAACTAATTTTTAATTAAATGTTATTATAATAAAAATATTACAATAAAACTAGCCATATTATTATGTGAACCACCTTGCTAGTTAAAAGAAAAGAATTGAAATGAAAGCCTCTCTCTTGCCAAACCAGGCCGGAGAGATGAGGCGCTGGGCCAGATTGAAAGAGTATTACTTGGTTCGGCACGGCAGTTTCAGGCCTATTTTTAAATGAGACTTATCGGGCTACATCCTTATAACCCAAAAACGCAGAAGGGTCCATTACTGCGAAAACGAAATCTGGTTCTTCTACTTCTGCGGGGGCAAAAAGGGAAGTGTAGCGAAGCAGCTGTCTCGCGGCGGCGGCGGCGGCGGCGGTTTGGGCTCCAAAAGGCTTCACCGGGGATGGCTGGCGCGGGAGGCAGCGGCGTGGAAGAGCTGGAGGGCGTGCGCTCCATCGTGCTGAAGCCATCGGAGACGCTCGACGAGGCGTGGTTCACGAGGATCGCCGGCGCCGACTTCAACGACGCTGGCCTCGGCCTCGAGGGGCTGCTCGCCTCGCTCTCTTCCACGGGGTTCCAGGCATTCAACCTCGGCGACGCCATCGACGTCGTGGACCAGATGGTACGCCGCACGCTTCTCCGTTTCCTCCGCAGTGTTGATGAGTTTGCCTTGGGATCAACTGTAGCCTGTACCTTCTAACCTACGAGAGGAGGCGTGGTCTTTTGTAGTGTGATTCCTGTGGAATCTCCAGTAAAGTTCTGTTTAGACGCCTCCATTTTGTTCCGGAGCGCTTAGAGACCAAGTCGTAAACAAGGTGAAGCTGATAGATGCTCAGTTCTTCAGTTGGCACAATTTCAGTGATGCAGATATATGTGTATTTTGGTAACAATGGAAGTAACAAGGATAAAGCTAACCTTAGTACGGGCAGCTCTGTACTGAGTACTGACAGTTAATTTATACTAGCTAAGTGTCCGTGTGTTGCAACGACAACACAAATATTGGATACGGTAACATCAAGCACAAACTCAATGTATAGATATATGGATGCGACATGGGAGCACCGCCGTATGAATATGTTGGGAGCCATACCGTAGTTTGATTTCAGATTGGATCCGAAAAAAGAGGACATTATTCGCTAATTTCCCTCCTAATTTTTTCATTTATTTTCATTAGTAAAACGAGCCCCATATCTATAGCGGTAACGAGGTGGGCAGGCTAGAGGACGAGGGTAGATAGCAAAAGTGGCTAAATTATTTAAACTTTAGATGTTTTTATTAGATGGGAGGAGAGTAGGAGAAGAGGTGATGTGAGAACCAACTTGTGTTTTATATAATTAGAAATCTGTCAAAGTTTTGAAAACTAAATGTGGCAGATGTACATAAAATGGGTAGGGGAGTTTCTACTTGTATTGTGAATTGCTGGCAAATTTTGAATTTATGATTGTACTGTCATATGGTGTGAGATGGAACTAATCTATACGAAGAAATATATCTGCTATCATGTCAGTTCTGCTGATTTTGCTACTCTCATTTGCATCGTTCTTATATTTTGTTAACCCTTTCTCCTGTGCTTGACTGCACTGAAGTTAGATTGGAGGTTGTCACATGAGAAGCCAAGCGAGGATTGTGATGAAGCTGAACTTGAACCTAAATATAGAGAATCTGTGAAGTGCAAGATATTTCTGGGCTTCACTTCAAACCTTGTGTCTTCTGGCATCCGGGATATAATCCGATTGCTAGCTCAGCATCGCATGGTGAATTCTCCAGCTTCAGTATCACATTTGCAAACTTGAAATGAAAAAGAAATTTAAATATCCCTTTGTGAATTGGTTTACTTAGACATATTTGTTCCAGTGTTGTACTAACATTACCAAATGCATTGAGGTCTTGTGCTCTGATCCATGCCTAATTTAATGTTCGTTAGGTGAATGTTATTGTTACAACTGCTGGGGTAGAGGAGGATCTTATCAAATGCCTTGCTCCAACTTACAGAGGTGATTTTTCTTTACCTGGAACACTACTGCGGTCAAAAGGACTGAACCGGATAGGAAATCTGTTGGTGCCCAATGATAACTACTGCAAGTTTGAGAACTGGATCATGCCTCTTTTTGACCAGATGCTGATGGAACAATCTACTGAGGTAAACATTCCTATTGGGTCTTTAAGCTATGCATTTTTCTTCTAGCTGAAACAAAGTTAGCTGGCAACAATTATTCTAAATTTATGTCTCATGTAATACGCATGTGCTTCTGATGTAAATATTAGCTACAAAGCCTGGGGATTGCAGAAGATGCGTGAATCGGAGTGGAAAGAAATCAAAGAATAAATTAGAGCAGATTACATGGTGTAGTTTTATATCGTCTTTTAGTATACTAGAAATCAAACCTGAATATGATTTCTTTCCCCCTAACAATCTTTAGAGCCTTCCTTATCGAAGGGCCTAGGATTTCTTTTTGACTGAAACACTATAAAACCAGGAAAAGAAAACCTGACATGGAATAGATCTGCGATCTGTCTCAGAAAGTACTTCAAATAATCTTTGCTTATCATACCAGAATATGAAAATAAATATACTAAAACTAAAATCTAGCATGACATGAACTTTATTGGAGCTTGTTTGCATCAGCTTCCTGTTTTATAGATAATATGCATTTGGCTGGCTTTTAGAGTGATGAGTTATGACTATGCTTTTCTAGCAATAAGATTATGAACGTGAACATCCAGGCAGTGGGATCTTGGCAAACCAAATGTATGAAGTATGAGTTATTATTTTGTGTACAAATTGCTGATCAATACAGAGGATTGCACCTTAGTGGACATTTGGTGTTTTAACTTAAAAGATCAATCACGACACCTTTTTTCTCTTGTAATAGCTTAGTACTATGCTCTTGTGTATCAGTGATGCATCCTATTCTTCTAGAAGCAAGTATCCGATCATGCTTTTTGTGCTTTTGTTACTTTATGCTTTCCTGCAGAATGTTTGGACCCCATCAAAGGTGATAGCTCATCTTGGCAAAGAAATAAATGATGAAGGTTCCTACCTTTATTGGGCATACAAGGTAACAAGTTTTTGGCTTTACCTTTGTATTCTTACAAAGTAGCAAAAGAGCAGCTAAAACAGGAACAGATCAGTTCTATTTATGAAATCTGTGTAATTCATACAGTGTACTTGCGTACTTTGTATCCACATTTGATACTGTGGCTGTTACTCTTGACGGGAGAACAAATTCTATACTTTTTGCTTAATTTTAGGGACAAATTGCATAGAGTTTCTTGTTCTTCTAGGGTCTAAGTTACTTTGAAGAGCTGTTTTGTTTATTACGTATCAAAGACTGAAGTCATTCAGTGCTGTCTCATTATTGACCAGAACAACATTCCTACTGCCCAGCGTTGACTGATGGATCACTTGGAGACATGCTGTTTTGTCACGCAGTCCGCAATCCTGGTCTTGTTATTGACATTGTACGAGGTAGGTTCCCCGTGCTTTCCTTTCATTTCTTTTTTTAGTATTGATTTTGGAACCTTTACAGATATACGGCTGATGAATGGGGAAGCCATCCATGCAACCACAAGGAAGACAGGGATCATAGTTCTTGGCGGAGGCCTTCGGAAGCATCATATATGCAATGCCAATATGTTTCGCAATGGTGCAGATTATGCTGTCTATATTAACACAGCTCAAGAGTTTGATGGTAGTGATTCTGGAGCACAGCCTGATGAAGCAGTTTCATGGGGAAAGATCAAGGGTTCAGCAAAACCTGTAAAGGTATATATACCTTCACGAAGTTTCAGATGCTTTTGTTTAATGTTTTATGTACCTCTAGTAACCTTCCTTTGGTAAACATCATGCTTCACGCACAAACACTTCTGTTGATCTGTCTTGCAGTGAGGTCTGTGTCTGTCTATATTCCTACATGATGTCAAACAGGTTTCTAATTTCTAAACCATCTTTAGTTACCTTGCCTTTTGCACTGAGAATATTACAGCTTTGCGTTTTGGGGTTGAAACATGTGGTCATTTAACTTACGTTAATAAATTTTGATTGGAGTACTGATGATTCTCTGACAGATATAATTGCGCTTTCACTGCTAACAGAGGATTTCAGCTAAAATCATCAAACAGATGGAGCATAATATTGTACCTAAGTCATACACCAGAATTGATTAATCTAATAATCTAATCTATTGTTTCAACATTTGGAAATCCAGGTGCACTGCGATCCGAGTATCGCTTTCCCACTTCTTGTGGCTGCGACATTTGCACGTAGACGTAGGGGTCACGGCTCCAAATCACCAAACTGAATATCTAGCATTAAACCATGGGCCTCTAACCGGCCGAATTTTGTTGATCTCTCCAAATGATTGTTTGGAGCACGAGCTTGACTTCACCCAACAGGGATGAAGCGCGAGATTCCGTTGACTCACATACCACCATTATTCGTTGTACACTAGATGTTGTAGTAG
This sequence comes from Phragmites australis, assembly GCF_958298935.1. Lineage (NCBI taxonomy): Eukaryota > Viridiplantae > Streptophyta > Magnoliopsida > Poales > Poaceae > Phragmites > Phragmites australis. The sequence goes on from NC_084923.1 coordinate 44,005,282, forward strand.
GCTGGTAGCATTTGTATGTGTAACGAATAAATTATGGGAATATCAACACACAGTTTGTTCGTCCGAGTCACCTGATGATGCCCGACAAGTGCACGAAATTGACGCATAACCTGTTTTCCAAGCAGAGTAGAGGTTTATTCATCTGAAGGCCCTGCTTCCATGTGTGCGCTCTTTTTTGTTGATGCCTGGACGGCATTTTGAGCCGTCGGATCCTACCGAGATGATCAGAGCAATCCAGGCAGGCATGTTGGGTTGAGTTTTTTTTTTTTTAACATCATCTTGGGTTGAGTTTTTGTCTTCTTGCAAGCTCTGTGTTGGTATTAGATCTTGTTTGTTTTGTGTTTCCGTCAGAAGCCATAAGCTAGAATAAATGAGGTTATATAGAAACGGTTTTTGAAGAAATTAAAAGTCTGTTTCTGAAAGCCGCCGCAGGCGTAACTACCACGGGATCCCCGCGTGCGCGCCGTCCTTCTCACGCTATATAATTGGCTGCGTGGTTTCAGCGCGTCAAACAGTTTTCCTCGCCTCCGAGACTCTGAGCTCCCAAGTCCGATCATTCGGCCACCTCACCGAACTCGGAGCTCGAAGCCGTGCCGCCGACGCCGACGAATTTTTCGCTGAATTCATCCGCCTCCGCACTCCGGTGCGTTTACGCTAGCTCCACACAGTGCAAGCACAGCATTGCTCACCACGCCGCTTTGAACGCGATGATCATCTTACGTCGCCGGCACGCTCGTCCCCGGCGAGTCAAACTGTGCCAACTGCGTCACGCGGTTCGGGGCGTCGAGATCTACTGATCTACCGGTTGCAGTAGCTATTTCCCTGAGCTTTAAACGTTGTCGTTTGCCAAAGCTGCCGCCGTCGAACTGACGGGTGCGGCCGACACGTCATCTGCCCGTTCACTATATTGCCGCCTCTATGCTGCGTCAAGCATGCCCGTGCCCGGTTAATGTCATACACCGTCTTTTCTTCTAAAGCAAATTTTTTATACCTGTTCAGAAAGACTCTTATAAAATTTTAATCATATTATCTATCATAACCTAATAGATAGGTTAAAAAAAAGAATAAAAGAGTAAACACGTGTCATCACATGAGAGAGTATTTCGTATGAGAAGATCCTATAAAATTTAATTCTTTTTTTTCTTCCCAAGTTTTCATTGCCAATTGCCATTATACTTGTACAAGATGTATTTTATTTTATTTTTGAATTACATATATTTTGCTTTAGTGTGTTAAGTGCTACGTGTAAACCTCAACGCTCAGACAAGTGGTCAATACCAGTACTTACAGCAAGGCCAGAGGCTATTCACGGGTAATTATTCTTGACCAAGCTTTTTCTTTCATCACATACTTTTGGTAGATATATATGTGTATGTATAATTTTACTTATTTCTATCCACCAGCTATCATATCTATCATGTGCTTCGTACCTTGTGATCAGAACCACATACCATATAATCATATATTGCAGTGCCGCAAGAATCCTATCACTACAGTTTGTTAAATACGGGACATTTACTTTCCTTTTTTAAGTTATCCCCTTTAAAAATCTCTACAGGTGATACAATATTACAAGACTTGGGATGCATCGAAGTGGGACTCCAGGGCAGATTATACACATAAAGTCTTTCCTGGGCTCCAGTATCTTAGTGTCATCGTTGCGGTTTGCTACTTATAAAGAGAGTACTACATATAAGGCGGACACACTTTCTAATCTGGCGGAGTTTGGAGCGTTTGTGTTTTGATAATCCCTTTTGAATGATTTTTTGCTTATTTTCATGTGTAAGTAGTGTTGTATTATCGTAAAAGTTTATCGGATATTTATTCAAATATGATTTAATGTGTGCAAATTTATACTCTTTTAAGTATTGACATATCCTTACCGATGTGCTATCCATAGGGTTTAGTGTTTAGGGGTTTAGAATTGTAGGGTTTATTTGGTCCCTAGCATCTTAATGTCGCAAAGAACTTGTTGGTCTGGTCGATTGGCGTTAGTAGAAGGGCCAGGATCACCGGTGGAGGAGAACGGTGCAGGTGGAGGCTTTGCATGACTTAGTGTAGATTATTCTTCGTTGTGGATCAGGGAAGTGTAGTGCGGGACGGTCACAAGGTTTCCGGAGAAGGCCTAGGTGACGGGAGGAGTGAAGTAATGAACAATGGGAACCATCTACCTGCAAATCCGTCAAGCCTGCACCTAAGGACATGGGTGGCAGCGTGGAAAACCCGGGTGGAGGGGATGCACAGATGCCAACTATGGTTTCTGTCGGGTTTGGAGGATTGGGGATTTTGTTTGGATGAGGGGAGGGGAAATTCGAGTATTAAGGTAAAGTAACGGTTTCTGATGCAAAAAATCTACGGAGCTAATAGAGAGGGCATAAAAAGGTAGTCGTTTCAAAATGCGGTATGAGAGGGAGATAGCTTTGAAGATGGACAAATAAGGAATGTTCTTCTAAAACATGGGAAAAGGTATTAACTCATAATGGAATGGCTAAATAGGCTCCCATAAGTTACATTTATATCTATAAATGTCTCTATAAATATAAATGCACACTACATGAATTTGTCGAGTATTCTCAAGTTTGCAAGATGTAGATATTTAGGAATGTTTAACAAATTACATGGTAAAGTAAATAATCGCCCATGACTTGGGTATTTGTAGAAGATGTTTCTAGGCTAAAAACATTTGGTTGTATATTGTTGCATGTTCATAAGCAACCACATGACAACAATCCTATGGATTTCCTCTAGAAAACAACCCAATAGCATCATCTTGAAATCCTATAAATAAGGGTGCCTTGAACCCCTAACCCATAAGACAATCATCAAACTACCATATGATAAATAGAACCTAACAGGCTCGAGTGCTTTGCTCAGTTGGTAGAGGATGCCATCGAGCACCACATCTGCCTAGGCTTGAATCAGAGTTTTCTCCTCATTCTTAATTGAGCGCAGAGCTCCTCGCATAAGAAAAAAAAAGAGAACTTAACAATTTACTACTCAATATTTACTTTTTTCCCCTCAACTCATGAGAATGACAAATACCATGAGTTAGGAAAAAACAAGGTAATGAATTTTGTTTTTTTAAATGTCATCACTTCGATAAGGTTTTTTTTTATTTAAATGTCTTCTCCTCGATAAAGCTCTTCCTCTTCTACTTTCATCGCAACATTAGCCTCCTCTTCCTTCTCCACCATGTCACCGTCTTGTTCACATCTTGTGCAAGTGATAAAAGTAGATTCTCGGAGAGTAAAGGATCAAAATCTTTGATGTAAAGGAAGGTGTTATGATTGGTAGAGGCTATCTTCATGAGAAGAGTGATGAGTATATATATAGCAAAACAATTGTGAGAAGAGTAGTGAGTATGTAGCTAGCAGCATTACAAGAATAGCAACTAGAACAAGTGGAAAAACAATTGTGGGTTTTAGATTGTCTTTGAGGTAATCACATGACCGGCAATAGGAGTATTCTTTGTGATAGAAAATCTGAGACACGACGTTTATAACACCAAAAGGTGAAATTAAGACCACTAAAATTAGCAATGTAAGGACACATAATGTGACATTCGATGTCTTGTACTACCCAGGATTGAGGTATAATTTTCACACATTATCATTAGGTTTGCTGAAAATGTTTTAGGTTGGCTTATCTTCCAATATTTTTTTTCATTGATTTTATTGTACTCTTCCAATGTCAGAACAAATATTATATCCGAACGACACTAGACCGTGAAGGTTGCTCCTGCTTAAGTGTTGCACACAAATGCAAGATCCAGTGGAGAGCTACTCAAGAAATACTTTACATAGTAGATCAGAACGACAACTGTTTGTATTATGTGAAACATTTCTACTGCTTTTTTGACCCAGCTTCCAAAGCATTCAAGGGAAGATGAAGAATGCACACACAACTTCAAGCGTCCAAGCTGAGATGGACCCTTACCATCAACTTCTAGGAAGAGGCTTGGATAGACCTAGTGAATGAGTGATATAGCACCTGCAACTGATTAAATATTTTATGTTCATCCTTCTATAGTTTATACAGTACAGAGGAACACCTCAGAACATAAAAAGACTTGTTGATGTGTACTCGTTTAGTTCAACATGTTTGAACCTTATTCATTCAGGTGAAAGGTGTATGCCAGCACATGAGATAATTCAAAGAATGTTGCACATGAGCTATGTTGTACGGAGCATGTTTGACATTATTCCCCATAAACCTAAGTGTACATATCTCACCCTTTTTAAGTATACCGAGGAAAACACATTACCTATTTGTTTTGCAGTCTCGCTCAGGCCTGTAAGATGGATGGATGGACTGCACATTACTAATACTTGTTTCGTTCTTGATCTCAATATCTGGAAATGAGGAATGTGTCCCATGCTATATTGTCGCCTCAATTGTGTCGCATATACCTAGTATGGCACACGACGCCATTATTATCATTCAAGACAGAACAAATTCTGCCACCAGTGCCTCGCTGCACCGTCAAACCGCATCCCATCGCTGGTCCCCCTTTAAGCCCAGGGAACCTCTAACATCCGGAAAACCTGAAACCCCTAAACCTCGCTGGCGCCGTTCATGTGCTCATTGACTGAAACTCTAGAGTTTTCAATCGCCTGAACAATAGGAAGCGTGAGAAAATGAGTGATTATTATCTGGTCATATTACACCCAGGATTTGTTTATTCGAGTGGTCAGTTGTTTGATCGGACAGTGGAGAGAGGTACACTACTCTGAACCTCACGGTAGTGTGCAACCAATCAACCTGCTCCTAATTCGTCATGATCATCATCAGCAGCAGCACAATAGCCATGTCTGCAGCTAGTGCTGTCGTTCTCCATCGACGATGCCATCGTACCTATCGAAGCCGAGACCGGCTTCTTCAATTTGTGCTCTGCATACGTAGCTGCCATAATCCCCGAGTGATTTGAATTCATTGATGGACGCGAGGGGCCGGATTAGCGGATCACCTTGTCTCTCTCGTCTAGCTAAGCCAATGGCTTGGTTGTTGAGGCATCGATCAGACACATACAGACTACATTGGTTTCCTGATCCAAACCGATCGAACTATTGCGATGCGCTGGTCAGGCTGCTGTCTACAGATGTAGGCAGCCTCACTGTCCCTGACTCGTAGATGCATGCGTGCCTTGTGGTGGACAAGATGCACTTGAGACACACCGCTTCTTCTCCGTATCGCCATGCCGTATTGCGACGTGGACGCACGTACATAATCCTGCCATGGCACCGCATTGACGCGCAATATACGTCGGCGTGATTAGGAGGGTGATGCATGATGCCCTACGCTTTTGTCTGCCATGGCATTCCGTGATGGTGCACCGCCACCAGCCCTGGTGTCATCTGTACCCGCGAATGCTGCTGATCCCTGCATCCGGCTGCCGCTCCGTTGCTACGGCTTCGTGCCAATATAATCCATCTTACATCATCTCCGAAAAAGAAGACATTTTAGTGAGAGTAGCTCTCCTCGCAGGCCCAGCACGACGCCTCGGCGACCTTGCCCTTGAGATCGACGCGGCACTCGACGCTGTCGGCGTGCTTGCAGAACGGGCGGCGGAAGGCCGTCGTCGCCAGTTTCTGTTGCACCATCTTCAGCGCCGACGCGCCGTCGTCAGCTCGGGCGGCGTCGAGTCCCCACAAATCCCGATGGCTGATGCCGTCGAGATGGATCTCGCGTTAGCGAAGTGAGTTTGCAGCAGGAGGCGAGACGAGTCGTCACGTCGGGCAGGAGAATGGACCTCGTCGGCTCCCTCCTCTGTACCATGGCTAACGCTGCCACCGATGGATCTCGCCTTTGGAACTCGCGAAACGTTTGCAGCAGGAGGATGGGACGAGTCGAATTGTGCCGCGCAGGGCCGCCCTGGTGTGGTTATGTAGGGCTCTTCTCTCACTTCTGTGGCCGTGTTCGAGTCGGACTCGAACTTGATCGTGCCTGGTCGGTTCCACCTACGTCCTCCTCCAGAGCGCCGCCTACGGCCGGTACCTCGCCCTCTGGCCCGAGCAGGCGCCGCCCGGCCACCGCGGGCACCGTGCCATCCAGCGCGACTACGACGGTCGGACCTGGACGCCGTCATGTGGGAGGCTATCAGGGCGGCGGACGGAGACGACGACGTCCTCGTGCGCCACGTCTCCAACCGCTTCCTCCAAGCTAATGGCAGGTACCGTATATGGCACACCGGCGTCACCGTCGTCGACGACGACAACCGGAGCACGATGATGCGTTGGATGGTCGAGTCCATCCCCGAGACTGGCGCCGCCATTCCGTCCAGCTCCGCCTCTGATGAGTTCGGCGTCCCCTCTCCTTGGCACTCCTCACACTGATTCGGGCGGGAGCAGGATTCTTCGAATCTATCAATTCCGTGAATTTTCGCGTCAATTTTTGCAAGAACTGTTAGGTCTGACGATTGTACTATCCTGGGCGCAGTTCTTGCATCTGTTATTGCCAAAGTCTCCGCCTTTTCTACTGAAGATGTTAATTATTTATTTCTGCTTGTTAAGTTCACGGTGATGCAATTCATGCGAGGACAAGAGAAGATCGCCTTACGTTGGAGCACAGTAATCTTAAAACACAGAGAAAAAATAAAGAGGATTGGAACATGATAGCTGCTTGTATGAAACAGGACCACACGAAACCACATGAAATAAAGCATATATGTAGCATTACACCATGTTGCTTTTTCATGATTCATGGTACCTGAAAGCTTTGAACAAATAACAGCTACAGTTCTGGAAACTCTTCAAAATAAAGCAGTTCTTCATATGAAATGCTGATGGATGCAAGTTTTGCGTGGCAATCTTCCACATAAAGATACAAAATAGCAGTCCCCATCAATCATATGGGATGGTAATTGGTAACAAAGATCCAGCAACCATCAAGCACCTTGGAACTTAAGGCTCCCCTTATCCAGACGTGTCTTGAAAGAAATTTGGATTTCATACTGAGCCCCAGGTACACGCAGACGTTTTAACCAGAAGAACTTCTTGCGCAGTTCGTGTGTTTCGGCTTTCTGTACCAGAAATTGTTTCTTGACATGCATTGAAAATTGTTCTCTGGACTTCTTATCAATATGAGGTGACCGCAACACAGTATATAATGATCGCGATTCGGGCAATCCAATCTTCTGTGTGTATGGCAGAAGCTCTGAAACTCGGTTACTTTGGCTCATAAAAGATTTCATCACTATGCGTATCTTTGCAGCCATGACTCCACAGCAAAGGAGAACTTTTGTCACTGTTTGCAAATACCCTGACACCTAGAGATGGTAAAAACTAGCTTTGTTATAAAACCACGAAGCAATTAAGACAGCAGTAAAAAAGTCTGAAGCAATTTGGAGAACTACCCTTACTGTTAACATGGGTAAGATATTTGTGATGCTTTAGCATATATATTTATCTAAAATATGGTAGAAGAAACAACAGGAAAGGAAACAGACAGAGAGCACTTCAAGTAAAAGGTCCAATTGCAAGGATTGCAGCATACAAATTAATGTGCAATATGATGCTCAGTCACGCGAAGTTAAACTGATTTCATGGACCTGGTTTCCACAGGGCTATTAAGTATATGTTTTGCAGCCAATGTACTTGAGGTAATTTACCCCCATTGCAAAGTTTCTATTTTGAAAACTGAGTAAGACAATATACAGAAAATATTAAAGAAATGTAATTCTCAGATACACAAAATGATGATCTATATATGCATGTCGACAAAGTAATGAGCGTACATGGCTTCAGCTGATATAGAGGTTATCAGTAATAAAGCTAGAACAACACAAGTATTATTTTTCCAATGAGGAAGTAAATGAACGTAACAGAGTTTATAATCCATTGACAGATAGAGCTGTGCCGTTGCAGTTAGTAAAAAGAACTGAAGTACGATGGGCCTCATTAATCTCAAAAAAGACTAACACCGTCAACTAAAGACCAGCAGCTTTGACTGCACAAAGAATTGCAACAGCATGGCCAGCAGTCAATAAAGCTGGATCAACTCTGACCACCATATCTCCAAAAGTTGCATGGTAACATTTCATACAGGTCCATCCAACATATATTTTGCCCCAAAGGATTAATTCAGTATGTCACGAGCACATTGAGATAATCCATGCAAAAACTGAGAATTAGATAGCAAGCAAAGTTTGTTGCATCTGAAAAATACTGAGGAACGACATTATTAGCAATGATAAGTGTTCTCCATTATAAGCATCAAATGTTTTCAAGAAGCCAGGAAATTTGATAACCAGCCATCACAAACTCAAAGGCATGAATAGAGTAGTTTCTCTCAAGTAGCACTCTTATCTTTAAAAGATATCAGCTAGCTAATTGTATAACACATTATCCTACAGATATTTCAGAAACTTGTCAAATACTCCCTAGATTAAAAAATCAAATTGCTATTTCTACATAATTATCGATGCATCTTTTCAGATATATAATTACACAACTCCACATGCTTTCAAACAAATAAGAGCTGAAGAATAGACAAATAATCAGTTTCGCCAATATACATCCGGAAGGAAAAACTAGCCAAGACTAACCAATTCCATGGGATACAAGAAGCTTTCCGTCATTTCACGCAATCCAAAACTAACAAAGCCACACTGGTTGTTTTGGACGTACAGGCCATCATCTGACAAGGGGGAAGGAGAGGGCAAATGGAAGAGGAAAAGTAGGGGAGGAGGATCATACGGACCGATTACTCGCGCTTTCTCTAGCGCCGCCGCTTCGATCTGTTGGCCGCCGCCGCGGATGGGGGCGGGGTGGAGAGGAGGCGGAGTGGAGTGAGGGGAACGGAGGCGCCGCTGGTCGAGCGATGGGGACGACGGCCGACGGACGGGCACAGAAAAGGGGACAAGTGTTGCTGGCTTTAGGGCTTACAGAGAAGATGGGCTAGTTGGGCTGGGCTGGGCTGGATGCAATAAGAAGTGCTATTTTTAATAACTTTTGTATTAAAATTTTCCGATGTTTTACCAATTTTAGAGAAGCTTACGCCTCTCCGTACCACCATTTATTTAAGTACAAGTTGGGCACATGCACCCACTCACACCATACTTACTCTCACACATATCTACGTAGATATATTATAACATACGTCTAAATAAGATTAGAGTATAATATTACATAGTGTAGGTCTGCGTTTTGACCACTAAAAATACTCACACATGCATGATCTCAGAATTAAATCTCAAGAAAATGTAAGTAACCGTGCTGAGTTTAGGACTTGAATCTAAATGAATATGGTTCCAACACAAGACCCTAAACAACGGAGTTATACTATGTTTACCCCTCCGTACCATCATTCATCAAACTAAGAATTCAGACCGGGACATTTCATAGCAGGGGAGCCGGTAATTGCGTCATTTTGATTTTGCGACACTTGCCACCGTCATGCCAATTTTAAAAATGTGGTGCTGAAGTGAAGATTGCAACTTGCAACTGGGTCAGCCACAGGACGGCTGCTTTTGTTTTCGTTACCATGCCGAAAACCTGGATCGTAACTAGGGTTGACATTCAGAGCCAGGTTATGCCTAATGCTTTTGTTCTGTACCGATCTTACTGATCAAGCTGGAATTTTCTTCTCGCCGATATGATTCAACGACATTCCATTCATGTTTCCTTTTTTTTCTCTACATCGAGCAGCTGCTGCATATTGTCATTTATTTTACATCGCTAAATGGGCCATTTTCACGAATGCTTGGCGTCATCAATGACTGAAAAACCAACAGCATGTGGCAGTTAATTGCCCTTTTATTTCTTAAACACGTAGAGTTCCTTTTTTTTCTGTTTTGAGCTTGAAGGCCCGGGACTTTTATTCATCTTAATCCATGTTTTCAATTTTGCAAAATGTTTGCATGGTCATCTACTACCACTTGCGGAGGCTCATTAGGTCAGGTCGCGTTTGGTTTATGCGGACTGTGTTCGGGTCCTCCCTGTTGTCTAGTACGGGCCAATGCGAAACCTAATACGCTCCGGATCGGCCGTTTCCCGGTTGGGATACGCCTCCGTCCATGGATCCACAAATCGCGAATTCTTCTTGGATTACACCAAAATCCGTCAACCAAGTTCTCTTCTGTCTCTTCGATCAGCACGCGGGCCAAAGCCCCACCCAGGCCGTTTCGCAGGCTGTCTCGCTCCGCCTCCTCCAGGCTTACCCGGCCTGCTACGCTCCTGCCGAGCTCGCACGCCGCCGCTCCCGTGCCCGATCCAGACTCCAGCGCCGCCGCCGCCGCGTAACCCCTCGTGCACGTCTCCCTTCTCCGGTTATATAAGAAGAAGCCTTGGTTTCCGCTTGCACCCTCGCCTCTGAAACGCGATTCAACTCCCACACCCGATCAAGCCGGCCGCTGCCTCGCCGAACTCGGAGCTCCAAGGCGCGTCGACGCCCTGATTGAACTGATTCCGCCGCCTCCCGGTACGTTTACGCCAGCTCCACCACCACAGTATTGCTCGCCGTCGCTCTTTACGCGATGATCATCTTATATCTGCCGAGTAGCTGCTGCGCAGCGCGCCGTGCCAACCCTATACCGTGCCACGGCGTCTGTCGCCGACGAGTCAAGCCGCGGCGCCACCCGCATACGAGTCATATGACGCTGTTCGATGTGTTGAGAACGTCTGGTTGCGCTATTTTCTCGGAAAATGCAACTTTTTATGCCCTAGGCACGCACGTTCATACGTTGATTCCCTTATCCTATAATTTTTTTTCACATATCCTATTAACACAAATAAACAATACTGATAAACTATCTATCCGCATACTCTATTGGAATGTTTTTCTTTCCTATTTTTTTCCTTGCTTCACGTTTGTCTAAGACCATCTCCAACCATATTCTCTTCATTTCATTCTCTTCCCAATTCATTTCCCGTTCACATTCTCTTTATTTTCTCTCATCTATAACAGCTCCTTTCGAAGGGAATCACGAAGTGAAAGCAGAGAGAATTCCGTCTTAAAGGGAATGATCCTAAGAATCCATTCGTGACGGGAATTATGAAAAAAAAACTATTAAAGTATTAAAAGAAATGAAAATCCTATTGTGAAAAAAATTAGACAAAAAAGAAACTGTTAGAGATAGTCTACCAGCCTAAGCCGCCGCCGCCGCCACCCGTCCGCGCCACCTATTGCCGCATGCATGCATGGCGCATGAGTCATGTCACGCACGCTCAACCAGTGCCATCCAGAACCCCTAGATCGCCTTGTAGCACATGTGCAGACACGGTCTGTGGGCCGAAGCCTGGTCTCCTTGTTCGAACTCCGTTCGTTTCTCTATACTACCGTAAAATTATCTTCTTAGTGATATTTAGTTTTGAATTTGAATTAGTTCAGTTTTTTTGTTTATGTTATTTTCTTTTCTTTGATGGTATGTGTAGACCTTGACGGTCAGGATCTCTTCAAGGTAGGAGGACAAGACCAGTACCTCCAGCAAGACTCTTGTCGATTCACAGGTGATTCTTCCTTAGGACCTTTACCAGGGCTTTTCTATTCATCCCGTAACTTTTGGTATAAACACGTGCGTTTGTATTGTGTCCACTAGTAGTCTTATCCCTCCTGTTCTTCGAAGCTTTGGATCATAATCTTTGTATCCAACATAATCATATAGCATACTGTTGTGAGAACTGTTAAATATGGGAAGCTTGTGCTTCTTTTCTCCATTAACCCCTCAAAAAAAATTATGCGTGATATAATATTAAAAGATTTAAGATGCCTCGAATTGGGCATCTAGAGGCAGATTGGGTACATAGAGTTGCTTCCGAGCTCCAGTATCCTGCTGGTAGTATTGTGGTTTGCTACTTACAAAGAGATTACCACAATGTATGGAGTGTGGGTGTTTGGAGCTTTTGGTTTTGTAAACAGCGTCATGTGCTTATACCATGATACAGTCGATTCGCCAAATGCACAGTACTGGATGCGTATGAGATGATTACATCATGATATCGTGTTTTTGGCTTTTTTTTTAAGTTGCTTTTGGACTTTAGTTGTTGGTTTTTATAATAAAATCTTGTCTTCTCAGCACACCAAAAGCTAGAAAAGCTACTCCGAGCTAGTTTCTCAGATTCTAATTTATTTCCTTAGAAACAAACTTTTGGCTTCTTCTAAATTCACTTTTCAGCAATCCCGTTTGTTTAGGCTCCTAACTTCTGACAGCAGAAAAGCTATAAGCAGAAAACCAAATAAACAGTCACTAAGTCAGTTTTAGAAAACCAACTCGGATCACTATTTTAGAATCGACTGAGATTACATTTTTTTAGTAGTGTTAGAATTAAGATCATTTGAATCTCCACAGGTTATTGAAAACTAAATCATATGTCACATTTCCATGAGAATCCAATTATTATATATAGTGTTCATACATATGGAAACTCTTTTTTGTCTTTATCCCCTTGAAATATTTTCTAGGTCATTTATTGTTACAAGATCGAGGTAGTCTCGAATCAAGGATGAAGCGTAGAGTCATTGCTGAGCTCCAGTATCTTGCTGGTATCATTGCGTTTTGCTACCTGCATAGAGAGTACTACAGAAAAAGAGGACAAGAAGGGGACCCTCTTCTTTTTCTCACAGAGGTTGGAGCGTGTTTTTTTGGAGGTGTTGGTCTTGGAGGCAACATTGTGCACCGGTATCACGATGCAATTGCTTGGCTTAATGCGCGGTTGGCACGAACCCCGAGAAGAATATGAGAGGGTTATTTACATGCTCCGTTTGAAAGTACAAATCACTGTTGCTGTAACTTGCAACTGGAATAAAAAGGTCATGTAGGAGCACAAACTATGGTATTTTGGTTAATTATTCATGTTCGAGGATGTAGAACGAGTTTATTATGATCGTTATTAATTGAAATGCATGTATTGTATGTTGCTTGTTTTCATATGTAAGTAGTGTTCTTTGATATTTTTTTGGGTGTTTATGTAAATTTTTTCTTGATTGCTGTATTGTATTAGTGGCTTAGCACAACCACTTCACTAAATTCTGATATGGATAGCAGCTTTACAACAAAAGAAAAATAGAAAAAGCTGAACAGGACAATAGCCGCATCTAACAGACTAAACAAAATCAGAGGCACAGAAGAAGGGAAGTCTAGCTAAGCAAACAACAAAAGAAGGATCTGAACTTTCAGACTCTCCCACAGTCCCACCAAGTTAGTGAGTCACAACCATTTCGCGTGACTCGGCCACCTTTCTTTTCTCTCACCCTATCCCGGGTCAACTCGCTCTCATTTCTCTCCTCCCGGACTCTATCCAAATCTACAGCCACCTAGGCCGACCCCTCCTCCATCTAGATCTGCTAACGGTTTTGTTTCAATCGGGTTTAACATGAGTTATGTTTGGATGGTTTGATGGTTGGAGAGCTAACGGTCTGGAGTGGTTTGGCTTCCATCATCCAACAGGTTGGATTGGTCTGGAAAACCAGTCTTTAAAATCGATTTGAGAACCGATTTGAACCCACAGGTGATGCATGTGGTTCCTCACTAAACCCTTGACTCAAACGTCGTATCCCATGGTCACATTGCCCCCAGCTTATCGTCGCCTCCGTCTCTGCCCCCATGCTCTACCACGCGCTCTCCCTCATCCTCCGTAAGTGTGCATGCATGCGAACTTGATTATCTGACAAGTGAATGGAGAACCCGAGTGGATCGTAGTGCATTCTTGTTGCACGTTGCAACTAGTAGCTTGCATACGTGTAGATTATACTTCCTTCAGTCAAAAATATATGATGTTTTTTATTTTTTACGGTCTTCAGTATGCAACTTTAACCACTATTTTCAAGACAAATCTATATGTATGATTTTTATATTTTCAAACTAAATATTTTAAAAGCTATTGATGGTCAAAGTTTTAAAAGTTTGATTGGATCTTGACCAAAGTGTCGTGTATTTATAATCGGAGGGGTATACAGTTAGTTGTTGCATGCATATGATTTTCAAACTTCAAAGCGTGCGAGTGGTGAGCTTGCATGCAATGTGTTCGTGATCAATTGTGTCTTAAGTAATTGAGCGGCAGGATGTTATGAGGGCTTGGTTGTGTAACCTGAGAGGTCCAAAAAGCTTCTTTGTGTGCACATGTCGTGCTCCACTTGCTTCAGCTTGCAGGGCGAGTTTCGTTGGATCTTACATTCGCTAATGGCGGGTTAATGTGAAGCAGAGTAGTGTAGCAGTTAATTTGGACCTTTTAGTAACGGCGGGTAATTAACGGTGGGCCCTGGGAAACGGAATCCTCTGTCCTGTGTGGGGTCCAGCTATTCATGGTGATGGTGACACATGACAAATTTTATGTTTGAACTAGTTCATGCTTGTTAAATTGGTTTCTATTTTCCTTTTGGCAATTCAATTGGTTCTTATTTCTGAAACCTGCGTGCATCAATTCAAACCACGTGATCCTCCAACTTGTACGTGCCTTCCATTTTTGTTGTTGTTCGCAATTATATTCGTGCGGTTCTATTAGTGCAACTAGTTAGATTCAGCGGCTTCTATGTATTCATTAGTGCAAATTAACAAACTGGCACGCAACATTAGTTACGTGGAAATATATCCAAGAACAAATTAAGAGAAGCTATATAACAAACTGAAACAATCTTACGTAGCATTGCAGTTTTAAGTTAAATTAGAGTGTATTCACGGATTGCTCCACGCCCACCCTAGCCAGGATTAGTCAGTAGGCAAACACAGGTGCATTACAGCAGTGGGCATTGCTCTTTGATCCTCTCAGGTGCTATATTGCACGCATGCTACTTACTACATGTGCATTCTGTCCGCAGGAGATGGTGTGGGCGTGTGGATGTTGTGGCGCATCTATAATTGACCTTGGTAAATTTGGTGGTATTACTCTTGTACATTGGATAAAAAAAGAAAGAAAGAAGAAGATATTACTGTTGCACAAGGATCACAAACATGGGCGCTGGTGCTAGTGTTGGTGTTGTGGCGCATCAGCTGGCTATTCTCAAAGAGCGGTTGCGTGTCTTTGGTTCTGTAATTTAATTAGTCGTAGCGTCTTCCTTTTTTGGTTGCTTTGTTTTCCTTGTAATTTTCATTGGCGCTAAGTCAATATGACTTGAACCTGACGAGGGTCGCTGTGTAACGAATCTATTTTCTATTTTAATACAAAGATACATAGCTCTCTTGCGTATTTAGAAGAAAAAAAGTTCACAAACATTGTTCCCCTTCCTGTGTGTGTGCGGGCCGTTTGTTTCGTCTCGGCTTCACATCTGGATGGTCCACGCGAGGTCAGAGAAGAGCCGGGAGACCAATGAATGGAATGGGGAAGAGGTATCCTCGTTTGCTTAATTACCTAGCTGATCGCTGTAAATGAAAACGAAGAATGCGATCGAGTTGCACGATCAAACAACGTACTCAGGCTATTCAGCCAACGATGGATTGGAGCACGGTGTTACCAGGAAAAGAAACAACAATATTGTCATTTGTGCAGCTTTAATTTGGTCCGGAAATCGACAAGAATCAGCACAAACAAATGTAAGTGGTATGTCACCTGAGGTCTATCTTACCTCCGGTTATAACCAGTGAAATCAGACAGAACTTTCGGATCATTACCATGTGCTAGTACTGTAAGCTCTACGTACAGAAAAGCACTACGTGACACACAGCACATTATGTTCAGTCCACCGCTGTCATTCGCATCAAATCGAACGATTGATCCTTGGTACCGGTGAATCATCCACTTGGAGAATTTCTACAGTAAGATCCTTCCGGCGATCCTTCGTCCGTTGTACTCGTCGAAGGAGCGTCAATCTGCTCAAGCAAACAACATAAGATCAATCATGGTGCACGTGTTACATCAGCATAACACGGTGTGATATCCCATATCAGGAACATGCAGATTTCCAAGTAGTACCAGCACCAGTGTGGTTTCTGGTTGCGTGTAAGTGTGCCACGAAGCAAGCATCAACGTTGATAGAAGTGTGCCTGATTTGTGAATTCAAGCACAAGAATAATTTTCTACATAATGCTATTCCTGTCCGGTTTTTGAATGGTCCTTGTAATGAAAAAAAGGGTGTAATTAGGTTGATAGGTTTTATCTGTATTATCGTTTTAACTTGTGCAATTTGGATGCCGCTGGAACATATGAAGTGCGATATTGCTGAACTGATTGATAAACGGTTGCATTCCCTTAAATGCGTTGCTTTGGTTTTGGAAGTGTTTCTGATGCAAATTTCAGGTTCTCATTTCTTGAACTGATTGTATCTAGGTACTTGTCCAATCGATTAAAATTACTTGTTTATATGTTACGAGAAAATTATGTGAATTCAAAGCATGCCCACCTGACGCTGGCCGCGCGCTCATACCTTTTTTGACGACAATCTCAATGCTATGATTAATCTTGTTTATCTAGCTTTGCTAGTGTAGTACAAATGAAACTTGGCATAGCAATATACATCAAGCTATGCAGTGATCTATCCTACCAATTCTAAATCACATTAATAACAGAAATTAGAGTTCTGAAAGGACTTTGGGACAATAATTATTGACCATTCTTTTCAGAAACATGCAACACATAAAATATATGCACTTGCTTCGAAAAAATATAAAAATATATCTCATTTTCGGCCTTGTTCAACCTTCCTGTCCAGCCGGCAGAAGTACAGCTGTACAGGAACTCACTGAGTAATTCTTTCCAATAACCCAACATGCAGATCAATTTACGAATTTAAAAAAAATAATTATTCTATTGGATTGGATTCTCGAGAAAATTCAAAGAATCTCTACTACTTAAAAAATACGTAGTGATTTCCGCACCAAACTGAACGTTCTACCTCTACGTCCTGCAGACTACCTCTAAACTTCGCATAAATTACCCACCTCATGTCACTCGATAAATACTCGATTTTCTTTCCTCGTCACCCGTTCGGCTTCTCCCCGACCGGGCATCACCCTTCTCCCCACTCCCGACCTTGCTCTTGCGATTCTCTCCTACTGTATCGCCTTTAGCCCGAGCGCTTGAGGGGAGCCGGAAACGTTCACGAAGCATCGCACCACTGTCTCCCACCGCGCATCAACCATCTCCAACCCACACGCGCCACCTCAAATTGACCACCACGAGTTGCGCAACCCTCAAACCCTAGCCTCTGCCACAGGGGGCAAATCCACAAGGGATTTGCGCACAGGAGCAGCAGGAGGTCGAGAGGACGAGGAGGGTGAGATGGGGATGCCGGAATTGCGCAACTGCTCGCCGAAGAGGATGCTCATGGCACGGGGAGAGGAGGTGGAGGAGATGGAGCTGCGGTCGAGTTTTGTGCGAACCGGAGGGGGAGAGCACTTGAGACCTCCAAATTGGAGAGGAGGAAGGAGAGGAGAGCCACGCCAACCCTCGAGCCCGCGTCCTCCAGCCACACGACGTGCGAGCACGCGAGGGACTCGGGCGGCCATGGTCGCCGCCACCCCCTCTGTCTTATCGTGAGAAAACCCACACACGGGAGAATCCAGGGATGAGGCCAACAATCTGGGCCTGTGTGGCTACTCGGCCTATGACCTTGAGCAGTGTTCTACACGAGCAAAAGAAAAAAAATGATGTTGAAGCATAGCCAAACCGTGCATTAAGCCATCACGTGCAAAACACATGCAATTTACTAGTTACAACAAAATCTTTGGAAATCACATTTTTAGTTAGGAACTTCTATGGATTTTATTATTCTTCATTGGATCCAAAATAGAAGAATAAAATAATAGGTATAAGAGTTAAGTTAAGTCCAAAAAAGAAAGGAGGTTCATGCCAAGAACGCATTGCTTGTGCTGGTAACAACCATAAGAACTCAAAGGTAAGCTCACATTGTTCAAGAGTATCCATGACTGAGAATTCATGTTACAAGTGGAGTGCAAGAGCATCAAGCATTCAAGCTTCTACATTACACTAACCCCTCCGGAATCAACTCAGACAACTTCACACAAGCAAATTATATCAGAATTTCACAATCTAACTGGCGTCATTTTCTTCTTCTTGTGGAGTAGTGTAGGCTTTTTTTGGAGACCCCGATGCCTTGTTCTTTTGCGGCAGAAGCAGCACATGCTGGTTCATCAGGGTTGGACCGAAGTCGGGGTAGAGGAAGGACTCAACATATTCCTCCACATTTACTTCCAATTTGCATTCTCATAGTACCTAAAACAGCAATAGGAAATCAGAAATCTCAATCAAAAACAAGGAGATAACAAAAGAGTACTGAGACACAAATATGCACCCTGCATTTCCAACCTTGATTGGAAATCGAACCTTTCTATTCTTTTTATGCTGATCAAGAAGGTAACTAGTGATGCTTCTTTCTATGCTGGGCAGCTGCAGGTTGCAACATCAGCTTTCTGAATCAAAAAAATGTTAGAAGGATGTATGGCTGATATGGCCCTGCAATCTTCAGTTACAGAGCAGCTCTCCTCTGCAGCGGCAATTTTCATTGCAGACTCCAGGCCTTTGCCACGCCTGCCTCGCTCCTCCCACGCTCGCCCGCTTGGCCCAGCACGTAATTTGTAAACTGAACGGTGACAAAATCCTAATGGCTTTTTTTCTTCTTTAAAAAATGACTTATCAAGAAAGAAAAACTCAAACTAAGAATGATTTATAGGAGACTCTTGTGCATTTGTCTTAAGAAAAATAAAACAGGGCTATGTAGATAAGGGCACGTGGCGATTTTCACTTTCTCCATTAAAAAGTCAGATCAAGAATGATTTTTACATGTGTGATGCTTGAGGCCAGCCCACCTCCAGGTTCGAGCCTCCAGGAAAGGGGTTGACAGAGCCTCCTCCACTGCCTTCTCTGCCTCAGCAGTGATGGACGCAGATCTAATAGGTAGGAAACTCTCTCTTCCTCCTCCTCTACCTCCTCTTTCTTTTTTTTTCTTCATCCTCCACCTCCTCCCTCCAGCTCTAATCTTCAATTGAGTTCTAGTCGGTAGGGGCTGTAGCCCCAGCCTCCTTAGATCCATCCCTATGCCTCACAAGCCATAATCTGCATAGTTAGTGTACAAACTATGACTGATTAATGGTTGTTGGGCTGTTCTACGGTACTCCTCTTACCTCCTTCGAGTTGAAGGTAAGACGAGTATTAAATCTCAACCATCCATTGATCAAGGGCAGGTTTGGCCACAGGAGTATCTACCTATTATGGTAAATTACCAGCTATTTATATAAGAGAACGTTTTAAAGGAATTTAATTCTCTTTCTAATATTAATACATGAGCAATTAGTTACACCAACCATGCATTTACATGTTGAGTGACGAATTTATTCTCTTGATCTAAGTTAGATATATATAAGTGGGGGTGTGATTCTGTTTTTGAAAATCTACAACATAGTATTTAAAAACACATTAAGCATGTTATATGTATTGTCAGAAATAATATGTACATTTATATCTAACTTGCCTTAACACTAAAAATTCCTATGTGATAATCACACATTGTAATTTGTAATTTGCACAACATGTTGAAGGAAAATGGAGTCTCAAGAAAAGATAGTAACATAGCTCCCCTTTGTGCATGCATGAGAAATTAGAACCAAATTTGGCATATACAGCTAACAATAATTACCATCATTATAACTTTCTATATTTATCTTGTGCTTTAATGGTAATATTATTTTCTTCCTTAATTATACGAAGTGAAAAGTCAATATTATCCCTATATAGTCATTGGTGACCTCTTACATACTAAGAGGTAATAGTGAATACTAGCCACTAGATTAAGAAAGATTAATGGCTCCTATTAATTTGGGTGTACTGTAAAATTTCCCATGGTTGTATCGTGAGTAAATGATGAACATGGCACTGTGGACATGACGATGTTTTCAGATAGAAAGGGAAATTGACATTCTTGTCTGTTAGTATCTGAGGGCGGATATATGTTGAAAATAGGAAGACTGTAACTAATAACAGTTGCAGATTGATTAGACTGCACTCGCAAGTTTTGCAATTCATGCAGGCGGGTGAGGATTTGTGCATACGATGATTTATTCAAAAACAGGAAGGTTTGAACAGAAGTTTGACGTAGTTGCTGTAAGAATGTAAAATTTGAAGTGCAATGCTTGTGTATTGGTTTCAAAATGAAAAACTAAAAAGTTTCAGGAGTGCAAAGAAAATTCCTGCGTTATATTTTATAACATCCTATCGTTTAATTTTTATCAAACACTCCCGGAAAAAATGTTGGAAACTACAAAGGAGGAAAAAAAAAAGAATTTGCAAAAGGAAAAAATGCACGCAAGTAGAAAGCCCAGCCGGCCCGCGTGGGCTTGACAGCCTGGTGCGCGGCGCGAGGATGTCCTCCGCCCGCGCGCCGCGTAACAGGCTTCCTTTTGCATACCCGAATGCGAGTTGTCACCCCAGCGACCCGGTTCTTCCCTTACCTGAGTTCGAACCGAACCCGTCTCCTCTCTTCCCCGGCCCTCGCTCGGAGGCCGAAACCCTAGCCGCCGCGCCGTCCGACGGCATGCTCGCCGGCGTGAAGCTCATCCCTCGCGACCAGATCCTGTCGTCCCAGAAGCGTGGAGGAGGCGGGGGCTCCGATTCCGACGGCTCCGACGGCAAGAGACCGGCGAAACAGGATAAGAAAGGGCGGGGGGAGGAGAAGAGCAGGCGGAGGGGGCGGCGGCGTCGGAGGAGCAGAAGGTGCAGCTCGGGAGAGGAGTCGGGATCGGAAACCGATGATTCTATCGGTGAGGAAGAAGAGGAGGAGGTCAGTCGCAGCAAGCGCCGGGGTAGGCATCGGCGGCGGCGGCGGCGCAACTTCTCTGACGACGACGAGGAGGAATCCAGCGACCAATCTGATAGGGGGAGAGGTAATTGTAATAGTTAGTTTGGTCAGGATGTGTTCCTCTGCTGAATTTGTAAAGAGCTTGATGTCTGAGGTATTGCTATTTGTTACAGCCAGTGGCAAGGGGAAGCGGAGAGGCGATGATGAGGATGACGACGAGGAGGAGGAGATCGGGGGTGAGGGGTTAAGGGCAAGTGAGGTGGTCAGGAGGGAGATGGGCCTCGAGTGGATGCTCAAGCCAGCAAGCAGTAGTAGGGATGAGGACAACCGTGCTCATAAAGCTGATGATGAGAAGAAAGCCGAGGCTGCAAATGAAGAGGTAACGGTGCTGCCCCTTCTCACATGTTGTATGCCATGAGTGCTTGTGTTGACATGTCGTAGTAACCCGCGGTTCACTTGACTACTGATAGGTGAAGAGAGCGAATCCAAAGGAATTGAACCCATACTTGAAGGACGATGGTAGCGGGTACCCAGAAGAGTCTACCCCTTCAAATGCGGGCAGTCGGTTGCTTGCATCCTCTGTCGTGGGTGATGGAGGTGCTAGCTGGAGGCTTAAAGCTTTGAAGCGTGCAAAGGAGCAAGCAGCTCGTGAAGGAAGAAAGCTTGAGGAGGTAAGCACATAGCCACATGTAATTATTGGAACGAACCGAATTTAGGTACTTTATTTCTTACTAACTTCTATGACTGTTCAACTGCTATAGGTTGTTGAAGAGAGATGGGGCTCGTTAGGCCACTTAGCTGTATCAGTTTCAGCATCGAGAGCTGCCCCTTCACGTGCTCACTTGCATGCCATTAGAGGCAGAAAAGCTGGGGTAGCTGACAACTTAGAGGAACATGCCAAAGGAAATCCAGAGGGTCACCAAGGTGGTGACAGTGGTGGCCGTGAATATTTACGGGATGTTTCGTCTCAGCGTCATGTCATGAGAAAACCCAAACCCGATTCTGTGCCATGGAAAAAGAGAAGACAGAATATATCTTCTGAGGATCAGGCACTTATCTCTTCAGCAGTAGCAGGCATAAATAAGTTTTCTGATGATGGAAGCTTTATGCAAAAGATTAACAATCTTGAAAGTAAGGATGCAAATGTTTCAACTGCTAGTGCTAGTGCTGATGAGCAGAGGGACAATGAGCAGAAGCCCATTAAGCAGAGTTCAAACAAAGCACCATTAGTGAGCACTCAAAAGCTAAATGCAAACCAATTAGCTGCAAAGATTCTGCAGCTCCGAATGAAAGGCAAGCATGAAGAAGCTGAACAACTTTCGGTATGTTTTCCAAGTAGTCTTCTTGTGGCAAATTGACAGAATCCTTTTCTGAATGAGTGAATCGGTAGTAAAATTATTTTGTTTGCAATGCGACAATAATGGGAATTAAAGATGGCCAACTGGGCCGGGCCTAACGGGCCAGCCCGCGGCACGGGAAAATTGGCCCGGCCCAGGCACGGCATGGCACGAAAGTAAATGGGTCGTGCTGGCACGGCACGGTTAGGCGGGCCGTGCCTGGGCTGGAGCCGCGGCATGCCGGGCCGGCACGGCACGGCCCATTTAAGTTTTTCTATTTTTTAAGGTTTTATATAATTTATTTATCCCTAATACATAAAGAGATCCTTAACAGGGTGGTAGAGTCATTGCTTCCCATGTATGAGGTCTTGAGTTCGATCCCTGCATTCGGCGGTTTTTTGATGTTTTTCGGGTTTCTCACGTGTTAACGGGCCGCCAGGTCAGAAAAATACTAATGGGCCTATCGTGCCACGGGCCGGCACGGCACGGCCCTATCTTAAATGGGCTGTGCCTGGGCTGCAACCACGGCACGTGGGCCGGCACGGCACGGCCCGTTTAGCTAACGGGCTGCAACGGGCCGTGCCCAAAACGGGCCGTGTCTGACTGGGCCCGTGCCGTGCCGGGCCGGGCCGGGCCGCCCATTTGGACATCTTTAATGGGAATACACTGAGTCTCAGATATTCATCTGATATAACAGTAGAGATGTGCCATTTCTTGCCTTTTCAATATCAGCTTAGTCCTAACTCCTAAGATAACTATGGTAGGAATGACTCTGTCGATCCATTCTAGAATCATATTTTTCTAACATAATGTCATCATAAATTTGGACCAAGTATATATTAACTCAGAATTTAGGAAGCAGGGATAAATGTTTTGTTATCTATGGAAATAGGGAGAAGTTAAAATAATATTTCTATTTCCTTGAATCTACTGTAGTCAGTGGCAATATCTGAACTGCTCTTCATTCTTTGTCAGAGAGAAATGGAAGCTTTGGTGGAGAATCAGGATACTGCCCTTGAAGAGCCTAGGCATGACAAAGAAAGGAGCTCAATCAGGTTAGGGATTGTCCATGCACCTATATTTCTGTTGGGAAATATTCTTGTACTAAATGATTGATATCCAGTGTATTATGGAAAAGAATTTCCTATGTCATTTGTTATATTAGCACTTGTAGTTCTATAGTTTACAAGGCCTGCTGAACACTGATTTTCTTTTCACCTGTAGGCATACAATAAGGCCTAGTGCAGCTGATCTCAGGAAAAGAGAAGAGGATGCTGACCGGCATTTGGCTAATAAAATTATGCACAATAAACAGTACAGCATGTCTAAAAGTATAGAGGATGAATATGATTTTGGCGATGCTCCCAGTAAAAAAGACAAAAGGAAGAATAAAGAGGCACATGAGGAGAAGAGCGCTCGTAGGCCTATGTTGACTCAGAAGGAGCGTTGTTTGTATTGCTTTGAGAACCCATCCAGGCCAAAGCATCTGGTTGTTGCTATAGGGAACTTCACTTACCTGATGCTGCCACAGTTCGAGCCTGTTGTCCCTGGTCATTGTGCTATCCTTCCGTTACAGGTGAGACAATTTTGCTTGCCCCGTTGCATTTGCTGGAAGTAAGCTTGCATAAGAACTGACCAGCTGCAACTTCTTTGTGCTTTTGAATAGGCTATTTTATGGAACTTTCTGTCTTTCATTAGAGCTCTTGTGAACAGACAATCAGCTTCTTGAATATTGATGATTTTGTTAATGGTTGCAGCATGAGTCTGCAACAAGAACAGTTGATCAGAATGTTTGGGGGGAGATTCGCAACTTCAAGAAGTGCCTGCTGAAGATGTTTGCACAGCAGGACAAGGATGTGGTCTTCATGGAGACTGTTGTAAGCTTGGTCAGACAGCGAAGACATTGCATGATTGAATGCATCCCTGTCCCTTGTGAAGTTTCTAACAATGCACCCATGTACTTTAAGAAGGTCAGTTGTCTATTGCTACTTGCATAACTGAAACTGTTCTCATGTGCTTGGGGGTGTAATGAGATTAATTATGTTTACTCCAGGCGATTGATGAAGCTGAAGAAGAATGGAGCCAGCATGAAATGAAGAAGCTTATCACAACAAGTGCAAGCCGCAACTTGCGGCTAGTCATCCCGGAGAACTTTGCCTACTTCCATGTGGAGTTCGGGCTGGACCATGGATTTGTTCATGTAATAGATGATGAGAGCAAATTCAATGCTGGATTTGGATTAAATGTCATCAGAGGGATGCTCCGCTTGCCAGAGGAGGACATGCACCGTCGGCGAAGGCATGAGTCCTTAGATAAGCAGAAGCAAGCTGTTGCTAGCTTCATGAAGGACTGGGAGCCCTTTGATTGGACGAAGCAACTTGATTAGATGTAAATACAATTTTCGAGAGCACTTGAAAGAAAATCTTGCACGAAATTAGTGCTAAAAGATTTTTAGAGAAGTTTGTACTGATGTCATGTATTTTGTGTTTTAACAATTCTGTTTCCTTATTTGCAGTATTTTACTTGCATAAGATATGGCTGTAACTTGCTGTTTCTTTGAATTGTTGGAGTCTTGTGATTTCAATGTTCGTGCAGTCCATAATTTTGAAACTGACAAAGTGCAGTAATGCACCCCAGAATATCATCTTAGCCAACCTAGTAAAAAATAAAATAAAAATGTTTTTTTATCTAGAGCAAGGAAATGTGGTACCGTGATTCGTGACTCTTGCCACTGTCATCCAAATTTAAAAATTCGGTGCGAAACTGCTGTTGTTCTGAAAGTTTGGATAACTTAACAGACTAACAATTCTAGAGTTGGCGTTGCAAACTCAGGTTAGACTGAATTTTCGTTCTTTTCAGCACTTTAACAGTTTTATTTCACGATTTTCGTCATAAAGGAATTCCTAAGGTCAATCCTTCTAAGACGGATTCTCTTTCCTTTTTTCTCTCAAAAGGAAGCTGTTGGAGATGAGAGAAAATAAAGTGAATAAAAATAAGAAAGAGAATTGAGAAAATAAAGAGAATAAAAATGAGAAAGAGAATCGAGAAGGGAACGAAATGAAGAGAATATAGTTAGAGATAATCTTAGTACTGAATAACTCAGAGAAGGTTTTCGTTTTTCTTTGTCCTCGTAATATATTGCACTCCTAAGGTTTCTGATGGCTTATGCCTTAGATCATCTCTAATCATATTCCCTTTATTTCGTTTCCTTCTCGATTTTTTTTCTCGTTTTTATTATCTTTATTTTCTCTCATCTCCAACAGCTTCCGTTCGAACGGAATCACGAAGGGAAAGTAGAGAGAATTCTGTTCTGAAGAGAATAACACTGAGAATTTCTTCGTGACGAGAACCGTGAAGGAAAACCGTTGGAGCGCTGAAGAGAACGAAAATTCCTTCACGACAGGATTTTCGCCTCGGACGACAAACCTTTGGGCATAGTCTTATGCCTTTTGATTTGGTCGTGCACTGATTCTACCGACCAAACTTGGAATTATCTTTTGCTAATTCCAGCTCTCATTCACGTCGAACCTGCTCGAAACCGAACCTTTCTCTTCATTTTAATTTGAGCAGGAAGGAAACTAGCGATGTTTCTTTGTACGTTGAGCAGCTGCAGGTTGCAGCATCTGGTTGAAATCAAGTGGAAGAAGAATATATGGATTATTTGGCTTGATTATTTCATCTCCCGTAGCAGTCTGGCAGAGCAGCGCTCCTCTGCAGCGGCAATGCTCACCGCAGACCTTCCAGATTAGCACGGGTCTTCGTTTCTTCGTCGTATTGTAAGTGCACTTTTCAGGCGCCTGATATCTTATTGTGACTTGTTTTGGCCGTGCACTGATTCGGGACCCTGTTCTGAACCGAACCTTGGTCCCCTTGCATGTTGTGCAGGAAGGTAACCACTAACCAGTGACGTTGTTTTCTAGTATGTTGAGCAGCTGCAGCATGAGCTCGAAATCAGGCAGATGAAGTGAATATCGCTGAGGTGGCCCCTTTCCCGATTATTATCTCGTAATAGCGGAAGCTGCATCCCTCCAATATTCAGTCTGGCAGAGCAGCTTCCGTCTGCAGCTGCAGTGCTCATTTGTTGCAGTCAGTCCGCACAATCAACGGGCACGCCCGGTTTTCAGGCTTCTGAAGAAGCTGAAGGCCCCTGCAGCCGTGCTGTTTATCTCAAAAGAAGTTCATCCGAAACAACACGCATACCTAGTTACCTAGAGAAAATTGATTTTTTTTTTTTGCCAACTATCAAGAGTGGGCTTGGCCAAAATGCCACTCTCAACATGTAACACTCTAAAATGTCATTCTCAACACAGAACTTCGATGATTTACCACTCTTTAACGATTTTACCCTTGGCCCCAACTGTCGGTCCTCCTCTCTCCACTCTTATCTTCTTTTTTGGGTCCCACTGCCTTTCCTCCTCACATGCTTGCTGCTGATAGATGAGATCTCCACCCGCAGGTAGAGATTCACTGGGGGTGGTGAGATGGAAGGGCAACAGATCCTTGTTCCCCATGAACAAGCTTGTATTGAACCGCGCCGTCGCAACGGCTGCTGTGCCGGAACCGGTACGGTTGGCGAGGAGCACAGGGATGGGGCTTGAGTGGTGGTTGTAGGAGATATCAAAGGTGGAGAGGTGGACGAGGAGGTCGAGCTTGTCACGGATGGGGCCGGACAATTGGTTGTCGTGAAGATCTACGATGTTGAGGTATGCACAGGTGGAGAGCTCCGTCGAATGAAGGTTGGTGCTGTTAGAGAGCTCCGGTGGGATGGTGCCATCGAGGGAGAAGCGTGAGAGTGCGAACTTATACATGCACCCGTTGTAGGCTGCCTCACTCTAGGAGGGAAGGGGTTAGGAGATGGTGTCCCGATGGCGGAGGAGCTAGGGGTTGGCGGGAGGATGAGTCTGTGGCCCAGCGGCAGAAAAGGGGAATAGAATGACTAAAAAAAAGATATTGGGGAGGAAGATTACTTTGACATATGAGACCAATGGTATGATTGTCTAAAGTTGAGTCCGTGGCTCGGCGGTTGAAAAAAGAATAGAATGACTAAAAAAAAAAGATAGGAGGAAGATGACTGTGACATATGGAACCAATGATATGATTGTCTAAAGTTACAAATTGTCAATATAGCAATGAAGAGAGTTATATTTTAGAATGATGTATGTTGAGAGTGGCATTTTGGGAAGCCCACTCTTGAGAGTGGCAAGAAATCAATTTACTCAGTTACCTACCCTGCTCAAGAGAACATGGACACCTGTCCCGCTACCTTCGTTGGGGACGCCTGACAGCTCGCAGACCTGACGACGCCAAGCTCGCGGGATCGCTGCCATTTCCATGAGTCGTGGGGAATGAAGCCTGGTCCGAAACCGCGGTGCCGCACCCGTGCGTCTTCGGACCGGGCATCATTCCCCTCAACAACCATGAAGCGATCGACGCAACGCTGAAACGAAATCCGAACTGCGCCGTGCGGTGTAAACGCCCGCAGCTATATATCCGGCAGCAGAGAAGAGAAAGGAAGAGGAGACGTCGAGAGCCGGACGCGGCAGCCGAGATCTTGGGTGCCAAGAGGCGGCCCCGATCAGATGCTATTCGCGTCACTTTCTTTTCTGAGACGACAGGGCGATCTGGTACGGGGCCGCGGCAAGCGACCGGTTGGTTGGGGGCACGGTTATGCCGCAGGTAGCAGAGGCGAGTGGTTCCTTCGTTGTCGTGGTGGTGGCGTATCGATCGAGCCGGGGCGGATCCGGCGATGTGAAGCGCGAAGCGATTCGGCTGCAAAGCGCGGTGACTTTTGCTCCCCACTTGCGACGGGAAAGGGAGGTTGAGCTGAGCGGAACCTTGTCGCGCCCATCGTCAAATGGTCGGGATTCCAAGCTTAAGGATGAAGCTACAGACGCCATGGCCACGACGCAGGTGTGTTCGTTGGTGCTTTCGATCGTTCGAGTCCTAGTATGCATCAGCTGGTTCCGGCGCTTGAAGTCCCTTTTCCTTTAGACTAAGCTAGTGTACGTTTTCAATTCCAAAAGGAAAAAAATAATAATATTAAGGTAGTGCTTGGACTTTGGACAATATTCAGATTTCTTTTCGAGACACAAGATTAAGTTACGGGTGAAGTGAGACTTTTTTAAGTACAAATCGGCTGCACACATTACGCACGTCATACTCACACCCACACCTATCCATATATGTACGTTCTAACACATGTTTAAATAAGATTAGAGATATAATCTCACGTAGTACGGATATGTGGTTTAACTGCTAAACACACTCAATGTGAATGTATTATTCATCTCAGGATTTAATAAAAAATATAAACATCTATACCGAGTTTAGTATTCGAATCCAGATACATAAGTTCTACCATAAGGATCTAACCAACTGACCTGCTTAGTTCACATTGGAGAAGTGAGATGAGGGCACGGTCAAACAAAGAGATTATTAGCGAGTGAAAGCGGAGGCATAGTCCAAAAGACTCAAGCTCCCGTGCGCGGTTCTCACCAACGGCAGGTTTTACCAATCTTACTGGGATCTCATAGGGCGAAAGGTCACTCGGGCAATTTTGTACTTTCTTAATGGTGGTGCTCTACCAGAGGAGATCAATAGTACAGTCATTGTCTTGATTCCTAAGGTGAGAAGTCCGCAAGAATTGAAGCATTTTCGCCCCATATCCTTGTGTAATGTAATCTACAAGCTTTGTTCTAAAGTGATGGCAAGTTCGTTTGAGGGTTTTTCTAGATGAAATCATTGCCGAGGAGCAAAATGCATTCGTACCACGCAGACTTATCACTGATAATGTGTTAACGGCATATGAGTGTACTCATTATCTGAGAAGGAAGAAAGGAAAGACGGGAGCTTGTGCAGTGAAGTTAGATACGTCTAAGGCATACGATAGAGTGGAATGGTGTTATCATCCTTCTGAAAATCGGTTTTGCAGCTCCGTTTGTTTCCTTGATCATGAGTTGTTACTTCGGTTTCTTTCTCTGTACGTGTTAATGGTCAGCTCTCGGACATCTTCAGACCAGCAACGGGAATACGCCAGGGAGATCCTATATCTCCCTATCTCTTCTTGCTTTGTGCTGAAGTCGGTTGGCCCAATGCATCTATCCAGAGGTGTACGTGTTAGTTATACATTCTCCATGGATATCACACATTCTCTTTGCAGATGATTGTATCGTTTTCTCAGAAGCGTCGCATAGAGGGGCAGACCGGCTACAATACATTCTGGAAACATATAGTAGAGGGTCGGGACAATTGGTTAACCGAGACAAATCTGCTGTGTTCTTCAGTAAAAATAGCACAGATGTGATGAAACAAGAGGTCTTCGCCGGACTGAACATTCATACAGAGGCTCTCATTGAAAAGCACCTGGGTTTACCAACTGCACTTGGCAAATCGACAAAAGAAGCCTTTGCTTATATGCCAAGCCAACTGAAGGGATTGATTGGAGGATGAAGTGAAAAGGACCTTAGCTGTGCTGGCAGGGAGGTGCTTCTAAAATCTGTTGCTCAAGCGGCTCCGACATATCCCATGAGTTGTTTCAAGATTCCGGCTGAAACTTGCAAGAAGATAACATCCATTTCTAATTATTGGTAGGGCAGTTCAGCTGATAATCGTCATATGCATTGGCAAAGATGGGACCATCTAACTAGGCCGAAGAGACAAGGAAGTATGGGTTTTCGAGATCTACGTCTGTTCAATATAGCAATGCTCAGAAAACTAGGTTGGAGGCTGATGATAAATGCTACCTCACTTTGTGCTCGAGTTCTAAAAGGAAGGTACTACCCAATCTCAGATTTCCTATCTGCTACTAGAAAGAAACATGCCTGTCATACTTGGAGAGCAATTTTGGCTAGACGTGAGGTACTGCAAAAAGGCCTGATGAAGAGGACAGGCAATGGAAACACAACGTCTGGGCTGATAGGTGGATCCGGGATCATTTCAGTGGACACCCTTTACTTCACCTGATGATCAACCGGTCCATCTCGTTGCCGACTTGGTGGAACGAGGACTTGATTAAGCAGATTTTTTTGGATAGATGCTGAAGGGATTCTATGAATCCCACATGGTAATGTGGTAGATGTTGGGATATGCGTCGAATATGTGTATATGATCGGTTACAGATACACTTGAGTAATTGGACGGGACTAAAAATAGAATTGTAGTCGGACTCCTATTTAGGATCTATAAATATTGGGTAACATCGTGTAACCACAACGACATAAAACAGACTAGTTGGGGATGAGCGTCTATAGTCATGCCCTAAAGATCTAGGTAAGATGGCCGAACCTTGATAAAAAAATATCGTGCCTTGGTGTGTTAATCTTGTGTTTGGCTTATCGATCTTGGTGTGCTTTTGCTAAAACTCCAATAAGTGGTATTAAAGTTATGGTTGGATTGGATCTAGAGACAGTGGGTGAAAGATCATATGAAAGCTCGAGGATTATGCTTCCACAAGGTGTCATGCAACACACATGCGATGTGGGGCGGACATGGCGCAAGATGAAGCATGACGACGGCTGGTGCGCACAAGCGGTGCGCGTACCGCCGGTGCGGGTCGACATGAGTGTCGGCGGGGGCTAGGGTTGCTAGCGGATGGCGTCGCTGTGGGCGACACGGATGTCATCGAGGAGTCATGGACGCACGGGCGAGGTGTGCTTAGGGGTAGTTCGGCCTCGCATGATTCGTTAAGGCCTTTTGGTGGTGTGACTATGGTGGTTACGTGCCCATTTGACAGCGCGAACAGTGACACGGAGGATGTAGGCAAGATAATCGAACCTTGTTAAAAAATATTGTGTCTTGATATATCGATCTTGTGCTTGGCTTGACAATCTTGGTTGTGCTTCTGCTAAAACCCTAACAACAGAAGATTTTTGGGCTTGGCCCTTGGAAAGACTGGAGACATTCAGTTAAGACAGCGTATCGCTTGTTAGCTGTTGAACGACAACATCAAGAAGAGGAACAGTTGCCGGGTTCCTCATCGGGTGGAGACTGGAAGCACATCTGGAAACTCCATGTTCCACCAAAAGTGAAAGTATTCTGGTGGCGAGTTCTTAATGAATTCTTACCAGCTCGACAGATTCTAAATCGGAGACACATTGAACTGATTGCAAACTATGAGGTGTGTGGAGCTGAGGAAGAATCAATCAGGCATGTACTTGTTGAATGTTCGGCGGCCAGATTATTTTGGAATTGCACTCGGGAGCTCACTGGTGTCAAACTCCCAAATCTGCACCTGCACACTTGGGCATGAAATCTTGTATTTTCTGTAGTATGTCCGAAAAGGGAAGCGGCGGTAATAATCTGTGGCATGTGGACTCTATGGATGGCTAGAAACAAGAGAAGGCACGGAGAGGCCATGATGTCGGTGAGACAGACCATCTTCTGGGTGCGTGATACGGCCTATGATTTGTGGCAGATTTTACATTCAGGGAAGCAGCTGAAGGCAGTGGAAAGACCAAAAAAGCTGGTCCAAACCTCCACCGGGATGGCTCAAATGTAACACTGATGGAGCCTTCTTTGCAGATGTTAGTAAAGGAGCTACTGGCATGGTTATGCGTGATGACAATGGCAGGCTCTTGGGTGCACGATACATCTAGTATAAGCACTCGATGAGCGCATTGTCCTTGGAAGCCTTCTCATGCAGGGATGGTGTAAAATTTGCAATCCAGCGAGGAGCACACCGGCTGACACTAAAGACAGATAGCCAGGTTTTGGTGGGGGCTCTGGAATAATCTGAAGCCCCAGCGGTCTGAGATATCTTTAATTCTCAGAGAATAGAGGATCTTTGTAGTTTAAACTTTGTTATGTTAATCGTTCTGGTAACAAGTACCTAGGAAAGGGGTGAGTGGTTTGTGGGTGTGATGGGTTATCCGTATGGTGTCTTATCTGTATGGACCGGATATAAATTGAAGAGAAGAATACTAAGGAGAGTTATATTTGTTGAAATAAAATATTTTACTGGTTGTATCTATCTAGATAAATTGATTTAAGTTTCTATTTAGTTAATCGAATCTGAGGTTAATTTGAATGGAAGAATTAAGATTTTGATTGATTGCTCGTATAAAAATAATTTTGTGATTTTAATTAGTAAATTTGTCTACATAAGTGAATTAGAAGGATGTATCCGTCGGACTAGATTAGAACAGTAAATATAGATAATTAAATATTTTTATGAGATTATAAATATCCGTCGAAACAAGATCTTCAAATGTGAACCAATCACACCTGTTGAAGCACCCCACCGGTACTCAAATCCTGAATCTTGATTGTAATCCTGCATTTGCAAGTGATGAAGCTCCTGATCTAAAAAAAAAGGACGCAAGCTCCCGTGCGCGGTTCTCTCCAACGGCCGATCCGTGCCCCGACCGACCAGCCGCCGCCTTCCCCCCCTTCGGGCTCGTCGACCATGGCGACGACCGCGGCGCCGAGGCACAGCTGCGCGAAGCTTTCGGTGGCGGTGGAGGACCCCAAGTCGGCGGCAGCGGGCGGCGGCGCTGTGTTCGTGAGGGTCACGTGGCTCCCCACCCGTTTCTCCCTCGCGGTCACCGACGGCGCCGGCGCGTGGGTCGCCGACGCCTCCGACGCCGAGGTGCGGCTCCGCGCCGAGCAGTGGGACCAGCCCGTCGCCGAGTACCTCGCGCTCGCCGAGCGCTACCTCGCCTTCCACCAGCCGGGGTCCGCCTACTCCTTCCACGACGCCGGCAACGGCAATCGCAGGGTCAGTCCGTTCGGCTCCTGTCACCCACTCCATCTCCTTTCCTGATCACTAAATGTGCTCGAGGGCACATAAAAATTATCGAGTTAATGGAAGAAATTTACTGATTCTAGATCGCGTTGAATTGTTTTAACTAGGCTATTCGACATTTGGATGTAAGCCTGTAGGGGTTGCTATTTGAGGTGTACAGTATCACGTTTGATCCTCATTTCTTTCGCTAATTCTGTCCAGTGTAACAACATTGGTATTGCAATCTGTGAGGTTTGGTAGCCAGTAATCATCCAAGAATGCATTCAGTATTTAGGTCGACTTGCTCATGAGTTTCAGATTAGTGCTGGTAATAAGATCTCCATCAACAGTTCCTATGGGCCCAATTTAAAAGCAATTCCTGATCTTTCTATTGCAATTTTGTTAAGAAGAGACTTCTCGTTTTCTTTTTCTTAGTGCAAGTTATTGAGTTCTACTTGCATTTTTTGGATTTGGGTCTTTTAGAGATCTACCAAGCAGTTCCCAAATTCAAATGCACGGACTTACTCACTTCTTCAGGAAACTACAGTAATAGACATTGATGGATTAAAATGCAATGGAATGATGATTTGGTAATACCTGCAAGCCATTTGCCGATAAGTACCTTTCAAGTTTCAGCCAACATTTTGTGCTACCCATTTATAGCACTAGAATAGGCAAATTCGCCATACATTCCTTTCAAGAATATGTAGGAAATGGGTGCATCCATGTCATTTAGAAAGGTCACCAAACAGCAATTTTCAAATAGTTTAAAGCATGGATGATTGATGACGGGTCAGCCACAAATGAGATGGAATTAAGGAACCTATAAAAAAAACCTAGCCGGACAAAAAAACACAACCTTCAGGACTTAGCATATAGACTAGGACTTGTTCGTGGAAGGGAGATTTTTTTCCGTAGTATATGCTCACCACTACCTCTGGGATTGATGTACTTCACTTTTAGTGCCTTAGTAATTTAGTTGGAGTTACTACTATTTCCTACAGAAAAAGTCTACTTAACCTCCTGAACTATCGACTGGTGTATACTAAACCCTGAACTATAAAACCAGGTATTGTGGACCTTAAGCTTTGCGAAGCCAAATGGGAAGAAGAACAGTGGCTAACAGGTGGGCTCCCTCCCCACTGCAGCAGTGCCAGCAAGGCGGAAACATCATCAGAAACCAGGTTAGGGGGTTAAGTAAACAGTTTTGCGAAGTTTAAGGTTCACAATACCTGGTTTTGTAGTTTGGGGTTTTAAGTATGCACTAGTCGATAGTTCAGGGGGTTATGTAGACTTTTTCCTATTTCCTACTTACTCACACGGTAGGAACAAGGCTGTTAACTTTTGTAGAGGTCTTACCATCATGAAATATGAATATGTAATGCACTCAAGTCGAAAGAGGTTCTTATGGTCACTATGCATCTACTATCCAAGCTTGCCTTCCAGCTTATGGAAAGTCCATGTCCTCACTTCTTTTTTGCTTCTCAGATTTTTACCTTTATTCTTTTTCCTGATCTTTTGGCCTTTCTTGTTCCATTTAGTTGTCATGGACATTTGAAAGACAAGGTACCAAGTTGGAATGGCGTTGGAAGCTGCAGCCTTCACCTAGAACGCAACAGACTGTATCTGAGATCCTGGATTTTCTTATGGATTCAAATATACGCTTGAGTGTATGACCCTTTGCTTTAACTCTTTCATTTTGGACTACTTGCCATTATGAAAAATCTATGGTTATGTTGAATTTAAAGAGAACCACAGGGCGAATTGGTTGCTGAGGTACAGATGAATATAAAGTCGATTTGCCTGAATTGCCCCCAACCACCAAACTACCGAACAACTTTAATCCATTTCTTAATCAGGCCTTAATTTACTAGGTTGTTATATTTCCTTATTTAGGAAGAGGTTGTTAGGAAAACGCAATCCTTCGACAAGTTGAAACAAGAAGCCGAGAAGTGCTTGCAACAAAGTGAAAGACTAAATAATGAGGAGGCGGAGTTCGAACAAGCCACCTTTTCAAAGGTACAGTTTCTCCTGTTGTTTTGTTCACTGAGTGCCTGTTGCAGATGATAGTTTCTTATTTAGTTCCATACGAAATGCAAAATACTTGACGCATGTACCCTGAGCCTTTTTGCATTAATGCACACTATTTTTGCAGAAAACACTGGTTGCTGAGCCTTACATTTTCGCAATGTGACATTTTTTCTCCCTTTTGTGCTGATGTTTAGTCGTCAATGCTTTTCTCATTAAGTTCTAATAGATTAGAACTCTAGGAAGCTGTATTTTGAGCTTAATGTATTTGTGCATTACTCACCATTTTTGTATTTCTCTAGTTTGTGGCTGTCTTAAATTCGAAGAAGGCCAAGCTCAGACAGCTCAGAGACAAAGTTGCTGAACTTGAATCTGCTGACAAGCCTCCAAAGGAGGAGGAGGAGAACTCAATGGACAGAACAGAGCTCTTCGAGGAAGGAAGCGACAAAGATCGAAGCATCAATGATGAGCCCTCTGAGACAGGCAGTGGCGATCTTCATAGCTCTCCTGAGAAATCCGCAGCCACCTCCAGAGGAAGGAGAAGTCGCAAGAGGAC
Organism: Phragmites australis; assembly: GCF_958298935.1. NCBI lineage: Eukaryota > Viridiplantae > Streptophyta > Magnoliopsida > Poales > Poaceae > Phragmites > Phragmites australis. The sequence goes on from NC_084923.1 coordinate 44,040,599, forward strand.
AAGAAAATAGACTGAACAAAGCAAGCTAAGTAGCTAACTATTAAACTGACTGTAATGGGGCCCTCTTGGAAATTGTTGATCCTTGTGGTGTATCTGTCATCCAGCTAGTTTCATTTCCTCAAGTATGTTAGTCATGTACTTTGTGAAGTCCATCTGGAGCTGACCCTTGGTACCAAAGTTGTTGGAAATGTTCTTCACATGTTTTTGGCAGAGGGAGGTACCAAATTAAATTGTGTGATGAACTGATTGTGGATGTCTGCTGTAGTTTATTAATGGAGAATATTGCATTTCATCACATGTGTTTTGTCCCATACCATGTTTTTCCTCTGCATTTCTGCTTCACTTGCTTGCAGGCTTGCAGTCTATTGATTCCTTGGAAAAACGAAATAAAGGAAGAGGAATGTTTGACCACGTGTTTTTCATGCACTGAGGGCCAATCAGCTTCCATTTTCCACAGTAAAACATTCAGACTTTTCCTCGTCGTCTGCTGGCTGTTGGACCAAATAAACATTTGGAATCCACGCGGCAAAACATTTCCTGCTGTTGACCACCACCTGCCCTCCCGCAGTCCTCACAACCGACGGGGAAGAAGCACAGGAGAGCAAGGCGGAAGCAAGGGAAAGAAGAACCAGATCAACAAACGAAGCTGAGGTAAGAATTGCTTGCTCATCTGATGCTCTATTCGTTGATGCACCTCTCTCTCTGGGATCTCTGATGTGGTGGGTTGTTTTGGTTGCTTGGTTACAGTTTCTTCAGGGGATTTTGATTTGTTTTTCTCGGTTCTTGTGTGTGTGTGTTTTATACTCTCTTGATTGCGGTTCAGGAGATTATTTGTCGGAGTGGCAATTTTTAGTTGAAGAGATCAATCTCGGTCAGTTTGAGCCGAACACTCACTCGGTGAGGTATGTGTTTCGTTCATGAAATGGATCGATTGTTTGTGATATCTTCAATTGAATTTTCATGATTTTTTTTTAGAAGATGAAGTGAAATTATTTTTTCGCTCTGCTGTTTCCCATCCCCAAATTGACAGCTGAACAAGTTTAATTTATTGCGTCGAAAGTTATAGCTCTCCAAGCATATCTGTTTGAGGTCATAGGTAGATATATATCCGTTTGCCATGGCTTCGTCTCTCTTTTTTGGATGAAATCTCTATTCTTCTTTTCTGTGCTGCGAATCTTTCATTTTCTTTGGGGAAAACCTTTGCGTTCGTCTATTTTTATGGTTTTCCTTTCAAACATTGGCAGAAGTGAGATGGGTGAAACTCTTCTAAGGAATTCAGATCTTCAGATTGCTCTTGGGGCTGGAACTGTTGAATCCATCTTGTTCAGGTATTTAACTCTGAGCCCACCGTTCCCCGAAAATCTGATTGGCATACCTTCTTTTCTCGGTAATTTGTGTGTTGAATTGTCGTTCTTTTGCCGGTTAATTTGTGTGTTGAATTGAAATATCCGTGTCTGCTGCATGATTGATTTTGCTACATCTGGTGCTGTAGCACGTAGGTCTTTTTTTTAGAGAGCAGTAGCACGAACCATCATGGGTTGCATACATGCAGTGTTGGCCATTCATTCTTTCTGCTCCATCATGAGTTCATGATCCTTGTGGTCTTAAGAGGAATCTGATTCCATTAGGCATTGCACAAGGTTATGCCTGCCATCGCATTTCCCGAATAGATCGCTTGTGCTGCCGAAGTGCTGATGTAAGATTCTTGGCCGTGCTCTTGGAGAAAAAGAAAAAAAACACGATTAAATAGAGTTGCATATACCGGGGCCATGATGCATCACTGGCTTAGGCGGCTAAAATCATCTCCAGAGTTGACTAGTTCTTTTCTCGCGTAAAATGTCGTGCTTACTTCCACATACATGGTTTTGAAAATGGGGGCGGCTATTTTCCAGGTGACTGTTTTTTGCGTTTTTTCAGTGGATGCGTTTCGTTCGTCGGAGATTCAACAGCCTCTGTGCATCTTTATCCTCCAACCATCTCTGTCTTTGTGTCTGTTTCTCTCACCTCGTCGGCATCTTGCGTGCTCATCCCTACCTCCCGTTAGCCTCTTTCTATCTCTTACGGCGTCCTCATCGTCGGATCCCCTCCCCCCACCCCGCTACTGTCTCTTCTGGTTCCCCGCCCTGGCACCGTCCATTCGACGGTCCTCCGCTGCCTGGAGCTCCCGCTAAACCCGGAGATAGAGAAATCCTATTTGAGAAGAACACCGTCACGCGTGCATGCTCATTAACTAAAAACTTTCTTACTTTCTGTCAACTATAGCATAGGAAACATGTTTGAAAATAGTGACAGTTCTTGAGCCAATCCATGTGGGGGCTTGCAATTGAGTGTCCTTTCCTTCTATATGATCTCTGTAAATATTAGGGCTTGTTTGGTTGTTAGCTATGTTTTATCATATTTTTTTAGGCAAAGATGTGATAAGCCATAACTTTTATGGTGAACAAATTACTTATCACACTTGTGACAAATTTAAGCAAATAATTAAATGTATGACATGTGAGGTATATGACTAAGAAAATGTAGCATGCTAAACTTATGGCTATGAACCAAATGCTTGTCACATGTGGTTAAACTTGCCAAACTCAAGTGTGGCAAAGTTGGACAAGCAACCAAACAGATGAGAGGCTCGTTTACGTGGAATATACAGTGACTTGCAGTGTTTTCCGGCAGAAAATGGTCAATCTGCTCTTTGTTGCCTCACAAATTCTACACCTAAAATTGATACCAACCAGATGTTCTTGGGTTAAAAACCGTAGTATCACGATTCCGTGAGAGAAGATCAACCATTCCGTGAGCGAGGTTTCCACGAGACGACAGACCGAGCGCCCTTGAGTTAAAAACCGCAGGACCACGAGTTCACGACGTGCCCGATGCCGCGCCGCGCGCGCAAGAGGAGAGGACGGCCGTGTTGCCGCGGAGGCGGAAGCCGGTGGACGCGCGAGCTTGTGCGGCCTGGGCCCTCAGCGCCGGCGCCTCTGTCGCCGTGGTGCTCGGCTCGGCTCGACCGTCAGCGCGGGGCGGCTCCTGACGTCCCGTCAGTCGGGTGGACCGTACCTCTCAGGTGCTTGACACGCCGTCGGTGTTGCCGTGCTGCCGCTGGTGGCTCTCCGGACGACGTTGCGTGGACTCATATTTATTAAAAAAAATAGTTTGATTTTTAAGGAAAAGAAAAATATCTCATGGGTTGTATTTGTTTAGATAAATTGAGCTGAGTTTTTATTTGGTTGATCGAATCTGAGATCAATAGATATAAGAGTTAATATTATGATTTATTGTTTGCATGCAGATGATTTTGTAACACTGACAATGGATCTGTCTGTACTCGTTGGATCAGGTTGAAGACGTATATTTGCATCAGCCAGACCAAGTTGAAAACGTATATTTGCATATATCAAACTAAACTAAAACAATAAATACGGATAACCAAATACGCTTATTCAAAAGATTATATGCATAATCTAGGACAAATTCGACAAACCAAATACACCCCATATGTTTGTTTCTTTTCTTCTGCTCTCAAAACAGAAAACTTTTATTTGGTCCGTGTGACCGTGTGAGCCAGTGGATCCACCTGAGTCTCAGGAACCTCAAAGTGAAGACAGACACCACTACTGGCTTAATTTTATTTTTTAAAAACACTACTGGCTTACTGTATGCAGAAGATGGATCCGAAAGCCAGCCCATCGTTACCATACACGGGCAGGCCAAGCTACCAGCTCTAGGCCTATAGTGATGGGGCTACTGACACCTTGCCACCGCAGATTGGGACCGGAGAAGCGGCGATCCCCTGACCCCCGTGCAACTCGCCGCCTCGTCCGCTTGCCGTGCAGTGCAGTGCCACGCCGTTTTCGCTCTTGGTCCCGTCACGAACTGCAGTAGCGAGTGGCGGATTCAACGGGCCAGTAGGGGCTCGAGCCCCACTTATCATTCACCGTAGTGTGGAGCTCACTTCATTTTTAGGGTCATAGAAGAGAGGAAAGGGGTTCGATAATCAAGATTCTACTGGAGGTTGAAGACAACCAGAGAGTGAGCTAACTAGTGAGCTAGGTTGTAACTTCAAAACTGAGCTCCAGGGAGCCCAATAAGAAACAACTCAATAGACAATAGCTCATTTCATCTACAACCCATCTAGCCATTCAACATTAGAATCTTAACTGGTTGGTCCTGTGGTCGTGCGGCGTCAAGGCTTGTCCTATGGCCATGTGGTGGCAAGATGCGGGCATGCGGCATGGTGGGGCGTGGGCACAGTGTGGCAAGTGGCGACACGATACGAGGGTGCGGTGTAGACGGATGAGGCCAGTGGAGGACTCAACGGGCAGCAGGGGGATTGAGCCTCCGGCCACTGCACTGTGGTCCTCCCCCCGAGCCCCCTTCATTTTTAGGGTCATGGAAGAGAGGAAAGGGGGCTAAAGAATGGAGATTATGCTAGAGGTTAAAAACAACTAGATAATGGACTAACCATCGAGTTGGGCTGCAACTTTAAAACTGGGCCATCTCCCACCGAGCCCAACAAGGGGCATCCCAATAGGCAATAGCCTATTTCATCTGCAACCCATCCACCCATCCAACATCAGAATCCTTAACTGGCTGGTCCTGCAGTCGTGTGGCGTCGAGGCTGGTCCTACGGCTGTGTGGTGGCGAGACGCGGACGTGAGGCGCGGCGGGGCATGGGCGTGGCCACGGCGTGGCAAGTGGCAACGCGATACGAGGGCACAGTGTAGCCGCACGAGGCCACGAGGGCATGCTCGGCTACTCGCTGTATAGGTCCGCAAGCCGCAGACTGTAGGCTAGATCAGCAGTGTGGCCGCATGGGGCGTGGGCGACGGCCCGAGTAGCAAGCAAAGGTATTAGGTACATAATGATTAATGTAGTATTGCAGTGCCAGTGCGCAAGTCCCAAATCCCAATTTGCTTGTTACTTCCTCCGGTTTCATATTTGATGTCGTTCGAGAGTTTTAGGTGTGGTGCTTGAAAAAGCTATCGTTTAAGGATTTTAAGGGTCATCTAGTCCATTTTACCCTTACAATTACTATAGTCTTGTATGCATCATTAACTTCTGTATGACCGAGAATAACGACTAGAGGGAGGATGAATAGATGTTTCAACAAATTTCTTTCGAAATCAATGACCCTCTCCTATTTTCACCCAAGACTAAAGTTAAAAGGAAGGTATCGAGGCAACATGACTATAGTCTTGAATGCACCTCAAATCTCAAACGGAAGCAAAATAGAGATAAAGTTAAAAGGAAGTTATCGATGCAACATGACTTCACGGATGAAATATAAACCCTAGGTTCCATTCAAGACTATTACATATGTCTTAGTACTCGAAGGCTCGTAACTTGCAAAGAAACTAAAGAAGATGATCACCTGGCAAAGAAACTCTCCAGATTGATGATCCAGAGGTAAGGAAACTCAAAACCCACTCATATGCATGAGTATGCGAATTTTATGCCTCTAACAACATGAAAAACAACTTTTCAAGGTAAAAAGATTGTATCTCAAAGGTAAAAATGAAAATCAACACGAAAATAGAAAACTTGCAAGGAATGCAAGAGAACCAAAAGAAGTAGACTAGAAGGAGTTAAGAACGAGCATATGCAAGAAAATAATCTTTATTAAGCACAGATGTCAGTCCTATTTTTGACATATTACAAATTTATTTATCTTACAAAAGCTCTAACCCATTATAAAGACTAAGACTATCCTCTCATCTCCTCCAAAACCTATTACTAGTCTCTCAAATGGTTGACTCCACCTCTCTCTATAGACTTACCCCTTTATTTATAGGCCTAAGGAGGTGCCTTGGCACTTAAGTTTCCTTGTTCCCAAAATACCTCTCATCAGTAATGCATTCCTACCTATCAGTGCTAGTTCTAGTTACAACCGGCACTGATAGTTCATTTGGACCTGAAATTTTAATCCATTCTAATTTTGGCTCGATCAAATGTCCGGCTCCAACTATCAGTGTTGGTTCTAGTCACAACCGGCACTGATAGTCTATATGGACCCGAAATTTTATTCCAATCTAATTTTGGCTCGATCAAGTCCCGCTCCAGATATTTTTCTCACCTCTTCTCTCTCGCGCAGTCTTTCAAACTCCTCTCTCTCTCGTTCCCCACTGCCCTCTCTCTCGTACTTCCTCCATCGCCCCCCCCCCCCTCTCTCTCTCTCTCTCTCTCTCTCTCTCTCAAGGAAGTGAGGTCCTCCGGTGCTGTGCTCACTCCCTTCCTCAAACGGCGTGGGGTTCGTTCCAAGTCAACCCGCATGCGTGCCCCACACTGCTGCTGGAGCTGGCCGCACCCATGGCGTCGCTGGTGCGCGAGATGGCCTCCGGCCTCGTCCGCATCGCCCTGGAGTGCGACCGCGCCAAGGGCGCCTTCCCGAGCACCGCAACCACGGCTGACTCTCACGGCACTGGCACGTGCAGGAAGCTACTGGAGGAGAAGGTGTGGCGCGCGTACTGCAACGGCAAGGGTTGCAGGTACGCCATGCGACGCTGCGGACTGGTGGGTGCTTCACGCGCTGGAGCCCGTGTCCATGGGCGCGGGAGTCATACATGCGCGCTTGCTTCAATTTGTGTTCGATTTGTTCGATCTATGAATAGCACCAATGTTATGTAGCCTTGTGTTTGATTTGTTCTATATGATATGTGAGATGAGTTGATTTTAGGGTTTTGTTTTGATTTTTGGGTTGTAATATCGTGCATGTGTATGTGGAGGGGAGATCGGTGGTGACGGTGGTGGGGGAGCGGCGACGACAGTGGTGGCTGGTGAGCGACATCTGAGCTGGCTCGGATGCCGCTCCCATCGCCGCCAATTTTCTCTTTTTTTATTGTCTAAAAATACCAATAATGCCGGATGGGAAACCGGCACTAATAGTTGCCAACTATTAGTGCTGAGTGAAGAGTGCCGGTTGAAAAACCGGCAGTGAAACTATTTTTCAACCGGCACTGTTAGACCTTTTTTTAGTAGTGATTGTGTTCTCTCAGGTTTTCTTTTGTTTGACATGATACAATCTGTACAATATTTTTTTAATTATTTTTATATTTAAAACTATACTGATTGGCTAGACGAAAATTATCCAGCTAATTTAATCATAAAAAACTACATGATAATATAATTTTATCATGAAGAATTAAATACATCATTAACCCTAGTAATACTAAACACAACACCTTGAATGTTTTTTTTGGCGAGGGACTCCTTGAATGGTTTGAGGTAAACAAAGTGAGAGTGGCCTTTTGTCGTGCTAGCAATCTAGTACGAGCATAGTACATCATCCACGGTCCGAGTGAGATTGTGTTCTCTCAGGTTTTCTTATGTTTGACATGATACAATCTGTACAACAAATTTTTTAATTATTTTTATATTTAAAACTATACTGGTTCGCTAGACGAAAGTTATCCAGCTAATTTAATCATTAAAAACTTCATGAAATATAATTTTACTTCTAAATATTAATATGCAGTTATACGTGCATATCGGGAGGGAGCTCCCCACCTCTTCACATGCCCTCCACTAACTCGAGGACAACGTTGCCCAAGTCAAGGGCACACCCTCTCGTGTCATCATCACCGTCAGGTCTTGGTCATCCTCGGGTAAAAACCTCATGCCCAGCTCCATCTCAAGTCACCTCCGGTACAAATACTTCATGGTAAATAGAGTTGTTTTTTTAATGGGCAAATAGAGTTGTTGGCCAATCCATAGGAAAAGCAACGACAATGATGGCTTAGATGATTAGCGGCGGCATTAGGAGGGGGTGAGAAGGAGAGAGGATGGAGGAGGTGGGGACCAAATGAGACATGGTACTTTGTCCAATTTCATATCTATAATGGAATAACTCTAATAGTATATTTCACAATATTAGTAATACCATATATGGATGTCAGAACTCTAGAGTAACATATTTTTTTAAGGGAAATAAAGTAAGAAAAACTCCGACCGTAAAATTAGTAGGAACTGACATCGAGCTCCACACAGGTGACGAAAGCGCAACAATGCACTCCAGTCAACTGTATTAGACGCTGCTTCTTGAGTAGCATATCTTAAGAATCGACAACTAAGTTATGCCGTATACTACTATATGGCTAACCCTTGTCTTAACAAGCGTTAATTTCTTACAGCATGCATGCATCACTTTCGCACATGTGGCCATGTGGGTGAATTGCAAATTGTAAAGTAGAAGTAAATGAGCTAAACGAAACCATGCATGACTTCACACATGGGAAATGACTACTAAACGTTACAAAACACAGGGGAACACGCGGGAATTATTTGTAATCGCCACGACCACGGGTACCAATACCATGCATGCATGACTATGGTTGGACCTTGAACACACAAACAGAACTGTCACCTTCCACGCACATGCTACAATAATAAAATTAACCGTCCGCCTTGAAAAACTTTTGAAAATCAGATGTAATTATTCAAATCCTAATAGTCGCACGAAAAACTCGCCGAGGAATAACAGAAGGTTCCATGTGTTCAACAGCAGGGGGAGTAGAAGATTATGCGGTCAAGGACAAGTCCTTACTCGTCATTTGCTCTTCAAACGTCCATGCGTCTCAAGGAGGAAAAATTCAAGCAAATGAGATACGTACTCATCGTACGTTGGCTGGTCCTGGTTCACGCGGGGTGAAGACGTGAGGTACGTAGCTCTCGTCTTGTTCACTCTACTCGTTGCTTGGATTTTTCCTCCTTTTAATTTAGTTTGCCATTGGGAGAAGTGCACTTTTGTATCTTCCGTGTACTTTGTTTATATGTGCTCAACATGCAAATATTATAATTTTGTTGAATGGCTGTGAGAGTGGCAGCTCGTCGAACATATCCTCCCGTACATATGTTACATTATTCAACAGAAATGTCCTTATGCCCATCTTAATTTGCGTACTGTTGTGCCCTGAATGCTCTTTTTTATATATTAAGTGCAAATTAAGCCGTCGAACTTACTGTTTATAGAAAGGCCCCTTATGCTTGACAATTAACTTGGAATATCCACGGTTTATTCTAAATTAGTTGCCATTTAAGTCTCTTAGTTTGTTTCAGCTGCGATTTCTCATTGGCATGGCAATATTATTTGTCTCATTTAGATGGTTCATCAATTATCAATGTGGCAATTTCAGTAGGAGAGAAAAAAAAAATCATTGATATAGTGTTGGCCATATCGGGTCTATACATTTATTTAATCTCAACATTCGCACTATTTCTAGCTAAAAAACAAAGAACAAAATGAAGTAATGATCTAGTTTTGTAATTCGGGAGCTTCTAAAAAAACAGGAAAGGGAACTGCGTGCTAATTTCAGGGGCTTGAAGTTAACTATTGTAAATGCTTTTATTCTATTATGTGATTTATGTAATTATTTAATGCTAAGAGGCAATGATTAAGATCTTAATAATACAAACTAATAAGGTGGCCCACGCTAATAGCGTGGCTAGCCTCAGTTGTAATATTTTGTCACGATAACATTTGATTAATTGTATTTTTCATGAACTCTTTATTTAGATATTTGGTTTTTATAATAATTTGTTCTTTTTCTAATACTATATTTGATATGGATCATTCTTTTTTCTATTCTAATCCCAACTTCAATTATTATTTATTTTATTTGGACTCTTTATTTAGATATTTTGCTTCCCAAAATGTATGGAAATCAAACTACTAATTTTCCATATTTTTTAGTTTGGAATTAGCTATTTATTAATTGTAATTGATATTAACTCTTTGTTTAATATATATCGTTAGATGCTCATAATAATGAGTTGTTTAGATCATTTTTTTTCTGATTAACATAGTAATTCAATGACTTTAAAAGTAAATATAGTGACTCTTTTTAACACTTAAATAATAATATAATATATAGGTAGATTGCAAAAGTCCATTTATGGATGAGATTACATAGTCTGGGCGAATAAAATCGCTGCGCCTGTCGATGTCGATGTGCTAAATAGCAAATCACGGAGGGTGCCAGGCGCAAATAGTACAGTACGTGGGATTTTATCTCCAAGTGGCCCCGCCCCCTACGTGGAACGTTCCGATCCGGCTCCTCACCCGACGCGTCACCTGACGCCACCACTCCAAAGCGCGTTGCCGCAGGCCCCATTCCCACCACGTGCTCTTTTCCACCTCCTCCTCCTCCTCCCATTTTTATTTTTTTTAAACGATGCTCCTCCAGATTGGAAAAGCCATTTGACCACGTGACCGTAAACCACCACGCACCGAACCGGTGGCTATTTAACCCGCGTTCGAATACTTCCCGGCAAACCAAACCGCTCTCCACTCCGTGCCTCTCCGTCGAATCGCGCCGCCGCCGCCGCCTGCAGAACAGGGAAGCGGAGAGTTCGAGCCTGCGGGGAGCACGGCCGGAGGCCGGAAATGCAGATGGACTCCTACTACTACGCCAGCTTCCACGACGAGGCTGCTTTCTACCCGCACGGCGCCGCGCCGGCCTCCCCGGAGCTGCCCTTCGGCCTCATTGCTTCGCCAGAGGAACCGCCGCAGGCGCCGAGGCCCAGCGCGTTCCGGGATTACAGCGGGGCCGGGCCTGAGTTGCCCCCGGCCGGGGCGCGACCGCCACACGGGAGTGGGGAGAATGTGCACAGGAGGGTTATTGGCGCGCTGGGTAGGATGGGGGGAGGCAGTGATCAGACTATGGAGGAAGCAGAGGTGCCGCAGCGGGGCGCGGCGGAGAGCAGCCGCGGGTTCCGGCACATGATGCGGGAGCGGCAGCGCCGAGAGAAGCTCAGCCAGAGCTACGCCGACCTCTACGCCATGGTCTCCACCAGATCCAAGGTTCGTCTCGTCGTCAGCCCGCCCGCCCGCCTCTGCTCCTATATGCCATGACCATTTCTTCAGCAGAGTGTGCTGATCACTGACACGAGCGCTGCTGTGCTGACAGGGGGACAAGAACTCGATCGTGCAGTCCGCGGCGATCTACATCCACGAGCTCAAGGGCGCACGGGACCAGCTGCAGCGGCGGAACGAGGAGCTAAAGGCCAAGATCCTCGGCCACGACGCGCAGCAGCAGTGCGTCAAGGTCCAGTTCGTGGTCGACGAGCCCTCGTCGGCGATCGACTCCATGATCGGAGCCCTCCGGCGCCTGAAAAGCATGGACGTGAGGGCGAGAGGGGTCCGGTCGAACATGTCCAACGGCAGGCTGCGGACGGAGATGATTGTCGAAACAACGGTGAGCACTCTGACAACTTAAATCATTGTTTAGCTCTGGAATTTGGATGCTGAAATTTCTGAACTTGTCCACCTGCTTTGCTGACGGTAAACCTGCTCCAGATTTTAGGTAGGAAAAGATACAGCAGCAGTTCAGTCACCTACTAGATTCCCGTATTCTATTAATAGCACATTTGATCCTGCCTTGCCGAATTAGATTGTTAGATAGGAAACTGCATTGTCATCAGGATATGGATGACAAAAGTTTGAACCCACTTTGTATATAACCAGGTGACCAGGTCCAAATGAAACACCATTAGGGAGAAATTAGGCAAATCATATAACACACAACCGTTCTGCTCCGAATTTCACATTTAGACACTGACAAATCAAACTCCTGCTCAGGTCGTCCTATCTGTGCATAAACCGTTCGAACAAATCCTTACCTGTTTCCTCAAAAACAAACCCCCACCATGTCGACAAGTGGAGTTGCAAAACCTGCAATAAGCAGCGTAATCAACCCCCACTGTTCCTATGGGGTGTAAATTGGCAAATATAAAGGTACTTATATAATTTTTTAAAAATAGTATAATTAATTGAACTAAAAAGGATCAATGGATACTTTTAGATTCACCAATTTGCACCCTTCATAGTTTGCATCAATCTTCAGCTATCAAATCAATGAAACCCACAGACATCCAGACAGCCGTGCCCATCTGTACTTCGCTGCCACTAAACGCCAAGCATGTCGATCGTCGACGCCTCTCCAATCCGAAGCAAGGCATCTCCACGGTGCCGAGCTTATCATTTACTCCACTTGCTGCAGTTGTTTTTCTCTATATACTTATATGCCACTTGTTACCTGGATGCTCAACTGACCACGCTTCCTCTGGTGTGGCGTTCGCAGATTGCGGCTGCTGAAGTCGAGAGGGCCGTGGAGGAGGCTCTGATGACGGAGGTCGAGAACCAGCCGGAGCCTGACAGTGGCGCCCCCTTTCCAGGAACCACCCCCGCCGCCGCCACCAGCAGCGGCTCCTGGGGCCCTCAGGCGTCGTCGCACGTGCAAAATGTATTTTGACTTTTCACGCTCCCCGAAAACACGAGCCCAAACACAAGCCTCATTTGTTAATTCTTTTTAAGCAGCGGAGGGAGCGAGACTCTCCACGCGCCCTTATCATCCACGTGTCTGTGCTCCGTTCTTAATCGTCGTTGTTTGTTCCAAGTGGGTTCTTTTGAGCACGCGGAGAATTGTATCTTTTTACCCGCATTGGGATGCACGAGGGTAAATAGTAATTAGTTCTGGTTGGAGTATAAATGAATTATTTATTTTTCTCTATCCGCTTAGTTTTTTATGTTGGTTGATATATGCAATTTAATATAAGTATCAGTATTAGACTTCGAATTCTAATGGACATAATTAAATAAAAAATTAAAGTCGACTTATATTTCTACTTCTGAGGTCTAATGAAGCCTCAACGTGAGAAGAGTGTTAAAGTATATCTGAAATGTCTATTTTTTCATTAACTTAGGATTTTGGTGAATTGTTTTATGTATGCAGCTCAATAGTTCTAGATCAGTGTTTAGTTTTTTTAAGCTGAGGTAGATGGAAGTAAATCTTTTGTTTATTTTTCTTTGAATTTTAAATTGATCTAATAACTTAAAAAATTATAAAACTTGCATCTCAATTGAACGGCTTGTCCGGTGGAAAGAGACGCGCAGGGGCAGGCATTGAAGACATGGGTCAGGTCAGCTGGGATCAAATGGGCTGGAACCGGAAGAAGCGAGCTAGAAGAAGCAAGGGCACAGTTTGGTCGTGCCGTGTGTAGACTACGAGCAGACGCAGAGGCAGGTGGTACGGATGTCAATTTATTTGTATTATCTGATTACTTGTTATTAAATATTTAAATAGAATAGGATATATATAGCATTTGGTACTTACGGTATATTTATGATAGAAAATATTATCCGACAGGTAGATAGGTATAGTTATAGGTAAGACGTATCCATATCAGCTAAACCTGTTTATTCGTGAAACTAATCTGAGAGTTATGCTAAATTCTCCAAAGTCCAAACCCTAATATCCAAATCCAAACCCAATTAACCTCAAAGTCTCAAACTCGATCTCTCCCATCTCGTGAGTCCATGTTCGCCGCCGCTTCCCTCTACAATCTCCCTATCCCCCTCTCCTTCTCCTCAGACCCTGATCCAGCAGCCCGCTGCCACCTCCCTCTCCCCAGGCCTCGATCAATCCAGCCCCACTCAGCCACCCTGTGTCACTGCCCCATCAAGCCCGTCGTCACCTCCTAGCAACCCAGCCCCAACTAGCCACACCACGTCGCTGCCCTACCCACCCCTGCCACCTTTCAATCCTAGCTTTACCCCTCACCGAAGCCACCAGCCTTGCCCTGCACATCTAGGTCCGTTGCAGGGCAGAGATCCACCACTAGCCCCACCCCTCACAGCTGTCGCCCTGTGCCACACATTTGGGTTCACCACATCGCACCACCCTGGCCAGCCCTGCCCCACACTACTAAAAAAATCTCTTCACTGCCGACCCATAAAGGGATTTCACTGCCGATTTTGGAACCGGCAGTGGACAACGGGCAATAACAGTTCCCGACTATCACTGTCAGTCCCTGCCGGTTGAAGGCTTCAGCCGATAGTGATAGTCGAGCGCCGGATCTATCTTTTAGGGCTGAAAAAATTAAAAATATATATATATTTTTCACTCGAGGAACCCCTAAGCCCACATCGTCGCAAATTACAACAAAATACGTGCGCGTGCGGTTCGTGGCATTCGAACTCGAAACCTCTCAGCTCGCGCGATACATCCTTAACATCCAACCACAGAAGTACTAATGATACCATTAGTATATACAATCATTTTAACATATTATGTTTGAAATTTTAAATGATTATTTGGATATCTAAATGATATTAAGTAAAAAAATCAACTACAAAATTATAAATCTCGTCGATGGCTACAGTTTTGATATAAAATTTGTCCCTATCCAACTTCGTATGAAAAAATTATGATTTTCTTTAAATAAGCTATTATACACCATCACCGTCGGCTCAGCCACAAGCCGGCAGTGATACTATCACCATCGACTCATAGCTAGAGCCAGCAGTGATATTAGATTTTCACTACTAGTTCTTTTCGAATGACCTTTTAGTGCCATTCCATAATATGAACCGATAGTAATATTTTATCACTGCTGGCTCGTAAGAAACTGACAGAGATAGACCGACATATAAACCTATTTCTGTAGTAGTATCACGTCATTGCCCTAGCTAGCCCCACCATGTCACCCCGCACCCCCCCCCCCCCCCGCCAGCCCCTCGGCCTGCCACGTCGCCGTGTTGCGCTGCGTTGCCCTGCACGCCTCCACGAGTAAACAGGTATATCAACGGATAGGTATTCATGGGCGATGGCTTTGAAGCCAGCTCTTCACCCATAAGCATCCACAAGTATACCCGCCAGCTAATAAAAAACCAATAAATATAAATATAGATGAGTACTACCATACCTATTATACCCGATTGTCACAACTAGTGGCAACTGAACTGGTGTTCCTGATCGTGTAGCGTATCCGTGTCTCTCTTATCGTATGGTGTTGCTGTAACTGGAGCTGTCATGGGTAGCGGCAGCACCGGGTCAGCGTCATGGTTACTTGACAGGAAAATGTTGGCTTATATACTTCCTCGAAATTTCACACGGTTGGCTTATTGGAATTGGGTTCTGGATTTCGCTCGAGTGACGTCGATGGTTTAGTGCTTTTTTCTGCCGATGAGGATAATGAACTTCTTCTTCTTTAGACAAGACGAGGGATAACCACCTTGACTCCCAGCACGTCGAAATCACGATTTGCATGGTTTGATCCGAAGAACCAAGTGGATTTTCAACTTACAAGCGGGTGTAGGTGGTTGACCCGAACCCAGGCCAGGAGGGTTTAATTCATTCGAAAATAGGTTTGCGTAAACATTCAAAAACCAGACCACCTCTCCATCTTGTATTTATATATTGCAAATGTCTTGCACAAATCATGCTGCAACTGTAGATGGTGGATTGCTTCGCTCTCAACTGCCAGATCCACTCGAGTGAACTGCTGGAGTCGCTTCTGACACCATATCAAGACGGGGCATACCATCTGCGGATCACAGGGCTGCGCACCCCGTTTGATGTGTTCTCGACCTCCATTTGAAAAATTGCAACTTCAGGATGTAACGGCAGAGGTGTAACAACTTGAGGATTTTTTATTTTTAAATAAAAAATTGTAAATAGATATAATTATTTTGAAAAATTACAAATCTAAACTCAGGTCACCAGTTGGAAGAGGGATGTGCTACTCATCGCCTTTCCAACGGGCGATGGGTTTAAAAATAAAAGTATTACATTAAAATGCTTCGAAATTCAAAATACTATTGAAATAGTCATAAAAATTCTAAACAAATTATGTGGTGTAGATGATGCTACCATGTAGCTCTCAAAAAATTTCAGACAAAAATATAAATTGTACAATAAGAAAAAATGACAAATTTTAGAGATTCTAATTTTTTTTTCACAAGTAGTTGTTTGAGCTTTTTTTTTTGAGTTAGACTATAGCATCCTCTACATTACATTTTTTTTTCCAGATGTTTTGAATTTGGAGATCATTGGAACACATTATTTTTTTAGGTCATATCACCTATCAACGGGAGAGTCTATATTTGGAATTTTTCAAAATGGGTGCATATATTTGGAATATTTTGATTTAAAAAATATGAAAATAGAAAAAAAGTTCACAACTTGAGTGGGTCAACTTGGGTCGCAGATCTTGTCATTATCGAAACCTGGATGGGCTGAGTTGGATCGCAGATAGCATCTGCGATCCAAATTTGTACGAGGTAAATTGGATCCAAGATCTTAGCTGGGCTGAGAATTATAGTATTAGGCCTCGTTCGATTGCAGAGTTGGTCCATGATGGAAGTTGCTATATTATGGGCCTGATGGGTCGGAATGAAACTATAACTACTATGACGGCGCACTACTTCTGTGGCAGTCCAGCGATTTCTGAGAGTAAAGCCCAGGACGTTCTATTCTGTTCTATACATACGGAGCATGGTATTTGAGAGGGGATTTTGTTGTTTTAAATAATGACACTCTATAACATGCTTAAGTCACTGAAATTGGTAATACGCCGCTCCGCTCAAACTTTAAGCAATAAAATGTCACCCTATGATTTATTTTCACTTTTTCGAGGAAAATCCTATGATTTTTTGCCCTTGTTTTGCTCAACCAGGAAACTTTATTAAGAAGAGGAGCGCACATCTTGAATGAATGATATGACAACCTATGGAGGCGGCATGCGAATCCACAGAGAGACCACGCCGGACCGCACTAGAAAAGGCCCCGACCGAACCTCGTACAGTGACCAGAAACGCTCTTCTTTCCGCTCTCGCATGTCGGCACCACGTCCGACCCAGTTCAGGTTTCAGATTTGAGATCAGACCACACTCACGCTTCTAAGTGCCGCGTGAATCGGGCCATGTGCCCGTGTGCGAGCGAACAAAATCGCAACCGAGATCCCTGCGTCATGCAGCAACAACCTCAGAGACCGAAAAGTAGAAGACCTGCACGGAGAAGAAGAAGAAGAAGAATAGAAGATGGAAAAGCAGGTGAAAGCTAGCTACGCCCAATCTCGTATCCTCCTTTTCTTTTTCGTCCAAGTGGAAGCCATGATGGAGCAGGAGATAGGAGCGAAGGCGACAGCGTTAGGCCAGGGCCAAAGCTTCAGGTTCCGGGAGACGATAGGCGCAGGCACCATGCTGTCACGGCATAGATCGTCAAGCTTTGGCACAAGAGCTACTTGGAAAGTTTTCGTTAAAGCGCCACCACGCACGTACGAGCCGCGTCCGCGTGCTCCGATGGATGGATAGCGTCGTGAGTGGTGCGTGCGTTAGTGGAAGATCCGTGTGGCCTGCGAAATTGCTTAGGCTGCACTTCTGCCTGTCTCCGCTCAATGCGCGTGCATATGCATTATATATGCAATACATATCACATTATCACAGATAGCTCTTAACGCATGTCATAAACGGAGCATAAGCCATATGTACAAAAATATACGTGATATCAAGCTTATCACATACTAAGTAACTATTCGTATTATATCCGTATGTAATACGACATAACATATACAATTTTCAATAAGAATCCTCTGAAATATTATTTTTTAAAAAATAATATTTTCATAGTAGGAAAAATAAAAAATATTTTCACAAATCATTCAATTTTTCACGCGAAATACGCACGTGTGTGGTTTGTAGACGTCAAACCTATGGCCTCATACCTCACGTGTAGCTTTCTTACCATCTTATATGCATCTTATTGCTAATAGCAATGTGATATTTTATCCTTTCGACTTTTGTTATCAAAATTTTTGGATAATTATCTGGGCATCTAAATAATTTTAAATGAAAATTTATAAACTACAAAGTTGCAGATATCGAAAACTATAATTTTCATAGAAAAAATTTCTTCATCTGATTTCGTATTAATATTTTATGAATTTTCAAATATATTATACAAATAAATATTTATAAAATCTGTCTGTGTTGATCATCTACTCACGTACGGATATTTATAAAAAACCGTATGTGTCTAGAAGAGCGAGAACACACAGACAGTTTTACTGAAAATCCGTCTATATGTAGACGACTACTTAGACATAAACGGTTTTTCATATAAAGCCATTTATATCATTCGACAACATATAGACAATTTTCAGAAAAACCGTTTATGTCCAAGATCCATCAACACATACGGTATTTTAGTAAAACCGTATATGTGTTGTCGCTCTCCTAGATAACTAGAAATATCACAAACACTTTTCTATCTGAATGACGGTTTTTAAATAACCGTACGTGATGTGTATGCTATTGCTGTTTCGGTAGTGTCATAAGGTGAAGTACTCCTGTAAATCGATGTAGTTCAGAATTTTCGGTCTGCACGGTATCAGATCAAACCTGTTTTCCAGGGTCTTAAGGCTTGAATCAGCCAAGTCTATCTATAACAACGAAAGTTACAGATGATTTAATAATATTATCAGAATCTATTTGTATGTAATTTATGGCCGAGTAAATCGTGTGATAAGAATTTTCTAACTTAACTGAATAATATGTAAACTTTTCTATCTACAGGTCAGAGGTAATCTCTCTCTCTGTAGAATATTTGCATTGGGATGTAAATGCCGAGCCTTATTGCTTCACTCATATGAGCATGGACACGTTTTGTTTTTGGCTGAATATTACAAGGATGTTTAGACATACAGATTACTATGCAATAATCGATGTAGAGAAACCAAGGTCCAATGCAAGCATGCACAAATATGTGAGCTAGCAGTGTAAATGAAGGAAAAGTCCATTTTACTCCCTCGAACTATATCGTTGGTCTGGATAACTCTCTAAACTATTAAACTATCTATTTTACTTCCCAAACTATCAATATCAGATCATTTTACTCCATAAAGTGGTTTTATACCCGGTTTGACTGACATGTATGTCACATCACCACGTGGGGCCCATATCTTTCCTTTTCCTTTCTCCACCGAAGCAGAGAGAGAGGGGGAGGCGGTGGCTTGGCCAGGCAACGGGCGGCGGTGCACAAGGGTAGGCGACGGCCCGGGGTGGGCTCCCTCCCTCTACTCACTCCCTCCCTCTCATTTCTCCCTCTGCTCACTCCCTCCTTCTCATCTCTCCCTATGCTCACTTCCGCCCTCACGGCCGACATAGAGAGTGGCGAGGTTCGATGGGTGGCTGGATGGCGGTGTCGCCGACCTGGACAGTGGTTCTGGGAGCACCAGTGGGCTCCCAGGGACCGGTCTTGAGCATCGGGTGTGCGAAGCTACGGTTGTGCCATGCCAGCACTATGTGAGGCGACGACCGTGGGTGTGATGATGCACGCATGAGCATCTAGAGGTACTAGGGATCGAGAAATTGTGGTTGGGTGGAAGAGGGGCTCACCGGAGAGTGCTGGCGACGAGTGCAGCGACAGAGGTAGGGGTCAATGTCGTGGGAGAGCTCCGAGCATTGGGGGATGAAATCGCGCACGAGGATAGAGTCAGTGGGGTTTATAGATGGTTCAAACGAGAGGAATTTGACTGGAGCTCACCGAGGTGGAAGAACAGCATCGCGCGGTAGAAGTAGGCAGGTGGAGGTGATGAGTCGACGGGGCAGAGCAGCGCAGTAGAGGCGTGGCAGGGGCGCATGGTCACAAGGAGGTTACGACGCGCATTAGCTCGGTCGGGCGACACACAGGCGCTTGCATGTGCGCGTGGGAGAGCGGCACGCATGGGCGACGTAGGCTAGCAGTGGTACGCGCAACATGTCAGCGTAGAGGGCCATGGGCTGAGCTACGACGCTGAGGAGCGCGCGATCGAGTGGTGGCGCGGGTTGGCGCGATGGAGCAGAGCTCACACCACCGCAGAGGAGGGTGCTAGCTGGCGCGGCAGAGCTACGGCCCGGAGGAGCGCTCAGTGAGGTGGAGGCTGGTAGGCGGCAAGTAGCGAGCGAGCAAGAGAGAGAGAGAGAGAGAGAGAGAGAGAGAGAGAGAGAGAGAGAGAGATGATGTGGTGTGGGTGGCGGTGGGAGAGGAAGACCAGCCGGGGGGGACTAGCCGAGCTCGCCGGCGGTGGTCCCTTAGCGGCGGCCCGGGGATGAGTGGGCAGCCCAGTGGCGCAAGTGGTGGGCCATGGTGGGGAAGGCCAGGATGACACATGGGTGGCGCGACGTGGCACGCTGGCCTGAGTGCGATTGAGTGTCGGTGCGGTGTGCTCGCGGCCGAGCAACGGCGTGGCTTGGCCGTAGTAGAGGAGGAGAGATGGGCTTGGCTTGGCGATGGCTTGGGTCGGCCGGCATGGAAAGAGGAGAAGAGGGAGAGCACGGGGAGAAGGACAGTGGAGGTCGGCAGTGATGTGGTGAGACTTACAGTTAGGCCCCACGTGGTCATGTGGCTGCCACGTATGCAAAACTGAGTACAAAATCACTGCAGAGGGTAAAGTGATCTGGTATTGATAATTCGGGTGAGTAAAATTGATGGTTTAATAGTTTAGGGGTTATCCAGACCAACAACATAATTTGCAGGAGTAAAATGGACTTGTTCCTTAAATGAAAGATATTGTTCATACATGTTATCAAGTTCCACTATAGCAACTTGTTGTTTGAATTCGATGAACCGAGACAGGTAACAATGCCATATGTTTTTTAATTAAAAACAACTATATATATTCATTATTAAGATTTTCCTCTTTCAATAATGAAACAAACTTATGTCATGTGACCATTGTCGGGATGTTGCCAACACATACGAGACCTATTCTTTCTGAGAATAGTGGGTTGTTTATCTTTTGTAGTTTACGTAGGTCGCAGATGTTGGAAGGGATCGAACAACCATTGGATTGTCAACAACAAAAGGAATTGTGCTCATAATAAAGTATGTCACAACATAACAAACCAAATAAGACACGCGCAACCAGAGTCTTTTCACAAGGTGCTTATTTTCACCATGTTTATTATCCTTTTTTCCTTTGCGATATTAGATCTTTCACTACTGTAAAAATATATCATCACTGCTGTTTTAAAATTGACACCACTATTGGTTTTTGAACTGACAATTATAATCCATAATTATTATTGTTGACTTATGAACCAACAGTAATAACCTTACTATCACTTCATAAACTGGTATCACAATTGGTTCCAAGCATGAATTGACAGTGATAATCCTTTCAGATGTGCAAAATATACTCTATCATGAACTCTTCGGCATGAGGATATATCTTAAGTTTGTTGATAACTATCAAACTTAAGACAAAAACTCCATGCTAAAATATTCGTGGTAGAGTATTTTAGACCTAAATCTAAAAATAGAAATAGATGTTGGCAAACTTAAGACAGAAACCCTATGTCGATATATTCGTGGTAGAGTATTTTAGACTTAAATCTAAAGATAGAAATAGATGTTGTGAAGCTACTGTATCAAGAGATGTTCAGACATTCCACCTCAAAGAGCTCCTGATACAGCAACCCTGCCTCATCCATTATACATCTTGCACGCTAGCTAACTGCATTTACTATCCGAGAGAGTGACAATATTAAGTCTAAATAAACAGTAAAAGCACAATCTTTAACACTCAAACTTAGCTTGAAGCGATTGTACCTTGTGCTATTCCTTCATATCTATCTATTGCCATAACCATCTTCACACAACATTCGTGCAATGGAGACGTGGAGAGAGGAGACGGAGAAGGCACGTGGCCGCGCACTGGCTTGGGAGATAACGGGCTTGGCGAACATACGCGAGGTGGCTACTTGATCTGAGGAGGGTGAGAGGAGACGGTGAGAGGAGACTGCGGGGAGAGGAATGAGGAGACGGGGATGACGCACGTTGGCTCGGGGCGGCAGGCACGACGGATGTCGTGCTCGGTGAATGATGGCTACGGCAAAGAGCTCGTGTGAGTGGAGTTAAAGCCAGGAGTTAAAGCTGAGCACGAGGGGTAGAGACGACAGCAATGGAGAGGGCTAATGATCACTGCTCCACTTCTACCATCACTATCCCTCAGTAGTGGTTTCAAGAGAGCAAAATGAGAGATGGGCACGGCTGAGGAAGATGGGTTCAATTTATAAAAAAATTATCACTGCTAGTTAGAAATACAAATTGACAATGATAATAATTAACATCGTCAGTTTGTCATCCTCAATTATTGCTTCATCGGTGCAGCTTACGAGACGGCGGTGATAAACATTCTCACTGCCAGTTTGTAATACGAATCGACAGAGATAAATATTATAGCTGCTGGTTATTAAAGGTACGTCTGTTTAAGAACCGACAATGATAAACATTTATCACTTCTTATTTGTAATATGAACCGGTTGAGATAAATATTATCACTACTAGTTATTAAAGATATATCTTTTTATGCACGTCTACAATGCATCATAGCTGAAAGAACTTAGAGACTACAAGTAGCAGGATCTCCAAGTTGCAACAAGGCCTATCATAGAGCCAATTCACACATATAGGTAAACTTCAACATCATTTTCTACTATATTAATTACCTTTTATTGAATAAATAAATATTTGCATGAAGTTTTTTTTAATATTGCAGCACATCATGCGGTTTGTTCATGCTATTACATGGAGCATTGGACATAAGATATACTATCTGACAGTGTGACTTAGATATTTCATAAATGATGACCACAAAAAGTTTGTTGCATGTTTCTAACTACTAACTAACATCTGAAGATTCTATTACCGTCATCTTTTCACAGCCTCTTCATTCTATACATGTTTGACGTGAAGGTTAAAATATCTCTACATTAGATCCACAATGTTGCGAAAATGATCTTTTTAGGTCATAATTATGATTTTAGTGATTAATAATAATATAATTATTAGGACTAACATATTTGTCAAGAATATATATTAGTAGGTCTTATTTATGCAATACATCAAGAAGCCACTGAAGCATGAATAAAGTTTGATTGAATTAGAAAAGTCCTAGGAAGATTTTCCTCACCGAATGGTCTGTTGCAAAGGAATTTACACTTACTGGAGCATTATGTCCAGAGGCTGATATCCTCACCGGATAGTCTGGTGAATAGGATATGAGACCATTGGAATGTTTCTGATAAAGGGGGAGAAGACTGAGAACCTCACTGGATAGTACAGTGATATGCACTGGGTAACACTAGAGTATTTCCTGCAGAGAAGAATGCATATGTAGAAGACTAAAGATCAACCCACCAGATGATCCGGTGCTTGGTTTGTGCACACCAAAGTATAACATCAGAGCATGTCTTTAAGAGACGACTGCAAGTGTTGAAGAATGAAGAACAATCCACCAGAAGGTCCGATGCTCTGAGAATGAATGCACCAAAGTATTTTACATAGAGAGGCTGCAAAGCCTTGGGTAGCTCAAGATAACTCACCGAAAGGTCCGGTGATAGATTTAAAGGTACAACGGAGTATCCGGTGTTCACAGAGGCATTGAGTGGAGTTTCAACGTCTAGTTTCTGAAGATGTACTCATCGGATGATAAAGTGTTAGTACTAGTATTCTCACCAGATCATTCGGTGTTAACAATTTTTTCTGAGCCGTTGGGAAAACGGCTAGTTACCGGGTTTGAGGCTATAAATACTCCTCCATTCAGTCATTTGAAATGGTTGGAGTCCAGAGAAGACATCCAAGCCACTAAAGTGCTTAAAGTGATTATCCAAAGCAATTAAGCATAAGATTACTGAGTGATTGGTGCTTATAGGCCTAGAGAGAGTGTTGCTACATGATTACTGCCTAGAGAGTGAATCAAAAAGTGATTCAACCGTGTACCAAGAGATACGCGTACATCTTGGTTTCTTTGTAACTCGTCAGTAACTTGTTGATACTCTGACTTGGTGTGAAGCAACGGTAAGACATGTGTACGGGGACGTGGAGACTCTTGCCTTAGTGAATTAAGCTCCGAAGTGATCACGGCGGTAAGTGACCGAAAGAGATGCTAGTGGTGAGGCCTTGCTTTGGTGATTTGGTGTCTCATCCGGTGTGAGGCCTTGGTGGCTCAAGAGCTATGACCGGGTGTCGATCGGGAGCATATTCTTGGTGGAGCTTCAATATGGACTAGGGATAACATTCATGACATCGATACCACGGGATAAAAATCCCTTATACTGAGTTTGTCTCTATATCTTATTTATATTTACGTATTTACATACTTGCAATTTACTTTGCTATAGTAAATTGCAATTCTCTTAAGCGGTAGAGTAGAACACTCGATAAACCTATAACATATTTAAATAGAAATTGAGATAGATTTATCTTGTGAAGTTTTTGAAGCTAATAATTTTTAAATATCCTCATTCACCTCTCTTATAATGTCACCGTTCCTCACACACGACATGTACCAGCTTGGTTTAAAAGAGATAATCCAACTATGTACCATGTCTTCAAAATTTTAAAGATTACCAAATAACCTAAAGCTAGCCCTTGAAGTAGCAAACTGTGCGGGGAATTATGATATTTTTGCAGTATCACAAATTACCAAATTGTGTTCCAAAAACAGAAGAGTGGTAATTTGCTTAGAACATCAATACAACCAATGAGTTTATCCACATATATATAACAAATCAATTTTTTAAGGATGTGACGAGGTTTTTTTGATATCAACTTCGTACGCACTGGCATGGTGAACGACTAGAACTACCCATTTGTAATGTGAGTATTTTTCATTGCACATTGATTTATAGTAAGCACTTGCGCCATATAATTGTACAGATCTTTTTTTTACATTGATATATAATTTATGAATAGGATGGATACGAAGTGAGGAAGAAGTTCTTAATAGGTTTATTGAAGTACAAGTAAATGAATCCACATGCATATATGAATAGGATGGATACGATCTGAGGAAGAAGTTCTTAGTAATTTTATTGAAGTACAAGCGAAAAAAACATCCCAAAATCGCTTCCTTTTAGCAGCCTGCCCGCCACAGCGGCGCACGTTACATCTTGCGTGCATGCATGCACGCATGACTACGCCTACGCATGCATATATGTAGGCACAAGCTGGTGCTAAGAGCATGCAGCGCCCTTTATCGATCCATTCCTCTCAAAGACTAGGACATGTCCGGAGGAACGAGCCGATCGTGACATGCCAAAAGCCAAAACACTAGAGCAGTTTACGAATCGGTAGCCTATTTTATGATCAAGGGTGCATGCTTACTGTATCATGAAGAAACGTGCCCAGCTTTCGAAAAGGTGGCCTTTTCTTATGAATTATGACCGAGCATAACTTATTCACTGGAATTTAATCACGCGACACATTGAATTGGACCAAGTTTTGGGAGAATTGGACCAAGTTGAATTATCCGATAGCACTGTACCATGACGAAATGAGCCATACATTGTAGATTCATGGGCTTATAGCCACCATTCTATGATGTTCAGAGAACATTATGATTATCCATTCATGACCATATTAATGGTAAACAGTAGAGACCATAATTGGAGCACTACTACATAAATTTCCCTTACACGCGGTTTTAAACCTCTGCTACAAACAATTTTTTGAGCTCTCTATAAAAAAAAAAGGTACGTTGAGATCAATATATTACAAACGGGAAAAATCCATCTGTAACATGACAAACCATAGATGGTTTTTAAGCAAAACCGCCTAAGGGTATGCTTCAAGGTGTGTCTTCTGTGCGCTAGACACAGACAGTTTTACAGTAAAACTGTCTATGGACCTCAACGCTACAGACGGTTTTAAAACAAAACCATATGTGTCTCAGATAGTTTTAGAGGTAGCTATCTGTAGGTCTCAATGCCATAGATAGTTTTGAAACAAAACCGTTGTGTGTCTCAGACAGCTTTAGAGGCAATTGTCTGTGGACCTCAATGCCACATACGGTTTTACATTAAAACCGTATGTGATGTCCATCCCAAATCACCATCTTGTGTAATGATGTAAATAGTTTTCATTAAAAAACCATATGTGGCTAGAGACCTCAAATGGTTCTTCACTAAAAATTGTATATGGCTTTCATCCCCAGGTCTAATTTTGTTGCTGGTGGCCACCCTTAGACAGGAACATCAAGTGTGTGTGTGTGTATATATATTCATATCACGTATAGTAGATATCGCATAGGTCTCAAATCCACATCACATACAGTAAGAAATGTATCATGTAAATATAAATACACATGTAAACATCACAAACATCATGTATATATATCCATCACACACATCCAAGTATCCATCGCACTCAGAATGTATAAACAACAAAATCATGTGTCTAGACCACCAGCATTATAAAACCCCCTTTTCTTGTCTATTGTTTGAGTCGTCAAAAAAAGGGTGAGTCGTCCTCAAACTTCGCATAGCTATTGTTTTCGAAGGTTGGTATTAGGCAGGTTGAATGTCTTGCGGTAGGGAAAAATGAAGCAAATTGTACGGTGATTGGATATTGAAATATGAGCAATAGATTTTCATTTGATCAACATACCAGTATATCAGGGCATTGCTCCATGAGCAACATCATGTGGCAAGCAACATAGAAGCCGTATGTGTTGCCTGGGGGTTGCTGGTGGCATTGAGGAGTGTAGTAATACGAATTAAGTTATATGAGTCGATTACAAATAATGTTTGTTGGAGAGTGTATTTAAATATGCGTACCAAGAATTTGAAGCAATGGGTCAAGGTGGACGTGTCCTGGGGGTTGCCAGCACTATGTTTCTTGCCGGCCGTACATGCATCATGCACCAATAATATCAATTAAAAGTGTGGAACTTACGAACCAGTAAAAAATTGAAATAAGCATGGTTTAAAAGGACACTCACGTGTCGATAACTGACTGCAACCTAGAATAGTCTCGTGTGGTACTATTTATATAATCCAAGTACCACACCTGTTTGACCTTTGGAACAAGGACCACTAGAATCTGGTGATCACCCGAGTTGTAGGCAAACATAACATAGCTCTTATTACCAATGGTACTTGCAATATAGTCGACCCTAAATTGCTCGTCAGAATTAATGCTTAGTAGAGATAAAGGCCTAGGGTCCATATATGCAATATGCTTCTTTGCAGCTTGATTGTCTTGTATCATGTGTCTGCAAATAAGAAAAAAAGTTAGATGTAATATACATGGTCCTATGATGATATAACTGTCAGGTTTTATTGAAACTTATAGTGTGAAGCATCTTAGGATCGGCATGTCCAAACTATCGAGATTGAAGGGGTCGTACAAATCATTGAACCCCATAAAGAAGTAGTTGACGTCGGTGTAGAAATTCTTTGCTGTAAATTTGATAAAGATGCTTGTCCACTTGGCTTTGCATGCCTATGTGTAGGAGTTATGTAGAGCAACACATGTCCCTCCTCTTCCACTGGATCCTCTACACCATTGCATCCCCTATCATTGTGATCTCATCATTGGGGGGATCACCAACTTGTGGGCCAAAACGTTCGGATACACATGGTCCACATGTATCACTGCGTAGGCTAGGGTCAGCTTAACAGAATGCAATGTCCTCTGTTGTGGGTGCACGACACTCTGAGCAACCTCAATGGTTAAGCCATATGGTCTAATAAGCAACACGCACTGCGTGGGCTCCTCTAGTCCATCTAGGGGATCTGGCTGGCTCGGATCCACCATATTCTAGGACGCACTGCTACTTTTTTCTAATGCCACCTGGCTCTGAGTGACTGGTACAATCTGGAGTCCCTTGGACTCTAGGATGCTGGGCAATGATGCGATGACATCCTGATTGACCTACGTCCGAATTCTCTGCGCCAGTTGGTTAACATCCATGCACTCACCCTTCCTCTTCTTATACATCCCTTGGTCCTCATGCCACCCATGAAACCAGCCGTCATAGCTGGAGATGCCTCGAACCCGCCTTGGATGCTCCGGGTTCCCTAGGGCAGCGGTGAGGATGCCATTCTTTCTGGCAGGGTTGCATTACCCTTGGCTGTCTTGTAGCTACTTCTCTTTTATTCTTTCGGAGACATCTTGAACTTGAATGCTTTTAGGCTACCGTAACGATAAGAAGTCTCCTTGGAGTCGAAGGTGACCTCACCACTTCTAGACACTTTGGCCCTGCCTTGCGGTAGCACCCCTCAGGATATCCAGCAAATAGCATTGGGCGACCTTCCTTCTTTGCTTTCTCATCCTCCTATTCCAATTGGAGGAGTTTGCCCTCGTACCACGTTGTGCCTAACCTATGGTTGTGCTTGTTCTTGGACTGAATCTTCCTGTGCTTCCCGCTTTTTGTCTCAAACTGAGGAGTACTCTTGCTCCTCATAAACGCCTCCCAGTCCTCCCTTGTTATGTTCTTGTATTCATCAAAGGGCTCACGATTCTTTGCAACGTACTGCCTCATAAGGAAACTCATGTGTGTCCTCCATGCCTTCGCAGTCAAAGCTAGAGCTTTCTTCTTACATGCTTGTTCCATATTTTTCAAAATCTCCAAATAATTTTGCAAGGTCTCCCATAAGGCATATGCTTTTCTGACAGGGGCAGGGATTTCCACTTCTCCAAGAGCAGCGACACCCTTTCTCTAGCAATGAGGCCACACACTTTCCGAAAATGGTTCCTTGTTGCATGAGGTACCATAGGCAACCCACCCAAGTTGATTTGGGTGATAGTGATTTTGTTTGTTGGCCACCGGGTTGGGTTCCTGCACCGTTGGGATGCACTACCTGCTGAGGTGGTGCCTGTATCACTCCTATCCTTAGCCCGTGAGGGGTGAAGGTCCGAGGATGATCCTAATGAAGATTTATGATTTGATGCAATTTCCTATAAAATAGGGGAAATGAACTAGTTAGAATCAAAACTACTTTATAGAAATCCTCTTTGATATAGAATCAAAGCTATTTTAATAGGTTCTTATTTCTTAAGCACGACAATTAATAAACATTATGGATCAAAACTATAAGTGAAATAGCTATTTATTTTGCACCTAATTCAACTGGAGAAAAATGAAGCGAAATTAGTTAAATTTAATAACTATTGCTTCGTAAAGATGATAAATATTATGATAGCAGTAAGTTGAGAAGCAGCATATGCAGTTCAAAAAGAGGAGGCTTAAAGAAGATTAATGTGATCCAGTGCATGGTCCTATCTATAGGTGTAACATGTTAGAAGGCTTTTGTGTATGTTCCATGGTACAATTTAGTTCATCACAAAATATAATGCAGGACATTTCTTATCTAATAAATAGATGTCCTACTAGAATTTTGCATAATTAAATATAAACAATCACTATTCTGCACCAACCATTTGCATTTTGTTTAAATCAAACCAGTTGCAAATTTTGTGAAAGGATCTTCAACAGTTGATGATAGCTAGTACCTGTGGCAGAGGGGCGTCGGCTGAGAAGGGGTCGGGCTTGCGGCAGAGGAGGGGCAGTGGAGGAGGGGCCCCGCCCAAGGAGGCACGCCACCGAGGTGAGGGGTGGTGGAGGAGGGGTCCCGCCCAAGGAGGCACGCCACCGAGGCGAGGGGTGATGGAGGAGGGGCGCTGTCTAAGGAGGGGTGGCAGAGGAGAGGCGCCAGCTGAGAAGGCACGTCGTCGAGGCAAGGGGCGGTGGAGGAAGGGTGCTAGCTGAGGAGGGGTGCAACCGAGTGAGGAGCAGCGGAGGAGGGTCCGAGGCGGCAGTGGAGGAGGAGGGTATGAGGCAAGAGTATTAATTTTTTTGGGGTTTGCGCCCTAGGGTTATACGCGAATTCAAGTCCATTGACGGTTTTCTTAAAACACATGTCTATGGTAGAAGGGACTCACATATGGTTTTTTGAAAACACCCATATATGGTAGAACGGGACTCACAGGCGGTTTTTGCCTTAAAACCATATGTGGTACCCCAGATGATCTGACATATACATCTGATATTTCACCGGAGTAAAGTCTAGTATGACGTATACATCTGATGCTCCGCTGGATGGCCCAGCGTATACATCTGATGCTTCGCCGAAGTAAAGTCTAGAATTTTTCTATTGAGTGGAAAGTGGACTTATACACGCTGGATGGTCCGATGTGTACATCTAATGTTTCACCGGAGTAAAGTCCAGTCCGGAGTGTACATCTGATGCTTCACCGGATGGTTCGCCGTAGACATCTTATGGTTCACCGGACTAAAGTCCATGAGTTTTTTGTTGAGTGGAAAATAGAACTTATATATGCCAGATGATTTGGCGTATACATCTTATGCTTCACTAGAGTAAAGTCCAGAAGATTTCTGTTAAGTGGAAAATGGATGATTCACACTGGAAGGTCCGATGTTTGGAGCCTGTGCATGCCAGATAATCTGGCGTTGACGAAAAATATGGGTGGTTGAGAAAAGACTAACTTTTGACATCTAGCTTATATATACTCCTCATTTTGTCTCACGAGGCAACCTTGCCATTCATAAGAACTGAAATACTTAGGCAACCTCTTGGGCCATTCAATCCTTTCAGCAAGTTATTTTCATAACGACAACATCACTTGTACAAAATGCAATTAAGTCATATTTATATCAAAATCAGCAAAAAGGGGAGCTTCATCAAATTGATTGTACTCTTCCTCATCAACAACATCTTCGAAACTGACGATCTGCCTTTTGCCACGAAGAACCACATTTCTATTCTTCCGTGTTGTGTCACTCATGTAGAAGACTTGGGTAACATGCTTGGCAAGAATGAATGATTCATCTTTATGTTTTGACACGTTGCAAGTCAATGGTAGTGATCCTGTACTTCTCTACCGCCATGCCCTTAGATCCCTGGACCTAACAACAACGAAACAAGGGTGCCTTGAAGCTTATATAGTCGAGCTTCCATATTTCCTCTATTTGCCCATGGTATGCGCTCTTCTGCATATTGGTATCATAAGCATCTTTGCACATCCCGTTGCTCTGATTTGTACTTTTGTCGTCTTATTGAACCGTGTAAAATATGTAACCATTAATATCGTAGCCCTACCACGTATAATGATAACCGGTCCAACAAGTATATTTCTCTTTGAATCCATGCATAATCAAGTGTTCATGTATATTTTGTGCCAAAGGAACTTTCTCTCATTTCTGTAGTCAATGCATGGACAACACATCAATTTCTGATCCTGCTCAATATATCCGCCTCAGCAGCACACATGAATCCATATACACGATTAAGGTACTCATCACAAGTACGATTCTCCAGGTACATCCAACTACGGTCAACCATCTGCGATTTTCAAAATTACAAAACTTAACTGAAAAATTGCTAACAAATTGATCTATCTCACAAATCAATATTCAAGATATTTTTTTAACTAATTAATCTCACTAGTTGCATTATATTTGCATTGATTTCCTTTACTTTAGTAGGGAACCAATTGACAAGAGCTAATTAATTGACAAGAGCTAGCTAGCAGGCAGCCGTATCTTTGGACGATAGGCCAGCCTCGATTTGTAAGAGAGATGTATGAAGAGACCGGTCTAGTCTCACCTTGCCTTGCAGCCCTCCCCTGTCCCTTTCTCTTCCCTTTCCTTCCCTTCCCCTCCCTCCCCTTTCCCTTCTCGTGCGATAGAAAAATCGTAGGCATCAGAGAGGCAGCCACATAGTCAACATGAAAATTAGGACACGGGCTGGCACGTGATGAAATATAGGCATCCACTGACGGTTTACGTCGAAACCCATCTCCAATATGACCACGTACCGTTTTTGGGAAAACCGTCTGTAAGATTTCAGATGGGTGTACATTAAAACCGTCTGTAACTTTGTCACAGATGGTTTTCCCTAGTAAACCGTCTATGCCCTTTAGAAGATTTTTAATAAAAATTGTATATGGCCTCACCACGGATGGTTTAGAATAAAAACCATCTAAGGTGAAAAATCAAAGATGACACATTTCTACCACGGACAATTCTTGTTAGAAACCGTCTGTGGCGTGCTTCTTAGTGACAGTTCGGAAAAAACCATCTATGATCTGTCGTCTATAACAGATATTTTTGTAGTAGTGGAGGTTGTAGGGGAACAATTATCGCAACCCACTTGTTATTGCAAAGACAGAGATGATCACACGTGCAGGCCGGGACGCTTCCTAGAAATTAATTTATTAGACAGAGGCAACTATCATTAGGGATGCACACTTAGGGTCAGTTTGGATGTTGTAGTTTCAAAAAATCATGGTACAAGAAACTATAGTTTTAGAAATCAGAACCATATAATACCACGGTTTAGAAAAAAGAGGTCCTGAGTGAAATTTCTAAAACTCCAAAAAGATCACATTTTAGCAATACGTTGGTTTTTGAAACTACAAAATCTGTTACATCCATACACCTATGAGTTTTCTAAAATCGAAGTATTTTTTAAAACCATAATTTTTTTCTAAAACTCTAGAAAAACTTAACATCCAAACAGGACCTTATAATCTACTCCCTCTTTTCCCTCAGTAGCCGTACGCGTACACTATCTGTAGGTGCGTACGTCCTAACGTACCCTAGAACTAATTCTATCAGCGGTTAGTAATTCGGTGTCTCCGGATCAACCACCAAAAGGATTATTGTTTTTTCAGCCTTTCAACCAGTTAAATTTGGGGATCGAAAACGTCTAAAAAAAGAGGAACAAAAACACACAGTTGTAGACATATTGTATATGCATTACCTTAGTGATCGACGAACAGAATCCAGAATCCCTAACATGCATTGTTACTCGTAACGGAATTGATGGCAATACGGCATTGTCATTCTGTAGTTGGTACTATAGTTGGTTGGTGTGCGCACATACAATATGGGACTGCTTAAGAAACTTTTAGGATTTCGTTCAACTAAATCTTAAGAACTTGATTGTCAATTGTCGTGATTCAAGTCGCTACTCGTAACGCTTCTATATCTCAGTCTTGTGAATACGGCTCTCTAAGTAAATCTCATGGTGCTAAAATTGTAAAGGTGTTAAAATGGTGTAGTATATATCTCAGTTGGTTATTTGCCGTCTACACAGGATCAAAGCTGTTGGATTGATGCTAGGACAAAACACGTTCTTTTTTCATATGTCATCTGCGTGTACCTGATCAGATGCTACCGTATCATTTTTTTTCCAAGTGTGATGCTACCGTATCATGCATAGCTTTCCGAGGAGTAATCTAATAATGACACATGGAATTCTGCCTAAACTCTTTGCTGATGTCCTTCCAACGAGAAACAATATCCTCAACAAACTAAAGTGTTTGAGCTTAATTAAGTGAGCGTAGAAAGTCACTAGGCCTTGTGAGTGGAGGACCCCTTCTGGACGCGCGCACAACGGAAGAGTGGAGGACGAGGCAGGACGGGACCGGACCGGACCGGAGCCTGGCTCGCTGGCTCGTCAACTTGGGCGGGTCTTATCGGAAGACGCCGCCACTCCGGTCGCGTGCGGTCGGGCTCAGACTGCGCGGCTGCACGCGCGTGCGCCCGGGCGGCCGACGAGGGGGAGGCTGGGCCCAGGGGCCCACCTAACGGTGAGCGTGGCGAGGGAGAAGTGGACCCGCGGGCCCTTCCACGCACGCCCGGCCCGGCTCCTCCGGTGTTCTGTACGTGTCGCGCAGTGATTCGCGGTAACTCTCCAACGGCCTCTGGGGAGGGGCGCGGATCTTCTGCGGAAGACTTCCCATTTCCAAACGGCCTGCTGCTTGGAGTAACGGTTATGCCACGAGCGGATCCCGCCCAAATATTGAGCGCAGACATCACAGTGACCGGATCTTTACAACTCTATGGAAAAAAGCCTAAGTTCACCAAAATACACTAAAAAATAAGAATTTGAGCGAATGTTGTGCCCTCACTGGCCTCTCCTGGGTTCACTCCTGGTTATGCCCATGGTCAAATTTTGAGCGGTCTCAATATAATGTACTCTCTTTATTTCAAAATATAAGATGTATTAGGATTTGGAAAAGTTAAACTTTATAAAATTTAACTAATAGTTAGTCAAATTATGCACATGTTTAGTGTACAAAAGTTGTATTATTAGATTCATATGTTATTGATCTTTTAATACCATATGTATTTCATAGTAATTGATAATATATTATAAGAGAAATTGATGGTCAAAGTATATTTTCAATGATTTCTTAAATTCTAATACACCCTATAAAAAAAATGGAGGGAGTATGAAACAATGACGTCTCAATATAACGTTTTCTTATAACAATTGAAAGCTCATCTTGTATTGTTGTAAAATCTACTATGACCATTTCAAGGACGTGTTATGAAGACTAAACAATGAGTCATTGGCTGGGTTGTCAAATTTGGTGAGGTAAAATTAAGGTTTTAGCCCTTGAATCCATCGGCCCACAGCTGCAATGTGGGTAAAGGGGATACATGTTAAGGATCAACTACTTATTTCTTCATGAAGCATATAAGGGTCGTTAGTCAGTCGACTTGGGTAGATATGCAAGGAAGAATAAGGCCGAAGCTATAGACTCTGATATATCACATTCCAGCTGTGGCTGTCGTGATTTCCCTGACCCTTGTGTCATGGTCTCAAATCTTGTTTCTTTTGGCGGCTGTCATTGCAAACAAAGAAAAGTAACGGTGTCTATAGAAACATACACCTTCTTCATTCCATAGGAATGCAAACGAAAGCGGTAAATCTCGGTATTCCGGAGTTCGTTTTTGAACTTTTCCGATCGTAGAAGCCGGAAACGATATATCAGAAAAACAAAAATAGAAATGAGAAAACTTTACAAAAATGATAGCAAAAATGATTTAGGCAATTTCTGATCATTTTCGAGTTCTTCTGTTTTGGGACGGGAATTACCACACATAATTCTCGAATCTCCTTCCCAGTCTGTCCATGGCCCGTGGCCCAATAGGCCCTCATCGGGGTGCAGGAGCTGCAGCTTCTTGGCATCGACCTTGTACACGGCGAATGGGGGACACCCTTCATGTTGACACCAGGACCCTTCCCGTTTTTCCACTCGACGTTAGTCGGTGAGGCATGTGCCGTGACGGGCATGGAGAACTCTGAGGCGCGCTTGTTCTGTCGTGCCTCGAGGCTCCACCTGTCACCCTGGCATTTGAACACGCCGCCGCCGCCGCCGATGAACTTGTTCACGTTCCAAATCTCTTGAACATTGTCTTTCCGTCATGGAGCGGGTCCCTGAAGAGGCAATTGCATGTGGGCAGCGTGTAGCCCTCGTAATGGAGGATGGTGCTATCGGGGAGCACGAAGCAGCGGAGGAGCCTGAAGTCATGCTGGCCCACGGCATCACTGACGTAGACAAGTCCATCGGAGACACCACATGGCATGGGGTATCCAACAAACTTGTGTCCATAGACATTGACACTCCCAATAGGCTTCTTAAATGTTACTTTAGGTGCCTGCAAAGATACATACACATATATCAGGAGAATGAGCTTTGAAGGTAGATGTTGATATCAAGGAGAATTAGGGCATGTCTTTTTCCGCTTTTGCTTTTGGATTTTGGTAGCAAAAGCCAAAAGCCGAAACAAACGACTTGATTTTACAATCCACAATATGAGGTCGAATTGTACCGCAATCCACAATCCGGTTCCTCCCCAGCTTTTGTTGGATTGTGTGGGATGGGCAAATGAACTTGGACATCAAAGTTGGTAAAAATTACTTGCAATTGCCACTGAACCACCCCTATTGATCCATCCTACCTCTGTGTCGCTCTCTGCTCCTCCTCCCTAGCATTCCTCCACATCACCCCGCCCGTCCTCCTCAGCGTCGCACCCCACGCCTCCCCCGATGCCGCCACCTTCCGCATCCTCACCTCTGCGCTCTGCCGCCCCTGCTGGCCCTTTGCCGCTACCGATGTCCTGTGCTGCATGCCTGCCCTCCTCCTCGACCCCGACGAGCACCACTATCGCGTGGTCCTCACCTCCCTATGCCGGTGCGGCCCCGCTTGGGAGGATTTGGCGTTCTTGGATGACATGTGACAGTGGGGCATCTCACCGAGAAGGTCAAACCATCATACCATCCTCGACACACTCTTGTGGGAGGGGATGACGGCCGAGGCGTACGAGGCTATGGTGAAGCAGATGGACGCTGACAAGGTCACTATGAGGCTCCCGAATTTTGAGCACATACTACGAGCATTCAGCGAGGGCAGAGCATTCGACGTGATCGAGGTGTTTGACGAAATGCTCCATCAGGGGCTTGTGCTGGACATGGGCATCTATAATGTCTACATCGGCGTGCTGTGTGATAAGGGCGATCTGGTGGGTGCACGTCGGATGGTTGAGTGCATGGAGTGCGTCGGTTGCTCGCCGGATGTTAAGACTTGTGTCGTGGTCACCAGGTGCATGTCTGTCGATGACACGAACACGACAAGGGTCCGAGGAAGACGCATTACAGTTTGCGGGAGAGGAGGCAGGGCAACTAATCATGTATGATTACTGTGTAGGGTAACAATTAATGTTGGTTCATTTAGTTGGAGAGCATTTGGTATGCGCTAGCACTAGCAGTTAACGGCCACCGCTAGAGCCGGACGGGGGCCGTTGTGGGTGAGGTGACTACTTCTGCTGGTTGCCGGTGAGCACAATTTGTATGATTGATGTATCAGTTTCTACTTGATGGTTAATAAATGATGCTGTATGAATTATGTTTTATTTGCTATTTTATCCTGCAAATTCATATTTCTAAAATAGCTACAAAGGAATAAACAATAAAAATATGTACTACAAAAGCTAAGGGCATTACAAATATTATAAAACATAAGCTGTCATCTAACCCTCTCACAATCCATGTAGCCAGACATCCCTCAGCTTTTGACCCTTCAACTTTTCACAATCCAGTTTTCACAATCCACAATCTAAAAGCTGTCTTTTCATAATCCAAAGTTAAAACAAACAGTCCCTTAATCTAATTGCTGAAGCTAGCGCTGAGTGCTATTGAGTTTGAATTATCAATTCCTGATTGATACCGACATGTTTCCGTCCCGATAACACC
Organism: Phragmites australis; assembly: GCF_958298935.1. NCBI lineage: Eukaryota > Viridiplantae > Streptophyta > Magnoliopsida > Poales > Poaceae > Phragmites > Phragmites australis. The sequence continues at coordinate 44,077,203 of NC_084923.1, forward strand.
TTTTCTGATTTTTCTCGTATTATCGACGTCGTATTCATTTCCGGCATTATCATTATCAACTTTGTTTCCGAGCAAAAAATGTGAAACTGAAAGTGATTTAGGTCTTTTCCGATCATTTTTGAACCATTTTCATCCCTAGCTCACAGGTGTCTTCAGCCTCCCGATGACTCCCTCACGCTTACGATCCCCTGCCCCTTAATCAAGTTTGCGTGCTCGCCCTGCCTTCCGTCCTCCTCCGCCAACGTCGTCCGCTGCCGCGCTAACCCGACGTCCTTGCCTTCCTGCCCCGGCACTGGCCCATTGACCGTCTTTCACTTCCCATGGCTGGCGACACCCTTGCCGCTCCGCACCTGTGCCTACCTCTTCTACTGGGCCGGTCTCCCTCTTTAGGATCTTTTCTAAGTCCAGCGACGAAGGAGCCTCCCCAAATCAACCCCTCCCCTAACAACGTCGGTGTTCTTCGTCGTTTGATTGACCTATCTCGTTTTCAGATGCCTAATCATTAGGATGTGTGGAAGAATAGGACCGAAGCTATCGACTCACCGAATATCTCTGATATATCACCTTCCGACTGTGGCTCTCGTGATTTCCCTAACCCTTGTCTCATGGTGTCAAATCTTGTTTCTTTTGACAGCTGACATTGTAAGACCATACTCAACGGTTTCTCTTCGCGACCCATAATCTCTTCGCGAATGGATTTTCATTCCCTTCAGCGCTCAAATGGTTTTCCTTTACGGTTCACTTCATAAAGGGATTTTCAGGGTTATTCCCTTCATAACAGGATTATCTCTCCTTTCACTTTACGAATCCTTTTAAAGGAAAATTGTTGGAAATGAGGGAAAAATAAAATAAATGAGAACGGAAAAGTGAATTAGAAAGAAAACGAAATGAAAAGAAAATGGTTAGAGATAGTCTAAACAAAGGAAGTAATGGTGTTTATAAAAGAAGATTCCTTTGATATCTTGTCCAACTACCAATTAGCGAGGCCCTCGATGCCTTCATTCACCGTTGGATAACACGTAAACTTCTATCGGCCATCTGAGTAGGCATCATCGTCGTTAGACCATCTCCAGCAAAATCGGCATTTTTAAGATCTGGTTGGTACAGTACTTTGCGGTACTGTAGCAACTCCAGCGAGTCGGTATTCGGTGCTACAGGTCACTACAGTACTGCAGAGAGAGGAACGGATCAGCAATTCTGCGGACCTAGTGTAGCACGTAACACTGTAGCAACAGTGCTAAAAGAGACTGCCAGTGGGCCTGAAGGGAGAAAATAATGTACATTACTGTAGTAGTACTGTTCACAGAGGCTGACAGCAGGCTGGAGAGAGAAAAAGAGGAGTAGAGAGTAGAAAATAGAGTAGCTGCTAGAGATGAAAAAAATAAGGAATACTATAATAGTGATAGGGATGTTGTAATAGTATTTTAGAGGATGAAAATTTAAGATAACTGTTGAAGATAGCCTTATGATCATGAACCGTGCTGATCCATAACCCACAGCTACTCCTTGTGTGCACATTGTCCATTTCTCATGTCGGCCCAGCCGACCCACTTGCAACGTTGGATACGCTAGCCATCACTGAGCAGAACCCAACATTGAGCTATAAATGACAGCTCTAGATTGTAATATACGAACAAAGATACGCCATAAATGACTACCAGACTGTGACATGAACAAGAAGTTCAGATTTAAATCATTTTCCAGCACATTAATCCCACCCAAAAAGAAGGCATTACACGTTACGCTTGCTCACACACAGCGCACCACACCACGTAGCCAGCACACTGTGGAGCAGGAAGGGGAGAGAGAGGGGCTAACGCTGACGAGGAGCAGGAAGGGGAGAGAGAAACCGCGGGGCCCACCTCCACTACTGTGGCTGGCCTCTGACACAGCTCACACCTTTGACGCAACGGCAGCCCGGCGGAACGCAACCCCACCACTCTCCCGGAAATAAAAATAAATAAAAGAGAGAAGAAAATATCGTAGACGAAGAAAAAGTCCAAGCGCGGGACGGGGATGGGCAAGATGGACGGCCGCGATCGACCCGGGCCCGCATCGGCGGCCCCGCCCCCACAGTATTTTAGCACGCCCGAGGAAGGTATACGAGAGAGCACAGAGCGGAATAAAGAAAGGCGAAAAGCGTGTGCACTGGCCACACTACCAGTATTTGTTTGCGTGTTTATTTAATCGCTCCCTCCACTCTGCCTCGGCTTGGACTGCTGTCGCCGCCGCTTGCTTCTTCTCGTGTACCAGCCGAGTGTGACCGTCCCTCGGACCATCTCCTCCTCCTCTCTCTCTCTCTCTCTCTCTCTCTCTCTCGAGTCGTCGTCTCCAGCGAGTAGGAGGAAGCGAGGCCGGGCTTGGCTCTGCGAGGTTTGCTTCTCCCGCTCTTCTTGCAGCTTCTGAGATCATGCATGATTCATGCATGTGTGTACGCGCTCCGTAGCCTCTGTTCAGCTCTGCCGATTTGGTGGCGAGCTTTGTGGTATGGGTGGGGAGTCAAGTAGTTGCTTGCTGGTGTAGATTCTCCGCCCTGGTTTTTTTGAGTGGTTTTATTTTAGGCGAAGAGCAGCAGGGTGTGCTGCTGCTGCTGCACTCTTTCTGCTATTGTGGGATCAGGTGTTTGTTGGGTTGTCATGTTGCCTAGTTTTAGTACTAATTTGGACCATTTAAGTGCCATGTTTCCGTGCTCGCGTGCCCAATTTTAGCTTACCCGGTCACCGAAATGCCGCCTTCATGTGCCTCATGATTGTGGGAATCTACTGCTTTTATATAGGCTCCAAATCTAGGGAGGATGCATTCTTTTATGGCATGGAATGATTAGAGCCACTGGCGTATCAACCTGTGTCCCTCTTGTACTGCTAGGTACTGAAGAAAATGTGCTGAATCCAAGAATTGTCTAGCTTAGGACATGTGTTGAATCTTCGTTTGATATGTCTACTTTGTGTGCATGATCAAACAGAGGGCTCAAGAAGTGATTGATTCGAGCGATTGCTTGCAGGGAGAGGGAAAGGGGTCATCGATGGAGGGGATGGAGGATGCCAACAGGGCGGCAGTGGAGAGCTGCCACCGCGTGTTGGCCCTCCTCTCCAACCCCCACGGCCCGCTCGTCCCCAACAAGGATCTCGTGGCTGCCACCGGAGAGGCCGTCTCCAAGTTTGGATCCCTAACCTCCAGGCTCGCCAATGGCAATGGCCTCCAGGGCCATGCCAGGGTCAGGAAGATCAAGAAGCCCTTGCCCATCTTCGACAGCAACCTCTTCTTGGAGAGCTCTGCAGTGACTGCAGCCGCTGCTGCCAAGACAACGAACCCAAGCCCGATCACCAGCCTCCAGCTGTTTCCAAGGTACCACCAGATGGAGGGCTCGACGTCGAAGGATCCTGTGAGGATCCCTGCCCAATTCCCCAAGAGGTTGCTTCTAGAGAACTCGGCTGTGGATTTGGAGGGGCCATCAAAGGCCCATTGCGCCCCCGGGCAACCTCTCCAGCTCGTCCAGCCGGTGTCCGTTGCGCCCCCGGCAGGGACGCCAACCCCGGCATTGCCTGCGGCGCACCTTCATTTCATCCAGCAGCATCAGAGCTACCACAGGTTCCAGTTCTTGCAGCAGATGAAGATTCAGAGCGAGATGATGAAGAGGAGCTCCCTTGGTGATCAGGGTCAGGGCGGTAGCTGTAGTGGTGGTGGCAAGGGTGTGAATCTCAAGTTTGACAGCTCGAATTGCACAGCGTCATCTTCTCGTTCATTTCTGTCGTCTCTGAGCATGGAGGGGAGTATAGCGAGTTTGGATGGGAGCCGTGGCGGCAGGCCTTTCCAGCTAGTTAGTGGCTCTCAGGCGTCGAGCACTCCGGAGCTGGGCGTCATACATAGGAGGAGGTGTACTGGTAGGGAGGATGGGAGTGGTCGGTGCGCGACTGGGAGCCGGTGCCACTGTGCGAAGAAAAGGTTGGGATCCTTGGTGATAAATTTGTACCAGACTCCTGATCTTATGGTCTTTTTCTTTGTTTTCGAAAATCACTACTTGTATGTACTTGCAGGAAGCTGAGGATAAGGAGGTCTATCAAAGTCCCTGCAATAAGCAACAAGGTTGCAGACATCCCTGCTGATGAGTTCTCGTGGAGGAAGTATGGGCAGAAGCCAATAAAGGGATCCCCTCATCCTAGGTATGGCTGAATACTTGATCTTCTTTTGCTAACGCCAGTTGTTGCGAATTAAGTTGCTTACTATAGTATCATATCGTCTCTATTTAGTGATGTCATTGTGGCTATATCAATTTTGTACGTGCTATGCAGGGTTTGTCCATCCTCGCTGTTTGATCACTTGATGCTATTTTGTCACTATAGGAAACAATTAGTACTCGAAAAAAATGAGAGCTGAATTGTTGCTATTTTAGTTACATGCAACCGTCATTTTAATTGAGTCCAAGTTAGAGCTTCTTTCTTTCATAGTCAGGAGAAGTACATGCTGACTGAAAATATAGGATGCATGGTCTCCTATGAAGTATATATCAGAAAGGTTAACCGGTATAAAAATTCCATGGATGTATTTTCCCCAACTGTTAGATACTGCTTATGAGATATCCCTTAGGAATATGTTTTTTTTTTCTGTTGCTCTCAATCCAGTCATCTAGTTTTGTTCCTAATTTGCAATAAGCTACATGTGGTTTGAAAGGAGCCTGTTCTAATTCCGGTAGTATGCCTGTTGCAATCCAAGAAAGGCTACAACTGGCAACCTCAGCTCAACACAGTTTACTTTCTTGTTCTTTTGTCAAATACGCAGATCAAGAACATCTACAAATATTCATTGTCTTGTAGGGGTTACTACAAGTGTAGCAGCGTGAGAGGCTGCCCCGCGAGGAAGCACGTCGAGAGGTGCGTCGACGACCCCTCAATGCTGATTGTTACCTATGAAGGCGATCACAACCACAACCGAGTGCTCGCCCAGCCAGCCTGATCTTTCAGGCTTTCAGTTGCAGACCGTTTCAGTAGCCTCCCTTCCTAGTGAAGGGAGGCCCAAAAGAAGAAGAGCCTAATGTTTGTACATATGTTCTGCGTCTAACAGTTTTTTTTAGGGGGGGGGGGGGGGGGAGGGAGAGAGTTAGCTAGATCTTGCAGAAGAATCGTTCGCTGGAGAGAAATTTGTTGCGCAGATGGTTGATGGAGTGTTCCTCATCAAAGACTCGTAGTTTTGTAGCTTTCATTTCTTTTTCTTTTTCTGTTCATGCTATGCAAGGAGGGCCATACTGTGGTGCAGTGTAACATCGAGCTGCAGTTGTTTGTCTGGGGATGGAGGAGAACATAAGGCGGGAAGTGCCTGTAATAGTCGCAACACCTAGGAACAAAATGTACTCTCGTCTTCAGTCCAATGGTACAATCTTGTTGAGGAAGCGGTTTGTCCTGTGTTGTTTGTTAGCGCAAGTGTGATGCTGCGATGGGATCGCCGGGCTCTGATCATGCGGCGAAGGCAGCAGCATTTGTACCGAGACGTCCTGCGATTTGAGAGGCAGGTTCCCTGCGATCTGTACGTACCCTGTCTTATGATGCTTTGACATCTCCATGTTGCGAGTTCAGTCGTTCTGCTTGAGGCTCAGGATTCACGGGCTTGCTGCTTCTGTCTCTGTCGACCGGTTGGGCAAGGATGTTTTTGTTCTCTTGACTTTTCGCACGCGTGCCATGTCAAGCACTGGTGCTCGATGCAGATGTCAGAACTCTGAAGCATGCTTGCTTTGCTTGCCTCCAAGCTCTAGACTGCAGCAGCACTACTGATGAAAGCGAAGAGCACAGCAGTACCTTCTGATCTGGGAAGAGGGTAAGACATTAGACACGTCCCGTTCTCTTCTGTAGATCAACCCGCGGATTCGATCGATTGGAGGGACTTTCTGCTTTCCCATTCTGCGGGCAGGCAAGGCGAGCACAGTACCGTGGCGCACAGTGATTGAAACATCTACAGCACTAGTATATTGCTACAGTGCTCCGGCCAGTGCATGTCCAGGGCTTCGCCTGCCATGACTCTGGAACCCGGTTCCAGTGCAACGGTACCCTCCACAAACCATGAGCAGAGATCGAGATGCAGAACAGTAGCATCAAAAAGGAAAGAAAATAAGCTGGCCCAAGCGTATTTCAGGCCGGAAATAGCCGCTTATTTAGGGCCAGTCAGGGCCCCAACAGCCGTGAACTTACACTTGATCGGGCTGGTTCGGCCGAGTTGCGCCGGGCCGATCCAAGCTCGCATAGCTGGGCCGGAATGTTTTGGGCCGAGCTTGGTACTCAAGTCTGTGTAGTCCCGATCCTACTTCTGCGCCATCGGCCCGTGTGGTAGACGAGAGTTCACCTTTCGGAAGAAACAGCAAAGGATGGGCGTGTTTGGGTGCAAAGCATTTTTAGGTTCGTTTGCTTTCTAGAATTGAATTGGTCTCGTGAAATTTGATCAGTAATTTCATTTTCTAAGGAATATCGTGGTTTTAGAAAATACCATGGTCTAAGAAACTTTGAGCTGTTTGGATGCTATAAACAACAGTTTTGGAAACCATGTTTTGCCCCAAACCATGGTATTTTCTCAGTTTTAAAAAATCAAGTGCAGACCTCTTTTCTTTGTAAGCACGGCTCACGTCTCCGTCCTCTGATTACACAGGACCATTTTCTATACATGGCTGCAGGTTTTAAGTTCTGTTTGGTAGAGTTTTTTTTATTCAATTTTTTTTTATGAAGAATGATTCTTTGGAGGAAGTGATTTTGTGGTTAAAAATAATTCTCTAGTAATTCTCTAAAATAAAAAATATATAAAAAAGTGATTCTGTGCGAAAAGTGAATCAGAGGAAGCTGCTTTTTTCGATCTCTACAGCTTTTATTTTATTTCAGAGAATCACTCATACGGATTCCACTCAGAGAGCTAAAAACTGAAAGCTGCTGGTTGACAGAGCTCCCTCTAGTTCCAGCTGAAAAACTGCTCTGAGAACTCTGCCAAACAGACCTTTAACTTGTATTAGATTTTTTTTTATGAATTACTTGTATTCATTGATGGTGCTTCGTAAGTTCATTGGGTTACAAGTACCGCTAGAAAAAAAAAAGCTCAAAACTCACGAGCCGTCTCGGCTTTTTCCTAGCTCAATTTGGTTCGGCTCAGCTCAGCCTTGAAAACAAATCAAGTTGAGCCTACTTTTTAGCTCGTTTTCTTAACTAATCGGCTTGTGATCAACTTGCAAGCCTGGTTCGATTTGGCCCGGCTTGGCTTGCCCTTTAAAACAAACTAAGTTGAGCCGCCTTTCTAGCTCGTTTTCTTATTGAGCCAGCTTGTGATCAACTCTCAAGCCGTTTGATTAGCTCATTAGGCTCGATAAATATGATAATCTCAAACCCTGAGTTCAATAATTAATTGGTCTTATTATGTTTGGTCAAACTCGATTTATCATCCAACCTATTTGCATTGGTCGTAGAGTCACGAATGTGGGATGATTGATATGATTTTATTAGGTATGGTTGTCGATGGTCATTGATTACATGAGATGGTTTCATTTACATTTACATTCATGTTATTTACGGATTTGAAAATGTTCATTTAGTTAAGGATAGGTGCTCACACATATGTGTCTAGGTATCTTACGTATATGAATTTACTTAACCTAATGGCTCAATACATAATACTTGGAGTCGGGTTATCTATATGTATTTTATATGGATTAAGTCTTGCAAGTACTTTCGTACTCACACTGCTCTTTTCAGGTACTTCTGGTGAGGAGAAGCTCGTTTTTGGCTATTTCACGCCCACCGATATTGGTGACGGGTATGAGTAGGCAACTACTCTCAAGTGATGAAGCTTTTGGGGTGGAGCCTAAGAAGAAGTGACTCCACTCTTCTTTTGTTGTCTATAGTTTTGTTTCCGCAGCGTCGTTGATCTAATCTTTTGTGTAAACTATTGTAAATATTGGAATGCTTAAGAACTTGTAATATAATTTAATTACTCGCTCTTTCTTAAGCTTTGTTGTGATGTTATATGTTGAAAATGCATGTGTTCCGATCTTAGGCACAAAACACGTGTCGAGACTATCAGGATGATATTCCGGTTAATCTCTATGGTCGTGATTAAGCAAATGATCATCCATATGATTAATTAGAATACTATTTGGATGGTTTTTCACACGGCCCTTCCCTCCCGCACCTCCTCTTCCTCCACTCGAGTGCTTTCTTTGTCACCTCTTCCCTCTCCTCTAATTCTTTCAACAAATCCATCAATTTTGGACCCAAATCAAAGGAGATTTCACGAGGGATTACTCATTGAAGGTAAATACTCCATTATATTCATTCAATTTCAATTTTCCCTGTACTTATATATGGTTTTGGGCTACCTAGGGCTTGGAGGTTAAGTGATGAAATTTTTAAGTTTTGGTTATATTAGCTATTGTTTGTTTTTTGTTGTTCAATGCATAATGTAGCATGTTTATTATTCTTGTATGTTGACCATTTTACACTTGTAGGTTGTGGTGCAAAATTGACCGTTTAAGGTGTAGTGCATATGATTTGGTAATGTTCATTGTAAAAGTATTTGGTGCATGTTAAAATCGTAATGGATTTGTATTTGTGCAGTTGTACGGTATGACTTCTAATTTGTGGCATAAGCAAAAGTGAGCACACATCGGCAAAAAGTATCCCGATGTTAGTTGCAAGGATGCCCTTGTTTCTCCCGCTCTCCTCGTCCCTTCATGTGACTATGGTAAACCTGTCGTGGTCCTTCAGTCGCTACATGAAGATATTGTTGGCCGCGCTTACTACCTATGTAAGGATTATTGTGTGAGTGTATATTTGTTATGGGTTATGGTAGAAACATATGTCATTATTTTTATTGAAATAATATTTTAATAATTTGCAGGACTAGAAGATGTGATACTTCTTCCAATGGATTGATGTAGCTGAGATGTATGACCCTAGGATTGTGAAGGTGAAACAGTTTACTCAATATCCAAAGTTATATGACAAGTTTGTTAGTTGGGTTCCTCCGCCATCAAATCCACAAAAATTGAAGGATAAAGAGGAGTTGGAATTAGAAAAAAAATGAGTACGGGATCCTTCATTGTGCAACTGTGGTAAGTGAAGCGTGCTATGTGAACCTTCTAAGGGATCTCCTTACTTCCGTTGTGAAGGGATGATAAATGTAAAAACTGAGAATGGTTGCTTGATTACATTTTGAATGATGTAGAATTAGATGTCATGTAAGTTGTATCATGAATTTGAATGCAACGTCATGGTGCTACTTGTAACTTTCGGGATTTATTGTACGGTCCTGATGGTGAATGGATAGAGGAGGAAGAGGATCAAGTAAAGGAGAATAGGGTGATAGAACCATGTCGTCCAAGGAAGTGCACTTGTGATGTGAATGCTCAATACGGGATAGTGCCCTCTGAACTTGGTGTGAGGTACTACTGAGAGCATGTGATTGGCAAGGATATGGTTAGTTTTATGCTTATTATCTATATTTTCTGTTTCAGTATCCTATGTTGACTGTACCTTGTTAATGAGAGTTCATATGAATTTGTTTTTAGGAATAGAGTAAACGGAGATATTCGTAGGAGTACCTTGATAAAGATGAGGTGGATCATGAGATTGCATGGCGGAGTATGCGTCATCCGATGGTGCTGTCAAGCTATCTGGAGCACCGTAAGAAAGCAACTCATGATTTTTACCGTGCTATGTATCCCCAGCACAAGAGGAGAGCCATAGAGGGTCAAGAGGTAGCGGCTAAGACGGTGCAAATAGAGACAATGAAGGCTCTTGTTGCTAATTTGCCTGTGGTTATCCCGGATGATGATGTTAATGATAATGAATTTCTCTATGATGGATTAGACGATTAGCATAAGTGGTTAGTTCGATGGGTCTTCACATAGATTGTACTATGTGAAGTATTTGTAAACTTTGTGTGTAATCATCGTCGATTGTACTAGGTGAATCATATGTATTGTTTATTCGTGCACAATGTGTGTGGTGTTTGAACATCGTCTACTGCTACACCTGAACCAAACTGATCCCTAAAAAGAACAAGAAAATTTGACCAAGTTTATAGAATGATCCCTTGCACGTATTTGGACCAATTCAAAGTGAAAAAGTAATTATGTGTATCGCATTTGGTGGGATATCGACCAAGGTACCTCGCCGTGTACTAGGAGTGCACTTGTTGGGGCCTCATTGACCCGCAAGTGTGTGGTTATTTCATATTTGTGACCTTCCATTATCAACCGTCATTTGGAATAAGACGGACCCATACACCCCATCCACAACCTCTTTGGTATTTGATAGTGTACCTCTCCTTCGCATAAAAATGAACCACGCCGTATGGTCTATGGTGCTACACTGAGTAGTCCCTGAACAAAAACTTCACTTTATCAAGACTATTAAATATCATTCACTTCTTAATCAACTCCTTCTCACTGTCTCAATCCTCCTCCATAGACATTAAGCTATTATCACAAAGAGCATTCTTGGTCAATGAAATGTCTGTGTAGCACGTCACTTCGATCATATCAACATGTAAAACTTTCAGTGTCCTTATCTTCTGCTTCGTGTAAATTCCATCCCACCAAGCCTCGTTCTCATCCTCGCACGCTTCTCCTTCCATCTCAGCACCCCCATGTCATTGCTCAACACCAGACAAATGTTTCACTTCTTCTACCTCATCATCTTCATCTTCATCCTTACTGTTCGACGAAAAGATTGATGTTTCCCTGACATTTACTTGGGCCTCCTCATCTTAAAAAACCATTGTTGAAGTCATTACATACCACAACAAAATGAAAGTTATTGAAATCACTAGCAACTATCTCCTGAATAGAGACACAAGGAACCTCTGGAACAGTAACATCGCTTAGTTCGGAGACACCTGCAACCTATGGGACAATGATGGAAATTTCCTAGATCAAATGCTCAACAACATCCACTTTCTGGCTAATACTGCCCGGCACATCTTGAACTGATAATATCGAGCTTCCCTCGACACCCACATCAATTACCAACTCCGCACAATAAACTTGAGAACTACTCACACAATCCTTGTACAACTTTCAATCATTCTATGACGCCAACTCTATAACATTACATACATCCACATCAACATTCATAATTGATCTAGCCTAAGTAAATTTTATTGAAGCAAGGAGGTTTTTCAAATTTCAATAATTGCTCCCTCATCTTATCAAACTCCCTATTTGCATTAACCGTGCCATCATAAAATACACAAATAATCCGATCCATTTACACAAACCATTCAAACATTACACATATACAAAAATATCATCACTATAACACATATAAATCCTACACATTATCCATTTCAATCACTACACCTCATCATTTCATCACAACAATTCAAAAATACTCATATATATAGAAGAACATGCAATGCTCATATACATTAAGCCTAGCCATATATGATTCAATTTCCTACGCTCAAATAATTGTATGTAACAAATTCCACACGATACACATGCGTAACTATACATACATGGCACGATATATGACATCCGATCTAACCTGAAACGTACAAATTTCATAGAGCAACATCAACATAATCTTAAACTGTAACTACCCTTGAACTAAAAATGCAATCCAAAAACACAAAAAAAAAAATTTGAAAGAAATAGAGGAGCTACCTTCCTAGGACACGTTCGTGTGAAATCTCCTTTGAATCAGACCCGATTAGTGGAGAAATGAGAGAATTCATTAGCGCCGCGACAAAACGTCACCTCTACTCGCCGCGGCTCGAGGTAGAAGAGGAGGTGCAGGAGGGAAGGGCCAGCGTGATCCTCTGTATGTGACTGAGTCACACCAAAGAGGTTGGTGTGACAATCGGTCACACAAAACCCTATGGCGCGACTCAAGGTTGCCACGTCGGCGACGTGTGGCACGACGTCGCGGCGATCGCCAGCGTGGCTCTTTCATTGGCGTGACCAATGTGTGAGTCATGTCAATATCTTTAATGTGACTAAATGAGCTACTTTCTGAAACTTTAGATTCTCATATGTTATTATTAAAATATTAGTTTAAAATAAATTAAAATGTAGAAATTCCACCATTCCAACGTATCGTGTCATAATATAATAGGCCGACGTTGGGCTCAAGTGCACAGTACGGGAGATTTGGATCTGATAGTGGGTATGCATATGGCCGATTAATCCCTGATACCGTATTACTACTCTAAGGATAGCAGGGCCAGATACGGCCGGGATTAGGATCTATCTTCCGTACTCGACCAGAACAATTTAATTTGTGTTAGTGGTAATTGATCGAATTAACAGGCGTGTCTAACTGTCAGGCTACAAACTTTTGGCAGGAGATTTGTTCTTGCATGTCGTACGCGCGATCCGGCCTGCGTGACTCATGAGATCGAGATCCTTTTTCTTTGAAGCACGATTGTCAGCGTGTGCATGGATGACAGCGCTACAGTCCCTGCAACTTGGTGCACAGAACACTGCACTGTGCTAAAGCTGATGCATGCATGCATGCGGATATGTGTGCAGTATTATTTATGCAGCCAAACGACATGTTACAAATGACTCATCACTACGAGACACCATGCACTTGCACAATGCAGCCTAAATTAAATTAAATTAAATATACCTGTAACATGTGGGAGAGAAAGGTCCAGCGTGCAGTATACGAAGGGATCGTCGTTTGGAATATTGAGCTCTTGTTGATTCTGATTTCTGTGTCAGTAATTCCTAATGCATGCAATGGAGGCTAGCCAGCTATGGACGGAGATGTACATAAATTAAGGACACAAATATGTTTGCGAGAAGGATAGGGAGATCATGTTGTGTTGAAAGCAGTGGCGGAGCTTAGGCACAAAATTAAAAAAGTCAATACTAAATGATAGATGAATTAAGATAGAGATAGCCATTTTAAAGCTTAATCAACAAATTACTTAAATACTACTATTTTTACTGAATAGTTGTATACATATTGAGAGGGCCAAGCCCCCTTCGCTCCAACGAAGCTCCGCCTCTGGTTGCGAGAGGCCCATGAGATATGCTCATTTCGTCCCATTCTAAATCATTGTAGGTTTAATAATATCAGAATGCTGCATGGCCTGCAAACTAATTCATCGTTCAAAGATGAACACAATGCATGCGTGCGAACTGCTACATCTAGACTCGATGTCATTTGTATTCTTTGGGAGATGTTTAACTCAGCAATTACAAAATGGACCATTTATCTTAGTTGTGTTCTTAGAAAGACAGAGCTAGTCATCTAGTTCGTTCAACATTATTAGGGTTTAGGGTGGGGCAGGGGCGAGGGATGGGACGAAGGACGAAAACGATATTCTAGCTTTCAGATCAAGATGATGTGACTGACGATTGTCGACTGAGGAAACGTCTGATTTTAGGCTTATAAAGAATAGCAACACTCTTTTAATTGTTGCACTGTGCCAACTTTTGTAGCTATTGAATTTGTTTGGATATCGAGTTGCTTGATTGGATGTTGATATACTAATATACTCTTGAGTCTGAAATAAGTACCATTTCGAATATCGATATATCCTTAAATACAATTTTGACTACTATTTTTTTTATATTGCTAGAATATAGTAAAATCTAGCTGTATAATTTTTAATATCCAAACTCAATATATAAAAATTAATTTATAGTCAAAGTTTGAAATAGATGAATACACGTAATCTAAATCCATATTTATTTTGGACTAGAAGGACTATATAAAAGTACATCACTTTTGTTATTTATTTCTCGATTGTTTTTTGTTTGGTACTTATCTCGATCTGCTCTGTTCTGCCGACAAATTAAGTGTCTAGACACAAAATGACAAAAAATATTGGAAGCCCAAAGCTTTAGTGATAAGGTAAAAAAGGCCACCTTACTACTGGGCGGCCTTTTCCCGTTTTCAGATTTATTATTGACAACAATGGCCGTTTTCGGATTTATTATTGACAACAATGGATGACAATTATTACGGCACGACACACCTATACAAGTACAAACGTATTACAGTACACGTCGCAGATTATGACGTACGTACGTCCAATAGAGTGAACACTTGACACACTATAGAGCACTTGCAGCGCGCTAAATAGATGGATGGAAGTACTACAACACACGTGCCCATGGTAGCAGTACGTGGCCAGCACGAGCGCATGCATGGTAGCATGCATGTAACGCGGCCACCTAGCTACGTTGGGATGAGATAAACAGAAGCAGAGATATATGTAGCCAAGGCTAGTTGGTGGCAGCGGCGGCCGGGACGAACGGGGTGGCGCAGAGCATCAGAGGCGAGCGGCGGCGCACGCCGAGGCCGGGTGCCTCTGCCATGTCAACCTCCTTGACGCCCTTCGGCAGGGACCAGTCGAAGTGGTAGAGCAGCCCCACGAGCGCGAGCTCCATGCTGGCGAGCCCGTAGTTGAAGCCAGGGCACATCCTCCGCCCGGAGCCGAACGGCAGGAACTCGTAGCTGCTGCCGGTGAAGTCGACGGTGCCCTCCTCGAACCGCTCCGGCTTGAACTCCTCGGCGTCGTCCCAGTACTTGGGGTCGCGGCCGATGGCAAACGCGTTGATGATGACACGCGACTTGGCCGGGATAGTGTAACCATCCAGCTCGCACGTCTCGATGCTCTCCCGTGGCACCAGTAGCGGCGCCGGCGGGTGCAGCCGCAACGCCTCCTTGATCACCAGTTTCAGGTACCGGAGGTTGCTCGCCTGCAGGTCCTCCTCCGTCACCGCGGTCTTCCCAGGGAACGCCTCCCGGATCTGACCCTGCAACTTCTTCATCACCGCCGGGTTCCGCACCAGCTCAGACATCGCCCACTCCATCGCCGACGCCGACGTCCCCGTCCCTCCGGCGAACATGTCCTGCACATACGTGTCATAATTAACCATCTATATGTGTACTTTGCCTCGAAGACATAAAGTCATATGTGTTGAATGCTTCTCGATCACCAGTATGATGGCTTTGATTCTGCTGTTGTTGAGGTGGAAGCCGAAGCCGCCTTTCTCCTGCAGACCGATGAGCACGTCGACGAGGTTCTCCTCAACGTTCTCGGCGCCGCTCTTGATCTTCTCGTCGCGGATGGCCTTCCTCTCATCAATGATCTCCTGCAGGATGGAGTCCACCGTGCTGTGTATGTCCTGGAGGCTGCGCGTCATGCCGGTGACCTTGGCCAGCACGGTGGTCCACGTCGGGAACAGGTCCGGGATGTTGAAGCCGCTCGACAGGCCGACGCCGGCTTTGATGGCCGCCAGGAACTCCGGTGCGTTCTTGCGCTTCTTGCCGAACGCCGCCCGCGACACAATGCTGTTGGTCAAGGTGTGGAACATCACGGTCAGGTTCACCGGCGTTGACGGCCCCGCCGCGCGGACCTCCTCCACCCGAAGCATCACCTGCATGCGTTGCGACCGTCAGAGGCAGAGTCGCAGAGAGTACAGCGTGCACAAGCAGAGCCTATCCGAAAAATACAACTTGGCAACTTAATGTACACACATCTTTTATCTCCCTATCTCTCTTATTTATCTATTGATTCTCTCACTTATTTTATATTTTATATTTAATTCTTTAACATAAATCTTAACACAAATACACCGGTCAGAATACATTCACATCACGTTGTGGAATTTTTCCTTCGGAGCCTATCCTAATGTTCTGTTCTTTCACACAGTCTCATATGCGTTATACGTTACATTAACACAGTCATGCATTGTCATGTTTGGTAACTGTGCAAGTTAACTACGCACTGCACTCACCTCGTCCTCCCTGATGTGGCGGAAGGAGAGGACGCGCTTGGGGCTAAGGATCTCGGCAGCGCAGAGCTGTCGTAGCTTGCGCCAGTAGTCCCCGGAGGGGGAGAAGAGGATGTCGGCCCAGTCGTACCCAACAATCTCGCCGGCGAGGAGCTTGGGGCGCGTGGCGAAGTTTGTGTCGTGGGTCTTGAGCACCGCGCGCGCCGTCTCCTTGGACGAAGCCACCACGAGCGGCGTCTCGCCGAGCCGCAGCATCATGAGCGGACCGTGCACGGCGGCGAGGTCACGGAGCGCGCGGTGCGGCAGCACGTTCACGAGGTGGTGCATGCTGCCGATGACCGGCAGCTTCCACGGGCCCGGCGGCAACCGCGCCCTCGGCCTCATGGCTACCTTCAACAGCTGCAGCAGCGTGACGGCGGCGACCGCGAGGAGCAGAGAATGGTAGAAGTACTCGTCCATGGCTGCTTAGCTTGCTAGTTCTTTCTACTAGGTAGCTAGTGCAGCTGAGCTAGGTGGTTGTTGCTTACTGCTGCTGGTGAGTTTGCTGCTCCCTGGGTGGGGGTAGTATATATAGGGCATGCATGCAATGAAACACGTTTATCAACACCGTTATTTATATTAAGATTATTATTAAAAAAATAAGTAAAAAATTATATAATAGTTAAAAGAATCAATGAATAGATTAGTATTAGATAGTAAAAATTTATAACCAAAATAGATTGTATGTGAGTAAAGACATACATAATTACATAATTACATTGTATGTGAGTAAATTTATAACCAAAATTTATAACCAAAATAGATTGTATGTGAGTAAAGACATACATAATTACATTTTTCTACATTTTCGTATATACCCTTGCCATGACACGATGACACAGTGACAAAGCTCACGTGAAGGTGTTGATGCGATCGTCAACCAAGAGCATCGTGCATCCTTGTCTCGTGGATAGCGTGCGGGGCGCAGGCCATTGTTTTTGCTAAGTAAAGTACACGCACCTATCAGTAGTGTAGATCGAATATTATTTTTGGCTGGGGTGGTGTCTTGAACTCTTGATCCCATTATATTGCACGCATGTGAGTACGTGACGACAATGCCCCTATCGATCATCAATGCTGAAGAAACAGACCAACAGATCGACCGCTCGATTGATTTTTGTTTCCTTTTTACCAACCGATGGCCCATATCAATCATGTTCGTCTCTACGTACCTAAGTGCATGTGACTTATAACGAAAATATAAATATTAAATATAATATTATTATAAAAAAATCAAGATATGAAGATGTGAACGTGCCATGAGAACTGCGGAACGAATATGTCAAGAGCAATACCGTAATTTGATTTCAGATTAGATTCGAAAAAGGAGGAGAAGATTATCTGCTAATTTTTTCTTATAATTCATTTATTAAAAATATCTATGATATTCTCAGTCGTCCAGAAGAGCGAGAACACACAGACAGCTTTACTAAAATGATGATGGTTCTTAGACACAGACAATTTTCATGAAAAAATCGTTTGTGTGTTATTGAAAGACACAAATGGCCCTATATAAAAAATCTTATGTGTCTAGTAGCCATCTACATACATACTGCCTTTTAATAAAACCATCTATATGTTTTCGCTTTTCTAGATATGGATGGGTTTTTTTCATAAATATTTATCTGTGTCTAGATGATCAACACAGACGAGTTTTATAAAATATTCATGTGTATTATATATTTGAAAATTTATAAAATATTCATACAAAGTCGGATGAAGAAACTTTTTATATGAAAATTATAGTTTTCATGTGACGAGTTTTATAAAATATTCATGTGTATTATATATTTGAAAATTTATAAAATATTCATACAAAGTTGGATGAAGAAATTTTTTATATAAAAATTATAGTTTTCGACATGATCTACGACTTTGTTGTTTATAACTTTTCATTTAAAGTTATTTATATGTTCAAATAATTATCCAAATTATTGGACATTAAAAATAAAATATACTATTGTTATCAGCAACGATGTATATGTGAGATGATAGGTAAGCTACGCACGAGGCATGAGATCATGTGTTAGACGCTGCCTACAAACCGTGCACGCGTATTTTGCGTGAAAAATCATGTGACGTGTGACACGACCCCCGTGGGGTGGCTCGGGTACAATTTTTTTCAACGTTAAAAATATTATTTTACAAAAATATCATATACGGTTTTTATTGGAAACCGTGTGTGCTATATCATATTACACACGATGGTTCCATCTGTAATATGCTTAAAAACCATATGTAATATGCATTAAAACCATATGTGATAACGTTATAGGTGCTAGTGTTCGGAGTTATAAGTCTTAGTACCTTTCAAGTACGGTGAAAAGGTTCATATCATATGGTATTTATGTATGTTGGAGTTAGAATATGATTGTTTGTCCGTATAAGTTTTATTTGTATAGATTGTATATGTAGGTTGAGGAAAGTAGTCTAAATATAGTTATATTTGTTGAAAAGAAGAGTATTTAGTTGATTATATTTATTTAAGGCTGAACTGAGTTTCTGTTTAGTTGACCGAATATGATGTTATATGAGTGGATATAAGAGTTAAGATTGTGATTGGTTGTCCGTACGTAAATAATTTTTTAATACTGACAAATGACCCGTCTATATAAGTATATGCGAACTTGAACCAAACTGAAACAGTATATATAAATAATCAAACAAATATCTCACTAAGATTATACGCATCCACGAGCCAATGTCCATCAGAACCAATCACACTCTAACTGCACGGATCGAGTACAATATTTGCGCAACGTGTAACACGCATACTGAAGGCAGCAAGTCTTTGGATGTTACTACTTAATTAATAAAGAGACTTAGTAAATTAATCTGTCCTGGGTTAATCAATCTCCGGAAAGTATGTATGTATGCATGCATGCGTGCATGTATTATGGGTATGTTTGGTTGCCTGCATGTTCTCAGTCTGATTGTATGAGTCATACAGACTGAGTTGAGATAGGCTAGAAAGATGCAGTAGGGTCTGTTTGGTTGGCTGCATATGTTCAGTCTGGTTGAGAAGATATTTGTGTTTGGTTGTCTGCATGAGTATATGTTGTATTACAAAGAAACTCACTTTTTTACCAAATAACCTATGTTGAAAATATTTTTATAAATTAGTACATCACCGGATAAGAATATTAGTGAATTTTTTTATGATTTTTAGAGAATTTTAATTAAATATTGATTTAGGCTTTTTGATCAAACCAATTAAAATGGGTTGTCAGTGACCTCTAGTTTACTCACAAAAATATTTAGAATTTTTAGACCTCTAAATAAAATCAAATTTTAAATAAAAAAATCGGACGCACAGTGTTCCTAGCCAGGCCGGCCGGAAACGACCTATTCCGGTGTTTCCCTGAGCCTGGCTAGACGGATGCAGCTGCATGAGCGAGTGCAGACCATCCAGACATCCAAACGAATATCTTCACGAGCGTACTGCATGAGCGGGTACGTGCAGTGTCGTCTCTCCTGCCTCTATGATGCTTTGACGTACATCTCCACATTGCGAGTTCAGGCGTTCTGCTTGAGGCTCACGGGCTTGCGGCTTCTACCTCTGTCAAGAGCTGGTGCTCGATGGAGATGCCTGTCTGATCTCTGAAGCATGCTTGCCTCCAAGCTGTAGACCGCAGCAGTACAACTGATATAATCTAAGAGCACAGCTGTTTTTTTTTTTTTTTTTTTTTTTTGAGAAGCCAGAGAGCAGCGATTCGTTTCGCATGGAGAGAAGCCAGAGAGAATTGGGGAGTGGGGTCTCGGGGATCCGGCCGTCGCGATCTCGAACCACTCTTCCTTCCCTGACGAGTCCTCCCTCCCTCCGCGCCATTTGAAGTCTTGGTGCTCAGTCGACATGCCTTAAGCTGACCAATCGGGCTGCTCATGAAAAGGGGAGACAAATCCGGCAGCTGCTTATAATGTCGTATGTTGCAGGCATGAGGTGGAATCAGAGGCCAGACTGTGACTGAGAAAGCCGGCCAACGCGTGGTGGATCATGCACTCATGTGCAAATGCTGGTCAGGTCAGTTATCACGCTCCTAATTGCAGCACAATGTGTTCTGAGGCCGGCTTCTGAAACCTTGCATGATCGCGCTCGCACGCAGCTGCGTAGTGCAACTGTAATGTAGCACGATGTGTGCTGCAGTTTGAGCTGGGGCAGAAAGTACTTTCTAACATTTTCTCCCGCTGGGATTTTACCATGTTCGGTGAGGTCCCGGTCTTGTAGGCCATGATGTTGATAGCCCAATACTGGTCCGTCTAAGCGTGGTCTTGCGTGGTCCATTTGTGACAGCTTCGATAAAAACTTGTTTCCTACATATGTCATATTCTATGTGTGGTATTGTCACTGTGTTACACCTGCCCTACAACAGCAGACCAGTGGCGGCAGCGACTGTCACAGAAACACTGTTTCACTTTGTGGAGATAAACAAGAACTTTTTTTATTTTAGAAAGCCACAATGTGGGCGATTAAATTGGACAGAAGAAGCAGGACACAGAGGTGCCAAACAAGGTTTAGTTTACATGACGGATCGGCATGAAAACCGACAGAAGGTAAAAACCAAAACCAAAATAGAAAAGCAGGGTGTTTACATCAAGAAACATTTTCACGACTCTCGCGAAGCTCAGATAGATCCTTCGCACCCACCATGTCCCAGAGCATGGCCTCTTCCTGCATTCGTTGCAGGATGGCTTCTTGAGTCATTTACGCCTTCTGAAAGATCCTACAGTTTCTCTCTTTTCACCATTCTCATAACACCAAGATGATTAATGGTTTGGCTCGTCTTTTAAGTCTCCTCGATGTTCTAACACACTCAATCCACCATGATTATACTGCTGTAGTGTCAATCCAATTATCAGGATGAAGAAATGGCATGTGCAACCCATATGAAATTTTGCTCCATAGTCTTATGATCGTTGGACACTCTATAAAGAGGTGTCGAGTAGTCTCTAGATTTCGGATGCACATTGGGCAGAAATATTAGTTTTGACATGGTGCAATTACAGACGTTGAGCAAGCCAGATACGATCTTGGATCATAAGTCATGCAAAGAACTTACATTTTGGTGGAACCCAAACCTTCCATATGATGAACTTGTTCTCTGTTGTCACACCCGGTTTTAAGGATAAAATCAAGTACGATTTATGTGCGCTCAGAAAGTTTAACACACATAAGAACTTCACAGGTGAAGTAACAAAGGCAATACTTTAACTTACAACCATTTAGCTCTTACAGAAAGACTTCACCTAAACAACTCTATTAACCAAATGATTGGACTAAACGATGGCAGTGGAACGAAAGCATAGGAGATCAAGCTACTCACAGGCACCGACTGGAAGACACGCTCCTAGTACACCAGGTAATCGTCTTAAAAATCTTCAAAGTCCTCCACTGAGGAGCATATATATTGTGGGAGATAGCAAGAGTGAGTACATAGAGTACTCAGCAAGTGTGGAAAATAATGAAATGTAGGCTTATAACAAGAATATGCTAACTCATGGTGTATTTGCATAAATGCGAGTAAAGAAACATTAACATGACTGAAAAGTGTTAAGTAGTTAGTAAGTGAATGTAACCAAATAAACCTTTAGACTTCACCCAAAGCTAACCATCTTGCAAACCGTAACTATCTAGTACCACCAGTACTACCATAACATAACCATATCAAAACCATCTAATCATGTGAGGATCCAAGTATCCCATAACCGCGGGCACGACTATTATAACAGTTTTTACACTCTGCAGAGGTTGTCCAGCTTTTTCCACGAGTCAGTGAATCCCATATTGCCATGTCGCGCAAACACTAACCAAAGCCTACACCAGTATGCATCTGTCCACTAGGTTTCGCCGTCAGGGTTTACGAGAATGGATGCATCCCTCTCTACCCAGAAGCTCTCTTTTGTGTCTGCCCAGCACACACTGGATAGAACTCTAACTAGTATGTCAAGCCTGACCCATATCAGTCTCGTGGTTAGTACGTTACTTCTTGGGTTATCGCTCCATAAATCGATCCTTACTTAGGTTACTTGAGCAAAGACTAACCTACCAACATAACTATGACCATCATCACCAACATTCTTTGCTCAAGGCCTAAGATTTCATGTTGCTATACCAAATTCATCATTATATTAACCATCATTGTTATATGTTCATTAATCAAGTTTATGACACTTCACAATATCATGATAGCATGGCTAATCACTTCTACCCAAAAGACTCACACCAACTACCTCTTAGGCTTCAAGGGATGTGAAAAGAATAACTAAGGCAGACCCTAACATAGATAACTCCCCATTAAGTTGACATTGCATGCGACTTTTGTAAAATAAAATATTTAAAAACATAGGTTCAAGATGATTAAGAACACTTGTCTTTACCTTGCTGCTGCTTAGTGAACTCTAGCTCCTAGTCTTGACATTCCTCAAACTAATCCGGGGCGTGGTCTAATCGCACAGTTACCGATAAAGTACACAAATAATATACACTAAGAATACTATACAAAACAAAAGAACAACAAGAAAAAACCTATCTAGAAATATAGAGCTCTAAAAAACGAATCTACTGGGGCAAGAATCGCTGAAATGGGACCTAGAACGAAAAAGTTATGATAGTTTTAATAACAAGGGCTTTTCTGCAAAATTATATGAATTGCAGAGTTTATTGGATTTATTTTTATACTGAAGAACCTTGAATTATTGCATCAGCAAGGATATTTATAGCGTAGTAAAGATTGATGATTATTTTAAAAGAAAGAAAAACAAATTTATAAACTCATATTGATATGGACCGTTGGATCTAGATCTAGTGGCTTCGGTTCAAGAACCAGGTGCATGGATGCGGTGACTAGGGAGAGGTGAAATCGGTGCAAGGCTCTCACCGTGAACCAGAGGGCAGCGGTAGCTTAGGCATGGCAGCCAGTGACTGGATTCTTGCCAAAATCGGGATCCGACGGGCGTTGAACACCGGCGAGTAGCGGAATAGAGGCATGGGAGCTCGAGCGACTCGGCAAGGTTGTCGGTAGGGGCGGAGGACCACTGGAGAGGCTTGGCGATGAGCGTCAGTGACTTTGGACGGCGGAGCTTCAGTGTGAGGTGCTGCGGCATCGGTTTCAAGTCAACGAGTTAGGGAAAAGATGCGTGGTGCTTTGGGGAGGGCGTAGGGCCATTTATTTATAAGTGGGGAGGCTCGAGAAGGCCAGGACGAGTTCGATTATGGTTCGGCGATGGCAGATAGAATGTGAGCTCAGCTTTCCTCGTTTAAACACGATTCACTAGGGGATAAGGCGGCAACCGAACGTGGGGATCATACGGACTCGATTCCCTGAGCTTCTAGAAGATCTCCCCCTCAGATTAGGTACGGGATTGCACGGCGGCGCGGTTTGGCTCAGCAACACGACAGTCTCTGAGTCAAAGACGGATCCGACAGGTGGGTCCCACCCATCAACGGAACGGGCGAAGGCAAGTCAGCGCAGGTGCAATCGGCAGTAGGAGGCGGAACGCGAAAAGGCGCGGGCAGCTGCTGGCACTAGCGGGCTGGTTGTGAAGCTAGGCCGGGAGCGCGGGGCTGCGGCGCGGTCCAAACGGTTGGAGAAAGGGAGCACAGGTTGGGCTGGGTGAGAGAGGGGGGGTTGGGCCGGGAAGAAGGGAGGGAAAACGGTCCAGATAGATTAGGTTTCTTTTCCTTTCTTTTTTTTTAATTTCTAATCTTTTCTAGACTAGAGCAAAACAACTCCAAATAAAAGCCAACAAAAACCAATAAAACCCCTAAATGACTAACTCCAGCATGAAATACATTTCAAGCAAAATATATCCTATGCTAAATTGGATTTAATTTAGAAAATAGGTTTTATCATATTCTATCTCTTTAAACCCTAATTAATTTTTAGGAAATTGCAAAAATTGAAAACCCGAGTGTTACATCTATTTTCGGGAGATCCTTGAATTGTGTTTTGTAGGCTGATTTTGTCATGTTTGAACCATCCGGCGTTAGAGTCCATGAGATCATGTATTGCTGGTCGGTAAGGTGCACCTCTGATTTTATCCCAAAGCTTGATGAAATCATCAACTAATTTAACAGTGAGGTTATGACATACATCACGATTCCAATTACTGTCATGCAATGCATTGGCTATTGTCCTATTCTTTCTCTTTGAATGTTCATGCAGCCTAGGAAATATAATAGTTCTCTTGGTGATGCGCCATTGAGCTATCTAGAGTCCCAGGAAGCTACTTTCTGTCCATTGACGATGGTGATTATAGTGCAGGAATGGAACAAAACTTTGTCATCCTTATCACAAGGAGTCGGCAGGCCGATCCAAGGACTCTTTGACCACTCAAACCACAACCATCGTAGATGTAGAGCCTAAATTTCTTGAAGTCGATGATCCCAAGCCCTCCATTTTTAAACAAGAACCTTAAGAGAAATCATCCGAGAATTTTGTTCCTGTATATTAGAAAAACTAGTAACTTGATTTTGTTCTTGCAGGGTTTTATTTTCTTTTTATCCTATGTAAAATATTGGGTTCGCTACTGGTAATACAAATGACTTAGAACTCAATTTCTCATAATTCTAATTGAAATTATAATAGTTGGTAGAGTTCAAGAATAAGGACACAGATCGAGATGGTGACATGACTCAAGAGGAGCAGAGGCGAAGCTACTGTGTGCCACCCGAGTGCACCGGCACCAGGGAAAAATTCGTGCACCACCTATCAGCGACTTAGGATCTGTTTGGTTGGGCTGAGATTTTTTGGTTTTGGTTGAAAAGTTACGTTTCTGACTTTTGGCTGTTGGCTTTTTGCTATTGGTTTTTACAATAATTTTTTAGTTTATCAACACGTCAAAAGCCAAAAAAGCTCCTCTCAACCAGCTTCTCATCTTTTAATTCATTTTCTCAGAAATCAGTTTTTTAGCTTTTCAAAGCCAGCTCAACAGCCGGGCTGTTGGTTCGGCTTCTCACAAGCCAGAAAAAGCCAAACCAAACATAGCCTTAGTTTTACCACTTGTGCACCATGCACACCGAAACTTGTGCACCACCATCTGTCCAAGTAGCATCCAGCCTGACCTAGATGGCCAACCATGAGCTCCTCGTGTGGCAGCACGCGCATCCACCGATTGCCCACATAACTGACATCCCAAAATTTGTGCACAACACCAGCCACCAACAAGCCATGACCCATCTGGTAGTTCCCACCTAGGCTTGAAGCCTAGACCACATCCTAGCTTGCTCAGAAGATAGAACTGCAATGCGTAAAGAGTCAAAATAAGCCATCGCCAGCCCAAAATTATGGAAGCCTAGGAATACAAACGGCCCATGCTCGCAGCTCACCACTGGCGTCATCCGGCAATTGCTGGTCACTACGGCACGCACGCCTTCTCGCTGGTCGTGGCCTCAACTGGGACAACATCACAATGAGGAAGCACTTCATCTAGAAAGTCCCTGCAAGGTCGCTAGGCCTCAATGGTTGATTCGTTCTTGCCTCTTGGTAAAGATCCTTTCCCTTTTTTTTTCCTCATCCATAGCCTTTTTTAATTGACCAAAAAATAATGAGGATGTTGGATTCCTAGCTAATGTCGTAACACTTGTCTCATTCTTTGTCTGGCAGTCTAGGTATGGTAGTAATTCATAATAGCCGCCGTCCTACTTGATCCCCATCAATCTATTATGCAAAATGCCCATTAATTTTGCAGTTTGCAGTGAAATGTAAAATGCCACTTATGTTGCAATTTTCTATGGCATACTAACTGGGCCTATTTTGTCATGTTATTGTTTCTTTTCCAATTTTTTTTGCTGATTGTTAATTTTATTTATTTATGAATGTTGTCATGCTGATAAACTATTATGTGATGTTACAAGTCCATGATTTATCTGCTCTATTTATATTTGATTTTGGTTCAATCGTTCTTAGTAGTTGGTATTTCTGGAGACTATAGCATGAGCATTGTGTTTTTAATTCAAATTCTTGGAGCTTGGAGACTAGAGCATCACATTCTTCTTAGAGACTAGAGCATCACATTTTCCAGAGTGGCACTGAACTCAATCACTCATGTCAAGGAAGCTTATATTCTTATGGATGCTTGATCAATGTTTCCTTCTATTGATTCACGAATATTAACATGTGATACAATATGTAATTGAGATTTTTAATAATGTATGATGAGAGGTAAACTTATGTTGGGAATTCTCATCAACAAAATACCAATGATATGGATTTAGCTCCACAAGATACCAATTGGGAAGAGGATATCCAATTTGATCCAAGCAAAAGGAAAGAAATAACTACTTACCATCCTAATCTTAGAGAAGTGGTAAGAAGAAGGTACTTCGAAAATGGTCCTTGTCAACCTTACGCTCTTAATTTTCCGTGGACTCGGATTGGGGAAAGAAATAGAAGATTTAATCCAGAATGGTTTGATGAGTTTGGAAGTTGGCTCGAATACTGTGAATCCACGGATAGAGCATGTTGTTTTACTTGTTTCTTGATGAGAGATTGCACTAAGAAAGAGGCCGGATATAAATCTTTTGTTGTAGATGGTTGGAATAGTTGGTATAATAAAGATAGACTAAAAGATCATGTAGGTGGTGTTGGCAACCCTCACAATATAGCATTGAAAAATTGTGATGCTTTGTTGCTTAGCAAAACAGAACATAGCTTTAGCCAAGGCATTGACAATTGATGATGCAGATAATAGTCTCATGGTGTTTTCTGATATCCAAAAAGACATTGCTAAATATTTTGCATATGAGATTTTACATTCCATCCTTAAAGACATTGCACATGAGGTGTTTTTGCTTGCTAGTTGATGAGTCCAGAGATGTCTCTTGAAAAGAATAAATGGTTGTGGTCTCGAGATATATTGATAATTATGGATTTGTGAAAGAGACAACTTCCTCCAACCTCAAGTCATGTATTGACTCTCTATTTATAAAATTTTAGTTGAGCTTGAAGCAAGTAAGAGGCCAATGATATGATTGTGCTAGCAACATGCAAGGTGAATTCAATGGATTGCAATCATTTGATCATAAGAGAAAGTAGTATTGCATATTATGTGCATTGTTTTGCTCATCAACTTTAACTAGTAGTTGTAGCTGTTGTTAGAAAGAATATGTGCATTGGTAATATTATGGGATCATTCATTTTGGTAAACATTTCTATCATTACTTCTTTGTTATTTGTACATTATGTTAAATTTTTATTGTCACATGTATGTTGAAGTGTGTACTAGGGCCGCTGGTGCTCTAGCTTCACCTTGAAGAGGAGTCTCGGAGGCCTTAAGACAATTGAGAGCTTGGCCCTTCCTTCGACAGAGATAAGAAAGACAAGCACTCCTTCACTAGAATCAAGATGAAAGGGTACAACTTTACAGGACAATATAACTTAGGGGATCAAAGGTTTGTAGCGGTTGTTGGAGGATCAAATGCATATTGGTAGTGGTACATGGGTGCAACAAGCGGAATTGAGTTCAATAGTATGTTGAAATGTTCACTTGTTTCTTGATGGGTTTTGATATTCGTGCATATTTGAAGCACATCGGGTCATCTCCGGTGCTCAAAACTTTATTATACCAGTCTCTAGATCAGTCGCTGGTAAATACAAGTCTTACAACAGGTGGAATCATATTCATACAACGAAGGGTGTGGTGAAATAATTCCACCAAGCTAATAATATATAAAGGATTATGCTAAGACCTACGAGAAACATAATCTACGACATAAGAGTGCACAGCAGGGCTGGCATGGTGAACAATATCATGTCCCAAAATGTTAATTACGCAATTAGGCATGCCTAATAAAAATTGCATTATATTCTGTGCAATTTATTATCAATTTGAGTTTAAGCACGTTTCAAAAGTTATGTGTTTTGAACCTTCACATATTTCCCCCATATACACGTGAGTATTTGAGAGTGAAAATGACTTAGAAGCTAATTAGGAAAAGCTCCATAGATATTAGAAAATAAAAAGAATAAGAAAAAGGAAAAGGAATGAGACTTTCAGAATCAAACTACTCATGCGGTCTAACCGGGGCAATCCGCGGTCTGACTGCCAGTACATAGAGCGCCCATTAAGGGAATCGATCACTCTCTCACTCTCTCTCTCTCTCACTCGCTCTCTCTCTCTCTCTCTCTCTCTCTCTCTCTCTCTCTTTCTTTTGCTCTCTCACTCTCTCCCTCAATCAAGCCCTAGCTTCCCCGAGCTTCTCGAAGACTTCCCTGAGGTCTTCCCCCTTTTTCTCGCTCGTCGGAGGTCGCTATAGTCGTCCACCGTTTGGATTTAACCAAGAAACCCAAGTATACCCTAGATCTAGATCTCATTCTTGAGATTTGTACGTGTTCGCACCATGCATATCGTCCGAACAATCATAGAAAGTGTTTTCCTAGTTTTATGGAGTACTTTGGTGCCCTTCGTCATTGAAGGTTTCTCTAGAGTCCTCGACAGCGACCCTGCAAAGTTATTGCCGGCAAGGAATGGTGGTTTGACCGCCGTTAGGGCCGGTCTGACCGCCAGTTAGGATCGTAACATCCAAGTTTAAACCCCTATATAGGAATCAGATCACCGTTAGGGCTGGTCTGACCATTGGTCGGTGGTCTGACTGTCACCATGCCTTCGATCAGACCGCCAGGCGCCAAAGCTCTCTGTTGGCTACTAGTTACACCGCCACTTCCCCGTCGGTCTAACCGTCAGCCATTCAAGGTTGTATGTACTTAGGTTACCTTGTCTGGGGTTTCAAACTTTGAAACTCTAATATTTTGATGGTCTTTTACAAATGTTTTCAAAGCACGACGCTCTATTATTGTTCAAGCATGCATCATATGCGCACATTTTCATCATTTGGTTATTTATTCGATGCATTCATATTTTGTTTAGAGAGTGATGCACCACCATTCTTCATGGTCGAGATCGACGCCGAACTTGTTCTGAATGCGAGCGAAGCACCTGGAGCAGCAAGATAAGCATCTAAGCATATTGCACCCTTTTGATTTGAATCAAGTGGAATCTAAATGGATGAGTTACTGCTTAGGTATGTTTGCATGATTAGTGAGTCGATGTCGAGTGATATGGGTAGAACCTATGTTGATGTATTGTCTCTACCTTGAATTATTGATGATTCCTTATCCTTGTAACCTATGTATGGTTTTGTTAATGTCTAACTTCAAAGGTTAATCAAAATGCTTAGCAATGCCTAGTTCCTTGGTAGAAATCGAGCGATGGTGCGGCTATTGTTCGCGAGCACAGTGAAAGGACAATGATGTCTTCTAGAGAGGGGTGAATAGGCGTTTTAACAGAACTTCACCCATTTTACTATTTGGTCTAAACTTGCAGCGGAAATAAACTAAAGGATTTTTCACAAGTGAAAAACTTAAATATGCTCTGCTTAACTAGTGCACAATCTACATAAACAAATATGAATGTTACAATCCTAGTGTGTGACAAAGATTATCTAAATCTAGCAAGATAACTCTAATATAAAATTCTAAAAGTATTGTTCATCCAAGTACTAGTACTGTTCAAAACAACATATTTTAGAATCACGAAATTAACTCTATGCACATACAAATAAGCATACAAGCATGGATATCAAAGTAATGCACAAGAGTAAGTAAACATGGAGACAAATAATTTATTACCGAAGTTCAGATATCCACCGATATCCTACGTCCCCGTTGAGGAAGCT
Organism: Phragmites australis; assembly: GCF_958298935.1. Taxonomy (NCBI): domain Eukaryota; kingdom Viridiplantae; phylum Streptophyta; class Magnoliopsida; order Poales; family Poaceae; genus Phragmites; species Phragmites australis. The sequence goes on from NC_084923.1 coordinate 44,106,635, forward strand.
CGGTCATACTTGAGCCGAGTCTTTTTCAACCATTTTCCTCACGAGATTGCACACATGCACTCCTCGCCTCCACTATGGTCAACTCTTCCTCCACTCCGAAGATGACGAGTTCCGCAACCACTTCCAGGCCTCCTCATAATCTTCACTTCAAGAGATCACTGGCAATCCACCACCGAGCCGTCTAGGAGACGATAGTCTCCAAGAGTAACAAACTCTCGAACTCGTGCACGATCCACGCCGAGTGCTCAACACACGCAACTAATGTGACAACCGTAAGCTACCAAAGCAACACAGCCTTCACACCTCTCTCCCTCTATTCACTAAGCCACAAAGGCTTGATTCTCTCCAAATCTTGATAGAGATGGAAGGGGAGCATTCAAAGGTGGAACACCAAGTTCAAACACCTCACACATGCAGCATAAAGCCAGCCAAGAAACTAGCCCCACGAAATGAGGCTAAGAGGTATAAATACCCCACTCTGAAAAACTAGCCATTGGACACAGACTACACAGATCTGAACTTTTGATCCCCTAGATCAAAACTTTCGATCCCATTCCAACTAGCGAAATCTAGCTGTTACAACCAATTTCTAGCACACATCGGAACTTTCGATCCCCTAGATCAAAACTTTCGATTAAAAGCTAACTCCAAACCCAAGAGCACTAGATTTCTAAAACATCAAAGTTTCCGACTGACATCGAAACTTCCGATTTTACATATCAGAACTTCCAATTTTACATATCAGAACTTCTGATTTCAGCACAGTTGACACTCTAAAAATGGCAATACCTTTTGATCCCGAATTTCGATTTCGGCAATTTTGGACTCTACGGAAAGCTTATTTAAAGGGTTTCACATCCCTACTGAATTCATGATCTCAAACACATTGGATCAAAGCTAGTAACACTCTAAAGACAGATTTGGGCACTTCCTCCAATTTTCCAAAGCTTAATCCCCAAGATTAAACTAGGAACCATATAGAATATGCCAAACACCACTAAGGCTTGACCACAACCACTTTTCACCACTAAGGCCAACAACACAAAGGGTTAGATCTAAAACACATTTTAGATACCCTGGACTTCTAAAGCAAACTCTCAAGACAAACCCATCCCATACTAAGCACATGGTTTGAGCACTCGATACAATAATTAAGTAACTCTTTCAGCAGTCCCTCTTGATAGTACGGCTATCAATCCTATAATCCAGTCTCCCACCAAACTCCTTGAGACCCGCAAAACTAGAAAACCTATTCTAGTTACACTTTTGCCTTGAGCAATCTTATCGGACTTGACGAACACATCATCCAAGCCCTGATGCTTCTCATAGCTCTTCTAGGCTCGTTATCAACTCCTCTTCTATTGATGATGATGATCATCCTCGCTTTCATTTTGATCTTTACTTGATCTTCCAAAAGCTTGATGAAGTTCACTTGATTGCTTCCTATGCATCAAGCATGGAAGACTTCTTTTTTCACACCATCTTCATCGGGTTCACCACTTAGGCATGAACCTCAAGCATCAAGTACATAAGTTATCCACTAAAATTATCTTGATCTTACTTCTTCCAACTTGGTATATTGAATATCTTAATTCAACTCATGTTTTATTATGGAACCTAACCCCAACTCATCCTCAATCACAAAGCACATGGGTTAGTCTATAAAACCTAACTAACAATCCCATACCTTTAGTTACTTGATTTCCACAAGTAACTTAGTATGCATGCTTATTGTCAATTTTCTTGAGTTTCTCATTCATCTCATGAGCATCACGAAGAGCTCAATGACAATGATGCATCTCTTTTAATCTCATGACATTCTTCAACGAATCCACGCTTCATTTCTTATGCATCTTCTATGGAATAATCCTAATAACAATTCTCAACATAACTGTTAGTTCATAGGTATTATCACTTACCCTAGCATCACTTAGAGCTCATTCATCTTGATGCATATCTCTCATCCATGCATCACCTATGGAACAATCTACCAACAATTCTCAATAATATTGTTAGTTCATAGGTATTGTCATTAATTATTAAAACCACACTTCAGGGCTAGATGCACTTTCACATAGTGCTTGCTTAATGTTCACGCTGATTATGATTATGATGTTGGGTGGTATGAGATGTGAGGATGAGGCGAGATGTGGGCCGTGTTAGGGGTAGGTCCGGAGAGGAGCCCGGATGCTACAGACCACTTGCATCAGTTAAACACTGATCATCGATGTTGTTGACTTTAACACTTTTTTGTACTTACCACATACTCAGATACAGGACGGGTAAGCCAAGTATCGTAAGTTTCCACATTCATCTGACCTATGCTCCAGGGGTATGAGCAAGGGCTTGTAAAGGCACCGAGAAGCGCTAGTAAATCGTAGCATGTTCAGGGTCTCGGTGGCCTCCACATACATCGAGTATAAGGACAAAGGTTCGGGGTGGGTACGTGAACGGTTGGTACGTGAATCATCACTTGCAGGTGACGGGCTGTGCGGGCGGTGATCTCGTGTCATGTGGGTCCAGGAGTACCTCTGCAGGGTGTAAAAATCAGTTTGAATTGCCGCGCTCTCGGTTATCAAGCAAGCTTCTGTCCATCTGCATCGGTCGTAGAGTTCCGACTTTAGGGTTTTGGTATGACATGTTGTTTATGATGGGTGATGTAGTTATTTACATGAGATTGTTCCACTTACTTTCATGTGCAAGTGGTTGGTTACAAAAAGGTAGTTGTGGTTTAGTATAGGTGCTTACACCTATGTGTTAAGGTTGCTTATGCATATGAATTTACTTAATATTGTGGCCTACTCCTTACTAATGGCTCAATTGAATAATCCTTAGAGTCAGGTTATTATATGTACTCAATATGAATTAAGTCTTGCGAGTACCTTTGTACTCACGCTGCTCTTTTAGATTTGCAGACGAGAAAAGGTTAGTTGCCGGCTACTTTATGTCCACCGACGTTAGCGGCGGGCAAGAGTAGTATTGTCTACTCGAGTGGCGTGCTTTTGGGTGGAGCCTAAGAGCATATGGCTTTACCTAGTTGTTGTCGTTCATAGATGTTACTTTCCACTGATTAGTATCCCTATAAATTGTTGTAAATGATAATCTTCTTAATGCTTGTAATATAATTTAATTACTCGCTCTTTCTTAAGCTTTGTTACGATGTTACTTGTTGGAAAGGTATATGTTTCGATCTTAGGTACAAAACACGTGTCAGGACTACCGGAATGGTATTATGGTTAATCATTGTAGTTATGATTGTTTAAATAGTCGACTTAATGATTAATTAGAATACTAATTGAACGGTTCCTCATAAACATGCCACTCCACAAGCAACTCAGGTGCAGACGTGATCGATACCTTCTCATTAGTCTTACCGTCAGTGCCGATGAAGTCCAGAACTTCCATTGAAAACACAAGCAAGGGTGAGTATAACGTACTCAGTAAGTCTCAACCCTTGCCCTACATCAAAGGTCAAGGGATGTAAGTACATGCATATGGTGTACCAAGGGTAAAGCTATAAGATTAACTTTTGCGGAAAAGTCAAGTTTACATATGCATAGGGTTCATTTTCATTATGCGGGTTTTGTGAAAACATCCTGCCATCATTATTAAATGAAGGGGGTTTCGGTCATGACGGAAAATCAGCATGGCTCAAGTTTTAATGTTGTTGGACACTCTGTCTGCAGCAACTCACGATATACTAACGGACCTATTTTCCAAAAACGAGCACACCTTACCCATTCACACTCCAAGGAAACACACATGACTCGTGCTAGTTATTGTAACCAGACCATAGTTCATCCATGGCTGTTGATATAGCTATTCAAATAGTTTTACCTCTGCAGAGTGGTACACTTTACCCACAAGTTGAGTTTGGCAACAAACACCGTCATGACAGTGCGATTCAACAAAGTCATTACCCATCACAGCATCATCCCACTAGCCACCTACGGGAACTAACTAAAGGCTCATAACCTTTACTAATCCTCCAACCAGATCGACAAGTTTACACTCGCTTGCAGCTGCTCCATAGTCTCATGTTGCACTCCTGGCTCCAGATGACCAGTAAACTAGTTGGTGGGGTTTCGACTAAACCCTGTCACTTACATGGTAGAGTGGTTATACTGTAAATAGTAGGCAGGATGTCACACCAACTCGGATTTTAATCGAGCTAAGGCAAATATCTCCATACTAAACCTGCCACACATGCATCATTTAAACTCTCAAAGTATTCCTGACGGTAACCCTGATTTACTCCAACTCTAATAGGTTGTTAGAATGGGAAGAAGAGAGAGGAAGAAGAACCACCTGCTTGGGATGAACGGTGAGCTGTGATGCGGGGTGGCTCGAGCTGTCCTTTTATAGGAGGAGGGGGAAGGGAGGTTTAGCCACTGCAGCGGCCAGCAAACACAGCGGACACCCGGCCCTGGAATGTTGTTGTAAATGAGTTGGAATTATGAGGTCCCAGTCTTGTAGGCCATGATGTTGATGGCCCAATAATGGCCCATCTAAGCGTGGTCTTCCATGGCCCATTCCTGGCAGCTTCAGCAAAAGTTCTTGGAAAGCTCTCAGCTTCTGCGGATAAGAAATGGATGCGAGTTGTGTACCCTATGGGCTTTGGTGCGGGCTGCAGGTCGATCAACGGCCGCACTATCTTTTTTCTGTGTTTTTTTAACTATTTTTTTTGTTCTATGTGCTTTGTTTTTTTTCAAAAGATGGTTATGTGTAATTTGAATAGCACCAGAAACTTTCTTGTCGATCACTTGGTCTAGCACATTACATCGGCAAGAATGTCCAGTTGGTGCCTCCTTAATCCAGGTCATATAAATTCTACATATATCATATGAAAATTATGTGTGTTGTATTGTCACTGTGTTACATCTGCCCTGCAGCAGCAGATCAGCGCGACGACAGAAACACCGTTTCACTTTACGGAGATAAACAAGCAAACAAGAACCTCGAGAGAAATCATCGGAGAAATTTCGTTAGGAAAAAATCGTCCAAATAAGGCACTGTTTGAATGAGCTAAAACTAATAGTTAGTTGGCTAATAGCTAGAGCTAATTATTAATTTAGCTGGAGTCTGTTTGAATACATTAGCTAATAGGTGGTTGGATTGCTAGTAAATGATTGTTTTACCCTTAGTTGATACTACTCACTTGGCAACTTGTAAAAGGCATTTACTGCTCTGCTATCTGTGCAGCCGTTACTACTCCTGCCAAAATGAAATCGGTTGTTGTTGCATCTCTGCTCTCATGTGATCAAGACATGAGAGTGTCTATAAATAAAAATTAAGACATCAAATCTCATGTGACCAAGACATGAGAGTGTCCATGAATAAAAATTAAGTGCATAATTATAAACTTAAGAGCATGAAACTTAAGTGCGTGAATAAAATTAAAATACATATGGTGCATACAAATTTAATTATTTATCCGTACAAATAACCTCTCTTGATCACTCTCGCCGCAAATAAAGTATTAGCAAGATTATCACGACAAACATTCATGTCTTGATCTTCGTCACCTAAATGAGTATTAGCACCACTTCGTTGAGATAAAGAGGACGCTAGGATTGGCATGTAGTTTTCATCACTATCACACATGTGAAAGTCTGCATCTGTTATTGCCCTTTCTCGAATGAAGTTATGAAGGGTCATACATGTAAGTATTATTTTGTTTTGCTTTATTATTGAATAACTTGGTAAGTCCAACAAAATCCTCCATTTCATCTTTAAACTCTAAATGAACCCTGATGACATTTCGAAGACCTAAGTTCTCTCTATAACACCTTTTGGGTAATAACATTATTGGATTGCATCCTGTCTAATAGTCCCTTCATAATCTTCATCACAGGGCTCCTCGACTTCTTCCTTGGACTAGTGGCACATGTACTAGTGCTACTACCTCTCTTTATGCTATTGCTACTCATAGGGCTCCCGTCATATCTGTCACCCTCATCATCTTCGTCACCTTCATCACCAATAAGTTCATCAGGAATGCAAGAGGAAGACCCATCAACAGCAATATGCTCAAACATCCGTTCAAGTTGATATAGACACTTAGGAGGGCCATACCTAAGCTTCTTCCATTCCGAATGTCATGAAAAAAAACAGCTTGGACATTAATCATTAAGTATAGTTTAATATAGTGAACAAGTAATACTCGAAAAAAGAGTGCACAAGTACCTTTGTGTAGTCTTTCCAAAACTGGTCATCAGCCATCACTGTTCCATTCGCCCTACCTAGTCCTAATTGTTTGTTGAGCCGCAACCAAAAACTAAATAGCCCTTTACGTTGATCCCTGCTATTTTTCAATTTAATTCTTGAGTGTCGCAACTCTCTGCTTATTTCAAACTTCTCAGCTATGTTCTTATAGACTCTAAAGGTCATAAATCCATTGTTCCTATTATTAGTCCTTATTTCTTCAATACAAATATCACAGAACACAACAGTGTTGACTGAATTCTAAATAGCCTTGTCATAACGTTGTTTGGAATATGAAATATATAAGCAGGATATCTAGGCATTTGGAAATAAATTAATGCCACAACTCTGAAAATGACATGCTTAACATTAGTGATGGAAATAAATTAATGTCACAACTCTGAAAATAAGCACAAATGCAGTAGCTAGCAGATAACTAGTTCACAAACACTTGGCGACGGGATTGAGTTGAACATCCAGAATCATGATATTTCAATCTTTCGATAAACAGGAAGACAAAGGTGAAAGCTTGTGGATACTTAAAGGCTATGGTCCATAGCGGAGAAGCCCGGCTAGGAGAAGAACTCTATTGCGGCGGCATGATGGGATCCAAGAACGCCTCCTCGTCCTCGTGCTCCCCAAAAAGGTCCATGGTCGGCGTCGTAGCGGCATGACGGGATTGGTGGGCGGCGGCGGCGGCGGCGGCTAGGCTTGGCAAGGACGGCGGCGGAGAGATGTGCGGCGGTGGTGACTTCACGGCGGAGAAAGGGCGGCGGTGTCTATGACAGAGAGGTGTGTGACAGCAGCGGAGAGGCGTGTGGCGGCGTAGATCTGTGCAATGCGACGGCGACGGAAGCGCCTGGTACGTGAGCGAAATGACGTGTGCGAGAGAAGATGGAGAGATAGGGTTAGGTGGGAGGACAATATTATCTTTTCGTTATCTATTAGCTCAAATTAGCTAGATTAGATTAGCTAACAAGATAACTATTAGCTAAGATATTAATTAATAGTTAGCTACTCTATTAGTTAGTATAACTAAAAATAATTTTAACAATTAACTATTAGCTCTAGCTAATCCAAATATTACCTAAATAATCTTTCGATCCACCTCCTGATAGATGCTTGCTTTGGCATCGCAATTGGCAACATCGCAGCATCTGCGCCTGATGGCTGACAGCCGCGGCTCCAGTCGTCGGTGATCCAATGGGTGCTGAATGAATGGAACGGTTGGGGATTTGAATGGTTTTAGAGAGAGAGAAAAAGAATCGTTTGGGACGACTCCTGTACAAGCCGTAGCAAACGTATAGATCTGTAGCAATATGTCAACACGATTTGAGTTCTGACCGTGAAGGGGGTAACTTTGCCAGTAAGCAAACTGGCGCTTTAAAACGCGGTCTTTTCCAGCGAAGCGTACGCCGCGCGATCTCCCTTCCTCAGGACGTCGGGTAGATCGAGCACTCCATCAACCAGCCATCTCCTTCCCAACTCAGCGTGGCAGCATCGTATTCCTCCCACCTTTCTCCAATCCCAACCCGACCACTCCGCCGATCTCCCGATGCGCAACTCCGCCGCCGCCGCCCAGCCCCCGCTTCCCTCGGCCGCCATGTACGGCGCCGCCTACGCCGCGCCCGCCTCTTCCGGCGCCGGCGGATACGTCTACCCCGCGCCCGCCTCTTCCGCGGCCTCCACCGGCGGCTACGCCAAGATCCCCAACTACCCCTCGCCCCCGTCGTCCTACCCCAACCCGAGCCCTATCCCGCCGCAGGCCCCGGCCCCGATCCATGACCCCACGGCGCCGCCGTCCCCGCTCTCCAAGGCGGCCGAGCTCGTCACGCGGTTCCGCGAGCAGGGCCAGGCGCTCATCGCCGCGCGCCGGCCCTGGGCTGAGGTCTTCCGCGCGCCGGCCTTCTCCAAGCCTCCTTCCCTCGGCGAGGCCCTCGCCCGGATGCGCCGCAACAGCGCCTACTTCCGCGCCAACTACGCGCTCGCGGTCCTCGCCGTCGTGGCGGCCTCGCTGCTCTGGCACCCGGGCACGCTCTTCGCGCTCCTCGCGCTCTGCGCCGCCTGGTTCTTCCTCTACTTCGCGCGCCCTGCCCAGGGTGGGCAGCCGCTCAGGATCTTCGGGATGGAGTTCGACGACGGCACCGTCCTCGCCGCGCTCTGCGGGGTCACCGTCGTCGCCATGCTCTTCACCGGCGTGGGGTGGAACGTCGTCGGCTCCGTCATGATCGGCGGTGCGCTCGTCGGCGCGCACGGCGCGCTGCGGTCCACCGACGACCTCTTCTTGACGGAGCAGGAGGCGGCCGGGGACGGGCTGGTGGCCGCCGGCATTAGTGCCGCCGGGCCCATCTTGCCCACCTATACCCGCATTGGTTGATCTCTTGGATGGCCGTGGTACCATGGTTTCCAAGATGCAATCTCTTACAGCATTCTTGATGTTCTTGCTTGCAAGTGAATTTTCTCTGTAATTACCCGACTTGGCAGTTGGATTTGATCACGATGCCTTTATGCATATTATCTATCGGTTGTTTCCGGGGCTTGTAAAAATGCTACTAGTTTGGATAGGTCATCTTAGATTTTTTATGAAAACGCTTGCAATCATACTATGAACATATTAATTTACAGCTGGATTGAGTTGATGATTGGTACGGGGTGGTGTTCATATGTAAATCTGTTATATTTTAGTATGTCATTTGCGATGCAATTCTTTGACTTGAAAATTATAATGTCATTACATGTTTTATGCCATTACGATGTTTTATGCCATTGCAATGTTTTAGGCCCAATTTCTTTGTGAATTTGTTCTTTCCTCCCATATGTATGCGCGATGTATTTGTGCCTGGCTGAAACTTGTAACTTGGAAGTGCATTCTGTGGGATAACATGTCATGTATCTGACTTGCCAAACATGGATAGTCCTTTGCAATGCCGCTGCATGTCCATTGCCCTTCACCTTGACTCGACTGCATCTCTGTATGTGGATTACCATGGCTATGTGAAATTATTATCGATGCCTATGTTCTTGTTTTCTCTTTTGATATGGATGGTGCTGAATTTGACTGTACATGTCCATTTCCTGCCCGGTTGCGTTCTCCCTTCAGGATGCTTCTTAAGGGCATCCCTGTGTTGAGTAACAGTAAGTTCTAGGCTTTCCTGGCTGACCTTCAACATTGCAGCAAAACTTTGGGTATAAACTTACCTTAAAACTAAGCAAATTGGATCTCAATCTGCCTGTGCCATCGTCGGGAACTACTGCGCCACTGGGCAGCGTGAGTACCTGCTTGGGCTTGAACATTGGATATGCTGAAATGTTCTGATGTGGAAAGTATATGTTCTCATGGACTTCAGCAGTTGAAGTACTGTATAGCATTTGCTGTAACTCTTACCTGAAGCTCTGAACCATTGGAGATTTAATCTGATGATCAGAAGACTATGAACGTCACATCTCCGTGCTCCTTCCATTTCATGGTCCAAATGCAGAGGATGCTCTCCCTGTGTGACCGCATTTTCGGTGCTGTTCACGAACTTCCCTGCCATTTTGCAGCAGATCGCTCTCCATTCCCTGAATCATCTGATCTGTCAATTCTTGAACATGTTTTAGATCTTCGACAGCAAGTGTTGCTTTGTTTTGCTGAATTTCTCTATATTTATGTTCGTATTATCTATGTGCTGCATTTTCCCTCATTTTCAGTAGCCTGCTGCGTATTGGCATTTATCCAGCTAGTTGTTTTTGATCAATCTCGTCATAAGGTACGTTTGTATAATTTTACACACTTCCTAATCTTCATACTCTGAAAATGCTAGGCAACGCTCAAACGATGAAGAACGGTGCGCCGGCAACGGTGCACTGGCTTGGGTTAGGGGAGGGGAATACTTTCTTTGACGGGCTTCTCCATCTTCGGGCTTAAAAGGGAGATCGACGGGTGGTAGGCTGACTTGGCGGAGTAGGCGAGCGCGGGACGAGACAGTGGGGAAGCTGCTGGTCACGGGCGGCGGAGGACCGTCAGATGGGCTTGTGCTAGGGTGAGGGGCTCCAAAACGGAGCGGTTAGCGTGATAGCAGGTGATCGGCGTGGATCCGATGGAGGGAGAGCCGCCGGAGATAGAGGGAGGAGGTAGGCAGGGCGAAGGAGCATTGCTTTGATTTCGTGTGGAGAAGAAGGGAGCCAGAGGTAGAAGATTAGCTGAGATCCGTCCGATCACAAATGAGCGGCTGACGATTGTCAACTGAAAAAACACCAATTTCAGACACCTGACATATAGCACTCCCCATAACTTTATCCCACTTTTGATTAAATTTGTGAGTATGAGGTCGCCGGTCAAAGTCAATGCAGCGGGTTGATATTGCGAACGCACGATTATACATTCCTTAGCAGCATGTCTTTGCTTCGTCCAGAACAAAGCCTCGCTTTCTTGGACGGGAATCAAACGTCATTTTCCTGGGCCAGTTGTTCACTTGCTCGTATACCTGACCATGGGTAGCCCCGCCCAGAGAACCCGGCCCGCTACCCTCGGGCTTTGATGTTCAGGCCGGAGCAAATTTTGGGTTGGGTCGGGTCGGGCTCTTAAATTCGACCTTCGGGTAGCCCGAACAGGCCGGACTATAGCACCCCTCAGGCTGTTCACGCTGTGTCCTGCGTCGTCACAGCAGCGTGCTGCTCCTGCGCCGCCGCCGCCGCCGCAGCCGTTAGCCCGTTAGCGCGAGGAGAGGAGACATGTGGCCGTGAGCGCGGCGCGGCGACGCTCGTCTAGGCCACCCGACGCCCTCCTGCAGTCCCGGCCTCTTCTTCGCGTAGCCACGCCCACACGCGCTGCTCGGCCCCGACGCGAGCTCCTCCTCAGCCGGCCAGCCCTCGACAACAAGGTACTGGTTTTCCGTCTTCCAGCATGTGATATCCTGAAACCCGAATGCGCGGAGTGTTTGATGTTGCACACTAGCTAGTTGATTTATAGCACCACGTGGTAACAACTCGGTAGAACAACACGCATTGGATCACAGGAACGAAATGGTTACTGTATGCTAAGGATCTGTTTGTTTCAGCTGGAGATTCTGAAAAACAGTTTATAAAAACTAGATTGTGAAAAGCTGGATTGTAAAAAACTGAACTGTGAAAAGCTTTTAGATTGTAGATTAAAAAAAAAATTGATGGACAGTTTAGTAAAATGGACTTTCACGATCTATCAAAAGCTGAAAAAAAACCAACTTCTCATATTTCCACAATTCAACCAGCAAATTTTAAAAAACTATAACCAAAAGCTGTCTGTTTGTTTCAGCTTCGGATTATAAAAACTGAAAGCCACAGTCTGAAACTGAAACAAACAGACCCTAAGTTGATCTCACTGCATTGGTTACTATAGGGCAAGCTAGCTTTCTAGGAAGTAGGATCAATGTCACGGACTGGGCTCATAGGCTGAACTGTGGGCTGGATCAACGGGCTCGAGTGGGCCCAAATGGCTGGGAGGCAACAGCCGTATATGAGAGGGGAAAGCCAGCAGAATAGGGAGTTTTTCATTTTTATATTTTCTAATATAAATAATTAAATAATATACTTCGGATAAAAAGATTTATATAATTAGACGTCTACCGCCCTCTTATAAGACGGTAATGTGCCTACCATGAACAGTACCCAGCATTTTTTTTCCAAATTTTCTCCTTTCCTCTTTCTCCATTTGTGCAGTAGGATTGTTTGTGATACAAAATTCACTATACTTTTTCTATAAAGCTATAATTCATAATAAATCCATTTTAAAAGCATTCATCTTAATACCCGATGTATGTTTCAAAATAAAAAAAAACACGAAAGAGGGCTACTTTTAGAACTTCTAGCAATTTTTAAGTCCTAAAAAAATTCCTAAAACTCTGAAAAAAATCACTAATATTCCTCTCATGTATCTTAATAATATCTAAAATTATTTTCAACCCTAGGTTACTCGGTTGTAAAGTGAGTTCATTTGCAATGTTTTATTTATATGCATTTTTATCATTTGATGTGATATTATCTTTTTAATTCAATTTGAATTTCAAAAAATTCAAACATGCACAAATTCATCCGAACTCTTATGGAATACATATAAATATAAATGTGCACAATTTAGGACGTGACATCAAATAAAAAAAGAATTACCGGCAACAGGACAAGTACCTGCACAAAATCATCCAAACTCTTATGTAATTTTGTGCACAATCATTAGGCCGTGAGGTGGTCGGATAACCAAAATATCCTTCGGCTAAGAAGATTGCCCTAATAACTTCATACGGTTAGATCGTTTCCCGACAGTGGTCGAGCCTACAATAAATAATTACAGGGTTACCCGAGTGAACTCGTGTACTCATGCACTTATGTACTTTCTATATGTATTCTATAAGAGTTTGGATGAATTTGAATTTGTTTGGATGAATTTGAATTTGTTTGAATTCAAATTGAATTAAAAAGATAATATCACATGAAATGATAAAAATGCATATAAATAGAGCATTACAAAGGAACTCACTTTTTCACCAAGTAAACTAGGGTTGAAAATAATTTTAGATCTTATTAAGACACATGAGAGGAATATTACTGAATTTTCTCAATTTTTTGGAAATTTTTTAGGCCTTAAAAATTGCTAGAGGTTCTAAAAGTAGTCCTCTTTGGAGTTTTGTTTTTATTTTGAAACATATACAGGGTATTGGGATGAGTCCTTTTAAAATAAATTCATAATGAATTATAGGCATTAAAAAAAGTTTCATAAAATTTAGAGCACGACAACCCTACTGTTTAAACAGAAAAAATAGAAAAGGAGAAAAATTGGAAAAAAGAGTGGGTACTGTTTATCCAAGCCTAACCGCTGTAAGGGCTGGACCTACCAGGGTGGCACTTACCGCTCTATGAGAGGATGTTAAGCGTCTAATTCTGTAAATATTTTCATCCAAAATATATTTATTTAATTATTTATATTAGAAAATCTAAAAATATATAAAAATCGCAGAAGAGGCATGGATGAACTTTGAGAAAGACTTGCCTTGTTCCTCCTCTGTCTCGCTCTTCCTCTAAGCTCTTCTCCTCTGTCTACAGAGGAAGAGGAGCTACTCCTCTAAGCTCCCTGCTGTTCCTCTGTACCTTGTTCTTCTCCTTCTCAGCCTATTGCTAACTCCCTCTGCGCTACTCTCTCCCTCGATACTTGTACTCGGTGCTGTTACTTGACCCGGTTGGCAGTGTAGCTATTAGTGACTTGTGATTTGAGGGGTTCATGTGTGAATCCTCTGATTGATCAAGAGGGAACATGACATGACACAAACGAATCGAACCAACCAACTTGTTAATTCGCTCTCTCATAGTACTACTGCATCACTGTTCCTGTTGCATGGATTAGTTAACTAGAGTGATTTACTCGTACTCTTGCTGATTTTTAGTCTGTACTGTACTTACGTGCTTTTTCTGTTTGAGAGGGTACCTATAGGACGTACACAATAACACGTATCACACTCACATCATACGTACGTGTCATTTACATATTCTAGAGATAGATTGCAAGGATTTAGATCTTTAGTGCGCCAAAAACGTACGGTACCATTGAATATATAATGTATGTGTCACTGAGCTCAAAGCCTCTTCCAGGCCCAAAAAGCTCGTCACTGAGCTCAAAGCCTCTTCTTCGCCCACCTCCAGCCACCGGTGTCCGCTCGTGGTCGTCCTCCTCCTCCTCCTCCCCTCTTTGCCATTACTGGATTGTCGTTGAGTAGAGATTAGAGACCCATCCGGACTTGGGGATTGATTCCTGGTAAGCAACTCTAACTTGGTCGGATAGAATTTTTTTTCCGCAAGAGCGAGTTTTGTTCTGGTAGATCCTCCAACCGTTGTGAGCAATCAAATCCAAATCCTTCTCTACCAGTTAGTGGCGGATCTCTCTTGCCCATGTCACTGAAGGTTCAATCGACACCCCGGGGAGGCCGGTCTGCACATCAGAGATGCGTTTCTCTAGAGACGAGCTGGTGCGGTCGATGTCCATTGCGTTAGGAATCACACTATTCGAGGGTTACTTCTACGCTGCCACTGTGTCCAAGCTGCTTCCACCATATGATTGGTAAGGAACGCTCAAGCCAGGGTAGATGATTATTTACTTCTACTATTTCTTTTGCCAATTGACATTTGAGCAAGGGGTCTCCGAGTATGTGCTAAGTATTTAATAACAAGTAAGATAGGTGCATCGAATTAGCTAATAGTGCCATTTGCTATGCTTATGGATATTCGTGAAAGAGTGAGGTTCAAGTATCAGCATCTGTTGTGTAATTGGTATACAAATTCAGCTAACTAGTTTGCTTTTCGTAATCTACAGGTATTACTGCCTACTTCTGCCATCGACACTTCCTGCGGTAATCTTGGCTGTCTATCTGCATTGGCTTAGCATGAAGCAAGTATGCAGCTCTGTTCTAATTTCAGAGACTCAGAATCACAGTGACAATCAAGGCAGTTTAGCTGAAAGTATAAGGCAATGGTAGTCTTATACGATGCATAATTTGTTTTTGCCACCTCCTAGATGTATTTTGATTATGCTCCAATCAGAAAAATTCATCAATTATTTTTCCATATCCACAGTTGCCACCAAGTGCTACAAGTAGATGTTTATTATTTCGTTTTAGCAGGGATATTTTTAGTTCGAAATCTATGTCAATCCAAAACGGCAGCACCGAACAGGGCTGAAGCTTGTGAAGCGTTCCGCTACAGTGTTTCTGCCTCGCTCTACAGACCGTTACCGGTCAAACCAACTGACAAGACCAGCAGACCACTACGAGACAAAAGAAAAACCGACGGGCAGTTACTAGTAGTGCAACGACGTGGACCGTTTCACTCACACACACTTGACCATGTTGCCAGTAGCACACTGCCTAGAACGGTGCACGGCAATGGAGCGACAAATTACGGCGCAATGCAAGAACACAGGATCAATTCCGCCTAATTTTTTTTGTCAGAACTGTAAAACTAAACGTACTTAAAGGAACTTATCAGAGACTGTTGAGTGTTGATACGCTAACTTAATTTCTTCTCCCTCTTTACATGGTCTACGAAATGAGAAAAATGTAATTTCCTTTTCTTTTCTTTCTGATCCTGAGGATGGACAAGAGCGGACGGAGAAATTCGGTTCAGGCTCCACAGCGGTGAAGTTGCCCCGTAGAATGCTGCAGGACGCTGGAGGCACGGCGAGGGTGCGGCTAAGGGGCCGGGGCTCGCCGGCGGCGGCGGTAGCCCAGCACCATGACGAACTCCTTGGCTGGCGCCCCCAGCGACGCCTGGACGGGCTCTGCCGACTCTCTCCGCAGCCACAGGTCGACCAGCCCGTGCAGGGTCCTCGAGGGGCAGATCGTCTCGCCGTGGCATGTGATCTCCACCTGCAGATGCAGGAGTCAGATAAGTGGGTGGAATCAGTCAGAATTGTTCATATGCAGCAGCCTTAGTGCTTTCTTGAAACGATCTCCTTCAGACCAAAAGGCTAACTTGCAGGGGGCAAGACTACAGAAATGGTCATAGGTAAGTAAGGTCTGCATTATTTCAGAAGCCCAGCTCTGCAGGGCAAAGACTGCGAATGACTCAGACGGCCACCATCCAAATCTACAAATGCACTTCTGTTCGTATCAAAGGCATTTAGACCAGTCTACTGAAAATCAGCTTCATGCATTCCAGTGGTCTATCACATTCACATGACCGATATCTATGTTGACCCAATACTCTAAAACAAGCACGTTGTTGAGAGGCCAAATATCTTTTTTTCAGATTTTTGTTGCGGTAACTAACAACCAAAATGGAAGTGCAACGACAGCTGAGAAACTCACCTCATCTTCACTTGCTAGGTCAAGTTTGTTCACGATGTACCGCTGGACCAAGGAAATCTGCAAACCTCTGTCTCTGAAACAAAGAGAAAATCATACCGAAGAAAAGGAATTAAATTTCAGGAAACAGGACACAGGTTGGAATGATCTAAATAAAGTTCATAAAACTGTCAGATGAAACGAGTTTGCTATTGTTGACCACATTCTCAAGATGACGCTGCTTTTTTTCTAGGCACTTCCATTTAGTCTTTATACGAATAAAGCACCACCATTGATACCAGTGCACATATCTAACAAGTTCAAACAAATTAACATTATTGACCTTGTGTATTCTCGAAAATATTACTAGCATCATAGCACATTGAACGGCCAGAAGCAGACAAATTAGGCAAATAATTCGGCAAGTATGTCCTATGGATAACAGGACGCAAAATACAAGAGCCTTATAGCATGGCAAGAGTTAAAGTGATTACAGGACTAATGGAACTCACTTAATTCTCAAGTAACACTTTGGCAACTGAGGCAGCTGTGGATCTTCTTTCCTGAAAACCAGTTAGCATTTTGACTTAAAACTTAGAAAAAAAAACTAAAGGCACATCAGAATCATTATGACTATTGGAGATGATGCGATCTTACTGGTTAGGTGAAGCAACTAGCGAAAACCAGACTGGAGTAGTTATTGCATCATGCAAAGCACTGGTTCTTGCAGAACCAAGCATTCCTTCCTTCAAATCATCCTCGGTTGTCGTTTTGTCTTTCAATGATGCAGATTCTGAAGATCTGCCATTATTTTCCCCTTCAAGTCTTAGCTTATTCGAATGTGCCCTCACCCTTGTTCCAGGAATAACCACTTCGTTTTCTGTCTCTTCTTCCCTTATTGGGAGTCCACAGTCTTTGTTATTCTTTATTTTCTCTTCCTTGACAGCATGGCTTTTGGGACTTGATCTAGGTGATTTCGTCTTTCTTGCAGTATCAACCAAACGTTTTAAAGGTTTCCGGAGCAATTCCTTATCAGATGCCTTGCCTTTCTTTTTTTCTTCCGAAGGCTTGCTTGAGGCTTCTTCTGTATTTCGCTGTTTGGAGCAGAATGATTGTGAGAACAAAAGAATTTTACGAGAAAATTCACACCAAACTTGCACATGAAATCATTTATGTTAAACCGACATCAGATAGTTCTTCATATTTACCTGTTTTTTGTTTGCAGCTGAAGCAACCTTGGTAGATTGTGGTGCCGAGCTTTTCTCAATCTTCTGGTCTCGACTTTCAGATTTAATTGGTAATATCATGGTTCCATTATTAGTAGGAGAAGTTCCACGAGAGGCTGCTGCCCTTCTTGTAGCTTTTGTTCTCTTCCCTGTCAAACCAGCCTTTATCTCTGCCCTTGGAGTGTCAACCACCAAGGAAGAAAGGGACCTCTGTTTTATCTTTGCTGGCAATGCAACAGTTTGAGCCTTTGGGGGATCAATTTTTCTCTTCATAAGAGGAAACACCTTATTCCTGATATCTTGAAGGTTGTGGTCAGGCCTTCAAATAAGGAAACAAACAATTAATTACGTAGCAATACATAGTTGAGTCTAGATCACTCGGTGCACTAGACATGAATAAGCGGCTACAACACTAAGCCCGGCAGTTCTGTTTCAAAAAAACAAGCAACCTCATATTTGTGGCAAAAAAACTATTTAAAAACGAGCCACACTGAAAAAGGAACTAACATGAGAGGCCATGATTTTTGTTACAATGATTGATGAAACCGGAAATAGCAGATTTAAAGGAAAATGAATTCGTAGTTGTGTTACTTTTTGGGTTAAAATTAGAAGCTCTGGCTATATTTATGAACAAGCTCATTGCAGATATCCTGCGCAAAGAGCCCTACATATGAGTTTTATCCATTGTGGTAATCTCTATAACACGTTTTCTCCATGTTGACCATCTCTTGCTCTTAATGCCCTTGCTCCCGAGTTTGCCAGAAAAGTTTTCGAAGTACACG
This sequence comes from Phragmites australis, assembly GCF_958298935.1. Lineage (NCBI taxonomy): Eukaryota > Viridiplantae > Streptophyta > Magnoliopsida > Poales > Poaceae > Phragmites > Phragmites australis. Next base: position 44,124,629 of record NC_084923.1, read on the forward strand.
TGCTATTAGTGTTACCGATAACATGTCCTCAGGAACTTCACATGATATAAATGTGTCAAGGGTGCACTTATACAAGAATTTGAAAGCAGAAGACATTGTCAGAAGATATGCACAGAAAGTATTTTCATTGTTGTCAGAACTCAGAAAGAAGAAGCGAAGTTGTAAAGAAGAAAATCAAAAGTTAGAACAACGACTTCACCTGAGTTTCTCTTCAGGATCGCAGCCAAGATCAATGCTGCATACTGGGCAGCAATCGGCATCCTCATCATTTATTTTCTCCATAATACACTCCCGGCAAACTGTTTAAGATGTTATCACATGAGAAACTCTATTAAGAAAACAAAGCCTGTTTCAGAAAAAGAATTATGAGAACTACATTTTCTGGTATGAACAAGTGAAAACTTCTTTAGTAGCAATAGTGCAAAACTTGGCGCGCAAATTCTGCAAGCTCCTGCCCAGTGAGGCATTTCCTTTGGCCTCTGGCTCCCAAGAGCATGTACGCTGCTCTATGCAGCATGACTGACATCTACACTACACTTACAGTGCAGCAGCATTGCCTGGCTTATGTCACAATTTGTCACAATTGTTCCATCCATACCATGGCAAGTTGAAATTCACGGCAACCAAGAAACATTTTATCGATCGATAATGCAAAAGAATTGGCATCCACCTTATACCACAAAGACTTGGACTACTTTCCATATGCAAGCCCCAACTCCCTCCACGCACTAACTAGAAGGCAGTAGACACACGTAGCATGCCACTGAATTCCGGTTCCCATTCTCCTAATCAAAAGCATGATCAAGGACTCCCACCATTATATCACCAGGACAGTGGCACCATCTCCAAGCCCCCTTACCATTACCAAACCTAAAGGAAGCTGCTAGAATGCCACGATGCCACACACCATACATTCTGCAACAAATGCGAACGCTTTACAGCCTTTTTACCCAGCACCAAAAGCTCCGCGAGAATTCATGCACCTAAAGTTATTCGATAACCCTGTCAGGAAACGCGGATCGAACGCCACGCCAAGATGATGGCACCGGAGGCCACCGCCGATGGCGAGAGACTGCGCAGTGCGCATGGCGCAGGGTAACACGCGTCCCAACGCCTATTAGGAGTTCAGAGTGCGAGTAGGCTGCGGCGGCGGCGATGAGACTTGCAAGCAGCCTGAGTAGGCGAAAGGCCGCAGCTTTGCGGCATTTTCAACACGGAAGCGCAAGAACCGAGCACGTGCACGCGAGTTACGGGGCATGGCGGCGCCGAGGAACCGAGTGCGCGCGTGCGCGGGACGGACCCAGGGCACGAGGGAAGGAAGAACGGCGGCCCGGGGCTTCTCCGAAGTAGCTCCCGTGGCCGCCGGCGAGTGGCCGTGACAACAAAGCAGACTCCTCCGGTCTATGAGAAAGCTCACACCTTGTGGAGCTCTTAGAGATCAAGAGCTACCACCGGAGACCACGGCATCGTCGAGAGCAGGCAGAGAAAACACGAGGACGCGCGGCGGCGTGGAAGGAACCATCGGTTCATCGCCGCAGAGGCCGGCCACGAAACGCGCACGCTCATTGCGTGCCGAGCTCCTACAACAACGTCCGCCACGGGGAAGCGAGCGCAGCGCGAGCTGGCCACCACGGCCCAACACGCACGTCACGGTCACGCAACCAAAGCCGCAATCCACGGGAAAGGCGTCGCGTCCGCGGCCCTCATGCGATCAACGAACCCGCATCGAACACCAGCTCGATCGCCGGGACTACTGAACGAGGAGAATCCGACAACGAAACCAAGCACGCCAACGCGACGCGGCGCGGCGCCAGGAGATGCGCCCGCGCGGGGGCGGCGCAGGGAACCACGGCCCGCGTCCGGCGCGGGCGCGGGCAGAGACAGGCACAGGTAGGGAGCACGAACGAACGGGACAGGCAGGTGAGAGCGGAACAGAGAGAGAGAGAGAGAGAGAGAGAGAGAGAGAGAGAGAGAGAACTCACATGTGTGGAGGCACTCCGCTATGGCGGTGGCCTCCCGCAGGAGTCCCCGGCAAAGCGGGCACGTCATGCACTCGGCGAGCGCCTCCCGCCGCACGCGGGCCACACCCCGCGCTGCCCCCATCTCCTCGGCTCCTCTTCACCCACCAGGCCACCACCACCACCTCCTCGTCCGGGCCCGTGGAAGTTACGGGTTCGCGGCGTTGAAGACTCAGCCTCAGGAAGACGCAGGTTCGGGCGGCGTCTCCAAGGGCATTGGATGGCTAGGACTGCGGCGGCTGCGGAGTCGGGGGCTGGTGGCGGCGGAGCTCCGGCGAGGCGCTGGGGCGGAGAGGTGGGGGGGGGGGCGGCTGAGGAGTATGTCTATTTCATATCGCCGTATGTGTGTATAAATAGAGGGGAGGCGGCGATTGCGTGTGGGCGGCACGGGGTGCGCGTAGCGGCGCATTCCCAGAAGCAGGCAGGGCCCAGGGCCAGGAGAATTTCTAGCTTCGGTGTACATATACGCCCACGTAGGCGTCATGTATGTGAAACGTATTCGGAGTTAAATTTTCCCTTTTTATCTCTCGTAATTGGTTTCACACACTGCTACAAAATTGCTTTCTGATCTCTATACGTAGAGAGGACTCCCATATAATTTTTTCGGTGCTGAGTATTCATAGCTCCGGAAATTATTAGAGATGGAGATAGTGATTTTCAACGAACCATCTTACTAAAAATAAAAACATTACTTTACTTTATAAACTTCAAATAAATCATAAACCTCGAAGCTGAAGCTGTACAAAATAGACCATATATGGTCTTTAGGCAGCGTGCAACTTCATCATTGGTGACTTGATTCCTCAAATAAATGGTGAAATCTTTTTTTAGATGGGAAAATTGTTGGTGAATTGACCGCACACAACACTGTTGAAAGTTGATGGCGAATACTAACGATGCAAAAAGGACTAGTTTCCTAAAAACTTTCGCTCAACTTGCTCACGAAGGCATCAGTCCAGGACGAAGAGGAGGCAAGTCTTTTTTATCCTTTTTCCGAGGAAGAGGTCACTTTATAATATCTCGCCAAGGAACATTTCAAGATCCTGTAAATAAAACCAATCAAGGCATCAAAAGAGTCCATTTTGGCCGCGCGATACACTAGCTGGAACACGTAATCTTGGACTGCCTGTGTTGCACAACTCGGTGTCGGCTCATAGCGGGAAAAGAAATTGCTAGAGAAATACTTTTACTCTGTTCAGTGACAAACTCTGATTGTGCAGGCCCAAGCCTGTGTCAGCAGCCAGAAAGAAACTTTTGTAGCTGCTGTTGACCTGTTGTACAGTAATGATGTTACAGTAACTTGGCTTTGCGTCAGTTGTATAATTGTACTGGCAAACTTTCAGGCTAGGTCTCCTGGCTTATGATAACACTGGAAGAGCGAAGCATATCCAAACTTGGAACTTTAGTATTATAAGACTGGAAGAACTCGGGGACCAGAAAATGACGATACTTTTGTACTACATCCCATCTGCCAATGGAGCATTTGGCTTTTCTGCGCACACTGGAACTTAAGAAGGGGCGCCCACTGCAGTGGTCCAGTGGCAGTTACCTGATTCTGTGCTCCTCTGCTTTTAGCAACAGTTGAAGGGAGGAGACAGTCAAGCATATAGTCAGTCTCTCTCTCACACACACACAAACACACAAGTAACATGATGGCATGGTAGGTTCAAACTCCAAGATTGAGTAGTGTAATTAGATGGCAATTAAGTTCCTGTGAATAAGGGATTGATGAACAATGTTGCCCTCACAATATCCGAGTCAGATGATCACAACACAACGCGGTAGTGAAATGCATTTGTTATGTATTGTGGTTATTACAACGCTCCACTCGCTGATTTGACGGCTTAGATCACGTCGTTTTGATTGTTCATACTGTAACATTAGTGAGCTTGACGAGTAGCTCACTATGCATGCATGGTGAATGGTCCGTGTGAGTTCAGTTCAGTTCAGTTCAGTTCAGCACGCATTGTGGCCTGTCTAGCTGCCAATAAAAAGGACTCTCCAGACTGACGACAAAGACTTGGAACCTGACCTGACAGCTTTCTGTGAGGATGTATGGTTTCCCTTTTTGCAGTAAACATGGCAGCGATGAACGGCCATGGAACGACCGACTCGGAGATTGGAGCGTAAGAGTGCCGGCCGCAACGAACTTGGTGTCAAGTCTCGAATTTGGCGGGAGGGATCGGGAGTGCCGCGTGCGTTTGGTCGACTGTCAAATCAACCCAGAAGGACACAGATCGTGTCTTGGTGCACCCACAGGCACAGCTCCTTTCGTCGCGCTCGTGGTCGTGGCATGGTATCAACTAGCTAGTGGTATAAAAGTGTGCAACGGTTGCTCAGCCGGCCGGCCGGCCAGAGCCTGCGTCGCGGATCGCAGCTTGGACGCATCAAATGGCGCAGGCTCCACGTCGGCTGCCGGGGAAACGCGCACGCGCCGGCAAGTCAGCATCCGTGGAGCTGCGCGCACGGGCAACCCTCAAGTCTGCCGCGGCTACGCGAGCGGCCGCGGTGCGTATCGGCTACGCGAGAGGCCGCGGTGGGCTAGCTGTGGCAGAGTCCAGCGTGCACGCCCTCCTAGCTTGGCTCGCCCCAGCCCCCCCGCGCGCGCGAGCGCTGGTGCAGCGAGGGAGAGCGCGGCTGGCACCGGCTCGTGCCCGCCGCCCTGCGTACACGTACGTAACGTGCCGCCTGTGGGCTGTGGCAGGGTCGCGGAGCGCGCTGGTGCAGCGGGAGCAAGCGCGGGGCGCATGATCGCGCGCGCTGCCACCTGCCTGCTGCTTACGATGCGCTCTCGCTGGAAGCCGGTAGCGGCCGTGCAGCGCAGCAGCTGTGCGGGCGGCGGCGGGGACGGACGTGGCAACTGACCGCCCCCTCGTGGGCTCGTGCGCACTTGTCTGCCACTTTGGTGCTTGTTGGAGTTGGTTGGTAGCGAGCGGCGACACGTTGTGCTGGGCTACTGCTACTGGGCTTTCCTGGACGGAGAAAGGAGCTGCACCCCAACAAAGCACGGGGGTTAGGAAGTTAACCCGAGCCGAGCGGGAAGCCCGTTCCAATTGGGAAGAAGAAGACGGGCCTGTTTCTGTCAGGCAAGCCTAACGGCCCAAACATGTTACGTACGAAGATCCGACAACGCTCTGCATGGCATACAGCTACATTGGCGTGGTGCAACCATGGAAATCACATGACGTAGGTAACGCCAGGAGCAAGCCAACAAGCAGCCAAGCAGGCCAATCAGCCAAATTTAAGGCTAGTCTGGCCGAACAGCAGTGGCAGATGATCCGCGATTCCTATTGCCATTTCCTCCCCTAAGGTACAAACAGCTTGCTAGTTATAATATTGTTTATGCCACAGTAGATAGCATAATAGATCATCTTTTCAATGGAGTAGCTATAGCACATTCTTCAAAACTAATATAGGTTTACGCATAATAGAGTTATAAATATTGCATATGTCTTAGAGTACAATATAGATTAACTATTAGTTAGTAACTAGCTTTTATCTCTCATTCACCTAGGACAAATGATGACACGGATCACTTATAGTTAGCTGGCTCATCCTTGTTGGAGATGCCCTAAGTGGTTGAGCAGCTGGCAACTCACAATCATGTTGTGGCGCGATTTTGACTCCAACAAGCAACATACGCACCACTAGATCTTGGATAACAAATTGAACCATAGAAGCTGTTCATGAACTTGTAAAATTGGAGAAAAAGATATGCAGCTCACAGGAGTCAAAAAAAGAATAATGACAATTATAATAACAGGTGGCCATTTTTATTTAATGCTATATCATTAGTGGATTGAACCTAAGGGAATTGGAAATATCTGGTAGTTAATACAATTGGGCTAAGACGTTAGAAAACCTACTTATAATAAGTTAGACAAGATCCTGATGAGCACATAATGTGAGCAGAAATTTTCGCTCTCAATTGTTCAAGTTATAACTAGAAAAATAGCATGCCACACCTCGTCATTGTTAAATACAAGGGATGCATCCTCCCATTAGTAACCAACCTATGTTTAAATTTGAATTAGAATGGTTATTATGTGAAGGCTTTTTTGAAATGGTAGCGGATGTGTGGACAAATGAAACTAGAGGAGACACCGCTATAGAGAGGGTGTGCCAATGTTTAAGAGGTTGGGCTAAAAATGTAAATGGCATATACAAGAAGGAGAAGAAAGAATAACTTTTGGACAAATTAGATGAGTTGGATAAAAAAGCGGAGACATCCCTACTTTCACCAAATAAGATTAATTTAAAATAGTGTATTAATGCTTAATTAGCTCAACTTTTAAGAGATGAAGAAATTAAGTAGTATCAGCGTTCAAAGGTAAAAGAGTTATTTTAAGGTTCCGGTTGGTTGCTAATGGCACACATAGAAAAGCTTGAATTTTCTCCAACAAAAGGAAGGGATAATCCGTGGGAATATGGAGCTCAAGAAATACATTACATTATATTATAGAGGTCTATTTGGACACCCCGAGGAAAATCATTTTTCAATAAACGTGACTCGACGGTATTCTACCAGGTCTACCAGATTCGGGCCCTGGGCATGACGACACCGATTGTCGGGTTGTCGAGCGACAGCCTCGCACCCGACGGAGATGCGTTCATCAAGGCCGGCGCCGACGACTTCACACCCAAGGTGAGCGAATTGAGCTTGCATACATATGTGACCTTTAGGTCCTATTTGTTTCCTGTTTTTGCTTCTGCTTTTGCTATTATGCTATTGGCAGAAGCTAGAAGTCAGAACAAATAGATTTCTATAGAAGTGGTTTCTGGAGAAGTCAGAAGTCTGCTTCTGAGAAAAATGAACTAAAGCTGAGAAACTCGCTGAGATATGCTTTTCTGAGAAGCTATGTGCTGAAAAGCCAAAAATTTATTATAGAAGTCAATAAACTATTTTCAAAAACAACTTTTTAGACAAATCAAAAACATAATTTTTTTAAAAAAATTTAAAAACAGAAGCTTAAACAAACAGACCCTTAGCTCTGATCAGCTCGTGACGATATATGCACGTTCTCCGTATGCGTTTGCAGCCGCATCCTCGCCAAGTTTGGACTTGCTTAGCTTTTACAGGCCGTTGTTCAGGATGCTAATAAGCAGACCCCGGGCCGATGATGATGTAGGCCATGAGGAGTTCTAGGTAGGAGTACAGGCCCATGTGGCCATATTGGATTGGCTTTCTTCGGCATATGTCGTACCTGGGCCTTGTAGTATCATCCTTTCGGTATATTTCAGATCTACTAGTGAAATATATACCGTATATTTTCATTATCAAATATACTTATGAAATATATATCATAGGTTTTTGTTATACAAATAATAAATTTTCGACCGGCCGCATTCCTAACTTCCTTTACTAGTAACGGAAGATCAGCTTACGTTCGAAGGAGCTCGAGAGCATAAATCCCACGATAATGTATCAAGTGCTAGTATCTCACACAACCTCAGTTTTTGAACGTCATACTAGAACACACATAGTCGACCTTTTCACAATTGCCCGTCAAAGTACTGTTCAAAATACCCGACAACAACCTAACTGAACCTCGTCGTTTTAACATCAATAACAATATGACACAGCTAAATTCACGTTGTCTTGTGTGAAAAAATATTTACATTATTGAATCTATGACCATGTATGAACGTGCATGCATACGGTACTCATGAAATCGTTTCAGAAAGAGATACATAGCTAATAAAATAGCTCTGAATAACTTATTAAAAACATTAACAGATCTGATAACAAGTAGAAGACAATCATCGTATATTTCTTCTGAATTACTTTTTTCTATTTATCATCCCAATTTGAAACTAATGAATTTGGTACAAGAGATGAATCATCCCGCACAGTTGATGCTCTCTATCTCAAATTTACAGTTGAGGGAAACAAATAATGCCGTTATTTCAGCCTTTCAGGACCCAACGAGGCCCTTATGCCTCGCATAAGCAACAATGGAGACGAACATAAAGGCACAAAAAAGCCCTGATACAATAACCACCTGTCACGGGAGGAACAAGTTACAGTTGAGTGAGATCATAAATAATCAATCACCGTATAGGACATCCAATTGTGAGTGGTAAGTTACCCATTTGAAGACGTATCCATGGTTGTCGTTCCAGGTGTATGGTATATTCATACCAAAGACTCCAGCAACTAATGAGTAGAGTGACAGGCAGACGGTCCCAGAACTCAAGAATAACTCTAGCTGCAGGAACAAAATGAAGATTATTTACTATCCTAGAATGCCAAAATGCAATCAATATTTAAAACACGAAATTGTTTTTACATCTTTAGTTAAAAATTAATCATGAGGTACTGTGTTTTCTACATTACCTGAATCAACTGATTACGGTGGTTATCAAGCTGCACAGCCAAAAAGATAAAGAAAAGAAAAGAAAAAGTTTTTAGAAACAGAACGGTAAAAACATAGAAGGTTAATACACATCTAAATTACAGTGAAACATTACCTGGATGTTGATGTAATCTTCTGTGTCATCAATATACTCTCTCAGCTGAAAAGGTGTCGCAGACAAATACAACATCAAACAGGGTTAAATCCTAAAGGTGCCCTTAGCATTATAGTTCAAATGATGCCACTGTGAACAGCAGCATAAGACCAGACTTTGATAGCATTTTGTGATATTTAAAAGTAAAAATTAGCTGCACTAACTTACCGTTGTCAATTTGTTTAATGTGCCATCAATTTGCATGAAATATGCCTGCAAATTAAAGTAACTTTCAGCACTCAACCAAAGATAGTGATAACTATTAAGCCGTTGCTTTTTGGGCGAAGGAGTATAACATAACCTCCAGTAACATTTCTAGCTCTTCCACGTCATTCTCATTTCCGTGTATTGTTGCTGCACTGGCCCTGCTCGCTCTTGATATTTTTGAACCAATAGTTGGGGATGCTGCGAACCAATTTGGTCCACCAGAACCACTGATGGGGGAAGAGGCCCCAGCCAACTTTCTAGACAAGTAAAGATCAGCCATGTCATCATCATCATCCAATAATTGTTCAAGCTCATCTCTCACCTGACAAATAGAGCACATTTTTTATACTGTTTGTTAATGGAGAAAACCGTAAACAAGTGAAACAATGATATTAGTCATCACTAATGTCTCAGAAACGGAACACTCATCCATAGACTATTGGCAAATAATTAGTTCATATACAACTGCATTTGTGAATATCTTATTATGGAAAATCTCAACCAATTCCCCTGGGGCCTGGATTCTACTAGTAGTAGTCTTAGACAGAAGGTAGTTTGTAGGAACATAAGGGATTCAATACATCAAACATTTTAAGGTAAACAAAAGGCAGAAGACAGAGTGCAACAGATGATATAACACTATAATCTTCCAACCAAGCGTCAATTTACACCAAATAAAAGATAGGGGGAGAACTCAATGTTGCCTCGACGAAAATAGGACCCAGAGTTTTGCCCTTTGTTTCTGAAAAATCTCAAAACATAAAATATAGACATAATGTGACCAGCAGTCTTCCAGATAATTGGCATATAATTGTTTGCTTCTACTCTTAAAATAATCAATTGGGTCCATGAGAAATCATATATCCTGTCTCAACATATATTGATACCAAAAGAAAACTGCATCCCTAAAGCCAGTTCTAAGCTTCTCAATTCCTAAAAGACGAAACAAAAAAGCACTACCCATCAGAACTGTCTAGCCCTTTACAGTTACATGGCCCATAATCAGAACTATATTTACACATAACAGGAAAACTGAAACAACAAAATTACATTCAAAACACAGTGAAAAGGACAATTGATCCGTATTTGGAGGAGAAAAAAAAATGAAAATATTCGCTGTACAACAAGGTATCAGATAGCAAACCAAAATGAAACACAATGAAGAGAAACCAAACCTTCTGAACCCTCGCAGTCAATCTTGTCATGGCGCTTTTTAACTTTCGAACCCTATCCAAGTTGCGGCTGCTGATCTGCGGTTGTCCATGATAGCTCAGATTAATATGGATAAAATACAAGGAGACAAATAAAACGAACCTTCTATAAACTAATGTATCAAGAAAATGAAACAAGGATTCAAAAAGCTCTTAGCCTGATTTGCCTTGAAGGGTATAATAAAATTGGTAAACATATGAAGCTGCCAAGGAGTACTTTACGGGCTGTGTCATACTATTCACCAATGAAGCTTAGCTAATATTATTTTTGGGAGTGAATGAAAAATTAATCATTTAGCAGATTATATGTCCAACTGAACTACACAACTGAGCTGCCGGAATCGTGAATAATCTAATCAAACCATTAAATATGATAGGTACTAATGGATGTTCAATCCAATATGACTAACAGAGAGATTAAAGCTGTATCAAGGTAACTGCTGTGAAACTTTTTTACTGTCGTTCTTTGCAGCAATTCCAAAGTAACAATGTTAGCACACCTACACATAAGCATTTGACTTATGGTACAAAATTTAATAGTTCATGATTATTCTGCAACTAGAAGATGGTGTGGTACAATCACCAACCTATATTTATATTTCACTTCTAAAAATAAGGTAAAGTAGCACATTATGCATCGTGAAATCAACACATGAAAGTTGTTTAAAATTAACAGTGTCATGTTTTCAAGATGTTTGAATCAAGTGCAAACTAAAGGAATGCAGTATGGCCACGCATGTTCACTCACCTTGGATGTCAATTCATCCAAAGCTGGGTAAGCATCAGTCTCAAGCTCAGTAGTTCGTGCATCAAGGAAACTGCAGATTGCTTCCAGAGTAACCTCCAGTGCACGGAACTCAAAGGGAGATTCTGGAGTTCATGAAATCAGATTGCAGGATGTGAACAAGCTGTGTACAACTATCATGTGCATCCACTAAGATAAATAGTAAAGTTAACCAGAAATAAGCAAAATATTCCAACCAGAATGATCAGATAAGAAAAAAAGGATTGTCTTGTACAGTTTAACCTAGCATTAACCGATTTCATAGATAGAATGTTTGCAAGTCGACTGATCCAAGGGTTCAAGATATGGTTGTGAAATGGCACATCAAGTACCATATGTTTTATACAAAACACCAACTAAAGAAGAGGTAGGATCAGTTTACTGAAAAGATTTAGAAGGCCCCATAAAGATCAAGTATTGAACTGTGGATGATAGTAACCTAGAAATATGTCTCTGTGCTCTGGTCAACCTTAAATTCTTCTTTTATAATTACTATCTTTATACAGAAAAGCAAAGGATAGACATGTGTACACACTTGTCCCAATCAAATCATAATTTGAATATCTCAAGTTGCTCTCATTAATTCGAAATTCTCAAAGAAAGTCAAATGAGCATAATATAGAGAGCAGAGAACCATGCTGCGTAACCTATTTCAAGGAGGCCTGGATAGGCATCACAATATAATAGTTGGTGCCAAGCGCCATGGCTATATACTTTGGACTTTTCTACTTGGACTAACATGATGTACCTTTGTAAAAAGAATGCCCAACTGTAAGGGACATAGACTAAAAAAAGATAAAACGGAATGGTGTGGCCATACCAAAATCAAAACTTTTACGTCCATTTCCTCCTTGTATACTTTCGTAAACCTCACACACATTTCATTACTTGTTATTCAAATTCTTGGGTATCAAAGGAAATGGAAAACAAGAGGGACAAATGTCAAACGAAGCTATTAGTTATTACGCCAACATTACACAGATAGAGAAACATGCTTTTGCCATCGGCAAAACTAAACTTACCATCTTCTTCTGCCCCTTCCACATCATGCTGGCCACTCAAGTTCTCCTTTGCGTCATGCTGAGCAGCATTTGAAGGTGCTAAGCGCCTCCGGAGCTCCTCTACTACTGGGATTACATTCTCATCAGAAGGATCCCTAAGCAAAACCTGAGCCAAGCCAAAAAGCAACTTTGAATTATCGCCTGCATTAACAGACAGCTAAGAAAGGGATATTAAAGATCATCAGTTCTATCGAATAAACAATGTCAGACAGAGTTTTATATAGCAGACTGATTTGAGAACTTGTATAGTGTACTACTATTTAAAATTAGGGCATCTAGTTCAGCATTGTATGGAGCTACAGATTCAGGACATTTTCAAATCATTTCCCCTTTGTGACAGAACCATACAAAAACCTCAATCTCCCGCTGATGATTTTGTCGATAGCTAATCATCCAAGTTAGGATAAGTGAAATTGCACATATAGTACGTAGGAAATATTGAATCACTCTAGATTATGATAAGTAACGAATTGAAAGGTCCAAGCAACATGAACAATCGAAAGGGGGAAAAGTAGGAAAAATCACCTCCTCAGAAGTAATGATCGCCTTTATATGCTGCTCAAACCACCCACGAAGATTCCACCAGAAGAAAGATGAAACTTATTAGAAATCACCACGAGAAAACCTAAAACCCACATGAAAATTAATTTTCATTTTAGACAAAGCAGTTGCATCAAGTAATCAGCGCCCTTGACCAGGAAAACAGAACACAACGAGCCATCAAGAACCTTAAAACCATCAACAACTCCAGGATCAATTCAGCCTAGCAAAACTTGGTTCTATCACTCACGCGAATCATGAATAACTCCATAAAACGCTAAGTAACAGCCAAAAATCCGCAAAAAGAACGCGAAATTGAGTAGTTCCCGGGAATTCGCCAGCATACGCTGTCCAAGATTCCATCGCATCAATCCAGTAAAAAAACGACATAGTTGACAGCACAAGCTCCCCCGAAGACAACCATAAAATTGGCGAGGCGGACGGGGCCAGTGGAGGGCAGCGCACCTCGAGATTGAGTACGATGGCGCGCTCGCGCCCGAGGATGGTGGAGGGGTAGGAGAGCAGCGGGTCGAGGATGCGGAGGTCGCGCGCGTTGATGTCGACGCGGTGCATGATGGCGTACTTGTCGGCGTCCAGCACCCGCTCCTCCCCGGCCGCGTCGAACAGGATCCAGCTCCGCGACGCGCCCCGCTTCTTCCCCTCCCCACCTGCCGCCGCCGCCGCCATCTCCAACGGCACGGCGGCTCTCACATCTCCGGCGCCCACCGCCCCCACCGCCCACGTGGATGGTGGATGGAATATGGTTCTCTTTCTCTCTCCCTCCCTCCCTCCCTTAGTTACGACAGAACTTCTGCGGTGAAGAGGAGTAATAAATGGCGACGACGGCAGAGAGAGAGAGAGAGAGAGAGAGGAGATCGGAGGAGCGCAGAGAGGAGAGAGATGCGTGGCTGCTTTTTTTTATAAGGAAAAAAGAAGTTTGGTTCGAGGGTTCGTGTGTGCGTGCGATGGGTGGATCTACGAATACGAGGACGAGCAATCAGTTTGTTGTAGAAGAGGATTGAATGGAATCGTACTTATGTCGCTGGTAGTTTAGTTCTTCTTGTAATCAATAATATTTCTGAATTGACGGATCGCTTTTACAGTAAAGCCTCTGGAATTCTCAGAATTGTAGGTCGTGTTTGGTTCGTATAATAAGAAAGCAAACGTTTACCGTATTTTTTGAAAAACAAATTGGGTGATCAAAATTAACGCAACATTTTGGTTAGCAAACTGTGTCTACAAACTAAACATCCTTTCATATGGTAATTCATCTCATTTCACTTCAATCCACACAGGGTTCCATATGGAAAGAAGTGTATGCAGCCAGTGGTAAAGTACCGTGTTCATTAAAACTGTGTAACTTTGGTAAAATTTGCACTGTGATTTTATTTCAAAAATATTTTGCATTATGAATATAAGATAATCATGTTTATGTGCTTTGCATCACAAAAGAAAGCTTGAAAATTTGTCTTCTTGTCCAGTTTCCAAAATGGGTTATTTTTAAACTGCCATTTTTTTTTTTGGTTGTTGGATGGATTGGTTCACGCCTTACACAAGTGTGTTTCAGCCAAAAATCCTAAACTAAAGTTCACAATAGTTGAGATAATTCAGGGTATATACTTTGTGCCACCTCACAATGCACATTCTAATTTGACTATTTTCTGTTAATTTTTCAGGGCATAATAGTTTTTGCATCGGTAATGGATACATTAGGCTTCCAAGTGCTAATTGAATCAGTCAGCTTATTACGCAGGCACGTGACCTGTGGTTCACCCTTCTTATAACAGCATATCTTTACCGAAAATGTTGCCCTTTTTCTGATTAGATTACTGACACTAATCTTGTGCAATGGCACAACAGAAGCATGAGAATTTCAATCACACGCAAGAGCTTTGGATGGTTGGCAGCATGTTCTCGGTTGCAGTCGTGAAGTTCTTCCTCATGCTGTACTGCCGGACGTTCAAGAACGAGATCGTCAGGGCGTAGGCACAGGACCATTTCTTCGACGTGATCACGAACTCGGTTGGCCTGGTCTCAGCGTTGCTCGTAGTCTGCTACAAATGGTGGATGGATCCAGTTGCGACCATACTGATGAGTGAAATTGCATTAGAATGATCTGAATATTGTGAATTAGAGCGGAAATATCACATCTCTATATTTTTGTACTAATATAAAATAAACGAATCGTAACCGATCTAAACAATCCCCATCATACATCTTATACGATAAACACAATTAAAATTGTTCTCCGGTCTCCTCCCTCTCCATTGTTTTAAACTTCTAATTAATTTAGAAAACTGCAATCAATATGCACTATAAGCATTAAAAAGTATTAATATATCATTATTTTCTTTCGTATATAGAGGTGTATCATCTGCTTTTTGTTTTTCAATTATTTTTTCCTGTGAAATGTTTTAACATGTCTTAATATTATTGATTTTACGTATGTGAAACACGTGTTTAGTTACAAGTTTTTCGCTCAATTACCGGTTGCTATGGAAAGGTTGTGAACGATATATCTTGCAAATATGTCTCATTATATCTTCGCCTCTTTGTATCTCGAGCGATAAGTAAAGGTAGAGACGCATGTAATGTAAAGTGTACCCTACTATCTCGTTGATTTGAAAATATCTTAGAAAAAGGCTGGAGGGTGTTTACTTAAAAAGAATGAGATGGTGCACGGACGATCGATTTAGTTCCAAATCTAATTCGCTCGCTTGGTTTGGCATTGGAATGGATGGTCCGGTATCATCCCGCTCATTCTTCGTAATCATAGATCTCATATAAATATGAAAAATGACGTTATCCCACCAATAGCCAGTGACAAATCGATTCTTGGTATGAAATACCTGCCTCTACTCCTCATGTGCAATCATAAACCACACATAAATATTAATGATCTAGACTCGCTAACGGCCATCCATCTTATACCGGAATGTGATATTTACAACGTTAATCGGAGTCCCAATTTCGCTGCACATTTCCCGTCACATTTATGTAGCCGTAGTTAATTCAGATATACGTACTCGAAAAGGAAAAGCGACGGCAGAGAATAGCTAGAAAACTAAACACCAGTCCACGGCTCGCCGAGCGCACGGGATGCTCGACGCCGAGTCGCGAAATTGCGATCGTGACGCCGAGCGGCCCGGTGGGGACTGCGGCGGAATCGAATCGGGTGCCTGATTGCCATTTGCCAATCGCCGTTGGCCCACGGCCACGCGCCGCGCCGAGCTCGAGCCGAGCTGAGCCGACCGAGCCGGTGGAGCTGGTTGGTTGGTCCATGCTTTTCTTGCCGGGCAGGCCCGCGCCACACGGCACCCCGCGCGGCCTCCTCTCTTCGCCGTTTCGGCGGTTCGCGCCGCGTCGGTGCCCAGCCGTTTCTTACTGCGGTCTCGCCTGCGCGTTCTGTCCCCTTCCCTTCTCCAGTCTCCCACTCGTCCCAAGCGCACGGCATCCGAATCTTATGACGTCGAAGTCACTGACACGTGAATCCAAACCCACATGTTAGCGACGAGACGTTAGAGGATCCTCGTCCAAACGCGCGGCGCCGAACCAGCCACCACCATCGACCCGGGGAGGGCACGCGTCGCGCCCGCCCACTGGCCATCGCGCCGGATGTACTACTGTAGTGCTACTCGCCTACTCGTGGCTCTGCCTGCCTCCCGGCTTCTCGACGTTGCTTGTCACTGTGTGTCCAGTTCAGATCATTGTGTGCCAGCGCGCGCTTGTTCGTAGCGTCCTCTCTTTTCTGGGAAGACGCGACGGGCATGCATATGTCGCTGTCGCGGTCGAGACGTTAACGCTCAGGTAAAACTCGCATGTCAGCGGTGACGAGCGTTCGGCAAAGCGGTTGGATAATTTCGTTGTTTTTCCTCGCGATGATTTGACTGGCTCAACTCGGGTGGTTACTAGCTGCGGTCACCTTGGTTTTTTTACAAGCCCGAAAAAGCTGCATGTACTTCGCGGATGAACACCATGCAGGTATCCAATATCCATACATTCGTCTTCTCGCACCCCCTCGAGTTTTTTCGAAAACAAATACACATTGGGACTTTATTGCCTTTTCGTAATGTTATTATATTTACCGGTGACTAAGGAGGATGAAACGACAGGATTGTCTGGCCATTCGCGAGGGGGGGGGGGGGGGGATCTTACTAGATTCAGTGATCAAAACGAAGCTAGATACAGCTAGCTAGCCGAGTGAACGTCAGCTCAAGCTTGTTGAGAGCAACGTCTCTGGGCATAGATTTCGCAGACAAGCCAGGTAATTCGGAAACTAGAATCCACGTCCAACAATGAACCGCTGCGCACCAAAAGACCCACATCAAAACCTCCAATGACCACCATGCGTGTGCGGCGTCGGCGTCGGCGGATGTTTTCACCTCGGAGATGACTTCTGCCGAAGAACAGCGGCGATCGGCATGCGTCAGTCTCCGTTCCGGCGTCAGATGTAAGCGAAACACGTGCGAGGGTCGGAAGCGCCGCGGAAAAGGAGCTCGTCGGAAATCACCAGCCGGGTCAACTGAAGCAAGTAGCGTTGACATTTGCCCTCCAATGGAGCGGTGAACGAGACACGGGGGCTGCTGCTGCAGCAGCTGACCAGGGCGGGGCGATACTGGGGGATGCAACGGCTCCGTACTGAACCTCTCCTGACGGAGATCCTTAATTGCACTGTGATATGGAGTAGCTACCAACACATGAGCTAATTTTTAGTAAACCTCAGGTATTAATGACGAAGTCACACCGTGCAGTCGCGGCAGAGAACCGCTTCCGGAGCAATACTGGGGATGCAACTGCTCCGTACCGAACCTCCCCTGGCTGATGCCGGGATGAGAAAATCATCGGGGAACAGATTCCCGTCCAGGACGGGTGCGGCATTTGTAGCGTATTTTCCCTCTCAAAAAAGGAAGAGGTTCTGACTTTCCCTCCCAGGAATCCAGGATGGATGTTTTTTTCAACTTTTTTTCCCCTCTGGAGTTCAGGATGGCTTCTTCTGGAGCACAATGATACTACTTGAGTTCGTTTTCAAATCCTTCTGTTTAATATGACGTCCCCGTTTCCTTCTCTTTGTTAAGTTGTTGGGTACTTCCTCCGTTTTTTTATTTATTCTTTTCAATCCATATGTTTGACCACTGATTATGTTTGAAACAATCAAGATTGGCTATATAAAAGTTATATGACTAAATTTGTCATTAAAAAAGCTTTTGTAAAAGTACAATTTTATTGATATATATTAACACAATATAAGTAGTAGCCAAAAGTCACTTATTAGTCAACAAGACAGATAAAAATGAACAGAGGTAGTATGATAAAAAAAAAAGTTGCATGCCTGTCCGGCCGTTTGCTGATGCTCTCTGCCTAGTTTCTCAACTGGGCCACTTGATACTTACCTAAAGTGGGCCTAAATCTGGTTCCAAAAACGGTTGGGCATATGTGTTTGATTTGTTTGGCCCAATTTCCTTCGTTTTGATTGGGCCCGGCCCATTTTAATGTCCTGCTTCTTTTTCTTCTCCGTTTGCTGCACTCACTACCCAGCCAGCAGCCCAGCACATCGCGACAACTGCGACAGTCAGGCTGCAGCTCAAGAACCGCCTTTCGATGGCGATCCAACGGCCAACACGCGACGAACTTAACGAAGCAGAAAAAGGAGCATCCAGACAAATGCTCCCGGGGAAGAAAGGAACCCAAGAAAAAGAAAAGGTTTCGTTCGAAAGAAGAAGCAGAGGAAGCGCACTGGAAAAAGGCAAACCCTATTCGCCCCTCCACCTCGATCGTCCGTCCGATCGGGCGTTGATTCCGAATCTCCGATGGACTTCGCAGAGCTGGAGGCGGTGGAGGGCCTCCGGTGGCCGTGGCACTCGTGGCCGCCGACGGCCCCCGCCGCCGCGTCGCTCGTCGTCCCCACCGCCGTCCTCTGCTCGCCGCTGCAGCACCCCACGGCGCCCGACCTCCTCCCGCTCCTCCCCTACGCGCCGCTCCGCTGCGCGACCCCGCCCTGCGGCGCCGCGCTCAACCCCTTCTCCCGCGTGCACCACGGCTCCGCGCGCTGGTCGTGCCCCTTCTGCGGCGCCGCCGCCAACCCGTTCCCGCGCCGCCTCGCACCCGACGCGCTCCCCGCCGAGCTCTTCCCCACGCACTCCAGCGTCGAGTACGCGCTGCCCCCGGACCCCGCCGGGGGGCCCGGACCGCCCGCCCTCGTGTTCGTGGTGGACGCGGCCACCGCGGCTGGGGAGCTTGCCGTGCTCAAGGCTGAGGTGCGCAGGGTCGTTCAGGGGCTGCCTGAGGGGGTCAGGGTGGCGCTCGTCACCTTCGCCGCGTCGGTGTGGGTGCACGATCTCGGATTCGAGGGGTGCGCCCGAGTGGTCGTGATCAATGGCGAGCGCGAGCTTGAGTCTGGCAAGGTTTGTCAAGTGTGAATTAGTGATTTGATCCTTAGAGTGCTGAATGGTATGGTTCTGGGCTAATTGATGTAACTGATCAGCACCGTAGTTTGGCGAGTTTGTGTGATCTGATGCAGCCATTAGCACTGGTCATCACATTTGGAAATTTTTTTGGTTGATCTTTTGAACTTGTAATGATGGTTGGGATGTCTCTAGCTGTTTGAGATGCTAGTTTGTTTATGAAATCTGTAAATGCAAGTCCAAGATTTTTGGTCTAATCTAATGTGACATAACTTTTGGTTTACAGTAGTGATGCTTTGGTTGTTGTGTGTGGTAGTACCTTTTCTACTTAAATAGTGTACAAAGCAACTTGAATGGCTTGTTTCTAAATTCCAGGTGACCAGGATGCTTTACTCCCTGCAATTTAGCTCGTGACAGGGATGTAAGTCTTGGTGGTCTAAGGTGACGGTTGTTGTTGTATGTAACACTTCAGTAGTTTTTACAGTGTACGATAACAATACTTGCAGATGCTCATGTCTATATGCAGTCTTTTGGGAAACTGTTGAAATTTTAAAACAGTATAGCAAGAGAATATTTTCCATTATATGAACCCAATGTCGTGGAAACCTTGCAAAGTTCGGTTCAGATGCCCTGTTGCTGCTGACCAAGTCCAAATTATAAGTTCTCTTGTAAAGTTTGTGGATGTATCCTGGGGTAGTTATGCAACCATATTTTGAATTTCCTCAGTATTTGGTGACCTGATTTATTATTGCTTGCTTTGTAGGAATTCTTATGGGTGATGCATTTCTGACAGGCCTTTTTTGTGTGTTTCAGATACAAGAACTTCTAGGTGTCCAGCATTCGCGATTCAACAACCTGGTTATGCCAAGGTCCACTGAAGCGCAGAGATTTTTGCTGCCTGTTTCGGAATGTGAATTTAACATCACATTTGCAATAGAGGACCTGAGCTCCATGTCTGTGTGCCCACATGGGCATCGCACTTTAAGAGCTACTGGCGCAGCTGTTTCCACTGCTATTGCTCTTCTAGAAGGTTGCTGCTCACCTAGTGCTGGTGGTCGAATTATGGTCTTCACTTCTGGTCCTGCGACAGTTGGCCCAGGGCTTGTGGTGGAAACTGATCTTGGGAAAGCGATTCGTTCTCATCGTGACATTTTCAATGGCAATACACCTCTGTCTAACAAAGCACGTGACTTCTACAAGAAAGTTGCAAAGAGGTTAACAGACCACGCATTAGTTCTTGATGTATTTGCCTGCTCTCTTGATCAGGTTGGTGCTGCAGAGCTGAGGTATCCAATTGAAGTGTCTGGGGGCTTAATGGTGCATACAGAGTCATTTGAGTCTGAGCAGTTCAAAAGCTGTTTAAGGCATGTCTTCGAGCGTGAGGGCATTGATTATCTTAACATGAACTTTAATGTGATGATTGAGGTAGTGACATCAAAGGAGGTCAAGATTTGTGGTGCCCTTGGTCCCTGCATTTCCCTCCGCAGGAAAAACAGCTCGGTTAGCGACAAGGAAATTGGTGAGGGTGGGACAAATTATTGGAAAACTAGTACCCTGAACAGCAAAACCAGCATTGCTTTCTTTTTTCGAGTTGATTGCAGTCACAACACTGAGCCTCCAACTGTCTTCTTTATTCAATTCATGACAAGGTACCGGCATGGTGATGGTAGTTATCGCCTAAGGGTAACGACTGTTGCGAGAAGATGGGCTGCACCTAGATCTCCTGAAATTGCTGCAGGGTTTGATCAAGAAGCTGCTGCAGCTGTTATGGCCAGGCTTGCCGTTTACAGGGCAGAGACATACCATGTTAGAGATGTTATACGATGGCTTGACAAGATGCTTATCCGCTTTACAGCTAAGTTTGGAAACTATTTTCCTGAAGATCCATCTACATTTCGGCTGTCAACAAACTTCTCCCTGTATCCGCAGTTTATGTACTACCTGCGGAGGTCACAGTTCATTGATGTTTTCAACAGCTCTCCTGATGAAACTGCTTTCTTCCGGTTGATGTTGAATAGGGAGGGAGTTGTGGGGTCTCTAATCATGATCCAACCTACTCTATTCCAGTACTCATTTGATGGACCGCCTATTCCTGTGCTGCTAGATGTCAGCTCCATCTCTCCTGATGTCATTTTACTATTTGATTCATACTTCTACATTGTGATTCATTACGGCTCAAAGATTGCTCAATGGAGGAAGCTTGGCTATCATAAGGACCCAAACCATGAAAATTTGCGGAAGCTACTTGAAGCACCCGAAGTAGATGCAGAGGCACTAATGGTGGACCGATTCCCTGTGCCAAAACTCATAAAGTGTGATCAGCATGGTAGCCAAGCTAGGTTTCTGCTAGCCCGGTTGAATCCATCGGTGACACAGAAAACACAGGTTTCAGAGGGATCTGAAGTCATATTCACCGACGATGTTAGTTTGCAAGTATTTATTGAACACTTGCAGGAGTTGGCTGTTCAGGGCTAGAAAAGCATGGAGCCTGACCATATTTGTGCTATCTCAGTTGGGTCCATATGTGATCCTGAAGTTATGGCATTCAGAGCGATCAGGTCGAGTGTCATATTCACAGATGAAGTTTACTTGCAAGTTTTTATTGAACACTTGCGGTAATTGGTTGTGCAGGATTAATGTGTTCATGTGGATTATTTATATGCTATTTTCTGGTCTTCTGCTTCAAATACTGGGAGGGCTCTACTGCCTGGAGGGATGAGATCTCCCTGAGTTGTTGTACATTGCTCAAGCTCCAGTTTGATGTAAGCCAATTACATTTTAGTTTTGTATAGCATGTGGTATTGTCCTCTGGAAATGCTGGTTTCCTCTGGAAATGTTTGTTGTGCAGTAAACCAACATCTGGTTCCATTTCTGATTTTGCAATAGTCAATGGGACAATAGTTCTATTTTATGGGGCTTTAATTGCTATTTTTTGTAGACTTATTAGTTAACACGCCCTTTAAGCAGAGCCATTTCAACACCACAAAGACTGATATTTAGACTGCCTGTAATTCTGACCACATAACGTCCATATGATCATTGGGAGTTCTGATTGAATTGTTGCGAGATCCCAAAAGAACGGCCATTTTTATACTGTTTTCAAGAGATTATTATATGTTCGACACTGTGCGGACTAAACATTATTGGCATCTTGTTTATCGGTTACATTTCTGTGATCATAAATGTGTGATGAATAAAGTATGGTTTAATTTGTTTATGCGATGTACGTGGATTTGGTATGACCACAACTCTAGCAGGAACAAGGAAGCTTCATGCTGTGATCATGCCATCATGCCTCAAGACCCAACCTTCTCAATAACTCAAAAGAGACAGATAGACTAGGGTTATACTAATGGATTCCCCATCACCAGGCACATGGCTTATTCCCCCCACTTGATCACATACAGAATCCCAAATATTGTATTGACAATTAACAAACAGGTTAACTTACAAGATACCATAATAAATAATAATAGTCTCATTGATGCCCTTTACTTAACAATCACACAAGCTTGATTAACAACACTGGAATAAAATCACCAAGTAGATTCTGGGACACACGGTAGGGGACATCACATAACACCAATCCAGCTACACAGATAGAATATTGCTTCTGGTCCATGAACAGATTAAACATGACAACTCTCCCTTCTTTTAATCCAACTAGTAATTAAAGCATTGTAGTGTTTCTAGAAAAAACATAACACACTGCAAGGGCACCATTCTTATGACACCATGCTTAGCGCCTTAATACTGCAACTTGTTCAGCTCTTGTTCTTGCACTTGTCCTTGGTTCTTGGTGCTGATTTTTATAAAACAAGAAAACATAGAGGGTCAGAATTAACGTGTAAATCTTGAAGTGGAAGATAATTTTAGCCAAAGACACTGACCAAGACCGATGGCTTCAGAACTCTTCATGATCCTCAGGCGCTTGCATGAATCAACAAACATCCTGTGGGGATAATCGACAAGGCAACGTAAGAAACTGAAGTCTGAACATTGCTTCATTTCATCCTGATCATGAGTCGGTAAATATGAAAGCAGTGAGGGGACTCAAGAATGATGAACATACTCCCACGGAACATCGCCGACAAGCATCCAATCGCCATCCTTGTCCTCGTAAGTAGTGACAACATCGGCACCACTCACCGGATCAACCAACTTCCCCTCATTCATGTTGTTCCCTGGTACGATGGATCATTAATGCAGCTCTTATTAGTTGAGGTCAGCCTTGCATTTGTACAATTGTGGCAAATCGATTGATATCAGTTGACAAGTTTTATGCTGCAGATTCCCATGCCAGTGATGATTTACCAGCTGTTGTGAAGGTGCTAAACATCTTCTTCAGAGCAATGGAGAGGTCCTTGTAGCTGTTGTACGTCTTCAGGTCCACCTTGCGCAGGTAGGGGGCGCCGTCCATGCTGACTTTCACGAAGGCGGAGCCGTTGCCGCCGGCGTTGGCAGCAAGCTGCTGCTTCTCAGGTTCCTCTTCCTTCTTGCTCTTCGCAGACTGGACAGTCATGACGTTCCTGCGGTATGATCGGACTGGTGGCCAACCCACAGCTTGTGCCCTGATACGTAACACGGAAATCTAGTTATAATTACTTGATTTTCATATATCAGTTCTAGTCTAGAGCTTGAAGGAATTGAGATTCTTTACTATTGTAAGATCCATCTAGCAAGATCATGCATGTTACTATATTCTTGCTGGCGACCAACTCTGCTTTAACTGATGTATGCTTGCCACGAATTTATGCTAATAATTTGTATAATAAAAATGTCATTTGGTTATGGCCCCATGAATCATGACCATCATGGTTATTCAGAAATCACTTGGCTACAAGTGCTTCTCCTGACATTCAAAATATTTAGTTACTAATAACCAATCAATTTGTTCAGTAAAGAGAGAAAACTGCAAGACCACCTTTTTCTTATGGAATCTGCCAAAAGATGAAGGAAATAAGTACATCATTCTTTTCTGACATCTACCGACAGAGGGGGGCATCAAATGTGCATGTGTTTTGATTTAAAAAAGGTGATGATAATTCGCCCAGCACTTTACTAGCGACAAAGAACATACACCATGGTTTAGTCATATGCCCTTTCTGCCAGTGGATCTCTTCTACGGATATTTTGCCCTACTTAAAGTGTTACTCGTTGATATGCCAAGATTATTCGACGTACTACAAATATAAAAATCTTAGCAAAAAAAAAAAAAAGACAAGAGTGAGGAAAACGGCCGGCACATGCACATAAAGTCGCACACAAACTTTCTACCAAACGTCATTATGCCATTTTTGGGACCGTTTTCTAATTATCTCATACAGAAAAAAGAAAATAAAGTCAGACATTTCATAATTAACGTCCTAATCGTTACGTAAAAAAGTTACCATGGTACTGATTAAATCGCCATGGTAATAGCACCCAAGCCTATATAACACATGCTGATAGAACAACATGTTGCAGATGTATACATACTTCGGTGCAGGTGGCTTCTCGGCATCAGCGGCCGCCGCCTCCGCCGGCCTCTTGGCCTTCTCATTGGCCGGCTCCGGCTTGCCGGCGACGGCTTCCTCCATGCCGGCCGTGGGCAGCTTCAGCTTGAGGTCGATGGTCTCCTCAAAGCCCCTCTTCCCGGCCTTGGCCACCTCGACGCCGCCTCCCGGCAGCCCGAGCCGGAGCTCCGTCCCGACGTCGACGTCGGCGCCAGCCATCGGAGCAGCTGGTCGGCTAGCCTGTCGCGGCCGTCGTCGCTGAGTCTCTCACCTTGAGCACCTCCACACTAGCCAAGCTGCAGCTGCCTTCTCGGGTCTCAGCTCCTTTGTGTGTATGTTAGTTTGGAGATTTGGAGTTGCAGTGGTTAGAAGGTGGTGGAAGAGAGGACCCAGGAACAGGGTGGAGATGTGTATATATAGAGGTAGGAAGAGAAGGAAAAGGAGCGATAGAGAGAGGAGAGAGGAAGTGGTGGTAAAATACTCCTATTCTAGGGTGGTGGTGGCAGTGCAGCACTGGCAGGAGTGGAGAGAGATGGAAGTGGGGTTGCAGCTTACAATAGCAGTTAGTAAGAGCATGAGTGAGTCTAGTTGGAGGTTAGAGCCAATATTTTTTGTTTCCATGTTTCCTCCATTTGAATTCTCTATTCATGGGCACAAGCAAGTTGTTAGCACTGCGTGTGTGGAGTTTGTATTGGATGAGTCTATCTGTGTTTTTTTTTTGTTTTGTCAATGAGCTTTTCTGTCTTCACAATACTTGTCCAAACTTACCATGTCTATGAAAGCATCAGATTAAGCCCCTGTTTGAAACGAGAAAAAAAAATCTATCCATAGGGGAACTGAACTATTTTTTGGTGAAATTCCTATCCTACGAAGTGAATAAATAGTTAACGCTATTGGACGATAACGATACATGCCCCAGTAATATGACAAAGTACAACTAAGTAAAGTAGTAGTACCGAAAGTATTGCAATCAACTACACTGTTGAAATATTCTCAATGGACAAACACTATGGAATAATGCTAAAAAAATGTTAAATATTGCAAAATGGAGGAAGTACTTATTGTTTATACAAAATTGTGATAAGTTGGATATTTTTTTTAGATAATGGAAAAGAATTTCCAACCTC
This sequence comes from Phragmites australis, assembly GCF_958298935.1. Taxonomy (NCBI): domain Eukaryota; kingdom Viridiplantae; phylum Streptophyta; class Magnoliopsida; order Poales; family Poaceae; genus Phragmites; species Phragmites australis. The sequence goes on from NC_084923.1 coordinate 44,149,983, forward strand.
TGCATCACTCGGTGCACACAACCTATATGAATAAGTTGGATATTATTATTGCATTATGCAAGCATGTTGAATAGGGAATTAAATAAACAAACTATAAGATAATTGAAATATTATCAACCATGTAGCCTGTTATTAAATTGTCACTCATTCTTGATGAAAGCATACCTTGGATAATTAGAGATAGAAAGGATTATGATTAAGTTGCTCCCACGAGGAGGGAAAAGTTATAATCTTATAGCTAAATAATGCTGAATCATTATTAATATTTGCCCCAATTCATCGATAAATTGGATATATGGAATAAAGCATGTAAAAGATAATGTATTTAAATCTCTAGCTCAAATAGAAAATTAAAAAATACAGCTTTGTTGCGCATAATTAGCCATTATATAGTTCCAACTGATAAATCACTTTTCCATCTCCTTAATCCAATTCTAGCTTGATTACAAGCCCATAAACTAATTACTTATAGACCAAACGGGTACTGAGGCACTCCACCAAACACACGGACAAGTTCATGGTCCATGAACGGAAAATCAAGCTAAACCATAGAGAAAACGGAGGGGCATGCATGGCTGGCAGGAATTGATGCATCGTTGTAGCCGTGTAGAAGATCCCGGGCCAGCTTGGGCTAGTGAATGGAACCATATGGAGCCGGGCCAGGGGCCACCGTGCAGGCCGGGCGCCGACACGTGTCGCAGGATGAGCTGGACTGCGCCGATTTTGCCGGTGCCGCGTGCCCTTTTTTTTAATAATATTATTTTATTAGAAAATTACAAAAATATAATTTAAAATAAGAAAATTGCAAATATCGATGCCAGATCTGAAAAACTAATTTAAAATTAGAGTATCTTCTTAATTCTGAATTATATTTTTACAAGTTTCTAATAAAATAATATTATTTAAAAAAATCCCCGGTGCCTCCTCTCCTTTTGCGTGACGCGCTACCTGACGTCAACCGGCCTTCATCCCCTTCCTGTTCCATCGGCCTAAACCGGATGGTTTTCACCGTGGGTCCCACCTGCTTCTGCTGGTGGGCCATTTCGGCATGCGGCCCCGGGGATCCCGATCTCCCCACTTGTCAGGACCCACACAGCACAGCAGGATCTGCCGCCCCTTTTTCTCCATCAGAATCCGCTTCGGGACAAGCGATCGTCTGAGTTCTGAAACAAGGAATTTGGCTGAAATTTGCAATTTTGTGGTGTAACCGTCCAGCCTGCGAAAATGTTTCACTGTTCCAACTAGTTTTCTCTCATTGGTTGGAAATCAAGTTGTATGTCTCTAGATGTTAAGGTTGTGTTTGGTTTGAGGTAAGGTTGGATATAATAGAGTTATTCTTGTTTTTTAAGATGAGATTATTTAATTTTTGTATTTGTTTGAGTGGATGAGATGAATCAATTTTTTGTTTGGTTGATAGCATCAGAGTAGATAGGATATGTTAGTTTTCTATTTGTTTCGATGAATTGGATGAGTTGAGTTGGTTATGATGATTGTGTAGCATTTGGATGAGTTTGTGTTTGTTTGAACTTTTTTAATTTAAATTGAATTAAAAAGAGAATACAATGTGAAATGATAAAAATGCATATAAATAGAATATTACAAAGTAACTCATTTTTTTACTAAATAATGTAGGGTTAAAAATTATTTTTATAAATTAGTACATCATATGAGAAGAATATTACTGATTTTTTTTTTTTTTGGAATTTATTTGAGGCATTAAAATTGCTAGAATTTATAAAAGCAGACTTCTTTGGAGAATTTTAATTAAATATTGGGTCAGATTTTTTTATCAAACCAATTAAAACGGGTTGTTAGTGAGCTCTAGTTTGTTTATAAAAATGTTTAGACTTTTTAAACAACTATTGTATTTTTAAATAAAATTAAGAGTTAAATACAAAATAGTAACACACATACATAACAACCGATCCTCTTAGACTATCTCCAACTATATTCCCTTCATTTCGTTCTCTTCCCGATTCCCTTCTCCGTTCTCATTCTCTTTATTTCCTCTTATCTCCAACAGTTTCCCCTCGAGGGGAATCGCGAAGGGAATGGAGAGAGAATCCCGTCCTGAAGGGAATGACCCTAGGAATCCCGTCGTGAAGGGAAACCGTTGGAGCGCTGAAGGGAACGAAAATCCCGTCGTGAAGAGATTCTGGCCCCTGAAGGGAAACCGTTGGAGATGGTCTTAGTCACACGGGGGAAGCGAGGCAGAACGTGCGTTGAAGAAAGGCAAACAGTTTCATCCGAGTATTTTTCCTAGACGAGCTCATCCGCTGAATCAAACACCGAGATGGAGTCAAAAACATGGCCGATCCCATCCATACTGGTATGTCAAACCAAACACATCCTAATCTTATCTGACTCCTCACTATGAGTGCAAATTGGTAAATCTAAGATATCCATTGATACTTTCACTTTAACTAATAACATTGTTTTTTAAAATTAAATAAATTTTTAGAAAACTAATATAACTAATTAAATTAAAAAGTGTCGATTTGTATTCTTAGGTTTACCGATTTGCCCCTGCTTCTCGGCATTCTGCCGTCCACTATGAGGTGCAATTCCTGCACCATCACTATCGTGATTACGAATTGACGTCATGTTGAAGATATCTTTAATCACTATCATTGCAGTTGTTGATGATCTATCGTCTTTCTAGTGCTCTTGCTCGACATTCTGTCGTCGTCACTGTAAAAAACACTAGTTATATGATCATAGACCGCATAATGTTGGTAGACAACAAAGCCACTGGTGTTTCCAATTTATCACAAAAGACTACGCCAAGGCAAAAACAAGCTACTTTTGCATATGAAATCCACCCAACGCAAACGGATCACCAAAGAGAAAAGCCCGGGCTAAATGGTGGCAGCTGTAGAGTGAAACACGAACAGTTGCTTTCATGATCAGCAAGTAGATTAGGAGAGGAGTAGTTGGATTCCAAGGCCTCCAGGGGCGGTGGGTCCCATGTGCCGGGAGGGGTGGGGACAGGTCAACTCAGGTGTCGGCCCCACGCCGGCGTGCATGTGGGTGTGAAAACGGATTCTCGGCTCCACGCGACCATATTCCGGAATGATTTAATTTAATCGAGCATTAACATAATGGTACGGGATTATGAGATTTCCAATTATTGTCGCCTCTAGGTATGACGACGGTCACAATATCAGCTGGCGAAGGCTATACAAACCTATACTAGGCGGATTGATGTGTCTACGTCGCACTTTTTTTTCATAAAATATGACAAAAGAAGTCTAAAAAAAATTATGTTCACCAATTTTTAGCATCTTAATATTTATTTATGAATTTATTAATATTTAAGACATTTATTTAATTATAGGGAAAATAATATTATTTTTATATATGCACATAATTTTAATATGTAGACGACAGTAATATGAACCTAACAAAATTTGTTTCATATTTTTTTCAGTTTTAGATATTTTCTGTGCATTTTAGATTATTTTAACCGATTTATAAATATAACTATTGTACCTTTTGCTATTTTTCTGGAATTTTCAAAAAAATATATTATACATGTAAATATACATATATGTATATACATACATACACATATATGTATATATATGTGTATCCGTATCCATATATACATATATACATACGTATAACCCACATGAACAGTAGCTACAGTGACTTGGACCCTAGAATCAGTATTGATTCATAAGTTAATTCTTAAACTCGTATATGTACCTATTATCTAATAAATCTCACTTATACCGTGGGCATATCTATTGCATATCTATATACCTGCTAGCATGTAAACATGCATTGAACGTAACATGATCGTATGGAGTATATAATATGAATTTTATAAGTTAAAATGTATCACATATATAAGTGACATGTATCTTTAATAATTAACAAGCACCTTATATGTACAACACATACGACATCATCTCGGGTAGTTCACACATACAAAATATATGGTTCAACAATTAAACATGGGTGCAACCGATGAGCAAGGCTCATATATCATATATTTGGAGCGGGTACACGAACAAACGAAGCAGGTTCAAGTAGAACTTTTTTAAACCGGAGGGTAAATAATACAACCAAAACTTACACTCATTAGGATTTTTAATCACGGACATATAAATAATCTGTGTCCATTGCCATTCCTACTCTCCGCCCCATCTATCTTGCTAATGAAGAGACAAAAATAAATCAGCTGCTGGGGGGAAATGCACTGTACTGACACAGCACAGAATGGTTGCTCAACGAGGTAACCAAGGATGCATGCCACTGGGACCCAACGTTCAGGAAATTAGTAACAGAATCCAAGGAGACACTGCAGATCAAGATTAAAGTGACGCATATGACGCCTTCAAAGACAAAATTCTAAATTTCTGTAAATATTTCGTAAAGAGTATCGAACATATTTAACTGCTCGGTCACTCCCACGTGGCTTTGCCAATCAAGCTCCATGCCGGTTCGCTATCAAGCCATTTCTCTCAGAATGTTATGCGAATTAACCTTGCGAAAGCTTTATTGCTCTTCGTGAAATTCCTACGAAATCCCGTACGTGTCCCGACCATACTGTAATGGACGCTCATGCATGCATCAAGTGACTGTACGCACAATGCAGTGCAGTAGCAATAGTCACCGGCTAGCCATTATCGGTATACAGTAAAGTGACCAAAGAAATGTTGGTTGATGGGTGCTCTCTCCCCCTCTCTCTATATAAACGATCTCATTCATTCATATATATATATATAAATATATATATATATATAAACTAGTCTGTACTTTCGGAAGTATATACTTACTACTATGATATATCACATAAGTAAACTGAATATACTACTTTATCACTATAAGTATACTTATATACTTATTTTAAGATACTACAATGTGAACTATATGTAAACAATAGAAAATAAGTTCATCAATTTTATTAGATTTTGATAATACCTTTATATTTATACATAAAATGTAATATACCAAAAAATATATACAAATCACTTAAAAAACTATAAATAACACTTGGATGATCTTATATACTCACATACTTCATGTACAAACCATTCATCATATGAGATACTCATTATGTAATAAGATGTGTGTGTGAAAGTACATACTTCTGAGAGTACCAAATATACGTTTTATACTCCCGAGAGCATCAAATATGCTTCATACACACACAAACTCTATTATACTCCCTGCGCTAAAAATAGCTATCTAACACCTCAACACCGTCAACCTATCCTGCACCCATAAAAAAACATCCCGCAACCGTAAATTCCAATTTATCGAGATCGTAAAATATGTATGACCATAAAAATCATTCCGCAACCATAAATTCCAATTTATCGAGACCGTAAAATACGTATAACCATAAATACCATTCCACAACCATAAATTCCAATTTATCGAGACCGTAAAATGCGTATGACTGTAAAAACCGTTCCGTAACCATTAAAAATTGGCTTTTGTAAATGCAAAAATGACTCTTGACAATAAAGTATATTTAACACCCCAACAAACCAACCCTGTCAGTCAGTCCCACACCCGTAAAACACATCTCGCAACCATAAATTCCAATTTATCGAGACCGTAAAAACGACTCTTGACAATAAAAACTACGCATTTTACGGTCTCGATAAATTGGAATTTACGGTTGCGGGATGTGTTTTACGGGTGCGGGACTAACTGACGGGGTTGGTTTGTCGGGGTGTTAAATATACGTATTTTATGCTTTCGATAAATTAGAATTTACGATTGTGGAATAATTTTTACGGTCATACGTATTTTACGATCTCGATAAATTGAAAATTATGGTTGCGGTATGTTTTTTACGGGTGCGAAACCGGTTGACGGGGTTGAGTTGTTAGGATGTTAAATAGTTATTTTTAGCGCAGCGCTAAGAATAGCAGTGCCCTCTTTCTATATATATATATATATATATATATATATATATATATAAGCGATCCCGCGCTAGTCATTGGTGCGTATAAAAATGCATGCACGGTACGTTGGTGTTGCTGGGTAGGGTGAGGTATAATGGAAGGAAAGAGTCGAATGCAGGCAACTCCAGGCCGGTGCGCCCCACCACCCCTGAATCCTCCCCGGCTTCCGTGTTCGCCTCCATCTCCATGCGTCTCCTCCTGCACATACGCCGATCCCCACGCATATTTTTCTCCGTCCTTGTCTTTAGGGATCATATCGTGCCATCGTTTCGTCACCTTATCATTGGCACCAGCGAATGGTTTTTAGTTTTCACCATTTGACTTGCTTCTATTTTAATCGCTGGTTAAGATGACTTGCCTGACGTACAGCCGTACATGTGTAGCCCACAGGAAAGCAACCATTCTCTCTGCGAGTCTGTGTGTTTGAGGTCGTATACGGTAAACTGCCAGGGAACCACATGTGAATTTCTTCGTATCTCTTGTGGCTTGTGTGTTAGATAAAACATATTTGGTTTCGATCTATGTAACCTGCAGGTGATTAATAAGTTCGGAGTTTCTATAGGTAGATTGATCTTTTACGCAAATATTATGTTGTATCTTTAGTAGTTTAGATTCTTGTCTTGTCAATCATGGGAAAATACTGACGTTAATTTGTAATTCCATCGCAAGGGAGTTTCTTGCATCTATAAACACAAAACCGACGTATGAAAGAGGTGCGCCGTTCCACCCATGTCTCCGCACCTCTGATTTTTACATGGCACTCCGTTTTTTCTTCATTAGATTCAATCTACTACACCACCACCGCCATAGTCAGCTCCTCTTCCTCACGGTTCTCCATGAATCCTCTCTTCGGCCACACCGTCTCTGAGAGGCTATCGAAAAAGAATCATGCACTATGGAAGGTGCAAGTTCTAGCGGCCATCCGAGGTGCTCACTTGGAGGGCTACATCATCGGTGCCGCCCAAGCCCCCGATGCTGAGATCGACTCCAAGAAAGATGAGAAGATCATCAATGTCGCTAATCCGACCTATGAAGAATGGATGGCCTCGGACTAGCAGGTTCTAGGCTGCATCCTTGTGTCTCTCTCAAGAGAGGTGCTTACCTAGGTTGCTGCACTCAAGACCTCTGCGCAAGTGTGGAAGGCCATCGATGACATGTTTTCCTCAGTGATGCATGTTAAGGCTGTCAGCACACGTATTTCCCTAGCAACTGCCTAGAAGGGCAACATGAAGGTTGTTGAATATTTTAGCAAGATGAAGACATTGACAGATGAGATGACAGCCGCCGAGAGACCATTGAATGATGAAGAATTTGTTGAGTACATCCTTACTGGTCTTGATTATGATTTTAACCCATTAGTTTCTACTCTTGTTACAAGGATAGAACCAATATTGGTAGCAGAGTTGTATGCACAACTATTGGCTTTCGAAACAAGGATGGAGTTGCTTACTGGACATTAGTCTGCTTGGTCATATGCAAACATGGTGAACCGTGGGGGCCATGGTGGCTCCAACCGCATGCGTGGAGGAGGTCGTGGTCGTGGCTTTGGTCATGGCTGTGGCAACAATGTTGGTGGGAGGGGCGATGATCAGCGTATTCTCTAACAACAATCGTGGCAACTACAACATCAACATTGACAAGCATCCTGTGTGTCAGGTGTGTCACAAAAATGGGCACACGGCTGACAATTGTTGGCACAGGTTTGATGAAAACTATGTGACAGATGAGAAAAATGTGGCTGCAGCAACAAGCTACTATAGGATAGACACCAACTGGTACACAGATACTGAAGCAACATATCATCACAAGAGAACTGGAGAAGCTGAACGTGAGAGACAAGTACAATGGCAATGATCAAATACACACGTCTAGTTGTGCAAGTATGAAAATTAGTCATATTGGTCATTCTACAGTTCATACCCCTAGTTGTAATCTTCACTTAAACAATGTCCTATATGTTCCTAAAGCCAAAAAAATCTTGTTTCTATTCATCGACTTGCTATAGATAATCATGCTTTCTTAAAATTTCATCCAAATTTCTTTTTGATAAAGAATCAGGCCACAAGGAGTACTCTTCTTAAGGGGAAGTGTCATAAAGGGTTGTATCTCCTTCCTACAGGGTCCCCAACAAAACAAGTGTTTGGAGCTATTTGGTTGTCTCTAGCTAGATGGCATAGTCGTTTAGGGCATCCTGCTTTGCCTATTGTAAAAAAAGTCGTCGGTGATAATAATCTCCCATGTTTAGATGAGTCAAATATTGAGTTAGTTTGTGATGCATGTCAACAGGTAAAGAGTCATCAGTTATCCTATCCTAAGTCCTTCAGTGTTTCGAGTCATCCTTTAAAACTTGTGTTCTTTGATATTTAGGGGCCAACACCTGATTTTATTGGGAGATATAAATATTATGTTAGCTTCATCGATGATTATAACAAATTCACGTGGATTTATCTTCTTAAATTCAATTATGAAGTATTTCAAAAATTTCATGAATTTCATAGTCTTGTTGAAAGGCTTTTTGATAGGAAAATTATTGCTATGCAAACTGATTGGGGAGGCGAGTATGAAAAGCTACATCCATTCTTTAAAAATATAGGCATGTCACATCATGTGTCATATCTTCATGCTCATCAGCAAAATGGTTCTGCAGAAAGCAAGCACCGACATATAGTAGAAGTTGGTTTGTCTCTTCTTGCTCATGCTTCTATGCCTTTGAAATTTTGGGATGAAGTGTTTCTTGCTGCTACTCATTTGATGAATCGCACTCCTAGCAAGGTCATTCAGTTTCAAACTCCTTTGACTCATTTGTTTCATTAAAAGCAAGATTACACATCTTTAAGAATTATTAGGTGTGCTTGTTGGCCTAATCTTCGACCCTACAATAATCTCAAACTCCAGTTTCGCTCCAAACAATGTGTATTCCTTGGTTACACTAATATGCACAAGGGGTATAAGTGTCTTGATATCGTATCTGGACGTGTGTACGTCTCTAGGGACGTAGTGTTTGATGAAATTGTGTTTCCTTTTTCTCAGTTACATCCTAATTCCGGTGCTAGGTTGCGCTCTGAAATTTTACTCCTTCCTCCAACTTTGATAAATTCCAATACCTTTTCTAATGGGGATGAACATGTAAATGATCATATGGCTAATAGTAATATTTCTGGTGAAGACACTAATATTTTTGGTGAAGAAACTGCAGTCCAACAGGAAGCAGATACACAAGATGCTGTGTTCATAGAGCCTAGAGGAGACCTTCTGAATGGGCAGCATATTGGATCCTCTCTAGTATCACCACCTATGGCACCTGAGGTGATACGCTCGCTCGACAGCTCGAGCCATGACACATGGTCAGGGGAGTTAGAGTTGGCTCCAGCTCCTGTGTCAACTCTGATGCGATCACAAACAACAGGTGACTCCTCTTTTGTGGCTCCGTTAGAAGCAGCTCTCCTAGCTCCAACAGATACTACAGATGCACAAACAAGGCCAAAAACTAGATTGCAAAGTGGTATTCGCAAACCAAAGGTATACACTTATGGTACTGTCAGATATGGCTTTTTAACTTCCTCTGGCGAACCACAAAAAATTAGAAGAAGCCTTGCATGATAAAAATTGGAAAGATGCTATGGATTTAGAATATGATGCTTTAATGGAAAATAAAACCTAGCATTTGGTTCCAGCTCAAAAAGGAAGAAATGTTATAGATTGCAAATGGGTATATAAAATCAAAAGGAAATTTGATGGCAGTTTAGATAGATATAAAGCTCTTCTTATTGCTAAAGGCTTTAGACAAAGGTATGTGATAGACTATGAAGATATCTTTTCCTGTTGTGAAAGCTGCTACTAGTGTTGTTTTGTCCATTGATATATCAAAAGGGTGGAGTCTTCGTCAGTTGAATGTGCAGAATGCATTTCTTCATGGTGTTCTTGAAGAAGAGGTATATATGCGACAACCACTAGGTTAATGCAGATATGTCCAATTTTGTGTGCAAGTTGGATAAAGCTCTTTATGGTCTAAAAGAAGTCCCTCGAGCATGGTTTTCTCGTCTAAGTACAAAACTACATGATCTTGGTTTTGCTACATCCAAAACTGATACTTCACTATTCTTTTATAATAAAGGCAATATAACTATTTTTGTTCTTACTTGTGTGGATGACATAATTATTACAAGTTCAACAAGAGAAGCCACCTCAACTCTATTGCAGGATCTTAAGAAGGACTTTGTACTAAAAGATTTGAGTGAGTTGCATTATTTTCTGGGAATTGAAGTCAATAAGATATGCGATGGTATTATACTTAAGAAATATATGCCTCAGACTTGTTAAAAAGAGTTGGTATGTCTAACTATAAACCAGTTAGTACACCTTTATCCACTAGTAGAAATTGTCAGCTCATGAAGAATCTCCTCTAGGACCTAATGATGTAACTCGGTATAGAAGTGTTGTTGGTGCATTGCAGTATTTGACTTTAACTAGGCCAGACATTTCTTTTCTAGTAAACAAAGTCTGTTAGTTTCTTCATGCGCCAACAACTGTGCATTAGGCAATAGTAAAAAGAATAATAAGATATTTGAAACAGTCTATCAATATTGGACTTAAGATATGTAAGTCACAGTCAATGCTTGTCAGTGCATTTTTAGACGCAGATTGGGCATGTTGTCTGAATGATAGAAGGTTCAATGGTGGTTTTGTTGTGTTCTTGGAATCAAAGTTTGTGTCCTGTAGTGCTCGTAAACAAGCAACAATGTCAAGGTTCAGTACTGAGGCAGAATATAAAGCTATTGCTAATGCTATTGTAGAAATTATGTGGATTCACAGACTTTGCTACAAGAACTTGGTGTTCCAAGTCCACATGCAAGGTTATAATGTGATAATATTAAAGCTAAGTATCTTTCAGCTAATCCTATGCTTCATGTAAGGACTAAACATATGGAAGTTGATTATCATTTTGTTCGAGAATGTGTGTCAAGAAAACTTCTAGAAATTGAATTTGTGTCTTCAGGAGATCAAGTTGTAGATGGATTTACAAAACCATTATTTGCAAAACAGTTGGAGAATTTTAAGAACTATCTCAACCTAGAGAGGTTGTGAATTGTGATTGAGGGAGAATGTTAGATAAAACATATTTTGGTTTTAGTCTTATGTAACATGCAATTGTGTGCAGTCGGTGATGTTTCGAGGTGATTGGCAAGTTAGGAGTTTTTATAGATAGATTGATCTCTTGTACAAATATCATGTTGTATCTTTGGTAGTTTAGATTCTTGTCTTGCCAATCACGAAAAAATACTGACGTCAATGTATAATTCTACCGCAAGGGAGTTTCTTGTGTCTATAAACATGAAGCCGATGCACGGAAGAGGTGCGCTGTTCCACTCACGTCTCCGCGCCTCTGATTTTTACATTGTGCTGCCCCGTGCCCCCTCCAAGACCGACCCCATCCCTTGCCTCCCATTCATTTGGCAACCATGCAGTGGTCTTCAGCAGTGGCGGACTCAGAGGGTAGTTCAGTTGGGTCTGGGACTACCCTGAGATATAGCCCATGTTTGATTCAGTATGTTATCTAGCCCATGGTTCATCTAAAGAAAACGAAAAAAAAAGCAAAGTCTAATCAGGTGTCTACCCAACGCTCTCATACTGAATCCGCCACTGGTCTTCAGTAACGGGCGTGTGATTGAGACCAGACGGCCGGGCCGGCGAGGTTGGGAGACATGCCTCTAGAACCCAGAGCTCCACTTCTAGCTGATCAAACATCAACATGATTGGCATCGTCTTCCTCTTCATTGGGATCAGAGACGCGCGCGTATATAGTAAGTAGAACTATGACTCTCGAGCCAACTCTAACGCTAAACAATGCATCCACGGTCTAGAAATATGGTCCGTCGCATGTGCCCGATCTATTCCTACACTGAGATCAACACGATCCAAGAAATGTCAAGGCAGAGGCAAGGATACCTGCGGCCCGGACCAGCTGGTTTCTCGTTTCGGCACGCATGCCAGCCCGGCAGTTCTCCTCTTCGATCGGCAGCCGGCCGGCATGCACTGGGAAATGTGTCTCCGTTCAGATTGAAAAATGCTGCTGCTGATGGTTTTACACCATGGCTGACAACTCGAGGTGCAGGTGTCCTGTCTGAGTACTCTAACGCGGGGGCGTCAGAGGCACGTCCCGGTGTCGCGGGCAGGCAGGAGCGGGAGGGAACCCATGCTCGGCGTATCGCACACTACTGTACTGCCGCTGCTCTGTCGGATTTCTTCTTCCAGGAACGCACTAGGAGGAGCACGTCTCTCCCTTGCTTGACTTCAATTTAGAAAACTCCGTGTCATAGTGGTAGCAGTAATGGTACTATTTGTTTGTGACCTGACTAGATTGGTCAACTGAAGACAGCCATGAACGCCAACAGTTCACTCTCGCCGGTTTTTCGTTGGACGTTAATCGCAGAGACTGTACTATTCACTTTCGGAGAATGCATAGCCTCCTTGGGGAAAAAAAAGAACATACAGCAAAAGGAAGAAAAAAGAGCGATGTGGTGGAACGTACGAGCGGAATGGAAACAAGCATGGCCGACACTGCCTGCCTGCCTGCCTGCCAATAACTAGCGTAGCCCAGAGCACACGGTCACACTCGCAACGCGCACTAGTGAGCAGGCACCCATGCCGTAGGAACCGTGGACTCGATCGATATCGCTCATTTCTTGCGTCTATTCTCTCGATCCCGAGACCGATGCGTAGGGCACCACCGATGGATATGGCGGGCGCGCAGGGGCGCACTGCTGTAGCGAGGGAGCCAAGCCAACCAGCAAGCGGCCAACTCGGGCATGTCGACTGCCGAGAGATCTCGTGTCGCCGTCGACGCCCACTAGCTGCCGGCCGCGCGCGGCTCGGCTGCCTCCCGTAGCTTTGCCCATCATTGCTTCCATAAGCTAAGCCCCCGAGCGAGCCCCTTCCGTGATCAATCAGACTACAGTGACCCCGGATCCAAGCACCGTAGCAATGGAGTGCACTGTGCACAAATTGGTGGGTAGCCATCACGCTCAGAAGTCGGCGTTCATGCTCGGTCGAGGATCAAAGGGCGCGAGAGTGTCGAAAATAGGAGCAGACCGTGGAATAGTCCCCGGGTCTAGCATCAGATAATTACCAGTATAAATTTGTAATGTTACTTTCCAGCAAATAAATCGAGGAACTGAGACTAGGTACTTGCAATGCTGCTGGAGTTGATCGAGCCTGGCTTATCGGTAGGCCAGCTGAAATGTGTTTCAATAAGCCTCTCGGTCTCGGTGCATGATCCTACAGCCCGGGAAGCCGCACATTTTGTTCAGGAAGCTTAGGAACCTAGAGGCTAGAGCCCCACCAATCAGAACGTAACGCGCGACAGAGCCGTTTGTCTACTCCAAGCAGATCTCGTCCTATCCAGCCAGGCTGGGCGAAAACCACACATGCATGGCCGGAAGCTGAACTTGCAGAGGGGACCGCGCGCCGGCGACGGCGACCTCGACGACTTCTCGGAACAGACCGTGTTACGTGCAAGTGCACCTGTCTCAACCAGCATGGGCACATGAACGACCCCCAAGCGCGACCCCACCGTGCACCGCTCGCAAAGTGCATCCACGTATACGCGTCGTACGTACGGCGCGGGGCCCCCTCGAAGCAGTCGACCATGCCGTGCGCCGACGCTGACGGCCTCGGCGGAAGGATGGGTCGAATTGGAATTGGGCGCCGGCGCGCTCGCGCGCGCCGACCACCTCGCGCGAGACGTTGCGGCCGGAGACGTACGACGGGCGGGTGCGCGCGGTCGAACGCCGACGCGCGTGGGCACGTGAGGGAGCCTCCCTTCCCGGCCCGGGCGGGCGCGAGGGGAGACACGTCCTCGTGCACGCGCGGGGTTCCAATCAGTGGACCATGACTTGCCGGGGATGGTACGTGCCACTTCCCGGCCAGTACAGCCATTTTCGTGGACCACAGGGCGAAGCGGGAGGGACCCAGAAAGTCGAAGAAGCTGCTGGCTCTTGCGATTGCTTTCGTCGCGTCGCCTGATCCGAACGAAACCTGGCGCGATCGCTGGAGTTCACGTGGCACTGTACCGAAACATGGCAACTTGTGTGTGCTGGAACTGGACAGAGATGGCCAAATGACCCGGCTGGCTGGCTCGATCCCATCGACCTATCTACTGTAATCGATTGTGTGGTATCGGCCCACGTGTTGCCCCCTCGGACTACAATATGGTTCGTCAGTCATGGTGCCATGCTAGATTGGTCTGGGTATAATTTTTCGGCACAGCCAGCCCGGTAGTAAAAAAATAATAATAACAACAGAATTCAAAATATCAAAAAAATTAAAGAAAATAAAAAAATAAGCTTTATTGATTGGTTGTCTTATTAAAAACCTTTCTATAGAAGGAAAATGAATACAATATACGGTTATGCTTAAAAAATTACATTGTTTTATTAGAAACCTTAAAATTTTACTTGCAATATTTAATATGCTTTCTCAATTACTCCGTTCCATTTGTAAACCTAACATCTATTTCATGGCTATATATATTACACTTAGCAAATCTTACAAGTTCCTTGTTAGTTTCTCTAAAGCCCTTTTCAAAATGTTGCTATACTCTGAACATGCATGCAAGTTCTCAGTGTATTATCCATGAATAGAAATATGGAATTGATTTGTTAAAGTAGGCAAGTGGTTTTGGCTAGCAAATAGAAAAAGAGAGATGGGATATTAGGATCACCGGGAGTTTGGCATGGACGGATGATGGCTATTTATAGGGCAAGATGAGAGGTGGGTTGGAGTCTTGGATGACTTTCGTAAAAAGTAAAGAAAAAGAAAAATAATAAAAATAATAGGGAGACATAATTAATTCTAAAAATGAGCTTTATTGGTAGCTTGTTTCATTAAAAACCTTTCCAGCAAAGGAAAAAAGAGTACAACCTAGCTCAGAAAATTAGAAATTACACATTCTCATCAACATTTAGGACAAATTTTCGAATGAAATTTTAAGCTCAGTGTTCTTGCAGTGTGTTGCGTTCGCGCTTCAGTTTGTTCCCAGTTTTTTACTATGGTGAGTATTTCCACCATCTTACTTGACAGATTTATTATTGTCTCCTCGATTATCCTTCTAGTAAGATTGAATGCAACCTCAGAAGAAATTGTAGATATAAGAATCGTTAATAAATCTCGTGCTAACAGTGAAAACACTGGATATTTTGTCTTGTGCTCATACCACCATTACAATATGTTGAAATTTTCTTGTTCATAGTTGATAACGTCGCTGTCGATGAAGGTAGTTAGGTCTCCTCCGGATATTGGAATTCCAGCGCTCGTAGACGATCGTGACGAAGAGTCTGAACTTCTTGATGAAGAACCTTCACCAAATATTTTTTTCCCCATGTTGTCATCTTCTTACTTGTTGTGGGTGCTAGTGGAGGTCGTTGCAGGCGAACTCCGATATACTTCATTTCAAATTTACTATAAATATCGAATAACTTAGACCGAATATTAGTATAATAAGTAGAATAATCATGGACAAGAGTGTCACCTAGAATTGTGAAAACTCTAAAAAAACCTGCTATTTATCTCTAGGATAAAAATAAAGGGAAAGACATACAACAAATGAATTTTTTTTGAATATTTTAAAAATTTAGATTTCATAGGAACCACATAATCTCTTATAAGATTGTTATTTTCATAGCTATTTAAATAAATAACAATTTCAATAATATTATGCACTACTAAACAAGATGTTGGATAATAAATTCCTGATAAACTCATAGTTGAATCATAAAAAAATTCAAGAAGCTCTAGTATCCTTTCAGCAACATAACAATACGCTTCCATGAGTAAAGTTTGATCCCATGCTAATGACAGTGTGTATGAATAAACACACCAAATATGTTACAATATTTTTGAGCATCAAGAAAATAGAGTTCCATCTTACCGGTATATTCACCGCAAACATATATGGACGCATACCTATTGCAACACAGTACAGCTTATATGATGTAATTCGTTGGTTAGAGTAGTTTACAAAAGATATTGCAGTACAAAAATTATCTAGGTATTACGACAACATTTTCAAACTGGATTTTACTATAAGATTGATAATGTGACAAACAAAACATTGATGTAACAAGAAAGATTCATCTTAGTGTGGTTGCTCATTTTGTTAATAATGATTGGGAATTAGAAAAGAGAATAATAGGTTTCTAGTTGATTGACAACGCATATACAGGTGAAAATATTGCTGAAATAATATCTCAAGTAGTTGAAGACTTTGGTCTCACAAATAAAATATTTTCTATCACTTTAGATAATACCGTTGTAAACTCTAGAGCAATAGATATTATTACTCTGTTGTTTAGTACATATGATGATGTCAAAGCAATTAAAAATATACGTGTTTGCAATATTTCTTTAAGATTGCTATGACACACGTTGTAGTATTTTACCATATTTCTATTAGTTGTCTGTCTAGAAACATACGTGAATCTAGGATTATGAATTTGCTTAATGTAATCTTCAAATGCAGCAGACTCATCGATGTTGAGTGGTAGATCCACTCTTGCAATGAAGTGTCATAGCTCTTTTCGAGTATTGGCAGAGTCATACTCCCAATAATAAACAGAGCTGTCAGGGTTATACTGTAGCACCATCTACTTCATGGCTTGAAAGGAATGAGATGTTGCCTAGAGGAGGGTGAATAGGCGTTCCTACAAAATTAAACTTCGCAGCGGATTAAACAGAATCCAGAACCTTCAGGTTCAATCTGAAACCTCCGGGTTCATTTCAAAATTTCCGGCCTTATTTGGACGTTTCGCGCTCAACCCGGATATTCCAATCATAGATCTCGAAACTGAAATTAAACTATGCCTAATGAGTTCTAGCTCAATCCAAACAAAGTTGTGTGTTTCAAAAGATGATTTTAAGTATATCCATAGAGCACCTGCAGTCAATTTCACACAAGCAAGTAGATCAAACAAATAGGCACACAGAGAAAGCAAGAACTCAAGAACAATCAAACCAAGAGAGGAGGCACGCGATTTATTTTCTGAAGTTCGAACACCTCCATTTGAGGTTCCTACGTCTTCATTGAGGGGCTCGATCACACTTGAGTCAGATCTTGTTCAACCTTTTTTCTCACCAAGTGACCACTGAGATCGAGCTTGGACTTTCACTCTCGATTTCTTTCCTTGTAGAGGCAAAATCGATGCCTTTACAAACTTTTTGCGACACACCACAAGCTTAGGTGCTCGCCAACAACTCCTAGGCATCAAGGAGACCTTGATCTCCAAGAGTGACAAACACAACCGAAGATTTGCTTGCTATGAACTCAAGTGCTCAAGAATAGAGTTTAACTCACTTGCACTCAATCTTTCAATCTCTCAACCCAACTCACTTCTCTTCTCAAATCTCATACTAAATTGGAGAGGGGAGAGCTCAAATGGGTTTGGCTTTGAGTATATTTGTGGGGAGCACCAGAAACAACCAAAAGAGGGGTGAGGGGGTATGGCTGTGAGGGGGTATATATATACCTAAACCCTAAAAACTAGCCGTTACAGAGAAAACTGTCTCAATCCGGAATATCCGAATTCATCAGGAACTTCCAAATTTCCTTGTGTTAGATTCACTCAGAATCTTGATGATTTAACAGAATCTGGAGGTTTCGGATTTACCCGGAACTTTCGGGTCCGAAACTTAGTTCAATTCGAGGACCCTAACCACAAACAATCCGGACCTTATGAATATTATGTCCATAATCCAAAGATTCCAGACCCAATCCAGAACTTCTGGGTCTAGAAAGAACTTTCACCTGATAACCCTATTTCAGAGAAAATCCATAGGTTCTGGCTATCCAGAACTTTCGGATCAGCTTGGAACATCTGGGTAGAGTTAGCACACTATAGTTTCTCAGTTTTCGTGGGGTATTTGTGTCTCTCATCTTTAGACTAAATGGATACTTTGAGCGCTGAGACATAAACAAAGCTATCAATATTGCATTCCTCTTATTAGTACGACATACCTATACTCAAATTCGAATAGAAAATCTATACCAATAGGAACACCCTCATGTCATCTTCTTTCTTCACCTTGAGAGGTGCCAATGTCAAAGTTATATCGTCATTGGGACTATTCACCTGATCACAACTCATTGAGCATAGTAGTTGCATATCATTTATACATTTGCCTTGAGCAATGTTCACTTTGGATTTTGGCTTGATGTTCATCAACTTATGAAGTTTAACATCTATATCTTTAAGTCACTTGATATTCTTCAACATATGAAGTCCAATTTTTGCTCTTCACTTCATGTCTTCTTGCATTCTTCATGTGCCTAATGCGAATCACCTATAGCTCCCCATGACCTCATACGGTCCATTAGTGCAAAGCCTTCACTCGTCATTCACCATCGCATTGGTACTTCGGCGTCAAACCCTTTGCTTGCCCTTCACCACCGGATGGTTGTCCTTCACCATCTTATCATAGAAAGCCACTTTGTATCTAACATCTTCAATTTCTTCACTTTGTCATTTTAATCATCACTCAATCTCCGAAAGCTCAATGAAGCTCTATTGATAGCTTCCCATGCACTAGGCATGAAAGACTTCTCTTTTCATATCACCTTCATATGGTTCACCACCAAGGCACAGATCGTAGGCATCAAGTATATAAGTTATCTATTAAGCTTGTCTTGACCTTGCTCTTCTAACTTGGCATATTGAATATCCTAATTCAACTCATGCCTTCTTATAGAATCTAACCCCAACTCACTCTTAAGCACAAAACACATGAATTAGTATATAAAATATAATTGATAATCTTATACCTTTAGTCACTTAATCTCCATAAGTGACTTTGTCTTTATGCTTCTGGTTAATCTTCTTGAGCTTCTCCTTTATCTCATGAGCATCATCTAGAGCTCAATTACTTTGATGCATTTCTTTAATTTTGTGGTATTTCTCAACAAAATCATGCTTTATCACTTATGCATCTCCTATGTATCAACCTACTAATAATTCTCAACACAATTGTTAGTCCATAAATATTATCATTAATTACCAAAATCATATTTAGGGGCTAGATGCACTTTCATGACTGTTGCAGTCTTTCACTTGCAAGTTGTGGCGTGCCTTTTCAAGTTTTCTGTTCCACCTGAGAGCTTTGCAGATAATTCGGGTTTGCAAATATAACACCTAGCATATCTGACACTTACCCTATCTTCCTCTCTATAGAGTCAGTGCTTGGTGATGCGTGTGCACTTGTAAAGCCTGACGACGGAGGTGCTGCTGCATTTGAACCAACCGAAGGTTCACCGTCGGATCTACCATCACATGTAGCACTGCTATCAAAGGGGTTGTAGTCCACTATGAGTCCTTGAAGAAGAAAAAAATCATGATCGATGGATGTATTATGATCATGATCATTGGTGTCCATGATCAATATCGAATAATAAAATAATTCAAATATTCATAGTTAAAATAACCAAATAATAAAACAAGACAAAACAATAATGCAAAAAAATACCAAGATTTTTTCAAGACAACAGGATGACGTTTTTGAAATTTCTTAGATTTTTGGCAATAATTCAAACTAATTTTATCAAATTATCATAAATTCTCAAAAACTTTAAGACAAGAATATGAGAAGGAAATAAGAGAGCAAATATTGTTGCTAGTGTGGAATGGAAGAGTGTGTTGGTCCTCTATTTATAGGTGAAAAATGATGATTTTTATAATATTTTCGATTTTTTTAGCCGAAACAGTCACAAAACAGTTAGGAAATTCAAAAAAATAGATAAACAGTTTTTAACCCGTTAACCTAGCGTGCCCCCACGTGCCTTCTCGTGTCGACCTTGCCACCCATATCCAGTCAGACCGGCCCCACACAACGGCTTTTGGTCAGTCCAAGCATACTAGGTGGGTCGTGCCGCGGCGTGCCTGAACAGATGAGCTAGGATGCTTCCATGTCGTGCCTGCATGGGCCGACCATGCCTAACTGGCCCGTGTCAACCCATGCTAGGTCGTGCTGGTCTAAAATAGCTAGATCATATCATGTCAGTCCGTCATACCGCACGTTCAACCGAAACATAGCTTATGACCTCGTGTCGTATCTATAGTATCATACGTAGGGCCGGTCAGTAGACACGCTCATTTAGATATTTTTAGAGCTGGAACTCACAGTTGTACCAGGTTAGAAGATTTGAGGAGTTAAGTTTCAGTCCAACAGCTGTGGACGAAGCTGACGTGTTACGGTGCATTTAGACATTTTTAGAACTGGAACTCACAGTTGTGCCAGGTTAGAAGATTTGAGGAATTAATTTTCAGTCCAACAGTTGTGGATGAAACTGACGTGTTAGGGTGAATTAGTGACTAGGTGAGCTGACAGAGTGACAGTTACGCAGTAGAGCATCCTTGTGTCATCAGATATTGACTAGTCCGGCGAGTGGATCTGTGTGTTTAGAGCAGTGTTCAGAGCACGAACTGGCTTATATTCGCAGATATTGACTAGTGCTTCGAGTTTAAGATGTTCCCTTCTGAGTTTAGAGCAGTGTTATCTATTCTCAGTATGATCGAACTGGCTTATATTCGGACACGACACCATATCTCAGGGCAGGTACAGTAGAGTTATGTTAGCTGTCTATAAAAGATATTACGAGAAACCGTTCAAATAAAATTTGGATTAATTATTAGGATGATTATTTATTTAATTACGATCACGATGATCAATCGGAATACTATTCGGTAGTCTCGATATGTGTTTTTGCCTAAGATCGAAATACATAACTTTTCAACATATAACATCGCAACAAAGCTTAAAAAAAAACAAGCAATTAAATTATATTACAAGTTCTTAAACATCTAACCATTTACACAATTTATAAAAAAAACTAAGAGGATAAAGAACAATTCACCATCTAACAAAAACTAGAAACTACACAGTACAAGATTAACATTTATGAACCAATAAAAACTAGGTGAATTCATATACCCTTAGGCTCTACCTAAAAGCACGACACACAAGTAGTTTGCACTACTTATTCCCGTCACCTACATCGGCGGATGTGAAATAGCCAAACACGAGCTCCTCCTCAATTGTTGAACTTGAAAGAGCAATATGAGTACGAAGGTACTCGCAAGACTTAATCCATAATGTGTACATATAATAACCCAACTCTAAGGATTATGCATTTAAGTCATTAGTAAGGAGTAAGCCACATGGTTAAATAAATTCATATGCATAAGCAACCTAACATCTATACGTGAGTATCTATACTTAACTTAAGTCACATCTACCCTTATCGTGTTCCTTCATGAAGATTGTGTTCATCAAATACCTGAAGAACGCCAGTGTATTAGTCAATCCGAAGGATATGATGGTGAACTCATAAAGCCTGTAACGGGTAGAGAATGCCATCTTTGAAATATCCTTTGGTCGGATCTTGATTTGGTGATAGTCCGATCTCAAATCAATTTTAGAGAAAGCTTGGGCACCGGTCAACTGATCAAATAAAATATCAATATGAGGAATTGAATACTTGTTCTTGATGGTGACCTCATTCAACGGACGGTAATCAACACACATCCGAAGAGTTTGGTCTTTTTTCTTCACAAAGAGCGTCGGTCATTCCTAAGGTGAGAAGCTCGGGTGAATGAAACCCTTTGAGAGCAACTCCTGAATCTGCTTCTTCAACTCCACTAACTCATTTGGAGGCATCTGATAAGACCTCTTCAAAATCGGGGTATTCGACAAAGAATTCCACTGCTCGATTGGGTGTCATTTCTGATAATTCTTCTAGGAAGACGTCCAGAAACTCACATACTATAGGAATATTCAGATATCCATGACTGTGACAACCTTCAGGGCATACAAGTGGAGACCACCCTCTCCAAGGTGAAGACAAATCCGCACCTCACTTAGATTCTTGAAAGAAACCACCCTCTTGGCTCAATCCATACGAGCACAATGTTGGGTTAACCAATTCATTCTTAATATGACATCCACCCCTTTAATATCAAGGAGGATCAAATTTGCTAAGAACATAACTCCCTCAATTAGTATCATAGCCTTAGAAACAACTCGGTTGGTTTTTAACTTAGCACTGGACGCTTCAATGTGAAAGGCAGTAGGTAGGGTCTCGGTGACTATACTGTTACTCAAAACATAACCCTTATTGATGAATGAATGAGATGCACCCGAATTAAAAAGAATAAATGCGGGGTGAGAATTTACAAGTAGTGTACCAACTAGTACGCTATCATCCTCCCGAGCTTTGTCGGCGGTGACATGGTTCACTCAGCCACATTTGGGAACATGCGCCATCTTGTAAGCTTGGGGAAGGGGTTGAACTAACTATGAAGGCCTTGGAGTAGTCACCATGGCTCCCATCTTCGGGTATGGGTAATCCCGTGCAAAGTGCCTGACGCGCCCACAATTGTAGCGCAGGCTGCCGGGACCACCTATCACACTCCTTTGAGATATGGTGGGTCTTGGAGGTTGTCCTTGCGGAGCGAAGAAAGATGAACGCCACAGTATCCACATTGGTCGTGGAGCAGTTGAGGCCGACGTGTAAGATGGAGGAGGTTGACTCTCCATCCGTGTACTTTGAGAGCTCCCGCCCATGGATGGTGATGGAACCTTCTTACGCTTCTTCTCCTCTTGGTGGCCCTTCATCTTGAACTCAACCGTGAGGGAGGTCCTCACCAACTTGTTGAAGTCAGCAAACTCATGAGCCGACAGCCGGTCTTGCATCTTGGAAGATATGTTGTTCATAAAGTGGTATTACTTCTGCTCATCGGTGTTAGACTTCATCTCACGCATATTGTGCAAGGTGGTTGAACACCTGCACATACTCCATCACCGACCTACCTCCCTGCTTGAGGTCCAAAAACTCTCACCTTTTGATCTTCATAATCCCCTTAGGAATATGATAATCATGAAAGGCTTAGTGGAACTTCGCCCAAGACACCCAGTGGTTGGTGGCGTGCATGGCTAGAATGTTGGACCACCACGCGCCACCAGCACCCTGAAGCTGATGGGCAGTGAAGTGAGCCTTCTCATGGTCCGCAAACAGGAGAAGCGCAAACTTCTACTTGATGTTTCAGAGCCAGTGGTTAGCATTGAGAGGATCCTCAGCCCGTGTGAAGGTGGTTGACTAAGTCCTAAGGAAATCCGAGAAGTCGTCCCGATGTCTAGCTCCACCTCCTCCTTGGGGGGCCGTGTTACACACGAGAGCTTCGAGGAGCACCGTCTGAGCTTGACGGTTTTGTTCTAGTTGCATGAGACCATCCGCCATACTCGACGACAGAGGCAGTGGAGGGTTTTTCTTATTAGAACCCCTGGGAAGATCTCCAAAATATTGGTGGGTTCTCATCCTGTTGTGGCGATAAGATGAAAGGGGAAAATGTCAAATTCTGATAGAGAAACATAGCATTAGTCAGATATCATTTGCCCAGATCCCCTACTATCGTATATTCTAGAAAAATGCATACATGAGTGACAGAAAAATGAAGGCATACTCGATTCCTATCTACATATTTCCCTCTTGAGCGCGCCTCTCCACAACAAACATCAAGATCATAGGCATTCATATAAACAATAACTACCAATCATCACCCTTCGCGCTACCTTTTCTTTCTCGCACGAACGGTACTTGCGCATCTCGCCACACAAGCAACATTTCGTACGTTGTTGCCAACGTATTCACTTCTCGTACCGCCGCCTTACGTGACACCCCATGTAATCACCACATGGGTAGATGATCATATCTACCATCGTACGGTGGATGTTCATACGCTATTGCTAATGTATTCACTTCCCATACCATCGCCGTAGGGACACACTAGAACCCTGCTTCCCACTAGTTGAGCCCCCGATATTTATCACCATCGGGATGCATTCCTTACCTTTCTTGTTGATGCAACATAATCCATAAAGACATCACCATGTGGAAATAAACACTCAATGCCGCAAACAACCGTTCATTATACTTAGAGGCATAGTATAATAATTTATACATATTAGCATGAAGAGGCCAAAGAAACTTTAGTGGGTTGCTTAGTGATGTTGAAACTCTTTACTAACCCACGTCTTTCGTGTTTTTAGGCTACTTCATTCAACCAAGCTCTGATGTCACGCTATGAGAAACCGTCTAAATAGTATTCTAATTAATAATCAGGACAATCATTTGCTTAATCACGACCATGATGATTAATCGGAATAGCATCTCGGTAGTCCCGGCACGTGTTTTGTGCCCGAGATCGGAACGCATGCCTTTCCAACATATAACATCACAACAAAATTTAAGAAAGAGAGAGTAATTAAATTATATTATATGTTAAGCATTTAACCATTTACATAATTTACAACAAAAGGAAGCTAGGAGGATAAAGAACAATTCACTTTCTAACCAAAACTAGAAACTACGTATCGGAAGATTAACATCTATGAATCAATAAAAGCTAGATGAAGCCATATGCCTTTAGGCTCCACCCAAAAGTACGCTACACGAGTAGCTTGCACTACTCATTCCCGTCACCTACATCGGCGGGCGTGAAGTGGCCAAATACAAGCTCCTCCTCACCTGTGGAACTTAAAAGAGTTGCATGAGTACGAAGATACTTGCAAGACTTAATCCATATTGGATACATATAATAACCCGACTTCAAGGATTATGCATTTAAGTCATTAGCAAGGAGTAGGCCACAGGGTTAAGTAAATTCATATGTGTAAGCAACCAAACTTCTATGTGTAAGCATCTATACTTAACTCAAGACACATCTACCCTACAACATCAACCTGGACATAAATATAAAAGAAACCATCTCATGTAATCAATATTCCTCAACAATCAAACCCGACATACCATGCCATATACCTAAATTTAGAAACTCTACGACCGGTGTAGATGGACAGAAGCATGCTCATGACCGAGAGCGTGACAATTCGAATTGTTCTTACACCTTGCAGGGGGTAAAATTTTACCCACATGATCCAGGTCGATCCTCTTGGCCCCCGAGATAATATTTCTCATACCAAAAACTACCCACTTGCACATGCCCCTATGGTACCAGGGTTACCGCGAGCATATCCCGGACACCTTCGACTCCCTACCACCTTGCTTTTCCTTTATTTTTCTTACGTGTCATAATGCTGCAAGACAAGTGTCAGCATGGCGTATGATACTCAGCTCATTCGTCCATTATCCGAATATATGGTTATGTGAAAAGTGCTAAAGCCAACAGCACCGACGGATGATGCTTAAACGATGCAAGCGGTCTATAGAATCCGAGTTTCACTCCCGACCCACCCCTAGCACCGCACATATCTCGTCTCATTCTCACATCTCATAGATCCCACATCATTATTATTATAATTGTGAACAATAAGTAGGCCCTAAGCTCGCGAACAATGGTTGAATCATCGCTCGACTTCTACTGAGGACCTATGTATTAATAAGTATTTTGAACAACTCTTAAGTTAGACATCAATAATGTTATCAAAGCTACAAGGATATGGATGATCAACAACTCAAGGTAATACAATCAACATAGGTTCTACCCGTATAAGCCTGGCAATAACTCGCTAAACATGCAAACATACCTAAGTAATGACTTATCAATTTAGACTTCATTCAATTCAACCAAATGGTGCAATATACTTAGATGCTTGCCTTGCTGCTCTCGCAGTTACCTGATATTGTCCTCACAACACTCACAAAACTCAGATTGCTTTGCATCGCCTTCACTCGCTTAGACCGTTGGCGCAATATTCTCTAAACGAATCAAGAATGCATTGCATAAACAAATGAACAATTAAAAAAATGTGTAAATAATGCATGCTTGGATAATAATAAAGCATCGTGTTTTGAAAACATTTGCAAAAGATCGCCAACAAATTAGGGTTTCAAAGTTTGGAACCCCAGATAAGGTAACCTAAGTACATACAGTCTTAAATGGTTGGCGATTAGACTGGTGTTGAAGTGACGGTCAGACCACCGGTGTGCAGAAGATTTTGGCCTCTAGCGGTCAGATTGACGGTATGTCGACAATCAAACTGGTGTCTAGTAGTCAAACCGACCCTAGTGGCGATCAGACCACTAGAACCTGCTGGTAGCACCCTTGCGGGGTCACCAGCGAGGACTCCAGCGACGAAGGACACCAAATTACTCCACAAGACTAGGGGAACGTTTTACGTGGTCGCTTGGACGACATGCATGGTATGAACACATAAAAACCCCAAAATGAGATATAGACTTAGCTTTCCGGTAAAAATCAAAATGGCGATCGCCTAGGGATAGGAAACAACGGAAAAATGGTAGGAGGATGTTTACCTTGATATAGAGGAACTTTGTATTGGATCGGAATCCTCCGGGTTAGCTTTGATCTGCCGATTGGACTTCCGAAGGGTGAATGAGCTCGCGGAGGAAGAAACGGCAAGAAAACCCCTCCAGCGGGGAGGAAAGGGGGAGGAAGCTCAAGGAAGTCCTTCGGGGATCTCGTGAGAGTTGCCACTGTCGATCTTCGGTCGTTGAATGTGTCGAGCGGATCTCACCTTCTCTCTCTAGGGTTTGGGGAGGAGAGAGTGAAATGAGAGAGGGATGGAGAGAAAGATCAGTCGACCACTTAAGGGACACCTCTGCTGCGCTCTGGCGGTTAGACCGCAAGGGGTGTCGGTCAGACCGTGGGATACCCACATGGCTGCTCCCTGGCGGTCAAACCGCGGTGAGACCTGATTAGACCGCGAGAAGGGTTCTTTTGCTGAATTTTTCTATTTTTTTTCCTCTTTTCATTCTTCTTTCTTTTCTCCTTCTCTCCAAAGTATTCAAGGTCCTCCTAAAGAGCTCTAGGCAAACTCTAAGTATTTTGAACACGTTTAAAACTTAAAATTATCAAACAAACATGTATAAACATAATGTTATAATGATTATGAATACTTAATTGTGTATTAACATTTAGGGACGTGACAAATACCATATAGGATTTTGGGCAACGTTGATGAGAGAGGAGAGAAACATTGTCTATAATTAATAGACGGTCTCGGCTCATTACTCTCTACACCATCGTATAGACAATAATATTGCATGTGAGCCTACTTAGACAACTTTTATAGATAATTCATTGTATGAGTTATTTTTGATACTGTCTATAAATGATATGAATATGACTTATAGACAACCGTTGTCTAAACCTTTGTACATACCCTTAAGCTAGCTAGGGTTCGGTGGTTGGTTTGGGTTGCGACGTGTTCAGAATCTGGTAAGAAAATACTACAAGGGCATGTGGTTGATACTGGTATACCGAACAGATACGCTTCCGTATCATACCACATAAAGTACTGTATCATTGAAATCCTCAGTGTTTTGATACCCGAATGTCGCCCACTTGTACATTCTTCGCAAAAACATTGTGTATACTCACATACCTCTGTGTGCCTCAACAAACCATGCTACCTCAATTTTTCTGTGCGGCATGGCTTAAACATAATCCTTCATCGAGGAATATACTAGCTCCGTATGTTGCTTCCGTATTTAACACTTAACAATTCCTTCGTTTTCTCCTCCTTGGTGTTGCTACGATACAGTGTTCACATCATCGATCACATCAACTCGACACAACGATCGATCAATCGATCCACATGGTTGGGTGCCCTGTTGTTAAACACAGTGCGTGATCGATTGATGGACAATTCCCGGACGGTGTTTCCCTGCCGAAATCATGAAGCACTGCGGCAGCAACTTCTGGAGCTCCATCGCTTAGCTTAGCTCACGGCTTCAAACTTTATGTCCAAATCAACGCACATATCACAGCCACCACTGTACTTCACTTTTGGAAGATGTAACGCTTCATACGAGCCACGGTTGCTTTACACTTTTACAGCAATGCGATTCGTTTGCGGTGATATCGATTAAGCTTTGATCGATCGGGGGAGACTGAGGCCTCCTTTGCATAAAAGAAATTTCATAGAAAAAATATAGGACTCTCATTCCTTTAGAATTTGGAACTGTAGCACCGTTTGGAACGTAGTTTTTTCTTAAGGATGGAACTAGGATTGAGGCATAGGAAAGGTGGTGGAAAATTTCCTTTTGCTATCGATTTCACATGAAAATCATAGGATTGTAAACATCCACTCGAATCTTATTTTTTCATTGGCGTGCGTAGGACTGAGGAAAATCGTCCTCGCTAGCTACTGAAGATGAAAACAAGAAAGTGATTTATCATTCACTTCCACATGCCTCTTAAAATAAATTTCTATGTTTTTTCTGCATCTCATACAAACTACTTTTCAGCAAAATTCATATATTTTTTAATTCTCTATTTTACACATGCATTTATATTCTATTATATATTTTTCTATTTTTGTATTTTTACAATCCTCTATTCCAAAAGGGGCCTGAGACTGTGAGGGACTGATGAGGAGCAGGCTCACCACCCCACTATCTCCCAGTCACCTAACCAACGCGGAGGGAGGATCTTTTCGACCGCTCTGTCTCTGCTGCCGGTTTGCAACGCACGCATGCACGCTTGGCCTGCCGAGAGCGAGAGGGCGTCGTTCCCAGCAGAAGCCGAAGATCCGCACGCCACTTTCTGCCGATGCGGTCGGATGCGAGCTCGGCACGAAATCTCCCAGCACATGCACGCGCGATCGTTGTATGGTCGGCGGCAGATACGAGCGTGGGCGATCGCGGTTTGTTGTGGACCCGTCGCAGTTCAACAAAAAGGAGATGGCACTGGCAGCACCAGTTGATTGGTCGAGACGGCCTTCAGGGTCGATGCAACATGTCGAGAGAGCATTGGGGGGCAAGATTGGACGAGTGCCACGGGCATGATGTAGCATGAGATACAGCGAAGTGATGGGGTCAATGGTAGAGCCGTGCAGCGTACATTCGCTGCGAGAGGCTGCCCTTCATCGCATGGGTCAAAGTTCATTGTGAGATTTGAATGGTGGACGTATGTTAGATTGGTAATGGTAACGTAACATGACACGGAGTCAAATCCGTGTGCGTGTCATGTCGATGCAGCGTTCGTGCGTATGCGATGGAAGCATTTTGTCGATCAAAATTCCAGTAGATTGACAGAATGGGCCGAATATCCAATTATGAATATATTTGGATACTATATAAGGAGTATACTATATATAGATAGAGTATACCATATATTTGATGAATAGCTCTGGATATTATGAATCTGAATCTATAGTATCTAAGTATACCCGGAGATCACGAAAGCCAATTATGAATATATTTGGATACTATATAAGGAGTATACTATATATGGATAGAGTACACCATATATTTGATGAATAGTTCTGGATATTGTGAATCTGAATCTATAGTATCTAGTATACCCGGAGATCATGAAAGCCTATACTAAGGATCTTGATCGAGTTAACCGAATTGAGTAGTATCTAAGCAGAATTCGAATGTTTTGCCTTAACTCACAGGATGAAGGACTCCCTATCAATTACAGCTAAGACTAAGATGATACTAGAACCTTTATAAGGCAAAGACCTTGACCCTAGGAGAACTGATAACAAATCTACGCGTGCACACTCGACATAAGTATCAAGAACTTAGTCTTGAAAATACTCGGTGACTTCAACCCTAGATTAGTTTAGATCCGATCTACTTCATTATAATAGGTCTAGCCACCTTACTTGTACTCGAGACAATCTATATATAGTATCATACACACAAGACGCAGGGTATCACTCCTCCCTCTTCAGGGGTCCGAACCTATATACAACATGTGTCTTGTTTCCTGTTCGATCCCTGATCTCGGAGGTAGCCTAGTTCAATTACGGACATATTTTTAAAAACTAATTTTCGACAGTTGGCGCATCAGGTAGAGGCCTTCATCTATTTTTCAGGATCGATCATGTCTCAAGTGTATAATCGTGTTGGATTCTCTGACATCGGCTTCTACAACCACTTCGAGTCGGTGACGGTCATTTTCGCATCGCTTTCTACTGGTTCAGAGATCACCTTTGAAACAATAACATACCACTAGGACGATCAAGGTAAACTAATCCACACCGGTATCATCGAGTTCAACCCATTAGACACATGCCGCGAGGTGGGACATCTCGAGTGGGATCTCAAAGGAGCCTAACGTTCTTCAGTTCATGGACACCGACGATGAGAGTCAGGAAAGTGGCGACGATGGCTCCATCGATGGCCAGAGTAGCCGAAAAGGTTGATTCGTATTTATAGCTGGAGCCAACAGCACACTTGGTGAGCAAAATGTGGAGGATTCAGACACCATGATGAATGATGCTGAAAAAAATCCCTGAGGGCCCAGCAGCAGCAGCTGGGGCTCCGCAAGCAACCGATACCACCCATCATCGATGGGCGGATCAGAATTAGGAGAACCATGATATTCGACATCGATATGGCCTGGGAACACCTGCTATGCAAGTGGTGCCCCGCCCGCAATGATTCCAAGATCGAGGAACGAACTCCCCCCAACATAGAGAACGCGAAGCAATATCATCTCAACCACAACCAAGTCTAGGCAACGGTATTTTTAGTACCCCGGAAGCTAACATCCAGGGTGCTCATATGATTATGAGGTCCTTCCCCGAGTTAGATCCGACGAATCCCCTAACCCTAATGGTTAATCAGCTCAAGACTCTGCTTGACGTGGCTTAAACCCAAGTGGCTCGAGTGAATAACCCACTCCGTAGCATTTAATGCTATGGGACCGAGCACTGCCCATCTGCGTCGCCCACAAATTTGTTCGTTGAAGGAGGTGCCTCGGAAGGAAAACACTTAAGTAGAAATCAATAAATGTGATTAGATAGGTTATGTATAGACGTCCCACAACCAGCAAGGGCTGGTCATGGGATCACAATATATCGTAAGGAGGCTAGTCACGCAAGCCTCACGCTGGTCGAGCGAGCTTTGACCTGATCACGCAATGGGCCAGGGTTCAAAAAATATCCTCCGCCAGTCGTCATATCCCTCGTAGGGCCTGTTAGTCAGAACGCCCTCTTACTCAATACTCTAACAGAAACTACAACCTCAAACACATTTATTCTCAGTATTCCTTTTCATATGATAAAAATACTAAAACAAATTCAATCTTGGTTTGATACCAAGGAAGGCTTCACACAGATGAACAAAGACACTAAGCATAGTGATCGAGTTTGGATTCAAGTGATGGAGCTCAATTTGGTAACATTTGAGTGTATTGAGGAGAAACTTGGAAGGGGAAACATTAAAACTGAAGCGAAAAAATGATTCAAAAACCACTCTCTTGATCAAACTGGCAGGATGGTAATTCCTTACCTGATGCTAGCCTCCAGTTGGCTCGCGAGGAGGAACAGTTCCGTCACATTCGAATTCCTGGAGCTTCGATTCTTGCATCATTGAGATCGCCCAGGCTTTAGTCAGGAGCCTCATCTCGTCTTGTTGCTTGGGGATGTGTTAGCAGTCTTCAAGTTAGATTCTTTCTCAAGCGAGGAAGGAGAGGTAGCGTTCCCAGAAAGGTTGGAAGCCATGAACGAGATTTTCTATACGGCGGCGTGAACTTGGGCGGAGAAAGGTGAGAGCTTGAAGCGGAGACTGATGATGAGAGGATGAAGAATAGCTACAATCTAGGTTTGTAAGGATAAATAGCCTGGTAATTAACGTTTACTTTGGTAGCTGCTCCATTGCTGTGGTGCCTCATTCAACGTGAAAGACGGGATGATGATATCGTATGAATCTTTACACGCCCATCTGAGTGCATTAAATACGCCTATACCCAACATTTTAAATTTTGGAGATTTCTTTTTAACTCTACTCAGAGACGGATGTGGAGAAGTTGAGTTTTCAAGCATTTCTTGAGTCTCAAAGTACGGATAACAGCAGCTCGATCTAATAGTGTTTCCACTCGATACTCAGAATAGGACTTTTCTTGCTCGATTCTTTCGACTACAAGCTTGATCTACCTCACTAGACCAAGTTTGGGCTTGGTAGTACTCGAGTAGACACTTGTGAAAATCCTCCTTGCTAAGAAGAGTTAGGGGCTACTGTCAAATATCTAACTATAAGGTATATGCGTATAATAAGTATATTATACATGGATAGGGTATACTATATACCTGATGAACACCTCCAGATATTGCGGATCTAAATCTGTGGAGCCCGATATGCCTAGAGATCACGAAAGCCTATACTAAAAAGGTCTCAATCGGATTAACCGACTTGAGTACGACTAGTATCTAAGATGAATTTGAAGGACCCCTATCGATTACGGCTGATACTAAGATGGTGTCATGACCCCTTTATAAGGCGAAACCCTGACACCCAAGAGAACTGATAGTAGATCCACGGCTGCACAACTCAATGCAAGCACCAAGACATTAGTTTTGGAAATACTCGACGACTTCAACGCTAGATTAGTTTAGATCCGATCTACTATATCGTAATAGGTCTAGCTACCTTATTTTTACTCGAGACAATCTATATATAACATTATCCACACATAACGTAGGGTATTACTCATCTTCGAATGTCTGAACCTGTATATATCGCGTGCCTTATTTTTTGCTCGATCTATGATCTTAAAGATACCTAATTCAATTAAGAATATAATGTGAGGAACTAATCTTTGACCGAACGTGACAACAAGGTGAAAACAGAACTGAAGAAGCTTTGGTGAAAACAGTTTGTCTTTGAGACGCATTTGAGAAATTCCCATCAATAGTGTTGATCTTGCAGAGTAATGAGCTTTTATATCAGCAATGAGATCTTGCAGCTGCTGGTGTGTTGGTTAGAGAAGCTAAATCTCGATGTACTTTCGCTCTAGACGATGTGCAATTTTTGTTTTGTCAGAGTCTCCAATAGTGTTGCGCATGTTCTCGCTAGGCATGGCGCGGGGTTAGTGCACGGAACCCGCATGTGGGTTGACGAAGCATCGAACTTTGTATTGAGTCAGTCGATCAGCGATTTGGCTGCGCCGTTAAAAAAAAGTGATCGCTATATTTTAACCTTCTGTTTTTTTTTTACTTTTTTAGATAATTATTGTGAGACATTAGATGTTGTTTTTAACTTCCACCCTCCTCACGCTAAGGATCCCTCGCCCCCGTCTACCTCTGGTCATCTTCAGTGGCGAGGATGCCGCATGGATCTGCTCCTACCACCCCTGCCGTACTAACCTAGTGCACTAAGATGTCTAACGCCACTTTGGATGTCTAACGCCACTTTGACCATCCGATCGTCCTCCGTTGCCTCACAGTTTGTAGCACCCTTGCCTCCTTCGTGTGGGCCTATCTACTTATTTGGGCATCCTTTTAAACCTGGAAAACATATTGATGACTTAAAACCTACTTTCCAAATCTTTAAATCTTATCGGTCACCATCAACTGATTCACTGTTAAATTTCAGGTGTTTGAAATTTAGAAAGCATTTAAAAAAGGATCCCTAAGATTTCTCTCCTACTTAAAAAAGACGCAAGGCGTGTTCCGTCCGCCAGAATATTCCTCCGCTCCGTCCGCAGCACCCGCGCCTTCTCCGATCCGTCCGAGCTCCACGACCTCCGATCCGTCGCCGCCTTCTCCGCCCCCCTCCGCTCCGCCCGCCCTCCGCGACCCCCGCCTTCTCCGCTCCCCCCGCCCTCCCCGACCCCCGGGAAAACCTGAATTCGTTCGTCTGCCCCACTTCCTTCGTCCGACTCTTCGTCCGACCGCATAGTAAGCCTCGAACCACGCCCAGGCCCAGCGTGCCCTGCCTTCGTCTCCCACCCGCGTCTGCGCCGCCACCGTCCCTCACCCCACTTCTGATGCGGCCTCCCTCTCCCCCTGCCGTCCGCCAGCACCCAATCCTTCTCCCGATGCCCCCGAGACCGTGCTGCCCTCTCTCACCTGTACCCACCCCCGATCCTGATGAGGCACGCTGTCGTGAGGTTCGGGCGCAGTGGAGGAGGGACGGGGAGGAGGGGATGCGGAGAGAAGGGAGAGGATGGGGGAAGTTCTTCGGAGCACGGATCCGGAGTTGCCGATGGCGTTGGGGGTGGTGGCAGCGCGTCCCGTAGATGCGGGTCGGTTACGGCGTGGGCGCGCGACCTGTGAATGGTGGAGGTCTGCATCGACAATGAAGATGATGAGCTCGACCACCTCCAACACCTCAGCGGCGGGTTCCCCCACGCCTTGTTGCGTCTCCTGCTGGCCCCAACCCTCGCGTCAACAGGCTCTGCGTGGTCCAGATTGACCTCCGCTCGGCAGTCGCTCGGCGTGGTAAGCGTTTCCACCTTTTCGTTTAGTTTCTGTCCCTTTCTCCTCAACACTCGGTGTCATTTTTCGTTAGGCGAGGAGGCAAAGGATCATTGAAAGGACTGGAATTGCACTAGCACTGGTCCCTTTTAGTGATAAGGTGAAATTACTTGACTAATACATGACTTATTTATAGCATCTGCTTAACGTATTGGATAACTTCGAGGGGAAAAAGTTCTTCTGTGCAGGTTACTAGCTAAGGCTCTCATTCTAGATGAGATTACCACTTATGCGTTGTCCCTGTCGAACCAAGTTCAGGTAAACCCAAGTAAACCATTGCTTAGTTCAGATATGATGTTGTTTTTCAGTTTTGGCATTGTGAATAAAAAAAGAATGGAGAGATACTACTTCTGGCCGGACAGATTTCTCCTTGCTCCTAGGGTCAAGCAGTTTCTTTTCTTCCCAATAGGCATATATCCATATTATTTCTTCTTCATGATGTGTATACATAGTTCTTTTTTGTTTGTGGCTAAAGAAAATGCAGGTTGCTGCTTTCAAAAAGAGGTTGATTGAGACTGACCAGTGCTATGCAATTTTTATGATTGGCTGACTATTGCTTTCAAATATAAAGACTGACTAATGCACATTTTTGTAACTGAAAAATTGTATCATCAGCCATGATAGGCCTGTGTTATTCCTGTCACATTGAGAGAGCAGTTGATTCCGTATTTATCATATGTATCATGGGTGTAATTGAAATATGACGCGGCACAAGACCCATCAAGCAAAAAGTCTACATGATGCGTCAAGGAGAAGCTCATGGAGCTCATGGGCGACTACTCGGACGACACGCACCATCAATTTGAATGCACAGCCAATAACCTCACCTGCTGCTCCAATTGGTAATATTTTGAGACTTTGTCAATGCTATTGTTTTGGTCTCAAAATAGAAAGGCACTCATATTTTTAGATTTTGCACTTCTACTATGCAGGATGCTTTTGAAACAAAAATGGAAAGGTAGCTTTCAACTGCACCTATCTGTTGACTAACCAGTTCATGAGTTCAAAAAGTCTACATGATGTGGTTTACTATTTTTGCTTTACTAGATGATCCAAGGAATCATACTAGATATATGGTATATAATCCCCATATTGGTAAACCAGTACCCAAGTTTAAACATGCACAAAGGAGGAGGTCAGGTGGAACTATCAGCCCCATATCGTAAATCAGTACTATGAATATATGATATATCCTTCCAGAAGTAAATCTTACATATGCTTCTGGCAATATCATTCAAAGAATTGAAGGCTTTTTTACTTTTGCTTATATATGCTCTATTCATATGTAATGTGATTGCACCTTTATTTGCTGAATTTGATCTACAGGGAGTGCTTGAGCTCTAACATTTTATCGTTATATTTAGTTGCTGTGATTCTGCGAAAAGGTCATTTATGGGAATGGCTGTCGCATTGGCACAAGCTCCTTAGGTTGGTTCCATTATGCATGTGATTCTCCTTTGTTTCCCAAATTTAATGGTTACGAATATCATGTTGTTTCTATAGTTAACATGTGAGATCATTGTAATTGTTGTTCGATGTCAATGGAAAAGCCATATTAGATATATAAAAAAGTTTCCAATATGCAGCTCTTAAGAATTCTGGGAAATTCCTCCAAAAACATTTTATTTTCGGGAGTGCTACGTGACTGATTTTATTTGTCTGAACCTTCCAAATATGAGATGCACATTTGTATTCCATATGGCATATATTTTCTTATGCGTTGGCTCTATAGTATCAGATGACAAAGACTATTGTTTGAGGGTGTATTTGTAACTATTTTGCACGTGTTTTATCCAATCAACACTATTATTTCTTGCAAAATTTTAGTTTCCGTTGTAACGCATGGACATTTAACTAAATCAGATACATGGTTTAGTAGTTCGTACGAATTTTTAACGCCCGTTGCAACGCACGGGCAGATAACTAGTTTGATTAGAAAGCCATTACCTCTCTCTCGTGTGGTGGAGACAGACCATGATAATGACAGAGCGATGAAAACGTGAAAGAAACTGACGATTGGAAGAAATGATTATCTTTTTTTTTTTAAAGTGGGCGAACAAATGATTCTTCTGCAAAGCAGGGTTTACTTGGGCTTCGATTGGAACAAGCATGGTTTAGTTGGCCCGTTAGAAGGTTTAATGAATCGGCTGGGCCATGACAAACTGGGCGTGTTTAGTTGGGCCTGCCACTGCAACGCGGCAAGGCCTCGCCGTCGGCTGTGCCGCCGACCGTCGCCGCCTCCACCGACGGCCCCGCCCCGAAGCCGGATGCCGGCGGTCAGGCGGCCGGTTCGTGCTAATAGCCTAGTACCGCAGCCGAGACCCAAGACCCCCCACCGCAGAGCACGCGATGGCCGCCTCCGCCGCCGCGGGGCGCGCGTGGGACCCGACCGTCTCGCTGCGGCTGGGCCACCCGGCGCTGGTCCTCCTCGAGCGGTGCCGGGGCGGGGGCGGGGCGCGGCCTTTCAAGGCCATCCTCGCGCACCTGCTCCGCCTCGGCCTCGCCTTCGAGACGTTCCCCATGAGCCGGCTCCTCCACTTCGCCACCGTCACCTCCCCGCAGCACGTGCGCGAGGCCGAGCTCCTCTTCCAGCACTTCACGCCCCGCCCCAACATCTACATCTACAACCTCATGCTCTCGGCGGCGGCGGCGCGCGCCTCCTCTTCCTCCCCGCCGCTCCGGGCGGCGGCTCTTTACAGGTCCATGCTCGCGTCGTCCCTCCAACCCGACGAGCATACCTTCCTTGCGCTACTGAGGTCGGTGGAGCGCTTGTCTGCGGGGAGGCAGGTGCACGCCCAAGTCGTTTTGAATGGCTTTCATTCCCGCGTCTACCTGCGGAACTCGCTGATCAAGATGTACCTGGACGCCGGCGATGTGGAGATGGCCGAGCTGATGTTCCGTTCCGCGCCGGCGTCGGATACAGTATCTTGCAACATCATGCTGTCTGGGTATGTAAAGGAAGGGAGCAGCGGGAAGGCACTGCGGCTTGTTCGTAGCATGGCGTCGATGGGGATTGCAGTGGATCATTACACGGTTGTCGCTCTGCTCACTTGCTGCGGGCGCCTGAAGAACGCTCTTCTCGGGAGGTCTGTTCATGGCGTCGTCGTGCGGAGGATGAGTGCAGGAGATTGTGGGTTGATTCTGACGAATGCTCTTTTGGATATGTATGCCAAATGTGGGAAAATGAATGCAGCCATGAGAGTCTTTGGTGAAGCTGTTGAGAAGGATGACATTTCATGGAATACCATGGTAGCAGGATTCGCGAATGCTGGCATGTTGGACCTTGCTAGCAGATTTTTCTCGGGGACGCCTTACAGGGATATAATATCCTGGAATGCACTTCTGGCTGGATTTGCTCGATACAAAGAATTCGGTGTAGTGATAAAACTATTTGATGATATGCTTGCCAGTTGTGTAAAACCCGATAATGTGACTGCCGTTACCTTGATCTCTGCGACTGCAGGTACGGGATCATTGAATCAGGGAAAGAGTATCCACTGTTGGGCGGTGAAAGAATTTGGGCATCAGGATGTGTTCTTGGCATCTGCTCTTGTAGACATGTATTGCAAATGTGGAAATGTCAAGATAGCTCATTCTGTGTTTGAGAAGGCGTTGGACAAAGATGTTACCTTATGGACAGCTATGATATCTGGCCTTGCATTTCATGGCCATGGAACCAAAGCATTAGATCTATTTTGGAAGATGCAAGATGAGGCTATAGCACCTAATGGCGTCACATTGCTTGCTGTTCTCAGTGCGTGCAGTCATGCTGGTCTGCTTGGTGAAGGATGCAGGATTTTTTATGCTATGAAGCAAAAATTCAGTATTGAACCAGGAATAGAACATTTTGGATGTATGGTTGATCTCCTTGCACGGTCAGGTAGGCTGACTGATGCAGTAGGTTTGGCTAGGAAGATGCCAATGAGACCAAGCCGGTCTATATGGGGTTCCATTTTAAGTGCAAGTTTAGCTTGTCAAAATACTGAAGTTGCAGAGATTGCTTCAAAAGAACTCCTTCATCTTGACCCCACTGAAGAAGGTGGATATGTTTTACTTTCCAACTTGTATGCTTCTGGAGGTCACTGGAACTACAGTGACAAAGTGAGGGAGAGTATGGAAATGGAAGGAGTGAGAAAATCAGCAGGTGCAAGTAGTTTTGGCTGTTGATGCTGTTGCTTCAGATGTCAGGTATGACCAGCACTTATAATCCAAGTCTGTACTGCAGACTTCTTTTCTGGCTGCACTTAAGGAGGATGATAGATACCAATCTTCCCCTATATTCCTTGCTATTGCTCATTACCAACTGGGCATATCAGAGGCACTGCCATATTCCTACAACGTCCCGGAAATTAACCGTATTCTATATAAACTAGAACACCAGTCTTTAGATGCCAAGGACTGTTGAATATCGAAGTACCCTGAACCCATACATGCACAAAAAGAACTATCCAGAAAAAGAAAAAAGAATCTTATGTTAGTTGAAACTTCTTCAGGCATTACATTATCCTTAAAGTCGAAGTTCTTGGTGACCAATTCACTTTGCACAAAAACTTTCATAGATGATGTACACATATATCACAATCATTGTTCTTGCAGCTGTATCTTCCCCACAAAAATGGCATTGCTGGGCTTGTCAATACAGAATTTTTGTTCTATGCACATCTCCTTGCTGTTCACAGATCTTTATCTTGCATTTCATCGCACGCACCAACAATGGCAGATTGTCCACCAGCTGCTTATTGCTATGTGCTAGTGCTAGCTCTTCCTGGTCAGCAGTCACCGCTCACTACCATATGGCATCCTGATTCCTGAGCGGCACCTGCTTCAGGGCCCCTTGGTCTGTGTTCCCAGCTCAAGCATCCATGTCCTTGACAACACATTGAACTGTGTGGTCTGCATGCTCCCATGCCATCACAACTAGTGCACACACATCTCCGGGCTCCAGCCTCACTGAGCTCACACCCGGTATCACCCTGAACATCAGAAGCTATTATCCTTTTGTGATGGTCTGACAGACGAAGTTGGTTTCACCAGTGTTGGTACCTTAGTTGTGAGATTCATCAATCTGCATCAACAATTCTTGCTTGTTTCATTGGCAGGATGAAATCAACAAGTCGAAGTATGTTGTTGCAGCAGAGTATCTGACATACCAATAATCCTTCTTGTTTGGCTGCAGGTGAACATGCTGTTGTCGCCATTGGTTATAACCAACAGTCAGACATGGTGTCAGTTAGGTTGGTGTTGATCTCGGCAACCAAGGATCCTAACCGAAACCGAGATAAAAGTGGAGCATGGGCTCACCCACACGCCATGATCAGGGGGTGCCAACCGACAATTGGTTGTGGTCCCGGGTCGATCAGCGCCAGATATAAAGGGGGAAGCCAGGGCCTCACGGGTTAAGCTTTCCTCGTGAGGCCAACATCATTCCGTAACACACATAAACCCTAGACCAATCCTCAGGGTGTTGGATCAATGCGAAGGCCACCACCATCCTAGCATCGACACCGCCATTGCCGACGACTACATCATGTTGTCTTCATCGCCGGTCTGCACTGCGCATCGACAACACGAACTGATCCCTGTCGTGGCTCTACATAAACGGAGCTACAAGCCACTATGGCATCGTCTGGCTTGGGTACGTACTCACGCTTCTGCAATTAAGGGTGTTCAATGCTTAGGGCTAGTTGCAATGCAATCTAGATGAAGTTCAGTGCCTACAATTTAGACGTGGAAAATGAGTGATCTAGGCATTTGGTCCAGGCATCATGGCTTGCAACTGACAACACAGTGGATGGTCTTAACAATGCACTGGGAACAAGGATGTCGAGTTTGTCTATTGGGAGTACAGGAACTATGTCAGAATCACTCAGAACCCTGGCTGGAGAAGTGGAAAGTACCAAAACACTTGTGCAGTTGTTGCATCGGCAGACTCAGCACTCAAGAGATGTGGTTCTCTGCTGTTCTAGAAAATTACAGCACTTAAAATGTTCCAGCTGCCAAGGTTATGAACAAGTACCATGGGATATCAAAGTTCAAAGATCAGGAGGAGCAATCTGATATTTCCAAACATA
Organism: Phragmites australis; assembly: GCF_958298935.1. Lineage (NCBI taxonomy): Eukaryota > Viridiplantae > Streptophyta > Magnoliopsida > Poales > Poaceae > Phragmites > Phragmites australis. Next base: position 44,190,214 of record NC_084923.1, read on the forward strand.
AATGGAGGATCCTAGCAGCCAGTCTGTTGACATGGACTAGCCACGTCGAGTCCTCGAGCTTGGAGCCAGGTGACCTGTGTTACCGGGATATGGGTGCGGGAGTCGGAGTCTGACTCGGGTGTGGATGTCCGACTCGGCAAACTTGAGAATATAGGATACGGGGCTTCTTATATATATATATATATATATATATATAGAGGACACCTATTCTATACTCCTAGGAGTATGTACTCCCACATGCAATATACCACCTAAACAAACACTTTATACTCTTTTATCATTTTTAGTATACTCTAATACTAATTCTAAGATACTCCAATATGAGTTGTATGAAAAAAAATTCAATGTTAGCCTTTCATTTTTGCTATATACTCTTTTTTATACATAAAAGAAGTATATACGCAAATTATGATAAAAATTATGGAATTTCATAAAAAAATTCGTGGGATTTGTATTGTAGTATCTTATAATTACTAATGAAGTATATTTAAAGTGATAAAGAAGTATAACACACGTGCAAAAGTGGTATATGAGAGGTGGGAGTACATACACCCAGGAGTACATACTAGTTTTCCTATATATATATATATATATATATATATATAATTTTTTATGTTTTAAACTTAAGTATACACATAAAAGGTATGTATAACATAGAGATTTAACTATTCTTTAATACACTAGAGGGGAAATAAAATCATGTTTATGATTTACCATCAAATCCACTATATATGTGAAGGCTAAAAATATGAAAAAAGATAAAAAGAATAAAGGTAAAATGGCCAAATGGGCCTGTTGGCTCATCCAGCCTATCCAGTTGCCCTAACTCCTTTAGCCTCTTCCCCGGTCCCTTCACGCCACCGTTCCTTATCTCTCCGCTGCCTCCCCTCTCGATTCCTCTCCTCTCCCTCGCCGCTAGCCTCCTCTCCCACGTGCCCTAGCCGTTGCCCTTAGCATCCTCTCCCTTGTGGCTCCGTCGTTGTCGCCTCCTCCTTTCCTCTCTTGTTGTCGTCGCCGTCGCCTCTTCTCTCCATGGCTCGGGTCAGGGTGGTTGCTGGTGAAAGGGGATGAGCATCGATGCGTCGGGCCACCAGTGCACGTTAACATGCTCAGCATGGCTTCTTCGATGCTGCAGGTATGTCTTCCTCTTCATCTCCTGACATGGCTACAGCGTGTCGGATGCGTGTCGTACCGCGTCCGACGCAGCGATACACGTCAACGCGGCCAAAAAAAAATTGGACATGCATGTCCCTATAACGCAGCAGGTGAGCGCGCAATGAGGCCCTATGCTCGCGCAAGACTGCCAATTGCACTGAATACGTCGGATTGCATCGAGGAAATAAGAAGCATCAATGAAGCTTAGGGGTTGTTTTGTAGGGCTCTGGGAGCTGATTCCGCCCTAGAATCGGCAGGAGCTCTACCAAACGTCTTGCCGCAGAATCGATTCTGTGGTAGAATCAGAGAGAATCACTCTCACGTTTTGTACTGCGAGGTGGGAGCCGAAAAATCTAGTTTTCACTGATTTCTGGCTGATTCTCCTCAATTTTAACACAATATTATCTCAGGAATCACTTCCACAACTAACATACTAAATGATTTCACAAACAGAATCACTTTCACCATAGAATCTACTTCTATCACAGAATCAGAAGGTTGGAGAGCTCTACCAACAAGCCCTTATTCAGAGGCACAAAGATAAGCTATCAATTTATGGATCTCCAGTCCTTTTCCTCACCTCTAGCCTATAGACAGAGGAAGAAGGTACAAATTAGAAAGCTTCTGAGAAACAGAACTGCTTCAAAACTCTTTTCAGAGGAAACTGCTTTTTTTTTTCCATTTCATTTGATATACTCACAGCGAAATTTGTGTAGTATGTCAAGGTGTAGACGTTGCAAGGGATATGGATGTAAATGCGATCGAACTAAGCCTAGATTTGCACGTAGCAGCAGGCTAAATTCACTTCAAATTTGATGAATTCCCACGAGATTGGCGTGAAAGAAAAGCATCCCATAAGTCTTTATAAGAGTATGTATAATGGGATGCTCAGATAAGAGAAGGTGTTTATAAAAAAATCGGATTTTTCTCAATTGTAGTAACACAGGTGTTTATTTGGAGAATAATGTGCTTATTTAAATATTATTATTTATATTAGTGCTAATAAAATAATTAATCATATTTAAACACCTGTAATCTTTATTTCAATTAAAAATTACAATTTTTATATAAATACTTAACCCTCTCTCTATTCTTACCTAGCTATAAGCGCCACCCGAGTTCATCACTTGATCCGCTGCAGATCAACGGCCCGAGGAGGGGTAGTTTGGTAACTGCACCCAAAAAACCAACCGAAATCCCGCCACTAACCCATATTCCGAACACGCCCTCGCGAAATCTTCCCGCCCAGCCACGCAATTGCCCGGAATCCCGAGGGCAGTTACGGCAGTCAGGCGCCATTTCGAAATTTTCGCCGCACGAGTAACCGCGCAAGTCCCCGCCGTCGCCACGGAGCCACGAACGCACGACCGGAGCTTTTCCATTTTACAAAAAGAACCCTCCTTTTTTCTCAAACTGCGCACCTGGCTTGCAGCGGAACGTTTTGCACGCGGACTGCTCAAAAAGAGGGCGTGGTACAAACACTCGCACAGATGAAGGGGCAAAGTGTAAATGTCTCGTCTATAAAGACCTCTGCCCTGCCCGCTCGGAGACGAAAACGAATCTCGCTTTCGCTTCGCGCCGCGTTAGCCGGAGGGAATTGGAAGCTTGCGAAAGGTAAGGGCTTCCGCGCCCGTCTTATCCGAACCCGCCCCCTCGATTCGCCCGTTCCCCCGCGTGATTTCGCGAATCCGCGGCGAAATCCGCCCGATCCGCGCCCCGATCTGCTCTGATTCGGCCCCCGCGCCGTCGGATTTGGCTTGGTTGGTGCAGGGTCTCGTTCCAGCGGAGCGGAGATGGCAGGAAAGGGAGGCAAGGGCCTGCTCGCGGCGAAGACGACGGCAGCCAAGTCAGCGGAGAAGGACAAGGGGAAGAAGGCCCCCGTCTCCCGTTCCTCCCGCGCCGGGCTCCAGGTCAGCGACGGGCTCCGTCTCTCTCTTGCGTGCTCTGCTTTCCGCCGCGCGCGCGCGCTAGGTTTGGTTTAGATTTGGGTTCCCGCGCGTGGTCTACTGGTCTTGCGCGGCTCGCGGGTGCGCTGCCGGGGGTTGTGTGAGGTTTGCGTGGTCTACTGGTCTTGCGCGGCTCGCAGGCGTTAGATTTTCGTACGGGTAGCAGTGAAGAGGGTGCCTTCGTTCTGAGAACTACTATCTAGTATGGTTTCGATATGCGTTAGGGTCGCGTGTGGGTTGGACACGCTGTGGTTTTGCGAAGGTTGCGCGCGCTGGTTCGTTTTTTTTTTTTTGAAATATTAGGGTTTCTGCCCCCGCGAAGATTTTTAGATCTGGAGCAGTGGTTTGTCTGTCTCACTGTCTTGTGTGGTCTGATACGAGCAGGATTGCGTTTGTTCGATTAGGGCAGGAGCACTTTGAGCAATCGTTGGTTCTGGGAGGTTTTGCTTGGTATTCGTTAGGGGTTCTGACGTTCGTGATGAAAGCAATTGTGGGTTCTTTACTCTCGGTCTTCATTAGGGGTTCTAACATTCGTGATGAAACTTAAGAGAGGGTGACGTATTTAGGGACACTAGATGTGATGACGCAATTGTTTGTCTGATCGGTGTTGATGACACTAGCAAATTATTCGGATCAAGCTTCCTATGTGAATGATTATATGATAATATGAAAAAAAATGAAACCAGAGAATTGCAGTGCGAACAGTTCCTTTTTCCCCCCTCCAAACTTATCTTCTTTTGTTTGCACGCTATTTCAGGTTTTTGAACATTTAGTTCTTCTGACGTTCTGCAAATGTTTTAGATTTGAACTAGCGGTTGGTCTGTGTAGCTGTGTTATGACGGTCGTTGTTTGATATGATCTTGTTTGTTGAACTGGGTTGTAACCATTTTGAGCAATTGTGGGTTCTGGCAGGATTTGCTGTAGGTTATTAGGGGTTTTGGAATTCGTGATGACAGCAAGAGAAAACGGGGTGACATATTTGGCTACACTAGATTTCGTGATGGCATGCTTGGTTGTCCGGTGGGTGTTGATGATCTTGGTGTTTTGCTTTTAGCAATCCTTTTCGGCCAAAATGAATAAAACATGCATGCAGAGTCCCTTTTTCCTCTAAACTTCCTCTAGTATGCAACATGCCAGACTTCCTCTAGTATGATTGATCCAGTATGTTTTTGAATGTCCTGTTGTCGTGTCATTGTCATATTTCACTAGAAACATGTGGAGTCTGTTTGTAATCACATACTGGTATTGCACAAACATTTATTTTTGACTTCGTAGCATTTATGGTTAGGTGCTATCATATCAAGCTGCTAGATTCTTTAAGTTTGTGTGATCTGCCAAGACAACTTCGATGTTGACATGATTTAAATATTTAGTTGTGATGTGTGCTTGCTAACTTTATGGTTTTACATTTTCAGTTCCCTGTTGGCCGTATCCATCGCCAGTTGAAGCAAAGGACTCAGGCAAACGGTCGAGTTGGTGCTACTGCAGCAGTCTACTCAGCTGCCATCCTGGAGTACTTGACAGCTGAGGTTCTGGAGCTGGCCGGAAACGCTAGCAAGGATCTGAAGGTGAAGCGTATCACTCCTCGCCACCTGCAGCTGGCCATCCGTGGAGATGAGGAGCTCGACACCCTCATCAAGGGTACCATCGCTGGTGGAGGTGTTATCCCGCACATCCACAAGTCTCTGATCAACAAATCCTCCAAGGAGTGATGACTAGGAGATGTGCATCTTAGTTGAAACTGGACTCTTGTGCGCTCCTGTGCTGTAAGTCCTGGTCATTGTGTAGTTTTTAGTTAAGCTATCAGGTTGTGGTGATCCTTCTGAGTAACGATTTCCTGTTACTGCTTCAGTTATTGGAACCTGTTTATGTTCAGTTGTTAACTTCAAGAGTGCAAACCTGGATGCTTCTTTAGTTATTGTGACTGTTTGCGATTCCAGCTGTTCATGTCATAGTTGGTTTTAATCTTTTCCCTAATTTTTGGTTGCGACTGTATCTGAATGGATTATGGAGGGCTCAAATTTAGGGTTGGTTGCTTCTTTGAATGCTTTCTGAGACAGCGTGGTTGTCTGCTATTCCTCCATTTGAATGTTGTTAAGTTGGCTCTGTTGATTTTGCAAATGCACCTCTATGAGTACCTGAAATTTGGCGCCGTTGAATTTGTTCTGAATGTTGCTAGTTTTTCTTCTGAATGATCTGGTTTTCTGCTACTGGAGGTTTGTGGATTTCTGCTCTTCTGCTGACTGTGCTGCTGCAGCCCTATGTCTGTCGATATGATTGCGGCATCTGAAGCAGATACGTCAGTCATCAATCACCTGTGTAGTTGAGCAGCTTCCGAATGAATTTCTCACCAGAAACTCCAATATATATTGGGATGCGCAGCCGAAGCTGATTGATTCCGAGGAAGAAGTCGCTTCACTGAATATCACTCTAGTTTTATTCTTGCTGCAGTGTGGTCTGGTCTGCTTGCAGGGTCCGAACTACCTATTCCAAACAACAAGCAATGCTATGCCATTCTGTCTTGCAAGGCAATTCCATTCTGAATAACCAAATAATCCGTCTCCGTTTGTTCATCCTAAGAAACTTACCCTGTGCCTGCATCCTTGGACAAGATCTCCATCACCGGAATTATCTGGGCATCGCAGAGGTATCACTAGTTCATCTCTCTCTGCAATTTCCCTGCTATTCACGATACCAGCAAGGCCCCGCGTGGCACAGATTGTAGGCTTGTAGCGGTTTTCTTTCTCTAGACTCTAGTTGCATATACTGCAGAGACTGCGGTCGCTGTCCTGAGTAGAGTACAGGGAAAGCGCAGGAAATGATTAGGAAAGCCATGAGGACGCCATTTTTTCCACAAAGCCCACCGCGGTCTTCCTTCTTTATTTACCCTCGGTTTCAAATGGCAGGAGGATGCTTCTAACCTGCTTCCCCTCCCTCTCACCCCTATATCTTCTCGCTCCTGCCACCGGCTTGCTGGTTTACCTGCCTTCTTCTCTCTCCTCTCGACACTGTTCACGTGGTGTAGCTACCTGCGAGAGACTAGAGCTGCATGGAAGGGCTGACGAGCGAGCAGGTGGTCGCGTTCCGGGAAGCCTTCTTGCTCTTCGACAAGAACGGCGACGGTTTCTCTCTCCTTTCTCCTCATGGCTTACCTCGCTTTTCATTTGCTTAGTTTGTTGGGTTTGTTTCTTTGTTTTCTCTTGCTCAGTTAGAGTTGGGGTTTGGAAGCAATGCTAGTGTTCTGCACCTGGGTAACCTTGTATGATCCGTCGTTCTCCCAATTATAGATTAATAAGATATTACCATGCGCCGCAGAAGCTATATATTGCGCGGAACTTTTATTGCATTCCTAGTTGCTGAGGCATGGACTTTTTTTAAAGACAAAACTCGTCAATATAAAGCAATCAGCTCTAACCAGATTCCATCAAAACGGTCCGAGTTTTTTTTTAATGTATTGTTGTTCTGTAACTTAATGTGGTGTCAACTGACAAGCAATTGATGAATCCCTGTATTCTCCAGAGATGGTTCCTTGAAAGTTCTTTAGTTGCCCAGTGACAGTAATGTTTTGTGTTGATTAATACTAATTTCTGAGCTCATTGTGGTCAAAGAACCCTTCTGTTTGTGATAAAAAATAAATATGCTTGCCACTTGTTCTGTGTTGCTTTGTGGATTGGAGGCCCTTAAATCTTTCCTCTGAGTTATCCGCCTAATTCCTTTAGGAAAAGTTGTTGCCAAGTTCCTCAAGTAATCCACAGCACGTCTTTGGAAACTATATTTTGTGATGGTTGTGACGAAGTTGTGATATTATTGGTCATTTAACTTTATGATCCGCACATAGCTAAGTAGCCAATCACGCTGAAACAGCTTCCAAGGTCTCTTAGCCAAAAGTTACGACCATGCGTTCCACTTGTCGTCTCGGACTCTTGGTGCGTCGGTCCTATTTGGACGTGCACAGAAACTGATGTGCAAGCAGCATCACTCAATTTAGTCATTTAGAAGCTTATTGTCACTAGTTGACATGTGATATTAACCTTTTTCACCATGTGTAGGACGCATCACCTTGGAAGAACTGGCTGCAGTGACTCGCTCCCTCGACCTTGATCCGAGTGATCAGGAGCTCAACGATATGATGAACGAGGTCGACACGGATGGCAATGGGATCATAGATTTTCAGGAGTTCTTTAGCCTCATTGCCAGGAAGACGAAGGTGATATCTTTGCCTCTGATGGACACTTAATTGACCCTTTTCTTTTGAAAAATTGCGAGGCATACTTTATTTATGACTTATAGCAGGAACTTGTGTTGTTGCTTTCGATTCCTATCGCAGGATGGCGATGGCGATGAAGAACTCAAGGAAGCTTTTGAGGTCCTTGATAAGGACCATAATGGTTTTATCTCCCCTACTGAGGTAGTACTACCTTAGCGCCTGAACAGGTTCAGATCGTTTAGTTCCAAGCTTTTTTCAACCACTGCTCACCTTCTTGTTGATGTGCGCAGCTGAGGATGGTGATGATCAATCTTGGGGAGATGATGACCGATGAGGAGGTCGAGCAGATGATCAAGGAAGCGGATACCGATGGCGATGGGCAGGTGAACTATGATGAGTTTGTGCTTATGATGGAAAATGCTGAACGGAAGATATCTGGGTGAAGGGATCTATGTTTGTGAAGCCATTAGTCCGCAGATTGGATGCTTCTGTTTCTACTGTAAATCCACCAATTGTGTCACTAGTATTATGATTGTGCGTCAAATGTTATATTTCGGTGTTTGTAGCACGTAGTTTGTAGTTTGTAAGGTTGTGATATTGCTTTGAAACCGTTGTTAGGTTGTGATTTCTTTCAGAACTAGACTGTAAACTATGTAATATCTGTTAGAATTGCATAAATATTTAGAAATTCATGTATACATGTTGGTTTGTTCTTGAAGTTACGTTAAGAATCTTTATGTTGTCCATTCTAATCCCTTTCGGCCAATTTATTCTTTTTTATTTGAGCATTTATTTCTTTTATTTATAATGCTAGTTCCTTTTAGATCGGTCGAGTTTTTTTAATTTATTCTTTTGAACTTTGAACATTTCCTTTTGGCAGTAACTCATGCGGTTTAGCGGATACAACATCAAATGTAAAATCGACCCTAGAAAGGTTGCAACTACCCCCCCCCCCCTCCCCCCCAAAAAAGGGAGGTTGACCCAACAACTTACGCTCACTGATAAAAATAGATGGATTTTGATAGTCACATGTTGAAAGAAAGCTAGTGATGAATCATCAATTCATCACAAACTTCAACCATAGCCGGATAAGAAATTTGGATACCTTAGCAAACATATCAAGCCTTAGATAAATACATCACGACATTGCATATGTACAATATGGCAGAGGATACAGAACCCATCCTTATTGACATCAAACACATGACGGGCTCCAGTGCAACACTGCCAGCAATGGGGCACACACACCAGTTACATACCACACAGTAATGTCCGAATCAAGCCCAATGTTTTGAGTCTTACGACAGGTATACAATCATAACATTGGTTCTATGCTGCAAAGAACCGCCTGCATGATATCGTAGTATTACTTATGTGAAGCATTTTCTAGCTTCTAGGCTGCAACTGGCTCACGCAGTTTGCTGTTGCCCTCTGATGGCACCAAGCTGTCATAGTATTCAACGAGGACTTTCCATCCACCCGGGCACATAAAACCATCTGGGGGACTCTCGCGGTTCTTGGCAAGAGTGCGCATCTGTGCAACAAGGCAGGGTTTGTTAGGATTTGACTAGAAAGGATTGGTACCGAAATTTGCAACATCCCAGAAATACCGAATGAATTACCTTTGTGCCAGAGATGAACAAGAAATCATCTTTCCTTGATGGATCGAAGAAATCCATTTTCTTTTGCTTTGTGTCATATGCAGCCACCTGATCCAGAATAAGAGTAAAGAGAAATGTCAAGAAAACAGGGGAAACATCAAGGTTATTCTATTTGAAAATTAAATGATGTGGTTGACATCAAGATTGCCACGTGTAAAGATGTGAAGTAAACTGATAATTGCAATATGCTGTTCTTTACTTATGAGATATGCATGCAAAGAAGAAATCTGGTCAAGACGGATGACATACCTTGAAAGGAAGGATATTGAGCCTCTCAAGGCCAGGAGCCATGCTCAAAACCTTTTTTCCATGATCAGCATCATAAAGGTCCCTTTTCTCTATGGGATGGCTCATACCAGCAGGATCCCTTCCAACAATATAGAAATTTGCACCAGCATTAATACGAGCCTTGGCATGCCACTGCACCTCAGTCGGCCCAGCATAATGCATTGGAGAGGGGAAGATTGCAACAACTGTTGATTCTGGGTTGAGGACACCTTCCTCAAGAACCTACCAAAAATCACAACAGGGTGTTAAAATTGTGCAAGAATTAGACCCTTCAACATATTATAGTAGTCCCATCAAACCAACTATTTCGTTATAGTAAAAGGCATCATTCATTTTGTACTGGAGTTTTAAGTAATTATTCTTGTACTAGAATTTAAGTGACTCTTTTACTGGAATCTAGATAACATTTTGGGACACCTTTCTTGAAGACTTAGTGCTAAAATAGCAGTTTCCATCAAAACATGGTGTTTAATTCAAGGACATAGTTGCTACTAGTCAGGACCATTTGATTAAGAAAAAGGGAAGGTAGATTTATCATAGTCGAATACCTTCTCATGCTGCCTCATTCTCCAACTAAGAGGTACATCATCTGCTTTTGTGAATCCTCCCAATGGATGAAGCAGAAGAACAGGGTTTTTGTAACCCATCTTGAGGAGGCGTCTGCGTGTGTCTGTCATAAGCAAAGCATGCCCGTTGTGTACTGGATTGCGAAGCTGAAAAGCAAATACTGCATCAGCATTGCGCCTGGCAAACTCTTCACGCAGCTGTGCCGGGGACAGGCGATACTGGTCAAGACCATCATTATACTTGATTGGTTCAATAACTTCCAAGTCCCCACCAATCAACCAGTCGTCAGCATTGGTGATTGCCTCCTCTACATAAGGCAATCCAGGTGCAGTTGTCCCCCATGTCCTTGCTATTCTTTCTTCCTTGTTGTGCTTGTAGATCTCAATGCTGAGAAAAAGAGAAATAGTGTTACAGCAGGAAGTGCAAAAAAAACAACAAAGTGCAAGATTGTCACTTGTGTCATCAATAGGTAAGGCTTGTTTCTAACAAGAACTGCATAGAATCATTTTCGTTAACAATCAAACGAATATCTAGGTCAAGTGTATGTCTCCTCATGACTTGAGATTACAAAGACGCAGAGATGTACACGACTGATGTTATTACGTCACCTTACACATTTGATAACTACACTTGTAAACTGACATCCGTTTTCATTTCCGATGATTTGACGTAAATAAAAGTTTGTAAAGAAATGACATAAAATTATCTGCCTGACACAAGGTCAGAATATCGCGCGCTACTTTTGAACTCATACCGGCGAAAATAGCAAAACAAAATATCTAATAAAGGATGATCCAAGACTTAGTATAATATGACTGAGGCTGAGCTCCAAGGGTATGCCTATTGGGGTACACAACTACGCATGCCGCAAATCAGCTGATAACGACCAAACATATACAGATATGCTGATATAGTATCAAAATACATTGATGCTCAAGATAAAACCACTTGATGACACAAATTGCAGATAACAACATTTAACTCTATGCCATCATGTGAGCTATCACTGACCAGATTATTGGCAAACAGAATCAGTACTAGAGCAACACGTTTAGGAAAGGCACCTAACACATTCTCGAGTGGGTCAAGCAATGCACCTGATGAAACTGGGAAGCCAAATAGCTTTTAAATCTGTGTATAGCTAAAGAAACTATTCATGAACCTAATTAAACAGAAACGCAGCTTCGCAATTCCAACCCAAACAGCAAAAATTATGTCTTTGGGGCAACCCCACAAAATTATCAGATTCTTAAATGTCTTAATCGATCATCTCCAGCTCACCAATGCATATACGGCATATATACGAAAAGTCTAAGAAAAAAGAAATACGAGGAAGAAGGGGGGATTTTGTCTTACTCGCTGAGGACGGCGACGGGGCGGTCGTGGTCGTCGACGAGCACGACGCGTGTGGCGCCGTCGGCCTGGATGGCCCGGCGCTGGGCGTCGCCGACGGTGAGCACGATGGGGACGGACATGTTGACCATCCTGCCATCCTCGCCGCGGATGGCGTTGAAATGAAGTGCTTGGAGGAACTCGTGCTCGCGCATGAAGCCACGCAGCGGACTCGCCCACCCTTCGCTCAGCACGTGCACCCACTCCTTCTCCACCCGGCCCAGGCGCACGCGGTGCGGCAGCGCCGCCGCCTCCCGCCGCAGCGCCGCGCGCCGCCCGCCCTCCTCGGGTGCCACCAGGTCCACCAGCCGGCCCCCGTCGGGCTCGATCAGGCTGGCCCGGCACCGCACCCCGCGCGCCACCGCCTTGGGTCTCCCCGCCACCGCCGCGCCCGCCCGCACCGCGTCCGCACCGGCCTTGGCGACCCCCGCCGCCGCCACGCCCACCCGCGCCGGCGCCACCCCGGCGCTGTCGCGGCCAGGCCGCGCGAGCCGCGGGAGCGTCGCGAGGAAGGCGGCCTGCGTCGCCATGGCTCAGCTGCTTCTCGATTCGGTGGCACCTCCCCGCCGCCGCCGCCGCCTCCACCACCACCACCACCACCTCCTCCTCCTCTTATAATGCGGGGTGCTTTCGTTTTGCCTCGTTTTGATTTGCGCTCGCGTCGCGAGCTTCGCAGTGGCTGCGGCGTGGATCGCATGGGAGGGCCGGCTCTTATAAAAAGGCTGGGCTGAACCTGGATGGGATTGCGGATTTGCGGGGCGTAGGCCATCGGCGCGATGAACATAGACAGCCGGGCGGGGACCGTGGGGCTGGGCTAATGGGGGTCGATGAGGACGGATCAACGCAGGGGGGTGCGTGCGGTTTGCTTGCCTTTTTGGCGTTTTTTTTAAAGGGTGGTGAGGTTGGATTTGGACCTTCCCGACGTATGAACTTATGTGTCTTTGCCAATGCTAGATTCTCTACGCTGCGATGTTTGTGCTTATCTTTACAGTTAAAAGACGAGTTTCTTCGTGTGGCATCTTTTCTCATGCTCCCCTCCTATCTAATAAATTCTCTTAAAATTCTAATAATTTATCAATTTTTCTAGATAATCTCATAATTTAGCTTCTCTGTATTGTTACCAGCTACAAATATATGATCTTTTTTATTAATAAAAATAAATAAAGAAATTAGGAGGAAAATAAATCTCTTTCTCTTTTCGGATTTTTATCTCATATGAAATCGAACTATAACATCGCTCCCAACATATTTATTCGATAATTCTCTCGCGGTGAATCCATATCTTCGTACTTAAATTTATACTTGATATTACTATATCTAATATTTATATTTTTATTATAATATACAGACACTTAGTTAATAAAGCTTATAGGTGTGTGCGGAAATTCTAAAACCCAGCAGCCCGTTGCTAGCTTTGATGCCTCTTGCTGTTGGCCGAACCTTCTGCTCTTTTTATCCAACTCGAGCTTCGGATCTGTTCTTTATGCACAGTGCTAGAAATAAAGTAGATGAATCCCTCAGTGTAGTCGAAATAACTGAAAATATTCGGCAAAGATAATAGCCTTTTTTGGGGAAAAAAAACTAGTCTCTTAATAGCATAAATGATTGTCGCTGCTCACAGCCATCTCGAACCTCCGTAACATTTGCAAATATCCAAAAATAAATAACATACCGAACTCTATTTAAAAAATAGAAAATATGATATTGTATTTATAAATATAGTAAGTGCATTCGATATGTGGTGTGCCGAAATCAAGGTTTCGACACACGGTGTGCCAAAAATATATAGGATAAATAGTATTCGACACATCATATACCGAATACGTGAAACCTCAAGTGTATTCTTGGTGTGTGCCAAATACGTCTAGATGCCCTGTATTCGGCACATGGTGTGCTAAATACGGACATAGTGTCATATTCAGCACACCTTATACCAAATATGGCCTACTCACCGTCTTGTCTGTCGGTCGGCTCCCTCCCGTGTTGAGTGCAGCGTGTTTCTATCGGTCGGCTCCCTCTGCCATAATTTAGTGAAAGCACAACTCGATTATATCGATCCATTGACTTGCAATAATGAAGATGCATATATGCAGGGTTGCTATAATTCGGTGAAAGCACAACTCGATTATATCGATTCACCAGCCTGCAATAATGGAGATGCATGAATGCAGGATTGCAGGTGCATTATTGATTGCAAAATTGCTTGATCATGCAAGCTCTTGTTTTTAAGATACATTTAGGAAACGGTAGCCTTTTGAATTATTGGTTGATTAGTTGGGTAATTCTACCCCCACATATTATCAAATTGGTGTTTCTTTTACACAAAAGAGTTTTTTTTTTCATGTGTGGTCACAATGAATGGATGTAGCCGAATTTATCAAATTTACATTTATTAGTGTTTATTCTTCTAAAACAAATATGAATATTCCATTGTCGGCCACCCATCCGGCCACCCATTGAAGTTTTTGCAAGGCTATAAGGCAACTCTTCTTGTGTATCATGATGTCCTCCTCCCATTCCTCACCAGGAAGGTCGATGATCTTGGAGGATTTGGCAAGGGACGAGTCGCCTTTGACGCCAGCTCCGCTCGCGGTGGTTCCCCCCGAGGGCAGACAATCTCAAAGTCCTTACGAGGTTAGAACTGGTCGCCGTCGTGCTTCCCTCGTTACAGAGAGGGTCTCCTCCTGTCAATCTCGTTGTCTCGGTTGAGATTATCGACATCTCTAACGACGAGGGGGGGGGATCGACTGGGAGAGGAGAATGCGAAGGAGGTGCAGAAGGAGGGTTAGTCGGGTTTGACGGCCACAGTCAGCAGCTCCGGTAGGGTCTTTGCACCAGCCACCCTCCCTGTCCCTTATGCAGGCCGTCGTTCGATTCCTGGGGCGATCACCTCCGCCCCAAGGAAGAGTATAAGAGGTTCCTTGACTCATTCGAGGGTAAGTAGGGGTCCACATACTTTGTAATTCTTGGAGTTGGTGGATCTTCATGATATACTAGAGTTAGGCGGAACTTTTCCATCAACCTAGCTCTAGCCACCCAAGACGAGAGGGAAAAACAAGCATGTAACAGGATAGTTACCTCAGTTGAATGTAATTGGATCGCATGTAACCAATCTTTTCTATGAATAAAAATGTTCTGGTCCTTTCTGATGGCCTCACCGATGGCTGGAAGACCACTCGGGAGCCTTGCGGGTTTTGGACTGTCCGATCCTAACCGTTGTTCAAAGTGTTCAGAGAGTTTTCCCTATGCTGTCGTTGCGAGTAGGCTCCGACTGGTCCGCCTTGTTCGCTAGTTAGGCTTTCGAAGCGTGGGACGACCCTTAGCACGACAAGTCCTTCGGCGGCAACCAATGCTCGGCTCAAGTGTGGACTTGTGACCTTGTGGTTGTTGTCCCAAGCTGTTTGTACCTTTGACATTACGTGAGCAATGATCCCACACTGTTCATGAGTCTTCGGCTATCTGGTCGTTTTTTCACTTTCTGGTCGTCAGGTCCCATAGTGGCCGTCGAGCGTTGTCGCGTGCAGTGGTCGGAGAGCCAATCTAGTGAAGGTTCACTGGTGGTCATGAAAATCCTGCAAAACAGAGAGTGTGATCTTTTGGGAAAAAATTTACAAGTTATATTCCACGCTCATCCAGAAGATTATGCAAAATAGAGAAACAAGCTCATCTTAAGTAACACTATACATAGAACTTGTGCAGTAGGGTGATGTTCTAGGAGTTGTGTAATTCACACTTGGGAGAAAATTTATTCCGATCGATCTTATTCTGAATTTTCCTAAGAATAAGGTCGCCTATAACTAGTCTTTGCTCCTGCACCTTGCGATTGTGATAGCGTCTAAGGCTTTGCTGATATTGGGCAACTCGAATTAGGGCGCACTCGCAAAACTCTTTGATCAGGTTTACATCATCCTCTCGCCGTGTCACCTGGTCATCGTTCGAGTAGTTGGCCACTCAAGGCGACTGAAAGGTGATCTCGGAGGGAAGCATTGCCTCTACGCCAAAACAAGGAAGAAAGGGGTTTGGCTATAGCCCTACTAGGAGTCGTTCACAGCGACCAGAGTATAATGGGTAATTCGTCCACCTAGCATCTTGAATAGCTTATAAGCCGGTCAAAGACTCGGGTTTTGATCCCTTGCAGTATCATCACATTGGCTCTTTCGACATGTACGTTGCTCTGTGAGTGTGTCACCTACGCATAGCAAACTTTGGTCCTGATCTATTCGCAGTAGTTCTAGAAAGAACTATTGGAGAACCGAGTTCCGTTGTCCGTGACTATGCAATTTAGATTGTCAAACCGCACTACCATCCTTTGTATGAATTTAATCACTATTGTGGTAGTGATCTTCTTGACGGGCTCAACCTCTATCCACTTTGTGAATTTATCGATTATCATGAACAAGAATTCAAAACCACTCGAGGCTTTAAGGAATGGTCCCACGATATCGAGTTCCCAGATAACGAAAGGCTAAAAGAGTGGTATGGTTTGCAGTAATTAGGCTAATAGGTTGGTATGTCGGTCATGGTACTGATATGACTCGCACCGTTTCACCAGCTCGTAAGCATCGTGAGGGCAGTGGGTCAATAAAATCCTTGTTGTAATATTTTTCTGACCAGAGCATGGTACGAAGCGTAGCTTCCACATATACCTCCATAGATATCAGAGAGCACTATGCTCCCCTCTTCCTGAGTAATGCACTTCAGCAAAAGGTCGTTGCTCCCCTGGTGGTAAAGACGTCCCTCTACCAATGAGTATATACGAGCTTGCCACGAGACCTTTTCTGCTGACGCGCCATCATCAGAGGTTGCTCAATTCTGAAGACAATCTAAAATCTAATCCATCCAGGTCGTACTCGAATCAAGCATGACAACCACATGATGGCCACCCGAGGTCTATGGCACAGAAGGTGGTGTTGCCTCTAGTACTCCGTTTTCAAGAAGAGCATCCCCTTCACCTTTGCCCGAGACCATAGTGGATGGTCGTGTGAGTCTTTCTTCAAAGATTCCAACTGGAATAGGTTCGTGAGAAGAAACTAGATGGGCTAGCTCATCGGCTAGATAGTTGTCCTTGTGAGGGATGTGCTTGACTTCAAAACCGAAAAAACATTGGTCCTTTTGCACTTGGTTAACAACTAATAGCGAGTCCCCTATCGGTAACAAGCGTTTAATACTAAGTGCAGAGGCTGCTCGCATTCTAGACAAGAGGCTCTCATATTCTGCAATATTGTTAGTGGCTGAAAAATATAATTGAACTACGTACCTAAGGAGGTCGCCAGTTCGTGAGGTCAAGACCACTCTAGCCCCCGCTCCCTTCAGCGTAAACAATCCATCGAAGTGCATGGTCTAGTGCAAGTCCGCCTCTGGTCGTTGTACCTACTCGGGCTCAAAGGACGACCACTCGACCATAAAGTGCTTGGGACTTGATAGCCGTTCGGAGGACGAACTTAAGATCGAACTCCCTGAGCTCTACTGCCCACTTTGCTATTCTTCTTGTCGCATCCCTATTGTGGAGAATTTCTCTAATTGAGAGCGAAGAGATTACCCTAATTTTGTGGGTCTGGAAGTAGTGTCTGAAATTCGAGAGACTATCAGAATTATGTACAACAGCTTCTAAGCCTGTGAGTACCGAGCCTTCACATCATGTAGGATCTCACTGATGTAGTATATTGGTCGTTGAAGACTTTCTCGCTCGACAACCAATACCACGCTCGTGACTTATGGGGTAGCTGAGCAAAAGCTCATCATCTGGTCGAGGTGCGGTCAGTACAGGAGGGGAGGAGAGATACCTTTTTAGATCTTGGAGGGCCGTTTCCGCTTCTAGGGTCCACCAGAAGTGGTCGCTCTTCTTCAGGAGCTTGAAGAGCGATAATCCCTTCTCTCCTAGCCTTGAGATGAACCTGCTCAAAGCTGTCACACTCCATGTTAGTTTTTGGACTTACTTTAGACTGGTAGGGGATTTCATCCAATAGATGGCTCTGATCTTATCAGGGTTTGCCTCTATCCCTTGACCGAAAATGAGTAACCCGAGCAACTTCCCTGATGGGACTCCAAACGTGCACTTCTTAGGGTTCAATTTCATGAGATACTTCTGAAGGTTGTCGAACATTTCCTGGAGGTTCGTGACCAGGTTGTCCTTGGTTATACTCTTGACAAACACATAATCAACATATGTCTCGATGTTTCTACCGAGTTGTGGTCGAAGAATGAACTGAATACAACGCTGGTAAGTGGCACCGACACTTTTCAAACTAAAATGCATTTTTACATAACAAAAGACCTGGAAGAGTGTCACAAAAGAAGTCTTCTCCTCATCTTCTCTATACATGCTAATCTAGTGGTACCTCGAATGGGCATCTAAGAAGCTAAGAAGATCACTGTCAATGGTTGAGTCAACAAGCTGATCAATCTGAGGTAGAGAGAATAGATCTTTCGAACATGTTTTGTTGAGGACAGTAAAGTCGATGCACATCCTCCACTTACCATTGTGTTTTTGGACCATGACTGGATTAACCAGCCACTCTAGGTACTATATTTCTCGGATGAAGCCTGCTTTGAGGAGCTTATCGATCTCCTTACGAAGTGCTTCCTTTTGGTCGGTTATGAACCGATGAGCTCTTTGTTTGACCGGTCGTGTGTTAGGTCGCATGGACAAGCTGTGCTCGATCACATCCCTGGAGACTGCATGCATATCAAATGGACTCCATGAAAAGACATCCGCGTTCGCCCGAAGGGAAGTGATGAGCGTGAGTTCCTATTTGGGGTATAGACCGGACCCTAACTGGACTATCCTGGTCAAGTCAGAGTCTTCAAGGCATACTTCCTTGAGCCGCTCGTCCTGGTTAGCAGCAACGTGAACCTTTACCGGGCGATGACTAGGTGTAGCATTCTCTAGCTGCAACTTGGGAGTTAGCTCGACCAGACTCCTCTTATCGTAATGTAGGGTCGTCTTTGCGCTGCCAAAGATGGTGATGGCCCCGATTGGACCAGGGATCTTAATCACCTGATATGTGTAGTGGACAACGGCCATGAACTGTGCCATCGATGGTCGCCCTAGGATCGCGTTATAAGTGGTCCCGAAGTACGCCACATCAAACAGAACCTTTTTGATCCTGAAGTTACTTAGCGAGCCAAAAGTGACGGACAACTCGACCCGTCCCAAGGGCTTGGCCGAAGAGCCCGATATATCCTAAAGAAGGGGGAGACAATTTCAATGCGCTCCTTGAGATCTGCAAGGCGTCCAGTGCGTTGGTGAAGAGGAGGTTGATGGAGCTCCCTCCATCGATCAACACATGATCCGGTCAGATTTTCTGAACGGTGGGTTCGACTACAATAGGGTAGTGACCAGGTCACTTGACACTCGTGGGGTGTTTGGCTTGACTGAAGGTAAGAGGTACCTCTGACCACTTCAACCGCGGGCTTGGTACTGGCGTGGTCGCCCACACTTCTCGTACCATCGACTTGTATTCCGTGTTCGAGGAATATGTCACGGCACCCCTGAAGATATAGTGGACCATGTGATCGATCTGTTGATACCCTAGTGCTGACCGGTCGAGGTCAACCCCATCCTTACCATCCTCACCGTGCTTGGATTTACGCTCTCCAAGCTCCTTTGTTGATGATGCCGCATACAACCTTACACTCGATCAAGTCATGGACACCTGTGTGGTGGATCAGGTAGTAGCCACGACCCTTCTACCCCTCCCTTTTCTCGAAGCACCGATGTGGTCGACCAGTCTACTTGACCACCATGACGTTGGATGGTCCCTCCTTGCGTTTGTTCTTATTTTTCTCCTTCCAGTCGACTCCTTTGGAGGAGGCGGGCTAGTCGGAGGTTGGTCGTGACCTGGTGTCAATCTAACGTTCTTAGGCCTCGGCGGCCTCGGCGTACTTGTTTGTGAGCTCAAAGAGCTCGGTGGTGCTTTGGAATTCAGATTCTCAACCATCTTTTGGTATTTGACTCCTCTCTTAAATGCTATGACCACGGATTCACCTGTGATCCTTGGAATGGTGTTTTAGCGCTCCATAAAGCTCCAAATAAAGTCTCGCAATGACTCACCTGTGGTTTCCTGACTTGTTACAGATCATCCTCGACCCCAGGTCATGCATATAATCCCTAGAAGTTAGCGACAAACTGGTCGCACAAATCCTATCAGGAGCGAACTGACTCACAGGGGAGATTCATAAGCTAGGACTGGGCTAGGGCCATGACTTTTCCGTGGCCTCTCGTGGTTTGCACCATGGTAGTGTAGATATGTAGGAACTTCTTAGGGTTGGTCGAGCCATCATACTTTTTGGCTAGGGTCGGCCAAAACTTGCCCAACCAGCGCACCTCCAGCAATCGAGCTGATAGTGCGTTGCACCCTGTTCTATAACGAGGAGTCACCCGCTGATGGGCGACAGCCCGAGCTCGGGGAGAAAGACGACGTTCACGCGGTCCTGGGGATGTGATGAAGGAATCTAACGCCTCGCTACGTGAAGAAGGAGAATGGTAGGGCTTCTTGCCATTTTCCTGCTCTGGTCAGACACGGTCCTCCTGCTCTCGTGTGGCCATATGGCTCTGGATCACGTCACGGAGGTCGTTTTGGCGTAGAGAATCGCGTAGATCAGAGGGTTGGCTGTCCTGACGCGGCAGGGGTCTTCGAACGCTCCCCGTTACTGAGGGAGGACAGGATCTTTCCTGACGTGGGGGTTGTCGTGATTCTTAGCGATCGCAACCTTCATCAGTCCTAGAAACATACGTGGTATTTGTTGCCATAGTTTGGCATCGAGTGGTCTCAACCAGGAGGGCGAGGTCACGCAACCATGGTGCAACTGGTGAACCCTCCGGTACTGCTACCGGTGGGTGGCTAAGAAGCATTCACACAGTTTGCAGATTCTGTGCAGGCATCATGGCCTCATAGTCGAACTGCCGAGCGCAAAGTTGTGACATATCGCGAGGGGGGAGCCCCCGGCATTCGTGCGGTGTGACGACCTCGGTGACGACACCGCCAAATGCTGGGTCCTCTGCGGAAGCTCCTACAAGCGACGTTGTGGTGGTTGGAGCTGAGCTGCAGCGTCCACAGGTTCGACGCTGGTCTGGTTCTCCTCTGGGCGTGTGGCCTGGGAATCATCGCCGACACCCAAAAAACAGGAGCTTCTGCTGCCCCCTGTTGCATGAACTGTCATGCAAACTTTCTGTTGAGCCTCTGAGCCCTCGAACTCTAATTCGGTGTCCCATTCCTAGAGCACATGGGCTCATCTGGGTCGTATCCCATGATGAACACCTTGCGGTGATCGGGGTCCTCGGAACAAGACTCAACGATTACCGTGGATCTAACCATGGATAGCCCAATCTAATCTTCAACACCTATCGAAACGTAGAAACGTGCCCCCTACCTGACGCGTCAACTGTCGATGGTTAATTCCTGACAATGATTCTGGGGTGTACCGGCCGATGGGCGCGTGAACGACGCTTGCGGTGTGCGCGCATTTGTGATTAACTAAAGAACACAAGGATTATCCAAGTTCAAGCCTCCCTAAGGATAGCAGTTCTACGTCCTATGTATTTTGTTATCAATGTTTGTAAACTGGTTATAGATGAGTCTTTTTGACTCATACCTTCTCTTCTCTTTACATACTAGAAAGAAGTAGAACTTACTACTGGATCATGTTTAGCAGACCCATATTTGCCTAGATATTCTACTCTTAGATTATTAGTATGGAGAATTGGGTGAATCCAACTTGCCATGAGAGCTTTGCCTGTCCATCCCATCTGTGGAACACCGCCGCACCAGCCTCCCCGGTCACTGCAAGTTCGTCTGCCAAGTCGTCCCGTCCACATGCAAAATCATCCACTTGTCCGGTCGTTCTGCAGATCATGTCTCATCTGTCGCATGGCGCAAGTCGGTCTGTAACATCTCACTCCATAGCAATTAATGCTACGGGAAAGACGTTACCCATCTGCGTCGGCGACGACTTTGTTCGCTGGAGGAGGTGCTTCGAGAAGGAAAAACTTTGAGTAGACACCAATAAATATGATTAAACATGTTAGGTATGGACGTCCCACGACTAGCCCTTACTAGTCGTGAGACCATATTATATTGCGAGGATACTGGCCGCGCAAACCTTACGATGGTCGTGCGAAACAAGGGCAGGTTGCTCTATAGGCCAGGGTTCAGAAAAAATCCCGCCAATTGTCATATTTCCTGTGGGACCCATTAGCTAGAATGTCTCCTTACTTAATACCCCGACAATACTGAAAGGATCGAATAGCCCAAGAGGGGGGGTGAATTGGGATATTAAATAAAACTTCTACCGCTTAAGAAAATAAAACTAAAAAGGAATGCGACTACGGGATTTAACAAGATAACTAATTAAGCAAAAATAACCAAGAGAGAAAATCTTAAAGAAGAACTTGCAATAGTAACAATGCTCAAAGTAAGATGCGAGAAATTAAATAGTTGGAGAAGAGAACACCGATTTTTTTCCCGAGGTTTCGAGAAGTTGGCACTTCCCCCTAGTCCTCGTTAGAGCATCCACTAAGGATGTAGCTCCCCCTTGAGTCACCAAGGCTCAAGTGCTCCCTCTTGATTACCCCTTCTCCATCTCCAGATTAGCAGGTATCAAATCAAGTACACCTTCTTTTCCCGAGGCTCCCACAATTCCTCCAAGAGCTCACCGAGAAATCCTCCGATCACCAAGACCATCTAGGTGTTGCTAACCACCAAGAGTAACAAGCCTCAAGCTTCACTTGACAAAGACCAAGCCTAGACAACAGCTAGATGCACACTTGTTACTCTTCAAGCACTCAAGAAGTCCTTAATCTTCAACTAAGAACTTTAAATTTACACAAGTGCTCTCTCTCTTGCTTCTAAATGACACACCAAGTGTATGAGCTGCTACAGGGTCGCAAGAGATGCTGAGAGGTCCAAATGGGTGGGTATTTATAGGGTAAGGATCGAAAATTAGCCGTTGCCTAACAACCCAGAACTTTTTCTTAACGCCGGAAGGTCCGGTGTGAATAACACTCTTCACATCGGAATATCCTGTGCTAATACTTCTGACAAAATAGCTGTTAACTGTTCCATTAGCCGTTAAACCTCCGGTGATTAATCCTAACTTACGACGGATCATCCGGCGCATTGAAATGGGCCAGATGATAGTTTGCAACCTATCTATGTAAATTCATCCGGTGATCATGTTTTGCTACGCCGGACTATCCGGTGTGTAGAATCAGTTCTGGACTTCACTGCTTTCTATTTCTTCAGTGATTTCACCTTTCGAACGCCGGACTATCCGGCGTGGTCTTCAACAAATTTTCAAGTCAGAACTCTTAGGAATTTACTCCGATGAACTCACTCTGATACAGAGGATCATCCGGTGAACTGAAGTTTCGCTGATTTTATCTATTTTAAAATAATTTTGAGTTCTACCTTCGAGATTCAGAACCAATGATTTTTTTAGGTTAACCTAGCAATAGAAAGTCACAGGTGTGCATCGACTATATCTAGACTCTCCTAAGTCAAACTACAACTCTTAACCCCTCTTTATAGTACGGTCAAAAGACTAAATAGAAAAAGAACCTATACTACTTTAAGTGTCCTTCATCTCCTTGTGACACTTAGATCTAGAAGTTCCTTATCCTTCAAGTTCCGGTCCTTTGATCGACATATAAGTCTTTTAACGAGCAAGAGTGTAAAGGCATCATTGACAATTAAGTTTTTCTTTATCCTTTATACTGCTCAAAAGCCCAAATATTAGTCACAATGATATAATTGTCATTAATCACCGAAACTCTTACCTCTTTCTTAGGGGCCTAGATGCTACAAATACCATATTGACCTTGTACCCCTCCATGTCATGCTTCATTAGTTGATTGCTCTGGATTATATTGCTAACCACAACTTTATCTCTATATAGACAGCATTATCCTTGTAAGAAAAGTAAGGTTAGTACTCTAAATGGGACTATAATCATGTGAGTCAACAGGTCAAAGGTATATGCCCCGCTGATGCTTTGGCAAATTTGGAAAGAAAGAAGGTATATGCCAAAGGAGAAGTTGGATGCAGCTATGGAGAAGGGTTTATGAAGAATTTCAGTCTAGCATACTAGTTCCAACCATCCCCTATCATTAAACATCACCTTCAAGCTTAACATTCTCGTCGGTGCCTACTTGTTTATTGGTCCCATGTCTTCCTACTTCCAATAGCTTCACCTTTGCCTTGCAAGTGCTAGAGAGTTCAATCATACGACTGCAAATGAGATCTGAGTACTTGTCTTTGACGATATTGCTTCCTTCTCTTAGCCGTGATTTCTATCAGATCTCCCATTAGCCACGTCTAGCCCTTCCACTCTCTAGAGTCCCCTTGCTTCTTGTGTGGACTTATCAACTTTTCTTATTGGTAATAGAGAGATAATATTATAATTTCGCAAAGTCAGGTATCAACCAATCCCTTTTTCATAAAGTTGGAACAATTGACAAGTAGTTCGTGGTGATACACTAATACCTCGACGCGGACAATCTTGGTGGCTCTTTGAATTATTGGCGGCTTTTGCACCTTTCTCATCACGATTTCTGTGGGTACTTCTTAACAAAGACTACTTTCACTTGAGAATCATCTGTGACCTGGCTTCCCTGGCATTGGCATTCTCCGCGATTAGGTTGTCTTTATATAACGTTTCTCGTTTAGATCTCAATTTCACTTCAAAATTCCAATTCATTATCACAGATAATTGATCTGTGATCAACCATAGAATATCAATATTTTTCTTCAAGCAATCCTCTCTTCCAACGTGGAGGTTCTTCTCAAATAAAATTAAGGATATGTTTAGTTAGGGTCTAACTTTGCCACAACTAAGATTAGATAAAGTGTAGTTACCGTAAAAAATATGGTGAAGAAAATAGCCGTCATACTTATGGCAAAGTTTGGCATGGAAATTAGTCTATGATGTGTGAAGCAAAATAATTTTAAAATTTGGTGAGCCATAATGGTAAAGTTGATCAAACACTCATCTAAAGTGATGTGGTGTGGGAAGTTGTGACAACTAAATAAACATAACCTAAGTATATTGATTGCGTTGGGCAGCTGGGCTGTCTAGACTCATGGGGTCGGCCAAGCTAAGCTGACAATAAAATGATTAGCCTCAGATGACGAGAGAAAGTAAAAGTCAGTGTCGTTGGTCTTCCATTGCAATCGAAGTGTCTTAGATTCAAAGAGCTAAGAGTTTAGTGTACAGGGACTACCAAATGCCCGATAGTGGAGCCTGAGCACAAGTCGAATGAAGATAGAGGGGGCCATGAGCCCATGACCATGTCAACCCTCACGGCCCCGTGCAGTACTTCCTCTGAGACCAAAAACGACTTCGGTGCAATTTCTGTAACGACTACCCGACGAGAGCATCAAGCAAACGCATTGATGGGCCCTGTTTTCATTCGGAAAACATAGGACTCATATGTAGCGATACACACGGGCACGGTATAAAAATCACGTGTTTAAACCACTACTGTATGTGTGTGTTGAGCGTGTGCGTATGTCTACGAGTTGTATCACGTGTGATAGATTTTTTTTTTTGAGCGAGCGTGGTAGATTGTTTTAAGGTGCCAGTCGAGTAGAAGCGGACTGACGGTGTTACCGGCAACGGACTCGGCCCCAGACGCGACTCGGTACCCCGTACGAGTACGAGACAGCGGCCGCCGGCCCGCGCACCCGTGCCGTGATCTCCACGAGCAGACGCAGAGCATCAGCCGGCGCCCAGGCCCAGCTGCCCACAAAGCGGCACTTCGGCACCACACGCGCCGTGCCGAACCGCCGGTGGGTTACGCCCGTCCGTCCGCGCGTAGGCGCTAGTAGCTCCACCTGCCCGCGCGAGCTATCCGTCCAGCCCCGCCCCCGATCGATCGCGCCCGGCCACATCACGCCGCTCGCGATCGCATGGGCGTTCGCGTCTCCCCGGCCTTTCGCCTCGATCGCCGTCACACCCGCTCTCGCCCGGACGGCGGGTTCGGTCCGCGTTCTAGCCACGTCCTCGTGGACCTCACGTCCACTGACCACGTTGTTGGTCACGTGTCCGGGGGACCATGTAGGCAGTCTGGCCTCGGGAGGGCGAGGGACCAAATGGGCTCGGGTATTTTCAGGTTGGAGATTTGTCCCAAGTGGCCATGCATTGATGGATGCAGAACAGGGCACCGTACTGATCGAACCGTGAGCTATTTCATGGCCAATCATCATGCTAAACGAGTAAACGAACAGAGGAACTGTATCCAACCTGAATAGACCGTCGGACGCGCGAGCGGGATGAAAATTCTACGTGGCTCTTCGTCAAAAGATTACTATAAGATTTTGATTCATACCATCTATCTCTGATCTAACGGTTAATACATATAATTAAAAGTAAGAAGAAAAATATCTTTCTGCTCGTAGAATTTCCTTCTGTGGAGCGAAGGCATGCTAACCGCAGCCCCGCACCCCGCTAGCTCTGCAACGCCTCTGTGCTCGCTCAGTTCGGCGCGGCACGGCCGGCAGGCCCGGCACATCAGTTGCGACTTGGGCTCGCATGCGAGTTGAACCGAGTGGGCCGGTGAAGGCTGAACCGGTATGCGTACTCCTAGTTAATCGTTACCGGGCCAAAATTTGTCCTACTACAGTGTTCGTCTGGGACCGTGAGAATTCACCGCTGCCGCTGCAAAGAGGAATTATGGCAAAACTTGTGGGTGTTACTGAAGCAGGGAAGCCTACGTGATCGTACGATCTACAGAATACTTTGTTGTTGCTCCTTGTGCTTATATTTATTCGTACATACTATCTCACTTGTATCTGCAAAAATATTCGAATTACTGTACAGGTCAATCTCAACGGATCGATGATGTGCATCGTGGATATGATTGTAACTTGTAATCAGGATCGATGATGTACATCACGGATATTCGAATTACAATTACAGGTTACTGCGAATGAGCTTTCAGCTCGGTGGTTCATTAGCACGTTGCTAGCGACCGGGTCGGGCGTTCCACGCCCGGTTCTCGCACGCCCATGTAGAGGGGAGGAATTTATTTTTAGATAGATTTTTCTTAAGAGTCTCAAGCGCATGTGGACAGCAACGAAAGCACGACATACTTGTCACTTATGGAGTCAGAGGTTTAATTTGTGATCTCTTCAAGAAGATATGAGTATAGGTAGTAGGTCTTAAGATGTGTAGATATGAATGTGTTGAATATGATGTGAGTTTAGATACTATAATCTGTATTCAGTATTAAAGTTAAAAAAAATTACAGGTTATGGTCATATACAGAGAGTTACGTGTAATTAAAAAAGTATGCCCATACAATTATAGTTACTCACGGGAAACCGTTTATTATGCGAAACCCCTCATCCTGTCCACACCATGTTAATTTTGTCATGGCCCGACCCCAAGGTTCATCACACGGGTGACAACATCGCTATAGCACTAAACACCTTTGGTTTCGTCTCCTTCATGAGGGTTCGGTTCTACAATATTGCCATTTGTCCTGTTGGCCAAACCACATTCAGTAGCCTGTACAAATTACGAGGAGTGAAAGATCGAGAGAATCTAAAGCTTCCCTCCCTGCAGTGCGTCAACTGGTGAACATGTACGACTAACGACTGTACGTGTGTGCGTGCACTGTGCGCGATTGCGCACAAAAAGAGAGAGAGAGAGAGAGACGAAGGTACATGCTCACCTGACTGCCGTGTTCTGCGCTGTACTATCTCAGCACTTGAGTGTGCCCAAAGGGAAGGAGTGAAACTGTCACAGCATGATCTAACCATCACTGAGAAAGCATCACGCAGCGTGGCCCGTACATGGATGATGGATGCCCATCGACAAACCAGCAAATTAACCTGCTGGCTTCTACCATGGGCAGCAAAAACACTGCATGCACAGCGGCGCTGCCCACAAGTTAGATCATGCTGGCAGCTTCACTTTTTCTCTTGGGCACCCATATTCCCAGCTTAGCCGGCCAGCCTCTCCCAAGCGCTTCAGCTCTAGCTCGAGGCCGCCGGAATCTGAAGCAGCACGCGGTGCTGCTTCTCAAACAAGTCGCCGGCTGCCCCTTGCTTATATAGACGGATCGACGGACAGAGACCACATGGACATGGGGCGCCGAGGCCCGCAGTCCAGACCGGGGGGCTCGTAAACTATCCCCGCCCTGTCGCTGACCCTGTGAGGGGATCCGAGACGCGATGCCAACTGCGGCCAATCGCCAATGGGCGCGAAGTCAAAGCGCTTAAGAAAAATGCGAGGCGGCACATGCGGCTGCGCGCGCCAAGGGGAGCGCGGCCCTGTCGTGGGGGCCGTGGCACGTCGCGGAGGAGGAGAACATGGCCTCGGCCTGCCAAGGCATCGACAGGGATTAACTGCCCGTCTTGTCCGGACCTGCAAACAAATTCGATCTCGAGAAGGCAAAACCGCCGTTTTAAAACTGGCTATAGACTAGAGATTGGTCCATGCAGGCCTCTGCACGATAGTCAATGATCAGGTCTCTGCAGGCCATAGCCGTTGCTTAGAATACAGGAGTGTTCAAGAAAGAAAAATAAACAAGGCTAAGCTTTTCAGAGCGGTGTAGGGACCTCAGCATCTTACAAGAAAAACCAGCCCACTGTGCAAACTCAGCTGAATCGGCTGGTATTAAAAATTGGCACTTGTTCAGTTCGAATACAATGGACAATGATCATACTACTACACATAAGACGAACAAACAAATGTCGAATTGTTTAATATGGTCTCTGGATGTGGAATGGTAAAAGGCACAAGTTTCTGAAGAGCTGATGCCGGAAAAGGTTGGTGAAATCAGCATAAATAACCTCGCGAAGCAGTTACATAACTCAGCAGTCAAAGGGTTACATGGACAACAGATCACCGATCGACTGACAGTTGTACACGAAAATAAAACTACACATACAGAAGGCGGTTGCAGCAGTCCAGCAGACAAGTGCCTTGCCCGCGAATGGCCTAAATTAATAACTTAAACGCCATCAAATGATGATGGCGATAATGAGAAAAAAAAATGGATGACATGACACGCAGATACATGATCAGATGACTACTACAACAGTGACTCAGGATTGCCGTGCTGCTACAAAACTGACTTGACTCGGGAGCATCTCAGGCGACAGCGACCAAAGTTGCTGCCTCGGTTCGACTTCTCGTGTTCTGCCTGGCTGCCACCCGAAGACCAACTAACCGAGAGCAGTGAAATGGCTAGTATACTGGTTAGATCTTTAAACCCGCTGAAGGTGGCCAGATCTCGTGACATGCTGAAACCGCCCAGCTTAACCTGGCCCGGTCTGTCAATCTGGTTCCTCACCATCAAGTTTCTGGTTCAGGATCCAAAGATTCACCTCGTGTCATAACATGTAGGTAAGGAGCACAATGAGTTGTAAATTTGCTCAGCTTTGGGACGCTTGGATGCATTCCCCCTGGTGCACTGGTAGAAGAGATCTATTAGATGTCTTAGTTTATCTGCATGAGCATCGGATGTGATCCCCAACTTCAGCCTTGCAACTGGATCATCCATTGTCCAGAACGCTTCTAATTCCTGAGTTAACCTTGGCCTTTGTTTCTTCCTCTGATGGCATAGATTAAAGAAGATGGTTAGACGTTCATACATTTATATGTAACAACTAGCAACTACAAAAACAATAACTTGCTTCTAATGAAAAGGGAGCTTACCATAATGAGATCATATATTTCTGAGTCAGGTAGTCCCTGGTAGGGTATCCGAAGTGTAAGCATCTCCAATAAAAAGCATCCGAACGACCAGATATCCACTTCCTGCATCAAGGAGATATTTAATCAAACCAATCGAACCTCTCTTGGGGGTTTTGTTGGGGTGGGTAGATATTTGACTAACATACTCTAGTAGGTACCTAGAGGGCTATTTCTTAATGTTAACACACCTTATCAATTCAAGTGGATCTTATTTACTAAACTGTAAGTAGATTTATACTGGAATCCAATAAACACATACATGCACAAACTAACACACACATGATAGCTCCAGTGACCAGAGTAACATATGAAATATGAAAAATGGTCTCCACAAGGAGAAGTATGTAATGTGACAGATTTGCTAATGCAAGATAATTGATGTCTCAGCTTAAGAACATGGTGAGAATTGATGCCCCACTTGAAATATTGGTATACTCAGCTAAAACAGAGTTTAATGTAGATTGTAGAGAACACAAATATAAAACAACTTCCTCAGCCAGCATGCAGTATAATTGAATAAACATACAAAAGAAAGCTGACTTTTCAAATACATGCTTACCAGCCCATATCTATGTTTTTCATGCATGGCCTGAAGAACCTCTGGAGCCATCCAACAAGGTGTCCCAACACAAACATTAGGTGGATGTGTACCAAGGTGAGCTATACAGCATGTATGGGACAAAGAATGCAAAGGAATGGATATGTCAAAATCAGAGAGTTTGACTAATGGTGTGCCAGCACTCCTCTTAGAATCCAGATCAAGTAAAACATTCTCAGCTTTTATGTCCCGGTGAATAACGAGCTTCTTGTGCAGCACCGACAATGCACAAGCAACTTCCCGAGCAATGTAAAATGCCAGGTCAATGGGTACATGCTTCTTACCCTCTTTCAGTAGCTTTGTCAAATAGCCCTAATGAGAAAAGATCAGATCCATTTATCAAAACGAACATCTGAACAATGATGTGGATATACTGCATGAAAGTCAAAGACACAAATGAGTCATAAACATGACAACAGATTTTACCTTCAGAGAACCTCCATTTACATACTCCATTAAAATTATAGACTGCAATATCCTATATTCTTTATCGCCATCAACTTGCACCCATTTAGAAGAAAGTTGATGCCCATATATGTCCACTATGGATCTGTGCTTCCTTAGAGCACCAAGCATTCTTACTTCCCCAAGAAGCTTGTATTCAAATTTTTTAACTTCATCATTTGAAGCATTGCGGGTATCTAGATATCTTATCTGCATATGGCAACGAAGTCAACTCCATCAAACAAAATGATTTACAAAAAGTGCACCAAAGAAATAAGGGAGAAACAACAAAAACCTTCGCTGCAGCATCAACAGCACCAATTTTACAGTGATAGACAGAACTAGAAGCTGTAACTTCAATTTCTTTGTATAGCGTGACAGGAGGGAAGGAACATCGAGGAGTATAGCCCTCATCATCAGGTTTAATGTGAAGTTGACTGAGCGGAACATACCTGAAGCAACATGAACATAATGGGTTAATCAAACTTAAGGTGACGATGTCGGATTCAGAAGGAACCTGCATGTAGTATCTATACTTGTTCTGAACGCCTCCCTGAAACAGCATGACTAATATGCATGCAACACTAGATCAGCAGACAAGAGCCCCTACCATTGGGTGAACAAAATAATAAAGGATTAAAAGAGTATCTACCAGCAAAAGCCAAATCAAGAATTAAAAATATAAGAAAAAACTCACTCCTTGCCTCAAACTGAAGATATTTTGTGAGATGTTAGGGATTAACTAAAAGAAAATTGTGCAGGCAGATGAGCAGCTGGACAGGTCAAAAGGTAAAGGCAGGACCTGGCAGCTTGTTAGCGGCATCATGCGACATATCCCACTAGGACATGGCAAAGGCAGCTGTAGCATATCCAATGTTTTACAATTCCTTTTTTATTAATTTGAAATCAGAGCCTTTTATTTCACATGTATTAAAGACTGGAAATCAGTTTCTGCATTTAAATCACTAATTAGACTACTTTTGGTAAACATAGTATTAAAGGATGGAAATTAGCTGCCTTAGCAAAATGACATGCGGGATTTGTAGGCCATGCTTTCAGCCTAACAACACTGAAACAGAGCTAACTCAATATTGACTATATATAATTTGCCATGATGAATTCGATAAAAACACACCATGGAAAAAATGCAAGGAGAAACTACAGTGATAAGTGCTTACACATAAGACTTTAAAATTACAAGCTGCTCACCTGCAAAAGTACTCTGGATCTGTCTCTTCTTTTATGTAGGTAGGGTAACACGCATCAACAATCATCCTTACCCAGCCATTCCCGTTTCTAACTGGAACAACATTCCAAGCATGAGGTGTGTAGTCAAGATGGCCCCTCACAAGCTCACAAGGAATCGGAGGATCCGCCCGATCACAGAGATACTGCAAAAGATATGGTTGCAATGTTCAAACTTCAAAATGCAAATACAAAATTTATGTCAGGGCAGGGAATAAAGGGATTACCTTCATTAGGACAGCTCGGTGACGACAAACACCGAATCGCAATGCCCCTATTGGTACAATACCTGAATTTCTCCTTTCTTTGATGATATGTATCGATCTATCACACAGACCAGTAAAATCAAAGTGCCCAGAAAGAGTATTGGTTTGCTTAAAAGCTTCACTGCTGTCACACATGCTTCCAGCAGAACAAGTACAAATAAAAGGTTGCTCCTTCCTCAAGCTAACGATAGCTCTCCGTGTTCTCTCAAGAGAAGCACTTCGATCACAACCTCCAAAGCAGTCAGAAACAAACAAAGCAAGTACTGATGCCCTCAGTAAATCATGGCCTGCTTCTTCATCTGTTTCAAAAGAGCTTGGCCTTTTCAAACTAGATAGCAATAATTGTGCTGAAGAAGCAATTGCATCCAATTCTTCATCTTGTTCTCTAAATAAAACAAAAGAATATTTAGCACATACAACATATGCAAAATGCAGATCGTTATGGATAGGAATGAGCACTAACCTGTCCAAAAGAATAACTTCACGTGCATATAGTCCAAGACTCCTTTCGTACTCCTCTAACGACATGAAGGGCATATCTCGCCCCGCATCATAAAAGCCATCTGGTAGATGGTCATCTATGCTGCAAAATGATTCCACACTGTACTTATATGATAATTTTGAACATTCATCAATTGGTCTTGGGCATTTGCTAGGTTTAGGATTGCTGTCCATATCAGGGTGCCTTTTTGATTTTGGAGTAAACTTGGATATCTCTGAAGGGTTCTCTCGAACAATTTCAACAGCATCATGAGCTGATGAAGCGGTATCATCTAGCTCATTTTCAACACTACAACTCCTCCCTCTGCCGGAACAAGTAGGGTCCACGCTGATACAAGAATTGTTATCATGGTAACTTCGCATACTTATTCCAGATTTCTCATCAAAATGGTCCTGTAACATCATACCACTATCTTTTATAAGCCCATCCAAGTCATCATCGACTATAGAAGACACGTCTTCAGATATAGAACTCGTTTCTTTCAGCGAATCCTGTACAGAAACTTCATTGGTTCTTTTAATCTCTGGTTTGTTTTCCATATCATGCAAACTATAAGGGTATTCGTCTTCGGCCATGTTCACAGCCATTTCATCAATGTATTTTTCATTGAGCTTGCTCCTGCTTGAGTCTAAACGCTCCTGGCGAGCTCGTTGCTGCGGACAATCCCGCCTCTTCCAGCCCTTCTTCATTTTCAGTGGGGCATGATGTTTCAAATTTTGGGAAGCTTCTGGCTGAGTACATGAAAGGGCACCGTTGCAAGTGCAGCTCACAGTTATAGACTCTGCAAAAATGTTCATGCTTGCTACACCTGAACACAATAGCTTGCCACCCTTTGCAGTATTTTCACCATTCCCCCTCAAGTCACAGCATATCCATGAGGGAATCACGTAAGATTGGCAAATCCTATTAAACTGAAAACATAAAAGAAATTATCACTATATGACATTTGAATGTATAATTAGATCTGGCCAAATGGGCGGCCTGGCCCGGCTCGTTAGTCAAGCAGGCCGTGCTGGCCCATGACACGGTAGGCCCAGTGGGCCTTTTATGGCCCGTTAGCATGTGAAAAAAATCAGATAAAAAGGAAAATAAAAAATCAGCTCTGAGCCTCTGAGCTCCCATGTCCCATCCGACCATCCCTATGAGCATTGTTGCATGTCAGAGAGTGATTATCCCTACAAGCCATGCCACCGGGCTGGACATGCCATGGGCCGTGCCATGCCGAGCCGGTCCATAACGGGCCATGTCGTGTCATGCCGACCTGGCGTGCCACGGTTCCGGCCCAGGCACGGCCCAGCCCGTCGTGCTATGCCGGCTCAGCCCAATTATAAATGGGCCGTGACGTGCTTGGGTCGTGCCCACAGTATCGGGCCACGTGCTGGCCCATTAGGCCATCTCTATGTATAAGCACCACATCCACAAAGTAAATTCAATAGCATGAAAGAATAAATATAAAATTATATTACCAAAAAAACCTCAGCTAGTGTTTTCTCTAAAACCCAACACCCCACTATACCTTTTTTCACTAAATACCTCCCTGGACAATCTACCCTTAAATTTTCATTTAATAGAAATGGGTGACATAAACAGGTGGAATCTACAGTTGCTAAATGAACTCATAGAAAATCACCAATTTAGCAACAAAGAAAGGGAAAACAAATAATAAGACTTGAAAGGACAGAACTAACACTAGCAAATACTGTGGAATAGATGTTGACGCAACCAAAACATAGCAGATAAAGAAGAAACACATGATTTTACTAGAGAGATAGCAAATTGAGAATATACCTGAAGATTTAAATACTGCAGTGCAAGCATAGAAACAAGTTTAACCGATCCAAGAGAACTCAATCTGTTGTTTGATAAATCAAGGCTTTCAAGACATCTCAAAGACGAGATTCCTGAGGGTAGATCCACCAACTTATTATTAGTCACTTTGAGGAACTTCAGAGCACTCAACTCAGTTATACAGTTAGGCAAGTTCTTCAGCTTGTTGAAAGAGAGATCAAGTTCTTGGAGCTTCTTGAGGGACCCAATCTCAGGAGGGAGGTACCTGTCGGTTGTTTAAAGAAGGATATGATCACCATTTCTTTCATCCACAGGAGAAAAAAGAAAAGAAAGAAACTCAATACAGCATAAGAAGACATTATTAGAAATGCCATGCAACTCCCCATCAATGATCTAAACTACAACTCCGAGTAACCAGATGCTCATTTAGTATAGGTTCAGCCTAATTGGGCCTTAAATATCAGCATTTACATTGCAGTAACTGAGAGTTTAACCCATAATCACAACTGATGAAAGGCCAAAGAACATTTCATGATCATTATTCGGCAATTAAAAGGTTGCACACTGGACATGGCACCATTATATTTTTGGCATTACGGCAAATTAAGGTGATTCAACAATAACTATTTAAAACTAAAGTCCAACGTATAGTTGATGGGTGTTCCACCCAATGTCCAGGGCACCGTTCAGGCGGCTAGGTCGACTAGACGGCCGACTAGGCCCAACTATTGGGCTATTGGGCTCATGAAACCCTACTGGGCCACCGGCCAAAACAGCCCAATTTGCCAGTTCCAGCAAGTCATCCACAACTTGTCTGGATGGCTAATCACAATGGATCAACGACTAGTCGGACGACTAGCCGTCTAGACGCTCAAGTCGTGTCATAGTGCCTATTCGGTGGCAGCTGACCGATTTGTCGATTAATCATCGACTAATCGCGACTAATTGAACAACTTGAAAACACTGGTTCCTCCACCACCGAAGCAGAGAAGCACAACAACAATGCATGCATATATTGTATTTCAGGCATAGAATTGAACGCAGCTAGCTGAATTCAAGTTGTGTAAGCTAATAATTCCCTACCAAGCTTAATTGTAGTGTAGAGGGGTCACATAAAAAAGAAAATGTTAGATGAGATAAAATCTCAAGCACTACGACAAAAGCGAAGTCACAAACCAAAAGTAGCACGAATCATTCCATCAACCTAAATTAACACTTGGCCAGAGCAATCATGATTACCGGAAGCTACTGAGAATTGCCTATTCCACCTAACCAACAGTCGTAACCAGTTTGCACACGCCAGGCCGGCAAGCAGACACTGGCAATGAAGCTAGTGGCTTTGCACATACCTAATGGAGAAGTGGCATATGGTGAGCTTGGTGAGGCACTTGAGACCGGCTACCTCGGCCAGTATGGAGCAAGCGGAGGGCCTGGGCGGCACCATGGAGAGTTCGAGCTCCCTGAGCATGCGCATCCGGCGGAGCGGCGCCGCGGACACCCTGGGCGCGGACACCTTAACCTGGAGGCTCTCGAGCCCGTCCAGGCCGCCCCCGGCCTCCGTGGGGAGCACCTCCACATCGTTGCCGAAGAACTTGAGCGACCTAAGCGCCCCGCCGCCGCCGCCACCGAGGGAGCGCGGGATGAGGTTGTACGTGTTGCGGTAGATGTATATCTCGCGGCCGGGGGGCGGGGGGAGGGGGGCAGCGAGGTCCCAGACGTTGCCGGCGACGTCGGCGGCGTCGGATCTGCGGGCGGGGAGGTCGTCGGCGTCTGTGTCGGAGGAGGCCGGGGCCATGGGGCGCCGCCGGAGACGGTGGCGGCGCCGCGGGGACGGGGTTTTGGGCGGCGTAGCCTAGGGTTTCGTACGGGGAAGCCAGAGAAACGCGGGGGCGGGGGCTCGGAGTTTTCTAAAAAGATTTGTTTATGAATAAAAAAGGAAGTGGGAGGAGAGCGGTGGTGGTGACGCGGAGCCTGAGAAATCCATGGTGGGTCGGACGCGGGAGCGTCCTGGTTCGGTTCGGGCCCGACTTTTTTCTCCCCTGGTCCGGTTCGCTCCGACTTTTTTCTGCCCTGGTTCGAGTCTGTAATCAATATCGACTCGGCCCGACGCCAACTGAAGTCTGAAGCCCAGGATTAGGCCGACTGGTAATTTGATCCGGACCTGACTGGATTAAAAATCCATGACTGTCCATATAGAAAAGTCCACGTCTACATCTTTTTAAAAAAAACACAGCTACAAGTTTGTTTCCAAATTCGTTTGTATCTTTTAGGAAGTAATTCAATTCCTGCTGAAACCGAGAAAAATTGCGGTGTTTGGGACTCATACACTGCTACAATGTGGCGCATTTCTCCCGCCAGAAGTCCAAAATGTACAGAACCCATCCCAAGTTCCCAACGTTTTCGGTCGGAGAAATATTCGAGCAACGAAAATGAAATGCAGTGACGGAGAAAGGAAAGAACTGTGATAAAACTGCCTCCAAAGTAGTAGGCATCACGCAAAAATAAAAAAAACACACAGCATCACAAATTCACAATACCAAATGGATCCTTTTATTCAACTTTATTGAAACAGGGGAGATAGATTTTCAGGTATCTAAAACAACACTTGGGGCACTTGGTATGATTAGTATCAGCATATTACGACGAGGTAGATAACGCGACCTGAGAGTCTCACGGCGTTCGACAAATGCGTAAAAAAACGTAGCACAGCAGCATCGTCTGTCTCAGCGGTTCATCAGGTACACCGATCGGCACCTCACGGCCGGGGAAATGGGTAGCAAGAAGATGGTGGAAGAAGCCGCCGGTCAGAACTGGTGGGACCAGTCTGCGGCGCTGCCAACGCGGGGGATGCTGGCGTCCTGCTTCTTCTTAGCCTCGCTGTCGACCTTGAAGGTGGAGCCGCACATCTGGCCCTGGCTGTCGACGCGCGGCACCGCCTTGACCTCGTGCAGCGGGTGCTCGAAGCTCTGCAGCCCGCCCGAGGTGGTGTAGAAGCAGCCTGATGGATGAACATGGATGATGAACTAAGTTGGTGATCACGCCGTCACATTGCAGAGTTCAGACTGAACTCTGGAGAACGGAGGTGCGAGGATGAAGATGAAGTGATGATCACTGAACGGAGTTCTGTTCTTGTAGTTACCTTTGGGGAATGGCGCGAATGAGTTGCCGCAGCCCGTCTTGAGGAGCCCAGCGTCGTTGGAGAAAACCATATGGTCCTCGGAGTCGACGCCCCAGAAGAAGGGGATGCTGCCATCAGCGTCCTGCGTTCAGGCACGGCATTGCAACTCAGCCACAGTCAACGAGGTAAGGAAAAATGCATGCTTCAGGAAGAAGAGATGGTTGCATGATCGCACTGCACTGGGTGTGGACTTACAGCAGCAACGAAGGTGGATTTCGACATGGTGTCGTACAAGATGAACGCGAACTTCCCGCTGAGATCTCTCACGACCTGGCTGGCTGGGACGGGCCCCCTGTCCCTGAGGGTTCTGTAGGCCTCAATGAGGATGGTCACCTCGTTCGCAGTCTTGCTCAGGCCATAGTGCTGCTTCAGGTTGGCAATGTTCTCAATGTGCCCTTGGAACAGGCAGAAGATGTCATTCACAGCACCAAACAACCTGGGTACGAGAACAAGGCACAGAGTCAGGTAAATGTAATTCAGCCAATTGTAAGGATATATAGATAACAAAAGAACTCTCAGAATCAATCACGATTCAAGGCAAGCGTAGTATGTGTTGCAATGCACTTTCTCCAGGTCAAAATGACCTTGTTTGAAAGAAGTTACATGCTGTGCATTGGACAGAATTCCCACACGCCTAAAAAGCCATGCTACTGTGTGAAGCATTATCTTCAGTGGTTGGACTTCCTTCACTACACCAATAGCATGATGCTTCAAATACAACAGACTTGTGTTGTTTTCATATCACGGATGCACATCAATGCCAATTATGTTTCGTATATGAAAAACTTAGCAGGCTAATAATAGGTTGGACAAATACAATGCACTTTGAGTTAGTTGAAAGGGACTCGACTCCGGACGGATCCACAACCATTTTTATTTGCAGTAAACGACGTGTTACTACCTAAATAAAAAATCACCAGTTACCATCATCCTCGTTTGTGCTGGCAAGGAACAATAGTTTACATGTATCAAGTTGACATGTAATTCAGTTGTGTCGACAATACATGGGTATGGTATTGGACATCAAAAGTCCAGCATTATCTATTTGTTGAATATTTAGACTACACCGACATGTATGACATTCAGATATCAAGTGTAACACATAGAATGTACAAAAGAAAGATGTAGCTACACAGAAGGTTTAGCCAAGGCTCTCGTACTCATAGCAGATCCAACTCCCCACAAGAACTGGGAGGTCTCTCTTTACATTGGTAACAATAATTTACATCTGATAAGATGGTTAGACTCCAAAATCAGAATAACACAGCTAGCAGTTTGAACAAAATGGCTTAGGATAAGGCAAAAAAACATCCTAGAGGTAAGTAGTTAAAGCAAATGCTTGTACGATGTGACTGAATGTATCGAGAACTAGAATATTCTTTCTTTCTTCCTTCACTAACTGCTGGATGGTCCGACTTCATTTCAGAAACCAATACCATTCCTTATGAAATTCCATATACCCCTTAACAAAATCCATTCTAGCACAGTCAATATTGCCTAATAAACAGCACTACCGTAAATACATGCACATACTTTAAATGGAGGGTGTGGATCATGTGTAGGTGGGTGTCAATCAAGCAAAAGGTTAATGCCAAGCATGACACTAAAATATTTTCTCTATGCATTCCTGACTCCAACTCAACTTACACAGATTGATGAAATAGAATTTCACTATCGATAATCATGCATGAACAAACAATACATCAAAAGAAACTAACTCTTTCAAACCCAATGTACAAGTTCTTTTAATTGACTTCACTAAATTTCGCCTGAACCGAATCATAAGAGAATACTAAACGAACAACCCATTGTGCTCATCACAAATGTGCTGACTCTACTAACTTCACTTCTTGGTCAGATCTAAGCAATTAGAAGGACATGACTTGCCACTAAGCCAAAAAACAACCCCAAAATTTATCCAAGAAACGCTAGAGATTACATGTTACACCATATAACCCACAAGGCCCGCACCAAATCAAAATCTGAACATAATTGGCCATCGTCCATTTCATCCTAGCAAAGAGAAAGAGCAAACCAACTTGAACCCCCTCCCCCCCCCCCCCCACCACCCAAAAAAAAAAAAGAAATACCCCCACCCCAGAAAAAGTCTCCCCAAGAATCGCGATGTAAAGCACTGGCAGGACTAATCGAAGGCCACATAGTTAGCTAGCCCCAAGAAACCGAAAGAAAAAGAAGATCTCGATACATTCCAACCGGAACCTCAAAAAGTTTCACCCCGTTCCAACCCTCAAGAAGCGATCACATCACCGAATCTTAGGCCGGAGGACACGAACACCACGCATTTGTGCATCGCAAGGAGCCATTACAAGCATAGACTCGGCAAAAAGACAAGCACGGGAGAGCACAGCACCTGGAGACGAGGGGGTTCTGATTGGCCGCCGAGTACGCGAGCGCGCCAGCGGGGCCCAGGCTGACGGTGACGGCGCCCTCGTGAGCACCGGAGAATCCCTTCATCAGCGCGCCCACGCTGCCTCCGCCCCCGGCGGCCGCGCCGGCGACCGGCGGGCTGCGGAGGCCCTCCGGGCACTTGGCAACCGTCGGATCGAACACCGCCAGCATCTCGCCGCCGTTCGATGCGACCGCTCTCTCCTCCTCTCTCTTTCTGTGCGCTGACTCTTCTTGCTTCTCTGATTCTGTGCGCTAGGACACGGAAACGCTGAATGCCACAAGTCAGCATATATACAAATTTCGGTTCCCATTTTGCCCTTTGGTCGGTTGTAGGATTTTGTTTTCTTGGTTTTCTTTGATCAAATAAATTGCCATGTTTTTCTTGGAAGGGGCTGGAAGCCCTGAGGTAAGCAGTGCTTACACCCCTGGTCTTACACAAAGTACCTAGGAGAAGAATAAAAATACAGCAAAGCACACTATAACTACTTCTCTAGTTCTGACAATTAGCAAAGATGACTCTAGCAAATAAAGAATTACAAAACAAAACACATGGGACTTCTACGTTACCACCGACCAGCTCGATCGTCCGCCGAGTGCCAAGCTCAAGCTTGACGGAGACCAACACCGAGGATAGGTACCATATCTTCCATCCAAGATGGTAAGGGGACACCAGATATTAGTAGTAGATCGTAAGAGAAGAAAGCTATTGTGGGTATGATAATCACCTTGCAGTACATCTAATGACATAAATTTGGCACCACCACTACCGGAGAAGAGAAAATCGACAGACCATAAAGTAGATCTAGTGTTATCGGTGTTTGAACTGAGGACCCAGAGAGCTAAACTTGTGCTATCGATGACCCAAGTACAAAGAAACCCTCCCTAAGAGATTGAATCAATCTCCAGCCTTTCTGCTAACCGGCTAGAAGTGGCGTCATGGCCGAAGAAACAAATGTGTCACCATAGAGAAGAATCTAGATCTACATAGTAAATATCTATAATCCTCGCTAGAA
Source organism: Phragmites australis (assembly GCF_958298935.1). NCBI lineage: Eukaryota > Viridiplantae > Streptophyta > Magnoliopsida > Poales > Poaceae > Phragmites > Phragmites australis. The sequence goes on from NC_084923.1 coordinate 44,230,576, forward strand.
GACAGAGGGACCATCAAAGACGAAGGTGGAAGTGGATCCACAAGAGTAACCTCAGGTTCACCCTTTTTCTGTACTGTAGCAGGAAGAAAATGCCATGTTTCCTAGGTACCCAGCAGTTTTATTCTGTTTCAGGGAGCACCTTTATGTTTATTCAATTTCTCACATGGCTTCTAAACCACAAAAACTAATAAAAGATCACGATCGATTCGACCAAGCTGGTCTTGAGGTATAAATAAAGGTATTTGAATAATCTACCTTTCGAAATGTGAAAGAAATTGCTGCGCACAGTTTGTGACTAGTTAAAAAATAGTTGCATCTGTCTATTTTGCACTAGATGTGTCCACAAATCGTATCCTAGGTAGTCTGGTAATTCGGTGAACAAAAAGTCGCTTGTCCTTATCCGGTTTACATTCAATATTCCACCGCACGCTGACGTGGAGAAGCGTAAAAGGACTGCAATTATCGTATTGACCAGGGTAGATTAAGCATAACCAGCTGGGAGTTCTAGCTAGCAAATGCTGACAGAAAACCACCGTTTCAAAAGTCGACAAGCCAATGCCCACATATCCGGATCCATCGTGGAAGATTGGAAGCCTTCATCATTGACTGATCCGCGTGCTCTATCTTAGGGTCCGGAAACAAATTTGCCTTAGTTTTTTTTTAGCTTTGCATCCTAGTTCTATCTTAGATTTAGAGTTTGTATATTAAAATAAAATGATTTAAAACTCTGTTTATAGTTTAGAATAAAATCTCACACAAATATCTCTAATATTTCTAACTCTTAGATCAACAATTTCTAGAACTAAAGATATTTGAGCTCTGACAACTCTTAATCTAATCAGACCCTTAATCTAATCCACCTGTTTGGTGCGGAGAAAGGAATTATCGTGGGATCATGGACCGATCCTAGAATGATTTGGTGGACCGAGTGGAAACATCGAGACGACGCGACTGCTGGCCCAATCAACTAACTCAAATCTCAAGGATTGGTTCGAGTTTGTAGATGTTAACCTGCCAGTGATTTATTTTCGCATGCTAATCCATTTTATAACAAGGCCTACAGCAGCGTTTACTTTTGCCTGTGTACCGAAAGTTGTATTTCAAATTTGCAACGAACTAGTTGCTGAAGGTACAGATTTTACGTTCGAAATGATTTTGGGACAATTGCTTCAGATCATTAGACTTCCAACTGAACCATGGACAGGGCGCGTCAGTTTGTTCAGCAAAATCTCTCGCATGTATCTGCAAACTGACTGACTGAACAGAAGGGTGCTCAAATTACACCCAGTCAATGAATGAACAACACTTCTAGTGGGGGTGGAGAGAAAGAAAGGAAAAATAACCTAACACCCTTTTCCTTGCATTCCCAAACAAAACATCAACAATACATCATCGTCATCATCCACCTCAACCGGCATAATTACCCTGTACAAACTTTACAAACACTGGCACCTACCCCGCATGAATCCTTTTCTCCTCAAAAAAGCAAGGAGAGAAGGTAAAACCACCAGATAATTCACAATATAAGATTATGATGTCAGCACAGCAACGCCTCGATCGCCTCATCCTTTTGATGTGTTTCTGCTGTATTAAGTCTCCCATGAATTGTTGGATGGCCTGGGCATCGAAGGAAACCTTCATATAGCACGTTTATGCACGTCAAGGCAGAATCTGAACTCTTTCGTCAATGCATTTTCTATGTGCAGGTGAATCCCGATATTTCTCTGTCGTTATGAATCCTTAAAACTGTCATCTTTCAGTGACCATGAAAGCAAGTGACCACTGGCATCCCCACTCAGAAGCTGTTTCAGGTCGGGAGGTATACAAAGGGCAGTGACTGGGTACTTATGTGACTTGAGCACCTTCTGAAGAAGTAGCCTATACTCCGGTGCTTGGCCGTTCAGGCCCAGCCCCCCAAAGGTGATTGCAGGCGATTTGCTTTTGCTATTTGCTGCCTCATCAGACGAGCAGTGCACCATCTTCCATACCTTAACAGCACCGCTTTGATGACCTGTCACATACCAGTTTGTCTCCTGCCAGTCTGAGTGTGTAGTGCTTGCCACAGATAAGATGAGATCAGAAGGAAACTGGGAGGTGTTCACCACAGCAAGGCAGTCCCCGTTTATGCTCCAAACAGCAAAAAGAACACCAGCACCTGTCAGAATCTCGCCAGTGAGGTTGTTCACATGTAGCGCAGTCACTGATGCTGGGAACTTTGGTAGCTGCTTCACAAAGACCAGGCTTGTCAGGTCCCACAAGATCACAGAACAGTCGTCAGAGCCTGAGACAATTAATGAGTAAGGCTGGCTGACATAGACGCAAGTTATCTTGCCCGTGTGAGCACACAAAGCCTTCTCCATTCTCAGGAGACGGCGATTGCCATCCTTCACAAATCTCCACACTGCAACAACTCCGTCATCACCACCTGTGGTGAGAATGTTGCCATCATGGCTCACTCCAGTGCACTGAATTTGACTACCACCATGAAGGTTTTCATGAGTAGATAGAAGTTTATCCTGGTCATAGGTTAATAGTCTCAAGCTGCGGTCAGGGAATCCCCAGGAAATGTATTCACTATAAGTTACTGGCTTGAGCAAGCTGTTAGCTGCGGCAATTAGGATCTTATCGTTGTAGGTGACAATCTGGGACACTGAAGATGCTGTCTTGCGAATCTCTTGGTGTGTAAGATAGGCACTGTATCGTAGAGGATGAGGAGGGATTTTCCTGTCAGTCCGTCGCTGTGGATGTGGTTTTTGGAATAACTGTTTTGGGGTCTGACCAAAGTGGTTGATCTGTGCCAGTATTGAAGCCTTCATGGTAGGATCTGATACTGCATCTATGTCAACATTGCCTTCATATGTGTAGTGATAGAAGACATTGATGGCATCTTCGGCTGCCTGTCGTATACAAAAGAAAATAGGCATCAGAAATCACGTTGGAAAATAAGAGTGACACTACAAAATGAAATACATAACACCAACAGGAATACTCTCTCTGTTTCACATTGTAAGTCACTGTAGTTTTGTATTTGCAAAAGTCAAAACCCTTTGCCAGCACAATATTATAGAAATCAATGGTTAAAATTACATCTCACAGACCATGGAAAGTAAAAAAACATACAGAATGAAGCGGATGGATTGACCAAGTCATTAGAATGCTGCTCAGGACCCGAGGACAAAAACAAAACTATGGACATGTTAAGCACCCTTGCTGCTACTGGCATGGCACAAATTTATGAATCTATAAAAGAAAACACCACTTTTGTTTTAAACCCAAATATATTTGTGCTGTCATGTGACAGCAACAGCAACACCACTAGGGACAAAATAGGAATGCAGAAACCTGACATGCTTAATACCTTTCCTCTCTGCTTATATCCAAAAATAATATCAATCCAACGATGCAGATTCTCAGATACATAGTCTGACTCCAAGGCTTCCCGGTGCTTCCTGATGAATTCTCTTGTGCTACCTTTAGCCCAAGGTGGCAAAACAACATCACCAACCTGAAAGCATTATTTCAAGAAGTTATATGTTTGCCTCTCACAAATGTGAGCTTCTCTACATCTAGCGCACAGATTAGTGCATGAACTTTTGTGAAAGTATACCTTCTCTCCTGATTGTTTCTCCCCCAGGTCGAGATTAAACCGGTTCTCCAAAAATTCAGGCAAATAATAGAACTCAGGAATCAGTTCTTTCACATCTGATGTGTTGCTCTTGCCAGCAGCGCTTACCCATGTATCTCTCACACTGTTGAATAACCGGTCTGCATGGTCAAATTGCCCACCCTGCAATTTCTGATTTTCTGTGCTAAAAGGAGGCAACCTTAAAAGATAGAAAAGGACAATCCCAGCACTTGAATAATGAGAACCATAATGGAACTTTGGTACATCAGGGTCATCCCAGCTATCATACCTGAAAGGAACAAAATAAAGTATTTCAATTGATAGTTAGATGAACAGACCTTTTACGTTTAGCAAAGTTAAAGATGTTATATTTTTTAATTGAAAAAGAAACAAAAGAAGTATATTGATTGATGTTAAATGAACAAACCTCTTACGGAATTCCTCTTCTCCTTCCTCTGTTTGACATCCCATAGGTTTATCAAGCTTACGAAATGTCTGTGGGTTCCTCAGATCTAAAGTATCGCTCTCATAATCTGCAAGAATCCATGGAAACACTGGGTACTGTGTGAGGTCACTATACCCTCGACCAGCAAGTGTATTTAGATGCATCAGATATTGGAAGTTGGTGATTTCTCCACTTTGCCATCTTTTAGAGAAGGATTTTGCCATGACTTTGAAAATACGGCTCCCCTCACCGCTGTCCTGTTTTGAGGATGCTGATATTGTCGTGTCCAACCTGTGAGAAAGCATGTTTTTGTGAATTATTAGCAAAGTGCCCATGCTCAAGAGACCTAATGATAAGTAAAAGCATTAAAATGCCAAGTTTTACAACTTCAGATAGTTCACAGAATGCATAATTTAACAGAAATCCTTCCACTAATTTGGATGAGGCCATGCAGAAAGAAGAGCATTTACAGAGCGCCAGTATCTAACTGAAAAGGAGCTTATTATGGCATCCTTCCAAAACTAACAATATTTACTCTGCTAGTAAAAAGCATAATAGACATCTAAGATTTGAGTGAAAATAGGCAGCCAGTTACCAGCAGAATCAAGTAAACCTACCAGTCTAGGGAAAAAACCACAAGAACCGCTCAGGTGAGCCATGATCCTATGGGAAGTAGGAATATACTCTAAGATGGTTTTGAAACAATAGATCCTAAATACCAGAACTTAGACAATAACAAATTTGACAGTGACATGTTTAACAACGTAGCAAGCCATTGACAAAAAGTAAATTCCCTCACATAGAGACATGAATGTTAATTCCTCTGGCAGATGCTGTCATGAATTGCTGCTACCTATTACCTTTCATGCCATCGTAATTCTACAGATTGCCAATTAATTGTTTTGAAATCATTTCAATTCTAGTAGGAAGTGGTGTCAAATCTCAATGCTAAGTAAATGAGCATGGTAACTACTGAGTATATGCAACTGCAAAGGATTAAGAATACAAACATGCTATTCCGTGGGAGATTCATGGCGATCAGATTTTTGAACACTTCCTCCCTCTCCTTTTTGTGGAAAACTAGAAGCTCATTGCAACCATCCATGCTGAAAATCTCGATTGCAACGGGGCGGAGCTGATAATCACGTTTTAGTAGCTCATGAACGCTATCAAGCTTCCACATATGCCATCGATGAGGCAGGTTGCTGCTGCTGCAAAGCTCCTCCTTACCCCAAGCACCTCCATTGTATGCCCATGCTCTGCCACCAAAAAAAACCTTTGCTGTTGCACCCCACATGGAAGGTGATTTCTGCTGAGATTCACCGCTTCCCATTATATCCTTGTTCACACCTAAAGCTTGATCAATGACAGAGAGCTCACCTTCACTGCCCTTTTCACAAATGCAATTGGAATCATCGATGTAGAAGTTCTCAATAATGTATAAGCAAAGTTCTCCAATCAGAAATATTCCATCACGCTTATCAAGACCAGCAACCCGTTCACAGTTGTATTGATGCCTTATTTTTTCAGAGGGTTCCAGATAAGGTCTGATAAGATATTCACCATTGTCAAGCAACTCCTTTTCTGATTTATTCTCTGAGGTTCTTGCCTCAGTACCTTTAACTGAAGGTACCCTTCTTGGTGAACTAAGTTCAGGTTTACCCTGGTGACTCTCTGTCATGTGATAAGAAAGGGAACTTGATTTAGCTCCAAATTCTGTCGCAGAGTAAAGACTCTGTTCGTTAATGCTGCTTTTATCATCAGTCCAGCCAATTGGAGCTGACATTGTGCTTCCTCCTTTAAATATGTCATCGTCATCTTTGAACGATGCAAATTCAGCAGCATCAAGTTCCTTCTGTTCAGTGTCATAGGTCAAAAGATTCAAGCCTGACATTGTATCTGACCCAGATGTCATCAACATGTCTCCATCCTCTTTATTGGTCATCTTAACATCATCCAACCCAAGGTTGCTGATTAGAACATTCTGAATAGTATCTATCTTAAATTTGGAATGTTCAAGTTTCTTCCGCATTCTATATGGTCCTTCAACAGCACATAGCTGCCACGCAGGTTCTGTGGATAATTGTTGCATGGGAAAAATACCTCTTTCATGTACAAGCTGTTGGAGCTGGCTTTTCCACTCACTTTCTCCATGTAATATCCATCCATATTTGTCTTGACGAATTGCTCTTAGCTCTGTAGACATCACATCACGAACCAAATCAAGATTATACCTCCGCTCATTTATCTGCTCCCAGTGTCTGGCATCTAGTTTTGAAGATTCACGTGATTTTCGTACCATCTCTTTCTTTCGTCTGGCTTCCATCCCTTTTATTCTTACGCCAGGAAATTTTGCTGAGCCAGTGATATATTGAACCCACATTATTAGAGCACACTGGTCCAACACTTTACTTATTGTTTGCTGAGAACTCTGGAGCCATTCAAAGAACATCGAGGTCCTTCCAGTGAGCAATTTGTCAAGCCCTCCATGCAGGATGTCCATTTGTTGCCCTTGGTTAGGCTTGCAAACTAGCAGGTCCTCAAGAGATTGGCGACGATGCACTAACAAGTATTTAAGTAAATCCACCGCCAAGTTTTGAGCAGTTAGTCTCTTGTCACGGAGAAGTGCCATTAGATTTATGCAGAAACAACACATTAGATCAGTATCAACATTACTTGGGCACAGCACCAGCCTCTTGTTGGCAATTAGAAGCTGAAGAACTGTACAAATATCAACAGAAAAATCTTCCTGGTAAGGTTTAGAAGCTAAACTCCTCCCAGTTTCTGTTAGGAATGCAAGATTTGCAAGCAGGTCATCTTCCCCCATATTTTTAAGGAATGTTGGCAGGAAACAGTACATTATCATCCGGTTTGTGTTCTTCAATATGGCATGGATGTAAGGATCGAGTTGTCTGCTTCCTCGAGCAATGGATAAAATACCTTTACCTGGAGGTACTGCATCTTCTATACGGCCATCTTTATTAGCAAGCTGCAGCATCGACATTAAGAATTCTAGTGTTCGTAGCACCCCGAGTGGGGTTGGAAAGCAGCCCATGTACACACGATCAACTATCATCCAGCAAAGTGGGTCCAAATTGACAGACCAACGGCTCTTGTCAAGTTTCTTCCCGTCTTCTTCATCATCAAGTAAGAGTTTTCTTTCAAGGAAGTTCATCAATCTGCTTAGGCACAGGCCTTGGAAAACCAGAGCAGAATCAATATCAACAAACAAAGGCACGGACTCCAAAATGCTCTCAATAAAAAGTGTCGCTTTAAGCTGTTCCGAGATAATGTCAGCAAGGATTTGAGCAACAAAATCAAGAACAGCAGTAGCTCCTGCAGAGCATGGGCCGCCCCCGTAACCTAAATCATCTATGTCGAGCAAAAGCTTGGAATTGATTGGAAAAAGTGTATTCACTGCAGGTGACCCCAGCATATTTGTCTTCAGATCAGGGGACGAATCCAGGTCTATCCCAGACATAGATGAAGCCATGGATGGAGAAGCTGTCAGGTGTCTACCATCACTATATGATCCTGCACTACCAAGCCAAGGTGTGAATGGGCCCATGGGAGATGCTGTAGGGGTACTTCCTGCTCTGTGGGTTGATCTCTCAGATAGAACAGGAGATCCAACATTATTCATAGAAACTGAGTTGGGTGAATCAGCTAGTTGGTGGGATTCAGCAAAGCCATTTGAACTTGGAGCTGAGATCCGTCCTTGATCATGAGCCTTCTGAAACATTTGGTTCGCTTCTCCATTTAAAAACTTAGTGCTCAGCTTCTGATTGGTAGAATCATCTGCTTTTACTTCAGCATTTTCAAAAGAATTTTGCACGCCTGTACTTTCTGAGCTGGAACTTTTCTGCTCCTGAGGAAAACTTGCAACACTCAATGTTTTGGCAGATTGTTCCTGATCATGTGGTAGATTTGAAAAGGTGTCCTTTGAACTTCTATTGTCATCATCATGGATATTCTTCTCATCTGTTGCGGCAGTTGTTAGATCTTTTGCCATTCTCAAGGCACAATCAGACCTGCATAACCAAAAAAGGGCTTAATATAAACATTTAGAGCACCTAGTAACTTGATATATGCACATTGTACAAACCTTACACAAGAGAAATATAGATCAACACAGTTCTCTAGGAAATCATGTCGCCTGCAAACAGCAGAGAATGGTGGGCACATCTTTACCAAATCAACCATGAACCTCAATACTGAAGTCACAACAGCAGGTGCTGCGGCTTCACCACCCATTAACCTTGCTGCATATGTCTTATGCATCAGAGCTTCTCCTTGAAGATCACTTCCCATGTCCGATGTTGCCTCAACAAGATCTGCGACCAAGGTGCCATTAAAATGTGAAAGATTGCTATTCTGATGCGCAAGCATAGATTTCATAATCAAGGAGTCAAATGTAGCTTTTGCCATTGCAATTATAGTATCCAATAGATCCACAAACTTCAATTCTCCATAGTTTCCATCACTAGGCATGAGAGCATGGAAATCAAGCATACGGACCTCCGGTACTCTAGGATAAACAGGCTTCCCAAACACCAAACAAAACAATATATAGTATATTTCTGGAGAATCATGAAAGCTTAGAAGCATATGATTCAACCCTTGAAAACCTCCGCTTGCACGGAACTTCAGAGCAAATGTAGTGGATGATGTAAGGCAAACTCCTAAAAGAGTTGTGATCCATCTCATACTAGTCGGATGCACAGCTTCATCAAGGAAATATGTGACCAATCTGGATGAAACAACTTTATGCCATTGCTCCAGCAACTCTTCGGCGTTTATGGTTACTTGTAGATCAATAAGCATTTCCAATAACATGTTCCTCACAATGACATGTTTTCCCATAGCCTCCCGGACAATCTGACGGTTTGGTGTAAGCTCTGGAGGGTCAAATGTCATAATTATGAATCTTACAACAAGCTCCAGCTCAGAAGCTAGAAAACCATCCTCCAGGATGACACCTAGTAGCACAACTAGCTTCTCCAGCACAGGAATTTCGACATCACCACGTTGTAAAGTAACAAGAAGATGCTGCACAAGATTGATTCGACGCAATATTGTGAGGTTGTGATTTCTAAACCAATGCATTGATACCATCCTCTCAAGAAATCCGAGAAGAGTTATTTGTACTGATATTGGAGCAGCAACCCATATAGTCCAGTCCAAGAGAACATGTTCAACCATATCGGCATTTGACAAGACTATAAATTCAGAAGTCTCGCCAGCTAACTCAGCATTCTCCAGCTCAGACAGGTGGCTAAATGAATCCTTTTGGGCTGAAAAGTCATTCAAATCCCCATGTGATCCAACAGAAGACACATCATCGCCGAACTTGGGTAAGGTAAGATCATCAAAACTGACCTCTGGGGAGATTCCAGATGCATAGCTTGCTGTTCGATTTATATTTGATTTCTGTGGCTCAGGAAAGGAGGCCTCACAGGCAGCGATACGGAAGAAGATATCAAGAGACTGCATATCAAATAGTGACATTCTCCTATGCAGAAAAAGTGCCAGAAGATGATACCCCCTCAAGGCCTGCATGTTCTTCACATTTTGATGGCTCTGCTGTAGAGATAATGCAAGCAACTCCAGTGCCATATGCAGCATATCCCTAGTCTCAGCAGCTTCAACAAGAGCAAGCACAACAGGCATCCCACCAACTGTTTGAACAGTGTCACCAATTGTGCACTGATTACAAATGTAAACATCACCACTTAGACGTCCATATCGTGGTATACCTGTCAATATGAATCAACTAAATGAATCATGGCATATTCCAATTGAGAAACAAAAATGTAATTAAATAGCTGTACAGCATTCACGAACCTCCTATTGGGGATGCAGCAGCAGAAGTTGGATCAACAAGATTCAGCAACGAAAGAGTCCCAGATGCTCGAAAAGCATCTGATGATGTTCCATCAAACACAAATATTAGCTTCCTCCCGGACAATTGTAAGGAGAGATTTCTTAACCGTTCCGTGTCCCAAACAATTCCACTGCTCTCAAGTCTAGAGTTCCCTTGTTTCATTGAACTATCAATGCGCTGGTTGCTTGAAGGTGCAGGTACTTCTACTTCTAGTGAATCCAGGATTGCCATTACCTCCCCACCGCAGGCCCGGTTTGGGACAAATCTCAGAAGATCAGTGTCCTGGAATAACCCTTGGTACCCGTGTCCAAGAATGTACATGAAACAAATGCTCCCGGGTGTCAAGACCTCCTCAAAAAGATAACAACAGCGGAGCCGCCATGATAGGTCAGAAACTTTCCCGCGGATAGCAGGTGTACCAAGTGTTACCTGCAAAGATTTACCAAACGGTGATGGCGAGTATCCAAGCTTGCCAGTGTGCCTCAGCTTTCCATCAAGATAAAGGCTAGCCACACTTGCTTGAAAAAGGCCAGCTAGTGCATTTGGCTTACTATGAACAACAGCAAGATGATGCCATTTTCTTTCTTCCATTTCAATTACTGGAAATGACAATGAACTTGAATTGCCCGTAGATATAGTAAAAACACCATTATCATGGAGATAAAGTTCAGCATACAAAGTGCTGGCATCATCCACTGCACCTAAAGAAAAGATGCGCAAAACTTGCCCACTCCTTTTACCATAGGCCCCTTTTGATGTTTTTTCTGCTTCCTTAGACTGGCTTTTAAAGAAGTTCTGATACTGGAACCAGCAAACAAAAGAGTACCCAGAAACAGGTGGCCATGTCCTTTCTCCTAATGAAACTTGAATAGATGCATGGCCAGATTTGCTCATGTCCATCTCAATGAAAGGAGCTAGAGAAACATTTCCTTGTCTGACATCTTCCATTTGAATTAACTTGTCCATCATATTAACAAAAAGATGACCTGAACGCTTCACTTTCAGCTGAAGAATATATCTCATAAGAAGTCTTAGTTCGGACGAAGACAACCTGAATAAAAAATGAGCAATCATGTACCACAAAATAACAAGACGAGAACTGTTGCAAACTTGCAATGAGAATGCAATGGAATTTCATGAGACATAGCTGACCTGTAAGCACCTAGCAGTTCAACAATTCTCAAAGCATGATTAAGAATAGGAGAGGAACCCTCTAAAAATGGGCTGATTGTCTCAAGTAGAAGGCCAACACATCCTGTATAACAAACAAGTAACAAAAACATAAGGTGCTCTTGTCAAACGGAGTCAAAAGAAAAAGGGTAACAAGAATATCTTTGCCCATACCAACAGAAGTTAAATTCTCCTGGTTGAAGGGACCAGCATTTGCAAGCTTCTCAATGAATCTCAGTAACTCAAGTTGAACTTTAGGTGTAAATATCAGCAAGGAACGGATTAGTACAACAACTGCACTAGCATTATACACCCGCTCCTTGTCAAGCCTTGAAAGTCCAAATGAGGTTGCAGACAAGAAGCCGCCCAGTTCATCCTCTGAAGTTTCAGATGAAATGCTCTCTACCTGAAGGTTACTGGTGGGAGGAAGAGTAATCTCAAGTGCAAGCTCAAGCAAAAGCATAATAACTTGTTTTTCGCAATCCACACAAAGCAACCCAGATTCAGAGAGAAGATCACAGAAAGTGTTTGACGACAGGATTGTATGCAGCCTTATCCTATTGACAGAATTATTGCATACTGCAGCTGTCATAGCTCGCAATAGAAAACCAAAAATCTTCATGTGAGCATGCAAGGATGATTCAGCCTCTTCATTTTCACTGTCATTCTGGAAACTATGCAGCGTTGTTAGCATCAGAGAAAATCCAGTGGCTTCTCCAAAAATTCTTTGTGCTGAATTGTTTGCCCCAAGAATGCGCCATAAAGCACCAAATGTATCACACTTTGCATCATTATCAAGCTTGAATTGAGAACCTGATGAGGTCGATACCATCCCACTCTTCAAGATCTCAATCAGTGACCCTATTTCTTCTGGATGAGCCTGACAACGAGAATTTTATAGGTAAAATAAGTCAAGTTCGCATGGCAAGCTGCTAATGTTTTAAAAAAAATGGCAAGATGCTAAAAATTCACTCGGCGTGCTTAGGAATGTACAGCTAGCATAGGATAAAGGGTCCTTCAACTGAGACCCATGAACTAGAGAATTCCATTTTTTTTCTCGAAAACGCAAGAGAGTTGTGTGTAATATTATATTAAGAGAGAGAGAGAGAGAGTACAATGACGCCATGTCTAGCGCAAACATCCTTACGAACACAACAACCACAAATGATTTAAGCCACATTTAAGCCCCTAAACTAAAAATTGTTTCAGAAGAAAAATGATTTGTTCTTTTCATGTGAGAGCAAACTACAAACACAAACCTGAAGAGAATCTTCAATTATCAGGCACAACAATAGTCGCAGTACACCAGATCTGTGGCTTTCAGATACCAAGAAAGGAAGAATGATGTTGACACCATTAGACGATCGGAATGATTGCTGGTTAGGCTCAGCTCTCTTCAGCAGATAAAAAAGACAATCCCAAGCAACAGAAATTGTTCCGTCATCTTCAAACATGGGAATTTTGGTGGAACTAGAAGCCACTAACTTTGGTGAAAGAATTGCATCTTTGTCGTCCACAGTCTTCTGAAAATCACTTGCATTGGATGTCCTTTCTGTAGAGCCAGAGGCCTTATTTTGCTGCTCATCTCCAAAGAAAAGCTTGTTTTGCTTCAAGTCATCTAACAATACCCCCAAGACGCCCACTTCTCTGAGTACTTTCTTATACTGCTGATCAAAGGACAATAGCTTTACGAAGAACGAAAGCACTTTATGCTTAAGACTGGTAGAAATTGGTTGCTGCAATAAGCAACAGAGTGACAACAACTCCTGCTCAGGAATGCAGTTTACAACAGTGACAGCATATTCCAAAATTTTTAAGATGACCTCTTGTAGTGCTGCAGGAAAGCTGCCCATGTTTAGGATGAAAAGAGGAACAGTTCGCAGTTGTTGGCATAACTTGTAATTTTCAAGATGGCTTGAGAAAATCTTGAACATTCTATTAAGAACTTCAGCTTGCACTTCCAAGTTGTCGGCCTTCAGAAAAATATCCTGTAGCATCTGGATGGCATCAAGATCTTTTACCTTGGGGCTATTAATTTCCATCACGTCATCAAACTTGTCAGCAGATGGAGTTCGGCTTCTGTTGTGGCCCATTCCTTTCACATGAGAAGATTTTGAACTTTTACCACCGCCATTTTCAGAAGGTCCAACTTGTGACAAATTTACAAGAACATCAAGCAACCTATACAACTGAGGTGAAAGATCACGTGAGAATATATCTTGTTCTAATCTGTGAGAAGGATCCAATCCATCCTCTTCGGATACTAACTTGGGTGAGGATTGGAGAGTCTGGCTTTTGTGTAAGCTGCATAGCGTAAGAGCAAATTGAACAAGGAACTGGTAGCCATGAGCATTGTGTATGTCTTCCCTGAGCCTTATGGACCCAGACTCTGCAGGTTAAACCAAATATCACAATATTAGCACACAACAAGAGTAACCAATTAATTTGCACAAACAACAACAAAGCCTTTAGTCCCAATCAAGTTGAGGTAAGCTAGAGATTGAAACCCAACAAGAGGCACATGAACAAAAAAGAAAAGGCCATTTAACCTGTAAAGATTGGAAATTTTGAAACAAGCCATCTCTACTCCAAAGAAATGCATCTGAGTGGCAAAAATCTGTCAATACTTACCAGGCCTGTAAGACAACTCAACACATTCCAGTAACAAATCCACAATGCCCATGGTGTAAGCAGCATCACCACTCTGATGATTGAAATCTTTCACGGCCATAAGGAGTACTTTAATCTAAAAGACACGATCGATAAAGAGTTAATAAGATTAATCAGAAATATATGCAAAATAATAGATGTTCCAGCAAATAATAAAAGGAAAACTGCCACAGGATGGTGGTCGCAACTGTTAGGAATAGCAACTTGTATTCAATAGTAGCCCTTGAAGACAATATATAGAGTATATGAGGAGTATAGGATAAGGACTCTAGTAGCATAACATATATGTAATGGATAAGGACTTTATATTCCTAACAACCCCCTCAAATGCAAGGTGTATGCAATAGCGTTGCATTTGAAAGAGGTGACACTAGATAATAGATTTAGACTAATACATCCAAAAAATGTCTCTTCAAAGCCATCGTAGAGTGGAGCCTTTGTGATCCTATCAAAGAGTAGAATCGTGATGATGAAAACAAATAATGCTCTTGGTCAAGAATTGCAACAAAGCAATGACGAGTAGCAAGACAACAAATAAAGTTGTCACTAAAGCTACGAAAAAACCAAGATGACACAAGAATGCCCTAAACCAAGATGACGAGTAGCGAGACAACAAAAGAAGTTGTCACAAAAGCTACAGAAAAATCTAGATGGCCAAGTTGCATCAATAACGACTGGAAAGAAATCGACGAATGGATAAAGAAATATGTGGACTCACACGGCATAAATGAACTCAAAGTAAGACTGAGACTTGAATGGAGACAGACCTCACACAACAGCAGGCCACCACACCTAAGACGCAACGAAATTGCAGACACTCTAATATGAGACTAAGACATTAGCAGGCAGTAGTGAGATACTAACAGTGGAGATGAAGGGTGACTCCCCCCTCTGTGGCAATGTAGACGAGTTGTGATGAAGATGAGCGACGAGCGGTGTTGAAGGAGTAGAACCAGTGACGCGGTCAGCGGCTCACGCAATCCAGATCTTGGAAGAGACACCGGCGGGAGAAGCAAAGGAGCGGCCTCTAGTGGGCGAAGCCGCCAACATGAAGATCCAGCTCTCAAGATTGCCAAAGCTCGTGGTCTACACTATGAACCCGTGGACCATGGAGGAAATCCACAAACAACGTGCGATCGCTAATGTGGTGAGCTCCTGCGAGGCCAAATCGACATTGCGGTGATTGACGTGGAAAGCCTTGGAGAAGTCCACGTTGTCACCGAAGAGGTACATCCACTTGGACTCAACAAGGAGTAAGAGCGCAGACGCTTGCAATCAAAGCACTTCTTAGAGCTGACGCCGCCGACAAAATAGCGAGAGGCGGCGCGACGAATGGCGACGACGGCCACCAAGAACAACTCGAGCCCGAGCACTGCCGCCTAAATCACCACCGAGAGGACCACTGCCACCACCAAGGAGCCCAGCAGCAGCAACGACGAAGGCAGCCAGCCGACCGAGTCGGCAAGGCTCGGCAAGCCAAATCCGACCCGAGCAAGGCCCGAGGCGACGCGAGGTGTAGCCGAGCCGGAGCAGAGCAGAGCAGAAGGCAGACGGCGTGGGAGGCAGGTCTAGGCTAGAGACAGGAGGTGGGGGCATATCCGGCCAGGTGAGGTGGCACGCGCAGGGCAGATCTGAAACAAGGGAGGCCGAGCGTGGGGGACGTTGGGCGCGCAGGCTGAGGAGGGGCGCTGGAGGAGCTGTAGTGGCCGGCGTTAGACGTCATGTGTGACAAGCGAAGGCGTGCCGGCGGGGGAGAGCCGGATCTGGCCGAAGAGTGGAGGAGCAGGAGCCGACATCGACGAGAAGCACGCCGGCGCGACAAGAAGAGATGTGGCAAGCGCAAGATCTGGCCGGGGCGCGGCAGGACTAGAGGCACGACAGTGCCCCCTCCACCGCCTCCCGATCCCGATCCGAATCAGAGGCGGATGAAGGTCCCCCCTCGACGACCAACGACAACGGTATGCCTTGGGGAGAGCGGCATGGACGGGGGGAGAGGGTGTAGATCCAGCTCCACGCCTAGCAACAGAGAAGAACGAATCGGACTTGGCGGCTTCGATCCGAGTTTGTAGCATACGAAGGATCGAGATGCGATTAGAGGAGCTGACCGAGAGAAGCCGACAAGGAAGCAAATTGATCCAATGAACACTGCCACGAGAGAGAGAAAGAGAGAGAGCCGATGGGGAGGAAGCCGGCGAGTGGATAGATCTAGATCGGGACGAGTTGCGGCGTCCAAAAAAGAAAAACCTAGCAGTGATACCATGTTAGGAATAACCATTTGTGTTCAATAGTCACCCTTAGAGGCAATATATATAGAGTACATGAGAAGTAAAGAATAAAGACTCTAGTAACCTAACCTATACGTAATGGATAAGGACTATATTCCTAGCAGCAACACCCCGATGGGAAGGGGTCAAATCCCAACCCGCCCCTGTCTAAAATAAGGTATGGGGAAAGTAGAGGATAAAACTTTAGCAACCTGGTTACAATGGTTTAGTTGGGGGTCCAAAGAGATCAACGTAGCCACGTAGGTCAAAACGAACGCCTAAATGGAATATTATGGATGCTTCAATGAAGTTTTTCCCACTATTCAAGAGTTATATGTTCTACGTTAGCCAATAGATAACAACTAGATATAGTTTGTTCTGCATGAAGATTAAATAACTAGGCATGAAGGAGAAGATGTTGGTCTTGGTGGAGAGGTGATTCCTAAGGATACCTTTTGATATTTGGGATCGATGCTACAGAAGGATGGTGATATCGCTGAAGATGTTAGTCATAGAATCAAAGCCGGATGGATGAAATGGCGTCAAGCTTCTGGCATCCTCTGTGATAAGAAGGTGCCACAAAAGCTGAATTGTAAATTCTATAGGACGGCAATTTGATATGTGATGTTGCATGGTGCCGAATGTTAGCCAACTAAAAAGTGGCATGTCCAACAGTTAAGTGTAGCAGAGATGCGTATGTTTCGATTGATTTATGGCCATACAAGAAAGGATCATATCTGAAATAATGATATACGTGATAGGGTAGTAGTAGCGCCAATTGAAGAAAAGCTTGTCCAATATCGGTTGAGATGGTTTGGACATATCCAACGGAGGCCTCTAAAGTCACCTGTGCATAGCCGAATACTAAGGCGTGCTGATAATGTGAAAAGAGGCAAGGTCAACCAAACCTAACATGTGAAGAGTCTGTAAAGAGAAATTTGAAGGAATAAAATATCCCAAAAGAACTATCCACTGATAGAAGCGTGTGGAAATTAGCAATCTACATGTCAAAACCATAACTTATACATCAGTCTCCTTATACCGTTATTATTTTTATTTTGTTACTATTACTAGTACTTTTATTATCATTATTGTTTTCACATCATCTTTTTAGTTAGATCTTATGGGTTTCATCTCTAGTCTACCCCAACTTGCTTGGGACAAAGGGTGTTGTTGTTGTTGTATGAAGATTAAACAACTAAAGACACATTGTTACACGTTGTTTAGTCAAGAAGCCATTCCAACCACTAAGATAAACCCAAGAACAGAACAACATTTCATCCACAATGAAGAAGAGATAGATAATGTACCAAATGGTGCTTCCTGATGTACTTTGCAGAAGTCCCATTGTCATTTGCAAGAAGAAGACCAAGAACCTGTTTGGTTATGAACTTAATATATTTGGCAACTATTGATGTGGCAGACACATGACCCTCCAAAAAAAATGTCACATCATTCCAACTTACCTGCATTGCATGGCGATGAAGCTGAATTGTGTGAAGGGGAACAAGACCCTCCCTGAACTGCGAAAACACAGTGAGTGAACCATTTGCAACCATGTGGAAAAGAACTTGTAGAGCATCATCTTCAATTAAACTTGGTGCGGCAGATGGATGACTTGCCAGTGCCTTCATTATATGTACTACACTCCCCTCAATCTCCATAGCAGAATAACAAGAAAATAAAGTCAAAACCCATGTTGACCATGAAAAAAGAAAGGCAAGAAATGCAACGTATAAAGAAATGCACCATATAACACATGGAACATAAAGCAAACTTGTAATGATACAGATGGATACTGCAAAATGGTGATATCCAAAGCTCAGCCAATACAATGTTAAACAACAACAAAGCCTTTTTGTCCCAAGCAAGTAGTTGTAGGCTAATGAAATGTGAAGCAGCAGCAACAACGACGAAAAAGCCAATGAAATGCTAAACAAATTATGATTTTGCATGTGTCAACAATTGCGATGTCTTGCAAAGTATTTCTATGAGGCAAGAAGATTAGCATTACCTCAAGCCGTCGTGATTGTCTAGGATCCCGATCTTTGCTCTTCTCACTTTTTGATCCTTCCCGGCCAGCAAGAGAGGGATTTGGGGAGTACTCATCAGGACTCAATAAGGAATTGAGGATATATATAAGGCAGCACAAAATACCAGAGTCCAACAGAGGCTGCTTATCATTAGTCTGTAACCAAGAAATTAAACATGACAAGAGATGCGTGTTACTTTGAACATTTCGTGAATTGTGTTTCATCTTGGATATGAAATACCAGACATCAGTTGAGCAAGTCCTTATTGTAGCTAAGTACTTTTTTATCTGTGAGCCACCGGGCACCAGCACATTTTGAAAATAATACACTTGGATACTAATTTCATCAGAAGCAGATGTCTCTTGCTTCTTTGTACTATTCATTGCATGCTTTAATTTTCAATGCGCTACAAACGTTGCAATGAATGCGCGGAGAACTGTGGTTGCTGTATATTCCTTTACTCCAATAATGCATTCAACAGTATAGCACCAAACATTATGCAACATTTCAATGGCCGATTACTTAGCTACAAGATGCTTTTAAACATCAATTTCAAAACATTAATATAAGTATATAACGGCAAACACAGAAGTGATATTGTACAATAACCAAGTAGCACCGTTTTTTTCAAGGTTTGCAGGGACTATGATGTGCATTTGATACAGATGTTTAGAATCCTTTTTGCCCTCCAATGGCTCGGACAGTGTCACTGGCAGAGCGGCCAAAGTGATCGCTCCAGTATACATATGAAAATAGCATTATAAAATGAATAAACACTTTATTAGGCAGCTGCATAGCAGCATTACAAATGTAAAGAAATCTGAAATGACACATGTAGTTCTTTGTTGCAATGATTTTTTTAACGCAACGCATGAAGTCATGAACTATTTAAAGCTTAAGACAAATTGCAGTATCAATTAACTATCATGTTGCTCTTATATTGCTGCATGTTCTTAACACCAGATAACAAGAAAATAGAATATAAATGAAAAATAGAATGTGTTTTGAACAAGTTAACAAGAGCAATTGCACTAACCTCTGTCACGAGAACATCGACAGCGTATAACAAGTTTGAACCAGGACATATGCCAAGCTGGATCATGGAAAAAGAGTTATCAGAGGGCGTACAGCCACCTGGAATCTGGAAACTGCACCATACAAACCATATAACGACAAACCTCTGTGATATCCGAAAAGAAGCCAATAACATCATCAACACGCAGTGATCTTCCTTTGCTGTGGATTCTTAGTTTCTCCACATCGGTTACAAAAGCTCTTCCAATAACAAAAGAAAAAACATGTGCTTCTACTAACCTGTAACAATTGTGAAGAAAAGAACAGAAGAAGACCTGTATTAAGTTTCTTACATAGACAACAGATATAAACTCGCTAAAATAAGCCCAAACTAACAATAGAAATTATAGAAGTAGCATGTGCAAGTGTAAAGAGTCATACTTTGTAACTAACTGAGCTACACTAGAATGATGCTTCACTAGCCTACAGAAGACATCTACAGCCAAATTTAAGGCCCTTTCTTTCTCCTGCACAGGGAAAAACAAAAGACAATGTTAAGGTAACAGCCAGCTCACAAGGTGATATTATTGATTTATGGTGACAAAATGAAACAAGTTTCAGGGTACCTTTTCAGAGCTGGAAGACCGGAATTCTTCCCAGAACCTCCTTAAGTCCAACTCCAAATCATTTTTTCCCCTGAGTACAAGAGAAAGAATGTTAAGATGGACAGCATGGAAATTTTTTGCAGAAACATATAATCATTTACTCGAAACAGCAGAACCAAATTCCCAACTAATATTTGGTAGTGTAACGGCGTTTAACAAACAATGCAGCAATGGCAAAAGAAAAAATGAACAAGCAGGAATCTACCAGGCCAAAAATTAAGCATATATAAATGAACATGGCTTATAAGTGTCCATTCTCCATTAAACTAGATAATAGCTTCTATACATCTGGGGTCTACGAAATGAGTCCAAAGCAGATCATTCATGTAACCACACAATGGTAACAAAGAACCCTCATCAACCATTGCCCAGGCAATACAAGTGGCTGTGCAGCAGGACTGGTCGCAGAGAATTTTAACATTCATCTTCGCGTATCAATGTAATAGTAGTAACAACAACCATAACCTAACACGACATTTAATCTAAGTATCTAACAGAGGAAATCTAACAAAAAATCAATGAAGACATGAGCATATCCCTATCAGGGCATGCAAATTTAACAGGCAACTCATAGAAACAATCTAACACAGTCAATCAAACTTCACAATACCTTAGAATGATGTGTGCCATAATAATCCTACAGCATCCCTAACTCAAACATCAATCAACAAATCAAGCCATCAAAACATATCAAGTTAATCTCAATCGACTAAACATTCCACTTTCTCTTCTTCGAGAAATGCGAAAAACCGCTGCTCTGCTGTTCTACAAAAGCACATGCAAACGCACAACAAAACCAAAAGGACAAGGGCCATTAGCCGTCAGACACATTCAAATCAGCGAATTGACCACGCAGCTAACACCTCACCCAACCACCGGCCTAATCCAGCATCATTTCTCCCGAAGGCACCGTCCTGGTCTAGCTTCATTTCTCCAGAAGGCACCATCAAAGCCTAGCATCATTTGTCCTTAACGCAAACAGCAAAACCAAAAAAATTGCAGCTCTATCACCAAGCTTGAGCTGAAAAACATTCAGTTGTATCAATCCGACAGGTCAAAATGGTTAACATGATGCCTAATCCCGCATCTACCGACCAAATCTCCAAACAGGACACGAAAAACGCGCAGAGAAAAGGGCAAAACAAGCATCTGCGATCAAACGCTCCCCGAATCCAAATCCGATCACCACTGCTCGACCCGAAAAGCGCGACCAACAGGATCGCATCGGAGCTGACTAGTCATCACCGGATTCGATTCAGGCAACGCGAGACCGCAGGGGCGTTTGACTCGGCGCGGGGACCCACCTGACAGGGGACGCGGCGGCGGAGGGCGAGCTCCCGGCCGCCGCGTCGAAGCCGCCCTCGTCCCCACCGGTGGAGGCGGAGCTGAGCCGCGGGGTGGCGAGGTCTGGGTCGCCCTGCTGGTGGCGGAGCGGGGACCCGGGCGGCGGCGGCGGCGCGGGCTGCTGCTGCTCATGCTGCTGGCCGGCGGCGAAGACGACCTTACTGAGCAATGTGGACCATTTCATGGTGCCGAGCCCTCATCCGGCGCCCAGATCCCGGCCGGATCCCGCCGATTCGCCGGAATTCCCACGCGATTCCCCTCCTCCCTAGCGCCCCTTATTTCTCCGAATAAATTTTGTTCAAGTTGTTCCTCGCCTCCCGCTCGTTGCCTCCGACCTCCTATTTTCGCTGTCGTCTGCTGCTTGTGTTTTCTCTGCCTCGCTCGTTTCCCTTTTTTGTTTCCTCCTTTTCTCCACGCGCCTCCAGCCTCTCTCTCTCCCCCTCGCCTCACCCTCGCCGCCTCTCTTCTGCGTGCTCCTGCTCCGCCTATTTGGTTTGCGACCTGTGAGTTGTGACTTCTAAGTGTCCTCTCTATTTGGTTTTGCCAGCTGCTTGTGAGTTATGAGAGACTTCCCTAGGATTTTTATTTTTCTTCTTCTTTAATTTTGTTTCTTTTTTAAACCTCAACACTAAATTAGAAGTGGTAATATCTCAACGTAAGTTTAAACACATAATCACATATAATATTAGGTGCACATTAGATCTATAACGTATACACATCACGCGTCTCTAAAGAGATCAAAAGAGTCATAAATTTCGTAGATGATGAACATATCACAATCAAATTGTAGCTCTACGCATACGAGATTAGAGATTTATTTTTAGAATAAATCATCAGTAAAACACTATTGCTCCCAACCATTGAGCCGAGCTCATTCTCTTAAATTTGTTTCTTGTAGGTAACATCTTAATAATAATACCATGACCATGTCTAACTAACTGACTTTTGTGTGTGCGTGTTTATTTTTATCTTTACGACTTTACCGGAGAAGGTACCTTGGCTCCATCACGTGCCAATCTTTCCCCTTTGTGAGAGAGTGACTGCTTGGTGTTTGGTAGTGTAAGGTAGAAATGGTAATAGACTAGTAAACAAAAAGGGGAGTTTTCAATAAACATGATAATTTCTTGTCTTCACTGTTTTTCTAGAGATTACTTTTTCTCATTCATTGAGGATTCCAAGTTTGGTATTTGTGGACTTGTATGATAATGTTTAAAAAATAATTTGACAAAACTAGATTTTATTGGTAAATCAGCTGTACCTTTCTAATTGGCGGCAACGAGTGGCTGCAGGAAAGGACACGAAATACACAAGCCCTTGATGTGTTCACAGCCGTCTTCAATCTTAGGTCTGGGAGAAGGATTACCACCCATGAACATGTATGGGGAAGTGAGGTTCGTTGTTACCTATAGCTTAGATCTGGATTAGTCGTTGATGCCCTTTAATCTTAGATCTAGATTGGTCGCCGTTGTTTTAACCTTAGATCTGAATCCCTAGATGAGGATTTGAGTTGTTTGTGGTACCATGGGTCATAGAAGGAAGACAAACCCTTGATGCATTGATAGCCATCTTTAATCTTAGATCTGGGGAGAAGGGTTAT
Source organism: Phragmites australis (assembly GCF_958298935.1). NCBI lineage: Eukaryota > Viridiplantae > Streptophyta > Magnoliopsida > Poales > Poaceae > Phragmites > Phragmites australis. Next base: position 44,253,287 of record NC_084923.1, read on the forward strand.
CTACCACGAACATGTATGAGAAAGTGAGAGTTGTCGTTACCTATACCCTGGATCTGGATCAGTCGTTGATGCCCTTTGCTTAGATCTAGATTGGTCACCATTGTTCCGACCTTAGATCTGGATCCCTGGATGAGGATTTGAGTCGCATGTGGTACCATGGGTCATAGAAGGAAGAAGTTTGTTGGGCGATGATCTGGAAGGGGGGAATCTGGTGGAGAATGGTCGCGGGGTGATGAAGTGGCGTTGAAGCAGCCATACTGTCATCTGGCCATTAGCAAAGAAACATGGAGACACAAGGTAGCAAGGAGGGGAATCAAGCGACATCGTTACCAAACCCTAGCAAGGGCACTTGAAGATGGATCTGGTTTAGTAGTTGTGAGGAGAAAGGATGAGGTGCTATATATTAAGGTCGAGCAAATATGAGATAGTGGCGCAACTGGACAGACCGACGATGTCTTTTTAGGGAAACTTTAAAATAATAGAAAATGAGTGTTTTTGTCTATAATCATCCCAGAAGAAGCAATGCTGCCTAAACATAGTTCTCTTTAAAAAAGTAGAGCGGCCATCAATAATGGTAGTAGAAGCGTTTTGTAGATTCAATAAAAGGTATGTATGAAATTCCCCTATTACAAGAATTCCAAACAGAGAACAATATCTATTTCATACTATTTTCTTTATTTTGTGTCAAATTGGAAGTGTCGACGTGGTACCATTGACACTCGTGTTAAATAGAGGAGACGTATGATTTTCAGGTAAGCAATTCGAACCATATCATTTTGCAAACTCTATCATAAAAGATTTACTCACTCTAGTACTACACTTCTGTAAATCTTGTCTCGAATTTCTAGTGCTATCCTATCAACGAACTTTGATGCTTCTACGAACCAGCGAGCCATCCGATTTCCCCGCAGGAAAACAAAAAACTGGCCATTCCTGCCGCTCAGGTCTTCTCCAACAGAATCAGTTTCTTTCTCATAAATCACTGTACCACATGTTTCTTACCTTTTCCCAATCGCGAGCGGCAGCAAACGGCTCCAACAGCTCCCGTATCCATCTCTACAGGGATGTAAGCCAGTAAATTTGGGGAGGAAAACCGGCTCCTGTATCACTGTAGCCAGTGTATGCGTGTGGGCCCGAAGGGAGAATGAGAGTAATAGAAGTTAGAAAATAGAGTAGCTGTTGGAGATGAAAAAATAGGGGATATTGTAATAGTATGAGGAGATACTGTAATAGTATTATAGGAGATGAATTTTTAGAATATCTGTTGGAGATGACCTTACCACGTCGGACCGTTGCCCTCTCCACGTGGTGCCTCAGTGTCAGACATGCGGGCCTCTTCTTCGCACACCGCCAAGCAGGCCCCACCGATCTCCCGCTCCTCGGGCCCACCACCACCGTAAGGCCCTAATCCCGCCCCACCAAATCTTATCCATCGCGCCCCGTTTCTCTGACATACAACTTCCGCTTTTTTTGCTTATCACCCATTTTTATCGTAGCAATTCTGATATTGTATTCTTTTAAAAAATTATAGATATATAAAAAAATTTATCATTAGATTCGTCTTGAAATGTATTTCATTAGTATTGTATACATTTAAGTATTCATAATTTTTTTATAGAAAGACGTAAAGTCAAAATTGCTACAAGAAAAGTTGATGACAAGTAAATTAGAACGGAGGTAATAGCTGTTTTTATGTTAGAGGGACGTCGAACCCGAGAGGGACGTTCGACGGACGAGAATCCAACAGCTGCCCTTGCTACTGCGCTCGCTCGGTCGCTGCTCGGGGCTCGTTCGCATGTGGTCGGGTATTGGTTGAGGCTCGTTCACGTGGGTTGGCTCGGCCTGGACTGAGCCTTAGAGCTCATGAGTGCCGCTGCTAGCTGCTACAGTGACCCGCTAGATAAACTACCTATGTAAGTTAGTGTCGGTGTATAGAATAGAGGTTCATATTCTGATGATCTATACCAGCCAATACTAGTTGGTAGAAGAATTTTTTTGACCAAGATCCCACCACACGACAAGCCCATGGCTTCGTGAACAGGATCCTTACCATATAAGGAGATCCCGCGACCAGCTCGCTAGTCGTGGGACAGCTGCAGCGAACATGACCCTCTTAGAGCATGTATATAATTTTGGTAAATAATGGCAACATAACAAATGAGACTGACATGTTTGTCAGTATATATTTTAGTAAGTCTCATGGATGCAACAAAAGAGAAGTCACCAAAGTCGGGACAAAGAGATAAATGAACTAGACTTGTTCTATGAATTTTGATGTGATCAAATGGGATGGATTCCTATACAATCATGTAGAATTCTTCACAAGCTTTTTATAGAGCCAAAGATCATCAAAATCGAAGTTCGTAGCAGAAAGTTATACCCAAAATACGAATCGCTAGTTGGCTGAAAATATACATGACGAATATTCCTACGTGTACAATTTGAAGAGCATAAAATACTCCAGTGTTCATAAAAGTGAACACATCGGATGTTCCGGCATTCACAAGAAGTTTTCGGCGGTTTATTTTTTTTCAAGGAGCTTCCAAATAGGGTCTAATACACGCAGGATGTTTCAGCGTTCATAAGAAGTTTACGCTGAACTATTTTTTCCAAAAGGGTTGCAAAATAGCTCGATTGGCACCGTATGCACACCGGATATTCCGGTGTTCACAAAGAAAATACTAAGGCGTTCACAAAAGAAAGTAGAGTTCTAACGGCTAGTCCAACATCTAGTTTTTAGGGAGTATACACCGGATGGTACGATGCTTATAATGTTGCACACGCCGGATCATCCAGTGAGTACAACAAAATATGACCATTGGAGCAACGGCTAGTCCACGAGGTTAAAACTATAAATACTCATCCACTCGATCATTTGTTGTGGCTTGAGTGTGCTGGAGTCCAAGGGAACTATTAGACACTTGAGAATACATCCAAGCCACCATAATACTTAAAGTTTTCATCCAAGATGATTAAGTATAAGATTAATGAGTGATTAGTGCTAATAGACCTAGAGAGAGTTGGTACTAAGTGTTGCTGCCTAGAGAGTGGATTAATGAGTGATCCTAGCTTATACTGAGAGGTATGTCGGTGCCTTGGAGTCTTAGTGACTCGTCAGCACCTTGGTTCTTGATGGCTTAAGCTTGTTGACCCTCTGACTTAGTGTAGAGCGGTGGCAAGACACGTGTAGGGGACGTAGAGACTCTTACCTTAGTGGCTCAAGCTTCGAAGTGATCACGGCAGCAAGTGACTGGAAGAGAGACTTGTGGTGAGGCCTCCGGTTTAAGGCCTTTGTGGCTCAAGAGCCGTGACCGGGTGTCGTCCAGAAGTATATCCTTGGTGGAGCTCTAATGTAGACTAGGGACAACATTTATACCATCGATATAACATGATAAAAATCTATTGTGCCAAGTTTGCTCTCTCTAACTTATTTATATTTTCACATTTACATACTTGTAATATACCTTTGCTCATTTATTTTCCTATAGTAGTCTGTTACAATTGGCTATAGGTTGCAAAACTTTTGAGCTGTAGAGTAAATACACTAGATAAATTTATAGTATATTTAGATAGAAATTAATATATATTTATCTTGTGAAGTTTTTAGACCCGGTTAGATTTTTAAGTGTCCTAATTCTCCCTCTTAAAACGTTACCGATCCCTTCAATTGGTATCAGAACCAGGGCTCACACCTTTCACAAGGATTCATCATTCAAGTGGCATTTAAGATCCCTTCTCATTTTGATCAGTTAGGCTTCACCGCTTAGTGAGTTGTGATGTCCGGGATTGATATGGATATCGGTAGTGCTCAACAGTTTGACGGCACAAACTTTTCCTGTTGAAAATTTTTAATGACTTGTTATTTGTAAGCCAAAGGTTTAGATGTTTGGAGACTCACCGAAGAGTGGATGAGAGCTCATATCATCAACAAAGAGAGACAGTTTGATGCCGTGGTGAAGAGTACTATTTTATCATTCCTATGTGTTGATGCATTCAATTGTATTTATTCTCTTACTAATGCACATGATATGTAAACTAACCTCATTGAAATATGTCACATCCCGAAAATCATAATCACATAATTAAGTCTAATTATGTGTCATTAGCGCCATGATTAGTTTTGAGGAAATTTATTTTGGAACGCTAGTGCAATTCGTTTAAAGTCAATCAGATGAGAGAATAAAATTCGAGAGAGAAAAGAACTGAATTCGCAGTTAAAACGAACATCTTTTCTCTTCCATGTAGGCCCCACATGTGGCCCCACCACCCACCACTCCAAATGGGCACCACCACCTGCTCCCTCTCTCTCTCTCTCTCTCTCACTCACTCACTCCCCACGCGCTCTCACTCTCCACCTGAGCAGCCAAGCTGCTACTCTCCCTCTCTTTATTTCTCCTCGGATTCCTCTCTCTAGACGTGAAGCCAAGGTACGTATGTGGTATCCACGTGATCACTAGCTCCTAAGTTACGCATCCATCCAATTTGTTTGCTCATTCCCGAAGGATTTGAGTTGGATTTGACGTCTTTTGGTGTTTTGGTTGAAGCACGAGGACCACCGAGTTACTTCATCTCCCTGGCGGATTCCTCTGTTTCCATCATTCCCTGATGGTCACTAAACTCCACAAGCACCATGGGTAAGTCCCTTAGGCTTCCCCCGGCGTGAATGCGCGATTTGGTTGGTCGATTTCAAGTTAGAGTGAAGTTCTATGGTTCTTGAGCTTTAGAGCTAATTTAGGGAATTTAGATACGATTTGAGTTAGAAATCGAGTTACTATATTGATGAGCAATTTCTAGACTCTCTAAACTATCTCAATAATGTCTTCCTTTGTTTTGAAGAAGCTCGCAAATCAAAACAACAATTTTTCTTTGCGAAGAATTGCTCCCTGTAGAAGTCCAAAGACTCCGCAAATTTCGTGAAGACTCCGCAGTGCGGAGTGTCCATAGAAATTCGTGGAGACTCTGTAGTTACTGTTCATTAGACTTTTCCTTTTGTGTTGATAGCTTGTAAAATTCATAATTAATTCATACGAAGTCTAAAAATTATGAAACCAGTTGTGTTAGTTTCGTATGAGTATGAATTACATGTAAAAAAAGTTGGAACTCATTAAATAATTTGTGAGAATTAATTAGTTAAATAAATATGTTTTAGCTTAATGAAATGACAATTAATTGATAGCATGTCCTAAAATTGTGAAGCCACTTGGACAATTCATGTTACGATTAGTGCCATATAAGAAAAATATTTTCATGTATTATAAAGCATAGTTTTATGGCATTTCATCTTATGCATATTGTGGCATGCATCGTTGCACTTCATTCATGCTCATCATTACACGCATTCTTGTTTAGTGAACGAAGAACCGGCGCATGACCCGGCCATGGCTGAAGGCGACATCGATCTACCGAAATTTTGCGAGTGTTGCGTGGGTAGCATTAGACTGTCACCGGAGCAGCAAGACAAGTATCTAAGCATATTTCTCCCAGTATTTTGGATCACATTTGTCTAAGGTGATAAATTACACTTTATGTTTGTTGCATGATGATGAGTCGAGGTCGAGTTTATTATGGATAGAACCTATGTTGATTTGCGTTGCCTCTACCTTGAATTATTGTTGATCTACATCCTTATAGCCGGGTTTAGCATGATAATGTCTACCTTAAAAGTAATACGAGATGCTTAGCAAATGCATTAGGTCATCGTTAGAAGTTGAGTGGTGGGATGTTCCATCGTTCGTGAGCTATAGGTTTACTTATAGTTCATAATGATTACAACCATAATGGATTGATGGTGTTGGTTAGATAAGTGGTGAGGATAAGACGAGATGTGGGTGGTGTTAGGGGTGTTTGTCCTGCCCGAATGTGGAGTTCTGCTGGGTAGGTCGGGAGAGGAACCCAGACACCGTAGGCCACTTACGTCGTTTAAGCATCGATCGTTATTGCAATTGGCTTTAGCACTTTTCGTGCTTACTACATGTCGCATATGGGAGCGATAAGCAGATTGCCTTTGTAGTTGTGGCTTTTTGATGTGTGGGTTGATAATGTCGGGCATGAGACAGTTGGGGTATTCGTTTGCTCTGGGAGTAGTTCTGGATGACTCCCGTACTTATTGGCGCATGATCAAACGGGCGGGGCTTATTGGAGAAGGTTGACATGAGTACCCCCTTGTATAGACATGTGTGGCCGTGCAAGCCGTATGATCTTCAAGTCGTGTAGGTAAAGGAGTACCCCTACAGGGTGTAAAAATATTTTGAAATTTCGCGCTCTCGGTCATGAGCATGCTTTTGTCCATTTGCAGTAGTCTTAGAGTTACGAATGTGGATTGGTGTGGTTGAGATGTTGAGATGGTTCGTTATAGATGTTACTACTATGGTTCCATTTACGTTATGTTCAGTTGATATTTATGGGCTAATTTGTTACTTTGGTCTAGTATAGATGATCACACATGTTTATGTTAAATTTGCTTTCGCATATGAAGTTTACTTAACCATGTGGGCTTTTCTTGTTAATATCCAAATGCATAATCCTTGGAGTCGGGTTATTTATAAGTGCCCATTTATGGATTAAGTCTTGCGAGTACCTTCGTACTCACGCTGCTATTTCAGGTGCTACCGACGAGGAGGAGTTGGTTTTTGGCTACTTCACGCCTGCCGAGGGTGGTGGCGGGCATGGGTAGTGCATCCTACTCTGTTGGTGTGCTTTTGTGATAGAGCCTAAAGGCATATGGCTCCATCTTCCTTTTGTTGTATAGTTTTAGCTTTCCGCTGCTTAGTTTTTTTGTTGGTTAGGGGTTGAGCTGGTGTTAGCTTCCTCCTAGCTCTCTTTCGCAGTAAATTATAATAACTTGTTGCATGCTTAGAACTTGTAATATAATGTTAATTATTCACTCTTTGTTAAGCTTTGTTGTGATATATATGTTGAAAAGGTATGTGTTCCAATCTTAGACACAAAACACGTGTCGTGACTACCGAGATGATATTCTGGTTAATCATCGAGGTTGTGATTATGAATAATGATCCTCTTGGTGATTAATTAAAATATTATCTGAGCGGTTCCTTATAAAATTCATGAAGGTACAAAGGATGTGCGCAATGAGAAATATCATGTGCTAGTCCCCAAGCTCAAAAACATCAAATAATTTACCTATGAAAGTGCTAATGATATGTACACACGTTTGAATATTCTTATCAATAAGATCAATGGGCTAGGTTTGATGCAAATTAGAGATGATTAGGTAGTGAGAAGAATACTTCAAGCTTTTCTTATAAAATACAAATTGATAGTCTCTATCATCTATGACATCAACAACAACACCAAGAAGATAACTCCAAGCCAAGTACTCGGTAATATCACCGCTCATAAGATAACTATGAACATAGGGGTTGAAGCTTCTTCCTCATCAGGCGTCAAGACCTTTGCTCTTACAAGCAAGCAAGCTCCTTGTCCTCACATGAAAGCGTAGATGAGTAGGAAAGAGCAAGAGTCAAGCTCAAGCGATGACGATGGAGATAAAGATGAAGAGAGCGGTGAAGAGGATGATCAAAGCATGTCAAGTGATGAAGATGTTGATACCAAGATTGTCAAGCTCATCTCTCAAGTGGAGAAGAACATCAAGAAGATTAATGCCAAGATTGATCATCGAATCTCCATGAAAGACTTGATCAAAATAATTGATCACATCAAGAATGAGAAGAAGACCAAGAGCAAGAGGGAGACAATGAGAAGAGTCAAAGCATTTATAAGTATGGGAATATAGGTAAGTGAAGATAAAAATTTAATCTCAAGTGATTAGAGCTCTACCACCAACTCATCCAAGAGAAACTCTTCATTAAGGTCATCATCACGCAAATATCTTATGACCAAAGGTATGAAAAGTGATGTAAGTAATGATAAATCTGATGTGGATTCTACCTCTCAACACAAACTTCTTGATTTGATCAATGAACAACTAAGGGCCCTTAAGAAACAATTTGAAGAACTTAGAAAATTCAATACCTTCAATGACATTTATACTACATTTGTTTCTAATTATGAAAAATTATTGAACAAATTTAATTTGCTAAACAAGGAGCATGAAGAGCTTAAGAAAAAATTTTGGTGCATTGAATCTCAAACTAAGGTCCATTGAAATAATCTACCTCTCTATTTAATTTCAAATATAAGGTAGATGCTTTACTTGTTGCGATGATTTAATTGATATATCATGCTCACCTATTTACAATGAGAAATGCATCGAGAATATTTTTGTAGAACTATCTAATAACCTCATTACACAAGAAAATGATGTGCTCAAGTAAGAAGCGGAGAAACTCAAGAAGTACTTGTCAAGATTAAAGAGCAAGAATCATGTTCAACCTTCTCAAGATAACCGTGTAACCATGATGAACAAGCTTGCAAAGTGGTCCACCATGATATACTTCAAGTGTCATTAAGAAGGTCACAAGTCATTCCAATACAAACAAGACAAGAAAGAGACTAAGGAGAAGAAGAAAATAATAAACCTATCCAACAAGACCTCTAACCTCTACACCGAGCCTAACTGCAAGAATAAGACTAAGAGCAACCACTACAATCTCAAGAAGAAGGAAAATGATAAGTTGGTTGCGCATATGATTGGAAGAAAGGACCGAGGGTGGAACCAACCTATTTAGATGCCCAAAGAAGTCATAACCAACATGAAGGGAGCTCAATCAATTTTGATTCCAAAGAAGACTTAAAGCCCGAGACAACTATGAGGATTTAGAGATTTGGCTCACAAGATGAAATGAAGATTCAAATAAAGAAGCCAAGTATACAAGATTGAGCTCTTTAATGAAGATGATGATCATCATATACCCAAATCCTCATCCAAAGGTAAAATAGGTAAATATACTAGATGTAAATCCTTTTAATTGATAAATATCTTTTCCCTGTCTAGGATTGTATGTGTATAGTTCAAGTTTTTGTTATATTTAGTGTAGTTTTTTTCATATAGTAGGTTGCTTGTGTTTCTCTCTAACCTATGAGTAACCTACATAGTTTATAAGTTGTAGGTTCATTACATAGCATATTTTATCAAATTGTATATCTTATGTGCTATGAGTCTAATCTATAGGGTAAATTCTCCATTATTATCAATAACAAATACATATCTCTCACAAATATTCGACACTTGTATGCACATTTTAGGGGGAGCATATCATATGAATTGTGATTTTGAGACTAACATATGTTGCAAGTAATATCTTTTATAGTCTAATGGAGAAATCTAGAAGTCTCTAGAGATATGCAATACTTAAAGGCTTCAACTGGTATCATTGCAAAAAAAAATACATTTAAGCTACCTCCATGCATAATATAACTTAAGCTTTCTATCTCCATATATTGTCTAGTTGTACATATATTTCACTTTTATCATATGTATGCACACATATAGGGGAGTTTAGATCGTTTAGATCATATTATGTGAGTTTCATAAATTGTGATCTATATTCTTTCATTTCAATTAGTATTCATATAACCCTTTCACATCAAAAGTGACATCATTCAAATGGATCATGATTTATAAAGCTCTCTCTCATGTGCTCTAACGTTTTCCCTGAGTTCAACATATGTTTGTAGCATTTTTGAGATTGTTGATAAGGGGGGGGGGGATTTTGGCGACCAAAGCAAGATGTGCAAGATGACATGTCTAGTGGAGAACAAATAAGGAAGCATGATGCCTAGGGATGCCAAGTTTGACAAAGGGGTCGCAAGGGAAATAGTGGCAATAGAGAAAGGGAGAGAATTGCCTCCATGACAACCACAACAAAAGGAGAACAAAGTGGTAAGAACATGCATCCAAGCAATATGATAACATCTTGTGCTCTCTACAATTGGTATCATTTGTTATTTGCCGCTTGCTTTAATTATATTGTCATCAATCACCAAAGGGGGAGATTGTAACAAACATGTTCCTTTTAGGGAATGTATGTGATTTTGATGATTAATAACAACATAGCTAATGGAAAAACATGTTTGTCAAGTATATATTTAGTAAGTCTCATGGATGCCATAAAAGAGAAGTTACTGAAGTCGGGACAAAGAGAATAATGAATTGAACTTGTTCCATGAATTTTGATGTGATTAAATAGGGTGGATTTCTATACAATCATGTAGAGCTCTTTACAATCTTTTCATAAAGCCTAAGATCATCAAAATTAGAGTTCATAGTGAAAAGTTATGCACAGAATACGAATTACTAGTCGGTTGAAAATATACATTGTGGATATTCTGGCGTATACAATTTGAAGAGCATAAAATACTCTGGCATTCACAAAAATGAACACGCCGGATGAATTGGACTTGTCACAAGAAGTTTTCAGTGTTCCCTCAGGTCCGGCGAAAATCAATATCTTTCTCTCCCATGATCTCTCTCTCTCTCTCTCAAGTTTAAAATCTCCCCTCAGGATGCGTTTTTATGGGCTCACCACGTAAATGGACTGCGTTGATGGCCACTCCCAGGTGAACTCGTGTTTACCTGGGGCCCAGGTGATACGACCAAGTACACCCGTGACCACGCAGTAAACCACTCAAACCACCATATATGGGTGAAGCTTGGGGGCTATTGTTGATGTATAGAATAGGGGTCCCCCGTTTCTAGGGCCCACACCAGCCAATACTAGTTGACAAAAGATATTTTCTCGGACCAGGGTCCCACCATGAGATCAGTCCGTGCCTTTGCGACCAGGATCCTTACCACATAAGAAGATCCCGCGACCAGCCCTCGCTGGTAACGGAACATGTACTCACCAATCCAACTCATTTTCATTAAATATTTTTCACTCAAGTGTTTTCCTTCCCTAGGCACTCCTCCCCAGAGGACATGTCGTGACCGAGGCAGAGGTGTCATGCCCTGTCCAATAGCACTAGACGCTACGTGACGCGTGCATAGGCGTGTCAGACTGCTTCATAGGCACGCGTATGAGACCGATGATGGGACAAGGCAGACCGGCTGGCCGGAGTGAGGTAAGCATGGAGTTGTCTAGCAGATGGGACGAGCTTGGTAGCTTCATCAGGGCAAAAGGGGCACATGCGTCGTCCATTCTAATAGCCTAAGGTGGAAGGTTTAGAGGGGATGAGTTGATTACTTTTTGACTCATTTGTAAGTTCTCCTTCTCTTGTATATAAAGAGGACAACGGGTCTAGCATTAGAGGGAAGACTCATTTGTAACCAGTTCTCAAATACTGATAACAAAATACACAAGATGTAGAGTTGTGATCCTTTAGAAGATCTGAACCTAGATAACCCTTGTGTTGAGCTAATCACAAACACACGTACAGCGTAAACGTTGTTCATGCGTCTATCGATCGGTACACCCCAAAATTATTATCAGAGACTAACCCTCGACAGTTAGAACTAGTGCATTCACAATTTGTAAAAATCATGAAAAATAATTACAGCTCAAAAAAATGTGAAACAAAATTTGTTAGTTTTGTATTCATCGGTCCTGCAGGTTAAAAATATGTGTGCTGATGAAAATGTTAAAGATCATGAAACAACTATTCAAATTTGTATGACTGATGTATCTTTTAAATTTTCTTTATGAATTTTTATATTTCAAAATGATTCACAAGTCCAATAGAATGTTAAACAACTTAGGGCACCCAAAGGCATTTGTGCTATTTCTTCAATGCATTATATTGCTCTCAAAATTCAAAACAATATCCAAATAGTCATGGAATTTTTTGAAAAAATGATTTTTTTTTGGAAAAAATGTTGCAGAGCAATATAATACAGTGATTTTTTTTCCAAAATTTTTTATGACTATTTCAATATTGTTTTGAATTCAGTGAAGAAATATCACAAATGCCTTTGGTGCCCTCAATTGTTTAACATTCGATTGGACTTGCAATTCATTTTGAAATATAAAAATCCACATAGAAAATTTAAATGATACATCATTCATAGAAATTGAATATTTGTTTCATAATTTTTAACATTTTCATGAGTGTACATATTTTTAACATGTAGGACCGATGAATACAAAACTAAAAAAATTTGTTTTACATTTTTATAAATTATAATTGTTTTTCTATAATTTTTACAAAATTATGATTGTACTAGTTCTAACTTGCATATGTAGTTTATCTAGCTTTTCCCTGAAGCAGCTAGCAGCAGCACTCGTGAGCTCTAAGGCTCAGCCCAGGCCAAGCCAACCCGTGCGAACTAGCTCTGACCAGCGCCCGACCACGTGCGAACATGCCCCGAGCAGCGACCGAGCAAGCGCAAGAGCGAACGCAGCCGTTAAATTCCCGTCGGACGCCCAGTTCGATGTCCCGCTGAGGTAAAAACAGCTACTCAGAGGAACCGGTTCCGCTTCCGCTCCCCCGTGGCTGGCCGCGTGCGGCGACGCTGTTCCGCCTCGGCGCAGGGGATGGGAGATCCCGTGACGAGGCGTGGAGACGAAGGGTGGCGGTGGGTCCCGTGGTCCGTGTCAACCAGTGTCATGTGAAGAAAGGGCTCGCCGATTTTGATTTGGATTTGGTTTAAGTTAAGCCGGGGAGGCTGCTGATTAGCCGGTTAATCACACTCAGTCGGTGGTCATCTTTGGGCGGCTTCGGCAAACATGGACAGAGATGTTTCGCCCATGCTTCTTCGAGTCATGTTCACCCCTTTTGCCTCGGCAAACATTCGGCAAAATTTTAACTTATAGAATATAAGTTAATTCTTATGTAACATCTTTTCCTATTATCTTCCTATTTAACAAAGTATCTAAAATTTAAATAATTTATTTACTTTTGCTATTCACTCTTGTCCTACAGCTTTCTCGTTTCGTTGTGACTATAGATATGAGACATATTTTACTTATAAAAATAAATAAAAAAATTAAGAAGAGAATTAATGGATAATATACTCCTCTTTTTTGGATTCCATCTAAAATCAAATTACGGCATCATTTCCAATATATTCATTCGATGACGCTCCTATGTTATATCTACATCTATATATTTGAGTTTATATTTGATGTTACTATATCTACTATTTATATTTTTATTACAATGCACGTACATCTAACTAATATTATCATATTGAGTTAGTTTCAGCTTATATAGCACACGATTGTGTGCATCTTTACATTTAGAACCGAATTATTTTTTTATTTTTTAAAAGGTATTTACCTAGCTTTCATTGGACGCATTGCAAGAGCTAGGGTTAGAGGCAGGGTGGCCAGCTCCTTCCCTAGACCCTTTACCAACTACACTGTAGCCAGTTCCCCTTTTAAAAGGGTCTTTGATCTGGTCTTCGTTGGATTCATTTGAACCGAGTTATTCTTTTGAAATCCTGGTCCAAACTATTACTCTATCTGATTATAAATACTTATTATTTTTGATTTTTTACGATCTTCGATAGATAACTTTGATCATTATTTTTTATTAAAATATAGTTATAATATCGAATAAAAATATAATATTATGAACTTATTTTTTAAAACAAATCTACACTTATGATTTTATATTTTCAAACTAAATATTTTAGAAATTATTGATGGTTAAAATTTTAAAAGTTTGATCAGGTTTTAATAAAAAGATAAATATTTACAACCGGAGGTAGTATGTCTTTATTCCTAGCTCTGTGTATATAAATACTAGATCAACGTAGTTTTGCATATGCGAATCATGGCCAGCATTTGTGTACGTAATTTGACAAGGCATTCCAAAGGTTTGCCGAGTTTCGTTCTCGAGTTTCCGTGGTTAGCATTTTACCACCGTCATCCATGATCCATGTGCGTGCACCGGTGAATGAGTGCCCAACCACCCCCGCGCCGGTGGTTGCCGCGGAATGTTACCGCCGTGCGCCGGTGCGCGCACATGGCGGCAATAATTTGCAGTGACGGGGAAGCGAGCGCACGAGCCCGGAAAGGTCCAATGAGCATAAACTAGCACTGCCCGCTACCATGATTTGCAGCCTATTCCGAGCTAAGCTAGCTAATTCTAAGCCGTAACTCAGACCAGTAAAGGATCCAGTGTCACCAAGCCGATGGCTCTACCTTTTCTTTCTTCTCTTCTCTGATTTTCTTCTTCCTCTTCAATAAAAAAAATTGAGATGGCGTGAGAGCAGAGCTACTAGGTGCACCCAGAGTTAGGTGGTAGGAGGGTGCGAGCCGTCCTACAGGTCCCAAAAAAAATTCTATTAGATTTTTTACTAATTTTTTTTTATAAGACTCTGATTCATATCGTTTTTTTCTAATCTAATAATTGACACGTGTAATTAAGAGAAAAGAAAGTAATATGTAACCTAAATAAAAAAAGATCTTCCTATAAGATCAAATCTCATATAATTTTCTTTCTGTGTTCCGCGCCCTGATCCGCCTCCTACCCAGACCAAAATCCGTGTGAAACCACGATGCGCATGCAGGGTAGACGCAGGCTGGTACGTGCGTACGCAGATGTGGAGTGTTCGCATCGTCGACGCCACCTGATTTCTAGAGCGATTAAACCGTCAAGCACACATGGGCGACGTGCGTATCCAACCCAATGACCCATGCAATGCCTTGGCTTGAGTTTTGACACGGTCCATGCATGGATCAAGTCCCGATCGACCTTAGCAAAAGCGTCGTTGATTCGTTAATTCTTTAGGTAACTACTTCTCGTCTGATTTGGTTGATAATCAATTCAGAAAACAAAGAGGAGGAATGTTAATCATAAGGATCTAGCATGCTAACCTTTCGCGCATGCAAGCACGACATGGTCGACCACTCCGAGCTAGAAAATGGAGCAGCTGACCACGGGAGCAGGTCACGGTTTGTCCCGAATTAAACAACATTAACGGTCCGGTCCATACATAACAAGCAACTCCGACCAAGTCGGTCAAATTAAAGCGTGCGAGATCATCATCACTCGATTAAATAGCAGGAGTTCGCCAAATCGTTAGGAAATTAAATTACCTACGCCATCAACTCTTGAAACGGAAAATGCTTGGATTTGGTCCATCCAGCTGCTGGTGTTTTCGTAGTTGTCCTCAATGTATAGGCAGCTCCAAATCAAGTACTGTGTGCAATATTTTCTCTAGTAAGCAGTTCTGGTTCCCTAGTTAGTTTTTTTTAATTAGGTAGGAGTGGATCTCTAATTTTTATTTTTAAGTTTTAGTTGATCTAATGACTAAAAAATTACTTTCTTCGGTCAAAAATGCATGACGTTTTGTACTTTTCACAGCCTTCAACTTGCAACTTTGATCATTATTTTCTATTAAAATATAATTATAATATCTAAAAAATATTATAAAGCTATTGACAGTATGATTTTTATGTTTATCTAATAAAAATATAATATCAAGATAAAATCTATATGTATAATTTTTATATTTATAAATTAAATATTTAGAAAGTTATTGACAATCAAAATTTTAAAAGTTTAACTGAATCTTAATAAAAAGATCAAACTCGCATCTCTACCTAACATATATAAGCCGTCACATCAGTGTCGATTGCAAATAGGGGAAGGTAGATCGACGTACATATCCTGATATCCACATGGTGTTCCGATTAAGTGCGTTGTACGCATGTGGAGTACATACTATGCGACTCATGCATGCGGCGTCAACCGGAAGGAAGCTAAGCACCCTGGACCGGTTCGTCCCGCAGCAAGATTTCCGCGTGCGCGAGCACGAGGCGGCGCCAAGCAGCTCCGGACCGGTTCGCCTCACGGCGCTTCGCTTGCGAAACATCGGAGTGCCAGAATGCGCATGCCGAAGACCCAGATCTCAAAGGCTAGTTTCGTTTTATAATTGACCCAGATCTCAAAGGCTAATTTGGAAAGGGGAAAGGTTGCTGCACACTCCAAAGACAATGTCGTGTCGGTCAACTCGCCACTGTTGGTCGAAATTTTTTGCCACGTTCTCCGAGAATCTGTCAGAAAGATGAGCGTGCCGTTGTGCAAAACGGAGGATGATTATACGTGATAATTTGGGCCGATTCCTGTTAATTTGACTCGTCACGAGATCAACTCAAAGTTGAACTTGCACAGCGCGGGGTAGTTTAGACAAGGGCGAATCGTTGCCGCCTCTGCTTCGCTTCTTCGAATTGTTAAGGCACTTTAGGATACTAGCAGTGGCGAGGTCCTGACAATTTGTAGAACAAAACAGTGCAAAAGTTCGCTGCTTTAAGAAGGTGAAGTGCTAAAATTCTGAACAGAACTGTTAGAGTACGAATGTAACATAGTAGAACTTAAGAATAGAGGAAACTTATTGACCCATTGCAATGTATCAGAGTACGAATGTAATGACAGTAGAACTCGAGAATAGAGTGAACTTATTGATCCACTATATTGTATTAGAGAACTCAAGAATAGAGTGAATTTATTGATCTATTGTATTACCATTTGTTATATATAAATACTAAATGAAAAGATATTGTTGTGAAGGCACATCTGCCTAACGGACATGATATAAGGTCTCGTTTGGCAACTAAAAAAAGATGGGTGGAACAGGGTAAGGAAAATTAATAGAGGGTTACAATAGATATGTGAAAATGAGGGAATGATTATGTAATTGATCATTTCACAACAATGACACGAGGTTTCTTATGATAGATCCAAAAAAAAAAGACATGGATTATTGTGGGACCCACCCAATATTTCTCCTCCATACAGTGCTCCTGCATTTTTATCCCTATTTTTAGCCAGACACATTAAAGGTCGCTGAGTCCGTCACCGTTTGTGCTTGCAGGACCCCACGACGCAAGTGGAGTGTTTTCTTCTTCTTTCCAGCATGGCAGCATCGATCGATCAGGTCAGGGATCATGAAAGAGAGAGGGTCGGCAAGTCTACGACGGCGCGGAGGTCGCGGAACAGAAAGCGCGACCAGCTAAATGGCAAGCCATTGTCACTTTGACCGATCAATCCAAATCCTGCAAGCGGCTTCTTGTACAAAACAAGCTCATCTCTTCAGGAGACATTTAATTTGTCGGTGGAAGTACGCAGCTCACCAGCGTCAAGAAACTGGTTAATACATTTACATCAGGTACCCGATCTGCAAAAAGACCTGATTAAGTATGTGTAGGAAACTTCAGAGCGTCAAGAAAAAAAAAATCAAGTTCCTGCATGACCATAGTGACAGGCATCAAAAGGCTTTTCAATCCCTGATGAATCCTCCTCATGCCATTGGGTTCATTTCTCACCACAAAGTGTGACAAGCGCTTAAAATAAGGGTTGTTCATTTGCAGGTTTTCAATTATATCATATATTGCAAATTTATAACTGCAAGTGAATCATCTTTTGATGTGATGATAAAGACGTAAGGATACATGTTAATCAATCAGTGTTATTATGTGTAGATGTGTAATAACAACACACACTCATAAGTGTGTGAGTGTGGTACTACGAGCTTAACACCACTACGAGCCAATCCAAATCTTTGTATAGATAGGCCGAAGATCCGGTGGATCAAACATTCCTCGATCTCCAAGCAACATCACACAAATTGGGGTTTGTTGATACTAGCTTGCGCCAATCACGTAAGTGATCATTAGTAGGTGGATGCGTGAATACGAGGGATAGAGGACTCAATAGCCCAAAGGATGACACGTTGGCCATTCTAGAGATCTTTTGCTTTTGGCCGTTGAGGCATTGTTGTTGGAAAATGATTAAATGCCCGCTCCTAATCCCGGAGTTGTCTTTCTTAACCGATAACTTCATTCTCACACGCTGCACAATATATCAAGCACTATTGACCAAGCTTAGATTTGGGGTCCAGACAAACACTGCATGACAAGGCTATCTTATTGCTCGCTAATCCCTTTGCCCTGCAGGTGATGCAGCGCCTTACAACTCCTCCACTACTCTCCTCCTCCATGTCAATGCCATGATTGGATGGTACTATACATGCCATGCATGTACACGCACTTCTGGCATTCTCAAAATTTTCATGGAATGATCATTCTTTTTTTTTAAAGAAGAAAAGGCACATTGACTTGGATTGTTATTACAGAT
The DNA here is from genome assembly GCF_958298935.1 of Phragmites australis. NCBI lineage: Eukaryota > Viridiplantae > Streptophyta > Magnoliopsida > Poales > Poaceae > Phragmites > Phragmites australis. The sequence goes on from NC_084923.1 coordinate 44,271,230, forward strand.
GGCTGTATGTTTATCCACCAAAAATCAAATCTCATGTTTATTTCTTACGTGTCTTGTTGAGTGTAATTTTCTTTCAATAATAAACGACATACTCATTAACAACGAGATGTCTATAATAATTTTATATTAATCTTTAAGTTTTATATCTCCAATCTTTAGTAAATATATGTATTACATATGTGTGGTAGTGTAAATATATAAGTACGTCTATAGGGTGTACATATGTTTCTTAAAATAATGTTGTGGAACACGTACCTCGTCACCCTTGACTCGAGCATGATAGCGGTCGTCGATATTTACTGCAAAGATATCGGGTCAAAACGGGATGGTTCAGGTAAAGTGGATCGATAGGCTGGAGAAAACAAAAGGAAATCACAAATTGACGCGCAGCATGTGAGTTAGGACGATTTTATGGCCCATGGTGGAATCTGCCGTTTCAATTTCTCTTTGTGTCTAGCCCATGCACAAATCCATGTGAACGGCCCATTAGGTCCACCACGTTTCCTCCAACCCGTGCCTCCGCCGCCTTTGATTTTTATATTTTCAAATCCAAAAAATACAAATATACGAATATGTTTGAAACATTACGATTATATACTCCTGTCGCTCGTTACAAGGTCTACATATAGTCTTTCCAACAAACATAAGTTTATTTTTTTAAAAAAATATAATAGCATTTCAATGATCTCAAAATCCGAAACACTATAGAAATGGGTCATGCAAAATTTTGAAAAAAATTTGTGATGTAGAGATGCTATAATCTAGCGCTTCAAAAAATTCAACACAAATAATTACTTGTACAATAAGAAATAAAAAAGACAAACTTTATTTCTCATTTTACATATCATATTTTTGTATAGAAATTTTTAGAGAGCTAGATGATAGCATCTTTACACCACATATTTTTCAAAAAAAATTTATTACTATCGAGTTTTTACATTTTAGAGTATTAGAATGCTGTATTTTTATTTTTTTAAATCTATCGTTCGAGTTGTAAAATTTCAAAACAGACATATATATTTATAATTTTTGGATTTTAAAAACATAAAAATAAAAAAGGTCCGATGCTTTTCACCTTGCTGGTGTCAAAAGGAAAAAAAAAATGCCACAGCCTCTTTCTCTTTCTCACCTTCGCGCGAACAATGTTGAAGGAGAAAGCGGCGAGGAATGCCGAAGTGGGCAAATCATCGTCATGAGCACCGAGAGGCCGCGGCGCACCACCGCCGCCGCCTTCACCTTGGATATGGAGGCAGCGTACTTCGAGTGGATGCTGCCCTTCACCAGCCGCGCACACTCTATGATCGCGAGCTGGACGCTTAGGTCGGGCTCTCCACCCCCTGACTAGCTCCGACGGGCAGTGCTGGCCTCGACAAGAAAGCTCAGCAAGGAGAAGCGGTTCAGCTTTTATTTATTACAGATTTTCTTTGAAAAAAGCTGCAAATAAAAATTAATGAGTAATACTACATATACTTTGGAGAAACTATCACGAAACTATAAAATAACATATAGCAAAATTACACGTTTATGGAGATTCCATTCCCCATTAGCGTGACAAGCGGGCACACTTGCAGTCCAATGAAGACACCGACGGTGGCCCGTTACCGGGAAACACATGATATTTTTTATTTTTATATTTCTTAAATCGAAAAATGTAAAAATAGAAGTCTGTTTTGAAGAATAGCACATCTAACTCGTGTCGCTTTTTGGAATGGAAGGGCGACCTGCACCTGTCGTTCCAATGGACGACAAATTAAAAAATAATAATACAACATTTCAATGCTTTTAAAATTCAAAATATTATTAAAATAGTAATAAAATTTCTGAAGAAAATATATGATGTAAAAGATGCTATAATCTAGCTATTAAAAAAATTTCAACTCAAACAATTACTTGTACAATGGGAAACAAAAAAAAGACAAAATTCATTTTATAGAGTCTATCTGATCATAATTTTTGTCTTTCCAACGGGCGACACAAGTATAGATATCCGATTTTTCAAAACGAACGATTATTTTTATAATTTTTCGATTTAAGAAATATAAAAATAAAAAATCGAAACACAAGAGTTTATACATGGGCCGAATCTAAAAGAGAAGCCGAAACCGAAACGGCAGATTCCAACCATGGGCCATAAATCGGCCCAACTCACAGAAGGTTCAGTGAGAGCGACGGGCGAAGGGCTCCCCTCCTCGCGGTCCCCGCCGCTCGCCTCGCCAGTCGTTTTTTATTGTGGCCCCCCCCAAATTTCCTACTCCCTTACATTTCGCTCACCAATTTTTAGCCGCTTAGCACCTCCACGTCTCTATATTTTCCACGTCTCCACCTTCCCCCCTCTCGTCTTCTTGTGGATTAAGCCAGCTTCCGGCCGCTGCCCCTCGGGAGTCGGGAGGTAAAGGCTGTCTGCCTGCCTCTCTCGTCTTCAGTTGAGTTGCCTTATGATGGGATCTGGTTCTTGTAGGCGTGTTTCTTGTTTGGGTCTTGATTTGGGTCTTGATTTGTAAGCTAGAATCTTCAATTTTATTAGGCTGGGTTCCTGAAAAGGAGAATATTGTTTTTTTTATTAATACTGATTTTTTTTGGCTTATGAACCATGAGTTTCTTGTGCCTGCAACATGCGTGCAAATTTTCAGTGTTAAATCGGTAATGAAATGATGGTTAATTGACATGAAATATGCTCAGTGGAATGATCCTAATAGCTATGCGGGGTGTTCTTTATGTTTTTAACATATGTTATTATATTGTATATTTTTTTGGTTATGTGTCTTAGTGGATTGTTTAAAGCATTTGTCTTATATCAAGATATGTAAAAGTTTATTTTGACCACATAAGTAGGCATGATAGTTTGTTGTTAGAACATGGTCTGTGAAATTTGATGCAACATATTACCATACTTTGTTCTTTCTGAGTAACATGGATCTTGTCTGTTTCTCTTATTTTCAGTGATCCTCAAATATTGATGTTGTAATTTTAGCACACTATGATAATGCAAGATCCGCGTGTCTCTTTGTCCTTTCAGTGATTCAGTGACTGATTAAATCATGTTTTCTTGCAGATTGAACTGCCTGCTACTTCAAGTCCTCTCCTGTTTTTGGAGCAACAATGTGCAAACAGCCTGCAGTCTGATGAGCACTCAGTCATGCTGATGCCACATGGAACTGTTCCTTTTGTGAGGCCTAGTTCTTGCTGGGACCTAAAACTGTCCCAAAAGAGTGCCTCTGTTTCGCATGGTAAATTAGGATGCAGTGCAGTTTACAATTCAGTGGAAGGCCATCATGTACAGAAGCAACACATTGTTCATAGCTACAAAGTTAATTTTACTAGAGTGAGCTATCATCTGTGTAAAAGCGTAAATGAAAGAACTACAAGGCACTGGCTGGTATTCCTTGTCCTGAAGACCTTCCATTTGACGATTTTGATCACTTTTTTTTTAATCTCTAAAGCATTTTGTTGTGTGTAGCATCGATTCCATGTAAATGCTTCGTCAGATGATGACTTCCGCTCATCACGTAACATAGCGATCAGTTTATTCAAGCGGTATAAGAATGTCATTGATCGAGGAGGTGGAGATAACCTAAAAGTATCGATTCTTGTTGAAAATCTTCACCATACTTCTTGACATGAGTTTTATACGGGATAATTACTGTGTCTGCCAATGTTACCAGGAGTTTGTCGGTGCTGGAGTGAACGCATATGCCCTAGGGTGTACCGACGAGGGGCTTAGAAAGGAGCTTATGGATATTAAAGATTCTGGTGTTGAGATTGAAGGCCTCGGGTCCTATGGAGGAGGGACCAGTTTAAAGTTCAAAGTCCATTCCTTTGAGGTTAGCGTACTTCAACATATGAATTGCGTCGTTTAATTTTACTATTACTGTTTAGTATCATCTACTGTCTTAAATTTACACTGCACTTTTTATAGTCAAGCCAAACAGTTTTGCCTTGATATTTTTATTTCAGCAAAGATTTGCTTTGATTTGTTCACACCATGTCTTTATTTTTCTTAACTTTTCTCGCTAGATATGAAATTTGATATAAGGTATCATGTAGTCCACTAGAGAGCATGTTAATCATGTAAATGTCCTCCGTAAGATCTTCTGTAGTTCCATCCTTTGTCTCAGTGACACTCTTCAGTCTCTATGTAGGTTCGCGAGTGCATTCTGTGGCTAAGTATAGTATTCATCACTATACTGTGCACACCACAACCAACTGTCATCAGGTGGTCCCCTAACCCACCAGTTTCAGCTGACGTTTTGCATCAGTGGAAAGGATTTTGTGCTCTAATCGCAAACGCTTACTATGTCAAAGGAATGGCATGGTAAGAGTAGTCCCTGCCAGTGTTAATGTTCTTCTTTGTCTTTGAATCTCAAACATGTTGCTAAAAACTGATGTTGCAGGTTACCGGTGAAAACCCTGCAGCTAGAACAAATGGCTGTCACAGGTCATTCAGAGGAACCATCAGTAGTTGCTAGTAGGATGCAACTAGTTTTCAGCACATTAGAGGTTTGTAGCAGCATTGTCAATATGTACAGATGAAACCCTCGTTGTTGCTGATTTGTCGATTTACCGTGCAGGTAGTTAGCCCACAGTGGCCAAGAGTGTGATTAAGTGAAAGCAATACGATGATGAAACAAAGGCCTGCAGTTTTATTCTGACCAAACAAATGTCGATCCAAGTTCAAATGTTTGTCATGGTGTAATGAATGATGCTTTTCTATGTCCATTTGAACTCAAATGTTGAAACACGTGGATGCACACCAAAGAAAAATGCTGGTGCACTTGATTGTAAAGCATTCGCTAATACATGTACAATAACTCTTATCTGCATCTACAGTTTCCGTAAGTATCCCCTGCTGCTGCAGTAGAGTTGTAGTGTGAACATTGGGACATGCTATCTGTTGCCTGTGCTGTGTGATTTGCTGCATCGCAACACCTGACCACATTATTGCTCACTTTGGATTGGATTCACGCGAATTCTCCGAGAAATGCAGCTACAATCAATTTTGCAGTAAAGTTATCATATTTAGCAAATGGCAGAGGGCCCCGATTCTTAAGTTATCACAGAATTACATAGAATCAAAATTTGTACCAGGACAACAATCCTAATAGAACATTAACAGTACTCTTGCTTTTGCGTCAATCCTCAGAAGATAAATTATGGATCTATGTTCAGCAACAAATGCAATTCACATCTCACAAGAGTTGCTAAAAGTACAGGACGATAAATTAAAAAGTGTTAGTTATAGACTAACAAAAGGAAAAAAAGAAAATGTGGGTGCAGGGCTACAACTTGTCAAATTGGCAGAAAATATTTCCCGTTCCAAGCATGTGCTGCTTCCATCGATGCTTGGAGTAGAGGGGCATCCTACACTCTATTGTAACCCACGTTTTTACTGAACAAGCGGCGGATGTAGACGACTTGCAATGCGCTAGCAGCCATGAAAGCTAGGTACTCTGCCATCGTGTAGAACATGACACGCCTTCTGGTGCTTTCATTTGCTGGATTCAGTTAAGTCATGAAATTAACTCCCCATTATCATAAAACGGTAGCAATAAACCAAGTGAAAACAAATACAAGCAAAAAGACTTGTTCATAGTGTCCTGTCCTCTGCTGAGTAAATTAGCGGTTCATTACCCAGACTTTCTCAAGATCTCAGTAAAAGGCATGCTTTTGCCTTGAACTAAAAAAGAGGACTGAAAGGCAGGTAAAAGAGAACAAGGTTGAACAATTTCCCTAAGCAAGATTATTTGTCCTCCTGTACCAACTGAAGAACGCATAGATTCACTGACTATGCTGTGATAAAACTAGGCACTAACTCAACATAGCCTACTACTGAATAAGGGAACATGCAAAAATGCCAAAGATTAAGCCAGCGCATGGGGGTTGAGCGTTAAGTCCACTGAGCTTACTGTGACGGTGACGAGCATCACGTGCTTTTAGGTACTTCTGCTCGGCAGTGACGGATTCTAATGCTTCCTGCAGCTCAGCAATTTTCACATTGATAGGGTCCAAGTGCTCTGCGGCAGAAATGAAGCACGGCTGATATATGCGAAGCTAAAATGTTAACCTGAATAAGCAGAATAAGCAGGCATTGACATTTGAGACGCTTAAGATACAACGGCAGTGCACTAACCATCTTTTGCCAAGTTGTGCTCATTGGGTATGTGCCCAATATGAATGTAGAAAGAAACAGTTTCAGGTGATCCATATGGATTATGGAAGCAAAACTTGTACAATCCACCCCTCGGAGCTTTAAACTCAAATTTGTCACCAGATTTCCCCTTCAATGTATGTACAGTGTTACCACCTGGTGAAGTTACCTGCATTCGTAGAAGCGAAAAATCAACATAGAACATCAGAAAAAGGTGGTCAACTGATCAACAGTGTAACACAAATAAAAATAAATAGTTCAGTACTAACCACACATTACAGTGCACTAGAGCACACATGAACATCTTATGTGCAGGTAATCCCACATTAATTTTACTAGTAAGAATAATACTAATATACTGAATTAAGGCACACACACAACAACAAAAAAACCAACTATAAGTGAATGAGTAGGATCAACTCAGGCATTTCTAAGTAACAAAAAACATTAGTTGCCTTGTTCGGTTATAGATGGCACAGGGCTACGCCCTTCATGTGGGTGACAGAGAGGCCATAGGAGCACTCCAAGATGTAGACCAGGGCAACAAGTGTACAGACCGGTCATAAAACAAGTAAAACACATTTTTTCCCCAACTGCATGAGGTAAATCATCCAGTGGAATTGCTATAGAGTCAACTAAGACATCAAAACATAAATTTACCTCAAAACCATTTGTTTTCATCTGCGAAACCAACATTGAGATTAAACAGAGACTTAGTGTTTAATTTACCTCATATAAATCACCTAGATGAATGACTACCTTAGTTAGCTACAGCACTGCTTAGTTAGCTTTTTCCAGTGTCAAATCATTTTATCGACCAGTGGGGATCTTCCACAGAAACAATATACTAGTTTTCCAAGTCCAAAAATTGAAGAGATTAATGGTTTCATCTTCTACTCAAAACATTTTTAGGATTATTCACTGCTAAGTACATGAGAGCCACTGCACAGAAGTACACATACCTTGAAGATTTTGAAAATCTAGAATAATAAAAAAAACTTCAACAAAAAAGGCCCAAACTGGATAAATGAATAGGGGTAACAGAAAACACCAATTTCAAGTTCAATGGAGAAAAGAATTTAGTGGTTTCATCTTCTACTCAAAACCTTTTTGGAATTATTCACTGCTAACTACATGACAACACTGCACAAAAGGACTTGAAGCGTGCATATATTGAACATCTAGAATAATATGACAGTCTAAAACTTGATTAAAAAAAGGTCAAAATGGCCCAATCTGGATAAATCAAAAGACAAGGGACAAGAGAATAGTCTGTCTTTAACTCTTTATACTCATAGATAAACACAAATGCATCTATTTCCAAGCACAGAATAAATATGGCACAGAGAAACACACTAGCAGAGAGAAAAGAAGTCCAAACGTTGCTTCTAAATGAAGAAAGTTAGGACCGATCCTTTAGCTGGGAACCAAGGAATGAAATACCCAAACATATGGAATACAAATGAAGAAGATTAAGTGTAAGAGGACCGACACAATGTGTCGGTGTATTTAGAACCAGGGGTCCCTAAGTCCCGAGGCCAAACCGGCCGCCCACCACATATCACCACCCTGCAAGGTAAAAGCAGAGACTCGGGAGAGGGTGCTCGGGGCTGCGCGTGGCAGCCCCCGAGGACTCGGTGCCCCGAAGGTCTCACTGAAGTGCTCGGGAGAGGGTGCTCGGGGCTGCACGTGGCAGCCCGCGAGGACTCGGTGCCCCGAAGGTCTCACTCAAGTACTCGGGAGAGGGTGCTCGGGGCTGCACGTGGCAGCCCGCGAGGACTCGGCGCCCCGAAGGTCTCACTCAAGTACTCGGGAGAGGGCGCTCGGGGCTGCGCGTGGCAGCCCCCGAGGACTCGGTGCCCCGAAGGTCCCTCTAAAGTGCTCGGGAGAGGGTGCTCGGGGCTGCACGTGGCAGCCCGCGAGGACTCGGTGCCCCGAAGGTCTCACTAAAGTACTCGGGAGAGGGTGCTCGGGGCTGCACGTGGCAGCCCCCGAGGACTCGGTGCCCCGAAGGTCCCCCCAAGATGCTCGGGAAATAGTGCTCGGGGCTGCACGTGGCAGCCCCCGGGGACTCGGTCCCCAGAAGGTTCGCGCAAGATCGTTCAAAGACTCAAAGGGCCCCGTCGCCAGAGTATCATCCAGTCAAGGGCCCGATGCCGCATTTAATAGGCGCGCGTGGCCTGGCATTCTGACATCCTGACATTCTCGGCTGCCCACGCCCCAGTGTCAGACCCGGCCATGCCCTGGCTGGGGGGCGTGGGTTCATTAAATGCACGGGTCCCGTCCCGTTTCCACTTGCGCACCTCGGGATAACGTTACCAGAATCGAAGCGCTCGGCCTGCCACCCTGCCCTGGCAGGAGAACAAGACAGAGTGGACGCACCGGGCACCTCTGAGGCTGTCCGGTGGGCTTTTTTTTTATGGCACCCCGAAGCTTCCGCAGCGGCTAGTGGTCGAATGCGCGCCGCCTTCCTCCACCGCCCCTGTCACTTCGCCAAAGTGAAATGATTAGACCTTTCTCCGTGGCACCTGGGCACTCGCGTCCCCTCTTTCCCATTCAGGATATGTCGAGGTCGGCGCATCTATAAAAGAAAAAGAAGGGGGGCACCAAGAAGAGGACGGAGAGACGAACAACGAAAAAGAGGAGGACGGAGAGACGAACAACGAAAAAGAGGAGGACGGAGAGACGAACAACGAAAAAGAGGAGGACAAGAGAAAAACAAGAGGTCAGTCGAAGAACAAGAAATCACCACCCCCGATCACAAGACAATCAAGAAACCAGCTAGCTAGAACATAAGAGCCTCCTGCTCTTTGTAAACAGCTCTCCCTCGAGAACCAGATATACCCTTGAAGGATCTCCTTCAAGGATAGATATAACACTCATACAGGAGTAGGGTGTTACGCCTCCGCGCGGCCCGAACCTGTCCAAAAACCCGGTGTCCCCGCAAGCCATCGCATTTTATTTCCTTTTCCGCTCATTTCCCGTGCAAGCTTTTCTAGGATCATCCCCCCGGCCGAATCTCTAAAAAGGGGTCTCTCGGGATCCCTGCGACAGGAGTTCACTCTCCGACACAATGTCTGCTCAAACAAACTGCAAGACAAACTAGATAAAACATCTATTAGCATGGATTGCAGCACAACACCATCAAGAGGCAGAACCCACAGTGCGAATGACACACTACAACTAATGATGGAACTGTGGAAGGACCATTTGTTTGAATTTTTCAATTGGAAGTGAAATTGGCATCAAATTTCACCAAAAGCTCCTTCCTTTACCCAAAGCCAACCACCCAAACGATAAAAAGAGCAAGTTTTGATTAAAACAGCAGCGAAGCACCGCATAATGGTCAATCGAACATGAATGACCCACAGTTTGCACTTTGCACTTACACTCATACCCTGCAATATATACCAATACGGCACGGCAATTCAGTGAAACTTCATCAAAAGGTCCGAACTTTGCACCAACCAACGCGGAAACGACTCCCAAAATAGTGAACAATCCTAATTAATCAAGCTAAACTAAATAAAAAACTTTAGGCAGCTCATCGAAATTACTGTAGACGGCCAAACCGGTAGCAAACTACAGATCGCGTAAGGGGATCAGACTCACGAACCCAGCAGATCGCTACTAAACAACCCATAAATCCATCCGAATCACGATCCTGGTGTCCAATCGAACGAGCAGAAGTAGAGTGCGAGAGTGGGAGAGGGGATCGGGTTGGTACCGTGAGGTCGATTCCGGGGTGGTCGGAGCCCCAGAAGATGTCGTGATCGATGACGACGAAGTTCCCCGACACGGTGTCGCCCTCATAGGGCACGAACTCGTGGATGCACTCGGTGTCGGTCACCGTCACCGACAGCGCCTCCGCCCGCCACGCCGCCGCCAGAACCGCCGCCAGCGCCACCGCCAGCAGCGCCGCCGGCCGCCACCTCGCCATGGCCGCCGCTGCGCTTACACCAGTACTTCCGGCGTGGGATCAGGGCTCGCGTTCCGATGCTGAGACGGCGGTGGCGAGCTCCGCTCGTGCACGGCGGGTGCGGATGCGGAGGCGAGGAAGCCGAGACGAGACGGGGTCACGGGGGCGAAGATGGCAATGGAGACGATGCGTGCTGTTGCAGTAAAGGACGCTACGGACTGCGTAATTGCGCGATACGAAACGGACTTGTGCTGCGTGGCCATGTGGGTACGATTGGCCGCCGACGTGGCCGTTTACTCGAGCTGGACGATCGGAAAGCGTTTTCTGGCGTAGAAGACGTAATCTGATCCATGGGCTGGGAGAGTGAAAGTGAAGTCCAGAATTTGACGCGTTGGGCCGAATTTGCGTTATGTCCAGCGGCGGATCCACCGGGGGCAGGGCGCCCTACAATTTTTGGCACAAAAGAGGAAAAAGAAGAGAGAGAAAAACAAGGGGAAGAATGAAGAAGAGGAGGTGTTAGTCCCTTCTAATTCTTGCTCTTGATTCGCCATGAATCTGTCAAAAATCGGAGTTTAAATTTTTTAATCGGGGCTTAATCGAAGTTGATTGTTTACTGTTTGGACGCTGACGAATCCTTGTGCAGTTCGAATCAGAGAGGAGACTTGTCAGGGCCCTTCTTTGCGTGAGCCTCAACGCCAACCGATCGAACGTATCCGCTAGTATTCCCTCCCTTGGCGTCCCCATTGTGCAACAATGGAAGTGCTCTCTAGGGTGACTCCCGTGTTGGCTTGCAAATTGCAATGTCTTGGACCTCCCTGCATTTTCGAGAAGTTGCCTCCCTTATTTGCTTGCGTATCTGTGTATTCCTGTCGATTTCCATGACTGGGATGGTTTGAATTCACCAGATCTCTTTCGTACTCTTATGGAATTATACTAATGGGTGTCATGCATATTCACTTTGTTACATTTTTTTCTTTTGTTTTGCTTCTTTCAGATTTGGATCAAGCTAGAAGATCCCAAGCAACTCCTATTTTCAACACTCTGATGAATTTATACCTGTACACCATCTTTGCTGAATGCGACCTCGAGTGGACTCTCTATCTCCATGAAGCCGCGCCCTCTCTGAAGAATTTCGGGTCCAGTTCTCCCGTCGATGACGGTGACAAGAATCTGTTGAGAGAGCAGCTAGCAGATGGGTTCTCTTCTGCTGTCGAAACTATCTTTGTATGTTATCTGGATCGCTGTAGATGGTCTTGTCAGATAGGAGGTCTCTGTTTTTTCACCGTCCAAGCAAGTCAAGACTAAGATATCATTTGGCAAGACTGGAAGTCCCAGCTCCAGCTACTGTCTACGTAATTTTATTTCGGTCATAGTGAAATCAGGACATGGTAATGTAATTCCTGATTCGTGCGAGGTTTAACCATTGCATATTTCTTGCACCAGATTTCTAGTTGCTGTGTTACTGCATGGATAAGTTATGCTGAAATCATAAAACTCAATACATTATGCATATTTTGCAGCTTAATTTCAACTTCTTTTTTTATTGGGAAACCAGATGAGACATAATCCTTTGAACGCCGGAATTTGTCGGCACTTGGAGGAACAGCAGTCAGAGACCGCCATACAGACAACGCACTACCGAATGGCATCATCACACCCATTTGGAAAGTGACTTTGCTTCATCCGAATCTAGTCAGAATCTACTTACCACTAATAGTAGGCTGCCGTTTGCCACTTTCTAGAAGCTTCGTAACCTGACGGGCTTCCTGAACATTCCTTCGCTACTGGCCACCACCAAGCCCTTTTGCAACTTGCGCAGTCAGGCACAGAATAACTAACCCTTAGGTGGCCTTTGGATTCTTGGAATTGTGAGGAGGTAAAGGGAAACGAGGAGTAGGATAAGCTTAATCCCTTGTTTAAGGCCCTCTCCAACAGGATTTGCAAATTTGAGGATTCTAGTGCTACAATACTTTGCGGTACTGTAGCACTAGAAATTCGTCTCCAACAGATTCTGTATCCAGTGATACAGTACTGCTACAGTGTTAGGGATAGGGGATGCTGTAATAGTATTTTGAGGATGAAAATTTAAGATAGCTGTTGGAGATGGTCTAATAAGAGGGAAATGGATATGAGAAAGATACTAGGAGGTGGGTTTAGATAGCGAAATAGAGAATGGACGCTACTTTCCATTCGTCAGAGTAAAAGAGACCCAGATGTTGGTTGATGCAGGCTCCTGACGACGCACGAAGTCAACTCTCAAGTGACGCCCTCCATTGGCACGCTTGTTGCCTGCTGCCCGCCACGAAACGGCCCCACCGTCTGTTGCGATTCGTGTTCTCGGATGCTCGCAGTGCCTGATGAATCCTATGACCCAAAACTGTGTGCCCGCGTGGAGGATACTGGCCGATGCGAGCTGTTTGGTTGCTTTTCCTATGGATCTAATGTATGTTGGCTTCTAGTTTTTTTTTTCATTTTTTAGAGATTTTTCCTTTTCTTCTTTATCCTTTATCGTTGCTGTTCTCTAACTAAGATTGAGAGGAGAATTTAGAGGTCTCAGGATGAGAAGGAAATACGTAATTTTGAAATTATAAAATAGATTATGCTTTTAATAAAGTAAAGATCATTATTTTGTCTTTTATTTTTCCAACATGTACATTTTGATCATCCCAATCCTAAACCTAATACGTACCAAAGGGAGATAGTTTATAACCTCTTATCCTCTTCCCAAACCCACCCCTACCTATCCCATCGTAGATCCCTATCCCAAACCAGAGTCTGGAATGCTACTTGGTATAGTAATTCCCGTGGTGGAGTCTGGAATGTTCTAGAACTTTCACTTGGGACTGGGGCTGCTCGGGTTGGGGTTGTGGTGGTACATGCTCTGCACGAGCACGTCCACGTCGTCGTCCACGTCAGCGCTGCTCCCCTCCTCCTCGCCGCCACCGCCCTCCCTGTGCTTCTCCTCCAGGCCAAGGCTGAGCAGCTCCACCCAGAAGCTCTCCGTGTCCTCGCCTCCGCCGCCGACGCTCTCCTCGCGCCGGCTCTCGTCGTCGTCCGCCTCCGACACGCCGTCCACGACGACCGAAATGCCGGGAACATAGTGGCCCGACGTCGCCGACCCCGCGGCGCTGCTGCTGCTCTCACCGTCGCGGGAGAGGTACTCGATGGGGCGGCAGCGCTTCTTGGAGAGCGCGTCCTTGAGCTCCCTCCGGCGACCGCCCAGGCCCTTCCGGTCGACGAGCATCAGGAGGAAGCCCGGGTTCCTCAGCGTGCGTGCCAAGAACACCGTCATCTGCTGCTGCTTCTGTTCCGCGGCCGTGATGCGCTCCTCCATGGCCTGCATCTGCTCGCGCGTCGCCTGTTGCTCCTGCCGCAGCTTCACCACCTCCGTGAGCAGGATCCCCTTGTCGCGCTGCAGCCGGTGCACCTCGCCCTCGCGCCCGAACTGGCCCACCTCCAGGCACGCCGGCGGCGCCTGCCCCTGCTGCGCCGACGGGCTTGACGTCGGCCGGCGGCGCTTCATCGTCTTGAGGAGCTCCCTCTGGCCCCGCAGGAACCCCTCGTTCGCGTACTCCCACCTGTCCGGGTCAACTTTCCTGAACCCCTGCAAGAAAGAACCCACCGATTCAGCTTTACATGCCACCGATCGATCGCCATTGATGGTGCAAGCAGGAAGCCAAGAACAGTATGCTTACGTAGGTGTTGAGCTGCCGGACGAAACTGGAAAAGTTGCTGTGCTTGAAGTAGCGCGGGAGGATCACCGTGGCGAAGGCGTTGGCATCCCAGACGACGAAGCTGTTCCCGGCGAATCCCCAGGAGACGATGGTGTCGGTGTTGGGGTCGTCCAGGACGTCGTAGGTCTTGGTCAGGAACGGCGGCGGGCCGGCCTCGCCGAGGCCCTCCATCGGCCGGGGCACCTCCGGCAAGCCGGCGGCCCACGAAGACAACGACGCCGCCGGCGCGCCCTCCGCCGACGCGCCGGCGAAGTCGAAGTCGAACTCCTCCTCTTTCACAATGCCATGGAACGGATCCATGGCCGAACCAACCAAACCACAAACAAATGCGATCGAACAGCAGCAGAACAGAGCACTACTTAACGGAGCAGGGGAACGAATTCCAAACGACTCAAGAACAGGTAAAAAAGAAGTGATCTTTGTTTGAAAAATCGCCTCAATTGAACTAGCTCAATCTGGAAATAGCCTTCCTGAGTGTCAAAGGCTAGAAGAAATCAAAGACTATCAAAGATTGGCTGAAAACGAAAAAAATTGTCAGTAGACAGCAAATGTTTACAAAGACTTAGCCATCGACTTTGCCTGCCAAAATCACAGGATCTCAATTGAGGCCTCTACATCTACAAATAAAAAAGGAAACAAATGCAAGGCGCAGAATGTCGGAGAAGAAGAAGAAAAAGGAACGAGTGGGTGAAGAAACGGCTGGGAGCAACACTGCATGAACAGAGGGTGAAGGAACACAGCATGAACCCCTTCCGAGTTGGGTTTGAGTCCGGGTGAGGTGAGAAGCTTTCCCTCTGTACTTGAGGGGCGGCGCGACCTCGTCGGGACCAGTCAGTACGCGTGGCCGGCCGCCACGTACCCCGCCCCGCCGCCGAACATTCCAGACGTCTCTGGAAGGATTTGCTGCGAGCCCTCCTGGGGGCGTAGTTTAATCGGGGTGAGGGCGGTGACGTGGCGGCGAACGTTCGCGAAGGCGCAGAGAGAGTTCTGGAAGCGTCCTCCCTCCCAGAGTTTCCCGGCTTATTTTTTGAGTGAACGGTACAAAACTATAATGTATCTTAAAATAAAATTACAAGCACTTTTTATCATATAATCTAGGGTTAGAAATAATTTTAAAAATCAATCTATTATATAAGAAGAATATTAGTAAAGTTTCTTATATTTTTGAAATTTTATTTGAGTTCTAACAATTGTTAGAGTTATGAAAAGTAGTCTTTTTGAAGAATTTTAGTATAAATTTTACACAAGATTTTTGAGTGAATTCAATTAAAATTAGCACATAAATTATGGAACACGTACAATTTTTTTGGATTTTTAGAGAAACATAATAACATTTTGTGAATCTAATTAAAATTAGATTTTATGTAAGTATACAATATTTGTAGTTTTATATTATTTGATGTAATCTTATAATTTTATATTATAAATAATATAATACTTATAGTTTTATAAAATTTATTTTTTTAAGAAAGTTGGAAGGCGCGCGTGCATTGCGAGCCCAACAACCGCATGGATCCGACAGCCCAAACACAATAAGTTGTAGCCTTTCACCTGTTTTATATTCCATTAGTAGTCCCATTTTTGTTGGAAAAAAATCAAGCTCATTTACTGATAAAGATTTAATGCCTTTGTTGTAAGTAGTATTTTTTTTGGTTGAAAATTTGTTTTGCAAAGTTTACAACAAAAGTACCTAAACTTTGTACACGAAAGTTTTAATGCTTTTACTGTAAATTTTTGTATAATACTTGTTTCACAAAGTTGTATATAAAAGCTACAACTTTTTTTACATTAAGAATCTAAGTTTTAGATAAACTTTTTGTTCACTTAATATTGTTTGCTAAAAGTTTTCTCCTGTAGAAATATTAAATAAAACTTTTTCTACAAAATTGTTCTAAAATATTATTCACGGAAGTTTTGTAGACATAATTCTTTTACAAATTTACTTATGAAGTTATTCACGGATTTTTCTTTGATTCTCTGCACTGGAAGAATCATGTTATCAAACACCTTTCTGTTCCTGGCGCTAGCCATATGTTCCAGGGGATTGCGATGAACACTGTCGCCCAGTCCTGTTCTGGCCTTCTCTGGCACCCCGGGAATGAAGGATGCCATTAGATATGGCGTTGTCAAGATCTCCCAATCAATACCTAGCTGTGCCCAGACATTAGGGGTGTGTTTGGATGGTCGGCTTCCCTCATGCTTGCATCCGCGTGTGCGTATAAACTCCGAATGATGAGCGTTTGGTTGCCAGGATAGAGTGTGCAGGCTTGCATCCGCTCGTGCAGTTTGTATGCGCCGATGCAGGACGGAAGTCGTGCGGGAATTGGCCGTAGCTCGGATGCAGGCTCACCGGATGCAACAGTTCGACGCTGAGTCTACTGTTCAGCGACAGTGAATTTCTCATACAAACTTAAATTTAAACTACTAAACACAAACTTAAATTAAACCTGCATTCATAGATCTAACTAATCAA